>NC_088388.1:86510000-91310000 GCF_037993035.2 Macaca fascicularis | reverse complement strand
CCAACTGAAGATTCTATAACTCAGTGAATCTGCTCTCATCCTGGACCATTTACCTTGGATGTTTCTGCAGTAAACAAATTCCTCACAAAATCTGACTTTCTCAAAACTCACCTCTTAAAAAAAATACTGGGGAGAAAAAATATGGCTAAACCACAGTTAAAATTTTGACTAAAAATAGTATTGCTTCATATGAAAAGAAACCTGAGTTACTGTGAAGAAATGCTCTCTATAAATCCCACATACTTAAGCTTTCCAGTTGGTTTCCTTTCCAAAGAGCCAATAAATATGTCCTAGGTGCTCTTGGCAAGTGAAAGCACCAAGGCCCATTCCACAGAGGAACAGTTCAGAACGGAAACCCAGGAAATATGCAAATCATATTAAGAACAAAGGGCAGTGCTGATCACTAGGAAGTTAGTGTTTTACATGGCTAAATATACCAAGTGGAGGATAGATCAACTGAAGAGAACCCCCAAAAAGAGGAGGGCTCAAATCTAAACCGCACTGGTAAGAGGAAGGGGAGCAGAAGGCACCCCAGAGATGGAAGAGTGGAAGGTTGGGTACATGGTGTGATGAACTTGTTTTACTCCCTCTGAGTAGATGCATTTTTTTTAGCTCCACTCAGCAACAGGGAAAAGGGAGAACCAGCTTCAACATTACAGCAAGAAACTTGGCCAGACTTGTGAGGGTCCTGCCTAGGGCCTCCCAGCACTGCCCAAAGGAAAGAAAAGGCTCACTGCAAGGCACCCTGGGCAATGGGAGAGAGGCAAGTGAGCCTGCAAAATACTGCCTGATTCAAGCAAAAGGCAGCAGTAAAAGGAAGGGGTGGCAATAATTGTAAGAGGAGCAGGAGGTACCCAAGCTTTACTAGTGGTCTCAGTGCAATAGTCAAGCAGCCTAGGAAAAGCAAAATGGAATATCTGCAACGTATTCCTCCCTACCCAAAGTTCTAGAGGGCAGGAGGGGAGGACGGGGGCTGATGAAGAGATGCCTTTTCAGCAGTTCTGCTGGTGGGGCTTCATAGAGAAATAATTAGTCATATTGCCACTGGAGGAAGGTTCAGCTGCAGTTACTTGCTTATTCTTTGCCAAGTAAGGGGCCTAAGTCAGTGGGATTTGTAAATCTGTCTTTTAGAGCTCCCCTGATTCTGATGTACAGCCAGCATAGGGAACTATGAGTTAGGAAACAACTTTCACACCAGCAAGTGACTGTGGACAGGGCCAAGGCACAACCGTAGAAATAAAATGAAATGAAACAAAAGAAAATGTAAGGGAAGGGTACATGGTTCCAATACAGTGCTTGCAGCCAAGTAGATTCTTTGAGGTTCTCTGTTAACATGATTTAGGGAAAGACTGTTCTCTCTTTGATGTCATCTCAAAGAAGAACTGTAAGCGTAGGATTCCTATGAAATGGTCATAATGGTCCTAGCTCTACAGCTGTTTAACCATGTCAGCATAACCATGTCATACTGGTCACACTAACCAGTATGGTTTGTTAGTGTGGTCGAGATGCTCACAAACAAAAGTCAGTTAAACCCAAAGGATTTCACTTCTTATTCCATTCCATTGACCTTGCTTCATGCAGACACACAACCTAATAGAAAGAGCTCTCAGTTCCAAGAGTTGTGCAAAAAGCTAGTGTTAGGCAAAGTTGCTAAATTAGTTCTCTGCATTCTCCCCTCTGACACTTCATTCTTCTCTGATGTGTGGGTTTTGACTCCACAGGGCCTCTGCAGAAGCACCAGCTTGCCAAGCAGCTTCCATTCTTCACACATTTCTCAACAGCTCAAGGCATTCCAAGCTTGCTAAGTCATGACGTGGTAACTGTTGAAAATGGAGTAACACAGAGGCCCAGATAACCTAAACATCTCTAAGAGTAACCAAAAGTTGGCTTGTGTAGAACTTTCGGGCCTGTTAAAGCAAAATAGAAGAAAAGATATGGTTTCCCAAGCATCCTAATAGCACTTTCAACATACACTCAGCTTGCTGATAGGGCCTTTCTGGATCATGGGTAACTTAAAATAATGGATAAAAGTAAGAAAGATCTTGCTTACTCATTTATTATCTCTTTCCTCAAAAAACTATAAGCTTCATGGGAGTGAGACCTTATCTGTCTTGTTTATCATATACTCCCGGAGCTTGAGAAAGCCTGGCTAGAAGTAGGCACTCAGATTTCTTATTTGTTCAATCAATCAATGCAAAAGTCATTCATAATTATAAAATATAACTCATGGGTCTTTTCCCAGTAAATTTATTATTTTTAAACTACATTTCTACTTCAATTAATGCTAAAATAAATTTGAAGCTTATAAGCGTATTATTGGAGAAGTGAAAGGTAAGAAAAGTAGAATAGGAAAAATAACGGTTGTGGAAAAATCTACAATCAGATCATTGTGAGGCAATTTTATTTCAATCACTTCATCAATTATTTTCAAGTGTTTTAGAACTAAGTACCTGCTTTTTTTTTTTTGCCTGTCACATTCTAAATGTTTCTAAAGAAATTAAGACAAATAATTGGATGCATTATATATAACATTACTTATACCATAGTTTTTAAGGAAGACAATGAACTAAAACACATTTAGGTTCTATCACTTGTGTGAGCCCACCAACAAGTGTGGTAACCTACCTTAGGCTGAAGGGCTTCATCTGTAAAGATGGATGACAGAACCTACCTCAGAAGCAATGAAGCTGATCAGACTATCTAGATAGTACCTAGCACAGTATCTGGTGAATAGTCAGCTTTTAATTAATAGCAATGCTTATTATTGCTGAAGGACTTGAATGTTTTTATTCTGGCTTAAAGGGAACTTTTCTGAATCTGTATATTTACTAAAAGTATCCTAAGAAAACACCACATGTACCATAGAATTTGACTGATCCACAGTAAATATGACTATCTTTATCACATCACTCCATTGATTTGACTTTCTGTAGCAACATTGTGAGAGCGGATGTCATTTTACTAAACTGGTGCAAAAGACACACTTACGCCTGTAAATTCTGTTTGCAAACTCCACTAAGAAATGACAGCTATTCCCAGAACATTTCTTGCCCTCTTCCTGCCTTACCCTTACAGAGAAAATACAAGCAATGGTTCTGAAGCACTAAAGTGGAAATTGTTTCAGAGACCTCCTTCTCAAGTCTCAATTGTTTTTCTCTTTCAAAGCACAGTCCCTCTAGAATAAGCCACTTCTCACGTGTAAGAGTTTAGCAGTTCTTCAGAAGTCAGCTCTATCAATTACGGACATTCTCGAAGGCAGTTTTGCTTTCTTTTTCCCTTCTGATATATTAAACTGGCTGTCAGAAATTAATTCAGAAAGGAATAACCAAATACCTCCAAATTAAATCAGTTGTTAAACACTGCTTGGAATATAATTTTTTGTTGCTAATACAGGACTACCAACCTACAACGTTGACTGACTTGTTATTTAAGAAGACACTGGGCATTAATATTGTACAACTGCATAGGCCTTTCCATAAAAAAATAGAAACTCTATTACTGGTTTATAATAAAAATGCTTAGATGTTAAAAATAGAATACTCTCCCTTCAGTGTTCATATGCCAGTTTGTATCTGTAAATAGCAAGAAATGAATGTTTTAAGATCCACCTACCAAACAAGAATTTAAAATGTCATATAATTGGTTTATATTATAATTAAAAACCTAGATGCTAAAAATAGAAAAATATCCTTGCAGAATTTATGTACCACTTCGTATCTGTAAACAATAAGAAACAAATGGTTTAGGATTCATCTGTAAAAGAATTTAAAATGTCTGGGGCATAGAGAAATTAATCTTTTTAAATAAAAATAATAACAATAAGACTTCAACTCCTAAAATTATTACAACCAGAAAAGTTCAAGAGTGAAAGAAATGATACATATCACCTCATCTATTTTTCCACCACAGGCAAGCACTTCACGACAGATGAAAGTCTATTCTATCTTACACCAGAATTATAGATTTGCAATCAGGTAATAATATCTGCAATTATTTGCAAGAGTGGCATTTCATTATGTAGTTAATATTAAATCCTTTTCTTGGTTGTAAAGTCTCTTAAGCTCTCTCCAATGACTTCATGGGTGTAACACAAGAGCTTCCATCAGATGGAGGAGGGTTTGCTGCTGGCACCTCAGGTTTTTATAAGGTGTTTGCACTGTCTTTAAATCTATTTCTTCATAATGACATTCTCTTTTGATGCTTCGCTTTTGCATATGAAGCTGAAGGAGGGAATATGAAGTTCTTTGTTACCGTGATACGAGTATCAATCTTTCCCAGTACTCTCAAGTCTACGCACACAAAAGCCAAGAAGCCTCTTAAAAGAAGGTGATTTATGAACTTGTAAAACCCAAGTCAATCAATACGTAATGAAGTAAAGAGAAAAAGAAAGAAAAGCAGGCAGGTGTGACAGAATGCTTGGTCGATGGCAATCACTGACATGCCTGGATTGAAAGCGTTCAGTTCACTTGCGAAGACCTCCAATTCTGATAAACACTGATTGATGAGTGAGAGACACATTTCAGATTGCACGTGCTTCTGCGTTTTCCTTCTCCTAAGTCACAGGTGGTGAGTCTGTACATACAAACATGAGCTGCCTTATCACAATCTCCCATTCCCCTTCTGATCATCGTTTTCATCCCAGTTACTCCCTGCAAGTTCATCTGAGGTAATGACGTCTGCTTCCAGAGTGATGCAGCTGTCAAAATGTTCCCGTATTTCATGAACAAAATGTAGGTACTTTAACTTACTTTTAAATCACAAATAAGTGTTTTAAAATGGCCACCCCAACCTTAAAATTTACCCTTAAATGTTATCAATGTTAAAATGCTGAAATTTAGATGGCCAATTTGTGATGGGCCACAGAATTCAGATGTTAGAATATTGGATTCTAGCCCTACTTAGTTGTGTGATCCTAAGTAATCCATTCACCCTCTCCGAACCTCAATCTATCTGTAAGAAAAGATTAAACCAGATTCATTCTATAGTTTCTTCCAGCCCTCAAGTTCCATGATTCTTAATCTTTTCCAGATCATTAATGTAGCTATTTGTTTGGAATTTATTCTGCCCCTTGGGAACTGTCTGTATGGGCCAGGTAATTTTAACAGGAAACTGTATGTCTTACTAAAATATATGTGAGTGTGTCATTTTGATGTGTTAAGTTTTGAGATCTTATGCTTGAACTCCAAGTACTGTTCCCATCAGTTGCTTCTCTCTCTTTTTCCAATATCTACTATTTTCCACAATGACAATATAAACAAAGAAAATTGGGGGTAATTTTAAAACAAATTAAAAAAATTTTTTCTTAATGTTTGCATTCTCAAAGTGCTGATGGGTGGCAAGGACAGGGTAAATTTTTCTGCATAGATTTAGTCAAAGGGTAAACTTTTATGCGTCCTAGCAATACAGATATGGTATTTATAACATCTGACAGCTATTCTAATAATCTT
Source organism: Macaca fascicularis (assembly GCF_037993035.2). Classification (NCBI taxonomy): domain Eukaryota; kingdom Metazoa; phylum Chordata; class Mammalia; order Primates; family Cercopithecidae; genus Macaca; species Macaca fascicularis. The sequence continues at coordinate 91,304,553 of NC_088388.1, read as the reverse complement.
TCTCCAACATCCATTACCTTTCATATTTACATCTTTCCTTTGGCAATGCCAAACCGAAGGAAAAATATGCAGAGGGTAACGCCATCTGTATGAGACATGAAATCTAGTGTGAGATGTGTTGATTCAAATACTAAAAATGATATACTCTTCCAATTCATTTTCTCTGATTTTTCCAACTGATACATGAGAGTATGAGATATAAATGCAGCCATTCCTACAAAAAAAAAAAAAAAAGCCTTCAAAGATGAATTTAAAACATAGCTTTCTTTTCTGTGGGTGAAAGAAAATGTTTGCATAGTAAGAATGAAGGAAAAAGGAAAGATTAGGGCAATAGGAAGAAATTCCTTTTGAAAGATGAATCCTCTATGGGGAAACCATTTTAATCATTTCTTTTAAATCCTTCTTAAACGTTCATTTAAATGTTATTCTTATTTAATGTTAAAGTTTTTATCTACATGAACTTGCTTTGTTTGAGACAGGGTCTTGCTGTGTTACCCAGGCTAGAGTACAGTAACCATTCACAGGTATGAGCACAGCACACTACAGCCTCAAACTCCCGGACTCAAGCAATTCTCTAGCACCAGCCTACTGAGAAGCTGTGACAATAGGCTCATGCCACAGTGCCCTAAGGACTTGCATTTTTTAATGGAAAGGGATCTAGTTCATTTTTAGGAGGTAATCTGAAACTGGAAATCAGAAGCTTGAATAAAAAACAAACAAACAAACAAACAGGTGAACCTAAACATCTTACAATAGGCAGGCTTCCTCAAAGAAGTCAACCATAATACAGAGTTGAGTTTGCCAGCAAATGTTCATCAATGCCTAACAACTGGTAATGCTTGGTAGGAAGACAGACTTGCTCTCTCTTTTATAGAGGAAATTGAAAAATGACTCCCTTCTGATTTGGAAGGGATAGTCACAGAAGTTTAAGTTACCAACACAGAGGTATCCCATGTGTCTGTAATCTTTCTTCACGCGTCTGCCAGGTGGAAAAAATGAGGACAGAGTGAAAACGTGTGGTGAATTACTTCAGCAGTTGCAGATGAAGCACGTCACACCCAGCAAGGGCAAAAGAACACAAAAAGGAGCAGCGATTTGGGAGTCCTACAAAAAACAAAAACAAAAACAAAAGACATGGTTTCAAGGCTCAGCCATGTATCCAAGGCTAAGGCAGATACAGGACCAGGTAAGGCAAGAGCCTTCTTTATTTTGCCATCGTGTGTGAGTTCAAAGTCCACCCTGCTAAACTACCCAACACACTCACATATATGCCTGACAACACTCATTCAGCTCCACATCAGGAGCCTAATTCCACAGCCACACCCCAGACCCTTGTCATTCCTTGGAACTGCCACATCTCTGGAATCACTGAGACATCCCAACCTCTCTAACAATTTCCAATCCTACCTCTTCAACTCCCTTAGAGCTCCCTCTAAACTGGTTGACTTTCACCAAGAGTTCTAGTCCTTTGACCTGTGACAAATGTTATCAGTCTTAGTTTCATTTCTTTCTCCCCTAGTTTTCCTCAATTTTCCCATTCATGAGCATCTTAAATTACATCATTTCATATTCTTCCAACCCACATCTCTTGACAACCTGCAACTCTCAGTGACCCCTATGTTTTGTTTTCTATAGTGCCCAGGTTGCTGTGGACTACAGGAAGTTCCATGTAACAGTGTAATGTACGTGTTCTAATATATGAGCTCTAACCCCAACACAGCCCCGGTGCTGCCTGGTAAACTTTGTACTTACATTTGGTATACTTGCTGCCACATTGCCTACTCCAAACCTTCAACAATTTCCTTAGAATCTCTACCTTTTCCACAATCATGTCAGTCTAGCCTAGCTGTCTACTTAATCAGTTAGAAAGTCACTCACCTTCTTCCTTCTCCTCCTCCTCCTGCTGAAAGGATCCATATCCCCTCTTTGTCTTAGAGCAAATAGTTCCCCTTTTCCAGTCCAAGGTATATCAGCTGCACACTGTCTTTTCCCTTCCTGTTTCTTTGAAGAATTTTTCTCATTTAATTATCCCTCCTCTCCTACATTTTCATCTGCTCCCTTTTCAGTACATGGTGCACAATTCATGGGGCACCACTCAGGAGACAACGCATCTGAAGCTCAGGCTCCCATTTCTACCAGCCCTCTCCTCTCTGCCTACAGACACATTCGTTTTCCTCGTAGCCTCATAAAAACCTTCCTGGACCCAACTTTCTCCTTAAGCTTCAACTTCAACCACCTCCCCTTTCCTTTACTGCCAAACTTCTTAAAAGGGTATTCAATACTTGCTGCCTCAGCCTCCCTCTTCACTCCATCCACTGCCATCTGGCAGAGGTCCTTCCCCACATCCATTGAAACTGCTCAGTCAACAGTCAGTCATGGCATCCTAACTGCCAAGTCCAATGGCCTCTTTCAGCGTTCATCCACTTCCTCATCCTTAATCACTCTACTGACAGGAGATGAGAGTGACGCACGCTTTCATTCTTGAAAATCTGATTCTTTGGCTTCCAAGACACTCCCCTCCCCTGGGTCTTCCCCCATCGCACAGATCGTTCTTTCTCTGGTTCCTTTTCCTCTGCCCAATTCTTAAACCTAAGTGTTCAAGTTCTGTCCTCAACTATCATCTTTTCTCACTCTAAAGCAGGGGTTACAAATTACAGCTCACTGGCCAAATCCAGCCAGTAGCCATTTTTTACAAATAAAGTTTTATTCAAACATAACCATGCCCCTTCATTCATATATTGTTTATGACTGCTTTCAAGCTACAAAGACAGAGTTGAATAGTTGTAATAGAGACAGTGTGGCCCACAAAGGCTAAAATATTTACTGTCTGGTCCTTTTACAGAAAATGTTGGGCAATCCCTCTCCAGAGAGCTTGCATAATGGCTCCCAAAGGGTGGTCCTACACCAGCAGCATTGACATTATCTAGGAATTTGTGTGATATACATTTTTTTTTATTATACTTTAAGTTCTGGGGTACATATGCAGAATATGCAGGTTTGTTTTATAGGTATATATGTGCCACAGTGGTTTGCTGCACCCATCAACCTATCATCTACATTAGGTATTTCCCCTAATGCTGTCCCTCCCCTAGTCCCCCGCCCCCCAACAGGCCCCGGTATGTGATATTCCCCTTCCTGTGTCCATGTATTCTCATTGTTCAGTTTCCACTTATGAGTGTGAACATGTGGTGTTTGGTTTTCTATTCTTGTGTTAGTTTGCTGAGAATGATGGTTTCCAGCATCATCCATATCCCTGCAAAGGACATGAACTCATCCTTTTTATGGCTGCATAGTATTCCATGGTGTATATGTGCCACATTTTCTTTTTCTAGTCTATCGTTGATGGGCATTTGGGTTGGTTCCAGGTCTTTGCTATTGTGAATAGTGCTTCAATAAACATACGTGTGCATGTGTCTTTATAGTAGAATGATTTATAATCCTTTGGGTATATACCCAGTAATGGGATGGCTGGGTCAAATGGTATTTCTAGTTCTAGATCCTTGAGGAATCACCACACTGTCTTCCACAATGGTTAAACTAATTTACACTCCCACCACCGGTGTAAAAGTGTTCCTATTTCCCCATATCCTCTCCAGCATCTGTTGTTTCCTGACTTTTTAATGATCGCTATTCTAACTGGCATGAGATGATGCTCATCATCACTGGTCATTAGAGAAATGCAAATCAAAACCATAATGTGACATACAATTTTTAATCCCCACCGTAAGCCTACTAAATCAGAAATTATGGGACTAGGTATAGGAATCTATGTTTTAACAAATGTTTCAAGTGATTCGGATGCTCATTAAACTTTGAGAATTGCTGGTCTATACAATCACCCTGGACAATCTCCAGGACTTTAGTTACCACCGATGCATGCACTGGTGACTCCTGATTAAAGCTCTACTGTGCTGTAAATTAGTATTTCCAACTAACTACCGAATATTTCCACCTGCAAGCTCTTTTAGTCATTCAGCAAAACCTTTCTCAATACCTTTTATAGGGTAAGCTGTGATCTGTGCAGGAGCCGAGTTGCCTGATAAAATATGTCTCGTGCAATATTTGGGACATACTTGTGCTAAAGAATTAGTTGTTGTGTTTCAAATTTAACTGGGAGTCCGGATTTTTATGTACTCAATCTAGCAATCCCATAAAGGGGTTATAAAAGGAGCACTGAAAGGGTTTCTGCCCAAAAGAAGCACAAAGTTCAGCCAGGGAACCAATGATATAAACACAGTAAAAGAAAATATGATAATCTCAAAATCTCACCTTTCAAAAATTTTCCTCCCTGTTCTGATGTTATTTAACAGCGGCACGGTCTTTGTGAGTTAAGCTACTTCAAAGTTCTCTTCTAAATACCCACACAAAAAAGAGATTCTGACTCTGGTGTTGAGTGGTAAGGCAGAGAGTAACATTCTAATCAGGTGTGCACATAAGAAATTGACTAGAATATGAATTATAATGAATAATAAGACAGATATTAAATTTATTTGGATGCTCTTTTCCTTAAATTTTGATGTTTATCAATTGTTACATGCAAGGAGTAATAACATAGTTGAAGCTTTCTTTTTTAAAATATTTTATTAAAGATTGGTTCCATTGTTTAAAAATGATACCCAAATGAAAAGTTCATGGTTTGGAATCTGGATCTAAAACTAAAGTCCTTGGATTATGGTTCAAACTCCAGACCACAAACCAAAGTACTGTGGCTCATCTGGTAGTATTTTATCCTATTATCAGGACAAGGATCCAGGGAGAACTCTAACGTTGCATTTGCAAACACTGATGACTAGAGTCAGTGTGAAGCATTCTATTAACCAGTATCCTTTGTAACAAGAAAGCAGATTGCTAAAACAATAAATTTGGTAGGATGCAAAATGTTTAACCTATTAATTTTTTTAAACTTTTCTGAAAGTTTTCTATTTAGGAAAAAGACAATTTCCTAAAACATAAAGCAAGTCATTTTTTTAAAATCAAGGCTTTCAGCAAAAAACATTTCTATCTAACTCTCAGGAAATTCATTTTTAAAACTTTTCCCAAAAGCCCCAAAAGAAAACTTAACTGCTATTATAATTCACCGACGCCTGAACACATTCAATGGAATCATCTGTGGTAATGGAAACAATGACAGCAGAGACAAATGAAATTCAGACTTTATCCCAATTTAGCTAATACATACTCTTTAACTTTGTCTCCCCTTTTCATTTTATTCAATATTGGTTGATTTCAATTCAACAGCTCTTGTACTCAACACTGGTTTAGGTGGAAAAAGGAAGACAATAGGAAACGGGCAGCTTCCAGGCACTAGGATAATCTACAAAAAGAATACAACTATTACCTGATTTTACTTTTCTAGCATTGTTTCATAATCCCAAATGTACCACTCATAAATTATATTTGTTTCTTTACAAAAAATAACTTGTAAAGTTTAAGTGAAAGATTTTACCACAATTAAAAAAAAAATCCTCTGAAAAGTATACATTTTTTTTTTCCCCTAGAACACATCCACTAAATAAAATAACATTTCCTTCTAATCATTCCTTGGATAAATACGAATTGCCAGGACAGATCAAGAGCATCACGCTCAGAACTCTGACTCTTTAAGTAGTAGTTATTGAATAATAATTCATGCCCAGCTCCTATATCAGGATGTACCAGCACTGAACAGAAGTCCTATTTGCAGGGGTGACCATAAGATTTAGTTATGAAACCAATTCCCTGGTAGTTCAGAAACACACTTTCATGTAACAAGCAGAACACCTGAACTACAGCAATATTAATTTTTCTCTCTTGATAATTGCCTATAGGCCTTATTTCATCCATAGACCTTTAGCTCCTTGAGGTCAAGAACAGTGATTTATTTATCTCCTTGACCTCCTAGCACCCAGCAAGCTTCCACAGTATGATAGGCTCCTGAGAACATTTATGTGTCAGTGAAGAACAGCATAGGAGATGAAAGATCCTACCAAAAAAAAAAAAAAAAAAAAAAAGGTGGTTCTAAGCTTTTACTTTAAAAATTGCACTTAAGTTGCCATTCAAATACTGTTCCACTATTTTAACCACTAGTAGTCTTCTATTGTCCTTTATCATGATTGTGAAGGAGTAATGCCTCTCTCAGCAGAATTCAAGATAGCCTGTCTTTATCAGATGTCTGAGCAGTCCCTCACCATCAGTAGACAGATAAGACACTTTGGAAAGGTCTGGTTTATAAAAGTCTAAAGGAACATCTTTAAAGAATTTTTTGTTTGATTCAATACCTTAATCCAGGGATGTGTTCTTAATCCTTGAAAAGAGTCAAATTCTCATCCTAGAGTTCTCAATGTTAAACACAATAGTTGCTCAAATCACCTTTGCCATCAATGTCATCATTCTATTTCTCAGTGTGTAAAAGCTCACGGTGTAAGATGAATGTCCTTCTTTCCAGTTCCTAAGCTTTCTTATATCAAGTATAAGAGTGTCAAGTGTGCTTTCCTTGAGTTAGCAGTTATTTTAGTCAAACTCTCAGTGCAAACTCAGTGTCTTGACAGCTTTGTATCTGCAGGTGTGTAAAAATAACTCTGCTGTATCAAAATAATATAAAGAGAATAATTACTCAGCTAGTTAACCATTTAAACCATGGCAAGTTTCTCAAACTGCAAAAGGCTCATTCAAATGGCAATTTTTAAAAAATTGTACTTTTACAAGCATATTTTAAAATAAAAACATCTATCAGACGAATGACTGATAAATAAATAACACCCTTTAACTAAGTAAATGAAACACCAGCAATATTCTGTATTCACTAAAGGTAGTTGATTCTTACTGAATTAAAATAGGACCCCTCCATCTTGAGTAACTATTAACACATCTGCTCAATCAGATGAAGTCAAATGTGAATTACAGAAAATTTAATTTTAAAAAAAGTATTACATGAACATTTACCAGCACAGACCCACATTTTCTGTGAAATATCTTTAAGAACTCATCACAGATGCAAGTAAATAAAATATCTATCTAAAAATAGAGTATTCTGCAATCATAAAAATACTTGAAGCAGCAAAGAAACACATCACAAATGAGCTTTTGCAATACTGTCTTGGCATATAATTAAGTGTATCTTTTAAATATGAGTACTCCATTTCCTGAGGCACCCGTAATGCTAAGAAGCAAAAGAGAGTTGCAAGGAGATCCCTGAAATGAAAAGCCTTACTCATAAGGAGGAGTTCCCAAGAAGGAGCTGTTAAGCTCAGCAGCCTCGGATAGAAAGTCCAAAGCTAACAAAGAGTTAAACACCCAGGATAGCTCAGTAATGAATGCTTAGTAAGTTTGGCCAACGAATATCAAGTAGATACCAGGGCTAGAGCAACTGCTAAAGGGATGACCTCCTTGAATCTCATTTGCATAGCAATGAGATGTCACAAAGGCATTAAGTCTGAAACTGCAATGCTGTTTCTAATCCATGCTTTATTTTGTTGTGACATTAAGCAAACTGCTTTACAAAGTAAAAACAGAAATGATTCCAGCAATGTGGCAGGAGGGGGGTATGGGGGGATTCTACAAGGATGAGGATTATAAAATAGACTGGAAAACAGTTCTGCAAAAAGCTACTGAGTCACTGAGCAAAACCAGCTGAAAAGAACAATAAAATAATAATGTCCCAGGATATTTCCAAAAATGAGACCAGGTAAGTAAGTTGCTGGCTTTTGTCAACGGATATATATTATTTGAGCCAAGAATAATGCATGTCTACTCACAACAGACAAAACAATATGTCAATAAAATGAGCCAAACTGGCTCAAAATATATCTGTTACGACCTTAGGCTGTATAGGCTGTTGTCTACATTGATGCAAAAACCTTCCATTACAGTTTGGGATTTGGGTTTGTTTATTTATTTATTTATTTTTGGTCTTATTCTGTTTCAAGTAATTGTGCTTGCAAGCATTACTATTAGTTACTACTAAGGGAGAGTGGGGGCTTTTACCTCTACCATTGAAGAATGCAACTTCTTTTAAATACACTGGATTAAATTACACATACAGCCATGGCTGCAAAAGAACAAGAAAAAACAGCATTGTAAGTCAAGCTTTTGTGTTACAAGCAGTTACAAACTGAAAAGACATTCAAGAAGATCTTGAATATTCAAGTTCTATCTGTATTTTTTAAAAAGAAGAAAAGGAAAATGTTTCAAAGCTTTAAATGTCACAAGTTCACTTCTTTCCTAGAGTCTTATACATCAAAATTCAAACTCACAGTACAATTAAATGAAAAAAAAATTTCCAAACTAAAAAAACCTCCTTGAACACACAGCTTATCCAATTACAGTTGTTTCACTGCAGTAATTACCAAAGGACACAAAGATATCTGCTCATTTCTGTCATAAAGACAGGTAAAATGAAACTGAACTTTTAGCTGCCTATTACTCAAATTCCTGAACTATCTTTCGAAAGGCATCAAAAATAACTCTTACCTTAGTGATTCTGATAGAACCGCAGGTTATTCACCAGACATTATGAATCTACTTGAGGCAATGAAATTAATATTTCAGTAAGTCCTCTTCCACAAAACAGGAAGCCTTTTAGTAATGACCTTGGACCAGATAATAGGAAAGGCAAGAAAAGCTGGGTCCAAAGCCAGAGGGTAATTGTGATTCAAAGACTCTTTTATGCAAATAAGACCCCAATCAAGTTAATGCCGTTTTCTACATTTTATCTTCCATCTTTTTATTTACATTCAGCTGAGAAGCCAAAATCTGAAAACAGTAGATTTCTAACTTCCTAATTCAACCTCTCCTGTGCAACACAGCCATGGGGAACTGCATGACAGTCATTCAGAATCTTATAATAGCCCATTCCCAGGAGTAACACGACATGGACTCAGAGCAATTCTGAAGTTAGTTCCAGCAACTGATAAATTACTCAGGCAGGGGGCCATAACACACATTTATTGGGCACTGCTTAACTTTTCCACTTCCTTTTGTGGAGTCAGACAGCCCGGAAAGGGAAAAGTCATTTTCAAAAGGGAACATCTGCACTGTTGACTCAGGAGATGCTCCATTTGCTTCTTGCTTCCTGGGTGCACACTCAAGTTTTAGAAACTCAAACCATATTTGCCATGCACGGGCAGGTGTCTGATGGGGGACTACAACCTGAGAATCTGGATGATTCTCCAGGATCTCTATAGGATCACTATGAGTAAGGCTGAAGACACGCCAGAAACCCAGAATCCAGTAAGAAAATAAATAGCAGGTGGCTCAGGGAGCTCTTTTAGGCAGAGGAGTAAAGAGCACAGGTTGTGGAGTTAGGATCCTATTCTGACACCTCCTGAACAATGTTACCTTGGGCAAGTCACTTAGCAGCTCTATGCCTCAATTTCTTCATCTGTAAGGTAGAGATAATAATAGTATTTGCCTCATAGAGTTGTGGGGGGATAAATGAGATAATACACGTAAAGCTCTCAGCAATGTTAGTTGTTATTAACAAATGCAAAAATGAAAGAAAATTTGCAAATGGCAAAGTGATAAACAAATGGACATTACTGTTATTAATATTGTCAAGAACTCCTTTTTGATAGTCTACTATCAATTCAATACCAACTGACCAGCAGGAAGTTTAGAAGTATTCTCTTTTTTTCAGGATTTTTTATCCACATTTTTTTTCCTCAAGTTTCCCACATAAACTTTACCATTCTTATGGTGAAAATAAGATAACAGAAACAGCCCTTCATAATTAAACACTTGCATAGTATTTGTTCTCATTACTATTATTATTCAAATAATTTGGGGCAGTATAGTTTCGTGCAGGCTTCTCAAACTTGGATTGACAGCAGTTACAATAGTAATTCTTAAAGTTCCTAGGTAAACAAAGATGAAATCTGGAGCATGAGCCTTTCCCCATCTCTAACAGCCCCAGGCCACCCTAAGTAAGCATGCAATCTAAGCAAAAACAAAAAACAAAACACACAAACAAAACCTGCTTGCTATGCAAACGAAATTTCAACATACCCTCAGTTCCTTTTCCAACCAGATTGGCCCCTTGGATTCCCTATGTGGACATTCCAGAGGTGTCTCTAAGTGTATACTGGAAGCAACTTTTGGGTGGTCAATTTTACTTAAAGATTTTGGGTGGGGGGGAACTTAAGTGCTTTGATAACTAAGTTAATATGTTTCACATTTAAAGAAGCATATTATGGAACAGACTGTAAAATTAGCATAATTTTTGAAGAAAAATAGCCCTCAAAGAAATCCACCTGATACTCATGTTCTATCTTTGGGCCCATACCCAGATTCTGAGAATATGAGGCCATCCTCCTTTCCTACTATGGGGGTTGCTACTCTTGATGTTATCATTATCAACAAGAGCTTTAGATTCAAATCCCAACCCTGCCAGTTAAGGCCTATGACCTTGTTTCTGCTCCTAACCATATCTTTGTCACCTGTGAAATGATGATATTAATATCTACTTCATAGGATATGGGTGATACCAGAACAAAAGTGCGTATGCAAAGAGCATGATAAAGTAGATACTCAATAAATTGCAGCTATTTTCTTCTTTCCCCATGCCACATTCCCCTTTTCCTACACATTATTCAGGATCTCAGATAATAATACTCAGAACTCCACCAAATACCACCTATAATTTATCTTTAAGATGCTAAATTATTCTACTATCCAAAATCTAAAATATCTCATTCATTCATTGGACCAGTATTCACTGAATATTTTTTGGCAGGCACTGTTTATGAGTGAAAGGGCTCAAGAGGCAAGAAAGTGTATGTGAATACACCATTTCAGGTCACCATTCACAGACGGCAGGTCTTCCATGACACCAATGGCTTTAAAACCTTCTCATTTGGAAGAAAGAGGGAAGCAGCATCAAAACATGCTGGAATTCCAGGTAACTCCAGCGTAGTATAATATTCTTACCAGTGTTCACTAGGATACTGAAGTCCAAATTTAGTTCTCATCAGGGATATTAATGATGATTAAAAGTTACGTAAAAGTCCAAGAAAAATAAAGAAAAAGCCCCCAGTCCCAAACAAAGGAGAGTCACCAAGTAGAAACTGTTCGAACTCGGTCACCAGCATATCATCTACACAGCTTGCCTGCTTACTATCCAGTTGAATGGTAACATTGATCATACCATTTACACTCAGCACTCACAGACTGCTCCAGCCTGCCCGGAAATCTGCATGGAAGCAAAGGATCAAAATACCCTTTCATCTAAAGAACTGTGAATTAACTCTCTGCCTTTTTAATTACTCTCAATTACTTTCCCACTATTTATAAGGGTTTTTTTTCTTTTGCATAACAAAATCCAACTCTAATCAATATATGCAGTATATCCCAGTTGATTAGTATAATTCTTGCTCCACCATGATGCTGGAATTGTGCCAGCCTTACCTTGCACACAATTAAATGTCTGGTAATGCCTGCTGCTACCCAGCAGGCCTCATGAGTTAATAGGGAAAAAACAGGATTTACATTTACCTCTATCAGCCCCTATGTGCCCTTGCTCCCTCTCATCTGCTTATAGACACGTACAAAGTGTGCCTGGAGAAATAAAGGCCTAAAACAATCACACAAAACTAAAAGGCATGGGAACATGAAAGAAGGATCTCCAAAGTCTAACTCGTCATCTTCCCATTTCAGTAAATCTCTCCAGAAGTAAGATACCCCTTTTTCTACTCATGATTCCAACATTAAACTGTGAGCAAATTCTGAGTACAAGAAGATTCAGGGATCTAGACTCCAATATTATGAATATGTGCAGTGTACCTTCAAGCCAATTTTTAATAAACACAAATCACTTAATAAGAAATTAAGAGTATTACACATTTCTCATGCTCCTGTGGATTTGGTGTTAATGAGATTTTGTTTGTTAAGCTCACAGAATAACAAAGTGTCTAAAAGACATACACAGTCTTTTCCAATTTCTATTCATTCAGGAAATAGTTATTGAACATTTTTTGTAGTAGGACATTCCCAAGACACGCACCTGCTCACATGTTGATTTCACCAGCCTGCCCCTCAAATAATGCATATAGTGCAGTGTAATTGAAAAAAAAAAAAAAAAAAAAAAAAAACGAGGGGGGATTTAAATTTTACAAGACTTGCATTTTTTCTATTCTATTATGAACTGTCAGATTACTTCATACATTCGCTTTACATAGACAAGCTTTATTATGTACCAGAAACTGTACCTCCAACCTTTAGAGAAAGATTTTCTTGCCCACAATGGTCACTACAGAGTGACCTATACCCCTGTGAGCCTCTGGGCCTCAGAATATACTGGAATGCCTCAATCCCTTATGAAGTGTAACGTAGTGTAATAATAGTTACAGCACAGGTGTTTATGAATAATTTAATTTTTAAATAGAATTGAGAAAGGCTCCAAGGATCCTTATTATAATAACATTCCTACTTATGTGTTCTATGCTTTCTTGAGACACAAAAAACTCAGCACTGATTTATACTCCTACCTCCCACTCTATTTTACCTTTGACTGTGAACATCAAACGCCATGAGAATGTACCATTAGGTACATAACACCCTTATCATACATTCCTCGAAAACAAAGTGATGCTACTGAAAGGTGACTGGACACCTGGATGCATCCAACATGCCTTCTTGATGTGTTCCCACCACTTGCTGAGAACACATAGGAAAGATCCAGAGCTTGAGCAGATCAGCCAATAAAGAGCATGCGTATTTGTGCCTAGAGGATCTTTCCTTCAACTGTGAAATGTGGACCTCAGAAGTAATATATCTTTTCAGTACCAGAATCATAATGCAGTCTTAATACCTCAAAGGGATATTTTTCAATATTTGGTCATAGATGGTCAATTGTGGAAGTCCATAATCACTAACCAAGTTGAACATAAACAAATACAGTCATTCAATTTTAAATATTAAACATTGGCAAGATCTAGTAGTAACAGTGGGGGACCAAAGCTTAATATGTTATCCCACTGAGCCCAGGGAATGATGGCCTATGGGAGAAAGAGACATTCATTACAAGGCATGTGAACAGTGCTGCAATAATACCACCAAGTGTAGGGGGGACCTGAGTGCAGAGATACGGAAAAACAATATAAGAGGTCAGGTGTAAGCAATACCTTCAGGACAGCATGGAGCTCCAACCAGTGACTACAGGAGCTAGGGAGTTGGGAGAGATAAAGGGGCCAAGAAGTACCAAAGAGAGAAAAAGGTAGAGGGGCTGCAGAAGACAAGAGGCCCTGAGAGAAGAGGGGCACTTCTCTTCTCTGGATGTTCCAAAGGCTAGAAATGGGAATGTCAGCAAAAGTGCTGACATTGTCATTGTCAGAGGTATGATTCCGGGTTGGACTGGCCTGGCCCTTCTGTCCAGATTTTTTTTTTTTTTTTTTGAGATGGAGTCTTGCTCTGTCACCCAGGCTGGAGTGCAGTGGCACAATCTTAGCTCACTGCAACCTCTGCCTCCTGGGTTCAAGTGATTCTCCTGCCTCAGCTTCCTAAGTAGCTGGGACTACAGGCATGTACCACCACACCCAGCTAATTTTTTTTTTTTTTCTTTTTTGAGACGGAGTCTCACTGTTGTTGCCCAGGCTGGAGTGTAATGGCACGATCTCAGCTCATTGCAACCTCCATCTCCTAGGTTCAAGAGATTCTGCTGCCTCAGCCTCCCAAATAGCTGGGATTACAAGCGTCCACCACCACACCTGGCTAATTTTTATATTTTTAGTAGAGATAGGGTTTCACCATGTTGGTGAGGCTGATCTTGAACTCCTGAACTCATGATCTGCCCAACTCGGCCTCCCAAAGTGCTGGGATTACAGGCGTGAGCCGCCGTGCCCAGCAATGTTAGTATTTTTTAGTACAGATGGAGTTTCACTATATGTTGGCCAGGTGGGTCTCGAACTGCTGACCTCGGGTGATTCGCCTGCCTCAGCCTCCCAAAGTGCCAGGATTACAGGTGTGAGCCACCACTCCTGGCCCAGAAAGTCTAAACTTTAACATTTCCTCAACATCTCCATAAACTAGGTGTTCATTTCTGTTTTTCTCTCATTCCAGTTCCATCTCCTCCCTTTATTTTCCCCTCTGATGCTGCTTCTCGTCATAGCAGTACTGAAGAAGGTCAAACTCTTTCAGTTTATTATATGTTTGAACAAAAGTATATTTCCAATATGTATACCCTCTTGCCTCTGTTTAAGGAATTTAATATACAAAATCTGAACTTAAAAAACAGATAAATGTAAGAGAGACAAATTGTTCTTTATAAAAATAATTTGCCACATCTGTTTAAATGAAAAGTGTATTTTCCCTAGTTGAAAGAATTTAAGATGTGATTTGTTTTAAAAAATGTCATTTACATTCAATGTTTAAACACATATCTATTGTATAAGAACAATCTAGGTTTATTCACTTGGATTATTATAGTAACCACCGATGAGCTGTATGAAAGTGATCGATCTCTTTCTCTTTGGAGATGAGGTACAATATGTTATTAATACTACCTATTTAACAAAAATATGCAGAATGTAAACCGAACACAAGGTGTGCACTGCTGAATACATCTTAGAAATAAAGTGATTAATGCAAGTTATTATGCATACAAAATGGGCACTTCCAAATAAAAGAAGATTATCTAATTATCGTATAACTCAACAAGATCCAGGGAATTGATCTGGCAATATAATATATTTTGTCTTACGTTTCCCACCCAATTGTTCAATTGCCTAGATTGCCCAATTTCCTCATTGCAGCGGTTATCTTCCGAATATAAATACAAGTCCCATTGTTAATCCAGGGACTTCCAAGCAGATGATGCCACTTTAGTTCACCATCTTACTGACTTAGGATCACTCATACATTATGACTTATATTTATTTAGCTAAACATCATTCAGCTGAGGAAGCTAACTTTTGAAGGGTCAGACACCACATTTATTTAATATGCTCCATGCAAAAATTATTCCAAGATAATAGGAGCACTCTTAATACACTTTGCCAACAATGACATTGACCTGAAGAAGCCAGCACATGCCACCAAAAAGACTAACAATGTAATGTGTACTTAGTTCAACCAGACTGTGAATGATCTGCTATGTCTACAGGAAAGATGGAATGCTAGATTACTTTAAATAGCTCCGAGTTAGAGAACATACCTATGAAGATGAGGAATTTAAAAATCTCGTAAAAGTAGCTGTTCACATTAATACCAGTATAGGAGAGAGCCAAAATCTAAGTTATAAACAGGTAATGAAAAATTCTCAAGGACTGACTGAACCATGTTTCTCCCTACCTCACTTGCCAACATTCCCAAGTTCTCTTTTTACTAACTGCAGTACTTTCAGGCACTTATAATCATCAAATGCAGTTCAAAAAGAAATATATCCCACAGCAAGAATATTAAAAAAGAATTTCAATCTTCTATATGATTAGAAACTGTTTCACGTCAACAGTCAGGAATAAAAAGGATTTGAACTAATAAACCATTAACCAAAAAACTGAAAAGGATGTAGAGAAACGTGAATTTAAATGTAAATTCTGCCATCAGGTAAATATAATATAAACCTAGTAGTTATAAAAAGGAAGTTACTCTAATTACTTCTAAGATGCTAGACCAAAAATTCCACAATAGTAATTCTACCTCCCAATTCTTGTTTTTCAGCAGTACTGAGTTTTGCCTAATGCTTCATAACGTTTACAAGATACCATGCATCCACCCCATGGAAATAATCATCAATGGGAGATGCAACATCATCCTAATCAGTTGCACAGTTAAAAAAAAAAAAAAAAAGCTCATGTCACTGAAGTCAAGGAGCACAAAATGACAAATGGTCAAGTTCCAACAGCTAAAAAGATCCAAGACATTATGAGCTTTTAATGAGTGAAATATGCCATGAGAAAGAGACCTTCTGTCAATAAATCCAAATCCTTGTTCACTAATTAAACCATCTTATACAGTGTCTGAATATGTAGACACCAGACTTCAACATTTCTTAATTATATTCAATTCCAGGCATATTTTTCCATTTAATTGACATTCTGAAATGCCTTTACAGTCCTATCAAATAGGTACCAAATTCTCAAGAGAGATTACCACACACTTCTGAATTCTTATTCATTTGATTGAAACTGTTATTAGCAAACTTTTTTTTAAGTGGAAAGTGTGGGAAAGATTCACACCCCACTCTATCCATAACACGGGCGATGTTAAAGTCATCTGCATTTGGCCCACTTTCATGTGTACATTTCTTTGCAGTGAAGCTCTCCATAGCCAGGCCAATCTGATGAAACCCTAGCCGCAAAATCCACCCTAGCATGGGACGGGACCACATGAATCACATAACTGCTCACCCAATCACAACAGCAACTGCCATCATTAAGCCACCACTTAGAACCAACAGAGAATTGCAAACCACAATCAAAAATAGATTTCAGATGTCCAAAATATTGATCACATACTTGGACTTAAAAAATCAACAAAATGTCATGTGTGATAAATGCTCTAGGTTTCAAAAGAGACCAAGCTGATCCTCCTACCAAGATATAGCCTCATTTTGCTTTGGAAAAAAACACACAGAGACATGCATAGAATTTATCTGATAAAAAAAAACAAACTGGTATTTATACTGTCATTAAGCACATTTGTCACCAAATTTAATCTGTGTCATCTGGAATACTCTTAGATGTTTACAAGTATTAAATAATGTTCAATGATATTTAGTAGTATTAATAATTTGGGGCTTATCTCAAAATATAAAACATCAATAGCTGCTCCAGAGTGTCACTTTTTGACCTTCCACGGCACTGAAAAGGCTACAATTTTTATCAGATTGTTTGGAATTTAATTTAGTTGAAGTCCTGAAGTTATAATTAAACTTCCAGTTAACCTTTCATATCTGTGCCTCATTCAACAGCTGTGCTTATCTCCAACATCTCAAAAAAGAAAAGAAAGAAAGAATTAACGGAAATATTATTTGCAACTGCTCTGAAAAGTACAAGTAGGATCAAGTCATAAAGAACGTCCAAGGTAAAAAGTCTAGCCTTTTCACTCACATTCTGGAAGCTAATGTTACTTTGTATGCCATTTTCTTAAAACTTTTTTTTAAGGTTAAAGACCAAGCAACAGATCTAAATGATGAATACCTAAAGGACAGAACACCTCAGAGTGTTCTGTGACAAAGTTAACCCTGAGATTCACAACTAAGTCTCAAACATAGGAAAACAGAGGACTAAAAGTACACCGTGTGCACCTGCATGCAGGCTCCCAGACACATTGAAAAAATCCTAAAGGCTACCTTTGAAACTGGGGGGTGGGAGACCACAAGGGGACAGTGGAGAAAGGACATGAATAAATTCTGAAGTCTTCTCAAAATATTAACTAACATTCCGACAGCCCATTTGACCTGCCCCATGAACATGTTCTTACAAAAAGGAGCTCTGCCCTGCCCCCTGACAAATGAAGGAATTAATTTATTTCTTAGTGCCTTACATACATTAGGGCTTTAGTAAGAATTATTAAATATATTCACTTTAATAACTTACACTCCTCTTAAAAGTTTACTTCACCTCACATTTATCTCTCCCTCCTCCTTGAGGCTCCTGTTCGTAGACATTCTTTTGTCAATTAATCAACATTGTTAGATGTGACTTCTAGTGTACACACATAGGCATCTCTCATTTTCCCAATACACAGTACTAAGCAGAAGCAATGGATATATTTTACTATTCTTTGAATCTTGACCACTGTCTTGTGAAAGAGGTAGATTCAGTAAATATTGCTGAAAAGAACTTTCAAGGAAATTTTTAAAAAATAAATAACAGGGCTGGGGACTGTGGCTCATGTCTATAATCCAAGCACTTTGGGAGGCTGAGGTCGGCGGATCACTTGAGACCAGGAGTTCAAGAGCAGCCTGGCCAACATGGCAAAACACCCTGTCTACTAAAAATAAAAAAATGAAGAGGACATGGTGGCGTGTGCCTGTAATCCCAGTTACTGGAGAGGCTGAGGCACGAGAATCACTTGAACCCAGGAGGCGGAGGTTGCAGTGAGCCAAGAACATACCACTGCACTCCAGCCTGGGCAACAGAGTGAGACTCTGTCTCTAAATAAATAAATAACAAAAATAAAATAGGGAAAATAGAAGAGAAAGCAAGGCATTTTTTAAAGAAAGAAAAAATAAGTTAAATTCCATGTAACTTTAAAGAATTTTAAAAAGGGATCTATTTCAGATGTACAAAGGCAAAAGTTAATGAAACAACTTTCCTTTGTTAAAGAGTCTATAATTCACAGTTTTGGAACCCCAGAAGGGGAGAAAGTTGAAATACTAACATCTGCTCAAGGACTCCTCTTAGGGTCCCCTGTATGACTTTTTCGCCCAGGGTAGGCAACACCTTCAATAATGCATTGTTCAAGGAAGGACAATCCCGTGGCCCTCCTCACAACTCCTCCAGGTTCTCTACATTCATGTATATCTAGCTGGTAAAGGAAGTAATATTTTGTTTATGTGAAGAGTTTGATTCCTAAAGTTCTGAAAGCTGTTTTCTATTTTCTATCACCATGCCAGTAAATCCATTCTCAAATTTTCATCCCTTCCACTTAGCAGAAGAAAAAAAAAAAAAAGAAAGAAAATCTAAGTCCTAGAATATGCTAAAATTAAGACTAACCTGAAAATGCCGTTCCAATTCAGAATTGCTAGAATGGGTCATTTGTCACTATTACATGTAACTGATAGCCGATTTTGGTAGACCAGAAACTGGCTTGAACCCGCTAGACAAGTGTCAAATATGTTCTCAATAAATTCAATCTGTGTCATTAAGCTGAATTTTTTTTTCAAGGAAAGGCAGCCTTTCCTGAAAATTATTCTTAGAAATTTGGAGAAAGGAGGTAATGTAAAAAAAAAAATAAAAATAATAAAAATAAATAAAAAAAAGAAAACAAGGAAAGGAATAAAGCTTATTAAAGGAGTAGATACCCTGCAATTGACAGAAAACCCAATAAGTTTGAGAAGCCTATAGAATTAAATTGACACACACAGAAGAGGTATTTACTCTCCGAGTCTTCTCAAAGAAAGTTGTCACACTGTGGTGATCCTCAAGAGGTCAGGATATATTAAAAAAACAAAGATCCACTCCTTACAATTTGGGTAGAAAGATGCTGACAATGACATATTCAACAATTAGAGATCGAAAAAGCATTGCAGAAAATTTCACCAATAAGTAAAACTGCATACGTAGGAGTTGTGCTTTCTTTAACATTTTTAAGACCATGCATATCTGTAGAAATCAGAGGCTCTTGCTAACTGTAGGAAGGAACTGGGCAGAACACAAATCCTTCACTCTAAGTCTGTCAGATCCCTTTCTTTTAAATTTCCATTCCAATTCTAATGTTTGCCACAATCAGCAAAGAAGTGGTTCATCAATAGTCCTTCTTCAGCAATCAAAGGAAATCAATTCAAATGGACAGGCCCACCTGCTCCCATCAGATGATCCCTACTCAAGCCTCCTGCAGAAGAAGAAGAAAAAAAAAACAACCAAAACCAAAACACCTGGGGATGACCCCACAATGGAAAAAAAAAAAAAATCAAATACCCTCATTACTATCCTTTTCCTTCTTGCCCTAGAGGAAAAAGCCAACCCACCAGGCAACTGGGCAGATGTGGGCTATGAAGGAATGCCATACCCAAACTCCACAACTGGTAAAATAAAGCCACAATGGTCTTTTTTGCTTTGTGAGCTATTAATATAGCATAACAACACAACAGCCACCAGGAGCACTCCTCAGACCTGCTGGTAATGACTCAATACCCTCTCCTGCCTGGTAATTGCCTCCTTCTTTCTGTTTGACATAATTCATCAGCCAGATTAGCGCAGGTCATTCAGGATCGTACGAAGAAAGCAGGGATGATAACATAACCTGACACATCAAAATGTTCTTCTGCGAGCAGCCTGAAGAGCCATAGCTTTACAAAAGCTGTGGGCTAGCAAAATAACCATATAGCATACAGGTCAGTGGGTATCCACTGTTTATTGCTACTCATTTCATTTTTGAGTAGCTCAGCATAACTGTAATTGCTAGTTAACAGACAGACTGGGTCCTATTAAAAAAATCCCCAAAATGACTCCGCCAGGGACCAGAATAAATAAAATTTGAAAGAAAAATTTCTAAAAGGCTTGAGAGCCAGTCGCTGGTCAACAAACACTGGCTGTGAAAATCCTGCAGCGACAAGAGATGGAGCCAGCCCAGCAGCTGACTGATTTCTGATCTCTGAGCCAGCTGCCTTTCATGTGGAGTTCTCTGTGTGATTCAGATGATATGAAGACATTATAACTGGACAGTTCTGGGAACTTTCTCATCCCAGTGCACTGTGCACAGAAACTGGCCCCAGCATCACTCATTGTTCAAGTTCCAAAAAGGCAACAACTGAGATTCACGATTGAATATCAACATTCGGTTTAATTCTAAGAGACAACTTTTCTCCTTGTAAAATGTTAAAAACAAAACAAAACAAAACAACAACAACAACAACAAAAACCTTCCCCTACTCCAACCCTATTAAATAAAAAGCACATCAAAGTGCTAAAGTTATTATGTATTTTGTCTTTGTCTCTTGAGCCTTGGTTTCCTTGGCTGTTCCTTATTCTCTCACTGTTCAACTGCTCCAATTTAGGAATAAAGAAAGAAAAAAAAAAGAGGAAGAAGAAGAAGAAAGAAAAAAGCAGAAGCAGTTGGCTTTGTGCAATTTCTAGGATTCTGAAGAATCACAATCTCTCAAATCTCTTCTCTCTTCCATCCCCTCCTCCCTTCCTTTCCTTCTCAGATTCAAATCTCCACGTCACACCAGAACATCATTCAAGCGTTCTGTAAATGTGAAGAGAAGTTCAGTGCCTGCTGGTGGAGAAGAAATCTGGGCTCTGTTTGATCGATACTGAGATGTGGGCACCTCGGTCCTCAATTCCTAGATGGCGGGCTTCCCCTTTCCACCACCTGAATTTGCCGCCTGGATCCGGGCAAAGTCGTCTGCAGTCTTTCTGGCCGCTTCTCTGTCTCTCTGCTTTTATTTTAACTCAGCCTGGGCGCAATCAGAGAATCTAATCCTAGCAACAAAGCCAGGAGCACAAATCCACCGTGATGAACTGGTCGGCCTGCTCCCCCGCCCCTTCCTCCCACTACCCCGGACTCGCCTTTGAAAAGACTAGCGTCAGGGCCAGAAAATTAATATGTCCGAGGCAAAGAGGAGAAAAGCGGCGGAATACAACTGGCCACGAGTGGTTTGGGTTTTGTTGCTGTTTATGTGTATCTTTTAAACATCAAGGCCCCACGCACAGGAACCCCAGCCGCTCAAGCCCCGGGTGGGCCCGTCGCACCTCCACAGGCGCTGCCCAGACAGCTCGCCCCCTCCCCCCGCGCGCCCTCCCTAGTCTGGCTGGGGCCGGGGCGGGTGGGGGGAGGTTCTCGCGGGTTTGTCTGACACTTGTAAATGGAAGTGGGATCCAACTTGGAAAACAAACGCGCCAGAGTCTGGGGGCGGAGAGGAGCGGGAGGAGGGGAGAGGGGGAAAAAGACTTCAATCATTAGCGCGGTCCCAGCGTCCCTCCCTCCCGCCCCGGCTGCTGCAGGTTCCCCCAAACCCGAAGCTGAGTCCCATTGGGCGCGCGGCGGCGGCGGGATGGAGCTGGAGCTCCCGGCCAAGGCGCTAGGAGTCCACCAGATTCCGCGTGCCAGAGCCACCGGCTGCCCACGCTCGGGGTCGCAGGCGCCACTCCCTCCTGGGATCCTCTCCTAGTCTTTCACAGAGACATCGCAGAGTCTCCGCAGCCTCCCTGCCCCCGACGTCCATTCCGGGGACCCCTCTCCACCGCCTGGTTTGAGCCCATTATTCCAGCGAGCTGCAGCCTCAGGATGTCACTGCCAGCACACTCGAACCCCGGGAGCGCCCCTGTTCCTCTCATCCCGGGTAACTCAAGTGGCTCTCTTAGCTTGCAGCCAAACTCCGGCCACCCCTGCATCCTTGCCCCAAGCACCCCCCGCCCCCGCCCCCGCCACCCGCAGCCCACAAGAGGAGAATGGCGGAAAGTGAATAAAAGTTGCTTTCCGCAAAGCCTAATCGTGGTCAATGTTTAACCATCTCGGAAAACACACGCGACAAAAGTCAACGAGAGAGGGGAGGAGGGAATTCAGATCACAGCACAGCTAAAAATATCCGGGCTCGCCATCGCGCAAGCCGGGGGGCCAGATGCACTTTAGCTCAGCGACTCCCACTGGCGGAATCCTCGCGCTCACCGCGCGCCGCGCCAAGATGGTCCAGGCCACCTCTACTGCCTCCCCGCCAGCGCCCCTCAGCCCCCTACCCTTGCCCTGCACACACACTGGCCTGTAGAGGGGATTTACCCCGCACCGCCCGGGAGTGGGGCCAGAGCTCGGAGCTGGTGCCCCTGGCGTTCTCGCCCACAACCCGGAGACAGCTCCTCCACACTCCTGGGACGGTCAGCCCCGCGCTGCTTTCTTTTCAAAGACAAGCAGCCTTCCCACACGCCCGCCAAAAATCATGCACTCTCGCAAAGCATTCCGGTTCCCTCTCCTTGTCAAGACAGCAGGGATAGTCTCTGCCCCCAACCACTCCGTAAAGGATGTCGCTCTCAGTCGAAGAGCTGCCGCCGCCGTTCACTACATTTCACCCTGCCCACAAGCCCCGCAAGCCCGAGTCAGGCGTGGGGAACAGACCCGCAGACTGGTAACCCCTTCCCTTTCCTAGCGAAAGTGGAGGCTGGGCTCCCTGCTCTGCGCCGCGCCTTGCCTTGCCTAGCGATGACCCAACTTGCACCTCCGGGTCCCCTAAGTGCATCATCCATCGGCATCTGAACATCCCCCACTGCGCCCGAGAGGCACCGGCTGACAAGCAGGCTCGCCACCTGAACCTTCTCATCCACCTGCAGCGGCGGCTGGGAGCCGGGGATGCGGCAACCCCCCTCGCAAACCCTCCCCAAATCCTCAGCCCCAAACTTGGCCAACTCTCCGTGTAAACCTCCCGGCTCCCGCCGCAGGGCCAAGTCACCCTCCCCTCCAGTTTGCAGCGGCAGCAACGGTGGCTCGGGACTGCGCGGAGGCTGGAACTTTACAAGGTGAAAAGTTTCCCCCATGCGCTCCGTCGGTTCTCGCCTCCAGAGCCCACCTCGCAGCCCATTTGCACCCAGCAGCTGAGGCTGTGCTCGGGCAGGCGCGCTCCAGCCGGTGCACCAGGCAGCGAAATCATCACGCTACAAATCCCCACGCACCCTTGCCTCCGCCCGCGATCCACGGCTCTACGAGGCGCTTCTCCCGTGGTCTTCCTCACCCAGAGCTCCGCGCTCTTGCTCCGGGCGAGCCGGTCCTCCGGCTGCTGCCGCCGCAGTGCCCACCTCCCGCTAGCCGGGATTGAGGCCGCCGGCAGAAGCGCTCTGCGCTCGGGACGCCGCAGCCGCCGCCGCCGCTGCCGCCGCCGCCGCCGGGGGTTCGCAAGCGGAGGAGGGGAGCCGAGGGGAGGAGAACAGCAGCGGGAGGAGAGGGACGGGGGCGCGAGATCCCAATCCGCAGCCGAGTTCACAGCGCAGCCTGCCGGGAGGAGCGCCGGCTCTCCTGTCTGTTCCGAGCTGCAGCCGCTACTGCTCGCCGCCTGGCTGCTCCAGGCTCCCCATCACAGCCGACGCCGACGCACGGCCAAGCCCCTCTCCCATCTCCCCCTCGCGCTTCTCTCTCGCAGTCTCCTCCTCCCAAACCGCGAGCGAAAAGGGCGAGGGGGAGAGGAGTCTCGGCGTCTGGGATGACTAGCGATCTCGGAGCGTGGCGCAGGGGGAGAGGGGGCGCGCGGGAGGGGGCGGTGGGGGAGGCGCGGCGAGCTGGAGGGCATTCCCGGCGCCAGGCCTGGAAGCTGTACTAATTTTAGAGCTCGAGTCTTCCCTCAGCCCTCTGGGGCTCTAGGATAACACCAACGTGCTTTCCTGCCGCGGAGAGAGCGTGGTGCTTGCTGGCTTGGGAGAGCTTTAGCACACTGCGTTCAGTCTCATCCGCACCACAGCCCCGTGCAGGTAGAGAACGCGTTACTCTCCTGGGACAGAGAGGAAACTGAGGCACATCGAGATTAACATGGTTTATCTAACGTCCCAAGGCTAGTTTGCAGTGTGAAGATTAAACCAGCAAATGCCGTGCCTCTGGACTAAAAATGTGCCTCCCAGTGAGGGCTCCTACGACTTTCCTAAACATTGAGATCCTGGGGTCATCCGATTACCTTGTGGAGGAGGGAACTAGACTAAGCAGCTAACGTGATGCAGTCTCTTCATTCTTGACCTACCCCCAATATGTTTTAAACATTTTTTGCCTTAATGGGGGAGAGGGACTGTGAAGGGGTGGATGATTGATTTGGAGCTTGATGATTGCGACTCCACCCTGTCAGCTCTCCTGGTCACTTCTGCAGCACCCACCCAAGTCCCAGGACCCCCTGACTGCACTCCCTCCATTCCCACACTGCCCCGGTGGAGAGGGGACTCCACTCGTTCCCTGCTCTGTGTATCCTCACACTTTTTCTTTTCCTCCCAGCAGAGAAGCAACCTTAACCCTCCATACTCGCCACCTACACACACACACACACACACACACACACACACACACACACACACACACACACAGTGAGAGAGAGAGAGGAGAGAGAGAGAGAGAGCAACTCACATCTGTCTCTAAGGCAAGCGCAGCTGGCGCATGTCCTCCTATGCTCTCTGTCGGGCACTTTCTCCCCAACTCTGCCATTGGCACCAGGAGAAGAGGGATCCCAGGACTGCAGATCTCTTCCCCAGAGGAAATCGTTACTTTTTTTTGAAACGTGAAATTCTCTTTGGAGAGCGAAGTAGGGCTGCTTCTAGAGGGCTATGTGCTCAATCACTAGAGCAAGCGCTTTAAAAAGCCGATTGAGTTTACCTTTCTGGCCTTCGAGCTCCCAGCCTGGGACCTCTGCCCTGTTCACAGCTACACAAAGGCCTCGCCACGCCCCACGGGTGGAAAGTTCCCCTTGAAAGCCTCCAGCAGCCTCGCTGCCTTGACTGCCACATAAAGCACCCGGCATGCTCTGGTCATTCCGCCCTGAGAGTTTAATGTGAATACTAAGGAACAGTGACAGCTCCTCATACATCAGCTAATTCGGGGGTAATAAGCATGATGTTACCAAGGGCTTCATTGTCACGGAAGGCCAGAAGATAGGTCTGGAGTGAAGGAAACCACTAACAGTAGGGCTAGGAAAACTTACCTGCTCTCCAAACTGTTAGCATCTGATTGATTTTATTCTGATTTTAGTTTTATTCAACAGCTTTCTAAGGCACTAAAAGTTTATTGTCATATAAATATGTCCCTGGCATGGCATTTTCCTTGTGACAGACAGAATGCAGCTAACTTTGCATCAAAGGTTTTAATGAATCAATGCATTTCCCACCTGAGTGCTTCTAGGGATATGCTGAAACGAGTTGGCTCCTGCAACCAGGAACTTTGGGTAGAGTCGGCTGGTGGTGGTTTGGCCACTGGGATGGTCAAGGAAGAAGTGCTGGCAGAGAGGCAAGGCATCTTCTACCTTCTGCCTGGGAAGACTGCCAGGTGAGTGGAGGAGTGGCCACTTCTGCTGCTGGTGTAGCTCTTGGATTTCAGCTTCTCCAAATGTTCTTTAATGCCTCAGAGGTGCCTTACAGATAAGTACAGAAATCTGTCTAAATTTCAGCCTCCCCATCCCTAGGCAGTGCATACATAATAAAGTAAACAGTCTCTACTCCCAGGGCTGACATAAGCCATTATAGCCTATGGGTAAGAGACTTCCTGCAAATATAGTAGAATGGTTTATCTAATGGGACACTCCTCTGGTCATTTCAGATTTGCATAGCATTTACTATTCATTGTGCTAATAATTCTGATTGTATAAGAAGACTGTATTTTTTTTTTTAAAGGGCCGGCCAGACACCGTGGCTCATGCCTGGAATCCTAGCACTTTGGGAGGCCAAGGCTGGATGACCACTTGGGGCCAGGAGTTCAAGACCAGCCTAGGCAACATATCAAGACTCCACCTCCTCAAAAAAATTAAAATTAGGCAAGTGTAGTGTCTACACAGCTATAGACCCAGTGTCTCATGGCTATAGACCCAGCTACTTGGGAGGCTGAAGCAGGAGGATCACTTGAGCCCAGGAGTTTCAAGTTATAGTGAGCTATGATAGCCCCATTACAATCCAGTCTGGCTGATGGATTAAGACTCTTTCTTTAAAAAAAATGTGATATGGGTTGGGAAGGGGTGCTACTGTGTGTCAGTACAGTGGAAGGCACAGAGTTGAAAAAACAGTGAGCTTTATGAGAGTCAAGAATCTGTCTGTCATATTTTACATTTCTATTCCTGCATAAAGCCTGGCACATTCAATAAATATTAGTACATATTCAATAAATATTCAAAGAATTAACAAGTGGTGAAAACTTGAAAATCTTCTATCAGACCCAATGATTATGGTATGTAGGACATTGAAGTCCTCATAGGAAAGGAACTTATAAAACAAAAAATTGCAAATCTATGATAAAATTGTATTACTTGCCATATATCACAGCCTCCATATACCACTTCAAATCATCTGGGCCTTACCTGTTGCTTTAAGCCACTGCAGGAGCAACCAGTTCTAAGTAGTCTCCAACCAGCTTCAGACAGGTACAATCTGAAAGTGCTTTGCTCCAGGTTTCCCTTGCATCTCACCCCCACTCAGGGCTTTTTGGGTGAAGTTACAATGTGAACCAAAACCTAGAAGCATGAGAGATTAAAGAGCCTATGGTGGGAGCCCATGGATAAATACTTCTCTCTCCAACTGCAAGGAAAGGATTCAGAAATGTGTTCCATGGAGCTTCTCAGATGGTCTTTGCTAAACAAAGCAGACATTCTCCCGAAGCAATGGCCAGCTTGATAACACATCCTTGTACTGGCACTCCATCCTTCCCTGGTTCTCCCCATCTGCTCCTCACATGCTTCCTGGGATCACACTTCCCAATAAAATATTTTCAGCACTTCCTTGTATCATGCTCTATTTTCTGGCAATCTTAGGCTAAAACACCTACGACCAATGCTAAATACTTACGTCAAGGAACGGACAAATGATTTTTCAAACTGCCCTATGAAGATTTTACTTTTTCAAATGTGTACCCAAGGTCACCTGTTTTTGGGGACCCATTGTACAACTAGAAGTTTTCTGAGTTAATTTCAACTTAGACTGCAAGGTTTATTAAAAAGTAAGTAATTAAATTATGCTAATTTGGAATTTACATATATGTAATTAAAACTCAAAACAGTAACTACAGGAATTTTTTTAGAACTTAGACCAAAATGATCTTGTTACGGAGGAATATTTTATCACTGACATTTTTTAGAATTGTAGCTACAAAGTAATACTAAAAAAACAGACTGATTTTCTTTTTAAATTCTCTACAGATAGTGCTCCCACCCACCCCTTTGCCTGCTTGCTGTGCAGACCTCTTCTATTAGCCCACCCGTGGTACACCACTAATTGTACTTGCAGGTGGCCTTCTTTGCCACTCAACTATCCTAAGGCTGATCAATTTCAATTCCTCTTATTTTGGAACAGCAACTAAACTAAACTTGGACACACTGAATTACTCTATTTTCAGCAAGCAAATTGTCCTACTAACTGTCTTTATCCTTTGGGAAACTCCTTCTATGCCCCTGTTTTGGCTATTGCTCTTTCTTCTCTTTGGTGCACAGATAATAATAAACATAATGTCAGAGACTCATTTTTAACACATCTGTAATTCTATGTTCTTTAGGCCTCTCCTTTTTCTCTTTCTTACTCATTTGTTCATTCACTCACCCATTCATCCATTCAAAAATTATTTTTGAGCAGCTGTGTACTTGGCTCTCTGCTAAGTGCTGGGGATATAATGATTAGCAAAAAGTGATGAGATATCTACCCTCATAGATCTTTGGGCCAGTGGAGAAGTCATTAATGGAATGATCAAACAAAGAAAAGCAAAAGTGAGAAGGGTTACAAATGGATGATTCAAGTGGTTTAGTTAGTACCACTGCCATTCCAGTGAGGGGGAATTTTTATTCCTCTCTTTACTTTATTTACAAGGTAAAGTTCTACAAGAACCATGACTAATGAGCATAAAGGACATATAGTGTTACACCTGTTATATGTTTTGACATAATGTTGTAAATAAGGGCAAATGTTATCAGGTACCAAGGTATGAATAGTACCAGGATCCCTCTTCATCACCTTTAGCAAAACTTTCATCCACGTTCTTGGCCTCTAATTAAACCTGCTTTTCTTCAAGTGTATTGAGGATGGAATATTAGAGTTTTCCATTCAAAACCTCTGTTTTAATCTTACATGTAATTTATTAGTTTTTATTGGTGTACCTATATTTTACTATAATAGATAAGTTATATTATGAATGAAATATGCTTATATGGACTAGTGTACTTTGATTTCCATTTATAACATATTTCTGGGGCAAAAGCATCCCAAGTTTAAAACAAGCGGCTTGCAGACTTTTGAAACATGACTTGTTTACAAATGAAGATGTTTCTTTACCAATCAAAGGGAAAGTTGTAATCTAAAAGTGAGGTAATAATTTATTATAGGTGTATTAGTCCATTTTCACATTGCTATAGGGAACTGACTGAGACTGGGCAATTTATAAAGGAAAGAGGCTTAATTGACTCATGGTTCTGCATGGCTGGGAAGGCCTCAGGAAACTTATAATCGTGGCAGAAGGCAAGGGGAAGCAAGGCGTGTTCTTCATAAGGCAGCAGGAGGGAGAATAAATGCAGAAGGAACTGCCAAACACTTGAAAAACTGTCAGATCTCCTGAGAACTCATTATCACGAGAACAGCATGGGGGAAACTGCCCCCATGATCCAATTACCACCACTTCATCTCTCCCTTGACATGTGGGGATTATAGGGATTATAAATCAGATAAGATTTGGGTGGGGACACAAAACCACTAACCATATCAATAGGTACCATAAAGTCTTAGAGTTAGAAAGGAAGATAAAGCTTATCTATCTATTTCACTGCCTTTTGATTTGCCTACATCACAGCTGCTATTTCTTTTCTCTAGTTACTTCTCTAGTCCACCTCCAAAAATAATCTAGGCATAGAATGAAAACTTTTGTCTACTTGCTAAAAGGAAAAAAATACACAATCTTCTTCCTCATTGGTTGACTAAAGAAGAAAAGAAAAACTAGAAAGAAATACATCTCAACTAAGGAGTCCCAAAACCAAAGAGAAGGAAAAAAGCCTTACCACAATGTGGGTGAGTAAATTATAGCAATTTGTTTTTTATCTGATCTTAATTAAAGCAGTGAAGTACTATTAAGAATAAATGTTGGCATATTGCCTCAAATTAAGGAACATCGACATCCTTTTCATTTTGAATTCGTGAAAAGGGCTATTTACTCTTATTTTTGAATACTTTGGCTAAACAAGTTAATACTCATTTCTTTTCACCAGGGCAAATGTTAGCCATGAATGTCAATGTAATTTTTCAAAAGTGAACTACATCAAACTATTTGCATAACAAAAAATCACTGCAGAACAAGTACCTTGCTGTCTGCAGTTGTGTTGTCAAAAAGAAACTGCAAGAACATCTATTTTCTTTCCTTTCTTTTTTCTTTCTTTCTTTTCTTTTCCTTTTTTTTGGACACAGAGTCTCCCGGCTCCTTTTTGTATTTTTAGTAGAGGTGGGGTTTTTCCACATTGGCTAAGCTGATCTGGAACTTCTGACCTCAGTTGATCTGCCCACCTTGGCCTCCCAAAGTGTGAGATTACAGGTGTGAGTCACTGCACCTGGCCCTCATTGTCTACGTTCAAAGCTGATAACTTTGTTCACCTGTAAATAATTAGTTACCAAATATGGTTGATTTTCAGTAAAGTGAAACAACTACTGATTATGAGGAAGTAGCGGGTTCAAGGAGTTGATAATAGGATTCAGTTTTTTTCCCCTTCAAAATTTGCTTTTCTAAATTTCAGTCAAACTCTTCAACCATACTACCTTTATTTTCAGTTCTTTGCTACCCTGCCGGGCCTAGGAAATTTTCTGGTGACTGCCAGTCTGGGTCTAGTTTCCGTGTTCTCATTGGCAATTGGTCTTTACCTCTGTGATATCACTTCTCACACAGCCTCATCCTCATCTTGTTTTCGTGTCTCCAGCGACTAGAATCTTTTATCTCTGTGTTACCGAGGTGAGCTTCACATGGTGAGTGCTCAACAAAATGTTTGCTTGTTGAATGAATAAATATTAACCAATCTTGTATATTTGGGTTTTCAAGAGATCAGAGACAGTGAGGTTGTCATACGTCCACACTGTCTTACATTTCTCTAGAGGGAAGCCTAAGTCAGTGATTCTCAAAATGTAGTGCCTGGACCAGCAACATCTGCATCAATTAGAACTTGTTAGAAATCTGCAAAATTAGAACTTGTTAGAAATGCAAATTCCCAGGCCCCAGGCTTAGTGATGCAGACATTCTGGGGGTGCAGCCCAGCAGTTTGCATTTCAACAAGATCTCCTGGTGATTCTGATACATGCTCAAATTTGAGAACCACTAACCTAGATCTTCCCACGCCTAACATGCACACACTGCTCACAGTTGAGTGTAAACCCAGGTGGACCCTGTTCCATGTCTTCAAAAATGGAAGTATGATACTTCTTTAACCCAACTTTTAAATCTATGCAAAGAAAGTCGTTAACCTAATTTGGCAAAAACTCCAAATTATCCTCATTGCTCCCTGATGGTGAGGTGTTTGGGTTTGAATTGCCAAATAATTGCTTCAATTAGCCAATTCATTTTGCTTAGGTAGGCACAGCTGGAGGTAATAGCATCCACTGTCTCCTAAAGGTGTTCCAGCCTCTTCCCCTCAGGTTGAAGCCAACTACAGACCTGCTGAGGAGGGGGAATTAACCACTTGGCGAGAGAACAGAGCCAGTATCCTCACCTATTTGGCCACGTTAACAGTTTTCTTTCTTTTACATCCTGGTTCTTTTGATTTTATGCTACTAAGGTCTGGCCTGTGATTCAAAGAGGGAAGTGCTTCCCCATATAGTCAAGCACACTTGGGGAGCATCTCCCCATAGTTGGAATCATAATAGAAGAAGGGAAGTAACTGGAGGAAGTTCTGCTGTCTATTGTCTCAGCTGCTTTGATTTTCCTGTTAAGTAACATTGTGCATGGATGTGAACTGGAATTAAAGTTTGTGCACCTTTTGAATGTTATTGCCATCATAGTTACAGGGACACACTTTATTTTTGAAACCCTGGGATGAGAATTTTGAGGCAAGTAATTACAAGCAATCCTTGTTGATGTTAAGAAATAATCAGATTACTTACAAGGATTATGCACCTTGAAAAATAAAATAATGCTTCAGGAGCTACTGACATAGAAAGCATTTTCATTTTCTTCAAGTTGCACCTAAAAGCAGTAACTTTTTTTCAGCCATGCTTCAAGTATTACTTTCCATTAAATATTGGAAACGTGGTACCAATAACTTTTTGTTTGCCTATAAGACAAAATTGACTCACTTGATAGAGTCTTCTATCTTTCAGAGTTGGAAGGCTTAGGTGAAGAAATGTCTGAAGAAAATTTCATTTCTCAGCACATATTTCTGAACCTGTTTGGGAGTGACAGTAATGGCATTACAAGGTATTGAAGCGGTGTTCCTGAAGGTAGTAGAGAGGTCAGAGCAGTGTGAAAATTTCCAGCAAATCTGTCAAGCATCCTGCAGCTCTGGAATGTAGCACAGAGTGTTTTCAATAGTGGTCAGAGTCAAGGAAGATGGTCAAGTCCCGATACTGACATTTAGAGATCACACCATCGTTGATGTTTAGTGTTTTTTAGCTGGGACATGTGTCCAGTGGAACATTCTGAGTGGACATGTATATTTTAGCCCATTATGGTTAAAATATTTGAAAGCTATGGAAAATTCAGGAAACATTAGGTTTTAATTACTGTAAATTTACGTGTTACTTATGGCAGAGGAGTTTTAAAAATTGTAATATTCTAATAACCTGGGAATAATCCACTCAATAAGAGCCAGGATAGAAAACAAACCCACTACTTTTATTCATTTCTTAGCCCATTTATTTACTTGTGCAAGCATAAGTGCATCACACAAACACTCCTGAGTGTTTATTATGTTCCAGAAGCAGAGAGCCTAGAGGTCAACATGCCTCAAGGAGCTTTCATTCTTCTCTAGTTGCTTCTACTTACCTCCATTGTACCCTGGAAAACAAGTCAATAGTAATTGTAATTTAGTGTAACACGTATACTTGCTTCCTTTCCAGAGTGGCTATCCATTTCAGAATAAATCTTAGCCCCCAACCTGCTTCTATTGTACAGAGAAAAAGAAACGATTGTTTTTAAGTGAACAACTATTTGAAGAATATTTCCAGAGCAGCTTCTAGGAGCTCAAATCTTTGTCTCTGCTCCACATGGTGTAGAGACTCCAGTCTGGTTTCTCAATAGTTCCCAGGAGATTGTTCCAAATAGTAGGTTTTTGTTTTTGTTTTTGTTTTGTTTTTTTTTTGGAACAACTGAATTATTTCGAGAATAGGAACAGCTGCTGATGGGAGATTGCTCTGTATAAATCATTATCTTACCGTAAAAGGATTCAAAACAGCCCTTTTGAGAATGGACTTAGGCAGCTTTGTATTTATTTATTTTGGTGGTATGTGCCTGTGCAGGAAGGAGATAGCTTCTCTCCTACCTCCACTCTAACATGGTACACATTTTGTCAGATAAATGAGCATTTCCCTTAAAACTTATTGATTTGGAAGGAACGGTAGTGTTTAGTCTGAATGATACTTCCAAGCTAAGAAGTGTATCATTGTGTTTTTTTGCATGAACAAGGGTTAATAAATAATAATCTCCTAATTCTTGCTTTTCACAGTGCCAGTCTCTAATTGACTTGGCATTTTGGGTAGAGCTTGATCATGTCCCTGTTGAAGTCACTGAGAATCTCCATCAGCAATCTTGCAGTAATCTTGCAGCAAAATCTGCCACTCAAAACTTCGTGGCTCTTGAATAGAGCCAGTTTGAAATCTTGGCCAGGATCTTTGAACTCCAGCCCAGCCAGGCTGATGTGACTCTGGATTTATCTCTCAGCAGGATGTCTCCCAGAATTGGCAGTCTCTGTCATTCGACAGAGACACACAAGGATCCTGCCAACAGCAAAGGGCAAGGAGCAAAGAAAGAGGAAAAGGAAGGGACATTTTACAGTATCAAGATATTAGTGTTTGCACTTTTTTTTTTTTTTGCTCTAAACCAATAATTTCTCTCTCTCTCTCTCTCTCTCACACACACACACACACACACACACACACGCACACACAAGTTTAACATATGCCATCTAGCTAGTCTAACCCAAAATGCTTAACTGCATTAATCATTCAACCAATAGCTTTTATATGCTAAATGTAGTGTTTGTCTTTTACAAGTTGATTCTGGCCATGATTACTGCCCTCAGTGTGCTTACACTCTAGTTGTGGAGCCAAGTTTTATACTCCTGATGAAGACCAGTAATTGTGAGAAATATTATCTAATGACCTAAAGAATGGGGCACATAATAAGAGATTTGAAATTTCTGCAAAACGAGAAATTATTACATGCTGGGATAGAAAAGCATCATTGAAGAAGTGCAATGTGGACTGAATTCTAAAGAATAGGAGGGATTCAGATGGATGGGCAGAATGAATCAGTCATCTCAAATGACATGAAAAGGGAAAGAGATAGAGGGCAGATGTGCACAAGACCTACTCAAGGAAGAGCAAGAATATTGCACTCGAGCTTTAGTGCAAACTAGTGATGTAAAGACCGTATTTCATAGGACCTGGAATGCTAGGCCAAGGAGCTTGAATATCATCTTAAGGCAGCTGAGAGACCGCGGGGATTTTCAGTTGAAAAACAAGATAAAGGTAGTGTTCTAGGGGACTTATCATGGTGACATGACCTTTGAAAAGGGAGAAACCTAGAGGTGGGGAAACTGGTAAGAGAAACGAATGCAGGGGATGAGGGCAGGACTTGGGGTTAGATGGATCTGGATTCCAGATTCAGCCCCTCCATTTCTTAGCTTAGGTAAGTCACATAATCCTTCTGAGTTTCAGGTTTGGATGACAATAATATTTATCCTCTTCTGTTGAGAAACTAGGCACTGTTTTAGGCACTGGGGTTATGGAGGTGAGCAAAACAAATAAAGTCCCTTCCCTGAGCTCCAATCCCTGGTGGATATAGGAGAATTGGAAGCTAATTAAATGAGCTAATGTATGTGTGTTCCTGATACATAGTAGATGCTCAATAAATGGTAACTAGAAAGTCTACTGTAGTATTAGTCAGGTAATGAAATAGAAAAATTGCAATATGCTTTTCCAAAGCCCCTAGTTGCCAGAGAACAAGCACAGGTTTACATTTCAGGATGTGGATTCCATCCCATTGGCTCTTTCTTGATGCAACTGCTGTCCTTTTGTTCCAGTTGGCTTGGGCTTCAATAACTTGAACATTTCAATGCCTGCATCACTTAACAATCTTGATGTAAACCCACTGAGTTAGACTTTGGTGATCCAGAACCGTTTCCCTTTCTGAGATGCCTGGGTCGTGGAAGTCTCTGTCACAGGTCTTTCCTCTGTCAGAAGCAAAAAGCCTTTCCTTTCCTCAGTCACTCCCACCATGCCCTGCTTTTCACCTGACAAGATGATGAGAACTTGAATTATCTCCTGAACATCTTGGTGCTCAGTGCTCAGGCCAACTCTGCTAAAACATAACCTATCTCTGAAGGATTTGTTCATGATCTGAGCACTTACTTTTTTCTCACCAGACGGTTGACCAAAGGAACCAATAATGTTTGATATCTTTAATATTCTCCCAAGCAATGCCAAGCAAAGTACTGAAACACATTTTGTCTTTATTATACATTAGCAACTATATGATTTGACTTACAGTCTTCCACCTTTTAGTTATTCAACTATGTTTACTGACTGTCCATTAGTGCAGAAAGTTGCTCTGAGCATTAGGACCAGAGGTCTGAAACTAGCAACTGTGCTTCCCAGTGTTGTACCTCAAAAGAAATATTGCTAGCCTAGAAGACAGAAAAAAAGGGTTCTTCCAGCCCCACCCTGACATGGAATCCTGAACAATGCATTTAAACTCACTGTGAAATTGAAACAATATAACAAACAGCTAATATTTATTAAGTTACTTTATGCTTGGCAATGTACTAAGTGCTTTACATGCATTACCTTATTTTATTCTCTACAGCAACCCAGTAAAGTTCATATTATCATTATTCCTTTTGTTTTATACATAAGCGAGACTTGAAATTCCATCCATTGCCCTACCACAAATACAAAAACCAAAGTTGAAACGACACCTCTCTTAATCCAGAACCTGGGGCCTTAACTTCCATTCCCCAGGATTATAATAAACATCTAACTAGTTAATATATATAAAAATGCACTTTCAGCTTGTAACAAATATAAAGTGCTCCTTTTTTAACTGTAAAAAAAATAAAAGGTTGTATCTGATTCTTGTTTACTTCTTATTCATGCTTGGCGTGAATAAGTGGATGACTGAGCAGTATTTGTTGGACAAGACATTCGTATACTTGTGCTACCTTATCTGCAGCCTTTACTGACATATCTAATTAATATCCATGTCCACTGAACTGCCTAAAGCATTGCTATTTACAGAAGGGGAATTTGATATTATTTATGTGTTTAAATGAAGTGTTCTTACCTCTAAAATTCTGTCCGAAGTTTCTTCACAATTTTGAGTACATACATAGATACAAAAGACTAAACAGTTGTACTTAGCAATTTCTACTCTGTTAAGTGGAGAACCCACCCTACAATACTGTCATAGTGACTGCAGTGGGAAGAGAGCACAAAAATGCCATGGGTGCACTAGAAAATGTTCATTCTGGGGGGGAATAATAAAGAAAGACATCCCAGAGCAGTTGTTACTAGGAGGATTTTGAACGAAAGGAATGGCAGATGTCTGTGACTGTCTTACTAGGATAAGATGCACCAACTCTGCTCTCCTGTAAAAGAAAACTTTTACAGTTTCATTCTCTCTTATCTCTCTTTGTGGCCTAACATTGTCAAAATAACAATGAAATATTTCTTTTAAACATTTATGGTTTTTGTCTCTTTTTTTTTAAATAGCCATAAAGTTGTAGACAAGGCATTGAATCAGACACCTTTTTTGCAGTACATCAGACCCGCCTGTTTCTTTTCCAGCTGCTGCTGTGCACCAGCTCCCATGACTCCACACAGCCCCAGCCTAACAGGGCTTTGCCTCAGGCCAATGGCAAGAGACTCCACCTGGTGTTCATGCATGTGCAACCCAGAAATGCAGGAACACTGGTACTCGGTGGAGTGAATCTTTGTCCAGCAGCAGATGGTTGCCTGTGGATAGTCTCCTTCCGTCTTCCTATGGATCATCTTTTGATTCTGATTATAGAGCTTCCCAGGCAGTCCCATGGCAACCTGCTGGAAAATGCTTTATCGTATTGACTCTCCTTCCTTCCCAGCCTCTCTCCCTTCATCCCCTGCTCCTGCTTCCTTCAACTGTGTTTCTAATCAATTAATAGTGCACATACCCTCTCTCACAGACACTTTCTAGAGGACCCAGGATATGACAAACATTGAGGATAGAAAGTCAACATCTTAGCAACAACTATCCTTAATATGAGGCCTTGATCTTGGACTCATGGATGCCAAACAGGACAAAGAGAAATGTGAAAGTGGACTACCCTAATGCATAAAAATCATGTTTCTGAAGAACATTTAATGAAAACGATCTGGGTTAGTGCTCGTAATATTAAAGATGACTAAAAAGTGGGTCATCTATTTTCTGTGATCTACTTTTATGTAAAATATGTATTTCTCTGTATGCAAGAGTGACAGGAAAGAAAAATGCTAAAATGTTAACTGTTGTTATCTCTGAGTGGTGCTGTTATGGGTCGTTTTTGTATTTCTCTTTATGCCTTTCTGTAATTTTCCCAATTGTCTATGACCATGTTCTACTTTTAAAATTAGAGAAAAAAAGAATAGCTATTAGTAGTGAACCTAAAGAGTCATTTATTCCTTCCTTTAAGTTTTTTCTTCATAAAATATGTGTTTCTGGCCGATGAAGCATAGTGCCATTCAGATCTTCGTCTTTTTCACACATCAGGAGTTGGTATGTTTTCTGTTGCAATTCAATTGCCAACTGAAGCCCAGAGATGGGTTCACACTTCAGGTCTGTGGGAGCTGCCATGGCTGTGAGGCAGAGTGCACATTTACTGGTGGGAGGATGATATTAATGAAATGATGAAGGGGAAGAGCACTGATTGAGTACTGACAGCATAAAGGTGTTGACAGACCACAGAGTTGGACACGGTCTCAGGGTCTAGATTTAATCCACATTTCTAGGAGGCATCCTGACAGCCTTTGGCATCACTGTCAATTGGTGATGATTGATATGGAGAAACAGGCAGAGAGGCTTTTCTGGTATCCTTTAGCACCGCAATTACTTTACATACGGCTGAATTAGGTGGATGCCCCTAATTGCCTAAGGACAGTGGGAAGATTGTGCTGAACCTGAAG
The DNA here is from genome assembly GCF_037993035.2 of Macaca fascicularis. Taxonomy (NCBI): domain Eukaryota; kingdom Metazoa; phylum Chordata; class Mammalia; order Primates; family Cercopithecidae; genus Macaca; species Macaca fascicularis. The sequence continues at coordinate 91,266,955 of NC_088388.1, read as the reverse complement.
GTATAACTGAAATTCCACCACTTTTACCTCATTGTGATGGAGTAAGCAAAACCTACCTAGGTTTGGCAGAGTCCCTCAATGTGTTCCTGGGGATATATTATATTCTACCATTATTAGTCCTTATCATTTTGTCTTGAATATCAACTGTTTCCTTCTTTAACCATAAAATAAAAGAAGGTTAAAAGACAAGGAGTAAAGAAAAGAGAGAATTTTACTTCAAATACTCTACAGGAACAAGCTATTGCCTGCTGTAAAGAGAGTTAAGGACTTATGCAATAGGTAACAAATCTATTTAAATATCTATCTTTGTATCTCATGTTACCTTAGATCTATTTGACTGCAAAGTTCATAGGAAGATAGACCCCAATTCATCACTCCTCTCTATATTTGTTCCCTTTGCCATGTAACTTTATAGTTGCTCCCTCTAAACTTGAGGGCCGTAAGTCTTGCTTTTACTAACTACATATGGGCAGAAGTGATAGCCCTGACTTACTTTCATTTACTCCCCTGTCCTTTTGACACTATCACAAGAACATGCCCCCCACTGGCCCAGTTATCCAAGGAGGATGAGCAATTATTAAAGCTGAGGCTCCTCAGATGAGTGCAGACTAGATTAGATGGGCTTCAGCTGACCCGTAGGTACACAATCAGAAATAATGATTGGTTCTTTCAAGTGGTTATTTCAAGCCACTAAGTTTAGAATGATTAATTGCAGAGCTTTCTCTGTATTGATACAATAGTCTTTCTCTTTCTATATCCTAAATTCATTTCCATTTATTTATGTTGTAAACCTTTTTTTTTTTTTTTACTAGCAAAATGTTTGGCATGTGATATGTGATTTATTTATAGTGTTCATTTGAATAAATGGTTCCTCACAATTGTTCCCAAGCTACCTTTCCCGGTTTAACTCCCTATTATGAGTTGCACTGTATCTTTCAAAAAAGATATGTGGAAGCCCTATCCTTTGGAACCTCAGAATATAAACGTATTTGAAAGTAGGATCTTTACAGACATCATCAAATTAAAATGAAGTCATCAGCATGGACTCTAACAGGACTGGTGTCCTTATAAAGAGGTGAAATTTGGACACAGAGACATATGTACACATATGGAAGACAAAGTGAAGACACGGAGAAGGTGGCCACGTGGCTGTAGTGTTGCACCTACAAGCCACAAAATGCTAAGGTTGCTTCTGGCAACCACTAGAAGCCAGAAAGAGGCAAGGAAGGATTCTTTCCTAGAGCTGTCAGGAAGAGCATGATCCTGTCAATCTTGATTTTGGATGTCTAGCCTCCAGAACTGTGAAAAAATAAATTTCTGTTGTTTGAAGCCATCCAGTTTTTGGTACTTCATTATGGCAGATACAAGAAACTAATACACTTCACAATTCTTCTTATCTGAGTCATGCCAAGCCCCTCCCACGGCCATTTACTTAATCCTACAGGCCCTTATACATACAATCTGCCTTTTCTGGAAATATTTTCTATTTTTTTTCTTTAGCTATGTAACTTCCTATTCAATTTCCAAAACACCACAGAAAGCTTATCTCCTCTGAGATGCCTGATCCAAATATCACAGGCAGGGTTAATTTCTCCTTCTGTGTTTTCCCCTGTGCTTCAGTAAATAAACCTGAGTATTTGTCACATGTATTATATATAGTATTCATCACATTGTACTACAAGTAACTGCTTGGATGCCTTTTTTCCCCGCAAGACTATAAACTCTTGGAGGGCAAGAACTGTGTATTATTTATTTCTACTTATATCCTTTATTTCTACTATTTGGCTGATATAGGCCCTTGAGAAATGCTTGCTGACTGACCAAAGAGGTTTGAAGGATGAGGCGTTGTTTTGGAAATAAAGACCTGAGATGTGGACAGAAGATAGCTTGTTGGTGGCAAGAGGGCACTGGGGTCTGTGAGAAGAAGGTATTACATGGTGATGGGAGAGGTGGGCTGAAAGGAGAGTGTGCATAGCTACTTAAGCTCATTCTGGAGGGAGAGCCCAATTCTCTCCACAGCAAAGATGCAAGATAAGGATACTTCTGGTTTGAGTCTACATACTTAACATCTGCTTATCATCTTTGAAAGCTCATAAACTTAAAGTAAAAGAATGAATAGAGCTGGAAGCCTCCTCTAACCACTCCACTTTGAGCCCTCATTTTGGAATGTTAGATCTTTTTGAGAAATATGTAAATGAGCAGTGCTTTTGAAGCCAGGGAGACTTAGGTTGAAATTTCCCTTGTTCCACGTGCTTACTGTGTGACCTTTGGAAAGTTCTTCTACCTCTCTAAGACTTTGTTTCCTCAGTTAGAAAAATGGAAATGATGCTTTCTGCTTTATAAGGCTGTTATAAGGATCAGATAATACACACTATCTGACAAAGACTGGTGCATAGTATGTGTTCTGAACTGTCAACTTCCTTGCTTTAGGCCTAATCAATTGATAATTCAGCCCAGAATGGGAATGTTGCCTCTTTTGCAACACAGACAAGTGATTAAAGGATTCTGATCTTCAGATCAAACTTGTTTTTCCTGTGGTAATCACAGTAAAATATGTGAAAGCCATTAAAGGAGAGAAAATATTGATGCAAACCCTACAACTCTGAAGAATTTATGTCATCTTCAACCCTTTATACAGTTTTACAGATGAAAAACTTCCAGACACCAGGGTTAAAATGAAAGTGGACTTACTCTACACTCAAGCAGTCAAAGAGGTCCCGTTTTGGTAATGACACAAGTACAATAACCCTTGGTTAAATTTTACCTGGGTTCACAGCTTTTTAACTTTTGGATAAAAATCAAAGTATGATACCTGGATTCAGGAAAGAATATAAATATAAATAAAGAATATAAATAATATATTTATAAATGCCAACAATTTTGTGGTCTCATTTCATACCTGTCACCTCATATTAGGAAATACATCATTCTGTGGGTATTCAAACACACCAACTTCCTTTCGTCTTTAAAACTGCTTCAATTTCCATTATTAAAGTCTGTTCAGAGGCAAATTGTTGTTTCTGAAAATTGCAGTTCATGAAAAACATCTTCAAGCTGAGCAAAATTATTTCCATAGCATCTGGTTCCTTCATGTAGGCATTTATTTTTATTTATTAGAAGAGACTTTTTGGCAGCCAAATATACATTCAGCAATAGGTTGGCAGGTATGCCAGATATTTGACATGCCTCTTCTTACAGTCTTGGGTCAACATTTATTCAAGAGGGCCAACCCCAAGGAGGTTGGAGGTTCTTGTATGGAAGTTCTTCTCAGGTTCAAAGAGGGAATAGAAACACATAGAGCTTTGCCTTATGGTGAATACAAATATATTTAAAATGTATTTCCCCTTGGAGATTTAAGTTTTACTGTGTGTAACAAAGAGAATGGGAGTTTTAGTGCCTTTCTTAACCAAGTTCTCCTATTAAATTGTTTAAATTACATATGAGAAAAATAAAGTTAAGGAAAAGCAATATAAATAACTGAATTGTACAGCATGTCTAATAAACACCTCTAAATCAGAAGGGCTCATAAAAAGAATATTTTGAATCTTTTGCTAATAATATCAATACAAAAGCACTTAAAAATTAATACATGCAGTGCTGCCCTTTTTCCCCTCCAGGAAGCTAAAAGTGCTTCACTAACATTCTTAGCCAACTTTTAATACATGCTGTGGGTTATGGAAAGCACAGAACTTTTTTTTTCCTGATTTTTGTGTGAGAAGAACAGATTAAAAAGAGGTTAAGTAAGTCCCACATGAGTGTAAGTCATGAGGTTAAGTAAGTCATGAGGTTAAGTTAAGTAAGAGGTTAAGTAAGTCCCAATGAGTGCGAAATCCCACATCTCATTTTATCCCAGCCCAGAGATCTGGCTTTAGACCCACCATGCCCTGCTTTTCACCTGACAAGATGATGAGAACTTGAATTATCTCCTGAACATCTTGGTGCTCAGTGCTCAGGCCAACTCTGCTAAAACATAACCTATCTCTGAAGGATTTGTTCATGATCTGAGCACTTACTTTTTTCTCACCAGACAGTTGACCAAAGGAACCAATAATGTTTGATATCTTTAATATTCTCCCAAGCAATGCCAAGCAAAGTACTGAAACACATTTTGTCTTTATTATACATTAGCAACTATATGATTTGACTTACAGTCTTCCACCTTTTAGTTATTCAACTATGTTTACTGACTGTCCATTAGTGCAGAAAGTTGCTCTGAGCATTAAGACCAGAGGTCTGAAACTAGCAACTGTGCTTCCCAGTGTTGTACCTCAAAAGAAATATTGCTAGCCTAGAAGACAGAAAAAAAGGGTTCTTCCAGCCCCACCCTGATTCATGAATTACTAATACAACCCAATTCTATTTTTAAACTAAAGTTGTTAACAATTTTAAGTAGTCAGGTCTGAATCATGCTTTTTTTTCTTTTTTTTTTTCTTTTTTTTTTCCAGCTAGTTTTGTACTATCTCAGTTAATACCTTGAGGATCTCTGATTGTTACACAGGACTTTGTGGTGGGAAGAACATTGCATAAAACCTCCAAAATCTGACAGCCTTTTGCCTGAGGGCAGATTTGGGGAGGGGAGTCAAATAACTTCATAATTGGAAGGCAGGCATGAATGCTGGACTTACGAAGGAAGCCACTTGGCTCTGGGTGGGAGAAGGTGATGTAAGGAGTCTAAACAATACGAAGCTTATCATCTTATAGTTTTAGAGGTGAGAAGTCTCACTGGGCTAAATGCAATGTGTTGGTGGACTGCCTTCCTACTGAATTCTTTAGGGAAGAATCCATTCTTTGTCTTTTCCAGCTTCTAGGAACTTTCCACAGATCTTGTCTCATGTTGTTCTTCCAGCAATCACATGGATCTGACCTCTGCTTTTGTCTTCACGATCTTGGTCCTTTCCCTTATAAGGACTCTTGTGATTACATTTGGTCCGCCAGCTAATCCAGGATAATCTTCCCATCTCAAGGTGCTTAATTTAATCATATCTGCAAAGTCCCTTCTGCCATGTAAGGTCACACATTTACAAATTCATGGGATTAGGATGCAGACATCTTTGGGGAGCCATTGCTCTCCCTATCACATGCACCACACTGTACTGACACTGCCTCCTGGCTGTTCTTCCAGCATCCCGGTCATGCTCCTGCCTCAACTTCTTTGAGTCTTTGTTCAAATGTTCCCCTTCTCAGCAAGGCCTTCTCTGACCACTGTATTTAAAAATTTACCTCCACAATACTCTCAACCCTCAATTCCCTGTTTTTTCTCCCTGTAGCATTTACCATCTTCTAACTTATTGCAAAATTTAACACACTTATATTACGTTTATTTTCTATCTCTCCCCAGTGCATCTCATAAAGACTAGTCTATTTTATTCATTGCTGTATCTTTGGTGCCTAGAGCAGTGCCTTGTCCCTGCTTCGTGCTGAATAAATATTTATTGAGTAAATGAATGGATACATGATTAGATTTACCTACTGATACACCACACACATGCGCGCACGCACACACACACACACACACACACCCTCAGATGAGGAAGAATAAAATGGCTGAGAAGAATATGGGCTCAGATGCCCTAGTCCTATGGTTGAAATCCAGCTCTATCATTTGCTGTGTGACCTTGGCCACATTAATTAACTTCTCTTTGCCTCAGGGTCATCTACAAATTGGGGGTAATAACAATATCCACCTCATAGTTTCATATGAAGATTAAGTAATGAAGGTAAAATGCTTAAGCAGTATTTGGCTATTTATTATTACTATTGTTAAAAGGAAAAGCCTTTCTGATTGAATTAAACAGAGAAAATGGAGAAAATGTAATCCTTGCCCTTCATGAACTTGTCCAGAGCAGTGGTCCTCTAGAGTTGGGTGCAGGTGCCCTCGGGTTGAGCAAGATCATCAAGATGAGAAATTTCATTCATTTTTGTTTTTTATCTTTATAAAGAAAATTATCAGGATATCACAATAGTTGCTGTGTGGGCATCTGTGGGCTCTCTGTCCCTTAGGGAGGGTGAAGCATGATTTGAGGGGAGCAGCAGTTCTACTACCCACAAGGGGGCAGGAAGGTTTCCTTCTTTTCACATTCCCTGCCCTTTACTATGTTTGCTGTGTCCTATGGGTGTCTGTTAAATGGATTTGTAAATAACTAGCTCTGATAACATGGAGAAATGGCTTTAAAAGGCCCCTTCCAAGAAGTAATGGACGGAAGGTAACACTTATAACACAAACACAAGCAAACGGTATAGAAGGGTAGACAATTTTTGTCAGCCACATTTTGAGGTAAAAACAATGTTATTCTAATCAGATCTGCAGATAATTCAGATAAAAATATATATCAAGATGACTACTTGAAATATTGATTATCATCACCCTCTTAGCAAGCTTTCCCCTAAGTATAAATAGTATTCTACACTATTAGCAGTAATGAAAGTCTGAAGTCATTGTAATTATCAAGACATTAAGAATATCATTTTTACAAACCTTATTATATTAAAAGTTTTGTATTCTTCTATATGATTTGTAATATACATCATATATCATAAATGTAGTACTGTAAATGATCTATAAATAACTACACATTTATTGGTTCCATACACCCAAACATGTTCACTGATAAGATGCTGGTATCATGTAAATATGGAGCCTGTACAAGACAGCAGACGCTTACAGCACATTCTGAAGAGACACTTAACAGAGGTGACCACAGGGGCATATGGGAGCTTATCTGTGAGGAGGATAAACCACCTACAGGAAGGACATTGGAGCTGAGGGCTGAAGGGCAGGTAGTTCTTAGCCAAGCACTGTGCAGGTGGGGGTATTTCAGACAGAAGGAGCAAAGTCAACAAAGTTATGGCTGACTTGGAGACCTGCGGGTCTTGCAGAAGGAGGGAATTGTTATTGAGAGGTGACTGACATCCAAGTCCACATATGAACAGCTGAACAGAAGTGTTAATTCAGGCCTTCTGATGTCAAAATTCTAGTCTTTCCCTGGGAAAGCAATAAGCTGCACAGTTTAAACAAACAAACAAACAAAAAACTCACAGGCTTTGGAATCAGAGAGTCTGAGATTTGAGTCTAAACAATGCCACTTGCTCTGTGACCTAGATTAAATTGCTTTTCTCTTTCTGTTATTTTTTTTTCTTTTTTTTGAGAAAGAGTCTTTCTCTGCCATCTAGGCTGGAGTGCAGTGGAGTAATCTCGGCTCAATGCAGCCTCTACCTCCCAGGTTCAAGAAATTCTCATGCTTCAGCTTCCTGAGTAGCTGAGACTACAGGTGTGTACCATCAAGCTCAGCTAATTTTTGTATTTTTAGTTGAAATGGAATTTCACCATGTTGGCCAGGCTGGTCTCGAACTCCTGGCTTCAAATGATTAGCCCGCCCTGGCCTCCCAGAGTGATGGAATTACAGGCATGAACCACTGTGACTTGCCAAAGTTGTTTCTCTTTACAATCATTGATTCCTCAACTGCAAATTCCAAAACTGCGATCAGATCACTTTGACGGTCTCCCAAGATGGTATACTTAGCATGACTACTTAGTCAGTGTTTGACTTATGGAAAGTACCCAATTATAATTTAGTAGGTGGGAAGGATTTTTACCAAAGATTAGCACAAGGAGCACTGGTTCAGAGTGCCCTTGGGCAACATGTGTATCTCCCTGAGAGCTAGGACATATTTTGCTTGCACATTCTACACTGAAATCTCTTATGGGAACAAAAGAAAGGCCTCAATACTCTAAAGTAGCAGATTAAGAAAATGAGAGGCTGGGAAATGACATTTATGATCGTCTTGAAATGGGATGAAATATTGAAGGAGGTAAGATAGAGCTCTGAGAAACTTCTTTGAAAAGTGTCTTTTCAAAGGAGCTTTCTGGGCAGGGGAAGCAGAATGATCCTTCTCTTTGGAAGGGAAAATCTGGCATAAGCTGCTGCCTCGCTGTACACTGTCCCAAGGGCAGGGCTTGTCTAGGACTGCAGAGCGGGACAGGGCAAAGGTCTCCACTGGTTTATGCCACTCGGATGTCCTTAACAGTGCTCTGCAGAAGGCAGGGAAGTCCAGTAAGCAGAGTTATAGACAAGGCAATGTCGAGAAGAATTCGTATCACTAAGGAAAGAAAGGGGAATAAAGATAGGAGAAACAGGGTTATTATTGTGTGTGTATATTTAGATGTTTTTTATTTTTATTTTTTTTGAAGTAATGATTGGAAGAGAATTCAGTCATTTTGTGTTAAGGGCATATGACCAGCCTGTGTCACTTGACCACTCCTATCTCTAGTGGGAAGGGCAGACAGAAGAAAAACATCAACAACACCAATAGGTGTCCATTACTCAAACATCAATGGTGGAGAGATCAGAGAGATTTACGATGGAAGTTTTGGAATGCTATATATAACTTTTAATGAGAGCTTCTACTTAAAGAATCTTCCCATTCTTTAATTCCATAATTGTAAAAGATTAGTCATATGTTCTGAAAACATACCATGCAGAAACAATATTATATACTCAGTATTAAGAAGAATGAATAAAACAAAACAAAATAACAAGAAACAAACTACCAGGAGTAACGTTCTCCAGGTGACCATGAGACAAGAGCCTAAGAAGCAATCACAGACCATCTATTGGACTTCATAAAAACCTAACTACACAAAGTCCTAGGAGACCTGCTACCTGGACACCTCTAGTGAGATTAATTATCTGTCTCTGATTTCTGTGAGGTGGCCAGAGAATCTTGGAGCAATCTGGATGCAACTACAAGAAAGAAATCTGAGAAATGAATATTGCTGAAGAAGATGCCCTGTCAGTTATGAGACACACAGCAAAAATGTACCATAGGACTACACCAGGCAGGCACCGAGTTGAAATCAAATTTTCATAGCCAACATGCATAATAATATAATATAATAATACCAATACATCTATAGTGTGCATTGTTTGCCTATTCTAAATACTTTATATATCATTTAATCCTCACAAGCATCCTATGAGACGCGGATGTGGTATTGATCTCATTTTGACACCAATTAGAGGTAACAAAAATAATGAGGGGGTAAAAGGCCACCTATTAAAATAAATAACATATTCCTTGGTGAATTGCAATCCTGTTTTACCTATAAGAATGTCAATTTGACCCTATCTTCATCTAGCCCAGCAATTATCTTTAAATATTATCATCGATTTATTTTATGTAAAGTTTTATGCGAGAAATCAAATCATGGTAAAAGAGATTTTCCAGATTATCAGGGGCAGCCTTAGGACCCCATATCATCTATTGATGTTTCTGAAAATGTTGCTTGTCACTTTTGGCTTTGCAAAATGAACAACTTTGCAACTCTGTTGCTATAGAGTGCAAAGTATTTGATTTATAAGGTTGCCACAATAGGAAATAAAACACTTTTTATAATTAACACTCTCATTAGAATGTATTTCTTATTTTTCCAAGTTAATGGTAGAGATGCTACTTAGGAGAATTAATGAAGACTTGTTCAGGGACAGATTATAGATATTTCATAACATCAGATTTGATAAAGGATGGCAGCTGACTACCAAGGAAACAATATATTTAAGTACAGTTTAGCTTTACCTCTAGCATTTCTATAATGTAGAGTGTTCTTTGCCCCATCTATCACTCTTTTAAGAAACTATATTGTCAAGCTACTGGATTGCTTATTCCTCATTGCTACCTGATGCACCAGGTTGCTATTTTACCCCTTGGAGATGAAAAACACAATCAATAAAGTCAAACTATTGAATCAGGGTTAGCTATAAATTGAGAGCTAGACTGCAGATCTTCTGAATTTGTGTAGTTCTTAGTTTATTGAACTGAACTGCTCCTTACAACCCTGTATTTATTAGATTTTAAATTTTTCAAAATAGTAAAATAAAAGTAAAGAGAATTGCTCATACACACACCACTGTAACTATTTTTCATGGTGCTTCTCACTCCCTAGCCCTTGTTTACATGCATGTATATTTCACATGTGTGTAATATAGGTACACCCAACACAGGCTTCGGGATTACCCCCACTTTCTGTTCCACAATAGGAATAGTTCAAGTCCTCATCCTGCTCTGCTGCAGGAAGGGCAGCCCGTTATTAAGCCCTCCTTCCCGAGACTTTCTATGTATCCCAAAGAAAGCTAAGTGTTTCACAAATTTCATTCTGCTACAGAAGTAACCTAGACTTAGGGATGTGCTCATTCAACAACTGGCTCTCTAGAAAGAAAGTGTATGTTTGAATCAGAGTAGGTGTGTGTATAATTAATTTTACTGATATAAAATATGTGTAACACACAATTTATAATAATAATAAAATATACAATATTTTCATTATAAATTCCATATAGCAATTGATTTTCACAGACTGCTTTCATTGATTTTTGCCAAACTTAGTGTTCATGGACAACACATGGTTGCAATTGACAAGTATGGTTCTGACAATAATGCTGGTTGATATTTGGTTTACATTATAGAATACAGTAAAAGTGAAACAATGAAACCATATATCAGAACCTCACTCATTCATCAAGGATAAGAGCAACTTTTCACTGAATTGAATAATCATTTTTGAAGACTAGAAGGGTATTCCTGTTTTTGTGTTATTTGTAATATAATAGACAGATATGACACATTTAAATATTTAATCTGCATTATTAACGTATTCTGCATCACTTTCTTAAATCTAGAAAATCAACAAAACAACAAATAGAGCCCTGTTTGGTAGCAGTTGCTGATTTCAGTGATGTAAATACAACTGCCACGGCTGACTTCGAGCTATTACTATGACATCAAACATGGAGTTGGGAAGAACTGTGCTGTAACATACCCTTATACAATATTTCTGACCAGGTGTGGTGGCTCACGCCTGTAATCCCAGCACTTTGGGAGGCCAAGGTGGGCGAATCACCTGAGGTCAGGAGTTCGAGACCAGCCTGGCCAACATGGCAAAACCCCTTCTCCACTAAAAACACAAAAATTAGATGGGTTTGGTGGCAGGTGCCTGTAATCCCAGCTACTTGGGAGGCTGAGGCAGGAGAATCACTTGAATCCAGGAGCCAGAGGTTGCAGTGAGCTGAGATAGCGCCATTGCACTCCAATCTGGAGACAGAGCCAGACTCCATATAAAAAAAAAAAAAAAAAAAAAAATTACACCATACAGATGTAAGAGACATAACATAGATGATAGCAAAATATAATAAAATAATTAGGAAGTGATGAATCTTGCATACTTGTTACCTTTATTTTTAATAAAATTTATTTAAGTATATATTAAATATTTTAATTTCAAATAATGTTTGCCTTTAACAATCATCTAACAGAATTTCTGAAAATTTAACAATTGTGTCTTAACAGTTGTCATGAGCTGTCTGTAGCACGTGACTTCCTGCCCTTGCTTTTCCTACACAGAGTTCAAGTCCAAGTTTCTTGAAATTCCCTGTCTACTACTGCTACCCACAGTGGGGAACGGGAGAAGAGACACAGGCTATTTTTCAAAAAGGAAACAAGATCTACAGAAGTGCAACTCTACCTACACTGAGACAAACTCACTATTATTCAGAATAGTTAAATGCCACATATCTTTGCCTTGCAGAGAGGGTTTTTACTTCACCTAGTGTAACCAAAGGGCCACCAAAACATCCCTTCCAGACACAGGGATTGTCTTCATAAAACAGAGCCTGTTTTTTTGCCTTACAAGACAGACCCTGCTTACCAGTTAAAATAGATCTCTCCTAAAAAAAAACAAAATTGTGTCTTAAAAATATATGTCTACTCTATGTTATAATAGGCTCAATCACACTGTATATGTTATATATATCTACAACATGTACATATTGTAATTGTTATGGTAATCACGTTGTAAATGCTATGTATATTTTACATTTCCTATTTTGCTTTTCTCATATATGATAAGCGTTTTCCTCTTATGTTTATAATTTCCATTTTACTGACTGCGTATAACATATTTTCTACTTGTTATAGTAATTTTTACTCAAGTTCATTTATTCATTTAACAAAATTTATGGAGCACCTACATGCCAGGTGTTTTGCTACAGGCAATTGGTGAATAATGCATAAAACTCTAATGGCCCCACTTCATGGAACTCACAGTCCAATAAGGGAGAGAAACATTACACCAAACACACAAATACTTACAAATTGGGATAAAAGCTTGAGGAGGGAAGGTCACCATATGATTGGAGGAATTAGCAGAGGCAGATCATAAAGGATCTTTTAGGCCATTTTAAGATTAGATTTTATTCCAAGAGTAATAGGAAGCCTTTGAAGGTTTTTAATAGAGAGTTAATTAAATGCAGTTTGCATTTTTAAAAGCTCCCTGTGACTGTTACTTAGAGAATGGGTTGGGGTGGGAGCAAGATCAAGAGTGGGAGGATCACTTCTGAGGCTGAGAAGAAGCTAGTCGTTTGCACCAGGGCAGTTTCTGCGATGGCATCAGTAAGTGAAGCCTTTGGAGATATCTGTTGATGTTAGAACTTACAGGATGTGGAGCTGACTTGGTGGTGGGGGTTGGGCATGTAGATGGATAGAGACATTTCTTGTTCAAATAAGAAAGTGGAGGAGGAACAGCCTTCAAGGATTGGTGGGCACTTTGCAACAGAAGGTCAAGGGTTCAGGGTATTTTTTGATTTTGTTTTTTTTTAATTTAAACATATTTAGTACTTCAAAGTATGGTAAGATGAAGTTTATCTCTCTACTTATTTTCTTTTCTGATGACTAACATACAAAGTAAATTTAAAGTCTCAGAGAGCAAATTAAAGAATACATGATAGGCAACAAGATATGCAAAAAACAAAAGAACCTTAGAAACTACTATAGGGAAGAGAAGGAAAATCAAAGTAGTTTTTGTCAAATCACAAAGAGTCATTGGAAACATACCACATTATGAAATTCTGCAAGGACAACCTAGTTACTGGCAAAAAAAGACTGGAAGCTTATAAGTTTCGTGTATGTGATTTTCGTTCTACTTATTAAAAATGGCTTTTCCTTAAACCAGAAAAGATGCTAGGGGTTAAATATTTTCATATGTGGGGAGAAATCTGTTTATAAGTGATTTAGCTTATATTGAAGTTATATCTTAGAAGATCTGAGTTATGAGGTCTCTGAATAACTTACAAAGGTATTTTTAGTTTCATTTCTACAAAATGAGTTGTCTGCACTGTGACACCACACGTACGAAGAGACCTGATTTAGTTACTCTGGTTACGGGTGATTTGTCCCTGACCTGTGCGATGTGGGCTCCAGAACGTTGGTTATGATTGCGATTTGGGTCCTACAAATTAAAAGAATTTTATTTAACAACACCTTAAAATGTTCTCCACAGGGGACTTAGGAGGACATCCAATACTTCTGTTCAAATATATAGGTATTCAGCAAACTACACATAATGTCATAGAGTATGAACTTGGAAAAATATTTAGCCTCTTGTAGCCTTGGTTTCCTTATGTGAATTGTAGGGACAATAATACTTAAGTAATAGAGTTGCTCGAGGATTAAGAGATCCTGTTTACAAAAATGTTTCACACTATCTTTGCAATAGAATAAACACTTAAGAGCTGGTAACTATTATTATTTTATTCACTAAGGTAAGTTTTGACATTCTGTTGCTTATCTCAAGTCTTCCCTGATAGAGATTTGTTGAAATCCTTATTTCCTGTATCTTACTAGATTTTTATCTTTTTGTCACTTTATTCCATGGTGTCTGCTTATCTTATATGGTATTAAAGATTTTGCCCACAAAAACTGCTGCTGAGCTATCATTTATTGAGTCATCACTAAGGGTTACAGAATCTTTACAAGAGACTATTCCTGCCTTGATTTTGGCTGAGGCCCCAACTCAGCAGGTGCAAGTGCTCTGGTACAATGCAGTGAGGTACCAGGCCACTTAGGCAGGATTTGCAAAAGAGGCTTCAGACTCCAGTTTGAATCAACCTTGAATATACTCTTGAATCAACACTCACATATAAAAGAATCGAGAGGTGGCAATTAGAGAATTGACACAGAAAAAGTTGTTGAAGTGTTGAGGCATTTTCATTCATATCACCTCCCACTCTGTCAACATTCCTACCAAGCTGAGTGAGAGGAGCTTCAGTGAAACCTTTGGGAAAGATTGAGCTCTGTTCTGAAGGCCTCGGCCAAACCTACAAAGGTTAGGTTTGGGGAGTATGGCTGGTTAGTCATGTTCGCTGCAGAGGGACGAGAGGTGGCAGTGCAGGAAGCCTGAACCCCTGAAAGTTTGTCTGAGCAAAGGATGGGTTGCCAGAGAAGCAGGTGTAGACAAATCAAGACACAGAATCTGCCAGAGCAGTTTTAAAATGACTGTCTCCAGCGAAGAAGAGCGTCCATTCCCAAGAGGATGAAACAAGATGAACAGAAATCTAAAAGTGAGGAGGGAGTAACCAGCAATATGGAAACCAGGGTAAATAAACTGAAATTTATTCTTTAAGAGTAGGAACTAAGATATAATACCCCCAATTTACAACTCAAAAACTAAAATAGCGAATACTTACAAATACTAACATCTACAGACGATTACAAAGGGAGTAATCAGTTTGGGGCAGCTTGGTGTTTGTGGGGTGCCTAGCAAGACAAGATAGGGAGTCATTGTTCTTCTGCAAGATGATTATTTTGTTTGGTATGTTTTATCATTATTATGTGCTTATGTGATGTGGTTACAGTATCTTGGTACTTACAACAATAAAAAAGGTACACACGGCCAGGCACGGTGACTCACGCCTGTAATCCTAGCACTTTGGGAGGCTGAGGTGGGAGGATTGCCTGAGATCAGGAGTTTGAGACCAGCCTGGGCAACATGGTAACATCCCATCTCTACCAAAATACAAAAGAAATCAGCCGAGTGTGGTGGCGTTGCAACTGTAGACCCAGCTACTCGGGAGGCTGAGGCAGGAGAATTGCTTGAACCTGGGAGGTGGAGGTTGCTGTGAGCCGAGATCACACCACTGTACTCCAGCCTGGCAGCCTCGGTGACAGAGCAAGACTCTATGTCTACCAATAAATAAATAAATAAATAGGGGAAAAAAGGTACACATGCACAAACATAGTCAGAGACATGATATTTTAAAGTATTCCAAGAAATGAGAAAAGGTAAAATATACTAATAAAATTTAAAAGGAAAGATCATTTCGAACAAAGAGAGTTAGAGAAAACTTCAGGAATGAAGTGATTTATAAAATAAAGCAGATTCTGACAAGACAACGTGAAGAACAAGTCATTTTAGCCATGTGTATGCAAGTGCTTGTGTGTACATGTGTTACTGGGTGAGATGTGTGAATCATACTAATACAAGCTATCAGCTTGAAAACTATTTTCCTTTGTTCACAGATAACTATAAAAGCCAAATGAAATTAAACCATAGTGAGATAATTATAAAAAATCCTTTTTTTTTTTTTTACCTCTAATACCTAGCAGGTTAAGTGGTACATAGTAGGCACTTGGGAAATGCAGGTGAGCTAATTAGTGTAAATGAGTGAATAAATTGCAGGTGATTAAGAAGTTGCTTAAAGGGAGTATGCACATTTCCAAAGGTGAAGACATAGCCGCATGTATAAAACATATTAATATATAGTATGACAAATGGGTCATATGGTGGAAAACGCTCCTGCTCGGAGTACCAAAGCTATAGGGCAAGGCCATTATTAGCTTTGTGTTCTACAAACCATCTAGCAGATATGGAAGCTCAGTAAAAGCAGAGGTATATGATGAATTGCTTGTCTCTGGTTTTTGTACTCGCATCATTTCAAATACTAATTGGAGAGAGGTTTAAGGTAAGGTAACAAACAACCAAGCTGAGGAAGTCCAGATTTATTACCCCAAATGCAAAAACAGAACAGAACAGAACTGAATTCTAGGTAAAAACAGTCAGAATCTGACTGATTACTCATGACCATGGTGACCTGAGGGTTTCCAGAGCATAATTAAAATAACTCAGGACATCTTGCTCTCTGCATTTCTATCTTTCTAAGTATAGATTCTACAGATTTGAGAAAAGAGTATTTAGTTTTATAACTTCAACCAAGTCTTTGCTAGACTGTATGCACATCTACCTTTTCCATTGTCATATCCCCATGTCTATATAATCTTTGACCCAGAGTTGGTGTTTTATTAATATTGTTTTGGGTGAAGAAAACAATTCCTAACACTCTGACTTCATTATGTCACTTCAAAATTAACTTTGATATTCTTTGCTTCAGTGCCTTCAATGATGGTGAATTCATACTGGCTGGAAAAAGCTTACTCCATTTGCAGAGAGTGGTACATGGTTCATATCCTTCTTAGTATCTGGCCCAGATCCAGAGGAATTATTGCCTCATGTATGGTACCAGTAATAACAAATAATAGGGGCTTGAACCCGGGAGGCAGAGGTTGCAGTGAGCCGAGATTGTGCCACTGCACTGCAGCCTGGGTGACCGAGTGAGACTCTATCTCAATTGAAAAAACAAACAAACAAACAAAAACAAAAACAAAAACAAAAAACAAAAAAAAGAAGAAGAATAGGGCACTACTCCCTCCTTTATTTATTTATTTATTTTATTTTATTTATTTATTTATTTTTTTGAGGCGGAGTTTCACTCTTGTTGCCCAGGCTGGAGTGCAACGGCACGATCTCGGCTCACCACAACCTCCGCCTCCCAGGTTCAAGCAATTCTCCTGCCTCAGCCTCCCTAGTAGCTGGGATTATAGGCATGTGCCACCACGCCCAGCTACTTTTGTATTTTTAGTAGGGATGGGGTTTCTCCATGTTGGTCAGGCTGGTCTCGAACTCCTGACCTCAGGTGATCCACCCGCCTCGGCCTCCCAAAGTGCTGGGATTACAGGCATGAGCCACCGTGCCCGGCCCTTTATTTTGAATTCTATGTATATATATTAAGACTGAATTGGCTTTTTGGTCAACTATGCCAAAGTGTTTATCTGTATTTAATTTATAATTATTTCTCATACTTTTTCTACATGTGTGCATACTAAACTATGTGTGTATTTTGTGAACCAAATAAAGTATTATGTAATTATTTCTATTAGATTTGGGGAGAAGGATTTTTTCATGTAAAAAATCTCAGTAAAATTTGCATACAGTAAAATGTTTTCTTTATAATGTATACTCTGCAAATTTTCACAAATTTGTTGTATTATGTAATAAGTATACAGTTATATCTTATTGTAATTTTAAATTGCATTTCTGTAGTCACTATTGATGTTGAGCATCTTTTCAGGTGTTCATTCTTAGTCTTTCTATCTCTTTGACACAGTGTCTGTTCAAATATCTTCTTCATTTTGAGATGGAGTGTTACTCTGCTACCCAGGCTGGAGTGCAGTGGCGCAATCTTGGCTCACTGCAACCTCTGCTTCCTGGGTTCAAGTGATTCTCCTGCCTCAGCCTCCTGAGTAGCTGGGATTACGGGTATGCGTTACCACACTCAGCTAATTTTTGTATTTTTAGTAGAGATGGGGTTTCACCACGTTGGCCAGGCTGGTCTAGAACTCCTGACCTTGGGTGATCCACACTCCTCAGCCTCCCAAAGTGCTGGGATTACAGGCATGACATCTTCTTCATTTTTAATTGGTTTATTTTATTATTGCATTTGAGAGCTCCTTATATAATCTGGATATAATTGCTTTTTTGGTTATACGATTTGCAAATATTTTCTCCTTTTCTGTGGCTTGCCTTTTCATTCTGCCAACATTGTCTTTTGAAGAGGAGACATTCTTAGTTGTGATGAAGACCAATTCATCAAAAATTTTAATGGATTGCATTTGTGGCGTCATATCTAAGAAATTATATTGAACTCAAGAACGCAAAAGTTTTTCTCTTGTATTTTCTTCCAGAAATTTTACAGTTTCAAGTTTTATATTTAGGTCAATGATCCAGTCTGAATTAATATTGGTGTAGAGTAAGAGAGGGGAACTGAAGGTTATTAATTTTTTTTCCATTGTTATACAATTGTCCCCAAGAGCCATTTGTTGAAAAGACGTTCCTTTCTCCATTTACACTTTCATAAGAGTTTAATTGACAGCATATGTATGGTCTATTTCTAGACACTCTATTCTTATTCACTTATTTATATGTCTGTGCTTTTTCTAACACCAGACTATTTTGTCTTCTGTAGCTTTACAATAAGTTTGAAAATCAGGTAATACAAAACTTCCAAATTTGTTGTCCTTCTTCAAAACTGATTTCACTATTTTAGTTTCTTTGCCTTTCTAGAATTAGTTTCTTAATTTCAACAACAACAAAAAAAAAATCCTGGGATTTTGAGTGGGATTATGGGGAATCCATAGATCAGTTTGAGAACATTGATATCTTAACAATATCATATCTTCCAATCCATGACCTGGTATACATTTCCATTTATTTATGTTGTCTTTAATTTCTTTCATTAGGGTTTTGTAGTTTTTAGTATACAGATCTTCTGCTTATATGATTTTACATAAATGTTTCATTTGTTGGTGCCATCAAAAATGGTACTAAAAATTAAATATCTGATTTAACTGCTAGTATATAGAAATACGATTAAATTTTATATAGTGACCTTTTATTCTTCAACTTTTATGCATTTTATGCATAGTTGTAATAGCCTTTTGGTAGATTCTTTGAGATTTTCTACATAGACAATAATGTCATTTGCAAATAGAGCCAGTTTTTGTCTTCCTTTTTCAATTTGTACGGCTATGCCTATCATTTCTTTTTCTTGCATCTTTATTGTATTTTTCTTTTTTTATTTAGCCCATTGTTCTAGCTTGTCAAGAACTTTGGATCATGAAACTGTCACTTAGCTTTTTAATTGTTTATCAAATTTCACCAATTTCCTCCTTCTATTTTTCATTTAGAAGTACTGAACCAATATACAACTACTATGTACCCACAAAAATTAAAAATAAAAACACTGGAAAAAAGTGTACCAGATAGTTTATACAAAACAAACACACTCATTTCTTGTTAAGAAAAATTGAAAACATATACAAATGTGGAAAAACAGTATAATAAACACTTTGTATCAATCACACAACTTCAAAAATTATCAACACATGACCCCTTTTATTTCACCTGTATCGTCACCAACTCCCTCTTTGTGCCCCCATCACTACATCATTTTAAAGCAAATCCAAAAACAGTATTTTCAGATAGAGATTTGACATTAAACTTGTCTGCCATGCTATTCAAAGTTAGAAATGGCGACTTATTCATAATTTTATATTCACTGCATAGCTTGGCATCTTATACATAAAATATATAATCAATAAATTATTACTGAACTAAATTTTGGGGAATATCTCACTTTAGTACAGTTCTAGAAACCACTTCTCTCTTTCCTATTCGAAAATCAATCTAGTTTATTGTGAGGTCCTTGTCTATACTTAGTTGTTTATTCAATCTTGTTTTTGGAAGTATTGTATTAAATATGTATGAGAAAATATCTATGTAATATATATATGAGAATTAAAGCATAGTAGTGCAACAAATGCCCAACATCCAACTCAAAAGCCAGAATTACAATAAATCACTAAAACTGCTGGACTCCTTTTAAATCCTCCATTCTAATATCTCTTGCAGAAGTCATCATGGCCTTGAATCTTATCATTCAGATTTCAAATAATTATATACACACACATCCTTAAGTAAGATATTGTTCAGTTTTGCTCATTTTTGAGGCTTATAAAATGCCATTATACTGTAGTTAAGTTTCATGAATTATCATTTTAAAAATTAGGGTGTTCAGACAATTTATATGTAATATATTTTAGTTACGGTTGAATTGAAACATACATCTTATTCTTTATTTCTATGATCTGTTCTTCGTTCTTTTTTTTCTGCTTTTCCTCATTTCTTTTGGATTCAGTGAACATTTTTTATGATTCTCTATTATCCCCACTTGCCTTTGTTGTTAAATCTTTTTAATTTCTTAAAAATTGCTCTAAGATTTACAGTATATGTCTTTAACTCACCATAGTCTACCTTCATATCATATTATACCACTTCATATATAATGTTAGAATGTTAGAATAGGATACTTCCATTTCCTCACTCTCAACTTTCATACTATTGTTGTCACACAAATTTTTTTCTTGTGTGTTATAAACCCTGCTTTAGACATCTAATTTCCTTTTACACTTATTTAAAATTCTAAAACATTTAAGTATTTACTCTCATTTTTACCATCTCTATTGCTCTCCATTTTTCCATTCAATCTAAATTTTAATCTGATATTATTCTCTTTCTGCTTGCAGTCCAGGTAAATCGTTTCAGCTTTTGATTCTCTGGGAAAGTCTTTATTTTACCTTTCGTTTTGGTGAATAATCTTGCTGAATATAGAACTCTGGATTGGGAATTTTTCTTTCAGCACTTTAACAGTGAGACTCCCTTGTCTTTCAGCTCACAAAATTTCTGTTGAGAACTCTGTCTTTCTCATTTTGGAGCTCCAATTGCATGTATGTTACACAATGTGATGACGTTACCATAGGTCTGGGATTCTCTGATCGGTTTTGTTTTCTCCTCTCTCCACATTGCTCAATCTTTTTCTTTTTGTCTTTAAGATTGGTTGATTTCTACTGTCCTATCCCCAAATTCACTGATTCTTCCTTCATCTATGTGCAGTTTACTGTTAAGCTTGTTTAAACAATTATTACTTTCTGATATCCAGTTTTTATTTTTAGCTTTGTTATTTTATGTTTTTATAGTTTCAATCTCTTTGCTGAAATGTCTCATCTGTTTATGTATGTTGTCAATTTTTTCCCCTAAAATCTTTAGCATATTCATCATAATTATTCTAAAGTCTCCACCTGATAGTCCTAAAAGCTGAATTATCTCTGAGTCTGATTCTGTTTATTGCTTTATTGCCTGATAATGGTTCTTTTTTTTCTTGCCTTTTTTGCTAGTCTCACAATTTTTGATTCAGTATGGGATATCATTTGTACAAGGACAGTAGAGACTGAAGTAAATAGCATTTATACCTGGAAATGGGCATGCCTCTTTTTTCAGTCTGCTGGCATGTAAAGTTGAGTCCATCTTGTCAGTAGTTCAACTAGGTTTTGATTTTCTTGTTGCTAAAGTTACTTTCAGTGTATCACAGGCTATAAGTTGCTCCAGCCGTGAACAGTGGTTACCTTGATTTTACTTTGGGGCCTGGAGTACTGAGGTTTTTGTCTGTGCTTATGCCCTACCTGGAGCTTTCAGAAGTCCCTGTATGCCTGTGTCACAAGGTTCTCTCTCCATATGATTGCCCCTTCCCCAGAGGTAGACTGCTATTCTTGTTACTTACTGCTAGGTTCGTTGTGAGATACAACGGATAACTTGGTTCTCCTGAGCCAGCCTTCTTCTTAGCCAGGACCTATGCACCTTTGTCTTGGGAGGAGGGCTTTTTCAGTGTTCCTGCCATTTCCACTTATGGCAGTCAAACCGCCCTGTATCTGTGGCAGGTCTTGGGTAGAAGGGTTTTCTGACCTTCCCCTAGGGTAGCAGACCCCCATTTTCTATCGGTGCAGAATGGTGTGACGTAAAGACTTTTTTTCTTCTTCCCTTGGAGAAAATAGCTTTGTTTATATCTTTCAAAAAGATTCTGATGAAAGGAAGCAGAGTACCATACCCTTTCTCCAGAGGCAGATACATTTTGCTTCTGTACCTTCTCCAGGGACCCTGGGGGCAAGAGGATTTGCTGGCCCTCCCCAAGTGGCTTAAGGCGTTTGCTTTTTTTTTTTTTTTTTCAGTGAGAGATGAGTCTAGGGAAGGGGGTGATGTTTGGGGCCTGAATCCAAGCAGCTGTTCACCTTTTGCATACTCGCAACAGTAAAAGGCAATCTCTCTGGTTTTCTGTTCTAACTCTAGTTTTTCTTGAGAGCAAGCACCTGTTGGAGGCCCACGCAGAAGACCTTGTGTGTGAGTATGAACTACTTTGTATCTGGGTGACTAGTTATCCTAAATGTATATGCTAGCCCATATTTGACCTTTACGAATTTATTAACATTTTAGCTGATTTCTTCTTACCTTCATCTAGCGTGACCTTCCTATTTCTCTTGTGCCTTGACAAGGGTAAACAATTCCTATATCTTGTCTCTCCTTGGACGGACTTGTCTGTTTCTAGAATTCATTTCTCATGGTTGCCTTATGACCTCAGATCTCTGATAGGTTCAATAAAAGTTTTGATTTTATATATTATCTGATATGTGCTGTTGTTATTAGGATGGGAAAAACGGTCTCTTCTAGATTTCCATAGTTCAAGTGGAAGTAGGGTTTGTATGATTTACTTTCTTGATACAGCATTGTATTTTTAAGATTCATTCATGTTGTTGTATGTAGCTGAAGATTATTTATTTCCCCTGATATATGATATTCTATTATGTGTATTTACCACAATTTATTTATTTCCTATAAATAGGCATTTGGGCAGTTTCTAGTTATTTATTTTTATGAACAGCATTGCTTTGAACACTATTATTTATAGCTGTTGGTGTGCCTTTTTAAGTTTCTCTAGCTTCTACACCTAGAAGGTATTGCTGGATTATAAATATGCTATTGTTCAACATTACAAAATAATGCCTTTGCTTTCAATTTTCATGTATGCCTCCACACCTTTTGAGCAATATAGAAAAAGCAAACATATCACGTATGTTTATCCTTTTTCCTTTCGGTTATCACCTGTTTATCCTTCCATTTTTTATGATCTCTTATGTCTGAATTGCTCCTGGATTTTTGTTTGGATTGTGGCTTCTGATCCAGCTCTTGCACTCTGGTCTTTATGTTATTAATTTATTTGCCTGATTTTTGACTCTCAGTGCTTTCTAAACTATATTGGCTTGGACTTGCTACTATAGTTTGTATTGCTTTGATCTCTATAGAATATAATTCCGCTCATTTTATTCATCCTCTCAGTTTCCAATCTGAAGCTTGGGCCGATTGAGCCAGTGTAATGACTGGGTATTTTTCCTTGGCCTACTGTATGTGTATGTATATGTATATGTGTGCATGTGTGTGTGTATTAGTATCTGAACACTTGAAGTCAAAGTCACTCCATCAATCATGTGTGTGAGTGTGTGTGTGCATATGTGTGTGTGTGTGTTTGAGACAGAGTCTTGCTCCGTTACTTAGATTGGAGTACAGTCATAACTCACTGCAGACTTGAACACCTGGGCTCCAGAGATCCTCTTGCCTTGTTCCCCACTGAGTGTTGGGATTACAGGCATGAGTTACCATGCCTGGCCAGTCATTATTCTTTAGATAGATTTAATTTCACTGTAGAAATTGACCTGATTATTTAACTAGTTACAACTACAGCCCACATTTTTTTTTGCTTTCAAGGGACTGAAGAGAGATCAAGTCAAGATTTAAATACACAGTTCAAGAAAAGTGGTCTATTTCTTTTTTTAAATGCCTTCAAACTATAGGAGTCTTAGACAGTGACTTCATAAAGCACAAATTAAAAATTTTCTTTCTGCTTTGGTCTCTTTGAAATGAATCTATGAACCAAGATTAGAGTGCCCATGGGAAGGAATTAATAGTGGAACCATAATACATATGAAGACAAATTTAGTGAAAGATTCAATGTTTATGCCCTTAATGTCAATTGGCCGGGAGTATATTTTATGATAGCAGAAATACAGGTAAAGAACAAGATAGGAGTGATGAGAGGAACTAAATAAAGGAACTCTTAGTTTCTACATGCTACTAGTTTCATTTTCCCTAGGGAAATATTGTTTTAAAGCAGCTGTGAGGTGCATAGAATCCTCTTCCCTTGATAGTGTTCATTATAAAATTAGGAAAAAATCCATGGTCTGTGCGTTCAGAGAGATTAGAACCTAACAAAGATTAGTATGCCAATGAATACCAATGAATGCATTAATAAACTCATGGTAGAAAACACATATAAATACATATAGATATTCAGAAGGATGTAACTGAGTGTTAAGAAGTAGCTGGATCAGAGTAGGTTAGGCAAGAAAGACAGTTCAAGAATAAGCAGCCTCATCAAAAAGAGAGTGTAGCATGAATACAAATATTTTCTTATTCAGAGGTATATTTTAAAAATCTGTATCTTTCTCCCCTGCCAGTTGGACATAGCATTGTACTGGGTGCTGTTGATGCCCTGCTGAGACACTCTTTACTGGTCCTGCCTCTAGCTGTGGTGAGTGTTGATTGCAAAAGGCTCACAGCTGTCCCTTCCTCTGGGGAACAGTCTGAGCTATGTGGTCTCAAAGAGTGGCTCCCAAACAAGCAGCATTAACATCACCTAGAAACTTGCTAGAAATATAAATTCTTGGGCTCCATCCCAGAACTACTGAATCACACACTCTAGGGTTGGGCCCAGAAATCTGTGTTTTAATGAGCCCTCCACGTGATACTGATTCACAGTGAGGATTGAAAAACACTGTCCTGGCTGATGGGAACCGCTTCTGGGAGTTCAGACACCACCCTCACCCCACCGCCACAGCTGATGACTATTACAGGGTACAAAAGGCCAAATTCCCTTCCTTTGGGGTAGGGGGAAGGTCGCAACTCCATGGTGTGATTTATACCCTACAGAAAGAGTCAACAAACTGTGGCCCCTTGACCAAATCCAGCCCCACTGCCTGCTTTTGTAAGTAAAATTTTATTGGAACAAGGCTGGACTCATTTATTTTATTATCTATGGTTGGTTTCATGCTACAATGGCAGAATTGAGTAGGTGCAAGACACACTATTCTGCCCTTTACATGAAAAGCCTGCCCAATCTTGTTATAGAGCCTCACCTATCTGAAAGCATCAGGCCAAGGCTAGATATCACTGACTACATCTTTGCTTGATTCTCTCACCTCTCTATTCTGCTTCCTTCCCTCCTTTACAGATTGCTTGCCTAATCTCTACCAGGCTCTGCTTCCAGGAAACCTGAGAGCATACTCACAGGCTAATTTGTTGTTGTTTCTGTGTTAGCCTTGGCTTTAAGGTAGCCCTGAAACTTCCTGTACTGATGCTGAAGGGGCAGTTCCCCCCTAGTTGATCTTTTGGGTCAGAGCTACTCTTCTCAGGAAGGGATGACACTTCTCATCTCTGCAACCCCCAGTTTTTCTTTGGGTTACTTCTCTAATAGTGTTTCTGTGACTTCCTGGAACAGTCTTACGCTGGTTCCAAGGGTCACATGTTATTTTATATCATTAGTCTTTATAATTTATAGGGCACCAGAAGCCTATATGACATTTCTCATTATACGCTTTTGTCACTGTCCAAGGATCTTTGGTAATTCAAATAAAAGTAAGACAAAAACATGCACCGCGGCCAGGCATGGTGGCTCATGCCTGTAATCCCAGTACTTTGGGCGGCAGAGGTGAGCAAATGGCCTATGCCTGGGAGGTCGAAGCTGTAGTGAGTCATGATCATGCCACTGTACTCTAACCTGGGCAACACAGTGAGAGCATGCCTCAAAAAAAAAAAAAAAAAAAAAAAAAAGGAAAAAGAAAATCAGTTGATCATAGATGTAGGCGCTTATTTCTGGGCTCTTAAAACAAAGGCACCCCAACCACCAGCAATGATAATGTCTAGGCTAAGGTTACATGAGGGTATTATTGCAATTCATTAAGTTAAAAATAAGGGAGAGAAAATATTTTGTCTACAGTTTGCTAAATGTTCACTGAAGGAATTAAGCTTTATTTAAATAGCACCAAGTTCTGCAGTCTACTTCCTGAGTTGTTTATCTTTTTAATAATGAAGCAGCACTGAAGTCTTTCCATTACAGTGATGTTTTCATTGTGTGATACTTGCTGTTGCTGTTGAGGCTTAGAAGAATATTTGTGCTTTCTCATGTAGAATGTTTTGTTCATATATATATATATATATATATATATATATTACTGACAAGCTAAAGGAAATAGTACTAACACACAAAATGAAAAATATAACTAGTATCAAGAGCTGAAGTAGTAAAAGTCTTTTTTTTTTTTTGGAAGGTTAAAGAGCTGGAATGAGAAGAGATAGTGAAACTTATTAATGAAATAGGATCAAGTATGATGAGGTTGCACTTTAATATTGGCTGAGGATTTGGGCTCAGATGAAGAGTGGAGAGACTGTTCTTGTCTGTTTTTAGAGACAGTTGATCATTAAAGTCTGAGGCTGTTTCTCAGGCTCTAGGAAAAAATAGTTTATCCCTCTTTATTTGACATACTCACAAATAGAAAATACCTGTTTGCAGGTCAGAGAACCACTGTAGGATTTTCAAATGAATGGCTTCAGATGGCTTGCGGGAAGATGGAATGGTGTCATAATAATTTCTTTACTAAAATAGGATTTTATGAGCTGAAGTTCACTTTAGAATGTCATTTGTTGGTGAACTTCTGTAAAGAATTTTACATCCTAGGGACTTTTACCAAAACTCTTCTTGGCACACTGCTTGGTTAAAGATCATTCTTGAGTACTAACAGAGTAAGCAAGGAAGCCCTCAAGATTTAGAATTACATACTCACATACAGTCCTTAGATTTTGATATAATAATTCAAGACTTATAATTATCAATATGAGAGTAATAGATAATACAATACAGTTGTATACCATTTTAAAATTCTTTCATAGCCAGGCTTGGTAGCTCACTCCTGAAATGCCAACACTTTGGGAGGCCGAGGCGGGCGGATCACCTGAGGTCAGGAGATCAAGAAAGCCTGGCCAACATGGTGAAACCCTGTCTCTATTAAAAATACAAAAATTAGCTGAGTGTGTGGTAGGTGCCAGTAATCCCAGCTACTCTGGAGACTGAAACATGAGAATCACTTAAACGCGGGAGGCAGAGGTTGCAGTGAGCCGAGATCGCGCCACTGCACTCCAGCCAGGGCAACAGAGTGAGACTCTGTCTAAAATAAATAATAAAAATAAAATAAAATAAAATTCTTTCAGAGTGCTTTCATGTATTTAGTATTATTTTACCCTCACAACAATACAACAAAAGGGAATGGGTATTTAATTATTTAATTAACTTAATAACCAAGCCCCAAATTAGCTTATAATAATGAATAATGAATGTTTAATATATATGTAGTAGATCATAAATAGGAAGATAGGCTTTGGATAAAATCAGAAAAACCTGGGTTCAAATATCAGCTGTGACTCTTACTAGTTCTGTAACGTTGATTATGTTATTTGATATAGCTGAACCTCATCTTTAGGAAAGGGTGTTGCTGACAAATACCTAAGGTTATGTATTTAAACTCCCTGTGACAGAGTGATGTTCAGCGAGTTTTACTTCCTTTCCTACTTACCCTCAGCTATATACCTCTGAAATCCGAAAAATACAGAAAGAAGCTCCCAAGTCAAACATGTAAAATGGGTATTTGGTAATTGAAATACAAGAAAGACTATTTTTAAAAAGCATGAAGAATAAAGTGCCATAACCTAAGGTAAGCGAATTTCTAAGGTATGTATGAATTTAGCTCTGAGTTTTCTCATACCTATGCAAAAAGGAAGCTCATTCATTCCTTGATATTCACTGCACCCCAAAGAAAGCATACACACTCACAGACAGAAAGTAACCTCTTCTTGAAATTAAGTTAAATGTGAATTTCTGTACTCCCTTTCAAAACTGGCTATTTGCAGGCATAGTGGACACTGCCTGGCAACAGTTTTCCAAAAACAATAGAAATACTGATAAGCCAGTTTTCATATTGACCCTCAGTAAAGGCTCAGGGCAAAATCCTTTATCAGCAGTCAGTGAAGGCATTTCTATGGAGAACTGAGATAATTTCACCCAGGTACGTGGCTTCCTGATGATCTAACACACGATGTTAGAACCTAGAAGGAAAGATATTTAGCATACCCATTAGACGGTCTTTTTCAAATATCAGATGTCTCAAGTTAGTCTTTGGCACGTGCAGGCTTACAGACAATTCATGCGTCTCTTACAACTACCCATGGAACAGCTATTCTTTAATGTTAGCTAATGTGAAAGCCATGTGCTTTAGACACCAGACATGAGGGAGACAGAGTTATCATTATGTTATGAACGTTAAGAGCTTTACTCTCATTCTTGCCAAGTTGGAGGGCCATGCCATTTCAGTAGAGGCTTGGGGAACAGGAACATATGTGGTTAGGGTTATGATTTCCCTTACAAAAGAGCTCTTTTCTCAAGCATTTGCGAGAAACCCTTGGTTGCACTCCTCAAGTTCCGAGCCTTATAATGCATAAAGGACAAGTATCATCTTTATGTTAGAGGGGGTGAAAGGTCTTTCCTAAGGCTGTAGTTAGTAGCACAGGCATTACTAGAACTCTTATATCTGATTTCCTGGACCAGAGTGATTTACAGTTGTATGCGTTGCCTAAGCCGGTAAAACAAACTAATCATGATTCTAATTTAGCATATTTCTTCTTCCATTCCTTTCGTTCAATCCATTGTAGCATAAATGGTCAGTAATCTCATTTCATGTCACCAAAACCTGTGTGTTTCCATAGATGAGATTTTTCACACTCAGCTAGTTGCCCTGATGTCAGTGTACGTTTTTAAATACTTTGGCTTGGTCATGCATGTAGAGTGGACCTGATTTAAAAAATCGATTTTGCATTATTTATGTTGCTCTTACAAATATTTCCATGCCTTTTTATTGTCTTTCTTGTAAGAGACCATAATTCCAAGATTTGGAGTACAGAATGTGCTTTGGAAGTTTAAAGTCAGCCACCCATTCCCATATTTGACTCGTAAGTGGGGTTGTGTTAGTGCTGGTAGCATTTGTTTGAGAGATTAAAGTGGTGTTTGCTCAATTATCTGCTCACTTATTTTTATGATTCTTTTGCTGATAATGTTGCAGCTTTCATTTGCTATATTCCTGATATGCACAGCAAAGAGGGATTATGGAAATAACACAAGAGCTTAATTTTAAATCCAATGTTGCACCTGAACTCTCATTAATTCGGTATTTCTTCATAAGTATCTGTCTCTTGTAAGAGAGAACATTTCAGAAATAGGAAATATAACATATTCTTCTAGGTTTCATCATAAACTTAAAATTCAGTGGTTACAGTCTAAGTTCAGAAATTTCACAGTGAAAAATGGAACTTGCCCTTACCCCCATGCCTTCACCACTCCCACAGGAGTAAGTGATGTAAACAGTTTGCTATGCATCCTTTTTGAAAAATTTTGATAAACATTTAGTCTCAACAATTTAAGGGCCTGTCACAAAAACACATTCATAAATATAGTGTATCAATAGATTAAATTAAAAAGATTGTGTTGAGAATAATGACAGCTGTTTAGTGAAGCATTTTAGAATGTGCATGTCTGATTTTTAAGCTGTGATTAAAAACAAAAAAATCAAATGAAAATAATATTAAAATGTTCCTGTGGAAATACACAAAGTATCTAACAACTCTGCATTCCAGAACCAATCAGTCAAGTTATTGATGAGTAAAGTTAATATTTTTATGCCTCAGAAGTTTAGAGAAAGAATTTATGGTCTCTTTGAAGACAATCTCCATTAGTAAGTTAGCATGAATTAAGCATTTGCATATTTTCATCTACTGGTAACCACTTCAACTGAGAATAATGTTCATTTAAGAAGACTACATCACATATATAAGCCAGAAACATCTAGCCCTGTTCTGTGCCTAAGCCAGTTTTCATGTTGATCCTCAGTAAAGGCTCAGGTCAAAATCCTTCCAAGGATCTTCCTTTGCAGGATTCATTTGGTAAACTTCTGTAAAGAATTTTACATCTTAGGGACTTTTACCAAAACCCTGCTTGACACACCACTTGGTTAAAAATCATTCGTGAGTATAATAGAGTAAGCAGTAAAGCCATCAAGATTTAGAATTACATACTCATAAAGCATCTGCAAAGCATCTTAATTTATCTCAAGAGAAGAGCTCCAGGACCTCTGTATCACATAATGAATGCACAGAAGGTATGCAATGAAAATCTGAGTTAACCAAAGGCAAACACAAGGTAGGATCCCTAACTCCTTCTCTTATTTCTTCAAGACTGAGTGTAGAATTTCCTTTGACTGAGAAGTTTTCCATTATCCCAGGCCTGGGCTTACTGGCCCTCCTAAGTTCCCATAGCCTCCTGTGCACTTGGAACATTCTATTATAATTATGGGTTACTTGAACTTCTAAATAGTAGGCCTTTGAGGGTGGGAATTATATCTCATCCATGATTGTCTTTCTATTTCCTACGACATTTCCTGATACACAGTGATCTCCCCATAAGGATCAAATAAATAAATACATAAATATATGAATAAATGTTTGAATTAGCGATCCTCATCAGTGGCTTTTAAGCTCTACCCAAGTTGCTTTAGAGTTTTTGTTAACCATCAGCACTAGTTGTTTAACATACTTAAGAAGGCTAGCTTGCTCTTTTCTGAGACACGGCTTGGTTGCCCCTACTTTTATAATTCCTAGGGATGAGAGCTATTGTGCGAGCTTTGTGCCGAATTGAACCAGGGCATGATAATTCTGATACTCTTCTAGACAAGGACGTTTGGGAACTTGAGGGTATGCCTCCCATTTGAGTCACCTGAAATTCTATCCCAAGAATTAAACACCCTTTTAACAGGCAATCTGTCTTGTTAAGACAGTGCTGACATCTTGCTTATTTTGCTTTGTGGCTGAAGAGCTAAAATATATCTGCTGATCACAGCCAGGACACTGATGGACGTTCCCCATACTGACAGAGCTGTGGCACTGCATTAGAGTGGTGGGGATGCCAATTCTCAGGAGACCTCCTGCACTTCAGCTCCGTGTGCTTGGGATCCAGCTCAAAAAGTGGCTCTCTAGTGAGTTAGAACATTTTTCACAACTGAATTGTAGATGTCTGGTTTCTTGTCTTATTTCTTCACAAGTTTATAAACCTCTTGAAGGCAGGATTAGATCCTATTCATTGTATTTCAGCTCCTTGTACATTATTGTAGTGCAAGAAGAAATGCCAAAGTAATTTTTTTCTGTCCAGTGGGGGAGGATGTTTTTAAGGTAATATTAAAGTTAGAAATTATATCAAAAGATCAAGAATCCAAGTTGCATTTATTATCCTTTTCCCTTTTATAACTAAGTAAGAGAAAATTAAAGCAAACAATTTCACCATGTTTATATTGGAGAGGAATCCCATATGTTCTTGAATTGCACAGACATTTCCAGTAGAAAATTAAATACAATCATGTTTGGTGCTATAGAAATAAAGGTGGTGAAGTTCATCCCAAAATCGTTAATTTCTGGAATTAATTTTAAAAACTCTAAGAAAAAAAAACCTCTGAAGAAGAATTAGTTTTAAAAAATCTTAAAAAAAAGGGGAAAGGTGGAATTGGTAAAGTAAATGAACAAATACAGAAAAGAATGAAACAAGAGCAGGTCTGAGGACTTTAGCTCATTCACTCTTGCCCAAGAACTTAACACATTTTTTTCTTAAGAGCAGTTAGAAGTGATCAAGAATGTCTCCATTCCATCATCCATTCAACAGCTATCCACCAAACAATGTGTTAGGATTGGCAGATAACTACAACATAGTTTATGCCTTCATGGAGCTCACTGTCTAACAGAAAAAAAAAATAAACCAAAATATTCAGAATAAGACTAGAGATAAGTAGAAGGCATTAAAGAATGCATGGGGCTGAGTGCAGTACCCCACACCTGTAATCACAGCTGCTCAGGAGGCTGAAGTGGGAGGATCCTTTAAGCCCAGGAGTTCAAAGCTGCAGTGAGTCATGACTGCACCACTGCACTCCCACCGTCTTGGGGGATAAGAGAAAACTTCAAGGAAAAGGTGACACCCAAGCTTAGTCTTGAAATATTGAAGCCTAAGGTGAGAAGAAAATTCTGATTACAAGCCATAGAGGTTTTAAAAATCCCCAAAATCCAAAGCAAGCAAACAAACAAAAATCATCATACTCTATGTAAAGTAGTAAAACTATTACACTTATGTATTTCATGGTTTAAAAAGCAAGGCATGATGTTATCGGAGATGAGATTGAAAGATAAGCAGGAGTTACTTCTTTATTACTTTGTTAAGGAGCTCAAGCCTGTAGTATAAGTAATGTGGGTCATTAAAGGGCTTTAAACCAAGGAAACATTTAGATTTTAGATAAATCATGATAGTGACTAATAGAAAGATTAATTTAAGAGAGAAAATACTGAATTTAAGGAGTTGCATGAGTGGCCCAGAAGGCAAATAATAAGGATTTAAAACTGGGAACATAGTAGGAATAGAACAAAATGATATTTGCTGGAAAACATTTAGAAGGTCAAGTTAAAATGACTTTATATGTATAATACATATACCACATAATTTAATACATAAATACATATTAATATAAAATATATTTCACATATTTTTATATATTATGCATTATAACTATTATAATTAATGTATCATTTATGTTTATATGCATATATAATTTTAAATTTTGCTTATGTTTATAAAAACAATATTTAATAAATTATGTATTAAATATGCATCTTAAATATATATACACACACAAAAAATATATATTTATATTTTATATATATTTTGTGTGTGTGTGTATATATATTTAAGCTACTTTGCTGATGGTACATATTTCAGAGAGTAATTGCTCTATATTCCAAAAATCCAGTGATACAATCTTGTCGTTAACACTTATGCCTTACCTCCAATACTTTTGTGGATGAGAGTGAATGGTTGGGTTTAGTGACTATGAGCCTAGTGATCATTAAGTCTTTCTCTAGTACACAAAATCTCAGATTTTCAGGATCAAGAGGTTGTCTGTGAAATTCAAGGCCATACAATCTTTTACTTTGTGAATACAATAAAGAAATACATTGCTTGAAAATTAGAATTATAACCATTCCAGAGTAGCCAAATGAATCCTCTTTTAATTTACTAGACGATTCTGTACTAAGAATTGCCACAAGGAATCAATAATCTTAACAGGCGTTTCAGCTCTATAAAATAAATAGGATTTAACATCCACACAATCCTATTTTAACACTATTAACCAAGGAGTATGCAAATCAGCAGCATTCTGGTCTATGCTGACACTTCGTTAACACTTCATTAAGAAGACTCTGCTCTTGATACTTGAAATTGTGCCAGAGATAGAATATTTCTTTTCCTTGAAATCCACATATTTTTCCCCAAAGCTCCAGAGCTTCTTGTAATGACTATTAATATTCATATATATTTTCAGCTGTAATAAAAAAAAAAACAACTTATGGCTTCTGCTAACATGCCTAAATCTCACCGAGGGTCAGAAGTTCTCAGAATGTCTCACTAAGGATTAACTTGATCTAAAGTGAACCTGGCTCTACTTGAAAATGGTTGTCCTGACAAAAGACCTTTGTGGTAGTGGGGTTATGAAATAATCTTGGATGGGATGGGTTTGTTTCATTCATCCATGTATTTATTCATCTAATAAGCACTTAATCAAATTTAACTATTTAATAAGTACTTAATGTGTTCCAAGGATCCTGTGAAGATAAAAGGTAAATAAGTTTTAGTTCCTGTACTTGAAGATTTCATTGATTGACTTTGGAACTTGTATATACATAGATGTATTACAATTTATGTTAAATTTCAAAACAGAATTGTGAACACCACCCTACAGGAGTCCTGTCCCTATGACATTGACATAGGACAATGGATTTTTGGTCTGAGCATTGAAGGATAACTAAGAATTTTCCACGGTGAACAAATGTGTGCGTGTGTGTGTGTGTGTGTGTCGATGGCGGTGGGGAGGGGATGGGGTTTGGTAGAACCCAACATGTTTAAAAGTCCTGAAGCATAAGAGAGAATGGGGTATTGAGAAGATAAGCGTTATGGGAGCATAGAGCATTTGACCATAGCAATAGGCCTGCCCTTGGTAATTTCAACTGAACAGTTGGACCTCAAAGAATTTTAACTCCTACAGTCCTGTTGGAAGCACTAGGGAAAATGTCAACTTATAAAGTTATAACTTACTGAGCAATACATGAAGCCATAATAGACTTCTGACTGTGAAGGATCTGGGAGCTGAGGCTGCTGAAACCCCACATAGACCCCCAGTGGAGACCCCCTCACTTTTGACTTAAGTACATTCATGTACTTAAGTACTGGTAGATGATCAGTTGCTCATGACTTGTAAGCTTATATTTATCTAGAGTAAACCCAACTTCTTTGTTTCTGCTTCTCTGTGGAACTGTAATGCCACCCTGAGAGTACAGGCAAAATAAATGTCAGCATCTACATCCCTAGCATGCTGAGAGATGTGTTTTTACACTTTCAGTGAGGTACCTGTATGCACATTGCAGCCAATGTACTGAGACAAAGTGTCACTTTGATAAGAAAAGATGGGAAAATGTAGGCCACATTTAAATAGTGACACTTCTGGAATACTGAGTCAGTTTCATGAGGGACTGATTGTTCTTCATCATTATTAATTAACTACTGCTGAGCCCCTACTTTGGGAATAACACTAGATGAGATGCTTTTTCCTTATAGAAGGCATTTGTGTTGGCAAAATCTTTTAGTCCTTTTAAGAACCTGGGGACAGATTATTTGTTTCTTGAGGGCAGTGGCTGTCTCTGTCTTGTGCACCACTGGGACACTTCAAAAGTGTTTATTATGTATTGAATGAATAAATGTTTCCTATGTAGCGTTATATACAAATTTTTCTTAGATATTTTTTAAGGTTCTGTTTGTAGGTATTTAAACTTGGAGGATGAGAAAAAGCAATGTAGGTATCAGTCTGTATATTGGAAATTTTCCTATAAATTTATTAATATGATCTTCCTTGGAAACAAAGAAAAACACAAGTCATAAACATCATATTTAGTGTTCAGCTAGTGAGTCTGTCTTGGCTTGAAATAAATAGAAAAGAAACAGATTTTTTCATATTGATCAACATGACCCAGTCAGAAGACTGCCTTAGCTGACTGTATTTCTTTAGCTAAGTAAGAAATAGCTGTTGAGCTAATACTAGTAAGATCCTTGCCCTCTGCCCCAGGTTTCAAAGGAGACAACATTCAAGGGAAAGCACTCATGTCTGAGGCAATGGCCTTGGGGTACAGGGACCAGCTAATCTAGGAGGTGATGACTGAGCCCTTTATGAAAGTCTGAGCCCTTGTCATAGCCTGGGACTGATATCTGCAGTTGTCACTACATTCACTAGAATGATCTCTCGAGACCCAACATTACATCTCTATTCTATCTCGGACAGGAAAAGCCAGACACCAAAGTTGAACCATAGTTCAGAAAGAGTCATCACATCTACATTTGCTTTAAGCCATATTCACTCTGAGGGACCACATGCCTAAGGAGGAATCTTACAGGGCTACCATGTAGCAAGCTTGCAGGCAGGGCCATTCCAATTGCTGATCATTGGAGAGTTCCAGGATTTGGGCTGGGAACAGTGTAGCTGTGGGATAACCCTGATTTTCAATGCTGGCAACAGGACTGGGGTCGTGGGGCCACGGAGGTGGTGCAACTCCCCTCTTTGTTATCAACTCCAAATAATGACTCCTTTTCTTTTTAAAATAAATATGTTTGATATGTTGCTTACATTGTTTGAAACATTCAGATAAATTAGAGACAACAGATTGTCTGTTAATAACTCAATCTGGTACATCGGGCTTTCTGTGATTCTTCTAGAAATAATCACTCCTAGGGCAAGAAGAAATGCCTATCTCACATCAGGTAAATGCTAGTCAGAGGAAGGGCTCATTGAGTTTTTCATCTTAGTTTTAATTATGAGTTACTAAGCACTGTCTTTAAGGTATACACTGTGTTAAATGCTTCCATGCATTACCTCTTGCTGGAGTAAAGTGTTTGCCATTACTGGCTATGCAAGAGACATTCAAACAAAGCTTGCTTCCTTTATTTTCTTATCTCTTTCTCTCAAAGTTCTGTGCTTAAAGAAAATATGAGCTGACATTTATAAAGAGGAAAACTAACCCAGTAGTTCTGCTTGTAGCACTGTGGGCTTCACTAGGAATAAACAACTGATAAATGTCCTAGTTTGAAATTGTACCTCATGCATTACTGACTGGCCAGGAAAGCAACTGTATGGTGGCTGTATTGTGGCAGTTTATTGGCAAGAAAGTTGGTTTCATGATTAAAACGCTCTCTTGTTCTTAGTAAAACAAGGTTTCTGTCACACATGAATTTAGATATCATAACTATTAGAATAAGAACTAGCACTTCTAAGAAAGTTTCTGGCAATTGCTTGGAAAAATTAGTTAAGCCTGGGTACAAGGTTAATATATGCTTTCTTGGATGAAACTGCAAAGAAAATGAAGTTGTAGACTCATGGAGCTCCCTTTGAGCTATTTTTGTTTAAATGATTCTTTCCATAATTGGTGGATTTTGTGTGTGTGTTTTCATCTCATAGTGTTTCAGAATGTTGACGTGTAATAAAAAATTATGATTTCTGATTTCTCTTAAGTGAAAACATTTTATAAGACTCAGATTACTTATTTACTTGAGGTCTTTGTTTCACTGTTAGTAAAAGTCAGAATATAACTAATTCATCTCACGCAGAGGTTGAGGAGCAGCTTATAGATACAGTGATGGTAAGGAGTCCTGTGAATATTTTAGTGGCACAGAAATGCCTATTATCAATAATAATAGTAATAAGCAGTGAGGAATTCAGTTGAAGTCTAAGGCAAGACATTGTCATATTGTTTTCTTACGATTAAAAAAACTTTGGCTTTCTTTTGCATGTGACACTTTCAATTGTGTTGGAGAGAATAAGAGCTCTCAATGGGTACTTGGTTGTCTAAGGAATTCTTGATGGAGACAGATTTCATGTGAAATCTAAATTGTGTCACTCACTGTCTGAACTTTAGCATTAAGATCTTTAGAAGATAATTTGTTTATTCTTAATACTACCCCAGGCTGAATTCTCTTAGATTATCGTAGAAGAAATGGTACCTGAAAGTAGAAAATATTCTTGAGGTTGCTTCAGACTTGAGCATAATTTTTCTTGTCAATCTTGAAGGTTATTACTATTTGCATATATACCACTTTTCTTTCAACTCCACAGGAACTAAAAGGTAGCTTGATTAGAAGTAGGAGAAAAAGAGATCATTTTTATACTGAAAACATACTAAAAGTGGTCAAAAGTATTTTTCAAGACTCAGTACACTGATAATATCTATGTGCCTACTTGGTATATCCCTGAGTTTCTGCAAAGAAAGTTCTTAAGCTTTTAGCTATATGAACAGCATACAAAAAAAGTTGCTCCTGCTTAAATCTTTTTACCATATTTTTCCAAAATTTCAATTTATTTTGAGGAATAGGTACTTAAAGTATATATGAAATTACTGCAAAGAGTAAATTAAAAATATTTTAGTTACATAGAGTATTTTTTGTGTGTTTTCCATGTGGAAATTAAAAGGGCAAGATTCATAGTAAATTCACTTGATTGAGCAATGTTCCTTCACTCATGAAAAGCAGCCTTGGTGCAGAATAGTATATACTTTGGATAATTAGAAAGAAAGAGGCAAGACAGTGGAGCCTGGTGAGCTACAGGGAGGGCTTGTGACTCTAAAGCCCAACCTTTACCTCCTAAACACAGGGAAAAAGGTAGGTTTGCATTCTGTAATAACAGTGGGGGATTTACAAATGCTCTGATGAGTGCTAGAGTGTAACATGTTTCCTGATGAAGATCAGAAATCAAGTTACCCTGGAGGAATTTTGTTTTTGTTTTTAAGCAGATGTTCACAGGGCTGCAATCTTTATTAAACAACAGCACCAGGGAAATGTTACAGACAAGAATGCTTCCTGTCCATCACAGTTTAGATTGGTTTGGCAAAGGATTAGTAATGATTTGGAAAATTCCAGAACTAGTTTGATAACAGAATTTTAAGAACACTTTATGCTGAGGCCAGAAAGGCGACTTTGAACCTCTGAGGGTAGTCAGTTACCCACCCCCAACCCCGACTACATATGTTTTATTTAGGACACTGTTCTAAGCCTTTGGAGAAATGCATAAACAATTTATAAAAGAGTCTATGCTCCAAAAGATCTTGCAATTTAGTTGGGGAAAGAATACAGAGATGTATGAAAAATAAATGGAACAAGGCAATATAGGTAAAGTGCCCAATGTAAGGTAGGAAGTGTAAAGGTTAAAGAAAAACTTGTATCTGACTTAGGATTCTTTAACTCAAATCAACAGAAAAATGCTCTTGAAAACTTGAGAAAAAGATAATTTATTCAAAGACTTTTAGGAACTGCCAGGAATTCTTAAGAGTCTTGCTTGGAGACCTGGGGACACCAAACTTGGAGGACCTAGGAAGCAGGTTTGCAGGAGCCATCTGGAAGATGGAGGTGCTATCAGTCCTGGGATTTGAAGAAATATTAAGTGTTAGATCACTCAAAGTTGGGGAAATTAGGTGATTTTTAGAAACCCCACCATAAATGTAGAGACGATGTTTATAGCATGCTTGGGGACAATGCATAGATTAGTTTGCTTGGAATGAAGGCTATATGCATGAGTAAAGAGATTAAGCTGGAAAAAATAGGTGGGAATTCATTTATGAAAGGCCTTGCTGACATTATGACTCTATCTTGCTGGCAGTGAGAACTAGTTGGGCTGTTTAGCAAGAGTGTAACATGGTAAAAGCGATGTTATAATCCTGTTCCCTACAATGATAAGAGGTCAGAGAAAATGGCCACTCTTTTATTTCAAGGTATTTTGAATTCAGTATGTAGATGGCCTTTTCCTGAACTTAAACTTCCTTGCCGTAGTCTTCATCATTATTTCCATAGGTGAATGTTTCTCAAAAGGGCTTGCAAAGGCTACCTAAGTATCAGAAGTGACTGGGGACACTTGCTAACATTTACCTTCCGAGGACCCTACTGAATCAGAATCCCCCCCCCCCACACCATTTTTTTGGGAAAAAAAATGTATTATTTTAGTTATTTTTATGTACAGAAAACTCAACAGTGTACATTTAACCCAGTTTAGTAGCAAGTTCTTTAGCCTTTGCCTTTTCCAACTTGACAGTGCAAGCCACAGACTTGGGACCCAGGACATTGCCTCCCCAGTGAGAATGGTTCTCATAATATCTGTCATTGTAATTGGTACTGATGGCTTCTACCAGCGTAGCCAACGCTCCTTTGTCTTTTTCTGAAGTCAACAGTGGTTCAGGTCTTCCTGTGGGCTAGTAGACATCCCACTCTTGCCTTCCCCTTGGTAATGCAGTGAGGGACCCCCATCTCACAACACAGGGCAGTCAGGAAGACAATCAGCTCGATGGAATCCACTTCGTGTGCAATCACCACCAGCTGAGCCTTCTTGTTGTCCAGCAAGGTGGTGACAGTTTTAACCCCTGCTTGAAGGACAGGTGGTTTCTTAGTGGGGATAGCCCCTTTGCTGGCAGCTTTCTTCTCAGCCAAGGCCAACAAGTTCTGCTTCTTCTCTTGCTTTGTCTTTGATCTGTATTCATGGGTCAGCTTAAGCAGTCAGTAGCTATTTGGCAGTTCAGGGCCTGGGTGAACAGGTTGATCACAGGAGGCACTTTCAGCTGCTTATAGAGGGTAGCTCTTTGCCAGCTGCAACGTGATATAGTGGGGCTATTTGACAAAGCAGGGGAGGTCCCTTTTGTTCTGGATGTCTTGTCCAATGCCAAAATTCTTTGCCTTTTCTCAAACAGGAATTCACCCCTTTCTTGACCTTCTGCTTCTTCAAAACAGCAGGGACTGGGCCACCTTCTTTCCCTTGCCCCTCTTTCCTTTCGGCATCTTGGGTGGTGGGAGGAGAGAGCAAGTCAGAATCTTTGGGAGTGGGGAGCTGGGGAGCAGGAATCTGCATTTTCAACAAGTCCGCTAATGATTCTTCTATGCACTGATGTTCAAAACCCATCACCTTAAGGGATGCTTAAATGGACCAGACAGGTACAAAGCAAGGGTGAGATCCCTTTTCTCTACTTTCCTTCTTCCTCTTCTCCTCCTTTCATTCTCCATATTTTGCTCTTCTTCCTCTGCCTTCTGTCTCTCACCTAATAAACACTCTACTCACTGGGGACCCATTGTGTGAAAAATACTACCAAATTCTTTATGGACACTGGAGCCTTAAAGACATACCTGGGGAGATTTAAATATGTGTGTTCAAAATATGCATTGGCAGAAAAATCAGTGCTATTTTAGGGGAAGCCTTTTATGGACTAGATGTTTAGCATTTGCTTTAAGTGAAGCTCACTTTGATTTGCAACCTTGATAGTATCTGAATTAGAAAGATCTGGGGATTTTCAGCTGGTGGTTAAAGCATAGCTTCTGGTGAAAAAACTAATGGCAAGAAGCAGAGTAACAGAGGCTCCTTCAGATCAACTGAGAATGTCAGTATGAGGGTGTAGGGCCACTGATGAGTGGTTAGTAATGCTTGGATTGACTTTCTCCCCTGTTGTCCACTGCTCTTGTTTAAAATGTCATAAAGGAAACAATATTTATTTACCCATACACTATGCACTGGCATTGCACTGAAACTGCCTTTGCAAAATTATGACAGTAAGAGATCTGACACGGCTAACTCCATCTTGCTTCTGGCCTCACAGGTTGGCTATCTTTGCTCTTTACTGGGTGTGGGCCAAGCTAATTTTGGGAGAATTTAGTTTACAGTTTAAATAATAACAGCATTTCCCCAAAACTGAACTTTTCTTGTAAAACTAATGAAAGGCCATCAAGTTAGGAGGATGAAAGGGGTTTGAATTCTAAGTAATTACCAGCCATTATTCCGGAAGTCATAAGATTTGCAACTTCCCCAATTACTCGGGCAGATAACATTACTACTGTAGAATGGAAGATTGGCCTTTTGAGATGTCTTTTCAGGTTTTTGCATTTCTGACAACTGTACAGCCCCATCCAGACCTGCCAACCTTTCCTGTGGCCTGCACCCATGAACCAACTCAGCACAAGAGGACAGTTTGGATTCCCTGTGATTTCATCTTCAACCCAGCCAATCAGCATGGCCCTTACCCTAGCCCCTGACTACCAAACTATCTTTGAAAAACTCCTAACCTCCGAGCCTCTGGGGAGATTGATTAGAGTAATAACTCTCTCTCCCATAGCATGGCCTTGTATCAATTCTACTCTTTTTTTTTTTTTTTCCACCTGAGACAGAGTCTTGCTCGATTGCCCAGGCTGGAGTGCAGTGGCGTGATCTCAGCTCACTGCAACCTCCACCTCCTGGGTTCAAGTGATTGTTATGCCTCAACCTCCTCAGTAACTGGGATTACAGGCATGTGCCACTATGTATGGCTAAATTTTGTATTTTTAGTAGAGATGGGGTTTCATCATGATGGCCAGGATGGTCTCGAACTCCTAGCCTCAAGTGATCCTCCCACCTATGCCTCCCAAAGTGCTAGGATTACAGGTGTGAGCCACAGGGCTCAACCTAATTCAACTCTTTCTTTACTGCAATGCCATGATCTTGGTAAGTTAATTTTTATATTTGCAGTGGGCAGGAAGAACCTGTCAGGCAGTTAGTGTACCAACTGCTTTGTAGATAGCATCTCATTTAGTATTCATAGAAATCCAGTTATTAGAACAATACCTAACACATAGTAGACTTTGAATGAAATAATTGTTTGTTATTTACTTACTTACTCATTCACAAATTCATTCAATAAATGCTAGGCAATGTTCTAGGCACTGGGGACATAGCATTTAAAATAAAAAAGTACCCCTGCTATTATACAATGTATATTCTAGTGTGGCATGATATTTTACATCAACCTTATTAAATTGGAAGGTTAACTTGCTTGAGGTTAGACAGCTAGGAATTTGTAGTCTTGCTGTAGGTGAGAGACCCTCAGATCTGTTTGGTTTTCAAACTCTTATATTTTATACAACATCAGTACAACTTCAGATAGATTTTTCAAATAAAAAGCTATCTTCCTTCCTCTGAATATGTTGGTCACCCTCTGGAATTAAAGTGAATTTCTTAGAGAGCCACCTTTATGGAATAAGATGAAGAGGGTTGAGAAGCCCCCAAGCCATCCATTGCCCTTGCCTCTGGCTCTGTCAAAGTACTGGAAACTGACTCTAGAATTGTTCGTTTACGTGCTGTGTGGAAATGTCCTGTCATGTGTGTAACTATAATCCTCTCTCTGATATTTCTGTCCATCCCTTTCAGGAAGGGCAGTGTGCTCCTGCCAGTGACACGGCTGGTCAATAGTTCTGAACATTGGGGAGGCAGCCGAAGCATGTCCTCGGAGCATGTCACCTGTGTACTGCTTTCTGCTTCCTTCCTGTCCTACTGCTCCTTTTCTCTGAAGGCCCAGCATTCTGACATTATAAGGTCAGTTAGCCACAGCTGACAATGATCTTAAAAAATCACTATGTAGGCTGGGGGCGGCGGCTCACGCCTGTAATCCCAGCACTTTGAGAGGCCGAGGAGGGTGGATCACAAGGTCAGGAGATCGAGACCATCCTGGCTAACACGGTGAAACCCCGTCTCTACCAAAAATACAAAAAAAATTAGCCGGGCATGGTGGTGGGTGCCTGTAGTCCCAACTACTAGGGAGGCTGAGGAAGGAGAATGGGGTGAACCCGGGTGGCGGAGCTTGTAGTGAGCTGAGATCGCACCACTGCACTCCAGCCTGGGCGACAGAGCGAGACTCTGACTCCAAAAAAAAAAAAAAAAAAAATTACTATGTAAAAACTGCAATGCCTTCCTCTTCTGGGAAGAAGTGTTTATATTTTAGAAGAGGGCTACTTAACCCAAAGGAATGACACTCCATCAAAGATTGCCTAGAAAGAGTTCTGTCTCTGAGGCTCACTCAGATGCCCTTCCTCTTTGCAGATTGCCCTCGATTGAGTTCATAAAATTTGGCTAATCCTTTTTTTATAAGGCTGATCACAGATTAATCTGTTTGGTAATTAGTTGTGATTGTGGCCTTGCTGTAAGACAGGACTGGACCTGCATCCTGAAAACATTTGTGTGCTTGCAGTACCTCGAAGAGTCTTTGCCTTCTTCAGGAGCTCCATAATGGTTTTGTGCCTTGAATAGAATTGAAGGAGTTTTCTGCGGGAAGGTAGATTAAAGGGGCACAGTGTGAGCTTTTTCTTTTAGTATATTCAGAAAAATAAATGGAGGTA
This sequence comes from Macaca fascicularis, assembly GCF_037993035.2. Classification (NCBI taxonomy): domain Eukaryota; kingdom Metazoa; phylum Chordata; class Mammalia; order Primates; family Cercopithecidae; genus Macaca; species Macaca fascicularis. The sequence continues at coordinate 91,223,957 of NC_088388.1, read as the reverse complement.
GGGAAATGGCTTGGGCATTCCAGTTCATTCTCTAAAGAGGTCAGCTAAATACCATTTGTTTGATACCAGCCATATACTCAGACACTACAAATTTGGATATTGCCACTTGTTAACTGGGTGACAAACTTGGACAAATTACTTTCTCTTCAAGTGACTCAGTTTCTACATCTGTAAAATAATACATTTATTGTGAGGACACAATGAGTTAATACATGTAAAGCACTAGGCACATTCCCTGGCACGTAATAATTCCTCACTAAATGTTCTTTATTTTTTAAATTATTATTCTCACAGTAGTTTGAGATCCATGGATATTCCCATTTTAGAGATAAAGTGATGACAAAAACTATCATTTCTTGTGTGCAATCTTGTATTCAATTTTTCAGCAAGCTTCTAGAAGGTACCGTTGTCACCTGTACACTTACAAGGAGGAAGTGGGCTGTGTTCAGGGTCACCCAGCTGGATAAGTAATGGAATTGGAATTCAAGCTTAGCTCTGATGAACTCCTAAGGCTTCATTCTTTTGACAGTGACAAGCTGCTTCTAAGGAATGATTGCCACTTCAAAATTGCACTCAGCCTTCTTAAAATACTTCTGTTCTTCAAAGAAATACCTCACATCAGTTCTAAATCTGTAATACTTGGGGAATTAGAGCCTCACCCCGTGTAATGCTGCAGTATGTTCTCTGTGCTACTGAAACCTCTGGCAGAAGGGTTTCCTCACCTAAGGCATCTGCCTTTCACTGGTGGGCGGCTGATCTTTAGATCATCTATGAGCCACTTTGGGAGCCTTCTGGATAAAGGATGCTTAAATATATAAGTCAGTGTTTCTGCTCAAGACATATTTGTTGCAACTACTGAATATATTAACACATTATACCTCTCCCAAATAATTAGACAGTATGTGCAGCAACCATTATAAAATGCATACATTTCAAACCCAGAGCTGGCATTTTACAAGGTTTCAGTTATTAACATGTAAATTCTAACTATTTCCATACCAAAGGTAACTGATGGTAAAATAAAAATTGTTGAATGTAACTTTTATAGGGAATTTGAATGAGAATGGATAGGGCCAAAGAAAAACCTTCTCATTGGAAATTGGACCCTTGCCAGCTTTTGACTTCTAAGAGATATCTGAAATCTGGGGGAAAAAATAGCCAAGTTATAAAATATAATGTTTTTTTTTTTTAATTTTTGCTTTGTTTCTTGAAAAGTATAGTAGCATTCCCATGTAGTCCTTAGTTATGTTGGATCATATCAGAACTGACTTAGATAGATCTTCTTAGATAGTCAACATATTTTGCTAACTAACCTGAAGAGGTCATTTACACTTTAGTGTGAATAAAACCCAGACCTTATAGGGGATATCCAAACTGTTTTTTTTTTTCTTTCTAGATCTCTACCAGTTCTTGAAAAAAATTTCACAAGTCTGGCAAAATGAGTAAAACGAAGTGCAATGTGCTATATTTTTCACAAAGCTGAATTAATTCAATTGTAATTGCTAATCCTGTTTTGAGATTTGATATTTGCAAAATTTTCTGGGTTGAAATGTTCGTTTTATTGTGAAATGGTGGTGGTAGAAGACTGAAGCTTTTACTTTTTTATATTCCTGGCAAAATCCAAAGTTGTTAGCTTTACTTCTGTTTGCCAATTTTTTGTTTGCTTTTAATTGATTGGCCTGTGGAATATGTGTCTGGGAACCACTGGTGTGATAGAAAGAGCCCACATTCTGCAATCAAAAGCCCTGGGGTTTTCATCCTTGCGGGTCTGTTATAAGCCAGATGAGCTGAGTCCTTATTGATCCTCATAGAATCTCTGTTTCTCCATTTGTAATGTGAAGGCAATAGAGCTGTTGAGAGAATTAAATGAGATCACATGTACAAAATGTCTAGCTCATATTTATGCTTAATTGACAATAGTTTGTCCTCTTTATTTTTTCATTCAAGAAGCAGATTTGCAAAGAGAAGATGGAGGATATGATTATTGGTTAAGATTTGGGAGAGGAGGAAGTAAGATAAACAAGTCACACAGTAGGAAATGAAGGCTTCAAAGGCAGATTATGTGTGATGAAAATCTTTCTTTCTGTACTTAATAATGTCTTCTGATATTGAGGAAGGCTTCAGAGGTTAGGATATGTCTTGTTTCTGGTCTCCAGTATCTGGTACAGAGCAAGCTCAGAGAAGCACTACTACAAATGGTATGATTCAGGAAGCAGATTCTGATTTGGATAGTCGCCTGCGGAAAGTGTATTGGGGTATGCTTTCCAGTAATGTCTATGGGGAAGGTGAAACAAGAAGGACCAGACAGATGTCTGTACCAGCTTATTTGAAATTTCGGAGCTGGGATGTCCCTGCAGAATTGTCTCGAATCGGGGTAGAGTGTTCAGGCCTTGATATCACCCTCGGTGATCAGTTTTAAGATGTGGGTTAACACAGGGAAAAGGAATGACTTGGGAGAGGTGGCTCTTTTCAGCTGAGGGCAATCTTAGGAGGAGATTTATCTGTGAGCTCTCAGTTGCCATTATGGGCTAAATTGTGTTCCCTAAAAAGATATTGAAACCCTAACCCCTGAAACCTGTGAATGTGACCTTATTTGGAAATAAGGCTTTTGAAGATGATCAAATAAAGATGTTGTCATTAGGGTGTCCCCTAATCCAATAAAAAAGGGGGGAATGATCCCAGCACTTCGGGAGGCCTAGGCGGGCCGATCACGAGGTCAGGAAATCGAGACCATGGTGAAACCCTGTCTCTACTAAAAATACAAAAAAAAAAAAAAAAAGCCAGACGTGGTGGTGGGCACCTGTAGTCCCAGCTACACGGGAGGCTGAGGCAGGAGAATGACATGAACCCGAGAGGTGGAGCTTGCAGTGAACCAAGATTGTGCCACTGCACTCCAGCCTGGATGACAGAGCAAGACTCCGTCTCAAAAAAAAAAAAAAAAAAAAAAGAGGGGGAGAATGGACACAGAGACATACATCTGTAGAGGGAAGATGATGTGAAGACAAGGGAGAATGCCACCTACAAGCCAAGGAGAAAAGCATGTAACAGATTTTTGACCCTCCCATCTCTCAGAAGGAGCCAACCATGCCGACACCCTGATTTTGAACTTCTATCCTCCAGAGCTGTGAGACAACACATTTCTGTTGTTTAAGCCACTCAACATGTGGTATTTCATTAGGACAGTCCTAGGAAACTAATGCAGTTGCCAACACATTGAGCAGCCTGCCATGGGTGCTGCAGTCCTGAAGTGAGGCCATCTGGTAGCACACCACAGTAGTTACTAAAGGAACTCCATGACGCTTGAGGAACAGAGAATCTTCAGGTCCCAGCTTGGACCAATGCTGCCTCATATTTTTCTACTTCCTAGGAAATTGACACATTCTTTCACCTACTGATGGCCACACACCTCCTTGCAATGAAACACTCAGTCATATATGGTTATCTTGAGCCTGTCTTTAGAAACTGACCAAGGGAGAAGATCTGCATATGCTCAGGAAACATACTTACTCTGAAGTGCCCTAGAAAAGAGGAATATTTATGGAGAAGGATTTTAAGGCAGGCTAGGGCTGTTTTGGGGCTTACTACCACTATTCTGTTGTCAGCTGGAGCAGCTTGTTCAAGGAAATGAGATTTTGAACAAATCAATAGTCCTGGCTATGAAGAAGGAAGGAGGTACCAAAAATAAAGAATAAAAAATCTTTAAGTCGGGTGCGATGGCATGTGCCTATAGCTCCAGCTACTCAGGAGGCTGAGAAAGTAGGATTGCTTGAGCTCAGGAGTTTAAGACCAGCCTAGGCAATATGGCAAGACCCTGTCTCTAAAGAAAAAAAAAAGAAAGAAGAAATTGTGTCACAATATTGTTCAGAGTAAATTTTGTGTCACAATATTGTTCAGAGTAAATTTTTTTTTTTTTTAAACAGGGTCACATTCTGTCTCCCAGGCTGGAGTGCAGTGGCACAACCTTGGGTTACTGCAACCTGTGCCTCCTGGATTCAAGTGATTCTCCTGCCTCAGCTTCTCGAGTAGCTGGGACTAGCGTCACCACACCCAGCTAATTTTCATATTTTTAGTAGGCATGGGGTTTTATCTTGTTGACCAGGCTGGTCTCAGACTCCTGACCTCAAAGTGATCCACCCACCTCGGCCTCCCAAAGTGCTGGAATTACAGGCATGAGCCACCACGCCCGGCCCAGAGTAAATTTTGAATGAGCAATTTCTTCAGGACAGAAGAGAAATGGGGATAAATTGAAATCGTTTCAGGTCGATGTTTGCTAGGACTACATGCATCTTCTGTATTATATTTGGATTGTGCATAGCTTTACAGAAGCAGATGATGTATCTCTGTGACTTATTTCTGTAGTCTCAACACTAACAGGATGAACTACACTGGAGACTGAGGAAGTTTTTTTTGTTGTCACCCACGTAACTTAGAGCTAGGGGTATTTGAAATCAGACTACGTAACACTCTTGTCTTTTTCCTGCAAATTGTGGGTATTAGCTACATTCTCCTTCCATTAACAGAACCGTGGGAGAGGAGGAATCTGTTACGTCACTCATGCCAGTACTAAATTGTCATCAGAGTTTGAATTGCAAAATTTTTTTTTTTCTGGTCAGAGGCAGGAAGAAAATCACTTGTTTTTATAAACTGAGCTTCAGGTAAGTACTCAGGGTTTGAGTTTGAAATAGATAATTGTTAAATGGATATTGAAGGCATGACTATAGACCTTCAATATTTGCACATTTTCATCTTTGGATTGTATATACACGCATGCCCATTAAGGGAACCACACAACTTAGTGCAGAAAGGCCCAAATTCCATCCCTTGCTGCAAACCACAGAACACAGCAGCACAAATTCAGGACAAACACATAGTGGGTGCTCAGTAAAGATCTTTTGAAGGAAAATCTGTGCTGCAAAATAAAAACAAGTGTCCCAAAAGAAATATGCCAAGTCTCTACTAAAATTTCTCTTTCAGGAAAGTAGATCAAGCTCTTAGATGGTGCTTGACTCAGATCCCCCATGTTTCCTTTTACCATGTTTCATTTCTCATGTCCTCTCAGAAGTCCCGAAGTGTCTGGAATTTATTTCCTAAGTGGGGAGGAGGCAGGGTTGTGAGAGTCCAGCTCTCACTGTTTAAGGTAAGGGAACTCTGGGAGTAACTTCCCTTAAGGCTTCAGTCTGGAGCTAGCCACTCTTAGCAGTATTTTGCCAGGGATCTCTCCTTTGCTGAGCTGCTTCTTGCCCCATTCTGTTCCCTGATCCCATGACTAATATTCCTGGAAACTTTTTCTTCATACATTTCTTGCATATGTATTCTCATCTCAGAAAAACCTAACCTAAAATCATTCTCTCTTGATTCCTGGTTCATCTCAAAGAACTGCCCCATTTTTCTGCTCCCTTTCACTTTGGTTTTGCAGTCTTCCTGCATCTAATTCTTTTCTCCTTCCTTGCTCAAACCACTCAATTCAGTGTTCCACAATAAACACTCAACTGAAACTACTCTTCTCAAGATCACCAGGGACCTCTACCTGGCTGAATTCAATGGGTACTTCTTGCTCTCATTGTACAGGACTTCTAAGCAATATCTAGATAATCTGACCATCCCCTTCTTATGGAAATATTCTCTTTTCTTGTCTCTCTTGATACCACCCTCTCAGAGTTTTCTTGTTACCTGTTTGGTCATTCCTTCTTCATCTTTGAGCTGGTTCCTTCTTCTTGGTTGGCCTATTAGATGTTGGAATACATAATGGCTTAGATCTTGGTCTCTTCCTTTCTCCTTCTATGCTGTGTTTCCTGGATATGCTGGAGCCTGCCCAATTTGTGCCTCTTCCCCTGATTCTTCCATTAAAACTTGACTTGTAGGTCCAACTGTCTACCATACTTCTTCACTTGTGTATTTAATATGTATGTAAAACCAAAAAGTCCAAGAGAGAACTGCTGTTTCTATATGACAATACCACTTAACAACACAATGAAAAATTCTTTTTTACTCACTTTTACAGGTCTTCATAAATATATCACTTTCCAATATGCTGCCCAAACTGGAAAAAGAAGGCATTTCCCATTTCTCTATTCTACCCTCCCTACCACGTAGAATCAATCAGATAGTCCCATCGACCATGTTGCTACAATATATTTCAAATCTGACTCTCTTCTCTTCATCTCCACTGCTACTACCCAGTTCTAGTCATCATCTTTTATTACCCAGATGACTGAATTCACCTACAAACTGGTCTCTCTTCCTTTGCTGTCCACTTACTCTTCTCATCACCTCCCTAAATCATCCTTGTAATAGACATAATAAGATTGCACCAATTCCTTTGCTTAAAACCCTCTGTGGCTTCTTTTCACCCTGAAAATAAAATCTAAAACCCTGGCCCAATTTACAATCCTTGCTTACCTTCTGATTCTTCCCTATTCCCTTAGATTCAGCCATTCTGAACTTCTTTCTCTGCTGGCACGTTACAATCCTTTAAGCCTGGTGCTCGTAGTTCTTCCACATACAATATTCTAGACCTAGTTCTTTTCAAGACTGATCCTACTATAGGTGGGAAGCATTTGCCTCAGGCAAACTCCTCCAATTGTCATAAAACTGAGTAACACATGAATTCTATATCCAAGGAGTGTCCATAAATAGTCTAAAGAGTTTAGGATCATTCCAGTCAAGCTAGAATAAACTTGAACTTCTAATTTGGATCTTAAAACCCAGAGACAGGTTTGTATTGTATAGAATTCTCCAGATTCTTAGCCCTGCTGTATCAACTTGTGTTAGACTTCCACTTGTTGTCAAAAAAATCTGCTTTTATTGTGAGGTTCTGAAAAGCAGAGACTGTACCACTCACTTGGAAAACTGACACAGCATATGACACCTATTCAGAAGATCCTCAATAAGGGTTTACTCTATGATTTAATGACCAGTGAAGATTGGATTCTGTGATTAGCTTTGAAATTTATGTAACTTTCAAAATACTCTGAGCTTAACTTTTTTTATGTGCACTTTATACAAATGTGGTAAAGATCGAATGAGAGTGGATATCAAAGCTTTAACCACATGGCTGGTACACAGTAGACATTATAGAAATCTTCATTTCTCCCTTTCTCCCTCCATATCTTCTCTTCTGAATAATTTCTTCCTACTGTAGATTTACCTATTGTTGCAACCTCAGTGCTAAGCCTAGGACTTACATTCTTTTCTTTCTTCATTCCTCTTAATACTTCCTTCCTTCTCAACTTTCTCTATTTTAGCCTTTTCCTTCATCATCTCCTTTTCCTCTTTTCTATTCTTGTCTTCTGTCCAATATTGAACCAACCTATACTTTTCTCTTCTTTCTCCTTTGCCTTTCTTAAAGTTTAACATTAATAATTACTCCCTCTAACCTACCAAAAAGAGAGGTAGTGGAGACTGTGCTCTTCAGGCAGATCCTAAGTACCAGTTCTCTGTCTGTCTCTAAGAAAAAAAAAAAAAAAATCTTTGCACTGGAGCTTGTCTTCTACTCCCTACTGAGACAAAAGTGCTTCCCAAGTGCATGCAACCCAAGTGTTAAAATATTAATAGAAAAAAAAAAAAAACCCAGCAAGGCAAGGGCCACAGCAGTCTGGGTATGAGACCAGCATGTCTTTTGGAGCCCTCTTCTGTGTGGAGCCAATGGGAGGACTGACATTTAGCGTGCCTCCATACAGAGATGCAGATGGCTTCTAAGCCTATTTCAGTGAACATATGAGGAAGCGGGTGGGGGAGACTGGAAAGAGCCACAATTCCTATCCATGGCATCAAAATGCCAAGATCTGAAGACAATTAAAAATGGATAACTTGAGGGAAAGCACAGAGGGAGACAGTTTGAGTCTTATTAAAGCGTATTGACAACTTATTTTGTTTTTGGGAAAAAGAAGGAAAAATTATTTTGATCTGTTTTTAAGTCAAAGAAAAGAAATATCCCTCAACATTGGCCTCTTCTAAATAGGGTTAGTAGGTAAAAATAAATGCAATCAAATTTCTGACAGTATTTTACTTTAAAAAGATGCAAATAAATTTGTAATACTGCCAAGCTCCAAAATAACAGATTGAAATACTCAAGATTATAAATTCAAATTTTTTTTCAATTGAAATGGCATTTCAATTTCCTTCCCTGGAATACCTTGGGTGGGGGGTCACTATCTTTAAATGCTTTCTGGTTTTAATTTTTTTTTTCTTTGAGTGGTGGATTCTAGCTGAGCTACAAACATTTAAATAGATTTGATTAGCGACCACTTGAGATTCCTCAGTAAAACCTCCAAATGGGGACAGTATCCATATATGAAGATGAAAAATATACAAGCTAGAGGTAATTTATTATTTTCTCATAAGCATTTGCATTTATAAAAGTACGTTCTTGCCGGGCGCAGTGGCTCACGCCTGTAATCCCAGCACTTTGGGAGGCCGAGAAGGGTGGATCACGAGGTCAGGAGATCGAGACCATGCTGGCTAACACGGTGAAACCCCGTCTATACTAAAAATACAAAAAATTAGCCGGGGGTGGTGGTGGGCACCTGTAGTCCCAGCTACTTGGGAGGCTGAGGCAGGAGAATGGTGTGAACCTGGGAGGCAGAGCTTGCAGTGAGCTGAGATCGGGCCATTGCATTACAGCCTGGGTGACAGAGCGAGACTCCGTCTCAAAAAAAAAAAAAAAAAAAAAAAGTATATTCTTTTATTGTTGGTTCTTACTTTGCCATTACACAGCTTACTAGCTCATCTTTATAGTATAGTGTTTAAGAGCTTAAGCTCAAGACCTGCATTTCCCTATATTTTGTTTTGGGTCAAATCCCATCCATCACTTACTGGTTGAGTGACTTTGGTCAAATTTCTTATTGCTTTCATCCTCACCATATTCATCCATAGGATGTAGATATTAATATTGCCCCCTAAGGTTTTTGTGAAAATGACATATATGATTCAGCATATAAGGCATTGAGGATGTCAGAAAGACGGCAGAATCAGAATTTTCAACCTTGAATCCTGATAAAAACACTGATTTTGACAACCATCCATGGAGGAGAGCCCAGGAGTTAAGCAGGGAGGTCCTGGCACTCTGTTGGAAGAAAATGAATCTGTGAGTAGGCACACTGAAGAACATAAGAACAGTTTTACTCTACCCTAATCACCCCTACCCAAGGTAGCACAGTTCATTGCCAGTACAGATCCCCTCAGTTTATGAATTTATCCATGGGGGAAGGTACGAGCACAACTGAGTGCCTGCTTCTCTAGCTATGCAGCTTCCTGCCCACAAGGCCCAGTTCTTTCTCTCTGCACTCAGAATACTGAGGGGATCAGCATGGCTGAATAGTCTGGGGGCAGGTAGGAGCAGGGAAACAGGGTGGGGTCTCACAGCAGCCAGGCATGGAATACAACAAAGGGCCATGGTTTCTACTAACTGCCTTATGACTTCACCAAGATGCCTACCGATTTATCTAGTAGGATGCATCACCTGCGTATTTTCCACCAACATACCCATGCATGCCCCACTGCTCTTTGTGCCCTCCCCTTGCACCGTAGCTAGTGTGAGTAGGCCCCTTCAGACCACCAGGTATACACACAGACAACTAGCAAAACTTTGCCGGCTTGAAAAAGGATGCTTAACCTTGACCACTTCAAGATACTACCTTAGGGAAATTAAATGGTAAACTCTTCACACCCAGCCTAGTTTTGTGGAATTGAGAAAACGGATACAATCCTAAGACTTCCCCCTCCCAAAAGTAACAAAAGGAGTGGAGAAGGTTCATCCATAGAAAAATCCTGAAAGACTACAGGAACACCTAAGCAGTCTGACTGATGAAAGTCTTTTTCTCCCAAAGCCTGTCAAACAAAAACAGAAACAAAAACAACTGGAAGAGGTGACTGTTTCCTCAACTGTGAATACTGCAACAGGAGACTTCAAGGAGCATGAAAAATCAAGGAAATGTGACACTACTGAAAGGATACAATAATTGTTCAGTAACTTACCCCCCAAAATTAGAGATCTATAAACTACCTGACAATTTGAAATAATTATTTTAAGGGAGTTCAGTGAGTTATAAAAGAACACATACAGCTCAATGAAATCAGGAAAACAACACCTGAGCAAAACAGGAAGTTGAACAAAGAGATAAAAATCATAAAAGGAACCAAAAAATTCTGGAGCTGTTTGAAATGAAAACTTCAGTGGAGAACTTCAACAGCAGAGTTGATCAAGCAGAAGAAAACATTTGAGGATACAGAAGCAGGTCATTTGAAATTATCCAATCAGAGGAGAATAAAGAAAAAAATGAAAAAGAGTAGAGAAAGTCTCTAAGATTTATAACATACCATAAAAAATCACTGTATGCGTTACAGGATTATTTAAAAAAAAAAAGAAAAGAGAGTAAAGGGCAGAAAGGCTGTTTAAATAAACAACTGCTGTGTGCCTCCTACATCTTGGGAGAGATATAGCCATCCAGGTTCATTTATCTTAAAAGTCTCTAAGCTGGATCAACCCCAAGAAGATTAAACTGAGAAAAGTGATAATCAAAGTATCAAAAGTAAAAAGCAAAGAGTGAATTTTCAAAACAGCAAGAAAAAAATCTGCTCATGACATATAAAGGAACCTCCATAAAGCTATGGATTTCGTATCAGAGACCTTGCAGGCCAGGAGGGTAGTACAATATATTCAAAGTTCTGAAGGAAAAAACCCTGCCAATCAAGAATACTAAATGTGGCAAAGCTATCGTTCAGAAATGAAGGCAAGATAAAGACTTTCCCAGACAAACAAAAGCTGAGGAAGTTCTTCATCTCCTGATCTGCCTTACAAGACTCTAAAGGGAGTTCTTCAAGTTCAAATGAAAGGACAATAATTAGGACATGAAAACATGTGAAGATATAAAATTCACTGGTAAAAAAAATATAGTCAAATTCAGAACACTTTAATACTGTAATTGTGACATATAAATCAATTTTAACACTAGCATAACATTTAAGACAAAAGTATTAAAATAACTATCCTATAATGTGTTAATGACTACACAACATAAAATATGTAAATTGTGTCATCAATAACGTAAAGTGTGGGGAGAATATGCAATCAAAAAAATTATCAGCTTAAAATCAACTGTTATAAGATATTTTATGTAAACATTGTGGTAATACAAAGAAAAAACCCTTTAGCAGATAAACAAATTATAAAGAAAAACATATCAAAGCATACTACTAGAAAAATCATCAAATTACAAAGGAAGAGAGAGAGAAAAGAATAGAAATCTACAAAATAGAAAACAATTAACAAAATAGCAATAGCAAGCCCTTTAAATATAAATGAATTACATTCTCCCATCAAAAGATATAGAGTGGATAAAAAATGGATAAAATAAAAACAAGATCCAACTACATGCTGTGTCCAAAAATACTCACTTTAGCTTTAAAATTATGCATAGGCTGAAAGTGAAGGAATGGTGAAGGTTATTTCATATAAATGGTAACCAAAAGAGAACTTGGGTGGCTATATTTACATCAGACAATATAGACTTTAAGTAAAAAACTGTCACAAGAGAAAAAGAAGGCAGTTATAATGATAAAGGGGTCAATTCATCAAGAGGATATGCCAATTATAAATATATATACAGTCAAGGATGGGGCAACTAAATATATAAAGCAAATATTAACAGACCAAATGGAGAAATAGACAGCAATACAATAATAGTAGGGGACCCCACTTCAACAATGTATACATCATCCAGTTAGGAAATCAACAAGGAAAGCGTACATTAGACACCACCATATGAATGGTCTTTGACTTATGATCAGGTTATTTCCCCATAAACCCATCATAAAGTTAAAAAGTTGTAAGCTGAATCATTGTAAGTCAGGAATCATCTGTAGAACAAATAGACCTGACAGACATGTACAGAACATTCAATCTAACAGCAGAAGAATACACATTCTCAAGCACACTCATGCATTTTACAGGAGAGATCATACGTTAGGCCACAAAACAATTTTAAACAAATTTACGAGGATTGACATCATATCAAGTGTATTTTCCAACCACAATAATATAAAACTAGAAATCAATATTAAGGAGAATAGGAAAACTCACATATATGTGGAAAGTAAGAAATACACTCCTAAACAACCAATGGGTCAAAGAAGAAATCAAAGGGAAATAAAATCTTTAGAAAATGGAAACACAACATATCAAAACTCATGGGATGCAGCAAAAGCATATATGAGGGGGAAATTTGTGGCAATAACTGCCTATATGACAAAAGAACAGTGATTTCAAACAATCTAACTTTACACCTCGAGGAACTAAAAAAAAAAAAAAAAGAACAAAGTAAGTCGATAGCTAGCAGAAGGAGGGAACGATAAAGATATGTGAAGAAATGGACAAGAAAAATAGAAAAGAACAAGAAAACAAAGAGCTGGTATTTTCCAAAACATAAACAAAATCAACAAGACCAATACTTCATGATCACTTACATGTAGAATCTAAAGAAGTTGAACTCATAAAAGCAGAAGAGAGAGTAGAATGGTGGTTGCCAGGTGGTAGGGGGTGAGGGAAATGGGGAGATGATGATCCAACGGTACAAAGCTTCAGATTTGCAGTATGAATAAATTCTGGAGATTTAATGTGTAGAATGGTGACTATTTAATAATATTATGCTGCAGAACTTTAATTTGCTATGATCTAGAGTGTTCTCACCTCCTCCAAAGGTAACCATGTGAGATGATGAAGATGCTAATTAGCTTGATTGTGGTAATCATTTTATAATGTTTACATCTATCAAAACATTATGTTGTAGACATTTATGCAGCCAACAGACACATGAGAAAATGCTCATCATCACTTGCTATCAGAGAAATGCAAATCAAAACCACAATGAGATACCATCTTACACCAGTTAGAATGGCAATCATTAAAAAGTCAGGAAAAAACAGGTGCTGGAGAGGATGTGGAGAAACAGGAACAGTTTTACACTGTTGGTGGGACTGTAAACTAGTTCAGCCATTGTGGAAGACAATGTGGCGATTCCTCAAGGATCTAGAACTAGAAATACTATTTGACCCAGCCATCCCATTACTGGGTATATTCCTAAAGGATTATAAATCATGCTGCTGTAAAGACACATGCACACGTATGTTTATTGAGGCACTATTCACAATAGCAAACACTTGGAATCAACCCAAATGTCCATCAATGACAGACTGGATTAAGAAAATGTGGTACATATACACTATGGAATACTATGCAGCCATAAAAAAGGATGAGTTCATGTCCTTTGTAGGGACATGGATGCAGCTGGAAACCATCATTCTCAGCAAACTATCGCAAGAACAGAAAACCAAACCACATGTTCTCACTCATAGGTGGGAATTGAACAATGAGATCGCTTGGACACAGGAAGGGGAACATCACACACCAGGGCCTGTTGTGGGGTGGGGGAGGGGGGAGAGAGAGCATTAGGAGATATATCTAATGTAAATGATGAGTTACTGGGCGCAGCACACCAACATGGCACATGGATACATATGTAACCTGCATGTTGCGCACATGTACCCTAGAACTTAAAGTATAATAAAAAATATTTTAAAAATGTGTTGTATACCTTATATTTATACAATTTTTATTTGTCAATTATATATGAATACATTCAGAAAAAAACCCATGGAGCACACTGTGTATGGGATATGTGCAGCGAGTCAATATTATGTTTATTAGTATTATTTCTGTTGCCTGAAGGGTTTGGATTACACCAGCATAATAACTTCTGATATTTCCATAGCACTTTGCAAATTTCAAAGTATTTCCATTCATATTTTATCACGCATCCTGTGGGGTTGGTAGGGCAAAAATAACCTGGTCCCACGTGACGTATTATATTTAGACACTTATCCAAACTTATGCTGTTGAAAGCATTAGATCAGGGTTTGAACATTGGTGCTTTTTAACACTATTTCTAAAATTATTATTTTAGTCTGTTGCTAAAATATTGTTGGCCTATTATCTATGAAAGGTTAAGACATTTAAAATTCAGTGAATCCATTCAATATACCTGGCACTGTTCTAAGTGATTTACATGAATGATTTTAATTTTAATTCTCACAATATTATGTAAGTAATATTGCATAGGTATTATTATTCCCCTAGTTTACAGATTAAAAATCTTAACATGTTTAAACATGTTTAGTACTTTATTCAAAGGTTCACAGTTCTTACATGGGAGAGCTAGGATTTGACTTAGTTTAATGTAACCTCAGCATCTGGCCTCTTGGGATAGTAGCTATCTTTTAGGTAAAAACATTCAGGAGTATCTAAGAATGATTGAATTTTCAGCTGTGTAATCTTGGGTAAAATCATTGAATTTCTCTGCTTTCTTGTTTTCTTATCTGTAAATTGGGAACAACAAAAATAATTCAAGACCATTTCCAAGATTTGTAAGCGTAAAAGAAAATATTTACATACACTTGGAAAAACTAACACCATATTAGTTATTATTAATATAGTAATAAGTCAGTTATGTGCATGTATGTGGCTAAAATTATCATCAATGGTCTGGTTATAATGTTTTTTAAGTTTTTAAAATGCTGAGTTGGCAATATGTAAATAAAGATAGGAAAGGAGCTCCTGGGGATGTGTCAGCCTAATCATCACAGTTGTTAACAACTGTGGTTTCTTTGGGAGGCTGAGGCAGGTGGATCACCTGAGGTGGGGAGTTCAAGACCAAGCCTGATCAACATAGTGAAACCCCCGCTCCACTAAAAATACAAAAAAATTCGCCAGGCATGGTGGCGGGCACCTGTAATCCCAGTTACTCAGAGGCTGAGGCAGGAGAATTGCTTGAACCCGGAAGGCGGAGGTTGTGGTGAGCCGGGATCAACCAGCCTGGGCAAGAAGAGTGAAACTCTGTCTCAAAAAGAAAAGAAAAGAAAAGAAAAGAAAAGAAAAGAAAAGAAAAGAAAAGAAAAGAAAAGAAAAGAAATGGCTACAGTGGCAGCAACAACCCCACAGCTCAGGGAAGCTGACTTCCTAAACTCACGTTATCCACTGCCAGGTCTGTGTCAGTGCTGGTGCTTCCAGTGATAGCTTTTGGATCAGCAGCTGATGAATTCCAGACACCACTCTTTATTGGATTAGAAGTAATTCTAAATTCATGGTAGGTGTTTTAATATTTGTGCAGATAACAACCCATTTGGACTCTGCTACTGCAATTGATCTTGGCTGCTCCTCAACTTGCAGTTCACTTAATGCAATTGTTTGAAGAAAGGTGTCTGAGTAAACACCTGTGTGGACAGGCTCATGGGCCCCTTCACTAGTGTTGCTTACCTTAGTATTGAAATAAAAAATCAAATAGTGGTTAAAGATAAGACAAAACACTGTACTCTCTTTTTAAAGTTTGTTTCCATTCTTATAGGATGTCATGTCTTGCTAAATTGTGATAATATCAGTAAAGGCAATAGCAGAGAGCCTGGATATAGGAGCACCCAGTAAATGACTCTTCTCTTCCTTTTCCTACATCTGTATTCACCTTAGAGACTAGAACAGAAAGTTACACATGGGAGTGGCTTAAGACTGTGATGTTAATTGCCAACCCTGCAAGAGCAGAGGAGAGTGGCAAGAGCGGTGCATCCAGGCACCTTCACTGGAGTCCTTACTCTAGCACATACTAACACTGTAGGCTTGAGGAAAGTATTTAATGTTCTGGACCCTCTTCCCCTCTCTGTAAAATGGGGCTAATAGTAGACACAGTTTTGGATTGAGGATAATGAAGATTACATAAGTTAATTGCATAGACTGTATAAAAATGATACGGTCATTAATTTTCTCTAAGATCTCTACTGTTTACCTTCTTCTCTTCAAATATGAAGTACTAAATAAAGGCCCTCAAGAAAGAAGTCACAGATGGTGGGACAGGACAAGCAGTATTTTGTGTTTCTCAATATGAGGTGCTTGACACTTATTATTTTTGTACTTACACAGTTCCATGAAGTAAGATCTATTACCTCCACCCTCCAGATAAGAAAATGAGCTCATAGAGATTGTCAGATGTCAAAAGTGTCCCATCTAGATGGTGAAAGATCAAGAATTTTGAATCCAGTGTTCTTTATTGAACAAAATACTGAATCTGGAGCTTGGTGACCTTTATCCAAATAACAACAATAAAGCTAATATTAACTGAGCCGTCACCATGTACAATACCTGTGCTAAGCCATTCCAAGCACTCAGTTGTGTCTACAATAACACTATCCCCATTGTACATGGGAGTAAACTGTGAGGTTATCTGGCTTGCTGCAGGTCATGCAGCCAATAAAGGGCAGTTGGTATTTGGCTCCAGGCAATCTGGTTGCAGAATCTTTGCTCTTAGTTCCATAAAATATTATCTAGGACTAGGTTCACCTCTGCCATTCTCAAGCATGACACTTCTCTGCTCTGAGTCTCAGCTTATTAATTGGTAAAATAAGGAAGTCATTTAGATTAACCGTAAAATCCCTTCCATGAGTCTATGCAATAGACCAAATCAATGTTGTCCTAATAAAAATCACAGAAGGGCATGTACTGCAGGTCAGGCCTGTGCTCAACCAATGAATCAGGAAGTGGAGCTGCTCAGCGAGTAATAAGGACTGAGCGTCTTTTCATGTTTCTATAAGCTGTTGATGCTGAACTGGGGCTTATTGGATTCCACAGAAATGTATTATCTATACAATACAAATTTTAGTTGTGGCAATTCTTCCTTATAATTTTATTCTCAAATTTGAACTTTCACTGCAGTAGGAGTCAAAATGTATGTAGCAAGGGCAGGGGTTAGGGGCGGTCACCAAGAATGGCTTCATTTCAGATTTAGGACAAATGAAGTGTCTTCAATCCCTTTGGTCTTTTCTCCATTAGAAAACTAGGCCTTCAAAATTTCAGTCTAAAAATTGTAAGCCATATGGCAGAATTTCAGGTGGAGTCTTTATTTTCTGACATTTTTATTTCAATATTCCCTTATAGAAATTCAATTAACACATGTTCAAAACAGTGCAAGGAAGCCCAGCCCTGATGTGTGGAAAGTGAGGGGAATTCCCAGTGAAGAATTTTTGTTTCTGTAAAAGTGATCCCCTCTCTCACTGTGCCCTTAATGTCTGATTATTGCACAGAAACTTCTGTGGATATGAGGAAAACTATGGGTTGGTGTTCTACCAAAATGAACACTCCTCCCTCTCTCACTTTTACTGAGACGGGGTCTTGCCCTCTCACTTTTACTGAGACGGGGTCTTGCTCAGCTGGAGTGCAGTGGTGCAATCATGGCTCACTGCAGCCTTAACATCCTGAGCTCAAGCAATCCTTCCAACTCAGCCTTCTGAGTAGCTGGGACCGTGGGTGCATGCCATCTTACCTGGCCTTTTTTTTTTTTTTTAACTTTTTGTAGAGGCGAGTTCTCGCTATGTTGCCCAGGGTGGTGTGGAACTCCTGAGCTCAAATGATCTGCCCGCTTTGGCTTCCCAAATTGCTGAAATTACAGGCGTGAGCTACTGTGCCTGGTCCATGCTTCCTTTACAAACAGTTTAGCATAACATTTCCAGGGTTTATAAGCACCCTCAACCTTGTCCATGGCCAATGACTTTAGCTAAATACTCTCTTCTTTAGGGCTTTGATTTTGTTTTTTCCCCTTCTCAATTTTTCATATTTCCTCACTCATTTTCCTAATTTTTCTTCCTGGCAACTGAAGTTTAGTAATAACATCTTGGACATGGAAGAGACCTGAAGCCCACTGAACCTGCTTCTTGCCCGCTCCATATGACTAGCCAGGGCTGATTGCACTTTTCTTGTGACAAGGAACTCATCTCACATCAGCAGCTGTTCATTTGAGTTTAAAACATTTATTATTTTATCAATCATTAATGATTACTTATTAATGATTAATTGACTAATTCTATTAGAAGCTTTAAAATTTTGTTGTACACAATCCTACTTTCTTATATAGTGGGTACCGTTAAAGCCCAGCCCAGATTCCCTTTCTCTGCTGCACATCATCCCCAAGTTACTAGGAGTGCTGGTGATTACAATTTACAGCTGTTCTCTCTCTAAGGAATTATACATTGGTAAATGAGAGCAGAAATTGCTATGTGCTTCCCTCCTCACCTACTGCAGACTTCAGATGGTGACAGACTGACAAAAACCAGTCCAGTTGCCTCAAGGAAGGACTGACTCTGTGGTGCCCAAAGTCAGATACTTGCTTAGCATTTGTCCTGCCCTGTCACTGATTCCCTTGCTCTCCCTCTCTTGAGAGCACTCCATTTCCCCTCTCAGGTTCTGCTTGTAGGCACAGGGCAGTTAGTACCACAAACAATGCTGAGATGGTATTCTGAAATTAGATCCCCCACTGGCTGGATGGCAATGGGGACCCCGTCATTGTCCTAAGTGAAGTCTTGAGAGTCTCTGGCATGCAGTAGCAGTGTAATTGCCAAGGTGTTCTCCTGAGGTCAAGTGGGATAGATCCATGTGGAAGGGATGCACTATCTAGTGCAATGTGAAGGGTGTTTGAGATCTATCAGTATGTAACAACTCTAAGGACTATGGCATTAACTGGCTGTCCTCAGCATCACTGATTCATGTAAGAGGGATATGACAGTTTCAGATCTAGATAACAACAATTTAAATCAAAGTGAGTGGCAGAAAACTTCCTTGGAAGCTTTTTCAAAAGAGCCCTCATCTCCTGCAGAGGGAAAGTACATCTGAGAGTCAAAACAGGACTTAATTAGAAGAGAACAGATCTTCATAGAAGCCTGAAATCCCTGCCTAGCTAAGTCTTCTATGCCTAAATCATCTTAATGGGGAAGGAGTGGGACTCTGAGACTTGGGATGGGATAGTTGGTAGATGCCCTTGAGAACTTTGAATCCCCCAATTCCCCTGAACTCCCTGGCCCTGCGGAAATAGCTTTCTTCACTTTGTTGGCGATAGAGTACTTCTGCCCTGCCTCCTGACTTAAATACTATGAGATGCCGTAAATGAGGCCTCCTGCCTGCCTTTTGAGATGCCTCATGATCTGCCCTACCTCCTCTGGTCCCTAGGTGCATAACTGAAGTTACAACATAACCTAACTCTCTTACTAAGGTAGGCGAGAAACTATATGCCAAAATAGCTTTAGGACTATGCTAATATATATAGGCCAGGAGTCAAAGACCATATCTGTGAGTGGGTCTTAAAGATGCTAGATCAAGGGCATACAATATAAAGCTTGTTGGGACAGGGGGTGTGTGTGGCACTTTTCTGTGACACAGTGTTTAGTACCTTGGCAAAAACCCTGAGTGTGGGCATGGCTAAAAAAATCTTGGAAGTAAGCAGTGGTTCATGTCAGACAAAATAGGGATGCCAGGACTGTTATTGCTCTCTGTGGAAAGAGGAATATAAAAATGCCCAGATAAGTGGGTATGCTAGAATAGAACTACTACAGGAGACTGGAATAACTGACCATGTTCTTCGTGAAAGCCCAGAGGACACTGTTTACCAGGTGATAGGGAATGTGCTGGTGAGGGAAGCACCAGCATCCCTGATAGTCTCCTAGTGGCTGCTCTATGAAGACAGAAACAAAGAATAGATGATCCTGTTATAGAATTGAGCTCTGTGGTAGCAATAGAGATGATAGGATCATGGTATAACGATGGGTAGGTGACAGCATCTGCAATCAGAAGCAAGGTAGGTGTAATTGCTGCCATGGAGAACAAGATTGGACAGGCCGATAGGAGGGCTATCCCAAAGATATCTGGGGAGAGAGTTCATAAAACATGGTGTTTTCAAAGGCACAAAAGGAGGTCACCCAATACATTAATTGCTTAATAGATAAAATTAAGAGATCATAAATTGATCAAAAGATTGACATCAGCTGCCACAACAGAAGTTATAATCTCTTTTTTTGACACCTGAGATGGTTCTCACTCTCCAAGACAATTAGCTGATGAATAGGTGGGTCCCCATGGTAAATAATCTGAAACATCATGGCAAGTGTATACAGTAATAACACCTGCAGTTCTTCTCCAATGGCTATTCACTTGAGTATACACAATATAGTGGAACAAGGGGGATGTATAGATCTTTCGAGAACTTTTGGATAGAGACTCTGAGTTGACATTGCTATTTGCTGTCATGGTCCCTCTGATAGAACGGGCATGTGGTGGATGTTAGAAAACAGATTCACTGAGGTCCACAGACTCACCTGATCATGTCACTATTTCCCAAAGATATGATTGAGAGAGGCGTTTAGCAGTTGATAAAATCCTTATACTGGTTCCGTGTTCTGTACAACTAAGAACTGTTAAAAGAAAGGTCAAGTTGAAGGTCCTAAAACTGTCCCAAGTAAATAAAAATAGGAACACATCCTAGAATGACGGCATTTAGTGCCACCCTTATGATTAGTAGTCCCCATCATATCCCTTTTTATTTCATCATCTGGACCCCACAAAAAACAATAGATTATGACAGGTAACAGTGAACCATCTTTATGTAACCAAAAAGCAGTCCCAATTGTGATTGTTATATTGGATGTGGTAGATTTATTAGAGAAGATTAACACAGACTTTGATACATGGTGTGAAGCTATTGATCTGGCAGTTGTGTTCTTTTCCATACTAAATAAGAACGATCATTAAAAACAAAAATATACATTTATAATATAGTTCCAGGTCTTTAAATTCTCATGTTTTCTGTCATAATTTATTCCAAGGTGTCCTGAACTGTCAGGACAATTCAAAACATCATATTAGTCTACAAAATTGATAATGCCATTTAATTTGACCTGATAAACAGTAAGTGGCAAGTAATTTGGATGCCTTGGAATGAAACATGCACCCAAGAAGACGGGTGCTGAATCTTACAAGGATTCAGTATCTGCCATATTGGAAAAGATTATAGGAACCCAGTGGTCTAGGCATGCCAGTACCTCTCTTTCAAAGTACAGGACAAATTATTTCACCTTGCTCCTTCTCCACTAAGAAAGAAGCAGGGCACTTCAGAGTCCCCTTTGAATTTTGGAGGTAGCATACTCCACACATGGAAATACTCTTACACTTCTAGAGTTGAGAAAGATATGGAGAGAACTATATCATTCTAAAACCTCTCCTGACAATATTTTAGGACCTGATTGAAATTGATTATCTGACTATGATTTATCAAGGGATTGTGTGGCCAGAGCTATAGATCAACAGATGTGTTCTGTCCTGTGTGAGATGCTGAGATGAGAAAGCCCAGACACAATTCATCATTAAATGGAAGTGGTACCTCTAGCATCAGGCTTGAGAAGGCCCAAAGGGCACAAGCAAACTACACAACAGGAGACCCAGACCCCAATTTCACATCTTGTACTGCTGCTGTTTCCTCGGCTCCCACGTAGGCCCTCATGCTGAGGGCTCCCCATGACCAGCTGATAAAGGAGGAAAAAGCCGAATTTGGTTCATGGATGGGCTGGCATGGTATGTGGATATGAACCATACATGAGCTGCTGCTGCATGCATGACAGCCTCATTCAGGAGAGCCCCTAAAATACAGTGGGGAGTGGAAACCCTTTCCATTTACTGTATTTGAATAAAACTAGATAAAGCGGGGGAGGGAAAATGGCACACACACACACACACAGAGAGAGAGAGAGAGAGAGAGAATAGAAGCAGGCCCTAAAATGCCACGGAAAAAGTCACGCAAACCTCCCATTGCTTTATGTTGCCTATACATGCAACAGCAGTACCACAGTTCCACAGGGACGATGGGAAGAGCTCAGGTAATTGAACCTGATTATTCACTTTCTGTGTAGAGAAAAGTGGTTTGGACTAAGGATCTACATAGACTTATGGGCGATGGTAAATGGCTTAGTTAGTTGGTCAGAGTTGAAACTTTGGAAGGAGCAAGGTTGGACACCTGGGGACAAAAAGTACAGAGAAAGAGCCATGTGTATCAAACTATGGAAGTGGGAAAAACGTGTAAGGATTTTGTATCATATGTCAACATCCACAAGAGAGCATCCATGGCAGAAGAGGCATTATGCGTCCTGAACAGGCTAATGCAGCCAGGAGATGTAAGCCAATCTTTTTCCTTGGCTACCTCAGTAAAAAGATTAGCCAAGGTGGCAGAGATGGAGGCTATTCATGGGCTCACCAAAGCACATCTAGCTACTGCCATTGGCATCCTGCCAGCAGCATAGATAAGTGATGAGCCTCTAATATAACCTTAAAAGAGACCAAACAGGCATCAAGTTGTTAGATTGAATCTCTTTGATCTTGGAAAGGGCAGTAATTCATCCTGAATGTGACTGCCATGTAGTCTAGACATGGGTTCACCTTTGCCTGCCCGTAGTGCTTTGGTCAGCACCAATATCCAGAACCACACAGAATAACTGATCTAACAACACAGAATCCTGTATAACATTGCCTGCTTTACAGAAAAGGAGATGTGGCTGTGAGCACATTGCTATGGCATCCATTGGTCCTAGCTCACATCCTAATCCTGAAATTTATGACATTGTAGAGCAATGAAATAGCCTGTTGCTGCCACAGCTGAAGCACTAGCTTTGAGAAGATACCATGGAAAGAAAAGGAGCTGTCAGTATACACTTTAAATCATTAAGCATTATGATAATAACCAACAAGTAGAATATGTGAGCCTTAGAAACAAGGGGTGAGAGTAGAAGTGGCATCATTAATATTCACTCCCACTATTTTAAAAATTACGATGTTTTTACATCTAATTTTTGAAAATGTTTGTGCTGCGCGTTTAGAGTTCTTAGGCCCAAGTGGCAGATGCTTCCACAGGGGACACAGTAAATATATTCCTAATGTAAAGCTATGGCTTCAATCTCATGCTAGCTACCCTCAACCCAGCTGACTATCAACAAAATAAAAGAGTTGCTATAGTGGTGGGGATATTTAACCCTGATTATCATAAGGTTATAGAGTTGCTCCTACATAATGAAGTCGAGGAGAAATATATTTAGTATAGAGATAATTCACTTGTGCATCTTGGTACTCTCACGGCTATTTGTAAGTGCAAATTGGAAAACAGAATAATCATGGCCTAATGAGAGCATAGTAACCAGGGTTTCAGACACCCTAGGGCTAAACATTTGGGGGAACCCATCAGGCAAGTCACCTAGACTGGTAGAAGTGAAGGCCCAAGGGGAGGGAAATTTAAAACGGTTTTAGAAGTTAGGGGTCATGAATATCAGTTATGCTTTAACAGTAGCAGCAAAGGTTGTAGTTTATCCCAATTAATTATCCTCTTGTAAATGATCCCAAAGAAATTAGGATCATCAGAATTCTGAGGAAGCTATACCTCAATAGAGTGAATTTAATGGAAGAAACAAATGGATCGAAGTGGAGCAAGGGGTCGATTGTAGTGGCTGCAATTGTGTAGTGGT
Organism: Macaca fascicularis; assembly: GCF_037993035.2. NCBI lineage: Eukaryota > Metazoa > Chordata > Mammalia > Primates > Cercopithecidae > Macaca > Macaca fascicularis. The sequence goes on along the minus strand of NC_088388.1, from coordinate 91,200,596 downwards.
CTGCTGCCTTGCTCAGATTTTTTTTTTTCTTCAACTTTTAAGTTCAGGGCTACATGTGCAGGATGTGCAGGTTTGTTACACAGGTAAACATGAGCCACAGTGGTTTGCTGCACAGATCATCCCGTCACCTAGGTATTAAACCCAGCATGCATTAGCTATTCTTTTGATGCTCTCCCTCCCTCTACCACCGAACAGACCCCAGTGTGTGTTCTTCTCCACCATGTGTGCATGTGTTCTCATCATTCAGCTCCCACTTATAAGTGATAACATGCAGTGTTTGGTCTTCTGTTTCTGCATTAGTTTGCTGAGGATAATGGCTGCCAATTCCATCCATGTCTCTGCAAAGGACACGGTCTCATTCCTTTTTATGGCTGCATAGTATTCCATGGTGTATATGTACCACATTTTCTTTATCCAGCCTATCATTGATGGGCATTTAGGTTGATTCCATGTCTTTTCTATTGTTAATAGTGCTGCAATGAACATATGCATGCATGTGTCTTTATAGTATAATGATTGGTATTCGTTTGGGTATATGCCCAATAATGGGATTGCTGGGTCAAATGGTATTTCTGCCTCGAGGTCTTTGAAGAATCACCACACTACCTTCCACAACAGTTGAACTAATTTACACTCCCACCAACAGTTTAAAAGCATTTTTTTCCTCCACATCCTTGAAGTTGCTCAGATGTTTTAAATTAACCAGTGTATCCATAACCCACCTGCTGGGAATATTGGCTGAAAATAATTTACAGCTGTCTCCTTGTTTGGAGAATTGTATTAGACTAAAAAACAAAACAAAAGAAAAAAAACACCTCACATTGTAAGCTATCCCTCCTCACTCCTTTAGGGACAACATTCAGCTAAAGACTCACTGACATAGTGATATAAAGGTCCAGCCCACTCACTTCAAGGTGGGACTGTCTGTGGTATAATTTGTTCTTCAGAGCTTCTCTGTGCCACCAAAATGAAGGTAGTCTCTAGTTGAGACCATTTGGCTTTCCTCTCATTGCTTTATCCCACTTCACTCACTTCCTTCTGCATACACCTCCTGAGTAAACCAGTTGAATGAATATGCAGGAACCCCACATACAAAGATTCAGGATCTGCCATATTGGAGAAGATTATAGGAAACCAGTGTTTTGGGCATGCCAGTACCTCTCTTTCAAAGTAAAGGACAAATTATTTCACCTTGTTCCTTCTCCACTAAGAAAGAAGTAGAGCACTTCTCCTGTTGTGTAGTTTACTTGTGCCCTTTGGGCCTTCTCAAGCCTGATGCTAGAGGTACCACTTCCATTTAATGATGAATTGTGTCTGGGCTTTCTCATCTCAGCATCTCACACAGGACAGAACACATCTGCTGATCTATAGCTCTGGCCACACAATCCCTTGATAAATCATAGTCAGATAATCAATTTTTTCTTTTACCTACTATATAACTTACTTTTTATTGAAAGTATCTTGTATTCATGATGGATGCTTTCTGGGTTTTACCACATATTTTAATGATAAAAGTTAAATTATTTTTTACATGCAAGTAGTGTGAATGATTTTCTCCACATGGCAACACTGATTATAAAAAGATGACATCCCACATGAGTTAAGTGTCTTTTTAATTGAAAAGCTAACAAACTGTCCAGTGGAAGTTTTAGCTTCCACTCCTTAGATCTTGTGTAGCCATGGTTCTTTCTATGACAAGAGAATGGCTAAAAGGTAAGGGAAGATAAGGGAAAAGAGTAAGGTAGCATGATACAGGAATAAGTTATCTAATTCCTGTTCTTTCATTTTTATAAACTCCAAAATAGAGACCTCTTGACATTCACATCTAAACCCATTTTCTTACTTGCCACTGAGAACAATTTGGTTTAATTTCAGAATGGTTTAAGGAGAGCTAGCTAAGAACATGCTCAGGCATGACATCACATTTTATATTTTGAAGGCTTCCTATCTTCCAGTAGGCATTGTTGTGCTCTGACCCTACGTTCCACTTCAAATTATTGTCATATTAGCTGTATTGAGTCCCTGCTTGGCTAGCTGGCCTGATACTGAAGTTTCCTCAAGACTTAGACTTCTGATAGTTTAGATGAGCCCTGCTGGCATCTTTAGTCCCGGCCCTATGTCCTATTTTAGCAATTGGTGTCTTGCTTCATGTTGCCAGGCCTCACTGATGCTAACTGCCTCTTTGCCTATCTGTATCTTCCATTTTTACCTCCTCTGAAACTAACCCTTGTACCTCTTCCTGGACTACACTTTTCTGTATCCTACGTCCTGTCTGCCTGCCTAAACTTTTTGCTGGTACCTTCTCCAAGGGATGGTTCATCCCAGACAGTCTAGGTGACTGATCTGGCTCTGTCTAGATTTCAGATGCCCTTTGCTTCCTCTCAACTTTTCCATTCAGCTCCTGGGAGACATTGTGGAAGGAGGTTGCTTCTTATCTCTGTTCCCTATTTCTTCATCAACAAATGAGGCAAATAATTAGTCATGAGGAATAAGCAAGAAAATACTCATAAAGCATTTAGAAGACTGCCTGAGAAATAGTATGACTCAATAATGTTATCTACTTATGTGCGTTAGTTGTTATAATCTTCCATGCAGATCTGTTAGGGAAACTGAAGCCACTTAGGACTTTCAGGAAGGAAGGGATTTAACACAGAGAGAGACTTATACAACTTGGAACAGCCTGGGACAGGATAATTAGGAAGATCACTGTTGGATTTCAGAATATACAGATGTCCAGGAATCACAGAGGAGCCTCTGCCTGTGGTCCTGACTGCCAGGATCATGGAAGTGAGTGATTATCAAGTATATGTCAGAAATCTTCTGGAAAAACACTCTACCTGTTAATGCACATTTGCCTGCACATAGCTGAAAATAATGGTTTCCTTTTTCTTTTATGTTTTGCAAATCTTCTGCAAGTGCCCAGTTGTTCAAACACAAATATCGGAGGAGGCAAATATGGAAAATACAAGTTCTGGGTTTTCGGCCCTTGCAGTAGAGTTGAGAGCTTAGAAGTACAGATATGATGTGTTGAGTATCAGTGGACAATATGTACTGCTGTTGTTATTGTTAATATTATTGTGGTTTTCACCCCAGCTTTATTCTGTTAGGAATTGTGTAAAGGGAAATCTACTTGAGAGAGAAGTCAGAGAATGTGATAACTGGAGGTGGGCATCATAGCCTTCCTGGAAACTTTTGAGTTGGATGTTCAGTTGGATAATCTGCATGGAGGAATGGACAAGCTCCAAAATAGAGTCCAAACAATGGACTTTAATAAAGACTTTCTGAGAGCTTAGTCAGAGATAATGTTGGGCAACTTATTGCTAAGCCTCTGAAAGCAGTTAAATAAAAGAGTCAGAAACAAAGATGTACCTGATGGAAGAGAGTATAACTCCTGTGGGCTTTTGGTCTCACTCAACCCCATTAGTAGTTAGCTAGTGACGTTGGGTAATCACTTCATTCCTCTAGGCCTTATTCTTTATCTGTAAAATAGAGGAGTTGGATTAAATCATTCCTGTGATCAGACTTTACTGCTGACACTGCATTCCATTTCATCTCATCACGCTCGGCTCCAGCAGTGATGCTTCTCTCTGTTGAATATTGTAATGACCTCTCAGTCCTGGCATGGTGTACACAGAGATCCAGATGCAAGGCATTATCAATCACAACACTAATGTTGTGAAGCAAGTGTAGGTAAGGCTAATTGCAAGTAGCTCCTGTATTCCCAGTGGTTTGCACCAAGCCTGTCACATGGAGGGTACAATACAATTTGTTAAATGAATGAAAGAATATTTAATCCAACTGTTACACTTCAGTGACAAGGGAGGTAACTTATTTCACTGAGGATTCTGATTACCCAGAGGAAAACTCCAAATGGCAATCAAAGGATTTGTAGATTGTGAACAGGAAGTTGGAGAGCACTGGGCTGGGAACTCCATGGAGCCACCTTTGCAGCTCTCAGGCACTATTTATCTTACGTGAAAAAACACAATGAGTTCAAGGTCACTGCACACATGTTGAACAAATTAATGATTGTAGAGCTGTCTAAGCCCTAAGGCAAGAGAAAGTGTCCTCTGGGATTGTAGAAAGGCTGTGTTAAGTGCTCATGATACTCCACGGGAGAGGGAGCTAAACCCAAATGATCATTGGAATACTTCTGCACTTGATTTGTCAGTGCAGGGGCTGAGCTAACAAATCTCTTCATACTTCCTAGGGTCATACAATTTCAGAGGCGGAATCTTGGTTACTCTCTAGCTATACTGTTATCTGGTACCTGAATTTCCTATATATAATTTTCAAAAAAGTTATTGTGCAGCTGCTGTTTGAATCTTTCCATGAACTGTGAGCTTACAGCCATTCTATCTATTTTATTTTCTTTTAAAAATGTATGTGAATCTGACATTTCTCCCATAGTCATCAGTGTTTTAGTTTATTATTCAATGGCGCCCCTGATGTACTCACCTCTATTTCTCTCCCTCCTTATGTCTTAGCTGGAGAAGACCTGTTGTTCAGTCCACTTTTACCCTCCATTTTCAAGGAGCAAGATTATAGTGTTGGGCAAATATGCACATATGTGTATTCATGCAAATACAGTTGCATACCTTTGCATCAAAGTCAGGTGCTCCTTGTTAAATTTTGTTCCCTAGAAAGATCCTTCACAAGAACCTTATGGAGCAGGGGTAGTTCTTTAAAGATCTTTCCAACCCCAGATGGGCTGCTTGTGTAGCACTTCACCTTCCTGGTGGACTCACTAACTAGACTGCTGGAGCCAGAAGGGGCCTTGGTGAGACTTTAATAAAATGTTCTTCTTTTATTAAAAGAGTATGTAACCACTGAAGTGTGAGGTAGTGGCCTAAATTCTTTCAGCTAAGTAGCTGAAGAGTCAACCCTCAATCTCAGGGCTCCAAAATCTTGCTCGTGTGAGCAGCAGTACCTGGCACTGTGCTGGTCAGAGAGAGTGCGTGAATCACACATATTGAGAGATTGATTGCTATATTATTTTTTAACATGTCTATAGTTTGGCTTTCAATCTTCTTTTGAAACCTAGACTAACACACCACTGCGATTTTCTGTAATTACTTTGATTCAATAACTCGCATCATTCTTGGTTGTCTATGTGTACACAAATTACTGCCAAACAAGAGAGAAGTCAGGAATAGAGAGAGGGATCCCTGGTACTAACTGAAGGCAACCCAGGGATACAACTTTCCTTCTTACACCCCCAATCTCAGGAAGTCAGTAGATGGCAGTGGTAAGAGCCATGCAGATCTGGATTCAAATCCTACCTCTAGCTCTAGGACTTTTGGCCTGAGTGCTGTTACGTGAGTTTCCTAGCCCTACTGGGCCTTGCTTTCCTTGGAAGTAACATGGGTTTCATAAGAATAATGAGAGGTATATAGACAAAAGCACTTTTCCTGGTAATTTGGACATAGTAAGTACTCAGCAGATAAAATATCCTGTTATTATTATTACAGCGTATTTTGTTACATTGCTTTTTTCCCCATCAAGTAGGTGTTTAATAGATATCTGTGGAATTAATGTATAGCGTTCACATGATCTTGTTGTTACAACAAGGGAAGAAGGATGGTAGCTTTCATTCTCAACCCTGACAGTCAGAGGAAGAGGGTTTCTAGGATCAGGAATAGCAAATACAGGTCTAGACCAGGAATTGGCAAACTATGGCCCACTGGCCAAATCTGACCCACTGTTTGTTTGTAAATAAAGTATTATTGAAACACAGGCACATTTCTTTGTTTATATATTGTCTATGGCTGCTTTTGTACTACAACAGCAGAACTGAGTAGTTGCCACAGAGGGAGACTTGGGGTTATAGTCTCAATCCCACTAGTAATTAGCTAGTGACATCGGGTAATCACTTCATGCCTCTAGTCCTTATTCTTTATATGTAAAATAAACGAGTTGGATGAAATCACTCCTGTGATCATTTTACTGTTTATATTCTGTGATTCTTTAGAAACTAAGGCTAAGGCAGAGAGGAGAGATCTGGACTAACATTCCTTTATGTATTTGAACTCCATATCCTTTAGGCTGTAGACAAGGCTGAGGAGGAAACCTGAATTGATACAGAGATGGGCTTGAATTCAGAGAGAATTGTAAAATATACTTACATTCCCCAAAACTGGAAGTGAAGTATAAACTTTATTAAAACATTTAAAATTCTAAGGGGAATAAGGAGGATGCATTTTATAAAACTATTTTTGAGTTTTGTCAACTACAATAACCACATGGTTCAGATACAAGAGCCAAGCACTAAAAGCATTAGATGGAATTCCTTCCTTAGAGCATTGCTAACACAAGACTGTGGCTACAGAGTACTTAGTTTGAAAACTTTAAAAAGCCTTTTAAAAAGTTCTTAGGAGAAATAGATTTAATCTTTTAAAAAATTAAATATATAGATGTATACATGTTCCTTTGAATATAGATATCAATACATCAGTACCTGGCCCCTAACCTGACACTTAGTAGTAGCTAAATAAATACTTTTGAATGAATGAATAAAATTCATTGGAACCTCTATATTATACTACTCCTTCAATTCAACAAACATTTATTTTGTGGTTTTTATTTGAATTTTAGGCCCTTTTCAGGAATTACTACCTTACACAGAACAATGTGCTCCTTTTAGCACTCTGGACGTTATAAATAATGCTCCATAGATGAGATCTAAAGAGGGAATCCCAGAATCACAGTTTTAGAGCTGACAGGCTGAACCACTTCCTTTGCTCTTAGATGTGTCCTTCTCCATCTCTTCCTTATCCAAAGTCCCAGGGCTAAGTGAAGGCAAAGTTAGGACTAAAAGTTATTCTTCAGATTCCAAATTCTGTCTTTCTTTCCTATGCACTATCTAGATTATATCAACTTACATTTTAGAATATTATAATGAGATTCTAACATAGAGCATCCTTGAACTTGGTAAGGCTTTGGATGATCTGGTTAGTGGCAATATGATTGACTAATTAACTTATTCATTCAAGTATGTATTAAGCACCAACTATATCTGTTGCAGTATGCTAGGCGCCCTCATGGATGAAAAAGAATGAGACACATCATTTTTCCTTAGCTTAGGGGTCCCCTACAGGAAGCTTTTTCTCAACCAGAGCTACCCGTCAGACTCACCTCCAGCACTGCACTTACTGTAGTGTGTTGGAATGTCTTCTTACTAATCTGTCTCTTCCATTAGTCTGTAAGATGCTTTGGGGGAGAACACTAAGTCTTACTCATCACTGGGCATATTCTGCCCTTTCTCCCAAAATGTCATTTGAACTGCTTTAACCATATCTCATAATATATTTGGGAGAGAAAATGATAATATATGCCTTACTAGTTTAACACATGTGTTATGGACTGGATGTTTGTGTCCCTGCAAAATTCACATGTTGAAACCCTAATCCACAACTTGATGGTATTTGGAGATGGGCCTTTAGGAAGTAATTATTGTCAGATGAGGTCATGAAGGTGGGACTCTTGTCCAATGCCATTAATGCCATTATTGGAGGATACACCAGAGAGCCTCTAGTATCCCCAGGTACTCCTTGGCTTGTGGCTGTATAACTCCAATCTCTGCCTTGGGATTCATGGCTGTCTTCTCTCTGTGTGTCTTCATATCATCTTTCCTTCTGGCATGTCTATTTCTGTGTTTCTTCTTGTCTTATAAGGATGCAAATCATATAAGAAAATTGGATTAAGGCCCATGCTAAAGACCTCATGTTAACTTGATTACAGCTGCAAAGACCCTGCTTCCAAATAAGGTCATATTTGCAGATATCAAGAGTTAGGAGTTCAATATACATTTTGAGGGTCATGTAATTAATCTATAAGAATGACCTAGACCAAAATCCTATTTTTTTTTCTCTTTTTAACCATGATAGTATCAACTTATACCATTTGGAATCATGCATTATGTGCCAGTCACAGTGTCCAGCATTCAATTATTTCATTTAATCTTCTCAACAAGCCATGAGAGGTGGGAAGTGTTAGGCTTGTTAACAGCTGTGCAATGGAGACTCAAGGAGGTTGAGTACCTTACACCAGGTCATATTCTAAATGGTGGAGCCAGAATTTCATTTAGCTCTCACTAATTTTGAAAGTCCACATTCTTAATCACAATGCAAACATTTCTCTCTTGCTTGCTCTCTTCTTTTTTTATTTTTTAGCATTCATGAGCCTATTAACTATTTTAGGATTTTTTATGTCCTATAACTTAGAAATTCTTTATTAATGTCTGCACTGAACATTAATCTGTCATATATTTAGCCTCAACTTGAGGCTGTACATATATACCTGTTTAGGTTCTCTGAGACTCCACCTCATGCCCTCTTTACCTCTTTAGGTTAGCTAATGTGTCACTGTAGCTTTGCATCTTTCCCTTTGTCCTGGTAACCCATATTATCCCTGAAGACATTTTTACATTCTAAGTCAGGTTCCAAAGAAAAACTCAATAATTCTTGTATAGGATCTGTTATTCCAATCTTAGCCTGCAGTCAGTTTCTGTATTGAGAGACCCTAACCCTCATACTGCTGTGTTGAGTCACAGTATCTTCTAAATTGACCTCAGATACAGGATTCAGTCAATTTGCCTTGGATTTGGAACTCCACTATGCACTCTTCTGACTTCTTCATCCTCTTTTCCTGCCCCCAAACCTCAGTCAGAGGCACATTCATGTGCCAGCCTCATTTAGCTCTGCATGGATTTTTCCAAGGCATTTGGAAAAGTTGTCAAATTATTTACAATTGTATTTCTGCAGTTTGGAGCCATTTGAAAATTCAAGATTGATTTTCAGCTGGGCAATGCAGCCTCAGTCCTAATAAAGTTCAAGCACTGAAAAAGTACAGCGATGAACCATTGATTAAGTTGACACTGCAATCTATTTTCCTTGCCCCTGGTAGGCTGAACTGGCTGCTTGTACCTGCATTTGTTAAATGTTCCAGGCTTTTGTCTTTGTGAGTAATCTTATCTGAAACTAGAGCTGGTCCTGTGCTTGGTTGCTCTGCCTGGGTATCTGTCAGTGCCTCATTCCACGGGTGTGAAAATGAAAGCTGAGAAAATTAAGGGAAGCGTATAGGGAATTCACCAATCTAAAAACCTAGTGTGCTGGCCTGCAACTGTGCAGTTTCAGGGCTGAGAAGGAAGACTGCAGTTGGAAAATGAACATGTCCATGGGGAAATAACATAGCAAGAATGCACACTATAGTGTATGTGTCAAGTTTGGGGCAGGGATGGCCTTTCCACATTAGGGAAGGATCCCTAGACAGTGGCAGCTCTGTTGCAAACATAAATCACTAGAATATACAACACCAAATCCTCTTCCTTTTTTCCTAATTCACCCACTTTTCCAACTGTTTGAAATGATGTGTTTCATGTTGACTCAGAGTCTCTAAATTTATCTGCTATGTGACCTTGGGAAAGATGCTTAACTTCCCTCAGCTTCAATATATTTCCTCAACTGTCAAATGGGTATGTTACTGGTATTGCCCTCACAGGGTATTACCAATGATCAAATAAACTAATGGCCATAATGAGCCCAGCATACAGTAAGCATTCAATAAATTAATAGATAAAGGCTTGTTGGAAACCACCCATTTTCAATAAAAAATTTTTCATTGCAGTTGTATTTAAATGAGTGGATAAAAAGAAGTGGTTTGGCTCATTGCCACAGTGGGAATGGGTGGGAGAGAGCAGCTTCACAATGGGAGAGACCCTCTGATAGAGTAAAGAGTCAGGTCCATAATGTCACAGTGTTGGGCTCTATACCAACGGTATCAGGATGAAAACAATATCCCTGGGGAAAAGGCATATTGCTCACAAGCTGCCCACCCCAGGATGCTCCTCCTCAGCAAGGGCATCCTCCTCACTGTTTCCCTTCAAAGTGATTTCTAGTTGCACAACAGTTGTTCTAGCATGGTAAACATCAGATCTTTCAAATATAATGTAGATGAATTTTAACCATACACAGAGTAAATATATACATATGTCTACACATATATATAATCTTCCATGAATATTTATAGGAAATATATAAATGATTCACACTCACTCCCTCACATCCTGAGAGAAGAAGAATGGAGCAATACGGTATTTCTTGACCTGACCCCTCAACTTTATCAGAAGGCAAATAATCTAGCCTTAGACACGTAATCGCTCAAATAATACAGGTCCTAGAGAAAGCTGATACACATGTGGAACACGGTCATAGCTCAGACATTTTCATCAGTCTGCTCCTTCACCAATAGCCCCCCAGACATTTCCTACAAGCTCTGTGCTTGCCTCCAGATTATTCTGAAAAATTGTAGCAGTCATGTTTGTGCATTTAAAAGCATAGATGTGTGGTGAGAGAAGCTTGAGTCAGACTCCTGATAAAGTCTTTCCATTAAGAGCTGGAGAAAAGGAAGTGGTTTCAGCAGCACTATCCAAGAAAAATTTGTGAGAAGAGGGAAAAGTTTTTACCTGTGGATCCAGTACAGTAGCCACTAGCCACATGAGGTTATTGAGCACTTGAAATGTGACAAGTGTGGATGAGGTATCACATTTTTAACATAATTTAATGTTAACTAATTTAAATGTAAATAGACATTTGTGACTAGAGGCTACCATACTGGAAAGCACAGCTTTAAAAAATAGGCAGTCCAATCTGCTTTTAAGGATGAGCAGAAAGTAGATGTAGAAGATGGGATGAATTGGAATGGAAAAGACAGAGAAAGCTGACAACAGGTGAAATCCTATTTTCTCTTCTGACGAAAACACTCAATTGCTTGATGGCATACAGATAAACAGAAGATTTAAAGATTAATTATGAATTTCTCAGTCATTTACTGAGAAATTTTATGTGTTATTTTATAAGTTTATGCTAGGAACTGGGGATAAATAAATTTTTAAAAACCCACAAAGATGTAGCCTTTGCTCATAAAGTCTGTATATTCAGAATCAGACAGGCACATATCAGAATGACCTTAAATAGTGAATGGTTTTTTAAAAAAGGCAATGAAAAATAACCAAAGCGTTATAACATTTTTGAAAGACATGAAAATTCAAATCATGTTTGTAAAGAATTATAAATTATGACTCCATGAAGTTAATGTACTTTTTATTTAATGATAATCAAGAATTGACCATTATTAGTATTTTCTAACTCTTCGATCATTCCTCTAATAAGTGTCTGTGTTGCCCTGACTCTCTAGCCAGGATGGATAGCATAGAAAGCCCTTGCTTTGTGGTGAATACTTGGCCTCAGAATCCTGGGATGTTTGGGGGTGAGATAAGTAACCCAGGAGTGGTTTTTCTGCATAGCTCTGGACTGTCAACACACCACATTGCAATAATTTATAGAACAAACAAATACCCAGGAGTGAATACAGCTGTGTATACAGTCTGCCTTCTTCAAGATAAATCAGAACTCTAAATATTTGCAAATATGTTGCCGTTCAACAACAGCTTTCTGGCGATGATAGTCCTACCACTACCACTTACTATATGAATATATTATTCTGCTTTCCTGGCTGATTATTTTTTTCTAAGTCAAAGAGCCCCCTTCCTTCTTTTCTTTCCTCCAGCTTTTATTTTATCCCTTAGTACCTACTAAATGTTCAGTGTTTTCCATGTACACTGTAAAGTTCTGGACATGCAAAAATGAATACAACTAAGCCTCAGTTTCTTTGTTTGCAGAGGAGGCAGTGTAACATGATGATTGAGATAATAGACTTTGAGGCAGGTGGAATCATCAACTTCCTGTGTGATCCTAGGAGAGCTAATTCACTCCTTTATGCTTTGGCTTTCTCTACCATGAACTAAAGGTAGGAAAGTGCCTGATTTAAAGGTTTACTATGATAATGAAGAAGATAATGCATATAAAGCACTCAGCACTTTACCATGGTAAGGACCCAATAAATGTTAGTTTACATGATTGTCATTATTATTATAATTAACTTTCCAGGGTTTTTTTTAGGGGGAGGGTATTTGGTTGAATTAGGTAATGCCTGTGAAAGTTTACATATGCTCCACATTTTTGCTTCAATTAACCATATTTTTCATATTCTATTACACCATTTAAGAGGCTAGTTTCCTGTTACTGTTTATATTTCTGATTTTCCAAATAGACAACGTGCTATGTGAGGGAGACACCTTAACATATTCCTCTCTGTATTACACAACGTCTGGACTTTTGTCATTGCTCAAGAAGTATTTATTGAATGCTTCTATCCTAGATGCAAAGAGCAAACAGTGAATGGAGAAAGGCAGAAGTTCATAATTCACTTTAATGGGACTGGGTATCTAGAGCCCACCCTCTTCCTCTCTCCTTCTTGAATGTGAGATGTCTAGATAAAACATACATTCTTCTCTGATCCTCCAGGTTAGGGTGTGAATCTGGTGCTTTGGGGAGATGTGCTTCCATCCAGTGTGCTGGTGCCAGTGTGGGTAAATTGGAACAACTCAGAACTCCAGCATACCTACCCAGCTTCTCCTTCCAAACTCACCAGTCAGGTAGGTCACCTCACTCACCTGAGGTGGACTGAAAGAAGCTGGAAGAGATGCCAGGATTGACATGTTAATGGAATCACTTTGACATGGAAAGAAATGTCAAGATTATAGAAGACTGCTTATTTCCAACTGGAATGATTATAATATCAATTTTATGGATAATAAATGTGAGAGTTTAAGACCTTGCCCAAGCTGGTAAGTGGCAGATCTAGAATGTGAATTTAGAACTGAAAGAATCCAGATCTGAGCTACTACAGGGAGATGCTGCACTATATTCATCTTTGCATTAGTAACTTCTTCATTCATAAGTTACATATTTATTAAAATTACTAATATTTGGTAGACACTTGCCTAACATACAGGAAGATCTTTCAGAACTGGGGTTCTCTGGGCTTCTGTCTCAGGTTCCCTCTTACAACTAAAAAACCCTGGCCATAACACAACAAGCCTAACGTAACAAGCCTAGGAAGACTGAAAGATGGAAAGAACATGGGCTGCTTAAGGATAGTAGGTCTTGAGGTGATAAGTGTATTGCCTTCTGATGGAAGCTACAGAACCGTCCAGCCCAGAACTACTAACAGACACAGACACAGACACAGACAAAAATCTCTAAGAAAGGAGACTTTTCCCCTTAGAAAAAGGACAATGGGAAAAGTGGCCTAACAACAGGAAAACTTTTTGACAATATTCACCATACTTAAGCCAAACACTGAGAGAAAAATAAAACCATACCACCCCTACCCCACAGTTGCAGGTCACCAGTGAAAACTTAATCATTCATCCCACTTCCCAACCCCTTGCCATTTAGAAGCAAATATTATTCTTCACTTCTCCATTGGGTAATGTCAGCTGGGCCAAGCAGGGAGCTACTCTTCCATTCTTTGCTCAGAAGAAGATGGCAGCATTCCAATTACCACCAAGAGTATTGTAAGGCTGAGTGGGCAGCTATCTTCTATCCTCCACCCAGCAGAAATAGGCAGTACTCTGATTCTCTTATCAAGTTAGTGGCATTGGGGTCCAGTGACAAGTTGAGCCTCCACCACTACCTGGTGTCAATGAGACTGAGCAAGATGAGAAAATTAGGGTAATTAAGCACTTCATTCCTACCAAATCCATGTTTGTGGAGCCCATTGAGGGGCTGAGCCTCCACCCCCACAGCAGCAGTGTTTTGTGAATGAGCCCTGTGCTTACACTCCACTTGGGTGGCAGCAAGGCACAGAGTGGGAGCCATTTTTTACTCCCACTTAAAGACAATAAGACAGTATGATGGCTGGTGCTCCATTTTTCAAGGGAAGAAATAAGCAGAGTTAAGAGGGGGCTGAACTTCAACTCTATACATTTGCAATGAGGCATTGTAAATTAGTGTCCTTTTGCCAGAAGGTGCTGGTGGGTGTTGGTGTTCAGCATCCCAGCAGGATGCTGGGCCTCATGCTACACCTAAACAGAGAGTGACTGCTAAAAATAAAAAGAGTAAATAAGATTCAGAGCCTCCTAATATAATATACAGTATAAACAGGATACAATAGAAAATCACTTACCATATTAATAACCAGGAAACTCACAATGTGAATGAAAAAAGACCATACACAGGTACTGACATCAAGATGAATCAGAATTATCTGACAATAATTTTAAAGTGGTCACCATAAATTTATTTCAACAATTACTTTGAAACAAATGAAAAGATAGAAAGTATCAATAAAGAAGTAAATCTTTTAAAAAGAGAACCAAATGGAAATTAGATAACTGAAAAATACAATAAATGAAATAAAAAACCAGACTAAATGTGCTCAAATATAGAATGGAGATGACAAAAAACAAAATCAGTGAACTTGAAGACAGGTTAATGGAATATACCCTATCTAGATATAAGAGAAAAGCAGACTGAAAAAAAAAAAAAATGAACAGAGGATCAGAGACCTCTGTGGGACATTAATGAAACCGCTAGTATTTATATCATTGAACTTACAGAAGGAGAAGAAAGAGTGCTACGAAAGAAGTGTTTAAGAAGGAAAGGCTGAACACTTTTCAAGATTGGCAAAAGAAGAAACCTACAGATTTAAGAAGGTGAGCAAACCCCAAATAAGATACACTCCAAAAAATCAACACAAAAGTGTATCACATTTAAACTTCTGAAACTAAAGAAAAAGCAAAACTTGAAAGCAGCCAGAGAGAAACAATGTACCACTTATAGGTGAACACCAATTAGAATGACAGCAGATTTTTCATTTGGAATCATGGAGGTCAGAAGAAAGTGGTGCAACAGTTTTCAGTCACTGAAAGAAAAGAGCTATTAAGCATGAATTCTCTATTCAGTGAAAATATCTTTCAAGAATGAAGAGAAAAGAAAAAGACATTTTAAGATGAAGGAAAGCAAAAAAAATATTGTTGCTGGAAAATATATCTTTGAAGTATGGCTAAACGAAGTTCTCTAAACAGAAATGAAATAAGCAGAAGAGGCTTGAAACTTTGGAAAAGAAAGAACAGTGGAACGGGTAAAAATATGCAAAACTATAACAGAGTATCCTACCTCTCATAGGAATTTCTTAATATTTGATGATTGAAATGAAAATTATAAACATCTCTGTTATGGTACTCAATGTACATAGGGAAATACTTAAAATACATATACATAAAAAGTAGGAAGAGTAAAGAGATGTATATGAAAATAAATTTCTAGACTTCATTTGAAGGAATAAAATATACTTACCAGTAGACCTTAAGTAATGTATGCCTATTGTAATATTTAGAAAAAACACCAAGACCACTGTAAAGTGAAATACTCAAAAATACTATAAACAAATCATGAAGAAATCCTGAGTAAGTTCACATAACTCATAGAAAAGGAAAACAGAGGAATGAAGAACATAGGAAACAAAAAGAAAACAAATAATACAATGGCTGACTTAAACCTTACCATTATCAATAATGACACTAGGTGGTCTAAACACACCAATTAAAAGACAAAAAAATTACAGTGTGTGTGTGTGTGTAATATTTTTCCATTTATTTCAATAGCTTTTAGAATACAACTGGTTTTTGGTTACATGGATGAATTATATAATTGTAAATTCTGAGATTTTAGTGCACAGTGACTTGAATAGTGCACATTGTACCCAATTTGTATTTTTTTTAATCCCTCAGCCACCTCCTACCCTTCCCCATTCTGAGTCTCCAAAGTCTGTTACACTACTATATTAGTTCGCATACCCATAGTTCAGCTATGAGTATAAGTGAGAACATAAGGTATTTAGTTTTCCATTCCTGAGTTGCTTCATTTAGATTAATGGCTTCCAGCTCCACCCAAATTGCTGCAAAATACATTATTTTGTTCTTTTTTTTTATGGCTGAGTAGTATTCCACGGGGTGTGTGTGTGTGTGTATGTGTGTGTGTATATGTATGTTATATATATGCATATATATAGTATGTGTATATATGTGGTTTACATATAGTTTTCTTTATCCATTTATTGATTGATGGGCACTTAGGTTGGTTCCATACCTTTGCAATTGTGCTGTGATAAACATATGTATGCACATGTCTTTTTGATATAATGACTTATTTTCCTTTGAGAAGATACTCAGTAGTGGCATTACTGGATCTAATGGTAGATTACTTTCAGTTCTTTAAGAAATCTGCATAATATTTTCCATACAAGTTGTACTAATTTACATTCCCACCAGCAATATGTATGTGTTCCCTTTTCATCGTATCTACACCAACATGTATTGATATCTGACTTTTTAATGGCCATCTGGCTGGGGTAAGATGGTATCTCATTGTGGTTTTAATTTGCATTTTCCCTGATGATTAGTGATGTTGAGCATTTCTTCATGTTTGTTGAACACCTGTATTTCTTCTTTTGCAGAATGTCTACTTTTCCGTTGATGTCCTTTGCCTACTTTTTGGTGGGATTATTTGTTTTATTTTTACTGATTTGTTTGATTTCCTTGTAGATTCTGGATATTAATCTTTTCAGATGCATAGTTTGTAAAAACTTATTTTTATTCTGTGGATTGTCTGTTTCTTGGATGATTATTTCTTTCCGTGCAGAAGCTTTTTAGTTTAGTGAGGTCCAATTTATTTATTTATGGTGTTGTTGCATTTGCTTTTGGAGTCTTAGTCATAAATTATTTGCCTAGGCCAATGTCCAGAAAAGTTTTTCCTAGATTTTCTTCTAGGATTTTTATGGCTTTAGGTCTAAGATTTAAGTTGAGTTGATTTTTGTATACAGTGAAAGATAAGGATCCAATTTCATTCTTCTGCATGTGGCCATCCATTTTTCCCAGCACCATTTATTGAATAGGATGTCCTTTCCACAATTTATGTTTTTGTGTGCTTTGACGAAGATCAGTTTGTTATATGTATTTGGCATTACTTCTGGGTTCTCTATTATGTTACATTGGCCTATGTATCTACTTTTATACCAGCATCATGCTGTTTTGGTAACTACAGTCTTGTAGTACAATTTGAACTCCGGTAGTTATGCCTCCAGATTTTTTTTTCCTTAGGATTGCTTTGGCTATTTGGGCATTTTTAGTGCCATATGAATTTTGGGATTTTTAAAAAAATTCTGTGAAAAGTAATGTTGGCATTTTGATAGAAATCATGTTGAACATTTAGATTGCTTTGGATGATCTGGTCATTTTCATGATATTGATTCTTCCAATTCATGAGCATGGATGTATTTCTGATTGTTTGTGTCATCTATGATTTCCTTCAGCGTGTTTTGTAGTTCTCCTTGTAGAGATCTTTTATCTATTTGATTAAGTATAATCCTACATATTTTATTTTTGAAGCTATCATAAAAGGGACTGAGATATTGATTTGATTCTCATCCTGTTCACTGTTTGTGTTTAAAGTGTTAAGTGCTACTGATTTGTGTACACTGATTTTGTAACCTGTCTTTACTGAATTTATTCATCAAATCTTGGAATCTTTTGGGGGCATCTTTAGAGTTTTCTAGGTATATGATTATCATCAAACAGAGATAGTTTGACTTCCTCTTTTCCATTTTGGGTGCCCTTTGTTTCTTTCTCTTGCCTGATTACTCTGGTTAGGACTTCCAGTATTATACTGAATAGAAGTGGTAAAAGTGGGCATCCTTGTCTTGTTCCAGTTCTTAGGGGGGATGCTTTCAACATTGCCTCATTCAGTATAATGCTGGCTGTAGATTTGTCATATACAGCTTCTATTATTTTGAGGTATGTTCCTTCTAGGCCTAGTTTAAGGGCTTTTATCATAAAGCCACGCTGGATTTTTATCAAATGTTTTTTTCTGCACCTATTGAGATGATATGGCTTTAGTTCTTAATTCTGTTTATGGGATACTGATATGTTAAACCATCCCTGCATCCCTGGATAAAACCACTTGATCATGATTCATCTTATTTTTGATGTGATGCTTGATTTGGTTTACTAGTATTTTGTTGAGTATGTTCATCAAGGATACTGGTCTGTAGTTTGTTTTGTTACGCCCTTTCCTGGTTTTGGTAGCAGGGTGATACTGGCTTCATAGAACAAGTTTCGGAGAATTCCTACTTTCTCCATCTTTTGGAACAGTTTCAGTAGGATTCATATGAATTCTTTGAATTTCTGGTATAATTTGGCTGTAACACTCTCTGTTTCTGTTTTTGTTTTTGTTGTTGGTGGTGGTGTTGCTAATTTTTCATTATTGATTCAATTTCACTGCTTTTTATTGTCCTGCTCAAGATTTCTATTTCTTTTTAATTCAATCCAGAATGGTTGTATCTTTCCAGCAATTTATCAGTTTTTCTCTGGATTCTCTAGTTTGTGTGCAGAGAGCTGTTCATATTTGTCTCAGATGATCTTTGTATTTCTGTGGTGGTGGTAGAAATGTCTCCACTTTTATTTTTAATTGAACTTATTTGCATCTTCTGTCTTCTTGATTAATCTAGCTGATGTTTTATTGATTATCTTTTCAAATAACCACTTTTTGTTTTGTTGATCTTTGTAAATTTTTTTGGTTTCAATTTCATTTAGCTCTCTCTGATCTTTGTTATTTATTTTCTTCTACTAGCTTTGTGTTTGGTTTGTTCTTGTTTCTTTACTTCCTTGACCTGTGATGTTAGATTGTCAATTTTTTATCTTTCAGAATTTTTGATTTAGGCATTGAGCACTATAAACTTTCCTCTTAGTACTGCTTTTACTATAGCCCAGACATTTTGATAATTTGCATCATTATCATCATTCATTTTGAAAAAATTTTAAATTTTCACCTTAATTTTATTGTTAATCTAGAAATCATTCAGGAGCAGATTGTTTAATTTCCCTGTATTTGTGTAGTTTTGAGGTTTCCTTTTGGAGTTGATTTCTAGTTTTAATCCACTGTAGCCTGAGAAGATGCTTGATATAATTTTGATATTTAAACAATTATTGAGACTGGTTTTATGGCCTGTCATGTGGACTATCTTGAAGGATGTTTCATGTGCTGATTAGAAGAATGTGTATTCTGAATTTCTTGGGTAGAATGTTCTGTAAATATCTGTTAGGTTCATTTGTCTTAGAGTGTAGTTTAGGTCTGGTGTTTCTTTGTTGACTGTGTGCCCCACAGATCTTTCTATTGATGTCAAGGGAGTATTAAAATCCCCCACTATTATTATGTTGCTGTCTATCACTTTTCTAAGGTCTAGTAGTAATTGTTTTATCAATCTGGGAGCTCCAGAGTTGTGTGTGTGTGTATATATATAATACATATATAAATATATATATACATACATATATAAATATATATATTTAGGATTGTAATATCTCCTCATTGGATTGATCCTTTCATCACTGAATAATAACCTTCTTTTTTTGTTTTACTGTTGTTGCTTTAAAGTTTGTTTCATCTTATATACTTCTGCTCCCTTTTGGTTGCCATTTGCGTGGAATATCTTTTTCTATTCCTTTATCTTCAGTCTATAAGAATCCTTACGTGTTAGGTGAATCACTTGAAGATAGCAATATTTGGATTGTGATTTTTTAAACCCATTCCGCCAATCTTCATATTTAAAGTGGAGCATCTAGACCATTTACATGCAATATGAACAGTAAGATAAAAGGTACTATTCCAGTCATCATGTTGATTGCTAGCTAGATGCTTTGTTTTCTTCATTGTGTTATTGTTTTATAGACCTTGTAAGTTTTATGCTTTCAAGAGGTTTTATTCTGTTGCATATTGACCTATGGTTTCAAGATTTATGGCTTCTTTTAACATTTCTTGTAGGATTGGTCTTGTAGTGACAAATTCCCTCAGCATTTGCTTGTCTTAAAAGTACTTTATTGATAGCCTTAGGAGATATACCTAATATAAATGATGAGTTAATGGGTGCAGCACACCAACATGGCACATTTATACATATGTAACAAACCTGCACGTTGTGCACATGTACCCTAGAACTTAAAGCATAATAATAATAAAAAAAAGATAACAAACTCTTTTAAAAAAATTTTATTTCCCCTTCATTTATGAAACTTATTTTTGCTGGATATAACATTGTTGGCTGACAGTTTTTCTATTTAAGCGGGCTATTTCTTGGAGACTTTTTTCATTTCTTTAATTATTTTTTCTTTATTTTTGTCTAATTGGGTCAATTTCAAAGCCTTGGCTTTGAGTTCTTAAATTATTTCTTCTACTTGGTCTCGTCTACTGTTAAAACTTTCCACTCCATTTTGTAATTCCCTAAATGTGTCTTTCAGTTCCACAAGTTCTGATTAGTTTTTCTTTAAAATACCTAATTCTTTAGAAAATTTTTCATTCATATCGTGAATTACATTTAAAATTTATGTTGTTTTTCACCATTCTCCTGTATCTCCTTGAGTAGCTTAATAATCAACTTTTTGAATTATTTATCTGATATTTCAGAGATTTCATCGTTGTTTGGATCCATTGCTGGAGAACTAGTTTGATCTTTTGGGGGTGTTATAGACCCCATTTTGTCATATTGTTACTGTTATTTTTCTGGTTTCTTCTCTTTTGGATAGACTATTTATTCTAATTATTCTTGAATTTAATTTTGATTTGACTTAAAAAAAGTCAAATCAAAATTTATTTTTCCTCCTTGAGGATGTGACTTTAGTGTTTGATGTGGTTTGGCTGTGTCCCCACCCAAATCCCATCTTGAATTGTAACTCCCACAATTCCCAAATGTTAAGGGAGGATCCTGGTAGAGGTAATTGAATCATGGGGGCAGGTCTTTACCATGCTGTTCCCATGATAGTGAATAAATCTCAAGGGATCTAATAGTTTTAAAAACTGGAGTTTCCCTGCACAAGCTCTCTCTTTGCCTGCTTCAATTCATGTAAGATGTGATTTGCTCCTCTTTGCCTTCAGCCACGATTGTGAGGCCTCTCCAGCCACATGGAACTGTAAATCCATTAAACCTCTGTATTTTGTAAATCCAAAAAACCTCTGTATTTTGCCCAGTCTTAGGTATGTCTTTATCATCAGCATGAAAACAGACTAATACAGTGTTTATAATTTATTATACCCTCATTTGGCTTTTGGTGTTTTCAGGGCAAAGGCTCTGTATGAGTTCCCTGGTTATAGTGAGTCTTTGTATGATGGCTTTCTCAGTTGATGGTTGTAGTAGCAATGTGCTTGGTTTTTGAGCAGGTTCACTCTCTCCTGTGGGGATGGAATGGCAGAAGTATCTTGAAGCTTATCTTGTTCCCCAGTGTTGTACATTACAACAAAATGTATATTTTTTCAGTAGTTTATTTACTGGGTTGAACAATTCAGGCTTCAGGTCAAAAGGGGAGGTATCCATGGATAAAAACTAGTTGTGGCTACAACAGGTGGGTAAATACAACCCTAATGGTGGGCAGAGGTCCCAGCCTTGACAGAGGTGGCTAGAGAATCTCTCAGTGAAACACAGTGAGGTCTTTTCAGTGGGGAGGGAGGGAGCCACCTCAGCTCCCCTACCTGGCCAGCAGAAAGATGATCCACCTCCCAGTCACACTCTTGATCCATTATTCCATCTATTCAGATTAGACAGTCCCCTTTTTTACTTGCAAGAATACAGATGTTCCAGGTAAAGAGGCATTGTCACTCTACCCCTCATGCAAACCTGCACCTAGAGGTTGCTCCTCTTGTGGGGATGCAGTCATCCTGAAGTACTCTAGAAAGGCTAATTGCAGGTGCACCTGTCATGAGCTGTAACTGGCATTTTAGAAAGCCAAAATATTAAGGCTATTTATAAACAAGGAATCTCACAGAGTCTACATCACTCCACTGACTCCATCAGAGCTAGTGCTGGTACCCGCTGCCAGGAAACCTGAGGACAGGTCACATCACTATCATTAGATCCTATCCAGACATTCACCAGTACCAGCCTGGAGTATGACAGCCCCATTGGGAAGTTAGACCCAGAGGAGCAAAGCTCCAGCTGTGTCTACAGTGGTGTATGAAGGGAAGAAAAGGTCACCTCTCCAAGACCCTTCAGAAGCACCAAGTCTTCCTGATTATTAGGGTAGAGACACAGAAATTCCCTGTTGAGCCCAGCATTTCACCTGTGCCTTTATTGAAAGAAATGCCCACAAGCACAAAGTTCTGGGACTCAAGACCTGCTATTTGGATTCTTTTGTACCGTGGAGTGCTTCATTGATGTGGTACACTCGCCTTTCCCTAGAAATAGGAGTCCCTGAGAGCCAGGCTACTGTGAATGCTTCTGCTCCTCTGGGTCTAACTTCCCAATGGGGCTGCCATACTCCAGGCTGGTACTGGGGAATGTTTGCATAGGATCTAGTGATAGTGATGTGACCTGTCCTCAGGTTTCCTGGCAGCGGGTACCAGCACCAGCTCTGATGGGGTCAGTGGAGTGTTGTAGACTCTGTGAGATTCCTTGTTTATAAATAGCCTTAATATTTTGGCTTTCTAAAATGCCAGTCATAGTAGTAATGATGTGGTCACATGGAAAGACTCAGGACCTCCAGGTTAGCCAGAGTAATGTAGGCAATGGTGACAGTTGAGGTCACACACAAAACTTTTCCTTCCCGAATGCTGTGTTTTGACGAAGCTGTAATGGACTATGTCAGTGGTGCTTAGAAAAGATCAACAGCTGTGGTGATGGTGGTGGAATCTGTGCTTACCTTGTGTTATCTAGAGAGGAACTCTGTTGTCTCAGGCACTGGGCTGGGACATAGAGCTTCTAAAAGTTTCTGTCCTTTGTGTTAATCTGCTAGGGTGGGTGGAGGGGCAAAGGCACATGGGGTCTGGGTCAGGCAAGTCCTTGCTCTGGCTCTTCATGTGTAGAGCAAGAAACGATCCCAGTGGAGAATTGAAGGCAATTCTCTGGTTGCTGGGGTCATGTTTCAGGGAGGAGTGCACCCACCTCTGCTGTACAGAGGAGTCTACATGGGAAGTATGGAGTAGCAGGTGACAGTAAGCCCCACCCAGCTCCCATGCACTTGGCAAGGCAGGTCTCACACTCGCAGTGTTCCACTGGCAGCAGCTAGCTAAGTTCCAGGCAATCTGGGTTTAGAACTCAAAACTGTCTGAGGCCATGAGCATTCCTTAGGTAGACAGCAACCTCAGCTTTGAGGCCACACCCTTCCTAGTCTGCCCGTGAAATAGGAGTGACCAGTTCTTGCACTCGTGGTTGCAGCACACTTCCCACTTGCCCCTTGTTTCTGGCCAGGGGATTTCATCTCCACTTGAGATTGTATTGCAAATCTCATTTGGGAGCTTTTCGCCAACTGCCACGGCCACCTGACTTAGCAGGCTGACTTCCGGGGGTCCCCTGTGAGGTAGGATCAGGAATGACTTCCCTCCATCCCACTGGAGACTAGAAGCATATGCAAAGCATGTTTCGATGCTACTCCTTCTCATGTACTCCCCACTGCTCACTAAATCAGCTCTGGTGCTAGGTAGGGTTAATGGCTTCCCCTGTGGCCTGGATTGCCAGGTTCCCCAGTGGGATTGTATATCCCAGAGGCACTTTATCCCTGTCTCACACTCTGTGGTCTTACAGTTTTCTACCTGGCTCAAGATGGAGGCTGAAACCTGCTGCTGCTTTCAAAGGGTCTGTAGTTTCTTTAGGTTTTCCTGTTAAGTTAGTGCATTGCTTCTTGGAAAAAATCCACAGTGTGAATATCCACACAAAATTTTGTGTTTCAAAGTAGGAAATGCATGCTAACAATGCCTCCAATCTACTATCTTGGAAAAAAAGCCCCCAAAATCCAGAGTGGATTTAGAAACATGATCCAATCATATGCTGTCTACAATAAACTTACTTCAGATACAATAAGTTATTCAAGTGAGAGAATGAAAAAATAATTATACTATGCAAACATTACTTAAAAATAAAGCAGAGTGGTTATAGTAGCATCAGTTAAGGTAGACTTTAGAGCAAAGAAACAGTCTCTGTCCTAAGAAAGCTTATGTTATTTGAATGTTACATTTTTCAATTTTTAGAAGTTAACAATAGCAACTGTCACCAAAGCCACATCATGGGTTTGGGGATACAATTAACAGTAATTTTAAAGTTAATATCTTTTCAAGTATAATCAGCCTGCATTGTTTATTTTTAATTTGTATTGATCATTGTTCTATGTGCTCTTGGGAGATTAAGCTGATAGGGAAATTCCATGTAAAACATGGCATAATGGGAATTTTGAGTGATTTCTGAGACACAGGGGAGAAATCTTTTGCATGCCAAATACTCATAGGTGATTTATTGAAGCATAGCAGAATAAGAAAGAAATGTCTCTGACCTGATGGAAATTACGGTGAGGTTGATTTGCCAGTGATAAACTCGGGTTGGGAAAATACAATAATAGTGGGGTCAGATTAATGGATTTAGAAAGAGGAGCAGTGAAGGATTACCTGTTGCCTTGATCTTGTCTGTTACCAAGTTTATAGTGAAAATTAACTACATATAATGATGAAATCTTCTTCTAGGTATCTGCTCAATCTGGACAGCAGTGATTCCTTAGAAATATGTTAAAAATTTATCCTGTAATATTAAGTAAAATAAAATGAAATTTCCCCTCCACCCCAACACTGTAGTTACAGCCTTGTAAAAAATGTTCACACATAATTACAGGGACTGAAAGGGAAATCAGACCCACGAAGTTAGCCAATCTTCTAGGCTGTAGGATTCAGGATGACTTGTGATTCCTTCTAAATGAATTTTATTGATACAATGTAATCTTTGAATAAGAAGAAATTGACAGGAAATGCATATGCTGAATTCAGAGGAGGAGCAAAAGGCTCATGAGTTCTGTTCATGTTTGTGGGTGAGATCTGGAAGCAGGAGGGAAAGCAGTGGACTTTTCCACGGCATGAATCTGGATGCCTGGCCAATGCTTATTTGGGAATGTAGCTCTAACTGGTAGAGCCTGTTGTTGGCTGAGGCTCACGCTTTAGGATTTGCTTTCTGATTGCTGCCTGTGCATTGATTTGTCTCCCACTCTGTTTATCAAAATGACAGATCTAATTTACAGATGCTTTATATTTGCATTTTTTCTAAGCATTTTTATGTTAATTTTACAAGAATGTGGTGAGATAGGCATGAGAAGAAGTATGTCTACATTTCAAAGGAAAGGATACTGAGAAATACAAAGACTTCACCACCTGGTACCTGTGCAAAAAACCATTCCATGCCACAGTTTTCCTATCTATAAAGTAATGATGATAATCTAGTTCAATTATGAAGTTTTGTAAATAAATTAAATTGACTCATACATGTTACTTTGAATGGAGCCTACCACAGAGTAAGGGCTCAACAAATGTTAGATATTATTATTGAATACTAAACGCTATTACTGTTTATGTAATGACTGTATTATATTATATTACATTTACCTCTCAGTGTTTATTTAATCCATTGTTGCCTTCAGGGCTACAGCGCTGTTTTCTAGCTTCCTTAGGTCCTATATTTCTTGAGAAAGCAATAAGGTATAGAAGGAAAAACAGAGTGGGCTTCGTAGCTGAAAAAAAATCTTATTTCAAATTCTATGGTTTTTTCATTCAGCTATGAGACTTGTAGAAATCACTTAAGTTCCCTGAATCTTAGGTTCCTCATGTTTAAAATGAAGACAATGATACTAATATAAATAGTTTGAGGCTTGGCCTGGGTTCTCTAAAACAGAGAGTTGCTAAAGAATTAATTGATGGTGCTTTTTTGGGGAGTGGCCATCTCACAGCATTAAAAGTGACAAAGGAAGTGCAACAGGTAAGAAAGAAAAATTATGTAATGGGATGTAGTACCATGCTGGCCACTGTGGCATGCTGAGGCACACAGAGAAATAGTGGGTCACTTGGTAAGTATACCAACTTGGCTTTGCAGGATGTCTCCAGAGAAATAATACATTGCCTCCAGACTAACTGTCATTGGGAGCAAGCAGAGGGCACTTATCTGCTGGCTTCCTTCTGTATCCTGTCTGCAATTGATCACAATTTGTCCCACAGGGAAATTAACTTTGACAGCTGCTCAGAAAATCAGATCCCATATCCTGTTGCATGGCAGTTCATTGAAATCTGGAAGTAGGAGTGGTGAAAGGAGTTGGAGACTACAGGAATGAAGCTAGTCAGCTCAAGGAGGCAGAACTTCCCAGCTCTGCACAGTGTGTCTGTGCTATGGCAGTGGCCAAGTGAGGGCCAAGTGGCCAGAGGCATAGGAATTTGAATAGGGCCATAAGAGATTCCTGTTATGTCTTCTTAGTGTACAATCAGATATAGGGCTGTACTAATATTAGATATCAAATTTTTGTACACCATATTGGATAGTGGTGGAAACAAGGAGATGGGCTTGTTAGAGAGGAACTCTAGAAGACATTTCTTTTTCATTCTTTTTTATACCTTCCTGCCTAGACAATAGAAGACACTTTTAAAGCCACAACAGACAGAATGGATCAGATATTTTCAAAGTAGCATCATCCACTGGTGTGCACCTTGAATGTAAGGCTACCACAAGTGTGCATGTGCAACACTTTATTTCATCAGTAGGGCCACCTAAAGGTCAGATACATAAAGAACGGTAGTTATTAGCAAGAGTGTATAAAACATTTTTATTATTTCAAAAATGCTTATAAATTTAGAAACTTCTGTCCCCTATTGTGCAGATCATATTTTCTCAAGATGGCCACACCAATGCATATCTTATCCCAGATGTTACAATGTGACATTGGTACTGTATAGGAAATGCGTTAAATGTTCCCAACCAAAAGCATGCATGCAGTAGAAGACATGCTACATACTTTCCAAGATCATGTCATAAAGGGCAAAATTGCTTCTCACTAGCTCTGTCTCTTAGTAAATGCACCTTGAGAGCCTGTGCTAACATATAAGAAGTCCAGCTCCCCAGAAGCTGCCTGCTAAAGAGATTATGTGGGGAGACTACAAAGAGACAGAGAGAGATTCCTGAGGAGCTGCAGTTGTTTCAGCCCCAGCTGTTGGAGTCTTCCAGCCCAGGGATCAGACAGCTGAGTGAAGAGACCTTTGAGATCACCTCATCCCAGTCACCATCTGACTGCAGTTTCATGAGACCTAAAGCCGGAGCCACCCGGTTGTGCTGCCCCAAATTTTCAGCCCATAGAACCCGTGAGCAAAAATAAATGATCATAGTGGGTTTCAGCTGATACATTATGGAGGTAAGTTGTTTGTAGCTATAAAAACTGTGAAAATCTGTGCAGCCACAGGCGCTCTCATTAGAAGGCTGCCACTACAATTGTTTAAAAAGTATTCTCCCTTCATTTTGTTTAAAATCATTTTGTTAATAAGTGGTTTTACTATCAAAAGTGCTTTTTAAAATTTTATGATCAAAAAATGCTCTTTAAAATGTTATCAAATTTTAAAATAAAATCCTAATCATTTTGCTGATAAGTAAAATATTTATTAAGTGCTTACTCATTGCCCAAACTGATCTAGTTGCAAAGGATACAAAGTGAGAAATAGCAGTCTCTGACTTCATGAAACTTCACTGCCCAGTTGGGAGGTGAGCCCTAAATGTATACGAAGAACAAATGGAGCTTAAGATGCAAGTTAACACATGATACGGAGGTGCCATACAGTTTTGAAAAGCTTTTCATCTTCTCCCTTTGGAGAAAAAGAAAAGTACTTTTGCACTAGGTAGAGGCTGATTTACCTGAAAACTAATGAAGCTTCAGAGTCTTTTACTTATAAAATAAGTCTCTTTCAATGCCCTGGCTGTGATCACGCAGTGATGCAATGCACACAGGCACACACACACACACACACACACAAAATAAAGTATCCTTAATCTTACACTATAATATTTTTATACTATATAATAAAATATCTTACTTTGCAAATTATACTATATAAAATATATAGATGTATAGTGAGATATACTATATATTGATATATATGATGTTTATACTACAAATTATATATAGTGTGTGTATATATACAAATTATACTCATATAGTATATGAGTATATTTATATTATACTCATATAGTATAATTTGTATATATTAAATAATTTATATTCATACACATATATAATGTTATAGCAGAGAGAGACAATTTTACATGACCGATATTCAGAAGAATCTTCCATAGACCAGTTTCTGGCTTCTACATAACAAACCATGCCTTTCTTCCACTACCCATGTACTTCCAGCAGGTGCTAGGCATATGAGGTATTCTCTTATCTCAAGACAACTTCTGGTCCTAAATTTATTTTGTGATAACAGTTGAGTCAGCATAGTGCTGATATAGCAATAATATATTTTATATATATATGTATACACACACAAATAGATATAATATATATTTTATATATACAAATTCTTTTGTACATATATTGTGTATATATACAAATTACATATTTTTATATATATAGTGTATATAAATTATATATCTAATAATTTATATGTACATATAATTTATATATAAGTATAAAGTATATAAGTAATTTATATATATACAAGTATATACTTGTATATATATTGTGTATATACACACAAATTATATATATAGTGTTATATACAAATTATATATTTTTTATATACTATGCATATATAGTATATAGTATAATTTGTAAAGTAAGATATTTTAATTAAAATTTGCAACTGATGTCTCTTTCCACTCTAGCTTCCCCTCCATCCCTCTTCCCCTCCTGATGGGTGGTTTTGGAGTAACCCTGGGCATTGAGGAGGTTAAGCTGAGGATATTTTTGGCTTAAATTTAGAGGATCATATTTGTGTGACTCATAGTCAATTCTCTGTAACATGAAGTCATTGCTAGTAATCCTGATGTACCAAGTTTCCAAGAGTACTCCTGCTACCCACTGGGCTGACTCAACTGGTGTCATGAAGTAAAGTTTAGGACCAGAAGTTGTCTTGTAGTAAGAGAACACCCCATATGCCTAGCACTTGCTGGAAGTGCATGGGTAAGGGAAGAGAGGCAGGGTTTGCTGTGCAGAGGGCAGAAGCTGGTGTATGGAAAATTCTTCTGAACATCAGACATGTAAAATTGTATCCCGGCTACCTGGTCAAAAGAGAAGTTCTCCCCTGTCAGGAAGATTCTCAGTGATGCATTGTGTATAATTTTAAAAGCTGATGACTAGCTCAAGCATTACAAAATCCAGAAAATTAACTTGACTTTTCATTATTTAAGTATCAAATCAACAGGAATTAAAAACTTTTCACAGTGTGGTCATACAAGTTGCTTTTTTCCTTAATTTTGGATTATCAAATAAACCAGAAGTCTATTTGTTACTGCTATTCAATATCCATCTCTTTCTCTTAATAAATTACTGTCTTGGGTATGATCTGAAAAAATTAGTTTTTACAATTTTCCTTTCCATGTCAAAATAATTTCATTGATTCCAGTACTTATCTTGTTAGCTTTCCTTTCATATTTCATTAACTTTTAACTTGATTTTTCTATATTATTTAACAAGGAAATTTAAGACAGAGGAAGACATGCTTTCATGTTGTCCAAATTGTCAGTATGTAATTTCTCACTTGCTTTAAATTTGTAACAATGGTGATTTTTTATTATTGTAAATGAAAATCTACATCCATGCCTAATTTTTAGTGGTTTTTATTTGAAAAGGACTTCTAACTTGTAGAAGCTTCAGACTTCACACACCTTGATGCACTCCTGCCTATGCAGCCTGGGGAGAGGTCAAGAGGTCTGTCAAAGCGTGGCTTCCTGCTGGAATTCTGCCCTGATGCCCCATGCCTATGTTAAGCAACAACTCAATTTCCACCTGGGCTCATCTAGAGCGTTCCCCACTTTGAATCAGCACACCCGTTATCTTCTACGTCTTACAAACACTCTGTAAGGCAGTGTGATGGTCAATTTTATGTGTCAACTTGGTTACAGTCTGGTACCCAGTTGTTTGGTTAAATACTAGTCTGTATGTCTCCGTGAAGGTATTTCATAGATGTGGCTAACATCTACAGTCATTCGGCTTTTTTTTGTTTTTTGTTTTTTTATTATTATTATACTTTAAGTTCTAGGGTATATGTGCATAAAGTGCAGGTTTGTTACATATGTATACTTGTGCCATGTTGGTGTGCTGCACCCATCAACTCGTCATTTACATCACGTATAACTCCCAATGCAATCTCTCCCCCCTCCCCATGATAGGCCCTGGTGTGTGATGTTCCCCTTCCCGAGTCCAAGTGATCTCATTGTTCAGTTCCCACCTATGAGTGAGAACATGCGGTGTTTGGTTTTCTGTTCTTGCGATAGTTTGCTGAGAATGATGGTTTCCAGCTGCATCCATGTCCCTACAAAGGACACAAACTCATCCTTTTTTATGGCTGCATAGTATTCCATGGTGTATATGTGCCACATATTCTTAATCCAGTCTGTCACTGATGGACATTTGGGTTGCTTCCAAGTGTTTGCTATTGTGAATAGTGCCACAATAAACATACGTGTGCGTGTGTCTTTATAGCAGCATGATTTATAATCCTTTGGGTATACCCCAGTAATGGGATGGCTGGGTCATATGGTACATCTAGTTCTAGATCCTTGAGGAATCGCCATACTGTTTTCCATAATGGTTGAACTAGTTTACAATCCCACCAACAGTGTAAAAGTGTTCCTGCTTCTCCACATCCTCTCCAGCACCTGTTGTTTCCTGACTTTTTAATGATCACCATTCTAACTGGTGTGAGATGGTATCTCATTGGGGTTTTGATTTGCATTTCTCTGATGGCCAGTGATGATGAACATTTTTTCATGTGTCTGTTGGCTGTATGAATGTCTTCTTTTGAGAAATGTCTGTTCATATACTTTGCCCACTTTTTGATGGGGTTGTTTGTTTTTTTCTTGTAAATTTGTTTGAGTTCTTTGTAGGTTCTGGATATTAGCCCTTTGTCAGATGAGTAGATTGCAAAAATGTTCTCCCATTCTGTAGGTTGCCTGTTCACCCTGATGGTAGTTTCTTTTCCTGTGCAGAAGCTCTTTAGTTTAATGAGATCCCATTTGTCAATTTTGGCTTTTGCTGCCGTTGCTTTTGGTGTTTTAGACATGAAGTCTTTGCCCATGCCTATGTCCTGAATGGTACTACCTAGGTTTTCCTCTAGGATTTTTATGGTATTAAGTCTAACATTTAAGTCTCTAATCCATCTTGAATTAATTTTCTTATAAGGAGTAAGGAAAGGATCCAGTTTCAGCTTTCTACTTATGGCTAGCCAATTTTCCCAGCACCATTTATTAAATAGGGAATCCTTTCCCCATTTCTTGTTTCTCTCAGGTTTGTCAAAGATCAGATGGCTGTAGATGTGTGGTATTATTTCTGAGGACTCTGTTCTGTTCCATTGGTCTATATCTCTGTTTTGGTACCAGTACCATGCTGTTTTGGTTACTGTAGCCTTGTAGTATAGTTTGAAGTCAGGTAGCGTGATGCCTCCAGCTTTGTTCTTTTGACTTAGGATTGTCTTGGAGATGCGGGCTCTTTTTTGGTTCCATATGAACTTTAAAGTAGTTTTTTCCAATTCTGTGAAGAAACTCATTGGTAGCTTGATGGGGATGGCACTGAATCTATAAATAACCTTGGGCAGTATGGTCATTTTCACGATATTGATTCTTCCTATCCATGAGCATGGTATGTTCTTCCATTTGTTTGTATCCTCTTTTATTTCACTGAGCAGTGGTTTGTAGTTCTCCTTGAAGAGATCCTTTACATCACTTGTAAGTTGGATTCCTAGGTATTTTATTCTCTTTGAAGCAATTGTGAATGGAAGTTCATTCATGATTTGGCTCTCTGTTTGTCTGTTACTGGTGTATAAGAATGCTTGTGATTTTTGCACATTAATTTTGTATCCTGAGACTTTGCTGAAGTTGCTTATCAGCTTAAGGAGATTTTGGGCTGAGACAATGGGATTTTCTAAATATACAATCATGTCATCTGCAAACAGGGACAATTTGACTTCTTCTTTTCCTAACTGAATACCCTTGATTTCTTTCTCTTGCCTGATTGCCCTAGCCAGAACTTCCAACACTATGTTGAATAGGAGTGGTGAGAGAGGGTATCCCTGTCTTGTGCCAGTTTTCAAAGGGAATTTTTCCAGTTTTTGCCCATTCAGTATGATATTGGCTGTGGGTTTGTCATAAATAGCTCTTATTATTTTGAGGTATGTTCCATCAATACCGAATTTATTGAGCGTTTTTAGCATGAAGGGCTGTTGAATTTTGTCAAAAGCCTTTTCTGCATCTATTGAGATAATCATGGGGTTCTTGTCTTTGGTTCTGTTTATATGCTGGACTATGTTTATTGATTTGCGAATGTTGAACCAGCCTTGCATCCCAGGGATGAAGCCCACTTGATCATGGTGGATAAGCTTTTTGATGTGCTTGTGAATCCGGTTTGCCAGTATTTTATTGAGGATTTTTGCATCGATGTTCATCAGGGATATTGGTCTAAAATTCTCTTTTTTTGTGTCTCTGCCAGGCTTTGGTATCAGGATGATGTTGGCCTCATAAAATGAGTTAGGGAGGATTCCCTCTTCTTGTATTGATTAGAATAGTTTCAGAAGGAATGGTACCAACTCCTCCTTGTACCTCTGGTAGAATTCAGCTGTGAATCCATCTGGTCCTGGACTTTTTTTGGTTGGTAGGCTATTAATTATTGCCTCAATTTCAGAGCCTGCTATTGGTCTATTCAGGGATTCAACTTCTTCCTGGTTTAGTCTTGGAAGAGTGTAAGTGTCCAGGAAATTATCCATTTCTTCTAGATTTTCTAGTTTATTTGCATAGAGGTGTTTATAGTATTCTCTGATGGTAGTTTATATTTCTGTGGGGTCGGATGTGATATCCCCTTTATCATTTTTTATTGCGTCGATTTGATTCTTCTCTCTTTTCTTCTTTATTAGTCTTGCTAGCTGTCTGTCAATTTTGTTGATCTTTTCAAAAAACCAACTCCTGGATTCATTGATTTTTTGGAGAGTTTTTTGTGTCTCTATCTCCTTCAGTTCTGCTCTAATCTTAGTTATTTCTTGCCTTCTGCTAGCTTTTGAATGTGTTTTCTCTTGCTTCTCTAGTTCTTTTAATTGTGATGTTAGAGTGTCAATTTTAGATCTTTCCTGCTTTCTCTTGTGGGCATTTAGTGCTATAAATTTTCCTCTACACACAGCTTTAAATGTGTCCCAGAGATTCTGGTATGTTGTATCTTTGTTCTCATTGGTTTCAAAGAACATCTTTATTTCTGCCTTCATTTCGTTATGTACCCAGTAGTCATTCAGGAGCAGGTTGTTCAGTTTCCATGTAGTTGAGCGGTTTTGATTGAGTTTCTTAGTCCTGAGTTCTAGTTTGATTTCACTGTGGTCTGAGAGACAGTTTGTTATAATTTCTGTTATTGTACATTTGCTGAGGGGTGCTTTACTTCCAATTATGTGGTCAATTGTGGAATAAGTGCGATGTGGTGCTGAAAAGAATGTATATTCTGTTGATTTGGGTGGAGAGTTCTATAGATGTCTATTAGGTCTGCTTGCTGCAGAGATGAGTTCAATTCCTGGATATCCTTGTTAACTTTCTGTCTCGTTGATCTGTCTAATGTTGACAGTGGAGTATTGAAGTCTCCCATTATTATTGTATGGGAGTCTAAGTCTCTTTGTAAGTCTCTAAGGACTTGCTTTATGAATCTGGGTGCTCCTGTATTGGGTGCATATATATTTAGGATAGTTAGCTCTTCCTGTTGAATTGATCCTTTTACCATTATGTAATGGCCTTCTTTGTCTCTTTTGATCTTTGATGGTTTAAAGTCTGTTTTATCAGACTTTATTGACTAGTATTGCAACCCCTGCTTTTTTTTGTTCTCCATTTGCTTGGTAAATCTTCCTGCATCCCTTTATTTTGAGCCTATGTATGTCTCTGCGTGTGAGATGGGTCTCCTGAATACAGCAGACTGATGGGTCTTGACTCTTTATCCAGTTTGCCAGTCTGTGTCTTTTAATTGGAGCATTTAGTCCATTTACATTTAAGGTTAAGATTGTTATGTGTGAACTTGATCCTGCCATTATGATATTAACTGGTTATTTTGCTCGTTAGTTGATGCAGTTTCTTCCTAGCCTCGATGGTCTTTACATTTTGGCATGTTTTTGCCATGGCTGGTACCGGTTGTTCCTTTCCATGTTTAGTGCTTCCTTCAGGGTCTCTTGTAAGGCAGGCCTAGTGGTGACAAAATCTCTAAGCATTTGCTTATCTGTAAAGGATTTTATTTCTCCTTCACTTATGAAACTTAGTTTGGCTGGATATGAAATTCTGGGTTGAAAATTCTTTTCTTTAAGAATGTTGAATATTGGCCCCCACTCTCTTCTGGCTTGGAGAGTTTCTGCTGAGAGATCTGCTGTTAGTCTGATGGGCTTCCCTTTGTGGGTAACCCGACCTTTCTCTCTGGCTGCCCTTAAGATTTTTTCCTTGATTTCAACTTTGGTGAATCTGACAATTATGTGTCTTGGAGTTGCTCTTCTCGAGGAGTATCTTTGTGGCATTCTCTGTATTTCCTGGAATTGAATGTTGGCCTGCCCTACTAGGTTGGGGAAATTCTCCTGGATGATATCCTGAAGAGTGTTTTCCAACTTGGTTCCATTTTCCCCCTCACTTTCAGGCACCCCAATCAGACGTAGATTTGGTCTTTTTACATAATCCCATACTTCTTGCAGGCTTTGTTCATTTCTTTTTCTTCTTTTTTCTTTTGGTTTCTCTTCTCGCTTCATTTCGTTCATTTGATCCTCAATTGCAGATACTCTTTCTTCCAGTTGATCGAGTCGGTTACTGAAGCTTGTGCATTTGTCACATATATCTCGTGTCATGGTTTTCATCTCTTTCATTTCGTTTATGACCTTCTCTGCATTAATTACTCTAGCCATCAATTCTTCCACTTTTTTTTCAAGATTTTTAGTTTCTTTGCGCTGGGTATGTAATTCCTCCTTTAGCTCTGAGAAGTTTGATGGACTGAAGCCGCCTTCTCTCATCTCGTCAAAGTCATTCTCCGTCAAGCTTCGATCCGTTGCTGGCGATGAGCTGAGCTCCTTTGCCGGGGGAGATGTGCTCTTATTTTTTGAATTTCCAGCTTTTCTGCCCTGCTTTTCCCC
Organism: Macaca fascicularis; assembly: GCF_037993035.2. NCBI lineage: Eukaryota > Metazoa > Chordata > Mammalia > Primates > Cercopithecidae > Macaca > Macaca fascicularis. The sequence continues at coordinate 91,165,581 of NC_088388.1, read as the reverse complement.
CATCTTTGTGGTTTTATCTGCCTCTGGTCTTTGATGATGATGGTGACGTACTGATGGGGTTTTGGTGTAGGTGTCCTTCCTATTTGATAGTTTTCCTTCTAACACTCAGGACCCTCAGCTGCAGGTCTGTTGGAGATTGCTTGAGGTTCACTCCAGACCCTGTTTGTCTGGGTGTCAGCAGCAGAGGCTGCAGAAGATAGAATATTGCTGAACAGCGAGTGTACCTGTCTGATTCTTGCTTTGGAGGCTTCCTCTCAGGGGTGTACTCCACCCTGTGAGGTGTGGGGTGTCAGACTGCCCCTAGTGGGGGATGTCTCCCGGTTAGGCTACTCAGGGGTCAGGGACCCACTTGAGCACGCAGTCTGTCCCTTCTCAGATATCAACCTCCATGTTGGGAGATCCACTGCTCTCTTCAAAGCTGTCAGACAGAGTCGTTTGCATCTGCAGAGGTTTCTGCTGCTTTTGTGGTTGTTTACTGTGCCCTGTCCCCAGAGGTGGAGTCTACAGAGACAGGCAGGTTTCCTTGAGCTGCTGTGAGCTCCACCCAGTTCGAGCTTCCCAGTGGCTTTGTTTACCTACTTAAGCCTCAGCAATGGCAGGCGCCCCTCCCCCAGCCTTGCTGCTGCCTTGCCGGGAGATCGCAGACTGCTGTGCTAGAAATAAGGGAGGCTCTGTGGGCGTGGGACCCTCCCGGCCAGGTGTGGGATATAATCTCCTGGTGTGCCTGTTTGCTTAAAGCGCAGTATTGGGGTGGGAGTTACCCGATTTTCTAGGTGTTGTGTGTCTCAGTTCCCCTGGCTAGGAAAAGGGATTCCCTTTCCCCTTGCGCTTCCCAGGTGAGGCGATGCCTCACCCTGCTTCAGCTCTCGCTGGTCAGGCTGCAGCAGCCGACCAGCACCGATTGTCCAGCACTCCCTAGTGAGATGAACCCAGTACCTCAGTTGAAAATGCAGAAATCACCTGTCTTCTGTGTCGCTCATGCTGAGAATTGGAGACTGGAGCTGTTCCTATTCAGCCATCTTGCTCCGCCCCCCTCCGTCATTCGGCTTTAAGTGGAGGAGAGTATCCTGGATAGTGTGAGTGGACCTCATCCAATCAGTTGAATGCCTTAAGAGCCAAAACTGAGGGTTCCTGGAGAGGAAGGAATTCTGCCTCAAGAATGTAGTATTAAATCTTGCCTGAGTTTCTAGCCCATTGGCCTATCCTGTGGATTTCTGACTTGTGAGCCATAATCCTAGGAGCCAATTTATTGAAATCTCTCTTTCTCTCTCTTGTTTCTCTGAGGAACCCTGGCTGAAAAACTTGTAATTATTATTTTCAGAGTTTTATAGAAAATAAAACTGAATGATCCTGAAGATTTGGTACTTTATCTCCCCCAACCTCTCCTTTCACATGTATAAAGTATGGTAAGAATGACTCTTGCCCTCCATACGTTACAGGACAGCTTTGAGGTTCAATGGGAAGTGTAGGTGAAAGCATAATAATTATACAAATAGAATTCATTGTTAATTAAGAAATTAACTTCATGATTTCCCTATCTTGTCCAAATGACTGGCTTTCCTCTTCCTGAGTATTAATGTCTTCTTCCTCTTGCCACCTCTTTCTCCTACCTCATGGTCCCTTCTTTTCAGTGGTAATTATATTACAATGTTTGTGCTTTCATATGTTGTATTTTGCTTATCTTTGGAACACATCTAGTTGGATAAATGTTATATCCATTTCACAGATGAGGATTTGACACACAGAGGTGCCCAAAGTAATATGGCCAGATAATAATAGAACTGAAACATTCTTACACTATCTCAAAGTGGAATAAAAAATACTATAATTTTTTAATCAATTTGAATCTTGGGACCATTGCCATAAAAAAGAATCCCTTACTTTGCAGAAAAATTGTCTTTAATTCAGGTCCCCTTCCTGCCCTAAAGGGAGCAAATTATAATTTCCGTGATTAAGCTTTTAGAGTCAGTATTTCCATTGGAAGACTCTGTCTGATTCACCTGCCAGTACAAAACTGAAGCTATCAAACATTTGGTGCCCAGCTGGCTGAAGAAGATTAAACTCTAGAAAGGTATTTAAATAAAATTTAAATAATTTATAATGTGCCTCCCTCTACATAGCAAGTGTGTTCTTGTGCAAGTGGAAGAGGTAGCAGTGAAGCCTTCAGCAGAAGACTGCATTCTGGAGGTAAAGAATACCCAGAATCTGCTTCTCTATGTAGATTACAGCAGACAAGAAAAGTTGTTATCTTTTCAAAAACTAAATCTCCAAACTACTCTTAAAAACTACTTTAATTGGCCGGGAGCAATGGCTCATGCCTGTAATCCCAGCACTTTGGGATCACGAGGTCAGGAGATCCAGACCGTCCTGGCTAACATGGTGAAATCCCATCTCTACTAAAAATACAAAAAATTAGCTGGGCATGGTAGCACATGCCTGTAATCCCAGCTACTCGGGAGGCTGAGGCAGGAGAATGGCGTGAACCTGAGAGGTGGCGCTTGCAGTGACCCGAGATCATGCCACTGCACTCCAACCTGGGCGACAGAGTGAGACTCTGTCTCAAAAACAAAACAAAACAAAACAAACTAATTAAAAACTGAAATGCACAGACAATGCAGGGTTTATGTTGAGACTAGCATTTGGTTGCTATATTTTCAGTGTGATATTGACAAACCGGGGGCAAATCTTAGGATTGTGAAGACACCGTTTGTTGTAAGAGAAATAGTCGAGGAGCCAGGGATGCTTAGCCCAGTGAAGGCTTAGGGGAAATAAGAAAACTATTTTTCAGTAATGGGAGTATATATGTTTATCTCCAGAGAGCGCCCATGGTTGGAATATAAAGGGAAGCAGACCAAAATCCTTTCTAATGGGGAGCCCTGACTAAACATGGATCAAAATGGTTTTTGAGTTGGGGATCATTGGTGCTGAAAGGTGGTGGTTGGTATGATGAGATGCTGTTGTCTGAATTTCTACTTTAGAATGTGGTGTTTTGGATGTCACAAAATCTAAAGACTCATCCATTGCTAATATTCAAATATAATATGTTGATTTGAACTGTCTTTCCATTAAAAACATGTATTAGCTTAAGTCTGATAGGCAGAAAATTATGATTTGCTCATTCAGTTTGTCTTAAGTCAATTGGTATGCATGAAAACCCTTTTACTAATCGTTATATATCTTATTTCTATCTTAGATTCTTTATATGTAGAATGGAATAAATACAGTGCCTACTTTATAAGGCTATTGTGAAGATCAGCTGGAGATAATGTACATAAATTGTTGAATGCTTGCCATGTATTAATTTCCTGATAAATGTTAACTGTTATGATTGTTGTTATTTTTGTTGTCATTGTCAAATGTAAATTTATTCTGCCTTATAACCTTGTGAGGTTGATGATGTCCTCTCCATTTTAGAAACAGGGCATCAGAAGCCTAGGTCAAGTAAATTGTTTGAGTTTCCACAGTTGTCAAGATGCAGAAATGAAAGTTAAACCAGTGTCTTGCTCACATCACAGCCACAACAGTTTCTTTGGTACTTTATGCAGCTGTGGAACCCTTTGGTGTTTCTCAGACATTTGCCATAAAAATGACCCTGTTGTATCATTTTGGTGTTTTATCATTATAGTTCCAACAGAAGCAAAACTGTAGCTTTGTGTTACATACATACATTCACACACATTAACGCACACAGCCTCAGTGACTAGAGTAGAAAATGTAAGCATCAACGTGACTCTATTATTTGAAACATTATTTACTGACGGCTCCAGCAAAGCTTTTGATCATGCCAAGCTGTGTGGCTCAATGAAATCCATGTATAGAATCCTATCTAGCTGCAGAAAGATTGCATCAGAGAAGGCTGAATGGTTCAATTGCCGTTATTCTAAAGCCAGCATTCTGGGGAGAGCATTAGTATTCACAAACATCAAAAGAGTCGCTAGAATGGAAATTGACCCTGTCTTGTAATATAAACAGGTCAGCTGTTTGAGAGTTTTCAAAGACAGTTATGATGTAATAGCCTATATACAGTGCTCACAGGCTAATCTGTTTTAAGCTTCTCCTCTGGTATTTCTCTTTCCTAGGCATAAAATAAAAGGAAAAGTGAATACAGATAAAGAAGAAAGCTCATCCCCTTTGCCATTTAAGCAATGGCCTATTGTCCAGCCTCCGTAGGGATATGGCATTGGTGGTAAATTCAATATTTATATCACTGGGGATGTTTTCTTGATGACTTTCTTTTCATGTGAGATGTTATCATCTTGTGATTTATGATCTATGCATCTCTGCTGACACTTTTTTCTAAAGTTTTTATTGTTCATAGATGTATATAACATCAGGCAAATAGCTAATAGTGATGGAGTTGACTGCAGGTGCAGCAGACATTTTAAATAAGAACACAATTAAATGGAAATCTGAATTCTAGCCAGCAGGATTTTAACAATAATACGGTACACTGGGGTGCCCTGCAATACTGATCCTGTGGTGTCTCTATAAGCAGCGACTCACAGCGCATTTGCCACAAAAAGATGTACATGTTTCAGGGGAGCCATTTCCCACTCAGAGTGGTAGGTTGTAGGAGGACTTTGGCTGAGGCAATTCATTCAGATGTAAAATGTAAGTCAAGGGTGAAATCATGCCTTTTTAAATCTAGGTTACCCTTTCTCTTTAAACTTGCTGATTTCTCTAGTTTCTTGACACTCCCCCTGCCATCCCAATCCTATGATAATTATTAATGAGTATAAAAATTAAGAGTGAAGAATTAATTTACACTGAAAAATATAAAATCACAGCTTTTCCCAAAGTGACTTTTCTTAAAATTGAAGGTGAAAAGCTGCCAAGAAATTGCAATTGGCAAAAATGCAGACTGATTTAACTCATTTCTATAAAGGCACTAAAGTTGAACAGGTAGCTATAACATCATGCGTATTTTACCTAGGCCAGTCTTTTGGGGAGGCACATTTCATCTGTGAGACTCAGATTCAATGCCACATATTCTGAAACAGGTTAAAAGGTATATGATTCCAAGTCAGGTCAAAGGCTGGTGAAAAATTTTTATGGTTGGATTGTTGTAATTTCTGTCTTCACAGTCTATACTGTAGATATCTGTAGTCTTTCCCTGTAAATACTTTATAATCAATGGCGTACAAACATGAAACATTTTGAAAAATCTCTCAATATATGATTTTTAATAAAATGTTACATGCAAATAAAATAGTGCCTTACTGTATATATTTTTCCAGTTTCTACTTTTGACTTATTATGTATGTAAGAAATGACGTTTGTCAGCAAGCATCTGCTTCCAAATGAACTATCTTCAGCTATCCTATAGAGTAAGTTGGCCTCGATATTTTATGGACAGTGAGTTCTGTAACCACCTCCTTTTCTCCTGGAATCCTTTCAGTACCCCCCAGTTGTCCGATAGAAGTTTACAGTCTTTCATTATAGCCCTTGATATAGCCTTACCTGTATTCCCTGTATTTCTACATTTCCAAGTTATGCATCTCTCTCATAATTCCATTATCTTAGAGAGGAGGCAGCCCAATAAAGTAGAAAATGATGTCACTAAAACCAAATCTAGCATCTCGGTTCTGCTGTTTCCTGTTTGTCTTTGATTGAACTTCCTTAAGTTTTGGGTTTCTAATGTGAAAATGAAGAAATACTTTTTAGAGTTGTGAATATTCAATAAGATAATGTATATCAAATGCTTTGTACAATGCCTGGTGTGTAGATGTTGCTCAACAGATGTTGGCTTGCTTTTTAGCCTGCACAAAAATGACAAAAGAGATGTGATGAATCACATAATGTTTTGCTTTCCCTGACGTGTATTATTTGCATTTTAAAAGGGATCTCTTGTTGACCCAACAAAATAAAATACTGATGGTCTTAGAGAGTAAGGCAGGCTGGTGTGAGAGTTATTTTTAAGTAAGGAGATGTTTTAAGGCCACCAAATCTCCCAATAGTGAGGACACACAGAAATAAGAACATCATAAAAATTGCATTAAATGATGCTTCTCATATGTTCAATGATCCTGATTTTAGGAAATTAAAGATCATTATTACTTGACTTAATTTAATTAACAGAGCCCATCACCTTAGAGCCCCTGGGCTTCTATACAGAGAATATGAATGCAATGATTAAATTAATTCACAGCCAATAAACATTCTCATCGGAATGAAAATGGAAGGAATTATCTGATTGAGAACCTGAGTCAATTATATGCCTTGGGTATTTCATGAAAATTCATTGAAATTCACCTGTGCTGAAATGGAGACGAGACCATGTAGCCAATGTTATTCATTTATTCATCCATCCATTAATTCATCTCATGTTTACCAAGCCATTTCTCTGTGGTAGCCAGTATGCTAGATGTCCTATGATAAATACAAAGATGAAACAGATGTCTTTCCTGGCTACCCCCATAAACTTGGAGCAAGACATACTCTCAAATGAATGTAACCCACAGTACTTGGAATATAGAAAAATATATGAATTTTGATTTGCAAGGATCATGAAAACATTCTTTGAATAGATGGTGTATCTAGGCCTTGGAATTGAGATGGTTTAATAAAATTAGTTCAACCATTTTTCATTGAATATGTACCATATGTCAGAAACTATCTTAGTGCTAGAGATAACAATTTCAGATGGAATGGGATTGTGTGCCAGCTCTACTATTTTTCTAACTGTGAGCTGTAATAAAATTGAATCTCCCAAACACTGTTTCCTCCATGCAGATAAAATAAGCTTTGACCTGTTAGTCAAAGTGAAATAATACATGTAAAGGTAATTATGTGCTTAGTAAAAGTTAGCTATTATTATTACAATATTCCATTGATCTTCTCTTTTCTATTCTTCTTCTAAATTCTTCTATATTTGGCTAACAGTTTCAATCTCATCAAGCAAATCTTTCATCAACAAAATCTGACAAAATCAGCAAAACTTTGGTAGCTTTTCAGCCTCTTCTGAGAAATCTAAGTTTATTTGGTATTCAAGGCATTTCATGAGCTGCTTTAAACCCTCCTATCAAATGTACTATTTAATTTCTGAATAAACCAGATTTCAGGGTGCTATTAAAATACGTCCTGGGCTCTGTTGCCTTTGTATCTTTACTTATCTTTGAGAGAAAGTCTTTGCCTTTCCTAGAATTAGTGTCCTTAGTTTTTGAAATTGTACCCATGACCCAGCTGAAATGTCACCTCCTCTGTTAAGCTCTCCCATCTCATTATCTCTCTTTCACTATAGTGTTGATTATGTTAACACATTGCTCAAGAATACTGTTGGTTTCTCATTCCTTGATAAATCAAGTATAAGTGTTTTAGCATGACTTTTTAAAATTCATCAAAATGTGGCAGTAACTAAGTTTACTAATATCATCTGGTGTAATCTAATAGCACCTTTTCTTCAATGAAAAGGCTTACCCTTTATAATTGTTATCTGCATAATTTCCCAAACTGTTTTATTAATTTCTGATGCTATATTCTCTACATGGAATGTCTTTCCATGCTACTTTGAAATCTTAGGCTTCTTTTAAGGGCAAGCTCTGCGAAATCTTTCTGGATTGCTGCAGTAGGAATTAATCTCTGTCTTTCAAGTTGCCTTATCACCCTGTTTACACACCATTACAGCACTCCGCAACACCTTAAATCACAGAGCTAGCTGTATGTTCTTACCTAGCTTAAAAGAATATGAATTCCTTAAGACAGAATAATTTTTATTTATAATTAAAAGCCTTATTTGTATTACAGTGCCTGACCCATAGTAGAACTCAATAATATGTTTACTGAATGGTTTATAGAGCATAGGCTGCTCCAGGGACAGAACAGTGACTTTTGCAGTGATGCTGTATTTGCTAGATTCGAGGAGTGGCTTATTGAGAATTTTAGGAGGCTCTGTGCTTCATTTGGGTGCTATAAGAATGTAGAGGGAACTCCTCTTGGTTTTCTCCATCTCAAAATTTGGACTTTTGTTGGGACTCTTAGGTAAGTTGCTCTGCTTGCAATGGGCTTTAAATGAGAAACCTCAAGGGAAATGGGTGGCTGACACCAGTTGGTCTGACTGGTCCTGCTGGGACAATGAACACTGGGGAATGCTTCAGTACTGAAGCAATGAGCACTGGGGAATGTTTTCATAGCTGAACTTCCTTTTTGGGGATAGGCTCAATCCTTGGCCACTGTCTCACCTCCCAGGTTAGTTGCTGCCTTTGTAAGGACTCAGTAGTTACCTGTCTGGCACCAGGCCTGACATAGTGTAGTTTCTCATTAAAAATTAGTCTGATTCCTTTTTCCTTTCCCATTTTTCATTCAGTTTAGGACTATTTATATAAGATATAAATATATAAATGATCTTCATTCCCCCCCAATCCAAATTAAATCTTGAAACACAGTACTATGTATTGATGCTGTAGTTCAGGGTTGCCTCTGTATGCTCATGCATGATCTTTCTTATTTCTACTTACAGCCTTCTTATAAAGGGCAATGAATAGAGCACATTAGGACTACTGAATATGACACTCAAGCCATGCAATCATCTCTTTTTTGGATAAGTTTTAGGTGGGAGTAAGCTCCCTGCTTGGTTTTCTTAAGAACGTGTAGTACTCTTTAGTGTTTGCTAAACAGCCACATGCTTTGTTTTTTGGGCACCTCAATTCAGGACTTGAAGTCGGAAGAGACTCTCACATAGCATTTCTGTCTTTTCTACTCGTGAGGTCACATGGTATAAAAGCAAAAACTGAACCTGGAAAGTGGGACTGAATGAAGCCAGGGATTGAGTCTAGCCCCCAAAATCTGTTCAGGTACTGAAGCATTCTCCAGTGCTGCAGGACCAGTCAGGCCAGCTTGTATCAGCCACCCCTGGTTCCCTCAAGGTCTCCCATTTTATGTCCATTGCAAGCAGAGCAACTTATGGTAGAGTCCCAACAAAAGTCCATGTTTTGAGATGGAGAGGCCCATGAGCAGGAGGATGGGAATAATGATGGGAAGGGCAAGTGGGGAAAAATAACAATAGAAATACTGACGACACAGTTCGTAAGTGATAAAAATACAATTGAATTCTAGAACAAATCATGCTCTGCATTTTGATTGTACTAATCTTGAAACAAGGAATGAAGTTCAAGACCTTTGTCCACATAGTGACCTTTACATTAGTGATGTATGCAAAAGAAGGCTAGATAATTACTTTTGGAGGAGCAAATCAAACTTCATGTTTGTTTGTTTTTTTCTTAACTATGAGATTTTGTATTTTCATAAAAAGAAGAGTCTTTACATCTCCAGTCATCACTGAGCCCACTGGTGTGGTAAAGACTCCAGAATTCCTGATGGTATAATGAAGCTGCCCAAGGGTCTTCAAAACCCATTGCCTGTGTTGCTTACCTGTACTCATTATTTTGGCTATGGAAGTCAATTCGAATCTCAGAATCTACTCATCTTCTCTACATTAGTATTTTTTTTCCTGCTAAATGGGTAAAATGAATGAGGATTCTGAGCCCAGGAAAGTATGTTGAGAAAAAGAAAAAGCCTATTTCTGCTTTCTCTCCTCTCTGGTAGATTTTGGCTGAAAAGGGTGTGAGATGAAGGATGAAGAGAGGGCTGTGGTTGGTGAGAAAGAGTGAATATTGGGTGGATCTTAATGTGTTTTAAAATGTAATCTTTAAAGCTCTTGTCATTGATGTAATTAATAAACACCAGGATGGAAACATTGAACGGTTAGAGGTAGTTTGAAATTGAGAGTAGATGGACCTTTTCAAAATACAATTTTCCTGGTAACCCTAAAAGAATTTGAGCATTGACAACATAATAAAACAGGTACTCTCACTTGTACTCATGAGGTTTAAAAAAATTGCTAGCAAAACACTAAAGACTTTTGGTTAGATAGCATATTTTCAGTTTAGGTGGTAGCAAAACTTCTTATTAGTTTTCAGCTCCATCTGATCTGATCCTTTGACATCCCCAGGTCAGTTTATAATGGATAATATCACTGAAGGTGTAGATTCCTGGGGCAAACAGGAAGCCAATTCTGTGAATAGCAGTGGGAGTGATCTCTGAGGGCTTGTAACCCTAAAGCAGCAGGCAAATCATCTTTAGAAACAGTATATTTTAGTCATGAAGTCTCCAAGCGAATTTGGAATAACTCAGCTTCTCATTCAAAGATAAACAATAATACTTTTAAGATACAGTACCAACAATGATGTGAATAATGAAATTAGTGAATACTATCACTGAAGAAAGTCAAATAAATAGTATCTTTTTTTAAAAAAAGGAACAGCTTTACTAAGATATGTTAAAATAAAAACTCTAGACAAAATAAATTTGACAGAGTTCATTTGAATAGAGAATGATTCATGAGTCAGGCAGCACTCAAAACTGGAAGAGAGGTTCAGAGAGCTCCATTCTAGGAGTGTGGGCAGTGAATTCACTAAGAAAAAGAAAATATTCAATTGGTTAGAGTGGAAAGACCCTAGTCAGAGGATGGTTGGTGATTACTGATTGGTAAGGTCACTAGTTTGTTCTTACTGTTTTCTTTGGTCTTTGGTTTGCTTATGTAGAAATTGAAAGCACTGCAACCTTCCCAGCCTAATGGCCTCTCAATTAAAACAATTTTAACAGATATAATTCATATATCATAAAATGTATTCCCTTAAAATATACAATTCAGTGGTTTTGGTGTGTTTGCAAAGTTGTGCAACAAACACAGTTACATAATTTTAGAACATTTATCATCCTCCAAAGAAACAATATGCCCATTAGTAGTCACTCCTCATTCCCCTTCCCCACAATTCTCAGCAACCAGGAATCTATTTCTGTCTTTATGGATTTGCCTATCCTGGCAAAGTTTTATAAATAAAATCATCCAATATGTGGCATTTTGCATCTGGTTTCTTTAACTTATTGTGATGTTTTCAAGGTTCATCCGTGTTGTAGCATGTTTAGTATCTTTTCCCATTTTGTGGCTGAATAATATTTCATTGTGTGGATATATCACATTTTTCTTATCCATTCATTGGTTAAGAATATACCATATAGGTTAAGAAACCCATATGAATATACCCATACAGGCATATGGGTTTTCATCTACTTTTTGGCTATTATTCACAGTGCTGCTATGAACATTTATGCATAAGTTTTTGTGTGGGCATATGTTTTTAATTCTATTGGGTATATACTTAGGAGTGATATTGCTAGGTCATATGGTAGCTCTATGTTTAAACTTTTAAGGAAATGACTATTTTTCAAAATAGCTGTAGCATTTTATGTAAATAATGTCTTCCCTCTAGCTTTATTAAAGTATAATGGACAAATAAAAATTGTATATATTTAACCATGCAACATGGGTATCTCCACTCCTATATTCATGGCAGCATTATTCACAATAGTGACAATATGAAAATAACCTAAGTGTCTATCAGTGGATGAATGACCAAAGAAAATGTGGGAAACATATGTAATGGAATATTACTGAGCCTTAAAAAAGAAGGAAATTGTGCCATCAGTAACCACATGGGTATACCTGGATGACAATATGTTAAGTGAAACAAGCCAGGCACAGAAAGACAAATATTGCATGATCTTCATATGTGGGACCTTAAAAAGTTGAATTCATAGAAACAAAGAGTAGAAGGTGGTTACCAGTAGTCAAAAGGTGGGAGAGGTGGGGAGAGAAATGATATCTTTTTGATTTCCAGAGATGAAGAAGTTTATTTGGCCCTGGAGACCATGTTGTCTCTATAGCTGTATTTTTTAAAATGTATCATATTTTGAGGATTTTAAAGGGTGTAGTTTCCTCCCATCCTGGCTCTATATCGTCTGTTTTGGCAAAGTCCCCTTCATGAACACTTATAGGCAGTTTATAAAGAGAAAAGGCCTAGATCAAAGAGTAAAACAAGTCCTTGGGCTCCTGCATGTACTCTGCCTTGATACTATTTCTTGTATTCTTCCTCCACTGAGAAGTTACTGCTTCCATTTATCACATTTGGACTATCTAATTTCAATAGCACTAAGAACATATAATAACTGAGCATCTACCATGTGCCATGCACTATGCTTATTACTGGGAAAATAAAAATAAATTTGAAATAAAACAATTAGGTATTACAATTCCCTATAGGTACTAGTAAGTGCTTCAGTAGAGATGCCAAAAAATAATTTTTCAAAGGCAGAATGGTGTAAAGCAGGGTATCTCAATTTTTTGGCACTATAAATATTTTGGGCCCGATAATTCTTTGTTGTGAGTGGTTGCTGTATGCATTGTGGATGTTTAACAGCATCTCTGGCCATTACCTACTAGTTGCCATTGGTACCAACCCGGTTGTAACAACCAAAAGTATCTCCATACATTGTCATTGTGGAAGTCAGGTTTCAGGACTTTGGGGAGGTAACAATGTTTCTGTTCCTCATCTTCAAAAATGAGAATAATAATAGCTACTTCATAGGATTGTTGTAAGGATTACATAAGATAATACATGTAGAACCACCTAACAAATTGCCTGGCACATGTAAGAGCTTGTTTGCTATTTATTCAATATTATATATCGAGTACCTCCTAGGTCCTAGGCTTTCTGTGAGATGTTGGTAAACAATGGTGAATAAAGCCAAGATAATCCTGTGCCCTTTGAAGCCGGTTGTCGTTTGAACCTGAAAGCTACTGTGATTGCTGTGGTCATATTGTCTTGCAAATAGGATCTGCTTATGTTTCGTGCTCTTCACTAGACTCTGAGTTGCTTTAAGGGAGAAACAAGCTAATTTTGTCTTTGTATTTTTATCGCAGATTATCTAGCAAGTGTCAAGCACATAGTAGGTACATGAAAATTGTTTGTTGAATAAACTAACAAAAAAAATGAACACCGGGAAGTTGTATAGATACACTTAAATGCTTTCCTGATGAATGCTGCTTGAACTCCAGCCAATTCCACTTTTTGGGCCATGGGTGAATTGTTGGCCCTGGCTCTACATTCACTTTTCTCCTGCAGTGTGGCAAGGCAATTCAGCAAGGCTTGGATCTCAGTTTGAACATATTGCAGAGGGTGGCCATGATCATTTTGTTTTATTCCCCTCTAATGTTTCTACTTTCATTAAACTTAGATGTTACAATGGTAAACTGAGAGAGGGCAAAAGAAATGAACAAGTAGGATATTATCTTGTTTCCTTATGTGAATGAAGGGCTGGAATTATGGATGATTATGTAACCAGACACCTGTTCCTTCAATTGTTCAATCATCCATTATTTTTTCATTTGGCAACATTTACTGAACATCTACTATCTAGTCTGGATCCTTTTCTGCCTCTCTGTTCTTTGATTACTGGGGTCAGTGCCTTGCTGTCCCATGCTCCCTCCCGTCTCCAGGCTTTTCCATATTCTGTTTCCTCTGCTTGGGCCGTAATTCTAATTAATTCTTATTTATTGTTGAGCTCTTAGTTTAAAGTTAACTTAGCATCCCCACTTCCACTCCATTGAAGATTAGAACAGAACCCACAGCTTTGAGCACTCAAAGCCCTGGAATTACTGTATTAGATTAGTACCTGTTGACCCCACTAAACCTGAAATCCTACAGAGACAACAGTTGTGTCAATTTTTCTCGCTACGGTTTCCTCACTTCTCAGCACAGCGCCAAGCGTACAATAGGTCCTTGCTAATGTTTTCAGATTGATTGCTGACTAATTGACTGCATGAATGAACAAATGCTAGGCACTGCTCAAGTTATGTCTGGTTTTTCTTAGGTGTTCTAAAAAATGCTGTACTGAACGGTGATTCTGACCTGTTTCAGGAGTGATAAGCGCTTGCTGGGCAGGCTCTCTCTAAGGCTGACCAGTGAGTATTCCTCTCAGTATAGGAGTGAGACTGAGAAAAAATTGGGAGAGGATGGACAGTAGGGCCCAGCCTTTTGCTAAAATAGGACCTGAAATCATCTTAGAGTAGCTGCCATCTTTGCCATAAAGTGTTTGATGGTATCAGCTACAGAATAAAAACTGTTCCTGTGCTCTCCACTTGACATGTGCACTATTTTTTTCCTCTCACCATTTGAAGCTAATATTCTTATTCACTGACTTTTGGCTTTTTGCCCTAGGAAACAGTGGTCTTTAATTCTTGAACTTATTTTTCTGTTCAAAGCAACTTTCCCGGGTCTGGTTAGGAGTTGGCTAGCCTCTGTGCTTGTTTGGCTTCTTAGTAAAAGGAAGATGAGGAAGGTGGTGGGGGAAGTGATGGGCAGATATGTTTTAACATACATAAAATGTATTCTGTAAGCCTATAAAAGTCAAATTTAAAATATGCATATTTGTTAAACAGTCCTTAGGCTGAGATGACTGGCATTTTTAAAAAATAAATGAATGCAAACAACCTTTATCTGGGCTTGCAATGTGCACAGTGAAATATTAACCACTCATCTCCTATGAATACTTCCCTTGCTCTGCACGGACTGGATGTTCTGCTGATTTGTGGCAGTGACACTTTTGGGTTTGCCAAGGAGAGATGTCTTGCTTGTTTCTCTGGTGACTGTGAAGCCTTGTTCACATCGTTGCTGCTGCCCACCAACTCTGAAAATACATCTTGCTGCACCAGACTGGAGGCCAATGGTGCAACATGATGCAGCACATTGCAAAGCTAAAATCTGAAACTCTAGCATGAATATTTATTTGTCATTTTGGAAAGCGACTCTGTTTTCCTGAGGCAGAGGCTGGAAAGAAAGACTGATGACCAGCCTCGAGTGGGCGGAGTGAGGAGGGAGAGGAAAGATGGAGAGGGGGCGATGTTGGTATGTATGCTTCCATTCGTTTCCTGATGGCTGATGCCACTTGGATAAAGGGCAGTATTTTCCACCCCTTCTGTGGAGGCCTCTAAATCAGCTGAGGTAGTGGTTACTATAAGTTAATGTCCATTAACCAATTTAATTGTGAAATCTGAAAAGACCACTTTTAGCATCAGATCCTAGAGGTATCATCTCTGGATGAGATTTTTCATTTCTCTGTTTATAGCAACCTGGAATGAGACTTGTTTTGTTATTTAAAAAACTTGTTTGTACAGTGATTTCAATAATTAAACCAAAACGTCACTACATCCATATGCCTTTTTATATCCTATTTCCTTGTGGAAAGGTTTATCCCATAGGAAGTACCCCCGTTTCAGTCAAGTTCAGCTTTTACCTTGGGAAAAATAAAAAATTAAAAAAAAAAAACCCAACTTGTCTTTTCAAATGTTTTACTTAAACTAAGGACAATTAAAATTATTTATACACAACCATGCCACAGAAGTAATGAGATGATTAAAATATTCTTAATGAGCTTGCATTTTCCAATTGTTTGACTTGATGTACCAATACATATTTATGACTTTAATTATTGTTTTGGCCCCAGAAAGTGTCTGTTTTTTAAAGATCAGCAGAGTTAATGAGAGAGTTGATACATTGACTTCTTGATTCTTTCCTTAGACTATTAGCAATTAGAATAATATACTGGGGTGGGGAAATAACAAATTCGCTTAAGTATCTTCTAGGCTCTATTAACACTTAAATTGGAAAGTCTCTTAGTTTGTTTTTTTTAAGTCATCTTTAAGCCTAAAGGGTCTGGTGAGTATAGCCTAATACACGTAGCATTTAGAGGCAATTAATTTGTATGATTGAGAAGAGTTTTATCTATCTCTGCCTCTTTATTTACCTTCTTCTCATCTCAATAGAAGAGGATGGGACTGAGAGGGGGAGGTTAATCCCACCATCTGTGCTTTGGCACCTCTTTTCTCTAAGATATCTCATTTCATCAGTTATTCCTCTATCCTGTTTCTTCAACCTCTGCCACTCCTTTCTCTCAGACTAAAAAAACACTAAGATCCCTCCAAGAGGATAAAACAATATAATTTTTAAAAAATTCCTCCTTTGACCTTGTATCACCAATGTTCCATTCCTTGCTTTTTCTCTTTCCCTTCACTTCTAAACCATCTTCTTTCTTGCTTATTTATTCTTCAACCTGCTGCAATCTGCCTTTTATGCCATCTCTCCGTAAAAAAAGCTTATCCCACCTTATTGGTGGCATCTGTTTTACTGCAGCCTGTGGACAGTCATCTCTCCTTACGTTACTTCTCTCTGTGGCAAATCCCTGTTGAAATACTGAACTCTTACCTTCTATGGAACCACATCTTCCTGGTTTTCTTTCTTTCCTTGGATTTATTTTCCTCAACGCAGCCTTAAATATTGGTGTTCCCGAGGATTTCAGTTTCTGCCTTCTTCTCTTTTTTCTCCCTCTGTATTTGTTCCTTGGGTTGATTTCATCTGGTCATGAGTTACTCTTGGTCATGATGACATGACTGAGAGCTAGAGGATTTGGAAGAAAGAATATAACATTTGAAGTCAAATCCACCTGTCTTTGAATTATGGTTCTGCCACTTACTAGCCTAGTAGCAGATTTAAAGCGATGATTCTTACTCTGCTCTGATGACTCCCAGTATCTTTAGTCCATATTGTCCTTCTGAAGTCTAGTACTATGTAGCTCTCATCGGAAGTCTCTTGCATGATGATTCATGGGTATGCAAGCTCCTTGTGTAAGAACGAATACCTTATTCCTGATCAAACTCCACCTCAGCCCTTCTTTTTAGCCTGTTTCCTCTCTTTTAATGAAAGAAATTGTCAGATATTCAGGACCCATGTTGGCCATTTCATCTCTATCTCTCCTCTTTTGTTAATTTTACAGTACTCATCAATATCATCAATGAGTCCATCAGTCTCTATTTTCATTTCCACTCTAGGTCAAGCCTCATCAACCAACTCTGGATTATTAAATTAGTTATTCAAAAAGGTTTACCAGCTCACCATATATGTGTTTTCAGTCTATTTTCTATAAAGTTTACAAATTAATATATCTAAACCACACTCTTTAAAGTATCTTATTACGTTGATGAAAATAATTAAACAATTAGTAAGAACACAACACCATTCATGAGTGCTTCCTGCATTTTTCTACAGCCACTTCACAACTGATGACTGACAGTCCCCACCTATATTAAACTCCACTTCCCCCCCAAGAATTTCTCATATTTTATTTCATTTTTTTTGGATTACACTAAAATTTACTTGTTACAAGGAGGGTGCTTCTACTCATTCTTCTCCTGGATAAATCCTGTGTGCATTTCAAAACTTGGTCCCTTGTGAGAACGTAAAAAGGTGCAGCTTCTATGGAAAATATTTTGATGCTTCCCCAAAAAGTTAAGCATAGAATTACCATACAATTCAGCAATTCCACTTCTAGGCATTTCCCTGGTGGTCTAGTGGTTAGGATTCAGTGCTCTCCCCCTTCTAGGCGTATAACCAAAGAAAATTGAAAATAGGGGCTCAAAGAGACATTTGTACTTGAATGTTCATAGCAGCATTATTCACAATAGCCAAAAAAATGGAAACAACCCAGTGTCCATCAACAGATAAACAGACAACCTAAATATAGTATATTCATACATCAAAATATTATTCAGCCATAAAAATGAATAAAGTTCTGATATATGTTAAAACATGGATGAACCTTGAAAACATTATGCTAAGTGAAATAAGTGTCACAGAAGGATAAATATTGTATGATTCCACTTGTATGAAGTATCTAGAACAGGAAAATTCATAGAGATGAAAAGTAGATTCGATGTTATGAGAGGTTGGGAAAGGGGAAATGGGAAGTTATTGATTAATGGGTACAGAGGTTTTGTTTGGGTTGATGAAAAACATTTTGGAAATGGTGGATGTTTGCACAACTTTGTGGATATAATGAACGCCACTGAATTATACTAACAATTATTTCCTAGGAACTCTAATTCATTGATGGTGGGAATGCAAAATGGTACAGCTACTTTGGCAGACAGTTTGACAGTTTCTTATAAAACTAAACATATTCCTACTGTATGAATCATTAACTGTGTTCTTTTGCATTTACCCAAATGAGGCGAAAACTTATGTCCACATAAAAACTGGCAAATGAATGTTCGTGGCTGCTTTGTTCATATATGCCAAAACTTAGATGCAAGCAAAATGTCCCATAGCAGGTGAATGGATAAACAAACTGTGGAATATCTGGACAATGGAATATTATTCAATACTAAAACAAAATGAGCTATCAAGCCATGAAGAGACAAGGAGGAAGCTTATGTGTATTACTAAATGAAAGAGCTAATATCAAAAATCCATGTACTGTATGATTTCAACTAAATGACATTCTGAAAAACTATGGCGACAATAAAATGATAGGTGGCTGCGAAACTACTAGGCAAGACAAGAGAAAGGGATGAATAGGCAGAGCACAGAGGATTTTTACAGAAGTAAAAGTACTCTTTATGATACTGCAGTGGTGCATATATGTCATCTTGCATTTGTCAAAACTCATAAACTGCACAACACCAAGAATAAACCCTAATGTAAACTATGAAGTTTGGGTGATGATGATGTGCCCATATAGATCCATCAAATGTATCAAATGTGCCACACTGATGTCAGATTTTGATAGTGTGGGAGGCCATGCATTTGTAAGGGTCAGGGAGTTTAAGAAAAATCCATGTACCTGTCTTAATCCATTTGTGTTGCTATAAAGGAATACTTGAGACTGGGTAATTTATTTTTAAAAATAGGTTTATCTGGCTATCTGTTCTCCAGACTGTGTAAGATGCATGGTGCTGACATCTATTTCTGGTGAGGACTTCAGACTGCTTCCATTCCTAGTGGAATGAGAGGTGGAGACAGCATGTGCAGATATCACATGTTGAGAGGAAGAGAGAGGAAGAGAGGGAGAGAGAGATAGAGAGAGCGAGAGAGTGAGAGAGAGGTGCCAGGCTCTTTCTAACAACCGGCCCTCCAGCCTTCATGGAAACTAACAGAATGAGAACTCACTTATTCCTGCAAGGACAGCACCAAGCCATTCGTGAGGAATTTGCTCCCTATGACCAAAATACCTCCCACTAGGCCCCACTTTCCAACACTGGGGACCAAATTTAAACATGATATTTGGAGGGTCAAGTATCCAGATTATAGCGGTACCTTCTGCTAAGTATAGCTGTTAATTCAAAACTAGTCTAAAAAATAAAGTCTGTCTAAAAAAACTTCCTCTTTTCAACCTTCACCGTATGCCTCTGTACTAGTTCTTTCCCTTCATCTAGAATCTATTCAGTTTTCTTCCAGGCCAGTAAAACAAACAAGTGAAACTCTGCTCTTTTGTGTCTTTATCTCCTGATGCTACTATCCTACCTCTAATGCCGTATCTCACTCCCTCGTTTCTTATACAAGCATCTCAGCAGTGTGAGTCTTCTCTGCTTGTTGGTTTTACTTCTTTTTTTACCTTTCACTCCTCAATCATCAACAATGTGGCTCCCATCCATGTCAGAACTGACAATACAGTCAGTAATGACTTCATGTTGCCAAACAAGATAGGCACATTTTGTTTCTCATCTGATTAACCTCATGCCAGCATAGGCTCCTTGTAGTAATCACCTTCTTAGGATTTATTTGCCTTGGTGTTTGTGGGGTAGCCTTTTTTTGCCTAAGTCAAACACTTTTCTGGCAATGTCTTTCAAAAATACTTCCTACCTTCCTCTGTGTTGTTGCCCCCATCCTCTAAAAACTCTGTTTGTAACCTGCCTTTTTTTATATTCTACATGCTTTTCCTGAATTAGTAATCTCTTGAGCATGGTGTTTAAGAAATTTCTATATGCAAATTATTCCCAATTCTACATATTTTATCCCTAACTTCTCCTCTCCAATCCAGACTCCAATTTCCTGCTGCTGCTGAACTCTCCATCTGGAGGTTCCATATTTACCTCCAGTTCAACATGTTTAAAACTGATTTCAGTGTCTGCTCCTCCCACTCCAGCCTGTTCACCTTCCTGAATTCATTATCTTTAAACACTGCAATGTCATCCTCCTCCTCATAGGAAGGTTATGAGGGATAAATGAGTCAATGTATGAAAGAGTTTAGCACAGAATCTGGCAAATATTTAGATCTCAATAAATTTTTGCTACTATTGCTGCTGTTATACTTATCTCAGCCAGTGTTATCACTGAACCACTTATACAAGCCAGAATAGCCAATATAATTACAAATCTCACTATCTCCAAGCCCCTGTTTCTCTCCCATGACCAAACAGCTATGAGATCTGGGCTTTGCTTTCATATCCAGCCTTCACTTCTACTATTACCTACATCCAAGTTTTGTTCTAGCAGGACTCATAACTTGAGTATTTTTATGATTTTTTTTGTCATTCTCCTCTCTTTTTTTCCTTTTTGTACACTCCCTTATGCCTGGAATGCTATTCTTTTCTCTGTTCACCCTCATAATTTTCTTTTTTTAAAAAATGATACATTTTATATATATATGGTAAATTTGGGGTACATGTGATAATTTAATGCATTCATATAATTTGTAAAGATCAAATCTCTGTAATTAGGATATCCATCACCTTAAATGTGTGTCTTTTCTTCATTCTAGAAACATTCAAATTGTTCTCTTCTAGCTATTTTGAAATATACAATAGATTATTGTAAACTATAGTCAACCTACTGATCTTTCAAACACTAGGTCTTATTCCTTCCACTAAACTGTATAATTGTACCCATTAACCAATTTCTCTTTATTCCTCCCTTTCCACTCCCTTACCTTCCCAGACTATGGTAACCACCAATCTAGCTCTCTATCATCATGAAATCCACCTTTTTAGCTCCCACATATGAGTGAAAACATGCAATATTTGTCTTTCTGTGTTTGGCTCATTTCACTTAATGACCTCCTCTTCCTTCTATGTTGCTGAAACTGACAGAATTTCATTCTTTTTTATGGTTGGATAATATTCCATTGTGTTTATATACCACATTTTCTTTATCTATTCATCTGTTGATTTGCACTTAGGTTGATTCCATATTTTGGCTATTGTGAATAGTGCTGCAATAAACATGGGAATGCAGACACCTCTTAGATATGGTAATTTCCTATCCTTTGGATGAATACCAGTGGTACAATTACTGGATCATATGATAGTTTTATTTTTAGTTTTTTGAGGAACTTTCATAGTTTTCTCATAGTGGCTCCACTAATTTACACACCCACCAATAATGTACAAAGGTTCCATTTCCTTTTCATCCTTATCAGCATCTGTTACTCCCTGTATTTCTGATAGAAGTCAGGGTTAAAGCATTGGACTGCAGACCAAGAGCATTTTTTCATCTACATGTTGGCCATGTTTATTTTCCTTTGAAAAAATGTCTATTCAGATATTTTGCTCACTTATTAAACAGATTGTTAATTTATTTTTGCTATTGAGTTTTTTGAGCTCCTTATATATTCTGGTTATTAATCACTTGTCAGATGGATAGTTTGCAAATATTTTCTCCCATTTTTGGGGTTGTGTCTTCACTTTGTTGATTATTTTCCTTTTGGTACAGGGAGTTTATAGCTTGATGTAATCCCATTTGTCTATTTTTGCTTTAATTGCTGGTGCTTTTGAAGTCTCCTGAAAAAGGAACACGGACCATACCAGTGTCCTGTTGCATTTCCCTAATGTTTTCCTTTAGTAGTTTTATAGTTTCAGGAGTTAAATTTAAATTTTTAATCCATTTCGATCTGATTTTTGTGTATGATGAAAAATTGGGGTCTAGTTTCATTTTTCTACATATTGTTACTCATTTTTCTTAGCATTATTCATTTAAAACACTACCCTTTTCCCATTGTATGTTCTTGGCAACTTTGTCAAAAATGAATTGGCTATAAATGCATAGATTTATATCTGGGTTCTCTGTTCCGTTCCATTGATCTCTGTCTGTTTTTATGCCAGTACCATGGTAACTTGGTTACTATAGTTTTGTAGTATATTTTGAAGTCAGGCAGTATGATGCCTCCAGTCTTGTTCTTTTTGCTCAGGATTGCTTTGGCTATTTGAGGTCTTTTGTGGGTCATATGCATTTCAGGATTGCTTTTCCTATTGATATGAATACTGTCTAGTATTTTTATAGGAATTGTATTGAATCTGTAAATTTTTTGTATAGTATTGTCATTTTAACAATATTAGTTCTTCTAATTCATAAGAATGGAATACCTTTCCATTTATCATGTTCTTTTCATTTTCTTTCATCAGTGTTGTATAGTTTTCCTTGTGTATATCTTTTACTTCTTTGTTTAAATTGATTCCAGGGCTTTTATATTTTTGTAGTTATTGTAAATAGGATTGCTTTCTTGATTTCTTTTTCAGATTGTTCTCTTAAGTCATATATAAATGTCACGGGTTTTTGTATGCTGATTTTGTTTCCTGCAACTTTACTGAATATATTAGTTTTAATAGATTTTTTTGTGGTGTTTTAATGTTTTTCTAAGTATAAAATCATGTCATATGCAAACAAGTCTAATTTGACATCTTTCTTTCCAAATTTAAATGCCCCTTAGTTCTTTCTCTTGCCTGATTGCTCTGGCCATTCTAGTATCACGTTGAATAAAAGTGGTTAAAGTGGGCATCGTTGTCTTATTCAAGATCCTAGAGGAAAGGCTTTCAATTTTTCACTGTTCAGTACCATGTTAGCTGTGAGTTTGTCATATATGGTCTTTATTATTTTGAGGTATGTTCCTTCCATACCCAGTTTGTTGAGGATTTTTATCTGAAAGGGATGTTGAATTATATTGAATACTTTTTCAGCATGTATTGAAATGAATATATGGATTTTGTCTTTGTTATTGTGATGTATCATATTTATTGATTTGCATATGTTAAACTGTTTTTGCATCCCTGGGATGAATCCTACTTGAACATAGTGAATGATCTTTTTATTGTGTTGTTCAATTTGGTTTGCTAGTATTTTGTTGAAGATTTTTGCTTCTATGGTCATCAGAGATGCTGGCTTGTAGTTTTCCTTTTGTGTTGTGTCCTTGTCTGGTTTTGATATGAGGGTAATGCTGGCCTTGTAGAATAAGTTTGGAAGTACTTTCTCCTCTTCAATGTTTCTGAAGAGTTTCTGTAGAATTGGTATTAATTCTTCTTTAAATGTCTGGTATAATTCAGCAGTGAATCTATCAGGTCCTGGGCTTTTCTTTGATGGGAGACTTTTTTATGGCTTTGATCTCATTTATCATTATAGGTTTGTTGAAATTTTCTGTTTCTTCATGGTTCATTCTTAGTTGGTTATATATGTTCACAAATTTCTCCATTTATTTTTGGTTTTCAAATTTGTTGGCATATAGCTTTTCATAATAGTCTCTGATGATTCTTTGTGTTACTGTAGTCTTAATTGTTCAACTTTTTTCATTTCTGATTTTATTTGGGTCTTCTTTTATTTAACTAAAAGTTTTTATTTTGTCTATTTTTTCAAAAAATAACTTTTTGTTTTGTTGATCTTGTGCATTATTTTCTAACTTTTGATTGAAGTTATTTCTCCTCTGACCTTTATTATTTCTTTTTTTTTTCCTGCTAATTTTGGGTTTGGCTTATTATTGCTTTTGGAGTTCCTTGAGGTGCATCCTTAGGTTGCTTATTTGAAATCTTTCTCCCTTTTTTGATATAAGCATTTATTGCTATGAACTTCCCTCTTAGTATTCCTTTTGTCATACCTCATAGATTTTGGTATGTTCAAGTTTCATGTTCATTTCTTTAAATAATTTTTTTATTTCCTTCTTAATTTCCTCTTTGACCCATTGGTCATTCACAATCCTGTTGTTTACTTTCCGTGGTTGTGTATTTTCCAAGGTTCCTCTTGTTATTGGTTTCTAGTTTTATTCTGTTGTGGTCAGAAAAGATACTCAATATAATATGTACTTTTCTGAGTTTGCTGAGACTTGTTTTGTGGCCTAATGTATGATCAATTCTGGATAATATTTCATGTGCTGATAAAAATAATGTATATTCATTAGGAGCTGGGCGAAATGGTCTATAAATTACAATTACGCTTATTTGGTCTAATGTGTAATTTAATTCCAATGTTTCTTTGTTTACCATTTTTTGTCTCAATGTTGTCTCCTTTATTGAGAGTGAGGTGTTGAAGTCCCCTGCTATAATTGTAGTCAGTATATCTCCCCATTTGTATCTACTAATGTTTGCTTTATTTATTTGGGAGCTCCAATTATTATGTCGTCTTGATGAATTGACCCTTTTATCTTTATATAGTGACTATATTTGTCTCTTTTGACAGTCTTTAATTTTTAGTCTATTTTATCTGATATAGGTATAACTACTCTGCTCTTTTTTGGTTTCTAGTTGCATGGAACACTTTTTTCCCACTCTCTTTCAGTTTCTGGATTTATAGGTGAAATGGGTGTCTTGTAGGCAGCATATCGTAGGGTCTTATCTCTATCCATTCAGCTACTTTATGCCTTTTAATTGGATAATTTAGTCAATTTACATTCAGAGTTATTATTAATAATTCAGAACTTACTGTGATAATTTTGTTGCTTGTTTTTGGTTATTGGGTAATTCCTCTCTTTTTTTTTCTTTCTTTCTTAGCATCTTCCTTCGTGGTTAAGTGATTTTCCTTGGTAGTGTGTTTTAATATATTTACTTTTTATTTTCAGTGAATCTGTTATAGGCTTTTGCATTGTGGTTACCATGAGGCTTACAAAAACCATCTTATAGATATAATAAGTTATTTTAAGGAGATGACAACTTATCTTACATTGAAAACAAACAAAGAAGCAAAGAAAGAAGTTTTTAAAGGCTCCACATTTTAACTTTATCCTTCATCTTCACATTTTGACTTTGTTGACTCAATTTATATATCTTATATTGCCTATCTCTTATCAGGTTGCTGTAACAATTATTGATTTTGATAGATTTGTCTTTTGAGCCTCACACTAGTGTTATTAGTGAATGGCAAATCACAGTTACAGTATTAGAGTATTCTTGGTTTGTCTATGTACTTAATTTTACTAGTGGGTTTTATAGCTTTAAATATTTTCTTTTTTTCATGTTAATGTCTTTTTTTTCTTTCAGATTGAACAACTTCCTTCAGCATTTCTTTTAAGATAGGCTGATAGTAGTCAATTCTCCCAGTGTTTGTTTGTCTGAGAAAGATTTATCTCTTATTCATATTTAAGGTTGGCTTTATTGGATATACTATTTTTGAATGGCATTTTTCTCTTCAGTACTTTGGAATTATTCTATTACCTCCTAGCTTGTATTGTTTCTATTGAGAAGTCTGTTGCCAGATGAATTGGAACACTTTTACATTCTATTTGCTTCTTTTCTTTTGCTACCTTTAAGATCTTCTCTCTGTTCTTGGCTTTTGAGAATTTGCTTATTATATGTCTTGGTGTAGTCTTATTTGGGTTGAATCAGCTTGGTGTTCTCATAAACTTTCTGTACCTGGATATTTATATCCTCAAATTTTGGGATGTTTTCAGTTATTATCTCTTTGAATAAACTTCCTAGCCTTTGCTTTTGTTCAACTTCCTCTTGAATACCACTAATTCTTAGATGTGGTCTTTTGAGATAATTTTCTTTATCTATGGGCAATCCTCTTCCTTTTACTCTTGTTTCTTTTTTCTCCTCTGACTGTATATTTTCAAACAGCCTGTTTTCAAGATCACTGCTTCTTTCCTCTGCTTGATCCATTCTGCTGTTGAGTATCCCTAATTAATCTTTTAGTTCAGCAAATATAGTTCTCAGTTCCAAGGTTTCTATTTATTTAAAAGATATTCCAATTTCATTAAATTTAACTAATAAATTTCTGAATTGTTTTCTTTGTTATCTTCAAAATCATTGAGTTCCCTTAAAATTGCAATTTTGAATTCTTTTGTCAGAGAATTCATATATCACTGTCTCATTAGAGTCAGTCACTGGTTTGTTGCTTTATATATTTGAGGAGGTTGTGATTCCCTGTTTGCTGTTGTTTCTTGTAGATATATATCTGTGTCTTTGCATTAATGGATTAGTAATTTATTCTAGTCTTGTATGTCTGGCCTGTTTTTCGGTTTTGGCTTTTGTTTGTTTTTAAGAGATGGGGTCTTGTTCTATCACCCAGGCTGGTGTGTAGTGGCATGGTCATAATAGCTCACTGCAGCCTCCAAAGGGATCCCCTTGCCTCAGCCTCACAAGTAACTGAGACTACAGATTTATGCCACTATGTATGGCTAATTAAAAAACGTTTTAGCAATGGGGGTCTCACTGTGTTGCCCAGGCAGGTCTGAAGCTTTTATCCTCAAACAATCCTCCCACTTCAGCCTCCTGAGTAGCTGCAGGTGCAAGTTTTGATTTCCATTGGATATTTTTGCTTAGAAATTATTTTTAATTTAAGTGTTTATTTCCTTTCTTTTTTTCCCCCACTAGGTTGCTGCCTCCTATTTGGCACTAGATGGTGTAGTAAGACTATGTTTACCTTAGTTTTAGTAAACAATTCGGGACAGGGAGTACCACCTGTCCCAAATAGGGAAGGTTCTAAAGGGAATATCCAGGTAGTGTAGCAAAGGTGGCTACAGGTACATGCCTAGTGGTCTTGTACAATGAACTTCCCACAGAATGGTGAAATTGAACAGCTACTCTGATTTGGTGTCTCCTTTGGCTGAGTTACAGAGCAGAGTCCAAGGCTGGGGATGGAAGTTCCACCTCCCTACTTTTTATTTGGCTGTGCTCAGTTATATTTCTCCCTTCAGGCACTTCTCATGCTTCCAATGGGTTGAAGCAGGGACAACCCAAAGGAGTTCACTTGAGTTTCCTGCCAGCAAACTGAAGGTGGGGAAGCTGGCTTTCCACCCCAGTCCTACTTTTTTTCAGTATAGAAACTGTGAATTTTCCCTGTCCCAAATTGTTTACTAAAACTAAGGTAAACATGGGCTTACCACACCATCTAGTGCCAAAAAGGAGGCAGCAACCTAGTGGGGCCGGGGAAGAAAGAAAATAAATACTTAAATAAATTAAAAATAATTTCTAAGCAAAAATATCCAATAGAAACCAAAACTTGTACCTGTAGCTACTCAGGAGGCTGAAGTGGGAGGATTATTTGAGGCTAAAAGCTTGAGACCTGCCTGGGCAACATAGTGAGACCCCCAATGCTAAAACTTTTTTTTTAATTAGCCAGACATGGTGGCATGCCACTGTAGTCTCAGTTACTTGGGAAAATTTTCCACATGCTTGGTTCTCGGCAGGTCATGAAGAGGGGTGTTGCAGATATGGAAGTCTGCTTCTCTTACTGTCTGTTTGGAGTTTTTTCTGCTTCTCTGTGGCCCTGAAAAGTGTCTCACCTTCTTATTTGAGTTCTGGGATATTGCTGATGATAATCTTGGTGCTGCATATTTGTTTTTGGTTTTCTGTTGGGGGAGTAAAGCAAGCTTGCTTCTATGCTGCCATTTTGGAACCAGAAGTCCCTAACTGCTACGTTTTCTAATCATTCTTCTACTCTGAGTTCGTCATCACCTCCTTTAGGGAATCTTTATTGCCTTTCAACTCTTGGTAAGATTATATGCTATTCTTGAATTTAACATAGTGTTCTATGCTTTTCTGTATCACACAAGCTTACCACCAGGGACAGTGAATTTCAAGAACCATTTGTTATTCACTTTTATTTTTCTTTCAACCAGCAGAGTGCCCAGCATATATTATGTATTTAATAAAAATTGGTGAAATTAAGCTAAACAGTTGACCGAGCTTAGACACTGAATGATAACAACCTCAAAGCCTTATATTCTATCTCCTCATATGTTTCAGAACTCAACTCTATAAATAAATCCCCATTAAATTTTCTTTATGTTAGATTCCAGCTGTATTTTGAAAATTAAGGAGGAAGATTTTAGATCCTGATCTTCCCATTTTTAACTTGCTGATCAAGGTACCAATGTCTTAAGCAGATATTTAACCATATGTAAAACTTGACAAGTTCAAGAGTAGAATCCCCAGAATCCATATGTTCATTTAATCAGTATTACTAGGCAAGGCATCTTTATAAAGTATTTTTATTTTTACTTAAAAAAAGTAGATTACAATTTTCCACTAATTATAACTGTGGTAGAAATCAGTATGGTAATATCAGAAAGCATGGAAATACACAGAGAAAGAAAACAAAAATCAGCCATAATTCTGCCACCAAAGATAACAACTGTTAAAATTTGGTGCATGGTCTGCCAGAATTTTCCATGATATTTCTTTGCAACAATACTACAATTTGCTGTTTTGAAGTCTCTTTCATTTTTTTTTTCTTAGCAATATAAGAACATCATTTTTCCAGGCAATAAAGATTTGCCTCTAATGCTGTTTTTAATTTCAGCTTGGTGTTTTATTGTATGACTATAACCCTTTATTATGAACATTGAAGTTTCCAAAAACTATTATGAAATTTTTATGTACATATTGTTGCTATATTATCTATTTAGATAGTTTGTGTGATGGGGTATTTATTTACATGTATTAGTATAGGGTTTAAGTATGCAATTACATTTTAGAATCTTGTTTATGTGAATGTCGCCCTTGAAAACATGGACAAATAAAGGGCCACAATAATTCATGTCTTCCAGTTCTGTAGCTAAGATGAAAATAATACTTATTTGTAGATTTTTGGTGGTGATTTTGCAAGTCATTCATTTATGTGGGGTTGGTAAGTCATGTAACTTTATGCCTTTCAATGCTTTGCCAGTAAAATGGAACTTATAATACTTGCCTCATCCTCCATGGTGAAGACAGGAGAGTATATCTAAGCACTGAGAGAAGTAAAATCACATATAGATTATGATTTTCTAGTTTTTCTCATTGTTCTTCCTTATTGTGATTTTGTTTGGCATTAGTTTTTCCACTCATCCATCTTATCATAAATGATGACTCTCTTAGGTATAATTTCCTTTTTGTTCGTGTGTGTTACATGGATTTCTTTTCTTACAAGGCAATATTTAGTGCGACACAGGAACACATAATAAATATATTTTTAAATTACATTTCAAAGTGAGGTATTGTATCAAAGTGAACCTTAAAATATGGGAAGCCTCTGAAGTGGAGGAAAAGATGAAACAAATGGATTAAATGAGATGTGGCCACCACAGGGGATATTCTACTTCATAGAAGTCCTAGAAATCTCAATGAAATTACTACATAATTTATGCAGGTTCATAAATAATCCATCTCAACCTTTTTCTTTAAGAAGTCAGTTTTCAAGTGCATAAACTAAGCAATCCTGGTGACCCACCTCCAACATGAGATGGGGAAATCTATTTCAAGCTTAAAAAATTACTTCTTGGCTTGTGGTTAATGGAATATTTGCCAGTTTCTTTATCGAGGCCAAAGGGACATTAGAAAATGCACACTCTTTGATCATTTATTAATGCACCATGCTCTGTGACTGTTAAAATAATTTTAGCATTCAGGAATTGGCCTAGGAGAGTGGAAGAAGCTTGAGAGGATGGCCGAACTGTATTTTGAAAAGTGCTTTTACCGTCCTGGCTGAACTGTGCTATATAATTCTTGTCCTTGCTATAATTAGACACAGGTATCAGTATTACAATACCATTTTTATTAATGGGGAAAAAAGGAGCAGGCGAGATAAAGAGGTGATGTTTTATTCTTTGAATAACTCAGAGTCTGCACAAAAAATGAGAGCACTAGGTTCTGATCCAGAATTCCAGCCACCCCATCATCCTGCATTCCAAGGCTCATAAGTAACTTAAAGTATTAGATAGTATAGATTTCCTTTCAATGATGGATGAAGGTCTTACCTTAGTCATGATAGGAGCCTCACATGTGCCTAAAAACTGGGGATTAGCCCTGTGGTGACCAGGCATGATTGTCCCTATCTTCCTGGAGAGATGTTCCATAAGTGAAGAGATCATCCATCATCAGTAAAAATAACATTCCCTTCAGCCTTCTAACACAAAGGATTTGTCTCCCAAATGTGCACATCTGGAAATCTTATCTAGGCTTGCATAATGGCCAGTGTTTAAGCATAATCTGTGTATAAGTAAATTCAGCTGAGAGGCAAACTCTGAAGCCTTGGCACTACTGAGTTCTCTTCTGTTAAGTTTTACTGTCTGCACAAGAAAATTAACAGGAGGTGGACAAGAGGCTCTAAACAGATGACTTTACAAAGAATATGGCCATGCTTCCTGATATAAAATTGTATTTGCTATGCAGCACCACTGTATGGTTAAGCAGCTCTCAGTGCTATGAGCCAGTTCCTCTGCTCTTTTGGACAAAACTGTCTTCTGATTTTAGGGATGTGTGTCCATGAGGAAGGGTGGGTATACAAGAGGGTACTGAATTTATGTTCTTTGTATATTATTGGCAATGAATGTTCCAACTTTCTTGCGTGGATTATCTGTACTAATCTCTAAAAAGTCTTCAAAGGGACATTATTGTATAGTTGAGAAATCTGTTATACAAAGGGTGACTTGACATGGCTAGAAGTGATGTAACACACATTAAAATCCATCGATATAACTTCATTAGTTTTCCTATCATTTCTTCCATGAACATTTTCAAGATTCTACCATTGGGCATTTGTTGACTTTTTCCTTCTGTTAACTTGCTGGAGAAAATTACCAGAAAGCCGCTTCTGCTGATGAAGAGAATTGGTGTAGATGGAAGGACCACATGGAGTCCATGGGGACAGCTGCTGGCTTACCTAGTGTTGGTGATGTTATTGAAAATCCAAACTCAAGAAATCACACGATTTTCTGCCTTCTCTTGGTTTTCAGGGATCTTCCATGTGGATGACTATTGGTGGAATTATCATTGATGGAGCAATGCATGCCTTATTATAAGCCTCTTTCAAACCAAGCTGCTTATAATTTGATCTGTGGTTTTTCAGAGGTTCTAGGCCTTTATTGAAAGCTCAGAGTTCTTCAATAATAACAGGTGAAAATGGAAAGAAATACCATTTCTAAGAGGGAGTTCTGATACTTCATTTTGTCTCTGTACTGAAAGCTCAGAGTTCTTCAATAATACCAGGTGAAAATGGAAAGAAATACCATTTCTAAGAGGGAGTTCTGATACTTCTTTTTGTCTCTGTACCATTTAGAAAACTGGGAATATTTTAGTTTCATCAAGATCTTATTCAATGTATTACATTAGGTAAGAGTTGGTCTCTTCAGTCAGGCAGATCTAAGTTTAAATTGTGGCTCTGCCACTTCTAAGTTCTCTGACTGTAACAACAACTTTAACAACTTTACCTGAACTGGTTTTGCTATCTGTGAAACAGAGACCTTCATAATTCCTTACCTTATAGGGTTGTTTTGACACTTAAATAAAATAGTTGTGGTAAATCACTTAGTACAGAGCTGGGCAATGTTGATGTTGATTGTTATGTTTATTTTTACATACTGATTCAAATGATTCTAGAAAACATTTATGACATTATTAAGCAAAAGTAGTAGAAGATGATGCCCACAGTTGTTGCAACTATATAAAAATAAAAATGATTACAAATGGAGGCAGAATAGCTGAGCTTTACACCTTGGCCTTTGGAGTCTGACCTGAGTTCAAATTTTGGTCCAAAAACTTCTCTGTGTGATTCTGGAATTTTTTCTTAACCATCCTAAGCCTCAGTTTTCCCTTATGTAAAATAAAGTTAATTATAGTTCATATATAATCAGGGTGCTTTAAGGATTACATGAGATTGGTCCTATAAAGTTCTTAGAGTAGTGTCTGACAAGTAGCAAGAGAGCAATAAATGTTAAATATTGCAAGGCAGTAATAAATATATTTATTTCAGTCTGATGAGATTGTCAGCATTTTAACTTAAGTAACATTTATCTAAGACTATTTTTTTCATTGTTATCTTAGTATTAAAGTGGGAACCCTTCCACAGAATCAGTGTAATCCAAGTCTGCCTTTAGAATTAAAATTCGAAGTGATATTTGTGATTTCAATATTTATGTCCCCTGACTCTTGTGATCATTTTTAGTAGAAATTCCCTGAAAATATCCAAGGAAGCCCACCTTGTGACAACCCAGACTAAAGAAGACAAATCAAAGGAAGCAAAAAGAGGACATGAATAGTTCTTTGCTACATATGAAAACAGGATTGTTGTTTGGGAATATACTTTTCCAGATGAGGAAGTTGAAATATAATGAGAACCTCATTTTTAGTTCCCTATGGGAATAAGGATGACAGGGCCATCTTTGTGAGTGGAGAAGCAAAGGAAGTGGCATGATGATTCCAGTAATGTCATCGTTATCAATTAGGCCCACCAAGATCCCCTGAGATGCATGCACTTCTAGTCTCCAAGTCTGTCACATGGAACCTGTGTGTCAGAGCCAGGAGTGACCTTAGCAAACACCTTGTCAAACCTTCTCATTTGCAGAATGGTGAAGTGAATTGGTGCTTATGCAGCTGATACATGGAGTAACCACTGCTTAAACATTCTCTCACAGCTCCTAGTCTAGTGCTTTTTCCACTCTGCAGGGACCTCTCTGCTCTAGCCAAATTTGAAGAAATTACCTTACAGAGAAAGGCACATTCAATAAAGAAATTAAACAGTTTGGGGGCCAGGAAAGTTCCTTAACTTCTCTGAATTTCAATGGCCTTAACTGCACTGAGTTGAAATGAGTAAATTAGATAATGTCTTCATAACATCAGCCAATAACAATAAAAATTAACAAATATTAAGCACTTATCATGAGCCAAATGTTACTCTAACTGCTGTCTTATATAACTATCTCAATCTTCCGAATAATTCACATTGTGGAGTAGTTACTATCATTATCTCCCTGTGATAATGGAGACAAAATGAATTGCCCAGAGTCATATGGTAGGTGATGGAGTGAGATTTTATTAGTGTTCTGACTTCAAAACCCACATTCCCATTTATCATGAAATTCTGCCTCCTTAGTGGGTGCTGCATACGTGGAAGCTGCTACTATTATGACCAACCTCACCTAAGGTACACTGACAACCTGAGTGATAATGGCATTTGCTTTCTGGTAGCATTTTGTCAGTATCTGTGGCACAGTAAAGGCAAAATGGGTGATGTCTCTAATAGCTAATCAGAACAGTTTCCCTGATTGTTTGGATTGCTAACTTAGTTCTTAATGCCCAGGTAATTGCAAAAATGGCTTTAAGTGAATGGAAGATGAGAGGGCCCCCAAATTAAGGTGCATGCCAGCAAGTGATGCTTCCCTCCTTTCAAAGGGAGAATAAAGAAAGATACTAATGTTTGTGAAGTGCTTGCTATGGGCTGAGAACTTTGCCATTTGATTTGCATAGTTCTCTCTCTCTCTCTCTCTTTCTCTTTGAGACAGAGTCTTGCTTTGTTGCCTAGGCTGGAATGCAGTGGAGCAGTGACCTCAGATCTTGGCTCACTGCAACCCCCACCTCCTAGGTTCAATCAGTTCTCCTGCCCCAGCCTCTGGAGTAGCTGGGATTATAGGTGTCTACCACTATGCCCTACTAGTTTTTTGTACTAGTTTTCAATGTACTATTTTTATAGAAATGGAGTTTTACCACGTCGGCCAGGATTCTCCCCAACTCCTGACCTCAAATGATCCACCTAACTTGGCCTCCAAAAGGGCTGGGATTACAGGTGTGAGCCACCGCACCCGACCACGTAGTTCTCTCAATTAAATTTTGTTATAACCCACAAAGGTCTTTGCAATTGTTTTTGTTTTATGAATGAGTTCACTTAAACTCAGAGAAAGAAAATAACTTTTTCATAGCTGTATGACAAATCAAGTGTCAGAGATAAAATTTGAACCCAAGTCTGTGGGCCATCAAAGACCGTGAACTTTCTTTATCACACTACCTTCTGGACAGGTTTATTTTTATCTTTTGACTTCTCTTGACCACAGTGAGACGAACACACACTCCCCCAGTGCACACAGGTAACCTTCCTCGCACATACAAACCCTGCCTGTCACAGCCGTCTTCCTCCCCTCCCTTCATGTGGGGTGGGTCCTTTGAGGAATCCTCCTCTTCTTCATTGTGCTAATTAGATTGATTCCTAGGAATTGATGAAAATGGACAGACATGTGCTAATGGAGGTTCTGAATCACTGCACTAATGCACTGCATCATTTATTCATCTATGTAGACCTATATGAGTAGAAAGAAAGCTGTGCCTCCTTGTAATAAAACCCAGATGAGCTTGCAAAGTGTAATCAAGTCCACTGGGCATTTAAATTCTGAGGCACACATCAAGGCTGCTCTTTGAACAGGTGCTACAGCTGAGCCGTGGGGAAATTACATGAAATACTGAATTCACCCAGAAGACAGTGAGTGTCCCGAAGGAGGTAAATAGGAACTTCTGCATCGGAATCCAGGGCTTACTCCTGGGGCCCGCCTTCTGGCTTCAGATCATGAGATTAAGAAAGGCCTGGCTTGGAATTTGCGTGAAGGAAGATAGCTTTGTGTGTGTGTGTGTGTGTGTGTGTGTGTGTATGTGTGTGTGTGTGCATTTCTGTCTTTCACTTGTCCATTCTTTCAACAAGTGTTGAGACTCTATTGAGTGGAGACACTGCTAGGTGCTGAGCTTACACTAGTGAACCAGACATGACACCGGTGCTTGTATATAGACCTAAGAGTTGAGACGCAGTGTTTTGCCACCATATTATCTGTTATGATTCATGTAATGAATAATATAATGTATTACTGTAATTGCCACTCATCTGCCCTTGTGTCTAATCAGTTACTCTTGTGTAGTAACACTCTGGGCAAGGAGAGATAACAAATTAGCAAATATGGTCCTTCTGCCATCAGCTAACCTCTGACACACACCTAGAAGTATCAGGGTCCCATATTTTTTTGAGCCACTCGAACCACTTTGCTGTCTTTTCTCTGTAGCCAATCTGGTCAACCTATGATGTCTAGTCTCTGAAGCAGGAGTCAGAGCTTCTCTTCTTGGAAGCCCAAACACTGTTGAGGTATGAATTGAAGCTGTGTAGTGCAATGGGAGGAATTATGCTCTGAAATCAGATACATCTGAGGTATATCCTGGACCTGCCATAGACTAACAGGTGACGAGGAACAACTCCTAGGCACAGAGCCTCGATTACTCCTATATAGAAGGAGGAAAACAATGTCTTGCCTGTGAGGTCTGCTGAATTAAATAAGATAATGCATACAAAGCTCTTGGAATTCAACAAATGTGAGTTCTCCACACCTCAAGCATTTGCTCAGTTTCACGTCAGTTCTTTTGCTACCTAGGAAAGCATGTCTGGATATAATGTGAGTTATCATATAAAATCCTCACAAACTAGGTCCAGTTTATTTTCCAGCCTCATGCATAGAGCTTTGGGTGGTTGAGGTTACATCTGTCCCAATGTATCATAAGGGGCTTTGTCTACGAGAGTAGGAATTCTTGAGGGCCGAGGTCATGGCCAATGTGTTCTTTTATCTGTCAAGTTTAACTGAGTTCTAGACTGCCATGTGCACTTAATAAAATGCTTGTTAAATTAAAGGATATCCCAATAGCATATTACTGCTGTATGTCAAACACCTCAATGACTTTATAATGACATTTGAATCTCTTTACTATCCGATTAGATCTTAACTCCAAAGTCTCCTTTATTTCCAGAGCTGTTGTCTTAAAAAATATATAATTTAGAAAAACTTTGTATTAAGAATGCCATTTAAAACTGCTTGGCTGTCTTGGGTTATAGCCATTTGATTATGCAGCTAAAAATGATACTATGACATCTTGCAGCTTGCTGGGAAAACCCATAAGGTTAATACTTGATTACAAAATCAAGTTTGCAACAATTGCAATGGAGCTTATGTCAGCAGTTTCTTTAATGACAAGGTAATTTTAACTGAAATGTCTGCATTATTTTGTTTACTCATGGTCTAAGCATGTGAGTATTTTTTCATGCTGCATTCAGTCACATTAAACGCTAACCGTAAGGCATCTTATTTGAACATAGCATTTTTAATTTCATAAATTCCAAGTGCTGGCAAATAATCATTACTTTATTATTCTTATTTTAGGGGTTAAAAACTGAGTCTGAGGTTAAAATAACTACAGATCAAAAACAAGTACACAGACCAAAACAACACTATTTGGGATTAACTAGAGGAAAAGTCAATGTAAATTAATAAACAGTCTAAATATGTGTTATAAAATATGATATTATTATTATTATTATTATTTTTTTTTTGAGACGGAGTCTCACGCTGTTGCCCAGGCTGGAGTGCAGTGGCGCGATCTCGGCTCACTGCAAGCTCCGCCTCCCGGGTTCCCGCCATTCTCCTGCCTCAGCCTCCTGAGTAGCTGGGACTATAGGCGCCCGCCACCGCGCCCGGCTAATTTTTTGTATTTTTAGTAGAGACGGGGTTTCACTGTGGTCTCGATCTCCTGACCTTGTGATCCGCCCGCCTCGGCCTCCCAAAGTGCTGGGATTACAGGCTTGAGCCACCGCGCCAGGCCGATATTATTATTTTTAATGATATAATATCACTCATTCAAAAGTAATTTTTTGATATGGTCTACATTAGAAATTATTTGATCATCAGAAAGAGGAATATAAAATTAATTTTTTATACAACATTGATCCTATAAGTGGAACAGTCACAAAAGTAATAAAATATGTAGATATGCAAAACTGGTGAGGTGTTTTCCTATATTACAGAAATTAGAAATGGGAAAAATAAGTTATTAATAATTATAACAGACATTGAAATCGTAATGACAGAGTGTTATGGTCTTCTTAGGCCAGACACATGAGTTCAGCTTTGGTTGAGCCTTGCTTCTTTGGTGTGAAGTCCCTGAGGGTGGTCCATGCATAAAAAAGTCAAAGCAGCTCATGGTAACTCTTTATTACTTGGGACTTTGGTCCAGTAATTTAAGCTGGACCACAGGGAGTGCTGTTTTATTTTCCTGGGCTATATGGGATTAAATAACCCAGAAATAAAATAATTAAAGACCAGTTCTTCCTTCTTTCCTGAAGCCCAAACCAGAGCTAATTATTTTTCTCGTTAGTTGGAGGAAAGGCCATCCCAAATTAGCTGGGTACAGGAAATGACGCTAGAGACAGATCAAGAGAGAAGGCTTCACCAATGCCTAGAGCTGACTGGCCTAGCCTTTTGCCTTCCCCTTGCCATGGCATTCAGAAGAATGGGGAGGTGGTGGTAGGGGAGGGGAGACATATACACACACACACACACACACACACACACACAAATACACACAGAGAGAGGGGGAGAGAGAGAGACACACACACAGAAGGAATAAAAATAAGAGCAAACAAATGCTGAGTACACAGACACAATGGACAAAATAAGGAAGAGAATTAAGTGAAACTAAACACAATTATTATTAGATTTTAAGTGACTCCACTCAATGGTTTATTGCCAAAAAGATGTTAAACCTGATCTAACTTTAGCGGGTCTTCTTCCTTGTGAGATGCAGTAAAGGGAAGGGCATAAAGAATTCTGCCTGAAGGTCAACATCCGAACCCTTTACATACGTTATCTTACCAGGTGTGTGGTGGGTACTATTAATAGCCCCATTTTATAGATGAGTAAACTGAGTTTCAAAGAGTTCAAGAAATTTGCCCAATTCATAAAGTTAGTAAGCTATGGTCATTCTAATAAAAGTCTGTCTTACTCAAGCTTTCAAAACCAGACCTTACAACAGTTCCAGTGCCACCAATTATTCATTGTGTTCCCTCCAGCAAACCAGATACTGAACAAAAACTTGTTAAATGAAGAAATTCCAAGAAGAAACTATCTGGCTTCTCAGACCGAGGCAAATTAATCCTACTTTTTAGAGCTGCTGTAAAAATTAAATGAAAACGTTGAATGATGAGCTTTAGAAGAAAATGTAAAAAGACTCTTAAAGGGCGGAAGTAAATTCTTAGTGAATTATAAGGATGATCTGGACTTCTTTTGTGTCTTTACATCTGTAACCTTTAAGGCTTATGTCAGAAAGAGCAAGTATTCTTTTACTGTCTGTTATTTGGGACCACCACTAGGAGTGAGACTGGCCATTCCTCTTTGAGTGGACTGTGACGCTCTAGCATTCTTATAAATGCGTGCTTCTAAAGTGCTTGCACGCATTTAGTTCCCTAAAGAAATATAAGAATTCTTCATTCCTGTCTTGTGAGCATGATTATTTCCCCTGCATAATTCAAACATACCAGTTTAAAGATGAATAATTACACTCTCAAAATAAGTAAGGAATCAGTTAATTTTTGCTTTCTCTGTAACAGTTACCTGCAAACAAAATACGTGATTCCCAACTAAAGCGCCACGTTGTAACCTGTGAGTTGCTCAGGAGGTGGGGGTCGATTTAATACAAATCTTCAGAATGAAACCTCAATGCAATACTTAGGCAAGTGGTCAGGGAGTGTCTGCTTACTTTGAACCCTTTCAGGAAGAGTTGGTTCAGTTTTGAAATTGCTGGCTTCTCTGTAGTGTTTAAATTATCATTGAATTTGTAGAGATTCAGTTGAACCACTCAAAAAAAATTATGGATTCATCAAGGCTTACCTAGATAATTCAACCCAGGAGTCTAAACATATGTTCGGTACATTAAACACTACACCACTCTCTCCCACCCCCCTTTTATAGGGCAATACTCCAATTTTACTCCACCTACCACATAAGCCCAACAAATTACCTCGTATTTTCTATGCCTCACTCTCTGTAAGCAAATTATCAAGTCATCTTGGTCCTAAGAAAAACTGATTTTAACCAAAGTATTCTCTCTTCATTTACCAAACTTCTTTGTTGAAAATACCTACTTCATCTTCACTTTTTTCTTATCTTCTGCTCTACAAGACACTTTCATTTTCACAGCTAAGCTCTGATAAAACAGAAAAATTAACACATTTTATTTCGATCCAACTGGTAACAACACCAACAGAATTTGGCCTAAGGTGCTAATCTGCTCTTCACTCCTTTTTGTAATCAGCATCATCATTTATCTGTGTCACTCAAGGTGGGAGCACCACCTTTGAGAACACATTTAGTCTGTAGGCTTGATAAGAGAACTTTATAACTTGCAACCCTGATTCCCATATTTTATTCATGATTTTGGTACTCCTAGTCATTATTTCAGTAACCGTCCATTCAAGGCAGCAGGTTAATGTATATGATAAATTTCTCTGCTAATGGCTCCAACAATTGACTGTCATGGCTGGAGGCAGTCTCTGGCAGACAGTATAAGGCTATTCTTCGTTGGTGATGCAACTGCATGAATTCTATGTATGTACTGACTAATTCAAAGGGACTTAAACTATTTGGGAGAAGGTACTCAGCCAAATTACATTTCTAAACTGTGAATTGTCAGGATTGGAATTAAACTCACTTTAAACATTGTAGTTCATAACCTTTTACTATTGCAGCATTTTAGATGAATGGATAGGAATTCATTTTATTGAGATAACTGGAGCATTCTTCCATATAAAATACTGAACTATAATCACTGGACTGGAAGACCTACATTAGATTCAGATATGCCAGTAATTCTCTATGTGACCTTAATTAATTTAATTAACTTTTTTGGGTCTTACTTTCCAGATGATGGTTTGCATACTTTGATAATAGATGCTCAGCAAGTACTGTTGAGTGAATGTGTTGTTAGAATTTAAAATCTCTCTTGCTGCCAAAATTCTATTTGGCAATAATCCAGACTTACAGATTCTTTCTTATCTGTTTTCTCTCTTCCTAGTCTCATTCTCTTAGTTCAGACCATCATTTCTTTCCAAGATTATGTCAATTGTTGTCTGTTTTCCTGCTTCTGCTTTTCCCCCTTTGTTAGTGTCTTCACAACGCAATGAAAGTGATCTTTCTGAAGCACACATTTGGTTGTTCACTTTCATGCCTAAGGTTTCTCTATTGCCTTTACTATAGAGCACAGATCTTTGCCGTGGCTTAGACCTGGCTCTAGTTTACTTCTTCAGCTTCATTTTCTCACTCCTCCTTTCCTTTTTGAACACTTTGATTTCTGGTGTTTTTGTAAGAAGGTGTTTTTTACCTTGAGATCCTTGTACCAGATATTCGTTCTGCTTAAAACACTGGTCTCCCCTCTCTGACAAGCTGGTTCTTCCTAGTCATCCTTCAGATTGTAACTTGCAAGTTAATTTCTCTAAGAGGCCTTTGCTGACATCCTGAATTTAGTGCTAGGTCTCCACTCCTTAATGTTCTTATGAAATCGTGTTTCTCACCCATCTCAGCAGGCTTTACATGTAGTGAAGTGACTATGTCTTTGTCTCTAACTGTCCCTAGACGGTGAGTTGTACTGAAGGATGAAAGCTTTATTTACCTTGACTCCTGCTGAATTACCAGTCTCTAGCAAAGTGTCTGGCACATTATAGATGTTCAATAAATATTTGTTAAATGGATTAATAAATGCAACAAACAACAGAAATTTGTTTATGTTGTTTCACTCTTTTTTATAGAACATGGAGTTGAGTTTATTACTGTGCACCGTTTCCAATTTCGCATGTCTATCTGATGTAAAATGTGTTTTATATGTACAGAAAAAACAAGGATATGTGTTTATTTTTGAGCATAAATATGCACTTTATTACTCAAGAGAAAGAAAGAGAGAAAAGAATAATATGTAAGTATTAAGGAATGGAAACAAATAAATGATTTGTTTATTACTAATTTCCATGCAGGCATACTAGGCTAAAAATGGTATGCCATCGGTTATCCTCACATACCTTAAATTGTATCAATAGGTTCTCTGGATTGTCAAATGAAAAGTATTATGCCCTTCTGGGAGGGAAATCACTTTCTAATAATGAACTAACTGTGAAACATTAGCATCTGTGGAGAAAGATATTTGAAAATAATAATACAGACATTAACTCAAAACCTAATTTCCTTTGCTTAGTATGTTCAGTAGGTTCAGAGAAGAAACTCATAGAAAATTGTTTCAGATGGCAAATGCAAATTATTTAATGGATTCACCCCATGGTATGGAAATCTCTGTGAGACAGGCTATGAGCAAACTATGAGGTGATGCTTAAATTATATTTTAGTAAACTATGTTTTCTTCCCATATACATTTCTGGAATGGTTGGCTCTCTAGATTAATATTTTGATTCTAGAGCCAAAAGGATTGGCTGAATAATGAATGTGGTAGTCAGAGAAAGAAACTAGTTGAGGATGCCTGTAAGTTCTGGCCTGAGAAACTGGGCAGATGGTATTGCTATCAACAGGGAGAAAGAAGATTGAAGATGAAATAGGTTTTGGGGATAAGATCAAAATTCAGCTGCAGACATGTTAAGTTGTTTGACATTTTTATTAGACACATGCCAGAGGAGATGTTGAGTGGGTAGGGTGTAGATAAGTCTGTACTTTGGGGAGATAAATTAATGCAGGATGTATGGTTGTGAAACTTATTGGCACAAAAATGGTACTTAAAGCTCTGAGACTAGGTGATATCACCTAAGTGAATGTAAATGCACAAGGAAAGAGGAGCAAGGACTGAGGCTTG
Organism: Macaca fascicularis; assembly: GCF_037993035.2. Classification (NCBI taxonomy): domain Eukaryota; kingdom Metazoa; phylum Chordata; class Mammalia; order Primates; family Cercopithecidae; genus Macaca; species Macaca fascicularis. The sequence goes on along the minus strand of NC_088388.1, from coordinate 91,124,318 downwards.
GAGCACCCTAATGTTAAAGGCTGGAGAAGAGGAGGAGCCAGCAAAGACAAATGAAAGACTGGTGAGGGAGAAGGAGCACCAGGAGAAAGTGGTGGCCAGGCAGCGAAGTGAAGAAAGCGAATTGGCTGTGCTAAATACTGTTGGTAGACCCATAAGATAGGACTGAAATTGACTCTTAGCTTTAGCAATGTGGTGGTCATTGGTGCCTTAGAGAATAGAAGAGGAAGGAGCAAGATCCTGAGTGGGGTGGGTCTAATAGAGACTGGGAGGAAAATAATTCTAGACTGTGAGAACAGACAATTTTCTATAATCCATATTTCACATCTTTATGAGAATTTTTGACCTAGTTCTGAATGATCCTTTTCTGGATTTTCACATATTACAAGTTCCTTAGAAGCAGAATCACTTTCCTTCAATTAAAAAAAGTTCTGGTAACAAAAAACAATGTAGATGAGCAGCAGTGGGAAAGCATATGGACTGTATGGATTTTTAAGAACACTACAACCCACCTACAAGCTTGCTGGTTACAGGAATTTTATTTTAAATGGGATATTCCGTGGGCATATCTGCAGGAAAAAAAAATACCAGTGTCGTCATGAAGATTATAGACCTCTCACTTTCCCTAGTCTATTTCCATCGAAATCTAGTAACTAACTGCTTTATTTTGTGTCAGTTCACTTCCTTTTAATGCTTTATACAATAAAGTAAAGGTTTCTCTTTGCTTATTTGGCCTAGAGAAGACAATATAAACTGTTACAGAATGAAAAAAATACTATGTGTTTTCATTAGCTGTTGTAGCAGTTCTGAAAGAGGGACATATTTTTGCTAGCAAATCTTGTGTGCATATGAAGTTGAAAGATTCTATCTGACCCAGGACTGAGACTTTATCCTCAAGATATTGTCAAAGGTACTAGTCCCTACCTATTAAAATTCTAATTAGCTGTCCAGATTGAATGGTCTGAAATTAGTCTGCAATCTTCATTTCTACTGCTCAGCGTCCCTGGAAGTAAACTGGACCCGTGAATGCCCCTAAAAGTACTATTATGGTCTCTCCATCATGTGTGTCCAGTCTGTTTAATGGCCTGTCTTGTTACTGACTCCCCTTCCATGCTAGAATGGGAGCTTGGTTTACTCATTCTCAAGAAAAGGATCTCTGCAAGGAAATAGAAATACTAAGTCCTTTACTTTCCCCCAGGCCACTCATAATCTAACTAAAGGCAAGACGAGTTACAGATACCTTTATTGAATACCTTATGATATGAATTGATTCACCTTTTTATCAAGGTCTCTTTTGTCATGGAAGTCATTACTGAAAGAGCACATGGGTACATAAATAAGTCAGAATATAGTATGCTAAGGGCTGTGATAGAGTTTGTGTGTGAAAATACTATGGGACAATAGAGGAGTTACTAATCTGCTGTTAGACATTTGAACTAGATCTTAAAGCAAGCCTAGGAGTTTTCCAGGTAGACAAGAGACACAGGGACACACCTGGCAATAGGACCAGCAGCCAGCATGAATACATTCTTGCAGATGAAAATGAGTATATGTGGTTGAACAATGTAAAATATCCAGTGTGTCTGGACTACTGGGGGTTAAGGATGAACATGTGCAGCAATGAGACTCATGGTCTTATTGTTAGATTAATATAGCAAGACTCATCTTGTTGAATTGTTATGCCATAAAATTTTACCTTTTTTCCTCAATTAATTGTTAGTCATTTGCTTGGCAAGAGATTGATTTTTTTGTATCAATCAGTGAAGGAGATATAATTCATAAGCGCTATGGGTCAGTAAGAGGAGAGTACACCATGTCTGAGACTTGAGAGGTAAGACCCTACTTGAAGTATTCTGTAAGGGTGGCATACCCTTGGCCACAGTGGCAGCTGGCATATGTTACTCTATTTTTCTATAAAGCTTCCACCTCTCAATATTGCTCCATACTTCTGTAAACTCTGCTACATTTATACTTCAAGTAGGAAGAGTGCTGAATGACCTCTTTTTGACACTCTGAGCTTAGCTCCAATGAGAAAAACTCCAGAGAGTAGAAACTGGTGTATTTCTGAGCTACCAGCCCTTCCTACAGGTCATCTAGCTTTAGCTCTTTCAGGGTAGATTTTCTCATGGCAGAACTGAATGTTTTTCTGACCTGGCTGTGTCCCTCACACTCACATAGAACATCTCCTGTCTTCTCCTTCATAATCAGAGATCAGGTAGGAATATAGTTACAAGGCTGTGCAACTTTTTATTTGACTTCCATCTTATCTTCTAGGGCAGAAATACAAAATCTTTTACCTGTCTCTTACCTGAATTTTGGATCCTTTTTACTAAAACTTTTATTTTTGAGTTATTATTAAATTGTATTTTAGATGAATTTGATAAAAACGAGTAAAAATTGCCTACATTTCCAGGGAATATCTTATTTTAAAAATATTTGTTAGCTTTCTCAGACATCAGTCAGTCAGCGTGACTGACTTGGAATGTAACTTTTATCTCTGGTTTAAAATTCATAATATAATTAGGTCATGGTTTCCTATGTTGATATTTGCTCCATAGTAATTCTGATCGCTGATAGTTTAATTGAATTTTCATGTGTCTGAAACAGATGCTATAAGTGATCTCCCCCATCAATGTGGAAATGTTAGTCATGCAAATTTAGAAGACGGCATTCACTCGTTGTTCATTCCTACATTTCAGGGTTATAGCCCATTTAACCACAAACATTGACATTAATCATAGGAGCTGTGTGTTTAATTATAAGTGGCCACCAAAAGAGACATTTCAAAAAAGACCTCAGCCAACAGTGTGATGTAAGCTTGTTTTCCATAAGCAAACGATAGAGAATAAAAGTGACTATGCTTTTCATTATCCTATGCTCTTTTAAAAATTTTTCAGTATGCCAAAAATTATTTTGCTCTTTCTCTTGATTAATGTCAGAGCATGCTGTGTGTATTTTTGGTTCAGTGACTGAAATTTGGGGGGAAGCAGATGCACTCATCATGAGGACCTAAAATAACATTACCATGAATTCTATTATAACATACAAAACACTTAGAAATTTACAGTAATTACATACAAACTTATAAATAATGGAAGAGACTTAATCACGTTGACCTTGCTCCATCATAAATAACAAGGCTGTTTTAAACTCGTTCTAATTGCCCCCTTATTATACGGAAACTTTTCTAATCCTTTCCAGTCAAGGGAATCTGCGTAACGAGCTGTGCGCCTCTGGGTTGTTGGATTTCTTTCTGAGTTTTCTTTCAGTTCTACCTTTCTCCTTGTGCTCCCCTCTGCTCTTTACCTGTTTATCTCCCATTGCAATCTATACCTGATTGATACAAGTGATTCCCCAAGTGCCCCTCGCAGGAGCTCTGCGGGTCTTACGAGTGTCTACCCACACAGAGATTTAGTCAACACTCTCCTCCTTTAAACAATGGCACATGCAGAAATGCAAAATTTTAGAACTGAAATTGCCACTACTATGGAGGCAATAATGTGAATGATTTTTCCTTCAAGGTTGTTGAATCATGCCTTTTCAGAAAAAGAATCTATAATTGATATGAGGATGTTACCTACTTAAAAAATAAAACTGCATGGGTTGGGGAGACATATGTAATATTAAAGACATAATAAAACTCTATTGTATTACATATACAATAAGAAGAATCAATGTTTGAAGAGAGAGTGAAATTTCTTAAAAATATGGGTAGAACAAGCGCATTCTTCAAGTTTCTAGTCAAACACTTGAAAGATATGACCAAACCATCAGGAAGATATGACCAGAAGATGCAGATAGAGAAATTTGCTTTCTAAAATTGTATGTACAGCGTGAATACAACCACACACATACAGATACACTCATGCACTTATACATATACAATTGACTCTTGAACAATATGGGTTTGAACTGCACAGGTCCACTTATATGTGGATTTCCTTCTGCCTCTGACACTTCTGAGACAGCAAGATTAACCACTCCACTTCCTCTTCTTCCTCAGCTTATTCAGTGTGAAGATGATAAGGATGAAGGCTTTTATGATTATCCACATCCACATAATGAATAGTTATTATATTTCCTCTTTTTTTTTTTTTTTTTTTTGAGACAGAGTCTTGCCCTATCGCCCAGGCTGGAGTGCAGTGGCGCGAGCTTGGCTCACTGCAAACTCCACCTCCTGGGTTCAGGCTATTCTCCTGCCTCAGCCTCCCGAGTAGCTGGGACTACAGGCACCTGCCACCACACCTGGCTAATTTTTTGTATTTTTAGTAGAGACGGGGTTTCACCGTGTTAACCAGGATGGTCTCGATCTCCTGACCTTGCGATCCGCCCGCCATGGCCTCCCAAAGTGCTGGGATTACAGGCATGAGCCACCATGCCCGGCCTATATTTCCTCTTATGATTTTCTTAACATTTTCATTTCTCTAGCTTTCTTTACTGTAAGAATACAGTATATAATACACATGGCATGCATAATATATGTATATTGACTGTTTATGTTATCAGTAACACTAGGCTTCCAGTAAACACTAGGCTATTAGTGGTTAAGGTTTTTAAAGTGAAAAATTATACAAGGATTTCAACTCTGCACTGAGTTGGCACCCCTAACCTCCACACTGTTCAAGACTCAACTGTACATATAAATGTGTGTGTGAACCAAACCTTAGACATTAACAAAATCACTTAAAATACACTAAAATATTAACAGAGAGTAAGTTTTGGTGGGATGTAAATCAATAAGCATTTTAATTTTTTTTCTATTTTAAATATTTTCTTAATATTGTATCACTTTAGAATGGTACACAGCTTTTAAAACCTAGAATATAGACCATGGAAACACATTCATGAAAGTTTGTACACAGAACACGTTTGTATATGTAGACTAGTTTGAACTGAATTATACTGTGTGTATATTTCCTTTCAACTATATAGGCCTGAGAAGTCAGAAAATATTTGCTCTGGTTCCTAAACTTATGCTTTGGAGGAGAAGCCACTAATAACTTGTTACCAAACTCCCATTTGTTTGTTGCATGTAGCACTCTGTGAGGGCGAATTGTAAAGAAAGCAATGGTACAATTATCATAAAAGATTGCTCTTCTGGTGTTAATAGTTAACATTTTTCATTCATGTGACTTGTGCATGAATAAATAATGGACACAGATATATTGTTTTTCACTCTCCATGACTTTGTTTTTAGCTTGCCATTCTTATCAGTGGAATACATTGATAAGTGCCTGGAACAGAAGCTGCAGCATGAACAATGAGAGCTGGATCCCCATCAGTTTTACCTGTTATTCTTGCTGGCTCATAAGTTTTGCCCTGTAAAGATTCCCTGGTCTTATTACTAACCACTGAATGAATACTCTGGTTAACAGCAAAATTCATCAATAAGCAAATGGAAAACAAATCAGCTTAGCAATAAAGTTGAAAAATACTCACAGCCTCACAGAGGAAACCTGCAAGGTGACTTTACAGTAAGAGTGATAGCAAAATTGCTGCGATGTGACTCGAATTTACACTGCAAATGACTGTCATGGGGCCATACCACAGAATGCCAAATGACAGTGGTATGATTGCTGAGCAAAAACATATTTGTGCTTTCCAGTTATAGACAAGAATGCCAAAAGCTTTCTGAAAGTAGAACCTCAGAGTACTTTGTCTTGTGCTATTTCAGGGTAGAAGGAGTACTCTTGTGCTTTATGAATTCACATTGTATAAACAGAGAGTAAATGCCCTCTTATTCCCGAGGGTTTCCTGAGAATTTGATGAAGATGATGAAAAAAATAGGTAAATTTTTGCATATCTTCTATGAGCCAGGCATTGTGTTGGTGCTTTTAATATGTTACCTTGTTTACTGATGACAAATCCATGTGAGTTCTTTGGCACTTACCCAGTTGTCTCGCTGTCTAGGGACTGACTTCCTGTTATTAACACATGATTGAATCTCATTGTTTGATTGATAGGCCTAACCTTCTGAATCTCCTTTTCAGTTCTTAAGTTTCACATGATTTCCTTGTCCTCTACTTAATACTCTCAAGCTATATATAATAATAATGATAGGAAAGACTTTTCAAACACTATGTATCAGGCACTATTCTATGCATGTATGTATATATGTAAGTATCTATCTTTCTATCAATCATCAATACCCTTCAGGCAAAGACCACGGGTACACCAGCAGTTGAGCAAGTTGAGTTTATTACTAGTTGCTTTGAGGGAGAACATACGTTATTGGGAACTGTGAGAGTGTTCCAGTAACTGTGTTAGAAAGAAGGCAATAAAAATATTGGGCTTAATTGAGGAATTTGGGGAAAGGTGCAAGGAAGTAGGAATATATTTTGAATACTGAAAAAAGCAGGAGCAACTGTATGACTAAATATCTGATTAAATCTTATCTACGGGAAGGGAGATTAGAGCTAGGATAAAGCTGTAATTAGTAAAGAGGTAGCAATCACTCATTTCAGTCAAGAGAGAGGGGAGTTTGGTATTTCATTGCTGCTCAGTGGCCTTGGTTTTGTCTGTTCTTAGACAAAATTATGAAGTGGCTTTGCTGTCTTACTTTATCATGACCTCACAGTAACCTGGTCTGATGTTGGTATTCTGTGTATTTTTTTATGCCCAAGAGGAGAATAACATGATGTGGCTACGAGTGCCAGACCAGCTTCCAAAGGTCAAGGGCTGCTCTTTTGCATTGTCTCTCTCTCTCTGTCTCTCTCTCATCTATCTATCTATCTATCCATCCATCCATCCTTGTTCAGTAATCACAGCAACCCTGATAAGCAATGCATTCTTCCATCACAGAAAGCATAGACTTTTAATAATGATCTTCTATCATTATATTTTTACTTCAGTGAGCCAGTTAGGATAGGAGGAAAACCTGCTGTCATGGTATTCTGCTGAGTGCTGAATAGTGATTTCTATGAAGGAGCGGTTTAAGGGAATCTAAATTGCATCTTGAAGACAGCCACCTAATTCACCCATACTTAGATCTGAATGGGCTGAACAATTTAGGCAGTGTAATCAGTGGAACTCTAGAGAAGGAGTTACACCAGCCTGCGCTTCCTACCTTTCTGGGAAGAGGAGAATGCCTGTGAACAGGAAGAAAGATGCGGTCACTTTGGCCATGATGGAGAAAGTAGAAGAAAGTAAAGATGGCATGAAAAAAATGGAGTAAGGGAGAGGAGGGCAGGAGGCATGTAATAAGAAAGGAGGAAGCAGTCTCTGGCAGTTTTCTTATTCCCTTAGGGTTTATGAGAGTGGAGAGTCCCCACAGGGCAGAAACCGGAAAACATGATGGCCAGGACATTCCTAGTATTCTGTTATCGCTTTAGCCCATGGAGGTGTTTGCCCAAAAGAGGCTGACTGCTGTGCTCTTATTCGGGGCTCTTCTTTCTAGAAACATGGGCATGTCTACATCCTTGGGGCACAGAGAGGGAACAGTGTAGATGCAGGATTAATAAGAACCCCCAAGTCCAGCTGAAGGCTAGCAGTGAGAAGGACAACAATACCACATTCATAATGTCTGCATTCAGCCTTGATCTAAAAAACAACAAAAAGTAAATTATCTCTTTTCTTTTCAATCATTTGAACTTCCAGTCTATCAAATTCGATAACATGGAAAGTCAAAACAGGAAGAAACAACCAGAATTTTAATTAAATTGAAATAAGTGACCCAGAGCATATGGTGATAATAACTTTGGGTTTATTTTATTTTCTGTCTGTCATTTCTTCATTCATCACCTATTTATTGAGAGGCTACTGTGTTTCAGGCATGGTGCCAGGTATGACACAATGATTAATGAGCCAGTCAGGATCTTTGCTGGCTGCAAAGTGGGCCCCAGGCACTAGGTCATACCATTGATTCAAAGACAAGAAGCCTCAGAAATCTTAAATGTATTCTGAGAGCATACATAAATTTGAGTTTTAATGTGTTAGATTTCCACAAATCAGGCTGCTCTCTGGTAGCCAGTTTATCTACTTGGAAGAAAAGTAATTTACATTTTGAGTTGCTATGTTTCCACACTGGGTCATTTAGGCCTCTTGCTTCTTCAGGAAGCAGACAGAAGCCTGGCTCTCTATGTCTTACCTAAGATTCCTGCATGATTAGATAGACTGGATTCGCGTGTTCTCATCTTTCCTGCCTTTGCTCTCTCTCTTTGTTTCTTTCTTTTCTTTTCTTTTCTCTTTTGTCTTTTCTTTTCTTTTCTTTTCCCTCCCTCCCGCCCTCCCTTCTTTCCTTCCTTCCTTCCTTCCTTCCTTCCTTCCTTCCTTCCTTCCTTCCTTCCTTCCTTCCTTCCTTTCTCTCTCTCTCTCTCTCTCTCTCTCTCTCTCTCTCTCTCTTTCTCTTTCTTTTGGAGCAGAAATCTCAGTTGCATCAATGCATGGTCACATGCCTAGTGAAGTGCAGCTGCTCAATATATGAAAATAGGGTATTGTTTAAGTGAAGCAACCTCTGTCTCCAGGTGAATAGGACTTCCTACACGCTGTACATAGGTGTTCACTCTCTTCTTCTTTTTGAACTCTCCTCAAGGGAGGATGGATTAACTGACAGGTCCCAAGCTTTCCCACCTGAATTGAGTCTTCTAAATGGCCACAGAAAGAAATTCCTTCAAGCCTCCAGAAATGGCCAATAAGTTCAGTCACAAAAGAGTATTCAAGGATTTTGTTTCCCAATCTAAAGAAAGTACAGGGAAAAAAAATCTCTCTGATACTATCATTCTTTTAGCTTTAATTTCTCATTAGAGAGATATTTCAAAAAGTCTGAAGAAAGCTTTCAATAGCCTGACATTTTGTGAATACAAGCTATTGTACTACTAAAGTGTCCGTTCATGTCAGAAAACACAAGGTATAGGCATGTTTGTCCTGTTGATACACTTTAGATATCTCTTTGTTGTCTCTAAGCAACCTTTCATCACAGACATTTTACCTCCCCCTTTTCAGGTGAGTTGCAGAGCAGCTAGGCTTAAAGTGCAGCCCATTTTCTGATAAAAATGAATGATCTGGCTCAGTTTTAATTTGTTGTCCTTTCTCAATTGCCAGTTTACCTATTGGTTTGTTATATGGGAAATGGTGAAGGATGCTACCTCCTAAAATTGGACTGTCAGGTTTCTGGGAATAAACTACACCCCCAGTAAAAACAAACAAACAAACAAACAAAACAAAAATGAAATGCTCACCTCAACAAAAAGAAACAGAGGAATAAGAACAACAGCAACAATCTCAATTTAAAAAGATTTAAACCATGTATAAAAATGAATTTTTACTCTCCATCTCAGGCAAAAATCTTCATGAAACTATATTCAGTTACATGTAAATTTACATCTGCTTTAAGCTGTGGATATGCAAAGGTATACAGAATGATATAATGGACACTGGAAACTCAGAAGGGAGGAAGGTGGGAGGCAGGTGAGGAGTGAAAAAACTACCTATTGGGTACAGTGTACACTACTCGGGTGATGGATGCCCTAAAATCCTAGGCTTCACCACTATGCAATTCATACATGTAACCAAAAACCACTTATAGCCCTAAAGCCACTGAAATAAAAACAATAAAAAATAAAAACAGTATCAAGATCTTCTTGTAATGTCTGAGATGGCAACTGAAATGTGTGTGGATAAAGTCATGGCTGCAAAAGTTAGGAAAGTCAGCGATTTATTAGCCATGCACACAAGTAAATTTGGTGGCTCAGTCTGTAGTTAACAAAGGAAGGGACTTCCTTCTATATTTGTTGTATTGGATCTTAATGGGTAGTCCAGTTGTCTTTTGATGAGAGGGAGAGAAAGATAAAAATGAGATACCATTGAATTGAATCGCCACTGGATACCACAGGGGACAGTGTGGTGTTCCTCTTGCCTGTTCTTATACCATCTGGTGTCCCATCTAATCAAAATTTCAAATACTTTAGCTTCATATCTGTTATATGTTATAAATGACCCAAGTAGAATGTGGACTGACCTCAAGAGAAGGATTCCATGAGATATGGGTCCGAGACTTTCTGACTAAGTATTTATTTGCTCCAAAATATCAAATTAGCTGTCATTCTCAACTATTTCTTTAAAAATATTTAATGAGTCACTTTCATTATCTCTATCTTCTACATTAGATATTAAGCTCTCTGATTAATATCTAATTAGAGGTTGATCTACTAATTAGATATTAATCAAACTAATTAGCACATCCATCATCTCACATAGTTACTTTTTTGGTGTGGTGAGATCATTTAAGATGTAGTATGAGGGCTAATTTCAAGTATACAACACAGTGTTATTAATGATAGTTGACATGCTATTCATTAGATCTTAAATTTGTATTTGTGATCTTACATCATATAGAAGTTAAGTCAAAATGGATCTTAAACGTAAAACCTAAAACAACAACACTCTTGGAATAAAACAGGGAAAGCCTCGTGACACTGGATTTGGCAATGATTCCTTTTTGATATGACATCAAAAGCAGAGGCAACCAAATAAAAAAATAGATAAATTGTATTATATCAAAATTTCTGTTTGTGTCTGAAGGGTTCTCTTTTATGTGTAATAGTGAACAATGAAACAGCTAGGGTTTGTGCCTTGCAAGAATGAATAGCTTTACTTAAAGATGTTTTTCTACGTTAATGGAACGATGGAAAAATATATCTGAACAGGACTTGTTCTTGCAAGCCTTATAATTGGCTGAGATAATGCTGTCTTAGCACTTCAGGTTAGGTTTTCATTGCATGCTTAGTTTGCTTTGGTTGTAAACAGAAACCTTTTCTGCCTAACGTAAGCAAAGAAGTGATTTAGTGGAAGTGCATAAGTTGGCTCACAAAACTAAAGGAACATTGTCAGAATCACAGTCACTAGGTTCTGGAAACAAGGGAGTTCTTGGGAAATCCAGGTTGGAAGAGTTCATCAGTTTCATCAGATAATACTACAGAATGAGTCAGCTCTAATCATCTTTTCACTTCCTTTGTCTTTGAACTCAGGGTCTTATTGGCCAATCTTGAATCATGATACCCTCAGCTTTCCCCTCAAGAAAGAAATAATAACTTTTTTATGGTCTGTCAAGACCACATGATGTTAAAGAGCCAATTCTATCAAAGGAAATAAGAAATGCTGTTTGCAGAGAAAGGAAGCATGCTACGCAGCAAACAAACAAACTAAACCCAAGTACACATGCTGTGAATTTGCAATTAGCACCTATTCAACAGGGGGATCCTGAGGTCAAAGAATTAGATCCAGAAGGAACTGAAAGGGTAATAAACTATTGAAGTCATCATATCTGCACCTGAGTTATATTCCTATGTTAATCTCCGTGAGCCATACTCCAACAGTTAAGGCTATTTGAAACTTGTTTCTCGTTACAGAACAGTTACTTAGTATTTAATTATTATTATTATTTATTATACTTTAAGTTCTGAAGTACATGTGCAGGTTTGTTACATAGGTATACATGTGCAATGGTGGTTTGCTGCACCCATCAACATGTCATCTATATTAGGTATTTCTCCTAATGCTATCCCTACCCTGGCCCTCTACCCCCTGACAGGCCCTAGTGCGTGATGTTTCCCTTCCTGTGTCCAAGTGTTCTCATTGTTCAACTCCCACTTATGAGTGAGAATATGTGGTGTTTGGTTTTCTGTTCTTGTGTTAGTTTACTGAAAATGATGGTTTCCAGCTTCCTCCATGTCCCTGCAAAGGACATGAACTCATCCTATTTTATGGCTGCATACTATTCCATGGTATATATGTGCCACATTTTCTTTATCCAATCTGTCATTGATGGGCATTTGGGTTGGTTTCAAGTCTTTGCTATTGTGAACAGTGCCACAATAAACATGTGTGTGCATGTGCCTTTATAGTAGAATGATTTATAATCCTTTGGGTATATACCCAGTAATGAGATTGGTGGGTCAAATGGTTTTTCTAGTTCTAGATCCTTAAGGAATTGCCACACTGTCTTCCACAATGGTTGAACTAAATTACACTCCCAAGAGTGTAAAAGCATTCCTATTTCTCCACATCCTCTCCAGAATCTGAGGTTTCCTGACTTTTTAATGATCGCCATTCTAACTGGTATGAGATGGTTTCTCATTGTGGTTTTGATTTGCATTTCTCTGATGACCAGTGATGATGAGCTGTTTCTTATATGTTTGTTGGCTGCGTAAATGTTTTCTTTTGAGAAGTGTCTGTTCCTATCCTTCACCCACTTTTTGATAGGGTTGTTTTTTCCTTGTAAATTTGTTTAAGTTGTTTGTAGATTCTGGATATTAGCCCTTTTGTCAGATGATAGATTGCAAAAATTTTCTCCCATTCTGTAGGTTGCCTGTTCACGCTGATGATAGTTTCCTTTGCTGTGCAGAAGCTCTTTAGTTTAATTAGATCCCATTTGTCAAATGTGGCTTTTGTTGCCATTGCTTTTGGTGTTTTAGACATTAACTCTTTGCCCATACCTATGTCCTGAATGGTATTGCTAAGTTTTTCTTTTAGGATTTTCATGGTTTTAGGTCTTATGTTTAAGTCTTTAATCCATCTTGAGTTAATTTTTATATAAGGTATAAGGAAGGGGTCCAGTTTCAGTTTTCTGCATATGGCAAGCCTGTTTTCCCAACACCATTTATTAAATAGGGACTGGCTTGTTTCAGGTTTATGACTGGTTTGTTAAACAGATGTGATGACTTCAAAGTGCGGATTAGGAATATGAAACTCTGGAACATAGTGTGATGATATGACACCTCTCTCTCTCTCTCTTCTTGGGCAAAATTCCTAACTATAAATTCTTATAGGAAAATGAATATGGTTTCCCAAATATTCTGTATCCCGATCATTGTTCTACTGCTCTCTGACTTGTGCTTCAAATAGCATTAGGTAACAGCACAGCTTTTCAGGCTCTCCATACCCTACTGAATTGTTATCCTATCAATACTTTTTTACCAGCCCGTCTATGCTTATTAACAAAATCACACCAATCACTAACATATTCATGATATATTTTTCCAGATATTTTCTCAATTAATGATCAACAATCTAGAAAAATGTGTATTTATCATTCCCATTTCGAAGATGAGGAAAACACAACTCTAATTGGTCACATCATTAACCAAAATCACAGAACAAGTCACATACATAATAAGTCCAGGTCTTCTGTTTCCATATTCTAATGAGAAGCACTTGTGGTCACAATAGTCTTTTCGACTGCTTTATGTTTACTTTTATTGTTATTATTATTGGAGTGCAGTGGTATTATCATAGTTCACTGCAGCTTTAAACTCCTGGGCTCAACTGATCCTACTGCCTTAGATTCTCAAGTAGTTAGGACGACAGTTGTGTACCACCATGCCCGGCTAATTTATATATAGTAGAGGTGGGGTCTCACTGTGTTGCCCAGGCTTGTCTTGAACTCCTAGCCTTAAGAAAGAAATCCTTCCACCTCAGTCTCCCAAAGCCCTGAGATTACAGGTATGAGTCACTATGCCTGGCCTTATGATTACTTCAAAAAATTTTCAGTATTATTTAGTACAATACTGGATATAAAGATGTTTAATTAATTCAGAATGCAGAGATTTCTTCAATATACAAACTTCTTTTCCTTTAGATCTATATCCAACAATGAGATTGCTGGATCACATGGTATTTCTATTTTTAGTTTTTTCAAGAAATTTCCATACAGATTTCCATAATGGCTGCACTAATTTACATTCTTGCCTATAGCATACCAGAGTTCCCTTTTCTATGCATCCTTGCCAGCATTCATATTTAATGTAGCACTCTTCACAATAGCCAAAATATGGAATTAACTGAAAAGTCCATCATGGATAAAGAAAGTGTGGTATACAAAACGGAATACTATTCGATAATAAAAAGAATAAAATCCTGTCATTTGCATAAACATGGATGGAACTGGAAATCATTATGTTAAGTGAAAAAAGGTAGGCACAAAAAGACAAATATCACATGTTCTCACTTATACATGGGAGTTACGAAAGTGGATCTCATGGAGATAGACAGTAGAATAGTGATTACCAGGTCTGGGAAGGGTAGAGGGTAAATGTTGTATGAAGAAAATGAAGAGCATGGATGAGGAGAATCTAGTCAATGAGTATAAAAGCATGATTAGATAGAAGGAATAAGTTTCTTTATAATTTAAAGAAAAAGGTTTAATTAGCTTAATTGGCTCATAGTTCTGCAGGCTCTACTAGCATGGCACCAATATCCGCCTGGCTTCTGGCGAGGGCCTCAGGAAGCTTACAGTCATGGCAGAAGGTTGAACAGGAGCAGGAGCATCACATGGAGAGAGTGGGAGCAAGACAACAAGGAGGGAGTTCCCAGACTCTTAAACAACCATATCTTGCATGAATTGAGCAAGAACCCACTTACCACTGAGGGGATGGAGCTAACTCACTAGCGAGAGATCCACCCCTGATCCAATCATCTCCCACCAGGCCCCACTTCCAACATTGGGAATGACATTTCTTTTTTTATTATTTCTTTTTTATTTTTTAGACATAATTTTTTAAAATTTTACTTTAAGTTCTAGGGTACATGTGCACAACGTGCAGGTTTGTTACATATGTATACATGTGCCAGCTTGGTGTGCTGTACCTGTTAACTCATCATTTGCATTAGGTATATCTCCTAATGCTATCCCTCCCTGCACCCTCCACCCTCCAGCAGGCCCTGGTGTGTGATGTTCGCCACCCTGTGTCCATGTGTTCTCATTGTTCAATTCCCACCTATGAGTGAGAACAAGCAGTATTTGGTTTTCTGTCCTTGCAATAGTTTGCTCAGAATGATGGTTTCCAGCTTCATCCATGTTCCTATAAAGGACATGAACTCATCCTTTTTTATGGCTGCATAGTATTCCATGGTGTATATGTGCACATTTTCTTAATCAAGTCTATCATTGACGGACATTTGGGGTGCTTCCAAGTCTTTGCTATTGTGAATAGTACCACAATAAACATACGTGTGCATGTGTCTTTATAGCAGCATGATATTGATATAGAATCCTTTGGGTATACACCCAGCAAAGGGATGGCTGGGTCAAATGGTATTTCTAGTTCTAGATCCTTGAGGAATCACCATGCTGTCTTCACTATGGTTGAACTAGTTTACAGTCCCACCAACAGTGTAAAAGTGTTCCTATTTCTCCACATCCTTTGCAGCACCTGTTGTTTCCTGACTTTTTAATGACTGCCATTCTAACTGGTGTGAAATGGTATCTCATTGTGGTTTTGATTTCTCTGCTTGCCAGTGATGATGAATATTTTTTCATGTGTCTGTTGGCTGCATAAATGTCTTCTTTCGAGAAATGTCTGTTCATACCTTTCACCCACTTTTTGATGGGGTTGTTTGATTCTTTATTGTAAATTTGTTTAAGTTCTTTGCAGATTCTGGATATTAGCCCTTTATCAGATGGATAGATTGCAAAAAACTTCCCCCATTCTCTAGGTTGCCTGTTCACTCTGATTATAGTTTCTTTTGATGTGCAGAAGCTGTTTAGTTTAATTAGATCCCATTTGTCAATTTTGGCTTTTGTTGCCATTCCTTTTGGTGTTTTAGTCATGAAGTCCTTGCCCATGCCTATGTCCTAAATGGTATTGCCTAGGTTTTCTTCTAGGGTTTTTATGGGTGTAGCTCTAACATTTAAGTCTTGAATCCATCTTGAATTGATTTTTGTATAAGGTGTAAAGAAGGGATCCAGTTTCAGCTTTCTACATAGGGCTAGCCTGTTTTCCCAGCACCGTTTATTAAATAGGGAATTATTTCCCCATTTCTTGTTTTTGTCAGGTTTTTCAAAGATTAGATGGTTGTAGATGTGTGATATTATTTCTGAGGGCTCTATTCTGTTCCATTGGTCTATATCTCTGTTTTGGTAGCAGTACCGTGCTGTTTTGGTTACTGTAGCCTTGTAGTATAGTTTGAAGTCAGGTAGCGTGATGCCTCCAGCTTTGTTCTTTTTGCTTAGGATTGTCTTGGGAATGTGGGCTCTTTTATGGCTCCATATGAACTTTAAAGTAGTTTTTCCAATTCTGTGAAGAAAGTAATTGGTAGCTTGATGGGGATGGCATTGAATCTATAAATTACCTTGGGCAGTATGGCCATTTTCACAATATTGATTCTTCCTATCCATGAGCATGGAATGTTCTTCCCTTTGTGTCCTCTTGTATTTCACTGAGCAGTTGTTTATAGTTCTCCTTGAAGAGGTCCTTCACATCCCTTGTAAGCTGGATTCCTAGGTATTTGATTCTCTTTGAAGCAATTGTGAATGGGAGTTCACTCATGATTTGGCTCTCTGTTTGTCTATTATTGGTGTATAGGAATGCTTGTGATTTTGCACATTGATTTTGTATCCTGAGACTTTGCTGAAGTTGCTTATCAGCTTAAGGAGATTTTGGGCTGAGATGATGGGGTTTTATAAATATACAATCATGTCATCTGCAAACAGGGACAATTTGACTTCCTCTTTTCCTAACTAAATAAGCTTTATTTCTTTCTCTTGCCTGATTGCCCTAGCCAGAACTTCCAACACTATGTTGAATAGGAGTGGTGAGAGAGGGCATCTGTATCTTGTGCCAGTTTTCAAAGGGAATGCTTCCAATTTTTGCTCATTCAGTATGATATTGGCTGTGGGTTTGTCATAAATAGCTCTCATTATTTTGAGATACGTCCCATCAATATTGAATTTATTGAGAATTTTTAGCATGAAGCGCTGTTGATTTTTGTCAAAGGCCTTTTCTGCATCTATTGAGATAATCATGTGGTTTTTGTCTTTGGTTCTGTTTATATGCTGGATTACATTTATTGATTTGTGTATGTTGAACCAGCCTTGCATCCCAGGAATGAAGCCCACTTGATCATGTTGGATAAGCTTTCTGATGTGCTGTTGGATTCAGTTTGCCAGTATTTTATTGAAGATTTTTGCATCGATGTTCATCAGGGATATTGGTCTAAAATTCTCTTTTTTTGTTGCGTCTCTGCCAGACTTTGATATTAGGATGATGTTGGCCTCATAAAATGAGTTAGGGAAGATTCCCTCTTTTTCTATTGATTGGAATAGTTTCAGAAGGATTGAAACCAGCTCCTCTTTGCACCTGTGGTAGAATTCGGCTGTGAATCCATTTGATCCTGGACTTTTTCTGTTTGGTAGGCTATTAATTATTGCCTCAATTTCAGAGCCTGTTATTGGCCTATTCAGGGATTCAACTACTTCCTTGTTTAGTCTTGGGAGGGTGTATGTGTCCAGGAATTTATCAATTTCTTCTAGATTTTCTAGTTTATTTGCATAGAGGTGTTTATAGTAGTATTCTTTGGTGGTAGTTTGTATTTCTGTTGGATCAGTGGTGATATCCCTTTTATCATTTTTTATTGCGTCTATTTGATTCTTCTCTCTTTACTTATTTATTAGTCTTGCTAGCAGTCTATGAATTTTGTTGATCTTTTCAAAAAACCAGCTCCTGGATTCACTGATTTTTTGAAGGGTTTTTTTTGTGTGTGTGTCTCTATCTCCTTCAGTTCTGCTCTGATCTTAATTATTTTTTGCCTTCTGCTTGCTTTTGAATGTGTTTTCTCTTGCTTCTCTAGTTCTTTTAATTGTGATGTTAAGGTGTCAATTTTAGATCTTTCCTGCTTTCTCTTGTGAGCATTTAGTGCTATAAATTTCCCCCTACACACTGCTTTAAATGTGTCTCAGAGATTCTGGTAGGTTGTATCTTTGTTCTCATTGGTTTCAAAGAACATCTTTATTTCTGCCTTCATTTTGTTATGTACCTAGAATCATTCAGGAGCAAGTTGTTAAGTTTCCATGTAGTTGAGCAGTTTTGAGTCAGTTTCTTAATACTGAGTTCTAGTTTGATTGCCCTGTGGTCTGAGAGACAGTTTGTTATAATTTCTTTCTTTTACATTTACTGAGGAGTGCTTTACTTCCAACTATGTAGTCAATTTTGGAATAAGTGTGATGAGGTGCTATGAAGAATGTATATTCTGTTGTTTTGAGGTGGAGAGTTCTGTAGACATCTATTAGGTCCACTTGGTGCAGAACTGAGTTCAATTCCTGGATATCCTTGTTAACTTTCTGCCTTGTTGATCTCTCTAATGTTGATAGTGGGGTGTTAAAGTCTCCCATTATTATTGTGTGGGAGCCTAAGTCCCTTTGTAGGTTTCTCAGGACTTGCTTTATGAATCTGGGTGCTCCTGTATTGGGTGCATATGTATTTAGGATAGTTAGCTCTTCCTGTTGAATTGATCCCTTTACCATTATGTAATGGCCTTCTTTGTCTCTTTTGATCTTTGTTGGTTTAAAGTCTGTTTTATCAGAGACTAGGATTGCAACCCCTGCTTTTTTTTTTGTTTTCCATTTGCTTGATAGATCTTTCTGCATCCCTTTATTTTGAGCCCATGTGTGTCTCTGCACTTGAGATGTGTCTCCTGAATACAGCACACTGATGGGTGTTGACTCTTTATCCAATTTGCCAGTCTGTGTCTTCTAATTGGAGCATTTAGCCCATTTACATTTAAGGTTAATATTGTTATGTGTGAACTTGAGCCTGCCATTATGATATTAACTGGTTATTTTGCTCATTAGTTGACGTAGTTTCTTCCTAGTATCGATGGTCTTATTTGGCATGTTTTTGTAGTGGCTTGTACCAGTTGTTCCTTTCCATGTTTATTCAGTGCTTCCTTCAGGAGCTCTTGTAAGGTAGGCCTGGTGGTGACAAAATCTCTCAGCATTTGCTTTTCTGGAAAGTATTTTATTTCTCCATCACTTACGAAGATTAGTTTGGCTGGATATGAAATTCTGGTTTGAAAATTCTTTTCTTTAAGAATGTTGAATATTGGCCCCCACTCTCTTCTGGCTTGTAGAGTTTCTGCTGAGAGACCTGCTGTTAGTCTGATGGACTTCCCTTTGTGAGTAACCCAACCTTTCTCTTTGGCTGCCCTTAACATTTTTTCCTTTGTTTCAACTTTGGTGAATCTGACAATTATGTGTCTTGGAGTTGCTCTTCTAGAGGAGTATCTTTGTGGTGTTCTCTGCATTTCCTGAATTTGAATGTTGGCCTGCCTCGCTAGGTTGGGGAAGTTCTCCTGGATGATATCCTGCAGAGTGTTTTCCAACTTGGTTCCATTCTCCCCATCACTTTAAGGTACACCAATCAGATGTAGATTTAGTCTTTTTACATAGTCCCATATTTCTTGAAGGCTTTGTTTGTTTCTTTTTACTCTTTTTTTCTGAACTTCTCTTCTCACTTCATTTCATTCATTTGATCTTCAATCACTGATACCCTTTCTTCCATTAGATCAAATCTGCTACTAAAGCTTGTGCATAAATCACGTAGTTCTCGTGACATGATTTTAAGCTCCATCAGATCATTTAAGAACTTCTCTATACTGTTTATTCTAGTTAGCCATTCGTCTACTCTTTTTTCTAGGTTTTTAGCTTCTTTGCGATGAGTTCAAACATCGTCCTTTAGCTTGGAGAAGTTTGTTATTACTGATCGTCTGAAGCCTTCTTCTCTCGAGTCATCAAAGTCATTCTCTGTCCAACTTTGTTCCATTGCTGGTGAGGAGCTGCATTCCTTTGGAGAACAGGTGCTTTGATTTTTAGAATTATCAGTTTTTCTGCTCTGGTTTCTCCCCATCTTTGTGGTTTTATCTACCTTTGGTCTTTGATGATGGTGATGTACAGATAGGATTTTGGTATGGATGTTGTTTCTGTTTGTTAGTTTTCCTTCTAACAGTCAGGACCCTCAGCTGCAGGTCTGTTGGAGTTTGCTGGAGGTCTACTCCAGACCCTCTCTGACTGGGTATCACCAGCAGAGACTGCAGAACAGCAAATGTTGCTGCCTAATCCTTCCTCTGGAAGCTTCGTCTCAGAGGGGCACCCAGCCTTATGAGGTGTCAGTTACCCCCCTACTGGGATGTGCTCCCAGTTAGGCTGCTCAGGGGTCAGGGACCCACTTGAGGAGGCAGTCTGTCTGTTCTCAGATCTCAAACTCCGTGCTGGGAGAACCACTACTCTCTTCAAAGCTGTCAGACAGGGACGTTTAAGTCTGCAGAAGTTTCTGCTGCCTTTCCTTCAGCTATGCACTGCCCCTAGTGGTGGAGTCTACAGAGGCAGGCAGGCCTCCTTGAGCTCTTGAGCTGCCCTGTGCTCCACCAAGTTAGAGCTTCCTGGCTGCTTTGTCTACCTACTCAAGTCTCAGCAATGGTGGGCGCCCCACCCCTAGCCTGGCTGCTGCCTTGCAGTTCCATCTCAGACTGCTGTGATAGCAGTGAGAGAGACTCCATGAGCATGGGACCCTCTGAGCCAGGGGCAGGATATAATCTCCTGGTGTGCCATTTGCTAAGGCCATTGGAAAAGCGCAGTATTGGGGTGGGAGTGTCCTGATTTTTCAGGAGCCCCAGGGCTTCCCTTTGCTTGGACAGGGAATTCCCCAACTCCTTGAACTTCTTGGGTGAGGTGATGCCCCACCCTGCTCCATGGGCTGCACCCACTTGTCTTGCCAGCCCCAGTGAGATGAACATGGTACCTCAGTTGGAAATACAGAAATCACCAGTCTTTTGCATCCTTCATACTGGGAGCCACAGACTGGAGCTATCCTATTCAGCCATCTTGGCGCCATGGGGGGATTACATTTCAACATGAGGTTTGAAGGAGACGACAAACATCTAAACTATATTAGTTTCTTAACAAAAAAATACGTTCAGTCAAGTAACTGCAGGTTGCTTGACACCTAAAAATCATCAAAGCCTGGAAAAGAACTAGATTTATTCTGGTAGAAAAGAGATAGCCAAGAGTAATTTAATATAATTTTAGTATATTCTTAATGCTTACTCAGAGATTGATAACCTAAGATCAAAATAGTTTCATTGTATTCAGTCTCAGATAAATATTTATTTTAAAAATGTTATTTATTTATTTATTTATTCATTTATTTATTTATTGTTTTGAGATGGAGTCTCGCTCTGCCACCCAGGCTAGAATGCAGTGGCGCAATCTCAGCTCACTGCAAGCTCTGCCTCCTGGGTTCACGCCATTTTCCTGCCTCAGCCTCCTGAGTAGCTGGGACTACAGGTGCTCGCCACCATGCCTGGTTAATTTTTTTGTATTTTTAGTAGAGACGGGGTTTCACCATGTTTGCCAGGATGGTCTTGATCTCCTGACCTTGTGATCCGCCCGTCTTGGCCTCCCAAAGTGCTGGAATTACAGGTGTGAGCCACCGCACCTGGCTGAAAAAATGTTTTTAAAATAATGTGTAATCATCTTTTGTGAATATCTTTTTAACTTTTTTTTTTTTTTTTTTTTTTTTTTACTATTATGTATACTTTAAGTTCTGGGATACACATGCAGAACATGCAGGTTTGTTACACAGGTATACATGTGCGCTGGTGGTTTGCTGCACCTATCAACCTGTCATCTAGGTTCAACCCCCACTTTTGAGTGAGAACATGCAGTGTTTGGTTTTCTATTCCTGTGTTAGTTTGCTTGGAATTATGGCTTCTAGTTTCATCCATGTCCCTGCAAAGGACATAAACTCATTCTTTCTTTATGGCTGCATAGTTTTGAAGGAATAAGTTTTAGTGTTCAATAAAACAGTAGGGTGACTATAGTTAACAATAATTCATTTATTGCATATTTCATAAAGCTAGAAGAGAAGATTTGGAATACTCCCAACACAAAGAAATGATAACTGTTTGAGTAGATGGATATCCCTATTACCCTGATTTGATCATTGTACATTGTATTCATGTATGAAAATATCACATGTACCTCCAAAATATGTACAATTATTATGTATCAGTAAAAAATCTCAAAATTTAGACTGCAGGACAGGTTTTCTCCTCTTCCAGCGTGTGTTTTCCCACTCTTAGTAGGTCTCTTTTTTCTTCACTCTTCTTATCTCTTGCTTGCTTTTAGTCAATTTTTCAATCCTAGATTATTTTCAATTTACTAACACACTTTAAGTACTGGAGGGTATAATGACATCTACATCGGTGTATCACTTTGTTATTTGTAAAGAACGTTTGCGTATATGAGCTCATCTGTTTTCATCTAATTCTCTTAACAATCCTGTAAAGTATTGGTTATTATTTTCAGATTCCAGATGAGAACATGGAGATTCAGAAAACTTAAGTTTCTACTTTAACTTCATATAGCTAATGAGGCTTGGGACAAGTTGTGGGACAAAGATTTGAATCCAGATGCTTTTCAGACTCTACACTCAGTTCTTTTTTGATTGCTCACTTTGTCTCTCACCAGCCCATTAAAATGCAAGACACGATAGGCCAGAGACTGGTCTTAGCAGGGTCATTCACCAGTCCCCCCGGTGACTGTGATCCAGGCTATTTTCTCATTGGAAAATTATTAAACTGTATATCAGTAATAATGAATAGAAGAAAAATAATTTTTCCATGCCCAGAAGACAATAATACTATTGCCTAGATGTTTCCTAAAATATAATATTTCTTAGCCTAATTTTATTTTGGAACAGTGTTTTATACCATCAAAATGTACAGTTTAACATTTTAACAGCACTTGATTTGATTCAGATTGGGTTTACTGAGGACTTTCTGAAAATGGAATGCCTATCTGAGAGTAAATGAGTTTTCCCACACTTGGAATTGTCAAACAACAGATGGATATCCACTTAGTGATGTTATAGAAAGGAGTCACATTTCCTGTATGAAGTTAGGTTTGATTAGACCAAATGTTTCCTCAAACTATAAGATTTATTGATTTTGTCTTTGACCAGTTACATGCAGATTAGAAAAAAAATGATAAAGAAAATGAATATACTATAGGTAATGAAAAAGGTGTTTTAAAAAACGATTTGATTACCGGTAATCTATATGGAGCAGATATATCAGGATAAATAACAAGCATTTTGGCATGAAATGGACATTGCTCTAGTTATCTTGAGAGCTCTGTAGCCCTGGGAAATCACTTAACCTGAATGAGCCTCAGTTTCTCATCTGTAATTTAGAAATAATAACAATAATATGCCTTTCAGAGTTGTGTGAGTTAAAGATAGTTCCTGCAGAGATCGGATACTTGGCAAATATTAGGTGCTTGGTATGTGACCACCATAACTGTAAATGATAAATACAGGAACCATCCTGTTTATGTAGCTGGTTTTCTTAAGTGTTAACCCTTTCAGAAAATAGTTTTTCTTATTATTATTTTTTTTTTTCTGGAAACACAGCTACACAATGCTGGCCTCAGGAGTATGTAACCTGTGCAGCTACATTGCTTACCATGCTCAGAAGAGCCTGATGCTTGGTTTGATACTCTGCTGTTGCCATCCTAAAACTTCTTAAACATTTTATTTTTGGTCTTGTGTTTTACAAATGAAGTGCAATGGGACAGCAGAACATGTGCATGAACAGAGGAGCTGTACACAATATGCACATCCACTGTTTCTGCCCCTTTTGTGCATAGTGTTTGCAATGTCCAATCAGCTCAGATTCTGTGCACCCATGATGTGTGGAAGTTCAGTGAGACTCAAAGAGGGAACAAGTTAAGTGTTTCGCATCTATGACAAAAGAAGTAGGGGCACTGACAGCCCTGAGGAGCCACATTTTCCCTTCCAACCTGAAATTGCTTTGACAGTAGAAGGCAATGGTAGTCTTCTAAAGATACAAAACACCAAGAAACCCTATCACATCCTTTCTTACTCCCGTTATTTCCTATATTAGCCAACCTCTTCCACTGAAAACGATGACATAGAAAGAAAGGGAATGATGGGGAAACTCATAGTGCCTTTTCCTTTCAGTTCTTCCTGACTTATCAGTAAGCTAAAGGTAGAGAGGATTGGCAGAATGTACATGTATCAAGAAGTGAAATAAAAATAGTTGAGTTTGTTTTGTGCAGTGTTTCCACTGTTCCGGTAAGAATAAAATATGCATACATATACAAGCCGCAAAAGCAAATTTTATAAATTTAGTCTTTCCACATATGAATTAAATACTCCTATTTACATTTAAAGTTGGCATTGCACAAAGATGAATGGCAAAATTCATCCTGATAATTTAAAATTCTATTTTTTTACTTAGGATGATGATATCAAATTTTAAAAAGCACTATGTCAAAAGAAAGTGAGAACCCAGAAGAACGTATATTTAAGAAGAGTACATATTTTTCCTTCTTTTTGAATAAGAGTCCCGCATATTTTCACTTTGAACTGGGTTCTACTAATTATATAATCAGGCACTGCAGCTAGAATACAGTTTTCAACTTTGGGCTTATGGCTAGGTGTGGCTATGTGACCGAATTCCAGATGATAGGATGTGAGAGGAAATGATGTGTTTCACTTCCAGATTCATAAAATTATTGCATACTTGGAAATTTCCTTTCCACTAATGACTTATCAAAGTCTAGGGTAACCTAAGGAAGCATGATAAAGCCTCTTTGTGTCTGGGTTCCTTAATAGCTGCATAGTAAAGAGACTTCCAACCGATCTGGAAACCCTTTGGACTGTATATATAGTATAAATGAATAATAAATACATTTATTTGTATTTTAGCCCATGTACAATTCTGAGTCCATGTGTTGGCTTATAGTAATCACCTGGCTTATAATGTTCTTGACTTTCTTTACACTGTCATACCATTTTGTTGCCTCTACCATGAAGTTGGTAAGTATGACATAAAATCTTCTATTGTTATTTGACTTTTCTATTTCTCTGCTCCTCGGTTAAAGTACCTTTGGACTAGAGATTATCTCTAGCACCCTGATTATATTCCTTTGGCACCCACCATTCATGCTTGCTCCAAACCAACACCATGCTAGTCTACTAAAGTGATGACATCAAGGTAATCTGATACGGTGAGTAGGAAGTGACAAGCAGTGTGAATTCCTAGGTACATCACCAGAGTGTGGAAGATAAACCTTACAACATTTTAGGAACCTTGTCATTGGTAAACTAGTGTACGGCAGGGCAGGACATCCTCTTCGAGAATAAGAATACATTTTTGTTCCTGTAACTTTGATCATTAAGAATCAGGTATCGAATCTTATAGCATTTTTGGATTTTAAAAATAGCATATATTACACTTGAAAATACTGTTCCAACCTATTCAAAAAGTGACTCAGAAAACTGATAGTTTTGAGTCAGACCCAGAGCAAGAGATGACTTTACAACAGAGTAAGACTGTGATAAAAACAGCTCTGCTTTTGGACCATAAGGCCAAGTGGATCCGAAGGTGCTAAAAATATCTGCCTAGGATAAGAAAGTTGCATAGAACCTCTGGTAAGTGCTGGGTAGCAAGTCATAGCACAGACTCTCTAAGTTCTAGAGCAAGGACACATCTTCTGCAGTAAAAACTGGTCACTGTTCAAAGGGCAGTTCCTGTTGTGCTGTTGGTAGATACAGAGACCATGGTATATTAAGCAGCTTTGTAACTGCAGTTGCCCATCAAGAATGTTGTCAGACTCATCGAGTCATATGTAGTAATCCATTATATGACAAAAATGGCATATCAGGGATCATACCTGAGCAGGTCTGGAGACCATGGTAGTTTATATGAATAGGTATCCCAGAATCCCATGTTACTTACATCTGTTGCTCTGACACTCCTCCCTCAGCTCAGGCTTATGACCTGGTAGCAGATTCCATATGATCTGAGGAAAAGTCAAAAAGTTGAACCTTCCCTGTTTTCCCCATGGGACTTGGGAGCAAGGAGAACTAATGCAATGAATTGATGCTCTTGCTGCTTGCTGTGCCTTGAATTATAAAGTTCTTAGTCTCTGATCCAGGAGTTTCATGTCTTCGGCCTGTATCCATGAAACCAAAACAGCAGCATCAGATCAAGTATCAGACTCAACATATATATAATATGACCATGTATCATGTATGTATATATGTGTAATGAATATTTATATCTTTGTGTATAGAAACAAACAGACATGGTTATCACTGATAGTGTCGTAAGTGATAACTTCCTTTGTTTTAGGCTTATTTTCTATATATCTGCAGTTAAAATATATTACTTGCAATGAGAAATAAAGCAATATATGTACTTTTTTTTTTTTTTTTTTTTTGAGACGGACTCTCGCTCTGTCGCCCAGGTTGGAGTGCATTGGCGTGATCTCGGCTCACTGCAAGCTCCACCTCCTGGGTTCACGCCATTCTCCTGCCTCAGCCTCCCAAGTAGCTGGGACTACAGGCACCTGCCACCACGCCCCGCTAATTTTTTTGTATTTTTTTTTTAGTAGAGACGGGCTTTCACCGTGTTAGCCAGGATGGTCTTGATCTCCTGACCTCGTGATCTGCCTGCCTCAGCCTCCCAAAGTGCTGGGATTACAGGCCTGAGCCACTGTGCCCGGCCAATATATGTACTTTTAAATCTAAAACAAAAATAAAAACCTAACAGAATCCTTGGGCCTGGTTCATCAATAGGTTAATTTAATATGTTAGTGTGAGCTGAAAATACAATGTTCTGCCTGACAACCCCACTCAGGGCTGAAGGACAATGGTGAAAGGAAATCCTAGTAAGCAGAACTTGGAAGAGCTACTTTGGCATCAACTTTCAGTGGAGAGTTGTCAGATGTAAGGGTAATGGTACACTGATTCCTGAGCAGTGCCAAATGGCTTGACTGGGTGCTCAGGCTCCTGAAGGAGGAACAGTGTAAGATAAGAGTCGAGGAAGTCCAGGGAAGAAGCATGTGGATAGACCTATAGGAGTGGGCACAAAATATGTGACTCTTTGTGTATCATGACAATACCTGTCAGAGAGATTTTGGCATCAGACTCAAACAGGGTCCTCAATGATCCCTGTCCCCTGTTATCCATGTCTTCTGTGATCCCTCCACTTTGATTATGGGCTGGTCTAGCTACTATGTCTAGTTGATATATTGTGACAAAAGTAATGCAATGTTATTTCTCGACTATGTTACATGAGATAGTTACTTTTGTTTTATTTCTCTCTTTCTTGCTGGCTTTGATGAAGCAAACCACCATAGTGGGGAGGCCCATATGTCAAGGGCCAGTAAGGAGCCAATATCCAGCAAGGAACTGAGATACTCAGTCTAACAACCTGCAAGGAACTGAGTCCTGCCAACAACTACCTCAACTTGGAAGCAGATACAGATGTGATTTCAACCCTGGCAGACACCTTGTTGCATCTTTGTGAGATACCTTAAGTAGAAGACCCAGATAGGAGTGCTCAGACACCTAACCCACAGAAACAATGGGATAATAAATGTGTACTCTTTTTAAATTGCTAAGTTTTGGGATAAGTTTTTATATAGCAATAGACAACTAATACTGAAGGCATATATCACAAAAGCAGCATTAAAAAGCCTGATGGAGGCCGGGTGCGGTGGCTCGCACCTGTAATCCCAGCACTTTGGGAGGGCGAGGCAGGTGGATCACGATGTCAGGAGATCGAGACCATCCTGGCTAACACGGTGAAACCCTGTCTCTACTAAAAATACAAAAAATTAGCCGGGTGTTGTGGCGGGCGCCTGTGATCCCAGCTACTAGGGAGGCTGAGGCAGGAGAATGACGTGAACCCGGGAGGCGGAGCTTGCAGTAAGCTGAGATTGCACCGCTGCCCTCCAGCCTGGGCAACAGAGCTAGATTCCGTCTCAAAAAAAAAAAAAACAAAAAAAAAACAAAAAAAAAAAACTGATGGATAGGATGACTCATCAGGTAATGCCAGACAGTTTCTGTCCTCAGCTACTCCAGAATTGCACAATGGGTCAATGACAGAGTAGTCAGAGTGGCATGGATAGTGAATATCAACAAACTCAACAGTATGGGATCTCACTCACCAAGGTTGATCTAACTTCTGCTGGTGCTGAATATCTAACCTGTCAAAGCAGAGGCAATGCTGAGCCTTCAATATGGTATCATTCGTAAACTAGACCAAATCGCTACTTGAGCCATCTGAGCTAGGAATGCTAAATTACATACCCATGCCTGCATCCAAAACTTTTAAGTGAAAATCTATGAGCAATTTCTATAAAATTTAGTTAATAGTAAGACTAATTATTAAGTATTCTTCCTACTTATTATATTCATCCTTTGTTCCCCGTAACTTTGCTATTAAAATGTTTTGTCCTTTTAACTTTTACTGACAGACAGGCTGTATAATTGGAATTACTTTCCCAAAGGCATCAAGAATTGATATTCCTCTAATTTAATTAAGCAACTATGAAAACCCAGCAGCTCTAATTAAAGAGGAATACAACTATTTTGAAAGAAAGAACCTAGGATAACGGATATAATGTGTTTTTGTTAAATTTGTACAGAACTTTCTGAAATGCTAGGCTATTGATTTATTCTGCTCAGTATAGAGCAATACTTTGTTCTTTTGTGGCCATTACCTTAAGCAAAACCCTTTTGAAGCCAGCTAGATGTGGAGGTATTATTTCTAATTCCGAGGCTGAAGAATTTAACTTTCAAAGCCCCATGTTAGAGGCCAAAGGCTATCTATGCAATTCTACAGCTGAAAATAGATGATAGGAGTCTTATTTCTGTCTGCATCTATCAGTCACATTGCTTTCATCCTCAATTTATTCACCACGAATTCCCATTGACCTAGGCACTGTACAAAACATACATCAAAATAGGGCCCTGCTCTCAAGGACCCACTTGGCAGCATGTAGAATCTATATCAAATGAATTGCAAGGATGATTTTCCATATTATCTGGGTCCTTGGGCTGTGTTTCTCATTTTTATTTCTTTGTGCTTTATAACAAGGAAAATAGCAGCTTCAAATACTTTGAGAAACAAAGTATTAAAAATTATTTTTAAAAAGCCAACAATAATCGGCCTGGAACAAAGTCAGTTCACCACTTGTTCATTTAATAATAACTAATTCCTATTATTCACAAATCACTGTGTTAGAGATAAATAAAACATGAAATCTTCTCTCACAGAAATTTTAGACAAGTCAACAACCTAATACAATAGGAGAGATGATGAGGTAAACTTTGCAAGATAGTTCCTATCCAGAAGCTCTGGAAAGACAGATAAATAAAGAAGAGATAAACTACAGAGAACCATAAAACATGAAAACGAAAATGGAGCTATAGAGTATCTCTGTGGTGCCCATAGTTTCACTGATAGTGAGATGTTTCATTATCACATTTTTTGTTTGCCTGGGCTCACGTTTAGAAAAAATTTTGCCTACTAAGCAAAATAATTTATAAATGAGTAATCAGTGCAATATCATTGTTTGTCTGGCAATTGGAAGTATGTTTGGGCAAAGCTTGTTTTTAGAATGGGAAAATGTTTGGAGGCCAGGGAGGAAATGTGAACATAGAAGATGGTGAAGTCATGAGAGAGAGATTAGGAGAAAGGATAATTAAGGAGGTAAGGCCCCACAGCAAATGAGAGAGACTTTTAACAATGGTAGAGGTGGGGTTGGACCATAAAGACTCCTGATAGTTTTTTGTTTGTTGAAAGATAAAATGGTGGAGAGAGGGAAATATGTTGTCAGGGTGAAGTGGGGAGGTAGGAGGATGCAAGTAAGGGAGGGTGTTCCTGCAGAGCAGGGAGAGGGAAGCTGAGGACTCAAACAAAATGGACAAGGTTTAGGATTGGTTTATAGCACAGTACAAGTACATTTAAGGAAAAGAAAAGGGACTAGTGGGCATCATTAAAATTCCAGAAGATATGGGATATTATTGTGAAGCCAGTCAACTGAACGGGTTGATTTTTGCCAGCAGCCTTAAGCATTCTGGGAGGAGGACTGGAAGATCAACTGAATAAGGACTAGGAAAGCTGTGGTTCCTGAATGCTAAGGGCATAAGAAAACCTGAGGTAAAGCTGAAAATATGATGGAAATATAGAGTCTTGGGGTCCAGACAAGTTCTGGAGAGGCAGTGTGAGAAGGCAGTTGATAGATTGGAATAACAAGAAATTGAAGAAGAATAGGAATTCACTATGGTGGCAAAGATTGGGTTCCGAGAGTGGGAGCAGTAGGATAACAAGATTCTGGGGCTACATTCAGCAGGCATTTGCTGTCTGGTAGGGACATGTGTGGTTGCTGCATGAGGGGGAGGAGGTCTCTGAAATTCAGCAAATTCATGAATTGTGAGACTAGAATGCATCAGGAGGATCACTTATACAGACTTGAAGTAGCTCAGAGGGCTGGCAAGATAAAGAAACAAACAGGTATCTTTCTACAGCATAGTGATCTGGTAGAAAAACTCTTAAGCCAGGGTCAGACAAACTTGGTGTTGGTCCTGATTCTACCAAAGATCAGGGTCTCCTCCCTCCTCATTTTTTAAAGAAAACATTTCATTTTAGAAGAGTTTTAAACTTTCAGAAAAGCTGAAAAGATAGTATAGAGTTCCCATAGATGCCACATCAAATTTTCCCCACTATTAACATCTAACATTAGTATAATATATTTGTTATAATGAACGGATGAATCAGTTTCAGTACATTATTATTAACTGAAGTTCATACTTTCTTCATATTCCCTTACTTTGCACATTATGTCATTTTTCTGCTCTAGTACCATATCAAAATCCTGCATTACATTTGCTCATCATGGCTCCTTAAGCTCCTCTTGGCTGTGACAGTTTCTCTGACTTTTCTTGTTTTTGATGACCCTGATGATTTTAAAGATTACTTGTCAGATATTTTGTAAAATGTCCATCTATTGTGATGTGTCTGATTCTTTTTCATTATTAAACTAGGAATACGGGATTTTGTGAGGAAGATCACAGAAACAAAGTATTCTCATCACATCACATGAAGGGTGCCTATGATCAATATGATTTATATCTGTCGATGTTGACCTTAGTCACCTGGCTGAGGTAGTGCTTGTCAGGTTTTGCTCTGTAAAGTGTTTCTTCTTTTCCTGCTTTTCACGCTGAACTCTTTAGAAGGAAGTTATTATGTGCAGTACAAAGTTAAAGACTGGAGAATTATGATTCATCTCCTTGAGGACAAAATATTGACATAAATTATTGTGCACAGGGCAATTTGTTTCTTCTCTCCAATTTATGTATTTATTTATCAAATCATTTATTTACATCAGAATGGACTCATGGATATTTGTTTTATGCTTTGGGTTATAATCCAATGACACTTTATTGATTGTTTTTGCTCAGATTGTTCCAGTTTTGGTCATTGGATGCTCTTTTATTTAGCTCCTCCTGTGTCTCTTTGATATATCCTTAATATTGTTTTAGTTTTAGCAATTTTTTACTTTTTGGAATTACAGTATGCTGCAAGTTTACCTTATATATTTTCTACCCTATTCCTTTGTCCAAGAAGCTCTGATTCCTTTTATGGGAAAAGATATTAGAGTCAAAGATCTGGGTGCTAAGTGTACTTGTTACTACTGAAGATCAGAATTATTACCATGGCATGTATGGACCTTGATGCATGAATTGGAGCCTGTATTCCTTTCCAGCTTATCTGAATCGATCATCTCAGTTATTCTTTGGGCTTCAGCCTCACGGTTCTTCCTTTTATTCTTGGAAGGCCCTATACTCCCTCCAGCCTCAAAGACTTGTACATACTCTTGTCTTTACTAAACTTTCATCACCATTGCCTTTACTCCTTAACCATTTTTGCCTGGTTATTTTCTACTTATTCTTCAAATATCCTCTTTACAGAGGAACCTTCCAAAATATCCGTCTTAAATTAAATTAGACCAAGGTATACACTTTCACTATCCTGTATAGTTTTCTTCACTTTTTTACTTATCACATTATGCAGTTATATGTCTATTTGTATAATTATTTTATTAGTGCCTATTTCAACCAGTAAGCTGTAAGGGACTGTCATTGTGTTCTTATAAATTGTATACCCAGCATCTAGCCCATTGCATATCATATGATAAACACATCATAAGTGTTTAAAATAAATGAAATAATTGAAGAGCTATCCTATAGATGAGAGTCAAAAAACATGGTTTGTTGCTATTTAGGACAAAACAATAGACTTCATAAGACAGGGTTAAAGAAGGACAGCTTTTGGTTCAAAACAAATTTCTTATTACTAGAGTATCCAGTTTGGAAATAGGCTGGATCATGGAGTAATGAGTACTATATCACTGAATGTGTTTAAATAGAGAATAGAAAATCATCTTTTATTAATGTCTGTGAAGGGACTTGTTATATTGATGAAGAATCTTGAATTGGGGCATCAATATGTCCATTTCAATAATGTGACTTGGTGGAAAGCAAAGGACAAATGAGCCAGGTGTACCTGATTATATTCTCCTATTGCAACTTTCTTGTTATGTGATTTTGGGCGAGTGACTTATCTGTGCTGAACCTCAGATTTTTCATTTATAAAGTGGGAATAATAACAGTACTCATAGTTGAGTCACAGTGAGAATTAAATTACACAATATTTGTGAAATGTGTAGTACAATACCTGGCACAGGCAAGTGTTCAATAAATAGTAGCTACTATTATATTATGAGGCAGATGTGACCTGTAAATAGCACAGGATTTGGAGACAGACACACGTGGCTTTGAATCCCCACCGCTATTTGCCAGTTATGCCATTTTGACTAAGTTACCTGTGGTCTCTGAGCATCAGTTTCCTTAGCTCAAAAGTACAGGTATTAATTGTTATTATTTTAAAAGGCTGTTTAGAGTAAGAAGTATGAAAACAAATGTATAGAACATTTCCCTAATAAGCTCTCCATATATCCTCGTGCGGCGAGATGACTTGAATGTTCTCCAAGAAGATCCTCAAGTAAACAGATGTTGTTTTTGTTGTTTTAGTGGGCATGCAAATTGAGGGTAAGAAATGAATGACCCAGCACAATAGAAGGAGTACATTTTAGAGGCTGAGTAAGGTAAGAAAAACAGCATGGTCAGGTCAATGAGTATCTTGGATGAAGGAACACTTTCCGTAAAGGAAGAGGTATTAAGTGATGATCGTAATGGTGATGAAGCTTTGCTGTGTCATGTTTATCTCTTTTTTAATTTTTCCCCAAATAACCAACACTATATTGGCCTCCAATTCTCTTGAATTTGGATTTGTTTGTTTGTTTTTGGAGGAGGAACACACTGGTGAATCTGAACTCAAAGTGGGCTCAGTGTATGAGCAGAGACTGCCACAGGGGTCTGGTCCCATTCAGATTGTATTAGATTCTTCCTCTCTCCCCTTCTAATTCTTAGGTTCTGAGATTATAATATCTTTCTGGCATATTTATTGCTGTAAGAATGAAATAAAATAAACAGATGTCGAAAAACCACTAAAATATAAATTGATAAATATAGATAAATAAGTATTTCTATTTTTACTACTGACCTGAAGAACTAGATAATTCAGAATTATAGTACTGATAGATCAGTAAAAGCATTCTGAACTCTTCCAACTACTCCATCATTTGAACTCTTTCATGCAATCAGCTCTCCCAACCATCTCTCAAACATCAAGCTCTCTTAAGAGCAGGGGCAGTGCCATTCATTCAATCATTCACTAAATCTAAAAATATTTATTGAATCTCTACTATATGGCAGGAATCAATCTAGTAGGTAGGGCTACAGTGATGAACAAGACACGAGGTCCTAATGGAGTTTCAATTCCAGTGTTTGCTGGTGATAATGGGTGGGGGAAACTGTCAACAATGAAATAGACAGACAATATATAAAGATTACTATGCTCACTATGGCTTGTTTATCAGTATATTCCCCTAACACAATGTCTAGCATACAGTGAGTACTCAATAGTTATCTGCTGACTAAATGTATAAATGCATATCTCAGAACCCTTTTCTTCTAGGCCAACATTCTGCTTTCCCCAACTGATAACTCTCTTGAACTAATGTATTTTACTGCAAATGTGCATTTTAACAACAGTTATTTGGCTAATGCTATACCAGAGGGAGACACTGAAATAGAGCATAGATAAAGCCAGTGGGAAGCAGTTTGGAGTTCAGAAGATTTGGGTCACTTTATAACTTACATTTATTATGGTACATCCTCTTTTTGAACTCAAGGTCCATTTTTTTGAAGCAGGGAAGGGACATAATAGTGTTAGTAGTAAGGGAAAGGAATTATACACTTCTTTTGCAAAAGCTAATTCTAAATTATTTGAACATCATTCAAAACATTATTTTAACACAAGCTGGTGGAAGATTCAGTTCAACTCTGTAGACAACTTAGATGAGTTATTTGCTTAAATGCTTGCTAAGATCGTAAAAATAAAACCTTAAGGGAACTCTTGAGGTGATCAAATATGTTATGGGGACTTGGGATTTTTGATAAGTGATATAATTCTTTACAAAATCTCCATGAGCTCAAATAATAACTATTTTCTAAGACATTAACTCAATATAATATTGCACAGGGCTAAAGAGTAGACAGGTGAAACAAATGGTTTCAGAATATTATAACTCTTCCCTACTTCCTTTGCATCATAATTTGGCTGCTCAATTTTTGGAAAAGTAATAACTGACCACAAATAACACAATATGTAGTAAAATTTAATCTAGTATTTGCTTAATTAACAATTTAAAAATAATATGACATAAAGATAATTGAAAAATCTAATTTTTAGAAAGATAACATCCTATTTATTGATATTGATTAGTTTTATAGCACCATATGTTTCAGCATACTTTGAATTCTGAGGGAGGAGGGAAAAGTATGTGGCTCACAGTACTAGGAATGTGGTAACATCACCTCTTCCAATAACAAGTTATGCTTCTTTGGGTGAATGAAAAAAATTACTTGACTTTTCCAACTCTCCTTTCCAAAGCTATAAAACGTGAGGGTTGGAAAGGAAGATATATACTTTTCTTCCCATTCTAATATTGGACAATCTTTTTGATGCCTGATTTTAATGTTTTAATTGAGGAACTAGGTAAGGATCATTTCTTTAATAGCCAAGTAAGAATTTTTGATAAATTAAACACAGTATAATATTACTCATTGTGTCTTGATTCAACTGTATTTAAAATATTCTACTTAATTTAAGCTTTATCCTTCTCAAATGATTTGCATACTATTTGTCTCCTGGCTACTAGATACCAGTTTAACTTAGAGACTTATAATTTTTTAAACTCTTATGAATTAATTATTATTCTCTCAATAAATTATTGGAAATTAACGCTCAAGTATAAAAGTAAATCAGAAACATCTATACAATTTCTCTAGTTTAGAATTTTTCAAACTACACAGGACAAAATTTTTGCTTCTGATCATGGAGAAACTAATATGACACTTGCCTTTCCACTTTAAACTGCTAGAACCTTGGGGAAAATGCATAACATAACTGTTTTCTACCAAACACCGTATGTTCTCACTCGCAAGTGGGAGTTGAACAATGAGAACACACGAACATATGGAGGGGAACATCATACACCGGGGCCTGTTGGGGGGTGGGGGTTTAGGGGAGGGACAGCATTGAGAGAAAAGCTACATTACATTAGGTATTGTAGGTGACGGGTGGATGGGTGCAGCAAACCACCATGGCACGTGTATACCTATGTAACAAAACTGCACGGTCTGTACATGTACCTCAGAACTTAAAGTATAAAAAAAAAAATAACCATTTTCTGACATTGTACAAGAAGAAGCCAAGTAGGGCTATGATCCCTAAGCGAAGAGACCACATGTGTGCTCTAGGATTAATCATGTTGGCCTTCGGCCTGGAAGCAATTTATGAGAGGTAGAGGGCAGGCAGAGCATGGTGGTCTTGCTATGTTGTGAAATGCCAAATTCAGATCAGGCACTTAACAGAAGATTAGATGCTATAGAAGAAAAGATTGCTGAAGTGAAAATCATAGAAATAGAAACATCCAAATGAAGCACAGAGAGAAAGCCATTCCAAAACATTTTAGACAGCCTTGGCATCCTGGTGGACAACGAATGAATCTAACTTTACCAATATATAATTGAAACTCCATAAGGAGGAGGGTAGGAAAATTATTAGAAAAGATAGAGCTGAAATTTTTCCATATTTCAAGAAAACTGTACACAAACAAATCCAAGAATTTCAATTAACTCTTAGCAGGATAAATCCCAGAAAACTAACCAAAGATAAATTACATGGGGGTGGGGAGATTAAGGATGTCCTCATACTTTATATCCCAAACAAAGGAAGTCAGAAAACAATAAAGACGTTTTAAAAGTGATTGAAGAACCTATAACCTATAACTAACAAAACTATATTTCAAAAATGAATGAATGCAAAATGAAAGTTCTTTAGACAACAATAGCTGAGAAAATATATTGCTGGCAGACCTGTACTATAAAACATATGAAAGGAAGTTCTTCAGACAGAAGGAAAACAATACCAGATGGAAACATATATCTACAGAAAAAAATAATAAAAGCAGCAGAAACTGTAAATATTAGAGAATTTTCTTCTTCTTCATTTCTTTAAAAGGCAATTGCCTGTTTACAGCAAAATTAATAACAGTATATTATGAGGCTATAACATGAGAAGTAAAACATATTAAAATGTTAACACAAAGAAAGGACGGGAAAATAAAAAGATATGCTGACAATGTTTACATTATATGTAAAGTGGTATGACATTATAAGTTAAAGATGAATATGTAAACCCTAAATCTTTAATGTTAAAAAAAGTCATGTAGCTAACACACCAGTCAAAACAATAATGGAGATAAAATTAAATCATAGAAAATTCACTTAATCTGAAGGAAGGCAGAAAAGAAAATAAAACATTAAAAATAGAAGAGATAAGTAGAAAACAAAATTATAGTTTGAAATTAATTATCTTGATAATTACCTTATATATTGTCTAAACATTCCATTGAAAAGCAGAGATTATCAGACTATCCGATAACAGAGATTATTGGATTAAAAAATATGCTATGTACAATAAAACTAAAATATGAATTTTAAAATGATTTTAAAGTAAATGAATGAAAAAGCAAACATGAATCAAAAGAAAGCAGGAATGACTTATATTAGTATCAGACTAAGTATTTTCCAAAATAGAGACTATTACTCTTGATAAGGAGATTTTCCTGATGATTAAGAGACTAGATCATTATGAAGGCAGAACAAATTTCAATGCACTTAATAACGGAGTTTCAAAATGCATAATCCAAAAACTGACAGAGCTGAAAAAAGAAATAGATTAAAGATAATACTGTATTTGTAGAGTTCAAAATCTCTCTCCATAACTGACAGACAAAAAGTAGGAAGAAAATCAGAAAGAATATAAAAACAGCATGGTACTGGTACCAAAACAGAGATATAGACCAATGGAACAGAACAGAGCCCTCAGAAAAAATACCACACGTCTAAAACCATCTGATCTTTGACAAACCTGACAAAAAGAAGAAATGGGAAAAGGATCCCCTATTTAATAAATGGTGCTGGGAAAACTGGCTAGTCCTATGTAGACAGGTGAAACTGGATCCCTTCCTTACACTTTATACAAAAATTAGTTCAAGATGGATAAAAGACTTAGATGTTAGAGCTAAAACCATAAAAACCCTAGAAGAAAACCTAGGCAATACTATTCAGAAGATAGGCATGGGCAAGAACTTCATGTCTAAAACACCAAAAGCAACAGCAACAAAAGCCAATATTGACAAATGGGATCTCATTAAACTAAAGAGCTTCTGCACAGCAAAAGAAACTACCATCAGAGTGAACAGGCAACCTATAGAACAGGAGAAATTTTTTGCAATCTACCCATCTGACAAAAGGCTAATATCCAGAACCTACAAAGAACTCAAACAAATTTACAAGAAAAAAAATCAAACAACCCATCAAAAAGTGGGCAAAGTATATGAACAGACACTTCACAAAAGAAGACATTTATGCAGCCAACAGACACATGAAAAAATGCCCATTATCACTGGCAAGCAGAGAAATGCAAATCAAAACCACAATAGGATACCATCTCACACCAGCTACATTAGCGATCATTAAAAAGTAAGGAAACAACAGGTGCTGGAGAGGATGTGGAGAAATAGGAACACTTTTACACTGTTGGTGGGACTGTAAACTAGTTCAACAATTATCGAAGACAGTATGGCAATTCCTCAAGGATCTGGAAGTAGAAATACCATTTGACCCAGCCATCCCAATACTGGATATATACCTAAAAGATTATAAACCATGCTACTATAAAGACACATGCACACGTATGTTTATTGTGGCACTATTCACAATAGCAAACACTTGGAAGCAACCCAAATGTCCATCAATGATAGACTGGATTAAGAAAATGTGCACATATTCACCATGGAATACTATGCAGCCATAAAAAAGGATGAGTTCATGTCCTTTATAGGGACATGGATGAAGCTGGAAACCATCATTCTGAGCAAACTATTGCAAGAACAGAAAACCAAACACTGCATGTTCTCACTCATAGATGGGAATTGAACAATGAGAACACTTGGACACAGGGTGGGGAACATCACACACCAGGGCCTGTCATGCAGTGGGGGGCAGACGGAGGGATAACATTAGGAAAAATACCTAATGTAAATGATGAGTTAACGGGTGCAGCACACCAACGTGGCACACGTATACATATGTAACAAACCTGCACGTTGTGCACATTGTACCCTAGAACTTAAAGTGTAATAAAAACAAAAAAAGAAATCAAGATGGAAATTAAAAAATTCTTTGAAGTAAATGATAATAGTGATAGAACCTATCGAAACCTCTGGCATACAGCAAAAGCAGTGCTAAGAGGAAAGTTCACAGCATTAAATGCCTGCATGAAAAAGTCTGAAATAGCACAAATAGACAATCTAAGGTCACAACTCAAGGAGTTAGAGAAACATGAACAAACCAATGCCACTGCACTCCAGCCTGGGCAACAGAGTGAGACTCCATCTCAAAAAACATTATAAAATAAAAAATAAAAAAGAACAAACCAAATCCAAACCCAGCAGAAGAAAAGAAATAAAGATTATGGCAGAACTAAATGAAATTGAAACAAACAAAAAATACAAAATTTAAATGAAACCAAAAGCTGGTTCTTTAAATAGATAAACAAAATGTATAGACCATTAGCCAGATTAACCAAGAAAAGAGAGAACATGAAAATAAGCTCAATTTGAAATGAAATGGAAGATATTACGATTGATACCACAGAAATACAAATGATCTTTCAAGGCTACTATAAACACCTTTATGCACACAAACTAGAAAACCTAGAGGAGATGGATGAATTACTGGAAATATACAACCCTCTTAGATTAAGCCAGAAAGAAATAGAGACTGTGAAGAGACCAATAACAAGTAGCAAGATTTAAACAGTAATTAAAAAATTTCCAACAATTAGAAGTCTAAGACCAGATGAATTCAGAATTGAATTGTATCAGATATTCAAAGAATTGGTACCAATCTTACTAAAATGATTCCAAAAGATAAAGAGGGAATCCTCCCTAAATCATTCGATGTAGCCGGTATTACCCTGATACTGAAAGGGCATAATAAAAAAGGAAAACTATAGACCAATATCCCTGATGAACATATATGCAAAAATCCTCAACAAAATATTAGCTAACCAAATCAAACAGTATATCAAAAATATCATACACTGTGATCAAATGAGTTTCATATCAGAGAGATGCAGGGTTGATTTAACTTATACAAGTCAATAAATGTAATACACCACATAAATAGAATTAAAAACAAAAATCACGTGATCATCTCAATAGTCAAAGAAAAAACATTTGACAAAATTCAGCATCGCTTTATGATTAAAAGCCTCAGGAAAATCGGCATAGAAAGGGCATACTTTAAGGTGATAAAAGCCATCTATGACAAACCCACAGCCAACTATGGGGAATGGCAAAAGATGAAAACATTCACCCTGAAAACTGGAACAAGACAAGGGTGCCCACTTTTACCACTTCTATTCATTGTAGTACTGGAAGTCTTAGCCAGAGCAATCAGACAAGAGAAAGAAATCAAAGGCATCCAAATTTGTAAAGAGAAAGTCGAACTGTTACTTCTCTGATGATAGGATCATACACCTAGACAACCCTAAAGACTCGTTTAAAAGCTCCTAGATTTGATAAATAAATTCAGTAAATTTCAGGATACAGAATCAATGTACAAAAATTAGTAGCACTGCTATACACCCTCAGTGACCAAGCTGAGAATCAAAGCAAGAGCTCAACCCCTTCACAACGGCTGCAAAATAAGCAAACAAAAAGTATGAATATAGCTAACCAAGTAGGTGAAAGATCTCTACAAGTAAAACTGCAAAACTCTGCTAAAATCTCAAGACATTCTCATGGTTTCAGCCATTCCCAAATTTATTTGAAAAACATAAAAATTTTAAAAAATGTGCATCGTCCTGGAATAGTTTTCTGTATAACATGTGTTTGAAAAATACTTCCTTACTTTATTAGAAATTCTGTTAATGGGATATGTGAAACCATTTTCTCATCATTCCTTACTTGCACATATTAATACAGAGTCCTACTGTGTTAGTCCAGGTTCTCTATGGAGTGTGAATGCAGAAAAGGAATTATTCCTACTGGAAAATAATGAACTGTGGACACATTCACTCAAGACCAGAGAAAAAACCACTGAGAATAAGTAGCTTCAATTTCATTATCACCAGCAGAGCTCACACCAGAAAGCCTGGAACAAAGCCTGAACTAGAGCCCTTAGCATTCTTAGGCTTCCTGGTGCTATGGTTCAACAACTTTTGTGGGGATGGGGAGAACCAGAAACTGTCACCATCACGTGTAAGAAAGTATACCACAGCAATAACACAGCTGTCAAAAATCAGCTGGATCTGAAGTTATCCACAATTTGAAATCCACACTGTACTTGCTTTCTTATGAAGGGCTGGAGACATGTGCAGAGACACCCTAAACATGTGTAGGTGACTTTCCTTTTGAAAGGCAGAGGAGGGCCTCTTTGTGAACTCTTTGTACTTATTAGTTGTCCTATCAGTTCACCATTTCAACTAGAAAAGATGGTGCAAGCTACCTCAGCTAGCTTCTAATTTGGACACAGCACCAATACTACACACAGAATTGAATGAATGACCACATCTTCCTGGTTCTTCCATTGGGCAGGGTCAATATGCTTCTTTGGATTGAATAGCTGTGATCTTGTTGAGAAAAGTATGTAAACATAGGGCCAGATTTTGTTAGTCTCCATCTTAGAAAATTGGTGGAGCACTCCTTGGCTCATGATCACAAAGTCCCACAATAGGCCGTCTGCAGCCTGAGGAGCAAGGAGAGCCAGTCCAAGTCCCAAAACTGAAGAACTTGGAGTCCGATGTTCCAGGGTAGGAAGCATCCAGCATGGGAGAAAGATGTAGGCTGGGAGGCTAGGCCAGTCTCACCCCTTCACGTTTTTCTGCCTGCCTTATATTCACTGGCAGCTGATTAGATGGTGCCCATCAGATTAAGGGTGGGTCTGCCTTTCCTAGTCCACTGGCTCCAATGTTAATCTTTGGCAACATCCTCACAGACACACCCAGGATCAATACTTTGCTCCTTCAGTCCAATCAAGTTGACATGCAGTATTAACCATCACACCTGCTTTTAGAAATTCTAGGCAAGAATCAAAAAGTATTATTAGGAAGACGTTTTGTAAGCATTTAGAAAAGGAAGTAATCACAATTATTAGAATTCAGGGGTTCATCAAGAATGAACCACCCATGCCACAATCATTTCCTTCTTTGATGGACTAGGTATAGACAGTATATGTTTGGATTTCAACATGATGCAAGACAGAGTTTCTTATGACATCTTTTTGACTACGTTGAACGATATGAGGATGATTTATAATAAATAAGCTAATTCACAAGAAGTCCAAGGGCTGGATTTGAAGGATCAACTTTTGGCAATATTTCTAGAGGCATTGGACTCTTCCTTCAACCTGTGTGTGTACGGGGGAGTGTGTGTGTTTCTTGTTTAAACAAGTGTCATGCTCGTAAGAATTTTACCTTGTTCAAAATTGAGAAGGGAATTTAAAATATTTGGTTCCAGAATTTTTATCCATAAAGAACTCAAGTAACTCTGAAAGGATAGATTAATTTTTGAAAGAAGTAAAGGCATATAAGTAAAGGTACATTTATGTCACTGGTTTCACAATAAAATAATTGTGCTACTAAAATATGTCATATAATGGATTTGGGATTTTTAGGTGACAGTAGTTACAATGTAGGTTAATCAGTAATATGCATTGCCAAAATACCAAAAATAATAATAACATGTTGAATGTCTACTATGTGTCAGGCATTGCTAGAGACTTTATATACATTTATCTGTACAACTCATGTCCATCCTTAATTTTTAAATTTAATTTTCTCATTTCGGAAATTGAAGTTTTCAGCTCAGAGGTTAAATAACTTGCATATATAGTAGTGAGAGTTGGGGCTGGATTGCCAATCTCAAATGTCTTTCTCTCTGAATCTATGTTCTTTTTTCTCTTTCTAACTCTCTAGTATGACCTCAGAATACATGAAGGTGGAAAATTAATGGATGTAAGGGATGTGATAGGCACATTTTTATCTAAGCTACTCAGAGTCCCACTTGCAGTTTTATCTTTGATTAAGAATACCACAGTTTAAGAGAAAAAAAAATGGAACAATTTTAGAGTACAAGTAATTAAACAGAGAAGAGGTTTGAATTCATTTTATGTGAGGAACAGTCAGAAGAACAAAAAATTGTTGATCTGGAACAAATGAGGACTCTAGGGGACCATACTAGTGGTATTCAACATTTGAAGAACAATTATTTGAGAAAGGGTGACATTTTTCTTTGCATTCATAGAGTGGAAGTAGGACGAATAAATGAAAAGGTATGAAGGCAGGTTGGAATAAAATAAGTTCGGATTTTCTAACACCGTGGTCTAAAGGTATACTGAGATCTCTGAATGGTGGTGAGCTGACCCGTGCTGGAGGTGTTCAAGCAGAGTGTAGTTGACCACCTAGCTGGTATCGGTACAGAAATGCTAGTAGCTAACTTTTAAGGTTCCCTTCAATATTTGGAGGCTTTAATTTTGTCGAAATAACAGTATATTTAGGGTGTGAAAGTTAGTATACATTTCTTAAAAGAATAATTTTTTGGATATCTTTAATATACAACCAGATTAAAACAGAAACAAACAAGCAAACAACAACAGCACCTGCAAGTTAAAATAGGCAGGCAGTTGTCGGTAAGAAGAGAGCTGACAGGATTTAAGTATGTTCCAATCAGGATTCTAAACACTCACCAAACAGTAATTATTTACTTTTGGATGAAGATCTCTGGTGTATATTTTCAACGTTCTTTAAGGGAGCTGACTGCTAAATGTTTTCATCCCCATCTCTAGTGTGAGTCTTTAAGTTTTGGCAAAGGAAAAAGCCAAGGGACTCTTTATAGAAGGTGAACATTCTTGGCTGTGATGGAAGAAACTCTGCAGTTACATGGGACTCATTGTTTCCATCTAGTACATTGAAAAGACCTCCCAGGAAGAGCTGCAAAGACATCCTAGGTTCATATGGCCTTTACAAGCAACACCAAGGACACTTTGTGGAAGGCATGGCTAGCCTCCAAGCAGCACTCTAAAATAAATAAATAAATAAAATGTGTATTCTACCCCCTTTCACGTCCCCCAAATCCTCCATTGCCAGTTTTTTTAATTGACCTATTAAACAGTTACTATCTGTCTAAGAGTGTCTTAAAGATCTCCTTTTTGTATTTTATTTAATTTTTATTTTTCACAGAGACAGGGTCTCACTGTGTTGCCCAGGCTGGTGTGGAACTCCCGGGCTCAAGGAATCCTCCTGCCTTGGCCTCCCAAAGTGCTAGATTACAGGCATGACCCACTGTACCTGGTCATTTTTGGTATTTTATACTCAAAAGTGGTCTGAGGACCAGCATTAGCATCAACATCCTTGGGAGCTCGTTATAAATGTAGGTTCTTGGTCTTTTGGTTCAAGTGATTCTCCTGCCTCAGCCTCTGGAGTAGCTGGGACTACAGGCATGTGCCACCACACCTGGCTATTTTTTTATATTTTTAGTAGAGATGGGGTTTCACCGAGAATACACATTTTAATGAGATTTTCGGGTTATTTGAATGATCATTAAAATTGTAGAAGCATTGTTTTACACTACCTGCTCACAAGCTTATACATATCATAAGCATATTATGTGGCTATTCAGTACTTGTTCATATTGTTCCAATTTTATTTTTTTAATGCTTCAAGATGTATCCCTTATGATACAGTTTTGATATTTGTCCCTGCCTAAGATTCATGTTGAAGTGTAAGCCCCAAAGTTGGAGGTGGGGCCTAGTAGAAGGTGTTTGGATCATGGGGCTGGATCTCTCATGAATGGCTGAGGCCATCTCCTTGGTGATAAGTAAACTCTTGCTCTGAGTTCACATGAGATCTGGTCATTTCAAAGTGTGTGGCAGCACTCCCTCCTGCCCCCCACAGCCCCGCCCTGCTGCCCTGACTCACTCACTCTTTCTCCTGTTCTAGCCATGTGATGTCCTGCTCCCGCTTTGCCTTATGGCATGTTTGGAAGCTTCCTGAGACCACTCCAGAAGCAGATGCCACTATGCTTCCTGCACAACCTGCAGAACTCTGAGCCAATGAAATCTCTTTTCATATAAATTACCCAGTCTCAGGTATTTATAGCTATGCAAGAATGCTGTCATACATCTTCGTTGGAAGACAGTGAAATTTCTGGAACCATTCCCTAAACTGGAATCTTCAATTAATTATTTACTTTCAATCCTCATAACCTGACTGGCTACCAACAATAGAACTTTAA
Organism: Macaca fascicularis; assembly: GCF_037993035.2. NCBI lineage: Eukaryota > Metazoa > Chordata > Mammalia > Primates > Cercopithecidae > Macaca > Macaca fascicularis. The sequence continues at coordinate 91,079,680 of NC_088388.1, read as the reverse complement.
ATCCTACTTCTTAACCCTTTCTGCCATGCCATGCAAACCTGGATCAGACTTTATCGTCTCAGTCTGGACTGTAAAAGCCTCTCTGCTTCTGGTTTTCTCGGCTCTCATCCATTTTCCAAACTTGGGAAAATAAAACTTTTATTGAAAGCATACTTGTCCAGAGACAATGTCCTCACTTACTAGTTTGCATTCAAATTCTTCTCTAATCAATCTCCAACAATATTTTAGTTTTTCTATTGCCATATTCCTACCAAACACCTTATTTCTGACTATAAGCTACTACTGGCCACTCATGCATTTTCATTTTTCTGAAAGCCCATCCCCATACTTCCTCTTTCTTTTTATACAGATAAGCCTCAGGAAGAATAAACTGCTTTCTCCTCCGCTAATATAACATTGTTTACTTGCTTCTGTCATCATGTTCCATAGCTATTAATTTTGTTGTCTCCATACACGGCTAGATTATGAATATCTGAAAGGCAAGAATACAGGAGTGTTTAGTGTTTAGTTTTAAAAAAAAAAAAAACAAACTCCTGTGTAGTGTTTAGTTTGTTTTAAAAGAATTGGTTCAGGGGTAAAAAACTATATCAAAATCCATTGTACTACTTGCTGTGGCGTGACCTTAGGTGAGTTACTACTCTGTATCTCAGTTTCCTTATTTATAACATGGGGATAATTACACCTGTATGAATGAATTTTGTGAGGATTAAAATAAAGTGTGAAAGTTTAGTTTACATGACATTTAGTTCATAATGACTCAATTTTGTTCTTGAAATAAATGACATATTGGGTGGCAGTGAGGCAGGGGCAGGGGCTTAATCATGAAAAATAATATGAATCTCAATTCTAGCGTTAGAAGACAAGGGTGGGACTTAATCATAGGAAGAAGAAATAAACTCTATAGCTAAGATAGAAGATGAGAGTGTTCACAGTGACTTGCCTTAATACTAAATTCCCAGAAGGGAAGTTCTGAGGGTGGATCCCAGTACCCCCAGATTGGTGGGCACAGGTGATGCAGAGCTGGGGGACTAACAAGGTACCTATAAAGTGACCTGTAGTCACCTGTATACAATACAGGGTCATGCTTTCCATTTCACTTTTTGATGTTGTTGTTAATTTTAGTTTTTTAAGAGACTTGTCTTTACTCTGTCACCCAGGCTGGAATGTGGTGGTGGGATCATAGTTCACTGCAGCCTTGAACTCCTGGGCTCAAGCAGTCACCCTAACTCAGCCTCCTGAGTAGCTGGGACTACAGGTATGCAGCATCATGCCCAGCTAATGTTTTAATATTTTTTAGAAACAGGGTCTCGCATGTTGCCCAGGCTGGTCTCAAACTTCTGACCTCAAGCAATCCTCCCACCCCAGCCTCTCAGAATGCTGATATTACAAGAGTGAGCCACCACACCTGGCCCTTTCTATTTCATTTCTAATATCTTTCCTGATGACATCCAACATTTTGTGGGTCTTGGCATGTGAGAATAATTTAATTTTTTCCTTTCTTCCCTCCTTCCTTCCTTTTTCTCCTCCTCCTTCCCTCCCTCTGTCTCTCCCTTTCTCCCTCTACCTGTTTTTCTTTTTATCTCTATTCCTCCTGCTGAAAGTGCCAGAAAGGTTGAGCAGAATTAGCTTAGTGACAATGAATATTTGTTCAATATACACTCAATTAAAACCGATAGAGCACACACGGTTGGAGACAATTGCTTGTTATTATCAGCACTGACAGATTTGAACTAATGTCCTAGAATGGAAAGAGTGATCTGCCACTTTCTGAGTCAAATGCAGTGATTCTGATTGAAGAAGACAGTGTTAATTGGAGATATAATCCATATAATAATCATCATAAACAAATCTTAAACCTTAATTCTAAAATACGTCCTTAAAATCTTTGTCTTGGAGTGTTTATTTATCATACAACAGATTCTCCTTCACTCCAAAAGGAAGTAGGAAGTGAGGAAGAGATGCGTTTCCTGGATTCCAGCCTGGGTAGCTAGGACACAGACTTTAACATTACAAGGTGGAACATCAGGGATACACAAGATTTCTCAGACTCTTGAGCTGTCTGGAGCCCAGTAGCAGTCTGAGCTTGCAGATTACCTAAATGCAAGGGTTTTGGTCATAGTCATGTACCTGATTGCTTTCTTGGGTGCACTGCTGCATTTTAACTAATGCATATTTGTTTTTGCTATAACTGAATAGATGGATGATAGATAGATAGATAGATAGATAGATAGATAGATAGATAGATAGATGATAGATAGATAGATAGATAGATAGATAGATAGATAGATAGTTTTAGGGATATGGATATTGTTTTAGGATATGGCATAGGGTTAGGTGCCATTTGTTGCAAGAAAGAAGAGGCACAGTTAGATACCAAGCTGGTACCAAAGGAAGAGTGGCATTGATTGCATCAGGTGGGACCTTGGCCTTGTGAGTGTGGGATGAGCACAGTTAGAGCAGTAAACAGTGTTACTCACACAGAGACATGATGTTGCTGTGCAGATGACAGTGTGAATAAATAATGTGACAACTGTGGATGATTTAATGTGGCATTTTTACACTACTGTGGTGACTGGGTTGCAGTGTTTGCTACATGTCTAACTTTGTGCTGAGTTTTTTTTTTTTTTTTTTTTTTTTTTTTTGGTGGTTGTTGTTGATGTCTTTTATAAATCTGTACCATAATTCTAGAATTTAAGTATGTCCCCAAAAATGAGTTAAGAATCACTGCAGCAGTGCCATTACTGTTTTTTGTTCTTTTCTTTTTTTGCTTTATAAGAAGTATGGGGAAAAGATTAATTCTTATTGCATGGCTAGTATATGTCAGGCTGTGCCAGGTATTTTGTCTGTTATTTGCTAAATCCTTAAAGTTTTTAAGGTAGGGATTAACATTTCCCTTTTATAGATAAGAAAACCAAAGTTTTGAGAGACTGAATAACTTGTTCAACGTTACAAAGCAAGCAAAGCTGAGCAATGAATTCAGATTCCTTGTCTTTACATTCTAGGCCTTTCTCTATTATTGTAAGTGCCTGCTTAATCTTGTCATCCCTTTAGATGGGAACAATAAACAACATTATCTGATTGAAATATATATATATATATATATATATATATATATATATATATATACACACACACATACACACGCGCACACACACACACACACACATATACACACACACACCCCTACACATATATGTAACGCATATTTAAGAGATTTATTTCTGGCCCAGGGCAATGACTCAGGTCTGTAATAGGTTCTGGGATAAGGAACTATATCAAAATCCATCCTCCCAGCACTCTGGGAGGCCGAGGCGGGTGGATCACCTGAGGTCAGGAATTCAAGACCAGCCTGGCCAACATGGCAAACCCAGTCTCTACTAAAAATACAAAAAATGGCCTAGTGCAGTAATGCACACCTGTAATCCCAGCTACTTGGGAGGCTGAGGCAGGAGAATCCCTTGAACCCGGCAGGCAGAGGTTGCAGTGAGCTGAGATCACGCCACTGCACTCCAGCCTGGGCAACAGAGAGAGACTCTGTCTCTAAATACATAAATAAATAAATAAAATTATTTATATGACTCTTAGATGACAAGATCCACAATTTTTGGATAACCTGAGACAGACACAGGCTTGGGCTCTCTTCTTGTCTTCAGTATGAACTGTGTGAATTTAAGCAAATGCTCAACTCTTCAGTATCTCAGTTTTCTAATCTGTAAAATTAGGAGATTTGGGCTATTAGCTTTCTACAACCCATTGAGGTACTAGTCTTCTATGTCCATATAAAGCTTATGAATAAGAACTTCTACTTGAAATTTTATTTGGGTACAAATAAATAAAATAGAGTAAATAGAGACTTGAATTGCACCAGTGGAAACCTTTAGGGGACCAGAACTTATGGCTTACTAGGTTTTAGCTCAAGTGCTGAGTCTAGTTCTGGCATCATGTATTTCACGATAGATGAGTGAGAATTGGGAAAGTTCAGTTAGGAATAGCCACTACTGAGACATGTTGGATCATGGTAAATTAGAAAAATATGGTTTTTGAATAACAGCAATTTTAATTTGAATTCTGGTTTGATCATTTACTAGTTACATAAACTGAGCATAACTTGAGTCTCAATTTCTTGCTTTGTAAATTGGGAGTAATTGCGAGGCTCTTGTGAGAATCAAATGAGATAATGAGAACTAACCAGTCAGCACATGACATGGACATGGCACACAGTAGATAATAAATGCTAATTCCTTCCTCCTCCCCTCTCTATATATGTGACACTGCTTTACACTTCATATAATGAAAGTCTGAGCCATATCCGTAAAATGCTCCCCAGATGACATCTGTGGACCGTAGAACAATTACACAAAGATTAGAATTGCAGAAAAAGAATCTAGACTAACTCCATGGCCATCTCCTCTTTCAGAAGAACCACACTTTCCTTTGCATGGTTTTTCCATTATTGTCAAGGGCTTGAGTAATTCCTTTTGCCTTGTTCAGGAAAGTTTGATGTGTGAAGACATAGAGGCCTGGCCATACACCATGGACACTTGATTTTCCTTCTCCTACGATCTCTCATGAAGAAACCTTAATCGGAGTTGTTGCCAGGTGATGAGGTCTTCACATTCCCTCTAGCAGCTGCTATTTGTGTATGGTGTCTGGTGGTGTTTAAACACCTGGTTCAATATTTACCTGTGAGGGCTTTGCTTTGCCCTCTGACCTTTCTTGCAGAATGGAGCTGTCCAGAAAATGATACCTTGGAGAGTACTATTAAGTATCCCCCAAAGCTGAGCACTCCTTTCCAGAAACATTCTCCCAGGTAGCAAGTTCTGGGATGAGGGCCACTGCCATCTTTCCTTGGACCCTTGAAGCTGTGAGTACTAGGAACACGATGGCTTGATTAAAATAAGCAGGTCCCAAGTTTGTGCGGAATAGAAAGAAACAAGAAAATGAAGTGTTTTGTTTCCTTTCACTATACCCTTACATGGGTTAAGAGAAAAAAAGAAACATAACAAGGTCCTGGATTCTGTAATTCTTCTTTTGCTCTTGTACTTGCAAAGTCACATTGATATAGCACCTAGTCATAAATAGTGTTTTCAGATCCACCCTTTCACTCCAGCAACCCCAGGCTGCTTGGGTTCAACCCCAATCAGTACGTGGCTGATATTATTATCCCCATTTATTGATGAATAAATGGATGTCTAGAGGAGTTATTTACTGGGCCAAGTCATTTCAAAACCTCTGTGGAATGACGTGGGCAGTTATTAAACAAAGTAAAACATGACTTTTACAAAGAGCCCCATTCCACCCCTTAATAACCAGATGTTATGGTGATACTGTTACCATTAACTCATTTTACAGAGGAGAAAACATGGTTTCTAATCAAGGCTTGATTTGCCCAATTATATCAAATACTTTGAAGGATGATGGAAAAGATGCATTATACATTGTTAAAATAAAATATTCTGTGGTAGAAAGCGTGTCACGGAATTTGAGAGCAAGGATGTGGATTCAGATAACCCTGTCTTCGAATCTTTGCTTCATCTGGGCAAGTGACTTAACTCATCTGGTTCTGATACTAGTTGCTAATCACTATGTGAGTTCCTGGTCACTCTGTGCCTCAGCTTCTGATTTTGTAAGTGGAAATTAGTAATTTTAAATCATCACTGCTGTAAGAACTGAAGTTAACAGCATGTCTGGCATGTGGCTAGAGACTCAATGCTGCCTTATCCACTGGGAAGTTTGTTGTCAGTGTTTACAATTCCAGAATGGTGCTCATAGCATATTGGTTTGTCTGTATCTTGGCTGGGCCTCTGGGAGTTGAGGAGAAAGACGAACTGGCTTGAAGCAAATCACCCCTGCACGTACATAGTCCTGGCTTGCTGGCTAGGTCTGAGTCCTGTGTAATTACAATGACATCTCAATATGTTCTCATGTCTCAAGTGGTCTTGCTTGTATCACATTTGCATTTGAAAGTTATAGCTCCGGAACCATAAATGCTGAACAGCCTCCAGGTAACTTGATGCCATGCAGAGCAGAGTTCGCCTTCAAAATGCTGCCAGGAAGATTCACTTTTTATAGCACCTTTTATAGAAATTCCCGGGGAAGAGAATTCTCAGGAGAAGAATTTGGCCTCTTGGTTTGAAACACATCTGGTTCTTTGAGTTGTCAAAGAGTAAGTAGTCCATAACAATTGAGAGAATGAGGTAAATATGAAATTGGAGCTAGACAAAGTCAGGAGAAATTCAAACTGCAGACAGCTTTGTTTATCTTTCAAAACATCCTGCTGGTTCATAAAATAGATTTAAATTCTTAAAGTGAATCAAAAATGAAAATCCAGTGGAGTCCCAATGAGGTTATGTTGATGTAATTAATTCTGATTATTCAGAGGCTACTTGCTAGTTTGTGAACTTCCCAGGGCCCTTGCTTTCCTTCATATACCCAACTGTCAACCTTTGGGTCAATTCCCTGTTTTACTAGTTTTAGTAATGTATGGGTAAAGAAGGAAAAATGATCTAGTAAGGTAGCTAGCATTGTAATCTAAGATCTTAGTCTCAGTATTTGGTAATCATTTATGAAATATTTGCCAGATAAAGGAAATCTGCTATTTGCTAGCAGATCTAGACTAACTCAGTTCTGGAGTTGCCATGAGTTTTGTTAGTCCATTGGGTTCTCAATCTCAATGCAGGGAGCTGATTGGGCCTCAGAATTCATAATCAGAGATTTTCCTATGGGCACTGGGGCTTCCTCATATTTCCATGATAACCTGCAGGTTAGAGAAAATACTTAGGTTTGGAATTCTGTGAAAATTCAATTGTAACCAAGTTGGTAGAAATATCTAATTATCCTAGTCAGAAGGAATTCCTGTCTCTTGATAACTCTTAAATAACTGTATTTATGCACTCCCTTTGGAAATGATCACATACTGTCCTGGACTGGACTGCTTTGTACAGACCCGTCTCCTTCCCTGGGCTGCAAGGCAACCTGGAGGGCATCTCTGTGCTCAGCCTTGTCATCTCTAGAGCTACATTCATAATTTTAAATTTTCTAGTAGTCATATTAATAAAAATCAAAAACAGGAAGACAGATGAAATTAACTTTCATATAGTAATTTCCCCTGATCTATAGATTTGATTTCTGGTCTGAACTGAATAGAAAAATATTCTTAGAAATAAATAAATATGCCAGCTTTGAATTTCCCCTCAAATATTTATTGAGCTGATGGAGATTTCCTGTGATATTGAAACTGATATTTGGCTTTAATAGGAAAATGGTGGGCTCTGAAGAGGGGATAAAGTGGCTATGATTGCTAGGCAATGGAAATTTTGTAAAAAGCAAGCAAACAAACAAACAAACAAACACTGAAACTAATGTAACTCACACCTCAACTGAAGATAATATGTTCCTTTCTTATTATGGGTCACAGGTACCAGAGATACATGAAGGGTGTAACATTACCTAGGATTTAAACTTAGATAAACTCTCAGTCTGCAGCTGCCAATCACAGGACATTCCCAGTGTTGGCCAGAACTGAACTGTCATGACATGAAGTCTCCTTTCGCTTTTCAGGTTTGGCTATTAGGGACACATAGATATTGATCCTAAGAAGCTTCTCCAATCATTTCTCTTTCTGAGGATGACATTCATTTCTCTAAGTCAGGTTTAAAATTATGTCATGCTTAAGAATTGTGGGTTTTGTTTTACTTTGATTTGGGAGAGTGATCTGTAGTATTTTACATTTTTCTGAATAACTTACCATTTAGTAATATATTTTTACATTGTTTCAAATGTACATTTCTTAGAATATATTAAGTTATACTGTCTTATTTCAAAGTTTTGTGTAAATTTAAACTTGAGTGAAATTATTGTATTGTTTTATTTATCCACGTTTTACAAATTAAGATGATATAACTTGCTTACTCCTTTTTTTTTTTCTTTTTTATACTTTAAGTTCTAGGGTACATGTGCACAACCTGCAGGTTTGTTACATATGTATACATGTGCCATGTTGGTGTGCTGCACCCGTTAACTCATCATTTACATTAGGTATATCTCCTAATGCTATCCCTTCCCCCACCCCCCACCCCACAACAGGCCCTGGTGTGTGATGTTCCCGTTTCTGTGTCCAAGTGTTCTCATTGTTCAATTCCCACCTATGAGTGAGAACATGCGGTGTTTGGTTTTCTGTTCTTGCACTAGTTTGCTGAGAATGATGGTTTCCAGCTGCATCCATGTCCCTACAAAGGACATGAACTCATCCTTTTTTATGGCTGCATAGTATTCCATGGTGTATATGTGCCACATTTTCTTAATCCAGTGTGTCATTGATGGACATTTGGGTTGATTCCAAGTGTTTGCTATTGTGAATAGAGCCACAATAAATATACGTGTGCATGTATCTTTATAGCAGCATGATTTATAATCCTTTGGGTATACACCCAGCAAAGGGATGGCTGGGTCAAATGGTATTTCTAGTTCTAGATCGTTGAGGAATCGCCACACTGTCTTCCACAGTGGTTGAACTAGTTTACAGTCCCACTAACAGTGTAAAAGTGTTCCTATTTCTCCACATCCTCTCCAGCACCTGTTGTTTCCTGACTTTTTAATGATCGCCATTCTAACTGGTGTGAGATGGTATCTCACTGTGGTTTTGATTTGCATTTCTCTGATGGCCAGTGATGATGAGCATTTTTTCATGTGTCTATTGGCTGCATAAATGTCTTCTTTTGAGAAGTGTCTGTACATATCCTTTGCCCACTTTTTGATGGGGTTGTTTGTTTTTTTCTTGTAAATTTGTTTGAGTTCTTTGTAGGTTCTGGATATTAGCCCTTTGTCAGATGAGTAGATTGCAAAAATGTTCTCCCATTCTGTAGGTTGCCTGTTCACTCTGATGGTAGTTTCTTTTGCTGTGCAGAAGCTCTTTAGTTTAATGAGATCCCATTTGTCAATATTGGCTTTTGTTGCTGTTGCTTTTGGTGTTTTAGACATGAAATTCTTGCCCATGCCTATGGCCTGAATGGTATTGCCTAGGTTTTCTCCAAGGTTTTTTATGGTTTTAGGTCTAACATTTAAGTCTCTAATTCATCTTGAATTAATTTTCGTATAAGGTGTAAGGAAGGGATCCAGTTTCAGCTTTCTACATATTGCTAGCCAGTTTTCCCAGTACCATTTATTAAATAGGGAGTCCTTTCCCCATTTCTTGTTTTTGTCAGGTTTGTCAAAGATCAGATAGTTTTAGATGTGTGGTATTATTTCTCAGGACTCTGTTCTGTTCCATTGGTCTATATCTCTGTTTTGGTACCAGTACCATGCTGTTTTGGTTACTGTAGTATAGTTTGAAGTCAGGTAGCATGATGCCTCCAGCTTTGTTCTTTTGGCTTAGGACTGTCTTGGCAATGCAGGCTCTTTTTTGGTTCCATATAAACTTTAAAGTAGTTTTTTCCCAATTCTGTGAAGAAAGTCATTGGTAGCTTAACGGGGATCGCATTGAATCTATAAATTACCTTGGGCAGTATGGCCATTTTCATAATATTGATTCTTCCTATCCATGAGCATGGTATGTTCTTCCATTTGCTTGTGTCTTCTTTTATTTCATTGAGCAGTGGTTTGTAGTTCTCCTTGAAGAAGTCCTTCACATCCCTTGTAAGTTGGATTCCTAGGTATTTTATTCTCTTTGAAGCAATTCTGAATGGGAGTTCACTCATGATTTGGCTCTCTGTTTGTCTGTTATTGGTGTGTAAGAATGCTAGTGACTTTTGCACATTGATTTTGAATCTTGAGTCTTTGCTGAAGTTGCTTATCAGCTTAAGGAGATTTTGCGCTGAGAGATGGGGTTTTCTAAATATACGATCATGGATGACGCTCATTTCTTAACTTCCATCAAAAACATGGAGATGAGACTGGGGCCAGAATTGCTGGAGTCAGGCCAATGAATTCTACGCATGATAATATTGTGTAGAAGATGTTAAATTTTATTTGTTCTTGCTGTTCGTTATACCTGATCTTGTCTGACATCGTCTTTTTCTCATCCTTCTGGTACAGCTTAAATAAAAATAAACAGTTAATTCCATCAACAAGTGTTTACTTATTGCCACTGAAATTCAATCACAGTATTAGGTACTGGGGCACAATGGGAAGTATTGAATAGATGTTTGCTATTGTTAACATCCAAAAAGATGATTCTTTGACATGTATTGGTTTCTACATTTTTTTGTAATGGAACTGACTGTGACAGAATTTCACTTTGTATGTGCACTGAAGGTCTTATGGTGACAGAATGAAAATTCATATATATATATATACACACACACACACACACACATATATATACACATACACACATATATATATATTTCCAAATCAGAATTTTACAATTCAATTCAAAGCTCAACAGAAGAGAAACTTGTTCTATCAGTATGAAGAAATATTACAAAGCCAAAACAATTTACAACGTATTTGTGCAAGAATAGTTGAATAGATCAATAAGATAGAATGAGTAATTCAGTGTCTAATTTATATAACAACTTCATGTGTGATAAAGGAGGCATCATATATTAACAAAGAAAGAATAGAATATGTATTACACTGCATTGGGAAATTTGCTATTGGATGAGAAAATCAACATATGCTCTTTTTTTTCAAAGCCTGTAAAAAATACAATGCCTGTGGATTAAGATTCAAATATTAAGCATATATATAAGTACATACAGAAGATAACACATGATCAAATATCTGATCTTTGATTGGAGAGACGATGTCACATTGCCTTTAAACCAAAGTCTAACATTTTTATTATAGCTTAAGAAATTTTCTGATCTCTTCCTAATTCTCATTCTCATTCAGAATCATTCTCCCACTGCTGCCCGCCCTGCCCTGGTATAGGCAGACCTCTCTCATCTCCCAGAATATGCTATGCTCTGTCCTTCTTGCTGGCCTGCCTTTGCTATTACTTTGTGTCAAAGTCCTGTTTCTCCTCTCCAACTCACCCCCATTCTCCAGTCCCTAAACCCAATTTATTGAGCCAGCAAAATAATCATTTCTTATATAGTAGTTCCCTTTTATTTGCAGTTTTGCTTTCCACACTTTCAGGTACCTGCATGGTCCAAAAATACTACCTAGAAAATTTCAGAGATAAACAATTCATAAGTTTTAAATTGTACACTGTTCTGAGTAGCAGGATGAAATCTTTCACTGTCCCATTCTGATCCATCTGGGACATGAATCTTCCCTTTTGTCCTGCATTTCCACAATTTCTACACTACCCACCTACTAGACACACAGTAGCCATCTCAGTTATCAGATAGACTGTTGTGTTCTCACAGTGCTTGTGTTCAAGTAACCCCTATTTTACTTAATAGTGGCCTCAAAGTGGAAGAGTAGTGATGCTGGTATATTGTTATAATTGTTCTATTTTAATATTAGTTATTATTGTTAATCTCTTACTGTGCCTAATTAAAATTAAATTTTACCATAGGTATGTATATGTAGGAAAAAGCATAGTATATTAGAGTTTGGCACTATCTATGATTTTAGTCATCCACTGGGGTCTTGGAATATATCTTCCATGGATAAGAGTAGACTACTCTACTTTATATGATGTTAAATACCTTTTCAGTATGATCGTACAGCATTCTGAACTTTTCTTTTCGTAACAATCCTCACACATATAACTACAAGTTGGTGTCTGTCTCCTTATTGCACCGTGATGTACATGAGAGTGGAGGCCATGTCTGTCTGGTTTACTGCTGTTCCCCTACTGTCTAAGCAGTGCTTGACACACGTTGGCCACTCAAAAACTATTAAGTCAAATGAATTAAACAGCACATCAAGCCAAGACAGAGATTTGATTAGTTAAAAAAAAACTAAAACAAAAAACCCTTTTGTACCATTATAAATAACTATAGAATATAAGCAATTTCATAATGATAGAGAAGATATCTTTCCACTTTTTTCTGTACTCAAAAATCACTCCCAAAGTAAGAAGAAAAAAAGTCAAAACACAAACATCTTCAATGAAACTCTATGATAAATGGAAGAATGGTAAGTAAATCTGTGGCACAGAAGAAAATTAAAGTGTCTGCAATGGGAATAAAATTAAAGTGTGACGCCAATGGTAAACACTACCATTTACCCACAAACTTGTATAGTCATGGAATTGGAAGCTCCAAGCATTGAGGAAGTTATGAATAAAGTGTTACGTGTCTGTGTGTGTAGCAGGGATTTGTTTTAAAGTTTATTTAGAAAGCAGTTAGACTCCTAGATACTCACTCCCTACTGAGAATAAGCTAGTAACTCTGGTGGAATGGAACCAGAAGAACTAGAGGGAATGGTAGGCACATAGAAATGGAATACTGAGCCCTGGAACAGAAAATAAGTAGACCATGTGCAAGTCTTCTCATTGAACAGTGCCCAGTTCCAGAGCTTATCAGCCGTGTTGGTACTTCTCAAGAAAGAGTTGAGAGAAGCCTTCCTTGGAAAGCTAGCACCACCAATAGGAAAGACTAGCAGGTACTGTACTGACTCTGAGTATCCCTCAGAGTTGGGATAGGCAGCTGGCCATCAGGCCACTTCATATTGGCACATGTCAGTCAACAGGCTGTGCTTCATTCCTAGACTGAGAATCTTCAGTCTGCAAGTTAGTGTCTCGCTCAAGAAAATGTAATCTGGCTGGTGTCATTAGTATGTAAGGAAGCCTGTAACATGCAACAAGGAGATTAAGGTAGCCAAAAACTAAATAAATTAAAAATAAAATAAACAGGATAGAGATTTGGAGCAACATAGAGAGACTCCTTCTCTACAAAAAAAAAAAAAAAAAAAAAAAAATAGAAAAACAAATTATTCAGATATGGTGGTGCACACCTGCAGTCCTAGCTACTCAAGAAGCTGAGGTGGGAAGATAGCTTGTGCCTGGGAGGTTGAGGCTGCAGTGAACCATAATCATGTTACTGCACTCCAGCCTGGGTGACACGGTGACACCCTGTCTAAAAGAAAAAAGAGAGAGGGGGAGAGAGAAAATGTAGAAAGAACAAAATATTAAAAACCAAATAAAATCTACCATTAATATATTTAAAGAAACATGGGTCTGGAGTGGACCTCAAGCAATCTCCAACAGACCTACAGCTTAGGGTCCTGACTGTTAGAAGGAAAACTATCAAACAGGAAGGACACATACACCAAAACCCCATCAGTACATCACCATCATCAAAGACCAGAGGCAGATAAAACCACAAAGATGGGGAAAAAGCAGGGCAGAAAAGCTGGAAATTCAAAAAATAAGAGCGCATCTCCCCCGGCAAAGGAGTGCAGCTCATCGCCAGCAACGGATCAAAGCTTGACGGAGAATGACTTTGACGAGATGAGAGAAGAAGGCTTCAGTCCATCAAATTTCTCAGAGCTAAAGGAGGAATTACGTACCCAGCGCAAAGAAACTAAAAATCTTGAAAAAAAAGTGGAAGAATTGATGGCTAGAGTAATTAATGCAGAGAAGGTCATAAACGAAATGAAAGAGATGAAAACCATGACACGAGAAATACGTGAAAAATGCACAAGCTTCAGTAACTGACTCGATCAACTGGAAGAAAGAGTATCAGCGATTGAGGATCAAATGAATGAAATGAAGCGAGAAGAGAAACCAAAAGAAAAAAGAAGAAAAAGAAATGAACAAAGCCTGCAAGAAGTATGGGATTATGTAAAAAGACCAAATCTACGTCTGATTGGGGTGCCTGAAAGTGAGGGGGAAAATGGAACCAAGTTGGAAAACACTCTTCAGGATATCATCCAGGAGAACTTCCCCAACCTGGTAGGGCAGGCCCACATTCAAATCCAGGAAATACAGAGAACGCCACAAAGATACTCCTCGAGAAGAGCAACTCCAAGACACATAATTGCCAGATTCACCAAAGTTGAAATCAAGGAAAAAATCTTAAGGGCAGCCAGAGAGCAAGGTCGGGTTACCCACAAAGGGAAGCCCATCAGACTAACAGCAGATCTCTCGGCAGAAACTATCCAAGCCAGAAGAGAGTGGGGGCCAATATTCAACATTCTTAAAGAAAAGAATTTTAAACCCAGAATTTCATATCCAGCCAAACTAAGTTTCATAAGTGAAGGAGAAATAAAATCCTTTACCGATAAGCAAATGCTTAGAGATTTTGTCACCACTAGGCCTGCCTTACACGAGACCCTGAAGGAAGCACTCAACATGGAAAGGAACAACCGGTACCAGCCATTGCAAAAACATGCCAAAATGTAAAGACCATCAAGGCTAGGAAGAAACTGCATCAACTAACGAGCAAAATAACCAGTTAATATCATAATGGCAGGATCAAGTTCACACATAACAATCTTAACCTTAAATGTAAATGGACTAAATGCTCCAATTAAAAGACACAGACTGGCAAACTGGATCAAGAGTCAAGACCCATCAGTCTGCTGTATTCAGGAGACCCATCTCACACGCAGAGACATACATAGGCTCAAAATAAAGGGATGGAGGAAGATTTACCAAGCAAATGGAGAACAAAAAAAAGGGGGGGTTGCAATACTAGTCTCTGATAAAACAGACTTTAAACCATCAAAGATCAAAAGAGACAAAGAAGGCCATTACATAATGGTAAAGGGATCAATTCAACAGGAAGAGCTAACTATCCTAAATATATATGCGCCCAATACAGGAGCACCCAGATTCATAAAGCAAGTCCTTAGAGACTTACAAAGAGACTTAGACTCCCATACAATAATAATGGGAGACTTCAACACTCCACTGTCAACATTAGACAGATCAACGAGACAGAAAGTTAACAAGGATATCCAGGAATTGAACTCATCTCTGCAGCAAGCAGACCTAATAGACATCTATAGAACTCTCCACCCCAAATCAACAGAATATACATTCTTCTCAGCACCACATCGTACTTACTCCAAAATCGACCACGTAATTGGAAGTAAAGCACGCCTCAGGAAATGTACAAGAACAGAAATTATAACAAACTGTCTCTCAGACCACAGTGCAATCAAACTAGAACTCAGGACTAAGAAACTCAATCAAAACCGCTCAACTACATGGAAACTGAACAACCTGCTCCTGAATGACTACTGGGTACATAACGAAATGAAGGCAGAAATAAAGATGTTCTTTGAAAGCAATGAGAACAAAGATACAACATACCAGAATCTCTGGGACACATTTAAAGCAGTGTGTAGAGGGAAATTTATAGCACTAAATGCCCACAAGAGAAAGCAGGAAAGATCTAAAATTGACACTCTAACATCACAATTAAAAGAACTAGAGAAGCAAGAGCAAACACATTCAAAAGCTAGCAGAAGGCAAGAAATAACTAAGATCAGAGCAGAACTGAAGGAGATAGAGACACAAAAAACTCTCCAAAAAATCAATGAATCCAGGAGTTGGTTTTTTGAAAAGATCAACAAAATTGACAGACCACTAGCAAGACTAATAAAGAAGAAAAGAGAGAAGAATCAAATAGACGCAATTAAAAATGATAAAGGGGATATCACCACCGACCCCACAGAAATACAAACTACCATCAGAGAATACTATAAACACCTCTACGCAAATAAACTGGAAAATCTAGAAGAAATGGATAATTTCCTGGACACTTACACTCTTCCAAGACTAAACCAGGAAGAAGTTGAATCCCTGAACAGACCAATAGCAGGCTCTGAAATTGAGGCAATAATTAATAGCCTACCAACCAAAAAAAGTCCAGGACCAGATGGATTCACAGCTGAATTCTACCAGAGGTACAAGGAGGAGTTGGGACCATTCCTTCTGAAACTATTCCAATCAATAGAAAAAGAGGGAATCCTCCCTAACTCATTTTATGAGGCCAACATCATCCTGATACCAAAGCCTGGCAGAGACACAACAACAAAAGAGAATTTTAGACCAATATCCCTGATGAACATCGATGCAAAAATCCTCAATAAAATACTGGCAAACCGGATTCACAAGCACATCAAAAAGCTTATCCACCATGATCAAGTGGGCTTCATCCCTGGGATGCAAGGCTGGTTCAACATTCGCAAATCAATAAACATAATCCAGCATATAAACAGAACCAAAGACAAGAACCACATGATTATCTCAATAGATGCAGAAATGGCTTTTGACAAAATTCAACAGCCCTTCATGCTAAAAACGCTCAATAAATTCGGTATTGATGGAACGTACCTCAAAATCATAAGAGCTATTTATGACAAACCCACAGCCAATATCATACTGAATGGGCAAAAACTGGAAAAATTCCCTTTGAAAACTGGCACAAGACAGGGATGCCCTCTCGCACCACTCCTATCCAACATAGTGTTGGAAGTTCTGGCTAGGGCAATTAGGCAAGAGAAAGAAATCAAGGGTATTCAGTTAGGAAAAGAAGAAGTCAAACTGTCCCTGTTTGCAGATGACATGATTGTATATTTAGAAAACCCCATTGTCTCAGCCCAAAATCTCCTTAAGCTGATAAGCAACTTCAGCAAAGTCTCAGGATACAAAATTAATGTGCAAAAATCACAAGCATTCTTATACACCAGTAACAGACAAACAGAGAGCCAAATCAGGAATGAACTTCCATTCACAATTGCTTCAAAGAGAATAAAATACCTAGGAATCCAACTTACTAGGGATGTAAAGGACCTCTTCAAGGAGAACTACAAACCACTGCTCAGTGAAATCAAAGAGGACACAAACAAATGGAAGAACATACCATGCTCATGGATAGGAAGAATCAATATCGTGAAAATGGCCATACTGCCCAAGGTAATTTATAGATTCAATGCCATCCCCATCAAGCTACCAATGAGTTTCTTCACAGAATTGGAAAAAACTACTTTAAAGTTCATATGGAACCAAAAAAGAGCCCGCATCTCCAAGACAATCCTAAGTCAAAAGAACAAAGCTGGAGGCATCACGCTACCTGACTTCAAACTATACTACAAGGCTACAGTAACCAAAACAGCATGGTACTGGTACCAAAACAGAGATATAGACCAATGGAACAAACAGAGTCCTCAGAAATAATACCACATATCTACAGCCATCTGATCTTTGACAAACCTGACAAAAACAAGAAATGGGGAAAGGATTCCCTATTTAATAAATGGTGCTGGGAAAATTGGCTAGCCATAAGTAGAAAGCTGAAACTGGATCCTTTCCTTACTCCTTATATGAAAATTAATTCAAGATGGATTAGAGACTTAAATGTTAGACCTAATACCATAAAAATCCTAGAGGAAAACCTAGGTAGTACCATTCAGGACATAGGCATGGGCAAAGACTTCATGTCTAAAACACCAAAAGCAACGGCAGCAAAAGCCAAAATTGACAAATGGGATCTCATTAAACTAAAGAGCTTCTGCACAGCAAAAGAAACTACCATCAGAGTGAACAGGCAACCTACAGAATGGGAGAAAATTTTTGCAATCTACTCATCTGACAAAGGGCTAATATCCAGAACCTACAAAGAACTCAAACAAATTTACAAGAAAAAAACAAACAACCCCATCAAAAAGTGGGCAAAGGATATGAACAGACATTTCTCAAAAGAAGACATTCATACAGCCAACAGACACATGAAGAAATGCTCGTCATCACTGGCCATCAGAGAAATGCAAATCAAAACCACAATGAGATACCATCTCACACCAGTTAGAATGGCGATCATTAAAAAGTCAGGAAACAACAGGTGCTGGAGAGGATGTGGAGAAATAGGAACACTTTTACACTGTTGGTGGGATTGTAAACTAGTTCAACCATTATGGAAAACAGTATGGCGATTCCTCAAGGATCTAGAACTAGATGTACCATATGACCCAGCCATCCCATTACTGGGTATATACCCAAAGGATTATAAATTATGCTGCTATAAAGACACATGCACATGTATGTTTATTGCAGCACTATTCACAATAGGAAAGACTTGGAATCAACCCAAATGTCCATCAGTGACAGATTGGATTAAGAAAATGTGGCACATATACACCATGGAATACTATGCAGCCATCAAAAAGGATGAGTTTGTGTCCTTTGTAGGGACATGGATGCAGCTGGAAACCATCATTCTTAGCAAACTATCACAAGAACAGAAAACCAAACACCGCATGTTCTCGCTCATAGGTGGGAACTGAACAATGAGATCACTTGGACTCAGGAAGGGGAACATCACACACCGGGGCCTATCATGGGGAGGGGGGAGGGGGAGGGATTGCATTGGGAGTTATACCTGATGTAAATGACGAGTTGATGGGTGCAGCACACCAACATGGCACAAGTATACATATGTAACAAACCTGCACGTTATGCACATGTACCCTACAACTTAAAGTATAATAATAATAAATAAATTTTAAAAAAAAGAAACATGAAAATATATTGTATTCATGAAACAAGAACAAGATATTGTAAAAAAAAAAAAAAAAAAAAAAAAACTTGCCAAGCATTTAGCAAAGAACAGCTTGTAAAAATAAAATTTTGTTTTAAATTAACATTTTAAATGGAAATTAAGATATATTCACTTAATCAACAAATATGTAAATATGCACTAAATGCTTGCTATATGCCAGGCACTGGTGATATGAAAAGCCCTGTCCTCTGGCAGCTCACATTGCATCAGACAGAGATAGCTGAATAATCAAATGCAGTTACAAGTAAAACAGACTATCAGCTGGGTGACAAGTTTTATGGAGAAGAAAGGTGGGGTAAGAAAGAAAGAGCACCAGGAGTAGGGTTGCTTTTTTGTAAAGAGTGATTCAGGTGCAGAGATCTGAAGTAACTCAGATAGTGAGCCGCGTGGATTTCTGAGCAGGGAGCACCCCAGCCAGAAGGAAAAGCCAGTGCTAATGTCCTGAGGTGGGACTGTGCCTTGCTCCTAGGCAAGGAAGCTTGTAGAGGTGGAAGTGATAGGGCCTTGAGGACATAGAGGTGACATAGTACAGATTTTGTAAAGTGTACCCATCAGACCCAGTGGCCCATAGAATAGCAAATATTTTGCAATGTTTCCTACGTTATCTTGAAATGAAATCCATAGGTAATAGAACCTACTTACACACACACACAACTAAAAAAAAAAAAGAAAAAAAAGAAAAAGAAAAGAATGTTATCCTCTAATAGTAACATATGTAAGAAATTACTAAAAAGATATGTAAACCCTAGTGTATGATTACGGTGGTAGATATAATGAAGTAGTCAAGTGCTTTACCCTTAGAATCATTGTAAACATGACATAAAAATGTTGACTGACACAAGTGTGATATAGTGGTGACTCAAATATCATGAGTGGCATTTGTGACGAGAACAATGCTTGATAAAGTTTTTAACAATGAAGTGATATATGATGTCTACAGAAGACACCAAAAGTCGTGCAACAGACAAGAAGATTCTTCACTGTGTGGGTCATCTACTCATTGCAGGATACCTAGCTGCCCTGCCCTGCTCATGAGATGAAGAGTGGCACTCACGGGGTGTCAGGCCATTTTTGTGATATTATAAAGGAATACCTTCGGCTGGGTAATTTATAAAGAAAAGAGATTTAATTGGGTCATGCTTCTGCAGGATGTACAGGAAGCATGGTGTTGGCCTTGGCTACTGGTGAGGGCCTCAGGAAGCTTACAGTCATGGCAGAAGGTGAAGCAAGAGCAGACATGTCACATGGCAAGAGGGGGAGCAAGAAAGAGAGGGGAGAGGTGTCATGCTCTTTTAAACAACCATGTCTCATGTAAACTACCAGAATGAGAACTCATTCATTATCATGAGGGCAGCACCAAGCTATTCATGAGGGATCCGCCCTCTTGACAGAAACACCCCCCCACCAGGCTCCACCTCCAACACCGGGGATTACAATTCAACATGAGAGGTGGAGGGGACAAATATCCAAACCATATCACATGGTGACAGCAACACCTCCGGACAATTTTACAAAAAGCACCCTTTACTGCATTCCCATCCACATTGAGAAACACTGATGGGAGGCCTCGAAAGCCATTTTAGACTTTTTGGCACTTACTAGGAGCAATATGGAAAGCTACTGGAAGATGCTCATCAGAGGAATATGGTTTTACTCATGTTTTTAAAGACCTCTCTAGCTGTGTTAAAAATAGTTTGAGGGAAAGGGCAGAAGCAGTTGCATTGTTAGGAGGCTCTGGAATCAGCCAGAGTGGCTGTAGCTCAGGCAGTTGGTGAGAAGTGGCTGGATTGTGGGTATCTTTTCATGCAGAGCTAGCAGGATTTGCTGATGAATTTCATGTGAAAAATGATAAAAAGGGACGACTCAAGAATGGCAAGATTAGGTACTGGGTTTCTCTGAAGCAGTGTTCTAATGCACTGTCCATGATTCTTTTGTAGTGGTTTCTTGGCATAAAGGCCAATCCAAAGTTGTTGGGTTTTGTGGAGCTATGTCTTTCACTTGTCACTAGTCTGGAATGTTGTAAGGCCTTCACTATTGCCTTTCACTTGTCACCCAAAACCTTCTTTGGAGATCAGAGCTCTGACTATAACATTAGAATGGTTACTCATCCTGAATGTCTTTAATAAAGCCTTACTTGTGGTCTAATACTGCAAATCTCATTAACCTGACCAATATATTCATTCCACCTGATCATCTTACCATTGCACAGCTGGTAAACTGAAGAAAAAGGTGAAATGAGTTTTCTAGTTCTCAAGGGAATAGAGTGAGAGGTGCACAAAACCTCTGTTTTTCATGGACAGAAAACTTCAATCATAGAGACTAATTACTAAAAACAGAAAATAAAACAATTTAAAGTGAACATTTTTGTCATTCACATGCAGCTGCATGATGTTGCTGCAAAGGACATAACAGCATTACAGCAGAGAAGAATCAACTTGTCCCAGTGGCTGGATATAGGAATTAGGAATTGTAGCTAAAAATGATCTTCAGTGTATAATTTATTTATTTTATCCATAAATTTCATGTAAATTTTGCATTTCACTGTATATTATTTTATATTATTTTTAATAGAAAGGTCATATTTTAAATGATTTACTATTAAGTTGGTATAAAAGCTATTGCATTTTTTTTGCCATTAAAAGTGATGATTAAAAGTGAGCATCTTCCAGTAGCTTTCCATATCGCTACTAGTAAATGCCAAAACCTCTGAAATGGCTTACCAGGCCTCCCATCAGTGTTTCTCAGTGAGCATGGTAATGCAATGAAGAGGGCCTTTTGTAAAATTGTCTGGAGGTGTTGCTGTCACCATGTGATATGGTTTGGATAATTGTCCCCTCCACATCCCATGTTGAACTCTAATGCCCAGTTTTTGTCATTACTTTTAATGGCAAAAACTGCAGTTACCTTTGCACCAACCGAATATTAAGTGAAATGGATAAAATCGGTACATACCTTATGTGTTTTTGGGGGCTTCCTATACCCATACTGCCATGTATGCTGCAAGGATACCCAAAGGGGATTTGTATTAGATTGGGTATAAAAGATGGCACAGTCAAAGAGAGTAATTGAGGAGGGTCTAATAAATACACCTATTTGTTTGTTTTTATAATTTCAACTTCTATTTTATATACAAGGGGTACAGATGCAAGTTTGTTACTTTGGTATATTGTATGATGCTGAAGTTTAGGGAATGATTGATCTTACCATCCAGGCACAGAGCATAGTAACCAATAGGTAGTTTTTTAACCTTTGCTCCCCTCATTCATTCTCCTCTCTAGTAGTCCACAGTGTCTCTTGTTTCCATCTTTATGTCCATATTTATTCAATTTTTAGCTCCCACTTACAAGTGAGAACATGTAGTGTTTGCTTTTCTGTTCCCACATTAATTCTCTTAGAATAGTGACCTTGAGCTGCACGATGTTGCTGCAAAGGACATAATTTTAGTTTTTTAATGACTTCATAATATTCCATGATGTATATGTACCACATTTTCTTTATCCAATCTACCACTGATGGACACCTAGGTTGATTCCATGTCTTTGCTATTGTGAATAGTGCTGTGATGTCTTCTTTATAATACAAGTGTATGTGTCTTCTTTATAAAATTATTTATTTTCTTTTGGAAATATACCCAGTAATGGAATTGTTGTGTTGAATGTTTGTTCTATGTTAAGATCTTTAAGAAATCTCCAAACTGCTTTCCATAGTGGCTGAATTAATTTACACTCCCACCAACAGTTAATAACTGTTTACTTTTCTCTGCAACCTTGCCATCATCTGTTATTTCTTGACTTTTTAGTAATAGCCATTCCGATTAGTGTGAGATGGTATTTCATTGTGATTTTGATTTGCATTTCTCTGATGATTTGTGATAATACATATTTTTTCATGTTTTTGTTGGCTGCTTGTATGTCTTCTTTTGAGAAGTACCTGTTCATGTCTTTTGCCCATTTTTTGATGATGTTATTTGTGTTTTGTTTGTTGAATTGTTTAAGTTCCTCATAGATTCTGGATATTAGACTTTGGTCAGATGCATAGTTTAAGTATATTTTCTCACATTCTGCAGGTTGTCTGTTTATTCTGTTGATAATTTCTTTTGCTATGCAGAGGCTCTTTAGTTTAATTTGGTCTCACGTGTCAAATTTTGCTTTTATTGCAAGTGCTTTTGAGAACTTAGTCAAAAATTATTTCCCAAGGCTGATGTCCAGAATGGTGTTTCCTAGGCTTTTTTCTAGCAGTCTTATAGTTTGATGTCTTACCTTTAAGTCTTTAATCTATCTTGAATAAATTTTTATATATCATGAAAGGTGGTGGTCTAGTTTATTCTTCTTCATGTGGCTAGTCAGTTATCTCAGCACCATTTATTGACTAGGGAGTCCTTTCCCCATCACTTTTTTTGTCAAGTTTGTTGAAGACCAGATGGCTGTAGACATATGGTTTTATTTCTGGGTTCATTATTCTGTCTCATTGGTCTGCATGTCTGTTTGTGTACCAGTACCATGCTATTTTGGTTACTGTGGCCTTATAGTTTGAAATCAGGTGTTGTAATGTCTCCAGCTTTGTTCTCTTTGCTTAGGATTGCTTTGGCTATTCAGGCTCTTTTTTGGTTTCATATAAATTTTAGAATAGTTTTTTTTTTTTCTAGTTCTGTGAAAAATGATGTTGGTAGCTTGATAGGAATAGCACTGAATCCACAGATTTCTTTGGGCAGTATGGCCATATTATTGACCTTGATTCTTATGATCCATAAACATGAATTTTTTTTCCAATTGTTTGTGTCATTTATGCTTTATTTCGTCAGTGTTTTGTAATTCTCCTTGTAGAGATCTTTTACCTCCTTGAATAAATGTATTCCTAGGTATTTTATTTTTTGTGGCTATTATAAGTGGGATTATATTCTAAATGGGAGTAGGCAGAGCTAAGGAAAACCATCATAGACTAGTAACATACTGTAGTGGGTTGAATGGCAATTTTCCTCATGATATGTCTATGTCTTGATCTCTAGAACTGTGACTATTTCCTTAAATGGAAGGAGAGTGAATATAAGTATGGTATTCACTTAAATACCATATAAGTATGGTAACAGATGTAATTAAATTAAGAAATTTGAGATAAATAGGTCATCTGAGATTAGTCAGGTGAATCCTAAATGCATTCACAAGTTACCTTATAAGAAAGAAACAAAAGGAGATAACACAAACAGAAGGGAGGAGGCAATTTACAGATGAAGGTAGAGATTAGAATAATGTGGCCCCAAACCATGGAATGAAGACAGCCACCAGAAGCTTGAAAAGGGAAGAGACAAACTTTCTCCTAAATCCTCTGGAAACCACTCAATTTCGTGACAATATGGGGGCAGCTACAAGAAACTAACATAAGCACCCTTGGGGTAGCAATCCTAAGGGCCATTACCTACATCAGGCCTGAATTGGCAGAGGAAGGGAGTAGCTACCAGTGCTATGGCTGCAGCCCTAGCTGAAGCCCTAGGAGAAGACTACTTGACAAGTGCTATGGCCTTTGCTACAGGAGGGATTGGGGTGGAGTGCAGTGGGGAAGGCAGACAACTCAATCCTCTAGTATTTTCTCCATGATGCATCGAAGCCAATCAGAACCCTGGCATCAGGGGAACCTGGTTGATGCCATCCATAGAAATCAGCCTGTCTGGAGACAGCAGAGTGAAGCAGAGTAGAGGGAGGATCACGGATGTTGAACAGAAATATCCTTCATGCTTGCACTCCAGTTTGATAACCTCCAGATGGTGAAAAAGAGTATTGCCTTATCAGTCAGGAGACTTGGATTCCAGCCTTTCTGCCACTAACTACTCATGTGCTCAGGTATCTCTGCCCTTCATTTTCCAATCTATTAAGAATATGACGTTTGTTTTAAAACTTGAGGAACTGAAGAGTTGAGGATGTCTCAGGGATGATCAGCCACTGAGGCTCAGAAGGGGTAAGAGACCTTTTATGCCACACTACTGACCAGGTCAAAGCAGAGATACAATCTCACAAATGTTAATCAGAATAGTTTTTCTAGGCTTTGTGGAAGAGGCCTGTTGTTATGCACTTAGAAAAGTGGAAAATGCTACCAAGACTGAGTTGAGTGAAAGAAATGCTCTTGTTGGAGTGGGGGGCCCTCATTTCCTGGGAAATGCTGTGTGCCTTTGTTTCTGATCCTTTCATTGTGCTGCTCCCTGCGCCTCCTGTCCTGCTCCTCACTCCATCTTATGTGTCTTTCTCAGCAATGCCTTTACTGACCAAAGTTGATTTAAACTTAAAATTCTTTGGGTCAACTACGTGCTTTGTGTATTTCTCTATTATTTCACTATCACATTGTACTGCAGTTATTACACTATATGCTATCCTTTGACAGTAAGACACTAAAGACAAGAAAAGTGCTATATTTCTATTTACCTTCAGATCTAGTACAGTGTCTGGCACCTAGCAGATCCTCAGTATTATTATTGAATGAATGGATGAAATGGTAGAGGCCAGGCACGATGGCTCACCCCGGTAATCCCAGCACTTTGGGAGGCCAAGGCAAGAGGATCACGAGGTCAGGAGATCGAGACCAGTCTGGCTAACACAGTGAGACCTATCTCTACTAAAAATACAAAAAATTAGCAGGGCATGGCTGAGGCAGATGAATCACTTGAACCCAGAAGGAGGAGGTTGCAGTGAGCTGAGATTGCGCCACTGCACTCCAGCCTGGGCGACAGAATGAGACTCTGTCCGAAAAAAAAAAAAAAAGAAGAAGAAGAAAAAAAATGGCAGGAAAATGCCTGAAATTTTGGAAGTAAATGACTTTCTCAGAATCTTAGATGTACCCAACTATATGCTTCAAAGAGCGTTCAAAGATAGATCAGGCAAAACTTATTAATCCAGGCTGCCTCCTTGTCTGTCCCAGTATTCTCTAACCACCAAAGTGTTCCCATAGCATCCTGGATGAACATAGAATCTAGAATACACCACAGTGCATGAAATCATCTCTTTCTGTGTGTGTGCCCCACCATTCTGGGAGCCCCTGAAGATAGATGTCCAGCACAGAGGTACCAATTGAGTTTTATTAAAATTAACAGAATGTCTACATAGCTGAGATATTTTTTAAACCTTGACAATGGTCACAGGACATAAAAAATGGCTAGATGAATTTTTACAAATTTTTGATGATATGTGTGGAACTGTATGACACAAATTTTAAAAAATATGTAGCATATGCAAGATTTATTTTTGAAGGGGGTCCTAGTAAGGAACTCAACAAGGCATTCTTTGGAGTTGCTGAAACTGAAGATCAATGAAAAGCCCCTGTGACTTTGGATCCAGAGAGACATGGCATATGTATGAGAAAACATAGCATGCTTTCAAGTAGAGCCCCAAAGTGAAAGTCAGGCCACTGGGGTAGGTGCTTTAAATAGTCAGTATTGATTTATGTCAAGGCTGCTTCTCAATTGGACATCTCTGTGTTGCCTGCTCCAGGGTGACTAGCAGCAGGGATTTTTAATTTAACTACAGGTAATGATTCTCACCAGCAACAGGGGACAGTCAGCTAATCTTTATGATGGCAAGGGCTTTACAAGGACCTTCTAAAACATTAGTTCTCCCAACAATCCTGTGAAGAAGTAATTTTATGTTCAATTTCTATAAGGAAGCTGAAGCTTAGAAACTTAAGTGACTTACCCAAGCTCACAGGACTAACACGTAGTCAGCTGGCATGCATCTCACCCTTTTCTGATGACACAGGTGAAGATTATTTCATTAACTAATGCTGGCTTCACCAATAAAGTTGTTAAAGAATGTCAGCCTTTCAATGGATTCAGTACTCCGACGAATTGGAGTCCCTTTTCTCTGTTGATGGATATGAATGTTAGTGAGAAGGAAGCCTCAGTAACTCAGGGTTTAACTTCCAGCCTGACAACTCTTAGGTTTCAGATGTAGCCTTTTGTCTCTTAGCAAGTTTTTAATTTAGTCTTACAATGGGGTCTAAAGGCACAGTTAGAAATTAAGAGATAACTTGCTGAGAGAAAACCTCAAAGTTTTCTTGAATGTGACTGAAACCATAACACAATTTCCCTGACTCTACTCTGTGTTAGAAAATGAACAGGAAGAGTGAACCCATGAGAGACTCAGATGCTTAATGGGAGGTGATGGAAGTAATGAGGACCTATTGCACACTGTCAGGCAATGTGTCTTCTACTCTCAGCTTCTTGCTGGAGTTGGGTATTAATCAATTGCTTCCTGGTTCTGAGCCTCTCTGACAAGGCTTCTGTCTGTCAGTCAATGTCATTTACCACCAATTCCCTTCCCCCGGCCCTCGCTCCTGCCAAGTACAGTTGGAGTGACATTGAGTGAATCCAAGTGGTAATTTTCCATCGATCTATTTGGCAATGTGGTTGAACGAGGAATGAGGTGGCAGTCAAAGGTGATCAGCAAGTAGAGTCTGAGGAATGTGCTGAATACTAGGAGAAAATCTGCTTCTGTTGGGTTCCCTGCTAGTGAAAAGCTGAAATTTTTTCCGCCTCTAACTCTTAGCTGGGCTGGGATTTTAATCTCTGTTGTCTGGCTTAGGTCCTTTTAAAAGCAAAGTGGGATGACTTTTGACCCTATAGTGTGAATGTGATGGTAAAAATTCAGAGAAACAGTGCATTAACTGAGAAGAATAAAAAGATGCCACACAGTGTCATGGAAATGACTTGTGGAAACTCTGCCTCCACAGCATTGGCTGGTGGCTATTAGTGTGGGCTTCAAAGACAGAGAGACCCAAATCCAAATCTCTCCACCACTATTTTCTAGTTGTATAACCTTGGAAATTTTTTTCTCTCTTTGAGTCTCAAGTTTTTCATTGGTAGAATAATAGTATTTGCTGTGTAGTTGTGTGGATTAATGCTTTACAATGTGACAATGCTTAGTATCTACAAATAATCATTTACTACTAGTTTTTAACAGATTACAGTCTCAAGATTGGCTGTGCATTAGGATGACCTGGAGAACTTTAAAAAAAAATCCCAGGGCTTAGGCAACACTCGACATCAATCACATCTGGACCTTTGGTATTGGCAATGCAGATATCGGTATTTTTAAAAACCTCCCCTGGTGATTCTAATATGTGAACAAGAATGAGAATGACTGTAAAAATATATTATTAGCACATAAAATTCCATCTTGTGCAGATTCCATTTGTATAAAAGTGAATAATGGAATGAAGCTAAATTCCATTTAAGATCAATTGTAGGCCTGGTGCTCCTCACAATAGTCCTATTTTAGAGATAAGCAAAGCAAGAGTTTTGTGGGAGTTAAAGTAAGTATATAATGGAGCTGGGATCTCAATGCAGGGCCTCTAAATTATAATCAATTCAGTTCTCACTACTTTTGGACCCCCTATTTTCTAGGCTAATCTTGTGGTCTGGTGTCTGGATTTAGTTTAGAATCTGCTCTTCTTGTTAAATTCTGGAATAAGTCTGGCAGGAAGCTGCCAGGTGAGCATCACAAAGCATTCATTGCTCCTTTTTCTTTATCACATGGCTAACAGGAGATTACAGCAGACAATGTGGTTATTTGGTGAGCAGAGGCACAGATGTTGAACCTGAGTGTAGGAGTCTGTTCCTACTAAACCCAGGTGTTCTTAGGCAAGTCACTTAACCTCTCTGAACCTTCTACTCCTCAACTGCAAAACAGCAATAGACTTGAAAATTCTGTGTTTCTTCTTCAGCTTTTAAAGGTGAAATTAGTAAAATGAGCGGAAACCTCATTTCAGTCGGAGGTTCAGCATGGAGGAACTCCTCATAAATTTTCCTCATGTACTTCCCCACACAAACTCAAGGTAATCCAGACACAAACAAAAAAGAACACTGAGAGTTGGAGTCTTTTCCAATCATTGTGGCCTGGATTAGGTCTCCAAGGCCACAGAATGAAACGTTTATTGATGAGAAAGAAGTGCAGTGGCCAATGTTGGGGGCTTGCAAATCATCCACCAGGGAGCTTCCCACCAGTGACCCTGAATGGTTACACATGTAGAAAAACATTTACTCCTTAGTTCATGGGGCAGCCAGGAAGGGCTGAGGGTGGCCAGAACCACAGGCCACCCCCTTTGGCTTACATAGTGTCGATTGTGTGCCATGATCAGTGTTTTGTAGGTCAAGAAGTGCAGAACGTTGGGAGGCACTGTTTTCCTTGTCCCCTCCTTACCTCCACTGAGGTCTGCCCTGGTTGCCAGGCACTAGGAAGGTTCTGTGAAAAATACTCACCATAGCACTTTGTTGTCTATTGTAGGCACAAGATCCTAGTAACCTGAAATGACTCAGCAGTGGTCATGGAAGCCATAGAGGGTCCACTAATGTCCACAATGCTCTGTATGACACCATTCTTAAAGGCTTAGTGCTGGGCAGTAACAGCCTTTCCAGGGAAGCTTAGCCCAGGCCCAAATCCAAAGAATGTGGTGGAACATGCTGACCTTTACAGTCATAGCGGGGGGTTGTGTGCTTTAGACATTTTATTACAAAGCAAGGAGAATCAAATAACTATCCATTAGAGTTTCTGCCCTTCTGGAGGAAAAACATCAAGTTTTTGAGAGGTTTAGCTGTATTGAAAGTGAATTTGCAGGCCTTAAATCAATGTACTGGAAATTAGACTGAGAATTAACTACGAGGTCCAGCAAATGTAATGACCAAGAATAAAGAGCTTATAGCTGTTTACTTTGTCCTAAACTCTTATAAAAAGTTGGAAAAAAAGATAAATTTAAATGTTTGCAAGTTTGGCTGGTGACTGATATTACAGGTAAGACTCAGTCCTTAGAAGACTCAACAAAGCAAGTCCAACATCAAGTATCTACAAACAAAATGTCCTTCAAAACCCGTTAAAAGAATGGAGGACAGCTTTGGCAGGCAGTAAAATTCCAGTCTTCAGAGAAGTAGGTAGCTGCTTTCACAAGAACCTAAAAAAAAGGAAAGGGAAGAATGGACTCAATTCTTAAAGAGAAAGAAAAACTTTAGAAAACCCTAAACTGCCTATGGAGTTAGTTCTTAATAATAAAGGCAGTCAGATTAAGTTTTAGATGAACACTTGCTAAAGGTGAGTGATTGGGCTGCTTCTGTCGGGGGAATACAGCATGGATCATGGGAACCTGGAGTTGAATGGACTGAAGGCATCTAAGGGAGACCTCTTACATAATGGATCCAGAGGAGTTTGGAATGTGGTGAAATTACTGACTTACAGTATCTCAGAATGAGAGCTCTGTCAACTGAGAAACTTTGACAATGTAACAAAAGAAAATGTCCAAAGGTTCACTGAGGAGGAACATGAAGGTTCTGAAAAATATTCTTCAATTCTTGATGTGCTAAGTGGCACATTTGGCAGAAGCACGATCTAGAATCTTCTGGATGATCAGATCCCTGAGGAAGGAAGACCATCAGGCTGTGACGCTGTGATGTTGCAGGTGCAAATGACCCAGTGACCATTGTTGATCTGTTGTCAGCCCCGGAGTCCCTCCAGTCTGGCCAATTACATCCTTAGTCAGTAGGTTTACCACGACAGCGAGACAGAGCTCATCTTGGTGTCTCTCATGCAAGCAGAAGCTCAATAACTTCCTTTGATTCAACCTCCCCACAAGATAGTGGGGCAGCCAGCCCAGGCTCTGGTCCTCTGCATTGTCCTCCAGTCAGAGGTCAGATGTGGAGAGGGGTCCCAGGCAGGAGTTACTTGAAAAGAAGACACCTGTGCTTCCTTCTATTCTGGAAAGTGAGACAAAGCTCCCTCAGAGTCCTTCCCACCAAGGGTTCTCCCTGGCCTACCACTGTACGCCATTGGCAATAAGGAATGTCTCAACACCAACCACTAGATTTGCTCCTTTTTCTGTACAACCTGGAAACACATTCAAGCTGATCTGTCTTCCATTGAATCTACTTTGAAGGTCCAGAACAACAGTAGCATGTGTTGTTTTGTTTTTTTTTTTTCAAATATTTTATGTTCTCTTTCAGTATTTCAGTAAGGGACTAGATGATGGCTCCATTAGAAACATGACAGTTTATAATTAATTGTCAGTATAATATATTAGAGTTGTGAGACAGAGCCTTGCTCTGTCATCCAGGCTGGTGTGCAGTGGCGTGATCTTGGCTCATTGCAACCTCCGCCTCCTGGGTTCAAGCGGTTCTTCTGCCTCAGCCTCCCAAGTAGCTTGGACTATAGGTGCCCACCACACCCAGATAAGTTTTGTATTTTTAGTAGAGATGGCGTTTCACTATATTGGCCAGGCTGGTCTTGAACTCCTGACCTCGTGATCTGCCTGCCTCGGCCTCCCAAAGTGCTGGGATTACAGACGTGAGCCACTGTGCCCAGCCTATAACGTGAACCTTATATGTTAATTAATCTCATTTTATTCAATTCAAAGATAGTATAGCTAGAATATTTTTGCTGTCATTAATTGAAATAGATGCACAGTATATTGGTTCTTAATGTTTAACATGTTCCTGTAATATCAATTGTAGTAAGAGTTTTACATGGAAAGTTTCACCAGTGAAAACCTTTTAAAGTAGAGATTTTTTTCTGAATTTCTCAAGATGGATGGTGGTAATGATTGCACAACAGTGTGAATGTACTTAATGACACTGAATTTTACACTTATTAAAATGATTAAATTAGTAATTTCTATGTGATATATATTTTACCATAATAAAGTTTTTTTAAAAATAAAAATAATGTCCTAGTAAAATCTGCAGTTTTGTTAATAGTAAAAAAACAAAAAAAACCAAACTTTTTTGTATAGCAAAAGCACATTATACTCTGGTTAAAAAATTAATATTATTTACCCTTATAAAATTGGGTTAATAAAACAAGCCAAAAGCTTTATGAACAAGATGATAGGCCTACATTTTTGAAGAGACTTTTACTTCTCATTGTTCATGTATAAGAAAACTTAACTATCCAGTTTTATTGAGTTATTTTTGAATTCAATAAATTGAAAATACATTGTAGAATATCACACTATTGTCTGTTTTTATGATGATCTAGCTCTACTTTGTAGTTACCGGTGAAAATACAGCCCAGAGAAGTATTAACTTGCCCAGCAGGAAATAGTAGGTTCATGTCACGGTTAGAACACATCCCAGTTTCCTGAGTCCCAGTCATGATTTTTTTCCCCTTTAAATGATGCTGTTTTCCACCCCCCAAGATACCCACTAATGAAGAAATGTCTGTGGTGGAGATACACTTGTTTACATTTGGAAGATTTTACATCACTTGCTATGTTTAGAGCATTTGCAGAGTACCAGCTTGTCAGATCACCTGAATCATTCTATTATGCTCACAGATTATTGTAGTCAATAGATCATTTGTTTTTTATGAGTATTGCATAGTTAATATTTGGGTGGGGTGGAAAGGATATATTTAACTCAGTGCTTACTTGTAATCAGTATTAGAACTTGTACTGAGACTTGAGACCTGAATTAGAAGGCTCGTAGAATATTTAATTTGGGGATTTTAGAACTTATAATAAAGTCATTTTATTTTTTCAGCTTAATGTGTCTGCAAGGTCACTGATGGTAACCGAGCACTGCAATTCCAATAATCCCTGTGGTTTGGCAGAGAATTCATTCCAGGGTGCATACCCATGCATACCTTTAGAAGAAAATAGCCTAGGGTGAATTTCTGTATGTGTGGTGTGCGCCCAGGGACTTGAATTATTTCAGTGTGTGTATAAAGGCTGAATGACTATTATACTTACCATTATACGGGGTCACTGTTCATCAAACACATTGCAGTGTATCAAAAAGGAGAGGGGTTTTGTGCTAGAATGCAGTGGGGGCTTTATCTGGAAAAAGTCATATGAAGGAACCTGAAAAGGTCAGTAACAGGAGCAGGAACTGATAGAATGAGATTCAGTCTTGGCAAATGCAACTTGATATATACGGTACAAAATAATGTGAAACACAGATATTAAATGAATTAGAAAAACCTGGAAAGCTCTGCTGGTGTAAAAGACATTGGAGTCTTGTTTAGGGTGATAAATTATATTTGGGTTTATAATGGGCACACAAAATGAGCTCATGCTATTTTTGGCTATGAAGGTCAAATTAAATACCATATTATTTGTGATATAAATCTAGTATCTTTTTTGATTAAAAAAAAAACTATTATTCTTATCCTACTGTTCCTGTTTCCCCAATCTATGCAGCCCCCCTTCCCTGGATTTTGCTGTAATGTTGGAAAGAAAGGTTGCCAGTGTGGTAGGAGAGAGGTTTGCAGAGTATGGGATTTTGTTTTAGGGACATCTCATTACATAGCTACATACATCATTTAGTGAGATAGAAATGACTTCATCGTTTAAAAAAAAATGAAACAAAAGAAAGCAAAACCATCTTTTTAGGAGTAAGTAATTCCCATTTTCCTACTGATTTACATATAAAGAAATATCCTCATCCTGGGTAGGAAAACATCATTTTCTGTAGAAGACTCAACATGAGCCCATATACATTGCATGTACATTTAAATGCCAATTGGCAGTAGGAGGAGATTTAGGATTTTGTGTGTGTGGCAAAGGCAAGAGTCTGAAAATCATTTATTTTCTGCTCTTGCCTTCTTAAGAAATTAATAACTACATTTGAAAAATGAAATTCCCAACTTCTGCTTTGACTTTAAAAATCAGGTAAATAAATCATTTGTCAACTGTACCTTGAAATCCATAGACTATGTCTAATAATGGATTACTTATCAATGATTTTTATTAGATCCTTCCTGGTATATATGGGTGCTTTAATAAGCATAAAAATTGTTTTTCAGAGTCTGAAGGATTGACTGTATATAAGTATAAGAACTATAATAAAAGTTTCTCTATGAAGGTAAAATACAATAAGGCAGTTATAAACCGAATCTTTCCAAGGGTTCCCATTTATTCAAGAAAAATGATCACAGAGAATGCAGTTTAAGATAATTTTAAAAAATAGAGTACCGGAAAACTGTGTGAGTAAAAGACTCACTATTGGAGTGAAATAATGTTTCTTTCCCCTTCACTAACATATTTGATGGCATACCTGCAATTATATATTCATTCCTTATTCTTTCCATTGGTTGAGTGTCTTTCACATAAACAATGTTGTGCTAGGTAGGCACAGTGGTGAATATAGAGAAGTATAAAACCTTACTCAGGAGGCTGAGGTGAGAGGATCACTTGACCCCAGGAGCTTGATGCTATAGTGAGTCATGATTACACCACTGCACTTCAGCCTAGGGGACAGAATAAGACCCTGTCCTTACAAAAATAAAAACAAACAAACAAAAAATGCACATACTCTGGAAAAAAGAGTGATAATAAAACGACATACAGACCAGTGGAAATTGTTGGTGCTTATTAACTCGCTGATCATAGCAAATAATTTAACCTCTCCAATATTCAGATTTTTCATCTGTAAATGGATGTAAATGTATGCCAAATAAGATTTTTGTTGAAATTCATTTAACGATGTGTTTATACATCCATATAGTGTCTGATACCTAGTAAACTTAAATTCTCTTCACCCTTTTAAATGACAATGTAAAATAATACATGGTAATTGCTGAAGGTTCTCAGAAGAAGATTGGTGTATAACGAAGTAGTCAGAAAAATCTTTACTAAAGATGTGGGGCTTTAAAAAGAGAAAGGTGGGCTCTACATAAGTACATTTTCTGAATATATCTTTGAAAGAAGTGAGGGCCCCATTGACCAGACACTGACACTCTTTCTTAAAGTCAATCCAGCTTTGTAGAGGTAAAGGCAGATGTAGAAAGCATAGTGTAGAGACTAACGTCCTGTGCCTTAGCATGAGAAAAAACTGGGTTCCTATCTGACTCCACCAGTTACATGCTATGCGATCTTGGTCAAGTTACATAAATTCTCTGAGCATCAGCTGCCTTACCTGTAAAATTGGCAGACTAAAAAAAACAGTCTGTGAGGGAGACTGTGAAGAGTCAATTAATTATATGCAAGGTGCTCAGAACAGATCCTGGCATTAACTACAAAAGCATTAGTGGATGTTAACATCTCTGAACTCAGGATACGTGTTAAAATCAACTACATGTCCATCTATATTAGCTGGATTATCCTAGAAAACAGAGCCTGAGGCCAAGATTACGTACTGATGCTTCACTGATGGGTGGGGGTGTGAGGCGGAGATTCCATTCCCAAAAGACAGGAAAATGTAAGTGGATCATGAAAGGAGAGATGCAAAAATGGGAGATGTATTTCCAGGCTGGCCACAGCTTCATGAGGAAAGCAGCCAGTTATGAGCCAGAAAGGATATGTCTGGAAAAGCTATAAGAAATCACTTTGTCTCAGAACATTTTGTTGTCTGTGGGAAAATGGTGAATAATTTCCTTTGCATTGCCTGTCTCTCATTGGTCACAGTTTGGTTTAATTCGCCCACTTCTGGATTGTGTTATATGACACCCTCCAGGCAGCCACTGGGAAAGAGAGAGCCTACAAGGGTTTGGGTGGGTTGGAAGCTGTGTAACACCTCTCAGATTTTTCTGACTACTTCATTATACACAAATCTTCTCCTTCTGAGCACCTTCAGCAATTACCATGTATTATTTTACATTGCCATTTAAAAGGGTGAAGAGAATTTAAGTTTACTAGGTATCAGACACTATATGGATGTATAGACACATCGTTAAATGAATTTCAACAAAAATCTTATTTGGCATACATTTACATCCATTTACAGATGAAAAATCTGAATATTGGAGAGGTTAAATTGTTCGCTATGATCAGCGAGTTAATAAGCACCAACAATTTCCACTGGTCTGTATATCATTTTATACAGTGGCTGTTTGCACATTAGAAGGCCTAGGCCTAGGTGGCCCTGTCATTATAACCAGGGAACTGCTTGAGTTCCTGGAGCTGGAATGAGGACAAGCAGTCTAGACATGGGAGACCAGTGAGACATACTAGATCTGGTGAAGAACACAGCTGGGTTCAGTACAGAGGTGCATAAATTAATCGGTGGCATCTTAGATTCAGTTAAATATTATAATATGATCACCAACTTCTTAGGGATGTCTTAAGGATTAAATGAGCTTAGCACCGGGGCTGGTACAAAGCAAGTTCTCATTCAGTTTAAACTCATGTTATTAACACTGTGGCTCTTATTCTTAGAAACTTAAAGAGAAAAAAAAAGGTTTAAGCATGGCAATGGAATAAAATGAAGCTTTATGACTAATGAAAAGACTCTGACAGGAAAGTGTAGGGGGGACCTGCTTGATTTTTGAACTTGTACTATCCTTATATCCTGCAGTGGAAATAGAGTCCTCAGGTGTATTGGGATTTTTTGCTGCTGCTTTTCTTTCCTCCCTAAAACCAATGTTGAATTCATTTTAAATTTAGAGAGGAGAAATGTCAATTTTATGCAGTTAGTACATCTCCACTTAAAGTGTACACATTTGAAAATCAATAATTTACATACACAATTTCTATCAGCTATTCTATATTTGCTCATTATACAAGTTGTATGGATGAGATGAAAAAGCAATGCAAGACACTAGCAAATTTCCAAGAATGTCCACATGCAAACTGATTTTAAGTTTTATGCTACTCAGTTTGGGAATATATTTCACTGAAACTTAGTATAAACCTGAAGAACTTCTTCTTGGAAGAGGATAGCCTTTGATGAAACATATATTTTGCAGCATTTAGAGGTGAAATTTCTTGTAATTTTTAGGTAGTTTCATGGTTGTGTTGCAATTGCCAATGCAGTCCCGAGTCCCAGACACTTTAATGTCTTTCATTGCTTTCTCTTTACAACTGAATTGAATATCCATAAATTAGATATTTTTACTTCTGTCAAATGATGTTATTTCTTTTCTCAATTTGTATACAGCCATAATCATGGTGCACCAGAGAGATCTGTGATCTATGAAGAATACATTGAGTACAGAAATGCCTGATGTTTAAATCCTCTGTGTGTTTAGAGTTTTCCCAAAATCTTTTCAAGCAATTTTATGGATGGTGTGATATTTCTCTAATTGGCAGAGCATACAATATATGTTAATGAGATGCTTCTTATATAGACTAAATTTGTGTATTAAGAACCAGAAATAGAAACTTAAAGATTTTTCTATGCAAGTTCCAATATTTGTCAAATGATCTTCAAAGGACATATAATTCTTTATACACACATATTTAAAAATATTAGTCTATGATTGCAAGTAAAAACATTCTTAAACTCATGCCAAGCCCATTTGGAAAAGTTAGTCTCTAGTATCTGCCTTAGCACACAAGTAAGTGCCAGATAATTTAGAATGGTAGCTTTCCCTTTATCAACAGTTTTCAGTTTTATTATGAAATGATATTTAATTCAAACTTACCCCCCAAATACCATATATCTGCCAATTAAGAGCAGGGCATAATAAAAAATAGAGAGAGAGTAGTCGAGGACTGAAAGTATGAAGGTACCCCAGGAGGGTGCCGCAGAGGGAACTTTGCTTCGTACTCCAGCTGTGCAAAAGTCTTCATGTTTGCATTGCTGGCTAATTTTTTCTTTGGAATTATACTGAACAACAGTTTAACAATGTAAATGTTATATCCTTGGTGGGAAGGAATTTTTAAAAAAGACTTTTTGGTCATTGACCTTTTACCAAATTATTCAATAATTTCCAATTTTCCTTGAGATTAAGGGCAAACTCAGTAGGAATGTGCTATGGACTGAATTGTGACCTCCCAAAATTCATATGCTGCAGCCCTAAGCCCCAGTGTGACAGTTTTTTGGAGTTAGAGTCTTTCAGATATAATTAAGGATAAATATAATCATAAGACTAAGGTCCTAATTCAATAAGATGGATATTCTTATAAGAAGAGGCACAAGAGTTTCTCTTTCTTCTACTCTCACCGCACTATGTGAGGACACAGTAAGAAGTAGCCTACAAACAAGGCAGAAAATAAGCCTATGAATGAAACCCACCTTGCTGACATCTTAAATTTTGACTTCTCAGTCTCTACAACTGTAGGAAATAAGTGTTGTTTAGGCCACCCAGTCTTTGGTATTTTGTTACGACAACCCTAACAGCCTACTATAGAGTTTGGTACTAAGAAGTAGTGGTGCTACTGGAACAAATTAACTAAAAATGTATAAATGTCTTTGGAACTGGACTGGGTAGGGGCTGGAAGAGTTTTGTTGTGCATGTTAGAAAAAGCATATATTGTCATGAACATAATGTTGATAAAAATATAATGTTTAAGGTTATTCTGTTGAAGTCTCAGACAGGAATGAGGAAGAGGTTACAGGAAATTGGAGAAAGGGGAATCTCTATTATAAAGTAACAAAAAACATGGCTTGTGTTTGTTCTATTGTTTTGTGGAAGGTAAAACTGTGAGCAATGAAATTGGATATTTAGTGGAGGAGATTTATAAGCATAGTGTTGAAGAAGCAACTTAGTTCCTTTACTTCCTCCTGATTGCTAATAGTAAATTGTTAGAGGAGTGGGATGTATTGAGAAAGAATTGTTAAGCCAAAAGGAATCTGAACTTAAAGATTTTCAAAATTCTCGGCCAAACCATATTATAAAAAATGACGAAGCTTATTCTAGAGAGAACACCAAAGGTGTAGCTGGACAATTACTCCATACAGGGATTAACTGCAATGTTAATCAATCATGTCAGCAGAACCCAGGAATGCAGATGGAATTGTGCCAGCAGGGCCATTGCCAGTTTGAACTAACGTGGACAGAGAAAGTCAGATAGAATGAAGGAAGGCTGTTGGACTTGGATTTTATGGGAATGTACCACAGAGCTATTTGGCTGTGAATGTGTTCTATTCTTCAAGGAAGGTAAAAAATGATCCCAAAGACAATTCAAAGGTGATCAGAGCTGTCAGCCCCTTCACAGGTCCACAGGGCAAGGCTGTTTCCTGTTCAGTTTCAGAGAGGAGGGCCACTATGGAAAACTGTGTGGGTGATGCTGTAGCAGAAAGAAGCAGGTGGCACCTCACCAAACTGAAGGAATGAGACTGCTTTCAAAGGGCTGTGGGAGTGATGCTGCCACCCTAGTGGGCCTGGAAGGTGGGACACCAAGCCAAGGAGGATTGTTCTAGAGCCTTAAGATCTAATGAAATTTGCCTTGCTAGGTTTTGGAATGTGACTCTGTATCCTTCACTTGTCCCAACACTGTCATTTGGAAGCATGAAACTTGTCTATTTCACAACTTCACAGCTAGAGAAAAATTTTGCCTCAAGATGAATCTTACCTTGAGACTTACCCACACCTGATTTAGATGAGACTCTGGACTTTAGTCTTTAGAGTTGACTCCGGAATTAGTCAAGACTTTGGGGGTTACTGGAGTGGAATAATTGTATTTTGTGCATGAGAAAGTCATAAATTTGGGGAGCAGGGGTGGAATGTTATGATCTGAATTGTGTCCCTCCACCAAATTTATATGTTGGAGCCCTAGCCCCCAGTGTGATGGTATTTGGAGATATGATTTTTAGGAGATAATTAAGGTTAAATGAGGTTGTATGGGGCGGGGGCTGTCCTAATGCAATAGGATAGGTGGCCTTATAAGAAGAGAGAGAGGTCTTTCTGTCTTTCCATCTCCATGTGCGTGCACTGAGGAAAGGCCATGTGGGGACACAGTGAGGAGGCAGCCATCTGCAAGCCAGGAAGAGAGCCCTCCTGAGAAACTGAATCAGCCAGCACTTTGATCTTCAACTTCTCAGCCTCCGAAACTGTGGGAAGATAAATGTCTGTTGTTTCAGCCACCTGCTCTATGGTATTTTGTTATGGCAGCCTGAGCTGACTGATATAGTTTAGGGGCACTCAGAGGCTGGCCACTCCTGTGGTCTTTCAAAATTCTCCTGTCACTCTCCCCAGTTCACCTCAAACCCCACTTTAAGGTAGCTGGAATGACATATTCAGTTCCTTTTCTGTTTAACTCGTCCTCATCTATTAGGAAAGACATGCATAAAATGAAACTTGGTTTTTAAGCTTTCTCTCATCACTCCAGGCAGAGTTTCCCTGTCCTGCCTCCCCCATACAACTTTGTACCTAACTCAGATAATAGCCATTTTCACACAATTCTACAATTATTGATTCAAGTATTTCACACAGTGCACTGATCCTGAAGGCAAAAATCTCATTCTATTGAAATTTAAATTATTTGGTCCCCTAGGGAACCATGGTTCAGTGGCTAAGGTCTAGGAAATCAGAGTTGCAGCCTAGGTCTATGACTTTTTGACATGGGCAATTACTCAAACTTACTTAGATTCTTTATCTGTAAATGGGGAAGATAGAAAAGCTAATTGTGACTGGAGGGCTTGTTAAAACACAGATGGCTGGACCCTACCAGGATTTCTGATTTAGTACATCTGAGAGAGGTGGGGTTCAAGAGCTACATTTCTAATATGTTCCTGGTGATGCTGATGCCGCTGGTCAAGGGGCGCAAGGTAAGTAATACAACACCTTGTGAATCATCACAATCAAGTGGTTCATACATTCATTCACCACGTATTTACTAAGGACCTTAATGTGTCAGCTCTGGGTAGGCATTAGGGATACAGGAGTGAATAAGTAAAAGTTTATTTCCTCAGAGACCTTAAAAATCTCTTGGAAACAGACGTAAAACAATAAACAACAAAACCAACAAAAATAACTTAGGATCAATGTGAAGGAGATAAGACAGTTTCTTAGGGAGCCTATGATTAGGTTAATGACAAAAGCCCTCTCTGAGAAGGTGACCTTTGATTTTGAGACAGTACAAGGAAGAGACTCAGTCTTGGCAGGCAAGTGACAGGGTGACCAAGGTCCTGATGGCTCTTACATTCCTCTGCTACTTTTTGGCTTCCCTTAACAAGCTGACCCAACTCACATTATCGGGAAAGGGGACGTCTACCTAACTTAGCTGACCAGCTTGGATTCCTGGCTATAAAAGGAAGAACATAACCATCTAGCACTTTCAGTGACTCTTTCCACAGTTGCTGAAGCAAGACTGTGGCATTCCTGATAAGAACCTCACCAGATCCAGCTTCCTGAAGACAAGACAGACTCCAGTGCGAACCTTTCACTGACTTTCCTCATTGTAAACTCATTGTAGTACTATAATCTCAGCCCAAGGCAGGGTTCATCTGCCACTTTCTGGTCCTGTGATGCATGTTAGAGCGTGATACCCCACTGCACAAGCACAGGAAATACCCTGCCTAAACATGTTTGGATTGCATCCTTTTTCCAGCCGCACTTTTCTTGAAATGACAAGAACCGAGCCCTTTGGGGAGCTGGTAGCTGGATTTCTTTCCCATAAGCTATTCCCTTGTGTATTTGAGCCACAAATACCTATGCAACATTGCCAGAGAAAAAAAATTGTTTGACTTGGTGTTCATTTCTACTTATGCCAGAGCCAAAGAACCTGGGGTCCAAACTGTAGTAACAATTTGAGACCTGAGGATGGGAAGGAGTCTGTGTTGACCACAGGGGATTGAGAAGAGAGGAAAGCAAGTATGAAGTCCCAGAGGCGGGACAGAACATGCAGTGTTCAAGGAAAAGCAAGGAACCCTTACTTTGCGCAAAGAAAATAAGAGATAAAGTGAGGTAGGCAGAAGCCGGGCCACTCGTTGCCTTACAGACCTTGGTAAATTGGATCTTATTCAGGATACACTGCAGGTTGACACAGAAGAGGGACATCATCTACTTTATTTTTAAAAGATTATTAGTTGCTATGTGAAAGTTGCAGGGGCTAAGAATAGATGCTGTTTTCAGGCTTTGCAAAGTTCAGGGAAGAAATGGTTGTGGCTGACACTACATAAAGGGACTAGATATGATGAGCAGTGGACAAGATTTGATAGGGAGTTTGGAAGCAGAGCTTACAAGACTTGGAGAGGGATTAGGTGTGGTGATTAGGGGAAAAAGTGTGTTCAATAGATATTAGATGTTTAATAAGAGGAAGTGTAAATGCCTGAAATGCCTTTAAAAATGCCTATGAAGTCTATGCTTGGCATTTAGTTTATTAAAAATAGTAAGTCATTTTGGATAGAAGATCTATTTTTTTTTTTCTAGATAGAGAACTGCTGACTTAAGCTGCCAAGATATTTCAGGCACTGTATCTGAGGAAGTGGGCACAATATCAGGAGCACTGATAAACTTGTTAGAGAGCTTGTGATGGAATATGGATAAACACATTTCTGCCCTGAATTCTTAATTGTGAAGCAAACCAAAGGCTCCAGAGTCAGAATATTGAGTCATCTGAAGGAAAAAGAAGGTAGAGCAGTGGTAGGGGCTTTCTTCTACCTGTACCTTTATGCCTCCTCTGTGTAAGCCCTGATTGCTTGTCTTTTCAAAATTCCCTTTTAGGATTTAAAATAATAATAGTTAAAGAATGCTAACGACATAAATGTACAGCAATAGGAAGTAGTTTAAACACATTTTGTACATATGCACAATAGAATATTATTGAAACCAGGTGCCGTTTTGACATTTGATTGAATGCATTTTCTCTTCTTGGTTGTTTTTGCCCCTGAAGCCCTTCCTCCATTACTGCCAGGCCTTCTGGTTGAGCTTAAGACCTCTGGAAAGAAAACAAATAGGAGAAATCATTGCTTTGAGTTTCAAAAAATTCTCTCTTAAAATTAGTACCTAGACTTTCAACTCATGTAGGTAGGGTTTAATATATTTTATACCAATGTCCAGAATCTTGATTATAAAGAAAATAAAAGAGTAACAAAGAGGATCCAAGGGCAAGATCTACAGTCCCCGGCATTTGGTCATGGCGTGACTCTCAAAACGCCAGATGGCACTAGCTGTCCCTAATACCAGATTCTGGTGAAGAACAACCAGTGACCAGTTAGGCTAAGCTCTACTCTAGTGAATACCGTGAGGACCTGAAAATACATCAAAAGGCCCATTTTCCCCCGTGTAATGCCATAAGACTATTATCATCGGAGAATTTAAGAGCAGTGAGATGAAACCCTGAGACAGAGAAATTACTCTGATGTGAGTATTTTAAACAGCAGGATAGTGATATTTTTAATTGGCAAAATTTAAAGCTTAATCCTCAGTAAACATGAAAGCTCAACAATAAAAAGAGATTTGCAATAAAAATAAAAAATCTTTTTGAGGTTTATTGCTATATTTAATATTTTTGTACATCTGTGTGAATGTTTAATCTAGCTATATTTACACTATGTAATCATTTAAAAAATACTGGAATAAAACATTTTACACAAAACACT
This sequence comes from Macaca fascicularis, assembly GCF_037993035.2. Taxonomy (NCBI): domain Eukaryota; kingdom Metazoa; phylum Chordata; class Mammalia; order Primates; family Cercopithecidae; genus Macaca; species Macaca fascicularis. The sequence continues at coordinate 91,037,113 of NC_088388.1, read as the reverse complement.
TTTACCATTGCTAAAGTTTAAAATAAAAAAGCCACAAAATGCTATATAAGAAATTTATGGAAAGAGTGAGTATAAAAATATACATACATCAAAATTTAAATCATTATCTGTGGGAGATGAAATTATGAGTAATTTTTCCATTTTCTTTGTGATTCTTTTAGTTTATCTTACATGTAAAAAATGTTATCTTAAAAAATCAACTTTTTTGAGATGTAATTTACACATGGTCAAATGCAAAGATTTTAGGTGTGTAATTTAATCTGCTTTGACAAGTCTAAGAGGAGACCTCAAAAAGTTCATGGATAAATGGAATTAAATAATAAAAATAAAAATATAAACTTTACTTTTTAATGTAAACTCCACCAAGTTCAAGACACTTTTGTACTCAATGACACCAGCCATTGAGTCCATCCTTAAATAACTGTCCTAGGAATGCAACTATGCCAATGCAGTATTTTTTGTTCTTACATTATTAACTGAAGAAAAATGGGAATCCTTTAAATATTTTTTTAAGATTAAGAAATAAAAAGAGGCCAGGCGCGGTGGCTCAAGCCTGTAATGCCAGCACTTTGGGAGGCCGAGACGGGCGGATCACAAGGTCAGGAGATCGAGACCATCCTGGCTAACCCGGTGAAACCCCGTCTCTACTAAAAAATACAAAAAAAAATCTACCCGGAAGAGGCGGCGGGTGCCTGTAGTCCCAGCTACTCGGGAGGCTGAGGCAGGAGAATGGCGTGAACCCGGGAGGCGGAGCTTGCAGTGAGCTGAGATCCGGCCACTGCACTCCAGCCTGGGCGACAGAGCGAGACTCCGTCTCAAAAAAATAAATAAATAAATAAATAAAAAATAAAAAGAATTCAGGAAAAGCCAAATCAGGACTGTAAAGTGGAATTCTAATGATTTCCCATTAAAACTTGTACAAAATTTCCTTTGTTTGATGAGAGGAATAAGCATGAGCATTGTCATAGAGGAAAATGACACTCTGGTGAAACTTTCCTGGACATTTTCTGCTAATACTTTGGCTACCTTTCTCAAAACACTCTTATCTAAGTGATGTTATTGTTCTGTGCCCCTCCAAAATGTCAACAAGCAAAATGCTTTAAGCTTCAAAAAAAAAAAAAAAACAACTTACCAAGACCTTCACTCTAGACTAGGCTTTTGCTTTGATTGGGCTACTTTAGGTCTTGGTAGCCATTGCTTTGATTGTACTTTGTCTTTAGGATGGTACTGGTAAAGCCATGTTTTATCTCCTGATATAATTCTTCAAAGAATGCTGCAGAATCTTGACACTACTTTTTAAAAAATTTTATTAAGAGCTCTACTCTTTTCGGCAGCTGATCCAGATGCAACAGTTTTGGCACCCATTGAATGGAAAGTTTGTTCAACTGTAATTTTTCTGTTAGAATTGTGTAAGTTGAAGCAATTCAGATGTTTATGGTGGTCACTATTGTTTCTGCTGTTAATCATCAGTCTTCTCCAATTAGGGCAAGAATAAGATTAATTTTCGTTCTTGCAAAGTGATGTGGATAGTTTGCCACCGTAGGCTTTGTCTTTCATATCATTTTATCCCTTCTTAAAATGAATTATCCATTTGTAAAGTGATGATTTTGGGGAAATTTTGTCCCCATAAATCTTTTGTAAAGCATCAATGATTTTACCAATCTTCTGTCCAAGCTTCACCATATATTGCTGTTCATTCTTGCTTCAATTTTAGCAGAATTCATGTTGCTTGATAGGGGCTGTTTTCAAACTGGTGTCTTGTTCTTCTCAGTGCCTCTAGATAGATTCTGTTCAGACATGTTATAATAAGTTATTATGAGTTTATTTTGGTGAAAAAATTATTAAAATTAATGCATAATTTTTTATAATATGTATTTTCCATGAACTTTTTGAGAACTGTTCTATAAAGCCATAAAAACATCACTTCTATAAATATTTTTGAGTATTCGCTTTGTGCCCCAAGAAGTTGAAATACTCCCCTAACCCCACAAAAACACAGGTTTAATTCCTATCACCATAGACTTTTTAGAATTTGTGTTTACTTTCTTTGGGTCAAAATAATGTCTGTGGATTTTATCTATCATGCTTTGTGTGTCAGAAATTTACTTATTTTCAATTTCTAACTAGTATTCAATTATGTAAGTAGATCATAGTGTAACCCAACCCAGGTTTGGCTGCTTGCCACTTGAGAACAAAGCTCCGGAGAGACAAGAGTTGTTGGGAGGAAAAGCAGGTTTATTTGGAAAGCCAGCAAACCAAGATGATGGTGGATTATCATCCTAAAGTATCATGTTAAGTCAATATAAATGTTAGGCTATTTTTAGGTTAAGGGCAGGGGGAAGAGAAAGGGGTTGAGATCAAGAGCTAATCCATGACCTCAGACATCTGGGCATGAGCAAGGGTCTGAGGAGGTTGGGAATTTCTTGGTCAGGTCACAATGCTCCTATAAATATTTAACAAAACAGTTGTTTATATGCTTTCCCTTTAATCCCAGAGTTAGTTTTAAAAATTATGTGATTGTCTTTTTTGCCTATTATCTCAGTGCTCTAAAATTACCCTAGCTTACATGTAGGAATGGGTAGAGGCCTCTTAAACAAAAATGTATTTAGTTTTGTTAGTTCCTTTCCTGTTTTCCTGTTAGAATAGTTTGAATAGAATAATTACCCATTCACCTATCATCAGATATTTCTATGGTTTCTCGCTTTCTAAATTCACTTTTAATTGGTTACTCAAGTGATTATCATATGGTATTCATAGTCTTAAATTATCAGAGTCTTCTTAGAATATTAATAATGAAATACTTTACACTTAACCCTTCCAAAATTGTATTTCACAAATGTACAAAACTTTCAGTAGTACAATTCCACTTACCCTATTCTTCGTGCTGTTGTTTTCATATATTTTATTTCTTTATATGTAATAGATACATATTATAGTAATATTATTTTTGTTTCAGTCATGTGCTTTTCAAATAAATCAAAATTTAAAAAGTCTATCCTTTTTATTTAGCCACAACTTATTCTTTTCTGAGTTCATCCTTTCTTTATGTAGATCTGTTTTTATCTTACAGTGTTTAAGCTGGCAGAAATTCCTTTAGCATTTCTTATTTATTGATTTTATTATATATTATTATTATTTCAATAGTTTTGGGGAACAGGTAGTGTTTGGTTACATTGATAAGTTCTTTAGGTGTGATTTATGAGATTTTAGTGTACCCATCTCCAGAGCAGTGTACACTGTACCCAATGTGTAGTCTTTTATTCTTCACAGCCCTTTCACTATTCCCCTCAAGTCCCCAAAGTCCATTATGTCATTCTTATGCCTTTGCATCTTCATAGCTTAGCTCTCACTTATAAGTGAAGACACATGATGTTTGGTTTTCTATTCCTGAATTGTTTCACTTAGAATAATGGTCTTCAATTCCATCCAGGAGTCCATTATTCCCATGGTCTAATGCTGCAAATGCCATTATTCATTCCTTTCTATGGCTGAGTAGTATTCCATGGGGTATATATACCATATTTTCTTTATCCATTCATTGGTTGATGGGCACTTAGGCTGGTTCCATATTTTTCAATTGTGAATTGTGCTGTTATATACATGCATGTACAAGTGCCTTTTTCATATAATGCCTTTTTTTTTTTTTTCCTTTGTAGGTACTCAGGAGTGGGATGGGATTGCTGGATCAAATGGCAGGTCTACTTTTAGTTATTTAAGAAATCTCCATACTGTTTTCCATAGTGGTTGCACAAGTTTACATTCCCACCAGCAGTGTAAAAGCATTCCCTTTTCAACACATCCATGCCAACATCTATTATTTTTTGACTTTTAAATTATGGCCATTCTTGCAGGAGTGGTATTGCATTATGGTTATTATTTGTTTTTCTCTGCTAATTAGTGATGCTGAGCAATCACTAATACGGAAAGTTATTTTCCGTATCTTGTTGGTCATTTGTATGCCTTCTTTTGAGAATTGTCTATTCATGTCCTTAGCCCACCTTTTGATGGAATTTTTTTTGTCTTGCTCATTTGTTTGAGTTCCTTGTACATTCTGGATATGACTCCTTTGTTGGATGTATGGATTATGAAGATTTTCTCCCACTCTGTGGATTGTCTGTTTACCCTGCTGATTATTTCTTTTGCTGTGCAGAAGCTTTTTAGTTTAGTTCCTTCTGTTTATCTTTGTTTTTGTTGCATTTGGTTTTGGATTCTTGGTCATGAACAGTTTGCCTAATCAATGTCTAGAAGAGTTTTTCCAATGTTATCGTCTAGAATTTTTATGGTTTTGGTTCCTAGATTTAAGTTTTTGATCCATCTTTTATTGAATTTTGGATAAGGTGACTGATGAGGATCTGGTTTTATTCTTCTACACATGGTTTGCCAATTATCTTAGCACCATTTGTTGAGTAGGCTGTCCTTTTTCCACTTAAACTTTTTGTTTGCTTAATCAAAGATCAGTTGAATGTAAGTATTTGGCTTTATTTCTGTGTTCTCAATTCTGTTTCATTGGTCAATGTGCCTATTTTTATACCATGACGCTTTGGTAACTATAGCCTCATAGTATAGTTTGAAGTCAGATAACGTGATGTATTTGGATTTGTTCTTTTGGCTTAGTCTTACTTCAGCTACGCAGGGTTTTTTTTGTTTCAAATAAATTTTAGAATTTTTTTTCTAGTTCTGTAAGTAATATTAATGGTATTTTGATGGGAATTGCATTGAATTTATAGATTATTTTTGGCTGTATGCTCATAATAACAATATTGATTCTACCTATTCATGAGATTGGGGTATTTTTCCATTTCATTGTGTCATCTATGATTTCTTTCAACAGTGTTTTGAAGTATTCCTTGTAGAAACATTTTACCTCTTTGGTTAGGTATATTTCGAAATGTTTCATTCTTTTGCAGCTGTAGTGTAAGTGGGTGAGTTCTTGATTTGATTCTCAGCTTGGTTGCTGTGGCTGTATAACAGTGCTAGTGATTCGTGTACATTGATGTTGTATCCTGAAACTTTACTGGACTCATTTATCAGATCTTGGAGCTTTTTGGAAGTCCTTAGGGTTTTCTAGGAATATGATCAGATCATCAGTAAAATGGCTTCCTCATTACCAATTTGGATGCCCTTTATTTCTTTCTCTTGTCTGATTGCTCTGGCTAGAACTTCCAGTACTGTGTTGAAGAGGAGTGGTAAAAGTGGGCATCCTGGTCTTGTTCAATTCTTAGGAAAAATACTTTCAACTTATACTTGTTCAGTATTAATGTTGACTGTAGGTTTGTGATAGCTGGCTTTTATTACCTTAAGGTATGTCCCTTCTATGCCAGTTTTCCTGAAGGTTTTAGTCAAAAAGGGGTCCTGGATTTTGTCAAATGCTTTTTCTGCATGTGATTTTTTGTTTTTAATTCTGTTTATGTGGTGTATCACATTTATTGACTTATGTATGTTAAACTACTCTGCATCTCTGATATAAAACCTATTTGATCATTATGTATGATCTTTTTGATATACTGTTGGATTTGATTAGGTAGTATTTTGTTGAGGATTTTTGCATCTATCTTCATCAGGGATAGGATCTTGGTCTGCAGTTTTCTTTTTTTGTTATGTCATTTCCTTGTTTCCTTTCCTTGTTTGTTATGTCCTCCCTACATAGAATGATTTAGGGAGGATTCCCTCTTTCTCTGTCTTTTGGAATTGTTTTAGTAAAATTGGTACCAATTGTTTAAATATCTGATAGAATTTAGCTCTGAATTCATGTGGTCCTGGACTTTTATTTGTTGGAAATCTTTTTATTACTGTTTCAATCTTGATACTTGTTATTTGTCTGTTCACAGTTTCTGTTTCTTCCTGATTTAATCCAAGAGGGTTGTATATTTCCAGGAATTCATCCATCTCCTCCAGGTTTTCTAGTTTGTGTGCATAAAGGTGATCTTTTGTATTTCTGTGGTATCACTTGTAATAGCTTCCATTTTGTTTCTAATTGAGCTTATTTTCATCTTCTCTCTTTTCTTGGTTAATCTTGCTAATGGTTTATTGATTTTGTTTATTTTCTCAGAGAACTAGCTTTTTGATTCATTTATCTTTTGTATTTTTTGATTGCTTATTTTGATTGCATTTAGTTCTGCTGTGATCTTTGCTATTTCTTTTCTTTTGCTGGGTTTACGTCTGGTTTGCTCTTGTTTCTCTAGTTTCTTGAGGTATAACCTTAGCTTGTCTATTTGTGCTCTCTCAAACTTTTTGATACAGGCATTTAATGCTATGAACTTTCCTCTTAGCACTGCTTCTATTGTATCTCAGAGGTTTTGATAGGTTGTGTCACTATTATCATTCACTTCAAATAATTTTTTTAGTTTCAATCTTGGTTTCATTGTTGAACCAAAGATCATTCAGGAGCAGGTTATTTAATTACCATGTATTTGTACAGTTTTGAGGATTCCTTTTGGAAGTAATTTCCAATTTTATTCCACTGTGTTCTGAGAGATTACTTGATATAATTTCAACTTTCTTAAATTTATTGAGACTTGCTTTTTGGCCTATCATATGGTCTATCTTGGAGAATGTTCCATGTGCTGATAAATGGAAAATATATTCTGCAATTATTGGGTATAATGTTCTGTAAATATCTGTTAAGTCCATTTGTTCTACAGTATAGTTTAATTCTAGAGTATAATTTATGTCCATTGTTTCTGACTTTCTGTCTTGATGACTTGTCCAGTGCTGTCCCCCACTATTATTGTGTTGCCGTTTATCTCATTACATAGGTCTAGCAGTAATTGTTTTATAAATTTGGGAGCTCCAGTGTTAGGTGCATATATATATTTAGGATTATGATATTTTCCTGTTGGCCTAATACTTTTATCATGATATAACGTCTCTCTTTGTCTTTTTTTAACTGCTGTTGCTTCAAAGTTCGTTTTGTTTGATGTAAGAAAAGCTACCCCTGCTCACTTTTGGTTTCCATTTGCACGGACTATCATTTTTTTATCCCTTTACTTACTTTTATGTGAGTCCTTATCTGTTAGGTGAGTCTCTTGAAGACAGCAGATACTTGGTTGGTGGATTTTTATCCATTCTATCCTTGTGCATTTTTCATGTGGAACATTTAGGCCATTTACATTCAACATTAGTATTGACACGTGAGGTGCTATTCTATTCTTTATGCTAGTTGTTGCCTGCATATCTTGGTTTTTATTTCATTGTGTTATTGTTTTATAGGTCCTATGAGGTTTATGCTTTAAGGAGGTTCAACTTGGAGTATTTCAAGGTTTTGTTTCAAGAATTAGGACTCCTTTTGGCATTTCTTGCAGTGCTGCCTTGGTAGTGGCGAATTCTCTCAGCATTTGTTTATCTGAAAAAGACTTTATCTCTCCTGCATTTGTGAAGCTTAGTTTTGCTGGATACAGAATTTTTTGCTGATAATTATTTTGTTTAAAGAGGCTAAAGATAGGACCCCAGTCTCTTCTGGCTTGTAGGATTTCTGCTGAGAAATATCCCATTAATCTGCTAGGCTTTCATTTACAGGTTAGCTGATGCTTTTGACTCATAGCTCTTAAGATTCTTTCCTTTGTCTTGACTTTAGATAACCTGATGACTATGTGCCTAGGTGAAGATCTTTTTTTGATAAATTTCCGGGGTGTTTTTTGAGTTTTCTGTGTTTGTATGTCTAGATTTCTAGCAAGACCGGGGGATTTTTCCTCAATTATTTCCTCAAATAAGTTTTCCAGTCCTTTAGATTTCTCTTCATCCTCAGGAACACCAGTTATTCTTTGGTTTGGTCATTTAACATACTCTCAAATTTCTTGGAGGCTTTATTCATTTTTTAAAAAATACTTTTCTCTTTTTCTTTGTCAGATTGGGTTAATTCAAAAGACTTCTCTTCAAACTCTGAAGTTCTTTATTCTACTGGTCCAATTCTATTGTTGAAACTTTCCATTGTATTTTGCATTTCTCTAAGTGTGTCTTTCATTTCCAGAAGTTGTGACTGTCTTTTCTTTATGATACCTATTCCTCTGGAGACTTTTTCACCCATATTCTGTATTGTTTTTTAAATTATTTTTAAGTTGATTTTCACCTTTCCCTTCTGTCTTCTTAGTAGCTTAAAAATCAACCTTCTGAATTCCTAATCTGGAAATTCAATTTTTTTGTTTTTTTTGTTTTTTTGTTTTTGGTGGCAGGGGGAGGAGTGCAGTTTGGACCCATTGCTGGAGAGCTGATGTGATCTTTCAGGGTTGTTACAGAACCTTGTTTTGTCATCTTACCAGAATTACTTTGCTGGGTCCTTTTTATTTGAGTAGACTGTTCCAGTGGAAAGATCTGGAACTTGAGGGCTGCTATTCAGATTCTTTTGTCCCATGAGGTGCTCTGTTGATGTGGTGCTTTCTCCCTTCCTTTATGGAAAGGGCTTCCTGAGAGTCAAACTGCAGTGACTGTTATTGCCCCTTTGGGTCTAGCCACTCAGTGGGGCTACCAGGCTCCAGGCTCGTGCTGTGGAATGTCTACAAAGAGTACTGTGATGTTATCCATCTTCAGGTATTCCAACCATGGATACCAGCACCCACTCCAGTGACAGTAGCAGGGGAGTAAAGATGACTCTGTGGGAGTCCTTGATTGTAGTTTTGTTTAGTGTGCTGGTTTTTTTGAATGCTGGTTATGCTAGCAGTGAAGTTGTCACGTGGACAGACTCAGGACCTCTGGTTAACTAAGATGTTGTTGGCAGGGTAATTAGCTGTTGTTTTCTCCTTCTTTGGACCAGGGTTGTTTTGTTATGAGTTGTTGTTTTGGCTTGAGTTGGTTGGCCTTCAGTCAGGAGGTGGCAATTTTAAGAGAATGCCAGCTGCAGTAGTAGAAGTGTGATATAATCTTGCCTTAGGTTGGCCAGGGTGAGTACTTGGTTTCTCAGGTGATGAGTGGGGTCACTGAGCTCCAAAAAGATGATGTCTTTTGTCTCTGGCTACCAGGGAGAGTAGAAACAAATCACCAGGTGGGGGCAGGATTAGGTGAGTCTGACTTCAGACTATCCTTGGACGGGGTTTGCTATAGCCACTATGGGCGATGGGAAGGTGGTTCTCAGGCCAATGGAGTTATGTTCCCAGGGGGATTACGGATGCTTCTGCTGCATCGTACAGGTTGCCAGGGAAGTGGAAGAAAGCTGGCCATGACAGGTCTCATCCAGCTTTTGCACAGCCAGCAAGGCCAGTCTCACTACCTCTGTGCCTCCACAACCACACGGAGTTTTTATTCAGGCAATCTGTGAGCAGGGCTGAGATCTTGCCCCAGGCTACAGGTCTCCCTGCTAAGAAAGCAAGCAGGGCTCTCAGGCCTTGGCTCTTCACCTGTCCTCACCTTTGGCTACTGTTCGTGTGTTCCTATCTGCACTTCCCGTTAACCCCCCACCCCACTGATTCTGTTCAGGAACGTTTGTGCTCAGTTAAAGTTATTACAAAATCAGCTAGGAGCTTCCTTCATCTTGTGGCCCCTCCCCAATTCTGCTGACTGCCGTACCTTCTCCTAAGGTCCTCTGTGGGATAAAGCCAGGGATGGCTTCCCTGGCGCTCGAGCTAAGGAACCTGGAGTGCCTACAGGGCTCTTCCTACTGCTTCTTCGACTTTTATATTTTACTTGGCTCCCTAAATCCATTTCAGTTCTTGGTAAGTTTAAATCCTTCTCCTGTGATCTAGATTTTCAGGTTCCGCAGTAAAAATGTGTGTTTGGAGACTGACTTTTTCCTCTTTCGCACTTAGGAAACTCACAGTTTTGCAGTTGTCTCATGGCATTTGCAGCAGCAAGATGCTTCTTTTAAAGGGTCTGTGAATTCTTTCAGTTTTTCTGATATGCTCCTGTGATGGTTCTTGTAGCAAAAGTTCACATCATGAGTCTCCAGATGCCGTTCTGTCTGTCAAAGCAGGAACTGCACCTTAGTCCTGTTTCCTACGGCCATTTTTTACCCCCTCCGATAGTATTTCTGGCAGCGCATTCTCTCAGCTCTCATTTATCTGAAAATGTTTTTATTTTGTTGTTACTTTTGTGGGATATTTTCACTGGGCTTATAATCCTGTGTGAACAATCCTCTATTTTGTCCTCCCTCCCTCACCATTCCAATTCTTTAAAGATACCATTTACTTGACTTACAAACTCCATTATTTCTTTTTTTTTTTTTTTTTGGATTAGGCTACAGGTCAAAGAATCAGAAGACTTTTGCATGTATTTGTTTTATATGTTTATGTTTGTCTCCCCTTCACTATTGTTTCTCAGAGTCTAGAAAACTGAGTGGTCAACTCCATTATTTCTAATGAGGAGTCAGTTGTCACTTTTTTGTATGTGATGTTCCATTTTTTTCTGGGGGCTTCCAAAAATTTTCTCTTTAATTTTAATTTTTAGCAGTATGGCTGCGATGTCATACACAATGTGACTATAATGTGGATAGATTTTATTTCCTTTTTATTTATTTTGATTAAGCTTAGATAAATATTTGGGGTCTACATGTTGATATTTTTCGCCAAATGTAGGAAAAATTTGACAACTCCCTTAAATTGGTTTTCTTCCTCTTTATTTCCTTTTATTATGGGATTCTAACTACATATATATTTAACTTATTAGTCAGGCACAGTGGCTAAAACCTGTAATCCCAGAACTTTGGGAGGCCGAGGCGGGTGGATCACTTGAGGTAAAGAGTTAGAGACCAGCCTGGCCAACATGGCAAAACCCAGTCTCTACTAAAAAGTACAAAAATTAGCTAGGTGTGCTGGCATGCACCTGTCGCCCCAGTTACTTGGGAGGCTGAGGAAGGAGAATCACTTGAACCTGGGAAGCAGAAGTTGCAGGGAGCCAAGATCATGCCACTACACTCAGACTGGGCAATAGAATGAGATTTTGTCTTAACAACAACAACAACAACAACAACAACAACAGAAAAACGACTTCTCGATGTTTTACTGTAGGTTAATAAGGGGTTATCATTTTTCTATCCTGTTTCTTTGTTTTTTCATCAGAGCAGTTAATTTCTGTGGGTCTATCTTAAAGTTTATTGTCCCTTCTACTGCCATTTGTAATATTTTGTTAATGCCAAACACTGAGTATTTGAAAATTTTAGACATTGTAATTGTCTTTATCTGTTCAGTCTGCTATAAAAGAAACCCTTAGATTGGTTAATTTATAAACAACACAAACTTATTGCTCACAGTGTAGAGGCTAGGAAGTTCAAAATTAAGGTGCCAGCAGATTTGGTGTATAGTTAAGACCCATTCCTCATAGGTGGTGCCTTCTAGCATGTCCTCGCATGATGAAAAGGGCAAATAGCCTTCCTCAGGGTCTCTTTTATAAGGGCACTAATCCTCTTCATGTGCACTCTGCTCTTTTGACCTAATCACCTCCCCAAGGCTCCACCTCTTAAAAATCATTGCATTATGGATTATGTGTCAACATATCAACTTTGTGTGGATGCAAACATTCTTACCATAGCGATAATTTGCAGAGTTTGTTTTTCTATTTGGTTTTAAAGAAATAATTTTCAGTTTCTATTTTCTAGATGAGATTACCCATCAGATTCATTTACTTAGATCATTTTTGTTTAAGTCATTTAATCTATGTCATAGCTGCTTTAAAGTCATTATCTGCTAATTCTAATATCTGAGGTATTTCAGTGTCTTAAATTTTACTTTGATATTTTTCCTGATTATGGATTACTTTCTTGCTCCATGCATAGAATTTATATCCTATATAGAATTTTTTTTAAAAAAATTTAATACTGGGCATTATGGACAATACATCAGGGAATGTTTGGACTATGTTTTCTTCCTTAAAAGAGCCTTAAGTTTTGTTCTGACAAGTAATTGATTACTAGAAGTTCTCCTTCATCCTCCTGAGATTCTGGTTAGTATGTAAGGGCAGGCCTGGAGTGGCTTTATCCTAAGACATAGTTTTTACCCCTGAGATTTTGCCATTCTGGTGTTTCAGCTGCACGTTCAGGGTATTAATGTCTTTCCACTCTGACTGGGCCAGTATTTCAACATTTCCTAAAATATCTCCATACCTCCACCTATGGCAGTCACTCTGATAAGTCTTACAGAATTTCACTCTGCATATGTGCAGCCTAGACCTTGGCCAATGATCCACAGCATTTCCTTCCTTTGTCCACCAATGGTATTCTGTTGTCTCTCATTGTGTAAGTTTCTCCTCTCTGGTAATCTGTGTTGCAACTTCCAAGTATTAATACTTCAGGAGTTCTGCATGTTGATCTTTGACTCCTTAGTCAGTACACCCCCTGGCTGTTGTGAGGGGCAAGGTAATATTTCTCTGTACTGTGGTTGGGAAACTATATGTATTCAGGCAAAGAGCAGGAGATTATGGAGCGTGCCTCTTCTATTTGCTTTCAGTAAGTGCTGTGCTGTGGTGTCCATTAACCAGAGCCTGAAGGGAGTAGCATTATACATTCTCTCCAGTTTTAGTTTGTTTATGGCGTGAAGGTCAGTTCAGTAACAGTCAATTCCTTATCACAGGAAGAAAGAATCCTTCAAGAAAATACTATCTTTGATAACAGGAATATGCATAAATGTTATTGAAAAAGTACTTCATGTTCCATTTTGTTATATGTGAACCTAGAGTTACAGGGTAGATGATTCAATATTAGTTCAAAGATATGAGTACAAAGATATGAGTGCATAGTGCTTGAAAATATTTGTTACTAATTGGATTTTTTTGTAGTCAATATGATTTCTTTTTTCAAATTCAAATTCTTTCTCTTTTGTTTACAGATTATATAATCATCTTCACTCTGTGACAGATAAGATTTTCACATACACAATCAGGATTGAGCCAGGAAATGGCTGATATGTGTTGTCACATATCACAGGAGAATTAGCTCATTGTGAAGAGCTAAGAAAAGAAATTTTTTTAGAAAAAGAAATGTCATTTCACATCTTAAAAACTGGGAGTCTATAAAAACTATTTAACTTTTTTCTTTCCCCTCTTCTTTTGTTTGGTGTTTAAAAGAATCCTTCAATACGCACTGGTATAGAATTTGCTTTATTTGTCTTTTCCTTATATACTCTATTCTACCTTTTCTACTAGCTCAAAGATATAACTAAATACATTTTAGAACATCCAAATCAGTTTCTAAATCAGCTGTAAGGTGTTTTATCTTCTGACAAGTTATTTGAAGGACCCATCTTTTTAAGAATATGTCATCTCTAGAAGAGCAATGCCTGAAAAAAGAAAAATGTCTGTTTATTTTAAAATATTAAATCAGGTAATATTTGATTATGCAGCTGATTTCCAAGGCATCGCACAGTATGTCTATGTGTTGCTGGTGGTGGTGTGGTCTACTCCTTTTATAAATTTAGAGCAAATTGTGCTCTTTTTGAATTTAGTATGTCTTGCTTCATATTATATATAGTTTATATTTTCCCATAAGTCTTTGGGCAAAAAAAATATTTAACAAACAACAGTTACAAGTTATTAGTTTTCATTATTATGGCTCATGGGGTTTTCCCCCAGTTTTTAATGTAACTTTTTTCTTCTGGTTTCTTAGCATGCTACCCAGACTGGTACTTTCCTCATCATTCCTAGAAGATAAATGACTCTGGAGTCCGTTAACTGGCAAGCCAGTAAACCTTCCTGTCCAGAAATGCTCCTGGAAAAATCTATTCATGGTACACTGACTCAGTGCCACACCAATGGTCATTCAGCTTTACTAGTAAATTTTTCTCTCAGATACACATTTACACGGCTCCTGTTCTTGGCCATACCAAATTTTAAATGGTGCTTGAAATTTCTGATTCTATAAGACACCGTGGAAAGTTCAGTGAACGTGGAATCAGACAAACTTAGATTTGATTCTTGGCTTCATTGCTTGCAAGCTGTGTAACCTCTTTGAAACACATATTCCTCACTTGTAAAATTCAGATAATAAATATCCTTTGCCATTAGGGAACTGAGAGGATTTATGAGCTAAAGTAGGAGCTCTTAGCTAGTATCAGGTATTTATAATTCTCTACAAATTCTAGTCACTTAACTGCAAGGAAGCCTGGAAGTAATAGGTCCTATTTTCACCTGAGTTGATTTATCAAATTTTTTAAATGTTTATTTTGCAATTAATTCATCTGCTCTTGAGGACAGAGCCCTCATGGCCCTTTAGGCCATCTCCTTCCGAGCAGTTGGACCAGTGGACTTTCCCATATTGACCAAGTCACATGGGAGCCTAAGTTACTTGTAACTTGCCTGTCAATACGGGTTTTTCAAAGGAAAAAAAAAAATTTTTTTTGCAAGTTTAAATTAGCTATCCCTTGCTGTAGTTCTCATCTGAAGTCTTACTAGGTTTTCGTTAGGACATTTTTAAAGACAGACCATGGACCTTGCAGCCAGAGGGAAATTAATAAAATCCCAGCTTTTCCACTTACAAGCTGCATGAGATTGCCCAAGTTGCATATTCTTTATGAATCTCATTTTTCTTGCTCATTAAATGGAAATAACAGCACCCACCTTTCAGGTGTGTGTCATGATTAAATGGGATAGCTTATGTTAAAATGTTCATTCTTGGCTTTTATCAAATATTAACTCCCTTTCCACCTTCTCATTCTAGCTTTGATATACACTATTCAATAATGACTCATAAAATCTGCTGGATTTTTAGAACCCAACTTATTCAGCCTTATCATCAAAATGTTTACCTTGTACTTTGTCTTTGGTTTAATAATTCATAGAATTTCTGAATGTCAGTTTCATTTTAAAGTTTTGGCATGAAAACACATGACTGAAATTGTGTAGATAGAATTGAACCATTTGGCATTTTTCTTAATGTTATTAAAAAGTATACTTCCATTGTCAGAATCCTGGCTCCGACATGATTCCTACACTCAGTCTGGTCAGAAGTCATCCTTGGATCTTTACCCATGTATCAAGATAGCCCTGTGTATGCATGACATCAGAGGTTCAAAGGTTTTGAATCAGCAACGAGGAGAGTATTTTAAAAACTTGATTGATATTGGCACAACACTACCCTCATCCCCTAGTAAGGCTTTATTATTTGAACATGATAACAAATGCCTCAGTAAATGTCAGATTTGAGATTACTGCATGACCTCTTTGGGTTTCCAAAGGACTAACTGTCCATTTTTAATCATTCTGGAAGGTAGTGAATTTTAACACAGGACTTGATGTCTTAGGGGGCAAACTTTGTGATAAAATAAGGGAAAACCTTTTTCCTTTGCCTACTGCTGAAAGACAATTTGGTTCAGGTACTGAGCCATAGAGATGACCTGAGCCTTTTGGGAAGTGAGAATGGGGAATTGCATTTGGCTACAGGGAGACAGCCCAAAAAAGAACACCAGGAGTTACCTGGGCATATGCAGTTTGCTATAAATTATTCTCTGTCTTGCTTGTTTCCCTTTCATTGTCCCTGAATCATCAGTTAAGCCTCATAAAAGTAGTATGATGGTTTTTCCTATTTTGTGAGGGATTAAGGGGAAGGTATGTTCTATATTTGGAACAATTAAAAAAAAAAAAAAGGCAGGCACGGTGGCTCACACCTGTAATCCCAGAACTTTGGGCAGCTGAGGCAGACGGATCACTAGGTCAGAAGTTCGAGACCAGCCTGGCCAATATGGTGAAACCCCGTCTCTAATAAAAAACAAAAATTAGCTGGGCATGGGGGTGGGTGCTGTAGTCCCAGCTACTCGGGAGGCTGAGGCAGGAGAATCACTTGAACCCGGGAGGTGGAGGTTGCAGTGAGCCGAGATCATACTACTGCACTCCAGGCTGGACAATCGAGTGAGACTCGTTCTCAAAAAACTAAAAGAAAAAAGGAAGAAGAAGAAGAAGAAGAAGAAGAAGAAGAAGAAGAAGAAGAAGAAGAAGAAGAAGAAGAAGAAGAAGAAGAAGGAGGAGGAGGAGGAGGAGGAGGAGGAGGAGGAGGAGGAGGAGGAGGAGGAGGAGGAGGAGGAGGAGGAGGAGGAGGAGGAGGAGGAGGAGGAGGAGGAGGAGGAAGAAGAAGAAGAAGAAGAAGAAGAAGAAGAAGAAGAAGAAGGAGGAGGAGGAGGAGGAGGAGGAAGAAGAAGAAGAAGAAGAAGAAGAAGAAGAAGAAGAAGAAGAAGAAGAAGAAGAAGAAGAAGAAGAAGAAGAAGAAGAAGAAGAAGAAGAAGAAGAAGAAGAAGAAGAAGAAGAAGAAGAAGAAGAAGAAGAAGAAGAAGAAGAAGAAGAAGAAGAAGAAGAAGAAAAGAAGAGAAGAAGAGAAGAAGAGAAGAAGAGAAGAAAAGAAGAGAAGAAGAAGAAACAGCTCTGTCCTTTCTCCTGAGGCTAGAGTTGGTGATCACAGTATGGTAACCAGCAAGGGCGGCTGTTTACATCAAAGAAGTGAGCCCTAAGCAGTTACTGACAGCAAAGACAGTCAATGGTGGCCTGTCAAGAGGAGGAGAGAAGATGCATCAAAGAATGCAGGGAGATTGTTTTTGAGATGGTGGCCTGGAAATAACTCAGACAAACCTATAGACATATTCAAGGGTCTGATGACTAGAAACAAAGGCAGTAAAAGTGCTTAGTTTTGAAACTTGACTTGCACACTGACTAAATAAAATTCATTCATAGGCTGCTTTGAATTAACAGTTTAACATCTCTAGAGAGAATTAAAGAGAACTCAAGTCAGTTATAGATAGTTTTATATTAATCTCAAAAATGAAGTTCTTTAAGTAAAGTCATAAAGATTTCTAATACCTTGCCACTTGGAAAAAGAAATTATTCTCCAGATTGGGAATTGCTTGAATTAAAGGTTAAGATGAGGAGAAGAGACTAAAGAAACAGAATAATAGACTTTTATTTCTGTGCGGGGAACATGGGCACTGTTGGATGAGGAGATTCAGAGACGCTCTTTTGTGAAGATCATAGAAGACAGTTTGTAAAGGTATTTGAGATAAATGGAAGGTGCGTGTTGGATGCAATTCAGCTGCATGATTAATGCCATTTTATAAAAGCAAACTTGGTGCATTCTTCCTTAAACAATCTATTTCCAGCTTCTGTGATGGGTTTTCTCCATCAGGTATGTACTTCTTTGTTTGACCAGTATTGATTATTTCCCTCTTTTTCCAATGGAGCTTAAAATAAACATTTTTTCGCTAGAACTCTTTTATGCACTAAAGTATCCAGACACTAGTCACATTTTTACTTCTGGAAGTTAATGTTAAACTGACAGATAATGACAAAGACTGCTTAAAGTTGTATATTGTTCCTAAGAAAACATCTTGCCGGGTGTGGTAGCTCATGCCTGTAATTCCAGCACTTTGGGAAGCCAAGGCAGGTGGATCACAGGGTCAGGAGATTGAGGTCATCCTGGCCAACATGGTGAAACCCTGTCTCTACTAAATTACAAAAAATTAACCAGGCATGGTGATGCGCACCTGAGTCCCAGTCACTCAGGTGGCTGAGGCAGGGTAATCTCTTGAACCCGGGAGATGGGGGTTGCAGTGAGCCAAGATCACGTCACTGCACTGCAGCCTGGGCAACAGAAAGAGTAAGACTCCATCTCAAAAAAAAAAAAAAAAAAAAAAAGAAAGAAAGAAAAAGAAAGACAGACAGAAAGAAAACATCTCACTAGGTTACATCTCTTCTTTGTATTGAGTCTTTTCTAGGCATGCAATCTCAAAGGCTGAAGATATATTCAGTGTCACATCAAATTTTAGCTTTGGAAGTTATCTAAGATATCATCTTGTCTGATTGTCTTATCCACTCAGTACTCTTTTCTACATTATCTCTCTCTTCTCCCCCGCCCCCCAAGATTCTTGCTCTGTCACCCAGGCTAGAGTGCAGTGGTACGATCTCGACTCACTGCAACCACTCCGCCTCCTGGGTTCAAGTGATTTTCCTGCCTCAGCCTCCTGAGTAGTGGGGTCTACAGGCATGTACCACCACATCCAGCTAACTTTTGTATTTTTAGTGGAGATGGGGTTTTGCCATGTTGGCCAGGCTGGTCTCGAACTCCTGACCTCACGAGGAGGTCCTCAAACCCCAGCCTCCCAAAATGCTGGGATTACAGGTGTAAGCCACCATGCCTGGCCACTTCTCTGCATTATCTTAATCTCTCTTTTGATTAAATGTTCTACTTCCTATTCTTTACAAGTAGTACATTCCATTTGGGGCAACTCTAATAAAATTTGACATTCACAGGTACCTAAAAGTTATGAGCTTGGTGAAGTTTAAACTATGAATCCTCAAATTACTTATAGGGAAAGCTATAGCAAATTTTACCACCAGTTTGCACCCTGTAGATTCACCAGTCTCTCTTGAACAGTTGTGAAGCTCCCTGCTTACCCATGGGAGGCTTAGCCCAGTGATCTCTAAGATCTCTGCCAACCCCAAAGGTCTCTGGTTAATTGGAAGCCAGTAGTCTGTGAGCACAGTTAGACTTTTATGTTTCCAGATCCCTGCTCTTACTCTGTGAGAGAATTAAGCAATCTTGGAAGATGCTTATGGATCATTGGGAGATCTAGAACTTTTTCATTACTGTGGGGTTATCTGCAACACTGCTTCAGTTGCATCTCCATTATTGGTCATAATTAATGTGAATGGAAAGAAGCCAGCAATACAATATAGCTAGATACATGTTTCAACTATGGTGCATGCTCAGGGATGCAGCTGAATGTAGACTGGGAGCTCTAATGAGTAATGGTGTACCTGGCACCAGCAACAGAGGTAAATGAGGAAAGTTATTACAGGACTTAATCGGGCAGGATGTTGAAGCATAATCTCTATTGGACACATGGGAGGTTCCCCTTTTCCGATCTCTGCAGTATTCTTACATCTCTGCTGATGACTTGTACTTGGTGAGGTTCTTAGTCTACTCAGCAAGATGTTATATTAAACCCTTTGATGACTTGGTAGAGATGGCTTTCAGAGCCGTGCATCTACAATGTGTTCAGCAACTATTCACTGAACACCCATTACCTTCTAGCATAGTGCCAGAGTCTTCACCTGCTTCACCTTCCAGTTTTCCTCATCATGAACTATAAAGCAGATATTATTCTCTCAGATTGACAGATAAAGAAACCAAGAAACTGAAAAGATTAAGCAACATGCTCAAGTCAACTAATGAGGGGTATAGTTGTACTTCGAGCCCAAACTCCTGTACTAGTTTCTATTGCTGCCATAAGAAATCACCACAAACTGATGTAAAAATAAAATTTATTATCTTATAGTTATGTAGGTTAGTAATGCAACATGGGCCCTGCTGGGCTGACATCAAGATATCCACAGAGCATGATTCCTTTCTGAAGGTTATATAAGAATTAATTATCTTGCATTTCCAGACCACCTGGATTACTTGACTTTAGCCTCTTTTCAAATCTTCAAAGCTAGTAACACAGCATCACACTGACCCTGCTTCTATCAGCACATCTCTTTGTCACCATGGTTTGGAAAGGTTCTTAGTTTTTAAGGACCCATATAAGTGGATTGGATCCAGGACAATCTCCACATCTCTAGGCTATAAATCACATTTGCAAAGTCTCTTTTGCTATGTAAAATAACATGTTCCCTGGGACATTCCTACCCTCCACAACGTGAAAACAGCTGTCCGTGATATCCAACTTTGGGGGCTAAAAATGTCTGCCACCTTTGTCGGCAACAACATAGCCTTCCAGGTGCTGTTCAGGTGTATCTTAGAGCAGTTCACAGCCATGTTCAGGTGCAAGGCCTTCTCACACTGGTACATGGGTGAGGGCATGGATGAGATGGAGTTGACTGAGGCTGTGACCAACATGAAGGACCTGATGTCTGAGTCCCAACAATATCAGGATGCTATGGGCAAGGAGGAGGGAGATTTTGAGGAGTGGGTCGAGGACGAGGTGGCCTGGAGCCTTCTGATACTGAGTGAAGAGTAGAAGAGGTGTGAATTTTTTATTCACTCACAACGTGTTCTATGATAGCCATGTCTCACTCCGTGTGCACTTGCTGTGTGTTCACCTCTATTCAATCATTTTCATTTTCATAGAAAAAAAAAAAACCCTAGTCCCAAAATTAAGACATGGATGTGCAGGGGGCATTATTCTTACTGTCACCCCTCCTTTTGATCCTCCTTATGTAAACCTATTGCTCTAAACTACTTACTAGCTTTGCTTAATCAATTTTATGACAAGACCAGTGTCTAATCCATTCCAGACAAATGGTGAATATTCAATAAATATTTTTGAAAATGTTAGTAAATATTGAAAATACCAGAATTTGGAGGTGTTGTTTTACTACCACACAAATGGACTAATTATGATTGATTCAAGAGGTAATTGTTTGTAACATCATTCTAGACTTTTAAATTGGGAGATAAAGGTTAATCAGTTTTCTCAGAGGAGCAGAGTTGCTTATTCTGTGTGCAGTTGAAGCAACAACATGTGCTCTTGCTCTACAGCCCTGGCTAATTAGTTGACAGCATTACTAATACATGTACTTTCAGGAGTATTATTGATGCAACTGATCTCTGCTTTAAGGGTGATCCCTTTGGTCTGCAATCCTTCTGGGAAAAGCACATTCAGAAGCTCAAGTATGCTAAAAAACGCAAAGAGAAAACATTGATGAGGTTTTCTTTATGATACTTTAATTTTTTTGGCCTAGTTCAAGTAGGAACTGGGTATAAGCAATTAGTTAGGATGCCAAAAGTAAGATTCTTATGCATGTGAATTAATTGGAGTCGGTGGGAATGCTACAGGGATATTCTCTGAGTTCAACTGTTAGTATTAGCTAGGAAAGGGGGAAAATGAAAGCCTGAACATTTGGTAGAAAAAAAATAATAATTGTTTCTTGGATTAGGCCTACCTGAGTTGAAGGTGGTAAAGAAACCTGGAGGAGGTGACTAGACAAAAAGGAGTTGCATGACAGATAGCTAAAACCAGCCTGACTGCTGAGAATTGACGATGGGGTTGGAGTCAGTAGGTACTGCTGCAAGCAAGTACAATCAGTACTAAACCAATTTTTAGACAAAGAGTGAAATTAGATCAAGGATCATTGAGGTTACATAAAAAAATAATACCTTGACTAGGATTTGGCATCTTTATGTGATTAAGAGATTGCATTTGAACGGGGAGTGAAAGACGGTGCAGTGCTTTTGGCCCGATTTCAAAATGCCCAGTGTTTCTCTTTGGCTTTCCCCAAGTCTTCCCAGTGACAGGTACCTGTGAGCATTACACAAACCAAAACGGGCAGCTGAGAAACGCAGACAAACTACAAAAGGGAGATGTGTGCCTTTAACGAAAAACTGAAGGTGTAAATTTGGGTTTCTCAAAACAGAGATAAATATATGCATTTCTCAGCGGTACTGAGAAATAACTGTGAACATAACAGCAATGTCACTTCAAATTACTTACTGCTTGCATTAGGGGAGGCAAATGTTTTATTAATAAACAGGCGGTTAACACACTATTTGTTCTCAACTATCAGTGTCTGGAAGGGCAGGGGAGGCCAGGCTGAAACATCTGACAAGAGAAATGATTTACCAATTTAATGTGACTGACAGACCTGGTGATGAAAACGGACTTTACTGTGTAGCATCACGGAGCGGCTGAAGAGATGTGATTCTGCTGGATGGAGGTGGTCAGAGGTTCTGGGAGGCCCAACTTTGCCAAGATAAAGAGCTTCCTCACAGGACTGACAGCCTGACTGGATTGATAGGGTTGACTGGAAAGGAGAGAGTAAGAGGAAGAGAGGGAGAAAGGGGAAGAGAGGGAGAAAGGGGAAGAGGGGAAGAGAGGAAGAGAGGGGCAGAGGGAGAGAGGGAAAGGAAGGAGAGATGCCGAGTGAAAGAGGTAGAGAGGGAAAGAGAGAGTTACTGCTTTATTTGGTGCAGAGTATAATTTAGGAACTGCACACTCATCCATCGCAAGCTGGCTAATAACTGTTCAATGACGGCAAAGCACTTGGAAGAAAGGAAGTTTTACACAAATGTTAAGTAACAAAAATGTTGGAATTTGATTGATGATTGCAGCCAAATCTAGCCTGCCAGCGGAAATCTGGGGAGGTTATTTGTTTGAAGAAGGGTCTGGGTGACTCTTAGACTCTCACTGCAAACCACCACTGGATTTCCCACGTGTATAGCAGGGTGGGAACAGGATGGGGTGGGGTGGAGTGGTGAGGTTTTCAGATGCAATTTAACTGTGCTGTAATTAGGGGTATTGTGCTCCGGGGGCGGCCCCTCCTGACTCTTCTGGATCCTTTGCCATTACATTAAAACTGTCCTGCTACAGGCACAAGCTCATGTGACCCATTGGCATGAATGAAACTTCCCGATTAGGGGTTGCACTGGTTGTAATTTATCAGTGTAAAGCTGTCATAACAAAGTCATTGTAAAGACATTCAGCACTTACCACCAACACAAACACTGCCTTCTGCAAAAGGCTTTGACTTTTCATAGCTACCTGCACCACCTGCCTCTCCTGCCCCTAGAAACGAGACCTCAGTCTGCTGAAGCTTCAACCTATTACAGGTCTTTGAAGATGAAAATCTCACATATCTTTCTGACCCCAAAAACTCCTTTTTTTTAAAAAAAGGATCTATAATGGTTCTCCACCCCTAGTTCTTACTACACTTGTTTTGTTGGTTTTTTAGGAGGAGAGAAATAGTTCTTCTCATTTAGGAAATTTAATTACCAGGGTATTAATCTGTCAATTTTAGGCTGCTCAATGAATTCTTATTGCAAAAACAGCTGCAGCCAACAATATTGCAATAGTATATTCTTAAGCAAACAGCAATGTCTCTGGAATGTGTGCACATAAATATTAATTAGGAAGAGAAACAAGACAGCAATGAAACAGTTTCTATTAATTATTTTGGCTCCTTTTCAAATTTGTTACAGTTTATCTGACTTTCTTTTTCAGAAGCTCTGGGAACAATCTGTCTTAGCCTATTTATGCAGTGAAGGTGTCTGAAAGTCAGTGACTAAATTTAATGGTAAGTCTTCCTGAGAAGGAAATTTTTTCTTCTTTGCTAATCTGGGCTCATGATGAAGGCAGAGAGGACTTATTTTGATTTTCCCTGTTGGGCCAGATGGTTTTTGTGGACAAGCTGTCAGGGGGATTCCCAGGACTTCTTGGCTCTAACTGAGTCCTGTTACCCAACAATTCGCTTAAGAGATCAGATATTTCCCATGATAAGGAAAAGATAAAGAACAAACGCAGTTGTTTCTTAGTTATTCAGATAAACTTACATGTGGGTATCTATATGTGTAGCATAGTCAAGACCCGGAAGCAGTCACAGCATTCTCTTAGCAACCCGAAGGTTGCCCAGAGTTAATTTTAGAATTAATGTTACATTTTGTTTGGCAAGTTTTATTATCTTTCAGTTTTGTCTAGTTTTTAATTTGTGTTTTTAGCTCATGGAACATAAGAAGGTAAATACAATGCAAGCACTAACTATTTGTAAGATTGGTAAGAAGAAGTGATAGCTGATGTGAAGTTTAGAAAGGTACTAAAATGAGCAGACATAGCAAGTGTGAAAGCCAGGGCTAAACCACTGAGAATATCAGGAGAGAAACTTTTACATCCCCTTCACTTTCAAAGACCTTCCATAAAATATTCTGCATTTTTAAATACAACCTTGTATCATTAAGAAGAGAATCAATTTAACTCACAAAAGAAAAATTGCAAATCGCTTATAAACATATGAGAAAATGTTTAGCCACAGGTTAGCAAAAAATGAAAATTAAACATGAAGGCAATACTTACTTATCTGTCAAATTGGCGAAGATTTAAAACACAAATGAGAACTACTATTGCCAAAGGGGCAAGAAAGCAGGCATTCACACCTATCTCAGCAGAGACATAAATTGGTACAACCTTTCTGAAGGGCAGTTTGGCAGCGCATGCCAAATGCTTTAATTTTTTTTTTTTTTTTTTTTTTGGTGACAGTCTCGCTCTGTCACCCAGACTGGAGTGCAGTGGCACAATCTCAGCTCACTGCAACCTCCACCTCTGGGTTCAAGCAATTCTCCTGCCTCAGCCTCCTAGGTAGCTGGGACTACAGGCACGTGCCACGACGCCTGGCTAATTTTTACTTTAAAATTTTGTACAAGCTTTGACCCAGCATTTCCAAATATAACAATTTATTCCAAAAAATCATTAAGTATGTTCATAAAGATATTTCTTCAAAGATTGTCAGCAGAAATTTTTGTAATTGCCAGGGAGAAAAAACATTCCAATATTCTAGAAACAAATTATGATATATCCAAGTAAAACAACACAAGGTAGTCACTAAATGATGTGACTGTGTTGTAGAAACTATTTATTAAGGTGGAAAGAATAGATGTTCCTTAAATAGGAAAAACAAGCAGATTACAAAAAACTGAACAGTATATCTCCACTTTTTGCTTAAAAACACACAGACAAAAAGAAAAATACATATCAAAATGCCACTAATAAACTGAGTACTGTATTTGGGTGGTCTTTTACATTTCTTATATTCACCTTTATTCCTTTACTTTGAAATAAAACAGACAGTACTTATGCATTAACATGGGATAAAAGTTACAAACACAAATTAAGAAATGCTCTAGATTTTCTAAGGAAAACATTGAAGAGAAACAGAAACTCCCATTATATGAGCACATTTAGTTTAACAAATAACAGAAAAGGACACAGTATATTTAAGAATTATCTCATTTTTATGATTTCCTCATTCACTTATTCATTTGTTTCTCTAGCAGCATTTTCTGAGCACCTACTATGGGCTAGGCACTGGGTGTACAACAAGGAATGAAAAGCGAATGGTCCCTACTATAACGAAACTTACTTAGTGATATGGTTTGGATCTATGTCCCCACCCAAATCTCCCATTCAATTGTAATCTTCAGTGTTTAAGGTGGGGCCTAGTGGGAGGTCATTGGATCATGGGGTGATTTCTCATGAATGGTTTGGCACCATCTCCTTGGTGCTAAGTTCTCCTGAGATCTGATTGTTCAGAAGTGTGTATTTCTTCCCCAACTTCTCTCTTCCTCCTATTCCAGCCATGTAAGACATGCCTGCTTCCCCTTCCTTTTCCACCGTGATTGAGAGTTTCCTGAGGCCTCCCCAGAAGCTGAGCAGTTGGCTCCATGCTTCCTGTACAGCCTGCAGAACCATCAACCAATTAAACCTCTTTTCTTGATAAATTACCCAATCTCAGGTATTTCTTTATAGAAGTGCGAGAATGAACTAATACACTTAGGGAGATGGAAAATCTTATAGTCCAACATACAAATTAAAAAGCACAAGAGTGACAAGTATAAACAGAGAGCTGTAGAGCCCATCAGAGGGAGGTAGGATGAGGGAGGGAGGTGACAACACTGTAGAGGGCCCTTGCAGAGAGAGGATGTAGGGAACGTGATGGATTGAAAGAAGACCTCTTTGGACAGTACCCCAAGTAAAGGCCTCTTATAAAGAATGTGGGCCCAAGGCTAAGTGTGTAAGATGAACCATGCTGTCTAGAAGTCTGCTTTTAGTTTTCTCTTTATCCCAAGAGCAGTGGGTAGCTTTAGACATTTTTATGCATAGATAGGAATGATTTGCCTTTTGAAAAGGTAATTCTGACTTTCTTATGGAAGGCATATTAGAGAGACACCTGAATTGGGGCAGACATACAAACTAGAATGCTATAAAAATAAGAGAAGCTAAGGGATAAGAGAGGAGGTTGAAACACAGGGTAATGGTGGCAAAGATGGAGAGAGGGATGTCTATTTGAATGTGATTCAAAGGGTGAATTTGATGGTGGAGTGGATATGGGGCCGAAGGAGAGGAAAATCAAAGCTGACAACTGCTGCTTTGTTTGTGCTGCTGACTGAATGGTGGCAAGATCCCTTGAGCTACAAGGCAGTGACTGCCAGTCAAACTGGGGGCAGGGTGGGACCTGGTAAAGATTTGAGTTTGGACGCAATAGTCTGAGATATTGTTGAGACACTGTCTCAGTCTCTTTTATACTGCTATGACAGAATACTACAGATTGGGTAATTAATAGTGTAGAAATGTATTTCTTATGGTTCTAGAAGTGGAAAGTCTAATATCAAGCCACCGCCATCTGGTGAGGGCCTCCTTGCTGTGTGATGACTGAAAGTGGAAGGGCAAAAGGAATGAACACGGAGTCCTTACATGACAGCAGAGTGGAAGAGTAAGCTAGCCAAATGCTGCACAAAGTCTCTTTTTAAAGGGCTTTACTCTCACTAATAAAGGAGGAGCCCTCATGTCTAAAAGTTCAGACAGGTACAAGGGCTAAGATCCAGAGTGGACCATCATGGAGGGTAATAGTGAGACTAAGTCAGAAGCAAACAAGAAGTGAATGTATTCTGGTCATTTCATTTTGTGTTGTTATAATCTCCTTTGAGAGCAGGCCGTGTATTTACACACTTGCTTCATTTCCTGAGCAATGTCAAACACTGTGCTGTTATTTCAGTATATAGCTAGCAAAATCAATCAATGGATGACTGGATGAATAATTGTGCAAATTTAATTTATTTCATCACTATGCATTGCTCAGGCACATACAGAACATGTTGTTACACATAACTGATATTTCAGAAGAAGAGATGATGGTAAAGACCTGGAATTCCTGGCTGGTTCAGCTACTGCCTTGCTTTGTTCTTGAGACATAAGTATGGAAAACAGATCTGGAAAATGCACACTGTATTGCTACTGAGAGTTTAGCATCTAGACCTTAGGTCACCGGGACCAGTAGACTTCTCTTGTTCTATCAGCATGAAAACAGTTGGAAGGCATGCTCTGAATGTCCTTTCACCATTTTTCTCAACCCGCAGTGATGGAAAAGTACAAAAGAAGAGGGAGATATTGAATCCACTTCCATATAGTGGAAACAAGAACATAACCAACAGTAAGAACTTTGGTAGATAAAAAACTAAGTAACTTGAGCCATCAATTCACATATACACCCAATACGACTATACAAACATGTCCTAATTTAAGTGTGTAATTAAACAGAAAGTTATTTTTTTCTTATCAGGTTTACCACAATTGAAAGAGTTGATTATCATTACGGATTTCCAATGGTGTGGGGAATACATTTGTCGACTGTTGATATAAATTGGTACAATTATTTGGAGGAGGAATGGTGATAAATTTAGCAGCATACATTAAAATGTTAAGTGGACATGCCCTTGGATCCAGCAAAATCCCTTCTAGACATTGATCAAACTCTCAGTAACAACTAACAGCTGTGAGTTCTGATCGTGTGACTCTTACCTTTACAATCTTTAGTGATACAAAGCTGTTTATTTTTTACAAAACTCTGTGAAATAGTTTCTATTATTGCTGATCTTGTACAGATGAGGAAATTGAGTCACAGTGAGGTTAAATAATATTCCAGAGCCACACAAATGATGAGCCACAGAAATCAGACTCAAAACCAGGTAGTTTGGCTCTGGAGCTTGTTATATGTGTAGGGCCTGCCTTAATTAAATTCTTGTTCAGATGGGCAGGATGTCATGGCTTTGGAGAGTTCAGGCTCTCTGAAGGCTGCCCCACCTTCTCTTCTGATCCACTTATAGACCCATCCCAAGAATAGCAATGGCACTTTGGCACCATCAGACTGACAAGTGGGAATCAGAAATAGGTAGATGTTCTTTGCCTGAGCACAGACACATTGACATTTCTGCACCCTCCTTTCTGGTCTGACACCTGGCACTGTTCTTCATGAATTAATAGGGTACCTGGAACTTCTCTATACATCTTTATTAAGTGCTGGTTCCAGGGGTGGGTATGCAAACAGAAAACTTCTGTTTTCCAGTTGAGAAGATAGGGTGGGACTAACTTTTACAGGTCATTAAATAACAGGCTAAGTTATTTTAATATTTGTTTCGTAATAATGATGATGATATAAATAATTACAATGATGACAGCTATGAGTGAATAAATCCTTCAGGTAATTTTATATATAATATCTCAATTAGTACTCACCAAAAGAACAAAAAACAGACACACACAAAATAAAGACAAAATCTCATGAGATAGGCGCTATATTATTTTCATTTTGCAGAGAAGACTGCACAGCAGTGTGACGTTATTTAACCTATGCTCTCAAAAGGTTTATTTGGGAGCACAAGTCTCACAGTCAATACAAGATATAATGAAGGCCTGACCTTGTTTGTGAATGAAGGGGAGGGGAGCAGATTCAGGCAACATAGTAGGAGTGGTATCAGTAGGGCTTAGTACCTAAACAAACGTCAGAGACAAGTGACGAGAGTGCTGTCAATCTTCTTGGGCCTTTGAACCTAGGGTACTAGAAAGATAACAGTGATATATACTCATTAATGGGTCTCTATCAGATAGTCATTTTGGTAGCAAATAGTCAAGTTTGTGGGGTTGGGGATACACCATGTTACTCACCCCAGGAAGGGCATGATGTACCAATTGTTTGATTGCAGAAAGGTTCAAAATGAACTTGTTCTTAGGCTAGGAGAAAATGAATTCAAAATTAGAGCTATTTTCAGAAGGGACATACCATAGTAATTGTTTTCATATTGGGATCAGAAGGAAGGAATCTGATGTTTATTAAGACTCTTTAGTGTTAGACAAGTTTATCTACTTTGTAGTATTTATTTGTGTAGGGATTATTTTCCTGTTGTCATTTATGGATGAGAGAAGTAATTTGCCCATGGTCACATGAATGGTAAATGACAGAATCATTTTTTTTCCTCTAATTTCAGCACACTTCAGATCACCAAAGAGCCCATCATTGCTCCTTTCTTAAGTTTTCTTTTCTATGTTTTAAAATACAAGATTTTATATCTGACACTCTCCTCAGTTTCTTTAGCAGTCTTGTTCTTGTCCAGTGGTCCTATTTTAACTTAGACCAAATATCTGTGAATTTTCTGGTCTGTGACTCACATCACTCTTACTGATGGGTGCTGAAACCATGCAGTAGTAAGTGATTTCTGAGGCATTTCAGCTTCTTATTTCCCACCATGAGGCCTTGCTCTGGGAAAAATGATACAAAACAGTTTGCCTTTGGTGTCTTTGTTTTCTTCCATGTTCTCCCTTTCAATGACCACACCCATCGTTTATCAGTGCCCTTCACATGCTCAGATGTCTGCACTGGGTGGGAACTGATTTTATTGTGTTTTATTTTATTTATTTTTGCCTTCTCCATAAACTCATTTATCTTGTACATCATTCCTTCAGAGTCTATGGAGCTGAATAACTAATTTGGCAATGAGTGATGCTGACTTCTTTTTCCTTTCCTAACAAAATTTGCCTTTTGTATCAATCAGGGATCTCTAGAGAAATGGGAACAATAGGATGTGTGTGTGTGTGTGTGTGTATATATATGTATAATCACACATATATATGTATGAATCATGGTAAGGAATTGGATCATACAGCTATAGAAACTGGAAAATCCAACTCTGCAGTGTGGGTTGTCAGATTTGAGACCCAGGAGAGCTGATGATGCAGTTTCAGTCCAAAGGCTGGCAGCCTGGAGACCCAGGGGATCCCATGGTGCAGTTCTAATCTGAAGACCGGCAGTTGAAGACCCAGGAGAGCCAATGGTACAGATGAAGTCCAAAGGCAATTTGCTTCAGAATTCTTTCTGGTTCTGGAAGCTAGTCTTTTTGTTCTATTCAGGCCTTCAATTGATTTGATGGGACCCACTGTGTTAGTTTGTTTTCACACTGCTATAAAGAACTACCTGAGACTGGGTAATTTATAAAGGAAGGTATAACTGACTCACGGTTCTGCATAGCTTAGGAGGCCTCAGAAAACTTACAATCATGGCAGAAAGTGAAGAGAAAGCAAGAAATGTCTTACCTGGTGGCAAGAGAGAGAGAGAGAGAATGAGGGAGGAACTGCCAAACACTTATAAACCATTAGATCTTGTGAGAACTCACTATCACACACTCACGATCACAAGAACAGCATTGAGGAAATCATCCCCATGATCCAGTCACCTCCCATCAGGTTCCTCCCTTGACATGTGGGGATTACAATTCGAGATGAGATTCGGGTGGGGACATAGAGCCAACCATATTACCCACTCACAACATGGAGAGCAATAAGTTTATTAAAAGTTCATAAATTTAAATGTTAATTTAATCTAAAAGCACCTTCTATTGTGACCCAGAAAATTAACCATCACACCCCTTTAACAGGATTCCTGGATAATGCATTTTATATGGTGCAATATCTGATGTGTTTGGCAGGTTGAAGAGAGGGATTTTGAGTAAAGGTTGTTTCCACAACCTCCTCTCCACCATCAACTGTATAATTAACTGCTTTCGATTGTAATTCATGAGAATGGGCTCTTTGGAGGCATCCAGCTAAAACATCTGTCACCTATGATGCCATTTATTTTATTCTTAAAGAGAGTATGCATGGGCTCATGCCAGGTTCAGATGACACTTATTAGCTCAGCAAACACATGAGGTGCCTAGTTTGCCAATCCTAAAGATAGAGCCTGGTTTTCCATTTGCTTTTTCATTAATTTCCTTAATCCTCATAGCTGATTACCATTATGAAGACCAAAATTTAACTTTCTTCTGTGTCTCTCTTAGTTGCCCCATAACTTGGAAATGATTGCCTGCATCAAGTGTGCTGCTTATGTATCTGGGGTAATAAACAATACTTCACAGCAGCCCCTGGTGCATCCACAGGGAAAACGCATGAACAAATAAGGGGAAAACTCTCCAACTTGGAATTCTTATCTAGTTACATTCCCCACATTATTCTGTAGAATCAAATTAGACACCTGCATTTTTCAGCAGCTTGACATTTCGGCAGCTGTGGATTCCTTCCTTTCTCTTCAGAAGCTACTTGAATTTGGGCATCCACTTCTATACGGGAGGAAGCAGTTCTACCTGAGACCTAAAATGTTCTTCTCTAGCTTTATAGATGTTGCTGCTGTTGTCAGAAGTTTTGGCATTTTTACTAATTAAATAGAGCTATGAAGAAATAAGTGCCCAGTGTCACCATTTTTTTCTCATATATGATATATATATAATATATATATATAATCCAATCATCTCAAAATTATGTACCCATTTATTTTAAAATTCTATTGATTATTTCTTCTGAATGGGTCATATATAAATGAGATTTAAAAATATATATACTAAAAAATGGCCACGCTAGGCACTCTTTACTCCATATGTCTTTGGGGCTGCCTCTGTTAGATGAAACATAAGCCCTCCAATTTGCCAAGTCCTCCCTTCACTGTACAAATTGACTTACCATTCTGCACTCTGGTAGATGAGTTTGAAATTCTGCCACATAACATTGTCCTAATCATCAAGGTTTGTAGCCTATTAAAAATCAATTCAGGACCTCAAAATGCCTGGACTTTCTAATCATTTTTTAAAATCTGGGTTTACGTGTTGTCTGTTCAGATGAAATGATAGACAGATTAATAGAATTTTAAAATAAATGGAAACATAAAGTTATTGAGATTATTAAATTTTTTTTTCTAAGAGAAAGCTGTAATTACCCCTAGTTTACTCCATGGACCAAAATAAATTGTAGAATGCTAAATATTGTTAGGTTTTAAAATTCATAGAAGAACCAGAAATCATTATAGATGGAGATTTATATGACACAATAGGGAAGAATTTTCCAAGACTTATAATCAAAGCCAGATCCAGAAAGTGTGAAGAAAATGATGAGTAGATTTTACTACTAAGAAACTAAAGCCTAAAAAAGCCTTCCCTGACAAAAAGACACCATTCAGAAAGTTGTGAAATGATGGCAAACTGTTTTTAACATATAGGAGAGGCAAAAGATTAATGTCCTTATTACATGGCAAAGTATTTACAAATACTTGACATGAAGAAAAATACTTTTAGAATAATGAGCAAAAGACATAAATAAGTCAAGTCACAGAATGCAAAAATGTTTAGGCTCACTAGTAATAAAAGCTGCAAATCAAGATATAGATGTTTACCTCCAAATTTGGAAATACTTTGAAATGATTTTTGGGAGGCTGTGTTAGGGGGAAATTAGAAATCACACACATTGCCAGTGGGAAATAAAACTGGGAAAAACATTCTAGAAGATAATTTGGTAAGATGTATCAAAAGCCCTAAAAAGCTGCTTACCTTTTGGCCCAAGAATTTTGCTTTTAGGAATCTATCCTGAGGGGTAGGAGGGTGTGTGTGTGTGTGTGTGTGTGTGTGTGTGTGTGTGTGTGTGTGGTCTGCATCTGTGTTTATTTACTATGTATCTTTGCATCTATCTATCTACTTATCTATCTAATCTCCCTTTTCCCACTAGAGTATAGGCTCCACAAGCTCAGAGACTCTATCCATTTGATTTACTATGTATTTACCTGAGCATAGAAAATTTCCTGTCCCAAAGAAGATCAATAAATGTTTACTAAATTATTATGGTTGTTATTTTTTAATATTTACAAAAGATCTTGGCATCTTATAGCATATCTGGCAAAGAATGACTAGGATGTTGAAGGAATTTGAAATTATATCATGAAGAAGCAAGAGAAAAGAAGAACTGCTGGAGGAGTAGCAAGCAGAGGATCACTTCGTGGGCTTCAAACGTTGGAAGGGTTATTACGTGGAAGAGAGGTTTACTCATTCTGTATCACATTTAAGTGAAGAAGTAGATCAATGAATAGAATTTATAAAGGCAATGTGGGCCTCCACTTAAAAAGGTACTTTCAAACAATTAGAGGTGCCCAATCTTGAGAGGAGGTAATTTACTATCCCTAAAAGTATTCAAGCATAAGTACTTACACAGAAAACTAATATACCAGAATAAGACTTTCATTAGATAACTACAAATTTCTTCTACTTAAAAGACTCACCTCCTTTTCCATTATAACATCATCTTCGATTTCTTTTTTTTTTTTTTTTTTTGGAAACGAAGTCTCACTCTGTCGCCCAAGCTAGAGTGCGGTGGCGCGATCTCTGCTCACCACAAGCTCCACCTCCCAGGTTCACGCCATTCTCCTGCCTCAACCTCCCGAGTAGCTGGGACTACAGGCGCCTGCCACCACACCTGGCTAATTTTTTTTGTGTGTTTTTTTTTTTAGTAGAGACGGGGTTTCACTGTGTTAGCCAGGATGGTCTGGATCTCCTGACCTTGTGATCCGCTTGTCTCAGCCTCCCAAAGTGCTGGGATTACAGGCGTGAGCCACCGCGCCTGGCCTATTCCCTCTCTTTTTAATTCTTCCTATTCACTCTTCAGATCTCAGACTGAATGTTACCTCTCTCTGAAACATCGGCCCGAATACCCCAATAAATCTTCTTTGTTTAGGTCTTTTACAGCTACCTCACTTTTGGCCCGACTGTTCTACGCTAGATTACGAACTCCATGGAGGCAGGAACTTGTCCCTTTTTTCTATCTTATTCACCTTTTTGTGTCTGGTGTATAGTATCGTGCCTGGCACATAATAAAATGAAATTAATCTTAATGAGGTATGTATACAGGTTGAAATAATTTTGTATTTCATTTGTTTGACAGCCAAGAGTCTTCAAATTAGGGAGGCTTATCTACCTTTTTTCTTTTTTTCATTCAGTTTTCAATTCCTCATGGTTCTGTTCACCCTGCTGGTATACTGTCCTATTTACACACCTGAGGAGATCTGAAGGAAGGATTTATCATGCCTCCCTCCCTCCCTGCTCCTGCATACCTCCAACTGGCTGAGATGGATCTTCTTAGTCATCACATGCAGCTTTAGCTCTAGCTATAGGTCTAGATATTCTATTAGGGAAATTATATAAAGCTTGGTAGATTTTTCCAGAGGTTCAGCATGCTCAGCTTTGATGCAAGTCTTTCTCAGATGTTAAACTCAGGTTCTGGAAGGTAAATCTTTTATTTTTACCAAATTGGAATTTATTTATTGTTATTATTATAAATGTCGAATACAGTCATAAAAATTTTGGTAAAATAGAAAAATATAAAGGATAAAGGAAAATAGAAAAATCACTTATAATATACCTGAATAAATTTTATTAACATTTTAGTATATATCTTTCTAGACTTTAAAAAAAGCATTTTATGACAAAATGCTATCATAATAAACTGTTTTATAACACACTTTTCCACTTGATATATTGATAAGTCCCTTCCAAGTCAATAAATACATATTTATGGTATCACTTTATCATGACTGTATGCAGCCAATGTATTTGACCAGTTTGATGTTCTGTGAGTTATTAAGGTTATAAAGTTCCCTTAAACCTACGTGATAAGAAACAGAAAAAAACTGATACAGCCCTGAGACAAGATAGCAAATATGTACTGCTGTCCCTGCTAAGTAAAGGCCAATTTTTTTTTCTAGTTTAAAAAAATACTGATAGGAATGGGGGAAAAGCATTTGTTACGTTAAAAGTTGCATATCAAAATCCAAGGACTGTGTGGATTTATTCACTAAAAATTCCACATTCCAAAGCACACCTGTAATTGGCATCGCCTCGTGATTAAAGTATCCAGCGTTTCCTTAGTTGAATAGAGCCAGGTACGTGAACTGACTTACTTAGTTCTGGAAGTTGTGTTAAAGGCTGTAAATTCTCACTACTGATATTTGAATTAGGTTTTTGTCCACTAGACCTTTAAGTTGCATCATAACGGGCTGCATATCTATTTTCCTATTTTCTAGGAAACCTGTGATCAACCATTGCCATAGATCCCTATGGGTTAAAACACTCTGATTTCCACTCTTTCATGTCTTATTGTAGTAATTGCACCTACCTTTACTCTGAGAGTAAAGTGCCACAAACTAGCCCAATAGTCCAGCATCCCATTATTCCCCTTGAAGTCAAGGACTAGCTAATATAGCGATCTCAACCAAACTATAGAGGACAGCTACATAAAGCTCTTCAAGAAAACTGCCATTCTCCCTCAGCTACCACTCCAGTATTTTTTGTAATAGGAAACAATTATTTTCTAGTTTCTCCAGTGAAACACAGATTGTGGATGAATTGACACACAATTCATTCATTTTATTGCTCCTCTTTCTTCAAGACTTGGGTCTTTGTTCTAAAATGTACCCAGGATTTTGTTTTAATTTGGTATGGAAAAATGACAGATATGGAAACAACTGCTTTGAAAAAAGAATTTATTATCCACAATTCCCAAAAGAAGGGGAACGCCATTCTATGCAAAACTATATGGGGAAAGTACTCAGGTCATCCAGGAGGCAGAAGGAGAGAAGGGACAGAAGCAGGGGCCCAAGTCTTTATTGTGGATTTCATCAGGGGAAATGAGCAAGGTAGAGAATGTACATTGAGTAAGTTTAGGATTAAGTGATCTGAATAATTCAAGGGGCACTGATCAATAGGGGTGGTCCCAGGTTTTCAGATACCTAGCCCTGGGGTGATTTACAGCAGGGGGAATATTGGCTGGATGTGTGAGTTTGATAAATAAAGTGATGGGGAGTATGGGCTCTAAATTGGGTGGTTTGCATATCAACGGTGGGCTCATAGACTAGTTATTTGCTATCTCTAGAAATTAATTAACCTGGGAGGTGCAATTCCTCCTTGGGTCTGCAAGGCATTAAGATGTCAAAGCATCATAAAATATAGAAAATTTAAAAAAACATGATTAATATCATTTTTCTCTATGGCATACTAGAAAAGTTCTGGAATTTTGATCTTATTAATTGTAAGACCACTTAGCAGTGAATTAATGTCAATCTCATGCATTTGAGCCAAATTAGGGGAATAAACTCATCCTAATGAATTTGGGCTAATCATGACCTTAATCTGTCTTCCACTTTTTGAACTTAGAACTCACTCTCACAACATAAATTCCAGGTTTATGGTGATACAGAATGGAATGGTTCTATAAATCTTTCTGTGTATAGATTATCTTGTCTCAAATAAGGCTGTGCATTCCTCAGTTTGAACTCTATTAAATTTAACTCTAAGGTATGGACCTAGAGGTATTAACAGATGTTGTGTTGGGACTTTTAGAAAAATTGGGGTCAGTGGTGAAGCACGGTCCTAGCTTTAAGTCATTGAACTACTTTCAAGCAGGCGAAGTCTGGTTCCTGCATGGTGGGATGGGACTCTTTTGCCAATAAAATTGTTCAAGCAGATTTAGGATCTGCTCAGGGTCTTATTTTTTCCCTAGAAGTGCATAAGAGATATGGTAGAGTTCAGCTCTAAATTGAAATGCTATCCTGCTCTCCTTATGATCAAGCCCTGAGATAGCAGAATAGCTATTTTGTAACTACCTACAGGAGATGAAAGAATCCTGCTATGGTGCTATAAGGCTTTATGATTTTTCTCACTGTATTCTAGATTGCATAGCTTTCAATTTCTTGTTTTCTATGTTTATTCTTTCGGTTCTCTATGGACATAAAAGGAAGTTATGTACTGCATAATCTCTACGATCACTATAGCAGCTAAGGGCCATAACCCATTTGATGTCTCAAAGGTACTTTCATCTCATAGCACCGTTAGAGATAATTTGAGTCCTATTGTTGTCGCAAATTTTGTGGATTGCTCAAGTTCAAGTTGCCCCCAACTGGAGATTATCTATGTGCTCCTCAATGATGTAAGCAATCCAATCTCCAAATATCATACTTTGCATCTGTTTCCTAAAATCCTGATGCCAATAACCATACCAGTTAGGACTCTAACAGGAAATAAGTGGCAGCCTAAAATTAAATAGTTTGAGGAGATTTTGATAAAGAAACTATTAACAAAGATGGGGCAGAGTGTGGGGAAAGGCACTCACCTTGTCTGATGGAGCCACCCTCCAGATTCCACCTTTTCCTTATCTGACTGATTCTGGTTACCAGGACATAAATTAAGATTGCATTTCCAGTTGATGTTTTTGTATATTTTTCATTTACTTTGTAACTAAAGTTTGGTTGTATTTTATTGGTTATTTGAAATTGACTTGGACTTGTTGTTTGTAGTTTTGAGCCATTAAAAAGTTTAATTGGAGATTCAGGAATGGAATCCATTCAGTTCTCCAGATTTATTAGCCCCTGAGTCACACAGAGTAGAAACCGGAATGTTTGAGCACTCTTTTCCAGATTTTGAGTTACTTCATTGTGGTTTGAGAATAGAGAAGGCAAAGTTTAGGGCTTTTTGCTCCAGGTTTAAACTCTTGGCATACAGAGCTCTGGATTCCTTCCAAAAGTTCCAACACTTTAAACAAGTTATATACTTTTGTTTTATAGTGGTGAAAAAGGATTTTCATGCATGTAACAACCTTCCCTTAGCTCTTCACTTATCAGTCTTTCTGACCAAGCGAGCATTTGAGAGCATAGAGGTTAACTTGAGAGTGGCCACAGGGCAAAGCTTGAGTAACTGGACCATGCAGAATTGTGCTGAAGAGCTGAGCTTTGTTTTTACCTTGTTAATTGCACTGGGCAGAATCGTGTGTCTGCCTGAAGCGAGCTCTAAAACAGACCTGCTCACCACACGTCTGGTCTAGTAGCTGTCTGCCACTCATTAGGCAGGATGTGAAAACCGGCAGCAGTGGCTGCAAACTCAAGCCTCCTGGAGGGCATCCAGTGCAGCTGGAGGAGGGCACAGCATTGCGGGGAGGTTCTGCTGGGTTTATCTCAAGATTCTAAGTGAGGACTATGGCTTCACAAAACTCTGCCCATGATGGAGAACTCAGGAAGTTAGCAGAGGAAGGTGGCCCTCCTTGGGGCCCAGGATAGTCACATGCATTCAGCTGAACTTCCGAGGTCCGAGGTTGGGCAGAATGACAAATTACAGAGTCCCTGATGGAGAAATAGGAAATCAGAATTCCAGTCCTAGCTCTGCCTTTAATTGCTATGTATGTAAGGTCAAATCACTCAGCCTTTTCTGGGAGTTGGTTTCCTTATCTGTAAAGTAAGAATAATTAGTCCTGCCCTATCTCTCTCAAAGAGATGATGAGTACTAAATGAGAACATTAATGAATGTGAAAGCACTTTGAAAATAGTATGAAGCGCAAGACAAAGACATTATCACTGCTGCTAATAAAATCTAAAATCTACTGAATCACTAACACCACAACGCTTTCTATTTCAAACACCAACTCCTCACCCAGGCTTCAAGTCCTTCTCTCAACTGGACTCTACCTTTGTAAGAAAGGATTATGTATACCTTACCTGGTCTTTGATTCAATTAAGCTATTCTGATTATTCTTCTTTTCATATCACATTTTCCTGATTCCTACTTTTCTGTACTCTTTATGTTTTCCATAGTTTATTTCTGGTTTTCTAAACAACTCTACTTCTCAGTTTTCTTCACAGCCCCCTTTATGTCTCTTAAAGCTAGTTCCCTCAAGTCGCTCCATTTAGTCCTCTTCTCACCCAAAATGCTCCTTGGAAGGCTCCATCCACTGCCGTGGCATCTATATACTGGTAAGTTAAGTTCTTCCCATTTCACAGTTAAATGGCAATGCCATCCTCCCAGTCACTCAAACAAAAAACCTGTCAAGTTAGACAGGACACATTCATTTTCCTCTCTTTCATCCTTTTCTTCTTACTCTGCATTTCCTTAGCCATCAAGTCCTGTGGCGTTTATGTCCCACATCTTTATATCATTGCTATGACTTTACTTTGGGTCCAAATTTCTGATAACTTGGATTACTGTCACAGTTTTCTGATTAGATTCTCTGTTTCCAGTCTGTTTTCCTGCCAATACATCTTCCACCCTTCTGCCAAGCTGATGTTTCTAAAACACAAATCTGATCGTGCCATTTCTCTGCTTCAAATGCTTCAGTGGCTTTCATGCTTTTCAGAATTAAATTCAAAATTGGCACATTGGCACCCAAGCCTCATCAGGTTCTGCCCTCCATCTTTCCCTCTCCATACTGTACCTTATTCCTTTTTAGGTCTTGAGCTCATTTAAGCATGATAGAAAACAGAAAAATGTGTAAGGAAAGATTTGCAAATAAATTACCATTTGCTCCTGGAGCCCATCTCTGCCACACTTACAGAGCACCACGTTTGTGGTCCCTGTTCCAACCTCACTCCACATAGACACTTGGCTGCAGACAGGTAGAGGTTTTTGGAGTTCCCCGGTGATAAGTGGATTTTCCTGCTTGTGCCTTCATAGTTTATGTCTGCTGGTAATTCCCTTCTTACCTTCCTTGTCCAGCTAAAGAGCACTTGTCTTTCAGAACCTAGACCAAACTTTATCACCTCTAGGAAGTCTTCTCTGATCCCATGTCTGGTTTACCTATCCCTGCTTTACAGTTCCAGAATACCCTGAAAAGTCTTTCCTCCTACATCCTTCTAATAGAATTTCATCCATAGTGTATTTACTTGCTAGATTGTTTAAAGGTTCAGATCTTGTCTTAATTGACTATGTATTTCTAACTCCCAGCATGTTACGTGGCATGGAATAAGTGCACAATAAAATGCTTGCTGAATAGAATTGAACTGGTTTCATCTAGAATAATTTTTCTCTCTCACTAGTATACAGCTTATAGGTCTCTTAAGGTTGATCACAAACACAATAATTTTCTTTATGTCATCTTGCTTCATTATCTCACATCATTTAACGATCTATTTGAATTTCTCTGTTGCTAGATGTGTGGCTTTCAGCATTGTATGTTTAGAGGTTGCTTTAAAATACATCATCCCTAAATATCACTATTCTTTAAGCATATGATATAATGGAGGGTGAAGTGTCTTAAGCAAGGGATCAGAAGACCTAGTTCTAGTTTATCTGTGCTGTGAAATATGTGACCTTGGGCAAAGCATTAATTTTTCTCTCTTTGGTTTAAGTTTCCTCATTCTTAAAATGAGCTATCTGGGCAATATCTAAGCTACCTGCCTGATAAAAGACTATACACTGCTAATTAGTCTTGAACTCTTTCATATGTCCTTACAGTCATACTGGCTTTTTCTTTTTTAAACAGCTCTGTGTTTATCCAGCACAGGTGCTCCTCATCTCCGCTTTCATCTTAGCTTTCGAAAATCAGCAGCAGCCTACTTCTGCCATGGCCATGTATATATAAAGGGCTGAACTTGGGGTTACAGATATTAAAAGAGTTGTAGCTGAAACAATTATAGCTGAAGCAATTCCACATACCCATGAATATGGGGTCCTATACTCCAGACACTGTCTCCTAAAGAATAAATGCAGTTTTTCCTTGACTAATTCAGATTGGATCTGTGGCTGAATCTGCAAGTCATTAGTTAACCCACCTCCATCAGCTGTTTCTTTCCTGTTGATCAATTTAGGTGGGCAATAGTCTTAATTTTGATAAGACTGGCAGTCAGAATTATTCAATTACTTTTATATCTCTGCCAACAGTGTACCGAGTATATTTGACATCTAGAACAGATCAATTTTAACTCCCCCCTTCTTTATGCAACAAACTTATTTTGGTAATGATTATTATTTCCTTTAACACTTGGTATAATACATTATGAATTCCCTGAAGTCAGAGACCATGCCTTGATTATGTTTGAAACTTTAGGGGCTGGTATTTCCGTTGATTTTTAGTAGGTATGAAAGAAATGTCCATGAATTGAATAAACAAAGAAATGAATGGATTGTTATCTCTAGCATGGCCAACATTGCTTCCTTAGTGACTCTTAATATGTTACAGATCATACACAATTAATTAAGCCGAGGTTTGCATTTTCCTCGGTATGCTTAGAAAATGCCTACAAAATTCTATAAAGGATTTATACGGTTCTATCAGTGGAAAACCTATGGACTTGACAATAGATTCATATATTCCAATGTCAAGTCTGATCTCTTCAACTCTTTCAAGACTATAGCTCCTGGCATTTCAAATGCTTCAGCCATAGGCCCAAAGTGGGTCAGATGTCTGAACTGTCATAGCTAATTTCCCTTACTATTGAAACTTTGTTCTGAATGTCAGAAATCACACAATTGTGTCTCTTACCCTCTAATTGCTACTTAATTTTTATTTTTCACCCTCATTTTGCAAGCATTGAAGTGCAAATTAAATAGTAATTAGAGGGCAAAAATATACAACTCTGAGATTCTACAGTCTTCTGCACAATACCAGTTGCTATGTAGAAATTCTCAAAAAAAATATGCGAAATCAAGCACCACCATTTAAAGAACTTGGGTTCTCTGCTACTCTGAGAGTGATCCATTTTCAAATAACCTTTCTGTTAGGACTTTGTTTATTTGTGGCTATAAAGGCAAGCAAGTAAACAAGAATGCAAATTATCTTTTAATATGTTACTCCTTTGCCAGTTTTACAATTTAAGCCTGAAAAATAGGTGATTCATATAAATGACTAAGAGCTTAATTTGTGTCCCAAACTGTAGAGACTTATTCATTTGTTTGATTCAGTAATATTTTAAAGAATATCAGGCCTTAGGAGGCAGACAGTGTATTGTCTTACAGCAGTCTAGTAGTCTTTGGACAGTCTTTCAAGTGGTCTAGTCTTCAAGATGGGACCAGGATAGTGCAGGAGAACATGGGATGGGGCTTCGGGAGGGCCATTCTCCCTCTTGATTAGTGTTCTGGCAGTTCAGAAGGTTGCATTTGTGCCAGAAGAAATTCCAGTAGTCTACATTAGTTTCCTTCCTTCCTTCCCTTCCTTCCTTCCTTCCTTCCTTCCTTCCTTCCTTCCTTTCGCTTTCTTTCTCTCTCTCTCTCCCCCTTCTTTCCTTCCTTCCTTTCTCTTTCTTTCTTTCTCTCTGTCTTTCTTTCTTTCTTTTCTTTCTTTCTTTCTTTCTTTCTTTTTCTTTCATTCTCTCTCTCTTTCTTTTCCTTCCTTCCTTCCTTCCTTCCTTCCTTCCTTCCTTCCTTCCTTCCTTCCTTCCTTCCTTCCTTTCTTTCTTTCTTTCTTTCTTTCTTTCTTTCTTTCTTTCTTTCTTTCTTTCTTTCTTTCTTTCTTTCTTTCTTTCTTTCTTTCTTTCTTTTCTTTCTTTCTTTCCTTCCTTCCTTCCTTCCTTCCTTCCTTCTTTCTTTTCTTTTCCTTTCCTTTCCTTTTCTTTTTTCTTTTAGCATTTGCTGGGTTTCACTATTTGTATTTGCCTGACACTATTCTAGGCATCCTTGCATAAGTTATAGAATTGGCTTTAATTTTTTTCAATAATTCTATGAGATGGCTTTTGGTTTCTCTTCCTTTACACATGAAGCAACTGAAATTTTCAGGTAATTGGCAAGTATTTAAAACTTGGGTTTCTTATTTCAAGTGCAGTATTCTTTTTATGATACAATAGCAAGGATAGTGAGAAGGAGATCACTGAGTTACTTTTTCCTTTCTAGTCTTTCCCCCCGCTACCCACCCCCATCTTCCTTCAAACACAAATTTTAACTAAACTGACCATTTTTCAGTGTGAAACTTGCCAGGCATTCTCTCTCACCTCCTGACTTTGCAGAGCTATTCCTGAGGATCACTATTTCCTTTCTCTCTGCTTGACAAAACTCTGCCTTCTGGAGCCCTCATAAAGGATTTTACCACCTCTGGGTAGTCTGCGATTTCCCTTAGCACCTGGCACTTCTACAATTACAGCACTGTGTTCTAAAGCCCTGCTTACTGTTTTCCCCTGAGCTATAAACCTTGTGAAGCAGGAAGGGGCCTAGCAGAAGCACCTATCATAGTACCCAGAGGATAGGAGGTACTCAGTGTGTAACCGTTGGTTGACTGTTGTTGTGTCTCATTATAATTTCTCTGGTTCCTCTTTAAACCCTTAGTCTAGAATATAGAAAGAACACTAACAGTGGTTGCCTCTGGACTGCAGGGCTAGGATGTAAGTGGGAAAGGAGCACACTTTTCTCTATGCAGGCTTTGGTATAGATAATTTATCATACGCATACATTAACATGTAAATAAAATAAAAATGTATTAAAAACACAAAATCTGGCAATATGGTTTTGAAAGACTGTACTTTTCTCCATATAGTCTTTCTCTAAACTCTATGTACTGGCAAACTAACAGCTCTCATCAGAATAACCAATGGACCACATAAGGCTGAGGCCCATATAAGGCTAAGAGCAGGAGTCTGCCAGGCAGCTCCTAAGTAACCCTTCTGGGCTGTGAGCCACACTGCTACTACT
Source organism: Macaca fascicularis (assembly GCF_037993035.2). Classification (NCBI taxonomy): domain Eukaryota; kingdom Metazoa; phylum Chordata; class Mammalia; order Primates; family Cercopithecidae; genus Macaca; species Macaca fascicularis. The sequence continues at coordinate 90,994,221 of NC_088388.1, read as the reverse complement.
GGACATAGCATAGAAAGCCAAAACTAGGCAGAAACAATTTGGATGTGCTGGCCTTATGAAATAATCATGCCAAATATTTTTGGTTTTGAGACAGAGTTTATATAAAAAAACTTTAATTTTCCCAAATATACAATATACATAAAAAATCATTTGGAGCTTGAAGAAAACAAGATATTTAGGCTGAAATGTAATAGGACATTTTCTTTTGATAAGAATACAATGTAAATGCCCTTGAGATGAATCATCCCCAATAAATAATCAAAGGGACTTTTAAGGTAGAAAAAAAAGTTTTTCGAGGCTATAAATCTATCAGGAAGTAGACTTCTAAAGACTCGATTGAACCAACCAGGAAGCAAACTCCGTTAAGGGAAAAGTAAATTAAAAGCACTGAATGACTTCAAAGTGCCCTTGTTTCTAGGGAAAATATGGGGACTCCCAAGTGGAAAAGGAATGTATTGTATTTAATTATAAATATAACCCGTTTATGAATGAACACAAATTAATTTTAATTCAACAAATAGCTATTAAGTGTCCACTCTGGGAAAAGAGCACTCTCTTAGGTACTGGAAGGGGCATAAGGATGTAAGGCTGAGTCCTTTTCTAGAGGAAATTTACAATCTAAATGGTGGATATGATAAGACAAGTATTCAAATAACCACAATAACCAGAAATTCCGAATTATCACCCACCCAAGGGGACATACAACATCCTATAAAAGTGAAAGAGGGGGACCGGGCGCGGTGGCTTACGCCTGTAATCCCAGCACTTTGGGAGGCCGAGGTGGGCAGATCACGAAGTCAGGAGATCGAGACCATCCTGGCTAACACAGTGAAACTCCGTCTCTATTAAAAATACAAGAAATTAGCCGGGCGTGGTGGCGGGCACCCGTAGTCCCAGCTACTCGGGAGGCTGAGGCAGGAGAATGGCGTGAACCCGGGAGGCAGAGCTTGCAGTGAGCTGCGATCCAGCCACTGAACTCAAGCCCGGGCTACAGAGCGAGACTCCGTCTCAAAAAAAAAAAAAAAAAAAAAAAAAAAAGTGAAAGAGGGGACCCTCACACATTAGAGAGTCCAGAAGAGATCACATTAGTGGCAAGTGGGATTCGGGATTGGTAGTAGAGCAGGGGGCATGCTAGCAAGAAGGAATAATCAGGAGCACAGAGGTATGGGGGGGTTATGGAGAGGGGAATAGCAGAGTCTATTCTGGCAGCAGCAGAGGCTACATGTAGGGAACTGGTGGGAATAAAGCCCGAAAACCTATATTTGGGGTCTATTTTGACTGCCAATAGGTACAGGGGAGACATTGGAGGTCTTAAAGAGAATGAAACGCTCAGAAGAATAGAGCTAATAGTAAAAGTACAAGGCATTATTTCCGTTCAATCAGATCTCAGCTTGAGAAACTAAATTGTGCTGTTCATCCAGAATTCAGTGTGTGTTCTCACCATGTTTTGATTTCTGAAATTTATTTCCATGAGCTCCTAAAGATTTTCGTGGAAACAAACATGTTCTAAAGGAAAAAAAAAAAGTGGAGAAATTAATGGTACTATGTGTAGTGGATAAAACTCTGAAGTCAGACTTGGGATTGAATCCTGACTTTCTTAGCTCTTATAAGCTGTGCAACTTCTCTAAGTGATTGAGATAATGACTGGCATAACGTATAGTTAGTACTTAACAGAGTACCTGAAAAATCTCACATGTTAAATAAATTATGACTGTTTTTATTACTTTTAGGGTTATCATGTTTATGCTTGGTTTAAGGACATTGGGCCAGGGTAAGGGTGAAAAAATGCTGATCAATTGTATTTTCTGGTAATACAATCCCAAAGAGTAATGCCTGAGACCAGAGAACGATGTGACAGAAGAGAAAATTCACAAGGTGTGGTGAGCACAAGGGACCAACCACACATTGTGGATCCTTGGAGAGGCTGACAGGGAACATGGCCATGAAGGCTATTGAAGCCCATTGACTCAGTGGTCAGAGCCACTGATTACAGACACCACATTTGGAACAAAAAAAATGACATGATACTTCAGCACCTTTGTAATGGACATAGCTAGGTCCTGCAGTAGTCATCATTGCAGTAGGCATTTATCAAATGGCCATGCCTAAAAGGGGAAGAAAATGGTAGAAGGCAGCAGGTTGCTGAAGGGAGAATGTGAAAGCACACGTAGGTCACCTCTGAGGACTTTTGGAAACTTTAGGGAGGAATTTAAGGAAGCTGGGTAGAAGGCAGTGTTCTACTATTTAGTAATTGTTTCATGTCCCTTTTTCCCCTGCTTGTCCTGCCCTCCTGAGCTGGTGTGATGTGGGACACCACTGGTTGCATTGAGATCATGATGACCAGAACTATGCATAGGAAGACAGTAGGGTGCAGGGAAAGGACTAGGGAGAAGCTGAAACAGAGAGATTTGTCCAATAGTTCAGGCTTTGCTCTCCACCCTACAGGGTGGGCAAAACCATTTATTATCATAAGAAAAGAAAATATTAGAATGGCTCTATCTATTTATTTAACAAAAATAAGAAAAAAATAAACTCATCTAACATTTAAGCTTCTATTTGTCACTAGATTCTGATTTTGTTTCTCCTATTGAAGGGTAAGAATCATAATTAAGGCTGATCACAGCAAATTTTAATCACTTTTAATTGGGCCTGAATAATATAATCTTGTAGTTCAATAGATGGGTCTTTGGTTTTTGTTACACTTTATGACATTTAAGGTTTTGGGCAACTTGTTTTTGAGCTTCTAAGTAATGTCTTGCTACTTTAACATTTGCTATAATATTAACACTATATGCTCTTGGTACCCATGTAGTATTGTTCCAATGTACCCCTTGATTCCCTGCCCCTCCCCCATTTTCCTGAGGTAGTTATAGAGTGGGTTTTTCATTTCAACCTGCAGGTGACTTTGAAGACATATTGCCATATGGTGCTAAAAAGATTATAATACATCACCACTTGTTTGCCAGATGTTGTTATACTCTGCTAGGCAGTGATTCAGATGCTCTGTGACGATTTTGCAAAGTGAATCTTGCTAAATTGGAGAATTTTAGTTGGCACATCCCATCTCATTATTATTGTCTGACTCTTTCAAACATATAAAAAAAACTAACAGTTGGAAATGAATCCACTAGATAATGCAAATAGCAGTGTTTCCTCCCTCCCCAGTGGCTGCCATTCTTGCATGTGACGGCATCCCCATTTCACCAAGTGGGAAATGGAATCATGAGACACTGACTCCAAGCGGGGCGGGGGGTGGTGGTTGAACATAAATGGATACTAACAAGAGTTCATTTCAGGCATTGGGATTTCCATGTAGCTGTTTTCTACATTGTGAAAGCGGAGAGAGGCCCAGTCTTTCTCTAGACTCAATAGCCAGCTACATAAGTGGTGTGATGTGAGGACCAGGAACGGCCCCAGTTGTTTATGCAGCAGTACCTACATGTCTACCATTACTGACTTAACATTTGAAGTAAGGAGTTTTTCTCCAAAAGTTCTCTTTTTAAAAGTCATATATTACAGGGGTGGAGCAGAGTTTGTACTGTGTAGAGGTTAAACTCTGTCACCCCTGGTCTCCTTTATTCTAAATTTGTCATCAATCTGATCTGGTATCCTTAGTGCCTCCTAAGCACTTACTACATTTTCATTGAGTCAATAAATGAATGAATGAATGCGTGAACAGAAGAACATTTTTGCCCTCACTGGAAGATGGCTGGTGAAGAATGCTCATCTTAGCATGTGTTGTAGTGGAGAGAAACTGAGGATGGGAGGAGAGTAAAATGGTAAGTCCCTTGGAGTGACAGAATGTGTTAGGTGGGAAGATGTTCCCCCTAGAGGTCATCTCCACGGGGTGACTGGCTGCAGCTTTTCCCAGCACAGTTGCTTCCCTGCTGGGATGGACCTTTCTCCCCTTAATGAACGAGAAGGCTTTCTCAGGTGCATTCAGTGCTTGTCATGATATACAGCCCCAGTTTTTTATCCTGTCCAGTGTCAAGTTCCAATCTGTCCAGTGCCACTGTCACTGACAGAGCTGCCAGTCTGGCAGCCGACAGTCTCATCACTGGTTTTCAGTCTGATGCCTGCTGTCATGTGTTTTGGCATCTGGACCACAGACCTTCTCCTGGCAAGACATCAGACTCTTACAAAAATGCCTTTAACAGGGATAACCCTGTAACCTGGAATGGATTTGAAATCATTACAGCCAGACATGGATTCATAGTCAGACTTAGGTATTCACCACCACAAAGGAAAAAGTCAGACACTGATGGATTTATGATAGTCCAGAATGAAAACTTAATTCAGATGGGACAAAAAGGCAGAGCTAAAACAAAGACGATTCCTCTGGAGGTGATGGCTTTAGTGAATAGCAAGTGGATTTCAGGACAAAATTCACATTTCCATGGTGTGAATTCAAACTACGGTGAGAAAATACTGACATATTATAGAGGTTGGAAATAAAAGGAAATTGTAAGGTCTGAAATTGGTGATGGGCTAAACAAGTAATTCAAATTCTTTAACTTCACTTTGGAAAGAAATGGGCAATATTTCATATCAACAAGTATTTAATACATACTTGCTATGATCGAAACTACTATTTGTTGAATGTTAACTATGCACTAAGCATAATGCTAAATGTATTTTAGGTGTCATTTCTCTTGATCCTTGTCATATTCCTATGAAGTGGGTATTATTATGCCCATTTTACAGCTAAGGAAACAGGTTTAGGGATAATAAGTGGCATAGGTCACACAGCTAATCAGTGACAGACAGTAGACTTCAGAGTTGACTTAGGTTCTAAAACTGGCTCTACTTTGTGTCCCGCGACCCCTGCCACTGTGCTCATCTACTTTGCTAGGTGCTGTGGCACTTGCCCATGTTCCTTTACAGGCCTGCATGCCCTGCACCTAGCTGCTGTGTTAGCCACAAGTGGCTTGCAGCTGCCCTGACCCCTTTTCCTGGCTGCCTTCCCTAAGCAGTTTACTTATCCCTCTACCACCATTGTGGCTCATGACCTTTATTGATGCTTTAAGCCTGGCAACTCTGTGGTATGGCTTATGCGTTTGAGAGTCTTACCTTTTTATATGGGGCCAAGAATGTACTTGACTGAGACCACTTCTTTACCTGGATCTTTCCACTTTCCTCTCTCTCTCTTCTTTTGTAAGTGTATCCTTAAGAGCCCTCTGTCAATAAGTAATGCCCATCTAAATCCTCATCTCAAACTTTGCTCCTAGACAACCTAACCTAAGATGGAGTATTGCCAAGGAACAGCTTCCTTGTCTAAGAAGCATATAGTCTTAATGCAAGGAAGAACATTCAAAATGCCCAGTGCTATTCAAAGAGAACAAACTGGGTCAATACTGAGTTCCCTCTCCCAGGAAATATGCAATATAGGCTGGGAACAAAGATCAAAGATATTGTATGGTGGTCAGGCACGGTGGCTCACGCCTGTAATCCCAGCACTTTGGGAGGCCGAGGTGGGCAGATTACGAAGTCAGGAGATCGAGACCATCCTGGCTAACATGGTGAAACCCTGTCTCTACTAAACATGGAAGAAATTAGCCAGGCGTGGTGGCGGGCACCCGTAGTCCCAGCTACTCGGGAGGCTGAGGCAGAAGAATGGCATGAACCCGGGAGGCGGAGCTTGCAATGAGCCAAGCTCACGCCACTGCACTCCAGCCTGGGCGACAGAGCAAGACTCCATCTCAAAAATACTACTACTACTACTACTACTACTACTACTAATAATAATAATAATAATAATAATACTGTATGAAAAGTTCAGGCATAAACCAGAAGGTAGTACTAGATGAGCTCTCATCCCTAATATTCAAAGATTCCAGGAACTGACACTTGTTAATAATGGTTTTTATATGCATATTGTGCCTTATATTTCCTAAAGAAATAATATTGCGCAGTGGCTCATGCCTGTAATCCCAGCACTTTGGGAGGCCAAGGTGGGCGGATCACCTGAAGTCAGGAGTTCAAGACCACCTAACCAACCTAGTGAAACCCCATCTGTACTAAAAATACAAAAATTAGCCAGGCGTGGTGGTGGGCGCCCATAATGCCAGCTACTCAGGAGGCTGAGGCATGAATCGCTTGAACCTGGAAGGTGGCGGTTGCAGTGAGCCAAGATCCTGCCACTGCACTCCAGCCTGGGGGAGATAGAGCAAGATTCTGTCAAAAAAAAAAAAAGGAAAGGAAGGAAGGAAGGAAGGAAGGAAGGAAGGAAGGAGCGAAGGAGAAAAGAAATAATATTGCCTAATTAAATATGGCAATACTATAGTTTGACTTCCTGATTCAAATCCCAGCTTTGTTATTTTTGTTTAGTATAACCTTGGACAAATTTCTTTACCACTGTACATGTTAGTTTTCTTATCTGGAAAATGGAGGCAATAATAGTACCTAACTGAAGGGCTTGTTATAAGGACAAAATGAGTTTCTAACCTGTAAAATACTTAGAACAATACTTGGTATGCAATAAATGTTCAATAAATATTAACTATTATTTTATATCTCTCTATATGTATGATACAACCACCAATGCTTAATTATATTGAACAATAAATGTTTTGCATTGCAAGCAGAGGTAATAGTGCAAGTAGCAATTTCTTTCTCTTTTCTTCTCATTTTGTTGCAAACTCCTTGATTAGAAGGAACTCTGACTTTTTTATAAATTGGGAAAAAATTCATATGTCATAAAATGTACCCTTTTAATAGGGACACTTTAGTATATTCAACAGGCTGTGCAAACATTATCACTGCCTAATTCCAGACCATTTTCACTACTACAAAAAACAATCCATGCCCATTAATAGTCTCCCTTCATTTCCACTTCCCTCTACCTGGCAACTGCTATTCCTATTTTCTATCCCTATGGATTTGGCTATTTTGAACATTGCATAGAAATGAAATTATACAATATTTGGCTTTTTGTGACTGACTTCTTTCACTTACTATAATATTTTCAAGGTTTATCCATATTGTAACATGTATTACTGTTTCATTCCTTCTAATGGCTGAATATTTTTTCATAATTTTTATCTGTTCATAAACTGATGAGCATTTATTTTTTCCCATGTTTTGTCTATTATGAATAATGCTACTAAGAACATTCATGTAAACACTTCTGTGTGAATATATGTTTTCAGTTCTGTTGAGTATATGCCCAGGAATGGAATGGCTGAATCATATGATAACTCTATATTTAACTTTATATGAAACAACCAAACTGTTTTCCAAAGTGGCCACATCATTTTTACATTACCACCAGCAATGTATGAGGGCTCTAATTTCTCTATGCTGTGGTTTGAATGTTTGTGTCCCTCCAAAATTTATATGTTGAAACCTAATCACCAATGTGATGGTACTAGAAGGTGGGCAGGGCCTTCGGGAGGTGATGAGGAGCAGACCCTTCATTAATGGAATTAGTACCCTTATGTAAGAATCCCCAGAAATCTTTCTTGACCCTTTGTGAGGTCAGAGTTAGAAGCTGGCATCTATGAGAAAGTTGGCTCTCACCAGACACTGAATCTGCTGGTGCTTTGATCTCGGACTTCCTAGCCTCCAGAACCATGAGAAATAAACTTCTGTTGTTTATAAACTACCTGATCTATGGTATTTTGTTATAGCAGGCCAAAAAGAATAAAGCAAAAGTTGGAACCAAGAGTGGGTTTGCTGTTATAATAAATACCTGAAAATGTGGTAGTGCTTTTGGAACTGGGTAATGGGTAGGGGCCAAAAAGTTTTGAGGTGCATGCTAGAAAAAGCCTATATTGATATTCGTGGACCATTAAGGGCAATTTTTATGAGGACTCAGAAAAGGAGAGCTGTAGAGAAAATTTCAATCTTCTTAAGGAATATCTAAGTGGTTGTAAGCAGACTGTAGAAATATAGATGGTAAATGCCATTCTGATGCCGTATCAGATGGAAATAAAGAACATGTTATTGGAAACTGGAAGAAAGGCAGTTCTTGTTATAAAAGTAGCAAAGAACTTGGCTGAATTGTGTTCACTTCCTAGTGTTTTCTGGAAAGTAGAACTTGTGAAGAGGATATTTGGTGGAATAAATTTCTAACAAAGTGCTGCAGGTACAATATGGCTTCTGTTGAATGCTTATGAGACGAGAAAAGCTATTTAAAGATAAATTTTTTAATCAAACAAGAAGTAGGATCTAAATATTTGGAAAATCTCAGCTTGCCCTCTTGTAAAAACCAAGAAACAGTGTTCTGGAAAGAACATCAATGGTGGGGCCAAGAAACTGTTTTATAAGCAGATCAGTATGGACCAGCAAGGTGCTCTTCACCAAGACAATGCAAGAGTGATCTCAAAGACATTTCAGAGATCATTTAGGCTATCCCTCTTATTACACACCCAGAGTGACAGAGCCTGAAGTGACAAACTGATTTCAAAGCTCTGCTCCCTGCATTCTTGCACAGTGTTGCTTGCCTGTCCCAGGTTCAGCTCCAGTGGGCCTAGGGGTGTTGCAGGTCACAGTGGCTGCCCCTTTGGAAGTCTGAGGCAGTAAATATTGACAGCACCCTCAAGCTGCTATCTCTGCTGGCTCTCAGAGTGCATGAGATGTGGTGGTGTGGCTACTTCCATTTAGTTTTTTTAGGTTTTTGTTTGTTTGTTTGTTTTGATTTTTTTGAGACAGGGTCTCACACTTTTGCCCATGCTGGAGTGTAGTGCTCGGTCACTGCAACCTCTGCCTCCCAGGTTCAACTGATTCTTGTGGCTCAGCCTCCCGAGAAGCTGGAACTATAGACGCGTTAACACCGTGCCCAGCTAATTTTTGTATTTTTCAGTAGAGGTGGGGTTCGCCATGTTGTCCAGGCTGGTCTTGAACTCCTGACCTCAGATGATCTGCCCACCTCGTCCCCGCAAAGTGCTGGGATTACAGGCGTGAGCCACCATTCCTGGTCCCACTTAGATTTTGAAGAATGGAGCCTCCTAGAACCTCAGACAGGTAACCCAGGAAGAGGGCCACCACAAGGGTAAGGCCTCTGCAGAGAGTTTTCATTCAGCCAATACCTAGCAGAGCCTAGGCCAGAGTCACCACAGAAACCCCAGGCCAGCAGAGCCACCGACTTGCAATTTCAGCCCAGTATAGTTATTGATGCCAGACTCCAATGCATAAGAGACGTGGCTTAGGGTATACCCAGAAAAGCCATGATGATGGGGCCTCCTGAAGCCTTGGGAGCCCAACTTCTGTCCCACTGTGTCTGGAAGGTGGGATATTAAGTCAAAAAAGATTATTCTAGAGCCTGAAAATTTAATGTTGTTTGTCTTAATGGGTTTTGGACTTACTTGGGACCTGTTACTCCTTTTTTCTTCCTTTTGGAATGGAAATGTCTGTCCTATGCCTGTCTCACCAGTGTATTTTGGAAGCATGTAACTTGTTTGAGCTCACAGGCTCATGGCTGGAGAGAACTTTGCTTTAGAATGAGTCATGCCTTATGTCTCACCATATATGATTTAGCTAACATTGAGATGAGACTCTGGACTTTAGACTTTTGAATTAATGCTGGAGCTAGTTAAGACTTTTAGGGCTACTGGAATGGGTTAAATGTATCTTGCAGGCAAGAAGTACACAAATTTTGGAGGGGCAAGAGCAGAATGCTATGTTCTGAATGTTTATGTCTCCCTAGAATTTATATGTTGACAGCGAATTATCCATGTAGCATTAGGAGGTGGGACTGCTGGAAGGTGATTAGGTAATGAGAGCAGAGTTGATGTGAATGAATGGGATTAGCGCCCTTATAAAAGAGTCCCCAGAGATCTCCCTTACCCCTTCCACCATGTGACAACGAGTGGAAAGGTACCATCTGTGAGAAAGTAAGTCCTCACCAGACACTGAATCTGCTGGTGCCTTGATCTTAGACTTTGTAGCCTCCAGATTTGTAAGAAACAAATTTCTGATGTTTATAAATTATCCAGTCTATGGTAATTTGTTATAGCATCCCAAATGAATTAAGACACTCCAAATCCTTGCTAACAATTTTTGTCTGTCTTTTTGATTGTAGTCATCCTAGAGAATGTGAAGTGGTATGTCGCTGAAATTTTGACCAGTATTTCATTAATACCTAGTAATATTAAGAAATTTTTCATATACTTTTTGGCCATTTGTTTATCTTCTATGGAGAAATATCTATTCAAATCCTTTGTCCGTTATTAATGGGTTATTTGTCATTTTATTGTTATCAGAGTTAATTACATATTTGAATATTAGACCCTTATCAGATATATGGTTTGCAAACATTTTCTCCCACTCTTTCCATTGTCTTTTCATTTTTATGATAGAGTCTTTTAAAAAACAAATGTTTTTAACTTCAATGAAGTCCACTTAATTTACCTTGTGCTTTAGGTCTTATGTCTTATGCTGTACTTTAGGTGTTATATCTAAGAAACCATTGCCAATCCAAGGTAATGAAGATTTACAGCTAAGCTTTTTTCTAACTCTGTGTTTTTTTTTTTTTTTTTGACTTACGATCTCCAGCGAGAAGCACAGTGCCTAGAATTGAGTAGATTCTCAAAAAGTGTTGGTTGAATTAATGACTAGATGTATTCAATTCTTGGCTAGACTGTGTGGGCACAGATTGAAGTGTTTCATTATCTCTGGATTTCTACCTAGCATCTGACATTACATCGTCAGTGTAGGCAGTGCTTTGACACTTGATTGATACAATCAATAAGCCTTATGAAATTCTCATGACAAACTTGAGATTGAAGCAGGAAAGCTATTATTAGCTCCATTTGATAGATGACAAAACTGAGTACCAGGGATTAAATTAGTTGTCAGAGCAAGACCACACAATATGTGGGAGAGCTGTAACTTCCTTTCAGGCCTTCCTCACTCAGCTCAAATGTTGTGGTTTTTGTTACTAGGTAAATATGCCCCCAGCAGTTCCTGGCTGTTTTATCTTCAGTCACACTTTTATAACTATCTGTAGGACTTATAAATGTGTACCTAGTTCTGTGTGCACTGAGTACACTGAAACTTAATAAATCTTCAAACAAATAATCCCCAAAGTACTTTTAGTCCTTATTCTCATGCTCCCTTTGCCTTTGGTAACATGTGCTTCATTCTTTTTTCACGGTGGACAACCCTCCTTAAAACCTACAAAACGTGTTCTCTGAATGCCATTGGTATTCTATTTTCTGTGCCATACAATTCACCATTCAATTGCTATATGTGATACTCTAGATTGTTCTTCAATTGTGTGGAATGCATAGTTCTTTTTTACTCAAATTAATCGTAAGATCCTTGAACACAGGCAATATATCTTAGGTGTTTCTTACATCCTTCCACAGTAAGTGGAAAAATATTTTTATCCTTCTGAGGTTTCTGCTATTTTGTTTTATACTTCCATCCTGTTTATCTATGCATTAGTTCAACATCATTCAGTTTATCTGCTACATTCTCCAGGAAGCCTTTCCTAAGCACTTATTCTGAATGCACAGGACTCCTGGCTTAAATAGCTCATGTGTCATTTATTCCACACTTCCTAGTATCATGGATATTTACGGTCATGCCTTATTTCTCCTACTATTCCTAGTAAATTCTAAGGTTCTTGAGATAAGCCATTATTTATTATCCAATTTTATGCTTTTCTGTTCCCAAAACAAAATTGGTGACTTGCTCATACAAGAGCTCAAAACAAATATATGTTTCTTGAGGATCCTTAATATTGTAGAAAGTACACAGGGATTAGATTCATAAGACCCAATTTGAAATTTCATCTCTGGCCAGGGCAATCAGGCAAGAGAAAGAAATAAAGGGTATTCAATTAGGAAAAGAGGAAGTCAAATTGTCCCTGTTTGCAGATGACATGATTGTATACTTAGAAAACCCCATTGTCTCAGTCCAAAATCTCCTTAAGCTGGGAAGCAACTTCAGCAAAGTCTCAGGATACAAAGTCAGTGTGCAAAAGGCATTAGCATTCTTATACACCGATAACAGACAAACAGAGAGCCAAATCATGAGTGAACTCCCATTCACAATAGCTTCAAAGAGAATAAAATATCTAGGAATCCAACTTACAAGGGATGTGAAGGACCTCTTCTAGAAGAACTACAAACCACTGCTCAAGGAAATAAAAGAGGACACAAACAAATGGAAGAACATTCCATACTCATGGATAGGAAGAATCAATATCATGAAAATGGCCATACTGCCCAAGGTAATTTATAGGTTCAATGCCATCCCATCCCCATTAAGCTATCAATGACTTTCTTCACAGAATTGGAAAAAACTACTTTAAAGATCATATGGAACCATAAAAGAGCCCACATTCCCATGACAGTCCTAAGCAAAAAGAACAAAGCTGGAGGCATCACGCTACCTGACTTCAAACTATACTACAAGGCCACAGTAACCAAAACAGCATGGTACTGGTACTAAAACAGAGATATAGACCAACGGAACAGAACGAACAGAGCCCTCAGAAATAATATCACACATCTACAACCATCTGATCTTTGACAAACCTGTCAAAAACAAGAAATGGGGAAAGGATTCCCTATTTAATAAATGGTGCTGGGAAAACTGTCTAGCCATAACTAGAAAGCTGAAACTGGATCCCTTCCTTACACCTTATAGGAAAATTAATTCAAGATGGATTAGAGACTTAAATGTTAGACCTAAAACCATAAAAACCCTAGAAGAAAACTTAGGCAGCACCATTCAGGCCATAGGCATGGGCAAGGACTTCATGTCTGAAACACCAAAAGCAATGGCAACAAAAGCCAAAATTGACAAATGGGATCTAATTAAATTAAAGAGCTTCTGCACAGCAAAAGAAACTACCATCAGAGTGAACAGGCAACCTACAGAATGGGAGAAAATTTTTACAATCTACTCATCTGACAAAGGGCTAATATCCAGAACCTACAAAGAACTCAAACAAATTTACAAGAAAAAAAAACCCCATCAAAAAGTGGGTAAAGGATATGAACAGACACTTCTCAAAAGAAGACATTTATGCAGCCAATAGACACATGAAAAAATGCTCATCATCACCATCATCACTAGCAATCAGAGAAATGCCAATCAAAACAACAATGAGATACCATCTCACACCAATTAGAATGGTGATCGTTAAAAAGGTCAGGAAACAACAGGTGCTGGAGAGGATGTGGAGAAACAGGAACACTTTTACACTGTTGGTGGGAGTGTAAACTAGTTCAACCATTGTGGAAGACAGTGTGGCGATTCCCCAAGGATCTAGAACTAGAAATACCATTTGACCAAGCCATCCCATTACTGGGTATATACCCAAAGGATTATAAATCATGCTGCTATAAAGACACATGTACACGTATGTTTATTGCAGCACTATTCACAATAGCAAAGACTTGGAACCAACCCAAATGTCCATCAGTGACAGACTGGATTAAGAAAATGTGGCACATATACACCATGGAATACTATGCAGCCATAAAAAAGGATGAGTTCATGTCCTTTGTAGGGACATGGATGCAGCTGGAAACCATCATTCTCAGCAAACTATCACAAGAACAGAAAACCAAACACCGCATGTTCTCACTCATAGGTGGGAATTGAACAATGAGAACACTTGGACTCAGGAAGGGGAACATCACACACCATGGCCTGTTGTGGGGTGCGGGGAGGGGGGAGGGAAAGCATTAGGAGATATACATAATGTAAATGATGAGTTAATAGGTGCAGCACACCAACGTGGCACATGTATACATATGTAACAAACCTGCACGTTGTGCACATGTACCCTAGAAGTTAAAGTATAATAAAAAAGAAAAAAAATGGATATATCATGGAAAAAAAAAAAAGAAATTTCATCTCTGTAATTTACTGGCTGTGTGATCCCTGGCAATTCACTTCTTGTTATTGGGTCTACAATTCCTTGTCTCTAACAATCCCTAGCTCAAATGAGGTTTGGGAGATTTAGATAATATAATGCATAGGGAAGCATAATGCAAAATTTATTAATGATAATGGTAGACATTTTTGTTGCCATTCTGAAACAACAGACAAGACTTGATTGCATCATCAATAAGTATATATTACGTTGGAGCATAGGGTCTCTAGAAGCCAGCATCAGATGCTGAAAATCAGATAACAGAAAGAAACAAAACAAAACCCCAAAACAAGCCTCATGAGGTTCCCAGGAATAGGTTCAGTGCTCACACATGTGTGATTTGATGCTAGCCACTTTGCTTTTTCTTGAGAGTACTTTCAGACTTAACCTGATCTGTGTCTTTGCATATAATTCAGATTGCGAGCCTCCTACTTGCTTAATTATTCCATTGTTGACCAGTATAGTGCAGCAACTGATAATAAGAACATGTCTATATGCAATACAGTTTCTACCTCACTGTTGGTGCTCAATGAATGTTGATATTAGATGCTTAAAATTGAATAGCTTCTAGTGTAAGGAGAAAAAGCATTTAACAAAAGTCAGCTATTCTCTCTCCTTGTTAATATACAGACACCATTATTAAAGAATCACTACTAAAATGAGTTCATTGCTTCAAATATTCTCAGTGAACAGACAGCACACTTTAAAACATTGGATGGCATATTTAGCAGGAGTTGCAGTGATAATGTCTGGAGCCCATTTTCATTCAGTTCATCATCCACATTTAAGAGAAAACTAACTAATAGGTGCCCAGAGCTCTCTGGGGTTCTGAAAGGGCAAGCTCGTAACTGTTCTTCCATTGAGCACCTATATAAGAATGGAAAACCAGATTGCTTTTCATTATTATCATTTTTTAAACCAGTACATGAGAGAGTAGAATAGACTCAGGGTAAGTATCAGGCAGCCTCCACTCTGCCAGCCAGTGTATGCTCAGATGACTTTCTTCTAGGGCTGTGCCTCCAGGATGTTCTTTCTGTGGTCTTGTTGTGTGATCATTAGCTCCGTTTGCAGCTTCTTTGTACACTTCCATATCCAGAGTCTTTGCATAATAGGCAAGAGCCAGCTATGAAATAATCAGCAGTACATTAAAAATGCTTCCTTAGAAGCACAGGAAATTAAATGAATGCAATTACTTCTAACATGGCAAAAAGTCTCAGATAATCTGTGGCAGACAAATTTGACAAAACATGATGAAATATTTATATGTCTCATGATATGTTAGGAATTAAGAAGCTGACTTCTTAGTGATTATTTTGAAAATTCCACATCTTTTCTCAGTCTATTCAGACTGCTTTAATGAAATACCATAGACTGAGTGGCTCAGAAACAGCAACAACTTTCTTCTTAAAAGTTCTAGAGACTCAGAAATCCAAGATTAAGGTACAGTCAGATTTGATGCTTGGTGAGATCCCCCCCTCCTCACAAATGGTTGACTTTTCACTGTAACCTCACCTGGTGGGAGAGGCAAGGGATCTCTCTGGGGTCTCTTTTAGAAGAACACTAATCCCATTAATGGGTTTGACCTCTACCTCATGACCTCATCACCTCCCAAAGGCCCCACCTCCTAATACCGTCACCTTGGGGGTTAGTATTTTCAACACATGAATTTTAGGGAGACATAAACATTCAGTTCATTGCAAGTTCCAATGTAGAATATTAAAGAACTACAAGAGGTGACTTAAAACTACTCAAGTAGTAGATGTTGACATTAATTCTCTCATTCACAAATTTTTCTTAATCACCTCCTAGTTACAGACATGATACTATCTTGTTCTTTATAAAAGTATTCATAGCCTATGGTTAATAAGCAAAAAAATAAATAAATAAAAAATAAAAAAATAAAAAAAAACGACCTCTACCCTCAAGAGATTTACAGTCTAGGAAAGAATATGAGTGAAAAAATATGAAAGAGAAAGAAGAGCTAAGTGCTAAACTTTTGAAGCATGACCAAAAATGCAAACAAAATTTTTCTGAACGTTTTTGGATACAGAGATCTCACCGAGGTGCAAATAAATTAAAAGGATAATTACATCTACTAGACAATTGTGCAGGAACATTTACACATAAGAATTTGAATAGAATTTCAGGGAAATCCTTAAGTTTATTGATGTCACTAAGGTTAAGAGCCTATAATATAGTAGGTATTTAGATTTTTTTAAAAATTCAATATAAAACACTTTCTTCAAGGTAGGCTGCATGAATAACTTAGGATTTTAATGAAAGGAAGGCTAGAGAACACAAAATGTACATATATATATTTTGGTGAAATTCTACAGGAGTATTACATTGCTAAAGCAAGATGATTTAACAGACTTGAGGGTTTGGAAACAGGAATTCTGGATGGTTCGACCTACTTGAACAAAAGTAGAGAGTTGCGGAATAAGCTTGGTGTAGCTTGGAATAGGAATACATGCTGGAAAATATTAAGATGCAAGGTTAAATGAATAGTGAAATATGAATTTGAGAGCCATTTTTGGCCTTTGAACAGAGACTCATTATAAAATTAAAAACCCCAAAAGTTGTAGATGTATTTGAGCTGATTGACTCTAATCTCTTGGCATTACAATACCTCTGGCAAGCTGTCATTTAGCTCTGCTTGAACACATTAGTAGGGGAGTCACAATATGATATGCCAGCTATCCCATTTTTGAATGGCTCTAATTGATAGAATTGCATCTTCATATCAAGATTAACTTTTTTTTAAAATCACACCTCCCCATCCCATATGGGTCATCATTATTTTGCTCTCTGGAAAGACAAAATAAAGTTGATCATTCAAGTGCTAGAAAACAGCTAACATATCCCAATCTCCTTAAAGGCTAAACATCTTCAGACTTCAATCTTTTCTGTTGAATGTGATATTTTAAGAAGGTTAGTTTGGCAAACATGGATGAGAGCAGAAAGAAAAATATGCAAAATCTGGGGATACCAGTTGGAATGCTATTGCAACAATTATGGTTAGGGAGAAGTAGAAAGAAAATGAAGAATGAAATGAAATTTTACAGGGAAGAAATGATAGTACTGGCTGACAAATAACTATAGGGGAGGAAGAGATTTGATTCAAACATATTTTAAAGAGTTCCACCTTGGGACACTGGAAAAATGATATTTATTTATTTATTTATTTATTTATTTATTTATTTATTTTTGAGATGGAGTCTCACTGTGTCACCCAGGCTGGAGTGCAGTGGCACAATCTTGGCTCACTGAAAGCTCCAGCTCCCGAGTTCACGCCATTCTTCTGCCTCAACCTCCCGAGTAGCTGGGACTACAGATGCCCACCACCATGCTCGGCTGATTGTTTTTGTATTTTTAGTGGAGATGGGGTTTCACCATGTTAGCCAGGATGGTCTCGATCTCCTGACCTTGTGATCTGCCCGCCTCAGCCTCCCAAAGTGCTGGGATTATAGGCATGAGCCACCGCGCCCAGCCGGAAAAATGGTTTTATTATACTCATCAATTTGTAGCATGAGAAGAAGTTTGGGTGTCTTTCTATTTAACTGCACTGGGAGGTGTTATGGGGTAGTGGTTACTAATGTAAGCTTTAGCCACAGAATAAGTGGGGTGGTTTAAATTCTCAATTTATCACTTATGTGACCTGGGAAAATCATTTGACATCCTCATATCTCAATTTTAAGATCTGGAAAATGTAAATATTATGATACATGTAAAGATTTCAGCTTGTTGTCTGGTACAGAAGCAGCACTAACTAACAATAATCTGTTAATACTCTGATGATTTAATTGAAAGTAGGTGAGGTCAGGAGGTAGAGGAGGTTTAATTGAAAGTAGGTGCTTTGAATTCAGAACAAACTATCTGGGAAGGGAGCCATCAGCTCATGATCAGCTCATCACAGGAATAGACATAGCAGATGGAAATGAGGTCAGAGCGCACAAAAGATCAGCATCTAACCTAAGGCCAGAACAGATGCCTTGGAGGTCAGAGTGTGGAAAAGTAGGTAACTTACCTTTTTACTTATTTATTTATTTTCAAGATACTTTGCAGAAACAGGGCAGGTTTGAAGAGACACTTCTCCAGTCTAGGAAAGTTAGCCTCACATCTTAAAAACTGGTCTTCCCAGTACTATTTTTCTCCACCTGACTCCTACTCAGGTTAATCCTTAAATGCAGATTACCTTTTTTTCTCCAGGGTGAGAAGGTTAAGAATCACCTGGTTAAGGGCCAGGTGTGGTCGCTTATGCCTGTAATCCCAACCCTTTGGGAGACCAAGGTGAGTGGATCACCTGAGGTCAGGAGTTTGAGACCAGCCTGGCCAATATAGTGAAACCCCGTCTCTACTAAAAATACAATAATTAGCTGGGCATGGTGGCAGATGCCTGTATTACCAGCTATTGGGAAGCTGAGGCAGGAGAATCACTTAAACCTGGGAGACAGAGGTTGCAGTGAGCCAAGATCACGCCATTACACACCAGCCTGAGCAACAAGAGCGAAACTCCGTCTCAAAAGAAAAAAAAAAAGTATCACCTGGTTAAGGACGTCAAACTTCAGTGAATGGGCAAACATGCATACAGAGGTGTTTTAAGAGCAGTTGGAACTCAGCTGGAGGCGTACCTGGTGGTAAGTAAAGGTCCCTTTATAGGTGTTAGTGGATGCTTTGAGAATGGTTGAGCTTACTACAACTTAATGCATTCAGTTGTTGCATCCCTGTTATATCTCCCAGGGACGTGCCTGCTCTTTTGGTGTCTGCCTATCCTGAAAAAATCTCTTCCTGCCCTTAGAAATTGTAAACTCATTTTCAACAAAAGTTGATAAAGTACATGCAATATATGACAAAGTAATGCATGTGTTTTCAATCATGGACAGGTCAATTACCTTTCTGAGCTTGTTTCTTCATTTGTAAAATGAGAATAATAACAACACCTACTTTGTAGAATTACTGTAAGGATCACATGAAACAGGATTTATCCAGTTTCCTTATGCAGCACCTGAAAACGCAGGTCGAAGTGAATGGTCACTATCATCAATTATCTATTGAAACCTATTCTGTAAAAAGTATATATGAAGTATCCTATAGTAGAAAATCACTCTGATGGGTTTAATTTACTCATTTTTTTACAATATATTTTTTACTTAATACACCTAATTCTCACCTCAGAGTTTCCGGAAACCAGGTAAGTGTACCAGAATTTTTAACTGCCCTTGGCTCCAAATGCTTGGCCAGAAAAGTCATTCCATATGTTTATTCACCTAAAATGCTGAGTTTGCTGTATTCAACTTCCCTGTTTACTCTTGCCATGCTAATGTGGCTTAGCATATATAAATATCATTCTTTATCATTCCAAGTAGGTCTTGGGTTTAATTATGAATTATGAGAAATGAGCTGAATGTTTGAGCACTTTGGAGCCTGGTGAGACAATTTGTTCAAAATGGTTCGAGGCACTTCATTTTTTTTAAATTTATTTTTAAAAAAATGTCTGTTTCCTCTCACTTGTGATACACGAAAGATGAAGTGTGGCTGAAGTCAACTGATGGGACACAGACCTCCCTCACTCCTCCACACGCCAAATTGATTCATTAGGACCTGTGTCAACATCCCCCGAGAGGCACACATGCTCTCAGATGCTTAAGAGGATCGAGAGGACATATGTGGCCTCCTGGGAGGAGAAGTCAGCATGGAGCACACTCCTCCAAGTCAGCTGAGGAGCAATGAGGGTTTGTGAGCTGATTAGCAGCCATCTCCTCACGTTTTCTTTCTGTGCACCTCAGAGGCTGTGCTTGTTAGGAGCATCTTTTCCCTACAGGGGGTTATGGCACTGTGAAAAACTCACACTTTGCAGATAATTAAAAGTAAATTGGTTTAAATGAATTTCTGGCCTCCTTCCTAAATAGGGGAACTGAGGCAAACTAAGAAGACAGAAAAAAAAATGGAAACATTAAAAAAAACTAAATGTATGAATTAATTATAGGAATTCCCAATTTATAAAATAAGAGGTTAGGCATTTCAAATGGAGCAAATGGTACCTCTTACTAGAGCAAGTGAAAATTCAAATTCATTTATTCAATCTTTTATGTAACAAATATTTCTTGAGCCCTCATCTGTATTAGATACTGCACTAGCCACAGAGGATGAAATGATGAACGAGATATAGTCTTTGCGAGACCTCGAAAGGCTTATAGTCTAATGTGGGTGACAGAATTGTAGACAAATTATATCAAAACAGGTGAAGGGTGCTGTGACAGAAAGAAGCACTGAAAGCTTGGAATGCTGAAGAACAGAGGAGAGAAGTTAATTCACTCTGAAGAATAGTCCAGGGTATCTTTCCCAAAGAAATCATACAGGAGCTAGGACTGGAAAGAGAATGAGGAGATGGCCAGCTAAGAAGGGAGAGGAAGGCCTTTCAGATGCAGAGCACAGGCTGTGCAAGGGCTCAGGGATGTCACGACCAAAATGAGGGGAACTGCAGTGTGTCCAAATCAGACAGTGTGATGTAAGCATCTGCAAGAAACGGAGCTGGAGGAGACGACAGCTAGGTGGTTACTTTGCACTTTTCCTTATAAAAGTCTTTGGGCAAAGATAGGTTTCCTTTATGGTGCAAGTGGCTCTCAGAAACTTCCTTTAAACCAGCAAAGCCAAGCACAAGGCATATAAAAATTACATGACTTTTGTAACAATTGAATGTAAAGCTAGGTACTTTAAAATCCCAAAGTTCTCCTTTCTCTCTTAGTAATACATGTTTTACTAGCTCAAGATCAATGCTTCATCTCACAATTTTATTCCCTTGAATAGTTACCTGAATGCCAGTTACTCAATGATGATGGATGGGGGAAGATACAAAATCTTGGTGAGATGAAAAATGATCAAGTTCTCACTAAACGTATAGAATGACCTTGATTGGAAGCTGAAACTGATGCTTTTGTGCCTGCTTTTGGCCCCAACTTCTGAGACATTGGGTCACATTGTTCGCTTAGTACAAATAAAAATACAATGTTCAATGCTGAGGCACAGGGCATAGCTTCTTCCTGGTTCACTGCAGTTCATGGCATTGCTACGAGCAGAGTGATTGTGAAAAATGTCAGTTCCATGCTCATTGGGGATTAGCTCAAGGAAATACTGTAGATCAGATGATCTATAATTGACATATAAAGGTCACTAGCAGGTGGAGATAAGTGAGATACTTCATTGTTTTGTTGGTAATTCCAGGAATATTCTGAGATAATGTTTTCCAGTTGGCTCTTTCTGTTAGGATGATTATTAACTTGAGAGTCGTGTGCTTTGGCTTGGTAGTTCAGGTAGGCCTAAAAGAGGCAAATATGATTTCCAACAAGGTGAAATTAGGGTACCCTCAGGCTGCAAAAATTTCTACAATGTTTTTATTTATTTTTGCTTTTGCTTCATAGGTACTCAAATTTTACCATCTTTAATGTGTTTTGTGTAAAATGTCAAGAGGCTTGCTACTTAAATTGCATGGTTCATATATACAACTAAGCTTCATTATTTACAGATTGCATAGTTTCAAATTCACCTCTTCACTGAAATTTATTTGTAACTGTAAGATCAATACCCATATTGCTTTCATAATCATTTGCAGCCGTGTGCAGGGTGGTGAAAAATTTTTGTCTTCTGATGTACACTTTCCGAGCTGAGGTCAGATGAGGCCACACCCTAACTTCTGGTTTCAGCTCTCACACTGTAAACTAGTGTTCTTTTTGCAGTGTATGTGGTGCTACGTTTTAAGCATTTTTTTTGTATGTGTGCATTTTGTTGTTGATTTTGCTGCTTACAATGGCCTCCAAGTGTAATGCTGCTGGTTCAGTCTATTATTTCTAAGCACAAAAGGCTGTGTTGGGTCTTACAAAAAAAATACATATGTTAGATAAAGTTCATTTAGGCATGAGTTATAATGCTGTTATCTATGAGTTCAAGGTTAGTGAATTAACAATAATAATAAATAAAATGTCTTTAAACAGAAATACATATGAAACAAGGTTATACTTGATTGGCTAATTAAAATATTGTGATGATAGGCTCTTAAGAAAAAAATCTTGTATTTTCCCTTGGATCAATGGCCTGATATTCTCCAATTCACTGTTTGCAGTGATTTTATAGAGCATAACTACCTCAAGTAATGCAAATAGACTGTATATGCACATACATGTACATATGTACACAAACACTCATATACAAATAGATAAAGCAAAAGCAAGTGAGCTCAAATGTAATATTTGCAGCTGGTAAATCTAGCTACAAGATTTCTGACTGTTCACTATACTATGCTTACTCTGTTTTTTTAGATAAAACACTTTTAAAATGTTGAGGAAAAATATGCAAGTTTGAGGATTTTATGATGTATGTAGGCTTTTTGTGATAATTAATTTCCCAGATTCAAAAAAGTAGAGAAACTTACAGCAGCTTGTGAGACCTTAGTGATCAGCTGTTTTAGCCCTTCTGTTTATTATAAACCCAGGTTATGGACTTATAATATATATAAAGATATTTATAGACTTATAATTTTGGGTAGGTCAACTGCCTTCTGGGAGTTCTTCCTCAAAGAAGGGGAAATTAAGTTGCTGTAGGAATCTCTTCAAGCCCCACTGCTCTGTCATTTTAAATGATCTTCACACACCTTAAAATACGAAAATAATTTAGATATTTAGTAGAGACTTAGTCTTAGCCTCCAGTCCAATGCTAACTTTATGATACTAAAGTGTAAGAGTTTTTAAAAAGCACATAGTAAAAATGACAAATAAGTAATTATTTTATACAAAAATCAGGAATATTTAAAAAGCAAACAAACTATACCTTCAAATTATATGGAAAGTTTCTAGTGACAAGATTACCTCCTTGGGCAGTTCCTATTTGTTTCCATTTCTATTTAAGTAAAAAATGACATAGAAAAATATTTATTTGGGAAAATTTGTCCTCTGCTTTCATAGCCTTTCCTTCAAGTGTACTGTAGACACTATTTTGCAATAGAAAGAACTCAGGGTTTGGAGTAAATCATACTGAATTCTCATTTGTATTTCTCCAATGTTCTATTTGTGTGACCTTGGCTAAATTATGAATCTTCTCTGAGTTCCAGTTTCCTTATCTGTAAAAATGATGATGACAATATTTTCCCTGCAAGAAAAAAGATAATGAGATAATTTTGCAAAAAGTCTGGCAACAAGGGGGTGTTCAAAAATGTTAGGTTTTTTTTTTTTTTTTTCTGTTCATCATTTACGGTTATTTTCTATAAAGACTTACAATGTGCTTGTTAAGAGCAGGCTCTTTGGAGTCACACTACCTGAGTTCAAATCTTTGTTCTGCCGTTTACTAGCTGGGTGCTGAGAGCAAGTTAATTAACCTTTTTTGCCTTAGTTTCTTGACTTGTAAAGTTGGGGTAATAAGATGAGTATCTAACAGAGTTTCTGTATAGTGAATTATTAACAATTATAAGTTGCTTAGAACAGTGTTGGAAACCATTTTACTGTTTGTTATTATTTCTAAGAATTTCAAGAAATCTGTATATATTAATTAAGAAAGCAAAATTTTAGATTCATAGAGAGTCATGAATTGTACAAGAGCTATGTATAAAGCTAACTCTAAACATTAGCCAGATTTTGTCCTTTCAGACAGCCTGGAGGAGGGAATAATCCTTAGTCGCCAATTGCTTGATTAAATTATACTACACTATAGCATAATGATTATATTTTAAAACCTTCTCCTTGATTTCAAATCTTGGAATGCATCCCTAGTTCTTTCATATTATATCTTCTTCTAGTAAGTTGTTGAAATGCATGCTTTTCATTCATAAAAATGGCTACTTTTTTTGAGCAATTCCTAGGTGTCAAGTCTGAGAATTAACCCTACTAGTTAGGTAATAAGTTAGTCTGTTTTGTGGATGCTGAGAAGAGACAAGATTCCTAAATAAGAGACAAAGAATATTTTATAACTCATACTATAGCAAGCATTAGGAGCATCAACATGTGTGTCAGTTCTCCTTGGCCCCTAAATCTCACAGGAGTAATTGTGATAAGGGACCACATGGATGCTGTGCACATAACCAGATTTCACTGTAGCAAGGGAACACCAGATCTCAGGAACTCATCATTTTGTAACAAACAGTAAACAAGCACGCTCTTAATCCCAGAGGGAGACATTCCTTCATCTTCAAGGTTGCTTGCTGCAAGCACAACTCTGAGAATGACCCTGACAAACAGCGTTCAGGGCTTTGCAATCTTGGCACACCTAGCAACAGGTGCAAGGCTCAGGGCTCATGGCATATTGCCTCTTCCAACACTATCTTCCAGAACAACATCAAATACTTTAATAGGGGCATTTTTTAACTGATATATTATGACGTAGCTAACATTGTATGTGCATTTTACTCCTTATAGCTTCTTAAGGTTTCATGGAGACATTAACAGGGTTGCCTCTGGGCAGCGTTACAAATTGGGTACATTTTGGTTTTGTACCACATCTTCCTGTGGACACCACTTTTCCTTAAGCAGTTCTCCACTTTCAAGCCATAAGCTGCAATGGTCCTAACCTCATCTTTGACTGCCCTTCTTGGCCTGCTCCCCTGCCTCAGTCCTGCTACTTCCTTTTCCCTCTTTGCCCAGAAACAAGATTTCCCTATGTTGTGGTCATTCTCTTACAGACCTTCTTTTTGATGAGATAGTTGCAGAGAGGTAAATCAACATTAAAACATATTAAATCATAAAAGGGCAACTCACCAGATAAAATAACGTTTTATTTTAAGGC
Organism: Macaca fascicularis; assembly: GCF_037993035.2. NCBI lineage: Eukaryota > Metazoa > Chordata > Mammalia > Primates > Cercopithecidae > Macaca > Macaca fascicularis. The sequence continues at coordinate 90,969,623 of NC_088388.1, read as the reverse complement.
AGAACATTTGAAGACATGCTGCTTTAACCGAGTAATAACCTGAGTGGTGGAAATTTGGGATTTCAAGAATATACAATTCTATATGCCTCCTCTGTGCATGATCAGCCTTGGTAAGGAATAAATGTAGTTTTGATTTTATATGAAGCATTGATTTTGTGTTCTCTAAGAAGAAAAGATATTTTGAGTTATAGATTTAAATGCCATTTTGTTTTTACTCCCTATTGTTCAGGGGTTTGTGAGATGTAGTTTTTGATCTTAGTGAAAGCTAAGAGCGGTCATGACTAACTCTTTATAAGCATTCATAATATCAGGTGTTGCTCCCCTACTAATAAGCAAATTATTACCCAAACCATACTTTTTAATGGCAGTGCTGCTGAGGGAGTTGACTGCAACACATTTGAATGTGGAAAGTGGAGCTGTACATAGGCCACCAAGCAGCCATTCCGTGACCTAACGCTTCTTTTGGCACCTGCATTTTGGGTCTGTAATGTTTTCCTAACTGTGTTTTCAAGACCCAAGTGATTTTAAATGAAACTACTGCATTCATAAAAATGGGAAACTGTAAACTAGCATAAATGTCAGTTTTTATGTTGATATTTACATTTGTCCCATGGAGAGACTGAATTGTTTAGTAATGTGATTTAATATTTGGAGGTCAAATATTTTGGTAACATTCACAGATCAATAAATTAGACACATTCCATCTTAAATGATCAGGCATAGCTTCATTTCCCAATGTGAAGCAAACAAATTTTCCAGCAGGGAACATTCCCTGCAGAATTCTTAATTGCACTGATGCTATAGTGGTATTACATTTTAACTACAACTGTGTTAGATTTTCAAGCATCTCAGAGGTTATAAACTAGTCATTAAAATTCATTCCTGTTGGCAATTTGGTCTGCAGAGGCTTTACCCGGAAAAGCACAGTCTAATATTTATGTGATTTCCATTTTAACACAACTATTTGAATTACTTGAAATACTGTAGCCTTTGTGCTCTGCTCCTTTTCTTATCCCCTCGCAGGAGCTCCCACTGTATTATCTGTTAAGGGTGAGATTACCTACATTAGAAAAGTGTTTTTTCTCCCTTGTGATTTCTCCTACAAAGGGCCCATGTGACGGAGGCATGTTGCTTAAGGTGATTGTGGGAATGCCATTTTTTCTACTATTCACATGAAGGAAATATGTGGAGGATATAAACTGTGTGAACCACCTCAGAAATAAATATTAGAGAAGTCTGGTACTATTTATTTCCATATCCTTACAAAATAATAGCCCAGGCAGTTATTAGGGAGCTGCCTTAAAGAGGTCAGGTTGCAGTTCTTTAGACATTCATTTGTCTCTCCTTTCGGGTCCTTTTTGGTTTTCCTTCCTAGAGTGTTATTAGTACTCCAACTTGTCTAATAGTCATCACCTCATTCATTTCCCCTTTGAGTGGGTGGTATTTGACAGCATGTTCCTCCCTTTTCCTCCCAAGCATTTAGCTCAGCACCCAACAGTTAATAGATACACGAGGAAATGTAGGGAATGAATGTTCTTATAAATTTGTTTTATTTCATTTTAACTTGAGAGATTTGCTTTAAGCAGACCTTGACAGACTTTAATTCCAGTCTATTTGATTATTTTGGACCCAACTGAAAAAAAATTTACTGATTATTTATTTGGCAAAGAAATTATTAAGTATCATCAGAAACTGGAATGTGTGATGCAATCTCTGTCCTTCAAAAATTTACAAATAATAGGGTGGGGAATAAGAACATTAAGAAAAATATGATGTACTATCTAAAAGTTATAAATAAAAACCAATGAATCTAAAGGGTCAGACCCAATTTATATGAGATGAAACATATTCATGGAATATTTGATATATGGGTTTGAAAATGAGGTGGAAATTACTCGGGATGACTTGAGATAAAAAATTTTTGATCAGGGGAGTGACATAATGAGATGTTGGAAAGATTAATTTGGTAGTGGTGTATGGATAGATTTGAACAAGGGTGAATTAGAATGCAATATGACTAGAAGGCAGGAGAGGGGTTAGGAACCCATTGAATACTTTAAGTGAAAGGCAGGTGATGGTATCCTACACTTCATGTTACCACTGAGATTCTTGAAAGTGAACAAATTTGGGAGACATTGTTGAAGCAGAATTAGCAGAATTTGACAAGGAAGGTGAGTTGAACATGATTCTAAGGTTTTGAGCCTCCATGATTTGGAAAAATGTTGGTGACATGAGCAGAAATAGGAAAGGCAGCATGAGGAATGGCACAGGGAGACAAAGAGGGAGGAAAGAGAGTGACATTGAATGTCTGTGTGTTTAGGTATTTGAGATGCTGGGAAACCTCTTGGGTCTAGTAAGGTAAAAAACTGTCATGTAGGCAGATATGGCTAATAAAGAGGATGCCATTAGTTTGATAGACAAGTGGTGCTGTTAGTTGCCAGCTCTATGACCTAGGGCAAGTTATTATCTGACCCCATCTGGTTTTCATTTTCCTTGTCAGTATAAGAGAGAACTGGCTTTAGTAAAAGCTAGCTTAATAGATTGATGCACCCTTTGGCAGGTACAAAGTGGTTTGGAACCAGTTGCCAAAAGAATTTGTCCTAGGTTTTCTACATGCTTTGGGTCAACCCTGTTATCTCGCTATGGTCTCTCTGAAAACTTAAAGATTTAAAACTTAAAGATTGCTGTTCCTGTGATCACCAAGATTGCCCAAGTTAATGCTCATGGATGCCCTCAGAACGTTTGCCTTCTGGACCACGAATACGCATAGTGAAAAAGAGGCCTTTATAAGATGTATGCTGTTAGCTTCCCAAAAGCCTACTCCCACTAAAATAAAGGAACAATTGACTCCATGTCTTTTTACTCTTTTTCTACCTTCTGGAAAAAAAATGATAAAGAATGACCTTGAAATTTTAATGGAAAAAAGATGAAAGAAATCCTGTATTAATTTCCTTGTTTTTATAGGAAGTTCCTCATTGTAGGACTTGGGTCCACCTTTCCCTTTTTAAGCACCTACATCTTCATCCATCAACATTTGCCTGAACAGAGTGATGTTGCCACTCGTTATTCAGTAGTGGCCTCAAAATAGAGATTAAAAAAAAATGATAAAAATGTTGCTCAGCTGATTCACCTGCATCTGATTAAAAAATCTGATGTTCTGTTTGGGATATTTTCTTGTATAATTAGAATGTAGAAGTTTGGTGTTTACAGCTGGGAATATTTCCCTGCTGGCTTTCAGTTCATTTTGTTTCTCATTAACCTTTATAAATATTCTAAACGGAAATACCCTTTTATTTAGGATACAGTGCTTTCTTAGCTAAAGAATGAAAGAAAGCTTTAATATTGCTGTTATGTTCCTGTATCACCTATCCTGGGAAAAACACAGAGGAAAGCAGTGTGGCATTCTTGGAAAAAGATTTTGGAGTTACAAAGACCTAGAATTCCACTTTGGCTCCGTGACCTGGTTGCTGTGTGACCTAGAGCAGATTATTATTCAGGCTTTCTAGGTTTTACTTTCTTCATTGGTGTGATGCGGTTAATACCTGTGTATTCCAACAGTTGTTAAGAGGATCAAATGGTATAATGGTGGCATTTGTCTTTAAGCACAAGAGTTCTAGAGTTATACTCCATGGGACCAAATCCTGGTTATATTCTTTTTTTGTTTTTGTTTTGTTTTGTTTTTGTTTTTTTGAGATGGAGTCTTGCTCTGTCTCCCAGACTGGAGTGCCGTGGTACAATCTCGGCTCACTGCAACCTCTGCCTCCTGGGTTCACACCATTCTCCTGTCTCAGCCTCCCGAGTGGCTGGAACTACAGGTACCCACCACCATGCCCAGCTAATTTTTTGTATTTTTAGTAGACAGGGGGTTTCACCATGTTAGCCAGGATGGTCTCGATCTCCTGACCTCTTGATCTGCCCGCCTCAGCCTCCCAAAGAGCTGGGATTATAGGCATGAGCCACCGTGCCCGGCCAAATCCTGGTTATATTCTTGTGAAGATATTTTACTTGCCTAAGATCCTTTACTCATCATAAAATGAAGATTATAATAGCACCTACCTTACAACCTTCTTGTGAAGATAAATAAGTGAAAATGCACATTGACCGGCAAATATTAAATGTTCAATAAATATTAGCGATCTTGATTAGTACATACTAGGCACTCAGTAAATAGAAACTTCTCTCCTTTTCCTCCTTCACGTATCAGGGTGTCTCTTCCATAGTTTAAGCAAATAATCCTTCAGAGTTTCTCTTTCATACATTAAGTAAAGCAACTCTTGGGCTATAAGAGAAAACAATTCTAAGATCTTTGCTACTCATCTACAAAACAGAGGATTGTTTGCTGATTTTAGGTATTGCCTTCTTTTGAATATAAGGCTTGGAAACTTGAAGGCCGAAGGAAAGTGTCATTTCTTTAGAGCAGTTGTAAATGTGTACAGTATTCTAGTTATCGAAATTGCAAGCTACCCTGCCTACCCCAATCTATTCGTCCCAGCTTCAAACACATTTTGAAAAACCCTCTGGGTGCTATCTTTCTTTTTAGTTATCCCTGGCCTTATTTCTTTCTTTCTTATGAGAAAATTTCTCAGCCTCCTCAAGGCACTGGTTTCTCTTATGACAGCTTTGAAACTTGTAGTTTTATTTACATTTTATTTGGGTGAAAAAGCACTTTGGCTAGTAATGCAGCAGAATTTAAAGCCAAATAATTAATAACCAGTTCTGCAGTTTACTCTCCCTAAACAAGAAATGATATTAATAATGTAGGAAATAAAATGGTCTAGAATTTTCAAGAATTCAGGACATAAAAGAATAATCAGAGCCCCCAGTACAGCTGAAAATGAGCAATTCCACATTTATCTATTTGTTTACCCAATCCCAGTGTGCAGTCACTCAGTGCCTAATGTAGGCAGAATGTTTTAGCAGTAATATAAATACTAGTCACTGATGTGGAATAAATTGGGTCCTCCTCCTTCAAATCTATATGTTGAAGCCCTAGATCCCAGTATCTCAGAATGTGATGAGATAGGGTCTTTAAGGAGGTCATGAAGTTGAAATGAGGCTGTAAGGAAGAGTCTTAGTCCTATCTGACTGGTGACCTTATAAGAAGAGAAAATTTGGACCTAGAGAAACTAGAAATACACATACGTAGAAGAAAGACCATGTGAGGACACGGAGAGAAAGCAGTATCTACAAGTCAAAGAGGGAGGCCTCAGAAGAAACCAGCCCTCCCAATAGCTTGATTTTGGACTTCCAGCCTTCAGAAATTTGAGAAAATAAATTTTCTGTTTTTAATGCCACCCTGTCTTTGATATTTCATTGTGAGATTCCCCTAACCTAATAAAGTAATATTTTAAATTGGTATTACATTTATACTTTTGTAAAATTCATGTTGTTTATAGTGGCCAAGAGCATTCCCGGAGCCAGACCTCATGGGCTCTAATCTACCCTCTGTGTGACCTTAGGAAGTTTTCTAGCCTTTCTGTGCCTCAATTTCTTCATCTGTAAAATGGAGTTGATTATAGTATTATTTAGGAGGTTTGTTATTGGGATTAAATGAGTTAATGTTTGTAAATCACTTTTAACAGTGCCTGGTATACAATAAGTACTAAACAACGATTTCTTAAAAGTAAATGCATTATATAATCATTTTATTCTTCTTAAATTCTGTGAGCTGTGGGGAGGGAAAGAAAGGGATGTAATATTTACTGAGTCTATTATGTGGTAAAAAATGTGATGGCAATTCCACTCGCATTTGCACTTGGGAGATTACATTTTTGGCCACATTTACATACTGCAAGAAGTGGTGGGCTTGGGACACTCTCTCATCTTGAATCTAAATCTATCGTTCTTTTTTCTATTTGTCATTACCCTTCTCTAGCAGTCACAATGGTGACGTCTAAATAAAATAAAAAGGATAGTAATCAAACTGGGTATGGTATCAACCAAAGTTTACCCAGAGAAACAGAAGCAGCAAAACACATACATACACACACTCCCTCCACACGTGTGTATATGTGTGTGTGTATTGCTGGTTCTGTTTCTCTGGGTGAACTTGGGTTGAGATATATATATATATATGTGTGTGTGTGTGTGTGTTTGTGTGTGTGTGTATGTATTGCTGGTTCTGTTTCTCTGGGTGAACTTTGGTTTATATATGTGCGTGTATGTACAGTGAGTGTGTACATATCTATACACATTATCATCTATGTGTCTATCTATCAATCACATGCATCCATCTATGTAATGATGCACTGGCTTATGCAATTAGTTCTGGGGCAGACAATGAGTAGACAGAGACCCCATGGACACAAACTGGAGCTTGTTTCCCATAGGTGGAGACTCTCTCTTAGAGACTAAGTTGTCTTTTTAAAAGGCTTCCGATAAATTGTCAGCTCCACTGAGGATCATCCACTTAATTTAAAGGCTACTGATTAGGGACTTTAATTATATCACTAAAATACCTTCACAGCAGCATCTAGAGTTTGATTAAATAAAGGGGAAAAAGTATCTGCTTATTACACACTGGCTGCTATTTCCTCTCTATCCTCCGTCTCACAAAAGAAAAACAAATATTTTTCATAGCCAGCCTATCTTGAAATATACCAAAAGGGGGATTCTGGGAAATGTAGGTTAGCTTGGCACACCATGAAGCCATTGCAAATATTAAAAGAAAATGAGGCTATAATTTACTGTGCAAGGAACTGGGGCACATTTTAAATTGAGCTTCTTATTTAACTCTCATAATAACCCTTGAAATAATAGTACCATTTTATGAATGAGAAAACAGTGCCCCCAGTTACAAATCAAGTTAGTATGAGCCAAAACTAGAATTCAGAGCTGACTCTGAAGTCTATCACATTTAAAAGTAACAGAAAATAACTCTAAACTACCTTCTTAAATTATGAGGTAACTTTAGGAAAGAAGAGAAATCAATGTTGGTTGGGATATGACAGCCAACCTACATTTTGAGCAAGTAAGAAACATGAATTAGCAGAAGAGAAGCTACAATTTTTAGTGCTCTCACCAAATTCTGTTTATAAGCTCTTAAGATTTTCTTTTGGGGATAGTTGTGCATTTATAGGATATTAAGAATTGCCATTTGCAGAAGAACGTGTGTTTATGTGTGAGTGTGTGTGTGTGAGTGTGAGTGTGTGTATGAGTGTGTGTGTGTGTCTGATAACCTCCTTTAAGAATGGTATCTCTTAGTTTTATATTTTGAATGACTCCTTAGTGAACCAGACATTGCCTTTTCAGGTTCTGTGATGGATTTTGTGACACCTGAATTAATGTTATTTATGAAACAAAATTAAAATGTCCATATTTAAGTATTTCATAATGACTGGGCTGCCTATAAATTGGTAGGTAGAATCAGCACCATCATAATTATTACTATTTTGTATTTTAGTATATGTCAATAATTCTACTTAAAGCCTTTGCATACCACACTCTATTTAATCCCTTCAGCAACTTCTTGGAGTTTGCGGTACCCTCATTGCATGGATAAAGAAATAAAGGTTTAGAAAGAGTAAGCAACTTGCTCCAAGTCTATCACCTTGTGTATTGAAGTATCCAAGTGCAACCCAGGTCTCACTAACTCCAAAGCTCAAATATTCACTCACTGAGCAAACAACACCTCCTCACCCCCAGAATGTTTCAGTGATATTCAGTTTATTAAAGTTATAAAACTGTCTTATCCCCTTTAAAAAACAGGGTACCAGGATTTTAAAAGATACTTTTAATGAAATTATTGTATTGATTTAAAATCAGTATACTCAAGTAAAGTATTATAGTGAGTTACTCTTAATCTTTTGAAATACTGTTTCAAACACCTGGAAAACTTACCTTTGTGAGTTTTTATTTTATTGCTTTTTGGTGAGAATAGTGAAGCCACAAAGCCAGCTTCATTGGATCTCTGACACACATTCTAGTCTCATTTTCTACTGAGCTCTCATGATCAATTCTAATTCTGTAAGAATATCTTGGCTGGGCATGGTGGTTCATGCCTGTAATCCCAGCACTTTGGGAGGCCGAGGCAGGCAGATCACGAGGTCAGGAGATCGAGAGCATCCTGGCTAACACGGCGAAACCCCGTCTCTACTAAAAAAGACAAAAAAATTAGCCGGGTGTGGTGGTGGGCGCCTGTAGTCCCAGCTACTCGGGAGGCTGAGGCAGGAGAATGGCATGAACCCGGGAGGCGGAGCTTGCAGTGAGCCAAGATCGTGCCACTGCACTCCAGCCTGGGCAATAGAGCAAGACTCCTGTCTCAAAAAAAAAAAGAAAAAGAAAAAAAAGAATATCTTTAAGTGTACACACAATGGATTTTCAGAACATAATATTTTTATGAGTAAATAATCTACAGTTATATCATCATTTGACTGTAATTACAAGTGTTAGTTACTTTGGAGACAATAATTTGACTCATATATATTATGGCAGAACATAGGGTAGTATACAAACACAGAGCACATTTGGTAGACTCCTGTTTTTAGTTCTGTAGTTAAAAAATAGCATTGGTCAAATTTAGTATAATCCTCTGCTTTTATAATGGCTGTTTAAAAATATATGAAAATACTAATATAGATTGGTCTTCTTTGAGAAAATTAGGACTGTACAATGTGCATGTGTGCTATGGAATTTCAGCATATCACATCTCAGTGATAAGCAATAATGACTATAATAAGCTATGACAAATTCAGTCCAAATTTCAAAATGGGGTTCTAGTTAACAATAGAAGTTTAAAGGTTACTGTAATTAATGCATGTGCTTGCAGTATTTTAAGTGTATTCATGTATGTTCAGACTTATGAGGCATTTAAATCATTTTAGACACACACTCAGAAACCACTTCCATTGTATTTAATAGCTGAAGACTGTATTTTTACCTGGAAAGTAGAATTTATATCAGAACTGCCTGTTGTGTAGTTAGTTCACCACGAGTTCTTTGGATATCAATAGTTTGAACATGTAGTTCCAAAACTCTAAATCCCTTAGAGAAAAGACGCAATTTGGTTTCTAGATGAATAGGCCAACTTTAAGGAGTAATTAAAAAAATAGATAGAAAACTTAAGCTCACTGATCAATAAGAATGATCCTCAAGCTTAGCAACTTGTCCAGGTTTCTAGGCTTATATTTTCATGGCAATGTGAGTTGATTTTTTTTTCTTTATCAGCCTATGTTTCCATCCACACAAAGTAATGTAAATTAAAGATCTCTTTCACAATGCAATTTTTTTCCTCTTGTGGAAAAAGCATGGTATTAGAATAATGCTTCCCAAAGTAAGGAAGAATAAAAAAGGTAAGTGCTCTCTCCATAAGTAACCTCATTAATGAAATGGATGCACATTTTGGTAATTTGGAAAGAAACATACACACACACACAAATAACTAAAAAAAAAAAAAAAAAAAAACTCTTGCTAAAGGAATGGACGACCACTGCACTTTGGCTGAGATATTACTTTTCTATGATAAGAACACGGCTAAAGTGTTTATTAACTCTTCCTAAAGCCTTTAATCACGGCAAACAAATTTTGACAAGAGACATACGGAACAAGCACCTTGAAGGGGATGGTTTTCTTGTGAGCACAGAGACATTTAAGAAGAACTGTGTTACTTCTGGGAGAGAGAGTAAAAGAGGAAAGAGGAGAGGGAGGAAGGAAGAGAGAATAATAAAGGTTCACATCTTTATTTAAATTAGCATTTGCCTGCTGAAATAGAATTCTGACTTAGTCTTCACATAAGCATCATGAGATTATCTGGGAATCTGGTTTTAATTAATGGGCCTAGATACAGCTGAATTGAATGAAAGCAACCTCTTTTGTGAGCAATGTATTACCAAAGCTGTGCTGACCTGAAATGAGGGTGGTCAGAAAGAACTGGCCCAGCCAGGGATTTCTTGGGAAATCCAAGCTTCTAAAGCCCATCTTTCACTCTGATTATTCAAATGATAATATACAGACAGGGGAGGGAGGAGGCGGGTATCAAGATGACCTTCATGCCTATAGTGAACTCTCCAGTGAATAAACAAGAGTCGCCATGAATCAGTCACATAAATTGTAAGGAGGAAGAATGAAATAAGGCAGATTAGAAAATGTGTCTCCATTTGGGATATCATCCTGAAATCTAGCTCCATCAAAGTTCATTTGCCTCTCATCTTTAGTATCCTTGCTCAATATTCATTGAAAGAAGAAAAGAAGTAAAGCAACCAATAGAACTGGCTCCCTAAAAACCCATTTTCCCCTTCTTCCTTCACTGCAATGTAAGCTCCATCTCAGTTTCAGTAGAACTAAAACATATTGAGGGTCTGCTATAGGCAAAGCACCATGCCACCTTCAGAGAAGTGTACAAAGAAAATTGACACATCGGTCAGTGCTATGGTTTAAATGTGTCTCCCAGAGTTAATGCGGGAAACTTAATTCCCAATGCAACCATGTTGAGAGCTGGGACATTTAAGAGGTGATTAGGTCACCTTAATGGATTAATGTCATCTCAAGAGTTGGTTAGTTATTATGGGAGTGGGCTTCTAATAAAAGGATATATTCAACCCTCTTCCTTCGTGCTGTCTCTTGCTCTTTCTTACCCTTCTGTCTTCTGCCATGTGATGATGCAGTAAGAAGGCCCTCACTGGATGTTGGCCCCTTGATCATGGACTTCCAGCCTCTAGAAGCCCTTATTTCTTACGAGAAATAAGGATCTGTTCTTTATAAATTACCTAGTCTTGGGTATTTTGTTATAGGAGCACAAAATATATTTTGTTATAGGAGCACAAAATATACTTAGAAATTCAGGTTTTAGGAAAAGCATTCAGGAGGAAGTCAGAAGCCTGGGATTTGATTCCATTCCTATTCCTAGCTCAATGATTTTGAATGAATTACTTGATTTCCCTGAGCCTCAATGTCTTCATCTGTAAAATAGGGATACTAATAGTTGCCACTGTTATCATCATTGTCATCTTTTCTTATAGGATACTAAGTATCCTGAAAGCAAATATATGAAAAAAGATTTATAAATTTAAAAGGACTATATGCTGCTCATTGTTATTATTATTGTAAAACCACCTTTGTCTCATATAAAGTGTCGTTCTCCAAGTTATTCCCCTATCAGTCTGCCTTTTCTGGAATTTCACAACCCTGTGGACAGATGGTAGTGACCTAGAAAAGAAAAACTTACACATCTTTTTTGGAAGTCTCACTCTCCTGCTAGATAATTAGCTCTCGCCTCTGAATGACTACACACTGTTTATGATGATTGCCAGTTGGTGTTGCTTTGGGTTTAATAAGGGAAAGTATGGTGGTGAAAAGAACCCTCTTATGGGCAGCTGAATCTCAACTCCTGGGTTTAGTCTACTAAACAGTAGACTGAATGTACAGTCTTATAATTATGACTTCCTTAAATAAAAGCCCCATAGTGACTATGGAGAGTGAAGGTTATTCAGTAGCCCACCACATAATACAGACCACATGAATTTAATGTTGGCTATGTTAAGTACTTATTATTTTTTTCTCAGTAGTTAATAAACTATAGAAAGCCAACACAATCTTTTGAAATAATGCATACTCTAAAGACAGTTTTCATGTCCTTGCCTAGGAAACCCTTGTAGATTAATTACTGGACTGGTAAGAGTCTGTTCTGGCAGAGTTACTTTGGTGTTTTAACAAAAATAGGGTATTATATGATTCAGCACAATGATTAAGAACCTGGATTTTGGGAGCAGACTGTCCTGGGTTCAAATCCAACCCAGCCACTTCATACATGTGTGACTACTCTTAGCCTCAATTTACTGTAATAGTATCATCATCAAGGCTCATTGAGAGGACAAAATGTGATAATGGGTAGAAAGGCATTGGCAAAGTTAATCATCAATACTGAATTTTCTATTAGCTATCTATTACCGTATAACAAATTACCTCAAAATTTAGTGGCTCAAAACAATAAACACTAATTATTGTACAGTTTCTGTAGGTCAAAACGGAGCAGATATAGGTGGTTCTGGGTGGGTCTTTAATGAGGTTGCAGTTAAGAAGTTGGCCAGGTTGGCCGGGCACGGTGGCTCAAGCCTGTAATCCCAGCACTTTGGGAGGCCGAGACGGGCAGATCACAAGGTCAGGAGATAGAGACCATCCTGACTAACACAGTGAAACCTCGTCTCCACTAACAAATACAAAAAACTAGCCGGGCGAGGTGGTGGGCGCCTGTAGTCCCAGCTACTCGGAGGCTGAGGCAGGATAATGGTGTGAACCCAGGAGGCGGAGCTTGCAGTGAGCTGAGATCCGGCCACTGCACCCCAGCCTGGGCGACAGAGCAAGAGTCCATCTCAAAAATAAATAAATAAATAAATAAATAAATAAAATAAGTTGGCCAGGTTTGCAGGCATCTGAAGACTTGACTTGGGCTGGGAGATCCACTTCCAAGATGGCGTACTCACATAGCTATTGGCATGAGGTGTTAGTTCCCTGCTGGCTATTAGCAGGAGGCCTCAGGTCCGTGCCACATGGACCTATCCATAGAGTTGCTCGAGTGTCCTCACAACATGGCAGCTGCTTTCTGCCAGGGCAGGTTATACAAACAAGAGCAAGATGTTAGTCACAAGATCTTTTAAGACCTAGTCTTTGAAGTCACCCTCTACCATTTCCATGATATTCTATTGCCTACATATTAGCCGTATTCAGTGTGGAGGAGAGTGGCTACAGAAAGAGCATAAATATTACAAGGGAGGAATCATTGGAGATCATCTTGGAAACAGGCTACCACAGATGGTAAAGGTGATATCTATTTTGTATATTGCATTCAGAAAGTCCCAAAGGTAAACTCTCTAACCTCAAAGTACTGAAAGGAAGTAAAGAGCTGGTGTGTGTGATATGATAAAAAGGGACCCAAAAGAAGATGCAGACAAAAATAAAACCCTTCTCATGAGCACTAATAAAGTCAAATCTTCACAATCCTTCTATTCTGGATTTAGCATTTAATCAAAAATCCCATTTCTCTTTGTATAGCTAAGGTCATGATCTAAGTAATCAGGTTTTTCTGACCTGAAATGAAACATTTCATAAAATATCCAAAAGAAAAGATAATATGTTTTAAAAACCCTTGAACCTGTTTTAAAAAAGGGGGGGTGGTTATTACTTTAAAATACTTTTCTTGTCAGTTGAATACGTTTAATCATACTCTGTTGGAGATGAATCATACATGGTGAGGTCTAAGTTTCTTTTCCAATTCTGTTGTACCCAGAGGTATGTTGAAGTGTTTTTCTTATCAACTCTGCTTTTATTTTTCTCTCTTGTAGTGTTGTCACAATTCTTTATACTATTTTATTCTGAGTGGTGGTGGATGTGACAGAGCTTAGCAAAGCAGGCCTACTGTGACAAGAATGGGAAATGTAATGTACTATAAATAAATGGTAGTTTTCCGCTGTTAATGAGAATATTTACTAAAGTCCTATACATTGAGTATTCTGTGGGTCAGGAGTAGTCATAAGCCCGGAGGAGCACGTCAATGCAGGCATCATGTCACTCTGCCATCTTATAGCTATGAGATCTTGAAACTGCGAGAGGTCCTAGGGTAAAATAATAAAGAAACGCACACACACAAACACAGAGACTATTATATAACGAGATTAAAATCCAGTAAGAGAGATAGGCATATTTATAAATAACTATAAATTAGTATGCATATCACAGTTATATGGGCAAAATATCAGCTTACCTAAAATGTAATGGTTGTGTGTGATAGTAAGCAATCAGTTCCAAAACAAGACTGTTAGGATTTAAAACTAATCCATAAAAACTGCATTTAAATTAATCCATAAAAATGAGTTGGTTCAGGCAGACAGAAAAGGGAGAAAGGCACTCCAGTTGGGGCACAGCTAGAGAAAGGTATGGAAGAGGTTATGGAATGACGGATGCTCTTCAAACACTGTTGCTTGTATTTTCTTCCCAGTTTCTAAAGGAAGCCCAGGAATGAGTTTGTGCACCTCCTCTGTGCTTCCATCGCACTCCTAGCAATATAGGGTAGAATTCAAGAGCAGAGACTCAGAAGTTAGATCTCTCCATGCCTCAGTTTTCTCACCTTTAAAATGGGAGATTTTTGTAAGCTTAACGAATATGTTTAAAGCCCATTACAACAGTGTGGAATGTATGCTCTGAAAGTTAGCTACTAAGTAATCATCACAATATACTATAATTGTGGGCTTGCTTATCTATATCCTCTGTTAAACTACAAACTGATTTATTTTGAATAATGTCTCAAAAACAATAATCACATCAGCAAAAACGTAGGCGAGTGAATCTCAAGGTTCACTGCATGAGGGTCCATCATCACCCAAGAGGGGGAAGTACTTTCTGTCTTGGAAGTGGGCTGCAGTGATCAAGAGAGGAAGATAGGCTGACATGCTCTGAAAGCAAGGTCTGACTTTGGCCCATGAGTTGCTGGGTCCACATGTCAAAAGCATCAAGTGTGATCAGGCAAGAAAGACTGCTCTGGTTTAATCTCCTTAGGCCCCTGGCAAGAGAAAAGAGAGATTGGGAGTAGGGTGTGGGAGAAAGCCTGGGAAATAAGGTTGCTGAGAAGGCAGGAAGAATACTGTAAACTTTTATTCACCTCACTGTTTCCCATCCCACCACTTCTTAGGGCAGCAACAGTTGTAAGTTGCCTTAAGGTACCACACTTTATAAGCCATTGAGGTGTTTGAGAATTATTGTTAGAATAATAGCTATATGTATTCTATATTCTCGGATGTCTGGGTCAAAGTAGCTCCTGAGAACTGTAGCATATGTGAATATTATATCTTCTGGGAAAGGTTTAGTTATTTAGTACCAATCTCATCATTAGGTCCAGGGTCATCACAAAGCTGCATTTATATTTTGCCCTTTTATTCCCAGCGCTAACATTTAAATGAGGTCACTGTAGTCATTTGAGCACTATTAAGTTGAGTTTAAACATGGTCCTTCATTCTTACATCTCAGTGTGTGATCAGAAAGCTAAAGGGGAATATTCTTCACATTGTATCTGAAATTGCTCATGTCAAGCACTTGTTTCTAGCTCTCTCTACCTTTCACTTGCCTTATAGCTAAGATATTATTGTATTAACCATTGAATTTTTGTTTTTAATATTATTTGTAATGGTAAATTTAGGAAATACAGAAATAGAAAAAAAGAAACTTTAGAAGTGTATCACAATTCAAAACTCAGAGATAACAAACACCAATTACCTTATTTCTAGTATTTTTTTTCCTGCTATTACAGATGATGTTGTTAAGAACATTTTTGAACATGTTCTCTGGTGTACATATGAAAGAAGTTCCCTAGAGTAGAGCAAAAAGTTGTTTGGAGCAGTATTGCTGGATCTCAGAATAGTCACAACTTTACCTTTGGTAGATAATGTTGAACTCCACTGTGGCTGAAATTATTTATACTCCACCAGTAATGTAAGGGTTCTATTGCTCTTAATTCTCATCTACACTTGACTTTTCAGGCTTATTAGGTTGGTGAATAAGTAATCGTGGTTTTACCATTAAAGTAATTAAAAGTAATGGCAAAAACCGCAATTACTTATGCACGAACTTAATACACATTAAAAGTTATTTGCTTTTTGAATTATGAGTCAGTTTTTTCATGTTCATTTAATTTTTGTGTGTCTTACTTGGCGATTTGACATTCATAGTCTTTGCGCATTTTGGGCATTGTTTTTTAAGTTGTAGTTGCTCTAAGTTAAGCGCTAGTGATTCAGCTTCCAAGTATTAATACACTTATATAGTCCACTTCTACATTGTTTTCGTGTTTTCCTGTGTGATTGGTAGAATGTGACTGAAGTGATGGTATATGACCTTCAAGCCTACGTCATAAAACACAATTTGGTGCCTTGTGGACCATCTTAGATCACCCTCTTTATGGAAAGCTAGCTGCCATGTTGTGAGGACACTCTAGGAGCCCTAAGGAGGGCTTCCTGTCAATATCATGTGAATGAGCCCTCTTGGATGTGAATCCCACATACAGCCTGCGTCAAGGCTTAAAATGACTGCAGCCCCAGCCAATATCTTGACTGTAACCTCATGAGATGCCCCTGGTCAGGGCCACCCAACTACGCTGCTTCTGAATTGCTAAACCACAAAAACATGAAGATAACAAATGCTTGTGGCTTAAGTTGCTAGGTTTTGGAATAATTTATGTACCAATAGAAAACTGATAAAATATTGATTTATAAAAGCTTCTCATACACAACTATAAAAGGATAAAAAATTGTTATTAATCATACATGTAAAAATTTTCTCATTTGTACTGCTTTCTTATACAAAATATATTTTGTCTTTCTAACTAAACTTTTTCCGGAATTCTACTAGAGCTGATACTGATATATTAAACCATTTTTTTCTGTTTGTTTTTCTAATATGTTTTCATCAAAACTTATAATTACAAAATTGTATTAATTTTTTATTGCTGCTAATTGCATATGATCAGGTTGTTTGAAACTGCATTCAGATTACTCAACTTATAATTAGTGTGTTTAACCTATTTTATCTATTTTGAGCAAATGTTTTTTATTTTATTTTATTTATATATATATATTTTTGAGACTGAGTCTCACTCTGTCACCCAGGCTGAAGTCTGGTGGCACGATCTCGGCTCACTGCAAGTTCTGCCTCCCGGATTCACGCCATTCTCCTGCCTCAGCCTCCGGAGTAGTTGGGACTACAGGCACCCGCCACCAGGCACAGCTAATTTTTTTGTATTTTCAGTAGAGACAGGGTTTCACCATGTTAGCCAGGATGGTCTCGATCTCCTGACCTCATGATCCGCCCGCCTTGGCCTCCCAAAGTGCTGGGATTACAGGCGTGAGCCACCACGCCCAGCTGTTTTACTTTATTGTTAGATTTTTGTTTATTCTCTGTTTTGTCTGTGCTTTCTTGTTGATTCATTTCTTTTACTGAAGTATGTTTTTGGACTGTGGATTCTACACATCCTTATTAAAACTATACTTTGAAGATGTGTTTGTAAAATAATATTTAAGCTAATCTATTTGTCAAGATTAAGAAAACACAAAGGCAAATTAACTAATTTTTAAAAGTGTGGGCTACAATACCATAGTAGGTCATAAAACCAACTTAGAACAGTGGGTCTCAAGCCATTTTCAGCTGTGGTGCACATTCAAAACTCATTTTACCTAACAATCAAATATATATATACACACACACACATATATATATTATATGTATGAATATAAAATAAGATGTTGGATTAAAAAGGTGTTTGTGCTGCATGGTAATACAAAATTAAAAAGGGTTTGTTATTATGAGTTATAGTCAGAATAATTTGAAGAATGTTGATTCTTTTCTCTATAAAAATTGACAAAGTTAACATGTTCTGTTTTTGTCGGTATTCCCCTGCCAACTTCCTAATTTTTATTACTAGTAGTAGGTGATTTTAGATAGAATGAGTATTATTATTTATATGAGATGCATATTTCAATGTTGTCATCTGTATTATTTTTTGTGACAATATTTATATCAAATCTATATTCTTGTTTTATTTAATTTCTTTAAATGCTTACCACCAGTTTTTTATAACCATAATAACCCTGTTACTGAATTTTTAAATTAGATTTTTCATCAGGTTGGCTATAGAATTTTTCTGAGTAATTTCTTGAGGAAGGTTTTATTATTTTAATAGGATTAAACCTAGGAACTGGAGAAGTATGACTTGAACAACTGTTAAAATTCACAAATATTTATGTACATATATGTATTCATTTGTGTGTGAGTTGTGTGTGTATTTGTAATCAATCTAAGGTGTAAAAGGTTTTGGGTCTTTCTAGCATGCATTTCAAAACTTAATAGACTGAAATGCTTTTTAAAATAACTTTTAGTTAACAAATATTTTAGAAATATCAGTTATTTGCCAAAAATTATTGTAGGCTCTGGGATGCAAAAAGAATATGACATCTGACTATAAATGGTTAACAAAAATATATGGGATGGAATTCATGTGCAGACCTTAATACAATAATGAAGAGGATGATATTAGTTAAATCTTTTCAAGCACTTAATGTGAGTATCTCATGCTATTCTGAGTTCTCTAGGAGTATTAAAATCATTTAGGGGTTAGAGAAACTAAAATTCAGGTGCTAATATTATCCCTATTTTACATTGATGAAATGGAGGCACAGACAGTTAAGTAATTTACTCAAGTAGACAGAAGAACTAGGACTTGATAACAGGTGGTTTAGTTCCAGACCTATATTTTAATTGATATTGAATATAATGTAATATAATAAGGTTGAGCTTTAAAATTATTTTAGAATTTCTACACATTTTTAATTAATAAAAAATTTTAGCAGGTGTCTTTTAATTCTAAATAGTGGATTGAGCTAACAGAGATGACCCCTACTACAAATATTTATAAATGCTGATTAAAACATGACCAAACAGCAAAGCATCTAAGCTTAAAATGAAAAACAAGGAGAAATTTTCACAAATTGGAAACACACAGAAAATTTAAAACCAAACAAGTGCTAAAGTTGGAAATGTGGTGACTCTGGGGGAGTGTGGCACAGAACATAACTGAAGCCCTGGAAAGGCTACCATTTTGTGAAAACAAATGAGGAGAAAAACTCTTCCCGCTAGTCAAAGTAAAGCTGTAGAGAATGTGACTTTGTGGCTCTGAACAAGAAAAAGACAGTAGTTGCCTATGAGAAAGTGGTGTGGTGCAGGAATCACAGGAGGTGACATTAAGGTAAACCTGGTACTGAGCAAGAGAATGCCTAATGGCTCCCCTTGCAGAAGCAAACACAAAATCCATGGTAGGGATGCTCCCAGGACAGGGAGCACAGGGACTACACAGTGAAAACCTCACTGTGAAAATAAGCTCACAATAAATATTGCTAATCAAATACTACACTACAAACTGGGGGATTGGCAATCCAAGAATTTCAGATAGTAAAACAATAGAAAGGGCTCTAAAAACTTATGTTTAAAATAATTCTGAAGATATAAAAAATATAAATCATAATAAAAAGTTACTATTTAAAAATCTCAGGGTAGAAAAAAATGACAAAACTTTATCAAATGAAAATAAATATACACATTTTATGATATATAAAATATTAATTGAGTGCCTGTGATGTATGCAGCTTTTTTTTTTTTTTTTTTTTTTTTTTTGAGACCGAGTCTTGCTCTGTGCCCCAGGCTGGAGTGCAGCGGCGCCATCTCGGCTCACTGCAAGCTCCGCCCCCCGAGTTCACGCCATTCTCCTGCTCAGCCTCCCTAGTAGCTGGGACTACAGGCGCCTGCCACCACGCCCGGCTAATTTTCTTGTATTTTTAGTAGAGACGAGGTTTCACCGTGTTAGCTAGGATGGTCTCGATCTCCTGACCTTGTGATCCGCCCGCCTCGGCCTCCCAAAGTGCTGGGATTACAGGCTTGAGCCACCGCGCCCGGCTGTATGCACTTATTTGTTAAGTGTACTGGGAAATATAACCAGGGGAGAAGATTTGATATTGTAGCAAACTCCTGAGAAGAGGGCAAGTGAGTGGTGCAGAGCTCTTGGGAAAGAAAGAGATTTGTAGGCAAAGGGAAGTATATGGGAGAAGAGTAGTTGGTGTGTTCATGGAACAAGAAGTAAGTCTGTGGCCTCTGAGTGGACTAAGGGGCAGAGCAGTGGAATAAAAGGTCACAGAAGTAGCTGAGGGTGGCAGTGGGGCGTGGAGGAGTTTGAAACTGAATGGACCTTCAGTTTTACTTGGAGTGAAATGGGAAGCTATTGGAGGGTTTTGAGTAGTTGTTACATGAGCTGTAAAGTATCTTTACCAGGAATATTGTGGCCACTGCTTGGAGAATAAACTGTAGGAAGAAAAGGGGCAAAATAAATCAATGAGGAGCCTACTACAAATACTTAGGAACTGAATGATGATGGTTTGAACCAGGGTGTAGCAGTGGAAGTAGAGAGAAATAACCAGGTTCTGTGTATATTTTTAAGGTACAGCCAGCATTTGCCTGGAGATTTGATGTAGGTGTTAAGAGAAAGAGAGGGCAGGATGATTAAGCCTATGTAAATCTAACAAGAATCCTAGAAGGAGAGACTAGAAAACGTGGGGAAGAAACAATATTCAGAACAATTTTAGCTAAGAGTTTTCCAGCATAAATAACAAAAATATCAATCCTCAGGTTAAGGAAGCATATGAAGTCCTGAAGGGGATATTAAAAAACAGATAATGACAGTGTAGAACATCAAAACAAAGAGATTACCGTTTCAGCAATCAAAGAAGAAAGACAATTAAATAACAAAGGATTGACAATTAAGCTGAGAACAGATTTCCAGGAGCAAAATAGATGCCTGACAATCATGGAATAATATCTTCATAGAGATTGAATAACTGTCAATCTGGATTCAGTGCATGACCAAAGAAATAGAGTGAAACAAAGATATTTTTCAGACACAAATGATTGAGGAAATAATCCACTCAGTGAACTTCACTGAAACAAACTGCTGAAGCATATGCCTCAGGAAAAAGGTCTAGACTATCAGAAGCCAGAACTTACTCATAAATATGAGGTTAAAACTAAATAAGCTCTAACTCAAATAACACCAATAGCAAATAATGTGGAATAATTAAAAACAAGATATCATCTCAAGAAAATGCTTTAAGAAGAAGTGTAAACTCTCATCATT
Organism: Macaca fascicularis; assembly: GCF_037993035.2. Classification (NCBI taxonomy): domain Eukaryota; kingdom Metazoa; phylum Chordata; class Mammalia; order Primates; family Cercopithecidae; genus Macaca; species Macaca fascicularis. The sequence goes on along the minus strand of NC_088388.1, from coordinate 90,948,973 downwards.
AATTAGAAGAAAGGACAAAAATGAAAATAAGAGCAAATATTCACATAAATATAAACATAATTAATGTAAATAGACAACAAACATAATGAAGAGGATAAACAAGCCAAAGCTGAATTCTTGAAAAGATGAATAAATTTGATAAACTCTTGGCAAGACTTATTAATAAAAAAAGAAAAGGCCCAAATAACCGATATCAGGAATTAGCCATTTCTACAGACATAAGATCATGAGAGCTTATAATGAACAACTTGTGCCAAAATTTTTGAATGTGTAGGTAAAATGAGTGAATTTTCTAGGAAAACTTAAGCCTATTAAATTGATGAAAGAAGAAACATAATTTGAATAGCCTACTAAATATTAAAGAACTTGAATTCATAGTCAAAATATTTTCCACAAAACATTCCAGGTACAATGTAATTTTTCTGGTGAAATTTACCATCCATTTAGGGAGGAAATAACATCAATCTTACACAAACTTTTTCAGAGAATAGAAAAGACTGGAATCTTACAGCTGCTGAAATATTAAAGGAACTAACTTGATCTTGGTTTTATCAAATGTGAATTCTACAATTTTCTACAAATATAAATGCTACAATTCTACAATTGTCTATCATGTTGGCATTAATGGATTGTAGAGTTATGAAAAAGTTTTCTAAATTATAAATAACAAATTCCAATCACCCTTACCAGAGGAAAGCCTCTATCTTAGCGATGAGACATCTTATTAATATTACAAAATCATTGTCACTTTAACAGGTGATCAAAGAGCATGTAGTTGAAAAACAAGATAAAAGTACTATAAGGATGTGTGATAAAAGCCCTTAAGAAGAACTTTTGATGTGTGATATGGTTTGGTTCTGTGTCCCCACCCAAATCTCACCTTCACTTGTAATACTTCCACATGTCAAGGGCAGGACCAGGTGGAAATAATTGAATCAGGGGGGGCGGTTTCCCCCATGCTATTCTTGTGATAGTAAGTTCTCAAGACATTTGATGATTTTATAAGGGGCATCCCCCTTCTCTGAGCTCTCATTCTCTCTCCTGCCACCCTGTGAAGAGGTGCCTTCTGCCATGATTTTAAGTTTCCTCAGGCCTCCCCAGTCATGCAGAACTGTGAGTCAGTTAAACCATTTCTTTATAAATTACCCAGTCTCAGGTATTTCTTCACAGCAGCCTTAGAAAGAACTAAAACAACATGTTTTCTAGATTTTTGTCATGTATTTGATATTTATCAATTTTTCAAAATTTATACTTTTTTCTGATTTATTTTCCCATTTGAAATACACATTTACTTTGTACCTAATTTTGGATTTGTTATTTTTCACTCTCTTTCTTAAAGAGAATATGCTTCAGATGACACAAACCTGGATCCACTTCTGTTCATGGGATTTTTGATAATTACTCAAGGATGTATGTAAAATATGAAGCATTGAGCCTGGTGCTTTGAAAGCAATAAATAAATACCAATGTTCTTGTTACAGCATTCTTGGAAAGTGGTTTCTCCAAACATAACAATCTGTGGAGGGGATTTTTATGTCATACTTACATGTTAGAAAAAAATGGCCCCTATTAAGAGATTGAATGGGCTACTTGTTCAACTGAGAGCTACAGGTAATCCAGCAGCACAGAAATCACCTGACTACTTGGCAATAACAATATAGAAAGATTTTTAGTTCAGATAGGAGGTTGGACTAACTTATCTTTCATGTCACTTTCAACACTATAGTGTCATTGTGATATGCTTTATGACTGCACTTTCTTCTCTTGGTCCGAAGAGATCATTTCCGGTAACAGGATTCTGAGCCCGAGGCCAGGATTTTGGAAATGATGAGAGAAGTCAGGTCTCGACCTCTGCGTGCAGGCATGGAAGGACAGTTTTGGGATGGGCTTGAACTGTGTCATAGGAAGATTGAAATGCCTGATTCAAGAGTTGTTTAAAATTCTGTGAAGTGCACATATCAATTCTAACTATCAGAACTGATTCAGTCACTCCTTAAATAACACTCTGTGGCAGTATTTAATTTTTTCAGCTAAATATATATCTAGCAAATTATGGAGGCATTTTGCATATATTCATAAGTCACAAGCCTCTGAGATGTGCACAAGTCACCCTGAACCTGAGCCTGTCGTTTTCATGCAACTGTTCTTTTTCCTTCCCTAGGTACATGCCACCAAGATAAATGCTTTTTACAGGATAATGAATTTCTGTCATTCCAGAGGCAGTTAGTTTGATCAGAAATTAAAGTTAAATATAGGTTCAAAGGGGGAAAAAAAGGTAATATTTAACTTTGGAAGGATACATTTGCCTTTTAGCTATCTGGAAAATGACAAAGGATTATTGTATCATTTCCTTTTGCAGAAAACAATTGCTCCTCAAAAGAAGGTTGGACATTGCTTTGTTTTTAATATTGGGTCATTTATTTCTTTTCTTTGGCCTTTTCTGTGTTTCTTCTTTGATTAACATACAATCGGTAAATCTATCTGAATACAGGGCTGCGATGAAACGTGCATGTGTGTTTGACATTGTTTATACTAGAAACCTATGAGAGGCTATTATATATGGGAGAAAAAAATGGAAATATCTCACTGTAGAAGTGAGACTCCTGGCAACCCAAAGGATATTTTCCATATACTTTAGTGGAAATAGGGCCTTTTATTCCCAGCATGTATTTCCCACATCATAAAAGTAAAAATTCCTCCTTTGTCAGACTTACTTTATGACTGGTTCTCTGACTATGTCCACACAAATCTAGAACAGCTCATAGCTTCATAGAGTCACTGAAAAAAATCTGTCAAATTGCGTAAAAAATTCTGACTGGCAAATTGACAGAAACCTGATTGGATAACTTTGCATAGTGGGAAGCATTGTGGTTTGTCTTTATCATCCTCAGCTTCTTATATTTGTCATTTTTTAAGATAATATTCTCTCATTTGTCAAATTTACTAAGGCATTTGGGTGTCCTAATCACTGTGCTAGGCATGAGGAAAGATCTAAAGATGTAAAGGATTTAATTTCTTTTCTCAGGATGTTCACCTCAGTGAGACAGAGGCACAAACAGCTATTATATACAACGTGAGGAAGGCAGGTGGGGCCAGGGTGCATACCTCAAACTAGCTGAGACACTGGACAGAATGGAAGGAAATCACATCTTGGGTATATCTCTGGATCCATAAAATATGTGAAAAATACAACTTAACTTTTTTCTATAACTTGACAATTTCTTATTTCTGTTAGGGGCTGATTAAAAACTAATTGCAGTTAATTTGTGGCTCACACTCTTAACATTTTCCTCGAATCTCATTACATTTCAGGAAGTTTGTTTGTTTGTTTGTTTGTTTATTTTGAGACGGAGTCTCACTCTGTTGCCCAGGCTGGAGTGCAGTGGCGCGATCTCAGCTCACTGCAAGCTCCACCTCCCAGGTTCACGCCATTCTCTTGCCTCAGCCTCCAAAGTAGCTGGGACCAGAGGTGCCCGCCACCATAGCAGGCTAACTTTTTGTATTTTTTAGTAGAGACGGGGTTTCACCATGTTAGCCAGGACGGTCTCGATCTCCTGACCTCATGATCCGCCGACCTCGGCCTCCCAAAGTTCTGGGATTACAGGCGTGAGCCACTGTGCCCAGCCAGGAAGTTTAGTTTTTAACAACGTATTAGGATGGAACCCATTGGGTCCTCTTTGTCAATAATCATGCAAGCATCCTCTGAGACCCCTGTTGTCCCATCCATTGCTTTGTCAGTGTACACAGGAGTCCCTGGAGACGTCACTTGTTTCCATATTAGCTTTGCCATATTCCAGTCATTCTTGGGGGCATGCATGTCATTCTCCTACACCTTAAGGGCCTCTGAGGTTCTCTAAGGCCCTATCTATCTGTATGTATCTATGTATGATGGAGTGATTTCTCCTCTGGAGTTGTTCTGCCTCATTCCTGAGGATGAGCCCAGGAGGAGGGCCCAACGCCCCTCTGTGGCACATGATGCCTCCCAGAGCTCATTCTGGGCTTGTCCCTTTGACACACATAAAAGCACCTCTGTGGCTGTCCTTTAATCTCTGCCTTCTCTTTCAATGGAATACCCTTGAGGGTGAAAGTTAGGGTAGGCCAACTTGTTCTTATGATATTTTTGCCAGTTTGTTGTCTAAGCTGCATACCCTTTGTATTTTCCCCAGTGCCTGAACCTCTAATGCATAAAAATCAGGGGAGAGACTCTCTCTCCGTGTGAGACTGTCACATTCATTTTCTAAATCCTTGAACACAGAAAGCCTGACTGGTGTAATGGGGAGAAATGCCAAATGGAAAAAAAAAAAGAAAATCTGGAAAAATATTTAATTATTGCTTTATGTTATTATCTTACCTCAACATTTACTTTTAGCAGAATATAGTTTTAGACACACCAAGTTGGAAATCATTTCAAGAGATTAACTGTGAAAGCCTCTCACCAAATGTAGGGATCATCTATCCACATGGGCAAAGAGCTATCTATGGAGTGCAAGGTGTTTTCTTGGCTGGTAAGTTTTTATGTTGGGATTCAGTCTTTCCTGTTCATGAAGGTTTAGTGCAATACTGCACATTGCTGCCTGATTAAACTTTAAATAAATCTCTTCATATAATTCCTCTGCTCAAAAATGTTCCTTTGTCCTCATTTATTATGGCTTCTCAGGACCTCATTATCTTACTTGGATGAGTACAAAAAGTTTGGAATTGATTCTCTAGTTTCTACTCTTTCCTTGTCCAGCCCATTGTAAACTCTGCTACTAGATTAAGCTGTCTACTTTTATCCTGGCATCCAAGGCTTCCCATGGAGCCTACCATGGTTTAGTCTCTGTGCTGTGAAGGATGAACTAAGTGATCTGGGGTGTTGAAACCCCATCCATTCTAAAGAGAGAACAGATTCTTGATAGCTCCTTGGAGATAACCAGTAAGCCTTTGGAATATTTTGCCTGATGAGAGTGTCTTTATATACCTGAAGCCTTGAGATATCCCAGATAGTCTATGCTAACAGTATGATTTATGGTGGCTGCCTTGGACCATGCTGCTATCAGTTGCATGCCTGGAGGGACTGGAGAATAAGTAACTAAGGTCAGCCATGAAGACCTCCACGCCTACATGACCAACTCCCAATAAAAACCATGGACATTGAGGCTTGGGTGGGCTTCCCTGGCTGGCAATACTCTATACCTGTTTTCACACATTATTGCTGAGAGAATTAAGTGCTGTTGGTAAGAGTCCATTGGGAGAATACAACTGGAAGCTTGAATGTAGTCTCTACTGGACTCTGCCCCATGTACTTTTTACCTTTGTTGATTTTATTCGATAACACTTTTTTTTTTTTTTTTTTTTTGGAGACAGAGTCTCTCTCTGTCGCCCAGGCTGGAGTGAAGTGGCGCTATCTCAGCTCACTACAAGCTCCGCCTCCCAGGTTCATGCCATTCTCCTGCCTCAGCCTCCCGAGTAGCTGGGACTACAGGTGTCTGCCACCACGCCTGGCTAATTTTTTTGTATTTTTAGTAGAGACGGGGTTTCACCATGTTAACCAGGATGGTCTTGATCTCCCGACCTCATGATCCTCCCGCCTCGGCCTCCCAAAGTGCTGGGATTACAGGTGTGAGCCACCGCGCCCGGCCTATTCAGTAACACTTTGTAATAAACTGAAATCATGAGTATGTCAATGAAAAGAGTCAAACTCTGTAAAATATTTGAAGAGATTTATTCTGAGCCAAATATGAGCGACCATGGCCCATGACACAGCCCTCAGGAGGTCCTAAAAACATGTGCCCAAGGTGGTTGGGGCGCAGCTTGGTTGTATACATTTTAGGGAAGCGTGAGGCGTCAGTCAAATACATTTGAGAAATATATTGTTTTGGACCAGAAAGGTGAGACAATTCTAAGCAGGGGAGCTTCCAGGCTATAGGTAAATTTAAACGTTTTCTGGTTTACAATTGGTCTAATTTGTCTAAAGGCCTGGGATTAAGAGAAGGGAAATATTCAGGTTAATATAAAAGATTGTGGAAACCAAGGTTCTTTTGAAGTCTTAGAGTGGCTGCCCTTAGAAACATTAGATGACAAATGTTTCGTACTCAGACCTTTAAAAGGTGCTAGACTTTTAGTTAATCTCTTCAGGACTGGGAGCGCCTGAAAGGAAAAGATCTAGCTATTTAAATAGAGATTCTTTACAGATGCACATTTGCTCCCACAAAGGATGGCTTTGCAGGACCATTTCAAAATATGACAAAGAAACATGTTTTGGGGTAAAATATTTTGCTTTTCTTCTTTGTCACGTAAGGTTATGCCAGAGTCAGATTGGAAAATAAGTCATAATATATAGATTTAAATAAAACCCATCTGATGACAATTTATTGTTTGTAGGTCATGACTCCCCAGACCCCTTATATTTGAATTTGGGCAACACAAAAAAGTCAGAGCTTAGCAAATTTCTGAGTTACTTGAGTCCTTTTCGAAAACCAGAAAACCTGAGGGTGATTGGGTATGGCATGACTTTCACATCTTGCTCAATATACCAAGCTTTTCATTCATATCTAATGGTTTACTTTTAGGAATGCTTGTTCTGGGCTTTCCTATGCCCAAGTATTTGTTTATCCTGTCTCTTCTCCATAGAAAGAAATAGGTGAATGAATGCAGGCAAAAGAATCACAAAATGGCTTATTTCAAATACTCAGCTGTTCTACATACTTTGACTTTTGAAATATTCTTTTTAATATTTTTGTAGAGATGGGAATCTTGCTATGTTTTCCATGTTGCTCTCAAACTCCTGGTCCCAAGCAATCCTCCTGCTTCGGCCTCCCAAAATGTTAGGAATATAGGTGTGAGCCACCATGCCTGGCCTGAATTATTATTAAGATATGTTCTTTCACGGGCTTGATGTTCAGAGATCAGTTTAAATATTAACATAAGATGTCCTGGCCATGCTCCCAAACCTCCAGCCATTTCTCTACAACTCCTTGAATCTAAAATATTTTCCTGATTTTCTTTTTGTACAATTTATCACCTGAATCAATTGTTTGTAACTTCCAGTTGTTTTGCCTTTCAGATTGGCAGACAGCATACTTCTGACCCCATGAGGAAATTTTTCATCCTTATTTCAGATCCACACACATAACAACTGCTTTTAAATGCTAGAAGGTTGAGACAATTTGAAGAAGAGGGCTAAAGTCTCAGACCTAGCAACCTGTATGTCTATACAGATCTGAGGCCTGCATTTGCTATTCCTCTGGGCAACAAAATACATGCATACATCTCTATGTAGATACTTTCTGGTGAAGAGAATCTTAAGTATTCCCTATACAACTATTAATAATTGAGACTGAAAATGTTTATGCTTTATTAAAATGTATTTTCATAGGAGAGATGTGTAATCTTCTCTTACAGGAAATCCCAATTGTTACAAACAAGATATAATAACAACAGTTCAGAGGCAAACAAGTAAATAATTTACATTTCTAAGTAGCAGAGCCTGGAAATATGCAGGTTTACACTAGAAATTCTTCAAGATCTCATATAAAGAAACTGCATAAATTATCAGTAGCTCTGTAGAAGCAGATGCATGATGTCATGACAGCATTAAAGAGAAAAAAGGGGTAAGTTGGCCTCTACTGCCGAGGTCTGGGTAAAACAGGAGTATTCTCCCATGGGCACCTGCACTTTAGTTAATGCTGCAAGCAGCTTTCCATTGTTGTAGGCCAGCTTTTGTCTGTACCGAGTAATCAGGGATCAGGTGAAAACTGGAAGCAATCAGGTGAAAATGCTTCTGGTTATAAATGACAATGCAAACTTAAATGTAAATCTCAGAGGCCTAACCTTGGAATTTAGAATAAGAAGTTTCTAGTATTCTCTCCCATGGAGGGCTATTTCTATGACATCAGCTCTCCTTGCTAACTTACATTACCTGAGAAGAAGAATTTTTTTTACAAAAATCCCATTTCTTCCCTCAACAGTTGCCTAAAAGGTTGAAACCTGTGTGGTAGGTTTGGCTCCAGCAGTCAGGAGGTCTATTTTGGAAGCTCAGTGCTACCATCGAGATGGTAGATGGTGTATCATGAGCTGAATGTGGCCTTAGGCAAGTAATTAAAACATTGAACCTCAATATCCTCATCAATAAAAGGGGGATAATAACTGCCCTGCCTGCTTCACAGAGATACTGTGAAAATCAGCTGGAAGCATGAATATGAAATGCTCTGACACTAAGCTACGTGGAAATGTAAGGTTTATCTTTTCTGTTCTTTTATTCTTTTAAAAACTTCACCAAATGTCTTCATCACCCGGTAAAGACAACAGTGTATTCATGAGCCACAATATGAAGATGCTGTTAATAAATTTGAACCAGCTCTGCCTGTCTGCTGACCTACTATGCTTGTGCTGTTTGCAGACAGGAACTGTACTTTCTTGGCAAAACCAAAGGTGTCTGGCCAAGACTGGCCACTGCCTGAGGAAGGCAGAGAAGATCTCTGAGAGGAATTCCAGTTCACAGGATTCAAAGAGCATTTAGCCTTGAACCCTGAAAGTGGTTCTTCGTAGAGAGCATTTTACTTTCATGGGCTTGACTCAACTATTTTGTTTTTCTATTTTTATATTCCTCCAAATAACATTAATTTTGACAGATCAAAGCTGGAAAGAAATAACAGCTGTGAGACCAAAGAGAAGACAATTTTTTTTTCTGATTGGAGGTAGAGTGTATGTATGAGGTAATATAAAGAGGAAAAGACTTAGGACTTTCCTCAAGAAGTTAATGGTCCAGTTTTGAAAGAAATGTGCACCTAAACAAGAGGTGAAGTTAGGGGAAAAGGTAGGCAGAAGAAACACAAAGTAGGCTGTTGAATGGTGCTGGGGGAGAGACTCTGGAAAGGCTTATGGACAAAGAAGATTGAACAAAGGAATACTGAAGATTACTCCAGAATGTCTAATATAAATGCAAAAGTCCAGAATTCCTCTAGGAGGAAATTTCCACTCTATGAAAAACTTGGTGAAGAAAAGGCAATAGTTTAAAAAAAAGAGAGAGAGAGAGAGAGAGAGAGAGAGAGACCTAACTGAGTTTATCTCTTGAATTGTGGAGAGGAAGCAACCAAGTAAGGCCTTTCAGAAAACAGACTCCCTGGACGGGCAGAGGTAGAGATAGTGAGGGATGGGGGCGGTCTCATACCTGGAACCACTGCCAACAGTAAACTTTGTTGTCTTGTTTTTATACATAACTGTTTCTGCTTTCTTATACAAATACCTCTATTGATCACCTTGAGCTACACATGACTGAGAGCATCATGCATGGATGAATGTAAAGTGCATGTGTGTGTGCATGCCTATACATGTGCATGCTTAGGGTGGCACAGGCAGAGGTGGTAATTAAAAAAATTCCATTTGTAAAACAATTTACTATTCAGTATTCAACAAATATCAAGCACAAATTGTGCACTAGATGTAGCAATAGGGTCTACGGTACAGTAATGTTCAATTCAGATATGATCTGTATCTCCATTGAGTTTATAATCTAGATTATAGGAGGGGTAAATTCTAGGAGATAAGGCTTTTCGGGGTCTATTTTATTCCTTTCATAGCATATTGGCAATTGTCTGGTGGGCTAAGCTAAAAGTTACATTTTCATAAAAAATAATCCCATTTCTTTGCAATGAGATAGAGCATTAAGAATTTAGGTGAAGTCATAAACGTGATCAGCACAGCAAGCTGCACCAAGGCGCATAGTAATTGAGGCCACAGGGAAAGCTTAAAATGCCATTGATTTATTGTGCACACAGGCATCCCAAGCCTCTGATATGATAAGAAAGCAAAGTGGAGGCAGGCTGTAAGACGATGAGGCAAATCACATTCCATGGGAAACCAGGAGCTCCTCAGAGACTGTGATCTGAACTTCCACAGCTGCTTAGCGTTAGGGAGTTTGGTGAAATGTGGATTCGGATGAGGATGGGAATACAGGGGAGAGGCATAAGGGCCCAGAGAGACACATGAAAACTTTCTCCCACCAGCAGTTGCATGGAAGTCTGACATAGTATATTTTCCAGCTCTGTGGTCAGGTGAGGCGGGTGTCTCTCGGTCAAATAGTCCCTTTAAAGCATGGAGGTATGTGCTGTCTAGGCTGGAGGGGAGCAGGTGCTTGGCTGATTTTAGGTGGAATCACAGAGATGGAGAGAGAAAACTAAAGCCAAATTCAGGTGCCAGGGGGCCTTCCATTTAATAGTCCCAGAGGGATTCAGGCACCATGGGCCCAGGGCCATGACAGTTAGAGCTGTGAGTTTTATAACTTCCTGTGTTAGTCATCTTGTGTTGTCCCCTATACATTTCCTTCTAGTCATTGGCAATAAAACTCTTATAATGAAGAAGTGTATTTTTCTTCAGAGGCAACAGGATATTAAATCACCTTCTGCAGCCGTAGTTTTTTCCTCCTTCCTCTTGTTGTTGAGGGAGAAAGAAATGAGAGAGTAGTGACTACTTTGAGAAGATGGGAAATTGGGTTGTAGTCTCAGGTTTTTTGCTTGGAAGAATTTGAACTGGACACTGTCTCTGAGCTGATCTGCATGAAAACCCTGAAGCTAGTCTTACACTTGATTCCAAATGATTATTTTCTTTTTTCTGTAGTATTTTTGCATGCTTGCGTACTTTTCATTTTCCATTTGCCTATCCCTCCCAACTCATCCAGCTTCCTCCTCTGCTTTTCTCTATCCTGTCCTATACCCTGAGTGGGCTGACACCTCAGATAATCACACCTCCTTTGCTGCCTGGATTCCAATAAGGCTTAGCTTATGAAAGGCAGTCATAAGAAATTGGAGGGTGGGACAAGGAAGAGGTCACGGTATTCACTCCTTACTTTTTTCTGTGCTGGACACATTCTATGGCAGAGAATGTCCCTCTGGGAATACATCTCCTGCTGGGCAGCCCTTCTCCAGGGTTCCCATGTTTACTGGGCTTTGTTAGTGCTATTTCCTCCCCTTGCCTTTCTAAGCCTATGGTGGTGGTGGCTTTTGATTCTTGATAGTTTTCTATGTTCTCCACCATTTTTGCTGACTTGTCCAAAGTTGCTCATGCCTCTGTAGATAATCCCTTCCTTGAAGTCTGAGTATGATTCTGTTCCCTGCTAAATATAGCTCAAAAGAGCTACTTAAAGGTAGGCTCTGTATATAATTAGTGTTTTTAACCATTTTGTTTCTAGGCTTAGTCAAGTGCCAGACACTGAAGAAGCTAACAGATTCAACTTCCTCCACATCTAATCCGTGAGGAAATCTGACTGGTTTTACTCTAACACATAGCTTAAACTCATCACATTCTTTCCATCTTCAGTGCTATAACCCCAGTTCCAGTGGCATTAATTGTCATCTGGATTCTGCAATAGCCGATAGCCTCCAATTGGTCCCTTTGTTTCTCCTCTAGTACCATGCTGTCAAGTCTCTACACAGAAGCCAGTCAAAGTGTTCTTTTATAAATTTGAAGTCAGATCATGTCACTCTCTGCCCAAATGTTTCCAATGGCTTCCCACTGCATTAAAATTAGATTAAAAGTTATTGCCCTGGGCAACAAAGCTCTGCATGATCTGGCCATGCCTACCTCCTAGAGCTCATCTACCTCTGCCCTGTCTGGTCCACGAAGTACTTATTACTCTGCCTTCTTGAAAATGACAAACTTATTACATCTTAAAGTGACATCTATGCATTGTATTATTTCTTCTGTGGGCTCTCACATGACTGGTTCCTTCTGGTCATTCAGTTCTCAGCTCCGACTTTCTGAAAGCATCTCTTTCTGGACACTCGAATACAGTGCCTTGTTCCTGCCCAAGTCATTCTTTAGTATATCATTTCATTTTATTTTCTCATGGAACTCATCTCCATCTGAAATTATAGCCCTTATTTACTTACTTTTTTGCTTAGAGTCTGACTCTCTAATGAGAAGGGAAGATCTATGAGAGCAGGACATATATAGGAAAATATCTTGCCAATCTTATTTACTACCATTGTCTCTGCAATGTATAGGAATGCCTAGCCCATAAGTGCTACACACACGCACACACACATGCACACACACACACACAGACACACAGAGGAATGGAGAGAAAGAGAGTAGGGGGAGAGAGAGAGAGAGTTGAAAGATTTACTGATCAGCATTCTTCTCAATGCTTTACATAGATTATTTAATTTAATCCTCAGTACAACTCCATTCATCAAGAACTATTATTATACTTGTTTTACAAATGAAGAAACTAAGCACAGGGAAGTTAAATTACTTGCCAAAGGATATACCCAATTAGGAAGTAGCAGAGCCAAAATTTGAAATCTGGCCATCTGGCTCTTAGCTGCTGTTAACTGCTAAACTATACAGAGTCCTAACATTTGTTCAACATATTAATGAACACTTCCTGTCAGCTTCTTCCGTTTCACACTTGGACTTTAGGAAAAAAGAAGCTATCTAATTTTTAAATGTGGGAGCCTGCCTGACCCCATGCTGAGGGATTTTCTCCCCTTGAAAAAAGATACTATGGGCCCAGGACAGCCAGTGAGGCACAAATCTCTTTCTTGAATGCAAGCCCTGTGGGGAAAGTTTCCAAAGAGCCCCAGAAGTGCTGAGCCTGTGGTCTGCCAGAAATGTGGCCCGGAACTTCACGGCAGGAATATTTTTTTCTCAGTTTTCCCTCATTAACTAATTCAGAAAACATTTAATAAGCAGTTCTGTTGCACCAGACACCTGAGACACAGAGATGAATAAGACAAGGGCTCTGCTCTTAATGAGTTTATAGGCTGGTGGAACATCAACTCTACTTTTGGGCACACATTGTACTTGTTCATCTATTTTTATTTTGAATCAATTAAAAATGAAAACTTAGAGCAGTCATCTGAACTGACCAACTCTGTGCCTGGAATGGAGCTGCAACTTTGTCCAGTGCTGAAGCTGGCCTCAGGTTCATACTCATGCTATGAAGCCCAGTGTTCACAGATGCATCTACATCTGTAGTGCTGTTGCTTTTACAGCTCCCTTTTTGATGACTGTGCCATAGTGGCTGCCCATTTGGAAGTACTTGCCAACTTTTTGAAACTACCCTTTTCTCTCTCAGCCTTAATCCCATTTTGACAAGTAACACTCCGGCACAGGCTTTTCTGCATTAGAGCAATGTTGCTCCCATGGCGACCTTCATCTTCACTCTCCTTTGGCACTGGAGGAAATTACCTACACCCATTTATCACCTTTTTTGTAATTCAGTCACTCCTATTCATTATTTCTGTATCTGTCTTCCAATTGCTTCCAATTTGTCTATTTCAGTCTATTACCCAAGCACCTGAAAACCAACATGGTCTACCACATGGCAGCTCCATATGGGGATCACCTTGCAACCATGTGCAGTAATGCGTCTTAAAATACAGCCAAGAAATGCACCCTGTTTTTTATTCAGTTTCACTGCACCATAAGCTTATGTTGAAGTGTCTAATATCACCTTCCTGTTCTTTTTTATTCTTTTTTTTTTTCTTGCTGGTCTTGTTGCTTTCCAGTTTTCTCCCTGGAAATTTAAATAGCTGTGTTTCAGGTTCCTTTCCTCCAGATGTATTAACTTTCAGGTCTCCATGCTGAAACTCATTTGGTCATTTCCTGACTGTATTTTTAAGCACTGAAGCCACTTTATATAACGTGCCTGTCCTTGGTGATTTTGCTATGCCTTTTATTTCAGCTTGATCTGCAAATTTAATTAGTGAGTTCCTTGTCTTTCCATTTTAAAGAGTACATAAGATAATGTCAGTTCTCTACAACAGCAGGTGGATAATAGAAACAAAGAAGGAGGGAGGTTGTACCTTGAACTGCTCTCTGCAAAGTAAGGAGTGAGAGAAATCAAAGAAGATGTGGAAGACATGACACAACAGCTGGGAATGTGACCTTACTGTAGCAAATGCCCCCAAAATTTGCTGGGCTGTTGCTGCACAGATGGTGTGGCAGTACCTACCAGTACAGTTTCAGAAGCAAAAAAGCAAAAGAAGATTGAGGCAGAGAAGCACAGTCTCAGTTTAGAAAAGGGCCTAGGGAGACACAGCCTCAAATATGAATGGCTTTTGCAATTTAATCTCTAGGAATAAAGTTAACATCTGTGTTAGGTCAGATTTTCGGGAAACAGACTCAGATGGAATTTTACTGGGGAGTTCTCCCAGAAACAACACCTGTGAAGGAGTGAAGGCCGCAGGGCTGGGGAGAAGGAGTAACTGGACTATTAAATAGTATAAACAGGACCTCAGCCGATCTCACAAGCTGTCTTAAGCTGGGATGCCTCTTCAGCAGGATCATACTTTGAGGCAAGGGGCTAAGCCTTTATATCCCCACATGGGCCGGTCACTGGACTTGAGCTGCCTGTATAAAGGGAGCATGAATTTGAATGAGGCTGCTCTTGAGGAAGGCCCATTTCTGGAAAGGAACTTGGCTGAGATTCATTGCAGCCAACTCTCTCAGCAGTTGGGAGAATGAGCTCTTCAATCCTGGAGGGGATCTGGGTGGCTTGCCACATCACCCACTACAACATCTTAGAAAGACCATGCAAACTCACAGCAACATCTCACAGTATGCATTCCCTATTCAGCATTCAGCAAAAGACTTCTCTCTTATGTCTCCTGTGACTCAGCTGTCATTTGGCCTTCTTGACTGCTCCTTCCCAGTCTCCCATTGTTCTCCTTTTTTTTTTTTTTATTTGCCTTTTAAATAGGGACACATTCATTTGTTTCTTCAACAAGTAATTATTAAGTGCCCATTTTGTTCCAGGTCTTCTGTAATATACTATTTTTGACTCTTTTTTTAACTCCTTTTTTTTTCTGCACAGTCTTATCCACTTAAATTTTGCCTTGATCCTCTCCTCTAGTAATTTCCAATTGTTTAAGTACAGCTTTAGCCTCATTTCTAAAAGAGCAATCCAATTTCTAACTCTCGGCTGGTGTGCCTCACATTGAATGTGTCCAGTAGTGGAGTCAGTCAGTATCTTCCCCTGATCCAAGCCTATCTCATTTAATGAAACATCACATAGCCAGTTTCACAAGAAGGAAATATCTGGCGTGGTCTCAAATCTTGTTGTTGAAAGTACAGTTCATCAGCATTGACATCATCTGGGAGCTGCTTAGAAATACAGAATCTTATGCCTCACCAGACCTACTGAATCAAAATCTCCATTTTGACCAGAACAATGATATATATGCATATCAACACAGGAGAAGCACAGATCTAAAACTTTCTCCTCCTCCAAAGTCCATACACAATAGGTAGCTAATTCTGCTTTGTCTCTTAGTCCCTCTCTCAGGAATATTAAAATAACTTCCTAAGAAATCTTACTGCAGTCTTTCTCTTCTAATTGATCCTTCAGACCTATGTATACCTATCATTCTAAAACACATCACGTCCTCTTGCATAAACTTTGAATTGCTGCCACTGGCTAAGGGATAAAGTCCAAGTCCCATCATGAAGTTCATACCCTATCTTTGTTTTCCCCTTCCACATACTCACACTCTAGCCTTACTCCTTTACTCTTAATACACATTTACACCATTACACGTTTACCACCATCATGTCATCTTTCATGCTCTTCTTTTGTAGCATTCTATTGCCTCTTACTTTGTCTATGCAAACCTTACTTAGCTTTTAAGATCAAGCCTAAATGCCTTGTCTTCCCTCAAGCTTCCTGCCTGAGTGAATACCAAAACACATTGGTCATCTCTATTTTGCAACATTTTCATTCTACCTTGTATGAAGCCTGTCTTTTGTACCTAGAAAAAGACTTAACACATCATAAGGATACACACACACACACACGCACACACAGAGTCATATCTCACTTAATGATGGAGATATATTCTGAGAAATGTGGCGTTACGCAATTTCATTGTTGTCCGAACATCACAGAGTATACTTAAACAAACCTAGACAACATTGCCTACTGTACACCTAGGCTATATGATGTAGCCTATTCCTCCTAGGATACGAATCTTTATAGCATGTTACCTTACTGAATATTGCAGGCAATTGTAACACAGTGGTAAGTATTTATATTTCTAAACAGAAAAAGTGCAGCAAAAATATAGTATTGCACTTTTATGGAACCACCATTGTACATGCAGTCTGTCATTGACTAAATATTGTTATATAACACATGACTATATATGTGTATGTGTGTCTATACATATGTATGTATGTGTGTGTGTGCATGTATCTCAAAGGTCTGCTAACCATAGTATCTAGACTTTGTGAAACAGTCTTAATTTCAGTAAGTTTTTAAATTTTCCCATGAACATATGTTTTATATTTGATTATGAACTTAAAAATATGGTCCTCATTTTCATCGTCTCTACACTGCATCACTTCTGACATAGGCTTTGGGGGTGCTGCATTGTTCAATGTTCAATGAATGGTACATTATGCTGAGCACTCCAGGGCAGGTTCATCTGAGGTTTTCCCATTGTTTTCCCCAAGCCTGGCTGCTTGACTTCACATCTACACATCCTGCCCTCCTCCCTTCTCTTTCCCTGCCTCCCCTTCTTTCCTACTGCCAGAGTGGAAGGAGAGAGATCTATTTCCCTTTGCTAACTCTGTCTGAAGTGGCGGAGTTGATCAATGAGTTGCGGTGCCTGTCCAGGAAAGCCAGTTTGATTGTCCTCCTGTGGCTGGGCTGACAGCATTCAGTCTTTTATGAACTGAATAGTGAAGCATTCTTTGTAGCTGGGTTTCATCTGTTTATGGTGGAGTCCAGCTGTATTTTTTATGTCTGCTGTTGTTATATTGTTGCTATTGGTATTAATCTCCTGCTAGTTTATTTGCTGTAGATTTATAATGGCTTTACAACATAAAAATGAAAAAAAGAGAGAGATCAAACTTTAGTTACTGAGGAGGTCCAAATGAAAGGGTGAAGATACTGGGGGCTAATTAAAACCTACATAGCTTCATAAGTCTATCTGTATGAACCCTGCTAAAGCAATCCCTACTCTATGAGTAAGAGAAAGAGCAGCACGGAGTGAGGTGCCCTCAATATCAATTTGATTTTCAGTACTAGTGGTTAAAAGGGTACTTTCAAAAAATTTTTCATAAATATCTACAATTCCAGCTTAGGACTGTGGCCACATTCTTAAAACTCCATATTCTATAATTTTCATAGCAAAGTTTGTACATCAGATTCCTCTAAGCTTGACAGACACTGTAATTTTCTTGGCACACATGTTTTGCCTAAAAATGAATGCATTTGTCAAAGCAGGAAGACACCAGTGATAGGTGCCTTGAAAATAATTAGATAGATAATCCCCCTTTGATAGGTGAGCTATTCAAAAAATTAAATTTTAAAATATATTCAGACTTCAGTTTCATTAACATACTTCATTAAAATGCTTTAACATTCTTTGCTGAAAAATTGAAGTAGATAAATAAACTTTAGTTAGGGAGATAACCCACTAGAGTATACCTTTATATCTGACTTTCTCCTGAGGAGATTGCCCATGTATTAAGACTGCCATTTATGGAAAAGTTACTTATAGGAGGAAAGAGACATACGATTGAGATCCTTAAGTAAGACAAGGGTTAAAATGCCTGCAGAAAACAACGAATGCTTCAAGCTTCAGATTTGTCTCTTCTGCGGGGAAGCCATTATGATTGGTTCCACTTTCTTTTGCTGTCCTCAAACAGAGCTAATTATTCCCCTCATTACACTGTTGCTCCTTCTTTTTGACTCCTCTTTCATGGCGCCTATCATGTGGTAGAACACATACCTTTCATGTGTTTGTCATTCCTATGAGACTGTGGGTTCCACATGGTAGCTGAATTGTTATATCACCACAGTCATCATCTCCTCTTTATCATCACTTCACCAAAGCTAATGTTTATTGAATACTTACTATAAGTCAACCATTATGATAAGCAATTATATGAAATCTATGAGATAGTTACTTGAAAAGCCTTCATTTTAGGGTGAGGAAACTGAGGCTCAGAGACCTTTAGTGAGTATTACTCACTTCCATAACCTCATTGCCTAGCACTCTGTTGGCACAGAGTGGGCGCTCAGTAATATTTGTTGAATAAATGCCTCCTTAGATAATCTCTGTAGTCTATTACTTATCTATAAAATTATCTATACAGTTGAATATGAAGACTAACTTGAAAATATTCTCTCCTGCTTGTTTAATTCAAACTTAGTTTAATAAGTACATTTCATGTTTATCTTGGTTGATTTTGATTCTTATTGACAAAGATAGAAATGATCTAGAGTTTCCTGGGAGATGAACATGTAAAATGGTGAAAACTTTAGGGGCACTGTTAAGGTGACTCTGGACTATGAGCTCTGAAATATACATATACTATCTGCTCAATTTCCCCCAACCACTTTCAATTCATGTCGGTGTTCTGTCTCAATTGTCCGATTCATTTATTCATTCAACAAATTTTGAGCTTAGACACAGTCCTAGGCCTTAAGATATAACAGAAAGAATAGCTGCTCTCAAACTGCTTATAGTCTAGTGGAGATAGGTAGTTAGGACAGGATAGAACTTGGTAAATACCACCACAGAATTTAACAAAGAAACACAAAAATGATAGCTAACTTTGTCTTATGAGATGTCAGGAAAGGCTTCCTTCTGTATTAAGATCTGAAAAACAGGAGGCAAAGAAATTGTAGGAAGAGTATTTCAGGACTAGGAATGTGCAAAGATCTTAAGGAATGGCTATCAGAACACACATGGCTATCAGAACATGTTTGAGAAATTGCAAATAGTTCAGTATGATTTGAACATAAATGTGTGCTTACAGACAAAGATGTAGAGAGAAACAGAGGTCAAATAATGAAGGCTTTTGTATGTCACACCTGTCCATTTCAACCAAGGAAAGGCAAGGAAAAGTTATCAAAGAGGTATAAGGATGAGAGTAAATGTAACATTTTAATTTTGAATATGCTGCTACAAGCAATAGATAGAATTTTCATCCTACAAGTACTTACTATGTATCAAAACACAGTAGTATGCAATACTTGGTGGATCAGAGGGGTAAAACTGGAGGCAAGAAGATCAGTTGGCAAGGAGAATGTTAGAGTATATATTGAAGAAATAATATATTGAAGAGGTAGAAATATTTGTAGTCTATTTTCTTGATATTCCTTCATAATGAGGACAATCATGAAGTAAGAGTTTATAGTTCAGTACAGCTACATAGACTTACTACTTAGCTTATAAGTACTTCACCATGTCCTTATCTGACAGACATCTACTAACTAGACTGGAAAATGGTTCAGTGGAAAGGGTAAATACTTTGGAAGGAAACAGTTTTGAGTTGAAATTACAGCTCTGCTACTTTTTAACTGAGTGGATGTGAGCACCTGTCTCATGTAGGCTCTTTATTTTTTTTAAATGTTTATCAGTACCTAGTAGGTATATATTTATGGAGTACATGAGATATTTTGATACAAGAATACAATGTATAATAATAACATCAGAGTAAATGGGGTATCTATCACCTCAAGCATTTATCATTCTTTGTGTTACAAGCATTCCAAGTATACTCTTTGTTATTTTAAAATGTATAATAAATTACTGTTGACTGTAGCCACCCTACTATGCTATCAAATACTAGATCTTATTCATTCTCTCTAACTATATTTTCATACCAGTTAACCCTCCCTACTTCTCCCCAGCTGTGCACTGCCCCTCCCAGTCTCCTGGTACCCATCGTTCTACTCTTTGTCTCCATTAGTTCAATTGTTTTAATTTGTAGTCCTCACCAATGACTCTGAATATGCAGTTTCTTTTTCTGTGCCTGGCTTATTTCACTTAACATAATGACCTCCAGTTCTATCTATGTGGTTGCAAATAACAAGCTCTCATTCTTTTTTATGGCTAAATAGTACTCCATTGTGTATATGTACCACATTTTCCTTAACCATTTATCTGTTGATGGACACTTAAGTTACCTCCAAATCTTGGCCACTGTGAACAGTGCTGAAATAAACATGGGAGTGCAGATATCTCTTCAATATCCTTATTTTCTTTCTTTTGGTAATATACCTAGCAGTGGGGTTGCTGGATTATATGGTGGTTCTATTTTTGGCTTTTGGGGAACCTGCAACCTGTTCTCCATAGTGGTTATACTAATTTCCATTCCCACCAACAGTGTACCAGGATTCTCTTTTCTCCTCATTCTCTCCAGCATTTGTTATTGCTTGTCTTTTGAGTAAAAGCCATTTCAACTGGGCTGAGATGGCATCTCATTTCATGCAGGTTCTTAAGACAGGCAATTCTATTCCCTTATTTCCCTTGTAGAAACCTCACCTTTACATGACTTCCATTTATATCTTTCTTGTAAAATGGCAACATATTAGGTTAATGCCATCAAAAGGGAGTCAAAGTTAGAAAACAGGGAAGAGGAAAGAATGAATTATATCTCAGAAACTTAGAGTAATATGTCTTCTTTGAAGGGTAATCTCATTTGTCAAAATTCTTGCCTCATAAAATACCAAAAGCATGTATCTGAAGATTATTTTTTCTGTTGTGTGGTAGGTCATCATAAGATAATTTTAGTTGGATCAACTTTTTTGCAACTATGTACTAGTACTAGGTGTGATGAGTACTTCCCATGTGTAATCCCAGTCAATACTCACCGTGAATACATGGGGTAATTATGCATTTATTTTGCAGATGGGAAAGCTGAGGTTCAAAGAGACAAAGGGACATGTCCCCCCAGAGCACCAAGAGGGCTGAGCCCCACTTTTAAGGTCATCAAGCTCTAAGGTACCTCCAGGACTCATGGTGATCTTTTCCATGGAAGAAACATTCAAGTCACAGGAAGAAAACACTGGAGAAATAATGTCCCTTTCTGCCCTCAAAAAATGTGTAATATGGTTTAAAGCACATATAGCAGTGATGACTAACAAGTCTCTAGCTGCCACTCTATGTTCACCTGACATAGACTGACCATGCTGATGAGGATGCCAGTATAACCTTTTCTCACCCCACCTTATTCCCAGGTACTGATCACCATGGCCCTGCCATCATTCCCCGCGGGCTCTTTGGAAGACCATGGCAGTATGAGTGTGCCAAATGAAGTATCGTGCACAGGCTGTCTCAGCTGAGGATTCGTGAGAATTAGTGCCACTGTTGAAGTCAGGCTAAGGACATGGCTCTGAACAAGCTAATGGCTCAGTCAGGGCAGGGTTCTGCACACTGAGCCAGAGGGCTACACTCAGCCATGACTTGGGATCAACTTTCTGGATTATTCTAAAGTGAATGATCGAGTCTCCAGGCAATTCCCACAGAGCCTCCTGTGGGAGGTTTGGCCTGCCTGGTTTGGTTGACCAAGCAGTATAATTAGCCAGGAATGTTCAGAAACAAACATTGCTGAAGGAGAAATAAAAATGTTACCCATGGCTGCACCTATCCTCGAAATGGCAGAGACTGCTCCTGGAATGACTAAGTAGACCAAAAAAAAAAAAAAATTGTTTTAAAGCTTCAATTTATTTCAGTAGAGTTGGCCTCACTGGTTAATTTTTAAGTAAAGGTTGACTCTTCCCAACCTCTGCTTTACATTAGAAGGGATTTTCCCTGAATACTTCTGGCTCTTCTCCACTCTATGCACTCAGCAACCTGAGGAGAGGGGAGGGGGCAGTGCCTCAGATGATTAACAAATCTGTGAAGAATAAAGCTCAGCTCAGCAACTTCTTTTGGGAAAAGGTGCCCACAGAGAGCAGGGTCCCTTCTTTGTTCACCTATTCTGCAAATCTTAGCTGCTTAGGCCTAGGACTTGGCAGGCAGAGGAATAAATCTGATCTATTCAAAAGTTTTTTTGTTAAGAAGCCTGTTTAGCTGTCATATGAGGCTGCATCCTCTGTCTTCACTGTTAGTGGTCATAAAGGGATATTTTTATCGCCATCTTTTATTCTCTTCTCAATTTATTCAGAACTCAGGTGAGAAAGAGGGTCATCAATTATTCTGGCTGGTTCGGAGACCCCTACACCCCCATGAAAGAAAAGTGCAATAAATCAGATTATTAAGTCCATGTGGAAGAGGAAAGTGGAGGGGCCAGAACAGAATCTCTGGAAAGGGGCTGAGCTTCAACAGGCCAGTTTATCTCAGACATATGGGAAAACCCCTGCTTACATTGGTTACATGACCAGAAAAAGGGATTACAAAAGAAATTGGTAGAATTGTCTCCTCACAGGTGCCCTTAGAAGTCTTATATGTGGGGGGATTATGTAGGTAGTCATCACAACCATTAATAAAATCTGCTGAGTGTGGTTAGTCACTCAGAAAGCCTGTATGCCTTCTTGGTGATAGGTCTGGCAGCAGGACAAATCCCCTTAGGCCAATGGAGCACTTATTACTTTGCAGACTACATTAGTAGCTCTGGTAAAGAAGGGACTCAGAAGCCTAGTGTTACAGACCCTCACATTCATTCCAAATAAGATGTTAAAAGGATCTTAGACAATAATCTGTTACTAATTTTATCTCGTTTTCTTCTCCTCCACCTCATTTCTCAACACCTTTACTCAACTAGTTGAGACCTTTGCTTTAATTCAATAATTTATTTCCTTCTAATAGGTTGTAGTAAGTAGATTCTGGACTATAAAGATTTTGGAGACCTGAGTAGAGGTGAAGATAGAAGAAAGCAAGGCTGTGATCATCAATCATGAGGCTTATTATATTGTGGAAAAGGGGAGAATGGTATATACAAAGGGAAAAGTTTCAGATCCCCAGGGTTAGTGACAGGATTAGTGACAAGAACCACTTCACAGGCTTTGTGGTCCAGTTGGGGAAACAGAGGGATACAGTTAAGTGTTAGAGTTAAGAGTTTGGAATCACCTAGAATGTGGCTCCGAGAATTCTTCCTGATGTTTTCCGTTGTTCCCATGTGTCTTACTGTGCCACATTCTTCCAGTTTTACACTGGGACTATTGAAGGTGCCATTGATCAAAAAGAAAAGTAGTTACTTTCTACACTCACTGTGTTATTCATTGTCTGTCCATTGAGGGCCTGCTGGGTGTCAGATGTAATCCTCAGCTAATAGGAGAGGAAGGGAAAATGGAAAGTGCAGCTTCCTGGTGGCCAACAAGGAGGACACAATGTCCTGCCTATTGGGGTATTACCTTATTAATATTCATTACTCCAGGCTTAACATTCTATGAGTCAATGGATTAAGTAAAATTTTTTAAAACATGAATTCTCAATATGATGGGAAGGATACATAAGAATAATGAATGCCCTCATAGCTCAAAGAGAGACACCACATTATTTTATTGTCCAGAGTAATAAAATTTGCCCTAAACCTTCAGTAAGCAAATAACTTTCTGAGAGAGGTGGTGGGAGCAGCCAGTGGTTTCAAGGAGAATAGATTTGCTGGAATTCACTAATGAAGATATGAAAATGTCAAAACTCAATCGAAGGCTTACAACATATCCAAGGGCATAGATTTGGAAAAGCACCTTCTTTAAGAAAATGCCATAGTATATGTATTGCATAGAACGGATCATTATTAGAATATGAAAAATGGCTCCCAGTTATAAATTCAAGGGTGACTACTCATAATAGCCACAGAGGGCCCTGTACATGCTGCCAATTGGCCAAATCTTTCTGTAGAAATTTTATGAAGAATTAGCATAAAGGAGGAATAGGTGCCCTCTCTGTTACTCTTAGAACTAAAAAGTCAGAGTTATTGTTAACGAAGGTCATCGAGCTAAGCTACCCATTTGAAAAGCAGATGTCCGAAAGACATTCAAATGGTAAAGTATCCAGAATGCCACCAGTCCACATGACTAACAGAAGTGCATTAGATCACCCCCTTTGAGGAGATGGATAATTCAATGAGTGGGTAATTCTCCTATAAGGTCAGAAAGTGGTATCTTTTTCATTGGGTGGTGTGACATGTTGCTATGCCACAAAGTAAGGCTTGATGAGTGGTGGGGGTGGGGTAAGTAAAATTCAGCCCCATCTATCTCTGTGGGTGGGGACTTTGGTGCAGTGACCATTCAGCACAGATATATGTGGAAGCACTGGAGGCCAAACAAGACACTGGTTTATGTATCTAAATTCCAGACGGAGAATCAGATTCACGCAGGAAGTGACTGCAACTGTGGAACCCTGTCAAGGTTTGATGGGACAATGACCAGCAGTAATTACTGGGCCCTAATTCCTTAGAACATCAACCTGAATAATTTCTTCCTTTCTGCTGGTCGCTGAAGATCTCCAACGTTTCCGGCAGTAACTTTTCCTGGCCTGGCCAACCTCAGTTAGCCTCCTTGAAGGTTGAGAGGAGCATAGCAGGGAGGACAGAGAGAAAGAAGCTCCTGGGTACCTCTCCATGAATTCAGAAAAGATTAAACCATTCTTAGATAACTTACTTCTCTGTTCAAGCTCTGGGCATTCTTGTCAATAAAAAAGTTTATACAATTAATTGTTAAGGCCCCTTCCAACTCTAAAGTCTGAGCTAAGCAAAGACACACTTTCTTTGATTACTTAGTTATATGACAACTTTCAGATAAAATATAAACTGCCCAGAGAAGCATTGGCACATTTGTTAACAGTATTTTGTTAAATTGAGAAATATGACAAAAATATATTTTGTTGTCATATTTCTTAAAGTAAACTCTCATTCACTCTATAAATACAATTTCTATTTTTGCTTTAGTTTATAGGAATCCAAGCTAAAAAAAAAAAAGGCATATATTATTTAATTTCCAGTCAGTCCTCAGAAGAGCCCACAGTTCACACAGCATGTATAAACATTTCTGTAGATTTTGGGGAGGTAATGTTCATGCTTGCCAAAAGTTGAGTGAGTGGCGAGGACTTAATCTATGAGTCATGTTAGAATGATCTGAAGTAATAAGTACTAGTTATAGGATTGCAAAATCATTCTTTCAAAGTAGTTATTTAAGAAAACAAAGAGCTCTTGATATATCAGAATTCAGCAAAACATACATTTTAAAATTTCAGATAAACCATAGGTGATTGAAGTGAGTTAGGGCCCATTTGGGGGTGAAGACAAGTTTCTGATACCACTAATATGAAAAATATATTTTTCTCTCATCTTAGAAAGTGCAGTTCACTATGCACTTAAAATCCATAAGGCTTAAAAAATCTTGCCCAGTGAGCACACTTTCAGAGTAATACACTGAATTTCTGAGTTCCAATTGGTATTTGTCTAAACAAAGTTGTGGGGTGATAAAGATAGTCCAGAAATATACTACAAATATTTCATCCTGTTTAAGGGCATTAGCATATATTTTTCAGAAAAGTCAGAAAATCTAGATGAATTTACATCAAATATAATAAATTATTTATTTGAGATTCTTATTCCCTACGCCTAATTTTGAATAAATGACTACAGCATGCCTAGTGGGGCCTGGAAAATGTCTCTCTAAGCAACCATGTTGAATTAATTATACTCTTCCAGCCATAAAAAATTAAGGAAAAAGAGACACTAAAGCAAGGGTATTAAAAAGAGAATGCATTTTGCTCAAAAATACTTAAACAATGTTTGTAGTTTCAAGCAGCATTTCTTGGAAAACTGAAACTAAAAATATAACTTAATATGAGGGTAACAAAATGCTAGTTATACATGCAGATAAACCAGATCATCAAATATTGAGAGGCTCCAATATTTGATCTTCAGATATTCACAGATTTGAAAGTTGAGGATTTAGCTTTGGGCCCCATAGACTGGCACTCTGTTCAGAAGCGCTTGCCTCCTTTGTCTGCTTTCTCATCCCATCTTGAGCTGCTTTTCCATCCGAGTGTCTCTCCCATTTCCACAGTCCCTGGCCGTGCTTACTATCAGATGCTCCTGCTCACAGTCCCTGGTTGTAATGGCTCTTCTCTGATAATCATATGCAAGGAGTCTAGAAAGAAAAAGAAAAAAGATCTGATTTAAATTTTATGCAGCTGAAAACCATCATTCTCAGCAAACTATCGTAAGAACAGAAAACCAAATACCGCATGTTCTCACTCATAGGTGGGAATTGAACAATGAGATCACTTGAATTTCCAAAATCTTCTTATGTCGGATGGCGTTAAGGGAGCTGTAGGTTACCAAAAATCTGTGTTTATCTTAGTTGGTGTCTTGTAAGGTTCTCTGATTTAAAGAAAAAGTACCAAGGCCTCAGAGAAGACTTTCCTGATCACCCCATCTCAAATAGAATTCCATTCCCTGTACGGTCAGGGTCCTAGGCCCCAAAATTCAGAAAGAGAGTTGAGTTGAAAATGCTGAGACCCACCCCCCTATCCACTGACCTTGCAGGGAGGAAGTGGTTCGGGAAAACCAGCAAACTGCCTCTTCTCCCCAATCTCCTGCCCAGGATGGTCCCACTGGCAGAGCTCAAACTGGAAAAAGAGTGTGGAAAATAATTGAGAAGGATCTCGATGAGACAGAGAAGATCTCTTCACACCTGCTCTGCTGTCTGCCTCTGTACTATGTTTTAGTTTCCGTAGAAACTCTGACAATATTCAATGCTAAATTTTGTTTATTTGTTGATTATTTTCATGGTGGGAAGTAAGCTTTATGAAAACAGAGACTTACTTTGGATTCTCTCTAGTTGTATAGAAAACTGCTTGGCGCATAGTATATACTCATTAAGTATTCGTGAAGAGAAGGAAGAAGGAATAAAAAAAAAGCAAGGCAATGAAGGAAGAAAATATGAAAATTTTATATATGTAGACTATCAGGAAGAACTATATTTTCCTCTGTGGTATGTGAGATGATTTTAAGTGATATCTGGGTAACTTCATTTTATTTACTTATTTTGTATGTATTTTAATGGTGATTCGGTGACATTCTTATAATGGAACTCGATTAATTATTTAATACAAAAATTCACCTCGGTATGGTGGCTCACACCTGTAATGCTAACACTTTGGGAGGCCAAGGCAGGAGGAGTGCTTGAGGCCAAGAGTTAGAGAGCAGCCTGGGCAACAAAGTGAGACCTCCTCTCTACCAAAAAAAAAAAAAGTAGCTGAATGTGGTGGTGGTATACACTTTTAGTGGTAGCTACTCAAGAGATTGAGGCAGGAGGATGGCTTGAGTCCTGGTATTCAAGACTGTAGCAAGCCATGACTGCACACTGCACTCCAACCTGGGTGACAGAATGAGACCCTGTTTCTTAAAAGAAAAATTAATTTCCAGGACAATATTAGTTACATATTATTAAGGGTAAGACAATGCTGGATAAATACGTGAAGTTTGAGAAAAGAGAAAGGGAAATGTTCTCCATAACTTTTATATTTTTATAAACAACAGTAACACACATAACCCTTTTTATCTCTCTAGTGTTTACTGCTATCCAAATATGTTTCACTCCCACCATGCAATCACATAAAAATACTAATTACCGGAGAATTTAAGAGGCATTTCTCAGGGTCTTGGATCAAATTGGTGACAGATTTAGGAACATAGCTCAGATGTTCTGTTGGGAGAGTAGTTCTCTCATGTCTCGTTGAGCATGAAGTTCCCCAGGCAGATGAGTAGTGACTCTGACCTGGGCCATTTCCATAGGCTGGGGTGGTCAACACACAAACTCCACAGCTAGGTGGCTCTGGCTCAGTCGCAGGTCCACCAGTCAGAGTGGTGACCCTGGGTAAGTTACTGTTCCTCTCTGTGCCTTGGTTTCTTCATCTGTAATAAGATATAATAATCCCTTTCCCATTGGGTCATTGCAAGGACTAAATGAAATAACATAAGCACCTAGAAAAGTATCTGGAACATAGTATGTATGTTGGTTTTGTAGGGTGGGGATATTTCTAATCAGCCAGAATCACAGCCTCCTCTTTTCTATACTTGAATTCTCCCAGCTTTATGTGCAGAACAAGACTCCAACAGCATACCCTGTATCAGTTTGGGGTGCCCAGCATTGATTTGTAGCTACTGGATTACTTGGTAAGAGGCAAATGCATTATAATAATTAAATTGAGTGAGTGGACATTTCATAGATGTGTGTGGGAAAAGACAAGAGAATCTATGAAAATGATGCAAAATGTACATGTTATGACTACCAGCTTTGGGATAATGCAAAAAAAAATCTGTATAGACATGAGGCAAGAAGTAACTATATTAATACTAATGGGGTCTGCATTTTTACTTTTTCCAGTGGAGACATGCACTTGAATTTATTAGCAATAAGGATTACTCCCCCATCTGCCATGCACCTGGTGTATGCTGAGCTTGCCTGTACCTCGTGTTGTATTACATGCAGTTAAGTCATTTGTATAAATTCGTATTTTCTTCTTCTCCACCTTCAGTCAACCTTTAGATTCAAGATACTGAATAAAGTCAATTAGCAAGCACAAAGTTGCCCAGGTTTGGAATTTACACCATGACTGGGATGGGGTAAATGGATGGAATTCCTGTACAGTTTTTAGCTAGTTCTTTTAGACTGAGAAAGAAAGTAGGGATTTTTAGTTGACAGATAGGCCTCTCTGCATAACTCCATGTTACAAAGGTGGCCTCAGACTTCATCTTAATTCAAGGGGATGCTGGATTCAGAATGAATGATGGCTTCACTTCTGTTAAAAAGAAAAAAAAAATCATAGGCAAAAAAGCAAGCAAACAAACAGAAGTTCGCAATGTCAATCAGGTTGTCCCGAAAGAAAGTGATCTTAAGTCTCTTGGTGAGAAAATGCTAAGTATGAGATCTCTTGAAATTATTAGACAGCAGCAGAGCTGTCTTCACAGAAAGGCAGTGTCAGAGTTGTTGAGGGTCTGGACACCAGCTATAATTCCTTTTGGAAAGAATTCAGAGGAAAAAGGGGGCCTCGTGGCATCTTAAGATTATAGATAATGTCTTTATTTTATTGATGTTATCTTGGCCCTTGTAAAAGATTCTGCTCTTTTTTTTTTTTTTTAGTTGGGCACTTGTGGTAGAAAGGTGAAATACACAAAATTTAATCAGCTGATTATCTTACATATTTTTATAGCAATGTTTTTCAAACCTAAATGGTGAAAAGCATCTTCATTTATCAGAATTAGTTTTGAACTCAGCTACTGCAGGGCTTTTTAAAAATGACCCTAATAAGACTTGAGCTTTCAGATACTCCCAGGTATGGAGATGGGGCAGGTTAGCAAAATACCAACCCAGAGGACCAGCCTAGACTTTGGGCTGGATTGGGTTAGGGGAGTCGGAGATTTTTGAGCAAATATGACCTAGAACATGCTAAAAATCAGCACCAGAGTTGCCAAGCCAGATACAATGGAGGACTGATTGGCTGGACATGAGGAGTTGGAGAGATTCAGGACTAAGAAGAAAATTAAGTAGTTAAGAACTTGATCATGAATAGAGTTTGAGTTTTCTCATCCTCTTAATGGAAATACTGATAGTCCATATTTCACAGGGCTGTTGTGAAAATTAATTGGGATAATAAATACAAAGCTCTTTGCAAAATGCTTGTAACTTAATAATAGCAGCTCTGCTTTTGTTTTTATCATTATAACATTAATAATTATAATTATTAATTATTTTGATTAAGGAATTGCAGAGGAGGAAAACATCTTACAGTGATGAAATATCCCAAGAAGTCTTTTGTAACTTATTTAACAACCTTGCATATATCTAACCTTGAATGTCTGAGGGAGACGTGGACAAGTGGCAGAAGGATTTTTAAATATGTTATTTTCTATAGTAGGACAGATGAACTGGGAGTAAAGAAGCAGATATGATGACAGATGAAGAAATTTCAATGAGTCAGAACAATGCAGCCCTGAGAGCTCTTCCAATTTCATACTAGGGAAGGCCGGCAATTCTTACCTTATTTTAGTCACGAGCAATGCTTTCCGAAGGTCTCATTAAAAATGATACTACTTGGCATATTCCACTTACCAAATGTAACTCGAGTTAAGCCTCAGATCTGGTCTTTTGTTTTGTTTTGTCCATGAACAACAGACAGTGACTATTATTCTAAACAGGGCATCCACAGAATGACTTAAATAAGCATATCATTGTCAAAAAGCAGAGCCCCTGGAAGCCAAGGACCCCAAGTTGGATCAAATCTTGATAATAATGTTTGTAGAGATATTCACTGAAGAGGCCTACTGTTATAGCCTGAATTATGTCCCCCAAAATTCATATGTGGAGTGCAAATTCCTGCTACTGCAGAATATAACTATATTTGGAGATGAGAGCTGTAAAGAGATAATTAGGCTAAAATAAGGCTAATAATTTGGGGCCTGGAGTCCTTCTAAAAAGAGAAAGAGATAGGCCAGGAACACACAGAGAGACCATGCAAGGCCATAGGGAGATGGTTGCCCCCTGCAAGGAGAGAAGCCTCGGGAGAAAACAAAGCCACTGACACCTTGATCTTGGACTTCTAGTCTCCAGAATAGTAAGAAAATAATTTTCTGTTGTTTAAGCTACCCAGTCTGTGTTGTTTTCTGATGGCAGCCCCATCAAACGAATCTACCCACTTTTCTCTAGAAACGTCAGCCTGATCTTTTGCTTACTGTGCAACCAAAAGTTCAAGAAATATGAAGAGAGCGATTCAGACTCCATTTCTCTTTATTCAGGCTTTACAGTAACAAGCATGACAAAGCAATTGTGTTGTCCGTGGCTGGGACATGTTAAATGTTTGAGTGGTTCTCATGGCTAGACTCAGTCTGTGGTCACTGAAATACACAAGACCACAATGTAATTTCAACCCTTAGAAGTATGCTGAAGGAAAATGATAAGCTTGTGTGGAAAGATCATTGGTTTTCCTGTTACTCATGAAGAAATACACGTACACACAAGTGTATGTATGTATAAGTGTGTATACATTCACATGCATACATGATTATATGTAGATGTCCACATCTTTAAAACAAAACCAAAACTAAAAACAGAAAAATAAAAAAATAAAAACCCTTAGACAGACCTTATTTACTGCAACATCCAGAAATCATAAAGAATTGTTATATACCAGAAACAAGAAGTACGAGAAAATCATTGTGAATACCTACAACCACTGTCTTCAGATCTTTTCTCTCTCTCTTTTCACTGAGCTAGTGACGTTATACCTTGGGGCCACTACTGGCAGATCTCCTAGAGGCCTCAGATTCTTCTTAGAATTGCAATTATATTCTTCTAAAGCCTCAGGATTGATTTGAAGCCACCATAGCCACAAAGTCTTTCTTAAAACCTAACATTAAGAAAAAAATAAGTTAGTGAGACTAGGAATTACAATAGTGCTTCTGTCTTCCTGGAAAATCCACCTAGTGGCTTGCAAAGCTGGCATTTATCTCTCTTCCAGTCACCAGTGTGGTCATGACTGGGTCTCTGTGCCCTAGACTGGCAGAGAGCTGCTGGCCGTGCAATACTCACTATCTACAGGGAGAGAAATTGTTTGAGTAACACTAAGTCAAGGGGCTCTCAATCCACAGTCTGGCTGGAAGTGCAGCTGGACCCAGAAAAGAGCATGGCACTTCATCATATGTTTCATTGCTATTAATGTGGTGAAAAACATAGTCAGCTCCTCTCTTAAATCACAAAAATCACAGGCAGCAACAGTTAATAGGGAATCCACATGTCAACTCATCCAGGCTAAGGGAAGTCAGAAACAGCTCCACTTCTAAATTAGGTGAGAGTGAGGTTGGTCTGAATGGCGTACAAGCACTCCTTTCTTCTGATTCGACCACTGCCTGCCTGCCCTGCTTCTCTCATTAACATGAGCTTGCAATTAAGACTTGGCACACTCAAGACCCAAGTGATCCTTCAGGCCTGAAATGTGCCTGTGGCTTTTCCTTTCTTTGTTGAATGCTGCTGCCCATTTGAAAAATACAAAAATAAAGCTGTCCATTTAAGCACTTTAAATCATAAAATGATGAGGACATAGACACTAACTATTCCTGTATCCCAATAGCAAACCACCAGAGGGACATATTCCTATCAGAGTAGCTCTTTCTAAAGGTGTCCACCTTTGAAAATATTTTACACTCTTGTGAAATGCATTAAATTTCATTAAGTCTAAATGAAGTTTATTTTCCTTGTATGTGTTTTCATCTCTATTTTAATGCAATGTGAGTTGTTATTGATGGACACATCTCAGCCCTATTTGAGCGTGAGCAAACAATGCAGCTTATCGAGCAGAATTTGTCGACAGTTTCCATTCACACACTGAAGGCATCTGAACAAGAAAGCCATCCGGCAGATATTTATGAACATAAGGCTCGCAGCTGAGATGTCCATGCACAGCAGATCTATGAAGGGAGAAATTAAATCAAAAGCGATAAGTAAGTGTCTGGTGTGGCTGAAATAAATGCAAAAATGTATAAAGAACATAAAAAGGTAGAGAAAGAACAGGGAAGGGCAAATAAGACAGATTCTGAATTATGGCAGATATGTCAGCAATCATATTCTATCAAGAGCTTTGCTTCCATGGAGTTCAGGCTGAATGTTTGGTCAGTTATTTAACAAATTAGCTGCACCTACTAATTGCCCCGCACTCAGGATATAATAATATAGTCTCTGAAGATTTCACTGTCTATCTGGGGAGTGAGACTTTGACTTTACTTTTTCTCAAAACTCTGTAGAGATGTGAAGAAAAGTTCTCCAGGAAAAAGTGAACCCTGTTGAGCTTGGGGATGGCATTCAGGTGGTGGAAATATTGGAGAAAGGCTTCTCAAGTAGTACAGCAAGATTTTAAGGAAAGAAGGGTTTAAAATGAGGATGGATTTGTGTAGGACAGGGTGGGGAGGTGGATCTGTGGGACAGAAAAATGATATCAGGAGGCCAGAATGGCACATGTAATGGCAAGGACACCACAAAAAGTCTTGGGATGGTGTAAAAGTCCAGATGACAGAGCACAGATAACATACACTGAAAGTGGACATGAAGCCCAGGATGGGGAACTGGGCTGGTTCAAGCCAAGGCACTTGCACTACATCTTATAGCCATGGGGAGTTCACTGAAGTTTTTAGTAGACATAACAAGCTTTGTTTTCCTGGAAGATTATCCTGGTGTGGAGGATGGACTGAGGCAGGCACGGGGCACTGAAAGGAAGACTTTACAATTAGTTTCAACCAGCTTAACACCATTTCCCTTTACTTCCTCGAGGGATGAGTCCGCAAGGTCTGCGGCTACACTCTAACCCCTTTGGGAATCATGTCAGGTTTCTGCTTTCTGTTTTGATCCTGCCTGCTGTCTCTGGCTCCTGCTTCATTGCTTGTACCTGTGTTGTTTCTCTCTGTCCTAAGGGCATTAGCACCACAAATAGAGAGGAAAGAAAGATTTTGAAAGCCATTTTTAAAACAGCCAACACATGTACTTATTAGCTTGATCCACTCAGCCCACACACTGACCAACTTTTGAAGATTTTTTGGTAACCTGTCTTTATTTTTAAAAATTTCTTCTCATGCAAACCCAAGCTCCTGGAATTTTCATTTGGGTCTGATGTTATGGACACTTCTCTCATCTGGGAGTGTTCAGATAGCTAGGTCCAGTCCAACTGATTCAAGAATTCAAGAATTCCTTATCCAGCCAACTTTCTCCCTTAGGGTTTGTGTAATGATAACGTTAATGTGCCCTTCATCTAAAGTGGTCGTTAAAGTATAAAAGGAACAAATACTATTGCTCAAAGCTACAATGAATACCTGCTTAGGTACTATTCCAAATACGTGGCATGAATTAATTTATTAATTTATTTAATCCCATAGTATGGATACTTCTCACATATCATCTCTTTTAATTCTTATAAAACAATGACAGACTAGATTAAGAAAATGTGGCACATATACACCATGGAATATTATGCAGCCATAAAAAAGGATGAGTTCATGTCCTTTGCGGGGACATGGATAAAACTGGAAACCGTTAATCTGAGCGAACAAGGACAGAAAACCAAGTGCCACATGTTCTCACTCATAGGTGGGAATTGAACAATGAGTACACTTGGGCACGGGGCAGGGGACATCACACACTGGGGCCTGTCGTGGGGTGGGGGGAGGGATAGCATTAGGAGAAATACCTAATGTAAATGATGAGTTAATGGGTGCAGCAAACCAACATGGCACATGTATACGTATGTAACAAACCTGAACATTGTGCACATGTACCCTAGAACTTAAAGTATAATAATAATAATATAAAACATAGCCTATAATAAGTGTTGTTATTCCCATTTTATAGATTCAGAAAATGAAGTCCTTTGCAATCCCAATTAGATGAGAAAGATCTGTTAGCCTGGGCACCTTGTCTGTGTTCCTTAAAGCACCCTACTGGGGCAGTACATGTCTATTAGAATCATAGATACAAAACTTCTAGATTTTCAGAATGACAGGAATTTTATAGGTAATTTTTTGTCATCTACATAGGCAAAGCTGACATATATGTTCTGGGCATTGATACATTTAGCCATTTATTTGCTCACCATCATTAAATACGCTCTGCCTGTATTGTCATCCTTCTAGTCTCAGTTTCAATAGTTTTAGTGATAGAGAATTCACTACTTCCTGAAGCAGCCTGTTCTGTTGTATATTTAGGTTGTGATATATGTCATATTGTGCAAAAAATCTATTTTCCTCCAACTTCTTGTCACTGGTCATAATTTTAGCTCATGAGACCATCTAGGACAAGTTTCATCCTCCTTCCACATGACTTTCACTATTTGAAGTACATTTTTTTGGTAAATATCTAATCCTTTCTTCCAAATCTTCTCTTTCTTGTGTATTTATTCTTAGTTCTTTATGTGGCCCAGTCTCAGTATCTCAATGAGGTGTCCTCAGATTGTTCATATCTAGACATACTCAACTTCATCTTCATGAGTCTTTAAATGCAATGCTCAACATTGTATACAGGTCTCCAAGACTGATCTGCTCTGAGAAGGGCAGAAAGGAGTTATCCACTACTTCTCCCTTGCCGTTTATGAAGACTCCTAAAATGTGCAATTATGTGATTGTGTTAGTGTCTGAATCTTTGGCAAGACAGCAAGAAGGGCAAAGACCATAAGAGTGAAAAGATCATGAAGTAGTTTTGTTTTCAGTAGTATCCCTAGCAGAGTGCCCAGCAGGGGTACATGTGCAATAAATGTTTATTGAATGAATGCATGACAAACTGAATGAGTATACTGTTATTAAAATATTAAACAAGAGCATATTGGTTTTTCTAAATGGCATGAAACTAGAAGTAACTTTGGAAACTAGCCCAATTAGTTCAATCTGTAGAAGAGAAAACAAAGACAAGAGAAGTCAACGATTTGCTTAAAGTCACACAGCAGAGCTAAGACTAGATCTCAGGCTCATTGATACCCATTTCAGAGCTGGTAACTGGAAAGGTAATTCCAAGTGTCTGTGGGGTATGGAGGTGGTGGTTGTGGCCCTCAGACAGCCATATAATAACCTTTGAAAGCTAGATGTCCTGGACTCTTTGGGGGCCCTGGCCAAAATACAGGAAGTAGCTTTGTAGCCAGGCATCACTTCTAGGTCAGGAGCTAGCCCAGTTGGACAGGGCTCCATTCAAGGCAGATTTGGACTCTGCATAAACTCACTGTTGTGTACTCAGGGCTTTTCCAGGACCCACATAAAGCTCAAATACTGATTCAGCATCTCTCCTCTAAGATCTCCTAAGCTGCACTGGGAAAGGACTGACAAATAAGAAACAGCCGAGGATATACCCAGAGAATTATTCCAGGGAAATGAAATGAAGTGTTGGCAGCACAATAAAATAAATTCTGTTTTTGTTCTGCTCAAGCTCACTGAGAGGAAGGAAGGAAGCTGAGGCCATTACCATTCTTAGAAAACAAAGCAAAAATGGATGTCAGTTGCTGCTTTCTCCTGTATGTATTGTTCATAGATGTGTCTGGCCTGATCACCGGAGAATTATGGCTCTCATACCATAAACAGCATTGATCCATATCCTCCCTCTGAGACTATGAGGGAGATTCTGCAACAGTATTTTATGGCTTGAAACAATGTATAATATAAGCCCCTAATCAGATGGTAATGGACAGATCTACTCTGTCACTCTGTGCTATAGTCATGCCAATAACAACACGAATAATGCTTACCACTGTTAAACTCTGTGGCTATGCATTATTTTATTCATGCCTCACAATAGGTATTATCCCCATTTTATAGGTGAGGGAATAGAGAGTGCCAATTTTGAAATTGGATCTGCCTAATGCTAACTCCAGTGTTCTGGCATAACCCTGTGCTTAGTGCCTGCATAATGAGTTAGGAAAACTAATGTTGATCTCGGTGTGCTTCCCCTTCTAATTCAGGAAGAAACATTGTAGCCTTTTTCCCTCAAATGTTCTCACAATCCACTCTTCACTTTACCCTAATTCTACTAACCTTCTGGAATTCATGCAGGGTTCCATTCCTCTTCCAAGTTCTTGCTGACCTCTCCCACCCATCTGAGTTTGCACAGCAACTCTTTCATCTCTCCAATATACTATTAGTTGTATTAATTATGTTTGCTTAAAATCCTTCTTTCTCCCTCTACTAGACTAGGAGCCCCTTGAGGTCAAAGCCACTAGTGTCTAGTATAAGTAGGTGTTCCATATGGGTATAATATACTAAATGAAAGACGGGTTATGGAACATATGATAATTAATAGCACCAGATTTTCTAATCACAAAGTGTGGGAACATTAAATTTCTTTAGGGATGAAGGTTTTGTTTTCATTAGTGTCCATGGCACAGCATCTGGCATGAGTAAGCATGCAATAAATGTGAACGTAAGGGACTCAGAAAAATCCTACCAAAAGAAAAAAGAAAAAAGAAATCAAAACGTAGAGAGGATAAAGTTTATTCAAGGTAGCATGCCATAGTGGAAAAGATTTTGAGTGCTGGAGTGAGAGAGATGTGGGTCCAAATCACAGTTTTGTCACTGCCTGACACTTGACATAGCAAGTTAAGTGTTGTCTCTGAAACTTAGTTTCTTCATCTGACAACTGGCAATAATAATGTTGCTAACTTTATAGGACACTTGAGAGAATTATTTACAATACTCTGTGTCTTAGCATGATGCTCAGCATAAGGTTAGGACTAGCAAATGGAGGCTGTTATTATATAACTGCATCATCTTGTCATTGGGTATGTGAAGGCATTGCAATGTACCTTTCTTGAAAAAATGCTTCACCATTGAAATACGTCCAGAAAGTTGTCAATCTGATAGTTAGGTGGAGGTGATTCAGCATCTACAATTCGAAATCCATAGTCTACAAAATGTGGAACTCAGTTTTTTCAGGTTTAATTCTAGGCACATGTAAAATCCTTCACATGCACAATCAATCAATCACTTGAACATAAAGCATTTTATAATTTATATTTTATGGTAATTTTTATACTATTTTCTTTCCATACTGTGAGCTACTTAAAGCAGAAATGATCTCTAATTTACCTTTTTTTGGACTTTATATGCAGAACAATTCCTGGCATATTGTAGCTACTTTTATTTTTTGCCCTATCTCAATTGTTCTTAAAAGTGTGTTTTTAATATAATTATGTTTAATGTATAGCTCTCATAAGACACTGTGAGAATCAAAGAGAATTAAGGCAGGAAAAAGGCCTACCTGGCTATTGGCACTTATTTAATTGTATTACCTTAAGATATTGGGACCTCTGCAGACATAGCATTGTTGGGAACCATGGGACACTGGAAACAAACATTCATTCCGTACCTACCACCGCTCACACTGTGGGAAAAAGTGTTCTAGGGAATGGGTCACATATGTGACTATAGGGAGTCCCACAGGGTGTGCCTTCACTCACCGTTATATCTCAATGTCAACCACAGTGTCTGCTACACAGCTAATGCTCAGTTAATTATTGGACCGGAATACCTTCTCTCACCAATATGGTGAAATAAAGAGTCATGGGAAAGAATACCCGAGAGCCTTTATTTGCCAGCTACAGGTAGATGTGTCACTTATCTTCTTCACTGGTGGCTTTCAGAGTTCAGCATCCATAAGGATCATCTGGAAAAGTGGTTAAGGTGTGACTAGAGGTTGTAAGGACAGAGGAGACTCACCTCCAGGTGCAGAGAGAAATTCTAATTTGGCAAGACAGTATGCATGCTATTTCAAGGTAACTCAGAGAATGCTGCAGAGCCTAGATATGTGTCCAACAGGCTTGTGGGTCACTTGGGGAGGCAACCTCAGGAATCCAGGCATGGGTAAGAACATCAAAGCAGCCTGTTAACATGGTGTGGGCCCTAATCATTGGCTTGGGTGCAAAGAAAGGACTTGGGTCTCTGAGAGAGCCATTGACTAGAGCAAAGCCGGACTCCCGCCCTGAAGGCACTGGGTTGCCAAGAAAGGTAATGAAAACCCAGAACTAGCACTTGAGATGGAGATACATGAGTTATTTTTTTTACTTAATTACACAGACACAACTCAAGCATCTCTCCACTGGAGCTTATTTCTGCATCTTGCATTGTACTCATCAGGCTGCATTGCAGTGATCTGTTTATATTTCTGTCTCACTCACTAAATTGTGAGCAATATGAGGGCATGGACCATGTATTATCATTATGATTTGTTGTTGTCTTCATGTCTCTAGTACTTAGTTCAGAGCCTGGCACTTGGTATCTGTTCATTAAATGTTTACTAAATGATGGCATGAGTGTATGGATGGGTGGATTCATGAATGATTTCTTTTCCTCTCCCCTGCCCATGTTGGGAGGAAGGTGTGTAAATGCCTGTGGCATGAAAGCAAGGCATTCCCAGGGGCAGGAGCAGGTCTAAACCTGCATGTGAGAATTAAGTGGTCCCAGCTGTGGGAAAAGGCAAGCCAAAGAGGATGGGAATAGCAGAGGAAAAGCTTTGACTTTAGTCGTTGATACCTAGGTGTGGCAGAATCTGTCATTCTGGTCTTTTTATTATCAGGACACTTTATCAGAAGGGTGAGGAAGGTGAAAAGGAGGGAGAAAAAAATGCATTTGTAGTATATTTTATGGAGTTACTTCATGCACATTTTCAAATGTAATCCTTATGAGATTCTTATAAAGTAGGTTTATTATTACTCTTTTTGAGATACAGAAATAGAATAATTTGCTCAATGTCACAGAGCCGCTCCAGAGCAATCTAGAGCCTAAGGAACTTGCTAGTAAGTGCTTACCTTAATTTGGAACTCTGGGGATAAAGGGAGAAAATTATGAATGCATTGGATGACTGAGAAGAGGGGTCTGGACTCATGTTTTACTTCAGTATCCTTGACAGACATAAGAGGATCACCAAGACAAGGAAAATCTTTTGGGAGTTTTCATCAATATCTACAGTGTTTCTCACAGATAATTCTAGTTATTTTCCATGGTTTCTGTGGTTTTATTATATTGATTACTCTAATTATAAGCCATAGGCAAAATAGTATTCATCCAGTTAATTATCAGCATTTTGATTTGGCATCAGGGAGATGAGACTAATAAAAAATACTTTCACATTTCAGCTTTGTTTAGTGACTAGAACTGTGTTAATATTTTCCATGTATTTTCTTAATTCTCCTCACATGACTTCTAGTAAGTAGACATTATTATCACCTCCGTTTGACAGATGAAGAAAAGAAGGCTTACAAGGTTAATTAACTTAATTCTATCACTTTCCATTCTGACCTTGGATGATTCTCTCTGATTTCAGCACCCACATTATTTTTACTGTAGCATCCATGTACCAGGGGTTTGTGTTCCATCTGAGGAAGCAGAGTGTAAATATATAATTAAATGCGATGACTAATAAAAGTGCTTTCTTAAAATGTACAAAGCTCTGTGGGCCTAATTTATTTTTAGTCAGCAAAGGCAGCAGTGTGGAGGTGATCATCAAATTGACCCTTAAACGAGAGGTCGTTTTTTAAAGAAACTTTTTGGTCTCGTGTATTAAGCCAACTTTACATTTTAAATGAATAAACAAATGGTTGAGATGAGGGAATGTGCTCAGTGAATGCACCTTCCTTTAGCTCCAGGGCTTATCACTTCCCAGGCTTCTTTGGGACTTGCCTTCTTTGCTTTCAACTCTCTACTACTGACTGCTACACCTGGGTTCATTTTCATGTTAAACTGATGGTCCATCTGTTCCCAATGAAAAGTGCAAATGTTCTGATGCAAATCTTGAATACAGACCTGTCACACAGTTAAGGCAAAGTTGTCAAACATCTCCTCTTTTGATGGCCAGAGTACATTTCAGAGCAATGTTCAGGTCAGGGCCATGCTATAATCAAGAATATTTCAGGAAATTTCTTGCTGGTACCAGAGGAGATCATGCATAGACCTAAGCAATAAAAGGGCAATCATTACACATATGGGAGAAACATTCAGCATCTAGAGTAGAATATTCTAACTGACTCTTCAGACAACATCATCTTGGTAAGTTTCATTTCCTCTTCCTTTTCATTATATATTTTTACTAGTCTCTCTTCTTCCAATTTACTAAAATATACTTTCAAAACCTTATTTTGGGTTTCTTTTATTTTTATTTATTTTTATTTTTTGTCTAATTATTTTTCCAAGCAGGGGTGCAATTGTCTGTATCCTGGGCTCCTTGAAAGCCGTCCGTTGTGTTAGTGTCAGAGTTTTAGAGCCCTAGAGTCTGATTTGAATTACGGTTTCACAGCTTACCCCTGTGTACACTCTTTAATACTAGTTTCCCCATCTATAAAATGAATGATTATAGCATGAATTTAATTAAACTGGTATGACACCAAATGAAATCATACTTGCAGAGGGCTGAGTTACATTCCTTGATCTCCAGAAAATGTTAACTTTTGTGACATTTTCCAGCAAGTTCTCGGCACGTAGAAGATGCTTGAATATGTTTGCTAAATGTTGGAATAAGACACAAATCATGAAGAAAAAGACTGTCTTACTTAAGGACCCACAGTTACTGGTCATCTTGAACTATAGCTCATTTCTTCCAAACCAAGGACAGTTCTTTTCCTAGAAGGCCAATCTGTCATTCTTTCCTTTTTTAAAAAAATGTAATTTTCCCTCATTTTAATATTTGATAAGCAGTTTATGATCTTTTATTTCCTTCTATTTCTATTTACTTGTGTTCCTAAATACTTCTTATTTTTTAAAATAATGGTTTCATAAGAAGCCATAAAATAGAGTATAATAATATTGACCACCACTTAACACATAGTGGAAAAACAGTAATCCAAAAACAAAGTGAGGAAGGGGAATTGTATCTAAAGCGATGGGATGAACCTAAAGACAGAGCCGGAACTCTTGTCTTGACACTGGGCATCCCAGCAGGCAGGAATCTGCACATGTGTGCTGGGTGAAATCTGAGCTATTTCTGTGTTTTAGCTTTTATTGCCTTCTTTCTGATATTCATAGTAAGATACTCTAGCTTTAATCTCCCTGAGGTCTATGTAGAGCTTCTAGAATTCTAGTAAGGCTTCCCTCCCTGGTATTTCCAAATCCCCTGCTGAAGTTTTACATGCCCGAAGATCAAATACTAGGCCGTGTTGAGACAGTCCTTCAACAGTGAGGAGCTTTTGGTTAGCAGATGGATGTGAATCTGCATATTTAGTTTTATTCAGAGGAGCTTATGGGGTGAAAATGAAGCTGGAGCATAGCACCATAAGCCTGCATACCTTCCAGCTGTTCAGGCAAAAGGTCAAGTGCGAGAGTAGCCTGAGCCTGATGTTGGAGCCAGACACGTCCTTTCGGTAGGCTGCAGATGGCCTGTAGTGTAGCCTGTCACATCAATCACTGCTTGAACATTACAAAATGATGGTCCGACCAAGGACACCTTTATTGCCATACTCTATAACTACACTTTACCCTCCAGACTTCAACATGATCATTGATAATTAGAAGCTAGCAGGGCGGCATGGCAAATTCTGTAATTTGATTATGTGTCCTGCCAACTGCAAAGTGGATTTCCCTAACTGTAAGCCAAAGCCTAGCATGTTCACTATCATTGTCCAAGAAAGAGTCTCCAGCTAGTGTGAGGAAGAACATGCTTTCCCTACTTTACATGACATGATAAGAAAATGCTATACAAGCGACTTATCCTCTGCTCTGCGGGATGTGTGAAGAAATGATTCGGAATCACAATATTGCCGCCTAATGTTAGAAAGCTGTTCTGACAGAATCTTCACAGGGACACTGTTTCAAATATTTTGGTGAAACATATTTGCTTCTGTATGCTTCTGAAACAAAACTACTTTTAAAAGCTGAAAAACATCAATCATCTATACATCCTTCTATCCTGTGATCCATCTATGCAACAAAGATTTACTTTGGTCTATTTGCTGAAGAGTTTAGTAGACATCAATAGGCATATGAAGGTAAAGCATCATGGTCCCTAAAGTCAAAGAACTTAAAGCAGAAAAATAAACAATCTTCAGTTTGGAAGAGTAAGTAAAGGTGCTTTGGTCTAGCTATCTTTATAAGAAGCAGTCTGAT
The DNA here is from genome assembly GCF_037993035.2 of Macaca fascicularis. Taxonomy (NCBI): domain Eukaryota; kingdom Metazoa; phylum Chordata; class Mammalia; order Primates; family Cercopithecidae; genus Macaca; species Macaca fascicularis. The sequence continues at coordinate 90,906,694 of NC_088388.1, read as the reverse complement.
AGGAAAAACTAGATTTGCAGAAAGATAACTATCTTAAAAATTTAAAGAATAGAAAGGTGTTAAGAGATGTGAAAACAGTGTTATGGAGTCTCAAGTTGTGGAAAGATACTGTCAGGGAAGGCTTCATGCTGAAAGGGACATTTATTTGGTTCTTAAGAAATGGTCCAGAGGGCTAAATGGTGGTCCCAAAAGATATGTCCATGTGCTAATCCCCAGAACCTATGGATATTACCTTATATAGTTAAAGAGTAAATATTACCTTCCATGCCTAAAGATTTTGAGAGAAGAAAAGGTTTTGGGAGAAGGAGTTTATCCTGGATTATCAGTGCAGGTTTACCTCTTAAATCCAACGACAATGATCCGTATAAGAATAAGACAGAAACAGATTTTATAGGTAGATAGGAGGAGGGAATGTGACCACAGAGGCAGAGATTGGAGAGGTGGGGACATTAGCCAAGGAATGCGGTCAGTTGTTAGAACCTGGACAAGGGCCGGGCATGGTGGCTCATGCCTGTAATCCAAGCACGTTGGGAGGCTGAGGTGGGCAGATCGCCTGAGGTCAGGAGTTCAAGACTGCCTTGGCTAACACGGTGAAACCCCGTTTCTACTAGAAATACAAAAAAGTAGTTTGACATGGTGGCGGGCACTTGTAATCCCAGCTACTTGGGAGACTGAGGCAGGAGAATCGCTTGAACCCAGGAGGCGGAGGTTGCAGTGAGTCGAGATCACTTCATTCCACTCAGAGGGAGTTTAGCCCTGCCAAAAATTGGATGTCATAATTCTGGCCTCCAGAGATATGATAAAATCAATGTCTGTGTTTTAAGCCACGCAGTTTGTGGTAATTCATTACAGCAGTCATGGGAAGCAAATACTGATGGGTAGAGTTTTAATACATGCAGTGAAGGAAGAAGGGCAACTAGATGGAGAGAACAATGTGAATAAATGCATGGGGAAAGAGCATGTTTAGGATCCAAGAAGTGGTCTGATGTGATTAGACCAATACTAAATGGTATTTGTTTCGAGTGCAAATAATAAAATCATATATTAGTCAACATTGTCTATGTGCCGTACCTTGTGCCAGTTGCTCTTCATGTAGTTTCTCGTTTAATCCTCACATCTATCCCATGAGGCAGGTATTTCATTATCTCCATTTTACAGATAAAGAAACTGAGGCACAGAGAGGTTGAGTAACATGCCCAAGGTTGCAGAGCTAGGAAGTGCTCTAGCTGGGATTCTGACCCTGTCTGTCTCCAGGCTCTATGCATCTGTGCTACTTATTTATGAAAGGGTGTTCTTCTTCTGCTCCTGCAGCACATCTGTCAGAGCCTTTGTCACAATATAGTATCATTTTATCCCATTTACCTTTCTCCTTTACCTGATTATAAGGTCAATGAGAAAAGAGGTTATGTATTTCCCAATTGTTGGCGATTTTCCAGGTCTAGTACATGGTGAATTATTGGTATATACTTGCTGAACTGACCGGAATTATAAAGCTCTATACCAGGACGTGGCCCAGAAAAAAAATTGCTGTGTAGCTCTTGATTTGAATGAGATCGAAAGTTATTAAGTCCCTCTTCCCCTCTTCTACCACATCTGTATACCATGAGGATTTTCCCCTCTTCTAATGAAGTTATTAGATATGGGTGTGCGTGGTGGGGATAGGCTGGAGGTGGGGAGAGATGTAACCCTAGTCTCCATTTGATAGAGTTGCTCCAGACCAGGCCCTGAGAAACCAATGAACATGGTGGCAGAGTTAAAATTTCATCTCCTGCTGTGTAGATCTCCATAAATTAAGAACCCATTGCAATCATGCTCAAAGATACTTCTGAGACATTTGGAGGAAACCCAAAACACCATAGATGGCATAGGTGTTTTAGCTCCTGAAGGCTGATCTATAATAGGATTAAAAATAAAACAGTCTTTTTGCTTCAAAGCCAGGGTTTCCCAAGGAGTAGGTGTCCAGTTCTTATTACTCCTAGTTAAAACAGAATTACAGTTGTCACCTCCATATGGAATGCAGCTTTTGCTCTGGATGTTAGAGGGTGAAGCCTGTACTGGTAAATACAGGTCACTGAAGGGGGCCGGGGTCAGGAGTGGCAGGGGAGGGCAAACTCTGCAGAGAGTGTGCCAGCTGTGCCTGATAGCAGAGTCATGTCTGACCACAGAGACAGCCAACATGGTAAGAGAGCTACAAACCACACAATAGGAGAGAAAGTATGGAGAAGTTTGAAGTGAAGTATCTGTGAGAAAAGAAAAAGACAAGAGAGCCCAAGGTGGAAAGGGACTTAGCATAAGGATTTGCATGTAGGGCTCCAAATTCCTAAAAGAAATGTTTGCATTACAGACTCACCAACCTGCTATAATATGTGTGCATGTGCATACGCACACTTGCATAGTAGAACATAAGCAGGAAAGAGAGTAAAGACAAGAAATTAACCAATTAAGTCAATGGGTCTGACTCTGGCTTATCTACTTTCATGGTCAGAACCTCTAATGTTTTCCTCTTTTTGAAAGAATTTCAAAATATCCGTCTTTCAAATGTCTGCATATTCTTATCTATATTTTGTTATTCTTCACTACATCGTTTTGTGTGTTCTTTACTACCATTTTTTACTACAGCCTGTCCCTGTGCAGAAATTGTATGCTTTACTGAGTGAAACTCTTTCATGTTCCCAGAAAACAATCCCTATTTTCCTATCTCTGCATCTTCACTCAGGGTCTCCTCAATGTGGATATGAATATGATATGATGTGAGTGGATATGACATGATATCCACCTTAATATCCACCTTGAGGAGAATCTGTGAGCAAAGCTGCAGAAGTAAGATCCTCCCGGAACTGTCCTCCCATCTCCAGTCTTTAAAGCCTAACATAAGCTAATATCATTGACTTATTTCTCAAATTTATTTGACCAATGTTTGTTGAATTTTTGTTGTTGTTGTTTTTTATGCTACAGAAGACATATACCTTCTATTCTCATTATTTTTCTATTTGTTGTATTTGCCCTAGCAGACCAACAGTGGCAGTTTTAGCTTTGTAAGTCCAGAGTGCTTTGTACACATGCCAGTCCTTGCAGATTTTTAAAGTAAATGATTCCATGGCTAGAGCCTATTTGTGTAGGAATGCTTTGCCAGTTGAAACTAAACTCACAAAGTTTGCATTTAGTTGAAATTTTTACCAGTTTACTTTAACTGGTAAAATTGGCTAAGATTTATGTGCAATATGGGGTTATTACCCAGAATATCCTTTCTATTTCAAGGTCCTACTGCTAGTTCTCTAGTAAAGCTTCATCTCTCACCTGGCTTACTGCGACCGCTTCCTAGTGGCTTGTTGTCTTTGATCTGATTACCTTGAATCCATTCTCAAGCCAACCGTTACAGTGATACTTCTAAAACACGGATCTGACTGTGCCCGCCCCTGCTTAAAGCACACTGAAATCTTCCTTTTGCTCTTTGGATAGTGTACAAAACCTTCGCTCAGATGATCCTGCAGGGTATGCTCACAGCTCAACATTTTAGCCTCTTCATTTTTTCACCAGTCATCACCTACTGCTGTTCCTTCTGTCTGTTCCCCATGCGAACACCATGCACCATATTCCCCTGGGTAACTCTTATTTACCCTTTAGGTCTCCGAAGCTAGCCTTATTTGACTGTTCCCCTACACTCTGCCAAGCTCTGGGTTTTTGTTGATATAGCATTCTGTAGATTCTCTATTGTAGCATATATCACACCATTTTTGCCTGCTTATTTTTTACCTAAAACTCATTAAGTTTTAGGATTCACACAGACAAGGATTATGTCTGTCTTTTTCACCATTAACGCAAGGGTCTGAGATTGAGATGAAACTGATTGGAGAGTTGTTGAATTGAGTACATTGGAGTCTAAGTTGAAGAAAACTAACAGGAAGCTTATTTTATGTTTTAAAAGTCTTGAATAAGAATGACACTTTCTCATTTAATGTCACTAACCTGGCCACCTAGAGAAAATGGAGTGACCCTTCTGGAGTCTATTGTATCTTCATCTAATTAAGAGAAAGAGGGAATGTCCTGCCAAAAGGAATGGCTCGCCTATATCCTGGGACTACTCCTAGATCTTAACTGGTTTGCAAAAGCTGGAAGTTATGACCCTTGATAAAATTATAACCTATATATTTTTTAGTGTCTTTGATGTAATAGCCACTTATAGTATACATTTTTCTTATCCTCAGAACTACCCTACAAAGCAGTATTATCATTATTCTTTTATATGAGGAAGCTGAGCTCAGAGGTGAGTAACTTGCCCAAGGACTCCAGTGTTACCAAGCATAGAGTCAGCATTCAAACAGAGATGCTTCTGTTCTTTTGATTTCACTACATCATCTCTCTAAGGGCTTCCTCATACATGCAAACTGAGAATGGGGTAGAGACTGGGAAAATCTGGCTAAGCAAACTCAGAGTAACAGAATGTTGGAAAAATAAGTCTATTTATTTATATTTTACTTGCTCAAAAACAAATCAGCAGTTTTCATTTGTGAGCCTACTGTTCGGGCGAGGATAAGGATTGCATAATTTTTTTGAAAAGTTTTAAAGGCAAATGGAAGTCTTCTACTTCAAAATCTGTATTCACCAACACCTACTTAGCAACCAGCTCTGAAACCCGATGAAGGCCCCATTAGGACTGCAGACAGTGCCGCTGCAAACAGCTGCTCATTATGAACCACAGTGCCAAAGCATCATTAAGTGTCTGTGATATATTAAAATAAATCCTTGCCTCTCTGACCCATGATATATTTGGTCATCCAGGAAGACAGCTCCTGAGATACATCTCAACAAGCTGCAAGAAAAACCAGAGTTTCAAAATCAAGCCATTACCAAATGGGAAACTTCCTATTATTCCAAGATATATTATGCTAAATGACCAATCATTTTTATTGATTCTCACTGCTATTAGTCAGGAAGTCCAGAGTGCATAATCCTCACTGATCTTGTGGTCCTTGGAAATGACAGCTAAAGCCAGCAGTTGGCTTAGTGGCAGAGTGAGATTAAGACAGCAAGGCCTCTTCTGTTGCATTATTCATACAACTAAGCCCATCCACTAATGGCCACGAGGACCTCCTATTAACTGTTGGTGCGTAGGAACAAAAGTTGAGGATCAAAGTCTTAGCAAAAGTATGAGTATGAGGTTGTGTGAAAATGTCAATAATTTTTAGATATTTTATTCCCATAGCTTGAGGCTTTAAATTCTGAGTTTGAAAAAGATAGGCTGATTCCCATGACAATTTCATTTCTCCTGCTCTATAGCAATATATATATTTTACCTTAAAATATCTGTGGTTTGGGTAAATGAGTGCCTAAACTACTCAGCTAATTTAGGGAAACTTTGAAAAACTTATGAATCATGTCTTTCAACTTTCAATAAAGCATTCATATAGTTCATTTATTTCTAAATTGTGGAAAACAATATAATTAAAGCTTTTCTCCCATTCTGTCACCGATCTTCCAAATTTCCTCACTGTTAACGGAGAGAGACACTGTTTTTAGTTTCTTACATATTCTTGAATTGCTTTATGCATATGCAGCACATAAAATATCTTTTCAGACTCTTACTCATAAAATGTAGCATACTGGGCATGGTGTTCTGTACCTAGATCTTTTTCTTTTTAACTGAAGTTCTTGGAAACCATTCCATGCCTGAATTAGTAGGGCTAAACCTACAGTGGCCTTGTCGGCTGTGAAGATTCAGAGGATAATAGGTGTTATGGATGCTAGTATGGAGAGCTTCCTCCTTCTTTGTCATAGCTGTATAGTATTTCCTTATAAGGATGTACTGTAATTAACTGAACCAGGGCCAATTGATGGATAATGTGACTCATTCCAATTTTTTACATTTCAAATTATGCTGCAAACTTGTACAAGTATGTGTGGAATATATGTTGAATATATTTGCACAAGTAAAATTGCTGGGTCAAAACTTACATTTATTTGTAGTTCTGATAGATATTATCAAATTGCCCTTCATAGGCATTTTCCCAAGAATGTTCTCACAAGCAGTGTGTGAGGGTTCTTGTTTTCTTCAGCATCTTCAGAAGTATTTTATGAAAATGTTTCTGTATTCTTGATATTTTGTAGGTGAAAATTGGATCTCAATGTAATTTTTATTTGTCTCTTTTTTATTATGAGTGAGGAGTAGCATTTTATTATTGAAAGTTCATTTGTATTTCCTTTTCTGTAAACTAAGTTTTCACATACTTTGCTGTTTTGTATAAGCTATTAGTCTTTTTTTCTTACAAGTTTTTAAGAGCTCCTTATATATCAGTAGTATTAGCTATTTGTAATGTCACGAAAGTTACACACATTTTGTCCAGACTGCCTGCCTCTTTCTTTTTTCCTTTCTCCTTTCCACATTCCCTTCCTCCCTCCTTCCTCTTCTCCCTTCTTCTTTTCCTCTCTTCCAAACCCCAGGTCTTGAAGATTTTCTCTTGTGTTTTTTTCTAAAAGTTGCATGGTTTTCTTTTATAGGTAGAATCATGATTTATTTTTAGTTAACCTTTATAAAATGTGTGAAGTTTAGGTCAAGTTCAAAGTCCATTTTTTCTATATATCCAAGTATTCCAATACTATTTATTGAAAGATTATCCTTTCTCGACTGAATTACTTTTGCTCCTCTGTTAAGGTTCAGATAGCCACATTTGTGTGGGTATATTTCTGGACGCTATATTTTCTTCCATTATTCTATTATGTCTCTTTGCTAATGCTAAAGCTTTATTGACTTGTTTTGATTTGATTGCTATAACTTTATAGTAAGTCTTAAAATTCAGTAGTGTTATTTCTCCAATTTTGTGTTTCTTTTTCAGAATAGCTATTCTATTTCTTCACTGCTCCATATAAAGGTAGCTCCCCTGCACCATGTGTTACAGCTGTGTTAATCTAATATTTGTCTTCAGGTACTTTCTTATTTTCTTATGCCTCTAGATATTTTCTCTTGCCTACTTAGAATGCCCTTTCCTGCCATTTGATATCAAAATCCCATCTATGTTTCAAGACACAGATGAAATCTTATGAAGTCTTTCACCCTATGTGTGCTCCAAATATACAGCATTAGGTGACATGAATCATGGTGTGGTGCAGAATAGATAAGAGGACCTGAAGACCCACTGTCCTCCTGGACTTTCTCCCTGGTCTTCGGAAGCTGAATGGAGCTTTGCCTTTGCTAAACTACAGCCAGTTTCCTCTCACAAATCCATTACTAACAAGATGAATGGATAGATGGGAATGACTCCACTGGTATGATTCCGTTTCTGAGGGCAACAAATATTCAGAATTGACAATGGAGGTGAAGAGTGGCATTTTAGAACAATATATTCTTTCAAAATGTGTGTGCTGTCCAGGCAAAAGACAGTTTACCCCATGGAAGATCCGGTATTTTCACAGTCCCATTCAGACTTTTTGAATTACCCCATGGTGAAGGTCAACATCAGACTTTTGTTCTTTTTACCAAGAATGAGGAAGAGACAGATGGGGTTCGATTTGCATCTCTCACCAATCGAAAAGACCAAGAGAGGAAATTAGCATATCCTCAGTGTTCACTTGTTAATAACTTTTGTTATTAAGGTATTTCATGCACTGCAATTATTTCATAATTATCATTGCATTCTGGTCTTATAACCAACCTTCATAACCAAGTTAAGTGTTGTTATCTGCATTTTCTAGGTGAGGAAATTAATTTAGAAGACTTGACTAAGATTTGCCAGTTAGTAAGAATGGGGCTTCTGTGCACATAGGGCCACTGACAGATACATGTTCATATGTGCTCGCACACCCATACCTACACACAAATACCACAGATCAAAGAAGCATAAGTGCAAAGCATACAATACATGGAACATGTAAGAGGGACACTGTGTGATGATGTCATTGGACTCTGAGCATACACTGTGAGTTGTGAGGAGTTCTTTCATGTTTATGTAATATCTTTAGATTATTCAATGACTAAACTGCTATTTGAGTTAATTTTCCTCAGTTTATTTGTAAACTGCTTTTGTTTCTTTTGTCAATTGTCACACCATGTCCTTAAAGGCCATTTGGAACCAACATGGAAATTGTAGGTCCCTCCAGTAGAGAAGCTGGTGGAGAAGAATGTGAGCAGCACAGAGCAGAGTAGAAGGAAGGAAGCCAGAATGGGCCAGGGCTCCTGATCATAGCCAGCTAAGACATTGTTACAACCAGTTATTAATCAGGAGGTGATTTAATTTGTTTTGCATATATTTAAGGTTTACAACATGATGTGTTGATACACATACGCATAGTGTGATTACTAGAGACAAGCAAGTTAATATATCAAATATTTCATATATTTACTCTTTCGTGGTAAGAGTACCTATAATCTACTCTCTTGACAAATTGCCAGCATACAATACAATATTGGGAATTATAGTTCTTATGTTGTATACTAAGTCTCTGGATTTAATCATCCTGTAAAACTGCAGCTTTGTACCCTTTGACCTACATCTTCCCATAACTTTCCCTCCACCCCTGCCCCTGGTCATCATCATTTTCTTCTCTTTTTTTAAAAAAAATTTGCATATTAGTGAGATCCATGCATTATTTGTCTTTTTGCATCTGGATTATTTCACTTAATATAATGTCCTCTAGTTTCATCTATGTTGTTTTAAATGACAGGATCTCTTTCTTTCTTTTGCCTGAATAATATTCTATTCTGTACATTCCTATATAGTATTAAAAACAACATGGTACTGGCATAAAAACAGACATGCAGACCACTAGAACAGAATACAGAGCCCAGAAATCAACCCAAGAATATATGTTTACTTAATTTTTAGCAAGAGCACCAAAGGGGACACGCACGCACATGCACACACCAGTTTCATCCATTCAACCACTGATGGACACTTTTCCTTTGGGTGTATACACAGAGGTAAGTAAGTACTCTTTGAATCTTTATACAGAAGAGGGATATTGCTGGGTCTTATGGTAGTTATGTTTTTAGTTTCTTTGGGAACCTCCTTACTGTTTCTCACAGTGGTTGCATCAGTCTTTATTTCCACCAATAGTGTACAATGGTTCCCTTCCTCCACACCTTCATCGACACTTGTTACTTCTTGTTTTTTTGATAAAAGTCATTCTAACAGATATGAGATATCTCATAGTTTTGATTTGAATTTCCCTGATGATTAGTGATGTTTAGCACATTTTCATATACGTGTTGTCCATTTTTATGTCTTCTTTGGAGAAATTTCTATTCAGGTCCTTTGCCCATATTTTAATTGGGTTATTCTTTCTTTCTTTTTGCTATTCAATTGTGTGAGTTCCTTATATATTTTGAATGTTAACCCCTGGTCAGATAATATGATTTGCAAAGACTTTCTCCCAATCTGTAGACTGCCTTTACATTTTGTTGATGGCTTCCTTTGCTGCGAAGAAGCTTTTTGGTTTGATGTAGTCTCATTAGTTTATTTTTGCTTTTGTTGGCTGTGCTTTAGGTGTCCTATCCAAAAAAATAATTGCCAAGATCAATGTTCAGGAGCTTTCCCCCTATGTTTTCTCTTATGAGTTTTATAGTTTTAAGTCTTACATGTAGGTCTTTAATTCATTTTGAGTTTATTTTTGTGTGTGTATGGTGTAGGATGAAGATCTGATTTTATTCCTTCACATGTGGATATCCAGTTTTCCCAATACCATTTATTGAAAAGACTATCTTTTTATCATGGTGTCTTCTTAGTGCCCTTACCAAAAATTAGTTGCCCATCTATGCTTGGGTTTATTTCTGGGCTCTCTATTCTGTTTTGTTGGTTGGTGTGTATGCGTCATTTTTATGCCAGAACCATACTATTTTGATTACCATAACTTTGCAGTCTATTTTGAAATCAGGTAGTGTGAGGCCACAAGCTTTGTTCTTTTTGCTCAAGATTGCTTTGACTATTCAGGGTCTTTTGTGGTTCCAAATGAATTTTAGAATTATTTCTCTCTCTGTCAAAAATGTCATTGAATTGTGATAGACATTGCATTCAACCAATAGATTTCTTTTTTTATATATATACTTTAAGTTCTAGGGTACATGTGCACAACGTGCAGGTTTGTTACATATGTATACGTGTGCCATCTTGGTGTGCTGCACCCATTAACTCGTCATTTACATTAGGTATATCTGCTAATGCTATCTCTCCCCTCGACCCTCCCCACAATAGGCCCCGGTGTGTGATGTTCCCTTTCCTATGTCCAAGTGATCTCATTGTTCAATTCCCACCTATGAGTGAGAACATACGATATTTGGTTTTCTGTTCTTGTGATAGTTTGCTGAGAATGATGGTTTCCAGCTGCATCCATGTCCCTACAAAGGACACAAACCCATCCTTTTTTATGGCTGCATAGTATTCCATGGTGTATATGTGCCACATTTTCTTAATACAGTCTGTCACTGATGGACATTTGGGTTGATTCCAAGTCTTTGCTATTGCGAATAGTGCTGCAATAAGCATACGTGTGCATGTGTCTTTATAGCAGCATGATTTATAATCCTTTGGGTATATCCCCAGTAATGGGAGAGCTGGGTCAAATGGTATTTCTAGTTCTAGATTCTTGAGGAATCGCCACACTGTTTTCCACAATAGTTGAACTAGTTTGCAGTCCCACCAACAGTATAAAAGTGTTCCTATTTCTCCACATTCTCTCCAGCACCTGTTGTTTCCTGATTTTTTAATGATTGCCATTCTAACTGGTGTGAGATCAACCAACAGATTTCTTTGGGTAGTATGGACATCTTGCTGATATTAATCCTTCCAATCCATGACCATAGGATATCTCTCCATTTTTCGGTTTCTTATTAAATTTTTCATGCATGCTGTATAATGTTCAGCATATAGGTCTTTCACCTCTTTGGTTAAATTTATTTCTATGACTTTTTTTGATGCTATTGTAAATGGGAATATTTTCTTAATTTGTTTTTTGGATAATTCATTGTTAATGTATAAAATCAGTCCAAAATCTCCTTAAGCTGCTAGATAACTACAGCAAAGTCTCAGGATACAAAATCAATGTGCAAAAATCACAAGCATTCCCATACACCAATAATAGACAATCAGAGAGCCAATCATGAATGAACTCCCATTCACTACTGCTACAAAGAGAACAAAATACCTAGGAATACAACTTATGAGGGATGTGAAGGACCTCTTCAAGGAGAACTACAAACCACAGCTCAAGGAATAAGAGAGGACAAAAACAAATGGAAAAACATTCGATGCTCAAGAAGAATCAATATCGTGAAAATTAACATACTGCCAAAAGTAATTTATAGATTCAATGTGATCCCCATCAAGTTACCATTGACTTCCTTCACAGAATTAGAAAAAACTACTTTTAAACTTCATACACAACCAAAAAAGAGCCCATATAGCCAAGACAATCCTAAGCAAAAAGAACAAAGCTGGAGGCATCACACTATCTGACTTCAAACTATACTACAAGGTTTTCCATGACGAAACTGGACCACATAAGGTTTCAATTTATGTTCCTATCATACTCTTACTCATTCCTCAAGTCTAAGCCAAGTTGAATTCTCTGGGAAGCTTTTTCTGACCTCTGAGTCTAGATTAGTCTTATAGCACTCTATAATTCCTATCATAGCAGTTACCAAGTTATATTGTAAATGCTCTTATAATTGCCTGCTTCCTCCAATGTGCTGTAATACCTATAAAGGCTAGACCTGTGTCTGTTTTGTTAATCTTTGAATTCCAGCACTTAGCATCTGTCACGACACACAATAGACATTCTAAATATTCAGAAAAGGATAAAAAAAGAAAATAAAATGAATATATTTTGATTAACTCATATAGTAAGCTCTTAGTACAGGCAGTCTTTCTTTCTGGGTGTTGTGTAGGTATTCATTTGGTAAATATTTATTAAGTTCTTACTATGTGTGAGAGCTGCCCTGGGCTTTGGGATCCAGCAGAGATGGAAACTGACCACATCCTTGCCTGGGGCACTGTGGTATTTGGCCTGCAAACCATGTACTCTAAATATTGTATGAGAAAGAGTTAAAAGTTAATTTAATTTCGATTTTTTCATGAACTATTTATAGTATTATGGAATATTATATATTACATTTTCCAAATTATTTTTAATAATCCATATGCCTCCACCATTCAAGAGAAGCTCCAGGACTGTCTTGGTGTCAAAACTTCTTTAAGATACTATAAGTTAGCTTCTTTACGATGATGGGGCTTTCTCCCAAGCATTTATGGGAGTAAAAAAGGAGAGTCTGCAATAGCATGGGTGTGTGTAAATTAAGTCAAGCTACCTGAATAATTTGGAGAGAGCTTGGAAGTGGTGAGGGCAATAGCAATTGTGAAGCTTCTTAAAGAACTGACAACCTAACATGAAAAAGTTCATTCATTATCATAGCTTAGTCATGGCTTTCTTACTTCATAGAATGTACAACTTCTTAGTCTTACACTGCTATCCATCAAGTTTATAACTCCTGCAGTCAGTAGCTGTATCCCATTCATTTCTCTGTCTACTATGTGTTAGACCTGGCAAGTTCTCTAGTGTCTGGACTCAGAACATAGTACAAAGTGGACAATTCAAAACAAGAGATAATCAGAGGATTAATGATCTTTTGCCTGTTGTGTTTTGCCTTCCTTTTAATATTTTTCTCAAAGTACTATTTGAATAACTTTTATTCCCATAAATGGAGCTTGATGTAGTAAAAAAATTGAACTCATGTTTCTGTACTCCATCCTATGTAACAGTGAATTTGTATACCTTTGCTCACTTACTCCTCACATCAGTCTTCTGTAGTAAACGGTGTGCATGAGACCCATTTTGTACATAAAAGATAACTCAGCCTCAGGGAGGAAGAGTGAGTGACTTGCCCAATAATTCACAGTTAGAAAGACTAAGACAGAACCTAAAGTCACACTAAGATGTCCTGTTTCAAAGTTTGTGGCATGACTCATGCTGCAGCACCTACAAATGCACACTGAAACTCCACTTTGACATTTACCAGTGGTATGCAAATCACTTTGCCCCTCTGAATCTATTTTCTCTATTTAATGAGGATAATTTTATCTGTTTGATTAGTAATTGATATTAATCATTGAAAGGTTTATAAACATTATCTACAATCTTCATTATAACCTTGAAACAGACATTGACAACCTCATTTGACAGATGAGAAAACCGTATTTCCAAGATATTAAGCAGCTGCCTGCAAGTCACATAGATGGTAATTCCAGAGTTGAGGTTTAAACTCAGACATGTCTGATTTGAGGTTGTTCTTGTTTCTTTTCACCAGGGGGCCAGATTATAAATATTTTTGGCTTTGGAGGCCATGAGTCTGTTTTGCAAATATTCAATTCTGCCATTATACGGTCAATGCAGCCTAGACAATATGCAAATAAATGAGCTTGGTTGTGTTGCAATAAAATTTATTTATGGACACTGAAATTTGAATTTCATAGAATTGTCTCATCACAAAATGTTAACCTTCTTTTGATTTTTTAACCTTTATAATGTAAAAGCTATCCTTCAACTTCAACCAGGTGATCAAAGTTAATATCATCAGTGAAAATTATGTTAATAGCATATCAGTAACCCTGATATGTGTGATGGGAATGGCACTTTACATTTATGGTCGTCCTTCCCAAAACCTATAAACTCTATGAGAAAAACATAGATGTAAAGTAACTAAAGGGCATCCTGTAAAATACCTGACCAGTATATCTCAATATTGCTAATGTTATTAAAAACAAAGAAGGTCTGAGAAACTATCACAGACAAGAGATCCCAGAGGAAATATGATGACCAAATGCAATGTGGTATCTTGGATGGGGTTCTTGAACAAAAAATGGACATTAGGTTAAAAAAAAGGAATAAAGTATGGACATTAGTTAATAATGTACCAATATGTGTTCATCAGTTGTGACATTTGTATCAAAGTAACGTAAGATGTTAACAATGGGGAACCTAGAAGGTGGGACAATGGGAACCTCTAGTATTCTTGCAACTTTTCTGTAATTCTAAAACCTTGGAAATAAGAGGTTTATTAAATGTTAAGAAATATTATAAGCATGGTCCCTAAAACAAAACACAAACAAAAACTTTACTCAAAGGTCACACATATTTGGCCTGCAAACCACAGCTAGCTGTCCCCTGCACTATGCTACTCTGTCTCTCCTACCTTATTGAGCTGTTCAAAGGAGACCACGTACATAAAAGTACTTTGTAAGATGCAAGCTGTTATATACATTATGGCTTTATTCATGGGCTTATTTATGTTTATCTAACAAACGTACACTGAGTGACTTCTATGCACCAGGCACTTTGCTAAAATTTGATCAGTAAAGGTAAGAACACAACCCCTGCCTTTGAGGAGCAGGAAATTTAGAGGAGGATTTAGGCATTTATGTTATTTGCCACAATGACACCAGATAAAATTAGTCCATATATATGCATACCAGCTACAAAGTATTTGTAAAGGAAAAGGTGATGAACTCTTTCATCATGAGTAGAGAATAGCATTTCAGAGAAGGAAGTAATGTTTGGACTCAAGTCTGAAATGGTAAATATGAGCTAAGTGGTAGTACAAAGGTTGAGGCAGAATGGTGGGGGATGAAGGTGTCAGGGAACAACCCAGGCAGAGGGAAGAACTGAATAAAGGGCTGGACATATGAGACAACATGGCATGGTTTGAAATCTGCATGAGGTTTATCATGCCTGGGGCTCTGTGGATTAAGGTGCTTACTGAGCACTCACTCTACACCAAACACAACGCCTTTATTGTCTGGGAGACTCCTAAAGTGCAACTCTGTTATGAGCTGAATTATGTCCTCTACAAAATTCATATGAAGTCCTAACTCCCAGTTCCTCAGAATGTGATAGTGTTTGGAGAAGGGATCTTTAAAGAGGTTATTAAATTAAAATTATGTCATTAGAGAAGGCACTAATTCAATATTACTGCTGTCCTTCTAAGAAAAGGAAATTTGGACACTGACAGATACAGAAGAAACCAACCCTGCCAATACCTTGATCTCGGACTTCTAGCCTCCAGAATACTGAGAACATACGTTTCTGTTGTTTAAGCCACCCATTCTGGGGTATTTTGTTATGGGCAGCCCCAGAAGCGGAATACATTGCCTGATCTATAGAGGTTTTATGGGAAGGTGATGAATTTAGCTTTGAATCAACTAAGTCTTGCATCTTCTGGAACACCCCAGACATTTCGTCACCGACTTTGGAAGATAGAAGTGAGTTAAAAATGCATTTGCAAATCATCAGTATTTGGGTGGTAGCAGACACTGTGAGAATGGATGAAATTATTCAAAGAGAGACATAGCATAAGAGAAAGAAGGCCAAGAATAGTATCTGGGACATGCCACATATCTGAATAAATGTGCATGTTTGCTCACAGACACGTTTGTACATCCTAGCTGCAGTTAGTCACCAGAGACAGCTCACTTAGAGAGATACAAATTTGGAGGAGGAAATCATTTGTAAAAGAAAAATGCCCTGTAATTATTCTGAAAATGAACAATTTTCTTATTGGAGGCAATTTATCCCTATGATCCATCTGAAAAACACTTAATTTTAAAAACTGGATAGAAATAGTTTGAGCTGCTGGGCATGGTGACTCATGCCTGTCATCCCAGCACTTTGGGAGGCTGAGGCGGGCGGATCACCAGACGTCGGGAGTTCGAGACCAGCCTGACCAACATGGAGAAACCCTGTCTCTACTAAAAATACAAAATTAGCCGGGCATGGTGGCACATGCCTGTAATCCCAGCTACTAGGGAGGCTGAGGCAGGAGATTCACTTGAACCAAGAGGTGGAGGTTGCGGTGAGCTGAGATCGTGCCATTGCACTCCAGCCTGGGCAACAAAAGCAAAACTCCGTCTCAAAAAAAAAAAAAAAAAGAAATTGTTTGAGCTATTTCTTTCAAAGGAACTATAACTGGCAAAATAAAGCTCTTGTTGAAGTAGAAGGTGAACTGAAACTTTAAGCTCCTGAAATCTGAGGTCTTCATGGGCTGAAAGTGCCATGTTTTGAATATCTTAGAATGCTGTGATTTTCATTGGTAAGCTAAGAAATAGGAATATCTGTGAAAAGCTAGTTTGAAGAAAGAATAGAAAGGCTTTAGTGAGCAAGAACAAAATTTCAGTGACACTTGAAATAATAAAATATCACAGGTCGTTTTCAAGTTTAAAGTTAGCTCACTCTGTGTGTGTGTGTGTGTGTGTGTGTGTGTACAGGTTTAATGCCAGATTTCAGTACATCTTCCTAGTAGAACAAAAGTGATTTTATTTAATATGTAAAGGTTAATTCTGTATTTTGCCTAATTTTTACTGAGCTTACATATGCCTATACATAGTAGTGATCTCTTAAAAATAACAATATCTTAAAAAAAAAAAAACTAGTATGTTAAAAAGCTCAGAGGTCAGAATGGCCTTGTGTAAGCTTTATGTAAGGCCTTAAATGGTAGAAACAGATTCAGCTAATCTCTTGCTTCATCTCTCAGGCCTGCTGCTTCTAGATTAGCTCACTATTTCTGGAAGGGTTTCTTTCATAGAGTAAAGATAACCACAGGTGGTCCCAGCTTTCCATTCAAGCAAGGTTCTCATTGGATCTCAGTGACTCTGATTAAATTGTGTGTCCTTTAAAGAATCAGTTACACAGTGGCCAGAGGTTATATAATGTGCTGATTTTTCTAACCTAGTTTATGTGCTCCACTTTGATTTGGTTTGGGCCTCATATTTTCTATAAATTAAAGAAGAGTATAGCTGTAAACAGCTAATATAAGATAGAGTGCATGAATGCTGAATGGTTTAAAACACACACATAGATGTATGTATACATACATAAAAATATCTGAAAATATAATGCTAGCTAAAAGAATAAAACTTCAAGATATTCTTATTGCGGTTTTATTTATGTATCTGTGAGAGGAACAAACAGAAGGGGGAAAGGACAAATAGTTGAGGGTACTGATGATCTAATATTGTAATTAGACTACTTCAGGAAGATGATTTTCTATAGCATGTTATAGGAATAAAGAACTATCCAAGGTTATTTTGTAGAACAACAATCTAAAAACTAGACAGCTAATTAGTATTGCATCTTATTTGTATTTCTACAGAAAATTTAAGTAATCAGAAGTTTTAATGGAGACAGGGATTGGGAACAGGGATAGCATATTTTTCAGAAGTGTGCGTGTTTGTGTGTGTGTCTGTCTGTTTGCTGTGGCTTAACCTGAGGCTACTGGGTGATACCATATTTAACACCCACAGAACTGCTTTATGAGGGTAATGGGTAGTATGATGTAAGCTTTTTATGTATTATCAGGATATTGAGGAAATACCTGCAATGTTCCATGTTGAACAACTCCTACTACAAATGTTCTGGCGTAGTAGAAAAATTGCACTCAATTTTTATTTTCTCCTAGATCTTTCTCTCTCCTTCCTATGTTTTCCCATCCTTTATTGTGCTCAAACTGCCTTTGCAAAAATCATAACTGAGAAAAGTATGATAGTGAAAGAGATCTGACCTCAGTGACTTCATCTTGCTTCTAAACCTCCCTCCAAGCTGTCCTTATTTCTTCCTGGGTGTAGGCCGAACTAACTTTGGAAGGACACTAGTTGATAGTTTAACTTTGAAACAGAGATAACACCTCTTTCCCCAAACAAACCCCCTTTTGGCCTGGGAGACCAGACTGCTTTTGTAGGACTAATACATTAGCCATAATATTAGAAATTATGGTTTAGGTGTCATGCAGCTACAGGCCACAAAATTCAAAACCTCTTAAATTGCTCATAGAGATATCATCACCACTATAAAATCTAAGATTGCTGCTTGAGATATTTTTTCAGACCCTGCATTTGGTGGATTATTTGGTATCATCCAGGTGGATAAACTGGCTCATCTGATCTTGTGACACCCACCCAGTAAATGACTCAGTGCAAGAGGACAGCTTCTACTCCCTACGATTTCATCTCTTACCCGACCAATCAACACTCCCCACTCCCTGGGCCCTACCAGCCAAATCATCCTTAAAAAAAACCCAGGCTCTGAATTTTCAGGGAGACCGACCTAAGTAATAACTCTGTCTCCAACGTGGTGTGGCCAGCCTTGCACCAGTTAAACTCTTTCTTTGCTGTCGTCTTGGTTTGTGCAGCTTGCAGGAAGAACCTGTCAGGCAGTTACAGTAATTTGCCTCATCTCCCTTATCTCCCCACTGGCAGTAAGCCTCTTTCCTCTGCCCCTGGATTCTCTATTTCTTTGCTAACTAACTCTTG
This sequence comes from Macaca fascicularis, assembly GCF_037993035.2. Taxonomy (NCBI): domain Eukaryota; kingdom Metazoa; phylum Chordata; class Mammalia; order Primates; family Cercopithecidae; genus Macaca; species Macaca fascicularis. The sequence goes on along the minus strand of NC_088388.1, from coordinate 90,888,413 downwards.
ACTGTGTGCCACAATACATTGATAGCTTGAAGGAGCATTAGAGCTGCATTAAACCAGTTTCTTCGTTTTACATCTGATGAGTTTTGTGACAGGCAGAGAGTGTGTGACCTGCCAAAGGCCATATAACCATTTAGTGTGTGACCCAGAACAAGAGTCCAGGCTTTTTTTCCTCTAAGCCCCTCTCATACAAGTGTTCTCTCATTCCAACCCTATTACCTGCCCTGCAATTCACAAACATGTATACTCTCTGAGCTCAAACTTTCTTTGCTTCTTCCATAATTATCTCTATCTTGCCTCCTAGCAGTGGTTTTCCCAATGTGGGCAATTCTACCTGACTTTACTCTCTTCTTACCTCTCAGCTTGGGCTTGGTGTAAAAGCAGTGTAGTGTAACAATAATAAAATACCATATACTGGGTGATCACAAGGTGTCCTCCATTAGGCATTTTATATCCATAACCTCCTTTAATTTTCACATAGCTCTATGAAGTAGATATTATTATTTTCCTTATTTTATAAATGAAGTTTAGAAAAGTTAAGTAATCTGTCTAAAGTCACATTGTTAGTAATTAAAGGAAATATGATTGAACGCGGTCCATCTGATTCCAAAGTTAGAACTTTTATCCGCAATTGCCTGCCAATACTGATGTTTCCACATCCTGAACCATAGCGTCATGTGGCTGACAATTTGTCCAGTCTGATGGTTAAGAATGTCTAAATGGCAAATGAATGTTCGCCTTGACACGAGGACTCAAATCAGTTATTCTCTGCTTTCATCTCATTTTTGCAATTCTAGTCTTAATTGGAGTACTCAGCTTGGAATGTTAATTTCAACCTCAGCACTGAAATTGGGCAAGAAAAGAAAGGAATCATATGGAAGACTGTGGTGAAAAAAAAAATAGAGGAAAAAAGAACAAGGATCATTTGGGGTGGGGGAAGCCAGAGTGCAGGTGAGAAGTAGAATGATTATATGAAGAAAAGAAAAATTTGAACCTGACTTTCCTAGCATTTCTGAACCAAATGATTCTCTTTGTGCCACATCACCCTTTTCCTTGTGTTTTCTGTTTTCTTACTACTCCAAGATCTTGATAATATAATAAAATAAAATCCACTTGTCCAACATAAAATATAGCTTATGTTGGGGGAAACAAATTCTAGGTCATCATAAAACCTCACCAAATCCCGGTAACAGATATTGCAGGCGGCTGGCAGGCAAGACAGAAAGACCCTGAAGTGCAACTAAGTTCAGGTCAATAGGAAGTATTTGTAGTTTGAACTCACGATTTACAATAAAGAGGAAATATGCTGGCTATAAGCAGCAGAAGCATGTAATAACCCAGTCCCAATACATTCAAAGTTGTTTTTATTGAACTCCAGCCATCTATAATTTGCTCTCCAGGGCATTCTCAGAGAGTGATTTTATGATATATATATATTTTGAAAAGCTGACTGTTTTCAATAGTTTATATTTAATTTTTTTCTCAGTCTATTAGGTGCATTAAGTCATGATATTTTAAGATATAATAAACAAATGCTTTCAGTAGGTAAATTAAAATAGAATGATAACTGAAACAGTATGACTAAAAGTAGAGAAGGAATAGTATGATATTAGAGTGGAGGAGTTACCAGACAAAAGATACCAGAAAATTCAATAGAGCAGACCTCGTGAAAGCTACACAGAGAAATAAAGAAAGGTGATAGTATTTCAGCAAAACTTTCTAGATAAAATTGTGGTTATTCAGTGCAAGGCAGTTCTTTCTGGAGAAGTTGACAAAAAGGCAGCTCAGGAAGAACAAATGAGAAACGAAATGGCTTCACCCACATTCCTTCTCCCACTTTGCTCTTGGGTGGAGACCATTTTCTTAGGAGGCACTTCTGTAGCAGTTTTGTACAATTGGGTGGAGCAGGGTGCTCTACTTCCCAGGCTTCAAGAAGAAGCAGTGCATTATTGTGGTGATAAGAACTTTAGCTCTCCCGCTTACTAGTTGTGTGACCTTGGCCAAGTTATCCAAATCCTTGAAGCTCAATGTCTTCATTCATAAAAATAAGGGTAATACTAACACTCTTCTCCAGATCCATACATAGAGAGAGCGCCAATCCAATACTTACCCTAGAGTACAAAAACGTAAATGACGATATACAAAAGATTATCACTTTAAAATTAGATTTACATGCTCATAGCGCATTTACCAATTCACAGGACAATTGAGTCTACCACCTAGTCGGCAAGAATAATTTCTAAGAATAAGGTGCCACTGGAGGGCACAGAGTATTATTAATACATATATGTGAACCATATCATCTGTTATAAAACTGACTTCATGGCATATTTCATGTGTGTTGTTTGCTTAGAACACCTATATAGCTAGTTTCAGTTTTGCCTACTTTGTGATGTTTAAATGAAATGAGAATTCCTTTTTCAGAGCAACAGAATATAATTTCAAAAATTTTAGTTACATTTAAAAAAATGCTGGCTTCAATCCATGAAATCGATTTTAAACTTCACTAATGGTTCATGACCACTGTTCAAAAGCCCTGATACTGGTAATAATATCCAATTACTCAAGGAAAACCCAGCCTCTGTGCAGACAGCAGTGTCTGTAGTTGCTTTCCTGGTAGAAAAAGCCTTTGATAATTCTGGACAGAGCACGGTGATCCAAGTAGAGGATTTAGTTCATGTGGCGATTCTGCGTGTGCTTTCCGCTCATAAAAGGACATTGGCCTTTCAAGTGTGCTGGCTTTACTGACCTCCTGTGGGACGGACCTTTCAGAAAGGGGAATGGCTAGCTACTTTACAAAGCATAAGTAGGAAAATGGAAGTGGTTTGGGCACTGCTTTCTTTCTCCTTTCACTGGAATTCTGTCCTAGATGAGGGAGTGGGGATTGGAGGGTGGGTGGAGAGAAATCAGGGAGAATGTCTGGAGCCATTGAAAGGTAAATTAAGAGAGCTCCAAGGCCCAGTTACTCCAATTATTTGTAGTTAAAACATCATTATGAGCAATTAATGAGCAGCCATATGGTACATTTCTAAAAGTCTAAGCAACAACTAGATATTATTCAGCAAGGCTGCTCTCTTCACATCCAGGTGGTAGTAAGCAATACAATCCGATTTGGATGGCATTAGAAAGTGAAACAACAAAACACAAAGCAACCACTTTCCCCACAACACACAAACACAGACACACACACACACACATACACACACACACATAACCTTCCTCAACAATGACATGGGTTATTTCACTTATTATCTAGAGTTATGAGAATGATAATTCAAGATACAACTATTATTTCCATTAAGATTCCTTGATACAAGCCACATGTGCTTATTCTGGCTAATTTGAGCAACAAAAGGGTCATTACAGGGCTATGAAGGTAGTTGATGACTAAAGAAAAGGCTTAAAATAACAGTTGTCAGAGCAGTTTCCCGAGTAGCTCTGAGGGATCCCTCAGGATGAAAAACTCCAATTCTTTTTTGTGTGTGTATTTTGTTAAAATTATGTATTTGTATCTGGATTGAATGACAATGGTAAAAATACTAATTCAATTAAACTTATGTTTAATGAGTGACGATTTCTTTTGCCAGGCAGTGTTCTAGGGATTTGAGATACATCAGTGAATAAAATGAACAAAGTTCTCTGCCCTTATGGGCTTACATTCAGTGATTTTATAATGCATCCTAAAGTGTAGTCCTAAGCAAAGTCAATCAAGGTGGAAAACTCTTTTCAATAACATTTTTTTGATAAACTTACCTAAAATTTAGGATTATCTACAAATATTTGATACAGAGGTATGTATTTTTTTCATTTTTAGAATGTGAGACAGGCTACTAAAGTGTCCTAATTATTGAAAAATATACAATAAACATCTAACCGTATTTATATTTGGCTGGATGTTATATAAAATAACTCAATAAACTGTGTTCTTTCCCAAAACCATATTTATAATTTAAGGTTGAGATGTTGCATAATGAATTCAGTGTACTTAAAACTGCTCTCTATACTGAACTTAACACTTTCAAAAACATTGTTAAACAACCAAAGGAACTCCTCAGAGTAAACACTTAGAGTAAGAATAGCCAGAGTATGCTTCAATGTCCAAAAATCCCAATAACCTGGACACAGGATCTTGTATAAGTACTTCAGGAAACTAAAAAAAAAAAAAAAAAAAAAAAAAAAAAAAAAAAAAAAGTATGATTAACTTCAACTTCAAAAGTTATCTCAAGAGGGATAATTGCAATTTAGAGGATAACTTTCATGTAGAAACTCATCTTCATTAAAATCAAAACAAGGGATATATCAAGATAACATAAGTTAACACAAGCATAAGGCAGCTTGTGAATTCACAGTAAGTAGTTCCAGTATAACAAAAATGGTATTACAAATATTGGATTTAATTTAAATAAAATAATACTCTTTCTTCCAGTGAATCATCGAAGTCATTAATTTACAGGACAATTATATTTTGAAAAGTTAATTTTGTGTCTTCCTCTCCCCTACTTGCTCCTGTGAAGAGCTGAATATAGGACAATAAGACAGTGTCCTACATTTGGAAGCCTCTTCTCTTTCTTTGCTCTCTGGCTTTTTTTTTTTTTTTAAAGGATTCTCTATTTATTTCTTCATTACACATCACACACGGCTGTGCACAGGCAATGGCGGCACACCACTGTTACTGTTAATGCCACAGCGCCCACTCCTGCTGTTTAGCTGCCAGAAGAGCTCTTTAACAAACCCAAGAAAGCCAGAGTCCATGCTGTTTTTAGCTAGTCCAAAGGGCATTGTTTAATATAACCTTGGGATTGCGTTGCCTTCAACTGAAGCTTTTTCTTAGTCAAAGGCAAATAATGATGAATGTTACAATTAAACATTGAAGCATATCACAGTGGACTTTTCAGTAAACAACCCAGTTTTTTTTTGTCTTAATTACATAGAATGATAAGGAAATATCTCTTTAGAAGTAGAAACATACTTGCTAGCCACCTTGATTTTTGTGAGTACATTATCTTTGCTGCCTAATAAGAAACGTTGGGCAAGTGGAATACAGACTGAATTACTGGAAAGCCTATACAACCCTAAGGACCACCAGTGACTCCATCCATCTCATGCACCATGGAAGTCAACCCATGAATTCAGGACGGACATTTGTGTCTGCACAGAAAAAGAGGAGTGTATTTTATTTGTTGTAATTTTTCTACTGCTTCCAAACCATGTCCTTAGACTGTAAATTTCCGCTCAGAGAGTGGCATTTCTTCCTTCATGTTTGCTGCAAGAGGAATAGACCCCCAAATAACAAGCACAATTCCCTCCCACTCTTGTCTAAGTAATACTTTGACCGTTTTACTCATGAAAGATGATTTGAGATAAGGTCACAAAAGTCTCAAAGGCCGTGAGTCAGGATTTTTAGCTAGAGGAACCCTGACTCACCAGCTGCCATGGACCAAGTCACTTCTTCACTATGATTTCTATGGAAGGTTTTCACCTACACTCTCAAGAGAACCCTTTGTCTGACACTAACCTCTTTAAACTTCATTTTCTTCTGAGATAAAATGATACTTACCATTAGGAGTTTTTGAATTAGTAAGTGAGATAATCCAAATAAAATGTTAAGATAATGTTCTACACGTTGCCATTGTTGTTGCTATTTTCATTTTAATTATGTGAAAATGAAATGAAATACTGGATGAAAAATGTCCTGTAAAGCGTAAATTTCTATCTGCACTATAATTATTGCATAACAATTTAATAATAATAAAGCAATTTAATCCATTGTCATTTCAGCCTCACTAGAACTGTAAAATTTTAATTTCTAATGCATGGGCTTCCACATGCATTGCTTGGTATGTTTTACTTACCATCTCTGTGGAGCTTATTACTGGTAAGATCACCTTTTATAAATGTTTGGTTTGTGCCTAGGGAAATGTTATTATTTTCAAAATAATATCCAAACAGAATTTTATCAAGGTGTAAGCACTCAATCATTATTTTGTTTAATAAAAAAAATAAGTTACCAGCTAGGCACGGTGGCTCACGCCTGTAATCCCAGCACTTTGGGAGGCCGAGACGGGTGGATCACTTGAGGTTAGGAGTTCAAGAGCGGTCTTGCCAACCTGGTGAAACCCTGTCTCTACTAAAAATACAAAAATTCGCTGGGCGTGGTGGTACGTGACTGTAGTCCCAGCTACTCGGGAGTGTGAGGTGGAGAATTGCTTCAACCTGGGCAGCGGAGGCTGCAGTGAGCCGAGACTGGGCCATTGTGCTCCAGCCTGGGTGACAGAGCGAGACTCCGTCTCAAAACAAAAACAAAAACAAAAACAAAAACAAAAACAAAAGTTACCATTCATAAATTTAGTCATCCAAATCAAATACTGAGACACTTTATTATATTTTGGATCATAGAAGTGAAACTTCTATATAACTGAAGTTTTACTATTTTAACCATCATTTTCAGTTGTTTTCGAAATAACTTTCTACACTTTATAATTTCTTGCTTTCTTAAAAATATGGATGATAATCTGACACTTTCTCAATGATTCCAAAAAGCATGAAGGCTACTGGCAATTGCATTAAGTTCTATTCTGGTAGGTTTTGTTTTTCTCTTTTTCATTGTCCAGCCATCAGCTACCCCTCCCAGGGTTCATGTGGCCATCTGTCTCCGAATTTACTGTTTCTAATCTGCTGAGCTGTGAGAATTCAGGTGACTCAGAGATTTATTCTTGTGTGTAAATTAAGAGACTATTTTCTTGTTCCGCAAAATACTAAACTTTTAGTACAAGGAAATTGAGCAGTTATTTTAGGAGTTAGGGGCTTCCCCCCACCCCCATTATTTCTGAGTTCTCAACCCCTCTGGTGATAATTAAAATTTCCAGAAAAAAATATTTCTGGGAACATAGAGAACCAAAATACAAAGGATTTGGGGGTATAGGCATACTTTGTAAATATGGTTAATATGGTTAATATGGTTTGCCTGTGTCCCCACACAAATCTCATCTCAAATTGTAATCCCAGCAGGTTGGGGGCGGTTTTCCCCATGCTGTTCTCATGATAGTGAGGGGGTTTATTAGGGAGAATTGCCTCACATGATCACAAGGTGAAATCCCATGATAGACCCTCTTCAAGCTGAGGAGCAAGGAAGCCTTCAGTGCCACAACTCGAGTCTCAAAGCTTCAAAAACAGGGAAGCTGGCCTATGTGTGGTGGATCACACCTGTAATCCCATCACTTTGGGAGGCCGACATGGGCAGATTACCTGAGGTCAGGAGTTCAAGACCAGTCTGATCAATATGGAGAAATCCCGTCTCTACTGAAAAATACAAAATTAGCCGAGTGTGGTGGCCCATGCCTGTAATCCCAGCTACTAGGGAGGCTGAGGCACGAGAATCGCTTGAACCTGGGAGGCAGAGGTTTCGGTGAGCCGAGATCTAGCCTGGACAACAAGAATGAAACTCTGTCTCAAAAAATAAAAGAAAAAAAAAGTAGGGAAGCCAACAGTGCAGCCTTCACGGGCCTGAGAGCCCCTGGCAAACCACGTATGTCCAAAAGTCCAAAAGCTGAAGAACCTGGAGCTTGATGTTCAAAGGCAGGAAGCAACTAGCATGGGAGAAAGATGAAAACTGGAAGACTTAGCAAGCCGGCTTCGTCCTCCTGCTTTTTCTAGCCATGCTTGCAGCAGGTTGGATGGTGTCCAACCACATTAAGGATGGGTCTTCCTCTCCCAGTTCACTGACACAAGTGTTTACTTCCTCTGGCAATGCCCTCACAGGCACACCCAGAAACAATACTTTCCATCCTTTAGTCCAGTCAAGTTGACATTTAATATTAACCCCATCATGGAAGATAATTGTAAATTTCCTGATGACCTATAGTTGATAATATTTTCCAAATTTTCTAATACAATAATAACTAACATTGTTGAATGGTTGATGTATATCATTTTGAAACTTTACATAGTTTATTTATTTTATTTAACGAATGCTGATATAGTACCTATTTACATACCAGATACTCCACTAACTTATTAAATGACATAAAGTTTTACATGTAAGTAATCACTTCTTAAAAGTCTCATTATTTATGATTTACAGGTGGGGAAACTGAGCCTCTGAGAAGTCCTATAATGTGCTCAAGGTCTCAGAGCTATTGAATGGAACACCCCGTACCAAAGACAGGATCCTATGTTTCTAAGAATATGATATTATACCATAAACACTACAACAGACAGTTAACCCTGAAAATAGAAACATTCACTCTGAGAATCTGAATCCAGTATTATTAAATCTAATGGTTCAGGAAAAAGGTGAGATAATTTTCAAATTGGCAAAAAATGGATGGAGAGGAAACTTCCATTTAAAATAAAGGAGAAGCAGGTTTGGGGGTTATTGTTAGGAATGTAAAATATCCACTTTCCCCCTCTGATTTATCTCCTTCCAATTCCTAATCTAGACAATAGGACATGATTTATCCGTTATCTCCACATTTCATTACTTACATGGATCAAGAGCACAGGCTCTGAATTCAGGTTAGTTGGTTCAAATACAGATTCTGCTGTCTGAATGTGGGAAATTTAAGTTTTCCTAAGAAGTTTCCTCATTTGTGAATTGGTGCTAGAATAGTACCTATCTCATACGGTTATTTTGAAAATTAAATAAAAGTTCTTAGCAGAGAGCATAGCATATATTAATTGATTAATAAATGCTCGTTTTTAATGTCATCATTTTGAAAATGTGTTCCATGGAAAGCTGATACAACTAGCAGCTCACTGAAAAAAGACTGCCTCTATTGAATTTGGGAAGTGTCACTTTTTCATTAGTTTCTTCATAGAGAGTCACAATGTAAATTGTTGTAGCAAATGTGCTTTAAAAATGAGTGATAGATGCTGACGAGTTGATGGTTGCAGCACACCAACATGGCACAAGTATACATATGTAACAAATCTGCACGTTATGCACATGTACCCTAGAACTCAAAGTATAATAATAATAAAAAAAAATGAGTGATAGGAAAAGTGTTTAACTTTATTTAGCTCAGTATCTCTCAAATTTGTTTGTCCACAGAACCTATGTATGTATAGTGTTTCTGCAAATGTGTATGTAAGCCATTCAGTCCATAAAACTAGTTTTTCACAGAACACATTGCTGGGAAATTGTGTCCCTCACTAAAATATCTGAAATTGGACTGATGAGAAATTGCAGAGTGGTGACTAATGTGATCATTTCAAATCTGGATCATATCAGTAAGCTTCAAATATTAGCATGTCTGTTAATGGGACTAAGGCACTTGCAACCTAGATTTCCTGAAGGTAACTTCATGTGTTTCTAGGAGAAACTCTTGGTTTGGCCTTTTGAATCTTAATCATTACTGCCATCATCACCATCATCATATCACCATCATCATCATGGCCTGCATATAGTTAGTGGTTGAATATATGCCAAGCACAGTGCTCAGTGTTTTATTTGCATTACTCCTAATGGCTGCCCTGTGAAGTAGACATTTGACTCTCATTTTTATATAGTGGGACATGGGCTTAAAGAGGTTATGTGCCCAAGATAACAGGATTAAATATAGAATACTCTCTTGTGTATCTAGCTGTCCTGAAAAGAGGCTTGACATATTACTGGTGAGAATAATGGCTAGTGAAAAACTTGTAACAGTAGCTCACCGGGGGGTGTGCTAGGATCTGTGACTGGGCATTTCAGAAGCATGCCCTCTTAGGAGGCGAGTTTCCTCAAAAGCTCTGCCATCTCTGTGTGTGTCAGACAAATGCCCCCTCAAAGGCCCAGACTAGAGGAAACCTAAAAGTAGCAAAGCAGCAGGAGGGAATGTGGCCCATTTATTGTTGGGAATGAGTTTGCTTCATCACAGAACAGTCTCTTTCTTTTTTACTTTGGAATAGTGAAGCTGAACTTCATCATGCTGCTCACATTACGGTCTGTTATAGGTTTTCATTGTGCAGTGAAAGAGCTAGGCTGTACCTGTAGATGACAGGAACAGAAATATGTGGGACACAGCTTTGCAAACTACGCCTGTACAGCATATCTGGCTTGTCCCCTATTTTTGCATGCTTGTAAGCTAGGAATTGTTTTAAGATTTTAAAATGGTTACACAATATCTATGCAATATCCTCAATTGTGTTTCTTGGTTCATACAGCTGAAAATATTTACTACCTGGCCTTTTAAAAAAATTTGCTGATCCCTGATGCAGTATATTAATTTCATAGACTGTCCAATGTTCACAGCTAAAACAAAAAAAAAATCAAAATAAAGATCAAGCACCAACTCGGCTTAACCATTACTGTTAAGGGAGAGGTTAACATTTTCTGCAGAAAATATTACCCAGAGAAGGAATCCCAGAGAATGGTCAATTAGTGTTTTATTGCAGATTTAATTTATATTTTAATAAATGCAGTATGTAATATAAATATTTAAAAAACCTGGTAGCCATGATGGTTACACCTCTTCTCGCCCTTCCTTCCCCATAGTTGATAGAAACTAGGGTGAACACTTGACAAGTTATGTCAATCAGATCTTTTTCCTGATGGAACAGGGAATAGGATTACATTTAGCATCTGAATGTGGGTTGATTTTAGGCACAGTTAGATACTCTTGCTGTGTGAGTCAGCCATTTTAACCATGTCCACGGAGATCAGAGAAAGTTGGTCTACAAAGGAATAAGAATATGAATAGAGAACAGAAGAGAATCAAGCAGAGAAACTACTACCTGATTACAGACAGCTATCTAGATTTTGGTTTCAGGAATCTCCAGAGCTGTTTTCCAACATGGTAGTCACCTGTGGCTACTAAGTCCTTGCAATGTGGCCAGTCCAAATTAAGTTGTCTGTACATGTAAAATATACATTAGATTTCAGAAACTTCGTGCAAAAAAAATAGTTTTAAAATTTCATTAATTTTATTATTCCATGTTGAAATGACAATATTTTGGATATATTGGGTTAAAATCAATTTAACTTTATTCCCTTTTAGGTTTTTTAAAGTGGCTACTAGGAAATCTAACCTTATTAATGTGTTTCCCATTATGCTTCTAGTAGACAGTCATACTCTAGAGATTCAGCTACTTTGATTCTAAGAAATACTGACATATATATTGTACTCCTCTACTCTACCTTATTTTTCTTTTGCTGAACCTAAATCAAGTTGGTTTTAATTAATGTAAAAAAAGACTTGATAAAATAATGAGCCCTTTCCACATGCCTAACTTATAGTATCTCATGCAATGGAAAAATTTTGCTCAATATGACAATTTGCGGAGCTAAAGACCTTACCCTTCAGACTTCTGGTTCTAAAATGGCAGTGTAGAAGCAAGTTGGCTTCATCCCTACCCCAAAGAAAATGAAAAACAAATATACAGTGCTGAGATTATCACCAGCAGTATCCCAGAAGTCAAATATGAGAATGCGATCGTTTCTAGGGCCACAGAGAAGTGAAGCAACTCTGAGCAGATGGTAAGAGAACTGGAATTTCTTATTTGTGGTGGCCGTTCTTCCAGTATGTCTGGCACAAAATGCACAGGACTCTTCCCCCTGACTCATGTTTTCTACACCGGAAAAAATGAGATTGAGGTGGACAAGCAGCTTCCTACTATCTAGAATTCCGTGTCAGGGGACCAGTCCCTGCTTCAACCCAAAGAAAGCATTGGGAGTGACTAAAGGGAGAAATATCCCTGAGCATAGCCAGAGACAAAGCAGGAGGTGGATGTATCACCCAGAGCCCTGGAAATTCTTCCCTGTAACTAGGCCATAGCCAAATCAGTGTGGCTTTTCGGCAGCACCATACTATAAGAGGCTTTATCCGCAATTCCCATGGACAGAAACCTCTAGCCAGCCTTCCCACACTATCAAGATATTCCCTTTGGGACCTCTCCCATTTAGGATGGGTAGCACTCTGTTTACTAAAACTGAGGCTAATGTGGGTTTAAGGTGCCATTGCCATCTAGTGCTCAAAAGGAGGTAACAACCTAGAAAAAAAAAAAAAAGAAAAGAAAAGGAAAAGAATAGGTAAATTACAAAGAATCTCTAGGCAAAGATATTCAATAAAAAGTAAAACAAGCCAGACAGAGAAAACTGGAACAAATAACTAATCCTTGAATACAAAAAAACAGATATGCATTCCCAGCAAACAGGGAAACATGACCTTCTCAAATGAACAAAGCAGGGAACCAGTAACTAGCTCTAATGAGATAGCAATATGTGGACTCTCTGACCAAGAGTTCAAAATAGCAGTTTTAAGAAAATTCAGTGATCTTCAAAATTACACAGAAAACAATTCAGAAATTTATCGGATAAATTTAACAAAGATATTAAAATAATTTTAAAAATCAAACAGAAATCTTGAAACTGAGAAATGCATTTGCTGAACTGAAAAATGTGTTAGAGGACATCAACAGCAGGATGAATCAAGCAGAGGAAATAGTCTGTGAGATGAAGATGGGCTACTTGAATAGAAAAAAGAATAAAAAGTAATGAAGCTCGCATGCAAGATAGAGGATTACTTCAAAGCCAAATCTAAGAATCTTGGTGTTCAAGAGGGAGTTAAGCAGGAGCAAGGGGTAGAAAGCTTATTCAGAGAAATAATAACATAAAACTTTCTAAAATTTGAAAAAAAGAGACAAATATCTAGGTACAGGAATATCAGAGCACACCAAATAGATTCAAAACAAATAGGACAACCCCATGACATATAACAGGCAAACTCTCAAAGGACAAGGACAAAGAAAGGATTCTAAAAGCAGCAGCACCGAAACAAAAGAAGAAAATAATAAATAAAGGAGTTCCAATGATCAGGCAACAGCCTTCTCAGCAGAAAATACAGCGTATAGGAGGGAGTGAAACAACATTTCAAAGTGCTCAGAGAAAAAACTTGGCATCTAAGAATAGTGTATCCAACAAAGGTATCCAAATATAAAGGTGAGAGAAAGATTTTTCCAGACAAAACCTGACAGAATTCACTACCACCAGACTTGCCTTCTAAGAAACGCCAAAGGGAGTTCTTAAATCTGAAAGAAAAATTACTAAAGTGCCAAAAGAAAACAAAACCTACACTAGTAAAATAAAGTACATGAGCAGATACAAAATGATGTAATACCATAATTGTGATGTACAATCCACTCATAATTCTAGTATGAAGCCCAAAAGACAAATGTATCAAAATAATAAAACTTACAGCAACCTGTTAAGAAATAGGTAATATAGAAATATGTACATTAAGACAAAATAAAGTCAAAATGTTTGTTTGCTTGGCAGTGATGGAGTTAAACTATACAAGTTTTTTTAAATGTTTACTTTGTGTCTATTCTTTGTGATCTAAGTTGTCATCTTTTAAAAATAACTTGCTATATCCATAAGATGTGTTTTGTAAAACTCATGGTAACTGCAATGAAAAAAAACTAAAAATAGATTCATTAAAAATAAATAGTGCCGAATTCCAGTGTGCTACCAGAGAAAACTGCGTTACCACAAAGGAAGGCAGTGTCAAAGGAAAGAAGAAACAAAAGATTACAAAAAAACAGAAAACAAACAACAAATTGGCAATAGTAAATCTCTACTCATCAGTAACACTGAATGTAAATGGACTGAATTCTCCAATTAAAAAGTCTATAGGAAACCCACTTAACCTATAAAGACATAGAGACTGAAAGCGAAAGAGTTGAAAAAGATATTCCATGCAACTGGAAACCAAAAAAGAGCAGGAGTAGCTATACTTATATCAGATAAAATAGACTGCAAATCAAATACTGTAAGAAGAGACAAGGTTACTATATAATGAAAAAGAGGTCAATTCAGCAAAAGGATATAACAATTATAAATATCTATGCACCCAACATCAGTGTTCTCAAGTATATAAAGCAAACTTTAATAGATCTAAAGAGAGAGAGAGAGACTGAAATACAATAATGGTAGGGGACTTTAACTCCTCATGTGCAATAATGCACAGATCATCCAGATAGAAAACCAACAAAGAAACATTGTTGTTAATTAGTAGACCAAATAGTCCTAACCGACATTTATAGAATGTTGCCTCCAACTGCTGCAGAATACATACTCTTTTCATCAGCAAATGGAGCATTCTCCAGAACAGACCACATCTTGGGCCACAGAACAAGTCTCAAGAAATTTGAAAGAGTAGAAATCATATAAAGTATCTTTTCTGACTCCAATGGAATAAAATTAGAAATCAATAACAAGAGGAACCTCAAAAAATACACCAACACAGAAAACTTAAACAACATGCTCCCAAATGACCAAGTGGTCAATGAAGACATTATAAAGGAAATCAATCAATTTATTGAAACAAATGAAAATGGCAATACAACTTATCAAATCTAGGGGCCCAGGAAAAGCATTACTAAGAGGGAAGTTTATAGAAATAAACAGCTCTATCAAAAAAGTAGGAAGTCTTCAAGTAAACAACTTAAGGGTGTCTCTCAGGGAGTTAAAAAAAAAATTAGTAGAAGGAAGGAAATAATGAAGAACAAAGCAGAGACAAATGAAATTGAGAACAGAAAAACAATATGGAAGATGAACAAAATGAAAAGTTGGCTTTTTGGAAAAAGAAACAAAATCAACAAACCTTTAGCTAGACTGACAACAACAACAACAAAAACCCAAATAAGTAAAATTAGAAATGAAAATAAAATGAAACAACTGAGACCACCAAAAGACAAATAATCCTTAGAGATCATTATTTACATAAACAAAGCCCAACAAATTTGAAAACCTAAAATAAATGGATAAATTCCTGGACACATATGACCTACTAAGGTGGAAACTTGAGAAATAGAAAACCTTAGCAAACCAATAATAAGTAATAAAATTGCAGCCATAATAAAAAGTCTCTCACCAAAGAAGAGTGTAGGACCTGATGGTTTCACTACTGAATTCTACCAAACATTTAAAGAAAAGCTAGTATTAGTCCTAATTAAACTCTTCAAAAAAATTGAAGAGGAAGTAATACTTCCAAACTCGTTCTACAAGTCAGGCATTACCATAGTCTCAAAACCAGACAAGAGCAGAACAGCAACAGTAACAAACTACAGGTTAATATCACTGATGAACACAGATGGAAAAATCCCCAATAAAATACTAGCAAACTGAATTAAACAACACATTAAAGAACTTATTCACCATGATTGATTGAGATTCATCCCTGGATGCAAAAATAATTCAACATATGTACATCAATAAACGTGATACATTAACAGAACCAAGAACAAAAGACATAATTTCAATAGGTGCTAAAAGAACATTTGATGATAAAATTCAATAGCCTTTCATGGTAACATTCTCTTATCAAACTGGGTATAAAAATAACTGACCTCAACATAATAAAGACCATATACGACAAACTCACAGCTAACATTGTACTAATGATGGGGTGGCCTGCCCCTCCACTCCTGTGGGCATTTCTCGTGGAGTGGGATGAGAGACTGAGAAAAGAAATAAGACACAGAGACAAAGTATAGAGAAAGAAAAGTGGGCCCAGGGGACTGGCGTTCAGCATACAGAGGACCCACGCTGGCACTGGTCTCTGAGTTCCCTCAGTATTTATTGATCACTATCTCTACGATCTCGGAGAGGGGGATGTGGCAGGACTATAGGGTAATGGTGGGGAGCGGGTCAGCAGGAAAACATGTGAGCAAAGATCTCTGTCATAAATAAGTTTAAGGAAAGGTGGTATGCCTTGAGGTGCACATAGGCCAGATTTATGTTTGACTTTACACAAACATCTTGGTGCATGAAAGGGCAGTATTGTCACCAGCATGTCTCACCTCCAGCCACAAGGCGGTTTTCTCCTATCTCAGTAAATAGAACTTACGACCGGGTTTTACACCGAGACATTCCATTCCCAGGGACGAGCAGGAGACAGATGCCTTCCTCTTATCTCAACGGCAAAGAGGCCTTCCTCTTTTACTAATCCTCCTCAGCACGGACCCTTTAGGGTATCGGGCTGGGGGCGGTCAGGTCTTTCCCTTCCCACGAGGCCATATCTCAGGCTATCACATGGGGAGAAACCTTGGACAATACCTGGCTTTCCTAGGCAGAGGTCACTGCGGCCTTCCACAGTGTATTATGTCCCTGGGTACTCGAGATTAGAGAATGGTGATGACTTTTACCAAGCATACTGTCTTCAAGCACTTATTTAATAAAGCACATCCTGCACAGCCCCTAAATCCATTAAACCTTGAGTCAACACAGCACATGTCTCTGCAAGCACAGGGTTGGGGATAGGGTTACAGATTAACAGCATCTCAAGGCAGAAGAATTGCTCTTAGTACAGAACAAAATGGAGTCTCTTATGTCTACTTCTCTCTACATAGACACAGTAACAGTCTGATCTCTCTTTCTTTTCCCCACATACTAACTGGGGAAAACTTTAATACCTTTCTTCTAAGATCTGGAACAAAACAAGGAAAGCCACTTTCGCTACTTCTGTTCCACATGATACTGGAAGTCCTGGCCTAAGTAAAGAGAAAGAAACTAAGAAAATGTGACTGGGCACTGTGGCTCATGCCTGTAATCCCAGCACTTTGGGAGGCCGACGTGGGTGGATCACTTGATGTCAGAAGTGTGAGACCAGCCTGACCAACATGGTGAAACCCTGTCTCTACTAAAAATACAAAATTAGCTGGGTGTGGTGGTGTACGCCTATAATCCCAGCTACTTGGGAGGCTGAGGCAGGAGAATCACTTGAAGCTGTGAGGTGGAGGTTTCAGTGAGCTGAGATTGCCTTATTGCACTCCAGCCTGGGCAACAAGAGCAAAACTCCATCTCAAAAAAAAAAAAAAAAAAAAAAAAAAGGAAAGAAAAAAAATGCAAATTGTAAAGAAAGAAGTCAAATTAAGCTTGTTGACAGACAACATGATCTTCTACTTTAAAAACCTAAAGATTCCATCAAATAGAACCAACAAACAAATTCAGTAAGTGTCCAGGATTAAAAATCAACATACAAAGATTAGTAGCATTTATATATATACATGACAAATAATCTGAAAATGAAATCAAGAAAACAATCCCAGTTACAATATCTGCAAAGAACATACAATACTTAGCAATCAATTTGACCCAAGAAATTAAAGATTTATGTAAGGAAAACTATAAGACACTGATGAAAGAAATTGAAGAGGATACTAAAAGCTAGAAAGATATTTCATGTTCATGAATTGGAAGAATCAATATTGTTAAAATGACAATTCTACCTAAAGCAATTTGCAGAGTCAATGTAATACTTATCAAAATATCAATAATGTTCTTCATAGAAATAAAGAAAAATTCTAAAATTTATATGGAACCACAAAAGACCTCAAATAGCCAAAGTAATCTAGAGTAAAAAGAACAAAGCAGAAGGCATCACACTATCTGACTTCAAAGCATACTGTAAAGCTGTAGAAACTTAAATCAACATAATACTGGCATAAAAACAGACACGTAGGGAACCCAGATAGAAATCTATGTATTTAGAGCCAATTCATTTTTGACAAAGTTTCCAAGAACATACAGTGGGAAAGGACAGTGTCTTCAACAAATGGTACTGAGGAAACTATATAACCATATGCAGAAGAATGAAACTAGACTCCTATTTTTCACCGTATGCAAAAATCAGATCACAATGTGTTAACAACTTAAGTCTAATACCTGAGATTTTGAAACTACTAGAAGAAAACTTTGGGGAGACACTTTAGGACATTGGTCTAGGCAAACGTGTGTGTGTGTGTGTGTGTGTGTGTAAGACCTCAAAAGCACAGGCAACCAAAGCAAAAATGACAAATGGGATTACAACATGCTAAAAAGCTTCTACACAGTGAAGAAAACCATCAACAAAGTGAAGAGGCAACACACAGACTGGGGGAAAATATTTACAAACTATTTATCTGACTAGGGACTAACAACCAGCACATATAAAGAACTCAAACAGCACAACCGAAAAAAACAAACAAAAAAAAATCTGATTTTAAAATGGAGAAAATATCAAAATATCTGAGTAGATATCTGAATAGATATTTCTCAAAAGAAAACACACACATGGCCAACAGGTCTATGAAACATCACTAATCATCATGAAAATGCAAATTTAAACTACAGTGAAATATCTCAACCCAGATTAAATGGCTTTTATCAACAAAACAGGCATAACAGATGCTGGTGAGGATGTGGACAAAGGGGAACCCTCCTACACTGTTGGTGGGAATGTAACTTAGTATAGCCGCTATGGAAAACTGTATGGAGCTGCTCCAAAAAAGTAAAAACATAACCACCATATGATCCAGCAATTCTGCTACTGGTCATATATCCAAAAGAAAGGACATCAATATACAGAAAGGATATGTGCACTCTCATGTTTATTGCAGCACTGAATTCACAATAGCCAAAATATGGACTCAGTCTAAGTGGAACTGGAGGTCATTATGTTAAGTGAAATAAGCCAAACACTGACAGATGAATATCACGTGGTTTTACTCATTTGTGGGAGCTAAAAAAGGTGGATCTCATGAAGATAGTTATTGCAATGATGGTAATCAGAGGCCAGGAAGGGTAGAGAGGGGAGGATGAAGAGAAGTTGATTAATTAGTACAACATACAGTTTGATAGAAGAAATTAAGACCTAGTGTTTGATAGATAGCAGGCTGACTACAGTTTAGGATAATCTATTGTATATTTCAGAATAGCTAGCAAATGTTTCTAGCAAAAAGAAAAGACACATATTTAAGGCAATGGCTATCCCAATTACACTGATTTCATCTTTACAAATTATGTGAATGTATTGCATTATCACATGAACCCCCAAATATGTACGTCTATTATGTATCAATAAAAAATAAACACATTAAAAAGAACATGCATATTATTCCTTAATACAACATTAAATAATATTAAAAGCTACCATTTATTGGGCATTTACATTGTATCACTAAGGCTGTTATGTGATTTGCCCAAGGTGACATTGCTAATAAGTGGTGGTGTTGGTTTGATATAAATCCTCTGCTCTTGAACTTTAGATTCTCTCAGTCATGAATTGATGGCATTTGTGCCAGAGATAAGGTTGTGATATGATTTGTGTTGACTTGGTTTGCATATATAATGCATATAGTGGGCATCAAGGGTCGTGAAAGTCCCTAGGGGAACTAGGGGAAGTGAAAGCCTGGCTGAAAAAAAATTAAAAAAATAAAGGAAACCACTCTTTCCCTCTCCCCTACTGTGTGCTCAGGTAACATGTCAGAAACATAGGTGGAATATCAAGTCCCTGCTGTTTCTGCTGTGTCACTCCTGGGAAAACCAGACTTCCTGCAATCTCTGCAGGATGTATTGGAGTAATCTAGCTCATCAGGAGGCCCAGACGGATTGCAATACTTTGGGAATGTGCACTAAGTCAGAGGGGGAGCTTCTGTGAGCTGCAGGAGACGGATTCCTTTTGGTTAAAGAATGGCCTCACAATCTTCGGCTTCCTGGCTGCAGCCTCTGCTGCTGCATTCACATTAGCATGAGCTCCCCAGAGATGATCTCTTCTCAGAGCTTGGAACAGAACCCTGTTCTCCAGGAAAAGTTAATTCATATCATATGGGGGAACAAATTACTCCCAGATAGTAGGTTATTTTCTTTGTCTTTTCATAAGATCAGACTCAATACTAAAAATCTTAATAATGATGATGATAATGACACTATAGAAATGCAAAGTCTTTGGATTGTTATTCTTGCACAAAACCGTTTAAGAATCCTAATTTTACTGCATACTTATATTGGCCAGGCAATTGTTTAGTTTTCCTTCATCATATTCTTTTGTCACTGATGTATTGAGTTTCCAGATGCTTATTGTACTCTGCGACTAATTATCTATTGGAACAATTATATTAACTACCCTATCACTTGAAAAATAGTTTTGAAAGTTTAAAAAGTAAAAGAAGAGTGATAAGATTATACTGAGTGGCATTCCCAAATTTTTTTGGAAATGCATATTGAAATTGTTAGAGAATAAAATGAATGTATTATACACAAAAAAGAAACAAATGTAGTGAACTCACCTAACTTGGCATTGTATAAAAAGTTCTATAAAAGACACAAACAACTCTTACCTCAACTTTTTTAATCCAACTTATAATAATGACATTAAAATGAGGGGAGAAGAAAACTACCTGAAACCAGGGCAAAATTTGTAGAAAATGCCTCTAGAGCCTTCCACAAATGTGTTATATCTGTCTTGCACACACATTAGCAGAATACAATCGAAGAAAATCCTCAGCAACCCTAAGGAATGCCCTTTTATTCTCTGGTGCAGACTTGTCCTTCCAGAAACCATCCACCACTTTCTTTGGATTGTTCACAGTCCACTTTCTCTGCAGAAACACAAGACAGGTTTCTGGTTCAAAACGGCTCATACTTTTCTCCTTCAATTTTGCAGCCAGAACCCGTGTATATTTCATACCCTAAGTGGGATCAGCCTTCTGAATTCCAAATGAACTTCTCATGAGTACGAAGTGCAGTTTGCAAATATTCTCTTCTTCCATATATCTGCATTCTTTCTAAGGCAGGTGCGAGGTAGGTGAGTTTAACCACTTTGTAGTGCTTAAGGGATTAAAGGTTTATAGGTTTTCCTTGGGCTGGAGTTCCATAGTCTCCTCTTTTCTTCTCCTTCTCTTCTCCCTCCCCCATTGCCTGTTTCTACCCCCCCCCCCCACCCCCGCCCACTCCAGGGCCTTTGGGGTAACTCTGTTGCTTTCTGACACGAATTTTTTCTGGCAAATGAGTCAAAGTGTTAGTAGAGGCTGGCTTTATATTTCCTCTCTTAAAAGTAAAATCAAACTGCAAAATCAGCCCACAGGAAGAAGTAATTTCAAAAGCCATGGTTCATGTTCCACAAGCCCCTTGAGCTCTCTCATCTCCCCCCTCAACAATGCACCCCTAGGGCCCATGGAGGTGAGGCTTTCCAAAAGGCCCCAGTGAAAGTGGCAAGTAGCTCCTGAGTTGTTTTCCTGTCAGAAACAATGGGTTCTGGTCACTTGTCATGGCTGCACAGCCACTTTCAGAGTCTATTTGGAAGCTTTTGACCTCTACTGCCAAGAGAGCGCTGAACTGTTGGTGTGGCTGGACAGTGAAATGGTGACTTGGTGAGAGGAAAAGTCAGGCAATTTAATGTACTCATCTCTCTTCTCTTTACAAAAAAGAGGAGAAGATTTTCTAGTTTTAAGTTTCAATCCATATCAATAAAGTTGAGAACTGTGGGTAATACAAAGAAAACAGTTTCTTTGTATCTTTTTGATTTGTTTTTGTTTTGTCTCCCTCAGTGTATGCTGGATATGGCTAGAGCCTTGGAGACTCCATTGCCTCTTCTGTCGTTCATGTCTCTGCTGACTTGTAACAAGGAGTATCATTTTCAGACTGAGATACAAGGAGTATGTTTTGCACTGTGTTACAAGGAGTATGATTTTCAGACGGATTCAGAAAACCCAAAAAGCAAGGTTTTGAGCTACACTCCTTGTAATAGCATGTTACAAGGGGTGCGATAGATAAGGGTCCTGTGATTGAGAGATTTGCGATTTTTAAAGCAATTTCCTATGAGCTTTTGGTATATTAGATTAAAGGAATAATACATGGAAGTTCTGAAATAGGAGGAAGAAAATAGAATAAGCTATGCATTGCAGTATGTGCATATATGTGTTTGTATAAGACAGCAGATACCACGCTTCGTGATTCTAAGATGCTTTTATTTCCAGTTTTAAAACCTCAGATATTGAGATACATCATACAGTCACTGTGCTCTAAAAGAACTGTGTCAGAAGAAGCAGCAGTGTGTTTTTTTCCTTTTTTAGGGTCACATAAAATATTGGGGGAGTCTTTTAATTGATCAGAGTAGAAAATTGTGGGAGAGGGTGAGAGTAATGGAGAGAGTGGCACAGCTGGGGCTGACAGAGAAGAACTATAAAGGAAAAATTCTTGTTACCTGAGACTTCTGGTGCTTTTCTACTGGGTTGCTAAATCTGATCTACCCTCACACTATGGCAGGTAAGGTTACTGTCACACACAAAATGTTCTCTTCCCTTTAGTAATAATGGAAGGTTGTTCTGGGGAAGTGACAACGCAAGAGGAGACCACCCTTCCCAGTGTTGTCCTCCATGGCCTCCTCACATTCAGAGGTGACCATGTGATCGATTCTTTTTTCTGCCTTAGAATGTACACAGAAGTGATGACTATCTAGAAAAGAGTTTTTAAGTAATATTTCTTCTCCACACTCTTCTATTTCCTTTTATCTGTTGGATGTAAACAATAATAATGAAACCTTGGGGGATCAGAGAGCCAAGGGATGTGAACCTCCTAGCTGTCCATAAAACCAAGTCAAAACGAGCTGCCCTCCAATAACATGAATGATAAATAAACTACTATTGTATTAAAGACATTATACATTTTTTGAATCCATTTGTTACAGTTGATGTTACCTTTACTCATCTATCACATTACTTTAAGATATCAAATGCAAGGCAGGAAATTAAAAGTTGGATGTTCTAGAATTTGAGGAGGGGGCTTAATTTTTTTAAAATATCCAACCAAAAGAAAGGAAAAAGGAATATTTAGGAGGTCCAGATATATCTAAAAGCACTTCAAAAGCAGTTCTAAAGTAGAAAGGATGAGAATTTATTTGAGTCCACGTGGCTTATCTATGAATAATGAGTAAAAGTTAGAGAGGATAGATTCAGCTTAATTTAATAAACACATTCTAATTAATTGCTGTATTCCAAGTAGCCTTGCCAAATAGCACTCCCTGGCACTAATTCTGAATGAACATCTAAGGACATTCATGCTTTAGACAGAGTGAAGAAAAGATGATGTCTAAGGCAGCATTCCTCTTTGAGTGTTTATTATGTTATGTGTAAGTAGCATTTCGATGTGGTAGGAAGGGGTATTAAATGTTATGCAGTCTTGATGGCAAAGACTAAAATCTTCTATGTGGAAATATTCTGCTAGACAAGTAAAGGGAATGAATAGCTTCATATTTTCTTGACTAAGTGGGTAAATTTCAAAGTCAGGAAAATAATCATAGGATTCCTCAGGTGTTGCTTTACCAGCCAGAAACCTCTGTGGCTGGTGGTGCCTCTGAGGCTGGTGGTGCCTCTGTTTGAGTCTTGCTCGCACCCACTGGGCTTGTTTTACCCACTTGGCCCAGCAGACTATGCTTGGCTTGTGCTACTGGCCGGGATCCCATGCCTGCCAAGGGTGAGCCAGGCACAGAGTGGTGAGGGGCGTGTGAGTGAGTGAGCACAGGGTCTGGCCTCTGCGCACAGTCAGGACGCTGGCTGCTGTGTTGGGGCAGGCAGCTCCAGGTGCTGGCACAGGTGCTGGCTCTATACAAGGCTGTGGCTGGACCACATGTATCTCAAGCAGCTTCCACTGCGGGCATCAGCATCTGGATGAGGGAGACACAGTGATGCCTGAAAGTTTGGAGATGCCAGGAACTGCAGAGCCCCAAAGAGGATGTTAGAAGTTACAACATGTCACAGCCCTGGCTCAGGGAGCCTTGAGGTCTGGGTTCTCAGAAGGGCCACAGCTCTTCTCTCCTTCTTGTTGTCTGCAGCCTGGCAAGTGAGGGGGGGTTGGGGGTGGGGGTGGGGAGGACATGTGTTGAGGGGCATGTTTCAACCCATGTGTGTTGCAGCTCTTTCGGTCTCACTACCCTGCTCTGGCCCATGGTTCCTGGGCTGGCCCAGCTCTGCTGCTGCTGCTTGTCACATGGGGCAGCCATCTGTTACTGGCGAAGGGTGGGAGGGCTATATTGTTAAGCTCTGGCTTGGGGAATGCCAAGGTCTGGGCCCCCATAAGGCTCACTGACATGGTTTAGCTCTGTGTCCTCACACAAATATCATCTTGTAGTTCCCATAATTCCCATTTGTTGTGTGAGGGACCTGGTGGGAGATGTTTGAATTATGGGGGCAGGTCTTTCCTGTGCTATTCTCATGATAGTGATTGGGTCTCACAAGATCTGATGGTTTTAAAAACAGGAGTTGCCCTGCATAAGCTCTCTCTTTGCTGCCATCCACGTAAGATGTGATTTGCTCTTCCTTGGCTTCCCCCATGATTGTGAGGCCTCCCCAGCCATGTGGAACTGTAAGTCCAATAAACCTCTTTCTTTTGTAAATTGCCCAGTCTTGGGTATGTCTTTACCAGCAGAACAAAAATGGACTACTACAGTAAATACTCTTCACTTCTGCAGTCCACCTACAGCTCAGGAAGTCAGCCAGGAACATGCTACAACTCCTTTTGCTCCTGCCGTTTGGTGGGTCTTGAGTTGTCTCACGTCCCAGAAAAATAAGGTTAAGCAGACAACTGGAAGGTGAGAAAGGCAGAGAAGAGCTTTACTGAGTGACCAAACACCTCTCAGCGGAGAGAAGACCTGAAGTGGGTAACTCCTATCCACAGGCAGGTGGTCCCAACCAGTGTCTGAGTCTGGCTGAGTTGAGAGTTTTTATGGGCTCAGAATGGAGTAAGTACGTGCTGATTGGTCACATAAGCAGGAGAAAGTATGTGCTGATGGGCCCATGAGCGGGCCCAGAAAAAGCACCACTGGATTGACTGAAAGCATCAAGAAAGTTCTCACTCCAGGTTGCAGACTTCACCTGGAAAGGGCAACCCAGCCCCCAGGTTTCAGGTTGTCCCTGGCTGGAAGGTTGGGTTTTACTGGACACCTGCACATTCCCACCTAGGAACTTCTCTGCCTCCCACCACCACCAACATGCTGTCCACAGTGCCCCGGCTGTCTGTGCTGAGGGGTGCCAGCAGGCCCAGAACCACCCTCGGGCCTTCCCACCCCCAGCCACATCCTCACTCTCATGCTAGTTGGTGTTCAAAGTTTTAGCCTCAGAAGCAATTTCCAGAGAGGGCTGAGACAGTGGGGAAACTGGCATGTCAGTGCTGCCACAACCACATGCACATCTGGTCAGGTCACGACAGTGTCCAGGCTCGGTTATCGGGACATGTCTACAACTTTGCTCCACTGTGAGGCCCAGGTGGGAAGAGGCCAGGGATTGGAAGCAAGCATTTCCAAGCCTATGGGGACAGGGTGCTGTCCAGGCCCCTGAGAGTACAAGGAGACCCGGGTCAAAAGCCACGCCTGGGTGGCTGCAGTCACCCCTGGGAGCTCAGGCTTCTGCCCCCTTCCCAAACTTGGTAGGGTGAAGGGCTCCAGCCAGGATCACCTATTTCCGCCCCCTTTGGCTCTGCAGAGTGCGCAGCTCCGGCTGCACCTCCCTCGCTGTAGATGGTGTCCTCGCAGTGGCCACTCCAGACAGACCACCATGGCATTAAAAAGATAATGAAAGGTTACTATGAATAGGAAATCATTTAGTCAATAAACATGTAATAAGCACTTAGGATGTAGATGACACCATCTTATGCAAGTACAGGGCATGGCTCCTGTTCTCAAGGACATTATGATCTATTGGGGAAGACAGGGTTTGTTCACTTTTGAATATTTATTGTTATCCATTGTAAGACCACCAGGGCAAGTGGAACGATCTATTGGGGAAGACAGGGTTTGTTCACTTTTGAATATTTATTATTATCCATTGTAAGATCATCAGGGCAAGTGGAACATACCAAGGAGACAGCATAGTAGAAGGAAATAAGCCCCTATTTGGAGTCAGAAGAACAAAATTCAAGGTTTGTTTCTGCCTCCAACTGGTTATGAGGTCTTTAGTAACTTATTAATATTTTGATACTCAATTAAAAATTTTGTTTTTATCAAACATAATGCATACTTATTTTTCAAAATTTGGAAACATTCACAGCTTTATAACATTTAGTGAACTTAATCATTACTTCCAAACTCAGAGAGTGACTTAATAATTTTTGATGATCTCTTCCAAAAAGTATTAGGCATGTATGAAATAGACTATTTTATTATCTACGGATTTGAAGTCACAGGTATTCTTACCCCAAAGATAAAGCTTTTATGGCAGACACATGTGAAGGTAAGGGTGTTTATATATAGAGATCACAGAGAGTATTCCTAAGCAGATAATTCTGAACCTCCAAGCAGTGCCAAGAGAAATACACTTGGTGGAGAGAAGAGAAGGCAGTGCCTTGACTCTTTATATTTTAAAAAATGAAAGGATGAAGGGATGAATAAACTTTTCAAAGTATTCTAAAAATTCAGAAAGAGGAGGAGGAAAATCCCAACCCAATATTTTGTGTCTTTTTCTACCTCATACCATTTAACTCTCACCAATAGTTTTGTAAGGGTGATTACTGTGTTATTGTCCGATTTTACAGATAAAAATATGAAGAAATAGAGCTCATATAACTTGTCTGTCCTGGAGGCTGAATTTGAAACGACTTTGTATGAATCCCAAACCCCTGTTCTTCCCTCCTATATGACTCACAGAAATACCCTAGAACAGAGGGAAGTGTCTTCTGCTAACTGCCAAAATAGATTAATCATTAAGAAAAAAAAGGGTGTAAGGAAATTAAAGAACAGTTTCTCTCTGTTATAAGCCTCTCTGTTACAAGCGTTTGCTTAGCAAATTGTGTATTTTGGCATTGGGTTGAAATGCTTAATCACCTTTCCATTCTATCTTCCTACTTAAATAAGAGTTAAGGGGAAGGCAGGAAAGAAGTTTAGTCAGCCAAAGGAGGCAACTGGTACCTTCTTAGCATTAAAGGCGCTATTTCCTTCTGTATTTGGAAGAGGAACATAGCCGAAAAGGTAGCTAGTGGGGCTGTTTGTCTGGGACCTGTGTGTCTGAGGGAATCACTTATTTTCTCTTTACTGGGAAATATATGTAGGGAGACAGATAATTCTTTCTCATAAATTGATTGTAACTAAGCTTGTCAGAGTTGACAAATAAAAATTCAACAACATGGATGAATCTGGAAGACATTATGCTAAGTGTGAGTATGCCTCATGTAAGTGAGATATTGGGTCTTCTGTGACTGGCTTAATAGCTACAGTGAGCTATAATTGTACCATTGCAATCATGATGAAATATCTAAAATAATTCAACTAGGCCAGGTGTGGTGCTCATGCCTATAATCCCAGTGCTTTGGGAGGCTGAGCCAGGAGGATCACTTGAGGCCAGGGGTTTAACATCAGCCTGAGTAACATAGTAAGACGCTATCTCTACAAAAAAAAAAAAAAAAAAAAAAAAAATAGACATGATGGATTAAGCCCATTGTCCCAGCTACTTGAAAGGTTGAGGCAGGAGGATCACTTGAGCCCAGGAGTTTGAGGTTGCAGTGAGCCATGATTGCACCATTGTACTCCAGCCTGGGTGACAAAGTGAGACCCTGTCTCACTCTCAAAAAATAAATAAATAAATAAATAAATAAATAAATAAATAAAATAGTCCAATTCACAGAAACAGAGTATAATGATGGTTGCCAGAGCCTCGAAGAGAGGGGTATGGGGAGTTGTTCAATAGGTTCGAAGCTTCAGTTTTTTAAGATGAACAAGTTCTAGAGATCTACTCTACAGTATAGTGCCCTTAGTTGACAATTCAGTATCGTACATGTAAAAATTTAATAGCATCTCATGGTAAGTGTTTTTACCACAAAATTCAAAATAACACCACCAAAAAAAAAAAAGGGAGAAAGAAGAAACTTTTAGGGGTGATGGATATATGTATTACCTTGATTTTGGTGATGGTTTCACAGTTGTATGTGTATCTCCAAACTCATCAAATTGTACAAGTTGAATGTGTCCGGTTACTTGGCATATCAATTATACCTCAATAAAGCTGTTTAAAAAAGAATATGGAGGGCCTAGTTATATTTGAATTTCAGATAAACAATGAATACTTTTTTAGTATAACCCAAATTTTTAGTGTATGTGCCAAATTATGCTAAATTATTATTTATTATTTATCTGAAAATCAGTTTAACTTGAAGCCCTATATTTTATCTGGCAACCTTAATTGTAACTGACGGCCATTCATCATGGCCAGCTACTGCTAAAAGTCAAAGGAAAAAACAAAGAGTGAAAAACTTCAAAATCTAAATGCTGCCCAGGCCTCACACTTATCTCTGCTGGAATGTGAACTGGAAGCGTGACCTAAAACTCTATCCACAGGCTCATCTCAATTTCTGGCTAGTTGATTTTCTGGGCTGTTCAGCCCAAGCATCCTAATTTAAAGTGCTTTCTGTGGTTATAGTCGGAGGAAATAATTGTGCTTCTAATTCAGTGTACATAATAAAATCAGTCCCTTAATTGTGCTCTCTGAAATAAATCTGCAGTTTCTATCTCTGTATATTTTATGTTTATTCATAATTTATGACTACCGTATTGATAACGTAGGAGTTAGCAGATTAGATGACAGAATAGTTGTACTTATCTTTGAGATGATGAAAACAAAACATCTTGTTAATCAATCATCCTGCTAGACATTTAGCCAGATTCTCTCCTAAGAGAATCTCTCCAGAGCCATGACATTACTGAAAGAGAAAGTAATAACAAACAAACCACAAAAGGGCTTGTTATACATGGACTCCCTCCTAATTTGTGGTTCTCTCAAGGTCACCGCCATTTGCTAGTGAATGAAGTTTCAGGACTTACTCCTTCAACCTGCTTCTGGTCGCTGTTATATTACTGAAGTACTGAGCAGTGAGTAAATGTATTAACCAGATACTTGCAGAGTCAGTTTCATTCTTTTTATTCAATTACGCATCATCTTAAAGAAGATGGATTTTGCAAAACTTTAGGTATATCTGGAATGCCATCTGGGAAAATAAGCAGTCTTGAGGTTGCAGAATTCCTAGACTTCCACACTGAAAACTTAGGCTATTAAAGGTTTCAGAAGTTCTTTTACAATTATAGCTTCTAATTAGCTCACATTATTTATATTACTTGATCCCCAACCAAATGGCCACGCCTCGAGGAAGGTTCAAAAGGTATAAATTTTATTTGAATTTAAATAAGATAAACAATATCAAACTAAGGACTCAATAGCTCTTTACAGTTTACAAATGATTTCATTTTGAGATTGTCCTATTTAATCTTTTGTGTTACCTCCAACCCTCCTCTCTGCTATTGTTACATGTAAAAAAGGGTGAGATTCGGCTGTGATAAGGTCACACAATGAACACATTGCTCCAGGCACCACACTTAAATAACTTTATGTAACAGCAACAAATACTAGAATGATGCTAATAATAGTAAAATGATCAAGTAACAATTAACAAGAGTTACTGAGGCAGGAGAATAGGGTCCAGAGGCAGGAAATCTAAGGCTGATTCACACTGACTTCCTATAACTGAATCAAAAAGAAAACCCCACCTCTCCACACCCAAGTAACAAAAGGATCAGTTACCTTTGCACCGGGTTGCAGATGAAAAATGGAAGATACCTTTGATTAATCCGTTCTTGCAACCAATCATACTGGTCGAGGGCCAGTTCTTCTTGTGTAACTTTGTAACTTCACTTCAGCCTCTGATATGGTTGTCTCCGGCAACCAATATGACATGATGGGCCACTCCTTCCTTTATATAGAGTGTACTCAAGTACCCAGTGGGAAACCTCTAAAGGGTATTTAAGCCCCAGAAAATTCTGTAACCTGCTGTCTTGAGCCACTTGCTCAATCCCACTTCTAGTCTATGGAGTGTACTTTTGTTTCAATAATTCTATGCATTCATTGCTTCATTCTTTCATTGCTTTGTTTGTGCATTTTGTTCAATCTTTTTTCAAAACGCCAAGAACTTGGATGACTCATAGTCAAGATCCTCCACTGGTAACATTACTATGTGCTTGGCCTTGTTCTAAGGACTGGAGTGTGTATGGTTATTCACAGAAGCAGAAACAGGCTCAAACACATGAAAAAATTTTCTCACATTTTCAGAGCTGGCAAGAAGTGGAACCTTGATTTAAACACGGGCAACTCTAGAACCTGAAGTTCCACTATGGTCGTTATTAGAACATTAAAACGTCCCAACACAAAGAAATGATATATGTTCGAGGTGATGGATAGTTAATTACTCTGATTTGATCATTATACAATGTATATGTCAGGCCTCTGAGCCCAAGCCAAGCCATCGCATCCCCTGTGACTTGCACATATAAGCCCAGATGGCCTGAAGTAACTGAAGACTCACAAAAGAAGTGCAAATGCCCTGCCTCGCCTTAACTGATAACATTCCATCACAAAAGAAGTGAAAATGGCCGGTCCTTGCCTTAAGCGATGACATTATCTTGTGAAATTCCTTTTCCTGGCTCATCCTGGCTCAAAAAGCTCCCCCACTGAGTGCCTTGCGACCCCCACTCCTGCCCGCCAGAGAACAACCCCCCTTTGACTGTAATTTTCCTTTACCTACCCAAATTCTATGAAACAGCCCCACCCTTGTCTCCCTTCACTGACTCTTTTTGGACTCAGCCCGCCTGCACCCAGGTGATTAAAAAGCTTTATTGCTCACACAAAGCCTGTTTGGTGGTCTCTTCACATGGACCCGCATGACAGTATACATGTATTGAAATGTCACACTGTAGTCTATAAATGTGTATAATTATTATGTGTCAACTAAAAATAATAATAAAAGAAATGTACCATCAGGCTTCCAGATCCTATCTCAGAGTTCTATCCAAGAATGCCAGACCACCTTCTAACTGAAGCCAGTACCCTTCAGTGTCCTAAAGCCCATCATTTGAGCAAGGCGAGCAAGGTATTTATTGGCATTTGTTACATTTGCCTTTTCTGATTGCTTAAGATCCTAACTCTCAAGTTTGTGGCAGATTTATTTTTTTCCTGCTTGTGGTTTGCACCCTATTTTTGCTTGTGGCTCTTGAGGCATACAAGTTTTTGTTTTGTGTTGTTTTGTTTTTTAAATATGTAGCTAAAAAACAATACATTTGTTGGAAGAAAAAATACCTTCTTCATGCCACAACAGTGTTTGTTTGGTGAAACAGTTTCCAGAAACATTTCCCTATATCCTCATGCCTTCCTTTAACAGATGTTTGCCCAGGGCCCTGTGAGACTCTGGGGACAGAGAGATGAATGGCGTCTCTAGGAGGAAGCATGCTGGAGCTAGGGAGTTGATGAGGAAGCAAATCATTTCAGTGCAGCCCGGGGACACTGTAGTGAACTATGAGGGCACCCAGAGGACAGAACCAACTCTCTGGGGGAACTTGGGTGAGTCAGGAACTGGGGGATGATTAGGGAAAGCTTATAGAGGAGGTGACATGAGCCAGGGGTAGAATAAAGAAACAAACAGATAAATGAGGGTAAGGGTGTTTCACACTAAGGGAGCAAGTAGTGTAAGGCATGAACTTAGGACACAACACGGTACATTTACGATACCACAAGTAGGTAAGTGTAACCTGGAGCTAGGGCTAGGACTGATGGAGAGATAAATGTGTGGGATGAGTCACTGGGCAGGCAGTGACTTCTTAGGAAACAGCAAGGTTTTAAATAGGCAAATGACATGCTTATATTTGTATTTTGGAAAAAGTATCACCTAAGTATTCAGGAAGGTAAAACTAAAGAAAGAAATCCACTTTTTTGTGTTTAGACTCAGTTAACTTTAGATAGCATTCCTTCTTAATTTAAAATGATAGGGATGTCATTAAAAGACCTGACCTAAGGATGATTCTTTTTGTTTGTTTGTTTGTTTGTTTAGGGAAGTTGCCTGGGTTTTCTGAGGCCCTCCTAATTTCCTTTTACTGACTTTTTTTTCTAACCTTTATTGAACACTTATTTGTTAGGTATTGTGTTGGTGAACATTGTGGTTATCTTTATTTTAGGGAAAAAAGGAGTTGAGATTTAGAGAGGTTAAATTATTTGCCTGAAGACACACAGTTAATTAGTGATAAAGTTGAGTTTTAAACTGTGAGATTGTAGAGTTTGCTCTTTATGCTATTTTTAAACTACATTATCCTGATGCTGCCTGTGGATAAGAACTTGCCTTGCATTTTAATTACACTCTGGAGGCCAGGGGAGCACCCACTTTCAAAAATAATCTGCCTGTAGTTACTACTTGACCACACGTTATATATGAAACAGAAGCTACCCTCTGTGTTTTAATGATGATTTTAAAGATAGTCAATCTTTTCTTTCCAGTTGCTAGCCAAGGTTGAGCTTCTGGCATTGACCCTATGTCAACAAAGTTGAAAAATGTGGAATATAATGCAGATTTCACAACTGAAAACGTCCTTGGGAACAGTTATTCCAGTGTTTTCCAAAGTGAAATCTAAGGTCCCATCACTGTGGGATCTTAACAAGTGTTAAGTGATAAAAGGTTTCTGTGGCCAAATAATGAGCGAAACATTGGATTAAACATAATTGACAGCTTTTCCTCCTTTTTGGGATTTTGTAGAGAATTTAGTATATAGCAAGTCTCTGAATAACATCATTTTATTCAACATTATTTTGCTACAATAAAAAAAAAAAATAGATTCCCAGCCAGGGCTACTACGTGGAGTTTGCAAGTTCTCCCCACATCTGCGTGGGTTTTCTCCAGTTACGCTGGTTTCCTCAGACATCTCAAAGATGTTCGTATTATGTGACGTGGTCCTTAACATGGTCCTCGTCTGAGCGAGTGTGTGTGTGTGGGTGTGAGTGTGCCCTGCCATGGGATAGCTTCCTGTCCAGGGTTGGTTCCTGCCACTCACCCTGAGCTACCAGGATAGGCTCTGGCACTTCCAATAACTCAGGATCATGAACTGAAAATATGAGGTTAATAATTATCCTGCTTGTTTTTATTAATCTTTTAAAAATGCTTATATATCTCACATCACAATATTTAATATTAAGAGTGTTTTTGGTCTTTATTTAGAAGTTTGGTGAAGCTCTTGTGATGAGAAATATGCTGTAGAAACTTACCTCTTGTTTATTGCAATTACCCTGTGGTAAAATTGGTTTTGTTATACATCATTTCCCTGAAGGTCTTTGTTCCAGGAACGTATTGATGACATCAAGTGAGGACTTACAAGACAAAATTGTGAGTCTTCAAGATTCAGAAACGCAGTGTCTTTCAACCTATTTGTTTCCTAAAACATCTTTTCTGACCTCAGTTTATTTGAAACATACTGCCTTACCTTTGCCCAACAACTGCAACTCAGAGAAAACAAGTAACTTAGATGACTCCAGATATTTTGTCTCCCAGGTCATTCCTCCAAATCATGCTATGGATACCACGTACGTGAGAGGCCTCCCTGAATCCATCTCAGTCTAGAAATTGCCCCTCCCCTTTGGGACAGTGCAAGAAGAGAAGTGCTACATGGCAACGTGCTAGAAGAAAGCAACTTTCCAACAGCCACAAAGCAAGAAGGCAATATCCCAGGAAGAGAGAGATTACACTCAGGTTTTATATCCCAAACACATTAGGCCCAGCGTACTGGGCCTACCACGAAGAGTCCTGCTTGCACTTTCTAGTCAAAAGCGTCTGTTGGAGGCTGCTTTGGGCAATCCATTTTATTTTAAATGTTCATTCTCTTAGTAAATTTAATCTTCGTCCTTGGAATTCTCTGTATTTTCTTAGTTATGATGAGAGTGAACAGCTGGGTCATTTTGTTTACTCTGTAGTCAGTGTTCAGTTGCGTTCCCAGCCCCCACTCCCCTTTTTTCCCAGACAGTGCCTGGCTCACTTTGTCTGGCTACTGTCTGACATGTCAGCTGACACTACCTCAGCTCCCAGCTGTTCTTCTCTTTCATACTATGGATTGTTCTTTGCATTAGACTCAAGCATGGTTTTGCACTTCCAGAGGGCTAATCTGTTTCCATGGCAACCTTTAAAATTGAGTAATTTGATGCAAGACCTGTCTAAAACTTTTTTTGCTGAAAGTTTTTGCATGTGTGCAAAAATACACATGTGCACTTCCAAGCTCAGCACTGCTTTCAGACAGAAAGTTCATAGAAAACCTGACCACATTTTCAATTAGCCGTAAGGTTCTGCCAGTTTTCTATTTTTTAAAATACATTTTCATTAAGAATTTAAACAAGAAAATGTATTTTGTGAACAACATTTAGGCTAAAAGTAAACAGAAAATAACAAACTAGGGATTCTTTCATGTCAGTTTTAATATGATCATAATTAACAGATAGGACCTACAAACTTCTAACAAGATAACAATTGAAAATATGGAATATATAAAAGTTGCACGAGCTAATATGACTATCCAGATATTAACTTGGATACTGCCTGTTCATCTTTAATGTTGGATGGTTTTTCAGCAACATAATTTTCTTCAGATAACTTAAGCAAAAACATTAAAGCTAGAAAACTTAGTAAAAAATATATATACTTTAGGCTGGGCGCCGTGGCTCACACCTGTAATTCCAGCACTTTGGGAGGCTGAGGTGTGCGAATTGCTTGAGCCCAGGAGCTCAAGACCAGCCTAAGCAAGATAATGAAACCCTGTTTCTAGAAAATACAAAATAAATAAATAAACCAGACATGGTGGTGCATGCATGTAGTCTCAGCTACTCAGGAAGCGGAAATGGGAGGATCGATTGTGCTTGGGAAGGTCGAGGCTGCAGTGAGCCATGATAGCGCCGCTGTACTCCAGCCTGAGTGACAGAGTGAGTCTCTCTCTCTCTCTGTCTATATCTATCTATCTATCTATATGTATATATACACACATACACACACATATATAGATGTATGTGTGTGTGTATATGTATATGAACTAATGGTATTTTTCTCCCATCTAGGTAATGTGTTTTAATTCAACTTAATAAGCATTTATTTAAGAGAGAGAGAGAAACACACACAGAGAGAGTTTCATTCTGTCACCCAGACTCGATGTATGTATACATACATGTACTTTATAACAGGTATTAACTATAGAAAATTTTGTTCAGTGTATTATACAGTTTGGGATGCAATAGTATCAGACTGATGAGATTCTAAAAATTATCATTTTATGATATTTTGTGCTCCTTAGGGTCAGGATCTAAAACTTTTCATATTTATATTCCCAGCCACTAGCACAATATCTGGGACACAGTTAGTATTCCATAAATGTTTGTTTGTTTGTTTTTTAATAGAAATGGAAACTAAATTTTTAAAAATATCTCTATGGTGGTTGGTGATATAATTGTGAATAATTATATTACCCATTTTCTTTGTAGGTGGGTACACTTCCTGACTTATTTATTTTGTCTTGGCTATGTGACTAACTTTGGAAATAGAATGTGAGAAGCTTTTAGAGACATTGTAAGTTTCTACCGGTACTCTTGTGTTTTTGCCCTCTTCCACGAGCCAGCAGGTCCTTCTGGGTCTTAGATTAAAAGAAACACGGAATAGGTCTACACCCACCTGCAGTCTAGAGCAGAGCTGCGGCCCACTTCTTGCAGCCCTCATGTAAAAAAAGCAAGGAATAAACATTTGTTTTCATAAGTCACTGATATTTTTACAGTTGATGGTTACTGCAGCAGAAATTAATATATAGGCCGAGTACCTTATATATAACATGTATGTCACATATTTGTAATATACATATATTTCATATTTTATATATAATACAGAAAATACTCATAAGTTTATGATAAATATGTGTAATATGTAGTATATATCACATATGTAATATATATGTGATATATACTACATATTACATATACGATATGTGTCTTACATATTAAATATATAGCAATGTGCCGTATATCCACCTTTGGTCAATTATGGACCATATGTAAGATAATAGTCTCGTAAGTGTATAATACTGTATGTTTAGTGTATCTTGTCTATGTTAAGATATGTTCAGATGCACAAATACCATTGTGTTACATTTGCTTATAGTATTGAGTACAGTAACATGCTGTACAGGTTTGTAGCTTAGGAGCAAAAGGCTATATCATATAGGCTAGGCATGTAGTACAATGCACCATCTAGGTTTGTGTAAGTGCACTCTGTGGTGTTCACACAATGATAAAATCACCTAGAACATATTTCTCAGAATCTGTCTCCCCGTTAAGCTTTGCATGATTGTATTACATGTATATGTATGTTTGCATATGTATCTTATATATGTAATACATATAACAATTTTATATGTAATTTATAATATATAAGTTATATATATATTCCTAATAACTCCATGAGATGAATATGATTTTAGATTTAATAGAAGAAAAAAACTGAAAATTTAAATGTTTGGTGTTTTATCCAGAATCATATAACTTTTTAATGACAAAGGAGAAGGATTTGAGCAAATATTTCTTTGACTTTCCACCTCCATGTTTTCTCTTAATATCAGGCTTATAAAATATATTTAAAATAGAGATTCAGTTAAAGGCTCTTTTGTACTTTTATTTGTATTTATTTAAATGTAGAACTAAAATGTATTTTCCTTCTATCTATGTTATGTGGTGTTTTTTTTTTTTTGGCGGTGGGGGGGACAGAGTCCAGCTCTGTCACCCAGGCTGGAGGGCAGTGGCGCAATCTTGGTTCACTGCAATCTTCGCCTACTGGTTTCAAGCAATTCTCTTGTCTCAGCCTCCCAAGTTGCTGGGACTACAGGCGTACATCACCACGCCTGGCTAATTTTTTTGTATTTTTAGTAGAGGCGGGGTTTCACCATATTGGTCAGGCCCTGGTCTCGAACTCCTGACCTCGGGTGATATACCTGCCTCGGCCTCCCAAAGTGCTGGGATTATAGGCGTGAGCCACCACACCTGGCCTGTAATGTGTTTTAATTCAACTTAACAAATGTTTATTTAATATTTTATATGTGCCAGCCACTGTGTGTCAATTCTTGGAGGAATAGAGTTAAATCAGACCCAATTCTTACCACTAAGAGTTTGGCTAAATAGCTATACAGCCACCAAATCTTAGACCTAGTTTGACTAAGAACTATCTTAAATAACTGAGCTAAGTGCCATACTTAGGATAATTTATTCAGAGTTGATGTTCACTCACCAAGAATTTTATTCTGAATCAATAAAATTCCTTTTGCCTGTATTATTCACATTATTCTACACTAATAGCAATAGCTGTTTATGAGCACTTGTGTGTATACTCGGTCTGGGCTAATTGCACATATACCCTTAAGAAACTCATATTTGGAAGGTGGATGCCAAAGAAAAAGAGAAATCAGTTTAGTGCTTAAGAGAATTGATGGGAATCAGATAGGACTAGAATGAATCTAGGTTCTGGCACTTATGTACAGGGGGACTCTGGGCAAATCATTCTCCTTTAATCAGTTTCTTCACATATAAAATAAATATAATACCAACTTTGCTAGATAACTGTGTGGAATGAATAAGATTTATCTGCAAATCAGGTAGCATAGTGCCTGGCAGATACTTAGTATTCAAAGATGAGAACCATTATTGTAAATGAAATGCTGAATTGAAGGCAAGTAAGAAACAGTGTGAACAAAAGATGTTATGTAAGGGGGTTAAGCTTAGGATTTATAAACATGCTCAAATGTGGTTACTTTATTGTGCTGCGACAAAGCAGAGTTTGGAGGGTGAGTGGTGTGGAGAATCCTTTGGAACCCTCTGAATACTCACGATGTAGTCTCTATCCAGATGTATCTTCTGCCACCATATTTTCAGTTCCTTGTCTGCTGCATCATCACCAGCAAAGAGCCACATTCTTGTACTTGTTCCACCTTTGTGAGATTGCTCTGAAAATCAGTGGTAATGCAGGGCAGATGGGAAAGGGATTATGGTCCAATTAATGAAGCCAAAAAGAAGACACAGACCAAATGTGGAAAACCTCAGCCCAGAAGGAGAACATGTCATTAAGTACTTAGCATCAAAAAAGAAAACTTAGAATAAAAATGATCTTGCCTCCTAAACATGTCCTAACTTCTAAAATAGAAAGAAAAGCAAATACAGAAGTGACTTCTTGGAGTCTGGTAATCATTGTTCAAAGAATCTGACTCTCGCCTTTTCCTGGATAAGTACCCACTGAGCCAGCAGGCATCTAAGCAGCCTTTTTTTCTCTCCCCAGTGTCTCTGAGCAGAATGGCTCTGTGTACAAGCGTTCAACTGCCAGAGAATGATTTCCTTAGTGTAATTCGAAGGTCTGAGAAGAATAACATCTTTCTTAATTAAAATCAAACTCAAACTCTTCAAAGTTGGCACTCAACCTCTTTTCAGGCAGAATGATTATGGGAACATGAGGGCATGGAACTGTTCTACTCCATTTTTAACTTAGATCAAACATGAACCAAAACCATCTTCATAAATCCCTATAGCCTAACTATTCAAATGAAGGAAAGGCTGAATCTTTTTAAAGAAACACAAAAGAGCATATTAGTATGCCATTAATAGCAAGTAATGGAAAACATCTTATACTAAATTGATATAACTTTACGGGACTCTATCAAGAATATCAGAAGAAGGCAGATCTTTGGCACCACATGATCAGAAATTCAATGATGTCATCCAGTTTTGGCTTCCTCCGTCTTTTTGTTTCACCATCCTCTTTATATTTGTGCCACTTAGAGGCACACAATTACTACAGCAATTTCTGGAGTTATTTCCAGGCATGATGATGGTCAGAGGAAGAGGAGGCTACCTTTTCCTATGTTCCTTTTAAAGAACAATAAAGTATTTCTTAAAACCCCTCAGACATCCCCTTGTGTCTCTTTGGCCAGCATTGCCTTATACATGCACTGACTGCCCATAACAAAAATGGTACTCTGCATGATTAGCTTGCACCAATCAGCACTCAATTCCTGAGACTCCCCCGAAACACGTGGAAGTATGACAAAAGTATGAGACAAAGTCAGAATTTTGTTAGAAAAGCAGAAGGTAGGTGGGAAATTGATTTTCATAGGCAAAGTCAAAATGCAAAAAAAAAATAAATACATTAAATGCATACATATATGCATAAAAATCTTAGAGGCAGTGAAAAGCCAATAAATACAGAATGCCAGATATCTAGAGAATATGACATTTCCAAATGTATTTTAACTTATTTCCCTGAGTTAAAATACAATCTATGAGGAGATTTTGTCTTTGTGCAATCTATGAGGAGCCCTAGAAAAACATCTCTATGTCTCTCCCTTTTTATTCCAGGATGGATTTCACCCAACAAACACCATCTTAAAACCTCCCATTTAGGATACCTTTTCTAATCATTTAGACTAAGAATAGCTTGATATTTTTCTTAAATGCCAATTATAATAAATAGGACATAGTTGTTATGCTGAGTTAATTGTGTCTTCTAAAGGCTGCAAAGATTTAAATAAGGAGCAATGTGCCAGGTACTTGCCGTCCTTGATAAATTTTTGGTCTAAATATAGACCAAAAGAAGTGGAAAATTTAGCATTCCTCATGATTCCTGTTTCCTACCCAAAGACCCACCACTATCAGGATGACTGATACCAGGAAATGACCACATTTTCAAGGAAGTTCCATCCATTAATGATAGGGATGCAGGCCTGTCTTTGTATGTCTCTATAATAGTCACTGTAGGGTAACTATTTATACAACTAGGTACATATTACAAGTAAGAGGGCTATCTTTTTATTACAGAGGCATCTGAAGAGGATATCTTCTGCTCAAAAAATATTTTCTTTCCAACCTTATGTACTAAATGCATCCTAAGGTTGAATTTTCCAAGTATTCTCCTTTTGTTTTCTGAAATAGGCTACATTTTACACCTTTTGCTCTCTATTAACAAATGAGCTCAGATAAAGGAATCAGATTGGCTGCATTCAATAACCTGGAAGTAGAGTAAAAAAGTTATTTTCAAAAACTCTTTGCCTACTTTAAGATCATAAAGCTTTTCTCTTATTTATTTATTTTTATAAATTTTATTCCATGTTTTGAGTTTAGATTTATTATCCACCCTAAATTACTGCTTGGGAATGAAGTGTAATCAATGTTGTTTCTTTTTCTTCCCCCATGTACATGTAATTTTGCCAGAACAAAAATATAGTTTGGCTGTGTCCCCGCCCAAATCTCATCTTGAATTCCCATGTGTCATGGGAGGGCCCTGGTGGGAGGTAACTGAATCATGGGAGCAGGTCTTCCCCATACTATTCTTGGGATAGTGAATAAGTGGTTTTAAAAAGGGGAGTTTCCTTGCACAACCTCTCTTCTCTTGTCTGCCATCATGTGAGATGTGTCTTTCACCTTCTGCAGTGATTGTGAGGCCTCCCCTGCCACATGGAACTTTAGTTCCATTAAACCTCTTTCTTTTGTAAATTACCCAGTCTTGGGTATGTCAGTATCAGCAGCATGAAAATGTTCTAATACAGTAAATTGGTACCAGTACAGTGGGCACTTCTGAAAAAATACCTGAAAATGTGGAAGCGACATAGGAACTGGGTAACAGGCAAAGGTTGGAACAGTTTGGAAGGCTCAGAAGAAGACGGGAAAATGTGGGAAAGTTTGGAACTTCCTAGAGAGTTGTTGAAGGGCTTTGCTCAAAATGTTTATAGTGATATGGACAATAAAGACCAGGCTGAGATGGTCTCAGATGGAAATAAGGAACTTGTTAGGAACTAGAGCAAAGAGGACTCTTCTTATGCTTTAGCAAAGAGACTGGCAGCATTTTACCCCTGCCCTAGAGATCTGTGGAACTTTGAACTTGAAAGAGATGATTTAGGGTATCTGGCAGAATAAATTTCTAAGCAGCAAAGCATTCAAAGAGTGACTTGGGTGCTGTTAAAGGTGTTCAGTTTTATAAGGGAAGGAGAGCACAGAAGTTCAGAAAATGTGCAGCCTGGCAATACAATAGAAAACAAAATCCCATTTTCTGAGGAGAAATTCAACCCAGTTGCAGAAATTTACATAAGTAACAAGCAGCTGAATGTTAATATCCAAGCCAGTGGGGAAAATGTCTTTAGGATGTTAGAGATCTTCACAGCACTCCCTCCCATCAAAGGCCCAGAGGCCAAGGAGGAAAAAGTGGTTTTGTGGGCTACGCCTAGGGTCCCTGTGCTATGTTCATTGTGGGGACTTGGTGCCCTGTGTCCCAGCAGCTCCAGCTTTGGCTGAAAGAGACCACTGTAGACATCTGGCTGTGACTTCAGAGCAGCAGCTCCAGCAGCTCCAGCCTTGGCTGAAAAGGGGCCAATATAGAGCTCTGGCTGGGGCTTCAGAGGGTGCAAGCCCCAAGCCTGGGCAGCTTCCACATGGTGTTGAGCTTACAAGTACACAGAAATCAAGAACTGGGGTTTGGGAACCTCAGCCTAGATTTCAGAGTGTGTATGGAAATGCCTGGATGCCCATGCAGAAACTTGCTGCAGGGGCAGGACACTCATGGAGAATCTCTGCTAGGGCAGTATGGAAGGGAAATATGGGGTTGGGGCCCCCATACAGAGACCCTACTGGGGAACCGCCTAGTGGAGCTGTGAGAAGAGAGCCACCATCCTCTGGACCCCAGAATTGTAGATCCACCAACAGCTTGCACCATTCACCTGGAAAAACTGCAGACTCTCAATGCGAGTCTGTGAAAGCAGTTGGGAGAGAGGCTGTATGTACCCGGCAAAGCCACAGGTGCAGAGCTGCCCAAGACCATGCACCCACCTCTTGCATCAGTGTGACCTGGATGTGAGACATGGAGTCAAATGAGATAAATTTGGAGCATTAAGATTTTACTGTCCTGCTGGATTTTGGACTTCCATGGACATTGTAGCCCCTTTGTTTTAGCCAATTTATCCCATTTGGAATGGCTGTATTTACCCAATGCCTGTATCCCCATTGTATCTAGGAAGTAAGTAACTTGCTTTTGATTTTACAGGCTCATAGGTGGAAGGATCTTGCTTGTCTCAGATGAGACATTGGACTGCGGACTTTTGGGTTAATGCTGAAATGAGTTAAGACTTTAGGGGACTGTTGAGAAGGCATAATTTGTTTTGAAATGTAAGGACATGAGATGTGGGAGGGGCCAGGAGCAAAATGTTATGGTTTGGCTGCATCCCCACCCAAATCTCATCTTGAATTGCCATATGTCACGGGAAGGACCTGGTGGGAGGTAATTGGATTATTGGAGCAGGTCTTTCCCCTGCTGTTCTTATGATAATGAATGAGTCTCATGACATCTGATGGTTTTAAAAAGGGGAGTTTCCATGCACAAGCTCTCTTCTCTTGTCTGTTGCCATGTGAGACATGCCTTTCACCTTCTGCCATGATTGTGAGGCTTCCTCAGCCATGTGGAGCTGTAAGTCCATTAAATCTCTCTTTTGTAAATTGCCCAGTCTCAGGTACGTCTTTATCACTGGTGTGAAAACTGACCAATACACACTATTTGTTCAAAATCCCTTTTTCTTTTTACATTTAATTGACTAAATTAATTATCTGTAATGAAATCAATTAACCATATTCAGGTGGGTCTAAGTACAGACAATTTATTATGTCCCATGATCTATTTTCTACCCTAATACAAATACCATCCTGGCTTATTTTCTGTGATTTTTTTTCACAAATTTTGATATAAGGTAGCACAGTTCACTTAAGTAGTTATATTTTTAAATCTAATATTTATAAATATGTGACATTTTATTATACAATTTTGGAATTAGCATGTCAATTTCTTTAAAACCCCTGCTGTATGTTACACTGAAGTTGCACTGAACCTATAGAGCTATATTGATATAACTGACATCTTAACAACATTTAGTCTTCCAATTCATGAAGAGGATATATCTCTCTATTTAAGTTTTCACAAAAAGAGCTAGCAGTAACAGAAAAAAAAAAAACCTCATAGATTAGGTAGCATCAAAATTATAAATATTTGTTCACCAAAATACACCATTAGGGAAATAAATAGGCAAGTCAGCCTTGAGAAAATACTTGCAGCATAGGTATTTGACAAAAAAACTCATATTGAAAATATGTAAAGAATTCCTATAAATTTACTACCAAAGTACAAGTACCCCACTCAAAATGGGCAAAAAAAC
This sequence comes from Macaca fascicularis, assembly GCF_037993035.2. Taxonomy (NCBI): domain Eukaryota; kingdom Metazoa; phylum Chordata; class Mammalia; order Primates; family Cercopithecidae; genus Macaca; species Macaca fascicularis. Next base: position 90,845,646 of record NC_088388.1, on the reverse strand, counting down.
TCAGGGACTACACAACAGATGACACTTGAATGACTCCTAAACATATGAGAAGTTGTCAACATTATCAGTCACAGAGAAATTTGAATTACAATCACAGTGAAATCTCCTTTCACACACACCAAGGTGGCGAAAATAAAAAAGATGGACAACACTAAATATTGACGACTAGTGGAGCAACTGACTTTCGTATATTTCTCATGAGGATAAAAATGTTACGACCACTTCAGGTACCTTTTTAGTGATATCTTGTAAGATTAAAGAAAATACACCACATATCTACAGCCCAGAAATTCCTCTTCTTTGTTTTTACCGAGAGAAATGAAAACATTTATCTACATAAGCACTTGTATAAGAATGCACATAGCAGCCTTATTCTTAGTAACTCCAAACTGGAAATACTTCCCTGTCAAAACGTTGAGTGGATAAATTCGTTGTGGTATATTTGTATAGTGGAATATACTCAACAATTAATAAAATGCAAACTACTGATACATGTAATAAAAAGAGTGAGTCTCAAAACCATATATTGAGTAAAAATACTAAGACTCATAAAAATGCATACCATATACATTAAATTTCATAGACAGGCAAAACAGTTCTGTGGATAGAAGTGAGGACAGTGATTGCCTCTTATGAATGGGTGTGAGACAGTTGAAAGACAGTGGCCTAAGGGAAGTTTACACTTATGATAGAAATAGTCCATAACTTCTTTTGGAAGATAGATTTCATTGATATTTACAATAGTCAAATTTTACATAATAGAACATGTAAGATATGTGCAGCTTATTGTATGTTCATTGTATTAAAATGCAATAAAAAGAATGATTTTAAAAATCCAGACATGATAGACAATGATTAACAAAGCTAAACAAACTTTCTCTTGTAACTTTATAAAAATGCTGTTGAATATTGTCTATATGCTGCTAAGATATTAGAGTTGGGGTTGTTTGGGTAAGGAGAGAGGAAGAAGGAAGACTGATCTTAATAATGTGTAAGAGCCTAGAAAGGTCAGTTGTACATGGAGGATCATAACTGTAGGAGGGGGTGAAAGGTATAAAACAGGGGTCCCCAAATCCCAGACCATGGACTGCTACTGGTCCATGGCCTGTTAGGAACCCAGCTGCACAGCAGGAGGTGAGCAGTAGGCAAGCAAGCATCACCACCTGAGCTGCCTCCTGTCAGATCAGTGGTCAGAATATATTCTCGTAGTATTATGAACTGTATTGTGAGCCGTGCATATGAAGGATCTAGATTGCATGCTCCTTATGAAAGTCTAATGCCTGATGACCTGTCACTGTCTCCCATCACCCCCAGAAGGAACCATCTGGTTGCAGGAAAATAAGCTCAGGGTTCCCACTGACTCTACATTATGGTGGGTATGTAAATAATAATAGAAATAAAATGCACAATAAATGCAATGTGCTTGAATCATTCTGAAACCAATTGCCCCACCCCTCTGTTCTATTTTCTTCCATGAAACTGGTTGCTGGTGCAGAAAAGGTTGGGGACTGCTGGAATAAACAATTAGGAATTGTTGTTTTTTCATATTAAAAAGGAAACAAAATATATCTTTTGTAAAGGGAATAGTGACAATCATTATTATTCTGTCCCTATTGTATACTAAAGAAAGTAGGTCCAGGTCAAGAACTTTTTTTTTAAACCCTTGGCTACTTATTCTTTCAATATATATTTATTGAGCATCTACTAAGTACCAGGTACCATTCTAAGCATTTGGAACATATCAGTGTAAAAGACAAACAAACAAATAGGTCAAGTTAAAATCTCTCTTCTCATGGAACTCATATTCCATCTGTGGTAACACTTAATAAAACGAGAAGTAATAAGTAAACACATCATATATTATGGCAGAAGGTGATAAATACTATAGAAAATAGTTACAATAGGGTAGGGTGGATTGGGAATGCTAAGTGCATGTTTGTATGTGTGCGTGCACATCTGCATGCCAGTTTTTAGTATTAAATAATATGCTTGGTGTAAGTAAGATTTAAGCAAAGATGAGCAGATCTCTTTGTGTCTTCACGTGTGTCTAGAAAGAGGGAACAGTTGGGAGCAAAGGCCTTAGGACAGAAGGGCCCCTGGTGTTTGATGAACATCCAGGGGGCTGGTGTAGCTGTACAGCTGGAGAGGAAGGACTGATGAAGAAAGGGGAAAGAGAGGTGGTCAGAGAAGTATTAAGAAATGTAGAGTTTTTAGGCTTTTGTAAATGGTTTTTACTTTGAGTAAAATTGAGAAGGTTTTGAGCAGAGGGTTGATATTGGAAGGTTTTAAACAGAGGTGTGACATGGTCTCACATTTTAAATGGTCACTGTGGCTGCTACACAGAAAACAGATTTAAGTGGGTCCAGGGTAGAAGTAGGGAAACATCTTAAGTGGATATCGCAGCAATCCAGGCAGCATGGTTGCCGTTCAGAGCAGGGGAGTAGCAATAAATGGGGCGAGGGGACTTCTTATTTTGGATGCACTATGAAAATAAAGCCAGGATAATTTTCTGATAGATTGATTGTTGAGTGTGAGGAGGAGAGAAGTTAAGGATGACTTCAAGATTTGTGTCCTGTGACGTAGAAGAAAGGCGTTACCATCAGTGAGACTTAGAAGGCTGTGGATAGAGCAGGGGTTGGAGTAAGAGCCAGGGCGTGTGAGGGTGCAGAAGGCTATTAACCAATTGAGTGGAAATGTTGAGTAGAAAGTTGGATATGGGAATCTGGACTTTGGAAAAAGTTTGGGTTGAGAAATAAATTCAGGAGTTGCTAGCGAACATACATTTAGGCTGTGGGCCTGGATGAGATCTCTAATGAAATAAATGAGGATAGTGAACAGAAAATATGCAATGATTGGTTCCTAGAAGATATACATTTAGAAACCAAGGTGAAGAAGTAAAACCACCAAGTGAGACTGAGAGGAAGCAAAGAGTTGAGGAGAACGAAAACCACAAAAATGTACTATATAGGAGGCTGAGTGAACAAAAGTATTAAGGAGGAGCGACTGATTAATAGTCAAATGCTTCGTCCAAAATTGATCAAAGGGTTTAGTTGTTTGGAAGTTATTTGGGCCCTGATGAGAGTAATTTTTGGTGGAGTAATGGTAGCAAAAGTGTAATTGGAGTATGTTGAAGATCCAGTGGAAGGAGAGAAATTACAGACGGTGATTATACATACCTTTCCTGAGAGTATGTTGCTTCAGATATGGAGATATATTTTCTGCATATAAAGGAAGAAAGGGAGTTTATAGTTGGGGAAGAGGGTCTTGGAATGGAAAAGCTGAAAGCAAGTGTGCTTGGCTATGAGAGAGAGAATGATGAAGTGCTCTCATGCACAGTAGGTCTACAGGGACTTAACAAAAGTGATGTGTCGAACACATAAAAATTATGAAGTGTGTTGTGGCGTGTGGAGTGTGACATGTAAATGTCCTTTTCCTCCTTCTCCTCCTCCTTCTCCTCCTTCTCCTCCTTTTTAGATGGAGTTTTGGTCTTGTAGCTTATGATAGAGTGCAATGGTATGATCGTGGCTCACTGCAACCTCCACATCCTGGGTTCAAGTGATTCTCCTGCCTCAGCCTCCTGATTAGCTGGGATTACAAGCACACACCACCATGCCTGGCTATTTTTTTTTTTTTTTGGGTATTTTTCAGTAGAGATGGGGTTTCGTCATGTTGGCCAGGCTGGTCTTGAACTCCTGACTTCAGGTGATCTGCCCACCTCGGCCTCCCAAAGTGCTGGGATTACAGGTGTGATCCACCACGCCTGACCATAAATCTTCTTTTCTATAAAATATTTATAAAATCTATATTACTAGCATATTTATTGCAAATAACTTTTTCTTTTTCTTTTTTTTTTTTTTGAGACTCAGTCTGGCTCTGTCGCCCAGGCTGGAGTGCAGTGGCCGGATCTCAGCTCACTGCAAGCTCCGCCTCCCGGGTTTATGCCATTCTCCTGCCTCAGCCTCCGGAGTAGCTGGGACCACAGGTGCCCGCCACCTCTCCCGGCTAGTTTTTTTTTTGTATTTTTTTTAGTAGAGACGGGGTTTCACCGTGTTAGCCAGGATGGTCTCGATCTCCTGACCTTGTGATCCGCCTGTCTCAGCCTCCCAAGCAAATAACTTTTTCTAGGGAAGTGAAAGGGTACTGAATTTATATACTAATGTACGTTGCACCAAGATAGAGCCAGTCAATGTTGATGTATGTGTGTTGCACCAAGATAGAGCCAGTCAATGTGGAAGACTTTCAATAAAAGTCTTACACATCAGTGTCTTCTGAAACGTATTATAGGTGAGGAAAGTGTGTGTACAGGAAGAGCTGAAGGTGAACAAATTGTACCACCCACCCTCAGCGAACTTAATAGTCAGAAGAGATCCACATGTACATAAATTACCATATGAAAGAGCATGTTTCATGTCAAAAACTAATGTAATGTGCTGTGGATATTCTCAAGAGAGAGCTTTCTTAAAATTAGGGAATCAAGGCAATAGATCATTTGAACTGGACCTTGAAGGTTAAGCAAGCTTGCCTATGTGGAGATAAGGGCCATTTGGGAAAAAGGGACAACCAGAGCAGAGGCAGGAAACGAAAGCACAAAGTGTATCTGGAGAACACTGAGGGGATTAACTAGCAGAGTTAATGGGAATAATGAATGAACAAAGGGCAATAGTATAACTCAAAGATGCTGGATAAATGGGATGAACAGAAAAGGAGGGGAAGGGGTTGGAGAGACCCAGCAAGATAAGCAACATTTCAACATTATTTTCAGAACTCTTTTTAGGGCTCCATGCTCATATATAGCTTTCAATTAGTGTGCCAGGCATTGGGCCAGCAACTAGATATGATTGGCTTCCTTCCCATTGAACCAGGGCCGCATGTTGCTGCATTGGGGGCAACAAAAGGCAGTTTCTCAGCTGGAAAGAAGTGGTGTAATTGAGCTATAAAGCTGGCACAGTGAAGGAATAAAGAATGTATTGATTACTCGAGTCCTTATGGAATATAGAAATGCATAGAAAAGAACCGGAAGCAAAAATTTAAGATTTGTCATCATTGCTTCTGATTATTCTTAGTATCATGGAAGCCACCACATATGCACAGAGGAAAGGAAGTAAAGTTGGGCTAAACCATTGATGTTAAGATACATTTAGTGTTTCCCACAGTGTTGAAACAGTTTTTCCACATAATATTAAATTCTATGTGTTTTCCATAGAATATTAAGTATGCAAAATGCACTAGGAGACAAAAAGCATTCTGTGGTCAAGTAAGTTTGGCAAATGCTTCATATTAAGTCCCTCCTTGGAGATTCACCATATCCATTGGCATTTTAAAATCTGTGAGAAGTTCTATACTAGATAAAAACTGTTTTTAATTATGTGCCTTCTAAACTAATTTGACCACAAACCCATTTTTGCCTAACACATTAACATTTCACAAGATACGTATTTCAGGGAACTCACTTGGGATAACGTTGATGACATTATTAGTAGAAACTCTTGATATAAGAAAGGCCACAGAAGTGGTAGAAGACAGTTGATTATTTGGAAGAGGCCTTTCAGTTGAGAAGGTATCACTGTGGATGGTCCCATCTCATGAAGGAAGTAAGCCAACCAACAACTCTCTAATAAATGTGTACTATACATGTAGTACCTCAATCAGGTACAGTGCTGTTCATTGGAACTCAGTGCTGCCCTAATGCTGTGGAAAACAACACCAGTCAGAACTCAGCTAGTGCCCATGGAGGGAGCATTTAGACCAGCCCTAGGAAGGGATCTCCTACAGTTGTGGCCTCAGAGAACATAATCCATTCAAAGTTTTTTCTTTTAAAATGTATTAATAAGACAAGAGCACTGATAATACAAAAAAAAAAAAAAACAACTTTTCAGCATATTGTTGATTTGGTCCTGGTTTAGAGGCTGAGTGTTAATTACCTTTGTTTGCCCAATGGTTCTTTCTAATTTATAATTTATTAGTTAGAATTAAGAATTAGTTTCATCTTCCCAACCTAGAATTCCCAGACTTTCTATGTTCCCTTTAAGTGCTACTTGAAAACCCGCCAAAAAAAGTATATATATATATGTAAATATATATACACATATATATACACACACATATATATTTTTTTTCTGAGTTCATCACTTTCTTTTTAAATGAACAATTTATATTACCCTCATGAAGCTTACAGTCAGATAGGAGAAACAGCACACGCAACTAACTCATTCTTATGAGCCTTCTGTTTTTCACCTTATTTGCTTAATGCCCAAAATTTATTACATACAGTATTTACTTCAAATTTATTACAGGTGATAGTTTTACCAAATATTAACAAAAGCTCCCCAATCCTTAGAGGCTTATCAAAATATATTCTTTTCTGGCTCACATTAATGCCCATGACAGATCTTCAGCTTTGCTCCACATCTTCTTCACCCTGGAACCCAGGCTGAAGGAGCAGCTCCTGTTTGGACTTGCTAATCACATGGAAAAGGGTAACTGATAGGGCACAATCTTAGTCTTAAAGCATCTGATCATTTTACTTCTAATTAGTTTTCATTGACTAAAGTAAATCACATGGCCAAGCCAATCTGTCATGCAACAGTGGATATAATCTACCCACAGGAAAGCACCATAAGGGGAGAGGTCATGAGAAGAAGTAGCACATATTTGTGAACAAATATACAATCTATTATGCTTGAGATAATAAACACATAAAACAAAAGAATTAGGAATTTAACCTTGAAAAAACTTTAGAAGTCATTTGATCCAACCCTTCTTTTCTATAGATGAGAAAACTGGGACCCAGAAATGATCACTAACATATCGAAGTTCAAATAGAACACTAGTTCCAAAATTCCAACTGTTTATTAGATTTTTAAATGTTTGACAGCTTTATGGAAGTATAATTAATGTACTACATATATTTAAATTTCAAAGAGTTATGACATATGTATTAACTGTGAAACCATTACCACATCAAGATAATGAACATAGAGGAGGAGGCAGAGAAAGATGGCTCAATAGAAGCCTCCACCAATTATCCCCCTTAGGAAAACAAAATTTAACAGCTATCTACACAAAAAAGACACCTTCATGAAATCCAAATACTAGGTAAGTGATTACAGCACCTGGTTTTAAACTAATATCAGTGAAAGAGACACTGAAGAGGGTAGGAAAAACAGTCTTGAACTGTTAACACTAACCCGTGCGCCATCAGCATCTTGTGGTGCTGAGAGAGAATTTGTGTATTTGAGAGAGGGAGAGAACAGCAATGTTGGGGCTTTTCATTGGAACTCAGTGCTGCCCTAATGCAGTGGAAAGCAACACCAGTCAGAACTCAGCCAGTGCCCATGGAGGGAGAATTTAGACCAGTCCTAGCCAGAGGGAAGTCACCCATCCCAGTGGTTGGAACTTGAGTTTTGGCAAGCCTTGCCACCACAGGCTGAAGTGCTCTGGGGGTTCTAAATAAACTTGAAAGGCAGTCTAGGCCACAAGGAATGCAACTCCTGGGCAAGTCCTAGTGTTATGCTGGTGTTGGAGCCAGTGGACTTGGGGGGCAAAAGATCTAGTGAGACGCTGGCTGGGCAGCCAAGGGAGTGGTTGCACCACCCTTAACTCAGCCTCAATCAGCACAGCTTATAGCTCTGAAGGAGACCCCTTCCATCTGCTTGAGAAGAGGAGAGGGAAGAGTAAAGAGGACCTTGTCTTACAACTTGGACACTACATTAGTGACAGTAGGATAGTGCACCTGGCAGAGTAGTGAGGCTCTAGCTCCTGCATGCCACTTCTAGACTCACCTTGGGCCAGAAGGAAATCCCCTGCCATGAAGGGAAGGACCTAGTCCTAGCTAGATACATCACCTGCTGGCTAAAGAGCCCTTGACCCATGAATAGTCAACAGCAGTAATCAGGTACTACATTCCATGGTATTTTGGTGACACTCTGAGATGTGCTGGTTTCAGGTGTGACCTAGCACATTAACAGTTGTGGTGGCTATGATGAGAGACTATTTTTTGTTTGAGAAAAGCAGAGGGAAAAGTAAAGAGGACATGGTCTTACAGTTAAGGTACCAGCTCAGCCACAGTGGGGTAGAGCATCAAGCATGCTTTTGGGGTTCCTGGTTCCAAGTGTTCGCTCTTGGTCAGTATTTTTGGATATACCCTGGACCAAAGGGGAGCCTACTGTCCTGAAGGCTGAGTTCCAGGCCTACCAGCATTTACCACAATCAGACTGAAGAGGCCTTGGATCTGAAGTAAACATTAGTGGTAGCCTGACAGTAGTCCTTATAGACCTGGGGTGCAGTTGGACATGGAGAGAGACTCTTCTATCTGGGAAAAGGCGAGAGAAGAGTGAGAAGAACTTTACCTTGTGGTTTTGGAGCCAGTTCAGCTGTAGTATGATAGAGTACTAGGTAGATTTCTAAGGTTTCTGACTCCAGGCCCTAGGCTCCCTCACAGCATCTCTGGACCCAGCAGTTCCCAGGGGAACTCCTGGCCTTGAACAAAAGGATACAGCCTGGCTGGCTTTGTCACCTGCTGATTCTAGAGCCCTGGGGCCTTGAGCGAACATAGACAATAGCCAGATAGTGGTTAAAGTGGGCCTTAGATGAGACGCAGTATTTTGCTGGCTGCAGGTCTAACCTAACACAGTCCCAGTGGTGGTGACCACAGGGTGCTAGTGTCACCCCTCCTACTGCTCCAGGAAGCTCAGCACAGAAAGAGAGACTCCGTTTGTTTGGGAGAAAATAAGGAAAGAAAACAAGAGTCTGCCTGCTAATCTAGAGAACTCTTCCAAATCTTATCGAAGACCACCAATGTGGTGCCTCTGTGAGTCTGCAAGAAGTACAGCATTACTGGCCTTGGGGTGCCCCCTAATGCAGATACAGCTGCAGTGACCAAAAATGTAGATCACAACACTCAAGTCCCTTTGAATAAACGGAAAACTTTTCCAAGAAGGATGGGTACAAACAAGCCCAGACTGCCAAGACTACAATAAATACCAAACTCTTTAATGCCCAGACACTAGAAAATATCCAGACCACCCAGAAAAACATGAGCTGTTCAAAAAAGTGAAATACGGCACCAAGGACCATGCCCAGAGAGAGAGACATATGTGGCATTTCAGACAAAGAATTCAAAAAGCTGTTTTGAGAAAATTCAGAGAGATTTGGGATAACACAGAGAAAAAAAATTAGAATTCTATCTGATAAACTTAACAGAGATTGAAATAATTAAAAAGAAGCAGAAATTCTAGAGCTGAAAAATGCAATTGACATACTGAAGAATGCATCAGAGTCTTTTAATACCAGAACAGATGAGGCAGAATAAATAATTAGTGAAGTTGAAGACAGGCTATTTGAAAACAGAGGAGACAAAAGAACAAATAATACAAAGAATAGTGTGTCTATAAGATCTAGAAAATAGCCTCAAAAAGGCAAATCTAACAGTTAATGCCCTTAAAGTGGAGGGAGGAAAAGAGGGAGAGAGGGAGGGAGGGAGGGAGGGAGAGAGAGAGAGAGTGAGAGAGAAAAATAGAAATTTATTCAAAGTGATAATAACATAGATTTCCCAAACCAGAAAGATATCAACATTCAAGCACCAGAAAATTATAGAACACCAAGCAGATTTAACCCAAAGAAGGCTACCTCAAATCATTTAATAATCAGATTCCTAAAGGTCAAAAATAAAGAATGGATCTTAAAAGCAGCAAGATAAAATAAACAAATAACATACAGTGAAACTGCAGTATGTCTGGCAGCAGACTTTGCAGTGGCAACCTTATGGACCAAGAGAGAGTGGCATAACATATTTAAAGTGCTGAAGAGAAAAAAAAAGCTTTTTCCTAAAATAATGTATCCAGCGAAATATGCTTCAAACATGAAAGAGAAATACTTTCCCCGACAAAAGCTGGGGGTTTTCATCAACACTAAACCTGTCCTACAAGAAATGTTAAGGTTCTTCATTCTGAAGGAAAAGACTGTTAATGAGCAATAAGAAATTATCTTGGGGTACAAAGCTCACTGACAATAGTAAGTGCACAGAAACACACAGAATATTATAGCACTGGAATGATGATATGTAAACCACTCATATCTTAAATAGAAAGGCAAAAAGATGAACCAAACAAAAATAGTAACTACAACAACTTTTCATCACATAGGCAGGACAATAAGACATAAGTAGAAAAGAACAAAAAGTTAAAAAGTTAAAAATTGGGGGAATGAAGTTAAAGTGTAGGGTTTTTTATTTTCCATTTGCTTGTGTTTTGGCTAGTGTGTTTATGAAATCAGTGTTGCTATCTGTTTAAAATAATGTGTTCTTTTATTTGCCAGCCTTGTGGTAACCTCAAATCAAAAATATACAACAGACCCTAAAGAAACAAACAAGGAGCTAAATCATACCATCAGAGAACATCACCTTCACTAAAAGAAAGGCAGGCAGGAAGGAAACAAGGAAGAAAAGACCACAAACCACCAAAAAACAAATAAGAAAATGGCAGGAATGAGTGTTTGCTTATCACTAATAACATTACAAGTAAATGGATTAAACTCTCTCTATACAGACTGAAAATAAAGGGATGGAAAAAGATATTTCATTCCAATGGAAACAAACAAAAAGAGCAAAAGTATCTACACTTATATCAGACAAAATAGATTTCAAGAAAAAATCTATATACAGAGAAAAAAAGGCCATTATATAATGATGAAAGAGTCAATTCAGCAAGAGGTTATAACAATTGTAAATATATATGCACCCAACACTGGAACAACCAGACATATAAAGCAAATATTATTACAGCTAAAGAGAGAGATAGATCCCAATACAATAATAGTTGGAGATTTTAAAACTCCACTTTCAGCACTGAACAAATCTCTCAGACAGAAAATCAACAAAGAAACATCAGACTTATACTGCACTATAGACCAAACAGACGTAATACATAATTACAGAACGCTCCATCCAATGGTTGCAAAATACACATTCTTCTTCTCAGCGCATGTATCATTCTCAAGAATAGATCCTATGGTGGGACACAAAACAATTCTTAAAACATTCAAAATTTCAAATAATGTCAAGTGTTTTTTCTGTCCACAATGGAAGTAAAATAGAAATCAGTAACAAGAGGATTTTTTAAAACTATATAAATACATGGAAATTAAACAATATGCTCTTGAATGACCAATTGGTCAATGAAGAGATTAAAAAAGAAACTGAAAATTTTTTTGAAACATATGAAAATAAAAACACAACAGTTATTTCAAGTGGTAAATCTGGCCCTTGTTGCTCCCTCATGGTTAAAAACAGAAGCTGAATTGTTAAATTTCTTAATTGTTTTTCTGTTCCATTATTATCGATATAATTTCTCAAAACTATGTTTTTAGCAGACTTGTTATTGTCAGGAACTTACACATACCTGATTTGCAAAGTTGAAAAAGGCCATGATGAGCCTTAGGATAGAGATTCACTGTTGAGAACTGATTGAAACTGGTTGATGCAGATTAATAATGAGAACAGCAATGACAATATTAAGTTCAGAATTAAATTGTTGCTAATTTGAATTTCTATTTTTTTAGTTAAATGAAGCCATATGAATTTTACTGTCAATGTAGTTATAAATGATTGTGTCAGAGAGGGTAATGTTAAGTAAGATAGCAAATTGAAAACTCATCACCTCAATTTTCCAGAACAAGAATCTTAATGTAATTGTCTAATGAAAAGAATAAAAAATACTTTCTTAATTTTCCCAACTCTAAGAATTTAGGAAGCTTTAATATAGATATACTGCTCCCTCAGGTTTAAGAGTAAGAAAGTATTTAGTGGTTAATACTTTGTGTAGGTCAAATTGTTGGTCACTGTGGTAGATTAATTGTCATAAAAGCTCCAATGGGTTCACATGTTCCTCTTTCCAAGCTTTTCAGTAGCACCTCCTTACAGTAACTCTTGCCTTGGCCAGGTGGCTTAATTGGGTCAATGGGATGTTTGCAAATGTGATATAAGTAAGGACTTAAAAAGCACTTGTACACTGGGTCTTGCTTTTCTCTTTTTTTGGAACCATACTGTCACTCTTTATATAAACTTGGGCTAGACTATTGGGTACTGATAGACCTTATTAAGGAGAAAATATGGGCCCCAGTTGACCTGGCAGCTGACTGACCCTGGTTGAGTCCTGGCTGAAATCTGCTTTCCAGCCCAGATTAGTTGAGCCTAGCCCAAACTGCCTACTGATGGAATTGTGAGTTGAATTAGTTCGTTGTAATTTAGACCACTAAATTTTGAGGTGGTTTGTCATGCAGCAAAACTAACTGATAAACTCTTTTAGCTGATGTGAGTTCAGGTGAGATAGAAAAAATTCCTCCACTGCCTGTGTTTAGCATAAATAGTACTGGAAATAGTTAGGTACTCCTAGTTGAGTTTCAGCTTTTATTCTAGTAAAAAGCTATTCAAGTTGTAGGATATCCTGTTTTGGTGCCTGCTCTAAAAAAAAAAAAAAAAAAAAAAAAAAAAAGAGAAAATAGAGTTAGGCAATGTGTTTGTAATTTATTGTAATTTAGTGTTTATTTTAATATGTTCTTGGGAGGTGGTAGCCTGTTAAACTCACCACATGACTGATTAACACATTCCTCTGTAGTTTCCAATGTTCTATCTGTATAAAAGCTATTTTCTACAGAATGTAAAAAATAATACAGAGATTTTAAGAGTTCTAAATGTTTGCTCCTTCTCCTGTATATTTTGTCTTAATCCATGGCAGAAACATCTATGCATTCATGGAAGCTAGAAAATTCAGAGCCTTCCTCCTTACGATATCCTCTCTTATCATTTCTATCCAGTCATCAAATCTTATTGTTTTTCTTTAAAAATTCCCTTTATACCTAACCATTCCACATTGGTAACAGTTACAAACCTAAATCAGGTTTTGCTATTTCCCTACTGAAAACCTCTTTGAGTGCAAATTTTCGTTGGTCATTGTTGTAGACATTTATTTCTTGTCTCTGTAGCATCCATTCTTAATTTTTGCCTTTTGAACAGTACCCTGGATTTTTCAGTGATGAGATTTGGGAGGCAACAACCTTATGCTTGGCTCTGAGAATGAGTTTTGATTGGCTTAAGCAAATAAGCCTGTCCACAAATCCCTGCCACATTGATTGGCTTAAGAATGGACACACTGCCAAGTTAAGATATGGCCAAAAAGACTCAATTCTCTGACTTTAGTTGACTTGTTAGAGAATAAAATGTTCTCTTATTCTCCACTAGGCATAACAAATAAGCATGTAACCTTGAAGCAAGGCCATTGAAAGAAGCCAACCTGTAAAAATGTAGTTCAGAAAAGATGGTCACAAGCAATGTGGTCACATTGTTTGAACTCCAGATTCAGTCTCATCTGAAATTACAATTACTCTGGACTATTCCCTCAGGTGAATCAGTAATATTCTCCCTCCCTTCCTCCTTTTTCCATCCCTCCTTTCCTCTTTTCCTTCCTTTCTCCCTTCCCCTTCTTTTTTCCAATTAAGTGTTTTCGGACAAAGAATTCTAAATAATTAAATTTTCTCATGGTTTAACCGAGAATTTTTTTTTATTTTAGTAACATCTGTTTATTCATTTCCCCTAATCAGTCTACAGTAAACAAATAATATCATAAATGATAATTTAATTATGTTTGTACAGCTGGCATAAATACTATGAGGAAAAAGTGGATGGTTCCAGTAAAATCAATAGTGGGGAAAACCAAATCCTGTTTGGGTGTCAGAGGAAGCTTCTCCAAGGAAGAGCCACTTCAGCTCAGGCCTGAAGGCCTATGGACACCCTCACTCCTGTTAGTTTTGCTGGAGTCAGGGCTTTCCTTGTATCTCTTAAGCCTAAATAGTCAAGCGAAGCAGTTTGGTTAGTGTGGATACTGAGTATCCTGGTAGAGACAGACCACCTCAGGGAATATTCTTAGAAAGGGACATGATAGTCATATGGAGATCCTATCCTGAATGACACTTTTTTCCTCTCTACTTATTATGCTTTTGAAACACCTTAAGAAAAATATCTTCTTTTTCACATTTTTTTTTTTTTTTTTAGATTTCAGCTGCTATTTGGAGTGGCTGGATCAAATATAACCAGTTTCCAGGTGCAAATTGAAGATGGTATGTTCTTTGTCTTCTCCAGTAGCATCTTTATACCACTGCAATTTCTCCCTTGTTGGGGAGAATTCTTCACCTGCGAATACAACTGATGGTTTCCAGGTCTCAGCAGAACACCTTCATAAAATACACTGATGGAAAGTTTGGTTCTATCATGAAGGAAACATCTGTCAGCTACTTCCAGAAAATGAGGGTTGCCCTTCCCTCAACTGTGGCAGGGAGCTGAGGACACAACATCACAGGCTAACTATTCTCACAAAGAATGTTGGGTTTAAAATAGAAATTTCAGCAAACGACACTACTTTTCGCAAGTAGCAGCTAGTATCATCTAGTACTAAATACAAATATGACTTTCCTTAGTGAGAGCCTGTGATGTACCAGATTTAGAGGGTTTCTGTGTAAATGATATCCTAAATTTAAATGCTCTGGGAGCATAGATTGAACTGTGCTGAGGGATTTGTCTCAGAGATAGCCAAATCTTTCTGGAAGGCTTCCATTCTGTTAAATGGGACCAAGAGATTTCACAGTCTAATCCATTTGGGTGGTGGTTTTTAATTTCAAAATCATTTTGGCTTTCAAAGTATCTTTGTAATTTCTTTCAAGCCATTGAATAAAACAACTCTAAAAGACAGGAGGATGCATTGGCTACTTTGATTCCCATCAGTAGTGGAGAAATCAGTGCTGAACTTTCTGAACTTTATAAGAAGTTTCTTTAATTGCTATTTTGATCCTCTAGAAATTCGGACCTAGTTTGCCTCAATATTTAGATCCATTCTTGCTAGATATGCAATGTCTGCTTAGTGACATTTAAGATGACCTTTAGGAGTTGTTTGTTTATATGGTGACATGCATGCAAGAATTGTTCATAGATATGAACCACTCAAGAATAAGAAAGACTGAATTTCCGTGGGCCATTTGCATATAAGAACAGATTTGTTAATCTGATAGAATATGCTTGAGCAAAAATAATTATGAGTGCTTAGTGATAGTGCATTAGACAAATGTGAAAGACATTTTTGCTCGTATTTCTGTTTCTCTTTTGGATATTACTAGTTCAGATAAACAAGGAATGCTTTCTCTTCACTTTAGCTCTATGTGAAGTGATTTTGCTCTCATGATTGTTTAAAGTAGATTAAAGGTTTGGAAGAATGAGACGGTTCAAAGAATTTGCAAATTCTTTGGAGGAAGTTTTGTTATCCAAGTATCTCTAGAAATTCTTTCTCAGGTACATGGGAAGAATTTTTCTCTCATGTTAAATTTAAAACATGTTTTAAATCTTCTAGTGGTCTAATGTGGGCCAAACCATTCCATAATATCTAGTTTGACAGAATTGTTAGGGAGCTAGTAAATTTTGGAAAGAATAGTGAAACAACATGCAAAACAAAATTTAGAAGAGGTTACCTGTGATTCTAGAAAATTCAAATTTTATTGTAAAATTCTCATTACCTTGTCATTTTTTTAATGATGGAACAGGTCTTTGATTGTTAGCCTCAGTGAAGAGGCAAAATTTGAGGCTAATAGTTCTTGTAGGATTTGTTGAATGAAGTCATTAAGTGGCTGCTGATTTCTTGATAGAGTCAGGCCAATTAATTTATACTTGTGATATAATTTTAAAACACCTTGCACATACAAGTACATGAATAGATGGGTTAAAGAATGTATAGCAAAAATGTAAATCTAATTAGTGAAAAGTGAATTATGAAAGATTTTGGTATAATTGTTTTGTTATAGGAGCATGAAAAACCTTGATAGAATTTTCTACCACCCAAAGGGTTTTTATATCTGCTTTAATAAATAACTTTAAAAATTTATATTTAGTATGTATTTCATACTTAAAGTTTGGTTTTTAAAGCAGTACTATTGAAATACTTGAAAAGCATTTTTTCTCTTTAGAAGGTCAAAGTGTTGCATAAAATTTACTTAGCTTATATACATATTTATCCCTATAAATAGTACAAAGCTTTGCCTTTTGAAATAGTCACAAATCACATTGATGAATTTTAATTTTTTGAAAACTGTTACCACATTTGAAAGAATCATAAAGATGGTAGGGAAGAAATGATTATTTTTAAAAGAATTAGAAGACGCATGGAAATACAGACATTCCCAAGGGCCTCTGATTCAGCCACACTTGAGCGAAGTCTGGAGTCCACACCTCTGCATCTAAGAGTAATAAACGCTTATTGTTATTTCCATTATAATATGACTGCCTTTATGTTTTTCTGTTAACGGCATCTTTCTTTGGAAAACTACTCCTCAAATCCTTCCAGGTGGTTCCATAACGGATCCTAAGCCCTTTCCATCCCCTTCAAATCAGCAGGAGGTGGACCATTTGCAGCACTTCGCCAGACCATTGTTGGGTCCAAGGGTGGGTATGCATCAGAATCCTTCCCTAGAAGACTTCAGTCTTAGATGTTGGTTGTGATGAGGCTATGTCCTTTCCACTTTAGTGGTAAAGATGGGGAATCTGACCTGTTCATAGCCATATTCTCTGCCACATGGAGACTTACTGTGTAGGAGGAAAGGATGCAAGATTTTAACATAAGAGAATTCCTGGTTTTATTTTCTGCCCTCTTTCCTGACTTGGGGTGCTGCTTTGTTCTTCCTTTAATTTTGTGACCACCCCTTGTTTTCTTCAGATAAATGGATTTTACTTTCCCAGTAGCATAATAATTAAGTGTCAAACTGGCTCAATTCCTATCTGAATCCATGATCTACCAATTCTGTTGGTGTGGACAAGTGCCTTGAGTTCTCTGAGCCACATTTCCTCATATTTCAAAAATGAGACAAAGAGAGTACCTACCACATGTGTGAGAAATACTTAGCTAAATGCTTGGAACACAGTAAGTTTTCGGGAAATGTTAGTTGTTGCTCTTATTGTTATAGTTTAAGCTATCTTCCATTGAATTTTTGTCACTTCCACCCAAAGGAGTCGTGACCCACAGAATGGGAGAAAATATTTGCAAACTACCCATCTGACAAAGGATCAACAACCTGAATATGGAAGGAACTCAAACAACTCTATAGGAAAAAATCTAATAATCCAATAAAAAATGGGCAAAAGATCTGAATAGACATTTCTCAAAAGAAGACACAGAAATGGAAAACAGGCATATGAAAACGTGCTCAACATCATTGATCATCAGGGCAATACTAAATAAAACTACAGTGGGATATCATCTTACCCCAGTTAAAATGGTTTTTATCCAAAAGACAGGCAATAACAAACGGTGGCAAGGATGTGGAGAAAAGGGAACCCTTGTACACTGTTGGTGGGAATGTAAATTAGTACACCCACTATGGAGAACAGTTGGGAGATGCATAAAAAAACTGAAAATAGAGATATCATATGATCCAGCAACCCTACTCCTAGATATATCCATAAAAGAAAGGTAATACAAATATATAGAGATGTCTGTACTCCCATGTTTACTGCAGCACTATTCACAATAATAGCAAAGATTTGGAAGCAACCTAAACATCTATCAGTAGATGGATGGAATAAGAAAATGTGGTACATATGCACAATGAAGTACTATTCAGTCATAATAAAGAATGAGATCCTGTCATTTATAACAACATGGATGGAGCTGGAGGTCGTTATAAGTGAAATAAACCAGGCACAGAAAGGTAAACCTCTCATGTTCTCACTCATTTGTGGAAGCTAAATATTAAAACACCTAATCTTATGAAGACAGAAAGTAGAAGGATGGTTATCAGAGACTGAGAAAGGTAGTTGGGGTGGTAGGTAGAGAAGTGGAAATGGTTAATGGGCACAAAACATTAGTTAGATGAAATAAATAATATCTAGTATTTAATAGCACAACAAAGTGACTATAGTCAGTAGTACTTTAATTGTACATTTTAAAGTAATTCGAAGTGTATAATGTCATTATTTGTAACACAAAAGATAAATGCTTGAGGTGATGGATACCCTTTTTACCCTGTTGTGATTACTACACATTGTATAGTTCATCAAAATATTCCATATATCCCATAAGTATAAAAACCTACCTTGCATCTTCAAAATTAAAAATTTATAGAGTCCTGTTAGTCATTTACTTTAATCAAATATTTTCTATCCCTGTTGCCTTCCATATAAATGCTAGATTCATAGAACCTCATGTAATGAAGTATTCTTGTACTGCATGCATTTAATGTTGCAGAAATTAACTTTCAATATTTTCAAAATGGGCATTTCACCCAAAGGTAATAAACGACTGTTCTATAACTTCAAATCAAATCCTGGCATTTATAAAGAAGGCATAATATGCTAATCTTGATCTAATTGAGACGTTGGAAACTAAGGAAACATAAAGCAGTATACATAATTTAGTAGCCAGAATGGGTGCTGAGCACCTAGGGCTTTCCTTTTATAAAGTCTCTAGATGATATACTGCAGTGGAATTTTATCACACTCCATGGATGTGTTTACTGCGGACAAACTGTAAAGTTGTCAGTGCAGACATTGTGTTTATGTGAGTTTTCCCTTTAGGTCCACAGACACATGACATGCATATCACCAAAAGGAAGAGGAAACAAATGATGGAAACATAAAACATTGAGCAGAGCTGCAAAGGGAATGAGACTTCTGTTTGACACATATTGTATGACATTTCCAAAGTATGGGGAATATTTTTGGTATATTTAACTGGTAAAATATTTTTGAAAACCCTGCAACTCTTTCCTTTTTTTTCTTTATCAGTGACAATACATGTCTGAGCTGACAGTACTCTGCACAACTATAGCTTTAATTACATATCTAATATGTCTCCATCAGTCTCCTTACACCATTCCTATTTTCATGCTGGCTTGCAAAATCTTTAAAAAATATTAAAAGATGACATTTTAAGTCCTATTTTGGTTCCTGGAGTTAGTGATTTTATACACTGGAATTTATCAAGGAAAAACACTTTTTTACTTTACATTGATATCACCCTTTCACATCTTTCTCTAACTGTAAATTTGGAACACAGATTAAAGATGGGTCAAAGGATCAGGTTTGACAAGGAAGATGTATGCTGAAGTTTAGTTAAGTTTTAGAACAGATATTGTAACTTTTCTATGAAACACTAATGTACACTGACATATAGAGAGCCAGAAAAAAGTTAATGGTATAGAAAAAAACAGGGCTAAATTAATGTAGCATGTTAATAATGCACTATTGGCTCTGCTAGGGGAGATGAGATGGTGTAAAAGGATGTGTGTGTGTGAAAATAATGTGTGTTGGTAAGAAAGCAGAACAATATAATTTATTTTCAAGTAGTTTTATTTTTTCCTTTAAGAAAATTTTAGATTCATAAGATCTCATTTAATGGGATATTCTTGTACTGATCTTAATCTTGTAGAAGTAAACTTCCAACATTTCCCAAATGGAAATGCCACCCAAGGGCAATGAATGCTTCTTCTTCTGTTTTTACTAACTTTAATAATCTGTTAGTAGACTTTGGTAATGTAATCCACTTAGACCAGTTGATTTACTAAATTATGTATGCAAGAGACAATCATTTGCCTGTAGAAATCATGTGTGTATCTGAAATTGCAAAAGTCTATTATGTTTAAAACAAATTGAAAGATTTTGGTGTAATTCCAAATTGATGTTATTACTTTCCCTTTCTTTCTTTAGGAAACAGAAACCCAAGTATTCTATGGAATATTCTCTCATTAGTGTAACCCATATTATTTTATAAATTCTAGTGAGGGATTTGAAGTTTCACCACAAACAAGGTTTGTGACCTCGTACAAACTACTTACTCCCTTATTCTCTGTGATTCTCAGTTCCCTTACCTATGAAATGGAGTAATGCATCACTCACTTCATAGGGTTTTAAAATAAAGATTAAATAAGATATTATGTGTGATTTGCCCACATTTTGACACAGAGTAAGTGCTCAATATAAGAAAGTGGACATTCTGGGAAAGCTTGAATTATGTCATTTTTGGAAAAAGAATTTCTCACCTTATCTTAACATGACATTTTTGAAGTGGTTCTCCCCATGGAAACCTCCAGCCCTGGCTCAAGAAGTCAGAATCTGCAGCATTTGTTTAGAGTGTTTAGGGTAATAAATCTATCCTGTCTCCTGCCTCTTTTTTCCTGTGCTGCTCCCCGAGGAGGGCTACTTAATGGTCTTTTTTCTTTTGTTCTAACTTCCACTTGGCTACTAGTGCCCAGAGTCAGCTGGAGCCTGCTTCCTTTTCTGAGCACCCAATAACCAGTGCGATTCCAGATGTACTTAACATGGTAAAGACTTTAAAAGGTCCTGGTGGCTTACAACTCACCAAGTATGCATTTTTAACAGACGGTTCCTATATTTCCATTTTGGGAACTCTGTATCAGCCATCCTCATCAGGACTATGTTCCTTTTCTTTTTATTTTCACCCTTGGGCTCTATATGGAAGCTATCTCCTTGGGATTCTGCTTGTACATATTTGCAAGAGACTTGGTTAATTACTGTATTCAAACTCTCAATTGTAGACTCCTGGTTAGAATTTAGAGCTCTGTTTATAATAGAAAGAAGGTTAGAAGTAGTTGGTTCCCAGATTCGTTTAGAGCCCTTTGAAGGCCTTAGCGCTAAATTGGGTTATGAGTTCTAAGAACCATAGACCATTTTGTGCAAAAAGAATGAAAATGTAGAAGAGGGGGAAAATGACTACTTCTTTCTTGATATAATGTCAATTGTGGCCAACATATTAATTACCTGGTCAAATATTTTCTTAACATCATCTCACATCCCACTCTGTTTTTCTCCTCTTCTAGTGCCTTTCTTTTCTGAAACCTTATGTCTTCTTTCACTTAAACAATATCTCCTCATTCTACAGCATTCCAGGATTTTTTTCCTGTCTTCTTTCTGTTAGAATTCTTACTGCCTCGGTTATTTTGTTATTAGAGAGTTGAGAAGAGTGATAGCAGAAAATTAATTCACGGTACTACTGTTAAGAACACTTCATATGTGCCAGGCATAGTCCTAAAGCAGTTTCCATAGAGTAAATCACTTTAAAACTTCACAGATATCCTATGAGGTAAATTCTATTTTTATTATCATTTTACAGGGGACTAAATTAATACAGAGTGATATAAAATTATTTGTTTGTTGCATAGCTTACATAGTGGAGCTGAGATTGAGGTGGTTTGACTCTAGGGCCATTGCATTTAACCGTCATGTTATCCTGCTCTGTTTCAGAGTGGGGCTGATTTTCTTGCAGAAATCATCATTGTATACATGTCAAGCAGATTGGAGAAAGCATTTTGGGGAATATGGGCTAAGATGTGTTACGTTCAGCCTGGATCTAGATCTCGGGGTTAACTGCCTTTTGGTGTTGCTGTTTTTATGTCCTCCCTTTTTAACTTCTGAACTCAAAGAACTCTTCTTTCCAAAGCTTCAGTGATGGGCTGGTAGGAACTGTGAGGTGAGGTAACCAAATCCTTTTTAAAGTTTTTTGTGTAAAATGAATGTTTATAAATTGGAAATTGGCCTGTTTTGACTTTGAATCCAACTTTGATGTCCTACATCTCAAATAGAGTAATTATTATATTACTAAATCTTCTTATACTTTTGGAGACATCTTAACAGTTGTAGAGGATGTAGAGGATGTGTTTAATAATAGAACAGCCTAATTTACCTGGATGAAAATGAAACTCTATGGACAGAGGCTTTCGCAGCCAAACCCTATTACTGCAGCAGAATGGGAAGGAGAAATGAGAAACTGCTGGAAAAATAAATCCTCCAATATTTCCTCTCTAAATTTCTAAAGCTCATATTGTTAACTACATTTAGTTTATGATTTTTAATTTCCTTTGAATGGTTAAAGGAGAAATCACCTATAAGAGAGACAAAATTTAATAGAAAACCTTTTTTATATCTATGGGTTTTTCTGATCTTCTGTGAAAGAAACATTACTCTTTAGGCAGCTATATGAATCCTCATTGCAGAAAATTTATGTTGAACTGTAGAAATCCAGGCAATTTGTCAATCATTATTCCAGTCTTCACAATATAAAGATGTACTAATTGGAGATCAAAACCAGTGACTTGAGAGAATGCATTACTGACTAAAATATTAATACAACTCAGACCCCCAGTTCCACATGCGATAGTCAACTGTTACCTACCACAAAAAGAGTAATAAATTTTTATAGGTAAAATTTCTCAGATATTCCATTACAATCCTCTATTGAATGTTTACCATGCTGCATAATACTGCTTGAGTCTAATTAGTTACAAAATGTTTGCTATTGAACAATAACTATTTCCCTTGGGTTTTCACTGAACTCAAATGTGTATGTATGCATATACAGTCATACTTCAGTATTCATGAGGGATTGGTTTCAGGACCCCCCTCAGATACCAGAAATCTAAGGATATTCAAGTCTTTTGTGTGAAGTGGTGTAGTACTTACAAATAGCCTACACACATCCTTCTGTATACTTTAAATCATCTCTATATTACTGGTAATACCTAATACAATGTAAGTGCTATGTAAAGAGTTGTTATGCTATATTGTTTAGGGAATAGTGACAAAAAATAATGCCATGTTCAGCGCAGATGCAACCATCCATCTTAAAAATATTTTTGATCTCAGATTGGTTGAATCCATGAATGCAGAACCTACAGGTAGATGTGGAGGATCAACTCTATGTATATCAGATTAAAACCATAGATAGGAAAAGTGGAAGTTAAACTCAACTCCAAACTCAGACATATTTCTACTTCTTAAGTCATAAAATATACATTCAAGGCCTAGTATATTTTTAGATTAGACAGATCATAAAGAGTAACTTGCTGATTTATTTTGCATTGCATATATGCATATTGGATAATAATACTTATTATAGAATTTGAGATGTTGGTGATTTAAAACACTGGCATAAAAAAAGTACTACAAACTAAGGTTTTGAAATAAACAAGGTTTATGATAGAAACTGGCTTCTTGGTTTAAAAAAAGCAAGGCATGTTAAATCCCAACATTACTAAAATACATAAACAGAATTATATTTATCATATGTCATGAATTAAGCATATATAAAATAATTATATTAGTCATTATGTATGACTAGTCACATATAAAACCATTGGCTATACACATGGTTGCTCTTATTTAAATGAGATTGTAAAACAATAGTTTCATTAATTGTTTAAAAACAAACAAGTAAATAAGCAAACCTAATAATTATAGGTCAAGATAAATGCTAAGAAAAAAACATAAGCATGATGTGATTAGGAATGACAAATGGAGTATGGGTACTTAGGGTGGGAGATTTTAGTTAGGAAAGTGACATTTAAATTGCAACCTGCCTTCAAGGAATGCATAGTTTGTTGTAGAACGTAGACCAGAAAGCAATAATATATAATTCA
This sequence comes from Macaca fascicularis, assembly GCF_037993035.2. Lineage (NCBI taxonomy): Eukaryota > Metazoa > Chordata > Mammalia > Primates > Cercopithecidae > Macaca > Macaca fascicularis. The sequence goes on along the minus strand of NC_088388.1, from coordinate 90,822,189 downwards.
ATTTGACAAGTATTACTACAAATCTATGAGTGTAGTAATGAGGGAACAAGGAGGTAGGAACAACTAACTTTACTCTGGAAAATCTCCAGAGACCTCATAATTATTTGGGCTGGGACATGAAAAATAAATAGGAATTTGTTAAGTTTGAATTTTGTATTATTTATTCTTAGTTAATACCAGAGGGTTCATGGAACAGATACACAATAGGCTTTTTAGTTGATAATGTGTTGTATCACCTAGAAACAGTCAACACCATGCAAATGAGTTGCTTTTTTGTAAATTTATCAAAGAGAGCCTGTATCCAATAACTTGTCAATCAGAGAGAACGGGCTGGGGGGAAAGTACAAAAGGTGCAGTTCCCTTGCCTCCATCTGAAGGTTTCTCCAGTTTCAGAGCAAGCTGCAGGAGATACTATTAGCTAGAGCCTTCGTTGTGACTTCATCGCAATTCAGCTTCTTCCTCTGTCCAATCCTGTTTACTTCATTCCCACACAGGTATTGGTCTTCAATAAATTCCTGCATGTAAATGATCCATCTTAGAGTTTGTTTCCAGGGAACCTGAATTATGACCAATTCTCAGTAAATACTTATTGATTGATTGCCTAACTGAGATTTACTCAGGAATAAAGAGAGCAATACACCATACATTGATAATTATTATTGACGGCTGCAAGTATCAGAGGTAGCATTGTTATGATTAGGATTCATATGCCTCAGTAGCATTCATTTGTATAATGTGCTCTGTTGTGCATTTTGTAACACTTTTGAGGGAAGTTACCTCCTCCCTTACATGTAATTATACACATAGGTCTTGATGTTTAAGAATAATTAAAGCTAATTATTCCCATCCTGTCCAGCCTCCATCCCAAATTCGTGCAGAAAGTTTCAGAAGCAGCAAATGACAAACTCTTCTCTGATGGAAAATTTGGTTTCATGCATTATGAAGCATTTCCATGAGGTGTGGTGGAATTTACACCAGAGGAACCATTGTGGTTCTGAGCAAACCTTGAACTACCAAAACTAAAAAATGGATGATCATGTAAGTGTAGCCAGATACAGTAAAAGATTAACTTCAGTAATTGGTCACCTTTCTTCTAAGCCTGTATTTTTCTAAGGACAGTCTTCTTTGTCATGATATTGGGATGTCAAATATTTTGAATACGTGATAGAAGAATTTCATTTTTTTAAATCATTGATATCCCACAGCAGTTTCTTATTCCACTACATTTCTGACTGGAAATGTTAGCAGTGATACTTTTGATTACATAATTAGAGATGCCTCCCCAAAGCATTGTCATTTGACTTTCCTTCCCAGCTTTCTGGAGATTATGAGAGAAGATGTCTGGCTTCCCCTAGGTGTGTCTATCAAACTCTGTTGATTGTTATTCAGTGTGAGACTGAGATGACTGATAAAATAAATGAGTAGAATAAACAGCAGAATTAGTTTTTAATTTCCTTTTTCTCTTGATTGCTCACAGTGTGTGTTTGCAAAGGCATGAAATTATGGCTCCTCTTTTGTATCAGGAATACCAGGAGCTTACTCAGTTTGCAGTGCTAAAAATGATTTTTCAAGACACATCACAATGAAGGGAAAATGAAAGTAAAGCATTTTAAGGGCCAAAATGAAAACAACATGGCTTATGTTTTGCACTTTATAAGCTCTCTTCTATACAGTCATCTTTTATTTTTCCTAATGAAAATTTGTAATGACGATAAGATGTAAGCTTTACAAAGCTTTAAAAGGTTTCTTCTTTGTTTTTCTCCCCTCTTCCTCCTCTGCTTCCTCCCCTTTCTTTTCAGGTGGAATTGTCAAACCAGCTATTAATCTGGGTTAGCGATCAACAAGATTTTCAAGATGCAACGTGCAGGAAAGACCTTATTAATTTTCCTTTCTCTTGCTCCATATTCAGATTAACTTATCCCTAATATGTTAATGTTATGTTGAGAATAGTGTGGACTCTTTGCTAGATTTTCTGATTTCTTGATTTGGGCTTTTTTTTTTTCCTTTTCTTTAGAGGCTCTTACTCTGTCTTACAGGCTGAAGTGCAGTGTTATATTCAAATAAGGGGCTCTGTGACTAGAGAATTCATAATCTTAACCGTTATTTTACAATACTGATTCAACACGCTATTGCAGGGATGAATTGTGATATGTAAATGTGAAAAATGTAAGTGAATTTGATTGTTAAACTCTAGAATGAATACAAATGTAAAAGCGTAGGGCATTGTTAGTATCATGATTATTTCTTTGCTTCTCCAAGCTAATTTCTTCTCTACTGCATGTTCAACTAATTAAACCCATGCTTGGGTGAATAAAATCACAACCCATTAGTCTACAGAGAGAATATGGGCTTTGGTCAAAATAAGTAGGACATCTAGGTCCAGAAAGAGAGTCAGCAAGTATGTCTCTCATATTCATTCCAGTGGTGTGCTAACAGGCCTCATTCACTTGCTGGTCCTTTTCTTGTGGTGATATAGAGCTGATGAAGATGAACAGATCCTGAGTTTCAGGAAACATTTTCTCCATCCAAATCACACTAGCCTGAAAATCAAAAGGAACTCCTATGAACAACTGAAAAATAATTAAATGCACATTATGCTCATAAGCTGTAGGTGCAATTATATTGTAGATGGCAGGATGATTAGAAGTCAGGAAAGTCTTCAGGTATAAGGTGGATCATATTCTTGACTTTGAGTAGTGAGAAGGATTTAGATAAACCCTGAGAAGCACATAGGACTTTTAAGGCAGTCAGTGAAATGGTGTTGTATCCTCTATCATGGGATACCTTTAGTCCATTCTTACTGATTTATACCCGGAGGGTTGATGCAATTGGAATTTTTGATATCTGACTCTCTAAAATTATAGGTTATATATTTTTTTTCAGACTATCATCTGTGGGAGGAGATATGGCTTCATATAATTTTCCTGAGTGTCTAGGATATTGCACAAGGCATTTCTCAGAGAAATATATATACACATTCCCAGTGAGTAATCTTTCTTATTTAAACCAGTGAATTTGCCAACTGATTGACTCTCTGCAGAAGGAAAGATGTGTTTACTGTGACACTGTATTGTATTGTGTTTATTGATATGTTTCTTTGATGCACATAGTGCAAAGCCACTGGTGACAATGCTTGTTTGTAGCTTTATGGTAATAGTTATGCAAGTATGTCCATTATGTAGCTTATGTTTCAAGGATTTATACCTTCTAGTTGGGGTCTATCCTTGGCAAATCACGAAGATGAGTGAGGGTCTCAGTTTAGAATGCTTGAAGAAAGCCACATGGTGCTCTTGTTTCTCTGTTCCTTTTACACACACATACACCCACACAGACATGCATGCACACGCATATAAACACACAAATACATACCCCTAAACAAATAAAACAAAAAGACGTGAATCCACTGAGAATGCCAGAGCTAATACATGCATATGCTATAGCTTCAAAAAGAATAAAAATTAAAATGAAATTTGTCAGGGCCTTACTTCTGAATAGGTTTAATGATGATGGACACATATATGAATATAACATTTGAAGGATTTAAATTTAAGCCTCCAGAGGCTTAATTCTCTGAGCTATTATTTCATTGGGATTTGAAGCATGAAACCTAAAAAAGTGTTTCTTTCCCCTTGGAAGCAGGCACATAGCTCCCATTAACTCCAGAAGGAGGAATTATACATGAGAACGAGGGCAGACAATAGACAAATAAGTATGCATGTTCAGTTGCTAGATTAACCCAATAGCCTGTGATAGATCTTTGAGAGCCTTCATAGTCTATGAGATCAATAATCCATTATAGCTCATGCTGGTGACTAAATGACTTTGGGGACTGGTAATGGTATCTGAAATCTTTTACCTTTAAGCCATGGTTTGTAATAAATCCTAAGTTCCTCTCAGACATCACCACCTGGTTGCAATAAGGTAGTCTCAGATTCAGCACCTTAAGAAGGGCATAATAAATGATAAGCACTCAATACATATTTATTAGATGATAGGATGAACAAAGAGGAAAAATAATATTACCTCCACTGTCATATCTCATCTGATTGTAGCCTCTTCCTTGGCTGGGCCTATTCAAGTTCTGCCTGACATCGTGTGATATGGTTTGGATATTTTTCCCACACATATCTTATTTTGAAATGGCATTCTGAGTATTGGAGGTGGGGCCTGGTGGGAGGTGTTTGGGTCATTGGGGTGGATGCCTCATGGCTTGGTGCTGTCCTCATGATAGTGAGTGAGTTCTTGCCAGATCTGGTCCCACCACAACTCCCGCCACCACTTGTGCTATTTCCATATGACAAGCCTGCTCCTGCTTCATCTTCTACCATGAGTAAAAGCTCGCTGAGGGCTTCTTAAAAGCTGAGCCAATGCCTACACCACGCTCCCTGTACAGACTGCACAACCATGAGCCTATTAAACTTAATTCCTTTACAAATTACTCAGTCTCAGATATTCCTTTATGGCAACACAAGAATAGCCTAATACACCATGTTATCCCTTCTAACTTTGAACAGATACTGGTTACATCTGCTTCTCCCCTTCTGTTAATCATAGTGTTTCTTCTCCTAAATTAGGTTATACTTTGTCATTGGACTTGCAAATCAATGACACATTTTTGAGAGAAGGAAGTGGGAGGAGTGCAATCCATTTTACTCTAAGGATAAGCAACATTACTAATGATCAGGAAAATACAAATCAAAACCACAATGCAATACCACTTTACTCCCACAAGATTGGCCATAATAAAAAAAATTAAAAAATAATAGATGTTGGCATGGATGCAGTGAAAAGGGAATGCTTCTACTTCCCTTCTACTTCCAGAAGGAATTCCACTGCTGGTGGAAATGTAAACTAGTACAACCACTATGAAAACATTGTGGAGATTCCTTAGAGAACGTAAAGTAGAATTACAATTTGATTCAGCAATCCCACTACTGGGTAGTGGAGGAAAGTAAGTCATTATATGAAAAAGATAGCAAGAGGAAAAGAAGTCATTATACAAAAAAAGATACTTGCACACACATGTTTATAACAGCACAAATCACAATTGCAAAAAAGGGGAACCAACTCAAATGCCCATCAATCAATGAGTAGATAAAGAAAATGTGGCATGTATATATATACAATAGAATACTACTCATCCATAAAAAGGGATGAATTAATGGCATTCACAGCAACCAGAATGGGATTGGAGACTATTACTCTAAGTGAAGTAACTCAGGAATGAAAAAGCAAATATCATATGTTCTCTCTTACAAGTGGGAGCTAAGCTATGAGGATGCAAAGTCATGGGAATGATGCAGTGGACTTTGGGGACCCAAGGGGAAAGGGTAGGAAGGGGGTGGGGGATAAAAAATGGCAAATTGGGTTCAGTGTGTACTATTTGGGTGATGGGTGCACCAATTCCCTAAAAACCTATGGAAATATATATATTTTTTTAATTAGAGAAAAGACAAAAAGAAATACTTTTACTTTCTTTTTTTTTTTTTTTTTTTGAGACGGAGTCTCGCTTTGTCGCCCAGGCTGGAGTGCAGTGGCCGGATCTCAGCTCACTGCAAGCTCCGCCTCCCGGGTTTTACGCCATTCTCCTGCCTCAGCCTCCCGAGTAGCTGGGACTACAGGCGCCCACCACCTCGCCCGGCTAGTTTTTTGTATTTTTAGTAGAGACGGGGTTTCACCATATTAGCCAGGATGGTCTCGATCTCCTGACCTCGTGATCCGCCCGTCTCGGCCTCCCAAAGTGCTGGGATTACAGGCTTGAGCCACCGCGCCCGGCCAATACTTTTACTTTCTATGTTAATATTCCCATATTTTCTTGTTTTTCTTTTAAAAAAATTTTTATTTTATTTTATTTTTATTTTATTTTATTTTTAGAGGTAGAGTCTCACTCTGTCACTCAGGCTGGAGTGCAGTGGCACGATGATCATAGCTCACTACAGCCTCAAAGTCCTGGGCTCAAGCTACTCCACCTCAGCTTTCTTAGTAGCTGGGACTACAGGTCACTACATGACACAACATCCAACTACTTCCAATTTAATATGACTCACTTTTAAAGGAATTATGAACCCAATACACATGGTATTTTTTGTTGTTGTTGTTTTACTAATGGTACTTTACACAATCTCAAAATTTGATCCTGGAGAGATTATAGTTTTGTTACAGAGATAAAACATGATCACAGGGAGTTATGAAAAATGATGTCAGATAAATAATCATTACTGCCTATTAAGCACTACTGATAATATTGAACAAGCTCTTATGGATGTGCATACATGTATGTATGTATATGTATTCTCTAAGGTATATAATTATCATAGTGACCCTAGGAGACATTGCCATTAGCCTAATCATAAAGATGGGAAAACGAGATAAAAGAAGTTAAATAAGTTATCCAAAATTACACAACTTGTATAAGAAAGGCATGGGATTCAAATCCAAGTTTGCCTAAGGACAATAATGCAACTTCTGCCAAGGTGAACAAATGTCAAATTTTGGGTTTCCAATTAAAATAGCATTGAGAATACCTGGTTTGGGCTATTAGTGAATGCCATTAACTTAAATTTATTCTTAAAGAAATAATGCTTTTCGGATAGGTTGGTGATGATATTCACATGGAGGGGAAATGGTCATGAGAATATCAGTACTGTAATCTTCCTGACTGTGGCACAGACAAAATCAGTCCACTGAGACCATGTCATTGTAGTAGACAAAGACTTTAATTGACGTGAGGCTGGTGGGAGAACTGGAATTATCACTCAAATCAGTCTCCCTGAAGGCACGGGGCTTAGGGTTTTATGGGCAATTTTGTGGGCAGTGGGCCAGGGAATAGCGCTGCTGATTGGTTGGGGATGTAGTCACAGGGGTGTGGAAAACAGACCCTGTGCTGAGCCCACCTATAGGTGGAGGCTGCAGGATCAGATGAGTCATGAGTTAGGAGTCCAGGTGGAGTCACTCTTAAAGATATCTCAAAAAAATTCTTAGGTTCTGCAATAGTGATGTTATCTATAGGAGTAATTGGGGAAGTCACAAATTTTGTTGCCTCTGACTTCTGAGCACTAAAGGATTACAGAAACTCCACCTACCTTGCAACCTGTAGCTCCATGACTCCTGAGAGGTAAAGTAATCTAGAAAATTCACTTGTACTTTAGCAGAGTTCAGGCCCCTCACGTGGCCTTTCATCAGGCTTACAAAAGGTCCCTTTTGGATCCTGAGCAAGGAGGGGCTTACTTTAAGGGAGATACTGTTATTAACCCTGTTTTCAAGGTAAACTATAAACTAAATTCCTTCTACAATTAGCCTGGCCTATGTCCAGGAATGACCAACAACAGCTTGGATGTCAGAAGCAAGATGGAGCCAACTATGTCATATTTCTCTTACTGTTATAATTTTGCAAAGGTGATTTCATTATTAGAACAGAGAAAATTGCAGATTGGCTAAATATTTTCAAACTTAAGATACTTTCTGTGGAGTTAAATTTAGTCATCTGTGTTATGGCCTTTGTTCTTAATTAATATGTGTCTGTACAAGTATCAGAGTCAAATACTAGTATGTACCATCAAAATAGTAATCTAGGTCCTAGAAATATACATGTGAAGAAAACACCAATATCCTTTCCCTGAAGACTGGGGATAGCCCCGACGTTTGGGGTACAGGTATAGTAAAAATGATTGATTGACCCTGGAGATGGCAAAAATGAACACTGCTTCACTGACTCTCCTTTCATAAGAAACAAAAGCAGTATGCCACTAGGGGAAAAATGGAACATCCTCCCACCCCTCATGCCATTGGGGTAGGGTAGAAGAAAAATCAATGTGCCTTGGGGAAGTCTAAGAAAATATCTAGCCCTCTCTGCCTACTGCAAGAACAGGCAGAGATCCACCGGTTCTGGGGAAACTGGAATAGAAGCAAAATGATCTGCCCATGGAAGAAAAGCTTGAAAACCCAAGCCCAGGGTCTTGCAATGATAGAAAGCAGAGGTCTGTTACTTCTAGGAGAGGGACAGAAGAGTTTGGTTGTCACCGAGAAGAAAGACAGGAAAGCTGAAATACTCAACTCAGAATCCTAGGTGTGCACAGGCATCATGTAAGCCTGAACTTGAATCAAGAAAACCAAGTAGTGCCCACTGTCTCCACTGTGAGAATAATATTGAAAACAAGAACAGTTTACTACTGCAGAAAGAGTAAGAACAGAGATACTGTCTATGTCTCTATGATATCAGGGTTTATGAAAGCTGAAGGCAGAGCAGGAAGACAAGAAAATTCTTCCCATCATTGAAATAATTTGAACTTGAGATAGAGCAGAGACTTCCTTTTTAGAGGCCTACAAGTGCTTCCAAAGCATGGAAATAAAAGAAAATCCTGGGCCGGGCGCGGTGGCTCAAGCCTGTAATCCCAGCACTTTGGGAGGCCGAGACGGGCGGATCACGAGGTCAGGAGATAGAGACTATCCTGGCTAACACGGTGAAACCCCGTAAAATACAAAAAACTAGCCGGGCGAGGTGGTGGACGCCTGTAGTCCCAGCTACTCGGGAGGCTGAGGCAGGAGAATGGCGGGAACCCGGGAGGCGGAGCTTGCAGTGAGCTGAGATCCGGCCACTACACTCCAGCCTGGGTGACAGAGCAAGACTCCGTCTCAAAAAAAAAAAAAAAAAAAAAAAAAAAATCCTGGGCCGGGCGCGGTAGCTCAAGCCTGTAATCCCAGCACTTTGGGAGGCCGAGATGGGCGGATCATGAGGTCAGGAGATCCAGACCATCTTGGCTAACAGTGAAACCCCATCTCTACTAAAAAAAATACAAAAAAGTAGCCGGGCGACGTGGCGGGCACCTGTAGTCCCAGCTACTCGGGAGGCTGAGGCAGGAGAATGGCGTAAACCCGGGAGGCGGAGCTTGCAGTGAGCTGAGATCCGGCCACTGCACTCCAGCCTGGGCGACAGAGCCAGACTCTGTCTCAAAAAAAAAAAAAAAAAAAAAATCCTGAATTCCTTCAGGAGAAATTCCAGGCACCTAGCTAGCCCTGAGAAGTAAATAAGTAACTTGTTAAACAAGAAGGTAATAGTAGCCTAAAACAATAGCCAAGGAAGATAGAGTCCAGAAACTTTAGGCTTCCCTATAGAAACCAAAAGACATATAGATATAAATATCTATATAAAGATAACATCTTAACTTATGTTCTTAAGTTGTCTTTCAAAAACATGGAGCCCTCACAGCCTCCACAGAGGACCCCCACTGAACGGATCCATTGGCACATAGACCTCAGATAAGAGGGAATTGAAAACTGAACTCGGACTACCATTCTCTGTTCTAAATTTCTTCCTGTGGGGCTTGGAGGGAGTCCCATCCTTGAGTCAGTTAACTTTTTTTTTTTTTTTTTCCTGGCCTCAAATATTTAAACAAAGTTTTTCTTCTTTTACCAAATGCAAATATATATATATTTGAATCTACCTATGACCTGTAAGCCCTACATTTCAAGGTATTTCACCCTTTTAGGCCAAAATCAGTGTGTAACTTCCATGCATTGATTTTTTATTTTGCCTATAGCTTCTGCTTTCCTGAAATTTATCCCTGACTTTAAGACCCCTTACTTGCAAGACATTGGAGAGGCCAGGACTGAGCATTAGCTGGCTAGTTCTCCTTGCTTGGCACCTTGCAAATGAGTACCTACCTTTCTATTGCTGCAAAAATCCTCATTGTGGATATCTGATTTTATTGTGCCAGGCAAGCGGCCCCCAGTTCAGTTCTATAACAGTTCATGGTTCACTGAGGATACTAATACTAATAACCATATTTGAACATAACTGAATCCCACATGCAAATGACCTCACAGGAAAAGAAGCACAACGATTTTCAGGACTAAATACTATTTCCCTCAATCCCTACTGTCTGTCTACATATAATATATGTATTATGGTATTCAGTCAAAAAATATAAGAAACCCAAAAGTATATTATTGTTATTATCAAGTGAAAATGAACCTCATGAATATAGACATTATAATTTAAACAAAATTTTGGAAGATCAAACACAACAATCACAACAATTAATAAAAAGAAGTATTTATCATTTAGGTTTTTTTTTGGTTTTGTTTTGTTTTGTTTTGTTTTGTTTGGAGATTGACTCTTGCTGTGTTGCCCAGGCTGGAGTGTAGTGGTGCAATCTTGGCCAACTGCAACCTCTGCCTCCTGGGTTCAAGCAATTCTCTGCCTCTGCCTCCTGAGTAGCTGAGATTACAGGCGCCCACCACCATGCCCAGATGATTTTTGTATTTTTAGTAGAGACAGAGTTTCACTATCTTGGCCAGGCTGGTCTTGAACTCCTGACCTGGTGATCCATCTGCCTCCGCCTCCCAAAATGCTGGAATTACAGGCGTGGGCCACCACTCCCGGCCTAGGTTTTTTTAATAAAAAAATTTAAAATAGACTCAACAATAAAAAATAAAACAATATCAGTTGCCATATTAAAAGACAAAAAATCATCTTAATAGATGCGGAAAAAGTATTCTACAAAATTCAAGCGTTCATGACAGAAACTCTCAACCTGTAAAGGGCATTTATTTTAAAACTTCAGATAATATTGCTTTTAATGGTGAAAGACTGTTTTCCTCCTAAGATTAGGAACAAGGCAACTGTTTTAGTCTGTTTGCAGTGCTATAACAAAAGTTTGCACTGAGTAATTTATAAATAATAAAAATGTATTGCCACAATTCTGGAGTCAAGGAAGACCAAGATCAAGATGCCAGCAGATTCGGTTTCTTGTGAAGCCAGGGCTCCTTCTTTATTTTGCAATCTTACATAGCAAGAGGATTATAAGATTTTTGCAAAAATTCATAAAATGCTGAAAGAAATTAAAAATGACAAATAAAGAGACATATTGTGTTCATGGATTGAATGTCTTAATATTGATAATATGTCACCTTTTCTCTAATTGATGTGTAGATTCAATATAAATCCAGTCAAAATCTCAGCATGTTTTTATGGAGATTGACAAGCTAATTCTAAAATGTATGAAGGAAACAAAATATCTAGAATTTTCAAAACATATTTGAAAATAACTAATTTGGAGACTTATACTACTGGATCTCAAGACTTACTATAAGACTATACTGATCAAGACAGTTTGATATTGTCAAAATAATAGACACATAGATCAATAAAATAGAATGGGGTGCCTAGAAGTAAACCCAGATAGACCCAAATCAATTTAATTTCAGCAAAATTTCCATGTTAATTCAAAAGGGATGATAGTCTTTTTAAACAAATGGTTCAAGAGCAGTTCAACCTCCACTTGCAAAATAATGGACCTCAAAATACAATGAAAATTAACTTGATATGGATCGTAAACCTACAAGTAAAGCCTGTGCTATAAAAGTTCTAACAGACAAAATGAAAGAAAATATTTGTGACCTCAATCAAGCAATCATTTCCAAGGTAGAGTACAAAATGCATGAACTATGAAAGAACAAATTGGTAGACTGGAAATTATCAGTATTAAGAACATCTACTCTTTTGAATGATATTATTATTATTATTTTGTTTATGATGATTTTATTATCAAATTCTAAGCAAGTCAGGCATTATAGATGTGTTTGATTCTAATCAAGTAATCAAAATATGTTATAACTTTATGGATTCAGTAGCCACATTGCACACTTGTTTCAACACTGGCACTTTTTACACTATTGAACATACAGTTACCAATGGGTTTACTTGTGTGTGTGTGTGTGTGTGTATGAGAGAGAGAGAGAGATACCACATACTAGCTTCTCTTTTTTTATTTTTATTATACTTTAAGTTCTAGGGTACATGTGAACAACGTGCAGGTTTGTTACATATGTATACATGTGCCATGTTGGTGTGCTGCACCCATTAACTCGTCATTTACATTGGGTATATCTCCAAATGCTATCCCTCACAACTCCCCGCTCCCAACAATAGGCCCCGGTGTGTGATGTTCCCTTTCATGTGTCCAAGTGATCTCGTTGTTCAATTCCCACATATGAGTGAGAACATGCAGTGTTTGGTTTTCTGATCCTGCGATAGTTTGCTGAGAATGATGGTTTCCAGCTGCATCCATGTCCCTACAAAGGACACGAACTCATCCTTTTTTATGGCTGCATAGTATTCCATGGTGTATATGTGCCACATTTTCTTAATCCAGTCTGTCACTGATGGACATCTGGGTTGATTCCAAGTCTTTGCTACTGTGAATAGTGCCGCAATAAACGTACGTGTGCATGTGTCCTTATAGCAGCACAATTTATAATCCTTTAGGTATATACCCAGTAATGGGATGGCTGGGTCATATGGTATTTCTAGTTCTAGATCCTTGAGGAATCGCCACACTGTTTTCCACAATGATTGAACTAGTTTACACTCCCACCAAGAGTGTAAAAGTGTTCCTATTTCTCCACATCCTCTCCAGCACCTGTTGTTTCCTGACTTTTTAATGATTGCCATTCTAACTGGTGTGAGATGGTATCTCATTGTGGTTTTGATTTGCATTTTTCTGATGGTTAGTGATGATGAACATTTTTTCATGTGTCTGTTAGCTGTATGAATGTCTTCTTCTGAGAAGTGTGTGTTCATATCCTTTGCCCACTTTTTGATGGGGTTGTTTGTTTTTTTCTTGTAAATTTGTTTGAGTTCTTTGTAGGTTCTGGATATTAGCCCTTTGTCAGATGAGTAGATTGCAAAAATTTTCTCCCATTCTATAGGTTGCCTGTTCACTCTGATGGTAGTTTCTTTTGCTGTGCAGAAGCTCTTTAGTTTAATGAGATCCCATTTGTCCATTTTGGCTTTTGTTGCCATTGCTTTTGGTGTTTTAGACATGAAGTCCTTGCCCATGCCTATGTCCTGAATGGTATTACCTAGGTTTTCCTCTAGGGTTTTTATGGTTTTAGGTCTAACATTTAAGTCTCCAATCCATCTTGAATTAATTTTCATATAAGGAGTAAGGAAAGGATCCAGTTTCAGCTTTAAACTTATGGCTAGCCAATTTTCCCAGCACCATTTATTAAATGGGAATCCTTTCCCCATTTCTTGTTTTTGTCAGGTTTGTCAAAGATCAGATGGCTGTAGATGTGTGGTATTATTTCTGAGGGCTCTGTTCTGTTCCATTGGTCTATATCTCTGTTTTGGTACCAGTACCATGCTGTTTTGGTTACTGTAGCCTTGTAGTATAGTTTAAAGTCAGGCAGCGTAATGTCTCCAGCTTTGTTCTTTTGGCTTAGTATTGTCTTGACAATGCGGGGTCTTTTTTGGTTCCATATGAACTTTAAAGCAGTTTTTTCCAATTCTGTGAAGAAAGTCATTGGTAGCTTAATGGGGATGGCATTGAATCTATAAATTACCTTGGGCAGTGTCACGATATTGATTCTTCCTATCCATGAGCATGGTATGTTCTTCCATTTGTTTGTGTCCTCTTTTATTTCACTGAGCAGTGGTTTGTAGTTCTCCTTGAAGAGGTCCTTCACATCCCATGTAGGTTAGATTCCTAGGTATTTTATTCACTTTGAAGCAATTGTGAATGGGAGTTCATTCATGATTTGGCTCTCTGTTTGTCTGTTACTGGTGTATAAGAATGCTTGTGATTTTTCCACATTGATTTTGTATCCTGAGACTTTGCTGAAGTTGCTTATCAACTTAAGGAAATTTTGGGTTGAGACAATGGGGTTTTCTAAATATACAATCATGTCATCTGCAGACAGGGACAATCTGACTTCTTCTTTCCCTAATTGAATACCCTTTATTTTTTTCTCTTGCCTGATTACCCTAGCCAGAATTTCCAACACTATGTTGAATAGGAGTGGTGAGAGAGGGCATCCATGTCTTGTGCCAGTTGTCAGAGGGAATGCTTCCAGTTTTTGCCCATTCAGTATGATATTGGCTGTGGGTTTGTCATAAATAGCTTTTATTATTTTGAGATATGTTCCATCAGTACTGAATTTATTAAGAGTTTTTAGCATGAAGGGCTGTTGAATTTTGTCAAAGGCCTTTTCTGCATCTATTGAGATAATCATGTGGTTCTTGTCTTTGGTTCTGTTTATATGCTGGATTACGTTTATTGATTTGCGAATGTTGAACCAGCCTTGCATCCCAGGGATGAAGCCCACTTGATCATGGTGGATAAGCTTTTTGATGTGCTGCTGGATTCGGTTTGCCAGTATTTTATTGAGGATTTTTGCATCAATGTTCATCAGGGATATTGGTCTAAAATTCTCTTTTTTTGTTGTGTCTCTGCCAGGCTTTGGTATCAGGATGATGTTGGCCTCATAAAATGAGTTAGGGAGGATTCCCTCTTTTTCTATTGACTAGAATAGTTTCAGAAGGAATGGTACCAGATCCTCCTTGTATCTCTGGTAGAATTTGGCTGTGAATCCGTCTTGTCCTGGACTTTTTTTGGTTGGTAGGCTATTAATTATTGCCTCAATTTCAGAGCCTGCTATTGGTCTATTCAGGGATTCAACTTCTTCCTGGTTTAGTCTTGGGAGAGTATAAGTGTCCAGGAAATTATCCATTTCTTCTAGGTTTTCTAGTTTATTTGTGTAGAGCTGTTTATAGTATTCTCTGATGGTAGTTTGTATTTCTGTGGGGTCGGTGGTGATATCCCCTTTATCATTTTTTATTGTGTCTATTTGATTCTTCTCTCTTTTCTTCTTTATTAGTCTTGCTAGTGGTCTATCAATTTTGTTGATCTTATCAAAAAACCAGCTCCTGTATTCATTGATTTTTTGGAGGGTTTGGTGTGTCTCTGTCTCCTTCAGTTCTGCTCTGATTTAGTTATTTCTTGCCTTCGGCTAGCTTTTGAATGTGTTTGGTCTTGCTTCTCCAGTTCTTTTAATTGTGATGTTAGCGTGTCAATTTTAGATCTTTCCTGATTTCTCTTGTGGGCATTTAGTGCTATAAATTTCCCTCTACACACTCCTTTAAATGTGTCCCAGAGATTCTGGTGTGTTGTATCTTTGTTCTCATTGGTTTCAAATAACATCTTTATTTCTGCCTTCATTTTGTTATGTACCCAGTAGTCATTCAGGAGCAGGTTGTTCAGTTTCCATGTAGTTGAGCGGTTTTGATTGAGTTTCTTAGTCCTGAGTTCTAGTTTGATTGCACTGTGGTCTGAGAGACAGTTTGTTATAATTTCTGTTCTTGTACATTTGCTGAGGAGTGCTTTACTTCCAATTACGTGGTCAATTTTGGAATAAGTCCAATGTGGTGCTCAGAAGAATGTATATTTGGTTGATTTGGGGTGGAGAGTTCTATAGATGTCTATTAGGTCCGCTTGGTGCAGAGATGAGTTCAATTCCTGGATATCCTTGTTAACTTTCTGTCTCGTTGATCTGTCTAATGTTGACAGTGGGGTGTTAAAGTCTCCCATTATTATTGTATGGGAGTCTAAGTCTCTTTGTAAGTCTCTAAGGACTTGCTTTATGAATCTGGGTGCTCCTGTATTGGGTGCATATATATTTAGGATAGTTAGCTCTTCTTGTTGAATTGATCCCTTTACCATTATGTAATGGCCTTCTTTGTCTCTTTTGATCTTTGTTGGTTTAAAGTCTGTTTTATCAGAGACTAGGATTGCTACCCTTGCCTTTTTTTTGTTTTCCATTTGCTTGGTAGATCTTCCTCCATCCCTTTATTTTGAGCCTATGTGTGTCTCTGCATGTGAGAAGTGTCTCCTGAATACAGCAGACTGATGGGTGTTGACTCTTTATACAATTTGCCAGTCTGTGTCTTTTAATTGGACTATTTAATCCATTTACATTTAAGGTTAATATTGTTATGTGTGAACTTGATCCTGTCATTATGACATTAGCTGGTTATTTTGCTCATTAGAGATGCAGTTTCTTCCTAGCATCGATGGACTTTACATTTTGGCATGTTTTTGCAATGGCTGGTACCTGTTGTTCCTTTCCATGTTTAGGGCTTCCTTCAGGATCTCTTCTAGGGCAGGCCTGGTGGTGACAAAATCTCTCAGCATTTGCTTGTCTGTAAAGGATTTTATTTCTTCTTCACTTATGGAACTTAGTTTGGCTGGATATGAAATTCTGGGTTGAAAATTCTTTTCTTTAAGAATGTTGAATATTGGCCCCCACTCTCTTCTGGCTTGTCGAGTTTCTGCCGAGAGATCTGCTGTTAGTCTGATGGGCTTCCCTTTGTGTGTAACCCGACCTTTCTCTCTGGCTGCCCTTAAGATTTTTTCCTTCATTTCAACTTTGGTCAATCTGATAATTATGTGTCTTGGAGTTGCTCTTCTCGAGGAGTATCTTTGCGGCATTCTTTGTATTTCCTGAATTTGAATGTTGGCCTGCCTTGCTAGGTTGGGGAAGTTCTCCTGGATAATATCCTGAAGAGTGTTTTCCGACTTGGTTCCATTCTCCTCGTCACTTTCAGGCATACCAATCAGATGTAGATTTGGTCTTTTCACATAATCCCATATTTCTTGGAAGCTTTGTTAATTTCTTTTAACTCTTTTTTCTCTAAACTTCTCATCTCACTTCATTTCATTCATTTGATCGTCAATCACTGATACTCTTTCTTCCAGTTGATCAAGTTGGTTACTGAAGGTTGTGCATTTGTCACGTAGTTCTCGTGTCATGGTTTTCATCTCTATCAGTTCGTTATGGACTTCTCTACTTTGTTATTCTAGTTATCCATTCTTCCATTCTTTTTTCAAGGTTTTTAGTTTCTTTGAGCTATGTACATAGTTCCTTCTTGAATGATATTATTAAGAAAATTTAAAAATAAGCATTAGTGTGATGCCTCCTTGACTTCCAACGTAACCTCTAGAACTGTGAGAGAATAAATTTCTGTTGTTTTAAGCCACTTACTTTGTGGAAATATTTACAGCAGACCCAGGACACTAATATGATCAGTATTAGACACAGCAAGCAATAGTATCTAAAATACGAGTGTAATATGAAATTGTTTGCATACTTTTTATGAATTTGGCAGTTTTTCTTGGAAAACAGTAATCTAGGGCAGGTCAGAATAGCCTCTTTTAAATGAAGATCAAGTCAATATACCTAGTAGTAAGTTGCCTGAGCAAGTGGCTAAGACTTCCAATTCAGTCACTCTTGCTGCATTGTCATCTGTCTTATGGACACACTTTAGTTTCATGTGCAGTTCCCTCTAAACAACATATAAAGGAAGAAAAATATTCATGCAGATAGTTCCACATGACATGTGAGCATCATTTGAAAGTGAAGTGCTGCAGGATAGCTTTATCAGGGATGGTTCTGATGAAGTTCTGGTAAATGGGGAAAGAAAATTCCTCTAGTAAGCACAATTTCAAGCAGCACACTGAGTCTTTTTCTTTGTCTGTAAGGAAAGGTGGCCAGAGGTAAAGATCTACACAAATTCATAGTAGCTAATGGTTTAGCCAGATCACCATCTTCCAGGCAGTTGAAAGAAATATGGTGGAAAAGTTGATGACAAGGAGGCCTGGGGAAATGATCATGAATTGTGACAATATATATTTCTCAATAGAAATGCTAATCAAAGGGCATCCATTGCAAACAAGGCACTCAGTAATGATGTAGATCAGATGTCCTATTTTGTGGGTGCCAGTAAGCCTCCTTCTCCAACCATCCCAGCGCTTCCTCAATGGATTTATGAGGAAAAGTGACTTTCTTGTCAGTTGGACAAGAGCACTCAGTTGGTGGATATGATTATGATGGAAGCAAGGGTGATTATGTATGAGTAAACAACATAGGCTGATATAACATAGGCTGATATTGCCATAGCTGAATGCCTAATCAGCCAACAATGGAGTCCAAGGCTACACCTTTTCCTGGGATTTAGAGGAGAACCAGATAGCCATGTAATAGCAGATTGATATAAGATGCCTTTCACCAAAGAAGGGGAATCAATTTGTTCTCACTGGAATAGCTTTTTACTGAGAAGGATTTTCCTTTGCACACGTGCTTTTTTTTTTTCTTTCTTTCTTTTTTTTTTGACCAGCCTCACCTTATTTTATTCTCTGTCAGCATTCCAAATAACATTGATCGAACAGATGTAGACCTTAGGTCTAGGCCTACAAGATTCATAGGTTTTATATATATTCTTTTACACCAAAATAACTTTTGAAGATGTAGTTTCACCTCAAGTGGGATAACAACACTTTGCAGAGCAGTGGCGTTATCCTTATATGCTGTTTATAGTACTCTGACCCAGCGACCTACATATGAAATCATTTCTCCCAAAGTCAAAATATAGAGATCTAGAAAACAAGAGGTAGAGGTGGGAGTGGAACCATAATTGATCCACTTGCAAACGTTTTATTTCTGTCTTCATGGTGTTTTAAGGCTAATTAGAAGGAGAAGCCATTATGTCCTGGAGAAATTATAGGCAGATTTGTGAGCAACTGCATGAGTTTTTCAGTAGCTTCTCTGACAACATTCTATAAATCACTAGTATTTTGTGCCACTGGGGACTTTGGTGGTTGCTTCCTGGTATTTCTTGACATTCCCAATACCTTCCTAGATAGTTTCTGGGAATCACTTACTTTGATGCTATAGGCAGCTAAAATTTTGGTGAACTTTCTTCTGATCTTTGTTCTCCAGCTATTCAAGTGGCTGTATAAGCCTCAAATTCCCTGTACTAAACCCTTTCTACTTGAAATACATAGAGTAGCTTCTAGTTTTTATTTGCCTGACCTCTAGTTGATACAGGGTTTTTATGATTTGGATGTGTTCCCAGGGAAAGGAAAAAAAAAATCACCAAAAGGGGTACAGGTTTGGAGACTGGCATGAAATGGTACATGTGATAAATTGGGAGAAAGCAAAGCTGTAGGTTGTCACAAGAAGCCTAGTCTAGTGGAATGAAGCTTTAAGCAAATCTTTGTCATGAAGATAATGAAGTTTTTACTTTTATGAAGATAATGTTAAATCTTGACTGTAAAGAGCTGTTTAGCATATAAAACACTTTTACATACATTACCCCTCTTAGGTTTGAGGAGAGGTCTCATAACGGAGAGGCGAAATATGCATCCTCCATCTCATTTGAATCTACCCAGCCACTTCATGTTAACACCATAGCAACCCTGTGACATGCGACACAGGTGCTAAATGCCCTTTACAAATGATAAAACTGAAGCTTTGAACTAGTAGGTTTATTTTATTCACTTATTCATCGAACAAATGTACATTGGTCTCTACATATTTTTTTTTTTTTTTTTTTTTTTTTTTTTTTTGAGACGGAGTCTCGCTCTGTAGCCCAGGCTGGAGTGCAGTGGCCGGATCTCAGCTCACTGCAAGCTCCGCCTCCCGGGTTCACGCCATTCTCCGGCCTCAGCCTCCCGAGTAGCTGGGACTACAGGCGCTGCCACCTCGCCCGGCTATTTTTTGTATTTCTTAGTAGAGACGGGGTTTCACCGTGTTAGCCAGGATGGTCTCGATCTCCTGACCTCGTGATCCGCCCATCTCGGCCTCCCAAAGTGCTGGGATTACAGGCTTGAGCCACCGCGCCCGGCCTCTACATATTTTTTTTATTTTTCGTGATGGAAAAAAAAAAAAAAAGCTCCCAAGGAGCTTTTTTAGCCTTTTTTTCCTAATCACCTCCTCATGTAATTTTAATATCACAAGCATTCTGTATATATGTATACATTTCATATATATGAGATTTTTTTAATGCTTAAAGCTTAGATATATATATTTCATATATATCTATGTAGGTATATATGTGTATACATATGAAATATGTGTATCTCTGCTTTACACATTAAAAGAATGAGATTCAATGCCCCAACCAATCTGTCACCCTCTTATGGGTTATATCACCCCTGTTGCCCAGATTGGAGTGCAGCTGTCTGTTGCCCAGATTGGAGTGCAGCTGTGTGATCATAACTCATTACTGCCTTGAACTTTAGTGCTCAAGCAATTCTCCCACCTCAAATTCCCAAGTAGCTGGAACTACAGGTGCAGGTACCACCGTGCTTGGCTAATGTATTTCATTTTTATTTTTGGAGAGATGGGTTTCACTGTATTGCCCTGTTTGGTCATGAACGCCTGGGCTCAAGCAATCTTCCCACCTCAGCCTCCCAAAGTGCTGAAATTCCAGGCATGAGCCACTGTGCCCGTCCACATTGGTCATTTAATGTGTATCCAGTATTGTGTTAGATATCAGGGATAAAAGAATAAATAAAACAAACATCTCCCTGCCATCATGCCTATTTAGTGAGGAAAATAGACGTTAATTAAATGATTTTTAGTAGACAAAGGCTTTTACAAATGAGAGAGCAAAGAGTGCTGTGGAGATTTTGACCTTAGTGATACTCAGGGAAGGCCTTCCTGAGGAGTTTATGTCTAAACTGTTCCTGGGACTTGAAGAATGAGTGAGTGGTGATGCCTCACTCAAGTTCACATGGGCAGGAAATGGAA
Source organism: Macaca fascicularis (assembly GCF_037993035.2). Classification (NCBI taxonomy): domain Eukaryota; kingdom Metazoa; phylum Chordata; class Mammalia; order Primates; family Cercopithecidae; genus Macaca; species Macaca fascicularis. Next base: position 90,801,819 of record NC_088388.1, on the reverse strand, counting down.
AAGTACGGAATGCAAATCAGGTCCCCTGACGCCTGCTCTAATACTCTACTCCCTATACAAGGTCAGGACTGTGACTGCTTTCCTGATGTGGAGGAAGGAAGCTGTGTTTTTATTAATCAAATATAAATAGAATATCAAGTCTTCTATGGCTAGGTCAACTTAACTGTTGCTTCCTTATAAAAACTATACATTTCAATAGAATATTTAAAGTCCATGTGGTAGGGTATAAGTAGTCCCAATACTTTATAAACACTCATTTCTTTTCTAAGATATATATAAAAAAAAAGGGACTAAACTTTTAGATTGAATCCTATGGAATAGTTAATATTTAATCATTTGACTTCAAAAATGACAGTTTCATATGGTTCTTACCTAATACTGAGTTAACAAACCCTGTCCAGTGTTAAAGTGTTCTAAGCAATTCTTGCAATTCCTTTACAAAGACAAGATGTACTTCAATAAAATGTAGTTGCTGTAGGTAGAAACAGTGTCAGACCAAGACAATCACCAAGTGTGGAAGAATTCAGAAGTTCAAAAGCTGAATAACAGTCACGGAGAGAAATAACTTTTGAGAAGTTGTCTAATTACAAATTGACTTGACCAGGTCAATAATTTGAGAACTGAAGATGTACAGGATATAATTGACCATTCTGGTTGAATCAATAACAAATTGACTTAAAAACAGTCTAAATTATAGTGGGAACCATGGTGACAGAAGCATACTTTCTAAATGTAAATTGCTTGAAAGTTTGAAATAAGCCATTGTCCCATAATAGTAGGACGAAGTCTGAAACAAATAAATATGTGTATTCCTGGCATTTGTTACTAAGAAATATTTACAAGCAAACTAATGTAATTTTAAGATTTGCATTGAGAAACTCCCATTTTAGGAAAATTTACATACTTATTTTCAAAAACCATGTTTTCTGGGGAGGTGGGGAAACATGTCTCCTTATGTTGATGATGAAAATTAAAATTGGTACCATCTTTCAAAAGGAGAATTTGGTAATGTACAAAAAATCAAAGACTATTTACAACATACATTCTCAACAGGGGTGATATAACCCATAAGAGGGTGACAGATTGGTTGGGGCATTGAATCTCATTCTTTTAATGTGTAAAGCAGAGATATACATATTTCATATGTATACACATATATACATACATAGATATATATGAAATATATATATCTAAGCTTTAAGCATTAAAAAAATCTCATATATATGAAATGTATACATATATACAGAATGCTTGTGATATTAAAATTACATGAGGAGGTGATTAGAAAAAAAGGCTAAAAAAGCTCCTTGGGAGAGTAATGATAAAATAAAAAAGAGAGAGAGAAACACTGGCTTACACCCTCAGAGGAAAAATCAAACCATGTTTCTATGAAATATAAAGTGGAGTCATTTTTAAGTTGGAGTTACTGATGTCAAAGAGGCTCTATACATGGCTTCACTGCATAGACATGATTGATAAAGTAATTGTTACTGGTGATCAACTTACCCTTTAATCCTCTCTCCCTTACCCAGAGGTTAGGCTGAAAGTCCCAACCCTCTAATCATACCAAGGTCTTTCCATTGACCAGTCCTCATCCTGAAGCTATCTAGGAGCTCTTTGCTGCCAGTAAACTCATTAGCACACAAAAGGACTTCACTTTTGAGATTCTAAGAATTTTAGGAGTTGTATGCTAGGGAACTGAGATGAAGACTAAATATATATTTTATAATATATACCCTTTGAGCCAATAAACCAACAAGCATAATAATTTTTGGAAAGTTGTAGAAATTTAATTCTAAGGAAATTATCTAGATTATTTGCAAACATAAAGCTAATAGGATATTTGTAGTAATGTTGTTTATAATGAGTAATTGAAAGAGACCCACATTTCCAAAAATAGTGTACAATTAAATCAATTGTTGGATAATCCTGCAATGGAAGGATATGCAATCAATGCAAATGCAGAAGAAATTTGTATGGTATAAAATGTGTCATAATATTCTGATTTTAAAAATATATTGTATACTGTTATCACTTTGTCTCTCTCTCTCTCTCTCTCTCTGTATATATGTATATAAAGTTGTTTTATATATATATTTATAAAACAACATCGACACATTGAATAAAATTGACCAAAAGGGTTTACATCAAAATGTTTACTGCTGTTATCAATGAGCAGAGAATTACAAATAATGTTTTTTTTTTCTATCTTCAACTGTTTTTTTGTAAATTAAACATTTCTATCAATTTGAAAACTTTTCTAATTTGAAATTTTAAATAATACCGTAAGCATAAAAGATTTTAAAAAGATTCACTTTTCTCACCCCGTTATCCAGCCACTTTCAACTTTTTAAGCTCTTTTTCCTTATGGTTACTGCCATATAATTTATTTAACTTGCTATTTCTTTACTTCGTTGTTGTTATTGTTGATTATTGACTTCTCATAATATCGTAGTAGGATTTAGCTTCCTTATATTTCCTCCAACAATCAAAAATACTTCCTCCTCCACCAACTTTATCCATATATTTATGTAATAAGCTTTGAATGCTCAGGGTTTTGTTTATTATAGCTAAATAATAAGTTTACTGTTGAACCGTGTAGTTTACTGTGATTACATTTCTTTTATTACTCATACTTTTTCTTGAATTTAATAATTGTTGTGTTTGCTTTCTTAACTTTTAATGAGTCTAATCTTCATAAATTCTATGATAGACATTCAAACCTTCTCTCTAAATGATCAGATACAATAACATATCTGTTTTATTTTTTTTCTTCAGGTCATCTTTTGGAGTTCTTGTATTCTTATAAACTGAGATTATTCATGGCTGTTGTCCTGGAACTTCTTTATATCGTTATCCTGGATTTTTAGAAAAATTGTCTCCTATTTGAGATAGTTGATTTTTCTTCTTTCAATTTATTAGTTTGCTGCATTGTGTTAGTAAAGCACATCATTTATTTGCTTTATGTCAAAAAACACATAGGACATAAATATTTTAAAACAATTTTTATTCGATAATGCTGTAATTGTACTTATATTTGACTGATAGTTTGGGAATGAAATTTCAGAATGTTGAAATAATTTTCCTCTAGAAATTGTAAGGCAATACTTAATTGTCTTTCAGTTTTTAATTTTTATATTTATACACTACATATGTATTTATAGTCTATTTTTATTTCAATAGCTTTGGGGGTACACATGGTTTTTGGTTACATGGATGAATTGGACAGTGATGAAGTCTGAGATTTAGTGTACCTGTCATCCTATTAGTATACATTGTATTCAATATGTAGCTTTTTGCTCCCCCCCACCCTCCTGCTTCTGAGCCATCAAAGTCCATTATGTCACTTAGTTCCTTCTTATAAGTGAGAACATATATTTGCTTTTCCAATCCCGAATTACCTCACTTAGAATAATGGCCTCATCTCCATCCAAGGTGCTGCAAAAATCATTATTTCATTCTTTCTTATGGCTGATTAGTATTCCATGCTATATGTGTATGTATATACCACATTTTCTGTATTGACTGATTGGTTGATAGGCACTTTGGTTCTATATCTTTGCAATTGTGAATTATGCTGCAATAAACATACTCATGCAGGTGTCTTTTTGATATAGTGATTTACTTTCTTTTGGATAGATAATCAGTAGTGGAATTGCTAGATGGAATAGTAGGTATACTTTTAGTTCTTTAAGAAATGGCCAGGCGTGGTGGCTCACGCCTGTAATCCCAGCACTTTGGGAGGCCGAGGCGGGTGGATCACGAGGTCAGGAGATCGAGACCATCCTGGCTAACACGGTGAAACTCCGTCTCTACTAAAAGTACAAAAAATTAGCCGCGCATGGTGGCTCGTGCCTGTAGTCCCAGCTACTCTGGAGGCTGAGGCAGGAGAATGGCGTGAACCCGGGAGGCGGAGTTTGCAGTGAGCCGAGATCACGCTATTGCACTCCAGCCTGGGTGACAGTGCACGACTCCATCTCAAAAAAAAAAAAAAAAAAAAAAAAAAAAAAAAAGAAATGACCATACTGTTTTCCATAGAGATTGTACCAATTTTTATTCCCATCAGCAGTGTATAAGCATTACTTATTCACCACATCCATGCCAACACCTGTTTTTTTTTTTTTAAATTTTTAATAATGCCCATTCTTGCAAGAGTAAGCTGGTATCTCACTGTGGTTTGCTTTTTATTTCCTTGATGATTACTGATGTTGAGAGTTTTTTTTCATGTTTGTTGGCCATTTATTTATTTATTTATTTTTAATTTTTTTTTTTTTTTTTTTTTTTTGAGACGGAGTCTCGCTCTGTCGCCCAGGCTGGCGTGCAGTGGCCGGATCTCAGCTCACTGCAAGCTCCGCCTCCCGGGTTTACGCCATTCTCCTGCCTCAGCCTCCCGAGTAGCTGGGACTACAGGCGCCCACCACCTCGCCCGGCTAGTTTTTTGTATTTTTCGTAGAGACGGGGTTTCACCGTGTTAGCCAGGATGGTCTCGATCTCCTGACCTCGTGATCCGCCCGTCTCGGCCTCCCAAAGTGCTGGGATTACAGGCTTGAGCCACCGCGCCCGGCCAAAATTTTTTTTTTTTTTTTTTTTTTTTGAGACGGAGTCTTGCTGTCTCCCAGGCTGGAGTGCAATGGCGCGATCTCGGCTCACTGCAAGCTCCGCCTCCCAGGTTGACGCCATTCTCCTGCCTCAGCCTCCCAAGTAGCTGGGACTACAGGCGCCCGCCACCCCGCCCAGCTAATTTTTCGTATTTTTCGTAGAGATGGTGTTTCACAGTTAGTCAGGATGGTCTCGATCTCCTGACCTCATGATCCACCCACCTCAACCTCCCAAAGTGCTGGGATTATAGGCATGAGCCACCACGCCTGGCCTTGTTGGCCATTTATATATCCTCTTTTTAGAAATGTCTATTCATGTTGTTTGCCCAATTTAATGGGATTACTTATTTTTTCCTTGCTGATTTGTTTTTGTTCATTGTAGATTCTGGATATTAGTCCTTTGTCAGATGCATCATTTGCAAATATTTTCTCCCTTTCTGTGGGTTGTCTGTTTACTCCAATAATTATTTCTTTTACTGTGCAGATGCTTTTTAGTTTAATTAGGTACCATTTATTTATTTTTGCTTTAATTGTATTTTCTTTGGGGGTCTTAGTTATAAATTATTTGCCTAGGCCAATGTCCAGAAGAGTTTTTCCTAGGTTATTGTCTAGAATTTCTATGATTTCAGGCCTTAGATTTAAGTCTTTGATCCCTCTTGAGTTGAGGGATAGGCATCCAGTTTCATTTTTGTATATGAGGCTATCCAGTTTTCCCAGCACCATTTAATATATAGAGTGTTCTTTCCACTAATTTATGTTTTTGTACACTTTGTCAAAGACCAGTTGGTTGTTAGTATTTGGCTTTATTTCTGGGTTCTCTATTCTGTTCCATTGGTCTACATGTCTGCTTTCATACCAGTACCATGCTTTTTTGGTAACTATAGCCTTGTAGTTTAATTTGAAGTCTGGTAATATGATGCCTCTAGGTATGTTATTTTTGCTTAGGGTTGTTTTGGCCCTTTGGGCTCTTTTGTGGTTCCATATTAATTTTAGGACTTTTTTCTGACTCTGAAAAATGATGTTAGTATTTTGATGGGAATTGCATTGAATCTGTAGATTGCTTTGGGCAATATGGTCATTTTCATAATATTGATTCTTCCAATCCTTGAGCATGGAATGTGTTTTGACTTGTTTGAGTCATCTATGATTTTTTTTCAGTGGTGTTTTTTGATTCTCCTTGTACAGATCTCTTACCTCCTTGGTTAAGCATATTTCTAGTATTTTTTTTTTTTTTACAGTTATAAAAGAGTGTGTTCTTGATTTGATTTTCAGCTTGATTGTTGTTGGTGTACAGCAATGCTACTGATTTGTTTACATTGATTTTGTAACTTGAGACTTTACTGAATTTGTTTATAAAATCTAGGAGTTTTAAGAGTTTCCTAAGTATACAATCATAACATTGGTGAACAGTGATAGTTTGACTTCCTCTTTTCCAATTTAGAAGCCTTTAATTTTCTTCTCTTACCTGGTTGCTCTGGCTAGGACTTCCAGTATTATACTGAATAGAAGTGGTGAAAGTTGGAATCCTTTTGTTGTTTCAGTTCTCAAAGGGAATGAATTCAACTTTTCCACATTCAGTATAATATTGCCTATGGGTATGCCATATATGACTTTTTATTATCTTGAGGTGAGTCTCATCTTTGCCTAGTTTGTAAAGGGTTTTTATCTCAAAGGGATGCTGAATTACATTGAATGCTTTTTCTGCATTAATTGAAATGATCATATGATTTTTGTTTTTAATTCTGTTAATGTGATGTATCACGTTTATTGACTTATGTTTTTTAAAATTTTGTTTATTTTTTATTTTAATAATTTTTTGGGAAACAGGTGGTGCTTGGTTACATGGATAAGTTCTTTAGTAGTGATTTCTGATGTTTTCATCCACCCATTACCTGAGCAGTGTACACTGTAACTAATGTGTAGTCTTGTATCCTTTGCCAACTTGCATACCTTCCCCTGAGTCCCCAAAGTCCAATGTATCATTTTTATACCTTTGCATCTCATAACTTAGCTCCCATGTATGAGTGAGAACATACAAAGTCTGGTTTTCTATTCCTGAGTTACTTCACTTAGAATAATACTCTCAAATTTCATCTGTGAATGCCATTATTTCATTCCTTTTTATGACTGAATAGAGTTCCATGGTATAGATATACCACATTTTCTTTATTCACTCATTGATTGATGGGCATTTAGGCTGGTTCTATATTTTTACAATTGAAAATTGTTCTTCTATAAATAATGTGTGCAAGTATAATATCTATTTTGTATAATGACCTGTTTTCCTCTGGATAGATACCCAGTAGTGGTTTTGCTGGTTCCAACAGTAGATCTACTTTAGTTGTTTAAGGATTCTCCACACTGTTTTCCATAGTGGTAGTACTAGTTTACATTCCCACCAACAGTGTAAAAGTGTTCCTTTTTCAATGCATCCCTACCAACATCTATTATTTTTTGATTTTTTTGGCTATTCTTGCAGGAGTAAGGTGGTGGTATCGCATTGTGTTATTGATTTGCATTTCTCTGATCATTAGTGATATTGAGCATTTTGCCATATGCTTGTTGGTCGTTTCTGTATCTTCTTTTGAGAATTGACTATTAATGTCCTTAGTCCACTTTTTGATGAAAATGTTTGTTTTATTCTTGTTGATTTGAGTTCTTAATAAATTTTGGATGTTAGTCCTTTGTCAGATGTATAGAATGTGAAGATTTTCTCCCACTCTGTGGGTTGTCTGTTAACTCTGCTGATTATTTCTTTTGCTGTGCAGAACCTTTTTAGTTTATAAAGTCCCATCTTTTTATCTTTGTTTTGTTTCATTTGCTTTTGGGTTCTTGTTCATGAAGTCTTAGCCTAAATCAATATCTAGAAGCGTTTTTCTGATGTTATATTCTAGAATTTTTATGGTTTCATGCCATAGATTTAAGTCTTTGATCCATCTTCAGTTGATTTTTGTACAGAATGAGAGATGAAGATCCAATTTCATTCTTTTCCATGTGGCTTACCAATTATCCCAGCACAATTTATTGAAATAAGACGTTCTTTCCCCACTTTATGTTGTTGTTTACTTTGTCAAATATCAGTTGTCTGTAAGTATTTGGCTTCATTTCTGAGTTCTCTATTCTGTACCATTGGTCTATGTGCCTACTTTTATACCAGTATCATGCTGTTTCGATGACTATGGCCTTATAGTATAGTTTGAAGTCAGGTAATGTGATGCCTCCAGATTTGTTCTTTTTGTTTAGTTTTACTTTGGCTATGTGGACCCTTTTTTGGTTTCAGATAAATTATAGGATTATTTTTCTAGTTTTGTGAAGAATGATGGTGGTATTTTGATGGGAATTGCATTGAATCTGTATACTGCTTTGGGCAGTATGATCATTGTCACAATATTGATTCTTCCAATCCATGAGCATGGGATGTGTTCCCATTTGTTTGTGTCATCTATGATTTCTTTCACCAGTGTTTTCTGGTTTTCCTTGTAAAGGTCTTTCATATCTTTGGTTAGGTAAATTTCTAAGTATTTTATATTTTTTCAGCTATTATGAAAGGGGTTGAGTTCTTGATTTGATTCTCAGCTTGATCGCTGTTAGTGTACAGCAGAGAGACTGATTTGTGTATATTAATTTGCTATCCTTAAACTTTGCTGAATTCATTTACCAATTCTAGGAGCTCTTTGGATGAGTCTTTAGGATTTTCTAAGTATATAATCATATCATCAGCAAACAGCAACAGTTTAACTTCCTCTTTATTGATTTGGATGCCATTTATTTCTTTCTCTTGTCTGATTGCTCTGGTTAGGACATCCAGTACTATGTTGAATAGACGTGGTGAAAGTGGGAATCCTTGTCTTATTCCAGTTCTCAGGGGAAATGCTTTCAACTCTTCCCTATTCAGTATAATATTCACTGTGAGTTTGTTTAGATGGTTTGTATTACCTTAAAGTATGTCCCTTTTATGCTGATTTTGCTGAGGGTTTTAATCATAAAGGGGTGCTAGATTTTGTCAAATGCTTTTTCTGCATCTATTGAGATAATCATGTGATTTTTGTTTTTAATTCTGTTTATTTGGTGTATAACATTTATTGACTTGTGTATGTAAAACCATTCCTGCATCCTTGGTATATAACCCACTTGATCATGGTGGATTATCTTTTTATATGCTATTGGATTTGATTAGCTAGCATTTTGTTGAGGATTTCAGCATTCGTGTTCATCAGGGATATTGGTCTGTAGTTTTCTTGTTTTGTTATATCCTTTCCTGGTTTTGGTAGTAGGGTAATACTGGCTTCATTGAATGATTTAAGGAGGATTTCTTCTTTATCTTTTGGAATAGTGTCAGTAGGGTCGGTACATCCCACTTTTGCTGTATCCCAGGGGTTTTGATACACTATGTCACTATTATCATTCACATCAAATAATTTTTTAACTTCCATCTTGATTTCATTGCTAACCCAATGATCATTCAGGAGCAGGTTATTTAACTACCATGCATTTCCATGGTTTTGAGCATTCTTTTTGGAGTTGATTTCCCAGTTTATTCCACTGTGGTCTGAGAGAGTACTTAATGTAATTTCAATTTTCTTAAATTTAGTGAGACTTGTTTTGTGGCTGATATGGTTTGGCTGTGTCCCCACCCACTCAAATCTCATCTTGAATTGTAACTCCCACAATGTCCTCATTCCATGGGAGGGACCTGGGGGGAGGTGACTTAATCATGGCAACAAGTCTTTCCATGCTGTTTTCATGATACTGAGTGGGTCTCATGAGATCTGATGGTTTTAAAAATGGGAATTTCCCTACACAAGCACTCTTCTTTTGTCTTTCCCCATGTGAGACATACTTTTTACCTTCCACCATGATTGTGAGGCCTCCCCAGCCACATGGAACTGTAAGACCATTAGATCTCTTTCTTTTATAAATTGCCCAGTCTTGAGTATGTCTGTATCAGCAACATGAAAAAGACTAATACAATGACCTATCATATTTTCTGTCTTGGAGAATTTTCCATGTGCTGATGTATAGAATGTATATTCTGCAGTTGTTGGGTAGAATGTTTTGTAAATATCTGTTAAGTCCATTTGTTGTAGGATATAGTTTAAGTCCGCTGTTTCTTTGTTGACTTTCTGTTTTGATTGCCTGTCTAGTGCTGTCAGTGGAATGTTAAAGTCCCCTACTATTATTGTGTTGCTGTCTATCTCATTTCTTAGGTCTAGTAGTAATTGTTTTATAAATTTTGGAGCTCTAGTGTGAGGTGCATATGTATTTAGAATTGTGATTCTTTTCTGTTGAAATAGTATTTTTATCGTTATATAATGTACCTCTTTGTCTGTTCTTACTGCTGTTTCTTTAAGGTTTGTTTTGTTTGACATAAGAATAGCCACTCCTGCTCACTTTTGGTGTCCATTTGCATGGAATTTTTTTTTACACCTCTTTACCTTAAGTTTATGTGAAGGGTTTTCCTTTACAGGTTACCTGATTCTTTTGCCTCACATATCTTAAGATTTGTTCCTTTGTCTTGACTAGATAACTTGATGACTATTTCCCTAGGAAATGATATATATATATTTTTTGCAATGAATTTCCTGAGCTTCTTGTATTTGGTGTCTGGATTTCTAGCAAGGCCAGGGAAGTTTTCCTTGATTATTCACTCAAATATGTTTTCCAAACTTTTAGATTTCTCTTCTTCCTCAGGAACACCAATTATTCTTGGGTTTGGACTTTTAACATAGAACTAAATCTCTTGAAAGCTTTGTTAATTAATTTTTTTTTCTTTGTCTTTTATGGATTGGGTTAATTTGAAAGCCTTGTCTTCAAGCTCTGAAATTCTTTCTTCTGCTTGTTCAATTCTATGGCTGAAACTTTCCAGTGCATTTTGCATTTCTCTAAGTGTGTCCTTAACTTCCAGAACTTGTAACTGCTTTTTATTTATCTCTCTATTTCACTGAAGAATTTTTCTTTATTATCTTGTATCATGTCTTTTGTTTATTTAACTTGGACTTCACCTTTCTCTGGTGCCTTCTTAATTCACTTAATAATCAACCTTTGGAATTATTTTTCTGGCAATTCAGAGATTTCATTTGGGTTTGGATCCATTACTGGTGAGCTGGTTTAATCTTTCGGGAGTGTTAAAGAACTTTGTTTTGTCACATTACCAGAATTGTGTTACTGATTCCTTCCCATTAGTGTAGACTATGTCAGAGGGAAGATCTGGGATTCAAGGGCTGCTGTTCAAATTCTTTTGCCCCATGGTGTGCTCCGTTGATGTGGTGTTCTCCCTTTTCTAGGAATGGGGCTTCCTGAGAGCTGAACTCTAGTGATTGTTTCTGCTATTCTGGGTCTAGTCACCCACTGGAGCTACTGGGCTCTGGGCTGGTACTGGGGAGTGTCTTCTGAGTCCTGTGATGTTATCTGTCTTCAGGTCTTGCAGCCATGGATAACAGTACCTGCTCCAGCGAAGGTAGCAGGGGAGTGAAGTGGATGCTGTGAGGGTCCTTGGTTGTGTTTTTGTTTAGTGCACTGGTGTGTTGGTTGACCTCCAGCCAGGAGGCTGTGCTTTCAAGAATGCATCAGCTGTGGTCCTATAGGAGGACCCTAGGGACACCTGGTTAAGTATTCAGGTTTCTCAGGTCATGGGCACGGCCACAGAACTCTGAATAAATTATAACCTTTGTCTTCAGCTATTAGGGCAGGTAGAGAACGATCACCAGGTGGGGGCAGGGATAGGTATGTCTGAGCTTAGTCTCTCCTTGGGCAGGGCTTGCTGCAGCTGCTGTGGAGTACAGGGGTGTGGTTCCCAGTTCAGTGGAGTTATATTCCCAGGGAGATTATGGCTGCCTCTGTGGAGTCATGCAGGTTGCCAGGAAAATGGGGGAAAGTAGGAAGTCACCAGCCTCACCCTGATTCCATGCTGCCCACAGTCCAAAAAACTGTCCCACTCCCACTGTGCTTTCTCCCACAATAGCACCAAGTCTATTTCCAGGCAGCTGTTGACCAGGGCCGAGATCTTTTCCCAGACCATGAGCCTCCCCGTTGCAAAAGCAAGCAGATTCACAGTTTTCTGGCATCTCAGGGAGCAATCCAGTTCCTCCAAAGGGTCTGTAGATTCTCTCAGCTTTCCTGGTATATTCCTGTGGTAGTTCTTGGAGCAAAAGTTCACGATGTGAGTCTCCACATGCTTCTCTGTCTGTCAGAGCAGCAGCTGTAAGCTAGTCCTGCCTCCTATTTGCCATCTTAATCTAACCTCTATTGATTCTTGCATGTTAAACCACCCGTGCATCCTTTGAATGAGACTCACTCAATAAGGGTATATTATCCTTCTGATACACTATTTAATTTTGTTACCTAGTATTTTGTTGAGGGTTTTTGTGTTTATGTTTATCAGGGATATTAGTCTGTAGTTTTTTTGTTGTTGTTGTTACATTCTTTCCTGGTTTTGGTATCAAAGTGATACTGACTTCATAGAATGAGTTAGGGAGGATTCTCTCTCAATCTTTTGGAATGGTTTCAATAGGATTGGTATCAATTCTTCTTTGGATGTCTGGGAGAATTCAGCTGTGAATACATGTGGTCCTAAACATTTTTTGAGGGGATTTTTTCTCTCTCACTGATTCAATCTCTCTGTTTTTTATTGGTCTACTCAGGGTTTCTATTTCTGCCAAATTTAATCTAGGAGGCCTATAGGTTTCCAGCATTTATTAATTTCTTCTAGATATTCTAGTTTCTGTGCATAGAGGGGTTCATAATAATTTCAAATGAACTTTTGTATTTCTGTGGTGTCAGTTGTAATATCTTCAGTTTCATTTCTAATCAGGCTTATTTGAATCCTCTCTTCTTTTCTTGATTAGTTTAGCTAATAGTTTATCAACTTTATTTGTCTTTTCCAATATCTAATTTTTGTTTTATTGATCTTTTGTATTTTTTGTTTCAAGTTCATTTAGTTCTGCTCTGATCTTTGTTACTTTCTTCTGCTAGTTTTGGGTATAGTTTGTTCTTGTTTCCCTAATTCCTTGAGGTGTGACATTAGGTTGTCAATTTCTGATTTTTCAGGCTTTTTGTTGTAGGCACGTAACACTATACAGTTTTTAGTTGTTGAGAAATCCAGTGGACTTATAATTACTGACATGTTGCACATAATCTTTTCTTTGTGGCTCAGAAATCTTTAGAATCTTCTTTTTGACCTTGGCATTCTGAAATTTTATAATAGCATGTCTTACTCTAATCTTTCTTTTATGTATTATGTTGGGTGTTTAGTGGCTGTTTTATTTTAAAAGAATATGTCTCAGTAATGAAACATTTTCTTGAAAAAAAATATAAAATCTTCTCTGTTTCTGTTTCTGGAATTCTTTAAGCTGTATTATAGACCTCTCAACTTGAGCCTGTACTTTTTTTATTTAGCTTCCATCTCATTCTCTTTCAGCTTTCTGGGAGATTTCTTCAAGTTTATCTTCCAACCCTCTATTGATTATCATGGTTTGCTCTCATAACTTTCAGTTTTAGTTCTTCCTTCTTACTTGTGTCCCTTAAAAGATAGTATATTCTTTTTAATTTACAGATATCTATCTGGAACTGGAATCTATCTGGAACTGATAGATTTTGGAATTTATCTCCACCTTTCTATATTTTGTGATTCTTTCTTATTCCTTTTCCTATTTACTTCAGCTTTCATCTTTTAGGTTAGTGCCTTTCTTGAAGAATTTAGAAAATATCTATCTATAATTAAGATCGAACTGTTAAAAATTTTTAAAAGGCGATTGTAATATCTTTATATTTTAACAATGCTTCTTGACATGTAGGCTTCACAGTGGATAAATGGGTGGAGACCTGTTTATTACATCACTTTTAAATATATCTGTAGGTATTTTTACTTGACAGAAATCCTCCAATTTTCCAATTTTCTACCTAAGGGTAAGGAATATATTAAAAAGCTGGCAGCCAGAGATTCAAGACTAGAATGGGGGAAGTGGTTTAGCATCACCAGTTATTATTCAGAGTTTTAATAAATGCCTCTGTTTTCAATAAGGGATTGTCTCTCTTGCTTTCCATGATACCTGGCATTACCTAGTCCCTAGTCTGTCTGATCATAACCTTGGAGAGAATTAACTGTTTTTCACTCAGGGTGGCAGAAGAGATCTGTATTCCAACAACTTCTTATTTTCAACATATTCTCCTGTTTATAACCTCGTAATATTTACTTGCATTGAAATATAGCTGAACCCTTCCATTCCTGAATTTTTCTGTATTTAGCAGAAAAAAAAAAATTTCGTGGTAGTTCCAACTTCTTGTACACAGCAGATTCAAGAAAAGATAAAAGCTAGCTATGGTTTTTTTTTTTTTTCTTTGAAACTTTTGTTGAATGTTGCACTCTGCTACTTTATTCTCTTCTGCTGTTTTTACTATTACAGAGTTATATCGTTGCTTTATCTTTCATTTAATTCTAGTGGAGTTTAGAAGAAAATGAAGATAAGATCTTTAGTTTACTATATTTGTACTGAGGTTCTTCATAAGCATTTTTCCCCCAGGAAATATGTTTTACTTTGTTAATTATGACCATAATAAATGTAAAGATTTACAATCTGTTACACTACTTATAACACCTAGTGCTACCTCCAAGATGTCTATGAAGATGTAAATAAAGACATAGCTAATCTCTGAACATGGCCTCTGTAATGACCAATTATTTTCTCCATCATGACTGCCCTCTCCTTTTCCACTGGCTCACTGATTGGACCCTACCCTTTCTTTGTCTCTCCAACCAGAACAGTTAGTTATCCTTGAATTTCTGAACAGGTCTACTCTACCTGAGCCATTTCTAACTTTCTATTGTTGCTAAACCTCAATTATTGCTACCTACCTGTGCATTCTTTTTTATAACTTTCCTTATGTCCATGTCCGTTTCTTTCCCATTTCCCATAACGATCATTGCCTTTACACCAAAATAGGATTTCTGTACTAGTGAAATGTCCCCTGGGGTAGCATTATAGGAGGCTAATGAGTACAGGATCAATAAGGAAAGTCCATTTTTCATTATGTTATATCATAGGAACACTCATATATCATTAAATAATTGATGTGTTCAAGAAAGCAGCATAAGTACACAACCAAAACTGTGTATTACTTAAGTGTTCATCTGTGCTACTTGTTACAATGTGTTTTTATTTGCGTATATTGCATAAAAATTAGGAAGACTTCTTGTTCATCCACTTTCATTAGGTATAGCCTTTTTAGAAATAAATTTATTTTATTTTATTTTATTTTATTTTTATTTATTTATTTATTTATTTATTTATTTATTTATTTATTTTTGAGACTGAGTCTGGCTCTGTCGCCCAGGCTGGAGTGCAGTGGCCGGATCTCAGCTCACTGCAAGCTCCGCCTCCCGGGTTTACGCCATTCTCCTGCCTCAGCCTCCCGAGTAGCTGGGACCACAGGCGCCCGCCACTTCGCCCGGCTAATTTTTTGTATTTTTTAGTAGAGATGGGGTTTCACCGTGTTAGCCAGGATGGTCTCGATCTCCTGACCTCGTGATCCGCCCGTCTCGGCCTCCCAGAGTTCTATACTTTCAGTATACTTTCAGGAATCAACAGTAATTTCTAATAGTTATTTCATCTGCCTACAATATTGAAGAGGATGATACACAGAAGGATGCCTGGAAGGCACTGCAAAACTTCACACAAGTAAAGTCTACATACATATTACTTTGTCAAAAGAACAATTCCTTCTGTTTCCAGATTCCTCTCATAGTTGGAACCTGTGATTCCACAGTGTTACATGTATTTATTTAGGAAATTCCCCATTGTATGGGGTTCGGAATTTAGGGTTTCATGTTTAAAAGTTGTTCATATCAGAGTTCCAGAGGTGGTCTCCCTCTGGGAGGGTGGCTTGTGATAACAATGTTCTCAAGAGTCTTATTTTTTAATCAGAATGACAGACTCTTAAATTTCAATAAGAACTGTAACTGCTCAAGGGAATAGATAATAGTGCCAGTCTGAGCTTCACCTTTACTCTCCATGTGCAAGCTACTCAGGAAGCCAAATTATCAGAAGGTTGCTGTTTGAGCATGAAATCAACAAGAGGGATTAATTATAGGATTTGAATGTTTAATGACAGAAGGCTGTGATAGCCAGATATATCTATGGAAACAGTAAGGCTGTAGACATATGCTTTCCAGAAAGACCTAATAATCAAATTGGCCCATTTGAATAGTGCCTTTAAGAAGCTCCACCAACCTTAGGTGTCATGGAGAACTTAAAAGCATCATCAAACCTCTTTCTGATTGACACAATCTTTTTGTAGGTTAATCCATTAAGTAAGGTTAATGTGAGATTTTCCTGGTTCTAAAGTGTTTCTGTGAAAATGTCTTTGAGTCAATCATTTCATTTAATTCTTACTTCCTTTTTTTCTTAATTAAAAGGGGAAATCCTTGGTATCACCCTTGTCTATAAAAAATACTAAAAGTAAAGTTTTTTTTATCTTGTATCCCATATTCACTTTCATCATGACTTTTATTGCGCATTTTTACTTTTAGTTATTTATAGGCTTCTCTTTACTTGACTGACTATTTTGAAGAGGGAACCATGTCTTATACATTTTCATTAGCACATAAAGATGTTAATAAAGTTGGCTGAATGAAAGAGAGAGTGGCTTAGGTAATATCTAAAATAAACAGTGGCTGCCTTCCAATGTGTTTATACTTTTGCCTTGGAAATTGTTTATATAGAGATTGGATGAACACTTGTTAGAGATGCTACAAAGTGCAATGCCTATGTTTATGTTTCAGTTTTTTAAATATTCTAAAACTTCTCAATTATGTTAATATCTAATAGTGTGTTTATGTGGGGACAGTGGCTGACAAGAAATGGTAACACAGGAAATAGCTAATAGGAGAGAAGGAGGTGGCTAACACTCCCAAAGATTAAGTAACTCCTTCTTGAATCATTTCTTGGGTTTCAAAAATAATAAGATTAAGAATACCCTTATGAATTCTGCTCTCATATTACAGCTGGCTTGTAAAAGTCCTATCTGGGAACTTTTCAAGTCTTCCTCCTTACTCCCTTCAGAAATGAGATATCTAGTTAGTATCTTTATTTAATTTTTATCTGATGTGACTTTGAGAAGGGACATAACACAAGTTTAATTTGGGGATATACTCTACAATTCAAGGCTTGACTTCCACACTCGTAATCCAACAGATATAAATGTTAAAGTGATGACTGAAGCACAAGCCCATAAATTTGAAAAAAAGAAAGATTTCAAATTAATAATGTAAGCATCTATCTTAAGAAACTAGGAAAAGGTGAGCAACTTAAACAAAAAGGAAGCAAAACAATGAAGTAATAAAGAGCAGATTCAATTAAATTGGAAACAAAACAATACTGAAAAGTCAACATAATCAATGGTTATTTTTGGTAGAGACCAATTATATTAAACTCTACATCAAGATAAAAGAGAAGTTACAAATAATCAATGTAAGGAATGAAGATGAGGCATCACTAGAGATACTACAGATATAAAAAGCCTAATGAAGGAATTAATGGTGTTAGACTAATATGTTTGATAGTTTATGTGAAAGAAATACATTCTTTAAAAGGCTACAACTATCAAAGCTCATTCAATGAGATTCAGATAGACCTGTATCTATTAAAGAAATTGAATTCATAATTTAAAACATTCCCATAAATTAAGTTCTACATATAGATACCTTCGTTGGTGAATCCAAACAAATATTTAAAGAAGGAAAACTTCTAATTTTACACAAGTATTCTAGTAAACAGAAAAAGAGGAAACACTGTCCAACTAATTTTAAGAGTTCATCATTATTCTGATACCAAAACTAGGCAAATATATGAGAAAAAAATCTAAAGAATATTCTTCATGAACATAGACACAAAAGTCATTTCTAAATTCTTAGCAAATAAAATGTAGCATCATGTGAAAAAAATTATGACCAAGTAGGGTTTATCTCAGGAATTGAAGTTTGGTTCAACATTTGGAAATCAATTAATATAATTTACCACGTAAACAGACATGAAAAAAAATTTGAATAGATGGAGAAAAATATCCACCATGATTAAAAACACTCAATAAGTGAGGAAAAGAACAAAGCTTCCTCAACCTGATATATAGCATCCATAAAAAACAGCTAACACTAATATCATAGTTAATAGAGGAAGAGTGAATGCTTTCCCCGTTAGATCAGGAACAAAGCAAGGACGTCTATTCCTGAGACTTCCATTTAACAACATATTAGCAGTATCATCAAGCAGAAAAAATAAAATAAATATTGGAAACAAAAAAGCTTGACCTTTCGTTTCAAACAATGTAATTGTCTATGGATAAAATCGCAACTATTTTACAAAAAGATATTAAGACTGATATGTAAGTTTAACAGGTCACAGGATATATGGCCTATACATGAAGGTCCACTGAATTTCCATAATAGAAATGAAGAATTGGAAATTTGATAAAATAGTAGTATAGTTTGGACAGTTGTCCACTCCAAATCTTTTGTTGAAATACAATCCCTAATGTTTGAGGTGGGGCCTAGTTGGAGGTATGAGGACCATGAGGGCAAATCCCTCATAAATGGCTTGATGCCCTCTCCACAGTATTAAATGAGTTCTTACTCTCATAGTTCATGTGAGACCTGGTTGTTAAGAAGAGTCTGGCATCTCCTCCTCGTCTCTCTCTTTGTCCCTCTCTCACCTGGAGATACATGGATCCCCTTCTATTGCTGCTATAATTGAAAACTCCCCAAGGCCCTCACCAGAAGCAGATGCTGGTACTATGCTTCGTGTATAGTCTGCAGGGTGTGATTCAAATAATCCTTATTTCTTATAAATTACCCAAAATGCAAAATGGACTAACACAAATACTATTTACAATAGTATCAAATAATATAAACTAGAAATAAATCTTTAAAAATATGTGTTAGATTTGAATGCTGAAAAGTACAAAAAATGCTGATATAATTTAAAGATGATTTAAACAGAAAAAATGTTTATATTGATCAAATATTTTAAGATATCAATTATCCTCAAATTGACCTACAGATCCAATGTTATGCCAATAAAAATCCCAGAAGACACATTATAGAAACTGACAAGCTTATTTAAAAAATTAAATCAAATATGAAATGACCAAGAATAATCAATATCTTTTTTAAAAAGATGACAAAGTTGGGGAGCTCATATGAACTGATTATAAGACATACTACAAGGCCATAATAATCAAGACAGCATTTTATTGGCAAATGAATAGACACATTAATCAGTGAAACAGAATAAGAAAGTCAGAAATATTCACTCATGTGATTAATTGATTTCTGACAGACATTTTCTGGCAAGGCAATTCAGTGAAAAAAAATGATAATCTCTTCTACAAATGGTGAAAGGATAACTGGATAACCACATGTAAAAAATGAAACTCAACCTGTGTTTTCTCCAATGTACAGAATTTTATTAGAAATGAATCACAGATCCAAATATAAAACTTAAAACTATGAAACTTCTGGAACATCTCATAGAACCAAATTTGACTTCGTTAAAATTATATTTTTTTGTTTAAAGACAAATTTAAGTAAATCAAATTTTAAATCTTAGATTGAAAGAAAACATTTGCAGATTGAATGCCTGATAAAGGACTTCTACTTAAAATATATAAACAATTCTTACTCCTCTATACTTTGAAAATAAATACCAATTTAAAAGAAGAGCAAGATATTTAAACAGATATTTTACCAAAGAAAATATACAGATGGTAAATAAATATACGAAAAGATGTTCAATTTCATTGGTCATTAGGAAACGTGTATTCAACCATGAGACACCACTACACATCTATCAAAATTGCAAAAACAGCTGGGCACAGTGGCTCATGCCTGTGATCCGAGCACTCTGGGAGGCCGAGTCGAGCAGATCACCTGAGGTCAGGAGTTTGAGACCAGCCTGGCCAACATGGTGAAACCCGGTCTTTACTAAAAATACAAAAAATTAGTTGGGCGTGGTGGCGCCTGCCTGTAGTTCCAGCTATGTGAGAGGCTGAGGAAGGAGAATCACTTGAACCAGGGAGGCAGAGATAGCAGTGAACCAAGATCACCAAATTGTGCTCTAGCCTGGGCAACAGGAGTGAAACTCCATCTCAAGGCAAAAACAAATAAAATAAAATCCTGACAATATCACATGTTGACAAGGAAGCAGAACAACTGAAATTTTCATACATTACAAATGGAAAATGGTATAGCTACTTTGAAAAACTTTTGGCAGTTTTCTGTAAAGTTAAGGATATGCTTACCACACAATTCAGTGATCCCACTCCTAAGTATTTATCTGACAGAAAGGAAAATATTTGTCTACAATAAGACCTATATTTGTTGATAGCCACTTTATTTGTAATCACCCAAAACTGGAAACAACTCGAACACCTGTGAACTGGCGAATAAATGAACATATTATGGTGCATCCATACAGTGAAACATTACTCAGTAATGAAAGTAAACGAACTACTGACATGCAAATCAACATAGATGAATCTCAAAGAGTTATACCATGTGAAATAAATCAGTTACAAAAGACTACATACTGTATAATTCTATAAATGTGAAAGTCTGGGAATGCAAAACTATAGAGACCGGCCGGGCACGGTGGCTCACACCTATAATCCCAACACTTTGGGAGGCCGAGGTGGGAGGATCACCTGAGGTCAGGAGTTCGAGACCATCCTGGCACACATGGTGAAACCCCGTCTCCACTAAAAATTCAAAAATTAGCCGGACATGGTGGCAAATGCCTGTAATCCCAGCTACTCAGGAGGCTGAGGCAAGAGAATTGCTTGAACCCAGGAGGCAGAGGTAGCAGTGAGCCCAGATCGCGCTGTTGAACTCCAGCCTGGGGGACAAGAGTGAGACTTCGTCTCAAAAAACAAACAAACAAACATACAAACAAACAAAAAACCTACAGAAACAGAAATAAGATCAGGGATTTGTAGGGCCTGAGTTTTGAATTTGAAGTTGTGTTTCTCCCTCTAAGTTTATAGGCCAATGTGAACTGAAACGGAGACAAAATAAATCAGAACTTTTTCTGCTTTTGTTCTCTTTCACATCCACATTTACATTATGTAATAAATTCAAATTTAGCCATGGAATTATTTGCTGCTTGGGAGAAAATGAGAGCGTTCAGAGGCCCTGAAGTTCTGTGAGTCTTAAGAAATGTGTATAGCTCAAATTTCACAGCTTCAGAGTGGGAACTCAAGCACTTTCCCTCTACTAGCTTTCACTCATATTCTTCTCTAAAAATGCTGAACAAAAACAAAAGTAAATGTTTCTGTCAATGAAGACTGTAATTGCCATGAATGATTGTTCTGAAAAATGTGACAATCACTTCTATGATTTTGCTGGAGGCCCTAAGAATATTACTGGGTTTTTCTACATCCCAGTTAATATTAGCAGCAATCTAAGATAGCCATTCCCCACGTGTCAATTACACACAATCTGGGCTGGTATTGTTTATGTTAATTCTCATTACACAAACCAGCAACTTTTGTTGACTATGCATTTCTTCTGTTACCTTCCTTTCCTTTGTTTTCCTTCCCCTCCTTTCTTTTCTTTTATGAACTGGATGTTTGTTTTCCCCACACCTCCCAAATCCTGTATTGAAACACTAATTCCCACTATGGTGGTATTAGAAAGTGGAACTTTGGGAGGTAATTAGGTCATAAGAGTGAAGCCCTCATGATGGGATTAATGCTGTTATAAAAGGAAAAGACACGAGCACTGAGTTCCAATTTGTCAGATGATATCTAACAACAAGGAATCATAAAGTTCTTTCTGTATACATGTGAATCAAGGGTTCCAGGCAAAAACAATATAGTAGAACTCATGCTTTTGTATTCCAGTATGACTCCACTGCCATTTCTCTAATACTAAGTTAATTTAAGAAATCCAGCAACTTTTCCAAGACTCTTGCTTCTCTTCATTTTCCAAGAGTTATGTTCATGATTGATTGGACTGCAATAAGACATTGTACCACAAATCTCTTAAATAACCCTCCTGAACATCCTTATTTCAACATTCTTCACAGTGTATATCAGATAATCTTCAAAGAAGAGTATTAAACTTGGGGTTCAAGGTATGAAATAGAAAGCCTGTAGTAGTAACAGCTTATACTTAGTAAGTTATGGATTAATTTTTCTCCTGTAAAGTCATAGATTTTATTGGTCCTTGGGCATATAGCTCAACTGTTCATTATATGGAAGAAGAAATTATAAGTAGAAAAGTGTCTTGCCCAATACTTTACAACTATTAAATATTTTAAAATACATTTCCAGATAGCAAAGGTAATTAGCAGTACTAAGAATGGTATCATCAGTTGATCGCTATTTTCCAGAGTTCCATGCTTAACTAGCATGAAAATGTAAAAGGCAAGATGATGTTAAGGTCAAAATTGATCCCCAAATCTCAGTGGCTTAAAACAATAAACATTTATTTCTTATTATAACTACACATCCAACAGGGTCAGCAAAGAACTCTGTGCATCGTAGTCAGTCAGAAGCACAGGCTGATAGAAAGCCACCATCTCAAATATTGCAAGTTGACGTGGGAGAAGGAGAGTCATTGTACTCCTAGAACTTCTACCCAGAAGTAATACACAGTGCATCTGTTCTGCTTTAATAGGGGACCAGCCATTTGGATATAACTAGCTTTGGGGTATGTGTAGAGAGGTCCAATTTCATCTGGAAGAGAAGTTTGAGATGTTTGGTAAAGTAGTCCAGAGTGCCATTTGGTCACCAAGTATGTGGCTCATTGTCCCTTACACATGTTAAATTGCTTAGCCTTTTTCTTTCTTTCTTTCTTTCTTTTTTTTTTTTTTAGTTAAACAATCATTTTATTGCTTGAGTACACAGACAAACTTATGCGACCAGGACAGAGGCTGTAGATGATTCATATTTCCAATTGGGAGGGAGGACTCACTTGGTCTTCTAATATCGAGCCAAACGGTGAATCCGGCTCTCTATCAGAATCAGACGGAATTTAGCATCCTTATCCTTTCTGTTCCTCTCAAGATGCTTTTGAACAGCAACTGCTTTGTTAATTAAATGGTAGAGATCTTCAGGAAGATCAGGAGCAAGTCCCTTAGACTTAAGAATTCTTAAGATTTTATTGCCTGTCACAAAACGTACTTGTGCAACACCATGTGAATCTCTCAGGATCACACCGATTTGTGAAGGAGTCAGGCCCTTCTTGGCCAGTTTGTAAATCTGCTCCTTCACGTCGTCAGATGTCAACTTCAACCAAGTGGGGACGCTGCGTCGATAGGGCAAAGCCGACTGGGACAGGCCCTTCCCGGGAGCATGCATGCGACCCACGATGGCGGCGGTCAGGCAGTGAAAGGCTGCTTAGCCTTTTTCTAAAGGAGAAATGCTATCATGAATTTTCATGTGTATCTTCTCCAGACACAGCTGGACCTGATACAAGGGGTGGGCCCTTGTATAGCACAATTCTCATCATTCAGAGTTGATGAAAATGAGAGTCACATGGGCTTAGTAACTTTCAAATATTTTTTTCTCATAAATAACTAAGGTTGCAAGGGTAGTATTAAATCTTGTACAATTATATAATTAAAAATTAATACTGTGGTTTCTTTGCCTGTAAAATACTCTTAGATTTTTTGGAAGGCTTCTTATGTATTTAATTCCCATGTGTGAACAGCCACAGTCACAACTCTTTTCTAGACATACTTTTTAGATATGCAGATCTCTCTTCTCGGCCTTTCTTCTTGTATGTCTGTCTCCATCACTCTCTCTGTCTCCCTCTCTCTCTCCCTCTAATTACAGAAGCTTGGGACTACCAGGCTTGATGGGAAAATCTTACACTTAGTTTGTTTTACCTGAATCTTTGTGTCCTGTTGAAAAGTGACTTTAATCTAGTGTTCTCAAAGTATGGTTCTAAGTCTAGCAGCATCAATATCTTCATCGTTAGAAATGCAAATTATCAGACCCCATCCTGGACTACTGAATTAGAAACCCTGGTGGGGCCCAGCAATCTGTTTTAAAAAGTCTTCCAGGTAGTCCTGATTGAGCTAAAGTGTGGCAGCCATACACTCTTTCAGTCCAAATGCCAGTGTGATGAGGAAGGAAGAAGAAAGTAATAGAATATTGGTTAGAGAAGTAACAGAAATAGGGAAATGAGGTGGAGGGTTAGAGATCAGATTCTGTAGGGATTATTTTTAGGTTATTGTAAGAGGTGGAAACCAATAGACCTAGTTTGATAAGACCCTCTGCGTCATATACATGAATACTTTCATACTCACATGTGCATATTCACTACTCACTAGAGTCTCTGCAAATTTGAACTTCCTAGTTTTCAAAGGTTGGCTTTATTTATTTTTTAATTTTGTTGCTTTGCCTTGACCTTCTAAACAGCTATTATTGGCATATGCTAAATGTTGGTGTCCAGACCCCTTAGGCGTAGTAGCATCATTCATTTACATATTGTCAATGGCTACTTTCAGAAACAGAGTTCAGTAGTTATGACAAAGACTCCTGAACTAAACCAAAATAAAGATTTCAGTTCTTGTCCTCCAGGCGAAGTCACTAGCAGTACAAATGGATATAAAAGCAAGAAGTGGGTTGAGTTAGTACTGAAGGTCTGAAATGAGATAGGGCTGGCATCATTACATGGAAAAGTGTCATGAAACACAAGTCTACATAAGAATATGCCTAGGGAGATGGTGATGTTCCAAAGGGATAATAAGACGCTAGAGTGGTTCAGGAAATTTCTTAGATGGACTGTACAATACTGTAAGAGTGTTGCTGAAGGAGGAAGGTTAGGAAAAACAGGGACTTGGGGGAGAGCCTGAGGTCCTAAAATTCAGAAAGTATTTGGGAGCCTTCTGAAGGCATATCTGCATGCTTACACAGAGAAAGGACTAACAAAGAAAGGCTACAAAGAGGCTGGAGGAGATGGTGGAAAATGCATGGTCTACATGCTGGAATCATGGTGCTGAAACTTAGTAACTGTGAAACCCTGGTAATTCATTTAACCTGTATGGATATCAATGTATTCATTTGTAAAATGGACACAATCACATATAATTCATGAGAGTATGATGAGAAAAAATGATATATAAATGATCATTGGCTTTGTTCCTGCCATCATCCCCCTTTATCCTTCACCACTCTTCTCCCCTGCACCTATACTTTCTGAAGCATAGACACCAAGGAGATGCAGGATACTTTGCAAAATGAAGATGCAGAGGGGAGAGCAAGAAACAGAGGTGCAGACTGATTCAGGGCCATGTTGGAGGGAAGCAGTGGCTGCAGAGCCCAGCTCTGGGCATTTCCTCACTCCTCCAAGGCTCTGCAGCTCTTCC
Organism: Macaca fascicularis; assembly: GCF_037993035.2. Lineage (NCBI taxonomy): Eukaryota > Metazoa > Chordata > Mammalia > Primates > Cercopithecidae > Macaca > Macaca fascicularis. Next base: position 90,776,858 of record NC_088388.1, on the reverse strand, counting down.
TAATTGACATTCTGCAGACCCTGTTTTGTCTTATTGCTAATTACTATCTATTTGTTCCCCATTACTAGCGTCATGTTTTATTCCTTGATATTGTTTGCAAGTTTCTTTACAGCAGTTGACTAGCTCTGTTTTAGATTACTTCACCGCAGGTACATCAACAATCACCATTCCCCAAACTAAATCTTGTTATTGTAAGGTTTGTTGAGGATAAAATGTACATTCAATTCTTTCTTGGTTTTGTTTCTCCTGCAAGATAGTATTTGGGCCTGGGAGAGTATTTCAAATAAACACTCTTGCTCTTCCTTCTGAATTTGGAAAAAATTCAAATAGACAACTTTGTCATTAAAATACAAAGAAAACAAAGAAGGTATCTGGATCCTTGCTTCGTCTTTTGGCAGTTGCTGTTGCATCTGCTAAGTGTGGTGGGTCTAGCATAGTTGCAAAACTCCACCAGGATTTTGAAGAGAATGGAGACCAGTGAGTTATTTTTAGTGTCTAAAATTAATTTAGTAATTAAGTTATTACTGTTTTAAAAAACAATATTTAGAGTTATACTAGGAACAAGAAAGGAAAATATATCCTCATTGTGTATTTACACAAAGTCAGAAATATGTATACAGAAGCAGCTTAATTTTTCAGTATGTTTATGGAAAAATTCAGCATCAGTCTTATTTTTCAGCTATTTACTATGGACAAACTTCAAAAACATGTTCTTTTCCCATGAAACTCACTGGGAGTTTTTTTTATTGAGGTCCATGAAACAAAAGAATTGTATTGAGCAACATAGGGAATCAGTCTTTCTCTTTAACGTATTTTACTTTGTTCATTACCGGTTTATAAGGATGGGTAATTCGCCCATTGAGTCAACTTTATTTTTAAGTTCCTACTGTGAGTAAGACAAGGTAAACAGAGATCTCACTTTTGATACTCTTGACATTTGGCATAGTACAAAGATTATAGCCTGAGTGTAGCTAATATAATAGCATTAACAAAGGGCCTATTTTTCTATTTTTTTCTGGTTGAAAGATATCTCTGAGGAAATAATATTTAAGAAAAACATGAAGGACACACGATTGGTGATTAGGATATTTGCTGGGAAGTAACTTTCTAAGCCTGGAGAAGGGTAACATGTTCACGGGTCCATTGAAGGCTTATGTCTGGTGGGGGAAGGGAGGGCAGGAGCAAGGGAAGAGGCCAAAAAGTCAAGGAAAAGCCTTTGAGACTATGTAAATAATTTGGATATTTGTCATTTTGCCATTACTTTTCATCTCTGGAGTATTTCACCCTTTTCAAAGTACGTTCACAAATAAAATGTCACTTAATTCACCTGGATCTTGTGAGTTTGTATGAATGCTCAGAGGAGAGACTAGAGGGCTGTCCCTATTTGCAACATCCATCTCTCGTTACTTACAAAATGTCTTTTTTTGTCAAATAACTTTTAATATTGAGAGCATATTGTTAGAGAAATATATAGAACCTGATTTAGGTCCTAATTTAGTACTCTGTTCTCTATAATAATAGCTAACATTTATATCTAAGTACTTTATGTGTATTAATGCATTGAACCCTATTATCCTTACAAGGAAAGTACTATTATTATTCAACATTTTGATGAACAGAAAAGGAAGAGATATGCTCAAGGGTACACAACTGGTACATAATAGAGGTGGAATTTGAATACAGATGTCTAGCTACAGAGCCCCCATATAGCCTTGCCCACATTTTCCCTCGTCTAAACTCTGATGCTTTGCTTTTTGGTAGAAACCTTATCTTTATGTCTTCATATAAACACTATTCTTCAAAATACTATTCTAGGCACTCTTACAAGGTCTCAGGTTTTTTTTTTTTTTTTTTTTGTATATAGCTTTCAATTAACCCAAAGGAGAAATTAACATATAATGAATAAATGTATACATACATTCATATTAGTGTCAAGATGAATTATAATTGATTTACTTGTTACTTAAAGAGGGAATGTATTTTTGCAAATTCCATAGATTATTGGACTTATAAATTAGAGGTCTGTATTTAGAAATTAAAAAATTGAGTATTTTTATTCTGAATTTTTCTTTTATTATTGAAAGATAATATTCTCTTTTCTGTCCAAAGGTTTCTGTGTGTCAAAGGCAAATCAAATATTTCATGGATTTTCTATTTTGAGACACATCAGAACACCCTTCTAAATATCTAAACGTTTCTCTTCACATTCCAGTAACTCTTTCTAAACCTGTCAATTTATGTATGTATATGGATCAGCAGAGAAGATGGATTTTGTTAAAAATTTACCAGATTAGAAAGAGGATGTAATTGAAATTCAGTGTTATTATCAGTTTCTGGATCTATATAACATAGGTTTATGTCTAGATAGTCAGACATTAGGTCAGTAGATATTTATTAAGCAGCTACTACATTAAAATTACTGTAAAGGCATTATAGAACTAATAATGATCAAAACAGTATAGTCTATTGTTTCACAGAGATTCAATTCAGTAGAAGAGTCAGACATTAAATAAGAAATCCTAAGAGTAATAACTATTTAGAAGTACATGAGAGCATAAATACATCGAATACTTTCAACTTCAAAGTCTGTTTGGCCTCTGAAATTTTATCATTCTAACCTTAGTTTTACATAAGTTAGGAGTTACATGTTCTCATCTTGGATTTGTTACTATTTGTGTGACCTGAGAAAGGCCAGAGAATCACAATATTCAAGACATAAGGATTATAGTACTTTTCTATATTTTATTTTCCCCATTTAAAACATGCAGAGAGTGTGGGAGATGGCCTAGTTTAATGGTTCTCAAACATGAGTGTACATTAGAGTCACTTGGAAGATTGTTAAAACACAGGTTGATGGATCTCCGTACCTTCCGCACAGAGTTTCTTATTGAGTAACTCTAGGCCTGCTGAGAATTTGCTTTTCTAAAATGATTCCAGGTGAGTCTGATGATTCTGGCTTTGAGACCATACTTGGTGAACCTCTGGCTTAGATGACCTTGAGGAACTATGAAGTACTATGTACTGCAAGAAATAGGACTATCTGAAGAAGCTTCCAGAAGTTAGTATTTTTGTAACTATCTTCTTCTATATAGTGACTTTATTGTGGATTTTTTAAAAGTTCTGGTTGTCTTATAATTCCAACCTTATTTTAAGCTAGCAGGAATGATTTTTGAAGCCATGGAACTCAATACCAACAATATGTGTTCCTCAAATCCTTGAACCAATAGGGTTTTGAAAAAGTATTTTGGTAGTAATCCAGCTGGAGTAGGGTCAATGTAGATAAATTCATGAGTATTTTTAGTCATAATTGTTCATTTTATATATTGAATTTATATACCCAATTATAGTGAACAAATGTCCAGTGTCTGTCAGTCCCAAGGAAAGGAAAGCAGATGAATTAAGAAGAAACATTTCCAACTTGATATAAAAAATCATTTTCAACTCTTCGAGTCAAAGTATTTCTTCTGTCTCAACATAATTTTTAGTCTTCCTTAAGATATGTATAATACATTATTAAAAATTATGAAGTATGAAATTCTTATAATGCAAAACATACAATGTAACTAAGGTAGTAAAAAGGGAGTTGTACATTTACATAGACTTATGATCAGATATCTCTGGCAGGTTCTAAGTATAAGAAATTAGTAATTAATATGTGTTTATCAGAGGCATACTATGGAAAAACAGATAATACGGTAAATCACTCTTTGAGATGCAATTTTCTATTCTAAAAAGAAGAAATGTAGAATTGATGACTTCTAATGTCCTTTCTGGCTTTAAATTTCTGCTACACTTTGTGGTAGACAAAACAGTATTAATAGTTATTTATTATGTTCTGTCATATTCGATGATAAGCCTACTGGGCCAACAACCTTTGAATAAAATGTGTCTGGTGTGGATACAGGTAACATGTATAAATTATTATAAATTTCCTTTTCCTGCTGAGATGAATGCATTATCTCTGCTCTTGTTTTCCTCTCCTGGAACTGTCTTCTTCCTGTTTCTAGTTAGCCGTTAGGTCACCCAAAAATTATGTAGAAGATGTTAAAATCCAAAGCAGATTTTGGCTTGAGTAGTTTGTTAGCAGGACTATGATGAAATCACAGTTGTAAAAAGAAATTCACACAAAACAAAAAAACAGTTTCTGTGTTTTTTTTTTTTTTTTTTTAAATAATTTCAAAAGAATAGCATGGACCTTCTGATCTTCCTTTCCATTTTGGGATATAGAACTACCTGTAACAGATGCATATTTATGCTGTTTCATAGGCTGGCAAAATGTAAGTTAGAGTAAATGTAGGACTTTGGCATAGAAAAGGGGGAAGATCATAGAATGTCAGAGTTGGAAGGATATTAAAAATTACCACAGTCAAAGCCCTCATTATGAAAAAGAGGCAATTGAGGTTCATAAAATCTTATTATCATTCTAGAATCATAATGAGATGTTTTATTGGGTTAACTAGTGAGTTAATTCACCTGTGAATCTAGATAGGGAGCATAACTGTAATGCTCTAAAATACACTATGCAAAAGAAAGATGGGGTACCTAAACTAAAGGACAACAGCCTTTAAAGTAAAAACATTATTTGGAAGGGTTGTATCACTGGGAAACACCATCAATTTTAAATGATATGCACCAAGTAATGTAGTTTCCAAATATAGAAAGCAAAAATTGACAAGTATATACAGATGAAATAAATCTACCATTTGTTTTCTAATACTGGGATATTTAAGCATATCTCTCTCAGGTGATGGATAGATCAAGTAGATAGAATCATTGGTAAGTGTAAAGAAAATTATATCATAAAAACTTTAAAAGACATGCATAAAACATTTAACCCAAGAATATTTCACACATTTTTCTTAAATATAACAAAAAACTATATGTCACGTTCTGTGCCACAAAGCAAGGTTTAGAAAACAAAAATACTGTTTTGACATTTGTATTTTCTGACCTAAAGCCATTGAGTTATACATCAATAATGAAAAAGATTGCACAAAAGCATGTATTTTGATATTTTTAAAACTTAATTTTAAATTAACATGAACGAAAGTGTTCTAAACTTTTAAGAAAAAATCTCAATGTGATGTAAATACTCTTAGTGAATACAAAAAAAAAGTGTGAACACTCCTTATTGTTTTTTATCAGACTCATAAAATCTTCAGGGCAGAACCAAACAAGTAAAGTGCAAGTAAGAAAAATACAGTTCAAACTCACTTAACAAGCATAGATGTAAAATCCTGAAAAAAGTAAAAATATATTGAAATTGGGTTTATCTAAGGAGTGGGTAATAGACTGAATGTTTGTGTTCCCCTCAAATGTATATGTTAAAATTCTAACCCCAATGTGATGGTGTCAGGAGAAGGGGCCTTTGAAAGGTAATTAGGTCGTGAGGGTGGAATCCTTATGGATGAGATTAGGATCCTGGAGAGCTCTCTTACCTTCTTTCCACCTTGCGATAATACTAGAAGTTGGTAGAAGTTGGTAGTCTGCAACCCAGAAAGGGAGCCCTCATTGGAACGCTACCATGCTGGTACCTTAATCATTACTTCCAGACTCTAAAATTGTGAGAAATGAATTTATGTTGTTTATAAGCTACCCATCTATGGCACTTTGTTATAGCAGCCCAAACCAAATAAAACAGAATACAGAAATATTAGTAATGTAGGAAAATTTAGTATTTTAACTTTCTTCCTTAACATTTTATCATTTTAATACATATATAAAAACAATCATTTCAAAATCTATTAATAATTAAAAAGTCTCAACAAATCAGGGTTAGAAGGAAATATCCTTAACCTGATAATGAGTATTTAATATAGTCTATAGCAATGGTGATTTTCAACAGTGAAACATTTTCTTTAAAATCAGAAAATGGCCTGCTATTACCGTTACTATTCATGGTAATGAAGTAGTTAAGCATTACAGTTAGACAAGAAAAATAAAAACACAGATCTGAAAGGAAGATGCAGTTGAGACACAGTGGAATGTGTAGACAAACTTCAGAAATAGAGTTCAACAATGTTCCTGGCATAAACTCATTATACAAATATCAATGGCAATCCTATATGCCACTAGTAATCAATAAATAACAGGAAAAATCCCATTTATAATAACAGAAAGGCTATGGTGTTAAAGAATTTCTATAACAAGGCACTGGGACTTATTTTGGAGAAAGAAAGAAAATAATACCAAGGGCATTTAAGAAAACAGAAAAAAAAAAAGAAAAGATAAATAAACCATGGATGAAAATACTTGATAAATGAGAATAATACAATTATCTAAATTCTACATTCAATACAATCAAAACCTCAACAAGTATTATTTTTGTGGACCTAGAAAAACTTATGCCAAAATCAGTGTAGATGAGTAAAAGGTCAGGAATAAGACTTATTTAATAAAAACAAGGAAGGGAAATTAGTTTTCTCAGACATCATATTTATTAGGAATTTTAGAATTTAAGCCATGGGGTACTTTCTCGTATATTCACAGATACACAAATTTATCAAATTATTTTAAATAAATTTTTAAAAAAAATTATAATTGTTTAAAAATATTTTAAATTATTGTTTTAAAATTACATCTATAATGTATCATATTCCTGCCTCCTGCTAGGAAAAGCTGCACCCATTGCTCTATTTTTTTTGTACATTTCATATGATTTACATGAATGAAATCTTGGTATAAAATCAAAGAAAGCATTATACCTGGTGGAATAAGACTATTAGTATTGAGAATACATGAGACATTCCAATAAAAATGACAAGGAGTTTGGTAAAAATAAGCAGAGAATATGAACAAATTGCAGAAAATTACAGAATATGAAGTGGAATAACTAATGAATATATGAAGTGCTACTCCACTAATAATTAAGAGCATGTACATGAAAAGGAAAACAATATATTTTAAAACTATCAAACTGCCTGAATTTAAAACTTAACAATACTAAGTTTTAGTTGAATATGAGGGAATGAGAACTCTCAGAGAGCACTGATGGGCCAGGCTGCATTGCATGACTCCAGAGTATAAATTGGTATATCCACTTTGAGAAGCATTTTCACAACATCTGGGAAAGGTAAAAGTGTACCTGCTCTATGACCTATTAATTTCACTTGAGAAATGTGCCTTAGAGCTGCTTTTCTGTTAAAACTTTAAAAAAATCACAACACACAGTAAAAAAATTACATGTTACATCAAAGAAGGCATACTTGGACATAACGTAGTTCACCAAGAATTGTGTAATGTGAAAAATTTTGGCTAATGAGTTACAAACGGAAGTGATGTGTTTCATTTTTGTGCTAAAGCATTTAATTGCCAGTGCAAGATTTTCTGTATTTTTTTTCTTTCTGCCAAGGCAACTAGATGCTTTTAACATGGTGCTTACTTTCTCCACCTGTATTCTGGAGTGAGGAGTTTGTTGTAGAACAGAGCACAAAGGCAATTCAAAATGGACATATAGACTGATTGACAAATAGGTTTTCAATTTTACAAACCACTAAGATTGAGGAGTTTTTGATTCTGCAGAATTTCATAGCCCATACTGACTGTTATAATATTCTTACTCTTATGTGTAAGAGTTAATGCAACCACCTAAAACTTCACAGATTAAAATAAAAACCATTTGTTTGTTAATGATTCTGTATTCTAGGCTGGACTCAGAAGGAAGTTTGTTTCTTGGCCTTCTAGGTCACTCATGGAAAAAATTATATGGAAGTTAGTTGGGCAGGATGATCAAAGCTGGCTTTGGTCCTATGTCCAGCACCTCAGTTGAAGTGACTGGAATAGATGGGACTCTCTCCTTCAGTGGGCTCTTCAGAAGAGTTAGATGGATTTCTTTTCATGGTAGTCTTGATATGGTAAATTGACTTGATAACACATCAATAGGTTTGATGCACAGTTGGATAAATGCAGATATAGAAAAATAAGCACATATGGCGCATAGGTACAGAAGAGTGCTATAATATCCATTGAAGGATTGTTTGTAAGAATAAAATTTGAAAACTTATTCAAGAACTCTCATTAGATAAAAAGGTACAGGATATATTATTTATTCATATGATAGAATACTGTTCATTGACTTGAACAAATGATTGATAGATAATAGATGACTTGATAGATTGATAGACAGTTATTGAAGACATAATGTTAAATTAAAACATCACATTTTAGAATAAAACATAAAGTATAATATTTATCTTATTAAAGACATTGAAAATAATGCTACATGTTTTCATTTACAAATATGCATATGTACATGTAAAAGATTACCTCTCTTAATGAAAGCAATTGCCTTTGGGGAGGATAGCAGTAGAATGGAAATGAGTAGAGAAAAAGAGGAAACTTCACTTTTTTTTTCTTCTATGTTTTAAATTGCAAGTAAAAATAAAATGTCAACATTTAAACAATTTTGGATGTTTAGTAATTTATTCACGTTGTTTTTAGTATTTTAAAGAACTCAATGACAAAACATGATACAGAACAATGTTATAAAAATATAAGCTTATCAGTGGAGATACTACCTTTTTTCAGGTAATTATTTTCATTAAATATATTTTGACTCATCCTAGAGAGGGCAGGAAGTCTGATTGGAGCATTGACACTTGTTAAAAATTTAAGAGCTTACTCTGGTAGGTATTTACCCAAAAAGGTCAGTTGCAGAAAGAACTAGAAACAGGCTAAGTTTCAAGTTCTTACAGAGACATAGGGTCTAAAGCAAGGAAATCAAGGTCAGCTGTCAATCTGTAGAACGAGTAAGGTGTCAGAAATGGGAGACAAAGCAGTTACAAACTTCGAAGCTAGGTGACGTGTAATGGAGTTCAGAGTCAGAACGAAAACAGCAGAAAAGTACAGCTTCCAAACTACTCTTGAGAGCAGGTCGCAGCAACAGTGTGGATTTGTGAAGAGGTGGGCCTGGTTTAAAGATAGTGATCTGGAGCAGGCAGAAACACCTAAGACAATGCTTTTCATCCCGAGTCAAGTGGTTTCTGTCAGAGTTTCTCAGGAATACGTTGTTCATTGATCAGCTTGCCATTCTTATGGGAATAATTAAGATGAGTGCTGAAGGATTCCCACATGTTTAGATTTCTAAGAAAAAGAACATGGTGATGTGATTTTCTGTCCAGATAAGACACAGGCTACTTGTTCCCATCAGAAAAAAAAATTGGCCACAGCAAGTCAGGGCAATTGTATTATTTTGTCAACTGGGTCTCATGAACTCTGAGACCCCACTGGTCTGCTTGTGGTTGCCTATTCTTCCCTGATATGTTTAGTCTTCTTATCCCAAGGTAAGAGTGAGGTCAGTTAGTGAGCAGAATCTTAGCAAAGGCTGGAGGCATGAGGAAGTTGTCTATTTTCTCTCTCTTTCTCTCAAGATTTCTGAGAATTATGTTGATCCCAAGAGGTGTGCCCAAGGGAACATGAATTACTGCAGAATTACCAATCAAGGTGAAGACAGAGAAAATGTCAGGTAAATGTTAACTGTGTGTTGTTTACTTAGACTTCTCCCTGAGGGAAGAGGGCTAAATCATTGGAATTGAGTGAGTGGTTTTGCGGGTCTGTAATTCTTCTCTGCTGACAACTGTCATTGTAACCTTGTATTTGACATTTAAAAAACACAGTGCTGGAGAAACAGAGTGAAAGTTCTAGAATGACTAGTGCTTCCTTGCTCCATTCCTTTACCTGAATTTATCATTAATGCACATTGTCTCCTTTTCTGCTGTGATCCAAGATTTTCCTAATTTGGAATTTTTCTCCTGTGATTTCTCAAGAACAGTTCCTATTGTTATTTTATTATGACATGTAGCCTCAAGCATATTTTGTGAAGCAAAGCCACCTAGTTCTTGATACCATTTTTGTGGTAGCAGGGAGAGTAAATACCCTGTCATCCACATACCCTTTCTGATGGGTTGAGAAAAATTAATGGCTTAAGTATCTATCAGAAAAAGTTTTATTATCTATTTGTGGGTTTATGTAAATTAGTTGCAGTTCACTAATGAAATAATTTATGTGAATATTCATTCAAGATTTATTGAGCACCTATTACAAGTGAAAATTTCATTATAGTGTATATAGACAGCTGGGTTTCTATAAAGATAAGCACATAAAGATATTGAATTATTTTATATAAGTCATGAAATCTGTGCAGAAAAAGTGCTTACTAACTTTAATTTGTAAGCATTTTCATAGGAGAAAAGTGCTTCCCTAAAGAATAGATGCCCAGGCTGAAACCTAGGAGAGTTTTACATGGCATCTGCAGATCTGTAGCTTTTCCCATGGTGACTATCATTGTGGAAAAAAAAAAAAAAAAAAAGAAAAAAGAAAAAAAATTCAAGAGAAGGGAAACTTCAGCTTATAGGAAGATAGGTTAGATGTCCTTTTCTCTTTTCTTCCTGCTAAAATCCCTGAACATTATGTATAAACAAACAAAAATCTCTAAAAGGTGGTGAAAAGAAGACAGACCAGCCAGGGACATTGGGACCCAAGAGACAATGTGGTGGTGTATTCTCTAGGCTTTCTTTTGGTGTCCTGTATGTTAATCTTAGAGCTCAAAAAAATCAAAATGCAGAAACTCCAATGGGTGCAGACACACAAAAAGCACAACAAAAGTGTAATTTTTCTAGCCGAAGAACCAGAAAAGGAAAGAAAACTTTTAGACAATAACTGTTTTACTGCTGCTAATCACCACAGAGCAAACTTTGGCCCCACTCTACATGCACCAGCAAAGATGAAATGAAGAACCTAGAAATCTACTCTTGCCAGGCTGTAACACCATAGCTAAGAAAAAAAAAAAAAAATTACATGAGTCTCCCTCATCTTTAAATTCAGTTGTATCCTCAAACCCTTTCTCAACACAATGCTGCCATGTGGTACTAAACTCCCTCCCCAAGGATGTAAGTGTGGAGAGCAGATGGGGAGGCTGGCAAAGTGAGAAGTTTCTCTCTCTGCCTGCTGGGGTACTGTCAGGAAAGGCCTAGGGGAGAGTCAGGGCTTTCACCAGGGCCCCATGGTAAAATACATCTGTGGAAGTTACATGGAAAACAGTTAGAGGACACTCCTACCGCTGACCCAGGGAGGTATCAGTGGTGCCCTAATGGGGGGATGGAACTCCCATTGCAGTCCAGCCTGTTGTACCACTGTCAGTTTCCTGGTTTTGCTCCTACTATAATTATATAATGTGTAACCATTAAGGAAAACATGGATGAAATATTCATGGGATGGCTCTCTACTATTTTTTCAACTTTGTATGAATGTGCAACTATTTCAAAAGCAAAAAGTTAGAGAAATACATTTATAACAAATTTAAATTTTTGCTCTCAAGTTGACTGCCAATAAATTATTTCCCCTTTTAAATGTGAAATAAAGGTAGACTATAAAAAATCAAGACAAATATATGTGTCTTCTTTTAGATCTCTTTTGTTTATGACATCTAACCTATATGAAAACACTGGTGGGAAATACACACAGATAAGCAACAGCAACCCATTAGTGGCTATTTCCTAGTTGAGGTTCTACAGGGTGATTGACTTCTGTGGCAGTCTGGCTAATTGTTTCTGTAGTCCCTATTTCCTATCCTTCTGGATAATACAGCTAGACTACATTTCTTATCCTCTCTTGTAATTATGTGTGGTCATTGGACTGAAGTCTTCGCAAATGAAATTCTATTGGAAGTGATATATGTTCCTTGTTGACTTGGTCCTTGAAAACCCTCTAGGTGATCCTTCACCCTCTTTTCCATCTGGAACTCGATGAGAGCATTCCAAGTACCTAGAGGAGGGCTGAACACATAAAAGAGCCTGCATACCTTAATAACTCCAAGGAGCAGAACATCCTTATTCCCCTGCAACCAACTGAACTTTAAGTGAATGAATAATTATTTCCATTTCTAAAAGTCATTTCGTCCTTGGGATTTATCTATTACTTCACTTTTCATAATGTGGGAAGGAGTGGTAGTGGTGTATGGGGTTTCTTGTCAAGAGACGAAAATAGTTTGAGATTCCCAATTATTTTTCACACCATGTCTGAAATCTCCCTGGAATTCACAAGGAAGTGAAGTCAGGGGACCAGGTTCTAGTCTAACGTATATTACTTCATATTCAAAGGGAGATAATTACACAAGGCAATCTTTCAATTCTAATTCTAGCAGTCTTGAATATATTAATTTGTATGAAGTACAGCACATACTTGGTACTCTTGTACTTCCTTCTCCTTTACTCACAAGAGATACTGCAAAATAATTAGTTGGATCTTTCCCTCTGATTCCAGATATAGCTTCAAACTTCTTCTCAATAGAATGCTTCACGCCACTGTTGCCAATATATTTGTATTGACCTAAGTGCTGAAACCTATAGGTCAATGCTACTCTATATATTGATCTAATGATAGCTATGGGCACCTGGGCTAGCAGGCCTTATAGGTAGGTTCATCCAGTCTCTTCTAGCACCTCCATGATGCATTCTCCATGCTCCACTCTGTCTATCTCTCACACCTAGTTTCCTTTGAAGTGATGATATTTGTGGGATAAGTTATGTTTTTCAGGGACTCTTCTCTATTTTAAAATATGAGGCTTGAGAATTAATGTCCTAGAGGAAATAAAGGAAAAACAGTATTTAGAAAACATTAGAAGTGAGTCAACTCTTTTTTTTACTTACACAAATATTGTTCTTAAGTGCAAGAGGGCTGTGATATGCCTTCCATAATACAAAAAGATAGTTTATATTTCACTTTTTATAATGGTACCTTAGAAAGAAATAGAATTATGCATTTATTACAAAATGTGTTGAGAGGCCCGTATTTCTTGATTATTCACTAACCTTTTTTGGGTTTGTGAAACCTACCCTAGGCTGTTTCTTTTGTGGAGTGAACAGTACTAGTGCCTACAATATTTATTTTTCCCTCTTGTTCCAAACCAACAGAAATCAAATCTGTTTGAGATGGTAATGAATGAGTCAAAATCCTTGCTATTCCAGTCTCCCTTGGATTCAGAGGTGTGATTAAGAGGCATAACTGTTTTAAGTGAAATGTAGATGGAATTAAACTGGTTTTCTACGAAGATTGATGTTCCTGATGCAGATATTGTCCCCTCTTCTTTCCCTCCTTTCCTTTCTTGCCTTGAATGCAGTCATGATCACCCCACCTGCTGCAGTCATCTAGAAATCAAAAGAGGAAGTCTAAGAGAATCACAGATACATTTGTCCTAATTTAATGAGATTTATTGCACCAATGTCAGTAGCCACTTTCCTTTAGGTTTTAGTTTTATGAAAAAAATAAACATATATATTTTAAAGCTAATATAGTCATGTTTTCTGCAGTTTACAGCCAGATAATAGACTAGGTTTGATCATAAATATCTGCAGGAGATTATGTATTTCACCAAGAGAAAGGACATCGTACCTCAATAATTGGGGAAAACTTTCAAAAAGGAAGTTTCAGCATGTAATTTTGGAATATGAAGCGAGATCTAAAATAACTCTAAGTCAGAATTTAGTAGACTTTAAGAACCATTGTAGGAATTTTTACTGCATACCATTGGAAATAGCTGATAATGTATTCCATATTAAACCTATAAAATTAACATGTATTGAGTACTTGCTACTTTTAAACACAATATTGAGTATTGTATCTGCTTCTTTATCATCTCAGTTAATCCTCACATCAGACCTACTCAGTATATATATTTTTTACTCCCACTTAATGAAAAAACATCAAGACTTGAAGGGATTAAATAACTCGCCCCTGAGCCTCAAATACTACTTGTTTTTTTCTGATTCATGTGGTATCCTCAACCCCTAGAAGGGTACCTGATAAAGAGTAGGTAGTAATAAGTATTTTCAGTGAATAATAAATACATACTGCTTCTGTATGTGTTACACTGTTTTATTGAGTATCTGCTATGCTGTGGTCTCAGCCTGAGGTCTTAGAACATAAAATATTTATAGGAAAATTTCTTGTCCTTAAGGAGATAAGATGTGTGCATAATCTTCTTGTAAAGAGCAAATTTCAATGCTGTAAGATACTCTTTTGTTTCCCCCTAAGGTAATCAAAAATGAATTCACAGAGTTGGTGGACTTTGAGCTATAAGCAAAGAAAGGCCTATGAAAAAACAAGGATGGATAAAGAAGAATGTAAAGGTGGTTAATATGTAAAATATAAGGAGAATGGAGGCAGAAGATGAGGTATGTTTAGATTAATTTGTGAAGGTGCTACACAGCAAACCAAAAGTTTGAACTTTAGGGTTTTATTCTATGGTCACAGAGGAATTCGCAGGGACAGCTAAGCAGTGAAGCAATATACTCAGATTTGCTTTTACCAAGTTAACTCTGGAATCAGTTTGGAAGGACTAACTTCAAAAGTGACAAGAAACTGAAGATTGCTGTATTTGTCTAGGCACAGAGGCTGAGGGCAAATGGCTTGAGATCCAGAGAGGCTGAATATGGAAGAATCCTGAGGAGGGATAGTACATGAAATTCTATAAAGAGTAAAAGGAAACAAAATTATGTCATTGGAGCACAGAGATTTGCAATCACTTTATTCATAAAACAGTCAATTCTTATTTACAGATTCTGTATTTGTAAACTCATCTACTTATGAAATTTATTGTAATCCCCCAATCAATACTAATGGCACTGATGAGTCGTTCGCAGACATGCACAGAATGGCAAAAAATCTGAGTTTCTGGCATACATATTTCCAGCTGAAATGGAACACAGCAGAGCTCTGCCTATTTCAGCTCTCATATTATACATGAATGTCCTTTTTACAGTCTATTTAGTGCTACACTTCTCAAATTTTGTGCTTTTTGTTGGTGATTTCACTGTTAAAAATGGTGCTCAAGCACAGTGCTGAAGCACTGACTAGTGTTCTTAAGTGCAAGAAGCCTGCAATATGCATCAGAGAAAATATGTATATTGAAGAAGCTTTGTTCAGGCATGAGTTTTAGCGCTGTTGACCATGAGTTCAGTGCTAATGAATTAATGCTGTCTATTACGTATGGTGTCTTCAAACAGAGACACAAATAAAATAATGTTATATATTGATAGCTTGACAACAATGTTATAAACACAGACTTGTAGGGACCCATCCCTATTTTTCCTCTGAAGAAATGATTTGGTATTTGGTAATTCAGTGTTCAGGGCAACGTTGTAGAACACAACTACTGAGAATAATGAAACTTGAGTGTATATATCATAGAATAGTAGACCTGGATGAAACATTAGTTATAATCAATTCAATGCCATTATCATACAGAAAAAACAGATTCAAAGAAATAAAGTGAAATAAACAATGTCGCATTCTTATTTATCACTAAGCCTGGACCAGAGTTAGAAATCTTAATTTGTTCTTCAGTAGTTTTCCCAATGCCATAGAAATATAAACCTTTAATAGAATATTGGCCTGGACAAAATATTTAAGCTAAAGTATTAGGTGATTAGATTTTCTTTTTTAAATTGGAAGGAGGATCTATGATGGCCACACATGATGAACCATTCATGTGTTGCATGGTTGCTGCTCTGATTCCTTGTCCTTATCAAGGCTGATCTTAGTCTTATACAACTCTAGTCTAAACCCAGATAGACTCAGAACTTGAGAGTCTTTCAAAGGTTACCAGAAGGATCTCTCTCATTCGATCGATCGATCACCTGTGCTAAGGGAATACCACTGTTTTCACAACAACCAGCAGCCTTCTGGCAGGTCATAATCTAGCAAAGTGTCAACAGCCTGTGGACCGCAAGTCAAATTTGTCTCACTGCCTGTTTTGCCTAAATTATTGTATTGATTGTAAATTATTGGAACTCAGCCATGCTAATTTTATTATGTATTGGTAAATGGCTACTTTCATGCTGCCATTGCAAAATTGAGTAGTTGTGACAAAGATTAAGTGGCTCTTTATATTTACTATCTTGCCTTTTAGAGGAAATGTTTGCTGACTTCTGGTGTAACATATAGCATGAAATTTGATGTCATTTCTCCATGTAAATGGTCTATAATGACAGTCTTTGAAAACATTTTATCAGTTGTTCTGCTTTTATCTCGTGGTTTAAGATATTACATTGAAGAGCTTTATCAAGGTGTCTAGATGACATGAGAGGATTATCTTTTGCTATTTGGTATAATCCAAAAATCTGAATCAATTTAACAAAAGTGTGCCATAACTCACTTCAGCACTTACTGAATTACACATCAGTCACCTGAGTTTCCTAACTCAAGGACTACAGTGGTAAGAATCTGAATCTGCAATGCATTTCCTGATCTAGCCTGTCCTCTCCAGCTGTCAAAATTACCTGAACCAATTGTTATTGTGGCTGTCAGAGCTGACATTCAAAATCAGTAATGGGACAGAATTAACTTCCCAAGTGTCTTTCCTATTGCACAAGCATATGCAAGAGATGCTTTTATTTAGCTTAGTGACATTTGCCACCCAAGTGCTGACAAAACAGTGTGTCTAAACAAATGTTGATTGCACAGATTCATCTCCCTATGATAATGAATGCTAAATGCATAGAGGTAATTACATAATAATCTCGCAACCACACACAGTGACTTTTGCTTAATGGAATTACTTGGGAGACAGTGTTTTAATGTTGTAACCTGACGCTTCAATGAAAAGAATACTGTGGTAAACAGTTTAGCAGAGCTTCTTCTATGTTCTTATTGTTGAACTGAGCATTGTCTTTACAGAGACATCCTGAATTTTTAAAAATTTATTTTCTTAATTAGCAAATTATGACTGAATTAACACATTGCTTCAGTTCCTTGCTGGTCTCCTAGGAATCTTTATAAAAAAGGTTTACAGCCCAAGATGAGGATTTCATGAGAATAAAAACTTTTATTAAGTCTCTACCTCTCAGAATCTTGTACATTTATAAGAGAGAAGTATTAGCGTTTGGGGGAATCAGATAAACCATGAATAATTGTACACCCCCTTCAAGATATAGGCCAGAGAATATTTTTTATAGGCTCTTCCTAGGAGCTGTAACTATGATAAAACAAGGAAAACCATAATCATGAGGTGAAGAATGTAGCAAGATAAGCTATCTTGGGTTGAAATGCTATATGGAGGAAGGAATGACAAGGGCATGGATCCAGAATGAGTGTGAATATATACATAGGGATTATTTTATATAATAATGTATGTATGTACATTATTATATATAATATGGTGTACAATAATGCTCATTTTTTAAAGGTGATATATATGTAAGCAGTAGAAGAAAGCTTATGTAAGAATGCTAAAGATTCCTTGGGATTGGGCAGAATAGGCTATTTGCTAGGAAACACAAAACATGATGATAGGAATATTTAACCCTACACATGTAGCTTTGGCATCTTTATATTGGGTCAATTGACTACAGGTTGTAGTTGCAAATAACCATCCAGCAAAAATCACTATTAAATGCCTAACGGTATGTGTAGTTATGATCAGGAAGGCCTGTACAGCCAGGGTTGGTGTTCAGTCACAGCTGCCCATGGCTGCTCACCTATTGACCTTCTCAGAGGCCATTTGTGAAAGCAGTAGTAATCTTGATAGTCTGTGACTTAGGGCTCATTAGTATCATGTATTTGTCTATCTAAACAAACAAGCTAAGCATGCAAAGCAGCAGAGCACTGATATTCTGAAGATCCATTGCTCAGATCAAAACAGAATGGACTTTAAAGTCAAAAAGATGTAATTTTATTATATACACAGCTTTGCCATTTATTAAGACTGTGACTTTGGGCATTTGATTTAACCCTTTCCAAACTGTAACACTTTATATTAGGATGGCAATAATAATTCATAGGATTAGTATTTTGATTAAATGAAAAACAAATAAAGTAGCTGACATATATAGTAAAAATCAATAAAAATAGATTATTATGTAAACAAAGAATTTTACCCTTTGAGTGTGAACATGGGCTCTTCGAATGTTGTGTAAGAAAATAATTGTGCTAGACAAAGAAGAGCAGGGAAGCTAGAATCTGTCAAAGTATTGTTTGAAGACCTAAATTAACAAGACATTTATTTTTTAGACTCTAATATTAATTTGCCTGACTTTGGAAGAGACGTATTGTTTATATACCATATCATTTCACCAGATATAGTTTTTAAATCTGTGGGAGGACCCAAATGGTGGCTTTGCAAGATGTGTGTGACACACAGTTCTTATCTCTGCTCTAATGCTTTACAAACAGAAGCAGGCAGCAGCCCCTGACATAGTATTTCACTCAAGTGAGCCCTAAAGCCAGTGTTCATCACCCCCTAGAAGAGCTACCTGATACACCAATAAATAAAATTTATGCCTGCTCCATTTGAGAAGACAAAGTCTGTAGATTAAAGTACAGTTGGAAGGTTGTGATTTAATCTTACACTTGGAATTAAGTGTGATGTCTATGAAGTAGCTCCTTAAAAGAAAAGAAATAAAAAGGGTTTACAGTCTACTAAAGCCATCAGGTTCCTAGGGGATTATAAATGTGCCTAGATTCTGAAGTGGATTTTTTTTGTTGTTGTTGTTAGAAAATTCTTATATCTACATCAAGTAAAAATGAATTCTACTTTAGCAGTCCTTTGTTTGGCTTAGTCTTTAAGACTTCTTAAAAATGCAGCCTTCCTTCTGTTTCCTTAAGAAGATTCTTCTCCAAACCTTCATGGCTTGAAAAAAATAATGATTTTATATTATTTTTTAGAAAAAAGAAATTTTAGGGTTTTAGGAGAATATCTTCTTAGGCCTCTCCTATGGCAGAGAGTCACCTGCACTGGATTTTTTTTTTTTTTTTTTCTGAGACAGAATCTTTCTCTGTCACCCAAACTGGAGTGCAGTGGCAGGATCTGGGCTCACTGTAAGCTCCGTCTCCCGGGTTCATGCCATTCTCCTGCCTCAGCCTCCTGAGAAGCTGGGACTACAGGCACCCGCCACTGCCACCACGCCCAGCTAATTTTTATTTATTTATTTATTTATTTATTTTTATTTTTTGTAGAGACTGGGTTTCACCATGTTAGCCAGGATGGTCTTGATCTCATGACCTCGTGATCCGCCCACCTCGGCCTCCCAAAGTGCTGGGATTACAGGCGTGAGCCATTGCGCTTGGCCTGGAATTTTCTTAATTGACCTCTGTAGAACTTGAAGAGCTCCTTAGTATGCATTGTGAGGGGGAAAAAATAGTTGTATCATAGAGACTAAGGTGGAGACATGCATATAATCTCATAAAATTTGTAAGAATGTCTTGATGAAGTCATGTGTTTGTCATTGTTTAATCTGATGTTTCCCAAACATATTTATATAACTTAATTCTCCACACCCTCACACCAATATAATGTCACCCTATGGAACTATCCTTCTGTGGAATGCACTTTGGGAAACATTGATATATCATGAATGACAAATGGCTGCAGGAATATTAGAATGAATATTTATATTTATCTCATTACTTATAATAGGGTCATGCCTTTAATTGATAATTTTATAGCTGCTTTTTGAATCATTGAAGTTCTTCTCTCTGTGATGGGTAATGTGTGCTGCATTTTCTACTTGTGACCCTATGAAATGCATTGTTTGTGCCACTGCTTTTCATAATAACCCTTCTTGCCCTGAACTCGGGTGGGTTCTCCCTTTGGGTTATCTCTAGACATTAGTTCATAACCTTTCCACCTCCTTAAGATTTCCCTTTAGCCTTTCTTTTTCTCCCATGATTTCTCCAGATTTTTAAAAGCAGGTGCTATAGCAAATAACTCATATTCTCTATTTTTCCAATATCTAGGCCCATCTAGGTTATTTTGCATATTGTTTCTAATTCTGTATTTAAATGGCTGTTTTTCATTCCCAGACTATATCATCTTACACTACCAGCTATTGACTATTAACATGTTTGAATAGATAATTACTTTATCAAGTTCGCTTTCCATTTAGTTTCATTCTTTTACAGTTTAATTACTTTTCTGAAATTGTCACTATCTGCAAACTTAATGAAGGCATCTTTTATTGATAACACTGATGAAATTTTCAAGCAACACAAATACCAGATGGTCTCTGCCTCCACTTCTCCTTCTAAAAATTGTTTTCAAAGTAGCCCTAATCTTTCAGTAACCAATTTTTAGAGTCAATCCAAGTTTTGAGGTTCTTGTGTGGAAATTGTGAATATTGTCCTCGTTGCACCTAAAATCCTTGCACAGTGCCTGTATATGACACCTTTTCAGTGAGTGTCTGTGTAAAAGGAACTTCAGACTATTCAGCAAATCATGTCAGAACAGCATGATCTGCACAGATTACTGGTGGAAATATCATTTGAGAAGTAAACAAATGCTTGATGAAATCCCACAAATTGTGTCTATTCTTGCTTCCTTATTTAGAGAGTTTATTTTTAAAATGATAATAATTAAATTAGTCTTCCACATCCTTTTCCTAAGGTCATGTTATCTCCATGCTAATTATGTACTCAGCTCATTGGCTGCTAACTCACAAGTTTTATACAATTTATTTGTTTTTTCATATTTTAACATTTATGAAGTCAGGGTAAATTTTATAATTGATGACATCCCATCATTGTGTCATAGCCTAACTGGCAGAGTTTTTTCTTTCATAGCAATGCATATAATAATGGTGAATCAAAGTCCATGAAGATTTGATGAAATATAGTTTTTTAATGCTCTCAGTGTGCAAAGTATGATGCTCTGAGACTGGGGATAGTGAGATTCTTACAGGAGAATAATATCAACATTATCAATTGTATCAAGTTTATAAAGGACTCTTCAGTACATTATGGCCCTTGATTAGCATGATAGCAGTGGAGTTATTATTAGCATAAGTTTACACCTAAAATAAAAACATGATTAAGTGACTTTCTCAAGGATATATGGGTTTACAAAGACAATACCATGTTTGTTTTAATTATAGAAAATAATATAGTGATTGGCACATAGCATGAACTCAATATATATTTGTAGAATAAATAAGAGAATAAAGTTTTATTCAAATTTAACTTATTCTCATTTAAATCCTCATTCTTTCTTACTATGACATTGATCCATATCCCTCATCTCTTTCCAGCATTTCGTTGTCACTTATTAGATGGTGAACTCTTTAAGACATAAGACCAAAATAAAAACACATTGAAAAATAGAACTTTTAGAGTTAGAATGGACTTCAGAGGTCACATAGTACTGTCTGCTTTATTTTAAAGAAAAGTAAACTATGGACCAGAAATTCTGAATTATTGATTTAAGTTTACATGGTTAGTAAATGGCAGAAGCTGGCCTTGAAATCGAACATACTGCATTTTGGATTACTCTACTAACATTTCTCTTATATGATTGTTCTGGTGGTTAAAGTCAGCTAACTTGTCTTCAGAATTAATCTGAACATCTAACACGTGTTCAAATTGCTAGAAATTTCCACTTGAATGCCTCATGATAGTGTCGACCTCAAATTGTGCAAAACAGAAAAGCTTGCTCTACCTCCCGTCTTTAAATACTGGCTAAGGACAGCCCATTTTCCCAATCTGGGGTAGACACTTTTTTTTTCTCTCTCTCACCTCTCACCTCAAAGTAATGCCGTATCCCATTTCTCATATATGTCTCCTACCCATCGGCCACTCCCCTATTTCAGGACATCACCATGTCTCTCTGTACTATTCTAGTGTCCTGCTTCGTTCCCTCTGCCTTTGATTTTATCTCCTGAAATCTATTCTATAAACTATAGTTAGAGTAAAAAGAAATATAAACTTGAATCTAATTGTGATCTTTTCCTGTTTAAAATATTTTATTGGCAATTTACCTTCAAATTTAAATCCAAGCCTTTAGTAAGTTCTACACATTTTTGCAAAATCTGGCTTCTGCCTAATTTTACACTTGTGTTTCCCAATTCAAACATACTCTACAGACATACCAGACATTCAAGCACAGCGACCTAGAGCTCTAGCTCTGGAGTTTCATGTATAGAACCACATTCTGGCTCTAGTTTACTACGTAAGTGTTTAAGTTTACTTTAAGTGACCTAATTTCCCCAAGCTTCAGCTTCTTCATTTGAAAAATGAGTTTAGTATATTATCCTATTTATTTATAAAGTACTCATTATATACTGGACATATACATTGTAAAAATGCAATAAATTTTAGCTATTACTATATTTCATAGTTATGTGACTTTATTCATGTAAATTAGCTTTTTGGGGATATAATTTATTTTTGTTTCAGCCTGGGTCAGTCTTCCTCATCACTGAAGACTCAGTTCAGTCTTCATGTGACCTGAAAGATTTTCTTAACATGCCTTTCCCCAGACAGGGCTCCCTAGCACCCTGTGCAAATCTTTATTATAGAACTGTTCATGCTGTACTGCCTGAATTTCATGCCTTTCCAATTAGATTGTGAGTTCCTTAAAGGCAGCAACTGTGACTTTTAACTCTGTGTCCTGAGATTCTAGCATGGTATCTGACACAGAGAAGGCACTTGAAAATATTTAGAGAAATCATTTAGAGACCACGAGGGCAAGATATCACTGCTGTATCCCCAGTTATGACTTGCATGTAGTAGGCCAGCTGATAATTATCCGTTGAAAAGAATGAATTTGTGAATTTGAAGATGGACACTTCCTTTGCCAGGTTTCCTCTTCTATGACGTCCCAAAAATTATTACTCTATCAATATCTGACCATCAATATTCTCTACTTCAATAAAAGATTGTTGTAAAATTAGTTTCTGGCATTGTTTATTGCTTTTATTTTAGGAAGTGGCTGACACTGCTGCCTGGGAAGTTAAGGCAAGAACTTGTGCCTGATCATAAGGATGGGAAACACTGTATCAGAGCAGCTCCTGTGGTCGTTGCAGCTGTGCTTCCCCCTATATATTTGTGTTTTCCTTGTGACCTCATGAGATAAGCAATCCACCTGTGAGATACTTCAGAGTTTACTGAACTACTCCTGGTGCTCAACCAGATGTTGCTTTTGGGGTTACCCTATGCATTGAAGTTGGCTCTATCTGTAAGAATTTCTTCTGAGAGAACCTTCAGGTTACATTACTCACACGAAAATATGCTAGAGTTACAATTAGGACATTCATATCAAAGAATAACGTGGTAATGGAAATCCAGGACAGATGACCTTCTCTGGACCATCAGGACTGCATGTTTTCCCCTCTTTTCTTAAATCATTAGGTTTCTTCACACCTGCATGGTTTTGGCAACCTGTGGTTTCAGACCATTTGTGCTTTTGTTCTTTATTTTTTTCTTTCACTCCCTCTGCTTTTCACACAGGATCGTTGGCATCTGGTTTTATGTGCCATTTATGGTGTCACAGGTGTAGTCTTGCCACTTTTATTCAGATTTAAAGTCTTTTATAAATGCAAATGCAGAGTTAGGACTAAAACTGTAGAGTCATTAGGAACTTTGGATGTTAGGTTATTTTGGAATACATGTAAAAACAGTAAATTTTCAAAATATTTTTTTTTTTTGTTCTGTAAGCCTATGATTGTATATTTTCCCCTCCATTTAACACCTTGCTAAGTTCTGTCTTGAAACATGAAAAAAAAACCAGCATAAGAAAACTACTTAGTATCAGGCATGGGCTACACAGCTCATGAATGTAAGGAGAAATTTTGCATTGATATTTGCAGATGACCGGCTTTACGAAATAACACCAAATAGAGCATTCTACCTTTCCCAACACCTTGACTTCTTTCAGTTCCTCAAACACCAAGCTCTTCACTACCCCGCACCCTTTGTATGTGCTGCTACTCCCTTTCAGGAATGTTCTCCCCTCCAGCCTCCTCAGGAGTAATCCTTTACCTTTTAGATTGTTATCCCTTTAGAGAAGATTTCCCCGACCACTCTATCTTAACAAATTTCCGTTTATCTCTCTCCATCACAGCTCCTTTTCTTCTTCCTTTCATAAGTCCTCTTGTAACATGCAGTTATTTTCTTTGCCTGTGTGATTGGAGTTTTGGGTCTGTCCCTTTAGATAGAATATAAGCTTCATATATTCTATTGAGAGAAGTACTATATCTCTAGTTTTCTCCATTGTATTCTTAGTGTCCAGCCATTGTCAAAAATCAATAAATAATATGTGATGTGCCAAACACTGTTTCAAGTTTTTTGCATGTATTAAGTAATTTATTCTCATGACAAAACTATCAGGAGGATGTTACTATCTTTGTGTTGCAACTGTGAAAATGAGAAACCGAAAGATCAAAATCTTCGTCCAGGTTCACACAGTCAATATGTGAATGGGTTAGAATTCAACCCTGGGAAATCTGGCTCTGGAATCTATGCTCTTAATGAATACAGTCACAAAGTTATATATAAGAAGCTAAATTGCCAAAAATATGCTCTAATGAAAAAGCAGGTGATGCACTGGAGAAATGGCGAAATATCCCCTAATAACTTTGAAACATAAACAATAATGTCCTCTGAGCGTCCTCTGAAAGGGAAGATTTCCAGGCCAGCTAAACTAGACTGTTGTAAGCATTAAAGTATTAACATATCTAAAGAAAGAATGTGTCAATCATAAGGGAGATTATTCTGTAATGGAAATAAATAACACAAAAAAATGAAGGATGTGTTACTAGGCTAAGAAAAACCATCTCCCTTCCCCCCTTTTTCCTCAGTCTAGGAAGGAAAGTGATAACTTGAAACAACACCTTGTACGTTTGTGTCTGTGTGTGTGTGTGTGGTAAAATGTATATAATATAAAGCCTGTAATTGTACGCATTTTTGAGTGTTCATTTTTCAAAGACTCAAGTGAGTTTTTGTATAGCTAATGAGCAGCCATTAGGACATACATGCCCTAGTCACGTGCTTATTTCTTAATTTATTGTTATGTACAGGTTTCAGCAAGGATAACTTAAAAGATGAGGTGGAGCAAGGATTGGGTGGAGAGATGGAAGAAAATAAAGAAATATTATGCCTGCTCTGTGTCGCTCTGCATGATTTTCTTAAGAGCTAACTCTGATGTTGGCAGGGTGGTCTTGCAAATAACCAAAGAGATAGTAAAATGTTTATCTTCTTCATATAATGAATATTTTTCTTTGGGAGGGGCCATGTGTCCTATGTGCTGAATAAATGTAGTTTCTTTGTACTGAGTAAATGACAGAGGGTGAGGGAATATATGGATTGTGACTTGTTTATTGTAACTCTTGCTTTGTTTCTTCCTAGTCAGTAAAACCGAGTTCCTGGTTGAATTTCTTTCTGTGTTATTATGATTCACCATTCTTAGGAACTTTCTACTTCCTGTATAGTAGAAATATTGTATACCCAGACTTGTATATTGTATTTACTCAGAGAAATTTCATGAACTGTGAAAGCCCTTAAATACCTATTTTTCTGACATTTACACATACAAACCAGAGAAATATGCTACTTCCTAATTAAGCTCCTGTAATTTTTTTTTAATGTCATGGAATATTACTGTATGGGTTCGGTATGTTTTTTTCCCATGGCCAACATTAGTGACATTTTTATCAAACTAAGGGTTCTAGATTTTGAACGTGAGCTGGAAAGTTTCATTGATGTTAACCAAAGGAAGCATTATCTCAGCACTCTCTCAAGCCAGGCTTTTTGCTCTGGTTCTGTAAGCTGTTGGAGTTGCCAATTGGTAAGACTCACATATGGGGCTTCCTGCTATAAACCCTGTACTCCTGCCGCTGTGTCCATTTGAAATAGAATATGAGAATATAAGAATCAGCAGCCTAGAACCTAACTCTTGCTTGAAAAACAGTCATTGTTGATTTTAGACAATTTATTTTCTTAAGAGAATTTATAAATCACAACGAAGGTAAATCTCTGTGATATAAGCTTTTTATGAATTATATTTCTAAATTCAAACAAATAAAACATTAAAATATTATGTCAATGCTATTTGAACACGCGGTATTAAATTTGCTTGTGACCTTTGTGCACAGAATAACATAGCATTTCTACTGTACTGAAGTTACTTGTATACCTTAATTATTGTTTACGAATTGACACATTCAAGTTAACTGCACTTCCAATATCTTGTGAGTATGCAGAAAAGGGCCATTTAATCATGACAATGTATTGTCAATTTAGATTTCTTGAAAAATTAGACTCTTTAAAATCATTTTTTTGTAAGATGTTCTGTGTATAATTACTCAAAGGTAAGTGGAAGACACAACTCGTGAAGTTATATTGCTCCATGCTTACTTAAATATGAAATATTAGTGGCAAGTATACAAATATCTGTATATTAATGCTATGAAGTCCTTGAGGTGGGAAAAAGACATAAAAAGATAATGTGTTTAGTCTAATTAGGAAGATCTGTTTTTAGAAGGTAATATATATAGCCTATGTCATACACTCCTATTTTCAATGAAGAAAATCTTGAAGTGAAGTAAAATAATGTGGTTTATGGTGCATTCTGATAAATGAGGTGTAAATGAGAAGGTCATAGAAACACATTAGAATAACTCAGCTCCTATACAAGGGAGTCTAAGTACAAAAATGTCTCATTACACTATATCTTGTATTACAGGTGTTTATGAAACTGCCTTATCTTTCTTATTGGGAGTTTTTAGGGGAAACTAGTTCTGCTTCACTTCTGTATCTCCCATCAAGTATTGTGCAGTGCATTGCATAGAGCTGATTTGAGATGTATGAATGTATAAATGAAATTATGGAATTATGAAGAATATTATTAATATGTTGGTGGCATCTTTAAGGTCCAGCTGGAGACTAGACTCAGGGTATATTTTTATAGTAAGGTTGAAGCTACTTTGAAATAGAGTACGTGCAGTTATTAGTAATAACTAAACACAGGAAATTATTTTTACATTCAACATGTTACCACGACTGAATACACGTAAGATTGGTTTTTCAAAAGAGAAAAATCCATTTGGATGATATGTAATGTATCTACATGGATATTTGAATGAACATTTATTATGAAATAAATTTCAAAATTACTGCTTTTATAATCAAAGAGATTTATTTATGTTTAAATATTAGATTGAACTTTCAAACTAGTGATCTTCAAAAGTTATTCAAGCTTTCTGACATGGTTTCTTTTCCCTTCTCTTACCTTTTCTTTATTTTCTTTCTTTGTTTTTATTTTTCCTTCCTTCCTTCCTTCCTTCCTTCCTTCCTTCCTTCCTTCCTTCCTTCCTTCCTCCCTCCCTCCCTCCCTCCCTCACTTCCTCCCTTCCTCCCTTCCTCCCTTCCTCCCTTCCTTCCTTCCTTCCTTCCTTCCTTCCTTCCTTCCTTCCTTCCTTCCTTCCTTTCCTTCCTTCCTTCCTTCCTTCCTTCCTTCCTTCCTTCCTTCCTTCCTTCCTTCCTTCCTTCCTTCCTTCCTCCTTCCCTCCCTCCCTTTCTCTCTCTCTCTTTCTTTCTTTCTTTCTTTCTTTCTTTCTTTCTTTCTTTCTTTCTTTCTTTCTTTCTTTCTTTCTTTCTTTCTTTCTCTCTCTCTCTCTCTCTCTCTCTTTCTTTCTTTCTTTCTTTCTTTCTTTCTTTCTTTCTTTCTTTCTTTGAGACAAGGTCTCACTATGTTGCACAGGCTGATCTCGAACTCCTGGGCTAAATTCCTCCTACTTTGGCCTTCCAAAGTGCTGAGATTACAAGTGTGAGGAACCACATCTGGCCTAACATGTTTCCTTTTACTAGTAAAATTGGAACTTCTTTGGGTAAAGATTAAATGAGAACAATTGATTTATCCATTGAATAATTTTACATACTTACTCTGCCATACAGGGAGTTAGAAAAAAAAGAGAAACAAGGAAAATCTCTGCCCTCATGGACTTCATATTTTAGTGAGATAAACAGAAATAAACAGATGTTCTGTAATATTATGTTAGATAGTGTGTGCTATGAAGAAAAATAAAGCCCAATAATGGACCAGAAAGTGAGAGGAGTTGCTGTTTAAGACAGAGTGGCCAGGGAGGGCATCTCTGGGAAGTGACATTGAAGCAGACACCTGCATTGTGAAGAAAGAGAAATAGGATAACGTGAGAAAAGAGAAGTTCAAGCAGAGTGAAGGCCCTGGGTTTGGAACCTGAAGGACTCCAAGCTAGGAAGCCAGTAGGGCAGAACATAGTGACAAGTGGGGAAGGGACAAAAGAAGGAACAGAGGATGCATCTTTTGAGTGTCATATACCATTACAAGGGTCATGGATTTTATTTCAAGTGCAATTAGAAGGCATTAGAGGGTTATGATTAGGGAAGGGGACCTAATTCAGACTTAAATATTAAAGGATCACTCTGGCTACTCTCTCATGAATAGACTGTAGAAGGAGGAGAGTCAAAGCAGGGAAATAGCAGAGGCTGTCACATTAATTTGGATACCAGATAAAGATGTCTTGGAATGGAAGATACTGTGGCACATGGTTAGATTCTGATTATATTTTAATTAGAGCTTACACTGTTTGCTGATGGATGGCATATAGAGTCAAAGAGAAAGCAGAAAGTCTACAGTGAGTTCTATAAAGTGCTTAGCATGTACATACTAGTTTTCTTCTTCAGGAGCCCTTTCATAATGCATGCAAGTTGAAAAGTGTCAAAAAATGAGCCTGAAAGTAAAAAATAAGTTGATAATATGTATGCTTTTTTAAAAAAGGATTTTCTGGGTCTTCTCTTATCTAATCTGTAAAATCCATATCTGCTAGTTCCACAAAATAAGTCTGGATGTACCCAGATGACATTTATAAATGTTCATGGATGAATCCTCTCAATTATTGATCATGTCCTCTTCTCTCATTTAACTGTGGAACAATCCCTGCATTACCTTTGATGGCAATTTGAAGAACAATGTCCTCTTTTGATTTAGTTCAGCTCCAATGTCTGGGTGTCCAGATTTCACTCAAGTAAAAGGAATCTCTTTAGTGTCTCAAGCAAGTGCATTCTTGGTAGCATTTCCTTATCCCTTCTTGGGAAATGTCCAGGGATATCAAGGCTAATTAAAGAAGAGATTTAATATCGAACTTTCTATATTTTATAAAAAAATGTTTCTTTCACAAAAAATGTATTAGATACCTACTGGATAGCAGAACTGTTAATAGAACCTGGTCATACAAAGGGAAATATAGCTTCTGCCTTAAAGGAATTTACAGTATAGTGGGAGAAATATGTAGACATATTAACAATTTAAGTTTTGTTCCATAGGTTCTATTATAAATATATTCAAATGGTTTAGGTGCATATTATGTCCCGGATATAAAGCGGTACTGAGCTCTCTCTCCAGTTTCTTACAGTAGCTATCTTATTTCAACCATATCTATCATCTACCTCAATACTCACTCTGAGCAGATAATTTAATAATTTCTAAAAATGAAATACAAAAGTCAGGAAATCCTGCAATTTTATGTTGCCCCTCCATGTCTTTGCTCCTATTCCCTGCCTTGCCCATCTTCACTCCATCTTAGGACAAGATGTTTTCTTGCTCCAGGATAATCCTTTTCCTTCAATTTGAGACTTCTTCTCTCATCTCCTTAAGCCTTTGTTCCATCCAGTCTTTTTTTTTCTTTCAGCTTCAGCCTCTTGCTATCCATTATCTTTCTGCTATAAGCACTGCATCATGATTTTGACTCTAAAAGTACATCTCCTTCTCACTCAATTTCTTTCTCTATCTACTGCAAGCTTGTATAAAGCATAGGGAAATTCAGATTGTACCACAATTAAATGCTACTTCTTAACCATCAAAATGGCTACAATTATAATGAAAAATGATACCAAGCATTGATTAGTATGTGAACAAAGGGACTCTCATATACTTTTGGTGGTATTATTATTATTATTATTTTTGAGATGGAGTCTTGCTCTGTCACCCAGGCTGGAGTGCAGTGGCACGATCTCGGCTCACTGCAACCTCCGCATCTCAGGTTCAAGTGATTCTCCTGACTCAACCTCCTGAGTAGCTGGGATTACAGGCACCCGTCACCATGCCCGGCTAGTTTTGTATTTTTAGTAGAGATGGGGTTTTCACACATTGGCTGGGCTGGTCTCAAACTCGTGACCTTAAATGGTCCACCCATTTCAGCCTCCCAGAATGCTGGGATTACAGGCATGAGCCACCATGCCCGGCTCTTTTGAAAAAGAAATTAGCTTTATCTAACACATTAAAGATAGGTACACCCAATGGCAATGCAATTCCATTTCTGGGAATGACTGTACCTGCAGAAGCATACATATGTGTTCATGGAGAGACATGAAAAGTAATGTATGGAAGCATTATTTATAATAACCACAAAACCAAAAAAGTTAAAATTGCTATCAACATTAGAATATACATAAACAGTGATCTATTCATATGATAGACTATCATACAGTAATGTGAATAAATACTACTCTCTATAGACCATGATGTCTGAAAACAAAACTATTGATTTATATCATCACCTCTTCCTCCCACAAGAAATTTTACTTTTCCCTCCAATTTTCCCTGTCTCATTAAATTGTACCATGCTCCACCTAATTGCTTAAGTCAAAAAGTTGAACCACTCTTGATTTTTCTTTCTCCTTCATCTGCCTCATCCAATTCTTCACTGAGTCCTTCTTGCTCTACTTTCAAAATATATTCCAAACAAGCACATAGAAAACATACATTGAAATATTTTGTTCCATTTCCAATAAAGGGCCAGATAGTAAAATTTTCTTTAGCATTCTTGGCATATGATCTCTGTCACAATAATTTAAACCTGCTATTGAGGCACAAAAGCAGTCATAGATAATACATAAACAAATAGGCATGGCTATGTTCCAAGCCTTACTTATAAAAGCAGACAGTTGTTTGTGGATCCCTCTGTCATTCTAACAATAGGTGGTGTCAAATTACATCCTTCATTCACTTACCTGCTTTGTGGTGCATTGTGCATAATTGGTGCTCAGTGAAAATTTCTGAATGAATGACTTAAATTATTGTATCACATTAATTTCAATTAGACTACCTATGATGCAAAGAGGAGAAAAATATTATTTCAGGACAAATTTCTAACTGATGAGTCTCAATGTTTTCTTTCTCAAGCTCTCAAATATTTTTCTTTCTAATGAATATTTCCTGAGTCTAAGTCTAAATGAACGAAACTCTGATATTTTTTATTTGAAGTGAATAAAAATTGTTGTGCCTTCTACTCTGTGTCATAAGTTGTAGATGTAGTTATTTTCAAAACTGTGAATAACACAAAGGAAGAGAGACAACTCTTTTGGCTAAATCTCTGTTCCATCTGGAAGCAATATCATTTTTCTCCAAGGGAAAATCTGTTCTTAGCCAACCAGCAGTTGAAAGTACTGTTGTTCTGCCATAAAGTAGTAGTGATTTAATTATTCTATTTGTATTATTATGTGACAGATTCATGCACTGATATATTGGGGTGTGTGTGTGTGTGCGTGTGTTGGTTGGAGTTGGGAGTAGTAGTAATTTTTCATAATATAAGCCTGAGCTAGATACCTAAGAGACACCTAATGAATCAATAGATTTGCTTTACTGATTAAAAAAAAAAACCTAACTCTTATGCCTTTGAAATTTTTTTTCTCTTAACTAAGCCAAATGTAATACTTTTGTTGATGCTTTGGTTTAAGTTCTGTGGTTGTTTCGTGGGTAAAAAGTTTCCTTTACTCAATGTTGTTTTCTAGCATTACATTTTCGTCATTGCCTCTTATTCCTCATCTTCCCATTAATTACTCAAAACACTGTAGTATGATTGCTGTCTTTACCTGTTCATTGGAATTTCTTAACCACATTTACGCACCGATGCAATAATAGGAGTTAAAATACACTACATAAGAATTTAGTGAGAGATTAATATTGGAGAAAAATTCTACGTCCCAGAAAACTGGTTTAGGACTGTTTGGTGTTGCTCACAGGGGTAGGTGAAGAAGGAATGATTCAATTTTGAGTCCAGAGACACTTGGCAGAAGAGAAAAATTGAATATTTAAGACATTGTGTTACATGATGTTCTGTGCCAAATGCTTCCCTTCTCTCCCTATGCATTCTCTCTTTAATAAAATCTAGGGAGGCCGAGGCGGGCGGATCACAAGGTCAGGAGATTGAAACCATCCTGGCTAACACGGTGAAAAAAAAAAAATTAGCCAGGCGTGGTGGCGGGCACCTGTAGTCCCAGCTACTCGGGAAGCTGAGGCAGGAGAATGGCGTGAATCCGGGAGGCAGAACTTGCAGTGAGCTGGTATCCTGCCACTGCACTCCAGCCTGGGCAACAGAGCAAGACTCCGTCTAAAAAAAAAAATTAAAAATTAATAAATAAAAAATAAAATCTAGTGGCTCTTTGTTTTTAGGGTTATGGACTCTTTCTGGACAGTGGGAGCTTCAGTGGGCCTTGCTTTAAGACTGGATTAGGGAAAGACAAAAACACAAGCTGGAACTGTTTATGTCTGAGTGAGACAAACAACGTAATAAGTGATGAGAACAGTGTCCAACACTGCGGCCATGATGTTCTATGATTCTAAACGGCACTATTTGAGTTATAGATTATCACTGAATGGTGAGGAATGTGGTGAGGCCCCTGAGCCAGCTATTATTTTTATTTATTGCCATGTGTGCTTTTACTTCCTGTAGTCATTTACATTTCTAATTGAAAATGAAACAGATTCCTATTTATGTTTTTCAGGCTGTTGTCCTTTGAAGTAGAAGATAGTTATGCCAATAAAGATTGAATGACTGTTTGATAAGAAGGTCATCTTCAGCATGTCATCCATTCTTAGCTCGAAACACACACACACAATACATAAACATTCTTCAGTGAGATTAAGTCTTCTTACAAACTTATGCTCAACTGGTTTAATCCTAGCAAAATGGAAAAAAATGATCTGATTCTCCTTTTGACCTGAGACTTCCTGCCACATTGGCTGAAACAGGACATTTCTCAGAAAGTTGCTTCTGTGGTGTGCTGTGTCTTGTCACTAATTCCTTTCTCTTCCTAATGTGACTGATCACCAATCATCCATAAGCTTGAGCTAAGTCTCTTAGGAAGATTTAAATGTAGTTTTCCCCAGGAGAGTTTTATACCAAAGACATAATTACACATTGATCTTGTCACAAATCCTTATGCCAGTACTGATTTCCATCTCAGATTCTTTCAAAACACAAGAGAATATTACACAGTTGCAAAAAACAATGTCGATTTCTACTGGAAATTTTTCATAGATTAGAGAATGTTATCATTTGAAATGCCTAATTTTAGAGATGTTTTAAATTCTTTGATGCTTTAAAAGGTTTATATATCTCTGTATACAGTGTCATCTTTTGATAATTTCTTTTGTAATACTCCAAAATATAGCACTGTGCCCAAGAAGGCAGGTTTAAGAATCCTGGATTTGAATTCTGGCTCTGCTACTTACTAAGCGTGTGATTTGTCCTTTTTCTATATTAATTTTCTCATCTGCAGAATGAGGGTGGTAATATTATTTACCTAATAGATTATATAAATAAAATAATTTATTTACAGGGCCCAGAATAGCCTTTGATTTGTAAACATATACTACATTATTCCTATTTTATGG
Source organism: Macaca fascicularis (assembly GCF_037993035.2). Taxonomy (NCBI): domain Eukaryota; kingdom Metazoa; phylum Chordata; class Mammalia; order Primates; family Cercopithecidae; genus Macaca; species Macaca fascicularis. Next base: position 90,743,446 of record NC_088388.1, on the reverse strand, counting down.
ATGAGGATACTAAAGTATATACTGCAAACTGAATCTCTGTTACACAGTCTCTCTTGCGTAACTATTCATATATCTTAACTATAATTTTAATAAAAAATTTCACTTTCTTGTCCTAATCATGGCATTATGAGAAAAGTGGCCTTTCACAAAAGCTGGGGGTAGATTTTAGCAATTTCTAGCAGTACATAAAGTGTGACAAAAGGCTACCACATTAAGAAGTAACTTATCCTCTCCATTTCATGTGTTTGCAAAAACTAAAGAATAAAAGTAAATAAATAAAAAACTAAAGGAGAAACAAAAATGTTTGAAGAAACTAACGTTTGAAGGTACAATGTCTTTTAAAATGCTGTTTTTAGGAAAATTGAACTTAAATATCAGGAAAGCTTATTTTATTAATGTTTGTAAGGTCACTGAAAACTTTTGAGATGTCTTTTGTCGTGACGTTTTTACAAAAATTATGTTTTCTGAGATTTATTACCATGATATATGAAATTCTAGTTAGAATTTCTATTCAGCTAGAGGACTCTAGGCAAAACACGTATTGTAGGAATTCAGCATTCCTTGCTGATTGTTGTTTAGCTGATTGTTGATTGTCTTGAAGACACTCTACATATGTGTCCTATTTCTGTTTTTCTCTCTGGTGCCTGACCTTTACTGGGAATGAATTCAAAGGACCACTTGAACTTCTACCTTTCTCTCTTCCCCCATGATAAGCAAGTAACCAGACCTGAGTGCCCTGCAAGAAAATTTTCTCTTTCACTTAGATTGTGATATTTCTATGATGATTAGCATTGTGAAAGATAGTCCTGAGATCCTTACTATTTATTCCTCTTAACTTTAAAAAATTGCTGTCAATTTAAAGCTCCCTGATCTCATAATGAGGCTGTATCAGAAAAATAATATATAAATAAATAAACCCATTTTACTTTTCAGATTGGCAAGTCTTTTCTGTTGTGATCAGGTGCTATTGACATATTAATAATTAACCAACTCACTGTGTATTATCGGTCTGGGTTTTCTAAAGAAATAGAACTAGTAGAATAGAGATAAATATAGAAGAGGAAATTTATTATGGGAATTAGCTCATGTGATTATGGAGGCCTAGAAATCCCATGATATACTGTTTAGAAGCTGGAGAACCAAGAAAGCTGGTGGTGTAATTCATTCTGAAGCCAAAAGCTGAAAGGAGAATAAAGAGTATGTACAGGTAGGCTGCATATATAATTTCCAGAGTCTGAAGGCCAGAGAACCAGGAACTCTGATGTCTGAGGATGGGAGAAGCTGGAGGCCCTAGCTCAAGAGGGGGGAGAATTTACCCTTTCCTCACCTTTTATTCTATTACGGCTCTCAATGGATTGGATTGGATGATGCCTGCTCACATTGATGAAGGCAATAGTCTTTACTCAGTCTACTGATTCAAATGCTAATTTATTCCAGAAACACACTCACAGACATGCCCAGAAATGATTTACCAGCTATCTGGGTATCCCTTAGCCCAGTCAAATTAACCATTTAATATGCTCTTGTAATTTTACCTAATTAAATTTTCTTAATCAGTATTTGGCACAAGCTACAAAATGTGCCAAGTGCTTGAAGCTCATTTAATTCTTACAATGCATCTATGTATCTATGAGATAAGTATTATCATCCTCATCATTGTCATCATTGCTATCTATAAGTGAGTAAACAACAACAAGAGTGATTAAATAACTGAGGACTCTCAGTTAATAAGCCCAGTGCAATGTACTGAACTCTGTGTCTCTGACTCTAAAGCCTATGCTTTCACTCCGCGGGCTCAGTTCTCCAACTCTGCATCACTTCAAACCTCCATTTACTTTCTTAACTCAGGCAACATTATACATTATGAATCCATGTGTTTGACATAAGAATCTTGTGATAGAGTTAGATATATGCCTTCTGTGAAATATTCCTATTTATATCTATGAACAACCTTGGAACAAACTCTTTATGAATAAAACATTTCATGAATAATTGATATAATATGTAGGTAAATCCCTGTGCTACCTATGGGGGTCAGAGTATTTTAGTTATTTTTGAGAGTCTGAGAATGATCACATTTTCAATGAAAATTTCTCGATACTAACACATGTCCTAGTCATTATGTGGTCTCGGAAACACATGTTTATTCTGGCAATTGACCTCATTTGTTTGGTATTATCATTTGCCTGATCTGAAGATTAAACAACTGGTACAACACAGGTGAACATAATTCCAGTGGGTGCCATTGAACATTCCTTTATATATGAAAGTCTTGAGTGTCAGTGCTCACTTTATGGGCTTGGCAATTCTTCATTCTCTGGCATCCTCTGCAGACAATAATCAGAGCTAGTAGGACTGAGCTAGGGGTTCATGAGAGGCAGGCACCGATAGCTTGACAGGTGTTGTTGTTGTTGTTGTTGTGTGTGTGTGTGTAATTTTTATCATATGGTTCGAGACTTTGGAAATTACCTGCTCGCTTATATTATAGAGGCCCTTTGAAAATCCAGTTAGTATTGGAGCTTATCAGGGACTCATTGTATCTAGCTTTCTACCTTCTGAATAAAAGAGAAAAAGAATGATTTTTACTCAAATGAGGCACTAAATTTCAAAAAGAATTTTAGAGCATAGGTTCTGCATAATATTGATTAATTGTCTTCTATTGCAATGTTATATGTCACAAAATATACAAAGTAACAGACATAGAAATGATTCAGTGAAACAATTTTATAAAGAAGATATATATGTATTTATTTGATCACTTATGTATTTATTTTATTATTTAATAATATATGGAGCTGAAATTAGGTAACAATCTTCTAGGTACTAGTGATTAAAAGATAAATAACACAAGATACTAGACTTTGAAGAGACTATGGTTTCATAAAAGAGACAGACATGTAAAGAGCAAATTGTAAGAAGTGTGATTAGTTGCAACACCTGCCTATACAAAATACATGTGGCAACATTTTCCATGTCAGTATGAAGGTTTCAGAGGCATCATTTTCAATGGTGGCATAATGGAGTGCTAAGTAAATATTTCATTGTAGTATTGGCCATTTCTAAAGTTTAGTAAATTAATGTTTCTATCTTAATATTATATTTTGATAAATGATGCTCTAGTGAATATTTTAATTTTTTTCTGCATTTTCTGTTGGCATAAATAATTAGAAAGGTTATTGCTAAGTCAATGGATATTAAAATTGCAAGACTCATGATGTATGTATTGGTCCGTTTTAATGCTGCTGATAAAGACATACCCGAGACTGGGAAGAAAAAGAGGTTTAATTAGTCTTACAGTTCCACATGGCTGGGGAGGCCTCAGAATCATGGCAAGAGGTGAAAGACACTTCTTACATGATGTAGGCAAGAGAAAGATGAGGAAGAAGGAAGAGCAGAAATCCCTGTTAAACCCATCAGATCTCATGAGATTTATTCACAATCATGAGAGTAACACAGGAAAGACCAGCCCCCATGATTCCATTACTTCCTCCTGGGTCCCTCCCACAACATGTGGGAATTCTGGGAGATACCATTCAAGTTGAGATTTGGGTGGAGACACAGCCAAACCATATCATTCCACCCCTGGCCTCTCTGCATCTCATGTCCTCACATTTCAAAACCAATCATGCCTTCCCAACCATCTCCCAAAGTCAACTCATTTCAGCATCAATCCAAAAGTCAAAAGTCCAAAGTCTCATCTGAGACAAGGCAAGTCCCTTCTGCCTATGAGCCTGTAAAATCAAAAGCAAGCTAGTTACTTCCTAGATACAATGGGGATACAGGTATTTGGTAAATACAGTTGTTTCAAATGAGAGAAATTGGCCAAAACAGAGGGGTTACAGGGCCCATGCAAATCTGAAATCCAGCAGGGCAGTCAAATTTTAAAGCTCCAAAATGATCTCCTTTGACTCCAGGTCTCATATCCAGGTCATGTTGATGCAAGAGGTGGGTTCCCATGGTCTTAGGCAGCTCCGTCCCTCTGGCTTTGCAGGGTACAGCTTCCTTCTGGCTGCTTTCATTAGCTGGTGTTGAATGTCTGCTGCTTTTCCAGGTGCACAGTGCAAGCTGTTGATGGATCTATCATTCTGGGATCTGGAGGACGATGGCCTTCTTCTCAAAGCGCCACTAATCAGTGCCCCAGTAGGGATTCTGTGTGGGGGCTCTGACCCCACATTTCCCTTTGGCACTGCCCTAGCAGAGGTTCTCCATGGGGGATCCGACCCTACAGCAGACATTTGCCTGGGAATCCAGGTGTTTCCATACATATTCGGAAATCTAGGAGGAGGTTCCCAAACCTCAATTCTTGACTTCCATGCACCTCTGCAGGCTCAATACCATGTGGAAGTTGCCAAGGCTTGGGGCCTCCACCCTCTGAAGCCATAGTCTGAGCTCTATGTTGGTCCCTTTCAGTTGTGGCTGAAGTGGCTGGGACACAGGACACCAAGTCCCTAGGCTGCACACAGCATGGGGACCTTGGGCCCAGCTCATGAGACCACTTTTTCCTCCTGGGCCTCTGGGTCTGTGATGGGAGGGGTGGTGGTCTCTGACATGGCCTAGAGACATTTTCCTCATGATCTTGGAAATTAATATTAGGCTCCTTGCCACTTATGTAGGTTTCTGCAGCTGGCTTGAATTCCTCTTCAAAAAATGGGTTTTTCTTTTCTACTGCATCATCAGGCTGCAAAGTTTCTGAACTTTGATGTCCTGCTTCCCATTTAAAATGGAATGCTTTTAATAGCACCCACGTCACCTTTTGAATGCTTTGCTACTTAGAAATTTATTCCGCCAAATACGCTAAACCATCTCTCTCAAGTTCAAAGTTCCACAAATCTCTAAGGCAGGGGCAAAATTCTGCCAGTCTCTCTGCTAAAACAACAAGAGTCACCTTTGCTCCAGTTCCCAACAAGTTCCTCATCACCATCTGAGATCACCTCAGCTTGGACCTTATTGTTCATATAATTATCAGCAATTTTGTCAAAGCCATTCAACAAGTCACTAGGAGGTTCCAAACTTTCCCAGATTTTTCTAACTTCTTCTGAGCCCTCCAGACTGTTCCAACCTCTGCCTGTTGCCCAGCTCCAAAGTCACTTCCACATTTTTGGCGATCTTTTCAGCAACGCCCCACCCTACTGGTACCAGTTTAGTGTATTAGCCCATTTTCATGCTGCTAATAAAGACATACCCAAGACTGAGAAGAAAACAAGGTTTAATTGGGCTTACTGCTGCACCTGGCTGGGGAGGTCTCAGAATCATGGTGGAAGGTAAAAGGCACTCCTACATGACAGCTGCAAGAGAAAAATGAGGAAGAAGCAAAAGTGGAAACACTGATAAATCCATCAGATCTGATGAAACTTATTCACTATCATGAGAATAGCACAGGAAAGACCCGCCCCCGTGATTCAATTACCCACCCCCCCGCCCCCGGCCCTGCCAACCATGGGTCCCTCCCACAAGACATGGGAGTTCTGGGAGATACAATTCAAGTTGAGAGTTGGGTACACAATGGAGACACAGCCGAACTATATGAATACATATTAGAAATTTTGTCTTAAATATTATGAATTTATGCCCCTGTAAAATATATGAAACTGCTACTTTCTCTTAATCCTTGACCAATATTATATTGTATATTATAAATGCTATATATTATGAGTTGGAAAAATTCTTGCAAATTTGAAAGTAAAAAAGTATTTCATATTATTTTCTATTTCTTTTATTATTGATATTTTCCCATTTTTGTTATTCAGTTATATTTCTTTTTTGGTGAAGTGCCTGTGTTTGTCCTTTGCTATATTATTTATTGAAGTATTGGTAATTTTCTTATTGATTGTGTAAATTCTTTACCCATTAACAAAATTAAACTTTGACTATTATACATGCTTTAAATATATTTTTATTTTCTAAAGTCTCCCATAAACAAAACCACATAAAGCAAAATATCTATTTTATCGCTAAAATGTGGCAAGAACACAAAGAAGAATAAGGTATGTACCAACACATAGTCTTGTTGGGGGAAGACAAAATACATCACAAACCCCACTAAAATGTGATATGTATTGATGAGAAAATTATGCATACATTGTTCTGATGGAGCAAAAAGAATCACATTGCATTGTGCTGAAAATATGTTTTTGTACTCAACATTCATTTAAAGTTGGCTCAAATACTCCACCATATCTGAATAATATCCTTTGTGTGGGTAAGTGTGAGAATTTAAGTTGAGTTCTTCATGTTTGAATCAGGCTTATTTTATTGTCTTCCCAGAACAAGAACTGTCTTCTGTGTTTGGATAATTTTCTATCATTAAGTTGAGGTGCTGGATGGAGAAGGAAGTATATACTTCCCAGTAAATAACCTCCCACCAGATTTACAGCTGGTGTGGACTCTGACCTAGGTTTGACCCCTTTGTGGGACTCCATTTCACAATAAATTGGGCCAATGGAGAAGCCTCTTGCAGTGGGAGCAGCAGCACCCACAGCACTCTCAGAATCAGCAGCACTGTTCTCCCCCGGCTATAGGCGCACAGTCATCCAAGCCATGGAATCCCAGGATCAGTAGTAGCAGCAGATTCTGTGGCATTATTTGAGCGTGGTTCATCTGTTATGGTCTTTTCTTTCTTTCTGTTTTTTTGCCCATTTTCTTATTTAGGTCTTCTCAACCTGTTGGTGACTTACTCTCTCAGGTGCTCAAAGCCTTCACTTACATTTCTTTTTCAACTCAAATCATTAAGAGTTAATTTTTGTTGCTTGCAGTTAAGCATCTAACTAGTGCATCTAGTGCAGGTATTGTTGCTAGCTAATATGATTCAGAAAAACTTGCCCAATTTAGAGGTTCATGGGTTTGCTCGCATATGTTTTTGGGAGATGGTAAGTGAGATCTTTGGAGGACAAGCTTGTGTCTCAAAGCTCTCCTACAGCTGTTTAGTAGCAAATCTAGGGTGGGAACCTGTGCCTCTTAATAATCAATATTCTTCTGTTTACAGTTTTCCTCAATCCTGGCGCAATGATTTATATGGTTCTCTGACTTCTCTGTGTTTGACTAGGTTACATAATTCACATGCTGTACTTTTTAGGGACAGTTACTTTGTTCTCTCCTCACCCCTGTAGAAAAGGAAAAAGTCTTGTTTTCTACATCCCTAGGTTCCCTGACTGAGACTCTATAAATTAGACTAACAAAAGATGGGTGAATACGAGGAAAACATACAAATTTATTTAATATAATTTTTACATTACACAAGAGTCTTCTTAAGGAAACGAAGACGAAAAGAAACAATTAAGTCCAAGTGTTTTTATACTAGATTTGATGAAAAGTGGAAAGTTGCAGGAAAATGTGACAGGAAACAAAGGTATGAGCTAAGAGCAATAAATTGGGGAAAACTTAGCAAGGCCTGTGTGTTCAGATTCCTCTTGATGGGCCTTTATTTTTGGAAATAAGGATGTTCCTTTTCTCCAGGTATAAGAAAGACACCTCTCACAAGACAGTCTCATGACCTGCTTCAGGGGAGGAGCAGGGAGGCCAGAGAGTCATTCTTTCACCTGCTATTTCCTGGATTCCTTTAGCATAAAACAGTCAACATGGCAAGGCACTGTATTTTGGAGTAATGTGTTTTTTATCAAGTCACCCTTCTTTTCCCCACCACAGCATGGTCCAGCACAGGATCAGGAACACAGAGGTTACCTGACTGATCACACTGGACTGAAGTGAAGCTCAATGGAGTATGTGAAAATAAGCATATTCAAAGGAAAATCAATTTCATTCAGTTAATCAAACATTATATTATACTAAGTAGACCTTGGAAGATGCAATCATGAGTAAGATATGGTTCCTACTATTCAAGGATATCTATATATCTGTATATAAATATATATATAGATATATATCTTAGCCCATTCAGGCTGCTATAACAAATACCAGCCTCAATGGTATACTAGGTAGATCATAAATAGCATAATTTTGTTTCTTGCAGTTCTAGAGGCCCGGTGATCTGAATAAGGGGACTGGCTGACTCAATGTTTGCCTAGGGCCCATTTTCTCACACATAACACCTTCTTATAATCTCCTCCCATAGTGGAGGTAGCTAGCTAGCTCTCTGTGACCTCTTTTAAAAGGGCACTAATCACAATTATAAGGGCTCCACCATCATGACTTAATAATTTCCCCAATTCATGACTTAATTATTTCCCCAAAGCCCCACCTCCTATTTTCCTAATACAATCTCCATGGGGGTTAGGATTCCAACATAGAAATTTTTGGGAGACACAAACATTCAGACAACAGTAGTGTGTATAAGTGTACACGCAAACACACATACATACATATATGTGTGGGTGTTTAAAATCATGGTTTCATAACACTGTATTTTGAAAAAATTTGTTATTACTACTTTTTAAGAGATAGGGTCTTTCTTTGTTGCCCAGGCTAGTGGGTGTAGTGCAGTCGCATGATTTTAGCTCACCGCAGCCTCAACCTCCTAGGATCAAACCTGTAAAATTAAGTTCCTTATAGATGCTGCATATTAGACCTTCATCAGATGCATAGTTTACAAATATTTTATCCCATTCTGTACACTGTCTATTTAACCTTTGATAGTTACTTCTGCTGTTAAAAAGCTCTTTCGTTTACTTAGATCCCATTTGTCAAATTTTGCTTTCATTGTGATTACTGTTGGCATATTCTTCATGAAATCTTTGCCAGTTCCTTTGCCCCGAATGGTATTGCCTAGGTGGTGGTCTTCCAGGGTCCTTACAGTTTTGAGTTTCATATTTGAGTCTTTAATCCATCGTAAAGTGATTTTTGTATATGTTGTAAGGACGGGTCCAGTTTCACTCTTCTGCATATGGCCAGCCACTTATCCAGCATCATTTATTGAACAAGGAGTCTTTTCCCTATTTCTTCTTTTGGTCAGCTTTATTGAAGATCAGATGGTTCTAGGTATGGGGCCATATGTCTAGGCTCTTAATTTCATTCCACTGGTCTATGTGTCCGTTTTTGTATCAGCACCATGCAGTTTTGGTTACTGTAGCACTGTAGTACAGGTGGATATTGGGTAATGTGTTGCCTCCAGCTTTGTTCTTTTTGGTTAAGATTTCCTTTGCTATTCAGGCTCTTTTTTGGTTCCATATGAATTTTAAAACAGTTTTTTTTTTCTAGTTTTGTGAATAATGTCATTGGCAGTTGGTAGTAACAGCAGTGACTCTGTACATTTCTTTGGGCAGTCTGGCCCTTGTAATGATATTGATTATTTCTATCAATGAGCATGGAATGTTGTGCCATTTTTTTATGCCATCTCTGATTTCTTTGAGCAGTGTTTTATAATTCTCACTGTAGAAATCTTTCATATCCCTGGTTAGCTGTATTCCTAGGTATTTCATTCCTTCTGTGGCAATTGTGAATGGGGTTGTGTTTCTGATTTGGCTCTTGGCCTTGCAGTTGTTAGTATATAGGAATGCCAGTGTTTTTTGTACATTGATTTTGTATCCTGAAACTTTGCTGAAGTTGTTTATCAGTTACAGGATCTTTTGGGCTGAGATTATATAGTTTTCTAGATATAGAATAATGCCATTGGCAAACAGGGATAGTTTGACTTCCTCTCTTTCTATTAGGATGCTCTTTATGTCTTTCTCTTGACTGATTGCTCTGGCCAGGTCATCCAGTGGTATGTTGAATAGGAGTGGTGAGAGAGGGCATCATTGTCTTCCCTTGGTTTTCAAAGGAAATGCTTCCAGTTTTTGCCCATTCAGTATGATGTTGGCTGTGGTTTGCCATAGATGGCTCTTATTATTTTCAAGTAAGTTCCATCAATTCCTAGTTTATTGAGTTTTTACCATAAAAAGATGTTGAATTTTATTGAATGATTTTTCTGTATCTATGGAGATAATCATGTGTGTTTTTTTTTTTCTCTGCAGTTCTGTTTGTGTGATGAATCACATTTATTGATTTGCATATGTTGAACCAACCTTGTATCCCACGGAAAATGCCTACTTTATTGTGGCGAATTCGCTTTTTGATGCACTGCTGGATTTGGTTTGCAAGTATTTTGTTGAGGATTTTTTGCATCAGTTTTCATCAGGATATTGGCCTGAAGTTTTCAGTTTTGGCTGTGTCTCTGCCAGGTTTTGGTATTAGGATGATGCTTGTCTCATAGAATGAGTTGGGAAGGAGTCCCTTCTCCTCAGTTTTTGGAATAATTTCAATAGGAATATTATCAACTGTTCTTTGTACATCTAGTAGAATTTGGCTGTGACTCCATCTGTTCCTTGTTTTTCTTCAGTTGGTTGGCTATTTATTACTGATTGTATTTTGGAGTTTATTTTTGGTCTCTGAGTTTTCAGTGTCTTCCTGGTTCAGGCTTGGGAGAGTGTATGTGTCTAGAAATTTATCCATCTCTTCTAGATTTTCTAGTTTATGTGCAGAAAGCTGTTCATAGTAGTCTCTGACAGTTTTGTTGTAGTTGTTGATTTATGCTCCACTGTTTGTGGGGGTCAGTGTTAACATCCCCTTTGTTGTTTATAACTCTGTTTATTTGTGTCTTCTCTTTCATTCTTCTTTACTAGTCTAGCTAATGGCCTGTATATCCTATTAATGTTTTCGAAAAACAACTCTTGGATTCATTGGTCTTTGCAATGGCTTTTCGTGTCTCAATCTCCTTTAGTTCAGCTCTGAATTTGTTTATTTCTTGTCTTCTGCTAGCTTTGGGGTTGGTTTCCTCTTGCTTATCTATTTTGTTTTGTTTTGTTTTGTTAGCTGTGATGTTAGGTTGTTAATTTGACATCTTTAAAACTTTTCATTGCGTGCATTTAGAGCTATAAATTTCCCTCTTAACACTGTTTTAGCTGTGTCCCAGAGAGGTCTGGTATGTTGTGTCTTTGTTCTCATTAGTTTCAAAGAATTTCTTGATTTCTGCCTTAATTTCATTATTTACTCAACTCATTCAGGCGTAGGTTGCTTAATTTCCATGTAATTGTATCGTTTTGTGTAATTTTTTTTAGTATCAAATTCTATTTTTGTTGTGCTGTGGTCTGAGAGTGTGTTTGGTGTGTGTATGTGTGTGTATATATATGCATATATATATATATATATATATTTGGTAATTTGCTGAGGATGTTTTTATGTCTGATTGTGTGGTTGATCTTACACTATGTGCCATGTGGTGATTAGAAGAATGCATTTTCTGTTGTTTTAAAATAGAGAGTTCTGTAGAGGTCTGTCATTTCCATTTGGTCCAATGTTGAGTTCAAGTCTTGAATATCTTTGTTAAGTTTTCTGCCTTAATGGTGTGTTTATCACTATGAGTGGAGTGTTGAAGTCTTCCACTATGATTATGTGGAAGTCTAAGTCTCTTTGTAGGTCTCTAAGAACTTGCTTTATCAATCTGGGTGCTCCTGTGTTGGATGTATGTATATTTAGACAGTTACATCTTCCTGTTGAATTAAAACCTTTACCATTATGTAACACCCTTCTTTTTCTTTTTTGAACTGTGTTATTTTAAAGTCTGTTTTGTCTGAAATTAGGATTTCCACCTCTGCTTTTTTTGTGATTTCCATTTGCTTGATAGATTTTCCAACATTCCTTTATTTTGAGCCTATGGTTGTCATCGTGTGTGAGATGGGTCTCTTGAAGACAGCTTACCATTCAGTCTTGCTTTTTTATCCAGCTTGCCACTCTGTACCTTTTAAATGGGGCATTTCTCCTGTTTACATTCAGGGGTAGTATTGATATGTGTGGATTTCATCCCATCATTGTATTGTTAGCTGATTATTATTCAAGCTTATTTGTGTGTCTGCTTTATACTGTCACTGGTCTGGATAATTAAGTGTATTTTTGTATTGGCTAGTAATGGTTTTTCCTTTCCGTATTTAGTGCTGCTTTTAAGATTTTTTGTAAGGCAGTCTGATGGTAATGAACTCTCTCAGAATTTGCTTATCTGAAAAGGATCTTATTTCCCCTTCACTGAGGAAGCTTAGTTTGGCCAGACATGACGTTCTTGGTTAAAGATGTTTTTCTTGAAAAATGTTGAATATTGCCCCACGATTTTTTCTGGCTTGTAGGTTTGCTGCTGAGAGGTCCGTTGTTAGACTGACAGGATTCTCTTTGTAGGTGACTTGCCCTTTCTCTCTAGCTGCCTTTAACATTCTTTTTTTTCATTTTGACCTTGAAATACCTGATGATTATGTGTTTTGTAGATGATCGTCTTGTGTGGAATACATCAAGGGCTCACTGTATTTCCTGAATTTGACAATTGGCCTCTAGTGAGGTTGAGGAAGTATTCATGGAGGATATCCTAAAATATGTTGTCCAATTTGTTTGCTTTCTCTCTGTTCCTTTTAGGGATGCCAATGGTTTGTAGATTTGGCCTCTTTACATAATCCATATTTCTCAGAATTTTTAAAAATTCCTTTTTATTCATTTTTCTTTATCTTTGTCTAGCTGTCAATTTCAGAGAGCTAGTCTTCATGCTCTGAGATGCTTTCCTCAGCTTGGTCTCTTCTACTGTTAATACTTGTGATTACACTGGGAAATATTTTTTCAGCTCTATCAGATCAGTTAGGTTCTTTTTTTATACTGGCTATTTTGTGTGTTAGCTCCTGTATCATTTTATTTTGGTTCTTAGTTTCCTTGGATTGGGTTTTGCTGTTCTGAACCTCAATGATCTTCATTCCTATCCATATTCTGAAATCTATTTCTCTCATTTTGGCTAACTCAGCCTGGTTAAGAAACCTGTTGTTGAACTAATGTTGTTTGAAGGACCTAAGACACTCTGCCCATTTGAGTTGCTGGCATTCTGCTATTAGTTGTTTCTCATCTCTGCATGTGAGTGTTCCTTCAACTGCTGGGCTCACTCTGATTTGACGTGTTCAGGTGGGGGTAGGGTGCTTGTGCTTTAGTCTCAGGTCAGGTGGCCCTGACCAGTGAGGAGAAATGAGGGCAGGGACCTGCATGGAGAATAGACTGGTCACTTTTCCATGAGGTGGGTGATCTGTGCTGGGAGTCTGGACAAGACCCTGGTCCCCTTGGATTCTCCAGAGTGAAGACAGCAAGGGCAAAGGCTGTAAGACAGCAAAGATGGAAACTCGCCCCTCCCACTGTGAGCTGTGTCTCAGGGAGTTGCAGAGATGCTACTGGCTCCGTAGTCATGGTGAGTGAGCGTGGCTGCAGACCCAGGCTGGGAGGACCTGCCAATAAGGAGATATGAGAGGGGGACCCACATAATAAACAGTTTGGCCACTTCTGTAGGACTGTTCAGTATGCTAGGAGTCTGCTCCAGTCCCTAGTCACCTTGAATTCTCCAGCACCTGAAGGTATCAGCAGCGAAGGCTGTAAAACAGCAACAATGTCCGCCTGCCTTTCCCTCTGAGAGCTCCATCCCAGGGAGGTACGGACCTGTTGCCAGCCTGTACACAACAACAGGGGTAGTTGTAGACCTTGGTTGGGAAATGTCACTCAGTGAAGTGAAATGGAATCAAGGACTTGTGTGAAGAAGCTATCTGGCCGCTTCTCCATAGAGCTGCTATGCCAGGGGACTGCTTCAGTCCCTAGACTCTTTGGATTCCCTAGAGCCTGGAGGTAACAATAGCTAAGTCTGTGAAACAGCAAAGATGGTGGCCTGTCCCTGCCCCTGGGAGCTCTGTCCCAAGGAAGCTCAGAACCATTGCCAGCTGGAAAACACTGGTGAGGGTAGTCGGTGACCCAAGTTGAGAGGTCCCTCCCAGTGAGGAGAAGCAGGGTCAGGAACCCACATAAAAAAGAAGTCTGGTCACTTTTCCATAGGGTAGCTTCACCAAAAACAACAATAGCTAAGGCTGCAAAACCATAGAGACAGCAGCCCACCTCTTCCTCTGGGTGCTCCATCTCAGGGAGGTATAATGCTGCTAATGGTGACTGGCTGGAGTTCCAAGCCAGGGGGTCTTATCCTGAGCAGTGCTGTGGAAGCGGGGCCTGCAGACTGTCACCACTCAGCCTCCTGGATTCAACCCCTTTCCTAGGGGTACATATGGGTGTCTAACCTCCCACTTTGCCAGAGCTGTGACTGCTTTTGCCAGGAAGTTTAGGTATCTAAAGCTCCCAGGGCTGTGCTTGTGACTGAGTGGCTGCTCTGCCAAGACACCATGTGTGTCTTCGTGTCAGGCTGCAGGCCCTAGTGGATTGGGTTCATGTGGAGATCTCCCGACCCGAGGATTGCAAAAATCTATGGGAGAAGCATGTGTCCCCAGGGTCACTTGGTCACTCACTCATTGCTTCCCTGGGTAGGGAAGCCCCCGGCTCTGTGTCTCTCTCACATGAGCAGTCATCCTGCCTTGCTTTTCTCCATTCTCCTTGGGTTGTTTTTTTGATGAATCCCAGTGTGTGTACCTGGATGTTTCAGTTGAAGCTGCTGTATTTACTTACCCCTTCTATTTCTCTCTGTGAGAGCAGCACACACTGGATTCTTCTAATGGGCTATCTTGGCCAGTCTCCCCATCTATGATTAGACACATAAATACCATTGTGTTACAATTGCCTGCAGGATTCAGTATAGTAATATGTTGTATAGATTTGCAGCCTAGGGGCCATAGGCCATACCGTATAGCCTTGGTGTGTTGTAAGTTATAGCATGTAGGTTTGTGCATTTCTCAGAAGATATCTTCATTGTTACGAGACACATGACCTTGCCTAAACACATACACACACACACAAAAAAACACACTCATATATATATATACACACATATATATGCAGAAAGAAGTAAGCTTTCTATATAAAGCAGATAATAAATGAAATCATTTGACTTTTTTTTCCTCTGATCTAATAATTTTTATACTAGTTAGTTCATCAGAATGCAGTGAGTTTGGCAAATTCCTTTATATTACCCTTTAAAAAATTCATTACTCAGAAAATGATTTGTGATGCCTTTAAGAAAAAAATAGATTTTTAATCATGCTATAGGACTGATATATTCAACATTTCTGGTTAAAATAACATTAGCTCAAATCCAGCTAACCATTTGAGTAATAAGTCAAACGGAGAGAAGGAGTACTGAGGTTAATTATACACTTTTTCTGCAGTTCTGTAATTGCTTCCTTCATTTTAATTTTGCATCCCTAGGTAAGCTTGTGGTGGTTTGAATCCCATGGTCCAATCTACTGTGTGTCAAAAATTGCCCATACTTCTTTCACTCCCCCTTAGAGAAGTTAGCCCTGGCTTCCAGCCCAGTAGGCACAGCAGGACACCATGAGTACTTACTGAATTAACACTAAAGGGAAATGCGTTTGAGAATGTCTTTTTCTGATAGGAGTTGATTCTGGAGATATGTGCTTTTGTGGCTATCAGTATGAGTAGAAAATTTTTATTACAGATTTCAGTATGGTTGTCATATGAAAACATCAAATATGACTTAATGATTCATTTAGGGTACAGTGGTGTCCATTTACCAATGGGGCATTTATTCCAAGACCCCAGGGGATGTCTGAAACCACAGATAATAGAAAATCATATATATATATATGATTATATATACATGCATGATATATATATATGATATATATATCTCTCTCTCTCTCTCGTGTTTTTTCCTATCCATACATACCTATAAAAGTTTAATTTCTAAATTAGGCATGGTAAGAGAGCAACATTAAATAATGTAAAATAGAACAATTATAATAATATACTATAACAAAAGTTATGAGAATGTGGTCACTTTCAAAATATCTTGTACTGTACTACAAGTAATTGAAATCACTGAAAGTAAAACCACTGATAAGGTAGGGCATATACGTATTTTAAACTCAGAAATGTAAAATTGTTTTATTATTTTTTACCTTTTGTGACTTTAATATATGAGCATTACACAGAATTCTAATATGTATGTCCTAAAGTCTTCCTTACATTTATCCTGAAATATACAGTCTAAATATTTATCAGTCTAAGTTCCGAATTAGATGGGAATGTATTTGAAGGAGCTAACTGAGTGTTGCTTCCTGGTATGAAATTTCAATGTACAGGAGAAATACAAGAAGAGTGTTATTTATTAATGGCTGCTAACGGCTCCTAAGTGCACAGTCTTTAGCGGAACAATTACTGTCTTGTTTTGAAACTTCAACAGAGGATAATCTTTTCACATGTAAATTGGTATTTTCTGCTTGGACATAAGTAGTCTTCCAATTTGTGACATTTTACAGTTCTTCTTCTTCCCAGGTCGTCACATGATGACTCAGTAGGCTAGCAGGCAGTGGGCAAATGAACTAACTTCAGGCCTATTGTTTTCTGACTATGCATGTGAGGTTCCCTCCCCACTGCTCAGCCCATATATCCACCAACTGGCGGTGAAAAGCCAACAGCAACAGCAGATCGCCTGTACCCATGGTGCTTTCACTCTTATCTATTATGTGAGAGAGAAGAGGTCTGTGTGTACAGACGAGCCATGTAAAATGGAAAGGAGAAGTGAGAAAGAACTCCAAATCATCAGTCTGCACAAAAGGCTCTGTAATTACCCAGGAGACATTACGCAGCTAGTAAAATAACCCTGAAGGTTATTTATCTTTTGATTTATTTGTTTGTTTGTTTGTTTGTTTTAGATATGGCATCTCTCTATTTTGCTCAGGCTGGACTTCGACTCCTGGCCTCAAGCAGTCCTCCCATCTCAGCCTCCAGAGGAACTGGAACTACAGGTACTTGCCAGCACACACTACAGGGTCATTTCTAAAGAGATATTTTAAACTTATTTTGAACAATGGTAGCATAATGAGATAAACACATAGCTCTTAAAAATGACTCCTGCCAAAGGGTCAGAACTTACTTGGTTGTACGAATTGAGCACAGGGTTATGAATGCAGGCTTTAAGGTTTAACTACTTGGGATGGAGTCCTGGCTTTAATACTTCCTTTCTGTGTGAGCTTGTGGGTTACTTAACCACTCTATGCCACAGTTTCCTTATTATGCAGCATTAATAGTTATACATAATACATAACTCACAGGCTGGTTGTAAAAATTAGATGAGTTAAAATGTATCAGTGTTCTGAAAAAGACCTGGTTAGTAAGTGCTGGTTATTATTATCATTATTGCATATAATATTTAAAAATGTTAGCTTATAGAAACTATATACATTTCTTAAAATTCTTTCAGAATAATTGGTAAGCTGAAATAACAAGCAAATCAAGTGATAGAAAAAATATCTTTATGATTTGCTTTAATTTGGTTTTATATATTTCCTTCTCTGTGTGGTATATTGGTAAGGGAATGTAACTTGGATTTGAATTTTGGTATCTTTGCCTACTTACCAGCTGTATGAACTTTACTAATTTACTGCAGTTCTCTTAGCATTAGTTTCCTCATTTAAATGTAGGTATAATCCTCCATTTCTCAGAATATTGATGTGAAGTCTGACTGTGATAGCATATGAAATTATTATTAGCTAGTGCCTAAGCACAGAATAGCTACTTAAGTGATGTTTGTTCTTTTCTCCCTGTATCAAAATCAATACAATTTCACTTTAGGCACAAAAAAATCAAAGTTTTGCACTTTCAAAAGAAGTTTTATATCATATTTACTAAGTAAAAATACTCAGTTATATGCTCAATGTAAACACAAATGTGAGAGGAGTATGGAGATATAAAAATTACCTAACGTTCTAGTATTCAAAGTAGATCACTTCTAACATATCTTTCCCACTTATTGCCCTATCCATCTATAAACATTTAGATTTATGAGTAGATTGTTGGATAAATAGGCTCACAAAATATATATTATTCTGTACTTTGATTTTTTTTCCTTGTGATGAATATATTGTGAATATCTTTCTGGTTCCATGTATGCAGACATGTAACATTATTTTTAACTATATAATATGCCATTTACATTTCTTACATAGTTTACATAATTAGCATCAAATTGACAGATAATTTGGTAATCTTTCCAATATGGCTCTATTAAAGCAGTGCTGCAACAGTGCATGTACATGTAACATACATGCACATATATCTTTTTGCACTTTAGCAAATTTCTACATGTAAGTCCTGAATAGCAGAATAGCTGCAGGAAAGTAGACACACAGTTTGCGTTTTGATGCAATTTCTTATCCTAATTGCTAATGTTTATTAGGTAACTAGTCAGAACAAGCATCATATTTTTTTGCTTTTCTTCTTACAGTGATACAGCCACTTATAGCACCCAATACTCTCTCAATAAATTCCAAATATTATAATTACGTTAATTTGCATTTTATTTTATTTCTACTTACCTATTTATTTGTAAAACTTTTGTGTTATAGGAATAGCAGAGTTAATTAAATGTGAGATTTTTAGTTCTTTTGATTGGAATCTGTCTATATGGCTTTTATATGGAGTATAACTATTTCTGTGCCATATTTTGTGGAAAAGCATATTCAATTGAAATCATTAGAACTTATTTCTCCTTTTGCAAATGTAGTCTATTGTATACAAAAGGGTAATGGGAATTACGTCTGTGTGTGTATATATCTGTATGTATCTATTTATATATAAATATGTATATGCTTGTATATAGTCATGATGCATATACAGACATATATACATAATATTACTTAAGAAAAACCCTATCTTATGTTTTCATTTGACAGAACTGAAACTCTTTGTTAAAAAAGAGTTGCCTTTGTTCCTTGTTTAAGCATTAAGCTTTAGCTACATTATATTAACTCTTATAATTGTCCTTATCTGTCAAAACGTGTGCAATCTATAGCATGTAGAATTAGAAATTCAAAATGAAGTATTTAGAAAAATAAATTTCTATAAGCCATCTGTGAGCAATTTAAAAATGAGTTGGATTTGTATATAAGCAAATATTGAACTGATATCCAATCATCATATTTGTTTATTTTTTGTCATGGTTGATGGCCCTATCACTTATCACTTGTGAGCAGTCATATGGGAGGCAATAGAGTGAAGCAGTTAAAGCTGTGAGCTCTGGAGCTAGACTTTCTGAGTTCAAATCCCAGTCCTGCCAAAGGCTCATGGGGGTGAATTACTTCACTTCTCCATGCCCTATGTTATCTTGAAAAATGGTGATAATAAGAGTGATCACTTGATAGGGTTACTGAGAAGATAAATGAGTTAATATAGTAAAAGTCTTAGAACAACGCCTGACCCAAAGGGCCAGTAAATAGCACATAGTCTCCTTAAAAGATGCTTTTTCCAATTTCCTCCCCTCTACACCCTGTTAACCTTCAACACTTGGTCTGTGAAACATTTTCATAGTAAGAGTTAAGTTTTCCTTCTGTGTACCAGTGGAGATGTATTAATCTTATTGCAATTAAATATTTTTATGATAGTTACAAAAGTGCAACATAGCATAGAGCAAAGTAGAGCTCTAGAATCAGAAATAGTTGGGTTTGAATTCTGTTTGGTCATTTACTTATTCTGTTACCTTGAGGGAGATACTATGCATAGTGTCCAATAAAACAAAGATATGCAATATCTAGGAATAGTGACTAAAAACGGTAGATGATCACAACCAACATTTTTTCCCCTAATAAATGTGAAATTATAAATGGCAAGACTATGTCTTACTTATCTGTAAGCTTGATTGGAGCTTAGTTAAAGACTACATGTGTCCAATTTTACTTATTCATATCATGATTTAAGTCAAATTGACACATTCACCCAGGTTATCTGGCATTAGGCATTGTTGGATCCTAGGAGTTAAATAATGTCATTGATACAGTGTCCTGCTTTATTTCCTTCTGGATGGTCCTATTTTCAGGAAGGCACTCCTTTTTTTGTGGAAAGACAATTGCCAGTAAAACCAGGCTTCTATATTTTCCTGTCAGCAGTAACAATGAAATAAAATGCTTCCTTTTCAAAAATCCCAGCCAGTGTTCCAGAATTGAGTACCATTGGCTTTGGTTGCTGAGGCCCGCACCTCTCCCCAGAGCCAGAAAGTTCAGACCCACAGTGAAGAAGAAGTTCATTTGTAGGAAAATGGTAGCGTTCTACCCAGAAAAAGTGTGAGAAGATGTCCAAAGGTCATCTTTGGATGGAGATGCTAAAGGCCCCTTTGTGAACACAGACATCTGCCATATAATTGACTGTCTCTTCTGCTAGTGTCATTATTCAAGCCATATATCACCTTAATGTCATCAGAGAATATCTCCCTCACCAACTCTCAGCCACTGACGTTTACTCTGAAAAGACCAGATTACATGGCCAAAGCCCATTTGTGCTGTAAAGAGGCATGAGCAGCAAGTCAAGGAAGACATTAGGGGTGCTATTGTCTGGCTGTTTGTCCCCTCATCCCCATTCTTATGTTGAAATCTTATCCTCCAAGGTGATGGTATTTGGAGGTGATGCCTTAGTGCTCTTATCAAAGAAACCCCAGCCATCCGGCTAGCCCATTTCACCATGTGAGGACACAGCAAGATGACACCACCTATGAAGCCAAAAGCAGATCCTCACCAGACACTGAATCTGCCAGCACTTTGATATTAGACTTCCCAGCCTCCAGAACTCTGAGAAACAAATTTATTTTGTTTATAAGCTATCCAGGCTATGGTATTTTGTGATAGCGGCCTAATGGTTCAAGACAGAGGAATGACTGCTGAAGCTGGAGTTGGGATGAAGTTCAAAGGACATTTTAGGTATGCCACTCTCACCCAGACTGATATCAGTCAAAGAAAAAAGTGGTTAAAAAGAGTTAGCAGAAAAATATCTTCATATTATAGGCTGTTATAATTAATGGGTAATAGAAAGGGTTATATTAATTCAACAAAAATTTGAGTACCTATCATCTGTTGGACTCTGTGATGAGAAGAACAACTAGTTCTCGTGTTACCTCTCTGTTCTACTAGTTTCTGTTCTTTTCTTCAAAGCACTTTCGACAATATTTTGCTATTTTTTTTGTTTATTTAAGATCTATTCTAAATGAATTTCATAAGGAAAAATAACATGCCTGCTTATTATTCAGCCTATACCAGGATTTCTCAGCCTTAGCACTACTGACATTTAGGGTCAGGTAAAACTTTGCTCTGTGGGCTCATCTTCTGCACTGTAGAATGTTTAGCAGGGTCCCTGATCTTACCAACTAGATGTCAGTAACATCCTACCGTCTACTACCCATAGCTAGGGCAAACAAAAAATTCTTCAGACATTCCCAAGTGTACCCAGAAAGAAAAAATTGCTCCTAGTTGAAACCACTAGTCTATACCCATCACTCAGCACAGAGCATGGCACATACTAGGCATAGAGTATTATTTATTTAAAGAAATAATCCATGATTCCAATTCAAATGCCATTCTATTAGGCAGCCTACTTATTGCTCTTCTACCCCAACAAAGGCAGACATCCAAGGATGAAATACAAGAGTCGGCATGATAGAGTGAAACTATGGACAAAGTGTTCTTTGTAGCATTTTATCTTACTTTTTGTTGGTTATGATTGCTTCTCTTTTTCATGTGAATTGTTACATTTTTTTGAGACTATGTTTTATATTTTACTCTAGTCAATCACCTTATGGTTTTGCTTATGTGCAGGGTGTCTCATATTTTAATTTTCTCTAAAAGGGAGCTCCAAATCTTTGAGAATTTTACATGGACATTTTTATTTCTGTAACTTAGTAGAAATTCATTCTATTCTTTATGTTAGAGTAGGTGGGTTTGGACACACATATAGATGGGAAATAAAATGAACATTGTCTTAATCAACCATAGCTCTTTTGCATTTTATATTTAATGTAATAGATCAGTAGCAGGCACCAGAGTTCTGGTGCTGAGATGGTACTGAACTTGCTGCTTCAAAGTCCTGGAAAACTGAAACGTGCAGATTGCTGGGTCCTAGTTTCAGATATTTTATTCATTTGTTCTGAAGTGGGACCCAGAAATCTGTGTCTTTAAAAAAGTACTCAAGGGACTAAGATATGTAGCTCATTTTGGAAAACATTTTGTAGTAGAAAGACTCTTCACATATGAAATTAATTCTTATTTGAGGTGACCCAGTTAGAAAGTATTTTAATCTCTTATGCAACCTTCTATCAGTTAGTAGTCAAAGTAGTGCTGCCAATTCTTGCCTACTAGGAGCAAAGTAAGTGCTAAAAGATATTTGTGGCCTATTGAAGAATCTGTTTTTCTCTTTGTTTGCAGTTGCACTGCATGTTTAATTTTGTTTTATGATAATGGCCGTTCATGACTCTTGCTTTCTTTAAAGATTGCAGAAAATGAATTATAGTTTTGTTGTGTTCCTAGTTGGATAATGAACAGAACAATTAGCTGCTTGCTGACTTAATTTCCCAGTGACCTCTTGGACCATCTTTAGAACAGCTTCTGGGCCCATGGTCACAGGTGTTTTCAGGTATAAACTGCTAGCGCATGGAAGGAAAAGCCTTTTTCAAAATTTAAGTTCCATACATTCATTTCATGGAGACCAGACTGAGCTATGAAGACAAAATGCCATCATCATTTCTTCCAGGATTTCGTGTGAATCACAATTGTAAAGCTATTTGTCTTCCCAGAATATTTCTCTAGCTTCATTGAGGTTCTGGGCTCAAAATTTGGATTTATGACATTACCAAAAGAGAATACTGATTTGCACATTTGCCTGAGTAACTGTGATTTCTAGAAGGCATTTTGATCTCCCAGTTCATCTAGAAAAGATTTGCTATTCCCTTAGACACTATGACTCATTTCTCACTACTTTCCTCATCAACTATAACTTTATATTAGAACAATTTTGATAATTAATTTGCCTATAATGTTTTTCTTTTCCAGAAAATCTTACGGAGAAAAGATGATTACACTCTGTTTTCTTACCATGAACCTACTTTTTCTCTTGCTCAGTCTGATGCAATGTAATATCTAGTGACTTTGAAGTTAACACACCTGGCGATGACTGTCTAAGAATGTTCTAGGAATAACGGTTGATGTAAATGCTCACTTCAGGATCACTGATGTTAGTGTTAATACGCCAGGGGACCTGTCCGCTTGAGGAAGATTAATGACTGTTCCTGTCACATATACAGTTTATAGTTGCAGTCAATCACTTTGGATCATCTAGATAATTTTACAATAACTGTAATTGACGTTTTGGCTCAAGTAATTCAAACTCCGTCCTTGCTAAATTTATCTAATGCATGTTCCCTACATCAGGAAATTTTTACATTTACTAAGACTTGTTGTATTTTACGTGGATGTTCGTATACCCTTCCAATCCTGTGTAATGGAATCACAGGGTCTTCTCATTGCAAGTTACTCTTAGCAAGTATGAATTCTATTCCTTTTTCGATATTCATAAAAAATTAACGCCAAGAAATGTTGACTTAACTTAGGTCAAAGTACCTGAAAGTGTTGCATCCAGATCTCTTTTACCTCCTTGTCCAGTCTTGCTTGGCTGATAGTTAAAATATAGCCACCATTTATTCAGGGTGGGATATGTGCCACCAAGAGCTTTAAAGCCCAATGATCATGCTTCCTTTCTTCCTCCAATGTAGTGGAAGCTTTACTGTAGATTTTATGAAACTGGAGTTTTAGCCTCTGGAATTCTGACTTAACAGAGGTATGTATTTTTTTCTGAGCTAAGCCCTGGTAATGCTGACATTTATAGAAACACATTTTCTGCACGTAAGGTATTTTATGTACTGAAAGAGATAGATAAACGAGGACCTATACCTAATGCATAACTATTATTTAGTATGGTCAATGGTATTTAGAAAATGGCTTGGGAGTATAGTTTATGAGAGAAAATTAATTTGACCTTCCCTGGGTGGAGGGTACACAACACTAAAGATAAGATATGAACTTGATCCTTGAAGGTGGAGAGGGACGAATAGATACATCTGCCAGGTTGGCCAAGTAGGCACCACAGAAAACATAAAACACTTCAGATACAGGGCATAGCATCAATGAAGAATTGAGAATAGGAGCTTAAGGTTTCCTTTGAAGGTAGATTTTGTCTGAGGCTGCCTTGTTTTCTCCATAGTACTTAGCACAATGGTAAAAACAAGCTAAGCACTCAATAATGCTTATTAGATGAAGGAAATGCTATTTTCTACTAAGTGTCCAAATTTAAAGAGGCAAGGAAGTCATTTTTCCAAATTGGCTTTTAAATAAAGATGAAGATCTACAATTAGGAGGGTAAAGGGACATTTATTAGTAAATGAGTAAATCCATTGATTATAGGGAAGCAATTATTAACCCAGGATGCCAAGCTAAGAAAGCAAAAGGTTGTGCCAAATTAACAAATTTACTACCTAATAAAGTTAAAATAAGGTTAACTAAGTGCATTCAATAAAAGCCAGTAAACTGCCACATAATTAGACTCAAAAGTCAACAAATGCCAGTAGGCACTTTACCAAAGCAAATGAAGAAACTCTTTATAAACTAAGACTTATGGGGCTCAAGCATTTTTATGAACCCAGAGAATGGTGGGGTGAGAAGCTGGTTTGCAAATACAGAAAAGGGTAAAAGGAGAAGAAAGTAATGTAATAAGAGGAGAGAGAGAAAAAGAAACAAAAGATAAATAACAGAAGAAACCTTTAGAGAATGTTTTAGGAACCAGGAGCCCAGTGCAATGGCACCAGAGTGGTAGGAATTGCTCCAAGAGGTTACTATTGCCTCCTTAAGGTCAGATGTTGCCTTTCAGGTTTGAGAATACAACCAGTGGATGGTCTTTATGAATGCCTCAAGAGAATCAGTAGAAAATTTAATAATTGTCAGGAACTGACCTTTGCATACATATGTAGGTTTTCTACTAAGGATTTTGGGAATGATAATTGTATAAATGTAGTATTAAACACATATACTATTCATGGTAACACACAAAATATTTGAGTATAAAGAAAGGTAAACTAATATTAATCTATAGTTTCTAGTTGGTTACTAAGCATCCGGTGCTTAGCTTTGCCTGGCTTAAACCGTAACTTTAAAAAAAAAAAAAAAAAGCAAAAAAAAAAAAAAAAAAGGGTTGGTTATAAAGAAATGTTTCAGATCCCATTCACTGGAATCTGCTATTTTGGTCCCCTGCATCCCTGCATACTTTTTTCTTTTTCAGTAAAATCACAGATCTGGTAGCACAAAAGAAGGTCTTTGTGAGATAACGGCTAGATTATGTTTAACATAACTAAGAAGAAGAGCTTCATGGTTATGTACATGTAACCAGAGAATGTTTCCTCAAAGGACTTTGGACATTTTTTTTGGTTTGCTTTTTCTGTTTTTTAAGTTAATTACTCCTTGAGTTAAACAGACTTAACTTGTAGGTTCTAGAATGATCATCTAACTTGCTTAACAGAAGGCATCTTATTACTTTATTTTTTTTTGTTATTTTTTTTTAATTTATTTTTTATTATTATTATACTTTAAGTTCTAGGGTACATGTGCATAACGTGCAGGTTTGTTACATATGTATACTTGTGCCATGTTGGTGTGCTGCACCCATCAACTCGTCAGCACCCATCAACTCATCATTTACATCAGGTATAACTCCCAATACAATCCCTCCCCCCTCCCCCCTCCCCATGATAGGCCCCAGTGTGTGATGTCCCCCTTCCCGAGTCCAAGTAATCTCATTGTTCAGTTTCCACCTATGAGTGAGAACACGTGGTGTCACACGTATGTTTATTGCGGCACTATTCACAATAGCAAAGACTTGGAATCAACCCAAATGTCCATCAGTGACAGACTGGATTAAGAAAATGTGGCACATATACACCATGGAATACTATGCAGCCATAAAAAAGGATGAGTTTGTGTCCTTTGTAGGGACATGGATGCAGCTGGAAACCATCATTCTTAGCAAACTATCACAAGAACAGAAAACCATCTTATTACTTTAACCCAGCAGAGTTAAGATAACCCTTTAAAATTGTGTGGAAGCTACAAATTTCAATGATAAAAGTATTGTGTTGTGTTAAAACTGCATAGACATATCGAAGAAAGCAGACATAAATAATTTCCAGAAATTTAACTTATTTTTGATAAATTTCCTTTGGCAACTTCTCGGAATTACTTTAGGGCTTAGCTGAGTCAGCTTCTTTTGATTTTTCTACCATTTCTGTGGGCCAGGCTGTTGATTCCTCATGCTACTGGGCCTGATGGACTCTAATATTTGGGCTGGATATTTCATCTCCCACATGGTCTTAGCAGGAAATACTTTCAACACAAGATTCCTGTGTTCAAATATAGAAGGCTGTTTTGGATTTCAGAACCAGATGGAATATGTAAAAATGGCCATAAAAGATCTGGAACTCAAAGTAAAAAAATGATCTGAGAATGAATTCTTATCATAGTGCCTGTGGTCAACTAAAAAACATTAAGATAACCTGGTTGTTCTTAATGTCTGAACAAATAGAAACTCACACAAATGGCCTCTTAAACCAGGGAAAGACATTCTTTCTGTGCTTTCTTAATGTGACTCTATGAACTATGACACCTGTTATGAATCTCTGGTTTCTTTTAACAATAAGCCTACGAGAAAATGAAATCCACTTGGAAGGTAAAGCAAAACAAAACTGTGAAATGACTCATGAAGATATAGGAGATGTCTTAGAATATTTGCATTTTAGTAGAAGATGATTAGGAACAAAGCTATTAATACATGGCACTTAAGTAGAAATGTTTATTTTAAATCAAGTACAGTATCTACTTTAACAGGAGAATGCTAAGTATGAAGCTAATAGTCCATAAACATTTAACAAGAAACAAAACAAGCCCAAATTCACCTTTTAAATACATTGATGTAGAGTAACCTTCTCACACCTTTATAGTTTCAAGTTTTATGGACTATGTAATGTAAATTATGAAAAAAAGTGACTTTCACAACTGGAAACCTCTAACTTTAGTCAAGAACAAAACAGAAATCTATTGCATGACAGACGGGATTTTACTGATAATAAAAGTTTCATTAAAATATACAAATGAGGCTGGGCGCGGTGGCTCACGCCTGTAATCCCAACACTTTGGGAGGCCGAGGTGGGTGGATCACGAGGTCAGGAGATGGGGACCATCCTGCTTAACACGGTGAAACCCCGTCTCTACTAAAAATACAAAAAAATTAGCCGGGCGTGGTGGCGGGCACCTGTAGTCCCAGCTACTCTGGAGGCTGAGGCAGGAGAATGGCGTGAACCCGGGAGACGGAGCTTGCAGTGAGCCGAGATCGCGCCACTGCACTCCAGCCTGGGTGACAGAGCAAGACTCTGTCTCTAATAATAATAATAATAATAATAATAATAATAATAATAAATAAAAATGAAACCGGGCGCAGTGGCTTATGCCTGTAATCCCAGCACTTTGGGAGACCAAGGGGGGGGTGGATCACAAGGTCAGGAGATCGAGACCAGCCTGGCTAACATGGTGAAACCCTGTCTCTACTAAAATTACAAAAATAGTCAGCTGGGCGTGGTGGCGGGAGCCTGTAATCCCAGCTACTCTGGAGGCTGAGGCAGAAGAATGGCGTGAACTCGGGAGGCGGAGCTTGCGGTGAGTCGAGATCGTGCCACTGCACTGAAGCTTGGGTGACAGAGCCAGACTCCCTCTCAAAAACAAACAAACAAACAAACAAACAAACCAAATGAGCAGGAGAACAATATGGCCAAATAGAAGTCTACACCATTCACCCCCCACTTGCAGGAACACCAAATTTTAATAACTAGGTACAAAAAGCAGCATCACAAGAACCAAAAATCAGGTGAGCAATCACAGTACCTGGTTTTAACTTAATATTGCTGACAGAGACATTGAAGAGGGCTGGAAAGACAGTCTTGAATTGCAGATACCACCCCTCCCCCATCCCTTAGCAATAGCTGCACATTGTGGAGAATCTGTGTGCTTGGCAGAGGAAGAGTACAGTGATTGTGAGGCTTTGCAATGAACTCAGTGCTGCCCTGTCACAGTGGAAAGCAGAACCAGGTTTTACTCAGTTAATGTCTGTCCATGCAGAGAGCATTTGAACCAGCCCTAGCCAGAGGGGAATTGCCCATCCCAGTGGTCGGAGCTTGAGTTCCAGCAAGCCTTGCCATGCAGGCT
The DNA here is from genome assembly GCF_037993035.2 of Macaca fascicularis. NCBI lineage: Eukaryota > Metazoa > Chordata > Mammalia > Primates > Cercopithecidae > Macaca > Macaca fascicularis. The sequence continues at coordinate 90,715,496 of NC_088388.1, read as the reverse complement.
AGAGTGCTGCGGAGCCCTACATGAACCTGAAGGGCAGTCTAGCCACAAGGACTGCAAGTCCCAGTGCTGAGCTGGGCTCAGAGCCAGTGGACTGGAGATTACCAAGACACCAGCCAGGGCAGCTAAGGGAGTGATTACATCACCCCTCCCCAACGCCCCAGTAGTGCCAGAGAAATCATATGTTTGGGAGAGGGAGAGCGCACTGACTAAGTGACTTTACATTGAACTCAACGCTACCCTGTCACAGTAGAGACCTGGAAAGAATCATTACCTTCTGACTAAAGATGGACCCTGAATAACCAAGAGCAATACTCAGGTAATATGCTGTGGGTGTTGGGATCTGAGACATGCTGCCTTCAGATGAGACCCAGCATATTCCCAGCTGTGGTGGCTATGGTGAAAGATTCCTTCTGTTTGAGAAAAGCAGGGGCAAAAAGTAAAGGGGAGCCTATCTTGCATCTTAGGTGTCAGCTTGCCAAAGTTGAGTAGGTCACCAAGCAGTCTCTTGGGGTCCTTGACTCCAGGCATAGGCTCTTGGTCAGCATTTCTGGTCCTGCCCTGGGCCAGTGGGGAGGCCACTGCCCTGAAGGGTAAGTCCAGGCCTGGCAGCATTCCTCACAGCTGACTGAAGAACCCTTGGCCTTTAAGTGATTGATGGTGGCAACCTGGCACAGCTCCTTGTGAGTTGCTGGTGGTGGCTGACACAAGGAGAGGCTCCTCTGCCTATGGAAAGGGGAGGGAAGCATGGGGAAGAAATGTCTTGTGGTTTGAATGCCAGTTTACCCACAGTACAATAGAACAGTAATTAAACTTCTAAGGTTTTTTACTTTAATACGTGGCCCCTAGACAGCATCTCTGGGGGATCTGAGGGCCTGAGAGTGCTTGCCACACTGAAGGAAAGGTGCCAAGAAAATACACTGGAAAAGTGACAGTCTCTTTAAGAAATGGTCCTGGAATATCTGGCTAACTATATGCCAAAGAATGAAACTAGTTCCCTATCTCTCACTATGTACAATAATGAAATCAAAATGAATTAAAGACTTAAATCTAAGACCTCAAACTGTGAAACTTCTACAAGAAATCACCAAGGAAGCTCTCCAGGACATTGGTCTTGGCAAACATTTTTTGAGTAATACTCCGCAAGCACAGGCAACCAAAGTAAAAATGGACAAATGGGATCACATCAAGTTGAAAAGCTTCTGCACAGTGAAGGAAACAGTCAACAAAGTCAAGAAACAACACACAGAATGAGAGAATGTATCTGCAAACTACTTATCTGTCAAGGGATTAATAACCAGGATACATAAGGAGCTCAAGCAATTCTATAAAAAGTTCTTTATTAAGTCTTATTCATTCTTTCTAACTATATACTTTATGTATCCATTTCCTTGGTGTGATAGGTACTTATTGCCCATATCAAAGTATCTCATATACCACATAAATATTTCCACCTGGTATGTACCCATGAAAATAAAAAAGGAAATAAAAATAATGAAGACCAGTTTATTAACCTTTAATTTACTCAAAAGTATTAATGACATTCTTTCTCTATATCAGGCTCTGCACTTGTGCAGGCATATACCTGCACATAGGAAGACATAAAACATTCCAGTAATAAGCTTGGGTGTGTGTTTGCTAAATAATCACATGGGTTAAAACATTGTCCTAAGTGTGAGAAATGATATTTCTAATCATTGAGAAATCATTTCAGAAAATGTATTGTATTTCTAATTTATTTCACAAATGTGATTGAGCAATGATTATAAACCAGGAAAAACGCCAGCTCTTTAGTGTACAATGAAGAACAAGATAGGTAAACCCATGCCTCCACAAAGAATACAGCCCGATGGTGAAGAACAACAGTTAAAGCAAGAGTTAACATCACTTGTTAGAGGGAGGTCATAGGAAATCGCAATCTTGTGTAGAAGCTCATAATAGGAATGATCTATCTAGTCCCTGGAATGTCAGGGAAAGCAACAGAAAGTAGAGCATAACCTTCCAAATTAAGAAAGTCTACATTAAATGCTTTCACATAATAATCTAGCCGATGAGGCCCTCATGTTGGTCTTTGTTGGTCTGTGCTATTAAATATGGCATCATAGATGGGAAAGAGCAGCTACTTTGTCTCTGTAAAGTGAACCATAAATTGAGAGTTAATATAGATAAGGAAAATCTGGTGTCAGTGAGGCAGTATCTACGTCAACCTCAAGGTCTCCAAGAATCTGGTGGTCTGTAGTGTGCTCCACAGACTGACTGAGAAATAATAAAATAAATTGTGAGGTTATGTAGTTTAGGTTGTACTGGATATATTATTATAAATAAATGACAACCTCAACATTCCATATTGATGTGAAATTGATGTCTAGCATCCAACACTGTGCCCTGAATATGTGATGGTTAGTTGATGATGGAGAAGACACTGATGATATTGGTAAGGAGGTATAATATGCAGAGAAAGCTACTGCGATCTATATGTGACTTTTATGTGCCGCAAATAATGTCTGAAGCATTATTTCAATGTAATAGAATGTAATAGTATTTTCAACTGATAAGAAAAGGTTTATTAAGCCAATTTACATCTTTATCTGCTCAGTCTTTTTGCAGGCTTTAATGCAATTATTGGAGCATTATAATTGAGAAAGAAGGACAGTTGTTGATTTTGGAAGTGTCTGGAATGTTGATTAGAATCATACTATATGCAAAACCAAGATTGCATTGACTGTCAATGTCGTTTAAAGAAGTGAAACCTGGCTCCTCATTTTGCAGGAGGTGATACTCTTGCTTCATTCTAAATTGGTTAAAGGAAACTAACATGTGTTGGGCATGTGGCAAATGCCAGTGGTATTACTTGTTTCTACATTTATTCCTAAAAGATATTACATGACGTAAGTTGTCATCTTTATTTTACACACAAGTTAATTGGGTCACAGTGATGCTAAATCTTATGCCCAAGTTCATATTGCTAATGCCTGGATATGAAGCTAGCGAAACCTGCTTTCGATGTTCATTGTCTTGTCTGATTTTGTGATAAAAGCTCTTTTCACATAGTGATTGTGAAGAAGACTGTCAGTCATGCTTGCATTACAAGACATAGCATAGTTGATAATATTTTATTTTATAATTTTTTTATATTATAGCTATAATAGAAGATTTCAAATAATTCAAATTATGAGTGTGCCTTTTAGGCCATTGAAGTAATTATGAATCCTTCACATATGTAAAATAAATCATCAGTTTTAATGACATGCTACCAGATGATGTGCATGATTGCAAATTCAAACATTTTCCTGTACAGTTTAATGTAATGCATGGTTGGATGCATATGAATACACCTGCAAGTTTACATATATAATTCAGTATTTTCTAATTATATTCTGATAGCTACAAGTTCTTTATATTCAGTTGTTAGTGAATTGCCTTAAAAATAGTCTTTAGTTATGGACAAATAACTGATAGATATATAGATGTATGAGTTATTCTTATTGTGCCAGTTATGATACCCATCATTTGATTATAAATTTACACCATTGAAAATATTTCCAAGCCACATGATTGCTGGTATTATCTAACTGGATAGTTTCACTAAATTTCTCAGGCAATTATGACTATCTTCCATAGACATAAAGGGTGTAATTTGAAAGGAGTGTATGGGAAGTATTATATCCTCAGACATCCAGTTAATAATGAACAAGATTTCTGCCTGTGTTTTTAACTGCTACTTTGAGGTTCACTCTCTACTATCTTTCTCCTTCTATTATATGATTGCATTTAAATGTCTGATTTTGAAAGAACTTCAGAAACTGTAAATGCTGTTTGATTATTTGAGATAAAAAAATCTCTGTTTGACATTATCCCATTTTTCTCCCAGGTAAATTTGTCTGCCCAAGATCAGCCATTGGAATTTGCAGTATAATTGTTCATAGCTTGTCAAATGAAAGTCACATTTATGTTTAGTTCAATAATATTCCTGAGATGAGGTTAGTTATACAAACAGCAGACCTAAAAAAGAATAAAAGAATTCTTTTGAATGTTTTTTTTTTTTCAGAGTAAGTTATAAATACATGTATCAAAGGGACACTATTTGCATGACTGAAAAACATGCATTTGGCAGAGTCTCTAAAGCTTGATTTCAGTTACAATGGCATCATTTTTATGACACTACATCTAATAGTAAAAACATGCATTTTGAACAGAAAGTTGATATATTGTTCCTCAATCCCTGTGACTTTATTTTTAATTCAATTGAAAGTGAACAAGCCTCTCTGTGTTTTGGTATGAGGGAACAAAAATAGTTTGGAGTGGTTTTAAAAGCTTTTCTTCTCTCTCCATTCTGGGAAGAAAAAAATGATTTTCAAAACCCAAATTTTTCCAACAATTAGCATCTCATAATGACATTTTATTTGTTTTCTTTTTTTTAAAACATACTCTGCTGCAGGAAGATTGCTCTTAAAATCACTAACTGTGTATCTGCAAAAGCAATTTATTTAACTTTGAGATTATACTAAAGCATCTGGGTTCTGGGGTTTATTTTGACTAGAATTCAGAAAATAGAATGCATTCAAAATTTCCTTGGATTTACTTAATATGGGGTCTGTGCTTTAGATTTCATACAAGAATAGTTCAGAATTTTCAGTAGTTATTTGCTAAACCTCAGGTTCTCTACATCAGATCGGCTATCCTGATGACCATTGAGTGAGTTAGTAAAAGTCAGATGTGCAGATCTTGGTGGTCCTACAATGTTTGCCCATCCATACACTAATGTCATTTGGTTACTTATTTTTTTTTCCTTCATTTTAACTTTTTCTTCAGCACCACTAACTTCATTCTTAGCAGTGTACTAAAAACTCAGGCTCCAAATAGTCCTTTGGATGCAGGGTGGGTGAGCTCCAAAGTGGAGCTCAGTCTATGGGGGTTATTGGCATTTGCCCAGGAAAGAATTCAAGTGTAAGCCAGAGATTAAAAAAAAACAAAAAACAAAAAACAAACAAACAAAAAAAACAACAAAAAAAACACAGCTTTATTGAAGAGGCAGTTTTACAGCTCTGTGGCTGCTCCTATAAAGCAGGGATACCCTGTAGGCAGAGAGTAGCAGCTCAGGGCAGTTTTGAAGTCATATTTATACCCACTTGTAATTGCATGTGGATTAAGGGGCTGTTTATGCAGAAATTTCTAGGTAAGAGGGAGTAACTTTTGCGTCATTGGGTCATTGCTATGGAAAGGAGTGGTAACTCCTGGGTGTTGCCATGGCAATGGTAAATTGCCATGGCACACTGGTGGGCAGGTCTGATTGAAAGCTGCTTTCATCCTGGCCCGGTGTTAGCTAGTCCTGGATCTGGTCCAGTATCAGGGGCCTACCTCTGGAGTCAAGTCCCATCTACTACCTGTTCCTGACTTTGCTTCTTGTCTACTCAGGAATGTAGAGAGAGAAATATGGGTATTCTCCACATCTACCTTGTTCTCAAACTAGTTCTTAATAAACATATTTATTTTTCATCATTCTTCTTAAATGGAAACTTCATTCAATGTGTCATGTATCTGTATAGTGTATAAAAGACTCAGTGGTAAACTAGGTTACTCTTAGAATTGCAATAACAACAAGAATGACAGTAGTAGCTAACACTGAGTATTTTCCGTGTGCTACCACCAAAAATTTATCTCTTTTGCTTCTCACAATAGCCATATCGGGCAATAACTGATATTCCAATTTTAGTAATGAAGCAATAATGTTTCTAAAATTTGAGTGACTTGTTCATGGTTATACAATCTGTAAGAATTGGGATTCCAAATCCAGACACTCAGACTCAAAGTCTTCATATTAAGCTTTATTTAAGTTCTGATTCTAAACATCAAACCGCAATCTGTTGAGATTGAATTCCCCCACCTCTCTTCTTCATTCAACACATAGTTTGGAACACTGACCTTGTACAAGATAGACAAATTTCCTGACTTTATAAAGGTGGTTTATGGCAGAAAAAAAAAACAGTTACTGAAAATATGAACAACCAACAAATAAGCAAACAAAAACAATTACTGAATTATAATCAGCACTGTAAACAAATAAATGAAAGGGACTGTTATTAAATAAGGTGATCAAAAAGAGCCTCTGAGGAATGAAATTTAAACTTGAGAATTGAGTGATCAGAAGGAGCCAGGAATAAAAAAGACTAGGGAAAAATGTTATAAGCAGAGAAAACTAAAATTGCATTACCAGTGTGGTAGGTAAGAACTTATAATATTATAAAAACTGTCAGACTGTTAATGTGAATTTTGCATAGTGGATAAGGGAAAAGTAATATTAAATAAAGTTAAAAAGTCAGTCAGAACGCTGACTTTACTGGGCCTTGTAACTAGGGTTGCTAAATAAAGTACTGGATGCTTAGTTAAATTTTAATTCCAGATAAACAATTAGTATGTTTCTGTATAAGTATGTCTCAAATAATGCACAGAACATAATTATATTAAGAAAATTTTATTGTTAATCTTCAATTCAAATTAACTGGGTGTCCTGTATTATAATTTGCTAAATCTGGCAGCATTATTTGTAATGTATGGTAGGTAGGTAAAATTTTAATATAAATGATACAAAAAGATACTGTTTTACAAAAATTTTAAAAAGAGAGATGATATAATCATATTTACATTTTTTTTCTTTTCTTTTCCTTTGGGGCTTTAATAAATCATCCTACTGATGCTAACAAATGAAGTATATTATAATATATGAAATAAATATGTCTTCAAAATAATCTGAGACTGCCATTTCTTCAGTCCAAGCCTCATCAGCTCTTTCTCTTAGGAGGATCACCAGGGTCCAGAATCTCATACCCTGATTTACAGCTATTATTTTATTCAGAAGTGCTCTTTTTTTTTTATTTTTTTTTAAATTTATTTATTATTATTATACTTTAAGTTGTAGGGTACATGTGCATAACATGCAAGTTTGTTACATATGTATACTTGTGCCATGTTGGTGTGCTGCACCCATCAACTCATCATTTCCATCAGGTATAACTCCCAATGCAATCCCTCCCCCCTCCCCCCTCCCCATGATAGGCCCCAGTGTGTGATGTTCCCCTTCCTGAGTCCAAGTGTTCTCATTGTTCAGTTCCCACCTATGAGTGAGAACATCCGGTGTTTGGTTTTCTGTTCTTGTGATAGTTTGCTAAGAATGATGGTTTCCAGCTGCATCCATGTCCCTACAAAGGACACAAACTCATCCTTTTTGATGGCTGCATAGTTTTCCATGGTGTATATGTGCCACATTTTCTTAATCCAATCTGTCACTGATGGACATTTGGGTTGATTCCAAGACTTTGCTATTGTGAATAGTGCTGCAATAAACATACGTGTGCATGTGTCTTTATAGCAGCATAATTTATAACCCTTTGGGTATATACCCAGTAATGGGATGGCTGGGTCATATGGTACATCTAGTTCTAGATCCTTGAGGAATCGCCATACTGTTTTCCATAATGGTTGAACTAGTTTACAATCCCACCAACAGTGTAAAAGTGTTCCTATTTCTCCACATCCTCTCTAGCACCTGTTGTTTCCTGACTTTTGAATGATCGCCATTCTAACTGGTGTTAGATGGTATCTCACTGTGGTTTTGATTTGCATTTCTCTGATGGCCAGTGATGATGAGCATTTTTTCATGTGTCTGTTGGCTGTATGAATGTCTTCTTTTGAGAAATGTCTGTTCATATCCTTTGCCCACTTTTTGATGGGGTTGTTTGTTTTTTTCTTGTAAATTTGTTGGGGTTCTTTGTAGGTTCTGGATATTAGCCCTTTGTCAGATGAGTAGACTGCAAAAATGTTCTCCCATTCTGTAGGTTGCCTGTTCACTCTGATGGTAGTTTCTTTTGCAGTGCAGAAGCTCTTTAGTTTAATGAGATCCCATTAGTCAATTTTGGCTTTTGCTGCCGTTGCTGTTGGTGTTTTAGACATGAAGTCTTTGCCCATGCCTATGTCCTGAATGGTACTACCTAGGTTTTCCTCTAGGATTTTTATGGTATTAGGTCTAACATTTAAGTCTCTAATCCATCTTGAATTAATTTTCGTATAAGGAGTAAGGAAAGGATCCAGTTTCAGCTTTCTACTTATGACTAGCCAATTTTCCGAGCACCATTTATTAAATAGGGAATCCTTTCCCCATTTCTTGTTTCTCTCAGGTTTGTCAAAGATCAGATGGCTGTAGATGTGTGGTATTATTTCTGAGGACTCTGTTCTGTTCCATTGGTCTATATCTCTGTTTTGGTACCAGTACCATGCTGTTTTGGTTACTGTAGCCTTGTAGTATAGTTTGAAGTCAGGTAGCGTGATGCCTCCAGCTTTGTTCTTTGGGCTTAGGATTGTCTTGGAGATGGGGGCTCTTTTTTGGTTCCATATGAACTTTAAAGCAGTTTTTTCCAATTCTGGGAAGAAACTCATTGGTAGCTTGATGGGGATGGCATTGAATCTATAAATTACCTTGGGCAGTATGGCCATTTTCATGATATTGATTCTTCTTATCCATGAGCATGGTGTGTTCTTCCATTTGTTTGTGTCCTCTTTGATTTCACTGAGCAGTGGTTTGTAGTTCTCCTTGAAGAGGTCCTTTACATCCCTTGTCAGTTGGATTCCTAGGTATTTTATTCTCCTTGAAGCAATTGTGAATGGAAGTTCATTCCTGATTTGGCTCTCTGTTTGTCTGTTACTGGTGTATAAGAATGCTTATGATTTTTGCACATTAATTTTGTATCCTGAGACTTTGCTGAAGTTGCTTATCAGCTTAGGGAGATTATGGGCTGAGATAATGGGGTTTTCTAAATATACAATCATGTCATCTGCAAACAGGGACAATTTGACTTCTTCTTTTCCTAACTGAATACCCTTGATTTCTTTCTCTTGCCTAATTGCCCTAGCCAGAACTTCCAACACTATGTTGAATAGGAGTGGTGAGAGAGGGCATCCCTGTCTTGTGCCGGTTTTCAAAGGGAATTTTTCCAGTTTTTGCCCATTCAGTATGATATTGGCTGTGGGTTTGTCATAAATAGCTCTTATTATTTTGAGGTACGTTCCATCAATACCTAATTTATTGAGCGTTTTTAGCATGAAGGGCTGTTGAATTTTGTCAAAAGCCTTTTCTGCATCTATTGAGATAATCATGTGATTCCTGTCTTTGGTTCTGTTTATATGTTGGATTATGTTTATTGATTTGCGTATGTTGAACCAGCCTTGCATCCCAGGGATGAAGCCCACTTGATCATGGTGGATAAGCTTTTTGATGTGTTGCTGAATCCGGTTTGCCAGTATTTTATTGAGGATTTTTGCATCGATGTTCATCAGGGATATTGGTCTAAAATTCTCTTTTTTTGTTGTGTCTCTGCCAGGCTTTGGTATCAGGATGATGTTGGCCTCATAAAATGAGTTATGGAGGATTCCCTCTTTTTCTATTGATTGGAATAGTTTCAGAAGGAATGGTACCAACTCCTCCTTGTACCTCTGGTAGAATTCAGCTGTGAATCCATCTGGTCCTGGACTTTTTTTGGTTGGTAGGCTATTAATTATTGCCTCAATTTCAGAGCCTGCTATTGGTCTATTCAGGGATTCAACTTCTTCCTGGTTTAGTCTTGGAAGAGTGTAAGTGTCCAGGAAATTATCCATTTCTTTTAGATTTTCCAGTTCATTCGCGTAGAGGTGTTTATAGTATTCTCTGATGGTAGTTTGTATTTCTGTGGGGTCAGTGGTCATATCCCCTTTATCATTTTTAATTGTGTCAATTTGATTCTTCTCTCTTTTCTTCTTTATTAGTCTTGCTAGTGGTCTGTCAATTTTGTTGATCTTTTCAAAAAACCAACTCCTGGATTCATTGATTTTTGGAGGGTTTTTTGTGTCTCTATCTCCTTCAGTTCTGCTCTGATCTTAGTTATTTCTTGCCTTCTGCTAGCTTTCGAATGAGTTTGCTCTTGCTTCTCTAGTTCTTTTAATTGCGATGTTAGAGTGTCAATTTTAGATCTTTCCTGCTTTATATTGTGGGCATTTAGTGCTATAAATTTCCCTCTACACACTGCTTTAAATGTGTCCCAGAGATTCTGGTATGTTGTATCTTTGTTCTCATTGGTTTCAAAGAACATCTTTATTTCTGCCTTCATTTCGTTATGTACCCAGTAGTCATTCAGGAGCAGGTTGTTCAGTTTCCATGTAGTTGAGCGGTTTTGATTGAGTTTCTTAGTCCTGAGTTGTAGTTTGATTGCACTGTGGTCTGAGAGACAGTTTGTTATAATTTCTGTTCTTGTACATTTGCTGAGGAGTGCTTTATTTCCAATTACGTGGTCAATTTTGGAGTAAGTACGATGTGGTGCTGAGAAGAATGTATATTCTGTTGATTTGGGGTGGAGAGTTCTATAGATGTCTATTAGGTCTGCTTGCTGCAGAGATGAGTTCAATTCCTGGATATCCTTGTTAACTTTCTGTCTCGTTGATCTGTCTAATGTTGACAGTGGAGTGTTGAAGTCTCCCATTATTATTGTATGGGAGTCTAAGTCTCTTTGTAAGTCTCTAAGGACTTGCTTTATGAATCTGGGTGCTCCTGTATTGGGTGCATATATATTTAGGATAGTTAGCTCTTCCTGTTGAATTGATCCCTTTACCATTATGTAATGGCCTTCTTTGTCTCTTTTGATCTTTGATGGTTTAAAGTCTGTTTTATCAGAGACTAGTATTTCAACCCCCGCTTTTTTTTGTTCTCCATTTGCTTGGTAAATCTTCCTCCATCCCTTTATTTTGAGCCTATGTATGTCTCTGCGTGTGAGGTGGGTCTCCTGAATACAGCAGACTGATGGGTCTTGACTCTTTATCCAGTTTGCCAGTCTGTGTCTTTTAATTGGAGCATTTAGTCCATTTACATTTAAGGTTAAGATTGTTATGTGTGAACTTGATCCTGCCATTATGATATTAACTGGTTATTTTGCTCGTTAGTTGATGCAGTTTCTTCCTAGCCTCGATGGTCTTTACATTTTGGCATGTTTTTGCAATGGCTGGTACCGGTTGTTCCTTTCCATGTTGAGTGCTTCCTTCAGGGTCTCTTGTAAGGCAGGCCTAGTGGTGACAAAATCTCTAAGCATTTGCTTATCTGTAAAGGATTTTATTTCTCCTTCACTTATGAAACTTAGTTTGGCTGGATATGAAATTCTGGGTTTAAAATTCTTATCTTTAAGAATGTTGAATATGGCCCCCACTCTCTTCTGGCTTGTTGAGTTTTTGCCGAGAGATCTGCTGTTAGTCTGATGGGCTTCCCTTTGTGGGTAACCCGACCTTTCTCTCTGGCTGCCCTTAAGATTTTTTCCTTCATTTCAACTTTGGTGAATCTGGCAATTATGTGTCTTGGAGTTGCTCTTCTCGAGGAGTATCTTTGTGGTGTTCTCTGTATTTCCTGGATTTGAATGTTGGCCTGCCCTACTAGGTTGGGGAAGTTCTCCTGGATGATATCCTGAAGAGTGTTTTCCAACTTGGTTCCATTTTCCCCCTCACTTTCAGGCACCCCAATCAGACGTAGATTTGGTCTTTTTACATAATCCCATACTTCTTGCAGGCTTTGTTCATTTCTTTTTCTTCTTTTTTCTTTTGGTTTCTCTTCTCGCTTCATTTCATTCATTTGATCCTCAATCGCAGATACTCTTTCTTCCAGTTGATCGAATCGGTTACTGAAGCTTGTGCATTTGTCACGTATTTCTCGTGTCATGGTTTTCATCTCTTTCATTTCATTTAGGACCTTCTCTGCATTAATTACTCTAGCCATCAATTCTTCCACTTTTTTTTCAAGATTTTTAGTTTCTTTGCGCTGGGTACGTAATTCTTCCTTTAGCTCTGAGAAGTTTGATGGACTGAAGCCTTCTTCTCTCATCTCGTCAAAGTCATTCTCCATCCAGCTTTGATCCATTGCTGGCGATGAGCTGCGCTCCTTTGCCGGGGGAGATGCGTTCTTATTTTTTGAATTTCCAGCTTTTCTGCCTTGCTTTTTCCCCATCTTTGTGGTTTTATCTGCCTCTGGTCTTTGATGATGGTGATGTACTGATGGGGTTTTGGTGTAGGTGTCCTTCCTGTTTGATAGTTTTCCTTCTAACAGTCAGGACCCTCAGCTGTAGGTCTGTTGGAGATTGCTTGAGGTCCACTCCAGACCCTGTTTGCTGGGTATCAGCAGCAGAGGCTGCAGAAGATAGAATATTTCTGAACAGCGAGTGTACCTGTCTGATTCTTGCTTTGGAAGCTTCCTCTCAGGGGTGTACTCCACCCTGTGAGGTGTGGGGTGTCAGACTGCCCCTAGTGGGGGATGTCTCCCAGTTAGGCTACTCAGGGGTCAGGGACCCACTTGAGCAGGGAGTCTGTCCCTTCTCAGATCTCAACCTCCGTGTTGGGAGATCCACTGCTCTCTTCAAAGCTGTCAGACAGAGTCGTTTGCGTCTGCAGAGGTTTCTGTTCCGTTTGTTATTGTTTACTGTGCCCTGTCCCCAGAGGTGGAGTCTACAGAGACAGGCAGGTTTCCTTGAGCTGCTGTGAGCTCCACCCAGTTCGAGCTTCCCAGCAGCTTTGTTTACCTACTTAAGCCTCAGCAATGGCGGGTGCCCCTCCCCCAGCCTCGCTGCTGCCTTGCCGGTAGATCACAGACTGCTGTGCTAGCAATGAGGGAGGCTCCGTGGGTGTGGGACCCTCCTGGCCAGGTGTGGGATATGATCTCCTGGTGTGCCTGTTTGCTTAAAGCACAGTATTGGGGTGGGAGTTACCCAATTTTCCAGGTGTTGTGTGTCTCAGTTCCCCTGGCTAGGAAAAGGGATTCCCTTCCCCCTTGCGCTTCCCAGGTGAGGCAATGCCTCGCCCTGCTTCAGCTCTCACTGGTCGGGCTGCAGCAGCTGACCAGCACCGATCATCGGGCACTCCCCAGTGAGATGAACCCAGTACCTCAGTTGAAAATGCAGAAATCACCGGTCTTCTGTGTCGCTCGCGCTGGGAGTTGGAGACTGGAGCTGTTCCTATTCGGCCATCTTGCTCCGCCCCCTCAGAAGTCCATATTTACATTTTTACAAGATCCTTTGTTTACTTGAAGAGAATAGAAGGAGATAAAAGACTGATGATTATCATTTTGGGGACTATGATAGTATTCCATGGAAAAGTGATGGTGGCTTGGACTAGCTTGATATAGGTAGTGATGGATTCAAAGTTTATTTTGGTGTCTGAGCCAATGGAACTTCCTGAAGGATTAGGTGCTGGGGTAAGGAAAAGACAAGGACTAAACATAATTCCTAGATTTTTATGGAGTGAGGCTACTTATTGATATGCAAAAGACCAAGTTGGACAAGAGAGTTTAGTAGTAGAATTATTCTCTTTTGAGCATCTATTTAGACATTCAAGTAAGAATTTCAAGTAGACAGCTTGATGAATATATGAAAACACCTCACCCAAGAACATTTTCACCCAAAGAGATAAATAGAAAGGATGACGAATACAATCCTTGTGCCAGGAATTAGTAACGGATACAGCAATGATTGGAACAAGTTACTTTGGGAGAAAAGCTTATAATTTAGTGAGGGAGACATATGTAAATAAGGACAGTAGAATCAGTTAATTGTTTAAAAAAAAATAGGTATCTGCCGGGTGCTGTGTGTAGGAGTGGTGTGCAAGAAGAGAGAGAATTAATTTTGCTCGATACAGAATTATATTTTGGCTAAGTCTTTAGGGAAAGTAAGAATTTATACACACACTAGGGTGGGGGAAAGAATGTGGTAAGGAAAAGAAAAAGGTTGTTTCACAGTTGCTCGATGGAGAAAAAGGGAAGACAGTGAGATGGGACAATGGGAGATGCCATGTTTACTAGTGTGTAATATCATATAACTAATTTCTAACCATCCTATACAGTTGCTTCAAACTTCTGTTGGGACTAAGATATGAATGTGCAGGTAGCATACTCTTCCTACCTTTGGTAGTTGAGCTGTCCTTCCTTCGATATTCTTTCCCTAAAAATTTATCCAAGGAGGAGCTGGTATCATTCGTTCTAACACTATTCCAATCAATAGAAAAACAGGGAATCCTCCCTAACTCATTTTACGAGACCAACATCATCCTGATACCAAAGCCTGGCAGAGACACAACAAAAAAAGTGATATTTTAGACCAATATCACTGATGAACATCGATGCAAAAATCCTCAATAAAATACTGGCAAACCGAATCCACCAACACATCAAAAAGCTTATCCACCATGATCAAGAGGGCTTCATCCCCGGGATGCATGGCTGGTTCAACATATGTAAATCAATAAACATAATCCAGCGTATAAACAGAACCAAAGACGAAAACCACATGATTATCTCAATAGATGCAGAAAAGGCTTTTGACAAAATTCAACAGCCCTTCATGCTAAAAACGCTCAATAAATTCGGTATTGATGGAATGTATCTCAAAATAATAAGAGCTATTTATGACAAACCCACAGCCAATATCATACCAAATGGGCAAAAACTGGAAGCATTCCCTTTGAAAACTGGCACAAGACAGGGATGCCCTCTCTCACCACTCTATTCAACATACTGTTGGAATTTCTGGCCAGGGCAATCAGGCAGAGGAAAGAAATAAAGGGTATTCAATTAGGAAAAGAAGAAGTAAAATTGTCCCTGTTTGCAGATGACATGATTGTATATTTAGAAAACCCCATCGTCTCAGCCCAAAATCTCCTTAAGCTGATAAGCAACTTCAGCAAAGTCTCAGGATAGAAAATCAATGTGCAAAAATCACAAGCATTCTTATACACCAGTAACAGACAAAAAGAGAGCCACATCATGAGTGAACTCCCATTCACAGTTGCTTCAAACAGAATAAAATACCTAGGAATCCAACTTACAAAGGATGTGAAGGACCTTTTCAAGGAGAACTACAAACCACTGCTCAATGAAATAAAAGAGGACACAAACAAATGGAAGAACATTCCATGCTCATGGATAGGAAGAATCAATATCATGAAAATGGCTATACTGCCCAAGGTAATTTATAGATTCAATGCCATCCCCATTAAGCTACCAATGACTTTCTTCACAGAATTGGAAAAAAACTGCATTAAAGTTCATATGGAACCAAAAAAGAACCCATATTGCCAAGACAATCCTAAGCCAAAAGAGCAAAGCTGGAGGCATCATGCTACCTGACTTCAAACTATACTACAAGGCTACAGTAACCAAAACAACATGGTACTGATACCAAAAGAGATATATAGACCAATGGAACAAAACAGAGCCCTTAGAAATAATACCACACATCTAAAATCATGTGATCTTTGACAAACCTGACAAAAAGAAGAAATGGGGAAAGGACTCCCTATTTAATAAACGGTATTGGGAAAACTGGCTAGCCATATGTAGAAAGCTGAAACTGGATCCCTTCCTTACACCTTATATAAAAATTAATTCAAGATAGATTAAAGACTTAAATATTAGACCTAAAACCATAAAAACCCTAGAAGAAAACCTAGGCAATACTATTCAGGACATAGCCATGGGCAAGGACTTCATATCTAAAACACCAAAAGCAATGGCAACAAAAGCCAACATTGACAAATGGGATCTAATTAAACTAACGAGCTTCTGCATGGCAAAAGAAACTACCATCAGAGTGAGCAGGCAACCTACAGAATGGGAGAAAATTTTTGCAATCTACTCATCTGACAAAGGGCTAATATCCAGAACCTACAAAGAACTTAAACAAATTTACAAGAAAAAAACAACCCCATCAAAAAGTGAGCGAAGGATATGAACAGACACTTCTCAAAAGAAGACATTTATGCAGCCAACAGACGCATGAAAAAATGCTCATCATCACTAGCCATCAGAGAAATGCAAATCAAAACCACAATGAGACACCATCTCACACCAGTTAGAATGGTGATCATTAAAAAGTCAGGAAACAACAGGTGCTGGAGAGGATGTGGAGAAATAGGAACACTTTTATACTGTTGGTGGGACTGTAAACTAGTTAAACCATTGTGGAAGACAGTGTGGTGATCCTCAAGGATCTAGAACTAGAAATACCATTTGACCCAGCCATCCCATTACTGGGTATATACCCAAAGGATTATAAATCATGCTGCTCTAAAGACACATACACATGTATGTTTATTGCGGCACTATTCACAATAGCAAAGACTTGGAATCAACCCAAATGTCCATCAATGACAGTCTGGATTAAGAAAATGTTGCACATGTACACCATGGAATACTATGCAGCCATAAAAAAGGATGAGTTCGTGTCCTTTGTAGGGACATGGGTGCAGCTGGAAACCATCATTCTCAGCAAACTCTCGCAAGAACAGAAAACCAAACACCGCATGTTCTCACTCATAGGTGGGAAATGAACAATGAGATCACTTGGACTCAGGAAGGGGAACATCACACACCGGGGCCTGTCATGGAGTGGGCGAAGTGGGGGAGGGATAGCATTAAGAGATATGCCTAATGTAATGACGAGTTAATGGGTACAGCACACCAACATGGCACATGTATACGTATGTAACAAATCTGCATGTTGTACACATGTACCCTAGAACTTAAAGTATAATAAAAAAAAGAAATTTCTCCTAGTCATAGATTCAAACAGGCACCAACAGTGCAGAAAGAATCAAGGGCATAGATTATGCTGTGATACGTCAGAGTTTTGAGTTTACTTGCAGGCAATATTCTGTTTCAGTTTATGAGGTCACAAAAGGGTTGTGTTATGAAATTAAATATCTTGTACATTTTGAGTAATCTTTAATAGTTATTAGATATTATTTATTAAAATGCTACCAATACATTGGGTGGTTTTTAAAATTAAATATTGAACTTCTAACAAATTAAATATAAATAATTAATCTAACATTAATGGGAGTAGATTAAAGTGGGCACAAAAACTTTCCAACTTCTTTTTTTCTGACGAAGAGAGAATTAAAAACTAATACCAGTAAATATTTACAACAGGTGACTTGGTGGATTTTCCAGGTAATCCATATTTTCTATGTCTAACCTGTATTCCAGATAGAATCCCTGACTGCTATCTGATAACTTCACGCATGCTAAATTCTCCCCTGATGCAGGAATTAGTTCCTGCAGTAGGTCTTCATTCTGATTCTCATATGCCCTCACTGTTTACCTGTTACTATCATAACTAAGTAACTCTTACTCTGATCAACTTTTTCACTTTGGCTTTTCCTTAGCAGAGGAAAAATAATGTGTTGTTCTTGTTCTCTCATGTATGACTTGTGTGATCTCCTTCAGACAAATGAGGGGGTCCAGTCAGCCATCCATTTCTTTTCTGAAGTCAATGCGGACATAGTCTGTCTCTTCTTAAACCTGGACCCATTCAGCCTAAACTCATTGGTGTTAAATGATAGAAGTAGTGAGCTTACACCATGATAGAATTACAATCTTACAAACCAAACAAACAACATCTAGAACAGAACATGCACTGCACTCTGCGCTCTGCTCAGGGTTGTATGCAAACCATCCAGATAGAGTCTGTCTTAATTACTCAAGATGTGAAATACTTTTTTTTTTCAACTTTACAATGTATGTATTCTCAGATGGATGCAAAGTCTTGTGTTAGAGTTCCTTTTTCATGTAAGGAAGTTTAGTTCAGCCATGGTGATGTAAGGAGGAGTCACAGCCTGAATAGTCTTGTCTTATGACCCAGTCCCCAGCCCCTAATTGCTCAGCATATCTTTTTGGTCATCCTCACCTCTCTCTATACCAAGAAACTGAGAAATCTAGTGCAGTCTTACTTCAAATGCTAAGAGAAACAATATTTTCATGGTGGGAAAAATGAATTTGAAAGTCCAATGGACCTGGGTTCAAATTTTACCTTTGCTCTTTTCTGGTTTTGAGAGTGTGTTTAAGTTTCCTAATTTCTCCAAGCTTTAGTTTCTCTATTAACTCTATACAATGGAGTTAATAAAGCTTCTTTGGAGTGTTTCTGAATAGCCCTGATGTTTGGAAATGAGTGCAGGAGGAGATTGTGGGTTTGTGGCATGGTTATCAAACCTCTTTCAAATCTCCTATATATAGGGTATCTCCAAAACCTTCCAAATATCGGCATATGGGGATATGGAAGAACCACTTACAGCCATGGCATCTCATGAGTCATCAGTAACTGTGTGCACAGTAACAGGAGAGGGGCAAAGGGACCTGACAACACCAAAATCAAGGGAATTCTCAAATTTCCCATAGGTTCTCAGTGGAATATGTCTAGATCAACCTGAAAACTGCAGCTGAATCTGGGAAAGTAGCTTGTCGGCTCAAACTTAGTGGTGAGAGTGAGAGTTTAACAGCATTGGAGCAGTTTAGACCCTAAGAATAAGCCAAAGCAATTTTCCGGGATAAAATTGCAACGTAAGGAGAAATGGCCAGAAATAGAGCCTAAATTGATAACAGAACATGAATGATACAAGAGAAGAAAAGATAAGAATCAGAAAAAAGAGATAAAAGTCGGAGAGCAAACAGCAGATGCAGATTTCAGAAGGGGCAAGGCCCTATTTCTGAATACTTAATGAACATAACAGGAGAGGGGCCTCTAGAGCTATGAAAAGAGAATGTGGCCCACATGCTCCTGTTAAAAATACCGGAAACTCATTTCACAGAACCATCAGAATCAAAAGGGTGGCAGAAGAATCCCATATGTTAAGTTTTTATGAAATGAAATAGCATGACCATGAGAATATGAGAGAGAGAGAGAAGTAGAATCAGCCTGTACAGATAATTAAGGCATTTCAGGAGCCAGGTCCACAAAACAGACAAATACTGTCTGACATGGTGACCTAATACTCTAAAACAAATTAAAACAAATAAAAAGTAATAGAAACTATAAACTAGCAACATAAAAATAACAAATGGAATTACTCAGATATGAGGTGATTGGAGAATCTCAGAACTCAGAAAGGAGGTAGAAATGAAAGAAGCTGCTTCTGAGATATAGCCTAAACTAATGGAAGAGCTAACAAATACTCAGAAAAATGTCTTATGAGAAGTAAAAGAGGGAAAGGAGAAAGTGATTAAAATAATATTTATGTAAAAGGAGAGAACTTTTTTGAAAAAGAGATGAAATTATTTCAATAGAGAGTGATAGAGAAGATGAGCAAAGAAAACTCTTTATACACAAGGTAGCTGCCCCCAGAAGAGCAAAGCAAAGCAATGAGCAGACCAAAAGCTAAATACTATAATCACAAATACTTTCTTGAAATAAAGACATAAAATCATACTTTAATAAAATGGGACACAGCACACCTGGAAAAAATCTAACTAGATCAGGTAATACCAAGATATATACTAGTAAAACTAGAAGACTTAAAAATAAATTAAAAAATAAAGAAAAATCCCTTTGTATCTAGGAAAAAAAATAAAGTCACTTATAAAGGAAAGAAATTTAATTGTCACCAAACCTTTCAACAGCAATATTTTATGCCAAAGTAGAAATATAAGCAAAGAAAGAAAACATGAGCTTAGAATTTTACAGTCATCCAAACTCAACTTCAAATTTAAAAGCTCCATAAAGTATACTATGAGCATTTAATATCTTAGGAAATTGTATTACTATAAGATTTTCCTAAGGCATCTATTAGAGAGCAAATAAAACAGATGGTATTATGAAAAAATATATAGGTCTTAGGTGTATGTGTGTATTTTCTAATGGAAATACACACCTCCTATGACATGCTGCTGAAAAAAAAAAATCAACCCGAAGTGACCAAGAATGTTGCTGAAAGTATCGATAAATGTGAAAAACGTGGGAAAGATAAACGTTGAATGACGGTATAGGGACTCAATAGCAAAATCCAGACTGTAAAACACTCCGAAGAAGAATTCTTTGCTTGCTCCACCAAGTAAATTAAGGAGCGGGAGGAAGTGTGTGTGTGTGTGTGTGCGCGCGCGCGCGCGTGCGTGCGTGCGTGCGTGCGTGTGTGTGTGTGTGTGTGTGGAGAGAGGGAGAGGCTGGCTGACAGGAAGGCAATCTCTAGGTAAAAAAGACACTTGCGAGACATGGCAAATAACTGTAATGCATGGATTTTGATTGCATCTTCAGTAACTGTAAAATCATGAGACAATTTGGAATATTTGAAGACGTATTTGATATTTGATGACAGAAATTACTGTTAATCTTTTAAAGCATGAAAGTGGTATTATGCCTATGTTTAATATGATCTTTCATCTTCTGAGATACATATAAAATATTCATGGATAAAATGGTCTATATAATGTCTGCTACCTTATTTGAACATCATATATCACATAATTATATCTCCATTAATACCACTCTGGTCCCAGAACCACCATCTTTCTCTTGGACTAATACAAGTGATTGCCTATTGGTCTTCCGACTTCTTTTTTTAATTTTTTATTATTTTATTATTTTTTTATTATACTTTATGTTCTAGGGTACATGTGCACAATGTGCAGGTTTTTTACGTATGTATACATGTGCCATATTGGTGTGCTACACCCATTAACTTGTCATTTACATTAGGTATATCTCCTAATGCTATCCCTCTCCCATCCCCCTACCCCACGACAGGCCCCAGTGTGTGATGTTCCCCTTCCTGTGTCCAAGCGATCTCATTGTTCAATGCCCACCTATGAGTGAGAACATGAGGTGTTTGGTTT
Source organism: Macaca fascicularis (assembly GCF_037993035.2). Lineage (NCBI taxonomy): Eukaryota > Metazoa > Chordata > Mammalia > Primates > Cercopithecidae > Macaca > Macaca fascicularis. Next base: position 90,694,852 of record NC_088388.1, on the reverse strand, counting down.
TCTGTTCTTGTGATAGTTTGCTGAGAATGATGGTTTCCAGCTGCATCCATGTCCCTGCAAAGAACACGAACTCATCTGATCTTTGACAGACCTTACAAAAACAAGAAATGGGGAAAGGATTCCATATTTAATAAATGGTGCTGGGAAAACTGGCTAACCATAAGTAGAAAGCTGAAACTGAATCCCTTCCTGACTCCTTATACAAAAATTAATTCAAGATAGATTAGAGACCTAAAACCTAAAAACACTAGAAGAAAACCTAGGCAATACCATTCAGGACATAGGCATGGGCAAGGACTTCAAGTCTAAAACACCAAAAGCAATGGCAACAAAAGCCAACATTGACAAATGAGATCTAATTAAACTAAAGAGCTTCTGCATAGCAAAAGAAACTACCATCGGAGTGAACAGGCAACCTACAGAATGGGAGAAAATTTTTGCAATCTAGTCATCTGACAAAGGGCTAATATCTGGAACCTACAAAGAACTCAAACAAATTTACAAGAAAAAAACAACCCCACAAAAAGTGGTCTTCTGACTTCTATTCTGGGTCCCTTAAAGTTTATCCTCAACACAACAGCCAGATAATCTTTTAAACATATAATTCAGAGAATAATCTTAGCAAACATTTATAAATGACACACTTTGTGTAAAGCACTGTTGTGAGTGTTTTACATATATAATTCACTGATTACTAATAGCTATCTCATTGACTTGGCCCTGTTCTCACTCCATTTTACAGAGAGGGTTAATATGTACCTTAAGTAGAGGCACTCAATTGAAACTCAAGCAGATGGGTGTCCTCAATGAGTATACTCTGTTGTTTCAATCACCTCCTTAAACTCTTCATTCATGTTCTCCAGCACCTATAATAAAAAAGTCTGTCTTTTCCATATGGTGTGTTGCGCAGTTTGAATATCCTCAGCCAGCTTGCAGCTACCCAAGTTCTGTCCCAGGAATTAGAGTTTTAACAACAAAGTAGATGGAACACCTTGTCTTAATTTTCCTGCCCATAAAGAACATTTTTTTCCTAATTTATCTGCTCAGAGGAGGTACATTTTTCCAGTTTGCACAAAGATGCCAAATGTGCTAACAGAGCCCTGACAAGGCCCCACACAGCTCTTACCTCCTCAACAACCAATATCTCCTTCAGTCATTTTGTTCCAGTCATACTGGCCTCTGTCAGTGGCTAGAATTTGCCAAGCTCTTTCCCACCAGAAGATGTTTGCTCTCTGCTGGAAACACTATTCCCTCATCTTTTTAATGGTGGTTTCTTTTCTTCCCACAGTCTGTTAAATGCTGTTTAGAGATAACTTTTATTTTTCATTTTTTTCTATGGCATTCTCTCTGACATAACATTTTGTTTCTGTAAAGTGTAAATCAGATTAGATCATTCTCATGCTGAAGTTCATTTTGCTCTTTGGCAAATCATGGTGTGGGGATCTAATGGTGAAAAATGGCACTCCTTCCTCATTGCGTTTAGAACTGAAAGGTCTACACAACAGACAGATGGAGGTCCAAGTATCACCTTTAGTGGTGATGATAACTGGAGAAAACTGGAGAACATGTCTGGGTTGTGAGGTGACAGTGTACTTGTGACTTCTCATCACTGAACTTATCCTCCAGAATTGCAGGCTTATCTCTTTTCACACAAAGGCAACTGCAAACATTTTTCTGCTTGCATGCACAGGTCCTCATGCTCTCTGCTTGTGGTCACACAGTTGTGAAAAAGAGAATGCCTGGGAGGGTCACTGCATTTCATGCCTGGTTTCTGTTCCTGGACACACCAATATATTTTCTTGAGCAGGCAGATAAAAGTTAGAATTGTTCCTGTGTATGCTTATCCTATGAGAAGTAGGATGATATTTTCTTCTTTGTCCTTTCCATGGAAAGTAGAAGGGTAAAGCCTGAAGAAAAATCTTTGAGTTTCCTCCAAACAAATACAGTCCAGTGTCCTTACTCTGCAAGATTGACTCCCACCACTGTTACATTTTCAGAAATGTTGTGAGCCAGCTTTGAAACATTTGATAGCTTGAAATAATCCATGGGATTGGTGACTATTTACACCATGAATATTGAAATGGGTGAGCTCTAAAAATCTGGTGAGCAGGTTGTTAAACACAAGCCAGCACACCACCGTGGGGGCTGTGCGTGGTGTGGCGCCAGCCTGCCCACCTCTCTGACCTCTTCACAGGCTATTCTTTCCTTCTTCCTGGGCTTAAGTAATATGACTTCCTGGGCCCTAAAATGCTAAATTGATTTCTGCCTTTAGTTCTTTGCACTTGTTCCTCCCAGGAATGTTCTTCAGTTACACCTTTACATGGCTTGTTTCTTCTCATCTAGGCCAGGTGAAGTGCCACACCCTGAGAGAGGTCTTCTCTAAGCATCCACACTAAAGGAGCCCCCAGTCACTCTGTAATATATTACCCTCTTTCTGTTTCTTCCTAGCACTTTACCATCTAACTTTTTCTCAGTTGCTCTTTTTTTTTCCCCATAAGATGTAGATTCTATGAAGCAGTATCCTTATTTCTCTTGTTCACTGCTGTATTTGTAATCCCTAGAATCATGGCTAGCCTGGTCAGCTGAATAAATTCAATAACCACGGTTCAATCCTAACTACATGCTTCCATGGGAGAAAAAATAAAGCAGAGACCCATCCAGCATCAAATTTGGATAAGCATTAACTTTTTCTTATATCTTAAAAGGTGCATGCTTTAATTTTTAAAAAATAAAAATACTACCATATAGGATGGATGTTTGCTCAGAGTATTTACAGCACGTTTCATGTGTTATACTTAGAATTCTCTAAAGAAAATTGTTAGTAAAGTTTCTCATGTGAATTCTGGAATGTTTCTTGAAGTCCAAATAGGGACTTCACAACCCAAACATGGTGCTCTCCTTTTAAGCACGTTCCAGAACTGTTTTCTATAAGAGCTAAAAATGTATCTTTCTTTTTTAGAAATGCTAATTTTGAGTTTTCCCCCCATGTTTTGCTTTTAGTGAGTCTAGTGAGTTTTGTTGTTGTTTTAGAAAGCTGTTGGCTCAGCACTGATTTCTGGTGAAGTCTGAAATAGGCTAGTTAGTTAGAATGGAAAAGTCTTTCATTATTAAGTTTGACTTTTATTGTGAAACTTGACCCCCTTAATTAGTTAACTTTAAGCTAGTTTCACACTTAGAGGAAATGTGTAACTCTTAGGAAACATCTATTTTCTTAGAAGCTGAGTGTGCACAGTGGAACATCTTAACTTTATAGTAGGACACATTGTACTTATATTGGGACAAACTTAAGCAGCTAATAACTTTAGCAAGCTTGATAAAAAGCAAAACAAAAACCAAAAAGAAAATGAAAACACCCCTTTGCTTTATAGAGTGTGAAGTACAAGTCACAGTAAGAAGTCACAGACATAGCAGCAGGCCTAAATGTCCTACTCAGGTAAATGGTGCACAGTTCTTCAAGATGGTGAAAGCAGATGCACCGTTTGCTTTGACAGCAATGTCCCCGCTGTTACTACACATCTTATTGGTGGCTCTGCCATGAGCTACTCTGTGAACTGATGCATAGTCTTGGCCTGAAGTGTTTGATTCTCTTTCTGTGGACTTGAGGTTGTCAGGCTAAGATCACTTCCTGTGATTCTGTGACACTTGTTTACTTCCCACAACAAGACAGCTTAATTTACAAATGTTGGGAATGAGATATTTACTTCAAATTGAGTTTGGGAAAGGATAATGAAATTACAGATTTTAACATGAGAGATTTACATTAATGAGGAAGGAAAACCTGAAGGTGAGCTGTGAGATGGCATTGTTGGCTGTCTGTTCTTGATGCTCTATAATGGTTTAGTTGGGTGGGCAATGGGTGGCCCTGGGCAAACTTGTGCTTTTGTTTCCAGTGTTCTTTGCCATCCCTCAGGACAACTAGGTTCCCTTCCATACTAAGCATTGGCTGGTATAACATTTCTCTCTTGAGGTGTTGGCCTCCATTCACCCTAACCCTTTTCCTTCTCTGCTCAGAATGCAATATGACTGCTTTGGTTGTCTGCCTAAGCTACCTATTGAAAATGTTTACTGAAATGAGTTGCATTCATCATTAATGACAGAATAAAATCAATGAACTATCCCAAATATTCTTTTTATTTTAAAATGGGACCCAGGCACAGGTAATGACTTAACTAGATGATATTTGTTTTCATTCATGAAGTGTTCAGGTTATAAAAATGGCACTAGAAACTTTTTAAGATACTCCTCAAAGCCTATCAGTTTAGACAAGCACCAAAGGAATAAAAAGAAAAGAAACTGATATTTACTAATAGCATGCAATGGAATGTCTTTATATATTCCAGTCTTGGTTGGGATTTCCTCTGAAAGTGTAATTTATTGCAAAGTAGATGAAATGGCCCTTTAGTGTCTCCTTTAATGTTGAGTTTTTGAAATTCCTGATTAACAATGTTATAATCTCAATTCTATGACACGATGAAACAGCAATAAATAACAAACACAAGAATAAGATCCTGTTTCCCCAGTTATTGGTAGGTTAGAAAGGGTAGGAAGCTGTAACTCACCATCCAGCTGAATAATATAGGTATGGGGTGGAGTGGGGTTGAGGGAGCCTGTGTTATATAAGTTCCATAGTAATGAGGCCAGAAATTATTCAATGCTATGTGGATAACAACATCAGGTACAATATCTCCACATTTTATACTAAAATATGTCCACAGACTCAGATGAAAACTTACAACTTAACTATTGCTTGCACAGTCAACTTATTGTCAGAATTTAAAATAAATGTCTACTTGCTACAAGAACTGCGAGAATGGATTAAAAATTTTAATTCATGAGAATAAATTGAGTCCACCTGCCTCAAAGTATGTAAAAATATGTTTTATTTCCTTTTCTATTTTCTTTTTCCTGAATACAGTGGCGGATTCTGAGTTGAGTAACAACTTTATTGATTGGCAGCAATGCTTTGAGAAAGACAGAGTGCTGCTCTCTTCTCTGCAGCAATATCTCTTTTTCATGTTGCTTGACTGTACTGGGGGAGTGCTGAGTCCTCATGGTTGCCCATTCACCTTAAGAGGTATGGTTCCCATAATTAAAATATCAAGAGTCAAGATCAGAACATGGCCCTGTTAGCCTACAGATTTTATTTTCCATATATTTATTATGTTCATAGTATGAAGGGGTACCTCATTTAACATTTATGAAGAAAAGAGGTTTAATTGACTCATGGTTTCACATGTCTGGGAAGTACTCAGGAAACTTAAAATCATCGTAGAAGGCACCTCTGCACAGGGCAGCAGGAGAGAGAATGAGTGCCAGCAGGGGAAATGCCAGATGCTTATAAAACCATCAGATCTTGTGAGAACTCACTGAGGATCATGAGAACAGCATGGGGGAAACTGCCCTCATGATTCTGTTACCTGCCACCAGGTCCCTCTCACAATACATGGGGATTATGGGGATTACTATTCAAGGTGAGAGTTGGGTGGGGACACAGAGCCAAACCATATAATTCCATCCCTGGCCCCTCCCAAATCACATGTCCTCACATTTCAAAATACAATCATGCCAACAAAGTCTTAACTCATTCCAGCGTTAACCCAAAAGTCCAAGTCCAAAGTCTCATCTGTGACAAGGCAAGTCCCTTCTGCCTATGAGCCTGTAAAATCAAAAGCAAGCCAGTTACTTCCTAGATACAACGGGGATACAGGTATTGGGTAAGAACACCCATTCCAAATGGGAGAAATTGGCCAAAACAAAGGGGCTACATGTCCCAAGCAAGTCTGAAATCCAATAGGGCAGTCATCAAACCTTAAAGTTCCAAAATGTTCTGCTTTGACTCCATGCTTCATATCTAGGTCATGCTGTTGAAAGAGATGTCTTTCACCATGTCTGAGGCCTCCCTAGCCATGCAGAACTGTGAGTCAATTAAACCTCTTCTCTTCATAAATTACCCAGTCTAGGGTATTTCTTCAAAGAAATGTGAGAACGGACTAATACAAAGGGCTAAGCCATTTTAGTGCCACAGACCCAAAGTCAATGAAAACCCATGAGACCTTGATAATTTCAGCAATAACTATTCAAACTGACTTGCCAAATAGCTTATAATTCAAATCTGATAGAACGGGAAACAAATGTGAGCTCTCTTTTGTTAGAATAGATTATTCCTACTTCACCCCCAGGGAAGAAAAAATAGTCTACAGGAAAACACTGAAAAACAAGGGAAAAGCACTGTCATCCTAAACATTCAGAGTCGATAAGACCTTTGCAGCTGAACCAGCTTTGCAACTTGCACCTTTACGTGAACCAGCAAAATTTCTTGAGTAACATTTAATACTCTCAATAGGATATCATAATATATGACTCATTTCAAAAATGTTAAGAAAATCATAAAGAGGGGATCATTGTGATTAGAAAACAGAAAAATAGATAATATATTGAGGGCTTATAAGAAAACAAAAATGTAATAACAGAAATAAAATTTTCAGTGGAGTCAAAGAAGACTTACCTTGGACAACTGAATCAGTGATGTGAAACATGAACTTGCCTATAATTCAAGAGACAAAAAAAAGAAAAGAAAATAATAGTCAGAAGACATAAAACAAGTAAAACAGGATTCAACTTAAGAATTACATATTTTCCTCAGTTTATAATCAGAGTAATCAGAAATAAATCAATTATCAAACATGAATAAAGAACTCTTTCAGACTTGGAAAGATGTATAAATATGCAAATGTATACTCATTTTGCCAAAAAAGTCAATGTAAAGAAATCATATGTAGACTTATTTCACAAATACTTTTGAAATATAATTACAATGAAAGAAAACCTACAAAAGACAAGCCAGTATTAAAGAGAAAAATAAGAAGTTTAACTCAGATGTCTCTTGAAATATTAAGTAATAGAACAACAACAGAATTTGGAGATAGAGAAGAAACAGAGATCCCATAACTTCACACCAAGCATTTTTTTTTTTTAATTTTGCTATGAAAAGAGAAAGATAGTGTCAGATTTTAAGGTCTGAAAAAATATAGCACTCAGTCCCTTCCTTGGTTCAGTGTAGGTCCCCACTGGGAAGGTGCATGGATTGTATACTCTAGGGTCTCCTTTCTGCTATCTTCTCTGCTCTCCTTACAGCAGGTCAGTTACTTATTGTTCATGACCTTCACTTTTCAATGTAGATGGAATCTCTTGTTGATAACATGCAACAATTACTTAAATGTTTGCTTTCTTCCCATACTTCCCACATCATTATATCTCACTGCCTTTATCAATAACTCTGACTTGGTATTGCTTGGAGATTGATAGCCCAGATATAGAGTCTGAGGGCCTGGATTTAAATTTTAACTCTATTGCCAACCAGAAGTGCTACCGTGGACAAGTTACATAAACTCTCTGTCCCTTAGTTAGGCCACTACATAGTGAGGATTATAAGCATTATCTAAGATTAGGATATGAAGATATTAAGCATGATCTAAGATTAAATGCATTAATATATGCAAAGCAATAGAATAGTGCCTGACTCATGATAGCATTGTGCAAGTGTTAGTTATTACATCAGCTACTCGATAAGTTGATCACATTACCTAAGCAATAATCTACAAGAATTACGTTTTAACTCTCCATAAACTTGTGTTGAATAAAGCAACACAATGGCAGTTTTAATTCCAAGGAACTAAAGTAGGAATATTTGCTTTTTTAAAACTAGTTTTGAGTATTCCTCATTTTAAACTGGAAACAATAAATAAGAAAGTGAAGTGTTCAGTTCTTTGCTTAAATAAAATTCAGCCTAGAATCTCTGAATTACAATATGTTATCTGTTCTTTGAAGTGTGCCTATATAGTGCAAGTTCAATTTTTCAAAAAATTGCTAGTTCCTTCTGGGTGCTATTACAATGGTAATATTTCCTACTCCAAATTTTATGCATACATATTTAATAATAACAAAAGAATATATTTTGATACATACGAAGTACAAAGAATAACATAAAGAATACACCTATACCTATGACTGAATTTAAGCAATAAAATAATCCTAATATAGTTGCAGATCCCGTGTACTTACCCTATTTCTTTACCCAGACTCCCTGAAGCAACAACTGTTTTAAATTTTTAAAATTTACAATGCTCTTGCTTTTCTTTGTAGTTTTATTCTACCTACTCAATATATTGACAGGTTTAAGTGTTTATGAAATTAATATAAATGACATCATAACCACATATAATCTTCTGCAACTTGCTGTTTTCATTCTATATTATATATTTGTGATCCTAATCCATAAGAATAGCTGTAGGACATTTATTTTCACTACTCAAAAGTCTTACATTGTATAAATAGAATGCATTATTCTTCAACTTCTTATTTCTAGTTGTTTCCAGTTATGGGTTCACACAAACAAATATTCTATAAACATTCTTGTAAATGTTCCAGGGTATAAGTCTGCAAGTTTCCTTATGGCGGTAGTTTTCACTGTTGACTTGAATCTGACCTCAGATATTCTGATTTATTTAGCCTGAGGATGCCTTGGGATTAGTACAGGAGGCATCTTCAGGTACGGGCTAGGAAGTCAAATTTTTTAGGTTAGGGTCCTTCCTCATTTACTTACTAACTATGAAAGTTTGTAGAAATTGATACTTAATTTCTATGTGCTTCAGTCTCCTCATCAGAATACTGGGGGTAGGGGGAGGCGGTGATAATGATTCTTACCTTATTGGATTAACAAAGTTAATCTATGTTTAAAATAGAGTAGGGCTTATTGAAAGTTCAATAATTGCTCTTCAGTGGTTTTAAAAATTGCCCCCAAATGTATTTTTTAGGCATAATTTAGATAAATAAAAAGAACAGATGAGTTAGTACTGGACAATTATAAACAACTGTAAACATCACCACAATTTAAATATAAAAGTTCTATCCACCAGAAAGTTGTCTAGTCCTCCCTCTCAATTATGCCCTCTAAATCTGCCCACAACTGATCCGATTTTTATCATAATGTATTATTTTGTGTTTTTGTACTTGGTATAGATGGAAATATACAAAATGTGTACCTTTATGTCTAGGGTAAGCTCAACTCTGTGTTTTCAAGTTTTACTCATCTTTTTGCATATTTCAGTAGTTTAATGCCATTTATTGCAGAGTCGTATTCCATTTTTTTATATACCACAATTTATTTAGTGATTCTCCTTTTGATGGAGATGGAATGCCATGAATATTAATGTATATATCTTTTGCTGTGCGTAGTTTCTATTTTTCTTATGGAACAACTAGGACTGGATATTCATTTATCTTTTAATTGAAACAATAAGATTTTTTACTTCTACACCCAATTGCTACTTTTTCAAATAATCATGAATAATTTATAAATTTATAAATTTTTTATTATTTTCTTTGACTGACAATTTTAATTTTCTTTGTTATTTCTGAAATTATGTTGAAATATTTATTTTATATCCTGTATTCCAGTATTTTAATACTTGATGCATTTTCAATATTGGGGTAAATTTTATATACTTTCAATATTTAAGTTTGGTTTGGCTTTTTTGCTAATTTTGGATCTTATTTGTGTTGGCTTTTCCTACTGATTTAGTTGTGATTTTTGAAAATGAGATTATATTTGTGACATTACTGGTGCAAATCTGCTGAAATCTTTTCTGAACATGATGTAAACTGTATCAAGCGTTATAATAATGTTTTGTATTGGTCTAATATTATGTCTAGAAAGAGTTATTAAGAAAATATTCAGATATGGGTACAGAGATTAATATATGAGAAAATTTATCATAGCAAAATATAGAATTCTAAATGTCTAATGGAAGGGGAATAATCAAATACATATTTCAGCAACATTATACAATAATGCAACAGTGAAAGACTCAGGCTTTCAAAAGTATGTAATGACATGATGGTACACATAAAAAATATTAAAATTTATATCAGAGATATGATCTTGATTTTGTTGTGTGTGTGTGTCTGTGTGTGTGTGTCTGTGTGTGTGTGTTTACATGCTTATGTATTTGTCTAGCTGAGTTACCAAAAGGACAATAATCAAATAATAGTGGACTAATGCTCTTGTATTCCAAATTAAGGTGCCACTGCATCTGTGTAGTACTTTCACAGCGTCAATATTAAGAAGATATCATCCCAATATCTTCTTCACCATTATAAAATGATTAAAGCTAAAGAGATTTAGAGAGGAAATTTATTTGAAGAAATTTGCTAGAGTGTGACAGTTTTTTCCCTTCTCTCTCCCATACCCTGCAAAGTGTCCCTTCTTACTTCAAGTAAACTGATAGGAACTTTGAGGAAATCGTCAATGATATCCCTCCAAGTTTGTCTTCATTTTCCCTTGCATATCCTGCCTGTATTTCATCAGGATATTCTGAGAGAAATATACATAGAACATATCCAGTATCTGATCATTTCTCCTCATCATGCTGCCTCCCAAAGACTGTCATTATCATCTCTCACCTGGGTTCCTGCAAAGCCTCGTTTGATTTTTCTGATTCCAAACTTATGTAATTTATATCAACACAAAAGCCAGTTGGGCCCTTTTAAAACATGTCAGAATATGACATTGTTTTGCTCAAAAAACGTGTGCTTCTATCTTACTCAGAGCAGAAGCCAACACTCTACATATACCTATGAAGCTGTAAATATTTTCCTCTCCCTCTTGCCTCACTGATCCAAGCCCTTCCCTTGTTCACTTGAAGTTCCTTAATCACTGTGCTTTCCTGCCCTTTGCCCAATGGACCCTTCATTTAACTCCTGCATGCTTTTATCTCCTCTATCCACATGACTCACTCCCTCCCCTCCTATGAGTGTTTGCTCGGATATTCCCTCTACAGTGAGATTTTCTCTGACTGCCATGTTTAAAATGACAAGCTCTATATTCATCGTGGCTCTTTCCATCTCTCTTAGTCTATACTATAGTTAAAAATAACACTAATCACATGTCGTGTAATTTCCTCTCTGTAGGTGACCACATGTTTTGGTCTGGTTTATGCCTGATGTCATGATACAATTATAAAGAGCATTCTCGTTCACTTTCACTCTCACTTTTACTCTCAAAAATGTCCTACTTTGATTGACCTATTTATAAGAATTAATTTTTTGTCTGTCTTGTTCATGGTTCAATAGTATTGGCTCCCATATGGTAGATGCTCAGCAAATATATGTTGAATAAATAAATATCAATAAGCTCAATTATTTTTTAATTTTATTTTTCCATAAGTTATTGGAGTTCAGGTGGTATTTGGTTACATGAGTAAGTTCTTAAGTGGAGATTTGTGAGAAGCTGGTGCCCCATCACCCGAGCAGTATACACTGTACCATATTTGTTGTCATTTATCCATTGCCCCCTTCCACTCTTCCCCCCCAAGTGCCCAAAGTCCATTGTATCATTCTTATGCCTTTGTGTCCTCATAGCTTAGCTCCCACATATAAGTGAGAACATACGATGTGTGATTTTCTATTCCTGAGTTACTTCACTTAGAATAATAGTCTCCAAACTCACTCAGGTCACTGCAAATGCTGTTAATTCATTCCTTTTTATGGCTGAGTAGTATTCCATCATATATATGTCAGAGTTTCTTTATCCACTCATTGATTGATGGGCATTTGGATTGGTTCCATGATTTTGCAATTGTGAATTGTGCTGCTATAAACATGCATGTGCAAGTATCATTTTCAAATAATGACTTCTTTTCCTCTGGATAGATACCCAGTAGTGGCATTGGTGGATTAAATGGTAGTTCTACTAATAGCTGGGACCTAGTTAAACTAAAGAGCTTTTGCGTGGCAAAAGAAACAGTCAGCAGAGTAAACAGACAAGCCACGGAGTGGGAGAAAATCTTCATTGTCTATACAACTGGCAAAGGACTAATATCCAGAATCTATAACAAACTCATACATATCAGTAAGAAAAAAAACAATAAATCCCATCAAAGAGTGGGCTAAGGACATGAATAGACAATCTCAAAAGAAGGTATACAAATGGCCAAGAAACATGAAAAAAATGCTCAACATCACTAATGATCAGGGAAATGCAAATCAATACCACAATGCAATACCGTCTTATTCCTGTAAGAATGGCCATCATCAAAGAATCAAAAACTGGTAGATGTTGGTGTGGAACACTTCTATACTGCTGGTGGGAATGTAAACTAGGACAGCCGCTATGGAAAATAATGTGGAGATTCCTTGAAGAACTAAAAGTTGGGGTGAATATTTGAACCAGGAAGCTTGGAGGAATATAAGGGACTGGTGTTTGACTCATACATGAAAAACCCAGAAACAGTAGAGTGTGCCTCAGCCTTGTGACTGGTAGTGAAAGAAGAGTGGTGGTGCCTTGTAAGGCAGATGTACTTCTTCTGAGGACCAGGCCCAGATTTCTGTATCTCATAGACCAGAGGTAATAAGGAAAGATCTGGCTATGTTTCAAGATTTGATGATTATATACCATATTGAACATTTTGATTAATGGCATAAAACTATTGTTTGGACGAGAGGCATCCTGAGAAATGTTCAACATTTATGACCAGAAAGACTAGGATTAGACTGAGATTTCATCCAGGAGTAAGAAAACAGCTTGCCTGTTGAAGAAGTTTAAAATAACAGTAAGAAAAAAGAAGAAAGATGGTTTATGCTTGTACATTTATATATAACTGTTCATAAGGTAGAGTTTAAATATATAAACTAGAAATATGACGTATCTCCGTTTAAATCCCATTCCTGCATCTTAACTATGGTACATTGATCAAGTTGCTTGTCCTTTCTATGCTTCAGGTTACAAATGGGCCAATATATTTATAAAGAGATATTTATTTTTCTCATATAAATTTTATTGAAGACAGTCTCTTTAATTGAATATTATATATATATATAAAATCTTCATATATACATACATACACACATATATGTATATAAATGTTTTATCACATGTTGGCATTCTGTTAGTATCAATTTAATACTTCTGTAGTTCAGAAGACCCATTCCCTATTTTTAACAGCCTATGTAGTTGAGAAGTCAACAGAGACATGTAATAAACTTTACAGCTATTAACTGGTTACAAATTGATTTGCCATTAAAGTGCTGAAGATGTGTAGAGGAGAACTGGTGGCTTCTGTATCACGATTGTGAAATAATCATCATTAACCTCCTTTAAAAAAATCAAACACAGGGAAGACTATTACTATTTCTATAAGAGTTTTCTTAAATACATGTTGTCAGACTCATAGAAATATCTTCAACTTAATGATTCTATTCTCTGTAATAAAGATTGAAACAAAAGTAATTATCCTTATAATTAAAGCAAAATAAAACAAATAGCCTGCTTTGTTTCCAATTATCTATTTTTTTCTTGAAAAGGCAATTTTCTTAGGGTTAGATAATTGCTTGAACTTATTGTTATGTGGCATGTATATGCAAACAAAAAAGTAAAAAGTAAAAAAGAGCATTGAAATGTCCAGAATATGTCTGTTTTGAAGATTTAAAATATGCTTTAAAAAAAGTGCTTTTTTTCTAGCAGGTGTTACAGGTAAATTTTGGCAGGGGGTGTGAGGGGTTTCAAGGAATGGGGGTGTATGTGGAGGGAATAATCACTTGGCAGCTATTATTTTTCCAAGCTTATTGTACTTGGAAGTTAAAGTCCTTAATTACATGATTTCTTTATAAATAGCAATTCATTCTTCAGGTTACCATTTCAGGAGCAGCCTCCAGGTCTTTAGCACTCTGCTAGGCACAGTGGAAGCTAACTGGAATTTGGTTTGATGCCTATTTGCAAGTCGATGAGATTGTGAATGATTGGAAGCTTCTGTCAGCATTCTCCCTTGTGCTCTAGTGCCCTCCTTGGTTTACTGCTTTACCTTAACCTCTGTCTTTGACTCTCATCTCAGCTGGAGAACACATGATAGCCAAGTTCAGCTAAGACAGCAGCTGGAAGCCTCTTAAACTTATACTTCTCATTTTTTTCTATCCTAATGTCCCAAATTGTGTAGGAGAATGCCTGTATGATCTATTCCATCTTTTAACAAATTCATACCGGTATTTTGGTTTTAATAAAAATGTATATCAATAACAACTGCCAAATAATTTAATGTTTTCTTCCCCCCTTTTTCCCATTCTTCAATTTTTTTTCAAAAAGATTGCTTCTCTGGCAAACAACTAGGTAGGTTGAGGAAGATAGGGCAGGAGAGTGGGATATATGGGTTACTGAATGAGACACTGCTTTTATTTTATTTTATTTTATTATGTTTTGGTTGAGAATTTTTGAAATTGAAAGATCAAATAATAAAGAAATGAGTCTTAAATAGGTTCTAGCCATTTTGACAAATGTTGTGGAAAGTATTTGGGGAAAAATAATATTTCTGATAGTAATTTTTGAGTTGCACATGAAGACAATAACTTTTTAAAAATCAACAATAATGATAATAGTAGTTACGACTTAGAGAACCCTTACTATGTCAGGTAGATTTGCTATATCTCCTTTATAAGACTATTATAAGACTGTCTATGAAAATAGTGAAATCTCTGAAAGCATTGTCATTAGGCATAAAACTACAAAATGATATTCTTTGAAAACACTTTTTAACAATTGAATATTCTTGTTATTTTTATGTAGTTTTAATATGCCTGTCTGTTCAATCTTTAAGCTCTATGCAATTACAAAATAGTTAATATGCTATAAAGAACAACTTTGTGTGACTAACACACAATGTGTGTTAATTCTTTGTAATATATTACTAGGCATGGAGTTGCATTATAAAATACATAGATACTTTAAGGTTCCAAGTATATGTTTCAAAATTTCTTTTAAAATAGTATAGATGTAAGATTTTATACCCCTGCAAGTTGTAGATGAATATGTCTATTCACTGATCCTCACTACTGCTGAGTGCTTTACTGAAAAATCAAGATAGAATAGGCATGGTGGCTCATACCAGTAATCCCAGCACTTTGGGAAGCAAAGGCAGGTGGATCACTTGAGGTCAGGAGTTTGAGACCAGCCTGGCCAACATAGTGAAACCCCATCTCTACTAAGAATACAAAATAATTAGCTGGGTGTGGGGGCACACACCTGTAATCCCAACTACTCAGGAGGCTGAGGTGGAAGAATCGCTTGAACCCGGGAGGCAGAGATTGCAGTGAGCCATATTGCACCACTACACTCCAGCCTGGGCAACAGAGTGAGACTCCATCCTAAAAAAAAAAAAAAAAAAAAAATCAGGATAGGATCGCCAATTATACATTGTCAACAAACATGAATTTCAGGTATATTAAAAAATAAAATATAAAAGATAAAATAGTGAAGAATTGAAAAAGTAAAAGAAACTATAAGCATACTTTTAACAGATCTAGTATTAACAGTTCTAGTATTACCAAAGAACTTTTGAGTATAGAAGAAATAAAATAGTTAATAAAATAAAACTTAGAATGACTTTGGAAGTATTTTGTCTTCCTCAATTTTTTGGAATAGTTTGAACAAGATTAGTATTAATTCTTCTTCAAATGTTTGTTAGAGTTTAGCAGTTCGGCCATCAAGTTCACAAGGTTTTTCTTTGACAGGGCATTTTTGTGACCTTTTCCTATCTCATTATTTGCTATAGGACCATTCAGGTTTTGGATTTCTTCATGGCTCAATCTTGATAGATATATGTCTAGGAATTAATCAATTTCTTCTATGTTTACCAATTTATTGCCACATGGTTCCTCATAAGAGTTTCTAGTAATCCTTTGAATTTCTGTGGTATCAGTTATGATGTCTCCTCTTTGATCTCTCACTACTTATTTGGATCTTTCCTTTCTTCTTAGGTTGGCTAAAGGTTGGTCAATTTTATCCTTTCAAAAAACTAACTTTTTGTTGTATCCATCTTTCAAATTTGTTTTTAGTTTCAATTTTATTTATTTCTACTCTGATCTTTACTGTTTCTTTTCTTCTACTAATTTTGGATTTGATTTGCTCTTGCTTTTCTGGCTCTTTAAAATGCATTGCTAAGTTGCTTATTTGAAATTTTTCTCCTTTTTAAATGTGGGCATGTATTGCTACATAAACTTCCCTCTTAGTATTGTTTTTCCTATATCCCATTGGCTTTGATGTGTTATGTTTCCGTTTTCCTTTGTTTCAAGTATTTTTAAAATTTTCTTCTTAGTTTTTTCATTGACCCAATCGTCATTTGGAGCATATCATTTAATTTCCATGTGTTTGCATTCCAGAGTTCCCCTTGTTATTGACTTCTAGCTTTATTCCACTGTGGTCAGTAAAGATATTTGATGTGACTTTGGTTTTTTTTTTTTTTTAATTTCTTGAGACTTGTTTTGTTACCTAACATGTGGTTTATGCTTAAGACTGTTCCATGTATTGAGGAGAAAAACGTGTATTCTACATCTGTTAGGTAAAATGTTCTGTAACATTTCATCTGATAATGTGACATTAAATCTGATAATTCTTTGTTGATTTTCTGTCTAGAAGGTCTTTCCCATGATAAAAGTGGAGTGTTGAAGTCCACAGCTGTTATTGTAGCTGGAGTCTTTCTCTCTCTTTAGCTTTAATAATGTTTTCTTTATATATATGAGTGCTCCAGTATTGGGTGTATATATATTTACAATTGTTATATCCTCTTTCTGCAAAGATCCGTATTTTATTATATAATAACCTCTGCATCTCTTTCTACAGTTTTTGTCTTTAAATCTATTTTCTGAAACCAGACACAGATGCAACCACAACAACAAAAAACTACAGGTTAATATCTCTGATGAACTTAGACGCAAAAAATTCTCAACAAAATACTAGCAAACAAAATTCAACAACACGTTAAAAAGAGCATTCACCATAATCAACTGGGATTTATCCCAGGGATGCAAGAATGGTTCTACCTACATGAATTAATAAATAGAATGAAGGATGAAAACCATATGATTATTTCAGTGGACACTAGAAAAGCATTTGATAGAATCCAACATCTCTTCATGATTAAAGAAAAAAGAAACTTTCCAAAAACTAGGTATAGAAGGAATATACCTCAACATGATAAAGGCCATATATGACAAATCCACCACTAACATCATATGGAATGAGGAAAAGCTGAAAGCCTTTCCTCTAAGAACTAGAACATGAGCCGGGCACAGTGGCTCACACCTGCAACCCCATCACTTTGAGAGGTTGAGGTGAGCAAATCACCTGAAGTCAGGAGTTCAAGACCAGCCTGGCCAACATGGCAAAACCCCGTCTCTACTAAAAATACAAAAATTAGCCAGGTGTGCTGGTACATGCCTATAATCCCACTTGAGAGACTGAGGCAGGAGAATCTCTTGAACTCAGGAGGCAGAGGTTGCAGTGAGTCAAGATCGTGCCACTGCACTCTAGCCTGGGAAACACAATGAGACTCTGTCTCAGAAAAAAAAAAAAAAAAAAAAAAAAAAGAACTGGAACATGAAAAGAATGCACATTTTTATCACTGTTACTTAACATAGTACTGGAAATCCATAGCACTGGAAAGTCAAAGTGTTCCTCTTTGCAGATGATATGATCTTGTATTTAGGAAATCCTAAAGATTTCACCAAAGAACTATTAGAACTGATAAATCCAGTAAAGTTGCAGGATACAAAAATCAACACACAAAAATCTCTAGCATTTCTAATGCCAACAGTGAATCATCTGAAAAAGAAACCAAGAAAGTAATCCCATTTACAATGGCTAAAAGTAAAACAAAATACCTAGAAATAAAATTAACCTAAGAAGTGAAAGATGTCTACAAAGAAAACCTTAAAAGCTTGATTTAAAATGTTGAAAAGGACTCAAAAAATAGAAAAATATTTCATGCTTATGTATTAGAGAAGTCAATATCGTTAAAATGTTCATACAACCCAAAGCAATATACAGAGTCAGTCCAATCCCTATAAAATATCAATAACATACTTCACAGAAATAGTAAAAATCATTTTAAAACTTACATTGCATCACAAAAGACTCGAAATAGGAAAAAAAAAAAAAAAATCCCGAGCAAAAAGAACAACGCTGGAGGCATTGTACTACCTAACTTTAAATTATAATATAAAGCTATAATAACTAAAACAGTATTGTACTGTCATAAAAAGAGAAACACGTGCAAATGGAATAGAATAAAGAACCAATAAATAAGTCCACACATTTACAGTCAACTTATTTTTCACAAAGGTGTCAAGAACCTACATTGGGAAAAGAACAGACTCTTCAATAGATGGTAGTGGGAAAACTGAATATCCATATGCAGAAGAATGAAACTAGGCCTAGTTCTTTTACTACATACAAAAATAAAATGAAAATGAATTAAAGGCTTAAACATAAGAACAGAAACTATAAAATGACTAGAAAAAAAACTGATAGAACACTCCAGGGCATCTCTCTTAGCAAAGATTTTGTCACTAAGACTGCAAAAGCATAAGCAACCACAGCAAAAATAGACAATTGAGCTTACAGCAAGCTAAAAAGCTCTACAGCAAAGGAAACAATCATCAAAATGAAAAGATCACCAACAGATGGGAAAAAATATTTGAAAACTACTCATCTGACAAAGGATTAATAACCAGAATATATAAGCAGCTCAAGCAACCCAATTTTTTTAAAAATCGAATAATCCCGTTAAAAATAGGTAAAATGTTTGAACAGACGTTTCTCCAAAGAAGACATACAAATGAAAAACAGGTATACTGAAAAATACTCAACATCATTAATCATCAGATAAATACAAATGAAAACTACAATGAGATGTCATCTCACCCTAGTTAAAATAACTTTTACCCAAAGGACAGGCAATAATTAACGCTGGTGAGGATGTAGAAAAAGAGGAACATTCATACATTGTTGGTGAAAGAGTATGGCTGTGATGAAGAACAGTATACAGGTTTCCCAGAAAACTAAAAAGAGAACTACTACATGACGCAGCAATGCCATTGCTGGGTATTTATCAAAAAGAAAGAAAATGAGTATGTTAATGAGATATCTACACTCCCATGTTTATTGCAGCACAGTTCACAATAGGCAAGATAAGTGTCCATCAATGGATGAATGGATAAAGAAAATGTGGTATATATACACAATGGAATATTATTGAGCCATGAAAAGAATAAAATCCTGTCATTTGCAACAACATGGATGGAACTGGGGGACATTATGTTAAGTGAAATAAGCCTGGCACAGTAAGGCAAATATGGCATGTTCTCACAAACATGTGGGAGTCAGAAAAAAAAAAAAATTGAACTCATGAAGATAGTAAAATGATGGTTACCAGGGACTGGGAAGGACAGTGGGGAGAGTGGAAAAATGAGGGGATGGTTAATGGTACAAAAATAATAGAAGGAATAAAATGTAGATTTTCAGTAGCACAGTGAAACAACTATGGTTAACAATAATTTATTATGCATTTCATAAAAAAGCTGAAAGATTGGAATTGAAATGTTCCTAACACAAAGAGATCATAAATCCTTAAGGGACCCCAGAACTCTGATTTGATCCTTACACATTGTATGCTTCTATCAAAATATCACACGTACCCCCAAATATGGGCACTAGTATGTATCCGTAATAATTAAAAATTTAAAAAAGAAAATTTAGACATGCCTGTTTTAGAAGTAATTAGAAAAAAATTTTAAATGTGTATAAAAATATGTATATACAATAATATAAGCTATATCATATTAAAATGTAAAGGTAACTGATAAGCCTGGAATACTCTTTGAAGCAAAATTATGTTCCAAGTATTGAAGTCTGTACATTATAATTAATGAAAATACAAGGAACAAAAGGTTGATTCAGTTAGAAGAAATGTCAATGGCTGGTGAACATAAACTTATGTTTAATTTTACTAGAAATCTAAAAATTAAATTTGGGGCAAAAGTTAAGATTAACTGTTTATTTTTTTATTTTTTTATTTTTATTTTTTAATTTATTTATTATTATTATACTTTAAGTTGTAGGGTACATGTGCATAACGTGCAGGTTTGTTACATATGTATACTTGTGCCATGTTGGTGTGCTGCACCCATCAACTCGTCATTTACATCAGGTATAACTCCCAATGCAATCCCTCCCCCTCCCCCCTCCCCATGATAGGCCCCGGTGTGTGATGTTCCCCTTCCTGAGTCCAAGTGATCTCATTGTTCAGTTCCCACCTATGAGCGAGAACATGCGGTGTTTGGTTTTCTGTTCTTGTGATAGTTTGCTAAGAATGATGGTTTCCAGCTGCATCCATGTCCCTACAAAGGACACAAACTCATCCTTTTTGATGGCTGCATAGTATTCCATGGTGTATATGTGCCACATTTTCTTAATCCAATCTGTCACTGATGGACATTTGGGTTGATTCCAAGTCTTTGCTATTGTGAATAGTGCTGCAATAAACATACGTGTGCATGTGTCTTTATAGCAGCATAATTTATAATCCTTTGGGTATATACCCAGTAATGGGATGACTGGGTCATATGGTACATCTAGTTCTAGATCCTTGAGGAATCGCCATACTGTTTTCCATAATGGTTGAACTAGTTTACAATCCCACCAACAGTGTAAAAGTGTTCCTATTTCTCCACATCCTCTCCAGCACCTGTTGTTTCCTGACTCTTTAATGATCGCCATTCTAACTGGTGTGAGATGGTATCTCATTGTGGTTTTGATTTGCATTTCTCTGATGGCCAGTGATGATGAGCATTTTTTCATGTGTCTGTTGGCTGTATGCATGTCTTCTTTTGAGAAATGTCTGTTCATATCCTTTGCCCACTTTTTGATGGGGTTGTTTGTTTTTTTCTTGTAAATTTGTTTGAGTTCTTTGTAGGTTCTGGATATTAGCCCTTTGTCAGATGAGTAGATTGCAAAAATTTTCTCCCATTCTGTAGGTTGCCTGTTCAGTCTGATGGTAGTTTCTTTTGCTGTGCAGAAGCTCTTTAGTTTAATTAGATCCCATTTGTCAATTTTGGCTTTTGCTGCTGTTGCTTTTGGTGTTTTAGACATGAAGTCTTTGCCCATGCCTATGTCCTGAATGGTACTACCTAGGTTTTCCTCTAGGATTTTTATGGTATTAGGTCTAACATTTAAGTCTCTGATCCATCTTGAATTAATTTTCGTATAAGGAATAAGGAAAGGATCCAGTTTCAGCTTTCTACTTATGGCTAGCCAATTTTCCCAGCACCATTTATTAAATAGGGAATCCTTTCCCTATTTCTTGTTTCTCTCAGGTTTGTCAAAGATCAGATGGCTGTAGATGTGTGGTATTATTTCTGAGGACTCTGTTCTGTTCCATTGGTCTATATCTCTGTTTTGGTACCAGTACCATGCTGTTTTGGTTACTGTAGTCTTGTAGTATAGTTTGAAGTCAGGTAGCGTGATGCCTCTAGCTTTGTTCTTTTGACTTAGGATTGTCTTGGAGATGCGGGCTCTTTTTTGGTTCCATATGAACTTTAAAGCAGTTTTTTCCAATTCTGGGAAGAAAGTCATTGGTAGCTTGATGGGGATGGCATTGAATCTATAAATTACCTTGGGCAGTATGGCCATTTTCACGATATTGATTCTTCCTATCCATGAGCATGGTATGTTCTTCCATTTGTTTGTGTCCTCTTTTATTTCACTGAGCAGTGGTTTGTAGTTCTCCTTGAAGAGGTCCTTTACATCCCTTGTAAGTTGGATTCCTAGGTATTTTATTCTCTTTGAAGCAATTGTGAATGGAAGTTCATTCCTGATTTGGCTCTCTGTTTGTCTGTTACTGGTGTATAAGAATGCTTGTGATTTTTGCACATTGATTTTGTATCCTGAGACTTTGCTGAAGTTGCTTATCAGCTTAAGGAGATTTTGGGCTGAGACGTTGGGGTTTTCTAAATATACAATCATGTCATCTGCAAACAGGGACAATTTGACTTCTTCGTTTCCTAACTGAATACCCTTGATTTCTTTCTCTTGCCTAATTGCCCTAGCCAGAACTTCCAACACTATGTTGAATAGGAGAGGTGAGAGAGGGCATCCCTGTCTTGTGCCAGTTTTCAAAGGGAATTTTTCCAGTTTTTGCCCATTCAGTATGATATTGGCTGTGGGTTTGTCATAAATAGCTCTTATTATTTGGAGGTACGTTCCATCAATACCGAATTTATTGAGCGTTTTTAGCATGAAGGGCTGTTGAATTTTGTCAAAAGCCCTTTCTGCATCTATTGAGATAATCATGTGGTTCTTGTCTTTGGTTCTGTTTATATGCTGGATTATGTTTATTGATTTGTGAATGTTGAACCAGCCTTGCATCCCAGGGATGAAGCCCACTTGATCATGGTGGATAAGCTTTTTGATGTGTTGCTGAATCCGGTTTGCCAGTATTTTATTGAGGATTTTTGCATCGATGTTCATCAGGGATATTGGTCTAAAATTCTCTTTTTTTGTTGTGTCTCTGCCAGGCTTTGGTATCAGGATGATGTTGGCCTCATAAAATGAGTTAGGGAGGGTTCCCTCTTTTTCTATTGATTGGAATAGTTTCAGAAGGAATGGTACCAACTCCTCCTTGTACCTCTGGTAGAATTCAGCTGTGAATCCATCTGGTCCTGGACTTTTTTTGGTTGGCAGGCTATTAATTATTGCCTCAATTTCAGAGCCTGCTATTGGTCTATTCAGGGATTCAACTTCTTCCTGGTTTAGTCTTGGAAGAGTGTAAGTGTCCAGGAAATTATCCATTTCTTCTAGATTTCCCAGTTTATTTGCGTAGAGGTGTTTATAGTATTCTCTGATGGTAGTTTGTATTTCTGTGGGGTCAGTGGTGATATCCCGTTTATCATTTTTAATTGCATCGATTTGATTCTTCTCTCTTTTCTTCTTTATTAGTCTTGCTAGTGGTCTGTCAATTTTGTTGATCTTTTCAAAAAACCAACTCCTGGATTCATTGATTTTTTGGAGGGATTTTTGTGTCTCTATCTCCTTCAGTTCTGCTCTGATCTTAGTTATTTCTAGCCTTCTGCTAGCTTTAGAATGTGTTTGCTCTTGCTTCTCTAGTTCTTTTAATTGCGATGTTAGAGTGTCAATTTTAGATCTTTCCTGCTTTCTCTTGTGAGCATTTAGTGCTATAAATTTCCCTCTACACACTGCTTTAAATGTGTCCCAGAGATTCTGATATGTTGTATCTTTGTTCTCATTGGTTTCAAAGAACATCTTTATTTCTGCCTTCATTTCGTTATGTACCCAGTAGTCATTCAGGAGCAGGTTGTTCAGTTTCCATGTAGTTGAGCGGTTTTGATTGAGTTTCTTAGTCCTGAGTTCTAGTTTGATTGCACTGTGGTCTGAGAGACAGTTTGTTACAATTTCTGTTCTTGTACATTTGCTGAGGAGTGCTTTACTTCCAATTATGTGGTCAATTTTGGAGTAAGTACGATGTGGTGCTGAGAAGAATGTATATTCTGTTGATTTGGGGTGGAGAGTTCTATAGATGTCTATTAGGTCTGCTTGCTGCAGAGATGAGTTCAATTCATGGATATCCTTGTTAACTTTCTGTCTCGTTGATCTGTCTAATGTTGACAGTGGAGTGTTGAAGTCTCCCATTATTATTGTATGGGAGTCTAAGTCTCTTTGTAAGTCTCTAAGGACTTGCTTTATAAATCTGGGTGCTCCTGTATTGGGTGCATATATATTTAGGATAGTTAGCTCTTCCTGTTGAATTGATCCCTTTACCATTATGTAATGGCCTTCTTTGTCTCTTTTGATCTTTGATGGTTTATAGTCTGTTTTATCAGAGACTAGTATTGCAACCCCCGCTTTTTTTTGTTCTCCATTTGCTTGGTAAATCTTCCTCCATCCCTTTATTTTGAGCCTATGTATGTCTCTGCGTGTGAGATGGGTCTCCTGAATACAGCAGACTGATGGGTCTTGACTCTTGATCCAGTTTGCCAGTCTGTGTCTTTTAATTGGAGCATTTAGTCCATTTACATTTAAGGTTAAGATTGTTATGTGTGAACTTGATCCTGCCATTATGATATTAACTGGTTATTTTGCTCGTTAGTTGATGCAGTTTCTTCCTAGCCTCGATGGACTTTACATTTTGGCATGTTTTTGCAATGGCTGGTACCGGTTGTTCCTTTCCATGTTGAGTGCTTCCTTCAGGGTCTCTTGTAAGGCAGGCCTAGTGGTGACAAAATCTCTAAGCATTTGCTTATCTGTAAAGGATTTTATTTCTCCTTCACTTATGAAACTTAGTTTGGCTGGATATGAAATTCTGGGTTTAAAATTCTTATCTTTAAGAATGTTGAATATTGGCCCCCACTCTCTTCTGGCTTGGAGAGTTTCTGCTGAGAGATTTGCTATTAGTCTGATGGGCTTCCCTTTGTGGGTAACCTGACCTTTCTCTCTGGCTGCCCTTAAGATTTTTTCCTTCATTTCAACTTTGGTGAATCTGGCAATTATGTGTCTTGGAGTTGCTCTTCTTGAGGAGTATCTTTGTGGCGTTCTCTGTATTTCCTGGATTTGAATGTTGGCCTGCCCTACTAGGTTGGGGAAGTTCTCCTGGATGATATCCTGAAGAGTGTTTTCCAACTTGGTTCCATTTTCCCCCTCACTTTCAGGCACCCCAATCAGACGTAGATTTGGTCTTTTTACATAATACCATACTTCTTGCAGGCTTTGTTCATTTCTTTTTCTTCTTTTTTCTTTTGGTTTCTCTTCTCGCTTCATTTCATTCATTTGATCCTCAATCGCTGACACTCTTTCTTCCAGTTGATCAAGTCAGTTACTGAAGCATGTGCATTTGTCATGTATTTCTCGTGTCATGGTTTTCATCTCTTTCATTTCGTTTATGACCTTCTCTGCATTAATTACTCTAGCCATCAATTCTTCCACTTTTTTTTCAAGATTTTTAGTTTCTTTGCGCTGGGTACGTAATTCTTCCTTTAGCTCTGAGAAATTTGATGGACTGAAGCCTTCTTCTCTCATCTCGTCAAAGTCATTCTCCGTCCAGCTTTGATCCATTGCTGGCGATGAGCTGCACTCCTTTGCCGGGGGAGATGCACTCTTATTTTTTGAATTTCCAGCTTTTCTGCCCTGCTTTTTCCCCATCTTTGTGGTTTTATCTGCCTCTGGTCTTTGATGATGGTGATGTACTGATGGGGTTTTGGTGTAGGTGTCCTTCCTGTTTGATAGTTTTCCTTCTAACAGTCAGGACCCTCAGCTGTAGGTCTGTCGGAGATTGCTTGAGGTCCACTCCAGACCCTGTTTGCCTGGGTATCAGCAGCAGAGGCTGCAGAAGATAGAATATTTCTGAACAGCGAGTATACCTGTCTGATTCTTGCTTTGGAAGCTCCCACTCAGGGGTGTACTCCACCCTGTGAGGTGTGGGGTGTCAGACTGCCCCTAGTGGGGGATGTCTCCCAGTTAGGCTACTCAGGGGTCAGGGACCCACTTGAGCAGGGAGTCTGTCCCTTCTCAGATCTCAACCTCCGTGTTGGGAGATCCACTGCTCTCTTCAAAGCTGTCAGACAGAGTCGTTTGCGTCTGCAGAGGTTTCTGTTCCGTTTGTTATTGTTTACTGTGCCCTGTCCCCAGAGGTGGAGTCTACAGAGACAGGCAGGTTTCCTTGAGCTGCTGTGAGCTCCACCCAGTTCGAGCTTCCCAGCAGCTTTGTTTACCTACTTAAGCCTCAGCAATGGCGGGCGCCCCTCCCCCAGCCTCGCTGCTGCCTTGCCGGTAGATCACAAACTGCTGTGCTAGCAATGAGGGAGGCTCCGTGCGTGTGGGACCCTCCTGGCCAGGTGTGGGATATGATCTCCTGGTGTGCCTGTTTGCTTAAAGTGCAGTATTGGGGTGGGAGTTACCCGATTTTCCAGGTGTTGTGTGTTTCAGTTCCCCTGGCTAGGAAAAGGGATTCCCTTCCCCCTTGCGCTTCCCAGGTGAGGCAATGCCTCGCCCTGCTTCAGCTCTCACTGGTCGGGCTGCAGCAGCTGACCAGCACCGATCGTCCCGCACTCCCCAGTGAGATGAACCCAGTACCTCAGTTGAAAATGCAGAAATCACCGGTCTTCTGTGTTGCTCGCACTGGGAGTTGGAGACTGGAGCTGTTCCTATTCGGCCATCTTGCTCCGCCCCAAGATTAACTGTTTATTTATTTCTTTATCATCCTAAATTGGGGAAACTATCTTTTGCTGTTTTGATCTCAGTGAAAGGAATATTTGCATACTTAAGTAATAAAGGGTAAATTGGCAACATTCTGTTAATAGTTTTAGAAATATTTATATTATATATATATACACAGATAAATACTATATGTAATATAAATGTATATTACATATAATAGATACTACTTAGATTATATTTACATAAACACATACAAAGAACCTTCAAAAGGCTCATGTACTTTGTGTATATATACACCACTTTTGTTTCTTCATTCATTCATCTGTTGATAGAAAGGTTGATTCTTTGTCTTGGCTTTCTGAATAATGCTGCAGTGAACAAGGGAGTGCAGGTATCTCTTCAACATATTGTTTATACTCTTTCTTCACATTTTTTGCTATTACTTGTTATCTTTAATCCTTAAAAAGGAAGGAAATTCTGTCATTTGCAACAACATGGATGAAACTGGAGGACATTACGTTCCGTGAAATAAGTCAGGTAGGCACAGAAAGACAAACACCTCACCATCTCACTTGTATTTGGATTTGAAAACAAGTCTAACTGGTAGAAGTAGAGAATAGAATGGTCATTACCAGAGGCTGAGGCAAATGGAAAAGAGAGAATGGGGAAATATTACTCAAATAGTACCTAATTTCAGTTAGACAAGAGGAATAGTTTTTGAGATACAATGCACAGCAACAAGAATATAGTTAGTAATAATGTATTGCGCACTTCAGAATAACGGAGTAAATTTCAAACATCTCACTTCAAAAAACAATAGGTAACTGAAGAGAAGGCCATGTTAATTAGTTGTATTTAATCATTCCATATTGTATACACTTATCAAAACATCATATTGTGCCTCATAAATGTATACAATTATGATTTGTCAACTAACAATAATTTTAAAAATTAAAATAATTTTATAAAATTTATGTCCTTTTCCTTAGAAATCCACTTATAGGAAACTGTCCAAAACAAATAATAAAAGGTACAGACAAATTTTCAGGAGAAAGACACCATTGATAAGGTTATTTATAGCAATATAATAATCAGACATAGCCTAAGTTTTATATAGTAGGAGGATGATTAACTAAATTCTAAATACAAAATATAATCCTCAGATTATATTGCTAACGGAATACTATGCACACATAAAAATTTATCATTTAAGTGACATTTAATGACTTAGGAAAAACCTTATAATATCCTTAACAATTGATCACATCTATAAAAATATTTATCTCTATCTTGTGGGATTACAAAGTAATTTGAACACTTCTTCCTTATGCTTTTTAATTGTGAATAATGAGATTACAATGAGAAAAAGTAATGCATATGCTTATAAGGAGAAACAATATATATGCTTTTTTTGGATGCATTTTAAATCTGGGTTATTCAAATCATTTTGTATTTATGGAGGAAACTTGACATGTAAAGTTACTCAGAGATGTTTTTATCCTCAGGGCAAACTTAATCAGCTTAGAAGAGGCAAGGTTAAAAGAGGGCCATGTTTGATTACCAGTGGTAATCACTCAGGGCTGATCCTCTTACGTCTACCTGAAAATGTACCTTCTCATTCAGATGATCTCGCATGACCTCTCAGATACTACAGGACTCTGCTGGATTATGCAACTATCATTTATGAAACGCAGCTATCAGATTTTCTGCCCACTATTGTTAGATGTCCTGGGAAGTTTTAGAAGAAGGGAGTGGCTAGTCCTGGGATATGAGAGGTGACATTCAAGGCTCCACCTTTTACATTAAATGCTAAGTCAGCTATGTGCAACTGAAATTGTGGCTTTGAAATTGTGTTCTGGGACTGCTTTCCTTGGTAGCATCAGGTTGGTATCATAGCCTTGTTAGTGTGCTCAGCCTTGGGAGCAGTTAAGGATGGAAGGATTGATGTAGAGAAATAATTTTTGCATTACACAAATTCTGAAATTTCTATAGATGTTTTCTATATTGTAAGCTTCGGGGACCTAGGTCACCCATTTGTTTTTCTGTTGAAACAGATGCCAAATGGTTTTCTTAGGAAATTAACATCTTTTACTTGAGTACTTTATCAGACTATTTTTGATCAAGTTCTTAATTTCCATCCCCTTTCAGAGATTCTCAATGCACACTAGAGAATCTGAAAAGCTGAAATAAAGGAATCCAATTAACTGTAGCTAGCTTGCTTTTTAAAAACTTACTTTTCACTAGACACACTTTTCTTGTAGCAAGTATAAATATCCGGTAAAATTAGCATCCTGAGGAATACTTGAAAAAATGATACTCTGAATCCAGTGTGCTTTATTCTTTTTGAACTTGAGTCAGAGAGCTGCAATCTTGAACCTCATAGTGTTAGTACTGTGTAGATTTTTTAAATGGACCCCACTTCAATGATATGCAAACAGCCTACACTGAAGAACATTATAAGGAGATGAAAAAATCCTTTGGCTTGGAGATGTTAAGTAACATACCACAAGATCACTGTTCTTCTGTTGCTGCATGTAATAATATTACCACATGCTTAACAGCTGAAAACAACACACGTTTATTAACTCACAACTTCTAAGAATCAAAAGTCAGGGCATAGCTTAGTGAATCCACTCCTTCAGGGCCTCACTAGGCTGAAATAAAGGCATTGGCTTGTGCTGCAGTCTCATCAGAGACTCAACTACGTAATAATCCACTTCCAAGCTTACGTGGTTGATGTCAGCATTCAGTCCTTCATGGCTAGGTGAGCCGAGGATCTCATTTTCTTGCTGTTGGACAGCAGTCACCCTCACTTCTTCGCCACATGGGCCTTTTTAACAAGACTACTCACTTCTTCAAATCCAGGAAGGGAGAAATATTCTCCTAGCAAGATGGGATACAATCTTAGTAATGCTCTCACGGAAGTACATCCCATCACTTTTATTACATTACCTTGATTAGAAGCAGGCCATTGTCCCCTCCCACATTAAAAGAGAGGGGATTATATATGCATGGATCCCAGGAAGTAGAAATCATGGTGTCAGTCCTCCATTGTCACACTGCTAGTAAGTCCCTTCCAGAGACTACATACCAATCCAAATTTAACTCCAGAAACATGCCTCTTACTATTACATCATTAGACTAAAGAACAAATAGGGAAATATTAGGTCCACATTTATTTCTCTGACCTCACTGACTTACCAAAATTCCCACAGTCCTGTTAACCCTGGATCTCAACTCTGGTCCCTTATCATGCTCTGAACATATATCCCTTCCTTCTATAACCCCTGCCCCAAACTTCTCGCTGATGTTTGTCCTCTCCTTAAGTTCCCACTCTCTAAGTTGAATAAAAGAATATATTCTAATATAATATGTGCAACTGTTACCTTATTGTATAATACATTTTTATACTACGCATGTTGTCTTAATTCAAAAAGAACAACTTTGGATGAAACTTCACTGATATGACATCTCTGCTAGTTTATAGAAGCATATTTTTTATTGTACATGTGAGAACCATAAACAATTTCAACTTATTTCACTTCTTTACCCCTATACTCTCTTTAATATTTCTCCTCTATAATTTTGGTCCAGGAGGGTTAAAAATTGAAGTAAAGTAAACATAGTAGCCAGTGTTTCTCAAATTCTGCTGTTCTCTCTGTAAGAATGGGACCAGCAAAGTCAATCCCTCAATTGAATTTGCTCAGTGTTTCTCCCCAGTGCTTTTGTCACACATTATTGATCATTTGCTTCTGCAAGCCACACCTCAGTCAGTACTTACAAAACACAGTTAGTACTGGAATTAAAGAACAACAATAAACTATAGACCATATGAACCATGACATACAGACCCCTAAAATGTAGCTGTGCAAGTTCAGAATGCAGTCAACAGGAACCGTTTACTGTAATTTTATGAAGGTTAAATTCCATAAGTAAATGAAATGCATAGAAAAAGAAAACAGAGAAGACTCCAGAAAGATTAAGCAATGAGCTGAATAGTATTTAATACCACAGAAGTTTGGGAATGGGAAATGTCAATGTGTTTTCCAATAAATAAAATAATAAGCCAATCTTGCAGACAAAACTTTGGCTTCGCTTTTTGGCTAAGAGAGAACATGTAATATTGTGATCATTGTACTTATCGATTTTAAACTCTACAAATTTCATAAAAGGTGGTGCTTCTGTCCTTATTTCAATGGAAATAGAAATGGTTTATATTATAGATGCATTGCTGCATACAACTGCATTTCTAAAGAAAGAAAAGGGTTTGGCAGTGACAGTTTTCTTCTGTTATCCAGTGTTACTTGGCTTATTGTGAACTTTCAAAAATCTTTACACATTTTATTTTTTGAATTCAACCCACAAAAGAGAAAATGTTTGCATTGAATAGAAAATCCATTAACCATAATCTGATGTCACTTTATGTTTCCAAACTCATCTGCTTCTATTTCATGCTTGCCACCCTACATTCCAAACCCATACAAG
Organism: Macaca fascicularis; assembly: GCF_037993035.2. Taxonomy (NCBI): domain Eukaryota; kingdom Metazoa; phylum Chordata; class Mammalia; order Primates; family Cercopithecidae; genus Macaca; species Macaca fascicularis. The sequence continues at coordinate 90,664,320 of NC_088388.1, read as the reverse complement.
TATCTGTTGTGTGAACCTGTCTTTTCTTTTCTATAATACTAATCTCATTTTTAGCACAGTGCATGGAACATTGGAAGTAGAAATATTTTGCTGAATGCTTCAAGGCCAGTTTATCTTTTGACTGCCTTGATACATGTATCTTCTCTGTTTAAATCTTACCTGTGCTCAAAGGCTAGACTCGAATGCCTTTTGCTTCTTGAAGCTGACCTCTCATTCAGGATAAGTTACTTTCTCTTCCATGCCCCACAGCTTATATCTCGATTATAGCAAGCATTTAATTTCCATTTGTGTTGAAGGAGCCTTCAACCAGATATGAGACTGCACTGGAATTTATGATTAAGTAGTTGGTGTTTGAAGTTAAATCGGGTTTGGTTAATATTTTATTCTCTAGTTTCAGGCCTTGTATCAGCTCTCTGTAATCCTGTATTTCATTATCTATTTATCAGAGCTATAACCCGCACTGTCTTTTATCTTAAAACATACTACCTTCATCTTTCCTCCATCAATACGTTGGAGTTTTTGTATATTTGCTATTCATTTGATCTGTTCATGTTGGACATAGAGAAAAAAATCTTAAGCTATATCCTTGGACCAGAAGCAGAATAAATGCTCTTTTATTTGTTAATGTTGCTATGTTCATGGGTAGATGAACATAAGATACTGAGAACTCACAAGAAAAATATGACATCATAACCAGGCAAGGGTCTTCCCTTGCAATAGCCACATGAATAATAATGTAGCAGCATATTTAGAAGTACAGAGTTGGAAACAGACTGACCGTGTCTGAATCCCGGCTCTATTAGTTATTAACTGGGCATAATGGTTTTATGCCATACAAACTTAGCTAGCTTAGAATGATATTTTTGAAGTCTTTTGTTTAAATGTTTCTGGATTAGGGTTGGCCAGTAGACAAATGCTTACCTTTCTCCAGGTGTGGCAGGCATTATGCCACCATCAAAACCTCCTTGGAATTTGGGACCTAGCATAGACTGTAACCATTCAGGACCTCAAGGGGCCAAAACTACAGAAATGATATGTGTGTTTTGGTAATAAACATTTTATCATAATCATATTTTTTTATGTTTGCTTCCTCCAGCATATGATATGGTCCCTAAGGTCAGTAAACTCTTGTAGTTATTTTTCATCTTGTAATATCTATATTGCTAAGGGTAGTGCTTTACACATAGTAGAAGTTCCACTAGAAATGGTTGAATTAGAATAATATTGATGCAACATTTTTGATGGTGTATCAATTTTGAAGGTTCAAGTTTCCTATCAAAGAAGTATGGAAGCTTATTTTTATCACATAGCAACAAATGTTGGACTGGTGGTCCAGGGCAGACATGTTCTTTCCATCATCTTACTCTTTCATTTTTTTTTTTCAATACCGGTTTCTCCCTCCTGCTCATCTCACCATTATAAGATGGAAGCTCTAGCTCCAACCTTCCATTTATGTTCCGGGCAGGAACCTAAAAAAAGAGGAAAGTAAGAAAATATTTCCTGGACTAGCACAGGAAATCAGACATCTGCCTTCCTCTCATCAACTTAAATGATGACACATAACCATTCTTAATGTTTAAAAAAAGGCTGAAAATGTAGTTTTAACCTGACTACATCAGTATCTTGAATAAAATTTGCATGCTGTTAGAAAGGCAGAAGAATAAAAGTAGAAATTGGTAGACAAATGGAAGGCAAAAGTCCCTCATGAGTAATAAGAGAAGACTTGAGCCAAAGGAAGCACAAAATAGATTGCTTTTGGTTTGAACTCTTCGAAGGAAACTAAACAATTTTCTCTTTAAAGATCTCAAGTAATGTAAGTAATATTTGGTGTATACTTACTATGCTGAAGAAAACTCAGTCCAGAGGGTAAGTAAGGTAGCAACAATCTGTAGGAATTGAATAGAACACAAAGAACTAGGACCGTGGCTCTGCTTACCTGAGAATGAGTGTGGGAGACTATAATTATTGTTCAGTAATTCATCAGTCTGATAATGGAGCAATTGAAATCATTTCTAGCATTATCCTGGAAAGGCAAATACAATGTCTTGAATTGCCTAAATTTGGAGGGTAGTGTTGGTAAAATTTAGTATAAGACCGAAATTATGCATTAATCTTTAAAAGAACTTATTGCGTAGTTAACTACTTTTAGTAGTTATACTAGAAGTCAGTTCCTTTTGTCGTGAAAGAGGAGTTTTTGCACAGTTGTAGATTTGATGGTTATTAAGCTCTTGCCTGTCTGCTCTAGGCTCACCCTTCCATATCTGCTTTGTGATACTGGGAGTCTGCAGACTACTTTTCTTCTTGGTCAGCTTGCTCTCTATTGGGCTTCACTGGAGGGAACATCAAAAGGAGATTGGAAGAAAGGAGAGAGAAAAGAAACTTCTTTTTTGTTTGATTCCTATTCCTGTTCCCATTACTACAACTATTGTTTTCCACCCTGGCTGCAGCTATTGGATTCAGTAGCAGCAGTTAGTTTTAATTTTCAGTTCAGCATCCAGGCCTCAGCTTCTCCTCAGAAGACTGAGTCCCGGTTTGGGGAAAGCGGTGCTCCTCAGAACTCCTGAGTATCAGGAGTAGCAGTGATGTGTTCCCTTCTCAGGGATATGAGACCCAGCTCAATAAAGGCTTCTGCAAGCTTCTAAATTACAGTAACCTTCGTCTTTTCAACAGTCTTAAAGATGGTAGCAGTTTGTTAGCTTTATGTTCTCTCCCTTTCAATCCTTCAATATTTATTTAAACAATTCTCTGTATTATGACTTTTGTTATCATCAAAATAGCTGGGTTGGTCTCCATTTTTCTTAACTGGACACTTACTGATGCAATGAGTAAAACTAAAGTATGTTTTATGATACATGCTATTCTTAATAAACGGAGTGGGGGAAACAAGAGAATGAACCCTGAACAGAAGGAAGAGTAAAGCCCTACTGTTTTTCAACATGCCAGGAAGGATGAGGTGCACACTGACAACAGACAAAAGGGGGATGAATTTGTTCTGGTAGCTTGCCAGTTCCCGAAGAGTATGTACTTTCTTTTGTATTCAGGCAAGGAACAACCTTTCCTAGGAGGCTTTGGCAGAAATAATATAAGCCACATTGCCTAAATGTGTAATCTTTTGCCTCAGACTGTCCCCTAGAGATGGCTGCTAGGTGCTCTCTATTAGTGAGGACAGCTGGGTTCATAACAGAGCCTCAGCTATACAAGTACAAATAGCAGTTTAAAACCTATCATGCCTGTACATTTCAAACAACAATAAATGCTAATATCAAATTACTGTGTTATAATTTCATTGCACACTCCAGACTATAACTTTCAGAAATTTAGGAAAAAATTTTGTGTTCAAAGAAAGTCTCCTACAAAGTGGGGGTCATCAAGTCCCTAACTGATGTTCTTTTGGAAATACTACAACAGCTGATACCTGGTTGATCATTATAAATTACTATAATCCTTTTTCCATTTGAGGCAATGTATTGCCATGTGTATTGAAAGGGACATTTTTAAAGTTTTAATATTATAATGAAACAGAGTTCAATAAGTCTAAAAATAGGCAATGAAAATAAATTTGGTTATCAACAGGAAAAAAGTTAAATGTCTCTTAGAAAAATTTTTCTCTAGTGTTTTATTGAGTTGGAACAAGTATGTAATTGGGTTAGAGAGATATAGGAGTTTAACAAGAATTAAAAAAAATACTTTTTTTTTTTTTTTTTGAGACGAAGTCTCGCTCTGTCTCCCAGGCTGGAGTGCAGTGGCCGGATCTCAACTCACTGCAAGCTCCACTTCCCGGGTTCACGCTATTCTCCTGCCTCAGCCTCCCGAGTAGCTGGGACTACAGGCGCCCGCCACCTTGCCCGGCTAGTTTTTTTGTATTAAAAAAATACTTTCATAAACTTGAAACACAGCCAAGAAACTTCTGATTGTAAGAAGATCATATATATTGATCTCATCTTTTCCTAAGGGAAAACTAAAATGATTCTGTGTGTGTGTGTGTGTGTGTGTGTGTGTGTGTTCTTTCAAGAACAAAGAGAAGATAGAAAATGGGGATAAATTAGAGATATCCATAGATTTGTGGAAGTTGCAACACAAAAAAGTTGAAGACAGCAAGATTAAGCGAGAGCTTAAACTGTGCCTAGTGAAATATACAAACAAAAAGAGAACACGGTGAAGGGTGAAGATGAGGTACCGGATGGAAACAAACATGGGCACTGGGCAAAAGGCACAACCCTGAGCAGTGATGTGGCCATGTCACCAGCAGTCAGGGCTCTTTTCTTACCCCCACCAAGCAGGAGTTTAGGAGCTGTGTTAGGAAGTAATTTTAAATGTCTGTCTTCCCCAGTTTGTGTGTAGAACACGTTGTTAGTAAATATAAATCCTCAGGCAAAACTGGGATTTACTTCTCTAGAGAAAGTAAACAGTGCTGGGGAAAATATCATCACATACAGCCATTTCCTTAGAAAATAGTCAGCTGGGGCTGGGCACGGTGGCTCATGCCTGTAGTCCCAACACTTTGGAAGGCTGAGGCAGGAGGATCACTTGAGGTCAGGAGTTTGAAAACAGCCTGCCAATATGGTGAAACCCCACCTCTATGAAAAAGACAAAAAAAAAAAAAAAAATTAGCCAGGCATGGTGTCACACGCCTGTAATCCCAGCTACTCGGAAGGTTGAGGCATGAGAATCGCTTGAACCTCAGAGGCAGAGCAGAGATTGTGGCACTGCACTCCAGCCTAGGCCACAGAGAGAGATTCCATTTCAAAATAAATAAATAAAATAAAACAGTAAAATAAAATAAAAATAAAATTGTCTGCTTCTTCCCAGGGCACCCTTAAGTTCACAAATAAAAACCTAGCTATAATATACTAGGAGAGATAGATGAAAATGTTGCATAAGTTTAAAAAAAAAAAAAACAGAAAAGCACCAGCAAATTAAAAATAAATAGCTCTTGGAAATGAAAAGTACAATAGAAAATCAATGGAGGAATTGAAATACGAGGGCAAATAAATCATTTAGAATATAGACCCAAAGTGTAGTGTTGGAGAAAAGACGAGGCAAAGGCAGCTAGACCCAGAAGATCTACCTAGAAAGTTCAATATCTTATTAATGTCAGATCTGGAAATATAGAATAGAAGACAAAGAAAACAGAAATTCTGATGGAATGTTATCTTCAACTGAGGATTTCATACTCAAAAAAATCAGTCAAGTGTAATTATAGAATGAAATCATATTCATGTCAGATCACAAAATCTTTCATTTTCATTCACCTTTTAAATAAATGCTTCAGGAAACTAGCAAGTAAACTAGAGAATAAAGAAAGAGAAATTATGGTGTCTGAGACACAAGTTATCCATCTCAGGAGGAAGGTAGAGAGAAGTCTTTGGAAGGTAGCTCACAGAAGGCCCAGGGACCAGCTGGATATGATCTGGGTAAAGGTTACCAGGATGGGAAAGAAAACACAATAAAAGATCTAATATAATGTAGTATTTGGTTGAAAAATGAAGTCAGAGGAGAGGGAAATGGTATCTGATGGAGTGTAGGAAAAAAATAAGGTTATTTATATAGATATTTATCATCACTTTTCATTTCTGTGAATAATTTATATCTATATTTTATATATATATATATACACACACCATCTTCATACAAACATTGACATTTCTAAAAACAGTCATCTAACTATACTAGGTGTGCAGTGTTTAACATAATTAAATCCTCAAGTTTACACAGGGGGTTGCTAATAATTTCAAAACTGACAAAAATCAAGAAATCAGTAGATTATTGAGAAAAGGGAAGATAAATTTCAGAAGAGCCTGAGCCATTGAGTGCAATTTTCACTGGTGAGGGAGGCGGAGGTCTATCACTTGAACTGCTGCTTTTCATTATGAGCCTCTCAGGACTACTTGATTGTATAAATGCAAAAATGCATTATTTTGACAAGAATAAAAATGATAAAGGTTAAGAAAACAAACCAAAGCAACAACATCAATTACAACAATCACAACATTACTATAGCCAAGATGTAACCACAAAATATGTCAACTCCTTTTGGTTTTTGCTGACACATTGCATTAGATAAGTCAGTAAATAAATGTCCCTGGTGGAAAAGACATCTTTGCAATTGTAATGTGCATAAATATGGGAAGACAAGTGGCCTCTTGAGGAAAGGTTTATTTTCTGGTCACCACCAGGAAAGCAATTTGAAAGGTTATCAGAGTATCTATAGGATAAGTGAGAGCCTCCAGAGTCTTCTCTGCTGTGGGAATAATGGAAATTCAAGAGTTAGAGATAGTAAGTATATCTTATTTACTTAATATCTTATTTAGAGATAGAAATTATCTCTAATAAGTAGAGATAATTTACCATTATTTTTGGAGAACAATCAATTAATTATTTCAAAAAATTTTTAATAGTTCTATGAATAATGTATATTTAAAAATAGGTTTAGTATCATACTTATGGAATATCCCTTCCCCTATCTCAAAACTTTGAGAAAAGAGGAAGAAGCAAAAGGGAAAACTTATTTGTTTAGCCATATTTTTAAAACACTTGTTTGTTATTTGCATTGATTTTTTGTTGTTGTTGTTTTGAGACAGTCTTGTTCTGTTTCCCAGGTCTCCCAGACTGGAGTGTAGTGGCACAATCTCAACTCACTGCAAACTCCACCTCCTGGGTTCAAGTGATTCTCCTACCTCAGCCTCCCAGGTTGCTGGGATTACAGGTGCCTGCCACCACACTGAGCTAATTTTCATGTTTTTAGTGAAGATAGTGTTTCACCATGTTGGCCCGGCTGGTCTCTAACTCCTAACCTCAAATCATCTGCCTGCCTCAGCCTCCCAAAGTATTGAGATTACAGGGATGAACCACAGCTCCCGGCCTCATTGAAATTTTTCTAAAGGTAAAATATTTTGCATAGTCTCAATATGCAAAACGGTTAAGAGTGGCTCTTCTAGATCAAGGTCTAAGTTTGGTAGCAGAAGGACCTAGCATTGCCCTGGATCATCCCTCTTCCTGACTTCAAATAGTAAAGTATAAAATTGGCTACTTTGAAGAATTACATCTAACTCTTCAACCTTCATTTAGAAATTTTGGAGACATACACAGATTCTGTGAACAAAATACTAGCCTGTTGTTTTTTTTTTTTTAATTTCATGAGATTATATATGCAGGTATATGAATTCAAGATATTATAAGATTATTTTAAAGATGTATTTTAGCATTTTACTCATATCTTAGTATAAGAGAGAGGTTTTTGTTTGTTTGTTTTTTGAATCAGGATCTTGCTGGGTCACCTAGGGCACGGTGCAGTGGTACAGTCATGCCCACTACAGCCTCAAACTTTAGGGCTCAGGGGACCCTCCTGCCTCCCAGCCTCCCAAGTTGCTGGGATTATAGGTGTTTAGGTGTGAGCCACCACACTGAGCTCTAAAAATATATTTTAAACAAGTTTCATCTGTCTAAGATGATATCACATGAATAATTAAATGTCAGTTAATTTCAATTAAAATTTAGCATGGAGCTGAGCAGACATTTTCAGTCTATATTTTTCTAATGTATTAGGAATATGAAAAACAGAAAGCAACTTTATAAAAAGTAAGATTTTCTTTTTTTCTCTCCTTTCTCCTTTCCTCCCACCCTTTTCCTTTGCTTGCTCTCTCTCTCACTCTCTGTTCTTTATCATCCTTCTCTTGTTCTTTTTCATTGTTTTCTTAAGCAAGTAAGAACTATGAATCAAGTCAGTGCCACTACCATTATTTTTCTGCATGATTGTAAGTTGTTTCTGATTATATCTTGACCTTGCTTGTTTATCTTTGGAGAGGGTGCAATGGTATTTTTGAAGTTTATTTCCTGCTCTCATTGGAAATAGGTTATCAAGGACAGAAAGTGTTCCTGGACATAGTGCCCTAAGTTCTTTCAATTAGCCCCCTAGGTCAGGTCCTCTAAGCACATTCTCTCTAGTTGGAATTCTATTTACTCCATCAGCATGTCAAAGTGTCCTCTTACTTCTAGGTTAAAGTGTCCAACAATCCATTTATTCAATTATTATTTTAAAAATATTAAGTTTCTACTATACAACAGGTACTTTAGGAGGTGCTAGATTACAAGGGACCTGAAGAGTTTTAACTTTATCTTGAAATATATAGTTTTTTGTGGGATTTTAAACAGAGAAATGGCATGATTAGACTCTAAAACAAATCAAAGACCACTGCAGGAATCTGTAAAAGCAATAATTACAACATGACTACAATACTGGGTGTCCAAATGGAAAAGAATGACTCCAAAAACGTTAAACGCATAGTATGCACAGGACGAAGTGACTGATGAAATGTGATAGTGGCAAGTGTGTGTGTGTGTGTGTGTGTGTGTGAGAGAGAGAGAGAGAGAGAGAGAGAGAGAGAGAGAGAGACTCATTATGACTGCCAGGGCACTAGCTTGTTGGGTTTCATGGATGGTGTCATTGAGTTAGCTGGGTATTTGAAAAAAGAAACAAATTTGGGGCAAAATGTGCTGGATTCTATTTTGAGCATAATGGGACATAAAAGTAAAAATTATCAGAAGCCAGGTGGATATGCAAGTCTGGAGTGCAGCAAAACAAACTTTCATAAAGGGATCTTTCTAGATGTGTCATCTGGAAAAAATCTTTCTTCCTTCACAACACCTCCCATAATAGTACATATGTGCTGTCCCTGTGACACTTACTATGATCTATGTATTAGGGTTCTCTAGAGGGACTAAATTAATAGAATAGATGTATATATAAAGAGAAGTTTATTACGGAGTATTAACTCATGATCACAAGGTGAGGTTCCACAATAGGCCATCTGCAAGCCGAGGAGCAAGGAAGCCAGTCTGACTCTCAAAGCTGAAGAACTTGGTGTTCTATGTTCAAGGGCAGGAAGCATCCAGCATGGGAAAAAGACGTAGGCTCGGAGGCTAAGCCAGTCTAGTCTTTTCACGTTCTTCTGCCTGCTTTTATTCTGGCCACTCTAGCAGCTGATTAGATTGTGCCCACCCAGATTGATGGTGGGTCTGCCTTACCCAGTCCACTGACTCAAATGTTAATCTCCTTCAGCAACACCCTCAGAGACACACCCAGCAACAATACTTTGCATCCTTCAATCCAATTAAATTGACACCCAGTATTAACAATCACAAGTTCACCCCTTGTTCACTTGAACCCATACACATCTTCTGAAATCATACATAATCTTCAAAGAAAGACAATAATAAGATCATAATGATCCCTAACATAATACAACTATCCTTTGCACAACTGGAAATGCAACAATTCCCAATCCAAATGCTATTACATAAAGTAAACAACACTTAAATACTGATACGAAGTCAGTAAATCTTATGTCACATGATAAACGAAAAAGGAAATCAAATGAAGATATTTTCTTCGTACAAGTGTATACATGCACAAACATGATCATAACAAAATAAGAAGGAAATAGTTATGACAATTATAGTCCTTTTTTTCTGCCACTGATCACATGGTTGTAGCTGGTATTAATGACTACCTTCTTCTACTACCCATTCTGTATTTCCTTTGCCTTCAACAAGTACCTCAGCAGGTCATGTTTTTTGTTTGTTTGTTTGTTTGTTTTTATTTTTACCTGGTGGAGTGACCCAAACCTTCATTCCTGAAGGGTCTGGACCATTTGTACTCCTGTCTGAATTGGGCTGTTTTAGTTTCCCATTGCCCTTAATCACAGGGCATGGTAATATTAAGAGATTTCTTAATGGATCTCCTGTATTCCAAGCATACTCTGCTTGCCTGCATTGTGGAGCAGTAGACTGATATCATCTTGATAGTCTAGGTCAATCAACTTACCTGTTTTAGCCTGTTGACTTAAAGGTAGGAGGAGCCCAAGGTGTCCAGGTGGCAATCCTAACTTCCAGTTTAATGGAATCATTATTGTGTCCCCTGGTGACAGCGTTCCTCCCTCTAGAACTAAGACCTCTAGACCAGAAGAGCGTGATGTCGTGGGAACAGGAAACAAAAATTTTAGTAGTGGATCACTAGTGATTATGGTGAGTGGTACCGCTTCCACTTCTACTTTCACCCCATGACTCCTGAACCGGTGAATCCTGGCTATAGGAGAAAGAATACCATATATTGGATGCTGATTCAGAGCATACATAGCTGAGAACTTTGCCTCAGCTCTACAAGGTATTGTCACCTAATTGGTGCTGTAACTGTGACGTCAAAAGGCTATTCAACTGTTCTATCATTCCAGCTGCTTCATGATAATGGGGAACATGGTAAGACCAGTGAGTTCCCTGAACATGAGCCCGCTGCTGCACTTCTTTGGCCATTAAGTGAGTGCCTTCGTCAGAGGCAATGCTGTGTGGAATACAATAACGGAGGATAAGGCTTTCCGTGGGTCCACTGAAGATAGTCTTGAGAGAAGCATTGCATAGAAGATAGGAAAACCCATATCCAGAGTAATTGTTTGTTCCAGTGAGAACAAACAACTGCCTTTTCCATGATGGAAGACGTACAGTATAGTCAACCTGCCACCAGGTAGCTGGCTGATCACCCAGAGGAATGGTGCCATATTGAGCACTCAGTGTTGGTCTCTGCTGCTGGCAAATTGGGCACTCAACAGTGGCCATAGCCAGGACAGCCTTAGTGAGTAGAAGTCCATGTTGCTGAGCCCATGTGTAACCTCCGTGTCTGCCACCATGGCCACTGGCCCCATTGGATGATGACAGGGGTGGCTCGGGAAAGAGGCTGAGTGGTATCCATAGAATGAATCATCCTATCAGTTTGCTTATTAAAATCCTCCTCAGCTGAGGTTACCCACTGGTGAGCACTCACATGGAATATACATATTTTCACAGTTTTTAACCACTTAGAAAGGTCCATCCACATACCTCTTCCCGAAATTTCATTGTCACCAGTTTTCCAGTCATTCTTCTTCCAAGTCTCTGACCATCCAGTCAAACCATTGGCAACAGCCCATTAATCAGCATATAATTGCACATCTGGCCATTTCTCCTTCCATGAAAAGTGTACAGCCAGACTCACTGCTTGAAGTTCTGCCCACTAGGAAGGTTCCCCATTCACTGCTGTCCTTCAGAGATGTTGTAGAAAGTGGCTGTAGTGCTGCAGCTATCCATTTTTGGGTGGTGCCTGCATATTGTACAGAACCATCTGTGAACCAGGCCCCAGCCTTCTCATTCTCTGTCAACTGATCATAGGAAACTCCCCATGAGGCCATTGGTACAAGCCCGGGGAGAGAAGGTAGGGTGGCAGGAGTGGAGACCATGAGCATTTGAGCCACTTCCTCGGGTAACTCACTTGTGCCTTCAGGACCTCCTCAAGCCCAGTCACGTATATACCACTTCTATTTGAGGTTGAAATGCTGCTGTGCACAGCCCCTTTATGGCTATATGGGTCAGAAAGCACCCAGTTCATGATAGGCAATTCAGGTTACATGGTGACTTGATGACCCATAGTCAAATGTTCAGTTTCCATCAAAGCCCAGTAATAGGCCAAGAGCTGTCTCTCAAAAGGAGAATACTTATCTGCAGAAGATGGCAAGGCCTTGCTCCAAAATTCTAGAGGCCTCCACTGTAATTCACCTATGGGGGCCTGCCTAAGGCTCTAAACAGCATTCCCATCTGCCACTGACACATCAAACACCATTGGATCTGCTGGGTCATATGGCCCAAGTGGCAGAGCAGCTTGCACAGCAGCCTGGACCTGTTGCAGAGCCTCCTCCTGTTCTAGACCCCGCTCAAAACTGGCACCTTTTTAGGTCACTCAATAAATGTGCTGGAGTAACACACCCAAATGAGAAATGTTTTACCTCCAAAATCCAAATAGGGCCCATAGTCATTGTGCCTCTTTCTCGATTGTAGGAGGGGCCAAATGCAGCAACTTATCCTTCACCTTAGAAGGAATATCTTGACAGGTCCCAGGCCACTGGACTCCTAGAAATTTTACTGAGGTAGAAGGTCCCTGAATTTTAGTTGAATTTATTTGCCATCCTCTGGCATGCAAATATCTCACCAATAAGACCAGTGTGTTTGCTACTTCTTGCTCGCTGGATCCAATCAGCATAATGTCATCAATGTAATGGACCAGTGTGATACCTTGTGGAAACAAAACATGATCAAGTTCTCTTTGAACAAGATTATGACAAAAAGCAAGAGAGTTGATATGCCCTGAGGTAGGACAGTGATATATTTCTGGTCTTGCCAGCTGAAGGCAAATTGCTCCTTGGAGAGGCCTTATGGACAGGAATGGAGAAAAAGGCATTTGCCAAATCAATGGCTGCATACCAGGAACCAGGAGATGTGTTAATTTGCTGAAGCAATGAAACTACATCTGGTATAGTAGCTGCAATTGGATTCACCACTTGGTTAAGCTTACAATAATCTGCTGTCATTCTCCAAGATCCTATGCCTTCTGCATAAGCAAAATAGGAGAGTTGAACAGGGATATTGTGGGTATCACCACCCTTGCATCTTTCAAGTCCTCGATGGTGGCACTAATCTCCACAGTCCCTCCAGAGATGCCACATTGCTTTTGATTTACTATTTTTCTAGGTAGAGGCAGCTCTAATGGTTTCCATTTGGCCTTTCCCACCATAATAGCCCTCACCCTACCAGTCAGGGAGCCAATGTGGGGGTTCTGCCAGCTAATAAGTATGTCTCTGCCAATTACACATTCTGACACTGGGGAAATGACGACAGGATGGATCTGGGGACCCCCTGGACCCACTGTAAGTCGGACCTGAGCTAAAACTTCATTAATTACCTGACCTCAACAAGACCCTACTTTAACTAGAGGATCACATTGGTGTTTTGGGTTGCCTGGAATCAACATCAGCTCAGAGCCACAGTCCAGTAATCTCCAAAATGTCTGATCATTTCCCTTTCCCCAGTGCACAGTTACCCTGGTAAAATGCCAGAGGTCTACTTGGGGAAGGATCGGAGAAAGATTAACAGGATAAATTATCGGTAGTGTAGTGTGGTCCTTTCTCAAGGGGACCCAGCCTCCCCTTCATTCCAGGGGCTCTGGAGCTGAAAACTGGCTCAAGTCTGGAAATTGATTGAGGGGCCATGATTCTCTGTTTTTAAAATTCAAATAAGTCTTTTGTCCACTTGACCTAGAAGTTTTCTGTTTATATAAATTAAGTAAGAGTGCAGTAGGTTTCCTATCAATTTCACTTCTAGGAACACCATGATTAATAAGCCAATGTCAGAGCTCTACAAGAGTCAGACTATTCTGATTGCTGCTTTGCCTCTGCTGTCCATTACGGCAGCTATGCCCACCTTGCCTTTGATGGCTGAGTGCTGCCACTTGGCCCCTTCCACCTCGGGATCAAATTAGTCCCACTGAATTTAAATTTTGTAGTTGAGTGACTACAGTTCCCTCTGTTAGATCTGGCATACAGAGAAGAGCAATCACAGAGCTCTTCAAAGATGCAGGTGCTCCCCTCACAAATCTGTTTCACAAAGCATTGGTCAAGGGTATGTCTTCTGGACCTTCCTAGCTGGGATGAATGGGTCTAAAGTGACTAATCCACTCCAGTCCCCAATCTCCCTAAGCCTTTAGATCCTTCCTCTACATTAAGCAAAGGGAGATCAGGCATTTCCACCTTTCTCACAGGGGGCCATCTTTTAATTCACGTTTCAGCTAACTAAGCAAATAAATGATTAGAGCCTTTTTTTTTTTTTTTTTTTTTTTTTTTTTTTTTTTAACTCCTTGAGCTGCAACATTAAATGCAGAGTCCCTGCTTAGGGGATTAATCAATAAATTCAGCCCAAATCAATAAATTCAGCCCGATCCAACTCTATGTTCCTTCCATTATTATCCTACACCCTTAATATCCATTCCCATGCCTGTTCTCCAGATTTCTGCTTATATAAATCAGAAAACACAAGCAATTCTTTTGGAGTGTAGCAAATCTCCTCATGGGTCACACTCTGAACCTCACCTCTAGGGGCCAGCCAGGACTTCAGTTATAGGTCTAGAAGCAAACAGCCTTGTTGGGGTGGGTCTTGAGGATAATCAACATCGTCTTGCCTGGCAACTGCCTCAGGGGAGGCCATCACTGTTGCCTCAAGTAGCACAGGGTTTATCTCCTCAGACAAAGGTGGAAAGGTTGATAGCAGCATGGGTCAGGGAGGGTCATGGGGAAGCTGTTTCTGCTCGGGATGGGGAAGCTGTTTCTTCTGACAAAAATGTCTCATTAGACATTACAAGCTCAGTGTCCCCAGCTTCATCAGAGTCCTCCCAAACGTCCCCATTCCAAGTTGAAGGGTCCCATTCTGTTCTAATCAATGCCCTCACTTTAATAGTAGACACCTGGTGAGGCTGTGCTTGAATGTTTCATTGCAGATCAGCCACTCCTAAGATAAGAACTTGTGTTCTATTTTCCACAATTTCAGCTCTTTCTCCATAGGAGATAAAACTCTCATTCAGGACAATCTTAGAAGATTAGAGGCTCAATATCTGCTTCTGAATCTGTGAGTTAGAATCCCTGAGTTCATCATTTTCTTTCATCACTTTGTCCAATGAACTTGGGAGCAACCAACCAGCTTCATCATATTCCTTGGTTCTCCATATATGGTCAAAGGTATTATGCATAGAGTCACTAAACTCCATGCTTCTTACAAGTGGTGAAACAAGAGTGTCAAATGCATTTATTTTGCATAACTCTCTAAACAGTTCATGCCAAGGATGGTCAGGGTTCTCCATACTATTAGAAGTAGAGTCTTGAGCATTTTTGGGTCTAATCATGTTAAGCAGCCAACTCCAGAAACCCCAAAGCCAATGAAAGAGATCCATCCTTAATATTCTTTTCCTCTAGAACCACTCCTGGTACCAAAATCTGTATTAGTCAGGGTTCTCTAGAGGGACAGAATTAATAGAATATATATATATATATATATATATATATATATATATATATATAAAGGGGAGTTTATTAAGGAGTATTTACTCACACTGTCACAAAGTGAGTCTCCACAATAGTCCGTTTGCAAGCTGAGGAGTGAGGAAGGCAGTCCGATTAGCAAAGCTGAAGAACTTGGAGCCTGATGTTTGAGGGCAGGAAGCATTCAGCACAGGAGAAAGATGTAGGCTTGGAGGCTAAGCCAGTATAGTCTTTTCACATTCTTCTGGCTGCTTTTATTCTGGCCGCACTGGCAGCTGATTAGATTGTGCCCACTCAGATTGAGGGTGGGTCTGCCCTTCCCAGTTCACTCACTCAAATTTTAATCTCCTTCAACAGCACCCTCACAGACAGACCCAGAAACAATTCCTGCATCCTTCAATCCAATTAAGTTGATACTCAATATTAACCATCACAATCTACTTGTGTATTTAAATTATTTATGTATATGTCATGTTAGTCGTATTCTCCTGTAAGCTTCTTGAGTCAGGATCTATGACTTCTACATATATTTATTTACAAATGTGTTTAGCAAAAGCAAGCATTCAAAATCGCATACTTAAATGGGGGACAGGCTTAGCCAGCTCACTGAAGATCTCCTCTGGAGATTCAATGTGAGTCACCTTCAGAGTTTATCCTGATTATTATTAATGTTTGCTTCATTTTATTTTGGCCGCAGTAATATTTTTTATTAGATTGGTGTTTTGCATTGTAAATAGATTGTCTGCCATGAACATTATTTGCAGAACCAGTTGTCTTCTTAGCTAAACTTTATCTGTTACACAATTTCCACTGCTTATAAGGTGACATTATGAACAGATTCGGAGATTAGAGGCTCTTTATTCAGTCCAGCTATCCTGGCCATAGGCACCATGACAGTTTATTTAATGTGTCAGCTTGACTGGGTCAAGGGATACCCAGATATTTGGTTAACCAGGAGTTCTGGGTATGTCTATGATGGTGTTTCCAGACAAGATTGACATTTGAATCAGTGGGCTCAGGAAAGAACATTGCCCTCTCCGATATGAGTGAGCCTCACCCAATCCATTGAAGGCCTGAATAAAACAAACAAACAAACAACATGCAGAGAAGCAGAAATGCACCATTTATTTTTTCTTTTTGCCTGTTGAATTGGGACAACAGTCTTCTCCTATCCTTAGATGTCAATTTATCCTGTTTCTCAGGCCCTCACACTTGGACAGAAATTCACCACTGGCTTTCTTTGGTCTCCAGCTTGCAGACAGCAGATTGGAGACTTGTCAGCCTTTGTAATTATCGGCTAATACCTTATAATAAATCCCCTTTTAGATAGATAGATTCATAGACAGACAGACAGACAGATAAAATCTATTAGTTTTGTTTCTCTGACAAATCCTAATACAGACAGTAACACATTAATGTTTTCATATCTTAGGAACAGCCTATTAAAATTTCTCCTATTATAAATGATACTATGTAAGGGACATACCTATATATTTAAACAGATGTATTATATGCCTTTTGCTAGCAGTCATATCATGTGTACCTGAGTGGTAAGTGTGTTGATAGTGGCACTCCAAGCCCAAAGGTAAGAGGGTTTTTAACTGATACAGCTTCTTGGATGTATCTTAGCTGGTTAAAACTTGTCAAGTTCAGGATTCAGATGTGTCATTTATCTTGAGGGTTAACCTGTGGGAGCTGATGGCTTGATACATACAGATTTAATGGTATACTAAACTGCATTTATCTTTAACTGCTTACTTTGGCATATCTGAAAGTTTTAGGTGTCACCTTTAGTCTGACCCAAAACCATCAACCTAGTATTCTATTTTTGACATTGGTACCATGGAATTTTCTGTGGGACAGTTCCCTGCAGCATGCAAAATGATGTGGGAAACTTTGTAAATCTGGTTCACCCTCTAAGACCCAGCCACTCTTCCAGTAATCCACTTATTTTTCTTCAGTCTAAATCTAGCATGATTCTTTTGTGTTCAAATAGAGATTAGTAATTATCTTTATAACACTTGGTTTACTGATCTTCGACATTGAATTGTAAGAGTCTCAAGGACTGGCAATTATCTTTTATCGTACTATCTCTAGCACTTGGAAAATACCAGTGCTTCTACGTGGCTGTATTAGTCCATTCTCACATTGCTATAAATAACTACCTTAGACTGGGTAACTTATGAAGAAAAGAGATGTAATTGACTCACAGTTCTGCATGCTGTACAGGAAGCATGACTAGGAGACCTCAGGAAACTTGTGATCATGGCAGAAGGGGAAGGGGAAGCAAGTACGTCTTCTCATCGAGATGAGAAAGAGAGTGAAGGGGGAAGTTCCAAACAGTTTTAAACCATCAGATCTCGTGATAACTCACTATCATGAGAACAGCTAGGGGAAAACCTCTCCCATTATCCAATCTCCTCCCACAAGGCTCCTGCCTTGACACATGAGGATTACAATTTGACATGAGATTTAGGTGGGGACACAGAGGCAAACCATGTCAGTGGCACAGTACCAAGTAAATTTAAAAAAAAGTCAGATATTTACAATTCATTTTGTGTCTCACATACTTTCTTAGAAACTACCATGGCATAACACACTGTCATTGGAAAACCATTGATGTGGTTGAGGGGGTGGGAAACAGATACCTTTTGTTGCTTATTCTTCCTAAGCTCATGATAATTGGATGGGGGCTCTCTTTTTCCATCCACTACCTATAATCTGTCTTACAGGGGAACCTGACTAGGGAAGACTTAACCTCTCCAGAAAGTAGGGAATGAAAAGCTAAAGGGCTTTGTAGTGAATTTTTCAGACAGAGTTGAAGCTAAAATAGGAATTGTGTGTAAGAAGTAATTTTGGCCAGTCAAGGTAAACTACACCTAGACTATGGTAATCTCCTCTTACACATCACACTAACAAAATTGTATATCTCCTCTATTATTCTAATGCAGAGTGCTGGCTAAGAGTTATTGTTCATGAAGGATGTGGGATGAACAAACTATTTAATAAGGTAATATTTTAAGCTGGAGAATTAGTTTTTTGTTGCCACAATTCTCTTGTCGTATATTTTCCTTTTTGCTTTACAACTTTATTTCTCAGCAAATTCTATTGTAAAATTACTGCCTACTTCTAACTGGTGTAAGAAAATGAAAGGATTCTTTCACTCCTTACCCAGAAGAGCCACAGCAATTAAAGTATTGTGCTGTGTTTTTGTTTTAAGTTGTCTGTCTAGAAGCATTTCAAGCATGCCTCACCCACAGAGAAGAACCAAAATAGTGTGTAGACAATCCCAGTTTGATTACATTACCTAAGAAGAAACAAGAAAGTTCAACAGAAAATGACAGGAAACACCCACAACTAGGAAGGAGAGGGAAAACAGGCAGCCTGCATGACCAGGACAGGCCAGGAAGCAGGAGTTAACTCCACAATATGGGAGAGATTGAGTGAATCTGAGTTCTACTTTCCTACTGGGGAATTATAGAATTCAGGTCATGAGAGAGCACCTTGACCCTCCCAAGCCCTGCCTCTAACTTAGGGAGTAGATGGGAGACTGTGAAAATAAACTGTTCCAGAGAGGAAACATGCTGTGGGTCCCACTCCCATTCTAAAGCCTAAGTGGCTAGAGCAAGTTGCCATTCTTGATCCTAACTCTTAGATTATGGACAGTCCTGGAAACTAGTGGCTTCAGACCTCAGCATAATGGAAATGCAGACTTCTTTGTGTAGAATTGAGGTGTGATTGGTGGATGGACTCCTGCAATCAAGATTGAGAAGCAAGAATGGTATGGGTTACAATCACTGTCCCTAGAAGTAGGCACTGCCCTTGGGACTTGAGCAAGATGAGAGTTGCCTGGGAAGCTTGGTCTTGAGCTGGGTGGGGGCTTCTGTGGCCTGGGGTTGAGTTGCAATCTAAGCATGAAGTGCAAGGTCTTACGAAAAAGCCAGGTTGGCTGCAATAGCTAAGAAAATGGACCAAGTCTTACCAGGACTTTGACATAAGTCCACCACCAGCCAGCCAAGGATGTGGCTGCTGGGACCAGGCCAACCTTCCCCATGGCAGGACTGCAACACTTACCCTAGCATTCCACCAGTGGCTGAGGATCACATTGCTCTCACTCACCATAGCTGATGCATGCACTTACCATTGGGTGGCTTGAGTGCAAGCATGGCTGGTACAGCTCCACATGGCTTTACTCCTTCTAAGTCAGAGTGTGAAATCCTGGTTCCTGGGGATTCCACAACTCAATCCATCACCTGCGACACCCGAGCACTCCTCCTTAGGGACAGAGGTTGGGTAGAATCACAATACTGCTAGCACTTCAGCAAGCTTTTATCTGTGAAAACCACTTACTGGCCTGCAGGCCAGCCCAAACAGCCCATTGCAACCTCTGCAAACAGAAATACACAGTGCTGGGAACCCAGAAGAGGATCTCATCACCATTGTTATTTCCATTGTCCATGCCATGCTAGCTGCCTAGGAACTTGAGAGCCCTCACCTGTCCAGTACACTGTTGTTAAAACTGGCATTTAAGAAAGCCGTTGAGAGGCCCAAGGATCAACTTCCTAGATCATACCTTTATCTGCCAATACAGATGTCAACATACCCGCCCTAGGAGACATGGATAAACATGCTTATCCTACCACTGCTATCACTAAAGTCTGAAGACATGCACATCTGGCATTCCAGTCCCCAGCACTTCACCACAGCCTTCACCAATAACACACCAAAAAAACCACAGATATCATTAATGATATGTAACTGAAGAAATCATAGAGAGACTTCACTGCTGTTCTCATGCAGAAGCAAAGTCATAAGGCTCTACTCAACTAACATCATAGTTACAACTTCAGTAAAAAGCCCCCCACACCCCTAACCCCACCCCCAATTTAAACTAAATTCAAAAATAAGAAGCAACTTTTTTTTTTTTAACCAGAGGCACAGAAATCAACATTAAAAAACAGGAAATATAAAAAAGCAAGGGAATATGGCACCCCAAAGACAACAACAATCCTCTAGCAATAGATTTTAACCCAAAATAAAATTTCATAATCCTGGATAAAGAATTCAAAATATAGATTTTAAAGAAGTTCAATGAGATGCAAGAGAAATATGAAAACCAATTCAAAGAAATAAGAAAATCAATTTAGGACATAAATGAGAATTTTATCAAGGAGACAGATATCTTAAAACAAAAGATCAAACAAATTCTGGAACTGAAAAATTCACTATATGAAATACAAAATGTTTGAAGCCTTCAACAATAGACCAGACCAAGCAGAGGAAAGAATTTCAGAATATAAAGACAGGTCTTTTGAAAAATCTAGTCAGACAAACCTAAAGAAGAAATCATTAAAAAAAAATTAACAGAGCTTTCAAAACCTTTGGGACTACATGAAGTGAACAACTTTACCAATCGTCAGTATGCCTGAGGGTGAAGAGAGATAAAAAGGCTTAACAAGTGTATTTAACAAAATCAAAGATGAAAACTTCTGAATTATAACAAGAGATTTAGACATCCAGATACAGGAGGTTCAGAGATTCCCAGAAAATACCATGCAAAAAAGATTTCCACACTGCATATCATAACCAGACAAAAGAGTTCTTAAATCAGCAAAAGAAGGGTATTTAGTCACCTATAGAGGAAATCTCATCAGACAAACAACAGACTTTCAGCAGAAACCATACAGGCCAGAGAGAATGGGATAACATGATAAAATTACAAAAAAACAAAACAGAACAAAACAAAAAAAAAACCAAACCATACCCCAAAACTATCCAACAAGGATTTCATATTCAGCAAGGTTAGCCTTCATACATAAAGGAGAAATAAAGTATTTCCCAGACAAAGAAATGCTCAGAGAATTCGTCAACACTCAACAGGTTTGACAAGCAATGCTCAAGGAAATTCTAAACTTGAAAGTGAAAGAATGGCATTCACCACTGTGAAAACACAGAAAAGTATAAAACCCACTAATAAAGAAATCCCACAATGGAGAAAGACAAAGAAATCAATTGACATCACTACAGAATTCCACTAAATCACAATAACAAACTGAAAAAAGAAAAAAAACAAAGAATATACAAACCAACTAAAAAAATTAACAACATGACAACAATAAAAACTCATATATTAATATTAACCTTGAATGCAAATGCATTATATGCTACACTTAAAAGATTTAGATTGGCTGAATGGATAAAAAATGATCCAACTATATATTGCTACAAAAAACTCATTTTACCAGTAAAGACATATATAGACAGAAAGTCAAAGTGTGAAAAATGTATTCATGAAAATGGAAACAAAAGCAAGAAATAGTATGTATACTTACATTAGATAAAACAGACTTTAAGTCAAAAACAATTTAAAAAAAGACAAACATGTCATTATGTAATGATAAAGGGATTGATCCAGCAAGAGGATATAAAAATGCTAAATTTACATGCACCCACACTGGAGCATCAAGATTTATACAACTAATATTATTAGACCTAAACAGAAATATAGACATAAGTACCATAATAGGGCAGGGCAAACTTTAATAGCCCACTGAGAGCATTAGAGAGGTCACATAGAGAGAAAAATCAACAAAAAATTGGACTTAACATAGACTTTAGATCAAAAATTGATGCAACAGACATTTATAGAACACTATATCTGACAACTGTAGAATACACAATCTTTTCATCAATACTTGAAACATTCTCTAAGATAGACCATATGCCAGGCCACTAAACAAATATCAACAAATTTTAAAAATTGAAGCTATGTGTAGCATATTCTTAGACCACAGTGGAATAAAATTTGAAATCAATACCAAGAGAAGCTTTGGAAACTATATAAACAAATGAAATTTAAACAGCATGCTACTAAATGATCATTGGGTCACAAAAATTAAGACAAATGTACCAATGTTTTTTGAAAAGAATGAAAATGAAAACAAAAAATACCAAATCCAGTGGGATACAGTAAAAGAAGTGCTAAGAGGGATTTTTATAGTATTAAATGCCTATATCAAAAATGTAGAAAAATTACAAATTAACAATCTAATGATACACCTAAGGAACTAGAAAAACAAAAATAAACCAAACCTAAAAATAGCAGATGGAAGAATTAACAATGGTAAGAGCAGGAATAAAATAGAGACTAAAAAACTAAATCAAAGAATGAATGAAATGAAAAGCTGATTCTTCATAAAAATAAACAAACTTGATAAACCACTAACTAGACTAAACACATAAAGAAAAGAGAAGACCCAAATAAACATAATAAAAAATGACAAAAGAGACATGACAACTGACACCACAGAAATACAAAAGCTCATCAGAAGCTTTGTAAACTACATGCTCACAAATTGAAAATCCAGAGAAAATGGATAAATTATTGGAAAGGTACAACTTTTCAAGTTTGTGTGGGAAAGAAGTAGAAAACTAAACAGATCAATAATGAGTAGTGAGATTGAATCAGTAATAAAAATTCTCCAATAGAGAAAAGCCAAGGACCAGATGGATTCACAGACAAATTCCACCAAATATACAAAGAAGAACTAATCCACCTGAAACTGTTCCAAAAAATAAGAAGGAGGGTGTTCTACATCACTCAATCTGTTAGGCTATATCACCCCGATACCAAAACCAAACAAGGACACATAAAATAACAAAACAAAACAAAAAAAAAAAACAAGCAAAAATTGTGGACCATTAAAATGGCCGTACTGTCAAAACAATCACAGATTCAATATGATCTCTATAAAAATACCTCACATAATTTTTCACAGAATTAGAAGAAAAAATCATTCTAAAATTCATATGCAACAAAAAAAGACCCTGAATAGCCCAAAGAAATCTTAAGCAATAAAAACAAAGCTACAGACATCATATTACTTGACTTAATATTATACTACAGAGCCATAGTAACAAAAATACCATAGTAATAGTATAAAAATAGACACATAGATTAATAGAACAGAATAGGGAACCCAGAATTAAAGCCACATGTTTATAGCCAACTGATCTTTGACAAAGCCAACCAGAGCTTGGGGACAGGACACCTTTTCAACTGGACTCCTCTCACCATGTACAAAAATTAACCCAGGATGGAATAAAGTCTGAGACATGAGACTTGAAACTATAAAAATGCTAGAATAATATCTAGGGAAAACTCTTCTGGACAATGGTCTAGGCAATAAATTTACGACTAAGACCTGAAAAGCACAGGCAACATAAATAAAAATAGACACAGGCAACTTAATTATTATAAAAGACCTCTGCATAGCAAAATAAATAATCAACAGAGTGAACAGACAACCCGTGGAATGGGAGAAAATATTTGTAGACAATGCATCTGATAGGAGACTGTCATCTAGAATATACAGCTTAACTCAAACAACTTCACAATAAACACAAAACAAATAATCCCATCAGAAAGTAGGCAAAGAACATGAACAGTTACTTTTCAAAAGAAGACATACAAGTGTCTAACAGGTATATAAAAAATGTTCAACATCACTAATAATCAGAGAAATGCAAATTAAAATCGCAATAAGATACAACTTACCTCAGTCAGAAAGGCAATTATTAAAGAAACAAAAAATAACAGATTTTGGTAAGAATGAAGAGAAAAGAGAATGCTTATACACATTTGGTAGGAATGTAAATGAGGACAACCTCTACGGAAAATAGTATGGAGGTTTTCAAAGAACTAGAAACAGAACTATCATTTGATCCAGCAATCCCACTACTGAGTATCTACTCAAGGAACAGAAATCAATATATCAAAAAGATAAGTATGCTCATGATTGTTGGAGCACTTTTCACAATAGCAAAGGCATAGAATCAACCTAAGTGTCAATCAGCAGATAAACTGATAAAGAAAATGTGGTATATACACACTGAAATACTATTTACTCATAAAAAAGAATGAAATCGTGTCTCTTCCAGCAACTTGGATGGAACTGGAAGTCAGTATTTTATGTGAAACAAATCAGATAGAGAAAGTCAATTATCTAGTATCATGCCTGTAATCTCAGCACTTTGGCAGGCTAAGGCAGGTGGATCACGTGAGGCCAAGAGTTCGAGACCGGCCTGGCCAACATGGTGAAACCCCATCTCCGGGAGTGGTGGTGCATGCTTGTAATTCCAGCTACTTAGGAGGCTGAGGCACAAGAATTGCTTGAACCCGGGAGGTGGAGGTTGCAGTGAACTGAAACCAGGACACCGCATTCCTGTTTGGGCGACAGAGTGAGCCCAGCCCCTCACCAAAAAAAGAGAAAGTCAATTATCACATGTTCTCATAAGTGGGTCCTAAAACATGTGTACAGTGGATGTAGAGAATGGAATAATAGACAATGGAGACTTGGAAGGGTGAGAAGGTCACAGGAGGGTAGATAATAAGAAATTAGTTAATGAGTACAATGTACCTTCTTCGAATGATTGATACCTTAAAAGCCCCCATTTTGCAACTGCCCGAGGGGTTCACCTTGCCTGTTGGCTAGACAGAGCAGATTCATCACAACAGAAGAATTGCAATAGAGAAAGAATAATTCACGCAGAGTCAGTTGTGCAGAAAAGGGAGTTTTATTATTACTCAAATCAGTCACCCCAAGCATTCTGGGAGCAGAGTTTCTAAAAACAACTTGGTGGGTGAGGGGAAGCCAGTGAGCCAAGAGTGCTGATTGGTCAGGGATGAAATCATAGGGAGTTGAAGCTGTCTTCCTGTCCTGAGTCAGTTCCTGCATCTGGGGACTCCAAGATCAGATGATCCAATTTATCAATCTAGGTGGTGCCAGCTGATCCATCCAAGTGAAGGGTCTGCAAAATATCTCAAGCACTGATCTTAGGAACAGTTTAGGAGGGTCAAAATCTTATAGCCTCCAGCTGCATGACTCCTAAAACATAATTGCTAATCTTGTGGCTAATGTTAGTCCTATAGAGGCAATCTCGTCTCCAGACAAGAAGTAGGTCTGCTTTGGGAAAGGGCTGTTATAGTCTTTGTTTTAAAATATAAATTATGAACTAAATTTCTCCCAAAGTTAGTTCAGTCTACGCCCGGGAATGAGCAAAGACAGCTTTGAGGTTAAAGGCAAGACAAAGTCGATTAAATTAGATCTCTTTCACTGTCTCAGTCATAATTTTGCAAAGGCAATTTCAACTTGACCACTATGATACCGATGCATGTAAGAAAATTGTACTGTATCCCATAAATTGATATACATAAAAATAAAAGACAACAAAAGCACTGAGCTTAATTGGGTTTAGTGTTGGGTGACAACCAAATGGTTGGAATTGTGATTTTAGCTAGAGAAATAGGTGTATGTGGGTGTGTGGAAGTAGTGAGGTATAAATAAAGTTAAAGTAAATAGATATGTAAAGTCAACAGGGGAAGGTTGGGAGAGTTATGGTTGCAGATTACTTCTGATCTCTGGTGTCATCCTTTCAAGTTTTGTCATTTATTGATTTGCCTAAAATAGGGATCACAAATTCCTAACAGATTGAGATCAACCAGGGTCTAGGCAGTTAGCATAAATGAGAGCAGCAGGCTAGTTGTAAGACAGTAAGAAGAGGTAGGAACTTGGGAAAACTAGAAAGGACAGACACATTCTTTCTAAACACTTTCCAGTTTGTTTATTTTTTGGCTCTCTGCAGGAGAATTTACGCAAAACAAAAGTCTGTAGATAAACTCAGCTCATAGAACACAAGGTTCTCAAGTTAACATTTCTATACCCATTTGTATGCTTCATCTCTTAAGATAACACACTTAAAATGACTGCTTGAGATAATATACTTTACTAATAATGCAACTATAACCAGTGTTCCCAGTGTCTCCATAGATATTGCTGCTTGAGGACTTCCCTTTTCTCTTTATAGATCCATTCCCAAAGATAACTAATAGCAGGTATCTAGAGCAGCTGAGAACTCATATCTGAGATCATCGTGGTGCTGTCTTCTAAACCTCTTCTCTTCTGACTAATCTTTTACCAAGCATATCTAGAAATCAATTACTGGAGGGTCCACCCTGCCCAACAAACACTAACATGTTAGAATCTCCATTGATAACCACCTTAGTCTCCACTGAGAGTACTTTTATTTAGACCCCATCAAGAGGCTGCATACATAAGATCATTATCAATTCCTTTAAACTTTTCAACAAATTGTTTTTTGTGCCTTTAAAAAACATCATAAGTGAATAAATGTATTCTAGCATATAGTAGGCACTCAAAAATTTTATTATATGCCCTTAAATGTTCCCTGGAGTGTGAAGTAGCATTCTCTGTGTCATAATTGGCTTCTGCTCCTTCACAGGATATTTCATTTGCTCATGTATGGTGTGCTTCCTCCTCTTCCCCTGTTTCGTTCCTTCCCAGGTGCAGAGTTGTCGTTACAGTCAAGTGTGTCTCATTTCCCTCTCTCTTCATTAGGTCACACTTATCAGATCTAGTGAAGAATCATATTTCTTTCCAATTGAAAATTGCCTTTTAGCACCAGGTTTTTATTTCTCCAAAGTGTTTTTTCAGCCTGCAATGAAGTTTTCAGATTACCAATCAAAGGGGACATCTGCCAAGGGTGGCGTTTCTTATTGAAATGAAAATTTGTGAGGCAAATTTAAGGAAAAAAAAAAAAAATCTTTCCTTGCTCTGATTTCTCTAGCTGAAAACAAAACAGGCTACTGTCCTAGAACTTTTAGAATTCTTAGAATGACTGTGATAAGTGGCTTCAAGAAGTTGTAACGGAGGACAAAGTTTGGACAAAACCCAAGAGGTGGACTAGTGGAAGGATGGAATACAGGGATAATGCACAGAAAGTAAGTTTGAAGTGAAGATGCACATATTTACCAGACAGTGTATTGGTACTTCAATGTTACTATCTACCCTCCCACTCTAAGATATTGGCAGGAAGTAGTTTGGGGAACATTCAGAACAGAAAGGCAGGTGCAGAAAGTCTTACCTTTCTTTTTCTGTCTGCTTTATTCATTTCTCAGACAGTCTATGTGCAGAAAAGCTTCTACCAATTTTCTCTAGAGAGCAATATTCCCCTCATTTTAGGCATCCACTTTCTGAGTATGAGTTGGCTTGAAGAGAAAATAACTTTAGTTAGAATTTTTGGAGTTGTCTTCTGCTGGAAAAGCAATAAACCTGTGAAACATTCTACAAGGTCTGGAAACAGAGAACATATAGCTGTAGGTTTCAAAAGAGTGAGAAACTGCCTTCAAGTCTTAATTTTCATCATTCATTAGTTTTAGTATACTGCAAAGGAAACTAATACTGTCTAAACTTTCATTTAGCATCTGTGTGATGAGGAAGTTACTGTAAATAACCCCAAGGGCAGGCCTTTCATGGATATCTTGTGGTTCTGTGCATTCTCTCTGACTTGATTCTGCTTGGCTTATCTTCTTGTGACATATGATCTTGACGCAAGAGTCATACATTCATTCATGAGCACTTACGTGTAAGACTATCATACTTTTAGGAAAAGACATAAGGCCAGGCATGGTGGCTCACGCCTGTAACCCCAGCATTTTGGGAGGCAGAGGCAGGTGGATCATCTGAGGTCAGGAGTTCGAGATCAGCCTGGCCAATATGGTGAAACCTCATCTTTACTAAAAATACAAAAGGTTAGCTAGGCGTGGTGGCACGCATCTGTAATCCCAGCTACTTGGGAGGCTGAGGCAGGAGAATCACTTGAACCTGGGAGTCGGCAGTTGAATTGAGCCGAGATCGTGCCGTTGAACTCCAGCCTGGGCAACAAGAGTGAAACTCCATCTCAAAAAATAAAATAAAATAAAAAGACATAAAGGACTCTACAGCAGAGTAGAATACAAATAGACCAGATATTGATGAGAGACAATATACGTAATGAAGATTGGTGAAAACAGAGGGGAATGAATTCCCAAGCTTGAATATCAAAGTCATTTTAATTTTTAGGTTAAGAGTTTTGCTTAATAACCCATGATATTGTCTATTCTCTTTTTTTTTCAATAGACACATATTTATTTACCCCCTTCTATGTAATACCAGGTAACAGAGACACAAAATTGAACTTACAACAAATTTACAAATGACTGGGAAAGACAAAACAAGTTCTCAATAATTATAATACACAGCAGAATAGCATGTTGCATTTATCCCCCCACCCAGTCATTGCTTCAGAGGTTTTCTTGCTCTTGAAATATAGCAGTGAGTTAATGTTAACAAGTCCCTTCCTGATCAGGCCTTTCCTGCACTCCTATGCTGATTTCTAGAACTAGATATTTAGAAATGGCTTCCCCTTGATGAAAACAAGAAATGATAGTTTGTCAGCAGAGACAAATCAAGTACTTAGTGTCCTCAGAGCAATATCTTGCTAAATCTACCACTTATCGAGTGACTTGGCTCTACAGAGATATTCTGGAGAGTCAGTAATCTGTGGGAGGGCAAGGAACAAGGTGTCATTCAGCTTTGGGGGCAACTGAGTCTGTGGGGTAGGATGTGGAGATTCCTAAACTGGAGATCAACAAAGCACTGCATTGAAGAGAGGGCTCTCAAGTGTAGTCCATATCTGCTTTCTCCTTCCCAGTCACCTTCCCAAGTCTCCCAATAATAGACCCCTCCAAGCCCCAGAAGCTAGGGACAGGTCCAGGTGTGCTCTCATGAGGGTGAATCACAGTCCTTTGGGGGAATTTCTCATCCTGCAGATGAGACTGATATTGGTTTTTCCTTAGGAATAGTAGAAAATAAAACCAACACAGAGAACATATGGAGAAAAACAGTCCTGATGACCAAAGCATGTCATGCCGAATGCTTTGGAATTTCCAGTCAGGTAAATAATATATGTATAAATGTAATCTGATGCATTTGTTTATTGATTGATTCCTTAAGCTATTTTTTAAAAATTTTCTTTATTGTTAGAAGTGAGAGTCTCACTATGTTGCCTAGGCTAGTCTTGAATTACCCGGTTCAAGCGAACCTCCTGCCTCAACCTCCTGAGTAGCTGGGACTACAGGCACGCTCCACTATGCCTAGTCCTTAAACTATTTTAGATTAGGTTTATATTACTTGCAACCAAAAGGTCTGAATTAACAAAGGGTCTCACTCTGGCTCTTCCTTGGTATATATTACTATGGGGATGGGATGACCAAGGTCCTAGAGAAATCTCATCTGATCCACTCTTTCTATCTATTTTTCCAGGTCTCGTGAAGAGTTGCCATTTTCCCTCCTCAATTTGTTCCCTAAAACTTTACTCAGTCAGGCACGGTGGCTCATGTCTGTAATCCCCTTGGGAGCCTAGGACAGGTGGGTCACTTGAGGCCAGGAGTTTGAGAACAGCCTGGACAAGATGGTGAAACCCCATTCCTATTTTTTTACCCTATTTATTTATGTATTTGTTAGTTTTTCATTATACTTTAAGTTCTAAAGTACATGTGCACAACGTGCAGGTTTCATGCATAGGTATACATGTGCCATGTTGGTTTGCTGCACCCATCGACTCATCATTTACATTACGTATTTCTCCTAATGCTATCCCTCCTCCAGCCCCCCATCCCCTGACAGGTCCCAGTGTGTGATGTTCCCCTTCCCATGTCCAAGTGATCTCATTGTTCAATTCCCACCTATGAGTGAGAACATGCGGTGTTTGGTTTTCTGTCCTTGTGATAGTTTGCTGAGAATGATGGTTTCCAGCTTCTTCCATGTCCCTACAAAGGACATGAACTCATCCTTTTATATGGCTGCCTAGTATTCCACGGTGTATATGTGCTACATTTTCTTAATCTAGACTATCATTGATGGACATTTGGGTTGGTTCCAAGTCTTTGCTATTGTGAATACTGCCCCAGTAAACATATATATGCATGTGTCTTTATAGTAGCATGGCTTATAATACTTTGGGTATATACCCAGTAATGGGATTGCTGGGTCAAATGATAATTCTAGTTCTAGATCCTTGAGGAATCACCACATTGTCTTCCACAATGGTTGAACGAATTTACGCTCCCACCAACAGTGTAAAAGCGTTCCTATTTCTCCACATCCTCACCAGCATGTGTTGTTTCCTGAATTTTTAATGATTGCCATTCTAACTGGTGTGAGATGGTATCTCATTGTGGTTTTAATCTGCATTTCTCTGATGACCAGTGATGATGAGCATTTTTTCCTGTATCTGTTGGCTGCATAAACGTCTTCTTTTGAGAAGTGTCTGTTCATATCCTTCGCCCACTTTTCGATGGGTTTTTTTTTTCTTGTAAGTTTGTTTGAATTCTTTGTAGATTCTGGGATATTAGCCCTTTTTCAGATGGGTAGATTGCAAAAATTTTCTCCCATTCTGCAGGTTGCCTCTTCACTCTGATGGTAGTTTCTTTTGCTGTGCAGAAGCGCTTCAGTTTAATTAGATCCCATCTGTCTATTTTGGCTTCTGTTGCCATTGCTTTGGGTGTTTTGGTCATGAAGTCCTTGCCCATGGCTATGTCCTGAATGGTATTGCCTAGATTTTCTTCTAGGGTTTTTATGGTTTTAGGTCTAACATTTAAGTCTCTAATCCATCTTGAATTAATTTTTGTATAAGGTGTAAGGAAGGGATCCAGTTTCAGCTTTCTACATACAGCTAGCCAGTTTTCCCAGCACCATTTATTAAATAGGTAATCCTTTCCCCCATTTCTTGTTTTTGTCAGGTTTGTCAAAGATCAGATGGTTGTAGATGTGTGGCATTATTTCTGATACCTCTGTTCTGTTTCATTGGTCTATCTCTCTGTTTTGGTACCACTACCATGCTGTTTTGGTTACTGTAACCTTGTAGTATAGTTTGAAGTCAGGTAGTGTGATACCTCTAGCTTTGTTATTATTGCATAGGATTGTCTTGGCAGTGTGGGCTCTGTTCTGGTTCAACATGAACTTTAAATTAGTTTTTTTCCAATTCTGTGAAGAAAGCCATTGGTAGCTTGATGGGGATGGCATTGAATCTAAAAATTACTTTGGGCAGTATGACCATTTTCATGATATTGATTCTTCCTATCCATGAGTGTGGAATATTCTTCCATTTGTTTGTGTCCTCTTTTATTTCACTGAGCAGTGGTTTGTAGTTCTCCTTGAAGAGGTCCTTCACATCCCTTGTCAGTTGAATTCCTAGGTATTTTATTCTATTTGAAGCAATTGTGAATGGGAGTTCACTCATAGTTTGGCTCTCTGTTTGTCTGTTAATGGTGAATATGAATGCGTGTGATTTTTGCACATTGATTTTGTATCCTGAGACTGCTGAAGTTGCTTACCAGCTTGAGTAGATTTTGTGCTGAGACGATGGGGTTTTCTAAATAGACAATCATGTCATCTGAAAACAGGACCAATTTGACTTCTTCTTCTTTTCCTAATTGAATACCCTTTATTTCTTTCTCTTGCTTGATTGCCCTGGCCAGAACTTCCAACACTATGTTGAATAGAAATAGTGAGAGAGGGCATCCTTGTCTTGTGGCTGTTTTCAAAGGGAATGCTTCCAGTTTTTGTCCATTCAGTATGCTATTGGATGTGAGTTTGTCATAAATAGCTCTTATTATTTTGAGATACATTCCATCAATACCTAGTTTATTGAGAGTTTTTAGCATGAAGGGCTGTTAAATTTTCCAAGACCTTTTCTGCATCTATTGAGATAGTCATGTGGTTTTTGTTATCGTTTCTGTTTATGTGATGGATTACATTGATTGATTTCCGTATGTTGAACCAACCTTGCATCCCAGCGATGAAGCCAACTTGATCACGGTGGATAAGCTTTTTGATGTACTGCTGGATTCAGTTTGCCAGTATTTTATTGAGGATTTTTGCATCGATGTTCATCAGGGATATTTGTCTAAAATTCTCCTTTTTTTGTAGTTTCTCTGCCAGGCTTTAGTATCAGGATGATGTTGGCCTCATAAAATGAGTTAGGGAGAACTCCCTCTTTTTCTACTGATTGGAATAGTTTCAGAAGGAATGGTACCAGCTCCTCTTTTTACCTCTGGTAGAATTTGGCTGTGAATCCATCTTATCCTGGACTTTTTTTGGTTCGTAGGCTATTAATTATTGCCTCAATTTCAGAGTCTGTTATTGGTGTATTCAGGGATTCAAATTCTTCCTGATTTAGTCCTGGGAGAATGTGTATGTCCAGGAATTTATCCATTTCTTATAGATTTTCTAGTTTATTTGCATAGAGGTGTTTATGGTATTCTCTGATGGTAGTTTGTATTTCTGTGGGATCAGTGGTGATAGCCCCTTTATCTTTTTTTTTATTGTGTCTATTTTATTCTTCTTTCTTTTCTTCTTTATTAGTCTTGCTAGTGGTCTATCATTTTGTTGATCTTTTAGAAAACCTGCTCCTGGATTCATTGATTTTTTTGAAGGGTTTTCTTGTCTCTATCTCTTTCTGTTCTGCTCTGATCTTAGTTATTTTTTGCCTTCTGCTAGCTTTTGAATTTGTTTGTTCTTGCTTCTCTAGTTCTTTTAATTGTGATGTTAGGGTGTCAATTTGAGATCTCTCCTCTTTCTCTTGTGGGCATTTAGTGCTATAAATTTCCCTCCACACGCTGCTTTAAATGTGTGTCCAGAGATTCTGGTACGTTGTGTCTTTGTTCTCATTGGTTTCAAAGAACATCTTTATTTCTGCCTTCATTTCGTTATTTACCCTGTAGTCATTCAGGAGCAAGTTGTTCAGTTTCCATGTAGTTGTGTGGTTTTGAGTGAGTGTGTTAATCCTGAGTTGTAATTTGATCACATGGTGGTGTGAGAGATAGTTTGTTATAATTTCTGTTCTTTTACATTTGCTGAGGAGTGCTTTACTTCCAATTATGTGGTCAATTTTAGAGTAAGTGCAATGTGGTGCTGAGAAAAATGTATATTCTGTTGATTTGGGGTGGAGAATTCTGTAGATGTCTATTAGGTCCACTTGTTGCCGAGCTAAGTTCAAGTCCTGAGTATTCTTGTTAACCTTCTGTCTCATTGATCTGTCTAACATTGACAGTGGGGTGTTAAAGTATCCCATTATTATCGTGTGGGAATCTAAGTCTCTTTGTAGGTCTCTGAGGACTTGCTTTATGAATCTGGGTGCTTCTGTATTGAGTGCATATATATTTAGGATAGTTAGCTCTTCTTGTTGCATTGATCCCTTTACCATTATGTAATGGCCTTCTTTGTCTCTTTTGATCTTTGTTGGTTTAAAGTCTGTTTTATCAGAGAATAGGATTACAACCCCTGCTTTCTTTTTTTTTTTTTTTTTTTTTTTTTTTTTTTTTTTTTTGCTTTCCATTTGCTTGGTAGATCTTCCTCCATCTCTTTATTTTGGGTCTATGTGCCTCTTTGCATGTGAGATGGGTCTGCTGAATACAGCACACTGATGGGTCTTGACTCTTTATCCAATTTGCCAGTCTGTGTCTTTTGACTGGGGCATTTAGCCCATTTACATTTAAGGTTAATATTGTTATGTGTGAATTTGATCCTGTCATTATGGTGTTCACTGGTTATTCTGCCAGTTACTTGATGCAGTTTCTTCATAGCATCGATGACCTTACCGTTTGGCATGTTTTTGCAGTGGGTGTTAGCAGTTGTTTCTTTCTATGTTTAGTCCTTCCTTCAGGAGCTCTTGTAAGGCAGGCCTGGTGGTGTCAAAATCTCTCAGCATTTGTTTGTCTGTAAAAGATTTTATTTCTCCTTCATTTATGAAGCTTAGTTTGGCTAGATATGAAATTCTGGGTTGAAAATTATTTTCTTTAAGAATGTTGAATATTGGCCCCCACTCTCTTCTGGCTTATAGGATTTCTGCCTAGAGATCCACTGTTAGTCTGGTGCACTTCCTTTTGTGGGTAACTCAACCTTTCTCTCTGGCTGCCGTTAACACTTTTTCCTTCATTTCTACCTTGGTGAATCTGACATATATGTGTCTTGGTGTTGCCCTTCTTGAGCAGTATCTTTGTGGTGTTCTCTGTGTTTCGTGAATTTGAATGTTGGCTTGCCTTGCTAGGTTGGGGAATTTCTCCTGGGTAATATCCTGAAGAGTGTTTTCCAACTTGGTTCCGTTCTCCCCATCACTTTCAGGTACACGTAGATTTCTTCTTTTCACATAGTCCCATATATCTTGGAAGGCTTTGTTCATTTCTTTTTTACTATTTTTTCTCTAACCATGTCTTCTCACTTTATTTCATTAATTTGATCTTCAATCACTGATACCCTTTCTTCCACTTGATTGAATTGGCTATTGAAGTTTGTGTATGCGTCATGAAGTTCTCATGCCATGGTTTTCAGCTCCATTAGGTCATTTAAGGTCTTCTCTACACTGTTTATTCTAGATAGCCATTCATCTAATCTTTTTTCAAGGTTTTAAGCTTCCTTATGATGGGTTTGAACATCCTCCTTTAGCTCAGAGAAGTTCATTATTACCGACCTTCTGAAGTCTACTTCTGTCAACTCCTCAAAGTCATTCTCTGTCCAGCTTTGTTCCATTGCTGGCCAGGAGCTGTGATCCTTTGGAGGAGAAGAGACGCTCTGATTTTTAGAATTTTCAGGTTTTCTGCTCTTGTTTCTCCCCATCTTTGTGGTTTTATCTACCTTTGGTCTTTGATGTTAGTGACCTACAGATGGGGTTTTGTTGTAGATGACCTTTTTGTTGATGTTGATGCTATTCCTTTCTGTTTGTTAGTTTTCTTTCTAACAGTCAGGTCCCTCAGCTGCAGGTCTGTTGGAGTTTGCTGAAGTTCCACTCCAGACCCTTTTTGCTTGGGTATCACCAGCAGAGGCTCAGTTGGAAATGGAGAAATCATCCATCATCTGTGTTGATCACGCTGGGAGCTTCAGACCAGAGCTGTTCCTATTCAGCCATCTTGGAACTCCCCCTGTCTCTTATGTGGATGGGTTTCATCTTATTTTCAATGTCCTCATGTTCTAGAAGTTTCTGTTTAGTCCTGGCACTAAAGGGCAATTCCAGATTGTCTATTCTCTTTACACTTCAACAAGTAGACACAGGACTAGAAGTCACATTTGGGTTTCAGGAATATTTGCACAGAGACATTATTAGAAATGTCCTGCTTAACATTTTAGAAATCATCCAACTCTGTGACTTTCTCAGAGAACAGGATAAAACTGTCATTAAGTATTATCTTATCTTTTCATTTTTATGTTGACATTATCACTGCAGAGTAATCATGGTATCTGAGGTACTCCTGCATAATCACAGAGCAAGCATCCCTGCACTGCATATTATCTTAATGCCAGGGACGACCAAGGGTCCAGTCTGTCATAATACACTACAACTTCCTTATTAATTTACTTGTTGTAGTCCAGTTTACTTCCCCAGAACCCTCTTTCAATTAAGTCTTCTTAGAAGTATCAGGGAATCTTGCTCTTTAGTTCTTCTCCAATCCCTCTTTCAGTTTCTTCTTTCGCTCCTCATCCATCATTGTTTCCCCTTTTACAGATAAGAATTGAAGTATTCTTATTATTTAGAAAACAGGCAAGGTTTTCCTGATTCAGTGAGAGATAAGGCCCTAGTAGTCACTTGTCTACAGTAGATTCATGGCATCATACCATTTACATGAATTTCTAACTTTATAGATTTGATGTCCAAGGTCAGAGGCGTCTGTGACATTTGCAATGTTTATACACATCCATCCACCTTCATATGGTTGGTGGGCTTCTCTGGGTGGCTGATGAACTCTTGTTTTGGGGTAGTACAGTAATTAGCTTCTATTATTAAAACACAGATTATTGATTTCAAAGCTTAAGACTATTTACTTTTTCTCTACTTTTCTATTCCTATTGGGAGAAAAGACAATATTGGCGATTGATGTAGGCTAGATATCAGTGTTTTATTGGGACCATTGTGACTATGTCAAGGTTTGCTCATTCTGACTGCACTTTCCTCTTATTATTACAGAGTAAGACTATTTCAAACTTTAGGCATAATGGTTCCATTCTAGTAACCATAACATATGTTACATGTTCTCAATGTAAATGTTTCCATGATCTCCATTTTAGAAAAATAACCTAGTACTAACTTGTCTAAAGTTTCTCTTGCATGCTAATTATTATCCAGTAGATTTAAATAAAAGGTATTTCATTCATGTAATATTCGAGTATAGGATATAAATAAATTTCACATATATAATATATAGAGAAGGTGATTTACACTAAAAGTCAATAAACAGACCAGTGGTTTGATATGTCATCAAAGTGGTTCTTTCCTTTCTTTGTCTAGAGATAAATAGTTATAGGTTGCAACTTTAATATAGAAGTGATGAAATACTCCTTGGTAAGCTGTAATGAAAATATTGTAAAACTTTAGACACTTTATTTATTCAACACATATTTATTCTATATCTAATGTATACTGAAGTCTTTGTTACAAAATGATGATGAAAGGTATTTAAGACATGATTCTTTCCTTGATGAGATGTAAAATTTAGCAAAAAAATTACTATGATTGCTGTGATAAAAGTATCGAGAGGGCAAAGAGGTAACCTAAATGAGAGGCTGGTTTTGAAAAGATCAACAAAACTGATAGACTGCTAGCAAGACTAATAAAGAAGAAAAGAAAGAAGAATCAAATAGATGCAATAAAAAATGATAAAGAGGATATCACCACCAACCTCACAGAAATGCAGACTACCATCAGAGAATACTATAAACAGCTCTACGAAAATAAACTAGAAAACCTAGAATAAATGGATAATTTCCTGGACACCTACACTCTCCCAAGACTAACCCAGGGAGAAGTTGAATCCCTGAATAGACCAATAGCAGGCTCTGAAATTGAGGCAATAATTAATAGCCTACCAACCAAAAAAAGTCCAGGACCAGAGAGATTCACAGCCAAATTCTTTCAGGGGTACAAGGAGGAGCTGGTACCATGCCTTCTAAAACTATTCCAATCAATAGAAAAAGAGAGAGTCCTCCCTAACTCATTCAATGAGGCCAAAATCATCCTGATACCAAAACCTGGCAGAGACACAACAAAAAAAGAGAATTTTAGACCAATATCACTGATGAACATTGATACAAAAATCCTCAATAAAATACTAGCAAACCAAATCCAGCAGCACATCAAAAAGCTTATGCACCATAATCAAGTGGGCTTCATCTCTGAGATGCAAGGCTTGTTCAACATATGCAAATCAATAAACGTAATCCAGCATATAAACAGAACCAAAGACAAAAAGCACATGATTATCTCAATAGATGCAGAAAAGACTTTTGACACAATCCAACAGCCCTTCATGCTAAAAACTCTCAATAAATTCGGTATTGATGGAACATATCTCAAAATACTAAGAGCTATTTATTACAAACCCACAGCCAATATCATACCGAATGGACAAAAACTGGAAGCATTCCCTTTGAAAACTGGCACAAGACAGGGATGCCCTCTCTTACCACTCCTATTCAACATATTGTTGGAAGTTCTGGCTAGGGCAATCAGGCAAGAGAAAGAAATCAAGGGTATTCAGTTAGGAAAAGAAGAAGTCAAATTGTCCCTGTTTGCAGATGACATGATTATATATTTAGAAAACCCCATCATCTCAGCCCAAAATCTCCTTAAGCTGAAAAACAACTTCAGCAAAGTCTCAGGATACAAAATTCATGTGCAAAAAGCACAAGCATTCTTATACACCAGTAACAGACAAACAGAGAACCAAATCATGAATGAACTTCCATTCACAATTGCTTCAAAGAGAATAAAATACCTAGGAATCCAACTTACAAGGGCTGTAAAGGACCTCTTCAAGGAGAACTACAAACCACTACTCAGTGAAATAAAAGAGGACACAAACAAATGGAAGAACATACCATACTTATGGATAAGAAGAATCAATATTGTGAAAATGGCCA
This sequence comes from Macaca fascicularis, assembly GCF_037993035.2. NCBI lineage: Eukaryota > Metazoa > Chordata > Mammalia > Primates > Cercopithecidae > Macaca > Macaca fascicularis. The sequence goes on along the minus strand of NC_088388.1, from coordinate 90,626,627 downwards.
TACTGCCCAAGGTAATTTATAGATTCAATGCCATCCCCATCAAGCTACCAATGACTTTCTTCACAGAATTGGGAAAAAAACTGCTTTGAAGTTCATATGGAACCAAAAAAAAGCCCGCATTGCCAAGACAATCCTAAGACAAAAGAGCAAAGCTGGAGGCATCACGCTACCTGACTTCAAACTATACTACAAGGCTACAGTAACCAAAACAGCATGGTACTGGTACCAAAACAGAGATATAGACCAATGGAACAGAACAGAGTCCTCAGAAATAATACCACACATCTACAGCCATCTGCTCTTTGACAAACCTGAGAGAAACAAGAAATGGGGAAAGGATTCCCTATTTAATAAATGGTGCTGGGAAAATTGGCTAGCCAGAAGCAGAAAGCTGAAACTGGATCCTTTCCTTACTCCTTATATGAAAATTAATTCAAGATGGATTAGAGACTTAAATGTTAGACCTAAAACCATAAAAACCCTAGAAGAAAACCTAGGTAATACCATTCAGGACATAGGCATAGGCAAGGACTTCATGTCTAAAACACCAAAAGCAACGGCAACAAAAGCCAAAATTGACAAATGGGATCTCATTAAACTAAAGAGCTTCTGCACGGCAAAAGAAACTACCATCAGAGTGAAGAGGCAACCTACAGAACGGGAGAACATTTTTGCAATCTACTCATCTGACAAAGGGCTAATATCCAGAACCTACAAGAACTCAAACGAATTTACAAGAACTCAAACGAATTTACAAGAAAAAAACAAACAACCCCATCAAAAAGTGGGCAAAGGATATGAAGAGACATTTCTCAAAAGAAGACATGCATACAGCCAACAGACACATGAAAAAATGTGTCTGTTGCATTTCACTGGCCATCAGAGAAATGCAAATCAAAACCACAGTGAGATACCATCTTACACCAGTTAGAATGGCAATCATTAAAAAGTCAGGAAACAACAGGTGCTGGAGAGGATGTGGAGAAATAGGAACACTTTTACACTGTTGGTGGGATTGTAAACTAGTTCAACCATTATGGAAAACAGTATGGCGACTCCTCAGGGATCTAGAACTAGAAATACCATATGACCCAGCCATCGCATTACTGGGTATATACCCAGAGGATTATAAATCATGCTGCTATAAAGACACATGCACACGTATATTTATTGCGGCACTATTCACAATAGCAAAGACTTGGAATCAACCCAAGTGTCCATCAGTGACAGACTGGATTAAGAAAATGTGGCACATGTACACCATGGAATACTATGTAGCCATAAAAAAGGATGAGTTCGTGTCCTTTGTAGGGACATGGATGCAACTGGAAACCATCATTCTCAGCAAACTCTCACAAGAAAAGAAAACCAAACACTGCATATTCTCAGTCATAGTTGGGAATTGAACAATGAGAGCACCTGGACATGGGAAGGGGAACATCACACACTGGGGCCTATTATGGGGAGGGAAGAGTGGGGAGGGATGGCATTGGGAGTTATAACTGATGTAAATGACAAGTTGATGGGTGCTGACGAGTTGATGGGTGCAGCACACCAACATGGCACATGTATACCTATGTAACAAACCTGCATGTTGTGCACATGTACCCTAGAACTTAAAGTACAATTTAAAAAAAGGAAAAAAGACCACATGCAAGAATTAGGAAGATTAGGAAAGAGAAAACAGCATCTGAGCATGTTGATAGTACTGGTTTGGGGAATTTAGCTGACATATTAAAAGAACTTTCTGAACAACAACAAAAATAAAAATAAAAAAATAAAAAATAAATGAGCGGCTGGGTAAATTTGCTGAAGAGACACAAAGAACATTCCTGAGGTGCTTCGAGGAGAAGCTGATGCATTTTCTGAGTTTTAACAGCTTAGTATATTGTCAAGAAGCCATGGCATAACCTGCATAGAATGAAAATTATCTTAACTAAATCTTAAATAAAGCAAACTACCCTAGAAGCATCAAATGTGTGCTACCAGACAAGAGTATCCTTTACATTTAACAAATAAATTTAAATTTGTTCACTTTCTCATTTATCAAATTATCATGCACAACTTAAAATACCATTTAAATTGTCATATGGTAGAATAGGCTATTTTGGTATACAGTTCAGCAAATTTGAACACATATTACATGTTAAACAATTAGTGTTGAACAATTAGTGTGATTACTAGCCTTGTAACTAAACAGAAATATCCCACCATCCCCCACAAAACCACCCATACTGTATTCATTCACCCAACCCCTAACCTTAAGGCAATCCCTGATCTGTTCTCCATCTGTCCTCATTTCATGAACTCCTTTCTCTGTCATCTCCATTCTGTTATTCAATCCATTTAATGATGTTAAAATTTCAATTGTTTTATATTTAGTTGTAAAATTTCCATTTTGTTCTTTATGTTTCCTCCTCTTTCTTTTCCTCCTCCTTCTTTTTTTTCTGATAATTTTATTTTTCTATTCATTTCAATAATGTTTATGATTGCTTACTGAGATAATTTATAGGACCTACTTTGAAGTCTTTTCTGATAATTTCAAGATCTATGTTATCTTGGTATTGATGTTTGTTGATTATCTTCTTCCTTGAGAGTTGACATTCTTTGCTGAGTAGCTTTGAATCACATCCTAGTCATTTTGAATATAATATTATGAGTGTATAAGTCTTGTTTAAGTGTTATTGACAATGCTGATATGTTTGTTTTAGCAGGGAATCTATTTGGTTAGGTTCAGACTGCTAGTTCTAGTCCATCTTCTATCACTTGTTGTTTTATAATAAATTCAGTTTTTTAAAGCCTTTATAGTGTTATTTGGATCTGTTTCCCACCTGGGATGTGGTCTATCTCTTAGTTTAATTCTTAAATTGTTTGATATTTTTACTACTGTCAGATCTACATACAAACAGCTTCACAGTAACCCAGAAGTTAATAAATACTTGTATGGTATTGCTTTCCTCAAATCCTCCCTCTTTGCGTTCTCTCCAGAAATTTCTGGTTCTCTGGGCCTCCCATTTTGAGTCACATGGCCAGAAAACTGGGCCTTTTTTACTACTGTCTCCTGTGCCCTTTTACAAATATACCTGCCCCTAAGACCAAGCAGAGATAGAACAGAGTGAGGAAAAGAAGCAACATGTGATCACTGCAGCTTCTTCAGACCACAGTTCCGATGATGGTGAAGGAAAGCTCACCTATTTCATAGTTTTGGCTCTTATGGGCTTCTGTTACCACTCCGAAATTTTTACTAGGGGCTAGAGTGCAAAAGAATGGCACAAAAACCAGGGAAAAATACAAAAAAAGTGTTGTTTTTGTAGTCCGTTTGAACATTACATGTTTCTTTTGTTGCTCCTTGAGTCAGATTAGAGAGATGTCTTGTAGACATCTCCAACTGCACACTGTGTCCACTTTAGATTTCAGAATTTCACTGCATCTAGGCTCAGGATATTGAAGGATATCTGGGCAAAACACCAACACCAAAAAGGCATTCTCAGCACTAGATTTGGCAGTACGTTGAATTCTGGTCTTTTTCCTCAATCTGCTTGCTGTTACTTACTTTCCAGAGTCCTCAAAGAAGACTCACAAATAAATATTGCATATATTTGAAATAGGATAATCAAACAATTTATTTTCTAATCTGAAAAGCTATAAAATATTTTCCTGTCAGAAATTTAGCTTCTGTATAACTTGAATATTCTACATTCATTTGATATTATATTCAGAGTTCTGAAGAAGACTGTTTTTGAAATTTATGCCAAAATCTTTTCACAGAGACACACAACTGATCTCTTAAAATATCTGAGCTAAATTATGTGACTGAATTGCTGACAGCAGCTCCTAATCTAGACACCACAACTGCTGACCGAGAGAAAGGATGATTGGTTGGATTGGCATCTTCTTATTCTATATTAGGGTAAGGAGAATTTATAATAGTATGTGTGATCGAAACAAAAATTAGTGTTTTGGCTGACAGAATCATCATTTTAATGCTTTGCCTGAAAAGACTGATCTGGAAACAATTTAGAGAGTTAATTTATAACCAACTTTAAAAAATAACACATGTTTTCAAGACTTCCCAAATATGTACTGAATAGGGAACTATCCGACCACTTGAATTTTCTTTAATCTTACAGTATAATCAAATATTCCCTAGCAAAACTTCACCCGTGGGAGATCAGGGACACTCTTTGGAGGTCATTAGGTCAGAAATCAATATGGAGTTTTACTGTGATCACCACATGTACCTCATGTTTGCAAGACGTGTTTCAGTTTATGTGCCAGGTTGACCTTAATTGTTCCAGAACTTCAGACACCCCCAGAGAGTGAAAATCAGAAACTGCAAAAAATATTACCAGGAGACACAGCATGTCTTGGCATGTCTGACAATAAAATGTAAAGTATTTCTCCAATAATCCTGGGATATCCAGAAACAAAAGGGATTCTTGAATATTAGGTCTTTGAATGTTAAGGCTATAGTGACAAAGTTAAGACTTAATAGATTGAGGCCTGAAACAGGGAAGTCCAGCAACTGAACCTTGTTATGAATAGTAAGCGAAAGCACCTTCAAAAAGGTCAGTGTTTTCAAAACATGTAGTTTTTGAGTTAGAGCTTGGTAAATTTTTGCTATATCTTTTTATAGCTTTTATCTTTTACACCTAATTTTCTTCTAAAAATAATTTTCTTTTTTATTATTTTTGAATTAATAAGTCCAATTACAATACTACAATTAATTAACAGGCAGGTTTTTTTTGCTAAAGATGGTAACCATATGGAGAATTATTAAACTATATTAGCTATATTAAACTATGTTGTTAAACAATGCTATAAACTACAAAAGGAAATAAAGATAAATAAAGAAATTCAAATACTAATACATTTTATCTATTTATAAAATGTAAAAATAAAAAAGAGAGGAATTCCGTGTCAGGGGAGATGAAGTAGATGTACTTTTTCCTATTCCTTCTGTTAACTACAACTAAAATTCCTGGACATTATACATAAAATAAACATGAGAAGAACCCAAAAAGTATGAACATGAAAGAGCAGCTAGAAGTCTTGGGACCCCGGTAATGACATATAGTGAATTCCCTGGGTTTTCTTTTTGCCACTTATATTCCAGACTTGGAGTTGACAAAGCTTGTAATCTGAAAACATCAACAAATGCAAACGAACAAACAAACAAAAAAGCCCAACAAAAGCCTACTCTTTTTAGTCAAAGGATCAAGAAAAGGGCAACCTAGCAAGACAGAGAAGATCAGACAGCATCTTATGCATTCTAGCCAAACACTACAGAACAACTCTAGTTCCATCTCAGCCATGTCAGCAAAGACAGTGGGGAGCTGCCTCGACTTCTGTCTACCCTTCTGAGGTTGTAACAAGGTACTAGTTAATCTTGTCAGATGTTGTCAGAGGAGATCAAGCAGAGACATGAGACTTTCATCTTTGCCCATTGGTCACAAGGTTCCTTTCTCCCACAGTATTAGTGGACTTCATGTGGACAGACTGGATTTGTATTCTTGCCTTGTAGTAATGAGGCATTTCTCCTCTTCCCTACTAGGTGGTATCAGAGGAGACCTAGTGGGAGTGAGAATTTTCACTATCATTCAGAGATAATGCAGCCACCCCCAGAATAACATCAATATAAACCACATGGGAAACAAGACCTACTCAGTCTGTCAGTAACAAGGACTCTCCCTTTCCTCAGATGTCAATGGAGGCTAGTGAGAGTCTTGCAATTCTACTTCGATCCTGTAGAAACAAGATGATACTTACCCTTCTCCTGATTGAGCAATATCAGAGAAAGTCAGATATCTAGTTATATCTAGAGTTTCATAACGTAATACAAAAATGCCCAGGTTTCTACAAAAATCACCTGTTATAATAAGACCTAGGGCAATTTCAAATTGAATGATAAGACACAATAGAAGCCAAAAGAGAAATGAAGTGACAGAGATGTTAGAATTATCTGGCAAATAATTTAATGCAGCCATGATAGAAATGCTTTAATGAACAGTTACGAACAAGATTGGAACAAATGGAAAATTGGAAAGCCTTAGGAAGAAACAGAAAATGTTAGCAAATAAATAGAAGACAAAAAGAAGAATAAGTGGAAATTTTAGAGCCAGAAAATAGAATGATCAAAATACAAAGCTCAGTGGATGGTCTCAACAGTGTAATCGTGGAGTTAGGGAAAAGAATCAGCGCATTGGAAAATAGTTTGATCTGACCAACAGAGAGAAAATAGAGAAGAAAATGAACAGAGCATGGGGATTATAACAATAGATCTAATATCCATTACACCAGCAACAAGAAGTAGAGGAAAAAAAAAGGATAAGGTTGAAAATCAAAATGGCTGAAAATCTCCAAAGTTTAGCAGGACATATAAAGCTACAGATTCAAGAAACTGAGTGAGCCACAAAAATATAAATCAAAAGATATTTATGCTAAGATATATCATAATTAAACTGTAAAAACTGAAAACAAATAATATCTTGTATGCAGACAGAGAAAAATAACATCTTGTTTGTAGGGTACAATAATTCAAAAGGCAGTGGATTTCTCCTCAGAAACTGGATGTCAGAGAAAGTGGCATAATATTTTTCAAAAGCTGAAATAAAAGAACTGTCAACTCAATTTTTGTATACCGTGAAAATATCCCTCAGGAATAAAGGGGAAATCAAGACATTTTCAGATGAAGAAAAACAAAGAATTTGTCATCGACAGTACTACTATAAAAGAATGGCTAAAGAAATATTTCCAACAGAATGAATTTATAAAAGTGTAAACCTTCAAACAACAGAAAAGAAGAAGGAACTCGGTACCACAAAAATAGGTACATACAATGAGCTTTCTCTGCTTGGATTTTCTAAATTTCAGTTGATAGTTGAAGCAAAAATTATTGTACAGTTCAATGTGGTTCTAAATTTGTGTAGAAAAATATCTAATAAAATTATGTTTAAATAGGGGAAAGAAAAAAGGACTTAAAGGAGTTAAAGTTATATTTCATTTGAACAGGTAAAATAATGACATAAGTGGGCCAATTATGCATACATGATGTGTTACCACGAGATATACTCAAAAACACTCTGAATCAAAATGGAATTGTAAAAATGTTCAGGCAACTCAGATGAGGAAGGAAAAAGAAAACAGAGAAACAAAAAGCAGAGAACAAACAGAAAACAAACAAAAAATGCCAGGCTTAAGCCCAAATATATCAATAATTATGTTAAATATAAATTTTCTATATAAACTGGTTACAATCCAGAGACTGGAAGAGGGAGTTAAAAAAATAAACATAATACAATTATATGCTGTCTTATAGAAACTTGGCTGGGCGCAGTGGCTCACGCCTGTAATCCCAGCACTTTGGGAGGCCGAGGCAGGCGGATCACGAGGTCAGGAGATCGAGACCATCCTGGCTAACACGATGAAAACCTATCTCTACTAAAAATACAAAAAATTAGCTGGGCTTGGTGGTGAGCACCTCTAATCCCAGCTACTCGGGAGACTGATGCAGGAGAATGGCGTGAACCCGGGAGGCGGAGCTTGCAGTGAGCTGAGATCGCACCACTGCATTCCAGCCTGGGCAACAGAGCGAGACTCTGTCTCAAAAACAACAACCACAACAACCAAAACTTACTTCAAATATAAGGAAGTCAGTAGGCTGAAGATGAAAGAATGCATAAAGATGTATAATGAACATTTTAACTAAAGGAAAGCAGCAATAGCTGTATTAATATTACGTAAAGTAGACTTTAGAGAGAATAATATTTTCAATGAAAGAGGGAGAATTATAGAAGATAAATGGGTTAATCAATGAAGATATAGCAATACTATGTATGCACCAATCAAAAGAGCTGAAACATAAATAAAAACAAGTAGAACTGAAAGGAAAAATAGATAAATCTGCAATTAGAATTGGAGACTTCAAAACCCTCTCTTAACAATTCATACAACAGCTAGAGAGAAAATCAGCAAGGACATACACCTCAACATCAGCAAGAAGATTTCATAAAATGTATAGAAAACTTCATCCAATAGCAACAAAATTTACAATTTTTGAGTGCTCATGAAACATGTACCAAAATAGACAATATCATGGAATATGAAACAAATATTAACAAATATATAATGATTAACATCATAGATATTGGTTAAAAAAGATAAATATTACAGTAGTCCCCCCTTGTCTGTGGTTTTCTGTCTATAATTTCAGTTACCTGTGGTCAACCATGGTCCAAAAATATTAAGATACTTTGAGAGAGAGAGAGAAAGTGACAGAAGTCACGTTAACATTACTCTTATGAAAGTATATTGTTATAATGGTATTATAATTATTCTATTTTATCATTATTGTTGCTCTCTTCATATACTTAATTTACAAATTTAATTTTTTCACAGATTTGGATGTATAGAAATAAAGCATGATATTTATAGGGTTCACTACTATCTGTGGTTTCAAGTATCCACTAAGGGTCTTAAACATATCCCATCCAGAAAGGGACTAATCTATGTTGTATTTTACACAATAGTAAAAACAGAAGCTCTACAACGCTAGTACAACTGTAGTTCCACTTCAGGCTGATGAAGAGTATTTACAAAAACATTTGACATTTAAAAGTTAGGAAAGTGGTTGAACTTTGGGAGTAGTAAACGGAAGGGGGTAATTGAACAGGTTAGGGAGGGCTGCTTCTCACTTGGGTTCTTATAACATAAATGTTTTCAGTTTATGAGAATTAATTAAACTGTACAAATATTAAATGTAAACTTTATGTGTAATATACTTCAATAATAAATAATAAATATAACAAATAAACTAAATCTTCTTTTTACAAAGTGTGTTTTCTGACTACCATAGATTTAAGGCACATCAGTAACAGGGAGATAACAGCTAAATCTCTAAACACTTGGAAACTCAACAGCACACTTATTAATTATTCACAGGCCAAAGATGGGGTCTCAAGGAAATTTTTAAAAAAATTCAATACATAGAATAAAAACAAAAATGCAATATATCAAATTTGTGGGAGAAATCTAGAACAGTGCTAAGAGGAAATCTGTAGCACTAAATGCATATATTATAAAAAAGAAAATTCAAAATCAATAATCAATGCTTCCACTTTAGTACCATGAAAAAGAAGAACAAAATATCTGTAGCAAGAATGGAAGTGATAGAGATAAAAGTAGAATTCAATAAAATTAAAAACAGAAAAACAACATAGAAAATCAATTAAGCAAGAAGCCTTTTTTTGTTTTGCAAATATTAACAAAATTGACAAGCCTCTCATGAGAATGATGAAGACAAAAAGAAGACACAAATTTCTAACACTGAGAATGAAACATGGGATATCAGTATAAATGTGCAAATATCAGAAAAATAACAAATAAATACTATGAGAAACTACACACATAAATGGTACAATTCCTAAAAAATCACAAAACACCCAAACTCAAACAGTGTAAAATAATTATCTCATTACTTTATGAAAATGAATGTATTATTTTAGTACTCTGAAAAATGAAACCTCTAGGTCTACATGGTTTACCTGAAAAAGTCTCTCAAGTGTTTAAAAAAGAATCATCAGTAATCCTACATATTTTCTTCTGGAAAATAGAAGAATTGACATTTTCCAGTTGATTTTATAAAACCTATCTTCATATCAAAACCAGAAAAATATAGTACAAAATAAGAAAACTATAGAACAATAATAATTATAAATATAGGTGAAAATAATTTAATAAAATATTAACAAATGAAATTAAGCACACACTCTCTCTCTCTCTATATATATATTTTATATATATATATAAAATTATAAATAATGACCAATTGGAGTTTATGCCACTGATGAAAGCTGGTTCAGTATTCAGAAGTTAATTGAGGCCAGGCGCGGTGGCTCATGCTTGTAATCCCAGCACTTTCGCAGGCCGAGGCAGCGGATCACCTGATGTCAGGAGTTCAAGATCAGCCTGGCCAACACAGTGAAACCCGTCTCTACTAAACATACAAAAATTACTGGACATGGTGGTGCATACCTGTAGTCCCAGTTACTCGGGAGGCTGAGGGAGGAGAATCACATGAATTCAGGAGGCGAAGGTTGCAGTGAGCTAATATTATACTATTGCACTCCAGTCTGGGTAACAGGGGGAGACTCAGCCTCAAAAAAAAAAAAAGAAAAAAAAAAGAAAAAAAATAGTTAATTGATAAAATTCACTATAGTAATAGGCTGAATAAAAATAATCACACAATTATATGGAAATCTATATGAATATGTGAATGTATATGTAGAGAAATGTGTATGTGTATGTAAATGCAAATGTAGAGAATGTATGTAGAGTATGTAGACAATGTAGAGAGTATTTAAAAAAATTCACCACCCATTCATGATAAAACTTCTAAGAATTTTTAGAAAATGTAGAAATTGAAGGGTATCTCTCTCAAATTGATAAGGAATATGTTTTTGTTTTGTTTTGTTTTGTTTTTTGTTTTTTGTATTTTTTAGTAGAGACGGGGTTTCACCATGTTAGCCAGGATGGTCTCGATCTGCTGACCTCGTGATCCGCCCGTCTCGGCCTCCCAAAGTGCTGGGATTACAGGCTTAAGCCACCGCGCCCGGCCGATAAGGAATATGTTTTTACAAACTTACACTAATGTTTTACTTAATGATAAATGCTGTCCTTTTAAAATTGGGCATAAGACCTGGATATTTGATCTCATTATTCTTAATCAGTAGAGTGCCAGATGTTCTAGTGAGTGCAATAATCAAAAAAGAAAACAGAGAAATGCTGATAGATAAGGAAGAAGGAAAACCATCTTGCATATAGGACTTACTTGTCTACATAGGAAATCCTGAAGAATAAAAAACAAACAAACAAACAAAACTCCTAGGAACTAGTGAGTTCAGCAAAGTTGGAGGATACAAGATAAACATACAAAAATTCATCATATTTTTATATCTTTGCAGTGATGCAATAAGCATGTGTTTACCATTTTTTTTCCCCCTGAGATGGAGTCTTGTTCTGTCACCCATGCTGGAGTGCAATGGCATGACTTCTGCTCACTGCAACATCTGCTTCCCAGGTTCAAATGATTTTCCTGCCTCAGCATCCCAAGTAGCTGGGATTACAGATGCCCCCATCAACCCTGGCTAATTTTTGTATTTTTAGTAGAGATGGGGTTTGACCCTTTTGGCCAGACTGGTCTCAAACTCCTGACCTCAAGTGATCTGCCTGCCTTGGCCTCCCAAAGTGCTGAGATTAGAGGCATGAGCCACCATGCCTGGCCGTTTACCAATTTAAAACATGTAATACAATTTAAAGTTGCCAAAAACAAGAGAGAAATATGGATAAATCTAAAAAAATACAGAATTTGTTGTTGAAAGTTACATAAAGCTGATGGAAGACATAAAAAAAGATATAAATTACGCATTCCAAGATCGTGGATTTGAAGGCTAAAGATAAGAAAGATGTGAAATGTCAATTCTTCCCAAATTGATATGCAATTTTACCTCAATTCTTATCAGAATCTCTGCAAGATGTTTTGTACCTATACGCAATACTGTTCTAAAGTTTAAAGGGAAAGTCAAAAAACTAAAATTAACACAAGTTTGAGAAAGAATAAAGAAATCAGTCTTCTTCACCTAAATATTTATTAAATTTCCTACAGTAACTTAGACAGCATGGTCTTGGTGGGGGTATACCCACATATATTTATGGAACAGAATAGAGAACCCACACATACATGCCCAAGATGAAAAATCAATTCAATAGAGGAAAGACATTCTTTTTAACAAATGATGCTGGAACAATTGGACATCCAGAGGGAAAAAGTAAACTTCACCTAAATATTACACCTGATAAAAATTAACTCTAAATAAAACATAGACTTAAATGTAAAATATAAAACTATGTCTTCAGAAAAAAGAAGTAAGTTTGGTCAATTAGGTCTATGCAAACAGTTCTTAGCCTTGGCATCAAAAGCATGATTGATAAAAGAAAAAAAATTGACAAGTATAAGTAGAAAAGCTACAGAGTGGGAGAAAATCTTTTCAAGCCACTTATTCAACAAATAATTACTCTCTAGGATATAAGTACTTTAAAAATTACTCTCTAGGATATAAGTACTCAACAATAATGCGTTTTAGAAAATAGGTTAAAGTCATGAAGTTTTAGAAAATTGGCAAAAGTTATGAAGTGACATTTCACCAAGGAGAATATACAATGGCAGATAAGCACATGATGATGAATTCAACATCATTAGCCAAAAATACAAATTATAACCACAATGAAATACAATACGTCTGTCAGAATGACTAAAATAAGAAATGGTGGTTTGACTTTAGACCGATAACTTTCTTTGCACCCAGCTTCTGGTTCTGATCTCTTCTAGGTTTTCCTTTGATAGTGCATGCATTTCTTGGTATATTGTTCTGGCATTTCAGTATTCTACTCTAGGTAGTTTTTTCCAGTGGCGAATGTTCACACTTATCTAGGTATAGCTAGAAGTAGAAGGAAGTAGGCATAAAATTTGGTGTTGAATAGAATGTGTACTATCCTGTGATATGATAAAGGAATTTCTCCACTCTGCAGAGGATGAGCCATTTCAGCCTGTAGGCACATGGGGTACCCAGAATGACACTGTCTTTCCAAATAACTAAGGCCTAGACCTCTTTGAGGTTAGAAAGACAGATGAAAGCAGGGGAGAACAATGAATTCACAAACATGACAAGTTTTTCAAATGTTATAAAATGACAATTGTTAAGAAAAATATTTTTCCTTTTTATAATTGGATTTTATTGGCCAGAAGGAGAGTTAGTCACCCTCTTGGAGTAGAGTTAACATGATTTTTCCCTAGGAATCCATTAGCATGATTTCCCAAAAGAAGGTATGAATGGTCTTTGATGAGCTTTGGAATTCTGGATTTGCTGTCAATGTCATGAAAACATTTGGCAGCAAACCCATCCATGGAATGGTGAGAATAATTTCAAGCTTTCAGCCTAACAGATGTTCCCCAAGGCAAGAAAATACATTGGTGGTCAGCAGACGCTAAAGAAATTAAAGCATGAGCATGATACTTGCCCTTTCTGTCTCTGATATTATTGTGTTTCTTTGCAACTTCTGCCATTACTGCCGTCATCTTTACCCCTGCCTCTGCTAGGGGTTGCAAGAACCTTAAGTGTTGTTGTCAGTGCACCTTAATTTTCCTGAGAGGCCTCCAATTGAGCTAATAGAAGAAAAGTGGATATCAGAGAGCTAGACTTGGTGGAAAGGGTGAGCTCCTATAGACATGGATGGAGACTGTGATATAAGAGGAATTTGAAATGAAACACTGATTTCTAGCATCTTGACCCTCTGCCCCTCATTTAATTTTTACTTCTGAAGTGTTGATGTGTGCCGTCTGTTGGCAGTTCTGCTCTCTATCTCTAGCCCTATTTAGACAAAACTACTAATGATGTATGTGCTAGAAAAATTGAAAAAAAAACCCCAAAACCAAAACCAAAAAACTACTGGAGAGAGATTGAGCTGCTAGGTGCATCTGGTCCTGCCGCTCAGCACAGCTGTGTGCAGCAATTACCTGTGATCACTAAGTTCAGCTGTCAATCAGTTGGCTTAGTTTACATTAACAATTTGAATGTGTTAATATTTCACTTTGATTCATAATCATTTCAGATGAACCTGAGTCTTGCTTTCCATTTGCTATAAATTTTGACCCTTCAAATGTTGCTACAGGTACTGCTAACATTACATAGTGTTTATATAGTCCTTTAATTAACTTAGTTCTTACAACACCTGAATAAGGTAGAGTAGGCATTATCTCCATTTTTCATGGCAGGAAATTAATGTGACTGTAACTGTGCCATTTTATTCAATGTCCAATGCTTGTTCCATTCTTTTATGCTGTTATCTGCTGCTGGTTGTATATGTGGATTAATAGCTGTTTTGCTTTGAGGGTTCAGTGTGAATCTTCATAAACCTAAGAAATAGGTATTATTGGCCCTCATATGCTTTTTTTTTTAAGGCTAAAGTGCTTCAAAGATACTTCTTTAAACTCACTTATTCCAAAACAATTGTTTTTCTCGTATGGGACTCACAATTTGTTTTTCTTGTCTCTTTCTCATTAGGAGAAATTATGTGCTTGGGAGAAAAAATGCCCATGGATAATAAATCTGATAAAATTGAAGTGCCAAAGGACTGACCTCATACTGAAACTCTGTTGGGCATAGTCTTATAGCCTTTGGAAATATCACAACAAGGTTCTTGAAAAGGAACTCTTCATATGGCTATGAACTCTGAGCTTGCTATATGTCTGAAGCCACATGAAGGTTCTTTGTGGGATGTGGTAAAGCCTTCCAAGAGAAAGGGTAAATATTTTGGCCTGGGCCTGTATCCTGGCTCTATTATTTACTCACTGTGTGACTTTGGTGAAGTTATTAAATTTTCATGCCTGAGTTTCCTCATGTGCAGTGTGGAACTTGCAATAATAGCTAACATAGGGTTAAGAGGATTCAAACAGATAGTACATTTTAGCTATTCAGAACAATGACTAGAGACTCAGTAAGCACTAGCTATATTGTTGCCAATCTTTGGTTTCTGCTCACTGTTGTTGTTTGGAAAATAATTTTTTAGTTCATTTCCTAAGATTTTGGTAGTATCTATTGATTTTAAGATGATAATTTCTCTTTCTTTTTTAGAAATAATTAAATAACATTACAGAAAAGTCAGTGGAGAAATAATACAGTAGAAACAAAATTATGATCATGGTTTTGTGCAGAGATCACTGGATTTGAAGTCAGTCAGGATTTTCTTTCACTTATCTATATGTTCTTGGCTATTTAAATAACTCGAGGCTCTAGCTTTATAAGATGGAAATAGTAACACCTTACCTTCTCTCTGGTTATTGTAGTGCTCTAAGACTGTATTCAAGAAATGGCTTTGTAAGTGTCGTATCACAATAAGAAGGCTGTTTGTTATGATTCGTGTTAAGACAAAGCTGAAGGGAAAGATAGTTATTTGATTATGAAGTTTGTTCTGGATTCTGAAAAATGAGCCACATCCTTACCTACATAAGTTCTGGCCTCTATAGAGACTTTATTTCCTAGACTGTGTGAAACCCAAGATTCCTCTAATGGCTCACTGAAATGCTACATTGATTTCTTGAGTGTAAAGGGAAGCCTGGGTGTATTAAGGCCAGGTCATCTAATGTAATGGTTGAAAACTAGAAGATAGAGAGTAGACTCATTTAAAATGTTGTTTTCTCTATTTGTCCTGGCTCTTGTGATGTGTGCAACATGTGACTTAAAAAGGCTGGTAGGCCGGGCGCGGTGGCTCAAGCCTGTAATCCAGCACTTTGGGAGGCCGAGATGGGCGGATCAAGAGGTCAGGAGATCCAGACCATCCTGGCTAACACGGTGAAACCCCGTCTCTACTAAAAAATACAAAAAAAACTAGCCGGGCGAGGTGGCGGGCGCCTGTAGTCCCAGCTACTTGGGAGGCTGAGGCAGGAGATTGGCGTAAAACTGGGAGGCGGAGCTTGCAGTGAGCTGAGATCCGGCCACTGCACTCCAGCCTGGGCGACAGAGGGAGACTCCGTCTCAAAAAAAAAAAAAAAAAAAAAAAAAAGGCTGGTAGTCCATAATTGTAGTCTCCCTTCTTTTGTCCTTTTTCCCTTCTCTCCCTTTCTTCCTTCCATCCTTCCACCCTTCCTTCTTTACAAGCTTTCTTTTAATGGGTAGTATGGAATGGAATGGAGGATGTTTATTTCATTATGTGATTTTTCAAGTTACCTATTTTAATATTTCCATTTGAAAAAAAATCAATTAATACGTTAGCAAGTTCTTACTGAATACCTACTATGCTAAACACCAAGGAATAAAATGGAAACACAAGATAGTCCTTATCCTCCAGAGCTTGATGCAACTAGCAACAGAGAATACCCACTAATGGTAGACTGAATTTTCTAAAAATGTGGTACATATACACCATGGAATACTATGCAGCCATGAAAAAAGAACGAGATCATGTCCTTCGCTATAACATGGATGGAATTGGAGTTTATCATCCTTAGCAAACTAGCACAGGGACAGAAAACAAAATTCCACATATTTTCACTTATAGGTGGAAGCTAAATAATGAGAACACATGGACAGACAAATAGAGGGGAACAACAGACACAGGAGCCTACTGGAGGGTGGAGAATGGAAAGGAGGGAGATGATCAGGAAAATTAACTAATTTGTACTTGACTTAATACCAGGGTGATGAAATCTGTACAACAAACCACCAGGACATGAATTTACCTAACAAATCTGCACATATACCCCAAACTTAAAAACTTAAAAAGAGCCTTTTTTTTTTTGTACAGATCACAGATCACTTTTAATATTTATTATTTCCTTATAATCATGGAATTACCTTTTTAATAATGATATTCCTAGCACAGCTTAAGACTCAGAGAATCAAGGAACACAGATATTTAATAATTAATGACAGCTGGGCATGGTGGCTCATGCCAGTCATCCCAGCACTTTGGAAGGCCAAGGGGGGCAGATCGCCTGAGGTCAGGAGTTCAAGACGAGCCTGGCCAACATGGTAAAACCCTGTCTCTACTAAAATTACAAAAATTAGCCAGGCGTGATGGCATACACCTGTAATCCCAGCTACTTGGGAGGCTAAGGCACGATAATCGCTTGAACTGGGGAGGCAGCAGTTGTAACAAGCCAAGGTCACTCCAGTGCACTCCAGCCTGGGCAACAGAATGAGACTCTGCCTCAAAAAAAAAAAAAAAAAAAAAAAAAAAAAAATGACAAAAGTAAGTATTGTGATAAAGGAAAATATAGATTATGAGAAAGTATCGTAGGTAGATCTGTCATAGTCTTAAGAGGAGCAGGACTTATGTGGTCATGAGAATATGGAAAGACCCCAGCAAGAATTGACTTCAAGATTTATAATTAAGTCAATGGGACCATATTAGATTGGGAAAACATTCCAGACAGAAGAAAGTCCATGTGCAAGGACCAGGAAGTGAGAGAGCATTTGACTTTTTCAGGGAACAGAAAGAAGTCCAGGACAGCTAGAATAGAAATAACAAGCGGAAGAACAACAAAAAGTTATGCTGGTAAAATAGTCCTGGATCAGATCATGTAGAGCATTGCAAATTGTGCAAATTTCCTTTAGATTTTACCTTAAGGGTAATGGGAAATCATTGAGAGGTTTGAGCTAAAAGGGGACATGATTTTAAAATACCATGTGACTATAAAATACTGTATTTGTGATAAAAATTTTTGAGGGCCTGCTGGGTAGGCATCTGCTTATTTGGGATAGAATCTGATTATTTCATTGAGAACATGGAGGAGATTGACACTAAGAATTGATAGGATTTCTAATTTGATAATACAGAGCAAAGGATTCTAAAGAGAAGAAATAACATGTGCCCAAGGAATAAGAAAAAAACAGCATCAGTTCAATGCTACTACAAACGAATAGGGTGCAATGTGAGAGAAGGATTTACAGCAGATGCATTTGTTTCTGGGCTTGGCAGGTGACAATTCCCAGATCATCTGAATCAAGAGGCAGAGGATCTTAATGTACCTCTCAATTTGTCAGTATCAGCATAGCAGTGTGGTGGGCTGGATCTTGAAGATGGGGGCTGTCCATAACTTTGCTCTGGGAAACTAAGGAAAATGGTCTGGCACACTGGGGCAAAATAATAAGGCTTTGAGAAGACAATTAAAGAGATCTAGGGATGGGGGAGATTATAAGCCAGAATCAAAATATCATAACCACGAAGAATAGATTGATTAGGTGGACTACATTGAAATGAAAAGTTTATGTCCATCAAGAGATATCATTAATGAGTGAAAAAGAAAGCCATACAATGGGAGAAGATACTTGCAACATGTACAAAAGGCTTTCATTCAGAATACATGAAGAATGCCTACAAATCAATAAAGAAACAAACAACCTAATATAAAAATGAGCGAAAGACTGTATTGTTTTGCTACATTATCTTCATTCATTTTACTTATCTATAGTGTTCTGTTGTATGGACTCTCCATAACTATTCTAATGTCGATGGACTTGTTGGTAATTTCTCATATTTGGCTATCAATCTTTCTATTAACATTCCAATGCATACCTCTTGGTGCATAAACAACTTTTTATTTTATTTTTACTTTTTTTGAGATGGAGTCTCGCTCTGTCGTCCAAGCTGGAGTGCAGTGGCGCGATCTCGGCTCACTGCAAGCTCCGCCTCCCGAATTCACCCCATTCTCCTGCCTCAGCCTCCCAAGTAGCTGGGACTACAGGCGCCTGCCACCATGCCCGGCTAATTGTTTTGTATTTTTAGTAGAGACAGGGTTTCACCGTGTCTCTATGGAACAGTCTTGATCTCCTGACCTCGTGATCCACCCGCCTCGGCCTGCCAAAGTGCTGGGATTACAGGCGTGAGCCACCGCGCCAGGCCTAAACACCTTTTTTTATGGCATGTGTATCTGGGAGTAGCACTTAAAAATAGGTCCGCTGAGCATATGAAAAGTTAGAAACTGTATTTGTAATACTGGAAATATAAATCAAATCATAATAAGCTCTTACTCTGTGTTATAATTAAAAACATCCGTAATACCATGCATGAGTAAATGTTGGATGCAAAGATAAATGTCATATTCCATTTGTCAGAGTTTAAATGGGTGTAATGATTTTGGAAAATAGTTTTACATTATCTACTAAAGTTGGGAGTACACATGCCTTCTGATCCTGGGTGAGGGAATGATTGGAAGGGGCACAAATGAAGTACTAGAAATATTCTGTTTCTTGATAATAGTTGGTGGTTACAAAGGTGTTCCTTCTGTTTCAATGCACCAACATACTTTTGTGTTTGTTTAATTTCTGAATGTGTTATACCTAAAAAAATTTAAATGTAGCAATACTATGCCTTCTAAGATCATTCTTCAGAGTATGTCATTTATTTGATTCCCAGATTATATGTTAATCTGGGAAGTTCTAATTTTTGGACAGATGAGTTGGATAGATGGATCAGAAGTTCTGCAGCTGAGGTTTTCTATACATCAGGATTCCCTTGGTAACAATTAGTGAAGGATTTCAAAATACTAGCAATGCCTTAAAAACACTTATTAGTAATTATATTTAAACATTTTTATACTACACAGTCTAACCCAAAAATATGTCATTTATTCTTGCCTGCTATAATATTAGCACGGTTTATATATACGGCACTTGTTATTTTTGTTTCAGAATTATTTGACAAAAATCTGAAATCATTATTAATGCACTGCTTGGTAGGCAGTATTCTCTTAGAAGTGACTGTCGTAGATGAAAATAACGAAAGGTGTTCTTAATGGCAAAAGATTGCAAATTTTGGAACTGGGTGATCTCTGTAGTTTCTATAATGCTGAAAATTCTCAATTACTTTTTACAATAGTGATGGTGGGAAGTGAAGCAAAGAAATGTATTGTGATGTTATAGAGAAATAATAGAAAAACTGCTTTCAAAACACCTATTACAAAATGAAGCCAAAGAAAAATCATCAAATTTACAAGCAATTTTTCCGTGAAAATAACTGTTGTGAAACTAATTGCAGGTCAATTCATTTAGCAAATTATTTTTAAAGCTGTAAAATCTACACGTTTTCTAAAATTAGTGTACTCTAAAAACTTTAATGAAAGTTGTACACATTTCAATAGCTGTTGCTTAATTAGCACAAAATACTTCTCCAGGTTAGCACAATGGGAAAAAAAATAACACACTTAGGAGGGCGGAGCAAGATGGCCGAATAGAAACAGCTCCAGTCTCCAACTCCCAGCGCGAGCGACACAGAAGACCGGTGATTTCTGCATTTTCAACTGAGGTACTGGGTTCATCTCACTGGGGAGTGCCCGACGATCGGTGCTGGTCAGCTGCTGCAGCCCGACCAGCGAGAGCTGAAGCAGGGCGAGGCATTGCCTCACCTGGGAAGCGCAAGGGGGAAGGGAATCCCTTTTCCTAGCCAGGGGAACTGAGACACACAACACCTGGAAAATCGGGTAACCCCCACCCCAATACTGAGCTTTAAGCAAACAGGCACACCAGGAGATCATATCCCACACCTGGCCGGGAGGGTCCCACACCCAAGGAGCCTCCCTCATTGCTAGCACAGCAGTCTGTGATCTACCAGCAAGGCAGCAGCGAGGCTGGGGGAGGGGCGCCCGCCATTGCTGAGGCTTAAGTAGGTAAACAAAGCTGCTGCGAAGCTCGAACTGGGTGGAGCTCACAGCAGCTCAAGGAAACCTGCCTGTCTCTGTAGACTCCACCTCTGGGGACAGGACAATATCAAACACAGCCCAAACCTCTGCAGACGCAAACGACTCTGTCTGGCAGCTTTGAAGAGAGCAGTGGATCTCCCAACACGGAGGTTGAGATCTGAGAAGGGACAGACTCCCTGCTCAAGTGGGTCCCTGACCCCTGAGTAGCCTAACTGGGAGACATCCCCCACTAGGGGCAGTCTGACACCCCACACCTCACAGGGTGGAGTACACCCCTGAGAGGAAGCTTCCAAAGCAAGAATCAGACAGGTACACTCGCTGTTCAGAAATATTCTATCTTCTGCTGCCTCTGCTGCTGATACCCAGGCAAACAGGGTCTGGAGTGGACCTCAAGCAATCTCCAACAGACCTACAGCTGAGGGTCCTGACTGTTAGAAGGAAAACTATCAAACAGGAAGGACACCTACACCAAAACCCCATCAGTACATCACCATCATCAAAGACCAGAGGCAGATAAAACCACAAAGATGGGGAAAAAGCAGGGCAGAAAAGCTGGAAATTCAAAAAATAAGAGCGCATCTCCCCCGGCAAAGGAGCGCAGCTCATCGCCAGCAACGGATCAAAGCTGGACGGAGAATGACTTTGACGAGATGAGAGAAGAAGGCTTCAGTCCATCAAATTTCTCAGAGCTAAAGGAGGAATTACGTACCCAGCGCAAAGAAACTAAAAATCTTGAAAAAAAAGTGGAAGAATTGATGGCTAGAGTAATTAATGCAGAGAAGGTCATAAACGAAATGAAAGAGATGAAAACCATGACACGAGAAATACGTGACAAATGCACAAGCTTCAGTAACCGACTCGATCAACTGGAAGAAAGAGTATCTGCGATTGAGGATCAAATGAATGAAATGAAGCGAGAAGGGAAACCAAAAGAAAAAAGAAGAAAAAGAAATGAACAAAGCCTGCAAGAAGTATGGGATTATGTAAAAAGACCAAATCTACGTCTGATTGGGGTGCCTGAAAGTGAGGGGGAAAATGGAACCAAGTTGGAAAACACTCTTCAGGATATCATCCAGGAGAATTTCCCCAACCTAGTAGGGCAGGCCAACATTCAAATCCAGGAAATACAGAGAACGCCACAAAGATACTCCTCGAGAAGAGCAACTCCAAGACACATAATTGCCAGATTCACCAAAGTTGAAATGAAGGAAAAAATCTTAAGGGCAGCCAGAGAGAAAGGTCAGGTTACCCACAAAGGGAAGCCCATCAGACTAACAGCAGATCTCTCGGCAGAAACTCTCCAAGCCAGAAGAGAGTGGGGGCCAATATTCAACATTCTTAAAGAAAAGAATTTTCAACCCAGAATTTCGTATCCAGCCAAACTAAGTTTCATAAGTGAAGGAGAAATAAAATCCTTTACAGATAAGCAAATGCTTAGAGATTTTGTCACCACTAGGCCTGCCTTACAAGAGACCCTGAAGGAAGCACTCAACATGGAAAGGAACAACCGGTACCAGCCATTGCAAAAACATGCCAAAATGTAAAGACCATCGAGGCTAGGAAGAAACTGCATCAACTAACGAGCAAAATAACCAGCTAATATCACAATGGCAGGATCAAGTTCACACATAACAATCTTAACCTTAAATGTAAATGGACTAAATGCTCCAATTAAAAGACACAGACTGGCAAACTGGATAAAGAGTCAAGACCCATCAGTCTGCTGTATTGAGGAGACCCATCTCACACGCAGAGACATACATAGGCTCAAAATAAAGGGATGGAGGAAGATTTACCAAGGCAATGGAGAACAAAAAAAAGCGGGGGTTGCAATACTAGTCTCTGATAAAACAGACTTGAAACCATCAAAGATCAAAAGAGACAAAGAAGGCCATTACATAATGGTAAATGGATCAATTCAACAGGAAGAGCTAACTATCCTAAATATATATGCACCCAATACAGGAGCACCCAGATTCATAAAGCAAGTCCTTAGAGACTTACAAAGAGACTTAGACTCCCATACAATAATAATGGGAGACTTCAACACTCCACTGTCAACATTAGACAGATCAACGAGACAGAAAGTTAACAAGGATATCCAGGAATTGAACTCATCTCTGCAGCAAGCAGACCTAATAGACATCTATAGAACTCTCCACCACAAATCAACAGAATATACATTCTTCTCAGCACCACATTGTACTTACTCCAAAATCGACCACGTAATTGGAAGTAAAGCACTCCTCAGCAAATGTACAAGAACAGAAATTATAACAAACTATCTCTCAGACCACAGTGCAATCAAACTAGAACTCAGGACTAAGAAACTCAATCAAAACCGCTCAACTACATGGAAACTGAACAACCTGCTCCTGAATGACTACTGGGTACATAACGAAATGAAGGCAGAAATAAAGATGTTCTTTGAAACCAATGAGAACAAAGATACAACATACCAGAATCTCTGGGACACATTTAAAGCAGTGTGTAGAGGAAAATTTATAGCACTAAATGCCCACAAGAGAAAGCAGGAAAGATCTAAAATTGACACTCTAACATCACAATTAAAAGAACTAGAGAAGCAAGAGCAAACACATTCGAAAGCTAGCAGAAGACTAGAAATAACTAAGATCAGAGCAGAACTGAAGGAGATAGAGACACAAAAAACTCTCCAAAAAATCAATGAATCCAGGAGTTGGTTTTTTGAAAAGATCAACAAAATTGACAGACCACTAGCAAGACTAATAAAGAAGAAAAGAGAGAAGAATCAAATCGACGCAATTAAAAATGATAAAGGGGATATCACCACCGACCCCACAGAAATACAAACTACCATCAGAGAATACTATAAACACCTCTACGCAAATAAACTGGAAAATCTAGAAGAAATGGATAATTTCCTGGACACTTACACTCTTCCAAGACTAAACCAGGAAGAAGTTGAATCCCTGAATAGACCAATAGCAGGCTCTGAAATTGAGGCAATAATTAATAGCCTACCAACCAAAAAAAGTCCAGGACCAGATGGATTCACAGCTGAATTCTATCAGAGGTACAAGGAGGAGTTGGTACCATTCCTTCTGAAACTATTCCAATCAATAGAAAAAGAGGGAATCCTCCCTAACTCATTTTATGAGGCCAACATCATCCTGATACCAAAGCCTGGAAGAGACACAACAAAAAAAGAGAATTTTAGACCAATATCCCTGATGAACATCGATGCAAAAATCCTCAATAAAATACTGGCAAACTGAATCCAGCAGCACATCAAAAAGCTTATCCACCATGATCAAGTGGGCTTCATCCCTGGGATGCAAGGCTGGTTCAACATTCGCAAATCAATAAACATAATCCAGCATATAAACAGAACCAAAGACAAGAACCACATGATTATCTCAATAGATGCAGAAAAGGCTTTTGACAAAATTCAACAGCCCTTCATGCTAAAAACGCTCAATAATTTCGGTATTGATGGAACATACCTCAAAATAATAAGAGCTATTTATGACAAACCCACAGCCAATATCATACTGAATGGGCAAAAACTGGAAAAATTCCCTTTGAAAACTGGCACAAGACAGGGATGCCCTCTCTCACCACTCCTATTCAACATAGTGTTGGAAGTTCTGGCTAGGGCAATTAGGCAAGAGAAAGAAATCAAGGGTATTCAGTTAGGAAAAGAAGAAGTCAAACTGTCCCTGTTTGCAGATGACATGATTGTATACTTAGAAAACCCCATTGTCTCAGCCCAAAATCTCCTTAAGCTGATAAGCAACTTCAGCAAAGTCTCAGGATACAAAATTAATGTGCAAAAATCACAAGCATTCTTATACACCAGTAACAGACAGAGAGCCAAATCAGGAATGAACTTCCATTCACAATTGCTTCAAAGAGAATCAAATACCTAGGAATCCAACTTACAAGGGATGTAAAGGACCTCTTCAAGGAGAACTACAAACCACTGCTCAGTGAAATAAAAGAGGACACAAACAAATGGAAGAACATACCATGCTCATGGATAGGAAGAATCAATATCGTGAAAATGGCCATACTGCCCAAGGTAATTTATAGATTCAATGCCATCCCCATCAAGCTACCAATGACTTTCTTCCCAGAATTGGAAAAAACTGCTTTAAAGTTCATATGGAACCAAAAAAGGGCCCGCATCTCCAAGACAATCCTAAGTCAAAAGAACAAAGCTGGAGGCATCACGCTACCTGACTTCAAACTATACTACAAGGCTACAGTAACCAAAACAGCATGGTACTGGTACCAAAACAGAGATCTAGACCAATGGAACAGAACAGAGTCCTCAGAAATAGTACCACACATCTACAGCCATCTGATCTTTGACAAACCTGAGAGAAACAAGAAATGGGGAAAGGATTCCCTATTTAATAAATGGTGCTGGGAAAATTGGCTAGCCATAAGTAGAAAGCTGAAACTGGATCCTATCCTTACTCCTTATACGAAAATTAATTCAAGATGGATCAGAGACTTAAATGTTAGACCTAATACCATAAAAATCCTAGAGGAAAACCTAGGTAGTACCATTCAGGACATAGGCATGGGCAAAGACTTCATGTCTAAAACACCAAAAGCAACGGCAGCAAAAGCCAAAATTGACAAATGGGATCTCATTAAACTAAAGAGCTTCTGCACAGCAAAAGAAACTACCATCAGAGTGAACAGGCAACCTACAGAACGGGATAAAATTTTTGCAATCTACTCATCTGACAAAGGGCTAATATCCAGAACCTACAAAGAACTCCAACAAATTTACAAGAAACAAACAAACAACCCCATCAAAAAGTGGGCAAAGGATATGAACAGACATTTCTTTAAAGAAGACATTCATACAGCCAACAGACACATGAAAAAATGCTCATCATCACTGGCCATCAGAGAAATGCAAATCAAAACCACAATGAGATACCATCTCACACCAGTTAGAATGGCGATCATTCAAAAGTCAGGAAACAACAGGTGCTGGAGAGGATGTGGAGAAATAGGAACACTTTTACACTGTTGGTGGGATTGTAAACTAGTTCAACCATTATGGAAAACAGTATGGCGATTCCTCAAGGATCTAGAACTAGATGTACCATATGACCCAGCCATCCCATTACTGGGTATATACCCAAAGGATTATAAATTATGCTGCTATAAAGACACATGCACACGTATGTTTATTGCAGCACTATTCACAATAGCAAAGACTTGGAATCAACCCAAATGTCCATCAGTGACAGATTGGATTAAGAAAATGTGGCACATATACACCATGGAATACTATGCAGCCATCAAAAAGGATGAGTTTGCATCCTTTCTAGGGACATGGATGCAGCTGGAAACCATCATTCTTAGCAAACTATCACAAGAACAGAAAACCAAACACCGCATGTTCTCACTCATAGGTGGGAACTGAACAATGAGATCACTTGGACTCAGGAAGTGGAACATCACACACAGGGGCCTATCATGGGGAGGGGGGAGGGGGGAGGGATTGCATTGGGAGTTATACCTGATGTAAATGATGAGTTGATGGGTGCAGCACACCAACATGGCCCAAGTATACATATGTAACAAACCTGCACGTTATGCACATGTACCCTACAACTTAAAGTACAATAATAATAAATAAATTAAAAAAAAAAAAAAAGAACACACTTACTAAAATACAACTCAGGAACAAAGAAAGTAGAAGAAAATGAAGAGTTAGACAAAACACTTCCATATTATATACATTTCTATTGTTTTACTCACCTCTTCAATCACTTTCCCTTGAAGCATCTTAACTGGTGGCACTGCCTCTCTGTATCAATATTCATACTCAATGAATGTCTTCTTCATCTCCCACACCGTGAATGACAGTGAGTTTCAGAAAGAGAGAAAGCAAGAGTGAGAGCAAGAGCAAAAGAGCACAAAAGTGAAGAAAGAGTAACTGGGATTTAATGATTGCAACAAATAGCACATTGAAACAGTACATTTGTGAAGCATCTAAAAATTCCCCACCAAATGGATGTCAAATATGAACTGATAAAACAACAACCTTCCAATTTTTAGTAAAATAGTCAAACCTTAAGTTTGACTTGGGACTGAATAATGTGTGTGTGTGTGTGTGTGTGTGTGTGTGTGTGTGTGTGTGTTGGTATAAATGCCTATTTTATTAGAAAGTAAATTCCTGGAGGTTAGAAATTCTTACTCAATGTTTAATCTCCCGCCACTCTTGTAACAGTGATTTGCCCATTGTTGATTCTCAATGTTTGTACACTGAATTGAGTTGAGTCCAGATGAATACTGTTCCAGTTGTTTATTTCAGGAAAGCATAATTAATACTTTAAACTTGATTCTGATTATACATTTATATGAACACCCTGTGCTTCAGTTGTATGTTCCAGACCAAAAGATAAAATGAAAAAAAAAAAAAAAAAAAAAAAAAGAAAAGGTATAGGCTGTATGGCTGGGTTTGTGCCAAATGAAATTCAAATAAACTTAGAAATCCAAACATTTTAATTTGCTGTTAGCCACTAGCAGAGTTAATCAGAGCACGGAATCTTAATGAAAATAAGAGTACCTATGCAAATAATGGAAACGGAGTTCTTAATGATTCTTGTTTGTCTGGAATATTAGAATTTAGAGCTGACTCATACCATTTAAATATATACATAATGCATATTATTCATAACTGTCTTTGTGATATTTATTTTAATATTAATTAGGTTGAAAGCTATTTAAAACTAACTAAAACACTAAAAAATATTA
Source organism: Macaca fascicularis (assembly GCF_037993035.2). Classification (NCBI taxonomy): domain Eukaryota; kingdom Metazoa; phylum Chordata; class Mammalia; order Primates; family Cercopithecidae; genus Macaca; species Macaca fascicularis. The sequence goes on along the minus strand of NC_088388.1, from coordinate 90,599,608 downwards.
TAAGTAACATTTATCAATAAGCCATTTTACATCATTTTCTATGTGCAACATACTGTACTAGGTACACTCCTTTAATATAAATCCATAAGAAATATTAATAGTTCCATCCTTGAATAAGTTTGCAGTGTGGTTTGTTATATGTGCCAAAACAGCAACAGCAATAACATAAAAATGACAGTATCATTATGACAAGTATAATGAATGGGAAATCTCCAGCTTTTTTCTCATGTGTTCTTAATATTATGTAATTTTCAAAATATTACAGACTGTTAATGATCTGAATGTTGTTTTTTGCCTACATTGTTGTTGATGCTTGTTGACACAAAAATAATGATGAATGATATTAAAACTCAATCTCTTATTAAGAAAATTTTGCAAAGTAAGACAAGTTGTTTATAAGGTGAGAAAGATAAATAACATTTTATCCAGAAACCTCCAGCGAGCTGTAAATGAAAAAAGAATTAACGTTCAGGCCGGGCATAGTGGCTCACGCCTGTAATACCAGCATTTGGGAGGCCGAGGTGGGCAGATCACCTGAGGTCAGGAGTTCGAGACCAGCCTGGTCAACATGGTGAAACCCCGTCTCTACTAAAAGTAGAAAAAATTAGCCGGACGTCGTAGCGGGTGCCTATAATCCCAGCTACGTTGAGGCAGGAGAATCGCTTGAAGGAGGCAGGAGGTGGAGGTGGCAGTGAGCCGAGATCGCGCTATTGCACTCCAGTCTGGGCGACAGAGCAAAACTATATCACAAACAAACAAGCAAACAAAATCCTCAAAGAAGGTGCCTAGTAAATATAGTAAACAAATGATGTGTTTTACTTTCAGATAAGAAGAGCTGTAATTATACGGTTATGCTTTAAATAGTTTCATATATACATGCATTCATTCACTTAATATTCTATGTATGAAATATCTATAGTCTCATCTCACAAATAATGTACCTACTTTATAATTTTCTTGATCCATAAAGATGTTGCAGATGCTTCAGTGAGTTAGAAAATAAGGTACAACATACCCCATTTACAAATGAATGCTTACAGTAGTTTGTTTTTTAACCCAATAGTCATAAAACACAGCATTATAAAATCATTGTTTTCATTTTCTACCCAGTTTACTGGTTAGTAGATAGTTTAATTCACTATTTCAAATAACAGTGTGATTACCTAGTGTTCTAGAGTTATATTTAAAAGAAAATGTTCCTTACCTACTCATATGAATGGAGAAAGCAAAACTACAATACCTACATTTCATTCAGATGAGGAGAAAGGAGTGTACTCCTAGCACAAGCAGACTTTATAGATATTATTGTTATTGACAAAATGCAGTGCATAGAGAAGGGGTTGGCCATGGTTCTGCTAGTAAGATTGGTCACCTTGTCTGTTCAAGGGAAAGACAGAAGTTTTATCAAACTTTTCTGGCACAACAGCAGCATAAAACAAAAGGTGTGCTTGATAACTTCAAAATATTCTCCGGACCATAGAAAAAATGTGATGCAGTCATAAATCTTTTTTGTAACATTTAGAAGTTATGAATTTCCCCTCCTTCTTAGCACATGTAATACATCAGTATTTCTAAAGCATATTCCTAACAACCAAATGTTTTCTAAAAACTAAAATATAGGCATATACTACATTCTAAAAACTGAACTACAATAAGAGTTTGCCGTCTTAATGATTAATAATGGCCTAACAGGCATCATCTAACTAGGAGACTGATCTCCTATGCCAATCACTACTGTACTTTGCTGTTTTCCTTTCATTTCTTTGTATTTCCTCATAGCAGATAAGCTGGAGTTAGTTCAAACCTGGCATCCAGTTACTATTGATTGAATTGCATTTATTGAAGACTCATTTTAGACAATTGCAAGATGAAGCCTTTGAGAAGTGATAAAGAATCTTGGATACTCTAGCCTACTAAAGAGAAAGCCTGCTCTTAAAATGTTCTATTTGTTTTGTCTTGTTTATAGATCCATAATTTCCCACTCACTTCCAAAGATATGTAATGTTATCTTTTTTTTGGTAACTGTTGACCAATGAAAGAAATTACTGTTAAAAAAGGTATTTGGAAAAAGCATTTGAAAAAATCAAACTTCCCTTCATGATAAAAACCCTCAAAACACTGGGCATATAAGGAACATACCTCAACATAATAAAAGCCATATACTACAGACCCATAGCTAGTACCATACTAAATGGTAAAAAAATAGAAAACCTTTCTTCTAAGATCTGGAATGTGACGAAGTTGCCCACTTTCACCCCTGTTATTCAATATACTACTGGAAGTTCTAGCTAGAGTAATCAGACAGGGGATAGACATAAAGCATCCAAACTGAAATGGAAGAAGTCAAATTATTCTTGTTTGCAGATGATATAATCTTGTATTTGGGGAAACCTAAAGACTCCACCAGAAAAAGGTTATTTGTTTGGTAGTCCCTGTTCCTCAAAAGTGGAAATACTCTCAAGACCTCTATCAACTCATCTTGCTAAAATATTATCTTTGATGTATTCCTGATAATCACATCTGTCAATATACTGAGCCCAATTAAATCATTTCTAAATAGATAAACTCCTATTTGTAACTTCCTCAATCTAATTATTCATATTTAACATTTAGAAGGCCTCCTCAGTATTCCTGCAACACCTTGAATAATGCCTTACACAAAGCAGTAAGCAATAAGAAGCGTTTCTTGAAAAATACTTTACTTCCCTTGCAAATAAAAGCAAGTATCTTTATATTCAGAGCACTAGACCTTCAACCATGATACAGATTGGGACATCATCATCAAAGTAGACATTGTTACGTATCATGTATTTTTCCTTATTTTTCCTAGGATGCTCACCATTGACAGTTATATGAGTCAGTTTCTTCAAAAGATTTGTGATCCCTGAGAGGTAATTCAGAAAACTATAACTTTGAATATTCTTCGGTAGTTACATTTTTTTTTCTTCAATAACAAGAGTTCAACTAAATTTATCATTTGGCACCTAAAATGATATAAATCTGTGATGAGAAGGGTGTGAAACATTTGGACAGAAATGATTTATTCCTGTTGTGTTCTCTGTAATTGTGAGAACTTGTCATCAAAAGGTCTGAAGTGAAAATCACCAGTGGTGGCTGCAGGACTGCTGTCTGTTAAGTTCTATATTTGCATTTTTCGTGAGTTGTATGAAAGATGGAGATTGCTATCTATGTGTTATGTTAGCTCATTATTATGTGACCTCAAACTCTCTAAGAGCTTTGCTTATTGTAGGGATCTCAATAAAATTCAGATGTTGCCAATTATTAAAAACTCACTGGAGAATACATTTTTAAAGAGTATATAGCAACACATATAAATTAAAATCAGAATACTTTTGTCATTATTATTTTATTCTCCTGATTTGCAATCATAAAGTTTGGTTTACTAGAATTAATAGTATAGATACATGAGAGATGACATGGAACCTTACCTGGTGGAAAGATCTTGGGAATAAAATCTAGGACCCCCAAATCTCAGTTTTTTTGAGCCAAGGTGTGATTCGACTTCTGAATATGGCAATATTAGATATTATTCTCCTTTTGGGGCAAGAAATACACATTTAGGGTTGGTGTCTTAGTTCAGTTTTTACTGCTATAACAGAATACCAAATATTTGATAATTAATACAGAATTAAAATTTATTTTTATATAGTTCTGGAGGCTGGAAAGCCCAAGATTAAGGCAGCAGTATCACGTGAGCACGTCTTCCTGTGCCATCTCATAGGGGAAAATGAGAAAGTGAGAGAGAGAGAGAGAAAGAGAGAAAAGGAGGCTGAGGTCATCCTTTTATAAGGATTCCACTCCCACCAAAATGCCACTAATCTACTCATAAAGGAGGAGCTCTCGTGGCCTAATCACCACTTCAAAGTCCACTCTTAATATTGTTAAAAATGACAATTAAATTTTAACATGAGTTTTGGAGAGAACAAATATTTCACCCATAGCAGTGGTTTTTCTTCATCTTTCCTTCTTCCCCCAAAATGGCAGGAATACTCTCATTTGATTTGAAACACAGTTTCATGGGAGTAATCTCAAAGGAGCCCTGCAAATATTATGTCAGGTGGTGCCACCTTCTTGTCTTATTTGTGGCATGGGCTTGGTAATGTGGAATGTGCTTTCTGGCCTCAGTGCATACCTATGCTCTGCTCCTGATGCCACTAAACTCTATCTTGAGTAGCCTCCATTGAGTGAGTAACTAAAGACACTCTCATTTATCCCAAGTAGCAGATGGCATTATTAGGGTTATTACGTCTTAAAATGTGGGTTCTTGGTTCAGTAGCTCAAATGAAATAATTTGGCCTATAGATCAAATTCCACCAATGCCCCTACTTGGGTGCATTTTAATGAATTGAACAAAGCTACAACACTTGCACTTCTCATACCTTGCCATGCTTCCTTACCCACTAACCTCAATTGTCTCTCAGTGTTGAGGGACAACTATAAGCATTACCACCTCATTTTTCAGGTTTGAGGGAAAAGGTAAACTCATGCTATCAACCTCCTGTTCCCCTTACCCTCTAAAGACAGCTGAGGGTCCAAACAACCTAGCTAGGCAGTTTTGCTTATGTCACATTCATTAATCAACAACTTACCTACATCATAACTCCAGGCCTTGACCAGCTAAAATTTCCTGGTACGTAATACTAACGTTGGTAATGAACTGCTCACCTTAGCTTAAAGTGGTGCAAACTGCATTTGTACATGTTTTCCTGCTAATATATAAGCTATAGCGCCCCCCTCCCTGCCAAAATTGCTGATATAGTAGGTTTATGAAATGAAGCGGAACAAGTAGCTGCATAACAACCTGAGAGGTATAATAGAAATATCATCAGACTGAAGGCTATTCGAACAGGGTTGTATCTCCAAATAATATTTTGAGGAAAGGAGTCATGGCTAATAAGAATAGCTAAGATTAATAACATACCAGGCAATGTACTAAGCACCTTTAGCATAATATTCCAATTAATCCTTACAAAAAATAAACCAATAAGACAAGTTATTTTTTTATCTCCATTTTATAAATAAAATACCTGAACCTTGGTAAAATCAAATATTATGCTCAAAGTTATATGCTTTACACGTAGCAAATTTTGCCAGGACTTTGGCATTGGTCTTTTTCACTTTTATATCGCTGTCTCTGTTACTTCTTGACTTTGCTACTATTCTTCCATTTCTCTGGATTTTCTCACAGTACCTGACCTGGAGCCAATTCAAATCTGGCATTCAGTTACTGCTAGTTAAATTTCATTCATTGAAAACTCAGTTCAAACAATTGCAACATGAAGCTTATGGGGAAATTATAAAGGATTTGAGATAATTTTTTTAAATCTTCTGAAGAAAAGGAGTCCTCTTAACGTGTTCTCATATTTGTTTTGTTCTGTTTATACATGCGTAATTTCCTCATTTAATTCCAAAGAAATGTAACATATTAAGACACTATGGTAACTTATTCGTCTTTCTAAGGTGATTTCACGTCAATGGTTTTAAAACAGATATAGGTTTAATGCTCAGCTATCCTCCATTTCCAACACTGAGAGAACATTAGGAAATATGCTTAAAACTATACCATGAGATATTTATAACACATGTAAGAAAGAATTTTCTGAAAGTGAGAATGGTGAATGGTGCAAAACTAAGTGGTAGACTGAGGATGACAATACAGTAGGTCTTTAATAATAGGAGCGATCGTTATGACTTCCATGTAATCAAGCAAAATGTGAGCATAGTAACATGGCATTTAAAGATTTCTGTTGGCTTCCTGGCTGTTAGATCCTATGTGTCCACATCCCTCAGATGGGACCTCAGAGAAAATAACTTGCTAACTAAGTAATATTCATTGCATACTAATTTTATACTATTCATGTGTTCAGCAAAAGATAAGCCATAATGAGCAAAATAGACACAATTTCTGCCTTCACAAGGCTTGTAACAGTGGAGGATTTGGGCAAAAATCATACTTTTAAAAAATGTTGAGATAATTAAAAGTAAAATTTTGTTTAAAAAAATCTTACTGTATAATGAAGTAACTCTTCATCATATTTTAAAATTATAACCAGATAAATTAAGCCCTTTATGACTAGACAATACCTTTCTCATAAACAGGCTTCCGTGTCAGTCCACAAGAAACTTCAATAACACATCATGGCACCAAATATCATATAGTAAGTGTTTGGACATCCCTTCAGTTCTGACTTTATAAATGTAAAATGCTATCATATTGGCGTGTGTAGAAAGGGGATAGTCCAAGTCAAAGGAAACTTGCCCCTGGCATATTTTTGCAAGGAAAGGTTTATTGCATAAGACCATATCATTTCAAAAGGCTGCCCTCTGTATAATGCAATCAATAGTGTTTAATTAAAGGATGACACTATTGATTCTAATTAACCAAAAATGCTTACCTCATTAGTTTGTAGTTCATATTTGTTCCCAGAGACAGGATGATTTAGTGATTGTAATCCTACTCTCAGTATGTGGAATAGAGATGCTTATTTAAAAGATGCTAACTCTGGCACTCTGGTTTTGAGTTGCCTTAGGTTTGTGATGAATGAATATTACTTTGTGTATAAATATCATTTTAAAAGAATATACTGTTTAAACATGCATCCTAAATATGCAAACATGGGATTTTGGAGAACTGAATTTTAAATGCTGGGATTATTCTATTACTAAAAGTAATGGTATCACCATCAATGCTAGCCTCTAATGTATTTTTTATTTTAGAGAATCTGTCAAAAGCCCTGTGTATAGTTCTGTGGTCTGACATTTCTGAAGAATAGGCTCTCAGAAGTTGATTGGTTCTAATTTGTCTATTGCAGGGGTTATATTAAGATATAGAAATATGTTTAGGTAATAAATTAAAGGGTCTTGTTTGTTTTGATTCAGTCAGGTAAGGGCTGATGATCATGATTAAGTGCTGGTAGTAAAAGGCAATACAATATTTTTACTGATCATTTGAAAGTTGTATACATACAAAAGGCCTTCCTAAAATGATGGAAACGAAGGGAAAAGGAGGTATTAAAATGAGCTGAACACCTACTTTTTGCCAGAAATTGTAGTCAGTATTTTGTGATTATGATCTCATTTAATACTCAAAAAACCCAGGAATATAAGGAGCATCTAGCCCCTGGTTTTATGTGTATAAAAACAGAAGCTTCAGATTGAGAGCTTAAGTAGCTTGACCAAAATTGTAGAGATTTTAAATTTTGATTTGCAACCAGATCTAATTGGCACTAGAACAACCCCTTTCTTTTTTCTTTCAGAACACTAGCATTTAAAACAAGCTTACAATCAAAGTACATAGTATTTCTGTATCTGGCCAAGAAGGAGAAAAGCAATGGGCACTAGAATATCCTCGTACATGGAAATACATGTAAGTCATTTTAACTAAAGTGAGAAACTAGACAGGAATGCCTATCACGACCATTAATAGCTAACATTTATTAAGTACTAATATGCTAAGTGCTTTTCAAAATGTTTTATGTATTTTAATTCATTTATTCCTCATAGAGATGTTATAAAGTAGGTACTATTATCATCATTTTAAGAAAAAAACTGAGACAGTAAAATGATCTATATTTACTGACATATTTTATGCCTACAAATCCAAGCAACTATACTTTAAAGCTGTTTGAAATAATAAAACAAATTTCCAGTGTGATTGCACATAAGAATAATCAAAAATCAAAGGTGATTTTTCATTAAAGTAAAAACCAAGAAAATAGACATGGAGAAAAATCTATTCAGAGCAGTGACAAAGACAATACATATTTAACAATGAATGAAATGGGAAAGATAGATAAAAAGTACATAATTTTATTAAAGCAACTAAAATATTTATGTTGATGGATGAGAATATTTAAATGTATATTCTGTTAAAATTAATATACACTTTTAGTTATCTGCCAATTAGAAAAGAGATTTTCTAGGGAAGAAATATTATCTTTGAAATATATCAAATTATTTTAAATGCATTTAAAATCACTTGAAGATTTGGAAGAACAAATGCTGAAGAAGAACCAAGAAATGTATTCAAAGCGGAAAGGATAAAATGAAAATAGACTTGCTTTGCCCAATATTGAAATATTTTATAGATACATTTTAATCAAATTAATATTATATAGGCATGGGAATCAGCAGAAAACAACAGCAATAGCAAGAACAACAAAATATGAACTAATGCAACACAATAGGGATCCAGAAATTATTTTTATATATTTGAGTACTTAAAATATGATTGAGATAATATTTCAACTCAATGGGAAAATGACTTGTTTAATAAATGATCATCTATCAAAAGAAAATAAAAGTATATGCCTATTTCAAATCATACACAATTCTAAATTCTAGGTTTTATAGATCTAGATAGATATGTTCAAAGAAAATCTAGATCACACACATCATCTAACATGGAAGGGATTTTCTTGAACAAATAGGAAATTCAGAATCTGCAATAAAAAAATCTATATTTATGCGTATAAAATTAAACCTTTGTTTGGCAAAAGATGCCATAAGCAAAATCAATAGAAAATTGAAAGGGGTTGGAAAGCATTTTTACAACATAGATTCCACATAAAATACAAATATCTATAACACAGATAAAGCTCTAACAAATCAACAAGATAACAACTCAGTATACAATATGTGTGTATATATGTGTCTGTGTGGGTACATATATTTTCATGTTCTAACACCAATATTGAAGAATATGAAAATTAATGCAAAAAAGGACAACAGAAAATAATATTACTCTGATATCCATGGATCATTCAAAATATACAGCTTCATATATTTTCTCTTTTTACCTTTAAAATAAAGTTTTTAAAATGTTTTTGTTAATGTTATTTTAATTGACAAATCATAATTAAATACATTTATGGGTACAATTTTTTTTGTTTGTTTGTTTTGTTTTGTTTTTTTTGAGATGGAGTCTCACTCTGTCACCCAGGCTGGAGTGCAGTGACCGGATCTCAGCTCACTGCAAGCTTCGCCTCCGGGGTTTACGCCATTCTCCTGCCTCAGCCTCCCAACTAGCTGGGACTATAGGCGCCCGCCACCTTGCCCGGCTAGTTTTTTGTATTTTTTAGTAGAGACAGGGTTTCACCGTGTTAGCCAGGATGGTCTCGATCTCCTGACCTCGTGATCCGCCTGTCTTGGCCTCCCAAAGTGTTGATGTTTTGATATATACATGTGTGTGTATATATATATATGAAATGTGTAAAAATTAAAACAAATAATATATCCATTATCTTGCTCCCCTATAATTTTTAATGGTAAGACATTTGCAATTTACTCTTAGTTGTTTTGAAATATACAATACATATTTATTAACTATAGTCACCCTGCTTTGCAATAGATCTCAAAACTTACTCTTTTTATTTGAGACTTTGTACCCTTTGAGCAACAACTCCCCATTCCCTCCCTCCCTCCGGCTAATCCTCCAACCTCTGCTAACCATCATTCTACTCTGAAATCCTATGAGTTAAACTTTTTAAAATTTCACATATGAGATCATGTGGTAATTGTATTTCTGTGCCTGGCTTATTTCTCAAAGCCTAATGGCCTCCAGGTTCATCTCTGTTATTGCAAATGACATAATTCTTTTCCTTTATATAAAGCTGAATATTATAAGAGCAAGTTGTTAATCCATTTTGTATTGAGTTTTGTATAAGGTATAAGAATCCAATTGTATTATTTTGCATGGAGATGGACAATTTTCCCGAACAATATTTATTGAAGAGACTATATTTCCTCATTGTGTAATCTTGATATGTTTTTGAAGAATCAATTGACCATAGATATGTGGGTTTATTTCTAGACTTTCTATCCTGTTCTATTGGTCAATGTGTCTGTTTTCATGCCACTACCATGCAGTATTTTTTATAATTGCTTTAATATGTTTTGAAATCTGACAGTGTGATTCTGTCAACTTTGTTCTTTTTGCTCAAGATTGTTTTGTCATTTGAACTCTTTTGAGGTTCTGAACAAATTTAATAATTTTTAAGAAATTTTATGTGAAAAATAGCATTGGAATTTTGATAGGGATTGCATTAAATCTTTAGATCTCTTTGAGTGGTATGGATATTTCACAATATGAATTATTTCAATCCATCAACATGGGTTATCTTTCCATTTATTTATTATTTAAAAGATTATTTTATCAGTGTTTTATTGTTTTCAGTATACAAGTCTTTCGCTTCCTTCGTTAAATTTATACTTAAGTATTTTATTATATTTATTTGTATGTATAAATGAAACTGTTTCCTTAATTTCCTTTTCAGATAGTTTATTTTTAGTACGTAGAAACACTGCTGATTTTTCTATGTTGATTTTGTATTCTGCGAATTTACTGAATGCCATTTCTAACAGTTTCTTGCTAGAGTCTTCAGTATTTTCCACATATCAGATCATGTCATCTGAAAATAGAGATAATTTTTCTTTTCCCTTTATTATTGTGATGTATTTTATTTTATTTTATTTTATTTTATTTTTGCCTAATCACCCAGGCTAGGACTTTCAGTTATATGTCAAAAAGAAGTGGCAACAATGGGCAGCCTTGTCTCTTTCCTTGATCTAAAAGGAAACACTTCTAATTTTCTTGTTGAGAATGATTTTGGCTGCATGTTTGGTGTATATGGTTTTTATTGTATTGACATACATTCCCTCTATATCTAATATGTTAAGAATTTTGATCATGAAGTGATGCTGAATTCTGTCAAATGCTTTTTCTGCATCTATTGAGATGATCATATACTTTTTATCCGTTATTTTGTTAATGTGGTATATCACATTTATTGTTTTGTATGTGTTGAACTATCTTTCTATCCCAAGGATAAACCCCTTATAATCATGGTGAATGATTTCTTCAAGGTGTTCTTTAATTCGGCTCCCTAATATTGTTGAAGATTTTTGTTCATCAGGAATTTCAATCTGTAGTGGGTTTTTGTTTTGTTTTGTATTGTTTGTTTATTTGCTTTCTTGTAGTATCCTTAACTGGCTTTGGTTTCAGAGTCATACACTGGGTTTGACAAACCTGACAAAAACAAGCAATGGGAAAAGGATTCCCTATTTAATAAATGGTGTTGGGGAAACTGGCTAGCCATATACAGAAAACTGAAACTGGACCCCTTCCTTACACCTCATATAAAAATTAACTCAAGATGGATTAAATACTTAAACATAAGACCTAAAACCATAAAAACCCTAGAAGAAAACGTAGGCAATACCTTTCAGGACATAGGCATGGGCAAAACTTCATGACTAAAACACCAAAAGCAGTGGCAACAGAAACCGAAATTGACAATGGTATCTAATTAAACGAAAGAACTTCTGCACAGCAAAAGAGACCATCATCAGAATGAACAGGCAACCTACAGAATGGGAGAAAATTTTTACAATCTATCCATCTGACAAAGGGCTAATATCCAGAATCTACAAGGAACTTAAACAAATTTAAAAGAAAAAAACAAACAACCCTATCAAAAAGTGGGCAAAGGATATGAAAAGACCTTTCTCAAAAGAAGACATTTATGTGGCCAACAAACACACGAAGGAAAGCTCATCATCACTGGTCATTAGAGAAATGGAAATCAAAACCACAATGAGATACCATCTCATGCCAGTAAGAATAGCGATCATTAAAAAGTCAGGAGATAACAGATGCTGGTGAGGATGTGGAGAAATAGGAATGCTTTTACACTGTTGGTGGGAGTGTACATTAGTTCAACCATTGTGGAAGGCAATGTAGCAATTCCTCAAGGATCTAGAACCAGAAATACCATTTGACCCAGCAATCCCATTACTGGATATATACCCAAGAGGTTATAAATCATCTCCTATAAAGACACATGCACACGTATGTTTATTGCAGCACTATTCACAATAGCAAAGACTTGGAACCAACCAAAATGCCCATCAATATTAGACTGGGTAAAGAAAATGTGGAACATATACACCATGGAATACTATGCAGCCATAAAAAGGGATGAGTTCATGGCCTTTGCAGGAAAGCTGGAAATCATCATTCTCAGCAAACTAACACAGGAGCAGAAAACCAAATACCGCATGTTCTCACTCATAAGTGGGAGCTGAACAATGAAAACACATGGACACTGGGAGGGGAACATCACACACTGGGGCATGTTTTGGGGTGAGAGGCTAGGGCAGGGATAGCATTAGGAGAAATACCTAATGTAGGTGACGGGTTGATGGGTGCAGCAAACCACCAGGGTACATATATACCTATGTAACAAACCTGCACGTTCTGCACATGTATCCCAGGATTTAAGTAATATCTATATATCTATATATCTATATCTATTTCTATATCTATGGAAAAAAGAATAAAATAAAATAAAATGAGTTTGGAAGTATTTTCCCCACTTTGATTTTATGAAAGAATTGGGGGAGAAGCAGTATTAATTCTTTAAATTTTTAGCAGATTTTAGCAGTAAACTATCTGTTGTAGGGCTTTTGTTAAAGGGAAGATTTATTATTGATTCAATCTCTTCAGTCATTACTGGTATGTTTCTGTTTCCTGTTCATTTATAATTCAGTCTTTGTAGGCTGTATCTACGAATTTATCCATTTTTTCTAGAGTTGTCAATTTGTTGGGATATAATGGTTTATAGTAGGTTCTTCTGATTTTTTATTTTCGTGGTATCACATGTAATGTCTCCCCTCTCATTCATTCATTCATTCATTTTTTTATTTTTTGGAGGCAGAGGTTGAGGTCTTGCTCTGTCAGCCAGGCTGATGTGCAGAGGTATGGTCTTGGCTCACTATAGTCTCAATGTCCTGGGCTCAAGTCATTCCCTCACTTCAGCCTCCTGAGTAACTGGAACCACAAGCACATGCCATTACCTGTGATTGATATTTTAATTTTTTGTAGAGACAGGGTCTCTCTATGTTGTCCAGGTTGGTTTCATATTCCTGGACTAAGGCGATCCTCCCACCTTGGCCTCCCAAAGTGCTGGGATTACAGGCATGAGCCACCATGCCCAGCCTTTCATTTTGATATTATTTACTCGAGTCTTCTCTCTGTTTTTTTATTTTTTAAATTTTTTAAAGTCTAGCTAAGAGTTATTCTGTTTACCTTTTTTAAAAAACCAACTCTTAGTTTCACCAATTATTTTTTCTATTATTTTTCTAGTCTCTATTTATTTCATTTATTTCTACTTTCATCTTTTGTGATTTCCGTTTTTCTGATAACTTGGACTTAGTATTTTTTTCTAGTTCCTTGAATTATAAAATTAGATTGTTTGAGATCATTCTTTTTGATATGGGCATTTGTCACTGTAAATTTCCCTTACAGTGGGAAAATTGTAGGACTGCTTTCACTACATCCCATAAACCTAGGTATGTTGTGTTTCCAAATTAATTTGCCCAGGCATTTAAAAAAATTTTATTTTAAATTTATATGACACATTAGTTGTTAAGAAGCATGCTGTTTTAATTTTCATATATTTGTGTATGTTTCAAGATTTCTTCCTTTATTGATTTCTAGTTTCATGCCATCATGAATCAAAGATACTTGATATTTCCGTCTTCTTAAATTTGTTAAGATTTGTTTTGTTCTAACATATGATCTAGCCCAAAGAATGTTCCAAGTGTACGTGAAAAAAAAATGTTTATTGTACTGTTCCTGTATGGAATGTTCTGTATATATGCTAGGACCATTTGGTCTAAAGTTGAATTTAAATCTAGTGTTTCCTCACTGACTTCTCTGTTTGGATAATTTGTCTTTCATTGAACGGGCAATATTGAGTTCCCCTAATAATATTGTATTGTAATTTATCTCTTTCTTCAGATTATTTGATAATTAAATTATGTATTTACATGCTTTAATATGGGTGCATATACATTTACAGTAGTTATAGTCTCTTGGTGAATTTATCCCATTATAATTATTTAGTAATCTTCTTTGTCTCTCTGTTTATACTTTTTTTTTTTTACTTTAAGGTTTATATTTTCTGATATTAGTAGAGCTACCTCTTCTCTTTCACTTTCTATTTGTGTGTAATATCTTTTTTTAATCCCTTCACTTTCAGTCTATGTGTGTCCTTACTAGTAAAGACATTCACTTATAGGAGGCATATAGATTAATCTTTTTTATTTTAAATTTATTCACCCAATCTGTGCCTTTTGATTGGAGAATTTAATCTGTTTACATTCAAGGTAATTATTGATAATGTGCACATGTACCCTACAACTTAAAGTATAATAATAAAGAAAAATAAAAATTAAAATTAAAAAAAAGAAATTGCTACTGTCATTTTGTAATTTGTTTTCTTGTTGTTTTGTTGGATCTTTGCTTCTTTCTTACTCTTTGGCCATCTTTCTATAATAGTATGCTTTTTTTTTCTTTATTTTTGTATTTCATGCAACTAAACTAAATAAGTTTTTTATATTTTGTACAACTAAACTAATTAAGTATTTACTTCGTAATTACCATGAAGCTTACATAACATGTCTTTTTAACAGGCTAATAAGAAGCTATTTTAAGCTAGCAACAACTTAACTTTAATCATATATAACAATTTTACACTTTCACTCTCCCCCATCTTTTATGATTTTGATATCAAAATTTACATATTTTTGGCTAATTTGTATTTCTTAACAATTCTCTGTAGTTACAATCATTTTTAATAGCTTTGTCTTATATCTCTCATAGTGGGGATAATATTGCCTTATGCATCACCCTTACACTATTTAAGAATTCAGAGTGTGATTAAATATTATTAATACCATTGAGTTTTTTACTCTTATCTGATTTTTATTATTAATTAGCAGCCTTTCATTATAGTTTAAATAATTCACTTTAGCAATTCCTGAGATGCAGATATTGTGGTGATGAGCCCCATTAACTTTTGTTTGTCTGGGGAACTATTTCCCCTCATTTCTGAAGTACAGGTTTGAAGGGTCAAGAATTCTTGGTTGGCAGTTCATTTTTTCTTCAGCAGTTTGAATATATCATCCCACTTCCCTGGACAGTGTGGTTTCTGCTTAGAAATTCACTGAAAATCATGCTGGGGCTCCCTTGAATGTGGTGAGTTTATCACTTGCTGCTTTCAGTAGTCCTTTTGTCTTTGAATTTTAAAAGAATTTTATTATAATGTGTCTTGTTGAACCCCTCATTGAGTTGAATTTGTTTAGAGGCCTCAGATCTTTCTGTTCCTGGATGTTGCTATCTTTCCCCAGGTTTGGAAAACTTTCAGCCATCATTTCCCTAAATATGCTTTCTGGGTCTTTTCTTCATTCTTTTCCTTCTTTAATTCCTATTATTTAAAGCTTAGCCAGGTGATGGTATTCCAAAATTTCCACAGGCCTTTTTAATTCTTTGTGTTCTCCCTTGAACTGCATAATATCAAATATTATATGTTTGAATTTACTGACTCTTTCTTCTGCTTGATAAAATCTGCTGTTAACACTTTCCAGTGAAGTTGCTGATTTTTTACCTCTAGAACTTTTTGTTTCTATTTTTTTGTCAGATTTATTTTGTTCATTAATTATTTTGCAGATTTAATTTTTTAATCCATAGTTTTCTGGATATTTCTAAACTTCTTTAAGAGAATAATTCTGAACTTTTCATCAGTCATTTTGTAGATCTCCGTTTCTTCTTGAGATCATTATTGAAGCTTTATTAGGTTTTTTTTTGCTGGCCTCATATTTTCCTGATTTTTCAAAATCCTTCTGTCCTTGTGCTGGTGTCTGCACATTGGAGGAGACAGCCATCTTCTTTGGCCTTTTCAGATGTTCTTTGGTGGTAATAGACCTTCACTATTTTGTCTAGCCGGGAATTCTGGATGAACCAGCTGGTAGTGACCTCAAACAGGCAGACCTTGGTGTTGATTTTGCCAGCTGGACTGGGTTTCTTCTTGTGTTCCCAAGTCAGACAATACTTCTGGCTATGCTCCACAATTCAGTGAGATCACTAGTTGGACGCTACAGTCTGGTAGAGCTGCTGGCTTGGCTCCATAATAATCTCTGATCAAGCAGGGTTACAGGTAGTTTTCTCTTGCTAGCCAATACAGTTTGGAATCCTTAGGCAGAGACACATGCTTGGTTTCAAGGCTGTATGAGGTCTCTGGGGGTCAGTGCTTGGCTACATAAGGTGGACAGGACCAGAGGCCATGCTCCATGGATATGCATGAATTTGAGCTTACCTCCCTAACATATGATAGATTTTAAACAGCATCAAGGCTTGATGGATTTGTCACTTAGCCACTCATGTTGGGTAGACCCAGATGTTACTTTCCTGGGTAAACTCTGATCTACACTTGTCTTCAGGCCTGGGGAAGGATCAATGAACTTACTATGGCTTTTTTTTTTTTTTTTTTTTAAATCACCTCTTTTCTACAAGGGGTGGGCAGGGCCAGATTCTCTCTTCATAGGTAAATAATGATCTGATATTTTTCCTGGCGAGAGGGAAGCTTAAAGAGAGTACTTCAGCTCTGTGGATCACTCTTCCTGCAGTATAAGGCTGTTGGCTAGTCTCTCTTATATGGCTTCTCTGTTAGTAGGAATCCGGAGCAACCATCAGTATTAATGCTCTGGACACTATGAGCTCCATTCCCATTTTTTTTTATAACTGATGTTATAGTGCTGCTGGTACTCCCTATGTTTCCTATAGAACGAGACAGCAGTGAGCCACCTGTGAAGAGTTTCAGAATGATGGGGAAGCTGAATGTCTGCCTCCAACTTTCATTTCCCAAAGTAAAAATTATGAGCCCGGGGAAATCCTCTGTGTGTGGCACTGTGCTAGCTTATGGGATGGGTGATGCAGTTAAAGAGAAACAGTTCCTCTTACCCTTGGAGTGCACCTTTTATCTATTTTACAATCCAAGATAATATCTCAGCCTTACTCCTGTGTTCTTGGGTATTCGTGAACATGTTCTCTCATGTGGATAATTGCTAATTCGTTTTCCATGTAAATGGAGGGGAACAGGGAAGTCAAGGTAGAGAACGCATATCTCATCTTGCTGATATCACTCGCAATTTTCTATTTTGAAAGAAGGATTTGAACTTTAGATTTTTAAATCACAATCCTGTGCCTAAGCAAAAATACAGTGTTAATTTTGGTATACTTTGTTCCCTGTCTCATATTGATGAGAATGTTAGTTTCTGATTACAGAAAAAAAAGAACCATGATAGACTGAATTTTAGTATTTTGCTATCTTGTTCAGAGTTAGTATAAGAAATGGACAGTGTTGATACCAAACCACCCCAAAATAATATTTAAGATGCTTAAACTGAGATGTGGCTGTCAATGTAGTAACTTCTATGAAGAGTTGATAATGGGCTACAATAATTATTATGTGTAAAAAGTTATAACATTGACAAAAATAGAAAGCACAAAAATGATAAAATTTTATTGTACAGAGAGGTAAAATAAAAGTATAGTGTCTCTTAAATGCATAGTCAAGATCAGATTGACATAATATTGGAATGAAGCCACCTTATTTTAACTTACTGATTACTTACTCAGAATCTAAAGAGAGCATAGGAGAAGTGGTAAACCCCAGTGTCCCATTGACCATATTTGTTTGCAACTCCAATCCTTTGCAGAAGGAGTACTATAGAAAAGAAGTGAATACAGTTATCAGGATGAGGACATACAGTTGCCTTCCTTGAACAGTTTGTGAATGTGACCTTGTATATTTGAGTCACTGAAAAGACAGATAATTAGGAAAACAATTGATTTTCATGGCACTAGTATCATCTTAATTTGTCTTAAATTTGTATTTATTTCTTCTAAATACATAAGAACTTAGGAAATTGAAATCATTAATGAATATGCCACAAGCCTGGTCCTTGAATATTGAAAATATATAAAATTAACTACTAAACATGGAATACAGTTGGTCTGGAAGAAAGATAATGAAGATGACTTAAACAAATCTGAAGATTTATGAGCAGTCATCATAAGGAGTGTGGTTACCAGCTGTTCTACATGTCCAGAGAGATTAGAACAAGAAGTCCCTAACTGCAATGGTAATTAGACACAAGTAAAGGTTGCTGGAGAAAAGACTGTGGAATTTCCTTTTACGGAGAGATTTCTGAGGCAAGATGGTTATCTTTTGGGGGGTTGCTTAGAAACAAGAGGATGATCTATATGACCTCTTTTAGATCTCCTCAAGTCCAATACATTTATCTCTATGAATTTGTCTCTCCTTGAGTCCAAACTGAATTTATCTCTATAAATATAGCTTTAGAAAGCCACTGCTTCAGTAAATGTTTTCAGTTATGTAAGTGCTGACTTAAGTAAAGACATTATTATAAAAATAACAGTGAAGAAATGTTTAGAAAGGCAGTTGGGACAGGTTAGCAAGTGCATATCAGTGCTGTTGTTTAAAATAAGGTTGAAATTTCAGGGTGTATAAATAAGAGAATTTTCTATAGAAACTGTGAGACAATTCTCTATACTTAGAAGCTATCAGGCACTTATTGTACTGTTATGACAGTTGAGGGTATCACAACTGTAGTGTAATGTGGGAAGCTTGGAGTAGCCCCAACAGAGTGTGGAAAAAAATGATAAAACTGTTAGAAAAAGCGTATTTAAAAGTAAAAAGAATAGGAGTAGTGCAATTTGAAATGGAGAAATCATTTTTTCTTTATGTTCCCTTTATCAGGTATATTTGTTGCTACTTTTATTTTTGAAGAAAGTTATATAAAACTTAAAACTTAAGATGTTTCTATAGATGTAAATTTTAAACAATGAATATTTAAAGCCATGAGTACCATAGGATTGATTAAATTGTGTGTCGTGTCTAATCATTGATTTTTCTATTCTTATGCACTATCTTATCTCTGCCTCTTTTTTCATTTGTCTTCTTCCTAGGAAATCACATCTTCTGGTAGGTTTTGATTCTCATTCATTATCCTTCCTCCCCAAAGTGAAAGGGAGAATTCTAACATGCTGTCCAAGATTTCTTCCTCCTGATTTAAACACTGTGTGTAATCCCCTCCCCTTCAGCATGAGAATTACTTCTGAACAATGGGATATCACTTCTGCAATCATGTTACCTTGCATGGCAGAAGGGATGTAATTAAGTTCACTAATCAGTAGAGTTAGTCAAAAATAGGTGATTATTGGGGAGGCTGACATGATTAAAACTGCGAGAGAAGTGAGAGAGATTCAGTGCAGCAGCAGACATGCTCCTGATGGCCTTGAAGAAGCAAACTGCTCTAGGAACTGAGAGCATTCCCCAGTTGACAAAAAGAGAACAGAGTCAGTCATATGGCTTCAAGGAAATGAATTGTACAAACAACATAAGGGAGCTGGTTAATTATTTTTTTTCCCCCTACTAAAGCCTCAAGATGAGGATACAGCTAACCAACATCTTAATTTCAGTCTTGTGAGATTGTAAACAGAGAACTAAGCTAAAATATGCCATACTACTGACCTACAAAACTGAGATAATAAACTTGTATTGTTTTCATCTAAATTGTGTTAATTTGTTACATAACAATAGAAAAACCAATATACCAAGTGTTCATCACCTTTCACTCCTTCTGACTTGGTAAAGTGTAGCTATCCACATAAGCCTATGAATCAGCTTTGACAACCATCACAGACTCCTAGTTCCCCTCATTCCTCTATCTTATCAACCAGCAAGAATTGATTATTTTTACTCTTAAAAAACTCTTAAGACAACTGTCCAGTATCTTCCAGGTCAAGCTCCCTTACTTCTTTTGAATTACTTTGGAAGTTTCTTACTTGGTTCCTCTATCTCTAATTTTGCCTTCTTCAAATAATTTATCCTTATGGCTGTCAGGGTAAACTTTCTGAAATGTTCATCTGTTCACAGCATGTTGTTGCATATATCCTTTATGATATGTTCATAGTTCAAAATTTTTACCATAACATATGAGGCATTTTAGGATTTCATCCTGGGCTGTCTTTCTGACCTCAGCTATTCAAAACATTTTCATGACATTTTGGTCTACTTTCTTTTCTCTGAGCAAGTATTTTAGTATTATATTCACACTTTTCCCACAACCTGGAATTTTCATTCCACAAGAATTCACATTGCTTGGCTTATTCCTACTCATTCTTCAACAGACCAGTTAAATGTCACCACTTTTGAAAATGTATTCCTGATTCCCAGACTCACTTATAGGCCCTTTTCTATACATATTGCATAGTCTTTATCCTGATTTAGTTGATTTCTTTGTCTGTCTTCTTCATTTGATTGAGAAATCCTTGATGTCTGAAAGTTTAGCTCATCTTTGTATCTTATCATCTTTCATAGGGTTCAACATGTGCAAGGAGCCAATACATGCTTATTTTATAAGTTGGAATCAGATATCTTAATAATGAAAAAACATCAAATCACTTTGACCTAAACAAAATAAAGTTTTGTATTATTTTAATATAAGTATTCAGAAGAAGGCAATGAGAAGAAAGTTGAAGTCATTTCCAATGGGCATATTAGGAGATCCTTAGATTTCAGACTGGTTAAACATTCCCCAAAATGGTAATGTTTGACTTGTCTGTTCAAGAACAAGCCAAGGAAATGGAATTATTATGGAAAAATAAAATTTTGAGTTATCTTTATCCCAGACATAAATCACTTTTATTTTTATAAGATACAAATTATCTGCAACTCATCCATCTTCTAAAAGTTAGCATCTGATGTTTTAGACCCTTGGCTCAAATAAATAATATATAGTAAGTTAAGTAGTTATCTTACTCCATAGTGCACTATTTCAGTGGATTTTTTTTAGACAAAGCTCTAGTATGTCTAAGATACACCATAATGGTTTTGCCTTAGTTCCAAGTCTGAGATTTTTAAAAAATGGAATAACTATTCTCTCCAATTTATTTCTGATCTGAAAAAAGAAAATTCACGTTCTGATAATGGAATAAAGGGAGAAAAATATTGAGCTGATATTTTACTTCTAGTGGTAGCTTCTTTTTTTTTTTCTCTTCTTTAATTGCTTTATTAATCTATTCTCATGCTGTTAATAAAGACCTACTCAAGACTGGGTAATTTATAAAGAAAAGAGGTTATTTGACTCATAGTTCTGCATGGCTGAGAGGCTACAGGAAATTTATAATCATTGAGGAAGGTGAAGGATAAGCAAGGCACCTTCTTCACAAGGCAGCAGGAAGGAGACGTGCAAGCAGGGGAAATGCCAGATCTTGTGAGACTCACAGATTATGAGAACAGCATAGGGGAAACTGCCCCCATTATTCTGTTACCTTCATCTTGTCCCCCCCCTTTACATGGGGAATATGGGGATTAGAATTCAAGGTGAGATTTGCGTGGGGACACAAAGACAAACCGTATAATTCCACCTCTGGTCCCTCCCAAATTTCATGTCCTCACATTTAAAACACAATCATGCCCTTCCAACAGTCCCGCACAGTCTTAACTGATTCCAGCATTAACCGAAAAGTCCAAGTTCTAAGTTTCATCTAAGAAAAAGCATATGAGCTTCTGCCTATGAGCCTGTAAAATCAACAGCAAGGTAATTACTTCCTAGATACAATGGGGGTACAGGCATTGCGTAAATACACCCACATTCAATGGGGGAAATTGGACAAAACAAAGAGGATATCGGCCCCTTGCAACTCCAAAATCTAATAAAGCAGTCATCAAACCTTAGAGTTCCAAAATGATCTTCTTTGACTCTGTCTCTCACATTCAGTTTACGTTGATGCAAGAGGTGTGCTCCCCTAAATTTGGGTAGCTCCACCCCTGTGGCTGTGCAGGGTACAGCTCCCTTTGAGGCTGCTTTCATAGGCTGATGTTGAGTGCCTGCAACTTTTACAGGCACACAGTGTAAGCTGTTGGTGGAGCTACCATACTGGGGTCTGGAGGATGGTGGTCCTCTTCTCACAGCTCCACTAGGCAGTGCCCCAGTGGGGATTCTGTGTGGAAGATCCAACCCCACATTTTCCTTCCTCAAGCCCTACCAGAGATTCTCCGTGAGGGCTCCACCCCTGCAGCAAACTTCTGTGCACCCACAGGCTCAACACTACCTGGAAGCTGCCAAGGCTTGGTTATTGCAACCTCTGAAGCAATAGTCTGAGCTGTACATTGGCCCCGTTTAGCTGCAGATGGAGCTGAAGCAGCGTCCAGGCAAGACACCATGTCCCCAGGCTGCACAGAGCAGAGGGACCCTGGGCCTGGCCCAGGAATCTATTTTTCTCTTCCAGACCTCCAGGCCTGTGATGGGAGAGGCTGCTGTGAAGGTCTGTGACATGCCACGGAGACATTTTCCCCATTGTCTTGGTGATTAACATTGGGATCCTAGTTACTTATGCAAATTTCCACAGCTGGCTTGAATTTCTTCCCAGAAAATAGATTTTTTTTTTCCATTGCGTCAGGCTAAAAATTTTCTCAACTTTTAAGCTATGCTTCCGCTTAAATGCTTTACTGCTTAGAAATTTCTTCCACCAGATATCCTAACTGATCTATCCCAAGTTCAAAGTTCCACAAATCTTTAGGGCAGGGGCAAAATGCCCGTATTCTCTTTGCTAAAACATAGCAAGAGTGACCTTTACAGTAGTGCCCAACAAATTTCTCATCTCCATCTGAGACTACCTCAGCCTGGACTTTATTGTCCATATCACTATCAGCATTTTGGTCAAAGTCATTTAACAAGTCTCTAGGAAGTTCCAAACTTTCCCACATCTTCCTGTCTTCTGAGCTTTCCAAGTCTCTAGGAAGGTCCAAACTTTCTCACATTTTCCTGTGTTCTTCTGGGTCCTCCAAACTTTTCCAGCCTCTGCCTGTTACCCAGTTCCATAGTCACTTCCACATTTTTAGGTGTCCTTATAGCAGCACTCCACTCCCATTACCAATTTATTGTTTTAGTTCATTCTCACATTGCTAGTAAAAACATACTTGAGACTAGGTAATTCATAAAGGAAAGAGGCTTAATTGACTCACCGTTCAGTATGGCCAGCAAGAGCTCAGGAAATTTACCATCACGGCGAAAGGCAAAGGGGAAACAAGGTACCTTCTTCAAAAGGTGGCAGGAAGGACAAGTGTAAGCAGGGGAAATGCCAGATGCTTACAAAAACAATCAGATCTCATGAGAGTCATTCATTATCATGAGAACAGCATGGAGGAAACTGCCCCCATGATTCAACTACCTCTACCTGGTCTTGCCCTTGACATGTGAGGATTATGGGGATTACAATTCAAGGTAAGATTTGGTCGGCGCCACAGAGCCAAACCATAGCAGTTGCACTGTATCTGAATCCTGGAAGTTTTCATTCCACATTTTTCCATTCCTATTCATGATTTTCCCCTATACAGGAGAAATAATAAATTTATAGGGTGGAACTCATGGGTAGAACTAGAGGCTAGTTGAATCACAGAAATTAAAGGAAGAGGTAGGGAATTTTATAAGCAAACAAATGACTGAAGTTGATAAGTCGAACCTATTTTCCCTTAACTACCAAGAAACTGGGGAGTTGATGTCCATGAATCAACCGCTATGCATTTCTCAGTAATTCTTTACATCTCCCCTTTCATTACATATGTATTTATTCTATTATTTTATATTTTTCTTTTGTGATTTAAACTATTTTGTTTTATTCTAAACATAGTAAATTATACATACAATTTATGTCATTAATAGAGACTCCAATTAATAATCTTCTGTCATGAACAAATTTGTGTATCTTTTTTTCTGTAGACAAAATCTCTTGAATTTCAAATAAATTCCTCCTAATAGGTAAGACTGGTCAGAGTTCTAATATCAAACAAGAAAACATAACAGATTATTCTAATTTTATATTATAAGTTATAGAAAACAATTTGAGCCTTCAAAAAATTTCTCTTTTTCTTGACAATCTTTAATTCTAACGATATCTAGTCTGGTCTTTCTGGTATAGTTTCAGATAAAGATATAAAATGTGTTCATGACTCTAAAGCTAATCATTATACAGAAAGTACTTTTCAAAGCAAATCCGATAAATTCTTATATCTGTTACCAATGACCAGAGTACTTGGCTTCTTTTCTGAGTCTTAGGTAAGCAGAAATTTACCCATTTTCTCTACTGTAAGTTGAAAAATTTGGAGTATATAAGCAAAACTCAAGTTTATTCAGTGAATTTTTAAGACTACAAATATTGTTCATTGTTACATACATTAGAGAAAATTTCATTCTTTCACATATGACAATCCCTTAATTTACTCATTTATAGGAAAACTCTCTCTGGATAATGCCACTTTATTGCTTGCTCCATCATTACTATACTGGATAAAGAATATATTCAAGAGTCAGGTAATTAAATATTTGCATTTCATTTGTTTAATGTAATGGCTTGATGACCATGGGTCCATCACTTAATTTCTGTGTGCATCTCTAAAAGGGTGATGATACTTTCCTCCCAGATATGTTGTGATGATTAAATGAGATGTCTCATGTAAAGTGGCTGGCATATATTATACCAGTTTTCTTCCTCTTTTGAAGTTAAATTATCTCAACTGTCACTTTCTTAAATTTTCTGCCCCAGGAATTTCTCATACTTCTTTTTTGTTTTAGTATAAAGCATATTTACTTATTCATTGTCTCAGATGAAAATGCTGTTGTAGTCTACTTGCAAGCACTATGTTATTTTCCTACCAAATTTACTATTCTCTTGAGAAAAATTGACAGAACCAGGTATCTTCTTCAATATTCTTCATTATAGGGATTTATAATTCAGATGAAGTGGATATTAACAATAAATAATTCTGAATTATCAACATCAGTCACACTTATGAGTCTTATGTGCATATATCTACACAAATTGACCAACTTTACATTGCGCCAGAATGATGAAATTTGGCTTGGATAAAGAATTGTGAATCTTGTTCTGCCATTACCTATGTACTCTTTATACAAATATGGAGGCAGATTCCAGACTAAACACTCCCTACAACTTGAAGATAGTTTTCAAAAGCTTGTGTGAGCTACATTGAATCAGATTAGAAGACTAGAAACTACCTTGTGCCTAGACTTATTTTACCCCGAGTCTGCACCTATTTATGATTCCAATGACTACTAAAAATCTTACGAAATACAGACAGACAGACAGACACACACACACACACACACACACACACACACACACACACACACACGTGGGAGTGGGGGGAATCCCTCAGATCTACTAAAAAGATTGTACCTGATCCCTTAATGCCTATTCTTTATATGTCAGGTGGAATTTTCCCAAAGCCCTCTCACTGCCAACCTTGAAAGAGAAAGGAAAGTAGTGAGTTTCTCAATGTGGTCTAAAAGCAGCAAGTATCTTGATGTGTATTAAACACTTTATTACAGGATCACAATGGAAATGCCTACAGTGGTCAGTCAAGTACATGAATGTGTCAGGTGTATGGGTAGATTAGGTTCTGGACAGTACTTGCACTTCCTAAAGTGAACAGCTGCCCTTGGAGCCTGCAATTATTGCCACATAAGAATGCAGACCAATGTGGTAAAATCTTCTGATTGTAAAAATATATTTAAAATTCAGATTTTTATGCAAAATCTCTTAATAGATAATTGTTTGTAACTTATTCAAACAAACACTAAGCTGGTCCAACAAAATACGTCTCTGGATAATATAAAATCTAGAGTAGCCCAGTGTGTGATACATATTTTAAATATTTGTGTCCTCTCACAGAAAGCAGGAAAGATATTAACTTGTTTATGCAAAGTGATAATGTTAGGATGTTACCAAATCTGTTGGCTTTAACAACATCAATGATTTTAAGTTTAAGTTCATTCTAATGTATTCTGTATGTATACTTCTGTGTATTTCATCTTAAAAAATCTAACATAATTCCAAAATGCTTCAAACAGCTTACTAAGATATTGGTTATTAGTATTAAGAAAAGCTTCATACTTTCAAAAACATTAAATATACCTATTTCCCCCCACATTTTAAAATATTTGAAATTCTGTTTTTGTCATTTCAGTTGATTATTTAATTCAGGAATATTTCTTTAAAGGCTGTCAACCTCCTTCTATGTTAGATGTATTGGGATAAAATTTAAAATTTGTATGTGTCTAGGAATTTCTCCATTTCTTCTATATTTTCCAATATATTGGCACATGGATACTCATAGTAGCCCCTAATAATTATTTGTATTTTCACAGTATGAGGTGTAATGTCTGCTTTTTCATTTATGATTGTATTCATTTGTATCTTGTCATTATTTTTTCTTTGGCTGAAGATTTGTAAATTTCATTTAACTTTTCAAAAAACCACCTTGTTGTATCATTGATCTTTTGTAGTGTTTTCTTCATTTCAATTTTACTTATTTCTACTCTGATCCTATTATTTCTTTTCTTCAGCTAATTTTGGGTTTGTTTTGTCTTGCTTTTCTCATTCTTTAAGATGTATTGTTAGATTGTTTATTTCAAGTTTTTCCTCTTTTATGATGTAGGCATTTATATCTATAAACTTTCCTCTTAGTACTGCTTTTGCTGCATCCCATAGGTTTTAGTATGTTGTGTTTCCATTATCATTTGTTTCAATTATTGTTTCAATTGTTTTCCTAATTTCTTCATTTACCTACTGCTCATTCAGGATCAAATAGTTTAATTTTCATGTACTTGTATAGTTTCAAAAATTCCTCTTATTATTAATTTCTAGTTTTATTCCATTGTATTCAGAGAAGATGCTTGATATTATCTCAGCTCATTGACTGTTTTAAGATTTGTTTGGTAACCCAACATATGATCTATCCTTGAGAATGATCCATGTACAGAGGAAAAGATTATGTATTCTGCAGCCATTGGATGAGATGTTCTGTAAACATCTATTAGATCCATTTGGTCTATAGTCTAAATTAATTCCAATGTTTCTTTGTTGATTTTCTGTCTGGAAAATCTGTCCAATGCTGAAAGTGAAGTGGTGGAGTTTCCAGCTATGATTTTATTGGGGCCTATCTCTCATTTTAGCTTAATAATATTTACTTTACAGATCTGGGTGCTCTAGTGTTGGCTTCATATATATTTAAAATTTGTATATCATCTTGCTGAATTGAACCCTTTATCATTATATAATGACATTCTTTGTGTCTTCTTACAGTTTTAGTTTTGAAACATATTTTAATATAAGTATAGATACTTCTGCTCTTTTTTGGTTTCCATTGGCACGGAATATCTTTTTCTATTCCTTTAATTTTCAGTCTATGCATCTCTTTATGGGTGAAGTATATTTCTTTTAGGCAACAGATCAATAGGTCTTGTTTTTTTAAAATCGATTCAGCCATTCTATGTCTTTTGATTGAAGAGTTTAGTTCATTTACATTAGATGTTATTATTGATAAGTAAGGACTTACTCTTGCCATTTTGCCACTTATTCTGGTTGTTTTGCAGCCTTCTTTTCCTTCTTTGTTTCTTTCCTGTCTTCCTTTAGTGATGGTGATTTTCTCTGGTGATATAATTTAGCTCCTTGCTTTTTACTTTTTGTATGTCTGTTGTAGGTTTTTTGGTTTGAGGTTACCATGAGGCTTGCAAACACTATTATGGAAGCCATTATTTTAGTGTGATAACAACGTAACACTGCATAAATGGAGAAGCAAAAAGAAAACTAATAAAAAATTTATCCCTTAATTTTGTTCCCCTGCTTTTTAACTTTTTGTTGTTTCTGTTTATATCTTACTGTACTATTATATATTGAAAAGTTGTTATAGTTATTATTTTTGATTGGCTCATCATATAGTCTTTCTAGTTAGGATAAAAGTAGTTTATACACCAAAATTACAGTGTTATCATATTCTATTTTTTCTGTGTACTTACTATTGCCAATGAGTTTTATACCTTCAGGAGATTATGTATTACTCACTAATCCCATTTTATTTCTGATTCAAGTACTGTCTTTAGCATTTCTTGTAGGACAATTCCGGTATTAATGAAAACCCTCAGCTTTTGTTTGTCTGTGAAAGTTCTTATTTCTCCTTCATGTTTGAAGGATATTTTCACCAGATTTATTGTTCTAGGGTAAAGGTTTTTTGTTTTTGTTTTTTTTCTTCAGCACTTTAAAAATGTCATGCCATTCTCTCCTGACCTGTAAGCTTTCCCCTGAAAAGTCTGCTGCCAGACATATTGGAGCTCTGTTGTATGTTGTTTGTTTTCTTTCTCTTGCTGCTCTTAGGATTCTTTCTATTATCATTTATGTTTGTGAATTTGATTATTATATGCCTTGAGGTAGTTTTGACTGGGTTAAATCTGAATGGTGTTCTATAACCTTCTTGTACTTAGATATTGATCTAAGTCTCAGAGGCTCACCCAGTGCCCTCAACATAGCACCTGGATTTGCTGCTGGTTATTCAGAACATAAGGGCTCTTCAGTTAAGAGACAATACATGCTGTTAGGACTAGGTCCTTTCCTTCAAGTCAGTGTGTTCTTTTCTGGCCCAGGGTATGTCTAGAAATGTCATTCAGGATTAGCTCTTAAAAGAGGGGCCTCCCAGCTCTGACTGGTGCCCCATCCTACTGTGGCTGAGTTGGTATCTAAAATGCAAGACAAAGTCCTCCCCACGTTTCCTGCTCCACTCCTCAAGTGAAAGCAAAGGGTCTATTTTGAAGCCCTGAACTAGGCCACCTGGGGTTAGGGAAGGTGTGTTGCCAGCATTCCCTTCGCCAACCCAGCTGGTATTTCAGGAGGTTGCACGCTCCGCACAGTCCACTGTCTCTTGCCCTAGTTTAGCAAGAGGACTCACCTAAGAGCTGCAGTCCTTATGACCTAGACTGCCTTTCAATTTATTACCTAGAAACTCAGAGCAATTTAGCCCTCTATATGTTGAGGTTTGTGGTACGATTTCCCTCTTGCTAAGGCTGTTTTAAATACTCCCTCTGTGGGTTGGAGTTAGCTGAGTTTGGTCTACTTTTTCTTTCTCTTCTAATAGGACGGCATTGAGTTTAAGGCCTTACAATTGCTGTGCTCTTCCTCCCCCAGGGCCTAAAGATATTCTCTGCACCTCCCTGGTTGCTGCTGCCAGGGAGTTGGGAAAGAGTGGTGTTGGCGATTCAGGACTGCTTTTTTCTATGTTTTCAACGCCTCTTTCCGCAATATGAAGTTAAAACCAGGTACTATGAGTGCTCTCCTGGGTTTTGGTTCTTATGAAGGTGTTTTTTCTGTGTAGATAGATGTTAAATTGGTGTCCTTGTTGGCGGATGATCAGTAGAGTCTTCTATTCTGCCATTTTACTATACCTCCTCTCCAGTCTCCAGGATTTATTTTTAAAAGAAAGATACCTGAATAAAAATGAGAACATATGGTTTACACATACGATCAATGAAAATATGTAGCTGTTAGAGGTAGACATATCAATAAGTCACCTAGGAAATCAGATAATCCAAGGAATATACTCTATAAAAGAACAGTCTCCATGATATAGAGTAGGAGGGATTTCTGAATTAAAGGTGAAAACTGGTAGATATAAGTTGTCTCACAGATACAGGCATTGACAAGGTAATACCAAGTATGCAACTTTGAGAATAAAAATTCAAAAACATTGTATATTTTATTTAGGAATACGAACCACCTATGCTTTACTGTTTAGTCTTTATCAAGAGTAATTTTATGGGAAAAATGAATTGTTTTACTTTCCTGGTGAATACTATTTAAGTAATTTACTGAAGAAGATATAACTTTTTTCTGAGTAACACTAGTAGAGAAAACTTCAAATATAATTAATTCGTTTGTCAATTTCAGTTTTTGTAGGTTCTAAAATCAACAGCAGAGAGAGGGCAATGGACCAAAATACTCATAACTTCTTAGATTATGTTTTTATTCTTCCATGGTAGCTTTGGTAATTCACTGAGACTTCAGTGATGGAGTATAATAAATAAATAAATGTTCATTTTTAGCTGAAGTTAAAAACAGCAAAATAATAATAATAATAATAATAATAATAATAATAATAATTGACTGGGCGCAGTGGCTCATGCCTGTAATCCCAGCAATTTTGGAGTCCGCGGCAGGCGGATCACGGGGTCAGGAGTTTGAGACCAGCCTGGCCAATATAGTGAAACCCTGTCTCTACTAAAAATACAAAAAATTAGCCATGCATGGTGTTGCACGCTTGTAGTCTCAGCCGCTCGGGAGGCTGAGGCAGAAGAATCGCTTGAACCCCGGAGGTGGAGGCTGCAGTGATCCAGATCATGCCACTATACTTCAATTCTGGGCAGCAGAATCAGACTCCGTCTCATAAATAAATAAATAAATAAATAAATAAATAAATAAATAGCTGGGCGCAGTGGCTCACACCTGTAATCCCAGAACCTTGGGAGGCTGAGGCAGGTGGTCAGGAGATCGAGATCATCCTGGCTAAAAGGGTGAAACCCAGTCTCTATTAAAAAATACAAAAAATTTGCTGGGCGTGATGGCAGGCACCTGTATTCCCAGCTACTCCAGAGGCTGAGGCAGGAGAATGGCATGAACCCGGGAGGCGGAGCTTGCAGTGAGCCGAGATCATGCCACTGCACTCCAGCCTGGGAGACAGAGCGAGACCCTGTCTCAAAATAAATAAATAAAAATAAAATAAAATAAACACATAAATAAATAAATAGAACTTTGACTTTTCCAGTTTATTATTTGCTCTGAAAAGAACTAAATAGCACTGAAAGTGAATGATAGTTACAAAATTGACAATAACAATTCTTATTACTCACTTTACCCTGCAACTCATTCCTTTTATGTTTCTTTTATTTCTGATTCTTATTTACTTAAGTCATTCAGGATATTTTAAAGAATAAAATTCTCAATATTTAAGGCAAACATTGTTGGCATCTGATAGGATGCAGTGTTGGGTTAGCAAATATTTTAATTGCTTTTCTCATATTAAGTAAAGTGGACGTTTGTTTCCAATAATAATGATCAGTTACTTCTACAGTTTATTTTATGGGACAAGGAGAATATGTGTGGCTTAGTGCTAAGCTCTCCATATAATCAGAGAATGTAGATCTCTGTGTAAAGGAGTAGATTCTCTAAGTTCACTGTGCCAATGCTCTCCTCAATATACCATAGACTTCTTGTTTCTGTGCATTGCCCTACTTATTTTCTTAATTTTAAATGCCCCTCTTTCTGGGGGGGGGGGTCAGTTGAAATTTATTTAAACCATCAACTATGCAAATGATTTGTCTGGGGAAAGGAATAATAAAATGTCTGAGAGATCTAAGGTAATCTAGTTATTAAAAAAGAGAAATAATTCAAATGGTTAGAAATCAAAGGAGAAAATAAAGTTAACTATGGAAAATTCTAGGAATTAACAGCAGGACTTAATTACATAAGCACATGGTCAGTTTACATGCCATGGTCATAGTGGCAACATTAATACTGTACATACATTCCAAATTCTATATCCCCAGCAAACTCTACACATGCACACATAGATACAATAGTTGGAAATATAAGGATAGAGTAAGTATTTATTCTACTATAATGATTACAGAATGAATTGTAGAACGTAATCAGTTAAGGTAGGAAGTGAGGGTATGAGTGGTGGGAGCATTAGGGAAAGTGGCTGGAAAGGGGATAACTGATAAGTAGCTTTTAGAGTTTGTACAATATTAATGTGAATAGTGGCCAAGTTGGAGTACAGGGAAAGTTTTTCAGCTAAGGTAGTTAAGAAAATGAGAGCTAGGGAAGAGAAAAATAAATATTAAATTTCGAGCTTATAGAATCCAGGTTCTGGTCATCAGGAATATTTTTTAGAAATGTTCAAGTTTAAGTTTGACCCTGTAATTTTTCTTTTTAGAAAAAGTTTTAGTTGCTGCTAAGCTCCCCCATCTACCCAATTTTAATTTTCAATAGCTTCTCCTAGTCTAGGATTTGTGATCTAATGATTTTTTATTGCTTTCTATAATTTCTTACATTTGTGCTTTTTAAAATTATTTGGTTGTGCTGTAAATTATTTTTAATAGAAGACCATTATTTATTTTTGGAATTAGCCAGATAATATGCTAATAATCAGCAAAAAATAAACATTTTTAGAAAATACTGTGCTGAAAAATAATTATTAACAGGCAGTAATTTTTTTCCAATGCATAGTAACAATAGTAGTTTTTGGATTTTGGTGGCAGAATTTGTGAATTAATAATATTGCGGTTATCAGAGTCTTGCAAAAAAAATCAATGATGGACTGAAAATTTACTCTACTATGCTATTTTATGCCAATAAACTGTGTTTTACTTGCCTTCTCTTTGTCTTCTGGCAATATTTTCAAGATATCACACTTAGAAAAGTCAACAAAGCCAAATTTATTTTTCATTTGAGTCCCTACCAGAATTCTCAAAATGACAGATTTTTTTTATTACCTACTAACATTGCTCCTTGCTTCTCATATATTTTGTTCCAGTTTCCTTTATGTCCTAATGTATTTATCTTCTCTCTTTTCTATAGTTATGTCCCCAGGATTCTGGGCATCCAATCTTGTCTCCTATCTAGACTTTATTGTCTTACTTATGCTTTTATCTAACTTTAATGGTCAAGTCTCTGCTTTAAGGAGAAGTTACTTTCCTCACCTGTTTATACTTTGACCTTTGGTAAGTCCACTCAAGAATCACCTTCTGTTATATGTCTTGGCAAAACTTTTTATTTATCTTTTATATTACTTTGGTTCTTAGAAAATCTTACTTCTATTGGGGGAGGGGAGGGATAGCATTAGGAGATATACCTAATGTAAATAACGAGTTAATGGGTACAGCACACCAACATGGCACATGTATACATATGTAACAAAGCTGCACGTTGTGCACATGTACCCTAGAACTTAAAATATAATTAAAAAAAAAAAAACTTACTCCTAGTCCTTGACTATCTCATTTCCTTCTTTAACTAGTCAATTGATAACCATTATCAATGTTAGTGAAAGATTCATTTAATATCCTCCATAGCATCTGCCAGTTGCTCATTTCATCCATTATTTCAAGTTTAAGCAGTTCGATAAACTTGTACTTAGTACCCTCTAAGTGACATTGGATGAGTTGAGACACATATCCTAAATGTAGCTCTTAACATTTCCTACTTATATGGGTTTCTCTTCCCCGTCTGAAAATGCAGTTTGCTCCAAGGCAGTTATCATTGGGCTTCTTCACTGCTGCATTCCTTTGACATGAGAAGTGCTTGACACATAATAGATTCCCAAGAAATATTTATCTAACAAATTAACAAATCATTAGGTGCTAAGAAAATAAAAAAAATTCTTGACCATGTCATCAATAATTTTACAATCTACTGAGGAATATACTTACTGCAATCGAATATATCAATATAATTTGGCAAATGTGATGTTAGATAAATAAATAGAAAATGTGACATGAGGACAGAAATAGTCTTATTTGTGTTATCTGGGAAGAATTTCAGGGAGTGGCTGCATCATTTATTAATTCAACTAATGCAGTTAAGCTCTTTCTGTGTTCCAACCACTCTTCTAGGTGCTGAGAGTAGAATAGTAAAAGTCATAATAAAGACTTCTTCTTAAAGAGTTTTTATTCCTTTAAAAAATGAACAAATAAATACTAATGAAAAAATAAATAGTAAATGAGTAAATACATTGAACATAAACATTTCAGATAAGTCTCACTTAGAACCTAGAGTCATCTAAAATTCTTTACTTTCCTTTTTTTTTTTAAGACGGAGTCTCGCTCTGTCACCCAGACTGGAGTGCAGGCCGGATCTCAGCTCAGTGCAAGCTCCGCCTCCCGGGTTTACGCCAATCTCCTGACCCAGCCTCCCGAGTAGCTGGGACTACAGTCGCCCGCCACCTCGCCCGGCTAGTTTTTTTTTTTTTTTTTTTTTTTTTTTTTTTTTTTTTTTTAGTAGAGACAGGGTTTCACCTTGTTAGCCAGGATAGTCTCGATCTCCTGACCTCGTGATCCGCCCGTCTCGGCCTTCCAAAGTGCTGGGATTACAGGCTTGAGCCACCGTGCCCGGCCTACTTTCCATTTTTCTTCAGTTTAAATACATCGGTAATTCATGTTGGTGACATCTTCCAAGTATATCCTGAATCTACATTATTCTACAGTTTCACAATGACCACCTTAATCGAGATAATCGTAAGCTCTTTCTCTAGGTATTTTTACTTGCTATTTACTTCCTTCTTCTTGGAATTTACTTCTGTTCTTCTCAGAGGTGCCTTCTCTGTATTCCTATTGAAAAAATACTCACCTAGCACTGGTTAGCACATTATACTATTTGACTTAGTGTTTTTCACAGTTCCCATTTTGACTCCCCTAGAGTAATGCAATAACTTCAAAATACATAACACCTGCTTCTTAATCTCCACTATTACCACCCCGACTCAAGCTGCCATTTTCTTTGAGCTGCGGACCACAGTAAATTATCTACACAGGAGCCAAGGTCAGCATTTAAGATTTAAAATCAGATAACTTGACTCCAGGTACAATCAGGATTCTGAACCATATCAACTGTAGAAAGAAAAGCAAGAGACAGAAAATCGAAAAAACTCCTTAGAAAGAAAAAGCAACCAGGAATTGCAGAGAGAAATGCTATTGTGAACTGGTATGTTTCTGTGGTGGAGAAAGGTGGATGGAGGGAGAGGCAGTGGCAATGCAGGTTGATGGAGAGAGTGATGCCACTGTCTTGGAACATGAAACACTCCAGTTAGGCCAGGGAAGGGGAAATGTTGGCATTCTGCATTTGTTTCTCCCTACCATGCCTTCCCTCCATTTTCCTTTATAATAAACTATGTCTACATCTATACCTGCTTACACAGGTTTCTTGTCCATGTGTTCCCAAGAGAAAAATCACAGTAGCTCAGAGCCCTGTGCTTGTGAGGAGCTGGGGGGGAAAAAAAAAACTGTTGGCAAATAACTGACCTGGTAATAATTTCTTCTCTAACTCCCTCTTCCAAATTCTTAAGACTGAAGAATTATAACTTAAATGGCACCTTCTCCTAATGATATATTCTTCTACAGGGCAAAGAGTAAAGATTTGACCTAAGAAAATGTTTTATGAGGTGGAGAGTGATTAATTGATGTTTTCTGATTTTGGGGTCTCTATATGCCAAAGCTCATTCCCCTGAGCTGATTATAATAAACATATAATTATTTTGATTTTTTAAGCCAACTTTTTATGTTTGAATATACTGGAATAGCCTCTTTACTCACACAAGTTATTGAATGTAAGAAAATTTGAACTAACAATATGAGGGCATAAAATATTTTAGGCATACAAGGTCTCAGAATTTTTTTGGACAAACATCTACATTAAAAACATTTTGGAATTAAATTCTTAAAAAGAAGAATAACTTAGTATATATATGAAAAGACATGTGAAGTAAAAGTGATCAAATACCTGAGTAAAAGGTAACATTGTCTTAAAAATATAGAGAGTCAAAGGAAAAGAAAAGAATGTGTTAATATTGGTACAGAATAAAATGTACATGTAATACAAATATATGTCAACAAATTCTTTAAATACAAACATATATCAACATATTCTTTAAATATGAAGTATATAGAGATCAATTAAACAAAAGTTGTTTAAGATTTCTACAGAAAAACATGTAAACTTTCCTTAAGAGATATTACAAGAGACCGAAATACATGGAGAGACATGACATGTTCATTGAATGGAAGACAATATGATAAAGATGTTATCTTTTCCCAAACTGATTCATAGATAAAATCTAATCAAAATCTCAACTGGGTTTTTTTTAATGAAACTTTATGATACTAAAATTTATAAGGAGAATTAAGATCAAGGCTACCTAGGACATTTCTGAGGAAAAAAAGCAGGGAGAGAGGACTTCACATATCAGATATCAGTATTTATTATGAAATTATTTAAACATTATATGATGTTGGCAGAAGGGTAGAAAAAGTGGCCAAAGAAACAGAAAGCCTAGAATCAAACCCGCTTGTCATGAAATTTTTGTATAAAACAGAAGTGGCATGAAAAAACAGTGTGGAAAGTATTGTTCAATAAATGAAACTAGCAAAAGTGATAATAAATATGGAAGAAGATAAAATTAGATCTAATTCATCAACTATTTCAAAAGATAAACACCAGAAGAACAAATAACTTCAATATCACATAATACATTTTAACACTTATAGAAAATATAGGTGGATATAGTTTAAAACTTCAGATAAAAACAGATTAGAAATAAGATTAGAAAGCATTGATGAGACTTTTTTAAATTAAGAAGTTTTATTAATCTCCAGGTAAATGAAGCGTTGGAGAAAATGTGGACCTACAGGATTTCTCAAACATTGCTGTGAGAACTATAAACTGGTGCAACCATATTGGAAAATAGTTTGGCATTACCTCTTAAAATTGAATATCACGTATCTTGTAACTCAGCAGTTTCACTCTTAGGTATAGGCTCAGGAGGAACTCTTGCACATAACTAGCAGGAAATAGGAATATAAGGATGTATGTTGTAGAACTGTGTACAATAGTAAAATGCTGTAAGTAATCAAATGACCCTCAAAAGGATAATGGATGTTATAGTCACACAATGAAATATATAGCTATCAGAAAAAAATAATTTGTAGTGACAAGGATGACTTTTAAAAATCTGGTATTAAATTAAGATACAAGTTTCAAAGTATTTCAATCATGGTATAACTTCTATATGGGTAAAAACAATGAATCTAAAATGTATGCATACATTTTAGGAGTACAGAGAGAGGACAGAGGACAGGGAGTAGTTAAAAACACTGGATTCATGATAGCAAATAGCTGCATAGGGGTTGAGAGCATGGAACATAAATTGGTGGTAGAGTCCATGGTTTTGTCAAGATTTTAACTCTTAATTTGAATGGTTAAGGTATGGTAATTTATAATATTATTACAAAGAAGTCATTAAATAATTAGATGAAAGTAGATCATGCAGATAACCAAGCAAGATTATGTTATGAATCAAAATTATAATTAATCCTAATTAGGTTCGATCATTTTAAAATATCAGATCATATCTGAGTTCATGTCCTTTGTAGGGACATGGATGAAACTGGAAACCATCATTCTGAGCAAACTATCACAAGGACAGAAAACCAAACACTGCATGTTCTCACTCATAGGTGAGAATTGAACAATGAGAACACTTGGACACAGGGTGGGGAACATTACACATCAGGGCCTGTCGTGGAGTGGGGAGAGGGGGTAGGTATAGCTTTAGGAGATATACTTAATGTAAATGACAAGTTAATGGGTGCAGCACACCAACATGGCACATGTATACAAATGTAACAAACTTGCACGTTGTACACATGTACCCTAGAAGTTAAACTATAATAAACAAACAAACAAAAGAACAAAACCAAAAAAAAATCACATCATGTCACTAGTGTCTCTTTAGTTGTCCATACTTCCTATGATTTATCAAAAAAAGTTTTGAGTAGTCATAGTGATAATGTGGCCAACACTTTTGGTGCTTTGCATCACCTTTCCTTCAGCTTACCTCTGAATTCAGCATCAAGTTTGATGGACAATTCTCAGATATGACACCAGAATATCTGAATAAGATTTTTGTTTCTCTGCCTTTTTTCCCCCTTCAGGGCTTTCTTAAAAACCAGGGAGGTCTTTCACTAGGATACAGGTAAAACAGGAGAATTAATATCCATAGGAAAACCCTCAACTTTTGATGGATGGAACTTTGGAGATAAATGTCCAGCCTTCTTTCTTGCAGACAAAAAAAATCATGAGGCTTATACTACACTATTTCTCCAGGAATCTCCAGAGGAATTAAATCCCATGAGCCCCAGATGCTATTGGCTCGGTAAAATACATAGGACAGCTTTTCCTTTTTCTCTATCTCCCCCTCCTTTTCCTTATTTATTTCTTCTTCTCCCCCCCCTCTTCTTCCTCTTCCCCCTCCTCCTTGTCCTCCCCCTCCTCCTCCCTCTTCTTCATCTTCTTCTTCCTCTTCTTCTCCTCCCTCCTCCTCCTTCTCCTTCTTCCTTCTTTTTCCTTCTTTCTTCTTGAGATAGCTACTGGGTAAATTACCTGCATGCAAATCATTGTCTCAGTCTCAGTCTCTTTTTGCAGGGAACTCAAACTAAGACAGTAACTGTAGTGATGGATATGGGAGTGGGGCTTATCATTGCTAGTTTAGTTATGAGAATTCTCTCTGATATT
Source organism: Macaca fascicularis (assembly GCF_037993035.2). Lineage (NCBI taxonomy): Eukaryota > Metazoa > Chordata > Mammalia > Primates > Cercopithecidae > Macaca > Macaca fascicularis. The sequence goes on along the minus strand of NC_088388.1, from coordinate 90,561,528 downwards.
TCGATGGAAATACCAAGCCAAATGATGAGTGTTGGGGGAAAGAAAGCATTTACAGTTAGCACAACAAATGCAAAATCCCTTCAGAGGGAGAGGGATTGAATGTTCAAGGCACAGAAATGGCCAGAGAGCTTGGTGCATCGTGAACTAGTGAGGATGAAATTGGAGAAGTAGGCAAGGACTAGAATGTGTAGGGCTTTGTGCACCACATTAATGAGTTTGAATTTAATTTCAGCTGTAATCTGAGGCAAAGAAATAATGTTGCTGGGACCAGTGATATGAAGTAGAATAATAGCAGTGAAGACCTTGAAAATAAAATGGAGCAAATGGGTTTGAGATATATTTTGAGGTAGATCTATACCACTTACTGGTGGATTAGCGATGGTGGGTAAGACAAAGGGAAAAATCTCACGCCTGTTATCCCAGCACTTTGGGAGGCCGAGGCAGGTGGATCACGAGGTCAGGAGATCGAGACCACCCTGGCTAACACAGTGAAACCCCATCTCTACTAAAAATACAAAATATTAGCTGGACATGGTGGCAGGCGCCTGTAGTCCCAGCTACTCGGGAGGCTAAGGCAGGAGAATGGCACGAACCCGGGAGGCAGAGCTTGTGTGAACCGAGCCGAGATCGCGCCACTGCACTCCAGTCTGGGAGACACAGTGATACTCTGTCTCCAAAAAATAAAAAGAAAAAGAAAAAGGGAAAAATCAAAGCAAATACTTATGTTTTAGGCTTAAATAAGAGGTGTATATGGATGATACATACTAATATAGAAAAGAATAGGAAAGAAATAGATTAAGGTGGGTGGTAAGAATCAAGAGCTATTTCTGAATATTTTACTTTTTTCAGTGTCTATTATGTGTCTTACAGAAATGTGAATCCATTAGCCTGTAGCTGAGTGAAATAATCAGTGTTAGACATATGTATCTTGGATTTATTATCATTTTGTATTAACCATAATTTTAGTTCCTGCAAACTGATGCTTTAAAATCTACAAAATGGTTACTAGCTCTTCTCAAGTAAACCCTGGTTCACCCAAAAACTTCTGGAGACATTAGACAACCCTGAATTTTATGCTTTGACAGTCAAAGTGACCATGAATTTCATGAGGGTACAACTTTCAAACATAGCTAAGCAACCGTAAGCCTGTTTACCCTGTCTTGGCCATTCCTTCCCTTGGAAATTATAATAAATGCACTTGCCCACAGTTCCACATTCTCCCTCTGCCACCTATCTGTCTCACGTGCTCCCCTCAAGTAGTCTTACATTGAGTAATAAAACTGGGCCCTCTGGTTTCTTTTGTTTTCTGTATGGCTTCATCATAGCTATCCTAAGGTAATACGGTTAAAACACATTTAATGCTAAATTCAGTTATATCTGAATTACGCAATGCCCTTTTTAAAAAATCCTTTTTATTAAATAAATATAGGGATAAAGAGCATATAATTTAATAAATCCACAGTGAGTGCATATTATATATTAGAACATGTAATAGCTTTTGAATACCGAAGGGGAAGAAAAAGCAAGTTCCATGCCCTGGAAGACCTCATAGATTACTTACTGACAACCTCAACCCAGCAATCTAGAAAGGATTATGATTAGGTCTTTCTTCCAAAAAATCCGATTTCATGTGAGCCAGACCAGGTTTGTGGGTGTCTATGGAACGTCATAGTTGTCACAACCCTGTTCTTTCTTTCCACCAGGTTGCCTCATTCTATGGGCTTCAGTTTTGGTTTCTTTGCCTAACTTTAGTTTTTCTACTAGGACTGCTAAGTTAATTTTGCAACATCAATTGGAACTTTAATTTGATTGACTAAGATCGTAATGTTTACCTAATCATTTTCAGGTTTCTCTACTTAGGAATGAGAGCCTCTTCCTTGTAAATGATAACTATTTACTGGTGGCCATTGGTCAGTTTCTACTGAATAATGACTTCTCTGCAACTCTACTGCCACTATTCTGGCTGAAGCTATAATCTTGTCTCATATGGACCAATGCCATAGCCTGTTTTTTGGCCTCTCCATTTCTAATCTCGCACCCCTTCAATCAGTCTCTACGATACAGACAGAGTAATGAGCACACGTCAATCAATATGTTTGCCGTTCCCTCATTTACAATTTTTCCATGACTTTCTGTTGCAATTAAAATAATTCACATGATTCTTCTCATCAGCTATGAGGCCTTAAATGATCTGGACCTGATGTTTTAGCCTCAACTTATGTCTCACTGCTCACATCTTTTATTTGTGTTTCAACCATAGTAATCTTACATTTCTTTAAATGCTTCCCTTCTGCCATAGGACCTTTGCATATGTGCCATACCCTGTGTTTGGAATACTTTCCTCCACCTTCCCACCTCCAATCAGTTAATTAATTTACTTCTACTCTTCTTTCAGATATGCAGCACAGACCTGGAAAAGTGCTCATTAAATTAGTCTCTTCTTCCTGGGAACATAGTTTAAATTCATCTTCCCATCTCTCTGCCTTTAGAGTAGAATCATAAAATTAATTCTCCCCAACAGAAAGTGAGGGGAAGTTGTGTGCCACTCTGGGCAGAGGCAACTTATAGTGTGTCTGTGTTCTTCCTATGGCCTCTCCCTTTCCCTTTCATGGGTGCCACTATGGAAGGTGGCAGAGGGAGTAGATTGAAGAAGCATGGCTGCCAGGAAGGCTTTATGGAGGACTGCTGCCCCAAAATAATGCTTCTCAACAAGGGATGTCCCGCTTAGATTTGTGTAAGCTTAGGCATTATTAGTTGGGGTTGTTTGTAGTAACATTCAAACTTTTTTCACCCTCATTAATTAAATAAATAATTTCACCAGGGAAGTCTATCTGACCCCTTCCCCATACACAAACAAGGCCTAATTTCTTGCCTATAAATTGTCATAAAATTATTGACTTCTTTTTATAACAATTACCCCATTTTTCATCTATACACTTATTTGTGTGATTATGAAATTAATATTCATTTCTCCTACTGGACTGTAAGCTCCGTAACAGCAAGGCTATATCTGTTTTTCCTCATCCTTTATCAATTGTAAGCATGTAATAAATATTCATTGAATGGAATATTTTAAATGAATTGACCACCTGGAATTATTATTCTGCCTGAATTTGGGCTTAGAAGGTTTTGATACAGGCTCTGCTTACTGGATTGCACTTCCTTTCCATGAAGATGGACAAAAACTGGTGCTCCAACTGGACTTCTCATCCAATAAGTGATGCCCAACTACTCTTTAACAACAGGGATGGTTTCTGGGTGTTAAATTCAAATTTCACTCAGTCTTGGCCCCTGCCTCATGCCATAAGCATTAATGAGGCAGAATCCAACTCATGCCCAGGTCTTCCTTAATTACGAGATTTTTTTCAGTGCCTGGGATTTCATCACCTAAAACAATACAAATGCTGCTTTTGAGAACTTTGACCACATTGTTATCTGCAAGGTTAAAAAGTCTATAAATCTGAAGTTATCTGCTTTAGTTTTTCTGTGTTTCTGTGTATGTGTATGTGTGTGTGTGTGCATATTCTCATGTGAATGTGTGCGTGTTCATTTAGATCCCAAGAAGCCTTCACTTTGAAGGGAAGTAAATAATGTCCTCGTGACTTTCTGTCAAGCATGAAAATGTATAACACAGTTAATTTAGTTAGTTTTCCCATAATTACCGTTAGCGAACACTGAATTCCAATTTCACAATGTCAGCTGCAAACTATTAAGCATGTTACAGCGTTTTTTCCTTTAAAATAGTATGGTGAATTATTTTCACTCTAAAATATTTATTAGATAATATACATGTTTTATTAAGCACTTTGACTGCAAAGTTAATTTTTATCTGGTAACATTAGCATCATTATTACTGGAGTTGCAATCCTTTAGCCTAGTGGCATTTTCAGTACTCATATTTTATATAGATGCTAGGCCTTGGCTGAAAAATCATGTAACTGCTTATGTTTATAGTTTGTATTTTGTGATTTACAGTTTTCAGGTATGTTTTCTGTATATTTTCTTTTTTGATCTTTGCTGAAGAAAGACATATTATGACATTTTATGTGTGTGGAAATTGAATTTTAAGGAAGTGATGTGACTTAAGCAAAGTCATGAAGCTCATGAAATGCTGAGGCAAGCTTGTTCTTGGAGACTAGTTTCCAAAGATCTCAAAAGACTTAGCCTTCGTATTTTCCACAGAAGTCCCAGAATGAGGACTCTAAAGAGCTGCCCTACACTCTCTATGCCTGAGTTTCTCTGGGCTCCAATAGCTCCTTTCTGATGTTATGACCCCCATTTTGAGGTTATCCATGATGTTGGGACCAGCACCTCTATCTAATGCCAAGGCTATCAGTAGAGTTGATGGACTTCTCACCAAGTCATGCTTGGTTAGAGCTGCTCTTCCCATTGAATCAATCAGTAGTACTTTTTAAGTATCAGTCAGTTTGGCATTGTGAAGGGCACATTTAAGTAAATATGACCCAGAATCTGATGTTTAAGAAGCAGATAATTAGAAATAAAATTGGTACATATGAAAAAATGAATAACACAGGTACCCTAAGACTTGTAAAATTTTAGACTGCATCAAAAAGCAGTAAAAATCAGATTGAGTCACAGAAAAACAGATAAATTATCCAAAGGTATAGGGCAAGCAGGCTAGGACAGAGGGCCAAGTATCAACCCCCTACCACACATGTGCCTCGATCCACATTCTGGAGATCAATAGTGTAAGAGTTCAGATAAACAGGCAGCTTCTTACAGTGTCTCTTTGGGAAACTGGGATAAAGTCTGCTTCAGAGAGAGGGACTGACTTTTATGTCACATGGAAAAATAAAAGTAAAAGCACCAATGTGGAGATGGGCACTGAGCCTTCTCATGAGAGAGAGAAAAGCAAACCCATTTGTTAAGGGCCTGCGGTACACCAGACACTGAGATAAGCATTTTACAAACATTATTTCATGTTATCCTGACAACATATCTGAAAAAAAAAAGGATATTGATGAGGTATTCTTCATGTTCATGCTTCTAGTGTACGGGATAGAACATTAAAGTTGTCTGTTCAGAGTCCATTGTCACTTTGTGAATGTTCTTTAGTAGCAGCAATTAAATCAGAAGACATAACCTCTTCTGTTTTCTTCAATAAATACATACCAGGCAATTCACAAGCTGTTGAGAAAGAAAGAAAAAAAACTTCACAGTCTTTACTTCAGAAAAAGTATACTATAGCAGGGAAACAAAAATAGCACAAATCACCATTATAGAATAAGAAAAAGGCCAGAAAACGGGTAAATAATTTGTGTAAGGTAAGCTCTTCGCTTACCTTGTGATAACCACCCAAGAAGTGTATTATTATGCCTATGTTAAGAAAGAGTAAATTAAATCTCATGGAAATTGAGAAAATTACTCATAACCAAAGAGCTTGCAGGAATAGTTAATCTTCATGCCCAAATCTGAATGACATAAAATCTGTTTGTCATAGACTTGGTACATGATATCCAATAAATGGTAACAGTTATAATTTTATTGTTGTCTGGAATCATTGTTTACCTGTAAATGCCATACAGACAGACAGACAGACACACACACACACACACACACACCCCAATAGAAAATCAGTGAGAGCACTATTCAGCCACACTAATTTAATTAATCTCTGCAATTTTCTTAAAACAAATAGTTTTGCATTACCTTTCCTCTAAGACTGTGATTTCTCATCACACGCTTGGTCTTTTTAAGTTTAAATAAAAAGGCAGAGCTGTTTTCAGTACTATGTAAGTCTAACAGTAGGAGAAGACTAGGAAATAGCAGTGCTGACCTAAATTCTACAGGCTGGATCATACAGGATCTTTAAATGGCAGCTTTGTTGAAGGTAGGAACTGAACCTCGACTTGGGTACCTACTGCTTTTGTGCAGCTTTTCTGTGACTTAGGAGTGACTTCCTAGAGTTGAGGTATTAATAGAGCCTGTTTGTCCCTATTTGCCAAACAGGACTCGTTTCTATTTAAAAAAAAAAAAAAAGAAAAAAGAAAAAAAGAAAAAAAACCTAGTAGTTGAAGCTCTTATGTTTCCTTTTAAATAAAATCATCATCAAAACAAAGAAATCGATTTCATGCAAGATATATACAATTAATCAGAAGAATGCAGCTGCCTACATATCAACATAGCAGTTTGTGTTCAAATAAATTTCTGAATAAAAAAATAAGAGGCACATATTTCATGAGTATAGATATTCTGTCATAAATATATCCTTTTCTTGATCAGAAGGCATATGTGCCTTTTTCCTAAGTGGATGATTTGCTGCACTCATTTTAGCAGTTTTAAATGGTCTCTGATTTAATTTTCTGTTCCTGGGAACATCAGTGTGAGTAGCAAGCAGCGATGAAACTTCCTTTGGGTGGCAGTGTGGAGTGGTAAGAATAGGAATGGGTTGTTTTTTGACGTATTTGGGAAGAAAATCCTAGCATTGTTCCTCATTTTTTTGTGTGACTCTCATGAACGTATTAAGACTGTTTCTCACTTCACTCCCATGTTAAATTCCTTAGTTACAGGATTTATGTGTTTCTGAGTACATCACAGGTACACAACACATTTTCCATCCCTATCCTTTGAGAAGTATGCCTCATTAGTATTTCTTTTCTCTTCCTGTACTGTTTTCTGAATTCATGGGGGATTGCAGGAAGCAAAAGACAGATCAACCCTAAAGAGAAAATTAAAGCAAAATCTCTGAGTTATAGCCTCTTAGTTTACAAAGGTAAGTTTTCAAGGATTGCCTATTGATCTTATCAGAGATCTGAAAACTTATGTAATGTCTAGAAATATGTAGAAGTCAGAGACTCTAGGCCTTTTGGGAAGTTGAAGACCCATATTCTAGAGACTGCATATTCTGAGACCCACATTCAGAGAGACCCATATTTGAGGGAACATTCCACATGATCCCATTCAATTATCTAATCCATGTTGCTGCATTATTAACTTAATTCATATAATTTGCAAAGTCTTGTCAGCCACTTTTTAAAGCCTCGTTTCTATGGGTTAGGACTCAATTTAAGAGAAAATAGCCAAATAGTCACCTTTGTCTGTCTTCTGAATACAAAGGAAACCTACTGCTACAGAAGCCGACATCTCAGGAGTGAAGGAATCTTGTAAAGTAAGCTGCTTGATTCCTGTAATTTGAGCATCTTATCAGAGTGCTACCCAGACCCAGCTCTGCCTAGTGTCAGTGATCAGAAGGGGCTAAGCATGCTCAAGGCAGTTGGGTTCAGTGTTCTCAATCCGCTCTTTCAAGCCTTCTATACTGAAGATGGTGTGTAAATTCTTCAAAGTTCTCAGAGAAAATGCCACAGTAGCCTGCAGAAATCTATTCCTGTATCTATTGACTATTGTTCTATGTTGCCACACACATTCCCATCTACTTCGACCATAGTAGACACATGTAACAGCTTTTTATATATTGTAATATCGGAGTTATTATTTTTGCATTTTCTTCCATGATTTATTCTCCTATTATCATTTTCTGTGGTTTCTCTGCAACAAATTTTATAGCATTAGGCAAAATTCATATATTTATCAAATTAATTATTGCTGTATAGCATAGATTTAAAAATCAGAAAGCATAAGGGTAGAGTTCCATAAATGTTCACAAAATGAACACATCCATATTGCCAGAAAGCAGATGAGAAACAACTTTCCCAGCACCCCAAAAGTCTTCTCATCCCCCGATCCAAACACTTCTTCTCCCAATGGTAACTGCTACCCTGACTTCTAACACAACAGATTAATTTTGTCTATTTTTAAATTTTATATGAATGAAATCACGGAGTGGGTATTTTTTTGTTTCTAGCTCCTTTAGCTCAATGTTTCATTTGGAACATTTATTCATGTACATATATCTCATAGTTTGTTAATTCCATTGCTGTGAATACGCTATCATTTATTTGTCCGTTTTATAGCTGGAGGGCATTTTTGTTATTTCCAGTGATATTAAGATGAATAGTCCTTCTATAAACATTGTTGTACTTGTCTATTCCTAGAAAATTATACTCATTCCTCTTATATTATGAGCAGAACTCCTGGGTCAGAGGCTAAGTGTACATTCAGCCTTAGCAGATATTGTCAATGAGTTGTACTAATTTCCCCTTCTACCAATGTCAGTTTAACAAATTACTACTGGGAGTTTTACCCTAGGTTCAGTGATGACTAAAACCTAAAAAATTTTTGGACATTTTAAAAATAATAGAATAGTTATAAAAATAATGTTTGTATAGACAAAGGAAGATAGTCATTGAAAGTAAAAATCTTTCTCTTTTACTTTCGTTGTATACCTAAGCAGATATTATCCATTGAGCTGTATATTTTAGAACTAGATCTCCAGCTCATTTGTCAGCAGAGTTTTCATATCTTACTTGTCTTTATATGGCCAATTTTTATTACAATGCTATACATGTAGTAGATAATCTTTTGCCTGGGTGATAAAATATGTTAAGATTATCAAAAACAAGTCCCTGCTGTTAAAAATGTCATAATTTACTGTGATTTGCCATCATCATTCTTCAGTTATGAAGCCAACAATGATGTAATAAATATGTACAGAAGGTAGTTATAATAAAAAATTTGGTGCTAGTGCACTTTCATCTAATCTATCAATCATTAGAAATTTATTTATTTATTATCTATCTGTCATTTAGCTGTCTCTCATCTGTGTAGCATACATCAAGTTTTATCCTATTTCCAAAAAGAATTTAATATGGATTATAAAGATTGAATAAAGAGATACATTTGACACTGCATTTGTTTAGAAGATATTGAGAGCAATGCTGTTTTTAGAGGGAACAATATAGACAAACTCTGGTTAGAGGAGCAAGAATTATCAGAATCAGAAAAGAAGACATAGAAGAGCAGGCACAAAGTGACCAAAATCACAGTTCTGCAGATGTTTGTTCTGATGGAGGTCAGAGCTAAACAAAGGGCCATCAAATATATATTAGGATTTCCTTAGGCAACATTCTCTAATCCTCAATAGTGAAATATACTGTGGCTATTATAAGAGTATACTTTGAGGTTAGATAAATGTCATTCTGGCTTCACCAATTATGGCAGTTTATCATTGATGAAGTTGGACTTCACTTTTACATTCTGTTATATAAGGATGATATTACCTACCTTATAGGAGTACAATATGGATTAAAAAATAATACAGGCAAACTGCTCAGAACAGCACCTTCCAACTCTGTATCCTCTGGTAGGGTAATGTGTTCTTCTTAAAGAAACAGTGATATTGATGCTGTATATTGAATTCTAAGCCTGAGAATCTTAAATCATACGGTTAAATATTAATCCTTAGACAATATACCTTGATTGAAAAGTAATTTATTTGTCTTACTTTCAAACAAGATATTTTAAGATAATTTCCAAAATTGGTATTAATGTATTCTCCTCATTTGGTTCCTCTAATAAATTTTTAGCTACTATAGCACTTGATTTCTCACATTTGAATTCTACCTAGTTATTTACTTATCCGACTTGTTAAAGACAATTTTAATCATCTTTGTATTCTTCACCTTCCCTAGTAAGTGATTTATACACTTTTATTAACTCATTAAATATTACTATTTAATTTCTTATGTTAGAACAAATCACTTAATCTATTAAGTTTGCTTTATTTATTAGCCTTGCTGCAATAACAATCTCAAAATCTTAGCAACTGAAAATCTAGTGTACATTTCTTTCTTTCTTTCTTTCTTTTTTTTTTTTTTTTTTTTTTTTTTAAGACAGGGTCTCAGTCTTGTCACCCAGGCTGGAGTGCAGTGGCATGATCTTGGCTCCCTGCAGCCTCGACTTCCTGGGCTCAAGCGATCCTCAAACCTCAACTTCCCAAGTAGCTCCGACTATAGGCATGAGCTACCATGTCTGGCTAATTGTTTTTATATTTTGTAGAGTCAGGGTTTCACCATGTTGCCCAGGCTGGTCTCAAAATCTGTATCTCAAACCATCTGCCTGCTTTGGCCTCCTAAAGTCTTGGGACTACAGGCACGAGTCCAGGTTGCAGCTGTGGGTCTGCCCCCTTAGAAATGCTCCCTGTGTGATCTCATTCCTAGCCTCAGTCTAAAGGAGCATCATCTACCTGAGACAGAAGGTTTTCATGGCAGAGGGAGAAAAGAGAGAAAGCAAAAATGTGAGGTGCCTTTAAAAGCTTGTGTTTTGTTGGGGTGTATATCTGCCAAAATTCAGTTGGCTGAAATCATGCCACATAGCCAACCTCAACATTAATGAGGAGGGTGTAGAAGCGGAGGTGGTGATGGGGCTGTGGATGTGGGTGGCTATGAAAGTTACACAGCAACAGGTAAGCATTGTGATCTTTTTTAAAAGAAGGAGGGTTAGACAGTGGATAAATGCAGATTCTGAGCCTGGGCTATTGGGGTTTTAGAGATCACTGAGACACTAACTTCACTTCATCCGACATTGTCTCATACTCTAGAAAATTACAGTTTTAGAATGGAATCCTCAATGGATTGTGTTTCCAAGTGACTTACTGACTTTTATTCATCAGCTGAAAACTGGCTGCCTGACAAAGCTCAACAATTCTTTCAAAAATTAACTATCCTGAAAATGTGGAAATAAGTCTTTGCTGTAGAACTTGAAGATGTAAAACTTCAGAAATTTCTCTCATGGTGTTTTAGTCATTTCAAATCTTGTATTAATTTGCTAAGTCTTACATAGCAAAATAGCACCGACTGGGTGATTTAAACAACATTCCTGGGTGTGCACATCTCTAGATACCTTTGCGTGTCCAGATCTCCTCTTTTTATAAGGACAGCAGTCAAATAGAATTAGGGCTTGCCCTCATTAACTCATTTTAACTTAATTACCTCTTTAATGATCCTGTGTCAAAATATAGTCACATTCTGAGGTTCTGATGGTTAGGGTTTCAACATATAAATTTAAGGGGAACACAATTCACCCTTCACAGACCTTAACACATTTTTCCTTTTAAAATTCAATTTTTAAAGAGCTACACAGAAAAAGCAAAATTATTTTTTACTTACACATGTTTGCTAAACAATTCCATCTATATATACGTAATAGGTAAAATGTGATTTCAGTTTATACATTTTTGTTACCATTGTCCTCTTAAGACGAAGAATGTGCCTACAGGTTTTTAAAATAATAACTTACACTTAAAAACTTCCATGTAGATTGAGACACCTTTTTGAAAGCTATTTGGACAGTAACATGGTTTGCCTGTGTCCCCACTCAAATCTAATCTTGAATTCCCACATGCTGTGGGAGGTACCCAGTTGGAGGTAATTAAATGATGCAGGCAAATCTTTCCCAGTACTGTTCTCATGATAGTGAATAAGTCTCATGAGATCTGATGGTAATATATGGAAGAATTTCCCTGCACAAGCTTGCTTTCTTTGCCTCCCACCAGCCATGTAAGATGTGGCTTGCTCCTTCTACCATGATTGTGAGGCTTCCCCAGTCACGTGGAACTGTAAGTCCAATAAACCTCTTTCTTGTAAATTGCCCAGTATTGACTTATATCTTTATAAGCAGTGTGAAAATGGACTAATACAGTAAATAGGTATCAGGAGCAAGGTGCTGCTTAAAAGATACAAGAAAATGTGGAAGTGTCTTTGGAACTGGGTAACAGGCAGAAGTTGTTAACAGTTTGGATGGCTCAGAAGAAGACAGGAAAATGTGGGAAAGTTTGGAACTACCTAGAAACTTATTGAATGGCTTTGACCAAAATGCTGATAATGATATAAACAATGAAATCCAGACTGAGATGGTCTCAGATGGAAATGACAAACTTGTTGGGAACTGGAGCAAAGGAGACTCTTGTTATGTTTTAGCAAAGAGACTGGTGGCATTCTGCCCCTGCCCTGGAGATTTGCGGAGCTATGAACTTGAGAGAGATGATTTAGGGTATCTGGTGGAAGAAATTTGTAAGCAGTAAAGCATTCAAGAGGTGACTTGGGTGCTGTTAAAGGCATTCAGTTTTGTAAGGGAAGCAAACCACAAAAGTTCAGAAAATTTGCAACCTGACAATGCGATAGAAAAGAAAATCTCATTTTCTGATCAGAAATTCAAACCAGCTGCAGAAATTTGTATACATAAAGAGGAGTTGAAGGCTAATCCCCAAGACAATGGGGCAATGTCTCCAGGTCATGTCAGAGGTCATCACAGCAGCCCCTCCCATCAGAGACCTGGAGGCCTCAGAGGAAAAAGTAGTTTTTTGTGCCAAGCCCAGGGTCCCCGTGCTGTCTGCAGCCTTGGGACTTGGTGTCCTGTGTCCCAGCCACTCCAGCTATGGCTGGAAGGGGCCAACATAGAGCTCAGGTCATAGCTTGAGAGGGTACAAGTCCATAACCTTGGAAACTTCCATGTGATATTGAGCCTGCAAGTGCGCAGAACTCAAGAATTGAGGTTTGGGATCCACTGCCTGGATTTCAGAGGACGTAAGGAAATGCCTCGATGTCTGGACAGAAGTTTGCTGTAGGGGCAGGGCCCTTATGGAGAACTTCTGCTAGGGCAGTGCAGAAGGGAAATGTGGGGTTGGAGCCCCTACACAGAGTCCCTACTGGGGCATCACCTAGTGGAGCTGTGAGAAAAGGGCCACCATCCTCCAGAACCCAGAATGGTAGATCCACTGGAAAAGCTGCCAACACTCAATCCCAGCCAGTGAAACCATCCAGGAGGGAGGATGTACCCTGCAATGTCACAGGGACAGAACTGCACAAGACCATGAGAACCCACCTCTTGGATCAGTGTGACCTGGAAGTGAGACATGGAGTCAAAGGAGATCATTTGGGACCTTTAAGATTTGACTGCCTTGCTGGATTTCGGACTTGCATGGGGCCTGTAGCCACTTTATTTTGGCCAATTGCTCCCATTTGGAATGGCTATGTTTACCTAATATTTTTACCACCATTGTGTCTAGGAAGTAACTAACTTGTTTTGATTTTACAGGCTCACAGGTAGAAGGGACTTGCCTTGTCACAGATAAGACTTTGATTTGTGGACTTTTGAGTTAATGCTGAAATGAGTTAAGACTTTGGGGGACCGTTGGGAAGGCATGATTTGCTTTGAAATGTTAGGACATGAGATTTGGTAGGGGCCAGGGGTGGAATGATACGGTTTGGCTGTGTCCCCACCCAAATCACATCTTGAATTCCCACCTGTTGTGGGAGGGACCTGGCGGGGGCAATTGAATCGTGGGGACAAGTGTTTCCCTGTGCTGTTCTCATGATAGCAAATAATTCTCAGGAGATATGATGGTATTATAGGGGAGTTTCCCTGCAAAAGCTCTCTCTCTTTGCCTGCCACCATCCATGTAAAACATTACTTGCTCCTCCTTGCCTTTCACCTTCTGTCATGGTTGCGAGGCCTCCCAGCCGTGTGGAACTGTAAGTCCAATAAACCTCTTCCTTTTATAAACTGCCCAGTCTCAGGTATGTCTTTATGAGCAGCATAAAAATGGACTAATACATACAGTATATATCAACTTTGCAAATGTATTTAATTAACTAGATATTCTATTTAATTAAATAGAAATTCTAGTTTGAAGAATATAGCATATAGAAATAGATTAATGTAAGCCTAGAGTTTTATATGATACAAATTGCAGAATTTTTAAAAATTGAAATTATGAAGTACCAAAGCTTAATGGCATTCACTGTAGGAGGAACTTAGCAATTTTTGGTTCAGCTTGTAACTGAATACACTTCAGCATTTGGAAAGAATGAAGGAAGCCGTGTAAATTGACATAAGGAGAAGCTGATGGCCTGCTGATACACGAACAAACAAAAAGCAAGTTGTACAATAATATATTATTTGAATTTTAACTTGTATGAAAATCAGAAAGAAATTTATAACAGTTTTATCATTGGTATCACAGGTATTAGTTTGGGAAAATAGAATTGCAGATTCTCCACTTTATGCAATTTTCTATTTTTACAATTTTTATGTAATAATCATTACTTTTATATTACATATTAAAGATTAAAATTGAAAAGTGGTATGCTGTGGTAATCATGTTCCTAAGTTCTTGCCTACTTGCCTGACTGATTTGAAAACTGAAATTTGAATGTAAGTACTTATAGCAGTTTTATTTATTATCACCAAAAACTGCAAACAACTAAGGTGTCCTTCAATAAGAGAAACAAATAAACAAACTGTGGTGCATCCATACGATGAAATATTATTCAGTGATAAAAATGAATGAGCTATCAAACCATTAAAAGATATGGTTGGAAATAAGAAAGTTCTGGGAAGAAAATGTTAACAATTATGGGGGTGTGTCAGCAGGACACAAGGGCCAACTGAAAGAGCTTTTAACCCATTTATGCTGGAGGTTGCAATTTTTTGAATTTTTGCATGAGTGAAAACTCAGACTTTGGTGATGACCTTGAGCAGTAGGATATAAATAACTCCCACATGCTTAGCGTTCCAATAATGGAACACTAGGCATAAATGAGTTAATGACCAGAGTGGGAATAACTTGAACAACAAAACAAATTCATATTGGATTGTAATCCAGATTACAAAATAAATATTCATGACTTCATATTTGTATTAATACATGGTTGAATAAGTAACTAAATAAAGAAGAAGAGATGAATCTGTGAATAAGAGTCCAAATAATATATGTCCATATTCTGACCATAAGCAGGTAGATCATAATTTCCCACATTATAATTGTAGCCTGGCTATAGTGATTCTTTCTACAGAATATAGCATGAAAAGTAGCAAAACAAACAAACAAACAAAAGGAGTAGCTTTACATAGGCGTTACCTGATAAACACTACCTGAACCAGATAATCAGGGCCAACACCAAGAGTGATAAATCATGTTGATAGTTGATACAGTTTATATAATTTGATGGAAGTGGCACATTACCCCTGTGGTCTACCTCTAAAAACTCATAGCCCCAATCTAATAATGAGAAAATCAATCAGATAAGTTCTACTTGATGGGCATCCTGCAAAATACTGACCAGTACTCCTCAAAGTTGTCAAGGACATCAAAACCAAGGGAAGTCTGAGAAACTGTTAGAATCAAGAGTAGCCTAAGGAGACACAACTACATGTAATATGTAATACTGGATGGGATTCTGCAACAGCAAGAGTTTACTGGGTTAAAATTAAGAAAATCTGTTAAATGTAATATTTCAAAAAGACCAGACTCCACTCAAAATTAGAACACATATAGTCTCAAAAATTTTTTTTTATTAAATTTTTTGCTTGAAGAGGAAATGGAGTTATTAGTGAGACAGTCAGTCCCTCTTCTCCCAGCTCTCAGATACCATCTATCTGTTTTTCAGTTCATGCTGATATGTCAAGAGGGTATCAAGTCATTTTCTTCGGACAGTAGCTCTGCTCAAGATTTTAGCTCATGGAAAAGAAATCTTTACTTTTTGATAAATTGATCATATGTAAAGGGAGATATCTTTTCCCATGACCCAAAGCAGATATTCTTTGTATTTTTCTTCACCCTCATCATAATTATCCCCTTCCTCTTTATTATCATAGTTATATATATATGTATATATAGTTCTCTTATACATACATATGTATACATAGTTTTTTATTCTTTATAAAGTGTTTTCACCTACTTTTCCTTGAAGAGGCTGGCCTTTTTGAAATAATAGGAATATAAGAAGTTACAAAAGCCAGTGAGATTGTGTGTGTGTATATGGGCACATCTATATTCACACATTAAACATGATTAAATATAGGCATGCAAATATATCTACATTTATAAATAATACATACTTATACACACTCATATTTAATATGTTATCAGTAAGTGTCTCTTGTACTCTCTTCCATTCTTTGGTCCAGTTTATGTATCCCCTATCAACATGTGAAGCCTTTAATTTGAAAATGACACAGATAAGCATATTAATTTGAGCCAATGTGTGCTAACATTATTTTAGAAACTGATGTTAGTGTATTACTGACATAGTATTAATAAACAAAACACCAGAAATGACTAATATCTTATGTAGTGAATGCTGCTTCTAAATGTATCAATTCGCGGCAATTAAACCTGCTGTTTAGAATGGTTTAATAAAAGACCTGAATTGGAAATAATTCTACCTAATTAATTTTAATAAAATTATTTCAATGAGTAAAATTTAAATAATGTAGGATAAATAGAGTATTTTCCTCAGAAACTTAAATGGATATCAAGCGGCATAAAATTTTTTTTCTTCAATTTCTGTTTATTTTCTTCTTTATTAACTACACAGAGGTAAGGTATAGTAAAGAGATGGATAGAGTAAAGGATTAGCTGTAAACAAATGTAGAATCATAAAATATTGAGGGTCATTGACTGAAGATCCACCTAAATATCAGATTTTAGCTAAGAAAATAAGACTTCAAATTTAGTTTTCATTGCACAGACATAAAGATAAATTAGAATATGAATTACAAGGAAAATAAACCCAATACAATTTGCTGAAATGTGGGTGGGGGAAAATTTTAATTATGACATGAAATTGACAAGCAGTCTCATTAACATGAAGAACAAGTAACTTGTAACTGGGTCTCATGAGATTGGAAATAGTTTGTCAGGAATTAATCTTTCTCAGGTTATCTATCTTTCTCTTACATATATGCACGCACACATGCACACACACACCCACACACACACCGTGGTCTCCCTTCCTTCCTTTTAGGAAATAGGAAATCCTTCCTTCCTTCCCTCCCTCCCTCCCTTCCTTCCTTCCTTCCTTCCTTCCTTCCTTCCTTCCTTCCTTCCTTCCTTCCTTCCTTCTCTCCTTCCTTCCTTCCTCCTTCCTTCCTTCCTTCCTTCTCTCCTTCCTTCCTTCTTCCTTCTTCCTTTCTCCCTCCCTCCCTCCCTCCCTCCTTCCCTCTCTCTCTTTTTGATCAGCTTGTTTATTGCATTCTCCTTCTTAGAAACCAGCTTCTCTGCTCACTCTTTGTATCATCTTTCCTAAAACTATATATTGAACATTGTTATGATTTGTCTTGACCTAAACTCTGGTCTCAAAGCTACTTGGATTTTTATCAATAAAGAAGCATTCCACTATGGGGTTTATAACTTTGTCTTCCATTTAAACTTCCCAAGTGGAAAAATCTACTGTGTCCATGGATTGTGTATTCCAGCCCTGTCCAGTGAAAATGTGTGGTCATATGTGCTGCCCTTTCTGGGAGCTATGTGGGGCAAACAATTGACCCTCATGATCTGGTACATTGCAGACAACTAATCCAAATCATTTAGCAATTTACTGTCTACTTCATTTACTAGTCATCATCCATAATTTGAATTTCTAAATTAAGTTTAGTCAATTACAAGTAGTTTTTGAGCACTTGTTATGGATCATCAGTCACCACTGTGTTAGACTCTGTGGAGATTACAAAGCAATCATAAGATATATTACTAGATTTAAGGGAGTTTGGAAAATAATTGATGAAGAAACCAACAATGCATTTGAGATAATCAGTGAACAATTAAATAGTTAATTTTGCAAAATAGAATGTAAGTATGGTAATTAAGTGATAGTAAAATTATAGGTGAATATAGTCGGAGAAAATTTTGTAGATTGGATAGGAATTAATATGTGCCTAGAATAATGGGTAGGGCTTTATGAATTTAGGAGAAAAGATAGTCAATATAATTGAAAGTCACACATGATTTAATCCTTTCTAAAGAGGATATTTAATATAAAAATGAAGGAGAACAGGGAAAAGAAGGAAATAAAGTTAGGTCAAGATTACAGAGGACTGTGAGAGTTTAACAGAGGAGACTTTTCTATAATAAAAACATAATAAAATAACACAAAAATAATACTGAAGCAGAGCCTGAAGTTACGCAGACCATCTGGAAGGTTAAAAATGAGATGAGAGCACTTATTTTGGTTTATGGTGATAGCTGTGAGTATTGAAAGATCCTGACCATATGAACTGTCATGTCATGTGAAGTTCTTGGACCAGGAGATTTATTTGAATTCTAGCCCTGGCTCTTGTCTGCTCTGGAAGTATGTCCTAGAGCAAACCATTTGCTTTCTCTAGGATTTAGCTCATCTTCACAATGATGTCTTCATCATCATATTCTCTGAGGTTTCTTCTAGCTTGAGACTGGTAAAGTTGATATAACCCATACTGAAGAAAGTCCTTACTATTAGAGTTTGTGACAGAAAGGATAAAAGAATAGAAGAGAGTGAAAACCCAGAGATCCCACTAATATTTCTAGCCTACTTTTATGAATTTAGAATCCAAACTTTTATTGTAAAAACTTTATGGGTTGTGTGGGATAGGTGCAGTAGTAAACATTTAACCCTAGAGCTGAAATATATGTTTAGTTTGTTTAAGAAAGGTAATTTGCTTACCACACTTTTCATATATTTTGGGTTTATATGTATTTTTACAGTGAAGCCATAGTGAAAAGGTAGTGTTTTTCTGTTTTTTGTAGTGCATTAGAAAATGTGGTTGTATGGGATTTTTGACAAAGTAGTTCTGTTATACTCTGGAAATTAGTTGTGAATTTCAGCAAAGCTGATTCCCTGCTGTGTGAAATGGGAAACCTGAAGAAGAAGAAAGATCTGTCAAGATAATAAGTGATCTCAATGCTTTGATTAACAGGCGGCCAGGTGTTAGATTTAATTGCCTCTAAAAAAAAAAAAAAGGGAAATTTTTCTTTTCAGTCTCACACTTCCTAATCATGGTGAACTTTTGCAGGAGGAAGAAAGGAAATGGTATACATGTTGAAAACATATTTTAAAGAAACATGTTCATGGTAGAGATTTAAATTATCATTTTTTCTCTTTTAATATATCTTATTATAAAATATATAAAACACAGAATAGAGAGTAATAAGCCAAACAATCACACTTATCCTATTCAATTTTCAAAATATTAACATTTATCAGGTTTACTTCAGATTAATTTCTTAAGAAGTGAAATACTACAGATCAAAGTGAAACACTCAGGATACCCACCTTGATATTATTCCTGTTTCTCTCTGATTAATTTAGTATCTTATATTCATTTTGTTCATCAGAGAGAGGGAGAGACAATGGCAACATATAACTTCTAGGTATTTACATATAAAAATATATAATATAACATTTTACATTGCATATTGATAATTTCTTTTGAATGAAGGTTTATATAATTTATAAAACTGATATTAGACTTTCATTTTAAATAATATTCTTGGGAATTATCTGTACAGATACAAATAACTCTATTTTATTGCAGGTATGAATATGACATCATTTATTCATTTTCTTTCTAATAAGCATTGGAGTTTTTTCTACTTTTTTTATTCATTATATGAACACCTCTGTTTATATTTCCATGAAGGTGTGTCAGAACTTCTTTATACCTCTACAGGTAGAGTGGCTGCTCTAAGAACACGTACTCTTCTATTTTACCTTTTACTAACCAATTGCTTCCAAAGAGATTTTATTATTATCCCACCAGGGTGTTATATGATTTCTTACTTTTTCATATCTCCACCATTAATTGAATGTTCCAATATTTAAATTTTGTCAACCTGTCATGTATTTCTTTTGAAAATCTCACTTTGCTTAATTTGCATTTTCTGCTTAGAGTGAAATTAAAATATTTTAGTCCATTTCTTGCCTATTCTGATTTCTTTTACTATAAATTGCACTTTTATCATCCTTGTCAATATTTCACTGAATTATATATCTTTCCATAATTAGTACTACCAGTATTTTAAAATAATTATTGATGCTTACTCTTCATTGTAATTTTCTTTGCAAATATCTTTTATGGTTTGAGTTTGAAAACTTTTAAATTCTTTTTTTTTTGCACACAAAAAGTTAAATGCACTCATATTTATTAATATTTCTTTTATATAGAATGCTTTTCATAAATTCTTTAAGACATATTTTTCCATCTTGAGGTCATAAAAATGTTGTCTTACATTTACTTGTTAAAATTTAAAATATTAAAATTTAAATATTAAAATAAATATTTAAGCTCATCTGAAATACATTATTTTCAATGTATGGCTAATACTTTACACAGTGCTAACCAATACCATTGGCTGAGTAACCTAGCATTTCCTATTAATTTTTAATGCTACTATCCTAAATCAGTTTATATATAAATATATCTCTCTTTCTGGGTCATTATTCTAATTTAGTAAGGTAAATCCTACTATCTTGTTCTTCTTCCAAATTACATATATATATATTACCAATTTCTAAATAAGTTTGTGTTGGGGTCTATATCAAAAAAATGGAATACATTAAAACATTGATTATAATTGCATTAATTTTATAGGTTAATTTAGAAATAATTTTGTCTCTGTGACACTAAATTATGTTTCCATTAACATAATATGTATCTTTATTTGGTCAGGTATTTTTCTGTTCTTGAATAATGCCTTTATATCTTTTATTAGACTCACACTTGGTAAATAGGAAAATTTTTATTATTATTAGATTTCCTAATTAGCTATTACTGAATTATAAAAATGCTACCATTATTTGAAGGTTGAACTTATACCAGAAAAACTGCTGAATGCACTAAATTTTATTGTCTTATCCTGACATTTTTATAGAAATTGTATTTTGTGCACATAGGGATCATATTTACCTCTTTATTTTCAAGTATTATACGTTTAATTTATCTTTATTTGTCTTAAAACCCTGACTAGAATTTATTGTAACATTTTGAGGGATTTTTGGAGATTGTTTGGGATTTTTCTACACAGATATTTATATCAGTTGCAGATAGGGAATGTTTTATTTCTTCCTTTCTGATCTCTGTGCCTTTTATTTCTCTTTCATGCATTATGATGCTCATCAGAACTTCTGTTCATATGTTAAATGCCACTAGTGACAGTAGACATCTTTGCATTTTTCCTGATCTTACGGAGAAAATATTCAGACTTTCGCAATTATATATGATGTTATTTGTAGGATTTATGAGGATGGTTTTTATCTCTTAGAAGAATTTCCCCTATACTTCTAGTATTCTGAAAGTTTTTATATTATGATTAAGTTTTGAATTTTTTCAAATGCGTTTTCTGAAAAATGTGAAATGTTCATGTTATTTTTTTATTTATCTTGCTAATATGGTGAATAACAGTAATTGGTTTTAAGACATTCAACCATCCTCACATACCTGGAATAATCCCAAAAGTTTCAACATCTCTGTTGGAGAAAAATGCTACGTTTTCTAGATTGTTGTTTTATAAGCATCTTTGTTAAAAAAAAAAAAAAAAAAGAGAGAGAGAGAACCCCTTTTCACCAATACAAAATTCAATCAGCTATTGTATTCCCTTGGGCTAGTAGGCTTATCTTTACATATTTCACATCCTTGCAACTTTCAAGAGTATAGAGCTATTGTGTCAATTATCTTTTTGCCCATATAAATCTATTTCTTTTTACCTAAATAATTGGTCCTGTCTTCTAGGATATCCTGAATCTCAACTTCTCTAAAGAATCTAAACAAGTTTTCATTATGTCTGTACCTTGATGTGTTCATAATTATGCAGTTAGGCAAATTGAGGTCTAGCGTTTGTTATCTTGTCATTTTATGTACTTAAGTTTTGCCTTCTGCTTTGGTTCCACCTAAGGTAAAATAAAATAAGGGTGTATTACTCAATGTTGTTTAAAGCATTCTAGTTGATACCAATATGCAGACAAGTCTTAGAACCAAAGCTGTCCCAAAGCAGTGGTTCTTAAATTTCAGCATGTGAAGGAATCATCAGGAGGGCTTGAAAAAATGCAAATTTCTGGGCTCAATCTCCAGAGTTTCAGATTTGGTAGAAATTTAGATGTGCAGACCCAATTATTTGCATTTATAATTAGTTTACAGGTATTCCTGATGCTGCTGGTCTGGGGACCATACTTCAACACAGTGGTCCCAAATAAATTTTGTCTAGTATTAGTGTTCCACTAAAGAATACTGAAAAGAAAGTATTGCACAGTAAGAGTGAACGGAAGATGTCTTATTATAACAATTACACCATAAGAGCAATGAAATTTGTTGGTGTTTTGCTTTTAACAAAACACTTATTTGGTGTAAAAGTGATCTTGTGAGTTAGATATTAATTCCATATTTATTTTCTCAAAACTGAAAGTTAGAACTCATAAAGCTGAGGACATTCTCCAAAGTTGCCCTGTAAATAAGCTGCAGATTGGGTCTTGAATCTAGGCCTTCTCACCATGTATTTCTGTACTTCATTTAATATACTAAAGCAAATGCTTATATATATATGTGTGTGTGTGTGTACATATATATAAAATTGTATTTTATCCCATCAGCAAGCTCACAAGATGAGAAGGTGTTAATTTCTTCTTTATATAGATGTAGAAATTGATGCACAGAAAAATAATTACCCTGACATGAGTAGTCTCCAGCCTTGACTTCAACTGTTGTGACATTTTGGGTTACCATGTTTCAGTGGCATGCCAAGGTAGAAGGCAGTGGGAGTGACCCACACCTAGTACAAGCAGAAAATGAAGATATTGTGTTAAATAATTTAAAAGCAACTTAGTTAATCTGCTTTTTATTATCACCACCTGTTGGAAATTCTGTGCAATGTCAATGATAAAATTCTCCTGCTAGAGTGGAATGCTCAGACTATCCCCATGTCCTATATCCCACTACTGTGTTTCATAAGAAATATTATTTTCCAATAAGATTATGGGCAGGCCTCATTTTGCAAGCTTCCAAAATACACAAATTATAGGGACAGAATTAGCTAAATAATCAGTGCCCCCAATAACATGGCTTAAATTTCAATTAGAATAGTGTATTATTATAAATGTGAATAACTGAATAATTGCCAGGTGTCCAGTTCACAGATCACTGTCTAAATATCAGTTGTACACGTACCCAGTGACCAATCATGTCACCCTTTTCTAGGACAGCCAGTATCTGGTCACAACACATTGGTTATGCAGTTCACACACAGACAGCAAAGCATACAGTTGTTCTGCCTCCTTGACTCTTAGTGGCAAAGTCACATGAAATTTTACAAAAATACACAATTGAAAGAGGAAATTGGTCAACAAAGATGAAAGTGCAGCAAAGATATAAAAAGTGGTAACGCTGGAAGTGAAGTTCAAATAGAATATAAATGAAGTTATAGATTCAGTGGCTGACTGGTGATATTCACACTGCTGCTATTCAGAAAGTTTATATATGCTGAAAGAGGAACTGAGTAAAGATGAATTTATCAACAAAAATGAGGAATATGAGAGTAACAATAAGGATGAAGATTTCTCAGAATGTGACACTGACAAAAACTTCACAATAAGGGAATTCTAGGAGACTTTTTTTTACATTGAAAATATGAAAGATAACATGTAGGAACCTGATACAAACTTAGAAAAAAGTATGACAATTCACCAAGGTGTAGAAAAGATGTCTATCCCATCTTGTTAAATTATTCTGTAAGAAGAAGATGAGTACTGTCCAAATAAATTTGATCAGATTTTCACAAAGAAATAAACATATTAATTCTTAATGTTTTAATAGTTTAAACTACAATGTGCTAAATATATTTTTATCTTAAAAATCTTTAGATATTTGTAATCAATAGTAAGAGATTTAAATGTTTTGCAAAGCTCTAAAAGGTTGGGGAACAAAATATTTAAATGATAACTTTTCTCATTGATTGTTAAGATCCATTCACAAGGTTTCAGCTTTCAGGTGTTCTCTATGATCTCTCACTATTGTTCAAAGTAAGAACTTTTTAACCTGTAGTAATTATTATCAAAAAAGTCTTTATTCTTTGTAAAGGGAGTTGACTGTATTCATGACAGTCATTAATCTCTATTGGTAGGAAAAGGAAAGAGAGAGTTTAATTTCTTATTGAAGCCATCCTATTTTGATTTTATGAGTAATGTTTTGGATTCCTGGCAAAATTTCATTAGCTAAGAAGTAAGTTCAACTTTATCAATTATTAGTGGGAGCAATGTTTTAAATGAAATACTTCAAGCTCACATAAAACTATGGAAAAAATTAACAAAAATCAATTTCAATGTTAACATTGTGCCATATTTGCTTTATATTATCACCTTTAAGGAATAAAACTCTATACTCATTGTAGCTGAAACTTTATATTATTCCTTTTTCACTCAGAAGTAGTAACTACCCTAAATTTGGTATGCATTGAGAGGAGTAATGTTTGTGAAAAATATGTTTGAAAGGAGCATGAGCTTTTGAAGGAGACAAGCTATGTTTACATATGGGATCTACCACATCATAGCTGGAGGCAAGTTATTTAACTTCTTTGAGCTCCAGTTTTCTCATGTACAAAATGGGAAAAATCCTATCTCACAGAGTTGTGTGAGAATCAGAAATAATTGATATAAAGCTTTTCACACTTAAGAAATTCAATATACGATGGTTATTAATGCTGCTGTTATTGTTTTGTCTACTGTCCACTTAAGAACATTTAAAATAGAGAGATAGATGTAAGGTTTCCTGACATAGCTTGTTGTTTCTCTTAAGCTAACCCACAGCTCTTCCCCTAATCACATGGAGTTATTCCTCACTTTATGTTATCTTCCAGTTCTGAAAGCAGCTGTGGCTAAGCGGCTCACTGCAGTCTCAGAAACAGTTCTGCCCTGAAGCTGACAGTAGCCTTACAGCAAATAATAATATAAAGTGAAGTTCTGGGTTGGGAATTCTGCATTAAAGAGAAAATAATTCTGTATAATTATTGAAGGTTGGATCCCTTGTCAGCTTCTATACGTGTCAGACAATTTACCATCTGCAGCATTATTCCCCCTGCCTCCAAAGTTGTGAGACAGAGTTTGCTGAACGCATTTGTTTGGTATCAAGTTTTTTTGCCCTCTTCTTGTCACCACCCTATAGTCTTGTTTAAATAGGAAAAAAAGGGAGACATCCCACAACATCCCTGGCACTGGAAGATGTGTTTCAGCACCAACACAGCCAGAGGGGAATTTTTAACATTTTCTTTCTCAAAGCAGGCATGCTTTGTTTCCTCCTATAGACTTCATTGGCAGTCTGGGCCCATTCCAACTAATCAATAAATAAAGCTCAGTTAAGCCACATTTATTTCCAGAAGCAAATAGCAATCAGTGCATTACTGTGGGAGCTCAGGCCCTGTCCATCAGCTGAATCAGTAAACAATGAAGGTTGGGGCTTTGAGACTTCAATGGGAAGGGAAACTGCTGCCTCAAAGGCAGAAATGGACTGGATCACATAGATGTATCATTCTGCTTAACTATCCAGAGAATAAGTTCAACTCTGCATTTTACTTAAAATGAATAGGTACCTACTTTTTTGGTCTTCTTTTACCAAGACTGTTTTTTGTTTTATTTTTTAATGCTTTTGTAGCGGTTAACAACTTTAAAAACATTTGATAATTATATACGATTTTAGGTACTTTCACATATTTTATCTCATTTAAATGATACCTGTACTAAATAAAACAGAGCACAAGTTTACAGTGGTGACAAGCTGTATGTTAATACTCAATTATCAGTTTATTAAAATAATTTATTTGCTTGATTTGTCTTTCGAACTACATTGTAGTCTGAAAGGCACAGAGCAAGTCTCATTCAACTCGTATCCTTCACAGAATTTTGCTTGGTAGTTGCTCAGGAAATATTTATTTATGGAATGAACAGACTAAAGAGTTAAGATTAATTTAGAGATTCTCAGAAGTATTTATCTGATTTTCACAATCTTGCTCTCTAAAAGTAAACTCACTTGATTTTTATTTTAATGTAGTAGAATCAGAGACACTGCTACAAAATAGCTCAATGAGCTTTGGCAAGCCATTTCACTTATTTGGGTTTCATTTACTTCATGAAAGGGGAGGAAAAGATGATTAGAATGAGAATGTCTCTTCTAGTTGTAAAATTTTGGATAATTTCCTTTGGAAAGAGCTGGAACAAAGTTTGCTTTCTTCAAAATGTAACTCTTAAGCATTTTTTGTTCTAATGGTACCATGTGACATATCACTGCGGGTCAAATGTAGAGATACAAGGTATAATAAGGCTAAGAAAGAGCTAATTATCCTTTTCTGAAAGCCCAGAATCCTTGGCACCACCTAAGCATCATCAACAAATACAATAATGACCATGCCATGATTTCTTAGGCAGCAATTACATTAGCAGAGTACCACTGAGAATCAGGATTTCAATAAAAGATGGACTTTCTTAGCTGTTGTAATTTAAAAAGTTGTATATAGAATTATTTGTTTATAATTAACCTCTCATCCTAGATTGCATATCCCATGAGGGCAAGAATACATGTCTCTTGTTTCCCACAGGATGGTGTCTGTAACATTGAATGCACTCACTGTGTGTACATATTATGATATGAATATACACTAAAACTCAAACACTGGTTTACATGCCATATTTGGTAGATTTTGATACATTCAAATATTTTAACTTATATTCACAGACATACAATATAAGTGGAATTCCTGAGTGGAACCATAAACCTGCTGCTTCACACCCTAGAGTTGTGTATTCACAAGTCAATATGTAGCATTAGTTCAATAGCAAATCAATGCTCCAAGCTGCCGTGGAGAATGACTGTTTATATTTTAAGCCCTCAGGTGCTTCCTAACAATGAGTTCTGTATATCTCATGGAGCCTTTTTTTTTTTTTTAAGTCAGAGTACCAAAACACTTATTTTTAAAATCTAGTGAAAATCAATCTAGCTCTTATTTTTTCACTTGAAGAGAAACATACACACAAAAATGTCATACATGTATGTTTCTGTCATTAACTGCATCATGGGAGAATGGCACTGAGATGCTAGCATAGGAGTTGCTCATTTCAAACATCATTTTGGCTTCAGTATGGTGAATAATTTGGCAAGAAGCAAATCAAAATGCAGAGGGACCAGAGAGAATGCATAAGCAATAAGTAGTTCATGCAAGAACTGACTGTAGTGGGGGCAGTTAGTGGCCCATAACTGTGAAGTGGAAAGAAGCAGGTATATTTGAAAGATTTCTGGATTGCAGAAGTCATTGTGCTTGGTGATTGGTAGGGTGTAGAGTGTAAGGAAAGTTTAAAATATGACTTTAGTGTATCTGATTTGAGGTTTATAAAGGTCAGTTGAAGTAATTTACATGCAAAGTTTGATGTATTATCTATTAATTTAAACTTACTAGTCTGAATATTCAAATTTTTCATTATCACTTTTTTTTGTTGTTTACTTCTTGGGACATAATCAAGAAGATGTATTTAAGGCACTGTTTATTTTTTCTTTGTTATTTAGGAGTAATATTTCATTTTATAACTTTCATTTATTATAAATAATACTGATTTTTACTGAATTTTCTAAATTGTTAAAAATCAATGCTTTTTTCTCTTTACCTCTATTTGCAAAAGAAAAAGATGTGCTAGGTATTTCTTTGATGCATTATTGTTTTTATCATTTATTATAAGAATCTTTGTCTGGCCGGGCGCGGTGGCTCAAGCCTGTAATCCCAGCACTTTGGGAGGCCGAGACGGGCGGATCACGAGGTCAGGAGATCGAGACCATCCTGGCTAACACTGTGAAACCCCATCTCTACTAAGAAATACAAAAAACTAGCCGGGTGAGGTGGCGGGTGCCTGTAGTCCGAGCTACTCCGGAGGCTGAGGCAGGAGAATGGCGTAAACCCGGGAGGCGGAGCTTGCAGTGAGCTGAGATCAGGCCACTGCACTCCAGCCTGGGCGACAGAGCGAGACTCTGACTCAAAAAAAAAAAAAAAAAAAATCTTTGTCATTTACCAATAACATTTTAAAGAAATATATTTCAATTTTAACATGTTTTATTTTACTTTAGTTAAATATTTGTACTCTTCTTTTTATATTTTTCCATAATTTTTTATAAAAAGCATGTTTTTTTATATTTTTCCCAGTGATTTTTAAACATGTCACGAGTTTTCTTTAAGTGTTTTCAAAACATTGTTGAATCTATATTCTCTGATTATCAAAATAAGAAAATAAAATATATATTTTTATTCTTCTTCAAAGATAAGGAATTAATATATTCTATACTGATGATGGCAAACATGGGCTGATTAGGAGAATCACCTCAGAAGCTTTTAAAAATCCTGATGCCCTGGCCATACCCGCTATCAATTAAATCACACATTTCAGAGTGGAAGCCAGGAATCCATATTAAAAAAAAAAGAAAGAAAAGAGAATTACATCATCATGGCTGACTGGAGGCAGGACTAGATTGCAGCTCCTGACAGAGCAACATTCGGAGGTTCTCATTGTGATTTTTATCTCTAGATTGACTGCAATAACAAACCAGCAATCCCGAGAGGACCCACAGACCCTCTGAAGGAATTGGACGGCTTCTGGAGGACCTGGGAGACATCTCAAATACTGTGAGTGCACCAACTACAGAGGTAGGAAAGGGAGAGCCTCCTCTCCCAAACACACACCCTTACTGCAGAACCTGAACGTTTGTTTGCGGGAGAAGTTTCCTACCTTAACTAAGAGCTGAGTCAATTTAGAAAGCCAAGTGAATTCAGGGGTAGAGAAAGGAGCAGAAAGAGGAAGGAGCTTGCTGGGTTCCCAAGCAGGCCATTTCTGCCTGGCACCACAGGAATCCATCAGGAGGGCATCCAGAGGAGCGGGGTGGGGTGGGTGGGGGGGGCGGCAGGGGTGTGGGGGAGGGTGGGGGGTGGGGGTGGGGGAGTGGGAGAGTGGGGGGTGGGAGTTGGGGGGTAAAACTCCACAGGGAGAAGGAATTCTCTAGTTGAACTGTGTGACAATTTGAATGGGGTGAGAAGCCTCCTGGCCGGAACTCCAAATCTGGTATGCAGATTCCACAGGCTGGGGAACAACTAAGCCCTTTCTTTCATAGCTGGGAGGTGAGTAGCCCGGGGCAAGTTTTCAAGCCTCACTTACCCACACCTGGAAACAGACTCAGGGCTGTTAGGAGGGGTCTCAGTGGGAGTGAGACGAGCCCTTTGGTTGTGGGAGCTGGGTGAGGCCTGTGAATGTCAGCTTTCCCCACTTCCCTGACAACTTGCATGACTCAGCAGAGGCAGCCATAATCCTCCTAGGTACACAACTCTAGTGACCTGGGAACCTCACCCCCATCCCCCACAGCAGCCCCAGCAAGACCCGCCCAAGAAGAGTCTGAACTCAGACACACCTAGCCCTGCCCCAACCTGATGGTCCTTCCCTACTCACCCTGGTAGGGGAAGACAAAGGGCATGAGTTCTAGGACCCCACCCACCAGTGGTTCCTTTTCATACTACCACAGCTGATGCTCTCTGGAAAGCACCACCTCCTGGCAGGAGGCCAAACAGCACAAATATAGAGTATTAAACCACCAAAGCTAAGATCTCTCACAGAGTTTATTGCACCCTCCTGCCACCTCCACTGGTACAGGCATTGGCATCCACAGCTGAGAGAGACCCATAGATGGTTCACATCACAGGACCGTGTGCAGACAACACCCAATACCACCCCAGAGCTGGGTAGACCTGCTGGGTGGATAGACACAGAAGAGAAACAGCAATTACTCCTGTTTGTCTCACAGAAAGCTACATCCATAGGAAAAAGGGGAGAGTACTGCATCAAGAGAATGTTAGATGAGTTTCTTTTCAAAGGATCAATATGTCAGTATGTTCAATTCTTTGCCTTCTACTTTTAAACTTAACTTCCTCATAAAGCAGCCTTTTTCAATTACCTGCTCTATCCTGACTCATTCCGATTAGCTGCTCCACCCTGACTCATTCCAATTACCTGCTCTGTGATAACCATTTTTCCTGCCAAACCACTCACTCCATTACTGTCTTTAAATTAGCCAATCAGAATTAGTTTAGCCTGTGCGGTCTAACCCCAGCCAATAGGGGAATGACATAGCAGCAGGGGCCACGTGTGTCAGTGATAAGAACCCCTTCCCCTCCCTTGTCCAAGTGTGTGCTCACCATTGCTCCATCTGAAAGGGTGCACCCTTCTATAGAAGTAACTTGCCAGGCTGAGAATTAAAAATAAAATTTTATATTCAAGTGCTATTTCTTTTGTGGCACCAAAACTTTATTTATAAGAGGAATGCCCTGTGGGAAAAAGGAATCTGAATAACAACCTTCAGCCCTAGACCTTCCCTCTGACAGAGCCTACCCAGGTGAGAAGGAACCAGAAAACCAACCCTGGTAATATGACAAAACGAGGCTCTTCAACACCCCCTCCAAATCACATTATTTCACCAGCAACAGCTCCAAACCAAGAAGAAATCCCTGATTTACCTGAAAAAAAATTCAGGAAGTTAGTTATTAAGTTAATCAGGGAGGCACCAGAGAAAGGTAAAGCCCAACACAAGGAAATCCAAAAAACTCTGCAAGAAGTGAAGGGAGAAATATTCAAGGAAATAAATAGCTTAAAGAAAAAACAACATAAAATTCAGGAAACATTGGACACACTTACAGAAATGCAAAATGCTCTGGAAAATCTCAGCGATAGAGTAGAACAAATAGAAGAAAGAAATTCAGAGCTTCACAACAAGGTCTGCGAACTAACCCAATCCAACAAAGACAAAAGAAAAAGAATAAGAAAATATGAACAAAGTGTCCAAGAAGTCTGAGATTATGTTAAACGACCAAACCTAAGAATAAGCGGTGTTCCTGAAGAAGAGAATTCCAAAAGCTTGGAAAACATATTTGGGGTGATAATCGAAGAAAACTTCTCTGGCTTTGTGAGACATAGACATCCAAATACAAGAATCACAAAGAACACCTGGGAAATTCTTTGCAAAAATATCATTGCCTAAACACATTTTCATCAGGTTATCCAAAGTTAAGATGAAGGAAAGAATCTTAAGAACTGTGGACCAGGGAACCTATAAAGGAAATCCTATCAGATTAACAGCAGATATTTCAGCAGAAACCCTACAAGCTAGAAGGGATTGAGGCCCTATCTTCAGCTTTCTCAAACAAAACAATTATCAGTCAAGAATTTTCTATCCAGAAAAACTATGCATCGTATATGAAGGAAATATACAGTTTTTCTGAGACAAACACATGCTGAGAGAATTCACCACTACCAAGCCACCACTACTAGAACTGCTAAAAGGAGCTCTAAATCTTGAAACAAATCCTGGAAACACATCAAAACAGAACTCTTTAAAGGATAAAGGATAAAGCACACAGGACCTATAAAACAAAAATTCAATTTAAAAAGCAAAAACAAAAAAACAAAACCAAAGTACACAGGCAACAAATAGCATGGTGAATGCAACAGTACCTCACATTTTAATACTAACATTGAATGTAGAGACCTAAATGCTCCGCTTAAAAGATACAGAAACACAGAATGGATAAAAATTCACCAACCAACTATCTGCTGCCTTCAGGAGACTCACCTATCACATAAAGACTCACATAAAGTAAAAGGGTGAAAAAAGGCATTTCATGCAAATGGACACCAAAAGAGAGCAGGGTTAGCTATTCTTATGTCAGACCAAAAAAAAAAAGAAACTTCAAAGCAACAGCAGTTAAAAGAGGGACATTACATAATGGTTAAACGCCTTGTCCAATAGGAAAATATCACAATCCTAAATATAAATGCACCTAACACTGGAGTTCCCAAATTTATAAAACAATTACTAATAGACCTAAGAAATGAGATAGACAACAACCCAATAATAGTTGGAGACTTCAAGGATTTAAACTATGCCTTGGAATAAATGGACTTAACAGATATATACAGAACATTTAATCCAACAACCACAGAATACACATTCTATTCAACATCACATGGAACTTTCTCCAAAACAGACCATATAATAGACCATAAATGAGCCTCAGTGAATTGAAGAAAATTGAAATTAAATCAAGCACTCTCTCAGACTACAGTGGAATAAAACTGGAAATCAACTCCAAAAGGAACCTTCAAAATCCTGCAAATACATAGAAATTAAGTAACCTGCTCCTGAATGAGCACTGGGTCAAAACAAAACTCAAGATGGAAATTAAAAAATTCTTTGAACTGAATGACAATAATGATACAACCAACCAAAACCTCTGGGATATGGCAAAGGTGGTGCTAAGAGGAAAATTCATAGCCCTAAATGCTTACATCAAAAAGGCTGAAAGAGCACAAACTGACATTCTAAGGCCACACCTCAAAAAACTAGAGAAACAAGAACAAACCCAACCCAAATCCAGCAGAAGATAGGATTAACCAAGATCAGAGAAGAACTAAATGAAAACTGAAACAGAAAACACAATAAAAAACTGAAAAAGCTGGTTCTTTGAAAAGATAAATAAAATTGATAGATCATTAACAAAATTAACCAAGAAAAGAAGAGAGAAAATCCAAATAACCTCACTAAGAAACAAAACAGGAGATTTTATAACTGACACCATTGAAATACAAAAGATCATTCCAGACTACTATGAACACCGTTATGCATATAAATTTAAAAAATCTAGAAGAAATGGATAAATTCCCAGAAAAATACAAACCTTCTAGCTTGAATCAGGAAGAATTAGATACCTTGAACAGACCAATAACTAGAAGCAAGATTGAAATGATAATTTAAAAAAATACCAACAAAAAATGTTCAGAACCAGATGGATTCACAGTAGAATTTTACCAGACATTCAAAGAATTGATATCCATCCTTTTGACACTATTCCACAAGATAGAGAAAGAAGAAACCCTCCCTAATTAATTCTATAAAGGCAGCATCACCCTACTACCAAAACTAGGAAGAATATAACCAAAAAAGAAAACTACGGACTGATATCCTTGATGAATATTGATGCTAAAATCCTTAATGGAATACTAGCTAACCAAATCCAACAACATCAAAAAGATAATCCACCATGGTCAAGTGGGTTTCATATCAGGGAAGCAGGGATGTTGTAACATCCACAAGTCAATAAATGTGATACACCACATAATAAGAATAAAAAACAAAATCACATGATCATCTCAATAGATGCAGAAGAAGCATTAGACAAAAATCCAGCACTACTTTATGATTTAAACTCTCAGCAAAATCAGTTAACAAGGGACATAACTCAGTGTTATATAAAAGCCACCTGTGGCAAACCCACAAACAACCTAATACTAAATGGAGAAAAGTTGAAAGCATTCCCTCTGAGAACTGGAACATCCACTCTCACCACTCTGCTTCAACATAGTACTGGAAGTCCTAGCCAGAGCAATCAGACAATACAAAGACTTAAAGGTCATCCACATTGGTTAAAAGGAAGTCAAACTGTCACTGTTCATTGTCGATATGATTGTTTACATTGAAAACCCTAAAGGCTCCTCCAGAGAGCTCCTAGAACTGATAAAAGAATTCAGCAACCGGCCGGGCGCGGTGGCTCAAGCCTGTAATCCCAGCACTTTGGGAGGCCGAGGCGGGCGGATCACAAGGTCAGGAGATCGAGACCACAGTGAAACCCCGTCTCTACTAAAAATACAACAAAAAAATTAGCCGGGCGCGGTGGCGGGCGCCTGTAGTCCCAGCTACTCGGGAGACTGAGGCAGGAGAATGGCGGGAACCCGGGAGGCGGAGCTTGCAGTGAGCCGAGATCGCGCCACTGCACTCCAGCCTGGGCAACAGCGTGAGACTCCGTCTCAAAAAAAAAAAAAAAAAAAAAGAATTCAGCAACCTTTCTGGATACAAGATTAATGTAAACAAACCAGTAGCTCTTCCACGCACCAACAGCGACCAAGCAGAGAATCAAATCAAGAACTCAACCCTGGCCAGGCGCGCTGGCTCATGCCTGTAATTCCAGCACTTGGGAGGCCGAGGTGGGCAGATCACAAGGTCAGGAGATCGAGACCATCCTGGATAACATGGTGAAACCCTGTCTCTACTAAAAATACAAAAAAAATTAGCCAGGTGTGGTGGCGGGCACCTGTAGTCCCAGCTACTCGGGAGGCTGAGGTTGCAGTAAGTAGAGAAAAAAACTTAAGACTTGCTGTATTTGATATATTTTAATGTTTAAATTTTGCAATGAAACCAAACTTGCACAAAAAGAGAGCCAGAGAAAAGAGGTAAGGGAAAAGAAAAATAGTCAAATTGGTTGAATCCCAACACCCAAAGACAACCTCTGTTAACGAAAAATCTGTATCGTCAATTTAACTTCTCTCCCTATCATATAGATGTCATAAATTTAGTTAATCACATTCCTCAAATTAAAATTGAATGGGTTTACAACACTGTTGCATCAACACCATAACAAACATGAAAAAATGCTCAACATCACTAACAATCAGGGAAATGCAAATTAAAACAATAATGCGATACCACTTTACTCCTGCAAGAATGGCCATAATCAAAAAATCAAAAATCAGCAGATGTTGGCATGGATGTGGTGATCAGAGAACATTTCTATACTGCTGGTGGGAGCATAAACTGGTATAGCCACTACAGAAAACAGTGTACAGATTCCTTAAATAACTAAAAGTAGAACTGCCATTTGATCCAGCAATCTCACTACTGGGTATCTACCCAGAGGAAAAGAAGTCATTACATGAAAAAGATACTTGCACATGCTTGTTTATAGCAGCATAATTCAAAATTGCACAATCGTGGAGAGCCAACCCAAATGCCTCTCAATCAATGAGTGGATAAAGAAACTATGGTGTGTGTGTGTATGTGTATATATATAAAATTATATATGTAGCATTATATATAATAAATATATATTAGATAAATATATATGAAATACATTATAATGTATATATAATATATAACATTATTTGTATATATAATATATAATAACATTATATATATTTATATATATATACATAAAATGGAATACTACTCAGCCATAAAAAGGAATGAATTAACAGCATTTGCAGTGACCTGGATTAGACCAGAGACTATTATTCTAAGAGAATTAACTCAGGAATGGAAAACCAAACATTGTATGTTCTCACTGATATGTGAGAGCTAAGCTTTATAGCTTATGCAAAGGCATTAGAATGATACAGTGGACTTTGGGGACTTGGGGGGAAGAGTGGGAGAGCGGCGAGGGATAAAAGACTACAAATATGGTGCAATGTATACTGCTTGGGTGATGGGTGCACCAAATTCTCACAAATCACCCCTAATGTACATATTCATGTAACCAAATACCACCTGTACCCCAATAACTTATTGAAAAACAAAAATAAAAAAATTTTAGAAAAAAAAAAAAAGAATTCCTCAAGTGATTTCAATGGTCTGCTACCAGAAGCATCATTTCCTCTCCTCTCTCAGGTTTCTTAAGGTCCTTTTCAAGGCATCTCACAAATCCAATCTAAATATTTTGTTCCAAATCTATTACAATAACCTACTCCAAAATTTGGTATCTTAAATTGGTAATCATTTTATTATATCTCAGTGTGCCATAGGTTAGGAATTTGGGCAATGTTCAATGGGGTGAACTTTTCATTACATGTAACATCGTAGACATGACATGGGGTTATTCTGATGGCTTTTGGCTGGTCTGGAGGATCCAGATGGCTTTACTCACACATCAGGGAGCTTGGCAGAAATGACTAAAAGGCTGGAGTCAACAGAATTTATATAGCAGGGTATCTAATTGTGGCCTCTCTAGTGTATTTTTGTTATGTTCGTTTGGTATAACATTGTAGAATATTCTTTACTGGAGATATTAAAATATTTTGCTATAATTTTAATAGAAAAAAGCATAATTTTTAATTTTTATAGAAAATGTCCATTGAAATGAAATAGTGTTCACTTTTATACTCAGATATTTTTGTTTGTATTTTCTAATTCTGGAATTTTTAAAAGTATGTCTTTATTGCTACTTCTGTGTGAAATATTCTGATTTCTCTCACATAAAGCCTTTTATTTTTAAAAATAAAACTTTAATTAAAATAAAACATACATAGGGTCACATGAATTATAAGCACACTGCAATTTGAATTTTCAGAATGTGAATTACCCAAGAAAAAAGGAAATATACATCCATACAAAGATGTGTACACACATGTTCATACCAGCTTTTTATTTTAAATAATAGACCAAACTGGAAACTATCCAAAGGTTTATCAGCAGATGAAAGTATAAACCTCTGTGGTCCATCCATACATACTATTATATGAATATAGTACTAGTATACAAAATGCTAGTATATAATGTACCTAGTATACCTTCTACTATTTAGCAAGAAAACAATAAAGTATTGATGCATGCAACGATATAGATGAAAATTATACTGATGGTAAGAATTTAGTCAAAAAAGAATACATACTCAATGATTGCATTTACATAAAACTTTAGAAAATGCAAATATTTCTCTATAGTGATGGAAAGTAAATCAGTAAGTGCTTATCTTTAGAGTGGAGGGGAAAGGTAGGAGAGAAGAGTGCATTCACTAACTTGAGTGTAGTGATAGTCTCATTGGTCTGTACGTATGTCAAAACGTATTAACTGGTATGATTTAAATATTTGCGTTTGTTATAAGCTAGTTACACACCAGTAAAGTTTTGTTTTGAAATGTACAGATCTGTATAATGTGCATCCAGATGAAGAAACAGAATGTTACCTATACCAGAGAAGCCCCCTTCATGTCTCCTCCCAGTCACTGTCTTCCTCCGTATCATCAAGGTAACTGTATCTGGATTTCTAACCCCTTAGATTAGTTACATCTATTTTTAAACTTTGTATAAATTTAGTTATATAATATGTGCATTCTTCTGGTTTAATTTGCACAGCATTATGTTTGGGAGATTTATCTAGATGTTGGATTTGTTAATTCTTATGACTGTTTTATTCAACCTTATTGGGTTTTATTAACAAAATTTATATGTCAGTTATCCTGTTGACATGTGGCTATTATGAATCATGCTGCTATGAACATTCTTATGCATGCATTTTGACTGTTTTTCTCTTATATACATGTTGAAAAGTGAAATTGATAAGTGATAGTGTGTATATCACATGTCAGATATGTGTTTAAATATTTAAAAAGTGCCAAATTGTTTTTCAAAGTGCTTATATTATTTTTATCCCAATCAATGGAGTTTGAGAGTTGAAGTTCCTCTATATCCTTACCAACACGTGATCTGGTCAGTCTTTTTCATTAAATTTTTTGTGTGTGTTAGTCTTTGCATGCATTTTCATTCATCTTTTTTTTTTTTTTTTTTCCTTTTTTATTTTTAAACTTATTTTAGGTTTAACAATACATGAGCAAATTCGTTATATAGATAAATTATACATCATGGGGGTTTGATATATTGATTATTTCATCACACAGGTAATAAGCATAGTAACTAATAGGTACTTGTTCAGTCCTCACCCTCCATCCTTCACCCTCAAGTAGGCCCCAGTGTCTACTGCTTCCTTCTTTGTGACCACATGTCCTCAATGTTTAGCTCTCACTTAAAAGTGAGAGCATGCAGTATTCTCTTTTGTGGCTGTGGAGTATTCCATGATATACATATACCACATTTTCTTTATCCAGTCCAGTACTGATGGGCATTTACATTGATTCCATGTCTTTGTTACTGCGAATAGTGCTTTGATAAACATATGCATGCACGTCTTTATGGTAGAACAATTTCTATTTCTTTGAAGATGTACCAATAATGGGATTACTGGGTCAAATGGTAGAGTTTAAGCCAAACTGCTTTGCACACTGGCTAAACTAATTCACATTTCTACCAGCAGATATAAATGTTCCCCCTTCTTTACAACTTCACCAGCACCTGTTATTTTTTGACTTTTTAATAATAACCATTCTGACTGCTGTGAGATGGCATCGTGTTGTGGTTTTGATTTACATTTATCTTATGATCAATGTTGAGCATTTTTTTTGTATGCTTGTCGGCCATGTGTATGTTTTCTTTTTAAAACTGTTTGTTCATGTCCTTTGCCCACTTTTTAATGGAGTTGTTTAATTCTTGCTTGGTTAATTTGTTTAAATTCCTTACAGATTCTGGATATTACACCTTTGTTGGACACACAGTTTGCAAATATTTTCTCCTATTCTGAAGATTATCTGTTTACTTTGTTAATAGTTTCTTTCGCTGGCAGAAGCTCATTAGTTTAATCCCATTTGTCGATTTTCGTTCATGTAGCAATTGCTTTTGAATCTTTGTCAGGAAATCTTTGCTAGAGCCTATATCCGGAATGATATTTGTAGGTTTACTTCTAGCATTTTTATAGTTATATGGTTCCATATGAGTGTTAAAATTTTTTTCTAATTAAGTGAAAAATATCATTGATAGTTTGATAGGAATAGCATTGAATCTGTAAATTGCTTTGGGAAGTATGGCCATTTTAAACATATTGATTCTTCCTATCCATTAGCATGGATATTTTTTCCTGCTTATTTCTGTCATCTCTTATTTTTTTCAGCAGTGTCTTGTAATTTTCATTGTAAAAATGTTTTACCATCCTGATTAGCTGTATTTCTAGTTATTTTCATATGGTTATTGTGGATGGGACTACATTCTTGATTTGTCTATCAGATTGAATGTTGTAGTATATAGAAATTCTAATTTTTG
Source organism: Macaca fascicularis (assembly GCF_037993035.2). Taxonomy (NCBI): domain Eukaryota; kingdom Metazoa; phylum Chordata; class Mammalia; order Primates; family Cercopithecidae; genus Macaca; species Macaca fascicularis. The sequence goes on along the minus strand of NC_088388.1, from coordinate 90,523,108 downwards.
TACATTGGTTTTTGTATCCTGAAACTGTGCTGAAGTTGTTTATTAGATCTAGGAGCCTTTAGGCAGAGACTATGGGGTTTTCCAGGTATAAAATCATACCATCTGCAAACAGATAGTTTGACTTCCTCTCTTCCTGTTTGAATGCCTTTTATGTATTTATCTTGCCTGATTGGTCTGGCTAGGACTTCCAGTAATATGTTGAATAAGAGTGGTGAGAGTAAGCATCCTTATCTTGTTCCAGTTCTCAGGGAGAATGCTTCCAGCTTTTACCCATTCAGTATGATGTTGGCAGTGGGTTTGTTATAGATGGCTCTTATTATTTGAGTCATGTTCCTCAAAATGCCTAGTTTTTTGAGGGTTCTTTAACATAAAAGCATTTTCTATACCTATTGAGATGATCTTTTTTTGTTATTGTTAGTTCTGCCTATGTGATAAATCACATTTATTGATTTGCATATGTTGAACCAACCTTGCATCCCAGGGATGAGGACTACAAGATCATGGTGGATTCACTTTTTGATGTGATGCTGGATTCAGTTTGCTAGTATTTTGTTGGGGATTTTTGCATCAGTGTTCATCAAAGATATTGCCCTAAAATTTTCATTTTCTGTCTCTGCCAGGTTTTGGTATCTCAATGATGCTAAACTTATAGAATGAGTTAGGGAGGAGTCCTTCTTCCTCCATTTTTTGAATAGTTTCAGTAGGATTGGTATCAAATTTTTTTTATACATCTGGTAGAATTTGTCTGTGAATCCATCTGGCCCTGGCCTTTTTTTGGTCTGGTAGGCTGTTTATTATTAATTCAATTTTAGAAATTGTTATTGATATGTTCATTTCAGTTTCTTCCTGTTTTAATCTTGGGAGACTGTATGTTTCCAATAATTTATCCAATTCTTAGAGGTTTTCTAGTTTGTGTGCATAGAGGCATTCTAATAGTCTCTGAGGATTCTTTTGCATTTCTTTGGAGTCAGTGGTGATGTTCCCTTTGTCATTTCTAATTGTGTTTATTTGGATCTTCTCTCTTTTTCTTTATTAGTCTAGCTAGCTGTCATAAAATTTATCTATTCTTAAAAAAAAACAAATTCTGGTTTTGTTGATCTTGTGTATTATTATTTTTTGGCATCTCAATTTTACTCAATTCCACTCTGATTTTGGTTATATCTTGTCTTCTGGGTTTGCAGTTGGTTTACTCTCATTTTCCTAGTTTCTCTAGTGGCGGTGTTAGGTTGTTAATGTGAATCTTTCTTTTTTATATGAGTGTTTAGAACTATTAATATAAAGTTTTCTCTTAAGACTGTTTTAGCTGTGTCCCAGAGATTCTGATATGTTGTATCTTTGTTTTCATTAATTTCAAAAAATTTATTGATCTCTCTCTTAATTTTGTTGTTTGCTAAAAAGCCATTCAGGAATAGGTTGTTTAATTTCCTTGTAATTTTATTGTTCTGAGTTACTTTCTTAGTATTGATTTCTATTTTTATAGTGCTGTAGTCCAACAATGGATCAGTATGATCTCTCTCTCTCTCTCTCTCTTTTTTTTTTTTTTAAGTTTGCTGAGCATTGTTTAATGGCCAATTGCCTGGCAGATTTTAGAGTATGTGCCATGTACAGATGAGAGGAATATATAATCTGTTGTTTGAAGTAGAGAGTTCTGTAGATATTTGTTAGACTCATTTGGTCCAATGTCAAGTTCAGGTCTCAAATACCTTGTTAGTTTTCCGCATCGATGATCTGTCCAATACTGCCAGTGGAGTGTTGAAGTGTCCCACTATTATTGTGTGATTATCCAAGTCTCTTCATAAGTCTCCAGGAACTTGTTTTATGAATCTGGGTGCTTTTGTGTTGTGTACATATATATTTAGAACAGTTAGGTCTTCTGGTTGAATTGATTCCTTTACCATTATGTAATAACTTTCTTTGTCTTTTGTGGTCCTTGTTGGTTTAAAGTCTGTTTTGCTTGGCAATCCCTACTTTTTTATATTTTCCATTGGCTTCATAGATTTCTTTTTATCCCTTGACCTTGAGCCTATTATTGCATATGACATGGATTTCTTGAAAACAGTATACCATTGGGTCTTCTTTTTTTATCCAGCTTGTCACTCTGTGCCTTTTAAATGGGGCATGTAGCCCATTTACATTCAAAGATAATATTGATATGTGCAGATTTTATCCTGTCATTATGTTGTTAGTAGGTTATTATGCAGACTTGATTGTGTAGTTGCTTTGTAATGTCGATAATCTATGTACTTAAGTGTGTTTTTGTAGTGTTCAGTAATAGTCTTTCCTTTTCGTGTTTAGCACTTTCCTAAGGACCCTTTTTAAGGCAGGTAATTAATTTCATTAGCATTTGCATGTCTGAAAAGGATCTTATTTCTTCTTCACTCACAAAGTTTAGTTTGGCAGAACATGACATTTTAGGTGCGAATTTCTTCATTAATAATGCTTTATATGGGCCCCCAATCTCTTCTGGCTTATAGAGTTTCTGCTGAAATGTCTGATGTTAGCCTGGTGAGTTTTCCTTTGTAGGTGAGCTGACCCTTCTCTCTAGCTGCCTTTTATGTACTTTTTCTTTCATTTTGACCTTGGAAAATCTGATGACTATGTGTCTTGGGACTGGTCTTCTTGTATAGTATCTTGCAGGTGTCCTCTGCATTTCCTGAATTTGAATGTTATCCTCTTTAGCAGGGTTAGGGAACTTTTCATGGCTAATATGTTCAAATATGTTTTCCAAGTTTCTTGCTTTGTAACCCTCTCTTTCAGGGACACCAATGAGTCATACATTTAGTCTCTTTGCATAAACCCATATTTCTCAGAGTTTTTTTCATTCTTTTTTCTTTATTTTTGTCTTACTGAGTTCTTTCAGAGAACAAGTCTTTGAGTTCTGAGATTCTTTCCTCTGCTTGGTTGATTCTGCTGTTAATACTTGCAATTTGTATTACAGAGTTTTTGAAGTGATTTTTCAGCTGTATTAGATCAGTTTGGTTCTTTCTTAAAATTGCCTTTGTGCCTTTCAACTACTATATTATTTTAATTATATTCCTTAGATTACTGGAATTGAGTTTTGGCTTTCTCGTGAATCTCAATAATATTTATCTGCATCCACATTCTGAATTCTATGTCTGTCTTTTCAGCCACTTTAGCCTGATTAAGCACCATTGCCGGGGAAATAATGTGGTCATTTGGAGGTAAGAAGGAGTTCTGGCTTTTTGAGTTGCCAGAGTTCTTACACTGGTTCTTTCTCATCTGCATGGGCTAATTTTCCTTTAATTTTTGAAGTTTATGCCCCCTGAGTAGAGTTTTTTTTTTCTTTTCTATTTTTTGATCCTTTTTAGGGTTTGATTGTGGTGTAAGGTGGGTCTAGTTGACTGGTTTCATTTCTGGAAGATTTCAGGGGTCCAAGGCTCAACTCAGCACTCTTGGGCTGGATGCTCTAACTCTGCAGGTCTTGTACTAGATCCTCAGCTGTGTTCTCTGGCCCCCCAAAGTTAGAAACCTGCTGTGTTGGAGGGACTGGGGTATTCCCAGTCCTCAGACAACAACACTTTGATGAGGCGTGCTGGCCAAAGTGCTTCATCAGGGCAGTGGCAGTGGAATTGGTGCTCGCTCATGTGTACCAGCATCAGTGGTAGCGTGGCAGAGAGGCTGTACATTGTTGGAGAAAGTGGGAAAAGGTGCTGGTGACAACAAGGTGGGAGTGGCCATGCATGTAGTCTCACACCAGCAGTAGGCATGTGTGCCAGCAGGGGAGGGGAGGCAAGATCCTCCAAGGTGTATATATATGGCAAACCAGTATGGGGGCACTCTAGGTGAGTGCATGTAAGAGAAGGTTGTGTTGGGAGGGGGCTGCACGTGGATGGATACATGTTAGTGGGGACTGGTTTTGTGATGCTCTCTGACAGTTAGGTATAGCCTGCTGGTGAAGGACCTCGGATGATGGCCCCCAAGAACAACCAGACTGGGGCCTCAGGAAAATCCAGCAGACAGGGGAACACAGAGATCAGATTGTCCCAGTTTCATGAGCAAGATCACACAGTCACCAAAGACCAAAACCACCAAGAGGAACATGGCGAACTTTAGGGGATGGGTGGCTCTGGCCATCCTCCACTGCCACCATTCCCACACCCTTTGGACTCTACACAAGCATAGGCTGGAATCCTGCCCCTGCCACCTTCCACTCTTTCACCAGAAGCCACTGGGGGCCAGGAATGTGTCCCAGTGCTCAGCAGCCCCTTGCAAGGATTTTAGCTTCCTACTCTTGAGCCCAGGGTCTGCATCTTCCTCCTGCCCACTCTGAATACCTTTCCTTCGAAGGTCTGCTCATAATGTGCCAGTCTTCTGGAAGCCCTGGTCTCTTGGTGGGAGATAATCTTCCTGACTGCATCTTGGCTCCCTCTAATTTTAGGTATGATAGGTTTTTAGTATTTCTTCATTTTTGTTTTAATTTGAATTTCCCTTATCACTAAAGTTGTTCAGTTTATTTTCATGTGCATATTGGCAATCTGTATAACTTTAGTAAAGTGTCTACTCAAATCTTTTACTAATCTTTTATAGAGTTGTGTGTTTCCTTACTAAGTTTTGATAATTCATTAAATATTCATGATATAACTATTTTATTAGACATGTGATTTGTAAATTTGTAGTTTAGCAGTTTGCCACTTGTCTTTTTATTCACTTAACAGTGTCTGCAAAGAAAAGTAGTTTCTGAGTTTGATGAAGGTCAATTTATATATTTTTTCTTTATAGATCACACTTTTGATGTCATGTCCAAGAAACCGTTAGCTAACCCATGATTACATTTTTCCCTTATGTTTTACTTTTGAAATATTCGAACTACAGGATTTACATTTAGGACTCTAACACATTCTGATTTTTTTTTGTATTTGTAAGGTGTAGATTGAAGTTTATTATTTTGCATATGGATATCCAATAATTCTGAAACTACATTTAAAAGACTATTCTTCAGAGAATGGTCTTTGTACATTTGTCAAAATCAATTGAGTGTGTGTGTGTGTGTGTGTATGTGTGTATTCATCTGTATTTTACTCTATTCTGTTGATCCTTTTTTCTATCTCACATGCCAATATCACACTGAATTTTGGATTTCGGAAGCTCTACATAAGTTTTTAGTTAAATAGTGTAAGTCCTCTATCATTATTTCTCTGTTACTAAGTTGTTTTTGCTTTTGTTGGTCCTTCCAATATCCACATGAGTTTTGGAAGAGTCTGTCAATTTCTAAAAAAAAAAAAAAAAAAAAAAAATCTACTGGGATTTTGACTGAGAATCCATTGCATTTATAGAGCAATTAGGGGAAAAATTATATCTTAATAGTACTTTAAAAATATTAAGTCTCTCAATCCAGGAACACTATATATCCCTCAACCTCTTTAAGTCCTCTTTAATTTCCCCCAGCAATGTTTTGAGATTTCCAGTGTACTAGTCTGAATACCTTGTGTTTCATTTATCCCTAAGTACTTTATATTTTTGATGCTCTTATAAATAATATTTTCAAAATGTCAACCTTTTTTCTTCATTATTAGTAATAGAAATATAGGTGACTTTTGTAGGTCAATCTTGCATCCTACAACTTTGATCAACTTACTTAAGTTTACAGGCTTATTGAAATATTTCATAAGATTTTCTACAGAGAAAATAAACTTTGAATAGAGTTTGACGTTTTTTACAGTGTAGATTTAAAAATTTCATTTTCTTACATTATTGCACTGATTATAGCCGGAGAAACTAGAAAAAAACCATGTCTGTCTCCTGTTGAATTAAAGTGGTAAGAGTAGAGACACTTGCTTTGTTCCTCATGTAGGGAGAAAGCTTTGAATTTTCTTACATATGCTATTAACTATATGCTTTTCACAGAACTCCTTTATCAAGTAGAGGAAATTCTACTTATAATGATTCTGGGTAACAAACTACAGCAAATTTCCAGGCTTGAAACTGTAAACGTTCATAATTTCATAGTCACTATAGGTTAGGGATCTGGGAAAAGTTTATTTGGGCAGTTCTAGGTCAAGATCTTGCATAAAATTTCAGTCAAACTGTTTGCTAGGGATGCAGTTATTTTTTAAAAATATTATTTTAATATATTTATATAATTTACATAATTTACTATCTGGACACCCTGTGGCATGCCTATAGTACCAGCTGCTTGGGAGGCTGAGGTAGGATTGCTTGAACCCAGGAGGCTGAGGTTTCAGTGAGCCAAGATTGCACCACCGCACTCCAGCCTGGGTGACAGAGCCAGACCTTGCTAAGGAACAAAAATAAAAACAAAACAAAAACCTACTAGTGTTTGTCATAGTTACTACTGCTTTTTAATGGGCAAAAACAAACCCTGAGAATTAGAACTTTTGGACGCAATGCCTTAGAAGTCAACCTAAGCAATATCATTCTAGATATTGGAACAAGCGAAAATTTTGTGATGAAGATGCCAAAATCATTTGCAACAAAAGCAAAAATAACAAACGGGATCTAAATAAAGAGCTTCTGCTCTGCAAAAGAAACTATGAACAGATTAAACAGACAGTCTACAGAATGGTAAAAAAATTTTGCAACTATGCATCAGACAAAGGTCTAATACTCAGCATCTACAAGGATCTTAAACAAATGTACAAGCAAAAAAACAACAACACTATTAAAAAGTGGGCAAAGGACATGATCAGACACTTTTCAAAAGAAGACATGCATGTGGCCAATTATCTTATGAAAAAAAGCTCAGCATCACTGATCATTAGAGAAATGCAAATCAAAATCACAATGAGATGCTATATTATACCAGTCAGAATTACTATTATTAAAAAGTCAAAAAATAATAGGTGCTGGTGAGGTTGCATGGAAAAGGAATGCTTATACACTGCTGGTTGGCATGTAAATTAGTTCAACCATTGTGAAAAACAGTATGGCCATTGTTCAAAGACCTAAAAACAGAAATACCATTCAACCCAGCAATACAATTACCGGCATATACCCATAGGAATATAAATCATTCTACCATAAAGACACATGCATGTGAATATTTATTGCAGCACTATTTGCAATATCAAAGACATGGAATCAACATAAATATCCCAAAGTAGTAGACTGGATAAAGAAAAATGTGATACAAATACACCATGCAATACTATACTTCTATAAAAAAGAATGAGATCATGTCCTTTGCAGGAACATGAATGGAGCTGGAAGCCATCATCCTTGGCAAATTAACACAGGAACAGAAAACCAAATACTACATGTTCTTACTTGTAAGTGGGAGAACACATGAATGCAAAGAAGGGAATAACAGACACTGGCATCTATTGAGGGTGGAGGTTAGGAAGAGGGAGAGGCTCAGGAAAATAAATAATTGCTACTAGGCTTAACACTTTTGTGATGAAATAATCTGTACAACAAACCCCCATGACATGAGTTCCCCTATAATACAACAAACCTGCACATATACCCGATCTTAAAATAATAGTTAAAAAACAGATTATAAAATATCATAAAATGAGACTGCATATATATGGTTAATTCTTTTTTAACAAGATATCAAGGTAATTCAATGTTGAAAAGAGTATCTGCAACAAATGGTGCCTTATCAATGGGTTATCCATATGGAGAAAATGTAATTTCAACTCTTAATTCGCATGCACACTAAAATTAACATGAAAATGAATCACAGACCTAAAAGTAAACTTTTAGAGAGTAAAATTTCTATGTTAAAACTAAAACATTTCTATCACAAAAATGTGAAACTTATTTTTTCTACTTTGGGTTAGAAAATAACTCAAAACATATGTGGGCAGACTGAGACCTACCACCTGGAAGTAGCTCTTTAGAGTGGTTCTATCAGACTGCTCTATAATATGTTTCAGCCCACTGCTTCTATGAAGGTGGTAGAAATTCAGTACATTTAAAAAATCGTATTACACTTGCTCAGAAGTTACCTTAAATCACATCACGGTTTGGGTATAAGTGTTAATCTGGTTATAGATTACAGAAGCATAATCACAAACCCCATAATACATTATCTTATTTGTAGGAAAAGGCAAGAACTAGGGTCATTTATCTTTTGAGGAATATAAGGCAAGAGATGTGGCAGAGAGGGACATGTGCTTTATCCTGTTTTGTCTTCAAAGCATCCATTTGAAGAGCTGCACATTGTCACACAGTCAGGGGCTTATGAATTTGTGCTAGCAAGCAGAAATTAGCAAATCTGACTCCTTATGTTTGATACTTTGTCTCATAGTAGAAGTCAAAATCAAATCTCACTGGTGTACTTAATGCGCAAATAGTAGAATGGACTATAGCAAGTATTAACAAGAATGTGGTAGGAATATAAAATGGTACAATGTCTTTTGGAAAGATTTTGACTGTTCCTTAAGCATTTAAGCATAGACCTACAAAATGATCCAAGTATTACATTGGTGAAACCCCCAAATTTGTGACTAAGCCTGAGTTACCTACATAGTCCACAAAACCACATGGAAAGGGCAAAACAAACAGCTTCATTCTGACAACCTTCCCCCTTCCCCCTCCGAGTCAGCATCATGCCACACATACAGGATTCCCCAAGGATGATGGTTTCTGCCAAGGGAAAAGAGAACCAGAGGCAAACATTCAACATTTTTAGTATTCCAAGATGCTTTCCATGGAGCCCACTCTGGTTTCACCAAACGAGTCATGCCAAGGGAAATGACACATCTAGTTCACCTGGAATCAGGTGGAAAAATAGCCCATAATGGCCAGTACACAGTTGGTGGTAGCTCTATGCACTTGTGAGCAGTAACAGTCAATCAGAGGTATCAGTTAATTAGCATAGCTCACCTGCAGAACTGAGCTGGTCACTCTTAGAAGTTCTACTGGGCTTTAATCTCCAGGCAGCCAGCCTTTAAGACCAGCCTTAGACTCTACCCCAGGGACCCAACCATAGAAGGAAATGACAACTACAGCAAATTTAGGTAAAGGGTGGAAGCTAGTTACACCACACCTGGGAGTCTAACTGCCTCTGCCTGGTCTCAAAGCCCAGCCCAAGACCTTCCCAGAAAGATAAATGACTGCTGCAGGAAATTTCAAAGAAGAACAGAAGATAGATCTGCCACCCCTGAGAATTTAAACAGTAATTAGTTTAGCTTTAATGCCCACCGCAAGGTACCACCCAGGCAGGAAGACAAAAATTCAACCATGCATTTCTACTAAGCATAGCAATTGGTCTCATTCATCTCAATCAGCAACTCCATCTAACCTCAGGGCCCCTCCTGAAACGCTGTTAAACTTTTGAACTAAAATAACAATAAAATCTGACCAGGGAATATATTTTGTTGCTCAACCCATTCAGAGGCAATTGGAGTGCCCATCCAGCAGCTCAATCTAATTGCAGAGTTTAGCCAGCCTCCCCACCTGAACTTAGAGCAAAGGCAGTGAATCAGTATCTAGGGAAACCTAAAGCAAATTCTGACTAGGGTGGTTAACAGCTGGCTCATGCAGAATCACAGGCTAAATAGTAAAGTATCTCTGCCAAAGAATATTGGTAAAAGACAGAAAAAGGAATGTCTCCTCAAATATATAGACATCAAGAAGGAGACAAGGATTACAATGTCTTGGGAAATCACAACACTTTCAAAAGGAACTTACAATAATCCAACAATGGACCATAAAGAAAGGGAGATCTATGACCTGATAGACAAAGAATTCAAAATAATCCTCCCGAAGTTCACGGAACTATGAAAACATAGGGATAAAAAATTAAATAAAATTTGGAAAAGAATAAACAGAACAAAAAGTTTGACAAAGAAATGCAAATAATTAAAAACAAAAAAACAAATAGAAATCCTGGAGATGAGGAATATAATGACTGAACTGCCTCCATCCTGGCATCCTTCAACAACCTTCAAATCCACAAGTGGAAGCTGGTATTTTTACTATTGACGTTAGTATATCTTCCATTATTCTCCACATGGAACAAACCTAAAGTTTCACTAGGTGACTTCCATGGCAATGAAAATCCTAGTGGTAAAGCTGTTTGTAGTTACTCACCAGCTTTCATGATATGTACTACTTATTATAATAAAATCCCCATGATACAGTTCAGGGTAAACTATTTACAGATTTTAATCAATAATAAATACTTTCTACTAGTGATTTTATTTGGCTTGAGAATCTCAGATTAATCTAATTTCTTATCTGTAAGTATTACTGCTGAATAATCTTTTAAGTACTAAGTACAACAGCTTGTAACAATAACTCATTTTTTCTTCTTTTAAAGAAACTATAGTGACTTATCAGTAAATGACTTATCTGTAAAAGGACTAGCCCTAACAATTATTTGAGGTTCTTTTCTCTATCTTTAACACATCGCATCTTTATTTCTCATTTATTTCTCATTTTTCACATCAGGCAGCATAGACAAAAGAGTTTAGACTTTGAGTCAGATCTGGCTATGAATCCCATTTTTATACATTGAGTAAATATTTTATTTTATTTTGTAGATACAGTGTTTTGTCATGTTGCCCAGGCTAGTCTCAAACTCCTAGACCTAAGTGATCCATCTGTCTTGCTCTCCCAACGTGCTGGGATTATGGGTGTGAGCCATTGTGCCCATACAAATTACTTAATTTTTATAACCTTAATATGTTATCTGTAAAATAGAGATCCTAACTACCTGGTTGACAGGGTTGTGATAATAATTGAAGAGATAATAAATGAAAGAAGTCAGAACAGTGTCTGAGTGTCTCCCACACAGTAATAGCTTGAAACAGTGTCACTAATTAAAATTTTTAGCAGATTTAGGAAAAAAATGGATCTAATTAGGGTTCTTGAGAGTTTGGTTATTTATTCTGTATCTAAGATATGTCTCATATACAAGTAAGTAGTAATATTATTTTTTCTAAATCTTCAAATTTCTAAATCCTGCAATGTATTATATGAAGATTATAATTCTCATGGTCTAAAATCTTAATATACATAAGCAAAAATTCATGATGCATTATTCATTTGGATTAATGTATTTGAGATTTTGATAAACATGTAGTAATTTATCTACTTCTTCAGTGAGGTTTTTTTAAATAACAATATACAAATCTGAGCATTTGTACATTCCTGATATATGTTAGATATTCACTGAGATATGTCATAAAGAAACAATATTTAACTGTTTTAGAAAAATAATTTCCTAGATCAATAGAAATTTAAGCCATCAATCCAACAGAAGCTTCTCTTAATTTCCTACCATAATCAAAGCTCCGCCTTGCACTCCTAAAGAAACTGGGTTAACAGGACACATACAAATATTTTAAAGTCAAGTAACACAGCTGTTCACTATGAACAGTGTTTCTTTCAAAACAATTATTGTATGATGTATTTTTTAAGTGAGTTCATTCTTGCTTTACTCTGTAGTCACTTGAAGATCATAACCCTACTTTCTGGCAAGGATTAAAATATGGAGTGCCCTTGAGTCTCATGAATTATCATAGTGAATCAATAGAAAGTTCTTTTTTGGCCCAGGTGTTTCCATAATTGTGAACCGCAGGGGGTAAAATGTCTGTTTGGTTGCCTTTACAGTACCCTTTCTACTAAGCAGTATCAAGATTGCATATACAATTCTAAATAAAAATAGCACTTTACCAAAAGGTGACTTAGATTTAATTCACAGGGCATAGAATTAAACTTTGAAATTGGGATTTGTAGCTGTTGATCTCACTAAAGACAACAGGTCTAATTCCCAAATATTTGGCAAACAATTGTACTAAAAAGTATATGGCCAGTATAAGTTAATCATAAAGCATAGAGAACATAAAAATACAAATAGCTGGCCAGGTGTGGTGGCTCACGCGTGCAATCCCAGCACTTTGGGAGGCCGAGGCCAGCGGATCACGAGGTCAGGAGATCAAGACTATCCTGGCTAACACAGTGAAACCCCATCTCTGCTAAAAATACAAAAAATTAACTGGGCGTGGTATGGGCGCCTGTCGTCCCAGCTACTCGGGAGGCTGAGGCAGGAGAACGGCGTGAACCCGGGAGGCAGAGCTGGCAGTGAGCCTAGATCAAGCCACTGCACGCTAGCCTGGGCGACGGAGCAAGACTCTGTCTCAAAACAAACAAACAAACAACAACAACAACAACAAAACAAATAGCTGAATGCTTTGCAAATTGCCTTTATAAATATCATGTAAAATTCACAATGTGGCTCTGGACTAGGTGAGTATCTTAAGTGATAAAATAATTTTTTCAGAAAAGTAAGATGACTTCCCTAAGAACACTCAGGTAGTAAGTGGAAAGGTGATTGAGACTCAAAATTGGATTACTTTATTTTAAGGCCACTACTCTTTCCACTGCCACATAAATTCTGACCACATATTACCAGAAGGCATGTTTTATTTTTATTGATATAACAATATTCTGGTTATATAGTTTTCTTTGCTGGTATTGATGTTTCCTAAAACATGAGCACAATTTAGAATGCCAAACATAGTAGAATGAGATAAAAGCAACATAAAATACATTTTTATAAATGTTAGATGCACAATTACCTTATTTACACTGGAAATGTGGTATCAGGGAGGTTCAAATCCATTGTATTTTTGTAAATCAAATTCTTTTTTAAATGCTTCTAGAGATCTAAAAATATTTTTTAAATTCTTAAAATCCTTTGTAAAGCCAATACCTCTTTTCCACATTTTAAATTAAATACCACAAAATGTTTTTTCCAAGTAGTTTATTAGGTGTACTAGTTTAAAAGTCAGGTCTTTTTGGGATATCTACAAATATATCTAATAACTGCAACTGGCAATCTTAATCAATGGGCCAATATTCCCTGCCAGGGCACTGACAAAAGTTCAGTGACGTTTCCTTTTGTTTCTTTGCTTTTATTTTTTTTCCTAAAGGCTTAAAGAAACCATCATAGCCTAGAAAGGTTTATCTAACTTTGCTTATCACTTAGGGCTTAAATACAGAGATACCTTCCTGGAATACTCAGAAAAACCTGTTTGTTCTATTACATTCTCTTGAGGCATTCTCTTTTCTTCCTTTGTTCCAATTATCAGAAATGCAATAATACACTGTTTATGTAATTTTAAAATTATTTTTAACTATTAGCTTTTGTTGATAAGTTTTATGAGAGTAGTTTTTATCAACCCCATCATTCATTGTATTCCTAGCCCTTAGCACAATGCCTAAAACAGAACAGAAGGAAAATAAATACTTGTCCAACAAAGAATAAAAAGCTTAAAATGCACATTATTGTATTGTATTGGTGGGCAAAATAGGTCTATGAGTACATCTGTATATTTAGAAAAAGATATACCAGCATTGTTAGATAGACTATCATAGGTCTTATAAGATTACATATAATTTGATTCTGTTCTTTTACTGTTTTTTCCCGATATTTTTGTGATTAACATATTGCCTTAGTTTTTATGTGCGGCTATAACAATATACCATAAACTGGGTAACTTACAAAGAACAAAAATGTGTTTCTTATAGTTCTGAAGGCTGAGAAATCCAACATCAAGTTACTGGGATTAGGTGTCTGGAGAGGTCTTCTTGCTACATTCTCTCATGGCAGTAGGGGCAAATACTGCCTTCTTACACGGCAGAAGAGCAGAAGGGAGTAAACCCACTCCCTCATGTTGTTTTAAAGGGTCCCAGTTTCAACCATGAGAGCTCAGTTCTCATGATTTAATCACCCCCTAAAGGTCACACTACTTAATGCCATTAAATTGGCCTTTAAGTTTCAACATATGAATTTTATGAAACACATTCAAACTGTAGCATATATATTTTATTAAGAGGAATCAGTTATACAACATGTCTCTAAATTACAAAAGTATCATCTTAAGTAAGAGAGTGGAAAAAGAAGCAGTCAGTGAAAAAAATGAGAAAAATTAAATTAGTTCCTCATATTACATATAATACATAAAAATAAATTTTCATCTTAATATAAACTTATATGTATAAAAATAAATGAATCAACCAGTTAAAGATTCAAGTGAAAGAATTTTAGATATAAAAAGACATTAAAAACATCAATTTATAAAAATTCCAAGGAAATGTTGATAGATTTGGGTTCATTAGAAATGATAGGATCTCTATATTAAAAAGTATCATAAAATCAGTTGAAGACAAACTCTAGAATATTTTTTATATTTAAATAATCATTACAAGAGAAAGAGACAAACACAAATCCTGACTAGTTGCCTATAGGAGCTCTTTGCATAAGAGGAAAACCAAATGGTTAATAAGTACACAAGAATATTGACACTCACTAGGAGTCAAATGTAAATTAAAACATCAATGAGATACCATTTTTATATTAGCAAACTGGCAGAGATTTTAAAAATACACTTAATGTGGCAAGGCGCGGTGGCTCACACCTTTAATCCCAGCACTTTGGGAGGCCAACGGAGGCGGATCACGAGGTCAGGAGATCAAGACCATCCTGGCTAATGTGGTGAAACCCCCTCTCTACCAAAAGTACAAAAATTAGCTGGGAGTGGTGGTGCGTGCCTGTAGTCCCAGCTACTTTGGAGGCTGACACAGGAGAATCGCTTGAACCCAGAGGTTGCAGTGAGCCGAGATCGCGCCACTGCACTCCAGCCTGGTGACAGAGCAAGACTCCGTCTCAAAAATTAAAAACAAAAAACAAACAAACAAAAAACATGTATATATTTAATGCAGGCAGGCAAAGTTATAGTGAGACAGGAACTTCTGTTTATATTGTAAATTAGATGAAGTTTTTTTGACAGCAATTCAGTATGTGTTAGGAAATCTAACTCAGTAATTCTCCTTGTGGCAATTTGTCTCAAATAAATAATAAGAGATAGAGACAAGGATATGTGTGCAAGCAGTATCACTGAAGATTTATCTTAATAGTGAACCACTGGACAACTTAAATGCTCAATAACAAACTGGTGCTTAATTAATATATTGTGTTTCTTGATTATTGACCACTACACAGGTGTGAAAATATTGATTTATATAATGATATAAGGAGTTTATATTTTAATAAAATTAATTTTAAAAGAAATTGATATGTTATTCATACTGAATAGCCCACATTATGTTAAAGCATATGAGAATAGAAATATGATGAAAAGGGGTCGGGAGCGGTAGCTCACGCCTGTAATCCCAGCACTTTGGGACTCTGAGGCCGGCGGATCCCTAGGTCAGGAGATCAAGACCATCCTGGCTAACACAGTGAAACCCCATCTCTACTAAAAATAAAAAATAAAAAAAAATAAAAAAATAAAAAAATTAGCCGGGCGTGGTGGCGGGTGCTTGTAGTCCCAGCCACTTGGAAGACTGAGTCAGGAGAATAACGTGAACCCGGGAGGCGGAGCTTGCAGTGAGCCGAGATCGCGATACTACACTCCAGTCTGGATGACAGAGCGAGACTCTGTCTCGAAAAAAAAAAAAAAAAAAAGATGATACTGCTGAAGCCGAGATAACTAGTAACACTGTGCTCCATCTGAAAGCCACCTACTCACTGTATTAAACAGTGAGTAATATTATTTGCGTCATCTCTTCCAATTCTTATAACAATCCTCTTAAGCAAGTTCTATTATTCTCTTCATTTTATAGATGAGAGTTTAAAACATTAACTGACTTAGCCAAGGTTACACAGCTAGTAAGGAGTGAAACAAGAGCAGAAATAAATAATACTGCATTTTTATGTTTGTGGTAATAAAAATATTGCATGCTCTCACTTACATGTGGAATCTTAAAACGAAAAGGTCAGATTCATAGAAACAGAATAGAAAAGTGATTACCAGGGGCAGGGTAGGAAAGGAAATGGGGAGATGGAGGTCAAACTTGTAGTTATGTAGAATAATTAAGTCTTTAGATCTAATGTACAGGAGGAGGACTACAGTCAGTAATACTGTATTCTATGTCACAAATTTGCTGAAAGTAGATTTTAAGTGTTCTTAGCACACACATAAACACACACGCACATACACACACAAACCCTAACTGCGCAAAGTGATGGATATGTTACATTACTTACCAGTAGGAATCATTTCAGTATGCATATGAAAACGTCATGTTGTATACTTTGAATTTACACATTAAAAACTAAGTTGTTTCAATGTAAATTTAAATAAAAGAAAAATTATTTTTTACAACACGTGTACTTAAGTTTTAATCATTATGTGAGTGTTTTTTGATAAGTTTTAAAGCCCAGTTTCTAAAATGATATTTAGTAAACAATATTAGGAAAATACGACAATCATGAAAAAATATATCCAATTAAATCTGATATAATGCTTTTCAGTATATTCTAAATACATTACAAATTTAAATATTTTAGAAACAATAAGACACTAGAATAGTATAAAATTTATACTTATCCCAATTTCAGTAAGAAATGACACTTTATATTTTAAGGGTGAAGAAGAAATCATCATTGACCACTGACATAATAAAACATATGTATCGCTTATTACATATAAAAATTAAATATATGTATATAACATAATAATTAAAAAAGAAAGATAATGAGATATACTGTTCTCAAAGTTGTAACAAACACGCTTGATTTTGAAAATATGTGGGGGTTAGATTTGGATCAAATTTATAAAACACTACTCTAGTCGATAAATGGTCAAAGAACTACTCTTGTTTTTCAATCATTCTACAAACACTTATCATCACCTATATGCCAGGCACTGATAGACAGTACAAAGAACTGTGAACGCTAAAAGAGTACATTTTTAAAAGTCAAATCACCAACAAATTAGTAAAATGCTAAAGGACACAATTAGGAGATATTATATTAGCTCTGTTATGTAAGAAAAAATATTTTTAATTGACAGACATTTAATATGAACATGGTTGTTGGGAGCAAGTAGATTTATTCACAACTGATGGCACTGTAAGTTAGTGCAATAGTTTGAAAGAGCAAGTTGACAACTCATGACATAAGTAATAAAAATGATCTTCTTTTACCTAATACTATTTTCAGAAACTATCCTATGGGAAAAATATAAGGGTTAAGAAAAGGCTATTTGTGCAAAAATGCCTAAAGCTAAGTTATGTATTTTTACTGAAAACTGAAAAAAGGTCCAAATAACCAATTCTGACAAAATTTCTATGTAGACAGTCCTATGTTAAATTAAAGGAATATTATATTGACATTAGAATGACATGTGAAAACTATGCACAAATTGAGAATGAATGATATAGCCGATATAAATATATATCTTGGAAGGCAGTATACATATTGACTGCAAGTATACAAATTAAATTACATGATAATAAGAGGCATAATATACACTATAGAATTTATTTATAGAGGTAGAAATTTATTTTTTCATATTTTTTTCTGATATGGTTGTTCTAGAGACAGTTTAACAGTAGAAACTGATATAACAAATTAGTAAGAATGCATATTTGGAATCTGGCAGTCTTTTCTTCAAATTCAAACTGTTATTACATTTGATTTGTTTACAATAAGACCCATCACCTTCTTCTCATTAATAAGATTGCATTAAGAGGCTACTGGGGGCCGGGTGCAGTGGCTCACGCCTGTAATCCCAGCACTTTCGGAAGTTGAGGTGCGTGGGTCACCTGAGGTTAGGAGTTTGAGACCAGCCTGGCCAACATGGTGAAACCCCATCTCTAGTGAAAGCACAAAAATTAGCTGGACATGGTAGTGGGTGCCTGTCATCCCAGGTACTCAGGAGGCTGAGGCGGGAGAATAGCTTGAGCCCGGGAGGCAGAAGTTGTAGTGAGCTGAGATCGCGCCTTTGGACTCCACCCTAGGTGACAAGAACAAAACTCCAAGTCAAAAAAAAAAAAAAAAAAAAAGGCTATTGGTCACTTTCACTTCTTCACTGAAGTTAACAGTGAATTCACCAATGGAGGAAATGCAATTGCCCCATGATAACTTAATTAGCAGTACTGTTTAAGCAGATGGTTTATTTTTATTCTGTAAAATGATTAAGGAATCATAATCAGTTCTGCAAAATGAATTATAGTTGTAGGATTCATCATGAGTGAAAATGAGTAAAACAAGAGTAAGAGAAAAAGAGAAAGGAAAAAGCAAATTATACTTTCCTCAGTTGAGCTTCCTAGAATTTAGTCATTTCCACTCTCAGCCTTCTAAATGAACAGATCTCTCTGGATGACATTTTTGATAATCAAATAGCCAAAACTCTTTAATTAAATTGCTGTATTTCTCTATTATTCTTGCTTAAATTTTTTCTTGTTCTCTCAACTTTACTTTACTATTCTTATGTTCACTAGTACCAGTAGTAGCTAGAAAGTAGACAAAGTAAAGCACTATTGATTTTAAACCCCCCTATTATGGTTTTATGTTGGCTTATTTCCTTACACGATAATTAACTCTATGAGTCCAGTAGTATACTTACCAACCTTTGGTGTCTCTAGCATCTAGCACAGAAGCTATGCTTAATTGAGGTTTGTGGAGTCACCTGAGAATTCTGGAAGTCACACAGAAATTTACTTGGTTCTCATTATCCAATAAAGGTATATTCCTGTTTTTCAAAGGAAGCAAGACTTTTCTTGTTTGTGCCTAGCCTGAACACAGGCAGTTTGGAGGCCATTCCAATAACCCCTTATTAAAGAGGGGGTTCTTTCAGGTGGCAGTAGACGTCAGTCTCCACAAGAGGTTTCCTAAGAAAAAAGCAGGCAGAAATGTTTCAATTGAAGAGGTAATGATTAAAGTATCTACTATAAGCAAAGCCTAGTGCTAGTCCTGAAAAATTTATTTAGACTTGCAGAAGTTGGTACATTTCCTTATTCCGTAATTCAACCTGTTATCTTCAAATAAATTAAAAGAAAGTATGGGAATGAATAATTTATCTTCTATGTGATCTGTCATATTGAAAATAGCAAACTAAAAGTAGAAAATTATTGTAATAATATGTATAAATCAAGCTGAAACTGAAGTTTCCTTTGTTTATTTCACCATTTCTAGTGATTTTATTTTTCAATGATAGTTAAATCAACAGTTTATTCCAGTGTTTTCATTATGCACAGTCTGAGTTTTATTTTTCCCAGTTATGGGCATCTGATACAAACACCCACAAAACATGTTATGTAGATTGCATTTATTAATTTTTTATTCTTTCCAAGTAGCTTTGACATTTATTTTACATCTGCCAATTATATATACATATATATATATATTTTTTGGAGTCGGAGTTTCACTCTTGTTACCTAGGCTGGAGTGCAGTGGTGCTATATCGGCTTACTGCAACCTCTGCCTCCTGGATTTAAGCGATTCTCCTGCCTCAGCCTTCCAAGTAGCTGAGATTACAGGCATGTGCCACCATGCCCAGCTAACTTTGTATTTTTAGTAGAGACAGGGTTTCACCATGTTGACCAGGTTGGTCTTGAACTCCTGACCTAAGGTGATCCACCCACCTCTACCTCCCAAAGTGCTGAAATTACAGGCATGAGCCACCGCACCTGCTCAGTAAAAACGATTTTAAAATCAAAATATTTACAGAGGATGTCTTCAGGTTCATATTATGAAAATAACATTTTTGAAGATTGACACACTAGCATTAGAATTATTTTATGTATCTTTGTGTTAAATTCTTATGTCATGAAACTTGGTACATCTCACAAACTAAATCCCACTAAGTTCTTTCTTAGAAGACTGTTCCCTAAAGGATATAAATGGTGAATTTCCTAGTTACTATAGTTCAAGCAGAAATTGATCTTGAGCACTGCTATTATATACTTCGTTTATATATTTTGTTTCTCAGATGGCAGATTTTCTTTGTCTATGAAGAACCACTTGCTGAGTGATTCAGACATTTCATGAGACTTTTCGTGAGTCATCAAGATGTTTTTCTGAGTCAACAAAAAATGAAATAGCCTTGAAGATCATTAGCAAATAGCTTTATGTTTTATTCTGGTAAAAATATGAGTAAATGACAAAAATGTTGAATATTTTATTTTATTTATATAAATATATATGTGTTACATACATACATACATACATATGTGTGTATCTATGCAGTTATTTTTGACCATTTAACCACAGAAAACCATCAACATCAAAGCAAGATGGCCTAAGGTCAGGCATAAGTAGCTTGTGAAGGATAATCAGACAGGACATTGATATGGTGTGGCTGTGTCCCCACCCAAATATCATCTTGAATTGTAGCTCCCACAATTCCCACATGTCTTGGGAGAGACCCAGTGGGAAGTAGTTGAATCGTGGGGGCAGGTCTTTCCCATACTGCTCTCATGATAGTGAATAAGTCTCACAAGATTTGATGTTTTTATAGAGGGAAGTTTCCTTGCACAAGCTTTCTCTCTTCCCTGCTGCCATGTAACATGTGCCTTTTGCCTTCTGCCATAATTGCGAGGTCACCCCAGTTCTTCACTTGGAGCTGTGAGTCCATTAAACCTATTTTTCTTTATAAATTACCCAGTTTCAGGTATGTCTTTATCAGCAGCCTAAGAACAGACTAATACAGTCTTTAAGAAGTTTGCAATCTAGTTAGAGACAAGATGACATAGCAACAGATATATCTGCATCTATTATCTGTACCTCTGTGTTTATATCTGTATGTCTAAATGTCTACTCCTATATATACAGATCTGAGATAAATACCAGATACCAAGTAAACTGTATGGATTTATTATAAATTATGTTATTTTAAGTTCTTTAGAAACGCACTGGAGATAATGAATATTGTAGATACATGTTGTTGGAGAAAATCACAAACAAGATTGAGCTGAAGAAGGAGTTAGCTCAATCAGAATAGGAGAGAGGTGAATGAGAACTCTAGGAACGATGTAATAAGCAAAAACATAGACATGGGATATTTCCTAAAGCAGAGTAATCTGATAGAAATGACTTCTATTTGATATGTCACTCCAGGTGTTAGCATGATAGCAGAGAGATAATGCCATAGAGTTGGTTGCACCTGGGTTACTGAGTAGACCTCATATACCATAATGTGGATAAGTAGTAAGATCTGATAGGTTGTTGCTGCACAAATACAAACATATAACTTACTTGCCACACATTCTGGGATAGCTTATATTGTCATACCTTCTAAGTTTTAAAAATTCAGAGAAAATAGTAATTGTGGTAAGGGAAAGAAGATGTACAGACCCAATCACCAAATGATCATCTATGCCTTTTCTATGAATGTGGAGGAGTGCTGCATTCTTTCACTTCTCTGTACCTTTGAATAGGTAATATTCTTTGTTTAGAACATTCTTTCCTGTCCTTTTCTAGTTGACTTCAATTGATTCTTGTTATGTCACTCCAGTAATATATCACTTGATATATAACTCAAATCATGTTAGCATGATTTAATTTATCCTGTGCTCCAGTAGCACTCTCTGCTGATATTTATTATAATAGTTATTATTTGGTATTATAATTTCTTATTCAACTGTTTTATTTATTAAGTCTAAATTTTCTAAAGACTTGTCTTCTCCACCACCCCCAATCTAGGTATCTCCATCACATAGTTTTAATGCATATGTATTAGTTTATTAGGGCTGTTGTAACAAAGTAGCTAAACTTGGTGACTTGAACAACAAAATTTATTATCTCACTGTTCCGGAGGATAGATGTTTCAGATCAAGGTCTTGGGAGGGTTGGTTCCTTCTGGGGACTGTGAGAGAAGAATCTGTTCCAGACCTACTACTTTGCTCACAAATGGTGTATAAGGACATGAGCCATATTGGATTAGGGGCAACCTTAATACACTCACCTTAACATTATGACCACTGTAAAGACTGTATCTCCAAATAAGGTCACATTCTGAGGTACTTAGAACTTCAAGGTATTAAATACGATGGGTTATAATTCAACTGATAACAAATAATAGGTATTTGTTAAACCATAGAGTGCATAAATGATTTATAGCACTTATTAAATGTGTTTTCATTGTCCTCCTTATAGGACAACTTGTTTAAATTTCCCTCAACAACTGTGAGCTCCTTCAGGGAAAATTCGTATCTTATTCATGCTTGACCCCATAGTGCTTAGCACAAAGACCAATACATTGTTGATGTACAAAATGTATTGTTCAATGACTGATAAATAGCAAATAATACAGAAGTATTTTGTGTAAAATAGCTTTGGAAGAATGTTTTCTATGAATTGTGGCTAATGCTCTGTTCAATGATCTTTGCTGATCACTTCAGATTGTGCAGTCCCAAAGTTTAAATGCCTGAGGCAATGTGAGACAGACACTATATGTCAATCAGAGGCTAGAAGTCTGAATATTTCTATGACCTTAATATTTTGTTGTCTTATTAGAGATCAGCTCTCATTTATGCTTTTGTGACTTATTTCCGTATAGTATTTGTTATTTGTTTTTTTCCATGATTTATCAAAATACAATGCTAAAATTAAAATGCATATTGGCTTTTTATGGAGACTTTCACAGAAATATAAATGTCTTCAAGATGTAAACAGAAAAAAAAAATAATGAAAAATGGAAAGCCTCTGTGTGGGAATGTGGATCAGAGGATGAAATTTAAAGGTTAGTGGTGTTGTCTGGTTCAGTATGGCCACATCAATTATAATTTGATAAATAAGGGGAGTAGAATGTTAATTAGCTTCACAGTTTCCTTATGTTAGGATGTATAATCAGTCCCAATAATAATAAAACAAGTAGAGACAAAGCTGTTCTCTGAAGAAATTCATGAACCTAAAGTAAGCTAATAAGATGAACGTGGGCTAATTAAAATTGTATTTATTCGAAGGAAGACAATCAGACTGGGTAACAGCCAGAGTGACCTATGATAAGTAATGCCTCATTTGTATCTCAAACTAACAAATTTCATTAATGTTGCATCCACAACATATTTTTTTCAGGTGATTCTTAGTTATATGGAATGGAGCAATCTCGCATTATATTCTTTTCTGAGTAGCTCAGAATTCTAAAGACAGAAAAAAAAAAGATATGTTAAAAAGAAGAATCCAAATTAACAAGGGATTATGAAGTTTTGTTTGAAAATATTTAAATAATAAGAGAAATGGTTTTTATATTTACCCAATATTTATCCAGATTTCTACCTGGTATCACTTTCCTTCTGCTTGGAAGGGCTCCCTTTAACCCTTTAACATTGGTTTTTTTTTTGTTTTTTTTTTTTTCTTTTGTAGTGCAAAGTTTGCTGGTGATTAAATTTTTAACCTTCCATATTTACAAAAAAGTCCTTTTAAGTTTGCTTTAAGATCTTCTCTCGTTTTGTGTAATTTGGCTATAATATGCCTTTGTATAGTTTTCTTCATATTTATTGTGTTTTGGGTTGATTGAGCTTCTTGAATCTGTCAGTTCATAATTTTCATCAAATCTGGAAATTTATGTATTATTTCTTTATGTATTTTCCTATCCCATTTCTCTTTCAGGGACTCAATTAGTTCATTGATAGGAGGTTTAAATTTGTTCTACAGATAACTGATCATTTTTTCTTATTCTCTTTTTCATCTCTTTGTTTCCTTTTAGACAATTGTTATTGCTATACATTTTTGTTTACTAATGTTTTCTTTTGTAATATATAATCTGATGTTAATCCCACCCAGTACATTTTTCATTTTAGACATTTAGTTTCACTTTTTGAGGTTTGATTTGGATTTTTTCTTAATATTTTCCATGTCTTGCTTTAATATACTCAATCTGTCATTTAGCTTCTTGAACAAATGGAGTACAGTTACAATAACTATTTTAATGTTTTTCTTTCTTGTAATCCTTTTGTCTGTGTCATTTGTGGGTAGATTTCAAGTGGTTGATTTTTCTCCTAATTGTAGTTCCCATTTTCATGCTTCTTTGCATAAATGGTAATTTTAACTTATAATAAATATTACAAATGTTAAATTTTGGGGCCCTAGGCCTTTTTGCATCTGAATAAGCATTATTAAAATTTTTATCTGGGATACAACTTAGTTACATGAAACCTTGATCTTTTTTGTTCTTGTCTTTTAAGGTTTTTTTAGGGAGAATTGCAGAAGCATTCTAGGACTAAATTTGCCCTACTACTGAGACAGAACTTTTTAAAATACTATATGCAATGCCTTATAATTATGTAACATTTTCCCAGTATGACTGACTGGAATAGGCACCATTCCTCATATGTGAGCCCTGGCAATTGTTTCCCCTAATCCTTTCAAATGGTTCTTTCTTGGGTAGTTTTCTCGCATGAATACATTGATAAATCCTCAGCTAAAGACTCTAAGGATAACTTCTTCAAGTCTCCAAAGTTTTCTCTCTGTACACCTTATCCATTCTGTTACTCTGCCCAGCATGCTTGGTCTCCCTGGACTCCTAGTTCAATCTCCTGAACTCAGGGAGATTGACTACTGGGTCCAGCTGGGTTCTCCAACTCTCTGCCATTTCTTGCAAACTTTCTCTAGTTGGCAAGTTAGGGCAGTCTTAGGCAAGTTAGGGCTTAACTTGTCAGGGCTTCTCCTGTCTCTGAAGGATCACTGTCCCTATTTACCTGGTATTCAATGACTTAAAATCCATTGTTTCATACATTTAGTCTTGTTTTTCACTTGTTTCTGGTAGGAGGGTAAACCAGATCCTTACAATTCCACTATGGCCTGAAGAAAAAAAAAAGTCAGACTAAAGTTTTACATAGCTATGCAATAGTGATGTGATAGATAAGTAAAATTTTTATAAAAAGACTAAAAAATAATATAAATCTATGTAATAAAATATACACTATGTGGAAAAACTCCTACTTTTGAGGCTTCTATATGTCAAATAGTGTATGTTGGCACTGAAGTTAACATATTCTAGCATAAAAGTTGTCTCAGTGATCCCAAAATAAATTTGAATTTTCCAATTTAAATTTCTGTTATTTCCTATTCCCCTTGCAACATAAGAAGAATTTCTTTCCCAAATTGACTCCTGAGACTGCTACAATATAAAATTAGAAGAATATATTCTTCATTTATTTATTCAACAAATATTTGTTAAGTACCTATTCCACACTAGACACTATTCTGGGCTTATGAGACATATCAAGTGAACAAAAGAGAAACCATTTCCTCATGAAGTTTTTCTTCCACAGAGAAATCAACATTAATCAATTAACATAGAAAACAAGCAAATTGAATAATATGGTAGAAAAACGTATAGACCCGGGAAAAAATAAAAGTCAGAGAAGTAAAATCAATGTCCATAAGAAAGAGTTTGGAGAAAAGGAGGAAAGAGAAAAACAGTCTGGGAGAGTTTTGGAGATTTATTATGAGGGAAGCTCCAAGCCATTTGCTATATGTAAGCAAATTGTGGAAGAGAAAAAAGGGACTGGTAGGAAGAGTTGCTGGATGTTATGAAGTGGATTTCCTTCAGTTTTCTCTAAGAGATTAAAGTAGGGATTTCATTACAGCCTTTCTTCAGTATGTGTCAGGGAAATCATTCCAGTACCCCCAGTGGATACCAAATTCTGCAGACTCTTAAGTTCCTTATACAGAATTTGTAGAATTTGCATGTAACCCACATATGTCCTCCTGTACACTTTAAATCATCTCTAGATTACTTATAATGCCTAATACAATGTAAATTATATATAAGTAGTTGTTAGGCTGTATTGCTTTTTACACTTGTGTTGCTTTCTATTACTGTATTGTTATTTTTTATTTTTATTTGTTCCGAATATATTTGATCTGTGTTTGGTCGAATCTACAGATGCAGAATCCACAGATACAGAAGGCTGACTGTATTTTATGACTTTAGAATTGCTGGAATAATTTTTCTTAAAAGTTACCTCATGTCGATTCCAAAAAATGCAGGCCCTTAGTTCATATACAAGCCGTTTATATATTGACATCATTGTTACCCCTTAAGAAATGTATTTTATTTTTGTTTTATAGATAAGATAAATGAAAGGTCAGATATTTTAAGAACTTGCCCAACTAGTAAGTGATAGTCAGAACTGAAGTACAAGTTGACTTGTTTAAAACGTCAATGCTTTTACTGTTATACAAAACTATCCTTTAATTTCACTTACGGCATAACAGAGGCACATTAAAATAGAGAGTGTGTAAAGAAGTGCTCAGATAATGTTTCCATGACTTTTCATCTAAGTTTTTCCTAGAAGATTTTCTAGACGACTTCTCTGGCTACAGTGATTTTTTAAAATCTGCAAGAAGTTTGTGGGTTTTACAGCTTACTCAGAATTTCCAGGTGGTGAGATATATTTTTATATGAAAGAGAATATGAAATAGAGCCAGGTTCAGCTAACTGTAGCCAAAGGATCAAATCTAGCCCACCACATTATTTTGTAAGTTAAGTCTTATTGGGACACAGACGCAACCATGTGTTTCCTTAGTGTTCGTTGCTACTTCAGTCTGCAATGGCAAAGATAAATAGTTGCAACAGAGACCCCATGGCCTGTAAGCCTAAAATATTTACTGGCTGTCTCTTTAGAGAACAAATCGCCAGCCTCTGAATAGAGAATCTTACTTCTATAACATCTTAGTGGGTCTCAAGGGCAGATTCTTGAGTCTGGGGGATTAATTAGGTAATTTCCTTACTGTGACATTTTGAGGAATCAGAATCCTTAGCAGCCCATCCCCAGTGACAGTTGCCACCAGCAGGAAATGCCCTCCAGCTTTTTTCATTGACGAAGTTATGGTAAGCCAACTGACCAGTTTCTACCCATTTTCCTCTATCCCCCTGAGAGAAGGTTAGAGAGGCAAAGTCCTGGAGCCATTGCTACTATTCTTTTTCTCACCTTCTAGAATATTTCATATCAAATAAAATAACTGTAAAAATGACAATTCCATGTTTTTTTAAATATCAGTATGGAACTAGATTTTCAATAATATCTGAAATTTTTAAAAAACAAATTCACAAATCTATTTTATGTTGCATTGCTGAAATAGATCTCCTCTTGATAGCACATTCTTGTAAATCAAGCTATAATTTTTATCAATTAAAAAGCAATTTAAACTGACTTTAGAAAAAGATATTATAATAATATTAAGAAATGCTTATTCTGAAAAAAGATATTTTGCCATTTATTTTTAAAAATTAGCTTTTTATTTTAAATGAATTTTAGAGTTATACAAAAGTAACAACAACATCATAGAGAGTTCTTATATATCCTCATCCAACTTCTTCTGATGTTAAGATCTAATATAGGCATCACGCAACTATCGAGACCAAGAAATTATTATCTGTATAATGCTATGAACTACTTAATTTACTCTGATTTTTCATTAGTGTTGTGATTAAAATATTTTTTCTGTTCCAAGATCCCATCTTGCATTTAATCTCCTCCAATCTGTGACAGTCCCTCAGGCTTTCCACAACTTTTCTGACCTTAACATTTTTGAAGAGCACTAGTCAGTTATTTCGACATAGATGTATTTTCTTTCTTTTGCAAGTGACAAAATAAAACCATAGAAACCTGATGTTCCTCCTACTAGGCAAAGAAATAACCTGCGGGTCTTTGATGAGCTCCAAAAGCAAATCACTAAGATCTTAAGTCAACAGGCTACCTATGTCTGGAGGCTCTTCTTCCAGAGTGAAGCAGAAATGAGAGGCAATTTGGAAACCTGATGTTCTTTCTAAAATTTACAATAGTACATTCTTCAGAATACTCAGGTGGATGGATGGTCAGAAAGTTAGTTATTTTTTGCATTTGAATTCAACAACTCTACATTGACCTGAAAAAAATGGATAATATTCTCCTGATAGGTAATAATTAGTTTGATCAGAGAAAACCTTTATTTTAAAAGAAATCACTATCTTTTTAAGAAGACTATGACTTGAGAAATAGCAATTATGCTATGCTGAAGTATAAAAAGGCTTCGTCAAAGCACTCTATGATATTACTATTGAGATAAAAAGTGATGACTGTGAAAAATAATAGCTATAGAGTTTAAAACAACAACATGGAGAAAGGCTTTTTTATAAAAATCATGGTATTAGAATAGCATTTTGAGGACATTTTCCCCAAAGATTTTGTACAGTAAATTTTTCTACCTTGGTTCAGTATCGATTTTTAAAAGTCGAAATAGGTTTTTTGTTTGTTTGTTTTGTTTTTCCTAGGTTGGTATAAAATAAGTTATTGCCTGAGAAGGTCTGTTTGCTTGGTAACAAACAGCTTTACATTTTGTGTAATTAATCTTAATCTGTCAGGTGGTCAAATTAATTAGCCATTTTCCTACTCGCGTGGTGAACTTTTAGATGAAGAGAGAAATGCCAGGATGATGTCACATCTGTCTTATTAATTTGAATTTCAGTTGTCTGAAGAGGGGTGCGTGGTAAGAAAAGCATAAAAGAGGTGTGTCATGAAGAGAAAAGTTATTATTTTATCTCATCCTCCCCAATGTTGGTCAGAGACAGTAAAGCCTTTTTAGGCTTTTTTTGAGCCCCTATTTCCTAGAGGCAGTTGACAAATATGGTCTTTTTTCTCCTCATGAGGGCAACTACTGACTTCAGATAGGTGTGATGAAATCTAAAAAGGGAGATTAATAGCATACTAAAGAAGCACAGTTTGTAGTGTAAGGAAAACTGGTGAGTTTTAGTCAGATGCTGATTTAAAAAATACCCAAGGGTTATTCTGCCCAGAATAAGGGAGGAGATGGTAATGCGGATATGGTCAGAGGACAAAGCAAAGGGAGAAGGTTCTGTGATAAACTTATGCAGACATGTTTGTAGAGTTGCTACAATTTTCTTATCACAGATGTTTAATTCAATAATCAAAATATTCCAGTGCCATGTTAACACACTATTAGTGAGACATGAAAAAGGTTAAGCTAAAATGCCTTTATTGACAGTAGCAGAATAAAATAAAACTAGATGGTAAATTTTTTTAAAATCCTAAATCCTTACCTGAACAAGAAATCAAAAACATTAAGAAGTCTGTGAAAAAGTAAAATATGTATTTTAAACTATGTTAAAATTTAGCTTTGTGTGCAGGGTTTATGATATTAGGCTTTTTTTTTTTTTTTTTTTTTTTTTGAGATGGAGTCTTGTCTTGCTCAGTCGCCCAGGCTGGAGTGTGGTGAGGCGATCTCGGCTCACTGCAACCTCTGCCTCCCGGTTCACGCCATTCTCCTGCCTCAGCCTCCCGAGTAGCTGGGACTACAGGCGCCTGCCACTATGCCCGGCTAATTTTTTTTTTTTTTTTTTTTGTATTTTTAGTAGAGAAGGGGTTTCACCACGTTAGCCAGGATGGTCTCCATCTCCTGACCTCGTGATCCGCCAGTCTCGGCCTCCCAAAGTGCTGGGATTACAGGTGTGAGCCACTGCGTCCGGCCGATATTAGGATTTTTAAAATTGATTATTCATGAAATACTTTAAAATAACCAGAATTAAAGTAACTATCTTAGTAGCAGAAAAATCTAAATTGAAGAAAAAAAAATGTTTTGGGTCACAATGCCGTTTTAGAATCTGGAGGCCAAACTACAAAGCAGAAATATTTGAATATTTTTATAAACTGACAGGTCCAGGAAAATTGTAAATTTTCTAAAGTTTCAGATAGGGGCTATTGTAATGACTTTCTTGTTGACATGACTAAACTCGGATAGGTAGGTTCATTTGACCTTTATTTATGACCTTTCTTGTCTGTCACTAACATACTTGAATTCTTCCAGAGCGATTGGTGATGCTTTTAGTCTCTTAACTAAGGAAAATCAATGGTCTCTTTAATAGGTAATCATAGGCGTCTGTCTATAATTGGTCTATCAGTTAATAACATTGTTTTTTCTTGAGATATTAACCTGATAATATGTCTGTTTCACCAGGTGTTACCAGTAGAAGGCAGGTTGCAAAGCTGACAAGCACAATTCTCACTTAGGCAGTGCTCTTTATATGGGATAACATCTTATATAAAATGAGTTATTTAACTGACATTCATTAAATAGCTTTGTGGATAAACAAAAGCAGTGATGTTATCAGGCTTCATTTCTTTCTAGCTTTTCCAATATTATGTTGTCCATAGTCAAGAAAGGCCATAAAGTCTTTTCCTGATTAAATATCGGAACCTTTTATGTTATATATAGAACATAACTGGACCATCTATGAAGTGTGCAGAACTTCTGTTTCCTACCATTGAACTTATTTTTCCCCAGGAATGTTTGAAAAACATTGTAGACATTTTTTAAAAAAATAGATCGGCTAAGATTTTTGAGTTTCTAACATATGCCAGAAACACAGTCCCAGCTGCAGAGCTGGGAATATTAGAGAAAACAATGAAAGCTTGCCTAGTAGATACTCTGCTTGCAAATGTAACTTTTATACCTGCAGCACTGGAGACTAGGTAAACTGTTTCACTAACTCAATGTTCTATAACAAAGGAGGCGCTCTAATGTTAATTACTTCATTAGTAACTATCAACTGTCATGCAATCTAAAGTTGTTGTAGCAGACTTCTATGTTATGTAATTATTATTTTAAGAAGCATATTGCATGATCTTTGATATGAAAGGGTCATAGATTAAAACATAAATCTATGTAATTATTATAATCAGTGGCACAACGGGAATATCAATGATGAAAATGGATAGAGAAAACTATGCTTCTGTAATTTCAAGGGGCATTAAAGCTAAGTGCATAGAAATTAAAGCCAAGTTGAAATTATTCTTAATGTGACACATTCATGAAGTTGAGTATCATTTTAAGTTTAAAATTTGGTCCATACCTCTTTGTTTCCATCAATATCTTTCACACTGGAAAAAAATATAATTAATGTAAAATCTTGCCAGAATTCTCTCATTTTCCCATTTTCCAAACTTCGAGTATGCTAAAATATAAATATATCACGTTGCTGGCTAGATTCTGGTGAAACATACTTTTTTAAAAAAATGAATTAATTAATTTTTGAGACAGAGTCTCGCTCTGTTGCCGAGACTGGAGTGCAGTGGCGCGACCTCGGCTCACTGCAATCTCCACCTCCCGAGTTCACACCATTCTCCTGCCTCAGCCCTCTGAGTAGCTGGGACTACAGGCTCCGCCTCCACGCACACCTAATTTTTTTGTATTTTTAGTAGAGACGGGGTTTCACCGTGTTAGCCAGGATGGTCTTGATCTCCTGATTTCGTGATCCGCCTGCCTCAACCTCCCAAAGTGCTGGGAGAAATATACTCTTTACCATTTTCTTTCTTTTTTCTTTAACATTTTTAGGGTTCAGGGTGCATATGGAGGTTTGCTTTATAGGCAACTTGTGTCATGGGGTTTGGTGTACAGTTTATTTTGTCATCTAGGTACAAAGTATAGTGTCTAATAGATATGTTTTCTGATCCTCTCCCTCCTTCCACCCTCCTGCCTCAAGTAGGCCTCATTGTCTGTTCTACCCCTCTTTGTGTCCATGTGTTCTCATCATTTAGCTCCCATTTATGAGTGAGAACTTGTGGTAGTTGGTCTTCTGTTTCTACATTAGTATGCTAAGGATAATGGTCTCCAGCTCCATCTATATTGCAGCAAAGGATATGATCTCATTCTTCTTTTATGATTGCATAGAATTCTATGGTATATATAGAACACATTTTCTTTATTCAGTTTACTGTTGATGGGTATTTAAGTTGATTCCATGTCTTGGCTATTGTGAATAGTGCTGAAATGAATATATAAGTGCATGTGTCTTTATGGTAGAATAATTTATATACCTTTGGGTATATACCCAATAAAGAGATTGCTGAGTCTTATGGTAATTCTGTTTTTCATTCATTGAGGAATAGCCACACTGCTTTCCACAATGGTTGAACTAATTTACACGCCCACCAGTGAAGTATAAGCATTTCTTCTCTTCTACAATGTTGCCAGCATCTGTTGTTTTTTATTTTCTTAATAATAGCCATTCTGACTGTTGTAAGATGATATTTCATTGTGGTTTTGATTTTTCTAATGATCAGAGATGTTGAGTAATTTTCATATGCTTGTTGGTTGCATGCATGTCTTCTTTTGAAAAGTATCTGTTCATTTGCTTTGCCTTTTTTTTTTTTTTTCTTTTTTTTTTTTTGAGATGGAGTTTTACGCTTGTTGCTCAGCCTGGAGTGCAATGGCACAATTTCGGCTCACTGCAACCTCCGCCTCCCAGGTACAAGTGATTCTCCTGCCTCAGCCTCCCGAGTATCTGGGATTACAGGTATGCACCACCATGCCTGGCTAATTTTGTAGTTTTAGTAGAGATGGGGTTTCTCCATGTTGTTCAGGCTGGTCTCAAACTCCCGACCTCAGGTGATCTGCCCACCTTGGCGTCCCAAAGTGCTGGGATTACAAGCATGAGACACCACACCCAGCTGCTTTGCCCACTTTTTAATGGGGTATATTTTGCTTGTACATTTGTTTAAGTTTTTTTAAAGACGCTAGATATTAGACCATTGTCAGGAGCATAGTTTGCAAACATTTTCTCCATTCTGTAGGTTGCCTGTTTACTCTGTTGATAGTTTCTTTTGCTGTGCAGAAGCTCTTTAGTTTAATTAGATCCCATTTGTTAATTTTTGCTTCTGTTGCCATTGCTTTTAGCATCTTTGTCATGAAATATTTGTCAGTTCCTGTGTCCAAAATGGTATATCCTAGGTTATCTTCCAGGGATTTTTATAGTCTTAGGTTTTGTCTTTAATCCATCTCAAATTGATCTTTGGATATGTGATGGAAGGAAGGGACCAGTTTCAATCCTCTACATAGGGCTAGCCAGCTATCCCAGCACCATTTCTTGAATAGGAAGTCTTTCCCCATGGCTTGTTTTTGTCAGCTTTGTCGAAGATCAGATGGTTGTAGGTGTTTGGTCTATTTCTGTGCTCTCTGTTTGATTGGTCTATGCATTTATTCTCTTTGATTGGTCTATGTATCTGTTTTTGTACCAGTACCATGCTGGTTTGGCTACGGTAGCCCTGTGTTACAGTTTGAAGTCAGGTAACATGAGGCCTCCAGCTTTGTTCTTTTTGCTTAGGATTGCCTTGGCTATTAGGGCGTATTTTTTGCTTTCGTATGAATTTTAAAGTAGTTTTTTTTTTTTTTAATTGCCTGGTGACAAGCAGGGGGAGTGGGTGGAACTCATGGGAGACAAACTCACCTCCTCTCCTGAGGGCAATTGCAGCTTGCTGGAGGTGTAGATAAAGCACTCAGAATCTTTGCTCCTTCCTCAGTCCAGTCACAGCAGTGGCAGTTCCACTGCAGAGGCAGCGTCGGAGGGCTTTTGGTTGCCCCTGGGAGCTCTACTTCCAGTAAATTAGGAGCCACTGCTACTGGGCATGTTCAGCCAAGGGATATGGCAGCTCTACTGCTGGCTCAAGCTAGGGGTTCTGCTTGTTGGGAAGCAGAGGTTGAGAGCTCACAGGGAGGAGAGAGTGTGCTCCTCTCAGTATGGTGGCTGTGGCATGCTGTTAGCTTGGGTGAAGCCCTCGGGCGCCTTGTTTCTTTCCCAGACTGAGTGCATCAGGGGCAGAACCACTCCTGTGGCAGTGGCCAAGAGGCTGTTTGTTGCCTCTGGGAACCTCTCCCCAGGGAAATTCAGAGCTTCTACCAGTTGTGCTCAGCCATGGTTGGGGCAGCTGTTCTGTGGTCCTGAGCTGGTTGCACTGCCTGGTGATGAGTTGGGGGTTGGGGATTCTAGGGAAGAGGAATTGGATTCCTCTCCATTTGGTGGCTGCTGCGTGCTGGGGGTGCCAGGATAGTGACTAGGCCTTTTGTTCTTTCCCCAGCCCAAGGGCAGTTAGGGTGGTACAAGCATAGCTGCAAAGGCAGAAGGGTTGTCAGTTGATTCTGGGATTTCCTGCACAGAGAAGTGTTGTGTTGGCTGTGATTGAAATATTAACCAGGGGCGGGGTAGTCATGCTGAAGTCCCAGGTCAGGAGCCCCTGCCTAGTGAGGAGAAGTGAGGAGAGGGACCTACATGGAGAACAGTCTGGCCACTCTTCTGTGGGGCAGCTGCACTGTGTTGGGGGTCCACACTAGTCCCTAGTCTCTGGGAACTCTCCAAAGCCAGTGCAGAGATGCAGCCAGCCCAGAAACCCAAGTGGAGTTTTGATGGAGTACCAGGCATGGAGGTGCTGGCCACCCAGTGAGGAGAAATGGGATCAGGGACCCATGTTAAAAACAGCCCAGCCACTTTTTCGTGGGGTAACTATGCTGGAGGTCTGTACCTATCCCTTGTCACCTTGGACTCTCCAGAGCCTGAAGATAGCAATGGCGAAGACTGCAAGATAGGAAAGTTGGTGGCTCGCCCCTCCCTCTGGGAGCTCTGTCCATGGGAGGTGCAGAGCTGCTACTGGTCTGAGAGACCCAGAGAGGGATGGCTGGAGTCCCAGGATAGTGGGACTTTTGCAAAGTGCAGTGGAAGTGAGGCCTGCAGACCATCTCTGCTCAGCTCCCTGGATTCAGCCCCTTTCTTGGTGGAATGTAAGAAATTCTAGCCTCCCCCTTTGACAGAGCTGCAGCCACTAATGCTGGGATGCCCAGGGATCCAAGGCTCCTGGGACTCCACCTGTGCCTGAGCAGTGGTTCTGCCAGACTCCACATAGCACTCCTTGATGAATCGCAATGTGTTCACCTGCATGTTTCTGTTGAAAATATACTATTTAATCACGACTTTTTCTTCTCACTGTGACAGCAGTGCACACTAGCTGCTTCTAGTCAGCCATCTTGGCCCTCCCCACCATTTTCTTTCTTCATTTTTTTATATACAAATGGTGCCTTTATGAGTGGTTCTGAACTCTCTTGCTTACGTGAACTTTTACCATCGCTTACAGTAATTTATAATAGATACATTTAAGTCATTTCAGTAAGGATGCTTTAATTAAAACTAGTTATGGAAATAACCTTGTGCAGTAGTATTCTAAACATTAGGTTTAACATATCTAGTCCTTTTGTAGAAGAGAAATACAGTATTGTAACCATATACTGATGAAATGTAGACATTTGCTAACAAAATAATTCTTTGGGTATCAACATTGTTGTGTCTGTGTGTGTAAGTTTACAAACATGTGCATGCACAAGCTTATGTAATATAGAGGATGTACATGACAGTGGACGTGGATCTAGAGAAATATGACTTCTCATCTATTAGTAGAATCTTAGAGAATAAAAATAGGCACAAAATAAATATATGAAAGGAGAATATAATCACTAAAATTTTAAGAAAAATTACCTTGGAGTCGTATGTAACCCACTAGTCAAGAAAGTAGAACTGTGGGAATCGAAGAAAGCAGTGATAGCCTAGGGAAAAATATTTTTCATCTTCTTTCTCTCCCCTGTTATCACTAGATTTTCAAGTAAAAATGAGAAAGTAGCCTATAATAACTGAGAAGCCATCGTGCTATTGTTAAGCTATAGGTTTGGAGTCAGAGAAACCCAAGGTCAAATTTACCTCCGCCTCTGACTCTTTGTGTAATTGTGTTGTGATATTTTCTTCGTGGTTTCCCAAGAACATAGGTCCTGATATCTAGATCCTTGAGTAATCTCTGCTTACATTAACTCTGGGCTTGGCTATGCGACTTGCTTTGTTCACTGGAATGCTAACAAGTGCGACACAAGCAGAGTCTTCATAAGCCTTTGAATACTGGGGGTGGTAGTCTGTAAAATCCACCCTCTCTGCAAAGAAGTTCAAGTCTAGTTAGTTATATTGGAAAACCATGAGGACACTGAAGCCCCAGTTGACATCTGGCTGTAACTACATGAGATCCCAATTGAGAACAGCAGAACGACCCAGCTGAACTTTTCTCAATATAGAAAAGCATGGACATTGATAAATCATTATCATTCTAAGGCATAAAATTTGGAGTGAGTGTGACATACAGCAATATGTGACTAAAACTGTAGGTTTGTTCAAATGACTTAATTTCTATAAGTGAGTCAAGATTACCACTTAACTTTCAAAATATTAGACAGAAAACAAGCACGTCTCATTTTTTAATTCTTATATTACTGTTTTGTCATGCATCTTCTTTAATCGGAGAAATAGAAATGAGAAAAGCCACTTTTATCAGAATTTGACTTAAGGCCACCTTTTTTCTAATGGTTTTCTTGAGCCATCTTTACCAACATATTGATATCTGAGATGGAAGTATCAAAAAATGATAACCAACTCAATATTTTTTGATGAGGGTGTCAAGCAGGCTTCCACTCTTATGGGAAATTGTAATCTGACATAGTTTGGCTATGTGTCTCCACCCAAATCTCATCTTGAATTGTAATCTCCACATGTTGATGGAGGGACCTGGTGGGAGGTGACTGGATCATGGGGATGGTTCCCCCTTCCTGTTCTCACGATAGTGAGCGAGTTCTCATGAGATCTGATGGTTTAAAAGTGGCACTTCCCCCTTTGCTCTCTCTTTCTCCTGCCACTTTTTGAAGAAGGTGCTTGTTTCTCCTTCACCTTCCACCATGATTGTCAGTTTCCTGAGGCCTCCCAAGCCATGTGGAACTGTGAGTCAATTAAACTTTTTTTTTGTTTGTTTTAATAAATTATGCAGTCTCAGGTAGTTCTTTACAGCAGTGTGAGAATGAACTAATACAGAAAATCAGTGCCGGGATAGTGGGGTACTACTATAAAGATAACCTGAAAATGTGGAAGCAACTTTGGCACTGAGTAATGGACAGAGGTTGGAATAGTTTGGAAGGCTCAGGAGAAGACAGGAAGATATGGGAGAGTTTGGAACTTCCAGAGACTTGTTGAATGGTTTTTACCAAAATGCTGATAGTGGTATGGACAATGAAGTCCACCTTGAGGTTGTCTCAGATGGAGATGAGGAACTTATCAGGAACTGAAACACAGGTCACTCTTGCCATGCTTTAGCAAAGGACTGGTCGTATTGTGCCCTTGCCCTAGAGATCTGTGGAACTTTGAACTTCAAACAGATGATTTAGGGTATCTGGCAGAAGAAATTTCTAAGCAACAAAGCATTCAAGATGTAACCTGGCTTTTTCTGAAAGCATATAGTCATGTGCATTCACAAAATGATGATCTGAAATTGGAACTTAAGTTTAAAAGTGAACTAAGGCATAAAAATGTGGAAAATTTGCAGCCTGACCATGCGGTAGAAAGGAAAAAAAATCCATTTTGTGGGGAGAAATTCAAGCCAGCTGCAGAAAATTGCATAAGTGACAGGGAGCTAAATGTTAATAACCAAGACAATGAGGAAAATACCTCCAGGGCATTTCAGAGATCTTCATGGCAGCCCCTCCCATCACAGGCCCAGAGCCTTGGAGGAAAAAGTGATTTTGTGAACCAGGACCAGCACTCCCACTGCTCTGTGCAGCCTCGATGCATGGCGTTCAGTGTCCTAGATGCTCTAGTTCCAGATATGGCTAAAACAGGCCAAGGTAAACCTCAGGCCATGACTTCAGAAGGTGTAAGCCCCAAGTCTCGGCAACTTCCATATGGTGTTGGGCCTTCAGGCTTGCAGGAAGACAAGAGTTGAGGTTTGGGAACCTCTGCCTAGATTTCGTAGGATGTGTGAAGATGCCTGGATGTCAAGAAAGAAGTCTGCTGCAGGAACAGAGCTCTCATGTAGAACCTGTACTAGGGCAATGAAGAAGGAAAATGTGGGGTTGGAGCCCCACATTTGGGGGATGGTAGATCTACCAACAGCCTGGACCATGTGCTTGGAAAAGCCACTGTGATTCAAAGCCAGACCATGAAAGTGGCCACCCCATGGGGACTGTACCCTGAAGAGCCACAGCAGTGAAGCTGTCCAAGCCTTGGGAGCCCATCCCTTGCATCAGCGTCTCCTGGATGTCAGACATGTAATCAAAGGAGATTATTTTGGAACTTTACAATTTAATGAGTGCCCTGCTGGGTTTCAGAGTTGCATAGGCCTGTGGCTCCTTTGTTTAGGTCAATTTCTCCCATTTGGGATGGAAACATTTACCCAATGCCTGTATCCCCATTGATATGGTTTGGCTCTGTGTCCCCACCCAAATCTTATCTTGTAGCTCCCATAATTCCCACGTGTTATGGGAGGGACCTGGTGGGAGATGACTGAATTATGGGGGTGGACATTTCCCATACTGTTCTCATGATAGTGAATAGGTCTCTGATGATCTTAAAAATGACAGTTTCTCTGCACAATCTCTCTCTTTGCCTGCCACCATCCACGTAAGATGTGACTTGCTCTTCCTTGTCTTCCACTATGATTGTGAGGCCTCCCCAGGCACATGGAACTGTGAGTCCTGTTGAACCTCTTTCTTTGGCAAATTGCCCAGTCTCAAGTATGTCTTTATTAGCAGCATAAAAACTGACTAATACATCCATTGTATGTTGGAATTAACTAACTTGTGTTTTATTTTACAGACTAATAGGCAGAAGAACCTTGCCTGGTCTCAGAGGAGACTTTGGACTTGGACTTTTGAGTTAATGCTACAATGAATTAAGACTTTGAGGAATTATTGGGAAGGGATGATTGTGTTTTTAAATGTGAAAAGAACATAAGATTTTGGAGGAACCATGGGCAGAATGATATGGTTTGGCTCATCTCAAATTGTAATCCCCACATATCAAGGGAGGATGCTAGTGAGAGGTGATTGGATCATGGGGGCAGTTTCTTCACTGGTGTTCTCGGTTCTCATGATAGTGAGTTCTCATGAGATCTGATGTTTTAAAAGTGGCACTTAGCCTCTCTCTCTCCCTCTCTCTCTTTCTCTCTCTCGCCATCTTGTGAAGAAGGTGCTGGCTTCTCCTTCACCTTCTACCATGATTGTAAGTTTCCTGAGGCCTCTGTAACCATGTGAAACTGAGTAAATTAAACTTTTTAAAAAAAATAAATTTCCCAGTTTCAGGCAGTTTTTTATAGCAGTGTTAGAATGAACGAATACATAATCTAACAAGACAGGTAAATATTAAAGAAAAATACTCAGAAATATATGTAACAGTTTATTAAATGGACAGAACTTGGTTCGGCATAACTAAGATAAAGTTGTATTCTTCTCCTACTCCTGACTTTAAACATACTCAGTTGTGTTCCCTTGTCCAGTCATTAAGAGTGTCTTAGGCAGATGCATAAGTTTCAGGGTTTTTTAAGGTAGAGGAATCATCTCACTTTAGACATGGAAACATCTAGTCCCAGCAAAACTCACATCCATTTAAAACTCTTACATTCAACTGCATATACAATATAGTATTCCTCCCATCTTTGATCATCTATACATCTTTTTCAGTTTGCTCTCTTGCTTCTGAATCCTCCATGGTCTATCTATGAGAGACGCATTATGAAGAGTAAATGTCTCCAGTGACTAGGGTTGTGGTAATTGAGCCATTAGTTTCCTCTGTTGTGGGATGCTTTTCTCCAAAGATTTTGTTGGCTTCTTCCAGGAAGGAACAATCAATACTGTACCACTTGAACATCTTGCTCTATTCCTCTGTAGAAGTGTAAGGTTTCACTCGCTTGGCTTTCTGAGGTTCCAAGGCTAATTTTCTAGGACTAGAATTCATATGGAAACACAGACTTTCACTTTGGCTTTCTAATAACCACCCTATAACTGTGATTTAAGCTCATACTCTTCTTGGTATTTTAAAAAATGTATTCACCATTAAAAATCTATTTCTTAAAGCATAATAATACATTTAAATTGTTATATTTTTAATTTAGTTGCATTGCAGTGGTCAGCGCCTTCAGAGTAACTGTTTGTATTTATCTTAGATGTGATTAAATGGTCTTTTAACCCTTCATTTTACTTAAAGTGGGGTGAGGGCAAAATTTCTGCTTCTTTGTAAACAAAGAAAGGAATATCTGCTCAGTGAATTTTAAAATACTTTTTTCCTTTCTTTTATTTATTTTCTTCTTTTGCTACCAGTAGTATCTTAGTGATAAGAATTGATGATTGAAAAATTAGTGTGAGCACCTTCTGATAAGTACTGCAGCTCTCCTTAGAAGAGACAGTTCAGTTCCATCTTCAGCTTTCGTCTTGAGCTTAAATTTCAAGATATTCAACTTAATTTTATATTGTATTTAAGTGTCATAAAGGTTCGATGCCAGATTGTCCCCTGGCAAGGCATGAAAAGTATCCCACTATGACCTCCAGTATATTAAATGATGCTCCTTTGATTCTAGGTTATGATTCCATCAGAAATAATGGAGCCCTACTGTCCAGGAAAAAATATTAACAAACTTTGTTTACCATTACTGATACCACTACTACTAGTACAAGGATACCTTCATTCTAAAAGTGGTCTCTTTAAAGAGGTGCTGTGCCTTAAATAATGTAAATAAATCATAATTTACATTTATACTATTATGAGAGAGATTTAATTTATATTTTCAGACCAGCAAAAGGTCTTTTTAGAGATGTAAGATTTGATTTGAGAAAGGAAAGGTAACTTGGAGGTATCCAGGGTAAGAGAGAAAAAAAAAAGAGGTTTACTGTCCAGAGGAGTTTTAATGTGGGGGAGAATGGAAGTGATATAAATTATACTGTATAAAAAAAATTCAGGATGCAAAATGAAGAAGGAATTGAAGCATTATGTCAAAATGGGAGGCTTTTGCAATATTTCTGACTAGAAGTGTGACAATCTAGATGCAAGGGAAATGAAGAAAACTGGTTGTATTAAAAAACATGAATTGCTTGTAGAAGTAAAGAGACATGTGGAATGGATGTGGGATACAATGAAGAGAATATGTTAGGAAATAACATTGTTTTCAGATTTCAGCAAATGGATTGATGAAGTTATCCCTTACCGAGGTGATCAAAGTTGGAGGAAAACAATAGAGGCAGGCTTGTGGGAGACTAAGAATTCAGTTTAAGAGAGCTGTGAATCAGACAAGTGATGGATTTATAAGGATGGAGGAAATAGCCAGGATTACAGATGAGAATTTGAGTCCATGAACACATCCTGAGTGATTCTGGTTTATTATTTGTGTTGAAAAGAACTAGCAATGTCAGCTGAACATTATCTAAACGTTGACTATTAGAAAGAATGAAGGAAAACAAGGAGAATGGCATAGTGCTAAGTGTGCAAAAGAAGGTCAGAAAGGTGTCAATTGGCTTGGCAACATGGAAGTCAGGAGCAGACTTATGGGGAGTCAGTTAGAGGGGTTTGGAGAAGAAAGCAAGTGTCTTCACATTTGGAGATCTGTTCAGTGTCATGGCATGGAAATTTCCTCCTGACTCTTTCAATGAGAAAACATGTGAATTTGAAGGGAAAATTAGACCCTTCAGAAACCTTACAGAATGAATTTGCTGACTGAAATAAAAGGCCCTGTAGGATCAAGGACTATCCCTGTTGTGTGTTCTCTCTTCTGATTTCCCTTTAAATCCATGTGTATTTGGCAATACACACTTGCTTGTTTTTAGTTTCTCTTTGCATGTAGGGTGTTAGTGGTGGAACTGGGAAGGTGGCACAGCTTACTGTCTATTAAATCCCCATAAAATGTAAACTAAATTTTCTAGCTCTGATGTCCATGATGTTCCATTGCTTCAGCTACTGTTCAACCATAGAGAAAAGCATATGCCTCATTTCCTCTTTTTATTTGCTCAAGAGGAGGAGGGCAAGTGCTGTAGTGGCTATCGCTTTCCAAGCTAATGAAGCACGCTATATGACTTCAAGAATAATGATCCACTGACCTGACCTCTACACTAGGAAATAGCTCCAGAGCACTTATAGTTTAGTGGATTGCCATTGCTTTGAAAGCATGGCAAGTTTATAACGATTTTAGCCACCAAGCCGAAAAAAGAAAAAGTTAAAATAATTTTATACGACTCTCTGGTTAATGGACAAAACTAGATCAGAAAGAGCATCATGCTGTCCCGAAATACTGGTCAAGAATTGAGATTTAAGTTGTAAAACTCGGGATATATTTCATAGTAACAATTCCTTTGTTTTCACGCTTCTGAAGAGATAGTTTCATGTTTATCTTATTATTTCCTGTTTGACAGAATGTCTATGGTTGTTTCATGTCACCAAATACTTCTTTTAGTTGCTTTGGTGGTCTATACATGTCATCTGTCTATTAAGTTGTAAGTTACACTAGGCCGGGTGTGGTGGCTCACACCAGTAATCCCAGCACTTTGGGAAGCCAAGGCGGGTGGATCACCTGAGGTCTGGAGTTCGAGACCAGCCTGGCCAACAAGGTGAAACCCCAGCTCTACTAAAAATACAAAAAATTAGCCAGGCATGGTGGCGGCGCCTATAATCCCAGCTACTTGGGAGGCTGAGGTGGGAGAATCTCTTGAACCTGGGAGGCAGAGGTTGCAGTGAGCTGAGATCAGGCCATTGCACTCCAGCCTGGGCAAACAAGAGCAAAACTTTGTCTCAAACAACAACAACAACAATAAAAAGTAAGTTACATTAAACAGTTGACTAAATCAATTGTAATCAGAATTGTTTCCTAGCTACTTAATTTTATACAATTACCATTTAACCATATCTGGTTGGCATAGCCTGAGGGATCCAATTCTTTTGCGAAGCCCCCTCTTTTTAAGGAGGTCTCGTGTGGGACTTGGTCTATTCAAGTGTGCATATGCAAAGGCTTTGGCAGCAGTTGGACTTTGGTCTTCCACTCTGGCTAAGGGATCTCAGTCAAGTTACTCAATTTCTCAGAACTTTTTATTTCTTTATCTGTGAAATGGAGACCATATTATAGATATCTCAAACAATTGGGAAAGTTTAATTGTTATGGAGAAGCAGTTTATAAACCACCAAGGAATAAGAATCCTGAGTAACTGTTATTAAGATAAATATTTCTCGTGGTAAATAAAGAGTATAGCGTGTGATGGAGGACATGAGCTAGGTGATCAGTCTGAACAGTGTTTTGAACCTGCCTCCACCAATTACAAGTCATGTGAACCATGGCAGGCTACTCCATGTCTTTGGGACTTCTTTTCCTAACTTATCATTTGGAATACTATTATCTGCCCATGGGACTACTGAGATGTTTAAATGAGATTATGTATGAAGGATGTTTAATTCCACTCATTCTATGCACATATTATATACTGGATTAAATTAATACACATTGGCCCCCTTTTGTAAGTTGTCCCCTGGCAAGGCATGAAAAGTATCCCACTATGACCTCTATTATATTAAATGATGATCCTTTGATTCTAGGGTATGACTCCATCAGAAATAATGGATCCCTACTGTCCAGAAAAAAAAAAAATAACAAACTTTGTTCAGCTATTACTGACACCACTACTATTAGTACAAGGGTACCTTCATTCTAGAAGAGTTCTCTTTAAAAAGGTACTGTGACTTAAATAATGTAAATAAATCATAAACGTTGTGTAGGAAATCAATCAGTGAGATACATTTAGAAAGGATAGTTTTGCCATGTTCCTTAAATAACATGTGGTACTTACTTCTGTACAAAAGTAATCATCTCATATACACAAGTAAATATGCATCAGCCTGTCTTTTCACACATTTTATTTTTTCTTCTACAACTCGAAAAGTGGTGGGGAGATCTTGAACTAATATTCTTGTTAGACATGGAAGTTATACCTTCACACACACACACACACACACCAGTAAAGAAAAAAGATGATTCCCTTTTTTTTTTTCCACCAGAGAAAGATTCTTCTTCTAGGTGCTCAAGTTCCCTGCAGCTAGGGGCAATATTAAATTTTTCTGTTTGAGGGTTAGACGGAAGAGAAGGTGTAGAGCCATCTGTTGCTTGAGTGTAAATGGAATCACTCCTCTTCATCTACTGCTGCTGATAAGGAAAACAGTCAACTGTATCCTCGTTGAGTTCCTAGACTCTCAGAAAGTGGAAAATTATGTAAGCCCTTAAAGGACACATGGGCAGCTAATCTGACCTGTAAGGAGAATGGCTGTATGTTTCGGATGCGGGAGGGCACTAAACATCAGAGTCTAGGGAATACAGTGGGGACAGCTGGGTGAACACACACTCAAAAAGCACAATTTCCACCAAATAGCCTTCTGTAAAAGACAATGCTTATGTGCCTGGGAACCAGACCAGAGAGGCTCGCCTGCAGCTCCTATCAATCCGCAGGTCAGATGGTGGAGGACTAGCATTCAATAGTGACACCCTGTGGCAATGGACCTTCTCTCTATTTGACAAGTGAACTCTCTAGACCATATTAATTTAGCTTGAAGTAAACTAAGGAATTACAGGGTGTTTGTACCTTAAAGCTGTAAAACAGTTCTTCTCCATCTAAGACGTTCCAGCTATTTATGACAAAGTCTTAATTGTTTGGAGGTTCTACTTTACCAAACAAAATTATCTCATGTCAAGAAACTTCACTATCACTCTAAGCAACTAAAACTGGCTTCTATATTTATGGACTTTTTATTTGAACTGTGGAGTTTAGGTTGACCTAAACTGTGTTGTTCAGACGGGCAAGTATATATTTAACTAAAATACGAATAAGATATTTTTATTTAACTTCAATACAAGGAGTATTTTCTAAAAATACAGAGTATCTGCACAAATTGGTGTGGGTCAATATTTCAAATATCGACAAGTACATTTTAGGAAAAAAGACTAGAAATAACCATATCATATGCCCTAAGGGAGGCAATACAGGAAAAAGGTATTGAAAACAAGTATATCCTCCAGCCATTTTAATAAACAAAGGGAAAAAATTCACAGAGACAAATGTCTGTGCTTCTCTACCAACAATCTCATGCTACTGAATGATGAAGTGAATTTACATATATAGATCAGCCCCACTACAGCTTACTTTT
Source organism: Macaca fascicularis (assembly GCF_037993035.2). NCBI lineage: Eukaryota > Metazoa > Chordata > Mammalia > Primates > Cercopithecidae > Macaca > Macaca fascicularis. The sequence continues at coordinate 90,478,589 of NC_088388.1, read as the reverse complement.
GAAATTTATTTTTAATTGGCACATAATAACTATACATATTTATGGCATATATAAATATCTTTTCTTCTAGCTTTTTGAAAATATATGCTATTATTAATTATCATCATAGTGTTATAAACCTTTTTAAGAGGCAGGGTCAAATGCTGTTTGTGTCATAGAAAAGGGACTTGCTGAGAATCTTCTCACATAGCAAATTGGATAGACCTATCTTTATTCAAAGAAAAGTAAATTAGTAAATAAAGTGGGGTTACTTTTTTCAAAAAAGTTGCAACATTAAATATATATATTCAAAATATGTTAGGCATGTTTTTAACTATTTTGCCAAGTAGAAATATTTGTGAAAGCAATTTTAATTTTCAAATAAAATAAAATAAAATAAAATAACACATCCACGTTCATAACAGCACTATTCATAACAGTCACAGGGTAGAAGTAAACGAAATGTCCATCAATGGATGAATAGTACAACAAATTTGGCATAAACATACAATAGAATATTATTTAACCTTAAATGAAAGACATTCTAACACATGCTACAACATAGACAAACCTTGAGGACATTATATTAAGTAAAATAAACCAGTCACAAAAAGACAAATACTATATAATTCCACTTATATGGGCTATCCAGATTAGTCAAATTCATAGAAATAGTAGAATGGTGGTTGCTATGGACTGGGTGCTATAGTTTGGATATTTGACCCTTCAAACTTCGTGTTGGAAGTTGATTCCCAGTGTTGGAAGGTGGGATCTAGTGGATGATGTTTGTATCATGGGAGTGGATTCCTCATGAACAGCTTGGTGCCATACTCACAGAAATGAGTGAGCTCTTGCTCTATTAGTTTCCTCAAGGGGTGGTTGTTAAAAAGGGCTTGGCATCTTCTCTCTCGCTCCCTCCCTCCCTTTTTCTTACTTCCTCTTTCACCATGTTATTTCTGCACATGCTGATTCCCCTTTGCTTTCTACCACGAATAGTAGCAGCCTGCACTTCTCACCACAAGCTACACAGTTGCTGATGACATGATTCTTGTACCTGCAGAACTAAGAGGTAAATCCACCTCTTTTCTGTATAACTGATCCAGCCTCAAGTATTCTTTCATAGCAACACAAATGAACTCAGACACTAGGAGAAGGGATAAATGGAGAATGGTCATTAATTGGATACAGAGTTTTGGTTGTGCAAGATGAAAAATTTCGGAGGGGCAAAGATGTCTGATTAGAAGCAACTGTGACCTATAGTGCTCACAAAGAGGAATGAAAACGGTGAGTGAATATGGCACCTTCAACTGAACTATTCAGGTTCTCACACTGGGGCTGACTAGACAATCAACTCAACCCATGGAGAACAAAGGAAAGCAGAGTGCAGCACGGAGCCCAAGGAACCCTCACACCCAGTCAAAGGAATTGCTGAGTGATGGTGCAACCCTGCCGGGAAACCACACACCTCCCATTGATCTTTGCAACCTGAAGATCAGGAGATCCCCACACCACCAGGGCCTCCAAACACAGAGCCGTTTAGAGTCTCAGCAGAGCGGTGGCTCGGGCTCACACAGAGACCCAGTTTACATTTTCTGGTCCCAGGAATCCCATCAGGACAGACATTCCATCTATACATTCCCCTAGGAAGGAATCCAGGGAGCCAAGCAATGTTGTTCTGTGGAACTCACTTCCATGGCACCTCACAAGTTAAGACCCACTGGCTTGAAATTCCAGCCGGCCAGTTCAGTAGGCTGGAGATAGCCTGAGGCAGACGAGTTCCCTGGGGTGGGGTAGCTGCCATTTCTGTGGTTAGGTTGACTCAGCTGTTCTAGCCAGCTAGCTCCAGGGAGTTCAGGCTGTCCAAATGAGTAGGAGTCTCCCACAATGCGGCACAACTGCTGTGCCACATTGTGGAAACACTGCTTCTTTAAGGGACTCCTATTTATCCCTCCTCTCTGGGCAGGGTCTCCCTGTGGGAATTTCAACATTTCCAGCCAGGGTTATATAGACAGAACTCTGATCTCTTCCTGATAGAGAGACCACAGTGGGAGGGGCAGCTACCAACCCTGGGGTTCAGTCAACTCAGCCTTTCCAGCCTGCTGGCTCTGGAGAGTCCAAGCAGTCTGGACAAGGAAGGATTCTCCCCAGCCCAGCACACTTGCTCTACCAAAAAGCAACCAGACTGCTTCTTTAAGCATGTTCCTTATCCTGTCCCTCCTGACTGGGTGAGGCCCCCCAACACGGGTCTCCAGGCACCACCTACAGGACCATGTGGGCCAGCAAAATGTCAGTGCCCCCTGGGACAGAGTGCTCAGAGGAAGGAGCAGGCTGCCATCTTTGCTGTTTTGCAACCTTCACTGGTGATACCTCCAGGTAAGGGAAAACCAAGGCAACTAGGTTCTGGAGTGATCCCCCAGCATACTGCAGCAGCCCTACAGAAGAGTGGCATGACTGTTACAATAAAAACAAACAATCAGAAAGCAGCAATGACAACATCAAAAAAGAAGACCCCACACAAACTTCATTCAAAGGTCAGCAACCTCAAAAATCAAAGGTAGATAAGCCCCAAAAGATGAAAAAGAATCAATGCGAAAATACTAAAAACTCAAGAAGCCAGAGTGCATCTTCTTCTGCAAATGACTGTAACATCTCTCCAGCAAGGGCACAGAACTGGGTGGAGGTTGAGATGACTGAAGTGACAGAAGTAGGCTTCAGAAGGTGGGTAATAACAAACTTCTCTCAGCTAAAGAATTATGTTGTAAGCCAATGTAAAGAAGCTAAAAATCATGATAAAACAATACAAGAGCTAATAACCAGAAGAGCCAGTTTAGAGAGGAGCATAACTTACCTGATGGAGCTGAAAAACCCAACATAAGAAATTCACAATACAACCACAAGTATCAATAGTAGAATACACCAAGTGGAGAAAAGAATCTCAAAGCCTGAAGACTATTTTTCTGAAATAAGACAGTCAGACAATAAAGAGGAAAAATGAAAAGGAATGAAAAAAACCTCCAAGAAATTTGGAACTATGAAGAAAGACCAAACTTACAACTGATTTGGTTACCTAAAAAAGATTGAGAGAATGGAACCACATTGGAAAACATACTGCAGGATATCATGGAGAAGAACATCTCCACCTAGCAAGACAGGCCAACATACAAATTCAGGAAATGCAGAGAACCCAGTAAGATACTTCACAAGATTATAAACTCCAAGATATATACTCCTCAGATTCTCCAAGGTTGAAATGAAAGAAAAAATGCTAAGGGCACACAGTAAGAAAAGCCAGGTCACCTACAAAGGTAAACCCATCAGACTAACAGCAGACCTCTCAGTAGAAACTCTACAAGCCAGAACTGATTGGGGGCCAATATTCAACAGTCTTAAAGGAAATAATTTCTGACCCAGAAATTTATATTAGGCCAAATAAAACTTCATTAGTGAAGAAGAAATAAGATTCTTTTCACACAAACAAATGCTGAGGGAATTTGTCACCACCAGGCCTGTCTTACAAGAACTCCCAGAGGAAGCACTAAATATGAAAAGAAAAAACTGTTACCAACCACTACAAAAACACACTGAAGTACACAGATCAGTGACAGTATGAAGCAACCACATAAACAAGTCTGCAAAATAACCAGCCAGCGTCATGATGACAGGATCAAATTTACACATAAGAATATTAACCCTAAATGTAAATGGACTAAATGCCCAACTAAAAGACACAGATTGGCAAGCTGGATAAAGAGTCAAGCCCCTGATGGGTCTTCAAGACAGTATGCTGTCTTCAAGAAACTCATCTCATGTGCAAAGGTACACATAGGCTCAAAATAAAGATATGGAAGAAAATTTACCAAGTAAATGGAAAACAGAAAAAAGTAGGGATTGCAGTCTTAGTTTCTGACAAAACAGATTTTAAACCAACAAAGATTACAAAAAGATGAAAAAGGGCATTACATAATGGTAGAGTTCAACTGAACAAGAATTTGAATATAAATGCACCTAATACGGGAAAACTGAGGTTCATAAAGCAAATTCCTAGAGACCTAAAAAAAAATACTTAGACTTCCATACAACAATAGTGGAAGATTTTAACACCCTACTGACAGTACTAGACAGATCTTTGAGACAGAAAATTTACAAAGATATTCAGGACTTGAACTCAGTGCTGGATCAAGCACCCATAATCTTATCCATAAGATATTCATAATAATGGATATCTACAGAACTCTCCACCTCAAAACAGCAGAATATACAGTCTTCTTTTCACCATATGTCACTTACTCTAAAATTGATCACATAATCAGAACTAAAAGACTCCTCAGCAAATGCAAAAGAGCAGAAGTCATAACAAACAGTCTCTCAGACCACAACACAATCAAATTAGAACTCAAGACTAAGAAATTCACTCAAAGTCACAAAACTACATGGAAATTGAACAACCTGCTCCTGAATGACTCCTAGGTAAATCATGAAATTAAGACAGAAATCAAGAAGTTCTTTCAAATTATGAGAACAAATTGAGAACTTACCAGAATCACTGGGATGCAGCTAATGTAGTGTTAAGAGGGAAATTTATAGCACTAAATACCTACATCAAAAAGCTAGAAAGATATCAAATTAACAACCTATCAACACACGTGAAAGAACTAGAGAACCAAGAGCAAACAAACGCCAAAGCTAGCAGAAGACAATAAATAACCAAGATCAGAGTGGAACTGAAAGAGATAGAAACACAAAAAAAATCCTTCAGAAACTCAGTAAATCCAGGAACTGTTTTTTTTCTTAAAAATTAAAATAAAATAGACTACTAGCTATCTAATAAGAGAAGAATCGTATAGACACATTTAGAAATGAAAACAGTGATATTATCACTAACCCCACAAAAACACAAACAACCTTCAAAGAATACTATAAACACCTCTATGCAGATAAACTAGAAAATCTAGAAGAAACTGATAAATTCCTAGAAACATCCATCTTCCTGAGACTAAACTGGGAAGAAATTGACTGCCTGAGTAGACCAGTAATGAGTTCTGCAGTTGAGACAGTAATAAATAGCTTCCCAAACAAAAAAGCCAAAGTCCAGACAGATTTACAGTTGAATTCCACCACAGGTATCAAGAAGAGCTGGTACCATTTCTACTAAAACCAGTCCAAAAAAACTGAAAAGAAAGGACTCCTCCCAAATTCATTTTATAAGGCAAGCATCATCCCAATACTAAAACCTGGCAGAGATACAACAACAACAAAAACTTCAGGCCAATATTCCTGATGAACATTGATGCAAAAATCCTTAATAAAACATGAATGAAGTGAATCCTGCAGGACATCATAAAGCTTATCCATTATGATCAAGTTGGCTTCATCACCAGGATGCATGGTTGCTTCAACATACACAAATCAAGAAATGTGATTCACCACATAAACAGAACCAAAGACAAAAACCACGTTATTATCTCAATAGATGCAGAAAAGGCCTTTGATAAAATTCAACATCCTTCATGTTAAAAACTCTCAATAAACTAGGTATTGAAGGAATATACATAAAAATAATAAGAGCCATATATGACAAACCCACAGCAATATGATGCTGAATTGAGAAAAAGCTGATTCCCATTGAAAAGCGGCACAAGACAAGGATACCCTCTCTCACCATTCCTATTCAACATAGTATTAGAAGTTCTGACCAGGGCAATCAGAAAAGAGAAAGAAGGAAAGAAAGCGTATTCACATAGGGAGAGAAGAAACCAAATTATCTTTGTTTGCAGATAACAAGTTCCTATATTCTAGAAAATCCCATTGTTTCAGCCCCAAATCTTCTTAATCTGATAAGAAAAATCAGCAAAGTCTCAGGATACAAAATTAGTGTGCAAAAATTGCTATACTTCCTATAAACCAGCAACAGGCAAGTAGAAAGCCAAATCATGAATGAGCTCCCATTCACAATTGCTACAAAAATAATAAAATGCCTAGAAATACAGCTAACAAGGGAAGTGAAGAACCTCTTCAAGGAGAACTATAACCCACTGTTCAAGGAAATCAGAGAGGATACAAACAAATGGAAAAACATTCCATACTCATGGATAGGAAAAATCAATGTCTTGCAAATGGCTATACTGCTCAAAATAATTTATAGACACAACACTATTCTAATTAAACTACCATTGACATTCTTCATGGAATTAGAAGAAACTATTTTAAAATTCATATGGAATGAAAAAAAAACCCAAAAACATAAACAAAAACAAAAAGCCCAAATAGCCAAGACAATGCTAAGCAAAAAGTACAAAGCTGGAGGCTACCTAACTTTAAACTATATTACAAGGCTATAGTAACCAAAACAGCATAGTACTCATACAAAAGCACACACATAAAATAATGGAACAGAGTAGAGAAATCAGAAATAAAACCACACTCTTAAAACCATCGGATATTTAACAAAGCTGACAAAAACAAGCAATGGGGAAACTATTCCCTATTCAATAAATAGTGATGAGAGAGCTGACTAGCCATATGCAGAAAATTAAAACTGGATCTCTTCCTTATATCTTATATAAAAATTAACTCAAGATGGATTGAAGATTTAAATGTAAAACCCCAAACTATAAAAACCCTGCAAGAAAATCTAGGCAGTGCCATTTCAGACACAGGTACAGACAAAGATTTCATGACAAAAACACCAAAAGCATTGCAACAAAAGAAGAAATTTTAAAATGAGATCTAATTAAACTAAAGAACTTCTGCACAGCAAAAGAAACTATCATCACAGTGAACAGGCAACCTACAGCATGGGAGAAAAATTTTGCAATCTATCCATCTGACAAAGGTCTAATATACGGAGTCTACATGGAATTTAAACAAATTTACAAAAAAAAAAAAAAAACCTAAATTATTCCCATCAAAGAGTAGGCAAAGTACATGAAGAGACACTTCTCAAAAGAAGACATTCATGCAGCCAAAAAATATGAAAAAAATCTCAACATCGCTGATCATTAGAAAAGTACAAATCACAATAATATACCATCTTATGCCAGTCAGAATGGTGATTATTAAGAAGTCCAGAAAGAACAGATGCTTGCGAGGTTGTGGAGAAAAAGAAATGCTTTTACACTTGCTGTGAGTATAAGTCAATGTGGATTCTTCAAAGATCTAGAGACAGAAATACCATTTGAACTAGCAATCCCATTACTGGGTATATACCCAAAGAATATAAATTATTCTATCATAAAGATACATGCTCACATATGTTCACTGCAGTGCTATTCACAATAGCAAAGACATGGAAGCAACCCAAATACCCATCTGTGATAGACTGGATAAAAAAGTGATACATATACATCCTAGAATACTATACAGCCATAAAAAGGAATGAGATCATGTCCTTTGCAGAGACATGGATGGAGCTGGAGACTGTTATCCTCGGCAAACTAACACAGGAACAGAGAACCAAACACCACATATTGTCACATATAAGTGCGAGCTGAATCATGAGAACACATGGATACATGGAGGGGAACAACATACACTGGGACCTGTCAGAGGTTGGGGTTGGGGGAGGGAAAGCATCAGGAAGAATAGCTAAGGGATGCTGAGCTTAATACTTAGATGGTGGGTTAATCTGTGCAGCAAATAACCATGGCACACATATACCTATGTAGCAAACCTGCATGTCCTGCATATGTACCCCAGAGATTAAAATAAAAGTTGAAGGGAAAAAAAAATTTTCTGGAGCTTAGTTGCACAACAGTGTGAATATACTTATGGTACTAAATCTACACTTAGAAATGGTTGAGGATAAAGTTATTTTGTGTGTTTTTTTACAATTAAATATAAATATTTAAAATGTAATAAAAATTGGATGTTAATAACATATTCCATGAGCTAATTATCGATTTAAGAAGAAAATTTTAAGAAATGGTGTCCCAACAGAATTGAAAATATAATGAGTAGAATCTAGACTACATAAAGCCAATCAACAATATTTAGAAAAAACTCTCAGATATTTAAAACATGATTTAAAAATTCTCTCAGAATTCAGAGGACAAAGACAATGATAGTGATGAAAGGGAACTCTTCTAGATAACTGACATCCAACATGCAACAAAGAAGTAAACAGAACAAAAGTATACTAATAGAAAAGATTAGCGGAACTGAAGGACCTGAATCTGTAGATAAGACTCATGTGATGTTTATAAAACAACAAACACCTACATATGCAAAGCTGGCATTGATGAATTTCAGGTGTTAAAAATCAAAAGGAATTTTGCAAGCATTCATCCAAGATAAAAAGAAACTAAGCAACAAACCAACAAAGACAAAAGCCTTCCTACCTATCAAAGGTGAAGACTTTGTTTCCTCAGAATTAAACTACTACAGAAAAAAAAAAAAAAAATCATTTCGAGGCTAACATGTATGATCTAAAATCCATATGTCTAGCCATGCTGAATGTGAATCAACACCCAAGACATATTGTGAAAATATATATGAATTTAAATATGCATTTAAACTTAGTTATCCTAGGCTAACAATGATGAAATATATGAATTTGTGTTAGGTATAGTAATACAGTAGCAGAGAAAATAATTTATCATTTCAAAAAAATTATCAAAATCTTAGAATAAATTAATACTGTGCTTCTGCTCTCAAAAAGAAGTAAATTAAGGATGCTACCTGCATCAAAAATATACCATATTTATTACTACCAGATAAAACTTATTTTTAAAAATTTGGGTAACATTTTAGTTACCTCTGAGCCCTCAAATAATAAATTGGTTCTTCTAATCCCGAGTGAGATGACAGATTCAGAAATTCTGTGTATAATATTCAACCTAAGATAATAAGCATAAATGCTTAAAATATATGGGACTGAAGAGAGTGTTATAAAATAATCTGCTAATTGTGAGGTGTCTGTTTATACTACCATTTGTTGACATGATTTTACCATTCCTGACACACTTTTAAGAGTAAAGTTCTCCTGAAACCAATCAGGAAAACTGGATAAAGGCCAGGAAAGAGTAATGAATATATTTAGAGAGGCTATGCTTCACAGATTATGAGAAATGAGCCAAATAAGGATTATTTACCATGTAAAAGAAAGAGATGTTTGGTATCTCCAAGGTAAAACCATGAGAAACAAAATGAAGAAAAACAATGCAATTTGTCGTTACCAGAAGACAACCCCAGAAAGGATGCTGGAGGAATGCAAAGGTGGAGAGAGGTAATTTTTCAAACAATAAAATATCTAGAACAACAGCAAAACCCAGAAAGCATTGAGGAAAGCAGATGGCCATTTAGTCAAGTTCGGCAGTCTAAAATGTTTCATTTTATGTTGGTCACTGTTAATTTTTCATGAGAGCTTCATAGTTTCCTAACTCTTAAGAACTGACGCTATTCAAAAAAAGAATGAATGAGTCTACTTCTAAGTGTAAATTGTTCATCAGGGTTAGTGGTTGTTTGAATGGAGGGTGGTGAGGGATAAAGAACAGGAAGGGTCAAAGAGAACAGCCTGAAAAGGAGGCAAGATATTCCACTGCACCATGACAGCATGTTTTCCCCACATTTCCTCCAGATTCAGAAAGCCTTGCCTAACTGCCAAAGGCAGGTCATTGTTGAAAATCTATCAAGAGTTTAATCCCATATGTCGTCTCCTGTGCCCATAAATTTGGAAACTTGAGATGAAGTTGGCTTTGGATAAGAAATTGAAAAATCCTGGGTCATAAAACTACTGTCAGTACACTCTCCAAGAATAGAGGACGCAATTATAAGTTTGAGAAGAGGAGGTGGGGTGGAAGAGATAGGAAGTCAAAGTTGATATTTTAATCTGCTCCCCTCAGACTTGAAAAAATAGTAATTCTAAAAGCTGGCTTCTTTCACTAGGAAGGGCATTTACTGAGGAAGAGGGACAAAGGGAAAGAAAAGAAAATCACAGCAAAGATGTATACTGGAATGATCAGAGGCCATGGGCTGTCATTGTTCACAGAACCTAAAAAACTTATCTTTAAAAGGAAACTCTAACTGGGATGAATGGATCATTGTGTCATTCTCCAACCCCTAATTAGCACAGGGGAATATGATGACAGCTACTAAGGATCAGCCCAGGTCCCGTCTCCTTTAATATAGTTCTCTTACTTGTACATGTTACCCTTCACAGGCAAGAAATACCCCAATTAACTTCATTATTTACCTAAAAAGACAAACTAGAGTACAGCAAAACAAGTAAGCATCTTAAAGTAGTAAATAGTTAACAAACTAAAACATAGGATACATACATTAATGGTTGTTCTAAAGAAGCCTAAATATATAAAAATGTATATTTGCAAAAAAGTATATTCTCTTTAAAAACAGTCACTTTAAGAGACAATGTGCTTATTCTCAGCAAAAGAAACTATCATCAAAGTGAACAGGCAATCTACAGAATGGGAGAAAATGTTTGCAATCTACACATCTGACAAAGGCCTAACATCCAGAATGTATAAGGAACTTAAACAAATTTGCAAGAATAAAACAACCCCATCAAAAAGTGGGCAAAGAATACGAACAGACACTTCTAAAAAGAAGACATTTATGCGGCCAACAAACATGAAAAAAAAAAAGAAAAGCTCAACATCACCCGTCATCAGAGAAATGCAAATCAAAACCACAATGAGATACCATCTCATGCCAGTCAGAATGGCAACTATTAAAAAGTCAGGAAACAATAGATGCTGGTGAGGCTGTGGAGAAATAGGAATGCTTTCACCTTGTTGGTGGGAATGTAAATTAATTCGACCATTGTGGAAGATAGTATGGTGATTCCTCAAGGATCTAGAACCAGAAATACCATTTGACCCAGCAATCTCGTTACTGGGTATATATCCAAAGGAATATAAATCATTCTACTGTAAAGACACATGGACACATAGGTTTATTGCAGCACTATTTACAATAGCAAAGACATGGAACCAACCCAAATGTCTGTCAATGATAGACTGGATAAAGGAAATGTGGTACATACACACCATGGAATATTATGCACCCACAAAAAGGAAAAACATCATGTCCTTTGCAGGGACATGGATGAAGCTGGAAGCCATTGTCTTTAGCAAACTAACACAGGAACAGAAAACCAAACACTGCATGTTCTCACTCATAAGTGGCAGCTGAACAATGAGAACACATGGACACAGGGAGGGGAACATCACACACCAGGGCCTGTTGCAGGGTGGGGGGGTGAGAGGAGGGAACTTAGAGGATGGGTCAATAGGTGCAGCAAATCACCATGGCACGCGTATACTTATGTAACAAACCTGCATGTTCTGCACATGTATCCCGTGGTTTTTTTTTTTTTTTTTTAGAAGAAATAAAAAGGAAATGCCAATCAAAACTGAAAAAAAACAGAGACAATGTGCTTATTCTAATTATGCTTTCATTGTTTAGAATATATTTGTAAAATTCAAATTTAGAAGTATATTCAGAGCCTAAGTTAAAATCTTTTAAGTTTGTGTTATGTATTTCACATCTACTAATTCTTTAAAATTAACATTTTGTTTATAGGGATGGAGAACTTCTCTCCCAAATGCTCCCACAAAATTCTCTCATTAAGTGTTTCACATGCTTTTAAATGCCTCACTTTTTGCTCTATTTGCCTGTATACCCCCAAGGGCAGTCTTGATTTGTCTTTGAACCCCCAGTGTCTAGAATAATCTCTGTTACATAAGAGATGCTTAATAAATGCCTCTTGATTGAATAAACATTTGATGTAATTAAAAATGAGCAACCATTATTCAAAGTCAACATATCCAAATACTTGTCATTTAACTTGAGTAATACCGTCGTTAAAACCAAGTGAAGTTAGAAAAAAGAATCTTCTGTGACTTGTAAAGGCAATTCCAAATATAAACTCCAAAAATATTTTGAGCATTGTCAGTTGTTGCCTGTTGGGATCCCTGGAAGCAGATGCTAAGTCAAAGTTTGAGATTTAAGGTGCTTAGTAACAGTCAATGACTGTGACCAAAAAAAAAAAAAAAAAAAAAAAATTATGGTGGGAGATTGGGAGGCAGGATTGGGCAGAGGAAGAAAACAAATTGAGATGTAGACCTCACAAAGTCTTGACCAGCTAGGTTGGGGCTCTGGAGAGATGATTGTGCATCAGTGTGTCCCATCTAGGGCTTAAAGAATCAATACACATACCTTGCTCAGTTACTGACTGTAGGCTACCTTGGTAGTGTGTGATTTTGGGCTGTTTGCATCTGAGATCAACCTGAAGGAGATGACAGCTAGAGACTGTCTGCCAATCTCACTCCCTACAACTGGGGCAGCTGGTCCTTGATTAAAGGGAAATCTGAGTTGCTCATTTCCATGTCTCTCACATTAAATTTTGTGGACTGTGAGAATTAAAGAAAGAAGTATACATAACATCTCAACATAGTGTCTAGCATAGTAAGCATTCACAATTCTAGCTATTATTATCATCAAAATCTATGGTTTGCTTAAAACAGATTATTTTCACTACTTTATGCCTTGAATTGAGTACCACTTCACAAACCATTTAAAGATCTTCAGAACTGTTCAGAGAACCTTCATTGTCTGTGACAATAGTGTCTACACCTACTAGAGAACAGAGCACAGAATGCAGAGTCAGTGACAGAGACCTGCGTCAGTTCTGCACTTAGTGAGGTAAGAACTTGAAAAAGTTATTTGCTCCAGACATGGGTTACTTCTTCCATAAAAGGTGTTCAACAATACTTATCCCTTAGGGTTATCTTGAAGATGAGGAAGTGCACCTTAAATACCTACCATGGGGCCACGCAGACCACTAAGTGACAGAGAATGAAAACTGTCTTAAAATTTTTCAATCTTATTTCAACTCGCACCCCATACTCACCCACTTCTGTTAAAAATCTTGGTGACAGAAGCCGGAGACACTAGGAGGCCCATCTTGCTCTTTGTTCTGCCCAGGATACAACAGGATGCTCCTAACTGTAACTCAACATGGGATCTCCTCTTCCTCTAAGTTACCAAATATGTTTAAGTGTTTTTGTTTAATAAAAGTATACTCTTACTTGATTATCCTCATATGTATTAACATTGTAATAAACATGCCAAACTATTTTTATCTTTCTAATTTTTACAACAAATATATCAGATAGAGATAATAACGCTGAGTATTTTCCTTGGAGTCGCTTGGATCTGAGTCAATGTAACCCCTGCTGTTTGGAATCCAAGCCCAGAGTTTCTTGCACTATGCCCTGAGAGCTCTTGGAAGATTTTTACATCAACAATACCTTGAAAAGTAAAATTTAGATTTTTTTTAGCCAGGGCTTTGCAAGTGTTGGTTCTCATGTTTCAGCCTTCATAGGCAAATGAGAAACTATGGTCTGCTGGGAACCCCATGTCGTTGGCTTCTAATGGATTTTAATGATCCTGTTGCTCAGACTGTGGAACACAGACAGACATGTACACTGAGCTCTAAAACGATGCCACTGGGAATCATCCTGGAGCTCGGTGCTTCCAGCAGAGGAAGCAAACAGCTGTTACAACACCTGCAGCTTGGGGCACTGAAAGGAACGAAGTTATAAGAGCCATCAGTGGCAGATACATGAGCTCTGCATTAATGGTCTTGCTTCCACACTGTGACTCCTGATCCTGAGAGGCTTTATAATGATGATGATTCTATTTCTAGTGAGCCCAAACAGCATAATGGAGATTACTGTACAGGGCACTACGGGTGTACAGGACTTATCTCTCAGAGGACCATTTCAAAGGCTTTGAATTTTAACCTTTCTGATGCTTTAAAAATAATCCAGGGATTTAGAAAGTTTGAAAACAGAGGTGTGCCCAAGGTAACAGTATGATACGCCATGTCCTCAATTTATCACAAGAGGCAGCAAGAGGTCAGGGCATATTTTTACCCCAAGATATAGACTTAGATCTACCAAAGATTGTTTCTGACTGGGGTGTTTGAAGTATCTAGTGTCACAGAATCATTATATTTTTAAAAAAATTAAACGAGAGAGAAAACTTTTGAAAAGAAACTTGAACTTCTATAGGATGATCAATGACAGTTGAATATTTTGTGGAAAATAATATTCAGTAAAGTAAATTTATAATAGTTTTCAGTAAAAATAATTGCAATAAGCAAAAATTCATATTAAGAAAAAAATAATGACAAAGTATTCATGCAGTGGGTGTGAGCAAATTGCGAGGGATAGCAGTCAATGTAATTTTTATGCAGTTGATAATCAACATATCCTCTCCCATTGTGGTGCTATTTTCACTCTTGTTTTTATATGTGACTCTTGATGGCATTTGAGAATCAATGTACAAAAATATGGCGAAAGAGTGTAATTTCTGTATATATATATGTAAAAAGAAAAGGGAAGTAATATTCTGATACTTAAAAATTCACTTACTCCTTTATTTACAAAAATTATTTTAAAAATGCCTGCATCCTATTTTCTTTTTTTTTTTCCGCAATAAACATATGTGTGCATGTGTCTTTATAGCAGCCTGATTTTTTTTAAAAATTATTATTATTATACTTTAAGTTCTAGGGTACATGTGAATAACATGCAGGTTTGTTACATATGTATACTTGTGCCATGTTGCTGTGCTGCACCCATCAACTCATCAGCACCCATCAACTCGTCATTTACATAAAGTATAACTCCCAATGCAATCCCTCCCCCCTCCCTCCTCCCTGCTCCCTATGATAGGCCCCAGTGTGTGATGTTCCCCTTCCCGAGTCCAAGTGATCTCATTGTTCCGTTCCCACCTATGAGTGAGAACATGTGGTGTTTGGTTTTCTGTTCTTGTGATAGTTTGCTAAGAATGATGGTTTCCAGCTGCATCCATGTCCCTACAAAGGACACAAACGCATCCTTTTTTATGGCTGCATAGTATTCCATGGTGTATATGTGCCACATTTTCTTAATCCAATCTGTCACTGATGGACATTTGGGTTGATTCCAAGTCTTTGCTATTGTGAATAGTGCCGCAATAAACATACGTGTGCATGTGTCTTTATAGCAGCATAATTTATAATCCTTTGGGTATATACCCAGTAATGGGATGGCTGGGTCATATGGTACATCTAGTTCTAGATCCTTGAGGAATCGCCATACTGTTTTCCATAATGGTTGAACTAGTTTACAATCCCACCAACAGTGTAAAAGTGTTCCTATTTCTCCACATCCTCTCCAGCACCTGTTGTTTCCTGACATTTTAATGACCGCCATTCTAACTGGTGTGAGATGGTATCTCATTGTGGTTTTGATTTGCATTTCTCTGATGGCCAGTGATGATGAGCATTTTTTCATGTGTCTGTTGGCTGTATGAATGTCTTCTTTTGAGAAATGTCTGTTCATATCCTTTGCCCACTTTTTGATGGGGTTGCTTGTTTTTTTCTTGTAAATTTGTTGGAGTTCTTTGTAGGTTCTGGATATAAGCCCTTTGTCAGATGAGTAGATTGCAAAAATTTTCTCCCATTCTGTAGGTTGCCTGTTCACTCTGATGGTAGTTTCTTTTGCTGTGCAGAAGCTCTTTAGTTTAATGAGATCCCATTTGTCAATTTTGGCTTTTGCTGCTGTTGCTTTTGGTGTTTTAGACATGAAGTCTTTGCCCATGCCTATGTCCTGAATGGTACTACCTAGGTTTTCCTCTAGGATTTTTATGGTATTAGGTCTAACATTTAAGTCTCTAATCCCTCTTGAATTAATTTTCGTATAAGGAGTAAGGAAAGGATCCAGTTTCAGCTTTCTACTTATGGCTAGCCAATTTTCCCAGCACCATTTATTAAATAGGGAATCCTTTCCCCATTTCTTGTTTCTCTCAGGTTTGTCAAAGATCAGATGGCTGTAGATGTGTGGTATTATTTCTGAGGGCTCTGTTCTGTTCCATTGGTCTATATCTCTGTTTTGGTACCAGTACCATGCTGTTTTGGTTACTGTAGCCTTGTAGTATAGTTTG
This sequence comes from Macaca fascicularis, assembly GCF_037993035.2. Classification (NCBI taxonomy): domain Eukaryota; kingdom Metazoa; phylum Chordata; class Mammalia; order Primates; family Cercopithecidae; genus Macaca; species Macaca fascicularis. Next base: position 90,462,659 of record NC_088388.1, on the reverse strand, counting down.
AAGTCAGGTAGCGTGATGCCTCCAGCTTTGTCCTTTTGACTTAGGATTGTCTTGGAGATGCGGGCTCTTTGTTGGTTCCATATGAACTTTAAAGCAGTTTTTTCCAATTCTGTGAAGAAACTCATTGGTAGCTTGATGGGGATGGCATTGAATCTATAAATTACCTTGGGCAGTATGGCCATTTTCACGATATTGATTCTTCCTATCCATGAGCATGGTATGTTCTTCCATTTGTTTGTGTCCTCTTTGATTTCACTGAGCAGTGGTTTGTAGTTCTCCTTGAAGAGGTCCTTTACATCCCTTGTCAGTTGGATTCCTAGGTATTTGATTCTCTTTGAAGCAATTGTGAATGGAAGTTCATTCCTGATTTGGCTCTCTGTTTGTCTGTTACTGGTGTATAAGAATGCTTGTGATTTTTGCACATTAATTTTGTATCCTGAGACTTTGCTGAAGTTGCTTATCAGCTTAAGGAGATTTTGGGCTGAGACGATGGGGTTTTCTAAATATACAATCATGTCATCTGCAAACAGGGACAGTTTGACTTCTTCTTTTCCTAACTGAATACCCTTGATTTCTTTCTCTTGCCTGATTGCCCTAGCCAGAACTTCCAACACTATGTTGAATAGGAGTGGTGAGAGAGGGCATCCCTGTCTTGTGCCAGTTTTCAAAGGGAATTTTTCCAGTTTTTGCCCATTCAGTATGATATTGGCTGTGGGTTTGTCATAAATAGCTCTTATGATTTTGAGGTACGTTCTATCAATACCGAATTTATTGAGCGTTTTTAGCATGAAGGGCTGTTGAATTTTGTCAAAAGCCTTTTCTGCATCTATTGAGATAATCATGTGGTTCTTGTCTTTGGTTCTGTTTATATGCTGGATTATGTTTATTGATTTGCGAATGTTGAACCAGCCTTGCATCCCAGGGATGAAGCCCACTTGATCATGGTGGATAAGCTTTTTGATGTGTTGCTGAATCCGGTTTGGCAGTATTTTATTGAGGATTTTTGCATCGATGTTCATCAGGGATATTGGTCTAAAATTCTCTTTTTTTGTTGTGTCTCTGCCAGGCTTTGGTATCAGGATGATGTTGGCCTCATAAAATGAGTTAGGGAGGATTCCCTCTTTTTCTATTGATTGGAATAGTTTCAGAAGGAATGGTACCAGCTCCTCCTTGTACCTCTGGTAGAATTCAGCTGTGAATCCATCTGGTCCTGGACTTTTTTTGGTTGGTAGGCTATTAATTATTGCCTCAATTTCAGAGCCTGCTATTGGTCTATTCAGGGATTCAACTTCTTCCTGGTTTAGTCTTGGAAGAGTGTAAGTGTCCAGGAAATTATCCATTTCTTCTAGATTTTCCAGTTTATTTGCGTAGAGGTGTTTATAGTATTCTCTGATGGTAGTTTGTATTTCTGTGGGGTCGGTGGTGATATCCCCTTTATCAATTTTAATTGCGTCGATTTGATTCTTCTCTCTTTTCTTCTTTATTAGTCTGGCTAGTGGTCTGTCAATTTTGTTGATCTTTTCAAAAAACCAACTCCTGGATTCATTGATTTTTTGAAGGGTTTTTTGTGTCTCTATCTCCTTCAGTTCTGCTCTGATCTTAGTTATTTCTTGCCTTCTGCTAGCTTTCGAATGTGTTTGCTCTTGCTTCTCTAGTTCTTTTAATTGCGATGTTAGAGTGTCAATTTTAGATCTTTCCTGCTTTCTCTTGTGGGCATTTAGTGCTATAAATTTCCCTCTACACACTGCTTTAAATGTGTCCCAGAGATTCTGGTATGTTGTATCTTTGTTCTCATTGGTTTCAAAGAACATCTTTATTTCTGCCTTCATTTCGTTACGTACCCAGTAGTCATTCAGGAGCAGGTTGTTCAGTTTCCATGTAGTTGAGCGGTTTTGATTGAGTTTCTTAGTCCTGAGTTCTAGTTTGATTGCACTGTGGTCTGAGAGACAGTTTGTTATAATTTCTGTTCTTGTACATTTGCTGAGGAGTGCTTTACTTCCAATTACGTGGTCAATTTTGGAGTAAGTATGATGTGGTGCTGAGAAGAATGTATATTCTGTTGATTTGGGGTGGAGAGTTCTATAGATTTCTATTAGGTCTGCTTGCTGCAGAGATGAGTTCAATTCCTGGATATCCTTGTTAACTTTCTGTCTCATTGATCTGTCTAATGTTGACAGTGGAGTGTTGAAGTCTCCCATTATTATTGTATGGGAGTCTAAGTCTCTTTGTAAGTCTCTAAGGACTTGCTTTATGAATCTGGGTGCTCCTGTATTGGGTGCATATATATTTAGGATAGTTAGCTCTTCCTGTTGAATTGATCCCTTTACCATTATGTAATGGCCTTCTTTGTCTCTTTTGATCTTTGATGGTTTAAAGTCTGTTTTATCAGAGACTAGGATTGCAACCCCTGCTTTTTTTTCTTCTCCATTTGCTTGGTAAATCTTCCTCCATCCCTTTATTTTGAGCCTATGTATGTCTCTGCGTGTGAGATGGGTCTCCTGAATACAGCAAACTGATGGGTCTTGACTCTTTATCCAGTTTGCCAGTCTGTGTCTTTTAATTGGAGCATTTAGTCCATTTACATTTAAGGTTAAGATTGTTATGTGTGAACTTGATCCTGCCATTATGATATTAACTGGTTATTTTTCTCGTTAGTTGATGCAGTTTCTTCCTAGCCTCGATGGTCTTTACATTTTGGCATGTTTTTGCAATGGCTGGTACCGGTTGTTCCTTTCCATGTTGAGTGCTTCCTTCAGGGTCTCTTGTAAGGCAGGCCTAGTGGTGACAAAATCTCTAAGCATTTGCTTATCTGTAAAGGATTTTATTTCTCCTTCACTTATGAAACTTAGTTTGGCTGGATATGAAATTCTGGGTTTAAAATTCTTTTCTTTAAGAATGTTGAATATTGGCCCCCACTCTCTTCTGGCTTGGAGAGTTTCTGTCGAGAGATCTGCTGTTAGTCTGATGGGCTTCCCTTTGTGGGTAACCCGACCTTTCTCTCTGGCTGCCCTTAAGATTTTTTCCTTCATTTCAACTTTGGTGAATCTGGCAATTATGTGTCTTGGAGTTGCTCTTCTCGAGGAGTATCTTTGTGGTGTTCTCTGTATTTCCTGGATTTGAATGTTGGCCTGCCCTACTAGGTTGGGGAGGTTCTCCTGGATGATATCCTGAAGAGTGTTTTCCAACTTGGTTCCATTTTCCCCCTCACTTTCAGGCACCCCAATCAGATGTAGATTTGGTCTTTTTACATAATCCCATACTTCTTGCAGGCTTTGTTCATTTCTTTTTCTTCTTTTTTCTTTTGGTTTCTCTTCTCGCTTCATTTCATTCATTTGATCCTCAATCGCTGATACTCTTTCTTCCAGTTGATCGAGTCAGTTACTGAAGCTTGTGCATTTGTCACGTATTTCTCGTGTCATGGTTTTCATCTCTTTCATTTCATTTATGACCTTCTCTGCATTAGTTACTCTAGCCATCAATTCTTCCACTTTTTTTTCAAGATTTTTAGTTTCTTTGTGCTGGGTACGTAATTCCTCCTTTAGCTCTGAGAAATTTGATGGACTGAAGCCTTCTTCTCTCATCTCGTCAAAGTCATTCTCTGTTCAGCTTTGATCCGTTGCTGGCGATGAGCTGCGCTCCTTTGCAGGGGGAGATGCGCTCTTATTTTTTGAATTTCCAGCTTTTCTGCCCTGCTTTTTCTCCATCTTTGTGGTTTTATCTGCCTCTGGTCTTTGATAATGGTGATGTACTGATGAGGTTTTGGTGTAGGTGTCCTTCCTGTTTGATAGTTTTCCTTCTAACAGTCAAGACCCTCAGCTGTAGGTCTGTTGGAGATTGCTTGAGGTCCACTCCAGACCCTGTTTGCCTGGGTATCAGCAGCAGAGGCTTCAGAAGATAGGATATTTCTGAACAGCGAGTGTACCTGTCTGATTCTTGCTTTGGAGGCTTCCTCTCAGGGGTGTACTCCACCCTTTGAGGTGTGGGGTGTCAGCCTGCCCCTAGTGGGGGATGTCTCCCAGTTAGGCTACTCAGGGGTCAGGGACCCACTTGAGCAGGCAGTCTGTCCCTTCTCAGATCTCAACCTCCGTGATGGGAGGTCCACTGCTCTCTTCAAAGCTGTCAGACAGAGTCGTTTGTGTCTGCAGAGGTTTCTGCTGTGTTTGTTATTGTTTACTGTGCCTTGTCCCCAGAAGTGGAGTCTACAGAGACAGGCAGGTTTCCTTGAACTGCTGTGAGCTCCACCTAGTTCGAGCTTCCCAGCAGCTTTGTTTACCTACTTAAGCCTCAGCAATGGCGGGCGCCTCTCCCCCAGCCTCGCTGCTGCCTTGCCTGTAGATCACAGACTGCTGTGCTAGCAATGAGGGAGGCTCCGTGGGCGTGGGACCCTCCCGGCCAGGTGTGGGATATGATCTCCTGGTGTGCCTGTTTGCTTAAAGCTCAGTATTGGGGTGGGAGTTACCCGATTTTCCAGGTGTTGTGTGTCTCAGTTCCCCAGGCTAGGAAAAGGGATTCCCTTTCCCCTGGCGCTTCCCAGGTGAGGCGATGCCTCGTCCTGCTTCAGCTCTTGCTGGTCGGGCTCCAGCAGCTGACCAGCACCTATCGTCCCGCACTCCCCAGTGAGATGAACCCACTACCTCAGTTGAAAATGCAGAAATCACCGGTCTTCTGTGTCGCTCGTGCTGAGAGTTGGAGACTGGAGCTGTTCCTATTCGGCCATCTTGCTCCGCCCCGCTGCATCCTATTTTCATTAGTAAAATACCACCATGTCTCCAAAACACGATTCTAAAAAACCTAGTTATAGGTGCATGCAATAATTACAAAATACATAGTAAAAATTAAGAAACTATCACATATCCAAATATTACAGCTATGAAGAAAAACAAATTTCCCCAAGAAATAGACTCGTGGAAACATTACTGAGAAGCATTTACATTCCAGAAGTGATAGAACATTTATTAAAGAGATTTGAAACCTCAGGAAGTGCACTTTCACATATCTAATAGATATCGATTAAGAACCTACATTTTTGTCTTTTAAAAAATATTACTTGGCTGGGCGCGGTGGCTCACGCCTGTAATCCAAACACTTTCGGAGGCCAAGGCGGGCAGATCACGAGGTCAGCAGATAAAGACCATCCTGGCTAACACAGTGAAACCCCGTCTCTACTTAAAAAAAAAAAAAATTAGCTGGACTTGGTCGTGGGCGCCTGTAGTCCCAGCTACTAGGGAGGCTGAGGCAGGAGAACGGCGTGAACCCGGGAGATGGAGCTTGCAGTGAGCGGAGATCTTGCCACTGCACTCCAGCCTGGGAGACAGAGCGAGATTCCATCTCAGAAAAACAAAGAAACAAACAAAAATTACTTAAGCTTTGCTGTATTTGATATATTTTAATGTTTAAATTTTGCAATGATCCAAACTTGCACAAAAAGAAAGCCAGAGAAAAGAGATAAGGGAAAAGAAAAATAATCAAATTGGTTGAATCCCAACACCCAAAGGCAACCTCTGTTAATGAAAAATCTGTATCATCAATTTAACTTCCGTCCCTATCATATAGATGTCACAAATTTAATTAATCACATTCCTCAATTTAAAATTGGTTTGCAACCCTGTGTTGCATCAACACCATGACATACTTTTAAATATATATATATTTAACCTCATAGCCAAATTTTATTTCTCAATTTTATTTTGAAAACATTTATTAAACAATGTCAGAATTAAATATAATAGTTCAATGAACAGCAGTATGTATATTATTTGCTTAGTTTCGCTAATCACTAACAAATTACTTGTTTTATATCTCTCATTCACTTTACCATTCATTCATATAGGTTTAGACTACTATTTTGGAACCACTTTAGAGAATGTTGAAGACATCATAACACTTCACCCCCAAATATTTCAGTATGTATCTCCTAAGGACAAGGATTGTCATCCTACATTACCACAATAAAAATGTTACATTCAGAAAGCCAATTAAAAAAAATAATACCAGTCGGCCAAATAAGATCCTTAATGACTTAAAGACAACCCAGATGCAAGAGGAACACGATTCAAATTATTCTTATCCTTCTTTATCAGCAATACTATAAAGATAGAGGTGTCCTTCTCAGTCCAATGCATACATGATTTCCATTTCTCCCATAAATGGAAAAATCAATTTGATCTTTTAATTAAGGTGATATCTGCTATATACTTTTCGTATTTTAAAAGTAACTTTTCCATGTATAGTTAAAAAATGATCTGTCATACTTTGAGTAGTGTGAATTTCTGTTTACCAGCAATTTCCCATTCTGTGTTTTGGTATCTACTGATTAGTTAAGGAATTTAATTAGTTAAGAGTGAACATGTGTATATTCTTTATAGACACTGTCACTTCAATATGAGTGAATAATAGTTGTACTCCCAGCAACAATTATGAGATAAACCTTATCAAGAGGCTATATTTTCAAGGGTTTTTTTTTGTATTTGAAAATCTGATTAGTAAGAAATGATATTAATATAATTTGTTTCCAACAATCAGTTTTATTGCTTGTAAAATTTGACTAGGCTGCATGACTTAGATGTGTGTCTGTCACTAGTGGTATGCTGGAGCTGCTGGTTTGCAAGAGCAAAAGCCAATAATGGACATCTCTTTCCAACTTTGCATTCATTGACATCACTGTGGTAGTTTGAAATCTACCACAGCAAGAATACTTACCCTTTGAATGTTAAAAAAGAATAAAATCACAATTTATTGCACCTTCCCATCCTCTGCCCCGGCCAGAAAGGCAGAAAGGCAGTTATTAAATATTAACTAGCCCATAGCTCTTTGTGACCAAAATGGGCTTCCTCATACTCCCCAACGTTTACCTTCAACCTCAAATCTGGGATCTGCCTGTAGGGAGAATTAGGTGAGCAGTGAACTGAGAGGAGGACTGACCCGAGGCATGTGTAGTTGAGGGCAGACAGCCCTTCAGAGGAAGGTTCTCTTTGTGAATGACCTTGAACATATATGTCTTTTTTCCTCAATAGAGAAATATGAATGACTGTCAATCTCTTGCCATTTTAGCAAACAGGTAAATAATTTCTACTCCTGTGGGTTGAAGCTGTAAAAATGGGAGAGCGTGTGGTTAGTAGTTTATACTGATTATGCCCGATAAAATAGAAGTTTCTGTTTTATTGGCTGGCAAGATCACAGATGGAGGCAGTGTATGGTTTTCCCTCTACTCACGAATTTTTTAAATTACATTGTCCTTTTCCAATTTAATACACAGAGAATTTGAGGCTCAGGAGAATTAGTTACTATATTGAAAGCAAACGAAAGACCGGTCTAGAATATTCAGCTCTTGTATCTTAGCATGACAGAGGTGAAAGAGAGTATAGAGCTCATATGTTCAAACCCATCATATAAGCAAAGCTAAGTATACTACCAAGATTCCATTTCTCTTGCCCAAGAACAGACAGCAAGTAGGTGACAGAGCCAAAACTACAAACACTGGTCTTCTGAGTTCCAGCTCAGAAACTCTCAGTGGTCCCATAGAAATCACATTCTTAAACTTTTGATATTTGCGCTCTTGGCTTCCAGACATGGACTCATGGACTTTGTGGTTCCAATCCAGATTTCATGAAGGAGAATGAAATGATAATAACTCCCCATTGAATTCTTATGAAAATCAAGAAATCAGAGCTAATACATAAACAAAATACTAATGCCCAAGCATACCTCTAGACCAATTAAATTGGAATAACTATCTGGAGGAAAGATCCTATCATGGATTTATTCTCTATTATAATGTATTTAATTTCTTATTTTAAAAGAGTAAAATGAATATTTTTGGGGTACAGTTCTATGATTTTGACAAATTTATTCAATGGATGTAACTGCTACCACAAACTCTTGTGGTGTGCCCTTGAGTTAATCCCTTTCCCAAACCTCAGCCTCTGGCAACAACAGATCGATTTCCTTTTGCCATAAATTTACTTTTACAGGTATTATACAAACGGAATCATTCAACATGTAGCCTTTTTAGTCTAGCTTATTTTACTTATAGAGCATGCGTATTTTGCATTCATCAGTAGCTTCCTTTTTGTTGCTGAATATGTATGACTGTGCTACATTTGGTTTATTCATTCAAGCTGAAGAATACTTGGTTCATTTTCACTTTGGGGTGATTATGAGTAAAGCTATGACAAACATTCATGTACAGGTTATTTTTCTTAGGCAAAGATCTAGAATGGGATTACTGCATCATAGGTAAAGTTTGAGAGTTTTAAAAGAATGACAAACTGGTTTTTAAAATTATTATTATTATTTCGATAGTTTTTGAAGAACTAGGTGGTGCTTGGTTACATGGATAAGTTCTTTAGTGGTGATTTCTGAGATTTTGGTGCACCCATCACCCAAGCAGTGTACACTGCACCCAATGTGCAGCCTTTTATCCATCACACCACTCCGACCCTTTCCCCCAAGACCCCGGAGTCCATTATATTATTATAATGCCTTTGTGTTCTCGTAGCTTAGCTCCCACTTATAAGTGAAAACATACGATATTTGGTTTTTCATTCTTGAGTTACTTCTCTTAGAATAATAGTATTCAACTCTATCCAGTCTACTGCAAATGCCATTATTTCATTCCCTTTTATGGCTGAGTAGTATTTTGTGGTATATAGATACACATATTTTGTGGTATATATTATATATTGTGATATATATACTTTTGTGATATATACATTGTCTTTATCCACTGATTGGCTCCTTGGATGATGGACAGTTAGGCTGGTTCCATGTTTTTGCGACTGCGAATTGTGCTGCCATAAATGTATATGTGCAAGTGTATTTTTCATATAATGACTTCTTTTCCTCTGGGTAGATAACCAGCAGTGGGATTGATTGCTGGATCAAATGGCAGTTCTACTTATAGTTCTTTAAGAAATATCCGTGGTGTTTTCAAGAGTGGTTGCACTAGTTTACTTTCTCAAGAGCAGTGTAAAAGTGTTCCCCTTTCACCACATCCATGCCAACATTTATCCGTTTTTGATTTTTTGATTATGGCCATTCCTGTGGGAGTAAGGTTGTATCACATTGTGATTTTAATTTGCATTTCTCTGATAATTAGTAATTTTGAGCATTTTTTCAGGTTTGTTTTCATTTGTATATCTTCTTTAAAGAATTGTCCATTCATGCCCTTAGCCCACTTTTTGATGGAAATGTTCGGGTTTTGCTTGCTGCTTTATTTGGATTCCTTGTAGATTCTGGATATTAGTCCTCTGTTGGATGAATAGGTTGTGAATATTTTCTCCCATTCTGTGAGTTGTCTGTTTATTCTTATAATTATTTCTTTTGCCATGTAGAAACTTTTAAGTCCCACTTATTTATCTTTGCTTATGTTGCATTTGCTTTTGGGTTATTGGTCATGAACTGTTTGCCTAGGATTATGTCTAGATGCTATCTTCTAGAATTTTTATAGTTTCAGGTCTTAGATTTAAGTCTTTGATCCATATTGAGTTGATTTTTGTATAAGGTGAGAGATGAGGATCCAGTTTCATTCTTCTACTTGTGGCTTGACAATTATCCTAGCACCATCTGTTGAATAGGGTGTCCTTTCCCCACTCTCTGTTTCTGCTTGCTTTGTCGAAGATCAGTTGGCTATGTTTGACTTTATTTCTGGGTTCTCTATTCTGTTCCACTGGTCTACATGCCTGTTTTTATACCAGTACCATGCTCATTTGTTTATTATAGCCTAATAGTATAGTTTGAAGTTGGGTAATGTCATGCCCCCAGATTTGTCCTTTTTGCTTAGTCTTGCTTTGGTTAATCAGGTTCTTTTTTGGTTCCATATGAATATTAGGATTTTTATTTCTCATGCTGTGAAGGATGGTGATGGTATTTTGATGGGAATTGCATCGAATTTACAGATTGCTTTTGGCAGTATGATCATTTTCACAATATTGATTCCATCTATCCAGGGGCATGAAATGTTTTCCATTTGTTTGTGTTGTCTATGATTTCTTTCAGCAGTGTTTTGTAGTTTTGCTTGTACAGATCTTTCACCTCTTTGGTTAGGTATATTTCTAAGTTTTTTGTTGTTTTTTTTGTTTTTTTTTTTTTAGCTGTTTTAAAAGGGGTTGTATTCTTGATTTGATTCTCAGCTTGGTGGCTGTTGGTGTATACCAGTGCTACTGAGTTGTTTACATTGATTTTGTATCCTGAAACTTCAAGGAATTCATTTATCAGATCTAGGAGCTTTTTAGATGAGTCTTTAGGATTTTGAAGGTATACCATCAAATCATTCACAAACAGCAATACCTATTTGGCTGTATCCAAGAGATTTTGATCGGTTATGTCACCATTATCATTCAGTTCAAATACTTTTTAAAGTTCTATCTTGAGTTCATTTCTGCCCCAAGGATCATTCTGGAGCAGATTATTTAATTTCCATGTATTTGTATAGTTTCGAGGGCTCCTTTTGGAGAACTAAAAGAGAGCAGGAGTAACTATTCTTATATCAGACAAAACAGACTTTAAAGCAACAACAGTTACAAAAGACAGAGAGGAACATTATATAATGATATAGGGATTAGTCCAAAAGGACAAACCATTTTCTTATGCACCTGTAGCATTATGCATTTGCACCAGTAGGGGAGATTCCTTCCTAGCACTTAGTTTTGTCGAGTTATTTTTTTTTCTTTGATATTATGCATTCTAATAGGTTTTATTGGCATATCCTTATGGATGTACAATCATGCATAGCATAACAACATTTCAGTCAATGATGAACCACTTACATAATGGTGATGTAAGTGAAATCACTTGCATGTGGTAAATGGCATTGTGAGATTGTAATACCACATATTTACTGTACCTTTTTATTTTTAGATACACAAACACTATTGTATTACAATTGCTTATAATATTCAGTATAATGATATGCTGTACAGGTTTGTAGCCTAGAAGCAATAGAGATACCACATTGCCTAGGTTTGTAGTAGGCTACACCATCTAGGTTTGTGTAATCATAGTCTATGGTGTTTGCAAAACGACAAAATCATTCAACAGGGCACTTCTTAGAACATAACACTGTCATTAAGTGACACATGTCTGGAATTTGCTTTTCTTTAATGACTAACTATATTGAATATCTTTTTATGTGTTTATTTGCCATCCATATATTTTCTTTGATGTCTATGTTCAAATCTTCATCTTTAAATTTGTTTTTTATTTTTTTATTATTGAGCTTTCAGTACTTTTTGTACATTCTGTACAAAGTCCTTTGTCTGATGTATGTTTTACAAATATTTTCTTATATTTTGTGGCCTTCCCTTTCCATTTTCATTCTCTTAACTATGATTTTATGAAGTACTTTTTAATCTTGATGAAGTCTAATTTATGTACTTTTATTCTCTTATGGATTATGATTTCAGTGTTATATCTAAGAAATATTTGTTCTACATGAAGCCACAGGTATTTTATCTTATATTTTACTTGAGACATTAAAAATTTTTAGGTTTTACACATAGGTCTATAATCAATTTGGGGTTAATTTTTGTATAAGATCAGAAGTATGGATTTTTCTAGTTTTTTTCTTCTTCTTCTTTTGCATGTTGCTGTCAAATTACTCCAGATAAAAGACTCTTCTCTCTCCATTGAATTGATTTTGCTCCTTTATTAAAGCTCAATGACTTGCATTTATATGGTTTGATTGATGAACTCTATTATGACCCATTTAAATATATATTTATCCTTTTGCAAATACTACACTTTCCAAATTAATGTGTAGATTTACATTAAATCTTTAGGTAATGTAACATAAGTCCTCCAAAATAACTTTATTTTCAAACTTATTTTGAGTAATCTTGGTTCTTTGATCCCATGTAAACTTTGCAACAATCTTGTGATTTAAAAAGCTACTGGGAAAGTGATTAAGATTGTATTAAATCTATAGAGTGGTTTGGGGGGAGACATGATAGTTTATTTTATATGTCAGTTGGATGGGTTATGGGACCCAGATATTTGATATATCATTATTCTGAAAGTTTATTTGAAGCTGTTTTTAGTTAAGATTAACATTTAAATCAGTGGACTTTCAATAAAGCAGATTGTTTTCCATAATGTGTGTGGGCCTCATTCAATCAGCTGAAGGCCTGAATAGCATAAAAGCATAATCTCTACAAAGGAAGAAGGAAATCTACCAGCAGATAACCTAAGGACTTGAACCATAACAATACCTGTTCCCTTCTGGCCCACCATGCAGGTTTTGGACTTGCCAGCTTCCATAATTGCATGAACTACTTCCTTAACATCTCTCTCTCTCTGTCTTTTTGCCTCTCTCTCTCTCTCTCTCATATATATATGTATGTATATATATGTGTGTGTATACACACAGGTGTGTGGATATATGTGTGTGTGTGTGCATGTGTGTGTGTGTATCTTATTAGTCTTGTTACTCTGAAGAAGCCAAGTTATTTTTCTTTTTATATTTTTCTTTTTATTATTTTGAGATGAAATGTCACTCTATCCCCTAGGCTGGAATGCAGTGGTGCAGTCTTGGCTCACTGCAACTTCTGCTTCCCAGGTCCAAGTGATTCTTGCGTCTAAGCCTCCCGAGTAGCTGGGATTAGAGGCGGGCACCACCAGCCCTGGAAAATTTTTGCATTTTTAGTAGAGATGGGGTTTCACCATGTTGGCCAGGCTGGTCTCAAACTCCTGACCTCAAGTGATTCTCCCTCCTTGGCCTCCCAAAGTGCTGAGATTACAGGTTTGAGCTACCACACCTGGATTCCCAAGAGATTAACATCTTTAAAATATTGGGCCTTCCAAATTATGGATGCAATAATTATTTCAGTTTACTCAGATCTTGATTCTTTTTTATCCTTGCTTTGTATTTTTCAGTATTCATATTCTGTACCTATTTTGTTGGATTTGTGTCTTAGTATTTAATGCTTTTGATGCTGCTTTAAATAGTAGACTTTCCATATTTCAGTTTCCAATTGTTTATTGTAGTACATAGGAAAATCGTTTTTTTATATAGATTGTGTATCTTGCAACTTAGGTATACTAATTCTATGAGTATTTTCAGTATATTCCATGGAATTTTCTGTGTAGATAGACATGTTCTACAAATAAAGAGAGTTTTATTTATTTCTGTCTAGCCTCTATGAATTTTAATTCTTTTTTTTTTGAGTGATTATGTCATTTTATTTTATTTTATTTTTTTAAATTTATTTATTATTATTATACTTTAAGTTGTAGGGTACATGTGCATAACGTGCAGGTTTGTTACATATGTATACTTGTGCCATGTTGGTGTGCTGCACCCATCAACTCGTCATTTACATCAGGTATAACTCCCAATGCAATCCCTCCCCCCTCCCCCCTCCCATTTTAATTCTTTTTCTTGTCATGTTGAGTAGGAGCTGTGAAAAATTATATTCTTGCCTTTTTCCAGTCTCAGGGGAATAACATTCAGCATTTAACTATTAAATGTCATGCTAGCTATAACCTGTTGTATTTTATGAGACACATTTTATAAGATTAAAGAAATTCTCTTCATTCTTAGTTTACTGAGTGGTTTTTAAATCATGAATGGATGTTGAATTTTGTTAAATGATATTTCTGCATAATGAGATGATCCTGTATATATTTAATTGGTTGATATAGTAAATTACATTGATTGGTTTTTGAATTTTTAAACAGCCTTTTCTTCCTGAGAAAACTTCATTTGATCCAAACATTAACCTTTTCTATATTGCTAGATTGATTTATTAATATTAACTTGAGAAGATATACGTTTATACTCATGAAGGATGTGGATCTGTCATTGCTGTCCTTTTCTTGTAATGTGTCTGACATTAGTGGAAAGAAAATACTGGATTTATAAAATAGGTTGGAAATTATATGATATTTTTCTATTTTCTGGAATAGTGGAGACATAATTGGTGTTATTTCTTACTTAAAAATTTGGTAGAATTTACAAATAAAATAATCTGGGCCTGGAGTTTTCTTTGATAAAATATTTTATGTATGGATGTAATTTATTTAATAAGTACAAGATTATCCAGACTACTAATTTTTGAGTGAATTTTCATAGCTTGTGTCTTTCAAGAAATTGGTCCATGTCATCTATATTAAATTTATGGACATAGAATTTATGGGCATAAAATTCCTCTATCATCTTTGTCATATTTGTAAGGTCTGTACTGATATCCTCTATTTTGTTCCTAAAATTTGTAATTGGTGTCTTCTGTTTTTTTCTTTGCCAGTTAGAGGTTTATGAATTTTATAAATCTTAAAAGAAACTGTTTTGTTTCATTTATTTTCTCTATTTTTTAGTCTTAAATTTAATTGATTTCTATTCCTTATTATTTCCCTCTTTCTGCCTGCCTTATTCATATTTAAGTTACTTTTCTGCTAGTTTTTAAGCCTAGATTGTTGATTTGAGGCTTTTCTTTTTTACTAACATAAGCAGTTAATGCTGTAAATATTCCTTTAAGTACTGTTTGAGCTTCACCTCATAAATGTTGATATGTTGTACTATCATTCAGTTCAAAATGTTTTCTAATATCCTTTGAGAAAACCTCTGACACATGAGATTTTTAGAAGTATGTGTTTTAATTTTCAAATATTGGAAAATCCTTAGATATATTTATTTTATTGATTTCTAATTAAATTATATCATAGAAAAGATATTTTACATAATTTAAATTTATTTAAATTTGCTAAGGTTTGTTTTGTGACCCAGAATGTTGTCTATGTTGGTTAACATTCTAGATGCACTTGAGAAAAAGTATTTTCTGTGGATGGATTGTTCTACAAATATTAATTAGGTCAAGGTAGCTGGAAGTTCTGTTCATGTGTTTTTATCTTTGTTGATGTTCTTTCTACATGAACTGTCTATTACTAAAAGGAGTGATGAAGCCTTCAACTATCTTTTTGTATTTGTCTATTTCTCCATTGAGTTCTTTTGTCTTTTTGTATTAGAAATTCTGAAGCTCTGATGCTAGATATATACACACTTATGACTGGTAAGTCTTCTTGTTGAATTTAACCTATTATTATTATAATACAACACAGCTCTCTTTCTGGTAATCATCTTTCTTATGAAGTCTACTTTATCTGATAATAATTTAGCCACTTCAACTTACTTTGGATTATTGTTTTCATGTTATATTTTTTCATTCTTTTAATTTATCTATATATTAAAATAGGTTTATAGATAGCTAGATATATATTACTTTAATACAACCTACCAATCTCTATTTTAATTGTTTTACTTAAAATGTTAAATTTTACTTAAAATTTTACTTAAAATGTTTAATTTAGTTATTGATATGGTTAATTTTTTTTTTTATTCCCCTTCTCTGATTTTAGTTGTTCTGCTTTAATGACTTCTGTTAGATTATTTGAATATTTGTAGTACTAGATTAGGTTTTGGACCTTTGTATTTCTTTTATCATTAATGTAAGGCTTATAATATGTATATTTATATTTCTACATTCCCTTTAGAGATAATACTTTATAAATGTTATCAGTAAAATATAGTTTAACTTACAATCCTACAGGCCTCTTTACACATTTTCTGCATCCTATGCTAAAAATTATCATATGTATTGCATTTACATACAGTGAAAATGTTACCAGAAAATGTTATCATGTATACATTTTGAATTCATGCATATTTTAAATAAGAAGAGAAAGAGAGACCTGATATTTTTTCAGATATTTAGCATTTTTCTTGCTCTTCTTTTTTTCTTGGTATTCCATGTTTTTCTCTTGTATCATTTTTCTTCATCATGAATAACCTTTTTCAGCTTTTTTTCTAGAAGAAGTCTGCTGACTATGTATTCTCTTAATTTTCTTTTATCTAAAGATGTCTTCATTTTTCCTTCATTCTGAAAGAATATTTTCTCTAAATACAGAATTCTGGGTTGACACATTTTTTTTTTTAATATAAGCACTTTGAAGATGCTATTGTTCCACTTTTGGATTTTGTGTGAAAAATACATAGTACTAAAATTGTTTCCCCAGTATGTAGCGTGTCAGTTTTCTATAGTGCTTTATTTTTTTTTTCTTTGTCTTTTGTTTTATGTCCATTCGAATTTAAGGTAATTGGCCAATTTTACTTTGATTTTATTTTGTTTTGTATGTTTTGGGCTTCTTAAATTTAAAATTTTAAGTTTGAGAAGGTTTCAACCATTACTTTTTCAAAATTGTACTTTATACCAATTTTTTTCTCTCACTCTGAGACATTAATGACAAAAATGTCACAATTCTTTAGCTTTATTTATTTATTTTTTATTTAAAATTTTTTTTCATATGCTTTAGATTGGGAAAATCTCTTGATCTGATTTCAATTTGACAGATTTTTTTTTGTCATTTCCATTTTATTATTTAAACTTTGCCTGTGAGTTTTGAAATTTTATAAATTATACTTTTTAACACATTTTCCTAATTATTTCAAGTATGTTTACCTTTACTTCATCATGCATAGTCTTTATATCTGTTTTAAGGCTTTTGCTTGATTGTTACAGACTGAACTGTCTTCCCCTAAACTTCATATGTTGAAATCCTAACCCCCCTTTTGACTGTATTTGGAGATAAGGCCTTTAGGGAGGCAATTAAGGAGGAAAATAAATGGTTATAATTGTGGGTCCCTAATCTAAAATGACTAATGTCTTTATGAGAAAAGGAGAAGCATCAGAGATATCTATCTCTCTGTGTGCACACAGAAGAAATGCCATGTAAGTGATAGAGTCAGGAGGCAGACAAATCCCTATACAGACAGGGACGAGTCCCCAGTGAAACCACACCTTCATATCAAAGACAGTTTAAGGCCTGAAAATCAAGCTACAAATCTCACATAAATCCATGGATCAGATTGAGAACCTCTCTTACCGTTTGGCACACATTCCTCTGATTAATCCTCACCCTTCACCTATTTTACACATACCTATCCTTCCCTAATTGTTTTTTAACACTGTTGTGCCCATCTTTGAATGGTGTGTTTTTATAGCTTTTTTTGCATGCTCAAAAACCAATTAGCATGCACGCCCTCATTCTGAGCCCATAAAAGCCCCTAATTCAGCCACATTTTGAGAGCTATTCAACTTTGGGTAGTGGGATATCCCCTGTGGGTCTCCTCTCCACTAAGAGCTGTCACTCAATAGAACTTTCCACCCTGCTCACCCTTCGGCTGTCAGTAACCTCATTCTTCTTTGACATGGGGAAAGTACTCAGGACCCACAGAACTGAGGTACAAAAAAGTCTGTAACACTGTAGCTCTCCACCCTCCGCTGGTGTCAAGCAACTGCCCCATGGGACAGGAAGTAGCAGTGAGACTGGGCCAGCACTGGAGCCATTGGCCAGAGCAGGGCAGAGGGACTGAATGTGCTGTAAAACAAACGGGCTGAAACATGGCTCCCCCTCCCCCATTCACCATTCTGCTAGTGGCAGGAGAAAGAGGGGAGCTTTGAACCTTCTGGAGTCCTAGACATCAGGGCTCCCCAAACTAAAGCTATAGCACACTGTAGCACCCATTTTGGGCTTTGGGGTCACTGGTATCTCTGAGTTTTTCAGGCACCACCGCATTCACCTTGTTCAGCCACTGGTGCCGAAGGCGGAAGCAGGTCATGACATGCCCAGGCCAGCTGAAGGCTGAGCATGGATCCTGCAGCAAGCATGGGATACAGGCCAGAGTGCAAGCCCAGTGCAGCCCATCGGGCTGAGTGGGCAGGGTGCTTCCAGCCTGAGCTGAGCAAGGCCTAGGCAAGGGCATTGCTGGCCACCTAGGTCTCCAGCTGGCAAAGCAGCACCAAAAAATCCTTTGTCATGAGGACATAGCAAAAAGGCAGCCACCTATAAGATAGCAAGAAAAGCCTCACTATTCAACAACTTTGATACTTCGGTCTTAGATTTCTAGCCTCCAGAACTTTGAAAAAATAAATCATGTTATTTATAACACCCAGTCTGTAGTATTTTCCTATGGCATCTCTAATAGACTAATACATTGATAATTCAACATTAACATTTTCTCAAGGTTACCATCTATTGATTGCGTTTTAGCTTGAGATGTTTCTGGTTCTTTGTATGTAAAAATTTTTGTAATGCATTCTGGACATTTTGAATATTATGTTGTGTAGACTCTAAATCTGCTCAAAATGCTCTAGGAAAATTTTATTGTTCAATAACATCTTCAGAATTTCAATGTAGAATGTGTTTACGTTTGATAATTATGTTGGAACGGGACACCTAAGATATTTGTCTTGATGTCACGTTTGCACATTAGGAACAATATTTTGACCTGTATTGAATAATTTCACCTGATATAAATAAAGTTGATTTAGAAAACAAAATTTCCTTTTCTATACAAATCCAGTCTTCCTTCCATTGCTGGAATCTGGTAGATTGGGGCAAAAAAAATTTCTGTGATTTGAGATAAATCCACTCCATCATGATTTGCAAAATCAGTTTGACTAATAGATTAGTGATTTTAATTCACTTTCTTTAAGTCATAAGTAGAATTACATGTTTATATACAATTTAGAGATAATCCCCCTTACGTAAGTAACACAAATGCATTCCTCCAAAATATATTTACTTCTGTCATATGTAGCATTGCAGCATTTTTTATATATAACATAATATTTTTATTTATAACCTAACATATTTTTAATCCTGTAGGTTTAGAAAGTCATTTTTGCTATCCACATAACTGGTAAGTAATATATTGATAGTTGATGTTCATTTTCATATTTTTATTTATAACCTAACATATTTTTAATCCTGTAGGTTTAGAAAGTCATTTTTGCTATCCACACAACTGGTAAGTAATATATTGATAGTTGATGTTCATTTTATATGCTGCTAAACTATTTAGAAAATAAGCTCATTTATGTTCATAAATAAGTTTCTGTCTGGGATACATGTTGTTTAAAAATATGACGGTGGCTAGTAATAACAAGTGGATGCTAATGTAATTTGGTGCTGAACTAGGTTTTTCTTCTGTGAACCAAAAATTTGACACTCTACTTATATAGTTTCTATCACTTAATACATACCAAAATCTCAGCATCAGTCACAGAGTTATGAGATTAAAGTCCAGTAAGCTCTAACAATTTCCTTTGCTTGTAGTTAATATAAATTAATAATGAACAGGCAAGGGTGTTTTAACATGTACACAAATTCCCTACCATGCCAAATTACGCTACATTAGCAGAGCGTCAAATGGCAAATGCTCATTTACAATAGTCTAAAAGTGAAATTTTCTATGGTCTACAGAACTTATGCTATTGAAACCCAGAAAAAGGAAAGCTTGTTTATATGTTGAAAAAAAATGGCCTAGAAATTACTGTGGGGTGTGTGTGTGTGTAGGATAAAATAGGCAAGCTAATTCCATAAAATTCAATGAGCTTTTGGAATGCAAATTTCAACTGTCAACTCTTAATTAAAAAGTACCAGTCAGCACTATTTAAAAATTGGAAGAGAACTAAGTGGTGGGTTGTTGGAAAAATGTGCAACTTGCCTTCTAAATAGGGTAGGTAGGCTGACAGGTATATAATTAACGTCACATCAAGTGAAGGAAGGGAAGCCAACTGCAGTTCCCTGAAGGGAGGAGCTTCAGCAATTTTCAAGACGGAGAAAAAGGTTCTTCAATCAGAGTTAATTTGTGATGCCTTTTATTTCTAAAACATGATCTACTTTTTGTGTGTGTTGAACTTTACTGAACCTTAGAAAGCAGTGACATTTGCAGAGCTGAGGTTTTATGCTGAGGTTAATATTAACATAAACGTTTAGGCACCTTGTGCCAATTAGAGTACTCTGTCAGTCTTGCTGGACTTTTGGTTTCTTTGGGTCATTCCTCTCTTCAACTCAACCTTTTTTTTTTTTTTGGCTGTATTGTTTCACTTCTATATAAAAATAGAAATGCAGCAGCTGCCATTTGGAAGTGTTCCCTGCTTAGTGTTCTCTGCTATGGAAATATCCTTGAACACTTGGAATTCACAAGATCTACAACACATTTTGGACAGTGATATGATTAAAGAAAAAGTGTTTAACACTCCTAGACCCAAAGTGGTTTGCAGAGGACAGTAGAAAATTGCCTTATTCATGGTTTCTCTTACGATTGAGCAGTTTTTGTAAAATTTTTCTTTCTTTTTTTTTTTTTTTTTTTGAGACGGAGTCTCGCTGTGTCGCCCAGGCTGGAGTGCATTGTAAGATTTTTCTAATGAGGATATTCATGAGCAAAATCTCTTTGGAGAGATCACAACAAGCAAAGTTAAAATTACTTTCGAAAAGAAGTTTCACAACAATTATGTCATGAACACAACTCTTTAAGAAAGGATTGGGAGCAGTGATTCACTTAAGAAAGTGAGGGAGTTAGGTATGGGATCTTGATAGGAAATGAGACTTGAAATGCAGGAATTTTGCAGACACAGAGAATGGAGATGGATATGCACAGTTTATTTTATTTTATTTTTTTTAAGACGGAGTCTCGCTCGGTCGCCTAGGCTGGAGTGCCGTGGCGCGATCTCTGCTCACTGCAAGCTCTGCCGCCTCCCGGGTTCACGCCATTCTCCTGCCTCAGTCTCCTGAGAAGCTGGGACTACAGGTGCCCACCACCACACCCGGCTAATTTTTTTGTAGTTTTACTAGAGACGGGGTTTGACCGTGTTTGCCAGGATGGTCTCGATCTCCTGACCTCGTGATCTGCCCACCTCGGCCTCCCAAAGTGCTGGGATTACAGGCGTGAGCCACCGCGGCCGGCGGATATGCACAGTTTTTATACGCCAGTCAAACTGAATTCTATTGGGCACACTGAGAATTTAGGGTTCTCATAAATTAGAAAGATCCATAGATATCTAAGAGAATGCTTTTGCTATGTGACTTGACTTTGCCTTTATTTTCAGCCAGTATATACAGAGGATTTTGAGAACTAACAACTGAGATACAGAAAGCTTCCACTTCTGATGTCAAATCTATGACAGAAGAGGGCGAATCTCTCAGTTTGCTATGGTACATAGTCTGCCAGTTCTGCACATTATGATGATGGTATCTATTCACTTATCCACCTATATAGAATTCCCCTCATGTGATAATGCAAATCTTTATTAAACTAGGAATTTTAAAAATTAAAGCAAAACAAAAGAAAAATGAAAACAAACTCACAACTGAGGTACTTTATTTTCATATTTCTTTTGCATTTATTAAAATTAAAGCTCTGAAATACAGCAAATAATAAATGATCATTGCTTATTTTAAGTACTTACTGTGGGCAATGATAGAGGAAAAAAATCAGTGTTCTACCTCCAGCTGCTAATTCCTACACACTTCATTAATTACTCAGAATTCAGAGAAGCAGGGTATTTAATTAATTTCTCAAATGAAATAAATAACAGTTAGCCACCATGCAAATGCACATCATAGTTTTAGCATGGATATTTTTGATAGCAACTCTGTAGACAGTAAAATGTCAAGTAAAGCAAAATCCTTCACAAAATAAAACCAATATATGTAACTGCCAATGCACCTAAGCTTACAAAACCCTTCCACAAAAAAGAGCTATGTTTAGTTAAATATGATTTAATTTGGGGCATCCATTTGGACTCACTCATGCTAACAGTAAGAGAGTAGGTACCATGATTCACTTCACCTGGAAGTCCATCACTGCTGTCTTTGGAAGCACCATGCATTTCCCATGGTCTTTCTAGAGCAGAAAATTTCAATGAGGTGTGGAATGAATAGTTCATTTGGGCAACGTTTTCAAAATGTTCACTGTCTCTCAGGAAATTAATTATATTCTAAACAGCAAGATATTTTTCAAAGATCAAGTTAGGGCCTGAGGAAAAAGTAGGAATTAACCATTCCAGGTAGAAGAGGGAGGAGAGTGGTCCAGGCAGTGGAAAAAGCATGTCTAATGATCTGAATGTGAAAGAAAAGATGACATATTTGAATCAGTATACACACACACACATACATACTTATGTGTGTATATATACAGTACATATGTCACTGTATAGGTGACATATCACATATATACATAAACAAACATATATGTATATGTGTGTATATACATATATGGATATGTATGTATATATCTACATATATGTGTATACACACATATATACACATATACATATATGTATATATACACACACACATAGATGTGTATATATACAGTATGTCACAATATATTCACATAATTCCTCTTGGCCTTTGTCAGATGGATAGATTGCAAAAGTTTTCTCCCATTTTATAGGTTGCCTGTTCACTCTTATGATAGTTTCTTTTGCTGAGCAGAAGCTCTTTAGTTGAACTAGATCCCATTGTCAATTTTGGCTTTTGTTGCAATTGCTTTTGATGTTTTAGTCATGAAGTCTTTGCCCATGTCTATGTCCTGAATGGTTTTGCCTAGGATTTCTTCTAGGGTTTTTATAGTTTTATGTTTTATGTTTAGTTTTTAATCCATCTCGAGTTGATTTTTGTATGAAGTTTAAGGAAGGTGTCCAGTTTCTGTTTTCTGCATATAGCTAGCCAGTTTTCCTAGCACCATTAATTAAACAGGGAATGCTTTCTCCATTGCTTGTTTTTGTCAGGTTTTTTGAAGATCAGATGGTTGCAGATATGTGGTGTTATTTCTGAGGCCTCTATTCTTTTCCATTGGTCTATATATCTGTTTTGATACCAGTACCATGCTGTTTTGATTAAAGTAGCCTTGTGGTATAGTTTGAAGTTAAGTAGCATGATGCTTCCAGCTTTGTTCTTTTTGCTTAGGATTGTCTTGGTTATACAGGCTCTTTTTTGGTTTCATATGAAATTTATACTAGTTTTTTTTCCTAATTCTGCAAAGAAAGTCAGTGGTAGCTTGATGGGAAGAACATTGAATCTATAAATTACTTTGGGTTGTACGGCCATTTTCACAATATTGATTCATCCTATCCAGGAGCAAGGAATTTTTTTTTCCATTTGTTTGTGTCCTCTCATTTTCTTGAGCAGTGGTTTGTAGTTCTCCCTGAAGAGGTCATTCATGTCTCTTGTAAGTTATATTCCTAGGTATTTTATTTTATTTGTAGCAATTATGAATGGGAGTTCACTCATGATTTGTCTCTCTGCTTGTCTATTTTTAATGTATATGAAGGTCTAATATCCAGAGTCTACAAGGAACTTAAACAAAATTACAAGAAAAAAACAACCCCATCAAAAAGTGGGCAAAGGATATGCATGGACACTTCTCAAAGAAGACATTTTTGCAACCAACAAACATATGAAGGAAAGTTCATCATCACTGGTCATTAGAGAAATGCAAACAAAAAACACAATGAGACATCATCTCATTCAGGTTAGAATGACAATCATTAAAATGTCTGGAAACGAGATTCTGGTGAGGATGTGGAGAGATAGGAATGCTTTTACACTGTTGGTGGGAGTGTAAATTAGTTCAACCATGGTGGGAGACAGTGTGGCGATTCCTCAAGGATCTAGAACCAGAAATACCATTTGATCTAGCAAATCTCATTACTGGATGTATACCCAAAGGGTTATAAATCATTCTACTATAAAAATGGATGCACACATATGTTTATTGCAGCACTATTCACAATAGCAAAGAGTTGGAACCAACCAAACCAAATGCCCATCAATGATAGACTGGATAAATAAAATGTGGTACATATACACCATGGAATACTGTGCACCTGTAAAAAAAGAATGAGTTCCTGTCCTTTGCAGGGGCATGGATGAAGCCTGAAGCCATGATCCTCAGCAAACTGACACAGGAAAGGAAAACCAGACACTGCATGTTCTCGCTCATAAGTGGGAGTTGAACAATGAAAACACATGGATGCAGGGAGAGGAATATCATACACCAGGACCTGTTGGGGTGTGGGGGGATGGGGGAGGGAAAGCATTAGGACAAACACCTAAGGCATTCGGGGCTTAAAACCTAGATGATGGGTTGATAGGTGCAGCAAACCTCCATGGCACATGTATACCTATGTAACAAACCTGCATGTTCAACACATATATCCCAGAACTTAAGGTAAAATAAAGTTTAAAAAAAGGCGGCTGACTTTCCGGGTCATAAACTTGGAACAAAGAGGAATTTAATTTAAAGGTTTATATTCTGTGTAATAAATTACATTACCCCAAAAGCACTTAATAAAAGTCTTATCTTAAGTGGTGCTGCTGGAAAAAAGATTTCTCTTGGTCCATTTGTTTGACCTTAGTCCATCTTTCCTTTCTTTCCTTTAGAGAGTGTTTACCTCCTTCTTTTGCCAACTTAACCTTAGACTTGCTGGACTTCTATTCCTTGTACCTAGATCAGTGAGCCAAGTAAACCAAGTGTACACTTCTGATAAACTGGGACAGAAAAAATAGGAATGTCTACAAGTAAGATACTCTAAACTCACCCACCCTGTTAAAAGACTCTCACCATCTAGGGAAATAAACTGACTTACAGCCATATCATATTGAATGGCTATTAAGGCATAAGCCATATTATATTGAATGCCTATTGGCCGGGCGTGGTGGCTCAAGCCTGTAATCCCAGCACTTTGGGAGGCTGAGACGGGCGGATCACGAGGTCAGGAGATCGAGACCATCCTGGCTAACACGGTGAAACCCCGTCTATACTAAAAAAATACAAAAAACTAGCCAGGCGAGGTGGCAGGGGCCTGTAGTCCCAGCTACTCGGGAGGCTGAGGCAGGAGAATGGCGTGAACCCGGGAGGCGGAGCTTGCAGTGAGCTCAGATCCAACCACTGCACTCCAGCCTGGGCGACAGAGCGAGACTCCGTCTCAAAAAAAAAAAAAAAAAAAAAAAAAGTTGATGGTATTTAGTTCCAAACTTTTATGATAATTGTATTATAATTGTAATGATATAATTTAATTAGAGAAGAATTTATTTTTTGTCCCATATATGAATAAGAACTGGCAAGTGATCACTGAATATACTAATAAAATGGTGTTCTATGGCCGGGCACTGTGGCTCGCACCTGTAATCCCAGCACTTTGGGAGGTCCAGGTGGGTGGATCATGAGGTCAGGAGCTCGAGTCCAGCCTGGCCAACATCGCGAAACCCCGTCTCTACTAAAAATACAAAAATTAGCCCAGCGTAGTAGCACGTGCCTGTAATCCCAGCTACTCAGGAGGCTGAGGCAGGAGAGTCACTTGGACCCGGGAGGTGGAGGTTGCAGTAAGCAGAGATAGCACCGTTGCACTCCAGCCTGAGCAACAGAGTGAGACTGTCTCAAAAAAAAAAAAAAAAAAAAAAAAAAAGAAGTCTTCTATTTGTGATAGAAGAATAAAAATCAGACTATATTAAGTTCACGCATGAATGGCAGACAAGAAAGGAAGTAGAAATTGTAAGGATAAAAACCAAAAAAATGGTCTTTGAATAGGAAAGAGGAGGTAAAATAGTGTTTAGAGATGACATGGGGTCAAGGACTATATATTTTTTGTCCCTATTAAAAATACAAGGTACTATTTTTTATCATTAAATGAGAGGCAATTAAGCATGTATAATATAGAAAGACCCTCTAGAGACAGAAAAGGTGGCAGATTGGGGGAAAAGAGTCATTAGAATATAAAAGTGATAAGGTTTGGATTAAAGATCATAATGTTTGGAATCATATATATTTTAATTTTTTTGAGCTCTGCAACTAAGACCTGTGGTTAAATTAATTAACTTCTCACCACTTTGCTTTAGACTTTACAATGTAGCATGTATTTTGATTGATTTGTATGTGGAAAAATAACTACTCAGTTACCCCATATTAAAACAAACACAGACAAAATCATCTATGAAGTTATCAAACCACTGCTAAAATACAAGAAAATCAATAACATTGCATATTCTAGCTTTAAGATATGTATTTCATTTTTATGAGCCAAGCACGTTAGACAATTAGAGTATTTCGACAATCAATAGAATTTGCACTTAGTGAAAATGTTGTAATTGCATACATAAAAACAATAGAGGATTTTTTTAACTTTCTTGAGCTCTTAGTGAGAAATAAATATGCTGGCTGAAAAAAAGAGGTTATGCATAAATTCAGATGAATTATTCAAAGACACATAGATGCAGTTAAGCATAAAGATCTCTGAGGATATTAGAGAGTCCTTGGTCCTCAGATATGCTAAGTTTCCTCCCATGGGTAAGAATTTAATGTGTGTTCAGAGTTAGCATATTTTCATACTCAGCCACTAAAGCTGTGATTAGCTTGATGATAGGTCTACACTTATGAAAAGCAAGAAAATCAGTTAATCATGTGGCTGTGTTTCTCAACTGAGTGTTCTTTATCTTTTTTGGCTTCTGGATCACTTGCTGCCACCCTTTGCAATCTGGTAGGGCCTATGGAAAAAGGCTCCTCATCACCATATCCTATGGTCACAGGCTTCCAGCATCTAGCATGCTGCCTGTCAGATATTTTTGGTCATCCAGTCACTTCTATTTCCTGAAGCTGCAAACCTTGACTTTTATGATGCGATTTTATCTTAATTCTTCTCTTTCACCTTCTCTACATTTAAAGAGTATCTTTTCCTACTATCTCCAAAAGTGATATTCAGTCCTAACTCCTTTGGAGATTTGAGCCTTCTATAGTATCACCAGAAATGAATTTATTATGAAATTTAAGCTTCTGCACCTCTCAATTTTTTGAGCCACTTTCAAGATCCCAAACCAAATATTTGTTATATTGCTTTATTTTTCTTAAAGATGACCTCTCAAATTTATATGCTTTAGATCCCACAAATGAATATGTCCATAATTTATAAATATATAATTTATAAATTTATAATATAATTACATGTATAATAGTGTAGAAGCATATATATGCATACACACACTAATATGTAATTTTTGTAACTTTATTTGATTTGACCTAATATAATTCACTAACTTCTCATATTTAATATGATTAAAACCTGCTGTTCTTCCATTAAACTAACTTCACCTCCTAACTTACCTATTTCCATTAAGGGCAACACCATACTGTCAGTTATCCTGACTCAAAACCTAAGAATAGTGATTAAATTTTCCCTTATCTTCACTTATATTTACAGTTACTAAGACCTATCAATCTTCACTCGGTTTAGACATTTTCATCTGTATTTATTACATTCCCATTTGGGTCTTTCTTACCACTTATCCTTTGCACTGCTAACACCATAGACAAAGTTACTTTTATATTTTAACCTTTAATTATTGCAATAGGTATCCTGGCTTTTAACTTGTGTGCCCCCATCTTAGATTCTGTTTTAAAGATATAAATCATAATTGTTTCTTGAAAATATAATTATTTATTTAAGACTAAAATAACATCGTGTCACTCCTCTGCTCAAGCCCTGTGCTAGCTCATTTCTCTCAGGGCAAAAGACAGTTTTTAGAGTATCCCGAAAAACCTTAACTGATCCCCAAACCCATTCCCTCCAATTCCACTTCCTATTTCTCTTGATTCACTTTACTCCAGTTACACTGACTTTTAGATCCTGTCTTGAATATGCTGGACACAATTATACCATAAGGTCTTTTCCTGGCTCTTTTCTCTACCTGGAACACGTTTTTCCC
The DNA here is from genome assembly GCF_037993035.2 of Macaca fascicularis. Taxonomy (NCBI): domain Eukaryota; kingdom Metazoa; phylum Chordata; class Mammalia; order Primates; family Cercopithecidae; genus Macaca; species Macaca fascicularis. The sequence goes on along the minus strand of NC_088388.1, from coordinate 90,435,122 downwards.
AGATATTCATGTCACTTATTCACCCAAGATTTCCCTCAGATGTCACCTTCACAATGAGGCCTACAGTGACTGCCTTATTGAAAATTGTAACTCTCTCCATGTTCCTGATCTTCTCTCACTGTTTATTTTTTCCAAATCACTTAACACCTCCCACTCCATTGTACAGTTTAATTATTATTGTTTTTGTATATAGTCTGTCTCCTACGGCTCCAATGTAAGCTCCATGAGATCAGGGATTATGTTCTCTTTTGTTTACTTTGTGTTCTGATCACCTTGAAGAGTGTTGGGCAGATAGAAGCTCAGTAAATATTTGTTTAGTATATTAATTACTTCTGCCCTGGTCTTTTGCAATATTCATTTAACTAGTTTCCCTGCCTTAAATCTGTTCCTTTTGCCATCAAGCCTCCATGCTGTGGCAGATAAACCATTCTGTAGTCCAACTCTGTTTATGCAGTTTTGCTTAAGTCCTTCAATAACATCACATTCTCTGTCACAGAAAGTCCAACTTCCCTGCATGCTACCTAAATGCTTCATGTTTGAACTTTAAGCTTTACTTTCAGTCATGGCTACAACGACTCACCTACAATAACCTCTGCCTGACTTTTCATCCCCACATCTTTCTATTTCCTGGTAATTCATTGCAGGAAACTAACACTGACCATAGAAGTATTATTTTTACTTTGATGAGACCTTGCTGAGATATCATTGCCTAAAAACCAAATAAAAACCTTTATATCAGCTCAACATTAGTGTTATTTCAAGTATGAAGGTATATTTATTAAAAATTAATTATACAAGTAGTCAATTATTTAGTAAACTTTTTCATGTCATGATGACTTTGGTTTCCCCTTGCAATTTTGTAACTGTTGGGAACTGAATGAAGACTAATTAGGTAACTAATACCCCTACTTCCACCATGCTAGTGGTTTTAGCCTATGAGAAAAATGAAGAGAATGTATTAAAACACTGATGTACAGCAGTATATATATAGTAAATATTCTAACTGCTAGTCTGTCAGCTAGAATGACAGATTTTTTAAATTCTCAATTACCTGGAAAAATCTAGTTACATCCCAACAAGCAGTAGGGATGTCCAATACATATATTTATAATATAACAAGGTGTTTCTACAGTGCTCTGGGGACATATGAAGTATTCACTCTAGTATTCTTTAAGTGATTAATTTATTTAAAACTGCATTAAATTTCACAGATGATGCAACATTCAAATTCTTTCAACCTCTACCAAAATTGTTAAATATATGCTACCAATGAGAATTTGAAAAAGCTATTTATCAATAATTATGTTTTCCTTAAAGGAGATATTTTAGGCATTGTATAAAATATTCTGATGAAATAGTTTGAGGGTTTACATAAAATGAATAGAGGTTTCAAATATTTTCTAAGACTGGATTTGATCTCATATTTTCCTTTTTTTATATATATATAAAATATATATTTATTATATAATATATATTATATATTCCCTTCTATAGAACCAATATAATATATATTATATATTATATAATGTATTTTATATATATATAATAGCAAAATTTTACTCTGACGTTAAAATAGGTAAAGCAAACAACAAAAAAGAAAGCTTAAAAAAAACCCAAAATCCCAGCTATTAAAGTGTTTTCTATGGCAAACTGATTTTTGAATCAGATTTGCAGGGTAAAAGTTCAAATTGAATTTTGACTTATATAAAATTACAGACTATACTGTTTATAAGAAGTAACAGACTTTAAAAATAAAAGTTAATCTAATGTTTAAGCTTTAATGGCCAAATCAGACTAATTGTCCAACTGATTATATCAATTATGCAATAATTCTTCAACAAAGGATACGAACAGGGGGAAAAAAGTAAAAGCAACCCAAATCCACTTAATCCCATGGTTACATTTAAACTTAAACTCAGAGAATATTAATATCAGAATAGTCTATCTCACAATCACTTAGGAGCAGGAAAAGTGGGCCGACATTTGTTAAACTACTTAGAAGAATATTTGAAATATCATTAAGGATTGGAATAATGCCAAACATTGAGAAAAAGCAGACAGGTTGCAAAACTTCAAACAGAAGACAGTTATTGGAGTTATATGATATGTGTGATGTCAGTACTTACTTTTTTCTTCAAGTCCCAGATATTGAAAGGGAATCTATAAACACCCAGAGAACAATAGACTCCTTAATACGGCTATATGGGCTTACAAAATAGTATATGATGCCAAACATGTATCTGTTTGCAGGAGGACAAAGCTAGTAACTTTGGAAATGCGGTCTGTGTTTTATTGGGGGAATAGTTGAAGCATTTCATGTTGTGTCTCAAAAAAGTTAGTATTCTAACCTGTTTCAGGTTGGCTTGGACATGAACACTGTCACATCATTTGGCAGACTGGCTGAGCCAGTGCAGAGGAAGGTGATGATAAATGGGAATGCGTCCAGTTGTGAGGAAGTGGATAGCAGGGGGGCTGCGGGAGCTTTGGCATGAGGTCAGGTTTTATTTTCCATCTTTATTAATCATCTCCAGGGGGGAATAAATTGCCTGCTAATGAAATTTGCAGATAGTACTAAATTTTGAGGTGTTGCCAACACAGTTAACAAAGGAGAAATAAATATAAATGGACTTAAGCATGCTATTTATCATTTATTTGAATTTAATCAAAATTGTTCCCAGGATACATTTATAAGCGATTCCCACAAATTAAACTGGGGGGATGGGGGAGATCTCCATCACGCAGCAAGACAAACAGGCTGATAGTAGAGTCGCCCTCTATAGTCTACTAGGTTAGAAAGAAAAGGATATTCCGCAGCAAAAACGCGCTGGGTAGAATGCATTCCTTCTACTTCCGTGGAGTGCCAATTTAGAAAATGGTAACATTTCCAAGTCTAGAAAATTTTAAGTTTTCAGAACTCAAAGCACAGGGCTTAAAGGTAGCATGTTTATTTCCTTCATCTTTTCCTAACTTTGCCATGCCCAGAAAAACAATGCTTTCCTTGCAGTCCTCTTGAGAGAAAGGTGCTTGTTTGTTTGTCTTTTCTCACTTCCCGTATGAACAGGGGGTCTAGAGGTAAGATAGGGCTTCATATTGCTTCCTGTTGCTATTGCTAGGCCATTGTTAATTAACTTTTCTATAAAAACAGAGAGATACATGCATATATAAATTATTGGCTATTTTGAAATTGATGATATTAGATATTTTAGTTACCTGTGACCGTCATAGTTAAGCCCTCACTCATAAAAGATTTCAACACTTCACTTGAAGCTTTTCCTTCTTCGTTGTATCTGTTATGATCTTACCATCCACTAATCCAACACTTCAGCTTCTCAGCTCCTTAATATTCAGTTTCTCATGATTTCTTCGTTTATCCTATCCAGCCACCTACTCCCTGGTCATTCCTGGCTCTTATTTTTAAAAATACCACTGCCAAAAATCTTGATATGCTAGCTCCCCACCCACTGTCTCTACCACCTATCTTTCCAGTTCTCCAATTTTAATGATTATTTAACTTGCAACTTGACCTGAAATCAATTGGCCCCTTATACTTTTTCACTCTCTAGTCCCTCATGTTCCTCTTTTCTTTTCGTGTAGATTAAACTCTGCTCATCTGTCACCATATCTGCTCATAATCTACTCCTTAGATTAAACCTCAACTCATGCCCTATCTCCTTTGGTTCTCCCTTTGTAAAATTCCACTGTGGTTAAATCTAATTATACTTGAAATCAGCATAGCACAGCTGAATATGGATGCCTACTGACTGATGTCACGTTATATTTATGACCATAAAAGTGAAGTATGCCTTGGCTCTCATTAGGAATACTACTATTTTTCACCAGTCAATTCATTATCTTCTGCCTGAGAAGGCTATTTTACACTTTCTTTTGTTTTCTCTAATTTTGTTCATTTAAAAAATTTTCTTAACTGCAATCCTGTCCTCTGGCTTTTTATTTCATGAAAAAAATTACAAGCAATCAGAAAATAATCTCCTCACCTTCTTACCACCAATATACTGACCTACTTACAGCTGTTCCCATAAACTCTGCTTTCCATTCTATAGAACAAATAAACTGTTCCTATCTTAGTTCAAAATGTCCCCTTGTACACTGGGACTTGGTGAGGTGGATGCTTTTTTTCTAGTTGTTTCCTTCTGCATTATCAGTGTTCTGTCTCTACTTGGTCATTGTCATCATTAAAAAGAAGTTGAGGATTATAAATCATTCTACTATAAAGACACATGCACACATATGTTTATTGCAGCACTATTTACAATAGCAAAGACTTGGAATCAATCAAAATGCCCACCAATGATAGACTGGATAAAGAAAATGTGGCACATATACACCATGGAATACTACGCAGCCATAAAAAAGAATGAGTTCGTGTTCTTTGCAGGAACGTGGATGAAGCTGGAAGCCATCATTCTAAGCAAACTAACATAGGAACAGGAAACCAAATACCGCATGTTCTCACTCATAAGTGGGAGTTGAACAATGAGAACACATGGACACAGGGAGGGGAACATTACACACTAGGTCCTATTGGGGGGTAGGGGGCAAAGGGAAGGAGACCATGAGGACAAATACCTACTGCATGCAGGGCTTAAAACCTAGATGACCGGTTGATAGGTGCAGCAAACCACCATGGCACATGTATACCTATGTAACAAACCTGCATGTTCAGCACATGTATCCCAGAACTTAAAATAAAAATAAAATTTAAAAAGTTTAAATAACACCCAACTTAAAAACAAAGTAAAATATAATGTTTCCTTAATTCCTTATATCCCACCTGTATTATGGAATTGCATTCTCCCAAAATCTATATGTTGAAGCCCTAACCACCAATGTGAGTGCATTTGGAGACAGGGCCTTTAGTGAGCTTGTTAAGGTTAATTGAGGTCGAAAGGATAGGACTTGTATTCTTATAAAAAGAGGAAGAGACTCCAGAGATCTCTTTATTTTTATGAGTGCACAGAGGAGGTTATGTGACGACACAGTGAAAAAGAAGCCAGGTTCAAGCTAGAAAGAGAGGACACACCAGAAACCAAGCCTGACAGTACTTTGTTTCTGGACACATAGCCTGCAGAATTCTGAGAAAGTGAATTTCTGTTTTTTAAGCCACTCAGTCTTTGGTGTTCTGTTATGACAGCCCAAGTGGACTGTCACTGCTTCATGTCTGTTTTCTCCTACATAATAAATCTCCTCCAAATATTATCTTCTTTTTCTGTTTTCTACTTTCTGTATTTCCATATTTTCTTTTATGGAACCATACCACTTAGTCCCTCAACTCCAGTACTTTCCAGAAACCTCCTTAGTCAAGGTCACCATGAAATGCAATACTGCCAAATCTAGTTATTAATCTCAACCTTTATTTTACTGAATATCTCAGTCACATTTAGATCAGTCCCTTATCTGGGGGGAGAACTTTTCTTCTGTTTATTTCCAAGTTGTTATTCTCTTCCGTTTTTTCTCCTCTTGACTATTCAATCTTTCTCATTAGGAACTTTTGTTCCTCCTCCTGTTTCTAGACTTTTCAGTGCTATTGTTCCCTAGAACTTGGCTCTCAGCTACTTGTCATCTGCCTCTAAAACTCTCCTTAAATGGTTTCCCTAGTCCTGTGTCTTTAAATACCACCTATACAGCTATATTCTGAATATTCAAATATTCGTTTTTCCTTGAAAGATGCCTTATCTGCAGTACTTCTAATCTCAGTAAACATACAATTATTCATACAACTTTTAGGTTCCCGATTTTTAAAATTTCTTTAATCATACATCTAATCTATTAACTAATCTATTAAGTGCTAGCAAATCTACACTCAAAATATATTTTCATTTTATTTTATTTTTAATTTTTTATTTCCATAGGTTTTGGGGGAACAGGTGGCATTTGGTTACATGATTAAGTTTTTTAGTGGTGATTTGTGATATTTTGGTTCACCTATCACCTGAGCAGCATACACCAAACCCAATTTGTAGCCTTTTATCCCTCACACACCCCTTGAGTCCCCAAAGTCCATTGTATCATTCTTATACCTTTGCATCTTCATAGCTTAACTCCCACTTAAGAGTGAGATGATACAATGTTTGGTTTTCTATTCTGAGTTGCTTGACTTAAAATAATAGTCTCTAGTTCCATCCAGATTGCAAATGCCATTAATTCATTTCTTCTTATGGCTGAGTAGTATTTCATCATATATACCACAATTTCTTTATCCACTCATTGATTGATGGGCATTTGGGCTGGTTCCTGATTTTGCAATTGCAAATTGTGCTTCTATAAATGTGTGTGCAAGTATCTTTTTCATATAATCACTTCTTTTCCTCTAGGTAGATAGTAGTGGAATTGCTGGATCAAAGGATAGTTCCATTTTTAGTTCTTTAAGGAATCTCTACACTGTTTTATATAATGGTTGTACTGGTTTACATTTCCATCAGCAGTGTAGAAGTTTTCCTTTTCACCGCATCCATGCCAACATCTTTTTTTTTTTTTTAATTTTTTGATTATGGTCATTCTTGCAGGAGTAAGGTGGTTTTGCATTGTGGTTTTGCTTTGCATTTCCCTGATCATTAGTGATGTTGAGCATTGTTTCATATGTCTGTTGGACATTTGTAAATCTTCTTTTGAGAATTGTCTATTCATGTCCTTAGCCCACTTTTTGATGGGATTGTTTGTCTGTTTCTTGCTAATTGTTTGAATTACTTGTAGATTCTGGATATTAGTCGTTTGTCAGATGTGTTTTTACTTTTTGTTTTAATATAATTTTGACTTGTGGAATTATTACAGGAATAGTACACATATATTCTTCACTAAGATTCTATGACTGCTAATATGTATTGTATTATATATACACATGTATATAATATGAATAATTGTCTTCTCTATTAATTGGGAATAAATTGAAGACAAAATTTTATTTTATCCTTAATTGCTTCAGTACATATTTTCTATAAACAGAGACAATGATATTCGTATGTCTCATTGCTGGTTTTGTTAATTTGAGTTTTGTTGGTATCTGCCAGGTTACTCCACTTTAAAGCTACTATTTTCTACTATATAATTTCAGTATGCTGAGAGGAGATACCTTAGTATGCTGTTCCTTCAGCAATTGGCTCGCACTAGTTTAAGCATTCATTGATGATTCTTGCCTGAATAAAGTATTTTTATGATGGCTGTTGTGATAGACAAAATCATGCTCCCTGCAATTGGTGTCCATGTTCTAATCCCTAGAACTTATAAATATGTTGTTAACATGATAAAGATGAATTCAAGTTGAAGATGTTATTAAGGTTGCTAATCTGCTGACCGTAAAATAGAATTATCCTGGATTACATGAGTAAAACCAGTTTAACCAGAATGGTTATTCAAAGTGGAAGAGGCGGGCAGAAGAGAGAGTCAGTCAGAGGGAGATGTGACATTGGAAGTACATCAGGATTATGTGATAAGTAACTGATTTGCTTTCGCTGGTTTTGAAAATGGAGGAAATGGCTATGAGCTGAGGAATGTGGGCTCCATATGAAATCTAGAAAAGGCAAGAAAACAGATTCTTCTCTACAGCCTCCAGAAAAGAACCCAGCCATCCTAACACCTGGCTTTTAGCCCAGTGATATCCCTGTCAAACCTCAGACTTACAAGTCTGCAAGATCATAAATTCATATGGTTTTAAGCCATTAAGTTTGTTGTAACTTTTTATAGCAACAACAATAAAAAATAAGTAACAATTACCAAAAGGAAAATCTTTCATTTTTTATATGTATTAGTTGCTTTTAAAAAAAAATTGTAAAGCAATAATGTTATTTTATTTAGAAAATCAAACCTGGCTTCTCCAGGTATATTGCTAAACAAAATTAAGAGAGTATTATGTGTAATTTGGTTAGCCATAGGAGCTGAAGAAAATAATAATAAATTAAATAAGCAATGATGTTTTTTCACCCAGAAAAATTCTACACTGCTAATTTTGCTATTGTATTTATATAGACTTAATTTTCATTATGGTCACATAAAATATTTAATTTGATACTGTACATATTTATTGGTCTATTTACTATAAATACTTGCATTTTTATCTTTCTTAGTATTTCTATTTTTAACTAGGGGTGTAGGAAAAGAATTATTTCATTGGATACCTTGGCTAGAAAAATTAATAGAAAATACATGTGAACAAGAAAATTTGGGACTACTTGAAACTTACGTGAGTTTTGGCAGACAGCAGAAAAGGGAATATTAGAAAAATGCATATGGCCTTATTTTTTATCACAACTATTTCCTAGAGCTATTTTGGGGAAGAATATAAATACTTTTGTCAAAAGAACAGTGTTTTCATATTGTCCTTGTGTAAATGAGTAGTTGCTGTTCTGAATTAAAAAGTTTGCCCCATTCCTTCAGTAGACAAGGATATGTCAGATTATAAGATGATTAATTATTGAGAGATGATTGGGGTAATCATTTTACTTTTACACAATCAATTACAAAAATTGCTCTGTTTAATTCATCTAGTATTTTGTTTTTGTAATTTTTTATGGTTCTATCAGCAAGAACTTTATTGTAAAAATTAAAGCAACATGGCTGGTGTCATAAAAGCAGTAATTTTTGACAAAGGAAGAGAATGTAAAGCTACAATGAAGTCACTATTCAAACATGTGTTCTGGTCAATGTTACTTTATCCTTTATTCACAGTCAAAAACTTGCTAATTTTTGGTTTTCTGCTTTGGAATCCAAGTTAACTGGGGGAAGTATTTTTCTAGCCAGGAGCAGTTTATATTCAAGTTTTCTTCAGAAGGCTCACAAGAAATTGAAAGAGAAAAGGAAGGTATACATTTGCCAGAAAATTAGAATGAGAGAGATGGGGAAGGAAAAGAAAACATGGTCTTACAAAAGTAACTACATGCCTTCTCTTACACTTAAATATTTAAATAATTCACTTTTTAACATTTTTTCCTTTTTAACGAATTTTTTCCTTTTCAGAATTGTGAAATTATGCAAATATTTTGCCTGGGAAAAAATTATGAAATAAAGTTTTTCTGTATTCATATACTTTAACTTTACTGTCTTCTTCCCTTTATTTAGGTATCTCTGTCCAGACTGGCCTCTTGCTCTCTTTTTCACTTCATTAATCAAAACTTGCTCTCAGAAATGGAGTTGAAAAATTCATTCACACAAAGGCAAGAATAACAAATATTACCATAACAATTGTTATCCATTTCCAGACATTATCATCAATCTTGATACTTTTTATAACTCATACTGTTTGTGTCCTCGAAATCCCTTCCAACTGAATATTTCAGGCAGAACCTATCATTTGACCGTAGTTGGTCAGAGGAGGAAAACTTTATTTTAATCTTTCACTAAAATAAAAAATAAATTCAAAAACTAGATGAGATTTTCTTGCTGAAGTATTTTGCACTTTTATTGAAAAAATCTTTAGTTCCTTGTAGATGATTATCCGTTCATAAAGAGGCAATAAGAACATATTTGCAAGGCAAGGAGCTCATTGCTGTTCCTAAGTATTGAATGGCAATTCTCCTGGTGGTATATTCTCTATCACTCACGATCTATAATATGTTCCCTTGAAATTCTCATGTGTTTCTCTGTTTAGGTTACACATGTAAGTCTGGTTTTCTTCTTTAGTTTGGAAGCTATTTAAGGATAGAACCATAGTTGCTAATCTCTTTATCCTCTTTGGCCCCAAATCCTGGGACAAGTATAATAAAAGTATTTTCCTTTTGACTTTATCCCGTAGTTAACTAAATCCAGGGAATAAAGACCTAAGGTTGAGCAGCTGGACAGCATTTTAACATAAGTATGGTAAAAGGAAGAGACAGACAGGAATATTAGTTTATATTTTCGGCTTGTAAGTGGCAGAAACCCAATTAAACATGAAAAAAAGTTATTACCACAACGAATTCACAAAACTGTTCATAGAGCTTTCTGGAATCAGGCATAATTCTTCTATATGTTCAAAAAAGTTATCAGTCTCACCCTTTCTTTCCATCTTGACTCTATTGTTTTGTTATTTTTTTAAATTTTATTTTACAGACTGTGTCCCTATGGCAATGTGGCAGCAAAAATGAATCCTGAGACCTCCAGACATTGTCTCATTCTTGCATCAGTGATCACATCCAGCAGGAAATGATTTGCCAATTGGCTAGCCAGAGATACCTGGTCAAATTCTGAAAGAAACAGAATTAAGGCATGTAATTAATAGTTTTGAAGGATGGAAAATATACAAATGCTAAAAGAAAAGAGAAATTCTACTGTTAGGAGAAGAGCAAAGAATGTCTTTTGTAAAACAACATAGAGAATTATTGTTGAGAGATTCTTCATCTAGTTCTTTCTGTTTGTTATACAATAATGTCTACTGCCTTAAAAACAGAAAATCAGAATAGACCTGGAATTTACTTAGTGTAAATTCAGACTCTATAGTTAGACCACAACTAGCTGTTCTTCTTTGAAGTCTACTCTATTAGAAATGACTATTCTTCTCACTGATGGATGTAAATGGTAGACATCGGACAGCACCATATGTGACTATTGGGATAGAACGTGTTCTTTTTGATATCTTCCTGGCTGTAGCTATAATTTGTCAGATGGAAGGAGCTCAGCATATAAGAAACAGGAACATTTATGACCCGGATTTAGTAAGTTTGAATTAGGAAATGCCAGTATGCTAATACCATTTAGGGTTTTCAGTAATCTGTGAGACTCTGATTATTCATTTCAAAATCAGAAAGTAGTCAGAAAATCTGAGTTACTAGTGTTATAACTCAAATAAGACATACATAGACACTGCTTTTGCAACTTATGAGGGTGGATTTAAAAAAGCAGAGAAGCTGATCCAAAAGTGAATAAGGGCTACTATGAGAGAAATGTCAGTATCATAGGACATAGTGTTAACCTGAATATACAATGAGTTATTCAAGATGAAAGAATAGATAACATTTGGAAAGGGGTGAGGATAATGTGTGAGGGAGTAAGTCATTTTTTGGATAAATATTTTGAAGGCATTCTTAGTGACTTATGTATTTGATATACAATAATTTCTATTAAATGGATGAATGTCAGTGTTTTTGAAACAATTAATTGTTTTCTAAGGATATTGTCCTCACCAAGTGTCTCTGCCATCTATGAAGCTCATAATATAAGTAGAAGAAACTATTTACTGGTCTATTATTTGGATCTCATTGGGATCTGCATTAAGACTTCAATGATGACGGATACAAGCAGGAAAATAGTCATTAGAGTGAAAGGAAGCTGTTCCAAGCCTGGTGCTGCATAGTACAAAGATTTTTTGAATAACCTGGAATAAGGTTAGGGCCCAGTTATGAAAGATGTGAAGTAAAACAGACATGGGGAGGCAACAAGTACAATAAAAAGAGTCTGGCTTTGCAGCTAGGTGGACCTGGTGACAACTACCAGTAATATTGTATAAAAAAATGGCACTTTCTTCATCTGAAAACAGAAGATAGCATCCACATTGCAGGCTTTAGACAACAAGGGCTAAGCATCTGATATATAGTAGGTGCTCAATAATAGCAGCTAAGTTCTTGATTGTTAATAGGTAGTAATTGTTTTGAGATATAGTAGTACGTATCAGCACCTCTATTTGTGCAATGTTTCACAATTTGAAAATAAACAAGAAAGAGAAGTAGATGACATTTGGAAAGGGGTGAGAATGATGTGTGAGGAAGTAAATCATTTGTATTAGAAATATTTTGAAAATAAATTTTAGTTACTTGTATATTTGATATATAACAATTTCACTTTCAAATATAGGCCAGGCTTAATAGTTAAATTTATTCACATTTATTTTCTTACTCTTCAAATATCTCCTATAAGGTAAATACTATTCTCTTGATTTCAAAATGAATAAATGAGATCCCACTTGAGGAAGAATGGAAAGTCAGTGTGGCATAGTGGGGGTAAAGGATCTGTATTTGAAAAATAGCTCCAGAGATCAATAGCCACATGACCTCCTAAAGCACTTAGCACAGGGCTAGGAATATCCCTTACTTTAAGTTGATTAATCTCATTAAGCATGTATGGATACTTAGGTATTAAATGAGAAACATGAAGATGTTTAAGCAAAAGACGTGGGGTACAATTGAGGCTTTATAGTTGTTAATTATCCTCTGCTTGTCTTACATTTTAGGTAGCACCTAACCGAAGATGATTTTGGAAAAACTTAAGTGGAATTTGGATAATGAGTATAATCTAGAGAGTTCAATACCTAAATTTGATTGGTGAAGGAAACACAAATCTTTAGCCTGAGTTTACTATATAATTGATTAGCCTTCTGCTTCATTTCTTCTTCCTTAAAATGGCTTAGCTTAGAAAATCTGGCTACATAACTGAGGCTATGGAAGAAACAGAACACAGCTTACTTTGCAGTTAGCTTTCCTGATAGTTGTCAAGAGCATTCAGGAAAGCTAATATGTAGAGAATGTTCTACTGGGGTTGGTTCATGGTTTCAACAGTGACTCTGAGGTTTTTGTGGATGTATTTCAACTCAGGCATCACTGAAGAGCATAAAAACCCAGACTGTACTGTAGTTAGTTGATAGGCACACTCCAACATGTGTGTGTGTATGTAAGTACACATAGACACTGTATTAGGTCTCAATTACTGGCAACATCTCATTTATCTCTGAGGTGGCATCATAGCATTCATATGCAAAGCCTTGAATTCTTGCATGCTCCACAGATCTAAAATCATTAATGGATTTTGCCATCTAGAAAAGAAATATTTGTTTTCTCCAGGAAACAAATAACCTAACATTAATACTTATAATAATAGCAGTAGTTTAATGGATGATTTTTATGTGTCCATGAGTATATTAAATTATCATATAACTCTCACAAACTCCATTCTACAGATAAATAAATTGGGATTGAGAAAGGGTTACATAAATTGCTTAGAATTACACAGCAACTAAGTGAATAAACAGGAATTCAGATATATTCTGCCTGAGTCCAATGCCTGTTCTCTCGAGCATCTCACCTGCAGAGATAAAGTGAGGGGTAAGCAGTAAGACAGTTACCTCTAGTGGAGTCAAGGTGATTAGTGTTCAAGTGTTGCCTAATTCTTTTCTCCTCTGACTTTTCTCTTCCCTTTGGTCAGCCCATTGCTACACACAAAATATTCAAAGGGTCCCTATTGACTAGTGAATCAAGTACAAATTTCTGAAGGTTTTACATAACACGGCTCTAGTCAATGTTTCAGAAAGCTTCCAGTACTCCCTTGCCTACAATAGTCAACGTGGATAATTTATTATTCTCAGAACCTAACATGGGTTTTCCCACATTTCTTTTGCTCCCATATTTCTTTTTTCCCAGATGTTCTCTCTGCCTGATTGACACCCTTCTACCAACTATACTCTTAGACATTTTTCTTAAAGAATCAGGTTAAATTCCCCTTTTTCTAGGAAGCCTTGCCTGAACCCTGGAATCAGTTGTTATTTCACTATCATATCTCATGCTCATTTAACACCCAAGACCTTTTGATTGTAATCATATTTTGACTTTTAACATTTGTTTTATATTATGGGGATTTGTGCAGAGGTAATCTAATATAGAGGGAAGTTGGAGTCTGGAAAATCTTTGATATTTCATTGACCATTTTTTTCTGAGCCTCCATGTATGTTAACACATAGAGGGTGTTTGCAGAGGTAAAATTCTTTTTTTTTTTTTTTTTTTTAATTTCACAGAATCTATTAGCTGCTTCTACAGTTCTCAAACAGTGGGTACTACTACCTCCATAGGGGACAGGTGGAAATGTGTAGGGGTCTTAACATACCATAACAACTAGAAGACACTGTTAGTGTTGGTGACAGGAAGCTAGATACTGTCATGTGTGTGGCTGTCCCATACAAAGAAGGATTGCTCCATCCAAAATATTGAATGTTCCCAGATAAGAGACACCAGTAAGTAAACAAGAAAAGTCATTGTTAGGCAGCAATTTTTTGTTTCGAGGCGGATCAAAAAAGTCAATTTTCTTAATTATGCAAATAGAAGATTCTTGGAAAGAATATTCAACTTTATATTGTATAACTTGATAAAGTGTTGCTTCTCTAAAAATCAATTGTTATGCAGAACTGATCAGTCAGGAAGAGTTAGGTAATCTTAGAAGTCACTAATTAGAGCACAAATTTATAGATAGAGGCATGTATTTAAAATCTGATCTAAAACCTAAAGCATGAGAAGAAGCCAATTACTTAAGGAGATAGAGGAGAATACTAGTAAAAGGGACCAAGCACTGTGAGATTCCTAAAGCAGAGTGAAGCTAGGTGGTATATTTCTGCAATATGAGACCTGCATGCCTGAAGCATCATAAAAGAGAGAAGAGGGGTAGCATGACATGAAACCAGAGACAGTGGAGTAGACCATGGATATTTTTCTCTCATTTCAATAAATAATGATTTGAATAACATAAAAACATTGGGATGACATAATCTGATTTTCAGGTTTATATATTCACTCATGCTCTTGTATGGAGAGTGGACTGGAGAAAAGATAGCAATAAAGCAGTTAGCAATCCATTGCAGTAATTCAGATAAAAGCTGTTGATACCTAGACCAGCAGGATGTCTGTGGAGATGAGGAGAAGCATGTGATTCTGGACACAAAATATTTTGGATGTAGGGAAAAAAGAACATGGCAGTGCGTGAATGGTATGTGTGAAGTACAAGAAAAGGATGAATTAAGGATGACTCCTAAGGGATTTTCAGCTAATAAGGTTGGAAATATGCAGCAAAAGTTTCAGTGAAAATATAAAATGATGGGTTTTGGGTATCTTGAGGTTGAAGTCACAAATATAGTAAATTTGGATGTATAAATCTGATGGTTGGTGAGTTGGGTCTAAGAAGGGAGAACAGGGCTAGATACAATATTAGTGAGTTACCTTATTCAAATCACCTAAAAAGAGTATAGACCAAGAAAAAGAAAAAGTCCAGGAATGAGTCCTGGAACCATTCAGCATTCAGAAGTGGGAGAGAAAAAATAGCCAGCAAAAGATACAGAGAAAGGCCAGTCAGAGTGAAGTGAAAGAAAAACAAAGAGAGGGGATACCACAAAGGCTTAGAGTTGAAAGTGTCTCAAGAAGGAGAGCATGATCATTTCCGTCTACTCAGTAGAATGTTACTCAATGGCCAAATGAGTGAAGAAAATGACCATAGCCTCAATCAACATGAGACTGTAGGGGTGTAACAGTGTGATACCTTTCCTCATTCATTGCAAGGGGCACTGACAGCGTTCCTATAACAACAGTTGAAGAAAAGTATAGTCCGGGCGCGGTGGCTCAAGCCTGTAATCCCAGCACTTTGGGAGGCCGAGACGGGTGGATCACAAGGTCAGGAGATCGAGACCATCCTGGTTAACATGGTGAAACCCCGTCTCTACTAAAAAATACAAAAAACTAGACGGGCGTGGTGGCGGGCGCCTGTAGTCCCAGCTACTCGGGAGGCTGAGGCAGGAGAATGGCGTGAACCCGGGAGGCAGAGCTTGCAGTGAGCCCAGAACTGGCCACTGCACTCCAGCCTAGGCAACAGAGTGAGACTCCTTCTCAAAAAAAAAAAGAGAAAAGTATAACAAATTTATTTAATCACAGTTTTAGGTGACATGGTGATGCAGGAACTAGAAAGAAATTATTTAGACAGATAGTGAGGGTAAAAGAGTACTTAGCAGAGCTTCCCCTTTAACAAAAAGCAGCCCATGAAATTATTATTATTATTATTATTATTTCTAACAAAGAGAAACTTGAAAAATTGAGCTGCAAACATAGATAAACAAGCTGGAAGCTTGCACAGGGAAATGCCAGCATCTATGCCAATAGAAAAAGGGTACCTGAGGGCCAGGCATGTCCATCATGGAGACTCCATCTTCCCTTTTTTTGTTACCACATGTACAGTAAAGAAATGGGCAACATGGCGCCAGCCAGGCAGAGAACCCGTCTGCATATAAAAGTTTAAGGTAGGGGTGGCCAGTTTTTTGCACCCTATGCAAATGGCACACCTAATCCTAACCAGTTTTTCACATCTTATGCAAATGGCAGACCTGGTACAACCAATCTTTTGTTCCCTGTGTCAATCAGACACTGCCTTTTCAAGCTCATCTCTAAAAAGCTTGCATTTCACCTCGGAAATGGCAACCTGTTTGGGACCCCTCTCTCTGCAGCACAGAGAGCTATTTTCTTTCTTTTGCCTATTAAACTCCCGCTGTCATCCTCACTCTTCGTGTGTCTGCATCTTAGCTTTTCATGGCTGTGAGACAACGAACCTCGGGTATCACCCCAGGCGAACGACTTCGTTTCAATGGGAGCCTTCAAAAAGGAAGACACAAAGACCCAAGAGAAAACTGTCCATTTTTAGGCTTAGATTCAATGAGGAGTGAACAGCTGTGTAGAAATTTAATTTGACAAAAGAGAATGTTCTAATAATAATAGAGTGAGTGGGGAAACCTAGCAACACCTGTATGTTTTCATTAGTCTTGGTGCCTCTGTGTGGCATTCCTTTCTCTTGTGTATAGTGCAGGACCCCTCTGAAATAAGGTTTTTGTAAACTCCTATGGGACAAAGGTAGGTCAGATAATTTTTTTATGATCACTTCTTACATGAAAGGTAGGTGAAGGATAAATTAATATTTCTAGGTTTATGGTTGACTTTGTAGGGAGCGGTTCTGGTTCCTATGACCTGCCTTGTGAAAGTGGGATTCTAGTTTCTAGGCCTGCCTTGGGTGAAGAAGGGAAGCAGGAGAACCAGCAATCCCATTACTGGGTACATACCCCAGGAATTATAAAAACTCTACTATAAAGACACATGCACACGTATGTTTATTGTGGCACTGTTTACAATAGCAAAGACTTGGAACCAACCCAAATGCCCATCAGTGATACACTGGATAAAGAAAATGTGGCACATATACACCATGGAATGCTATGCAGCTATAAAAAAGAATGAGTTCATGTCCTTTGCAGGGACATTGATGAAGCTGGAAACCATCATCCTCAGCAAACTAATACAGGAAAAGAAAACCACACACCACATGTCCTCATTCATAAGTGGGAGTCGTACAATTAGAACACAAGGGCACAGGGAGGGGAACATTACACACCAGGGCCTGTTGGGGGCTGGGGGGAAAGAGGAGCAAGAGCGTTAGGACAGATACTTAATGCATGCAGAGCTTAAAACCTAGATGAGGGACTGATAGGTACAGCAAATGACCATTGCATGTGTATACCTATGTAACAAACCTGCACGTTCAGCACATGTATCCCAGAACTTAAATTAAAAAAAAAAAAAAAAAAAAAACTAAAAAGAAAGCTAAAAAAAAGAAAGATCAGGGAATTTTAGGAATAAACTTTGCTTCTGAGGCCCTTCCAATGTCCTTCAATGCAAAGTACTCAGCGCACCAAAACACCACATTGTATGTGGTGTAGTTTTCTAAGCATCATCAGTACCCTTCACGGAAGTATTTTCTGTAGAATGACTGGGACAGAGGCCACAATGGAATTGGTTAAAGAGGGAATGGGTCTTGTAGATCTGAAGATGACAAATCAAAGTAATGCACAGCTTTTCTTTGCAAAACATTTAAAATGACCAATTTCCTAAAAGTTATATTTTATAGCATTAATTATAAAGCATCATTGATCTCTAAACAAAGGATAAAACTCACCAACTGCCAGTAATGTACTGAGAACTGAAACACGGGGTGGTCAGTGCAGGAACTGATTCTGAGCCTACCCTGTGGGAGGTTGTCATTGTCAGTACATTGAATTTAAAAGTTAGGAAAATGTATTTGGGCCCCCAACTTGGTGAGCTAATACTGAAACACTTGCATACGTCTAGAATCTATGAAGGATTACATCTCAGTGAAAGGGTTAAGTAGAAATGGTTGACACACACACAGAGGAAAATGATAAGAAAGTCAGTTTATCCCCACATATTATTATGTGAGGAATAAAACACAGAAACAACCATCTTCCCAGAGAAATCACAATCAAAGTCTGGTATTTCACATGGGTTTTACTTTACCCATATGGAACGGTCCAGATAAACATAAATACAGCAGTGCCCCCACCTGATCCACAAGGTATATGTTTGGAGACCCCAGGTGGATGTCTAAAACCTTGAACAATACTGAGCTCTATACATATGATGCTTTTTCCTGTACATAAATATCTGTGATAAAGTTTAATTTTAAATTAGGCACAGTAAGAGATGAAAAATAACTACTAATAAAATAGAACAATTATAACAATATGCCATTGTTACTACTCTTCAGCTTTGGGGCCATTATGGTGGGCCCTCACAATGTATTTTGGAGATTGGTTTCAGGAGCTCTACAGGTACCAAAATATGCAGATGCTTAAGTCCCTGATAGAAAATGGTGTTGTATTTGGATGTAACCTGTGCACTTCCTGCCATATACTTTAAATCATATCTTAATTATTTTTATAATGAAATGTAAATGTAAATATTATAGAAATAGTTGCCATATTGTATTGTTTCTATTTGTATTGTTTTTATTGTTGTATTGCTATTTTTATTGTACTTTTTTGTTCCAACATTTTTGATCTGTGATTGGTTGAACGCATGAAGGTGGAACCTGCAGAAACATAGGGCCAGGGCCAACTGCATTAAGTAAAATAAGAGTTACTTGCTGATTAACAGGCGGGTAGTATACAAAGTATAGATACCTTGGACAAAGGGATGATTCATGTCTTGGATGGTATGGAGTGGCACAGTGTAAGATTTTATCATGCTGTTCGGAATGGTTCACAGTTTAAAACTTATGAATTGTTTATTTCTGAATTTTCCATTCAATATATTCAGACCACAATTGACTGCAAGTAACTATAGCTGCAGAAAGCAAAGCCACGGTTAAAGGAAGATTACTATATTAACATTAGCATCAAAGATATCCTTTCAGTGTCTGGAAATAGCAAATAGTAAACACACACACTAGAAATCCAGCCTGCAAGAAAATTTACTAGTGGAGGGGGCCTACAAAGGTAAGTTAATACTTTATTTTGAAAGCGGGCTATAGCCTTGTTAACTTCCAATAATAGGGTAGCATATAATGAATATATCAAATTGAGGTTACACAATGTGTACATTTAAGATCATTTCAGTGGGGGAAGGGAGACCATCAGGACAAATAGCTAATGCGTGTGGGACTTAAAACCTAGGTGACGTGTTGACAGGTGCAGCAAACCACCATGGCACATGTATACCTATGTAACCTGCACATTCTGCACATGTACCCCAGAATTTAAAGTAAAAAGTAAAAAATTAAATTAAATTAAATCTTTAATATTGTTTCTTTTCAGAAACATGAGAGGCTACATTATCTGAAAATTTCTCAAACTGCAGAATTCATTCATGCTTCTTATAAAAAGAAATTCAAAGGCTTTTAAAATATGTAACTGTCTTTGAAATAGAGAAAGGAAGTTTTCAGAGATGCACACGGAAAAAGACAGCTAATACCAGAGTGTCAAATCAATATTGAAGCTCTACTATTGTGGGTAATTTAAAAATGCCAAGTTATTTTTTTTGCCCCCATTTTATTGTAAAAGTTTTAATACTTTTAAAATATAAAGTTTTTTGCCCCATTTTATTGTGAACGTTTTGAAATTTTCAAAAGAGAAATGGTGCACCAAAATCTTAGAAGAAATACTTATATTCCCATTACCTATATTCCTCCATTGACATTTACAATACTTGCTTTTTTCACATATCCATCTGATATGGTTAGGCTTTGTGTCCCCACCCAAATCTCATCTTGAATTGTAATCCCCATATTCTCCATAACCCCCATGTGTCAAGGGAGAGACCAAGTGGAGGTAATTGAATTATGGGGGCGGTTTCCCTATGCTGTTCTGGTAATAGTGGGTGAGTTCTCCCAATATCTGAGAGTTTTATAAGGGGCTTCTCCCCTTTGTTCAGCACTTCTCCTGCCTGACGCCTTGTGAAAGAAAGTGCCTTGCTTCCTCTTTGCCTCCCACCATGATTGTAAGTTACCCAAGGTGTCCCCAGCCATGCTGAGCTGTGAGTCAATTAAACCTCTTTCCTGTATAAATTACTCAGTCTTAGACAGTTCTTTAGAGCAGTTTGAAAACAGACTAATAGACCATCCATCTATTCATTCTTCTACCTTTGGGTACAAACACCTTTTGTTTTTTGATGCATGTCAAAGTAAATTCCAGACATCAGTATACTTCACCTTAAATGTTTCAGACTAAACATTAATTAGAATTCACTTTTTAAATTTTGATGTAAAATTTACATACAACAAAATGCATCATTTTTAAACTGAGTTTTGACAAATGAATACAACTGTCAACCCCAACTCCCAACAGGGTATAGAATATTAACTGTACCATAAAGTCAAGAAGTTTCTTTATGACTCTTCCCAATAAATACCCATCTCCACTTCCCCAGTGGTAACAACCTTCTTAATTTTTTTCCCACCATGGAATATTTAATATAAATAGAATCACACTTTATGTACTGTGTTGTACAAGATTTCTTCGTCTCACCATCAATATATTTGAGATTCATCCATTGTTGCATGTATCCACCATTTGTTCCTTTTTATTCTGAGTATGATTAGATATGAATATACTATATTTTTCTATCCATTTTGTTTTTAACCAAAGAGTTTCATAGGTCAATGCTATCAAAATTTCAAAGAAATTATTTGATATGAAGTATTTCAGAGAATAGAAACGTAAAAGAAGGAACATTTCATAAATGTGTTACCATACCTAGACAAAGGTAATTGAAAAAAAGAAAAAGCACAAGTCATCTCATTTGTTAATGTCAATGCAGAACTATCTCTTAAAATTTTAAAAAATCTAGGCCAACATCCTATAACAAAAGAAAGTTAACAGTTCAACCACTCAAACACATACAAATACCCATCAGTACGAAGGTGAGCTTAACACAGAAATATGAGGGCTATTTAACTTTGGGAAATTTGTGTTAGAACAATCAATTTCATTTGTAACTGAAGGAAAAAAATACTACATTATTATCCTTTCACGTGACCAAAAAAGCACTTGAAAAATTTATGGTAATACAAATAAAACAACAACAAAAAAGATACCTCTCAGCAAACCAGGTATAGTTCAAGCTAAGAGCTAGCTATAGAAGTGACTTCAATCATGAAGTTGATGTCTATCATTCTTAGGCTTGTTTTTGTACTTTCATTATATTAACATGTCTTTATATACAGAAAATAATATTTTATATTAAATTTTTACATGCAAAGCAATATTTTACTTATTTATTTGAAATATTTTTTTTCTCACTCAATATTATGAATTTACCCAGGCTAGCATCATTGGTAGTATAGTTCATGTTTTAATTCATTTATAATATTCCATTTTATAAATCAAACTTATGTTATATAATAATTCTTTTGAGAAGCAGATAATTTTTTTATTTGTTATAGAGAGATACAGTGAGCATCTTTTTGTGTATCTTTTTATGCTCAATTTTCATTGAAGCACAACTATTAGGTCAATGGTTTGTGGGCATTTCCTGCTTCACATGTAAATTTGCTCTACAAGGTGTAGCAACTTAACACTCCCATCAGCAATGACTGAGCAACCCTTTTCCCAGTTCCTCACTAAAATGTGGTGATATCAGTTTTATTAATTAAAAAGCTAACTGGAAATGGCATTATTTTCTATTAATGTTCAAACTTGAATATTTGTGTAATTACTAATAATATCTGTGTTAAAATGACTAACTGGGTTCTTAACAGAATGCTTATTCACAAGCTTTGCCCATTTTTAAAAAACTGATATTCATCTATTTATTATTTATGTGAAAAACTCTTCACTTACGTTGTATTCAATTGTTGGTTGGCTATGCAATTTCTCGTATCTGTAATTTGACTTTTTATTTCACTTATGGTGTCATTTGTAAAACACAATATTTTTTATTCAGATGGTCAAATGTAGCAGTCTTTACTATTATGACTTGTGATTTATATATTTTTTAAAGAAATATATTCCTATCTTGGGATCTAAGATTTTGCTTTGTAAATACCCACAAAAATGATTCAAATATAACCCTTTGACATAGAAATTACTTTCCTGAGTGATAAGGGTACTGAAATGTCTTGAGGTAACATGGCTTGCTTTCTGTTTCCCAGTTAAACAAGGGCAGCTATGAAACTGAATTCTGTAACTTCTGTTTGTAAGCCTGGGTAGATTTTCACTGTATAAAACCATTGGCGATTTAATATGTTTTCTTCTTCGCAATACTTACAATGCTGCACCTCTTAACAATTCAGTGTCTAATATCAATATAATGCAGTTTTAATGCTGAATATCTGACATATTTTGACAGTCTTGCAGAGATGCTACTTTGAAGTAGATGGGAAAGAGACAAGAAGTAAGAAGGAAATTTTGAGCTTTCTTTGCCCTGAAACCCACTGTCTATAGGTTATAATGACAGTTGATTTTATAGTGCAATTTGGATGTACCACATGCTTTGCATGCTTAATTTATCTAATTTTAGTTCATAATAATCCTAAGGTAGGTATTAATAGTTTCACTAACCTCAGTGTATAAGCAACAGAGACACAGAAAGATGAAGTAAAATGAACCAAGTCAAAAAGCAAAGTTGGGATTCAAACTTAGGTAGTGTGGCCTCAGAAGTCATACTCATAACCACTGAATGGGACTGATTCTTCATATTCTAGGTCATATCCTAGGTTCAGCTTACGTGGAAGTACTTTCCTTAAAAATAAATAAGTGAATATGTAAATACATAAGTTTACACCATTAATCCATGTTTGTCATAAAAAATGAGGGACAAAAAGATACAAATGAGAACTAAACTCCCTTCTATCCCATTATATCAGGGACGATCATGTTAATATGGTTTGTATATCCAACCCGAAATTTTTCTCACAATATATTATTTTTCATTTTTAAAATTGAGAATGAAGGATATTTGAAATTTTAACAAGTGAATATCATACATTTTACAGTGAAAGTAACAAACTGATAGAGAATATTTAGGATGTATATTACCATGTATCCATGACAAATTCTTGTGTTGGTATTTTCAGTTCTAGGTGGCTTCATGTAAAACATATCAGTTGTGATTATATTTGATTACATCAGAAGAACTGAAATTCCAGAGGCTTATGCATGACAGCATTATTAACAGTATCTATCTCATGTTGTAGTAAAGATTAAATAATTATTATAACAAGCTTAGCCCAGTGCTTGGCATATAGCATTGCTATTATTATTGTTGTCAGTATTATAATTATTACTCTAAAATCACCTGATATTATTGCTGGATTAGGTGGATTAGTTATTGGTCTATCAACCTTTGCATAAGAGCATACCTCTGAGTATTGCAAATAAATATTAAACTCAAAGATAAATAGAGTTATTTCTGTATTAGTCCATTCTCATGCTGCTATGAAGAACTGCCTGGGTCTGGGTAATTTATAAAGAAAAGACGTTTAATTGACTCACAGTTCTGTATGGCTGGGAAGGCCTCAGTAAACTTGCAATCATGGCAAAAGGTGAAGCAAACGTGTCTTGGTTCACAGTGGCAAGAGAGGGAAGTGTCCAGCAAAAGTGGAAAATCTTCATATAAACCATCAGATGTCATGAGAACTCACTCACTATCACAAAAGCAACATGGGGGAAATCGCCCCATGATTAAATTACCTACCACCAGGTTCCTCCCACAGCACATGGGGATTATGGGAACTACAATTCAAGGTGAGATTTGGGTGTGGGCACAGCCAAACGATACCAGTCTATAAAAACTAAATGCTGCCCTTGAAATGAAAGAAAATGGAAATTAAAAAAATATTCACCTGGTAAAAGCATGTAGAAGGATCTCCACTCTTTTTCCCTTGATTTTTTTCTGGGATTTTTCTAGGTTTCAAATATTCACTCCTAGTGTTGCTTGCTGCACCTGTAAATTCAATAAGCTATAAAATGAGCAATACTTGAGAGACTGGGTCTCTTAAAAGAAGGCACAACTATCTCACCCATTGCTTTTTCTCTCCCATCCCTTTTCCAATAAAACTAAGAAAGCCTGGGATGGATAAAGCCCTGAATTTTGATAAAAATACTAAACTTGAAAGGCTGTCAGATTTTCTAAGTGTAATTAAGTAGGATGAGGTACTAGAATGGGTGATGACAGAGGCTATTCAAAAAAATTATTATATGTTTAAAGACTCCCTTCATAATGATTGTAGCAGGAATAAAAACAGACCAATCTAGATGAAAGAAAATACTCAGAAATTTATCAAAGAAAAGAAATTAATGTCTCAGAGGTCTGAGATTTCAGGATAAGAATAAGTTGGAGATACTAACAGTCATTTGAGAAGAAGAGCTTATGAAAAGAGAAACTATCCTAAATAATAATACAGTGCTTTTCGTGCTAGAGAATGTGGTAAATGGATATGAAAACTGTTTTGATCACATCAGTCTAGCAGCAGAATTCATCGGGCTTTTAACCATTTTAAACTACTATACAAAGGACATCTAAATGCTGAAAAACCAGTTAAAGTGTAACAAAGCAACTTTTTAAAAAATATTCAGATTTGACTACATAATCTCAGAAGTATTTCCTATCTCTTAAATTCATGATTTTGACATGCATTTTGTGGAACTTTTTGGATTTTCTGTGTCATGGTTTCCACATGAGGCAATATATCTAAAGAAACTGTAAATAATAAGGTTTAGTATAAATGTGAGCTGTTACTAATTTAGTCCAAGACTTACTTGGATACTTTGATTGTAGAAAGTATAAACAATACTTACACATATTGTATTACCTAAGAACTTTTGAAAAAATTAGGATCAGAATTTGTAAGTTGAATAAACAAAAGGTCTTTAACTCCTTGTTTATAACTTTGGCACTGATAACGTTGAATTCCAATTATTTTTGAGTGTCAATCTTTCCTTGAAGGTAGAAGTAAGGCCTCCTGTGCAGGAAGAACTCTGCAATTGTAAGCCCTCATTACAGGTGAGTTGGAAGCCTCTATGAGTTTTTATGTAAATCCTCATGCAGGGGAATGATTGGGGAACAGGGTAGGATGCCTATTATATGATCACAGAACACTAAACTAAGAATTAACCTCATAACCTACCCCCTGAAAGTGATTCCCCTCTATTACATTTGCCTAAATGAATTCTTCTTAAGAAACCTTTTGAATATCACATGAAAGCTATGTAATCTCCCCAGGACTGGGGAGGACACAAGCATTCAAAATCTTGCATTCAATTTTAGAGGCTTCCCAGAGCTATTGAAAACCATTGATGTATCCTCTGAGAGATCCATGAACATTACATTGGGAACCCTTAATCCAATCCTTTGGTAGTAAACAAGAATTTAATTTTTCTCTAGTCAATTTATCTAATTACATGTAAGTCACAACAATTTTATATGTTTCTTTCCTATTTCATTTTTTTATATGTGTGTGTGTGTATATATATATATACACACACACACACAAAGATGTAAAGCAAACCTGAATCCAAACCTCAGCAAGAAAAAAAAAAATATATATATATATATATATATTTCCATCGAAAGTTCAAGTTAATTAAAATTTGTCATGTAGGCATCAAAACAGTCTGTTCACTAACATGTGTCAAGTTCCATTTTATCTGCTCAAATATTTGGAAGGGCTATTTTATCAAATGGCAGGTAGTCACACAAATAATGTACTGATTTGTTGGGGGGTGTGGGGGGGAACTGTATATTACGTGTGTGTATTAGATGTGTATTATTATTATATGCTTACTATTATTTATTGTTTACTACCTGCTTCCTCTGCTTTGAGGGTCAGATTTTTGTCTGTTTTATTCTTTGTTGTATGTCCGATGCCTGGAACATAGCGTCTGACACATAGAAGTCACTCAAAATGTATTTGTAGAATAAATGACTTAACAAAGTAAGTTATTGAAAATGGAAGGAAATTTTATTATATCCTTCAGTACATGGCTTCAGAGTGTGGACCTGCTACATTCATATTAGTATAGAGTTTTCATGGTTTCTCATGATAGGTAACATTTGCTTCAATCTAAGAACATTTTATCTTTATTGAATACTACCACATACTGGGTATTGTGCCACCTGCTTTATCAAATTATCTCATTAATCCTTGTAGTAACTTTCCAAGTGTGTGTCGTAATACTTTTTACAAACGAGTCCTCTGAAACCAGAGAGTTTAAATAGTCAAGGTCACATACCTGGTAGACTGTAGGACTAATCATTGAAATCACACATCTCTGTTGTTACATAATACATTAAAATAAGACTATACATTTTCAATAGATTTGAATTCTGATCTCTCACCATTAGGGTCAAACTTCTAGAAAGAAACATAAGGTGTGATATCTGCCATCAAATAGGGAATAGTGATAAATGTGCCATATAATTTATCTTCATTTCACCAATACAAGATTTTAGCCATTTTTTAATCAAAAAAACTTTTAAGATCTATTTTCAGAGGCTATTGGATATATGAAACAAGAAGACAATCATATTTAGGAGCAAGACATAATATATTTAGACAAATTCACTATTTATCACTATCAAATCGACATATGAGAACAGGTGATAGATTTCATTATTGGTCTCAGCTCCTCAACCCTCTCTTTATCCATGCTCTTTGCCATGAGTCTTTGTAGTTCCTTGCACTGAAGGAGCAGAGAATGTAGCTCCCT
Source organism: Macaca fascicularis (assembly GCF_037993035.2). Taxonomy (NCBI): domain Eukaryota; kingdom Metazoa; phylum Chordata; class Mammalia; order Primates; family Cercopithecidae; genus Macaca; species Macaca fascicularis. The sequence goes on along the minus strand of NC_088388.1, from coordinate 90,408,409 downwards.
ATTCCCTGACTTTGGGTTTCCCCATGCGCCTTGCTTGAGCTAATACAATAAGGTAAACGTAACAATGTTACACCTTTGAGCCCAGATCTTAAGAAACCCCATGTTCCTACTTTCTGTTTGCTTTTCATCTTGAAAAGTGCTTGAAAAATCTGAAGATTTGCTCCTCCTCATTCTGGGCCCCCATGACCAGACATGAAGCAGACCTGAACTGAAACCTCAGCAAGAAGCCAAGTTCATCCAGAACCATAGCTAGAGGTAGAGCTATTCAGGTGAGGCCAGCCTATATCAACCAATTCACCCAAACCTGCAGACATATTAATAATAATAATAAATAGTTGTTATTGACAGTCTCCAAATTTTAGGGTGATTTTCTTATGCTCCCACAGCTAACTGACCCAGAGCATAAGCTGACATTTCTGTTTTAGTCTTCAGTGTCACAAAATTGAAGTAACTCCAGTGGTAATACACCAATGTTGCACACACACACACACACACACACACACACACACACACCCTAAAATCCTTTAGGCTTCTATAATCCTCCTATTCTTAGATTTTCCATACAAGAGAGGCCAAGTTTCAAGAACAGAACTTCACTTTTCACTTGCATAGTAGTGAACTACAATGTATATCTGATGGATCAAATATGTAAAATTATGGTTACTCCATACAGCCACAACCAGCTGTGAATAAAAGTGCTAAAAGAAAACTAAGAGAATTAATACATTCTCTGCTCCTTCAGTGTGAGGAAAATTAACTTCTAAACCTATACTTCATAATTTTATTGACACAAATGCTGTAAGAAAATTGATGGAAGGCAGAACTAATCAACATCCCAGAAATGTCTGAATCTATTAGGAAAAACAGAATGCAATACAAGCACCATGATGTAATCGGGAGAGAATCCTCACTAATTAATTTCAACTGATGACTTTCAGAGGCCATAGTATAATAAAGTAAGAAGCTCCACAGGACATTAAAGTTAGGACTGTCACAGGCTTTGACAGAGTAGATTCTCCTAAGGCTTTCTATATAAACGTGCACATGCACGCACATACAGAGAAATAATGTATTTCCCCTTGAGGGTTTATTTAAGTTAACTAAAAATTGATGTTCATTGTCATGTAAGTTACTGAAGCAGTTTATTCATTAATGTGTTCCAAATTCTATTTTATCTGTTCCAATATTTTGAAGGGCTATTTCATCAAAACATGGCAGGTAACCATGGAAATCATAGAACAATTCAGTGAAGAGAAAAAATTAATTAGTTTAGAGTAAGAGCAAGGTGAGTATGTGGCACTGGACAAATAGGCTAGCCTCTAGGTGAGAACCCAGGAGGGAAGAACTAGCCTCTAGATCAGAAGGAAGGCATCCTAGGCAGCCTGTCCTTTCAATTTTCTTTAGCCTAAGGTATTTTTTTTCTACATGAAGATAGAAATAAAGTACAAAAATAACATTTAATTTTCAATTTTGTCTTGATAATATATAGATAATATATAAGCTATCTAGATTTAGATAATTGTTAAGTTATTGTGGCTTATGTACACATTTTATACTAGTAGTTTTTCTTTACAAGATATGTGTGCATTGCATGGAGTATAGTCCTCATAACAATCCTATAAGGCAAGTAATAGTAGCTCCATCATACATATGAAGTACCAAGAGATAAGGGACTTGCCTGAAGTCACCAGGGCGGGGCTGTGAGTCTGGGACTTGAATGAAAGTCTATCCAAGTTAAAATCAAGAGTTAATTCCATAGTACCATCACTAGATAATGTTACTCAGCTGGAAAGTAGAGGATTTCTAGGGAAGCACTTGATTTAAAATTGGCAAACAGAGGCTTAAGGGGCATTGTTCTTTATAGAAAAAAAAAAAGGTATTTGCTTCGTGTAACTAATCTACCCATGCTGAATACCCACTATGTCCAACAAACTGCAATAGAATCAAAGTGAACAGGATCTAGTCCTTACCTGCCAAAGCCTTCTAGCCAAATGGCGAAAGAGGTTGCCAGTCATCAGTCATCACATTCAAAATTAAAATATGTTACAAATTAGGTTGTGATGCAGGCATTAAAGTGATGAAATGAAGTTATTCTGAAGATTCAAAAGAGGAAAGTATCCTATTTTTTGATAGGAAATTGGGAAACGTTTAAAAAGCAGGGTACTTTTTCAGACAGGGCTTTGAAGAAAAAAGAGGATTGCAGCGGAGGTACTGTTACTGGTGGTTGGAAGACAGGGGTGATAAGGAAATCTTTTAAAGAGGGAACAGTGTAAGGAAAATATGCGACATGAGATATTATAATGCATATTTTAAAAGTAGTAAGATTTGTGGTTTTACTGGGACTTAGAAAATGTGCAATTGGGTTTATAAAATAAAGCTGGTATGTGGGGTGGGTTGATATCATGACCCATGACATGGATACATGATATCAATCCATAAAAATGGCATTTTTAGGGATTTCGATTATTCAATGGTCTAGGAGTTTCCAGCATCAGAGTCATCTCAAGGGCTTGTTGAAACACATAGTTCTGGTCTGCGCTCATGAATTTCTTATTTAGTAAAAAAGAAGTGGGGCCTGAGAATTTTAATTTCTAACAGGTGAGGCCAATGCTGTTCCCAGGTGATGCCAATGCTGCTAGTCCATAACAGTAGTTTGAGAACCAACACAGTAAACAAAGGTCATCTAGAAAGGACTTATGGCAAGAAAATGACTGGATCATGGTGATGCTTCACAAAATCAATATTTTTTTTATAGGACAGATCAGAGCAATGAAGGTAATATGGTTTGGCTCTGTGTCCCCACCTGAATCTCATCTCTAATTGTAAGCCCAATAATCCCCACATATTGAGGGAGATACCAGGAGGGAGGTGATTGGATCATGGGGGTGATTTCCCCCATGCTGTTCTCGTGATAGTGAGTGAGTTCTTGTGAGATCAGATGGTTTTATATGGCAATTTTCCTTGCTTTTGCATACACTCTTTCTCCTGCAGCCCTGTGAAGACGGTGCCTGCTTCTCCTTCCATTATGGTTATTAGTTTACTGAGGCATCCCCAGCAGTGCGAAACTGTGAGTCAATTCAACCTCTTTCCTCTATAAATTACCCACTCTCACGTATTTCTTTTTAGCAGTGCGAAAACGAACTAATACAGAAAGCCACTGTGGTTTAGGAGGCTATTACAATAGTATAGGAAGGAGTGGATAGAGGTGCTAACAAAACCAATGCAAAGAGGAAAGTAAAATACCCGGAAGCTTTCGGTTTTATCCCCATATATTCTCACTTCAACCCTCACCTACCCCCATAAGAATCTGAAAGGTCAAAAAATTAATGTAGTTCAAAGAAAGTAAACTATAAAAATAAATTTCAGTTATTATATGTGAGTCACTTTAAAAATTATATATGCTTAGCCAGAGTAACATTTGGCTGTAATGAAACTAAAGGAGTGAAGTTGTAGCCATCCTGGAGCTCATATGAAGGGGAGCCACAGAGCCATAGATTTGCAGGCTCTCTATGCCCTGACCAGTGAAAGGTCCTGGCTGCCTGGCAGGTATTTATCCAAAATGGAAATAGATAGATGTTTCCATAAGTTGCATTTTTTTCTCATGTTAAATGAATAAATTAACATTTGCGTTTACAATTTTCTCTCTTGAACTATGGCCACAATAAAGAGAAGGGATCAGAGGAGAAAACCAAGCCAGTGACAGAGAAAGGAATGCAGAATTTAGAGAAGAACTGAATACTGAACTACACACTTTAAACAAGGTCTATGTGGTCAGAGGTAAACAGGCGTTGTAATTGGGCACTTGTGATGTTAGGTTAGATTTTGGACTTTTAGGACAATGAGAGGTTTGCATTACCTAATCTGTATGCATAGGCAAATTTCTCTTCTTCATTGTTTGTGACTGGGTTAACAAATTCAACCCAAAGAAAATTAATTTAGTGACATGAGGTAAAACAGCAAAGAAACAAAATGGACGAGGGAAGTAGACTAGATGGGAAATCGATGCCAGGAACATTGCACATTAAATTTAGTTCTCCTCTGCCTTTTTCAGAGGAAACAGGGAAGAAGTACGATCTGTCCTGTGCTAGCTAATGAAGGCTCACAACATTGCTATATTTGAATTTGTTTAGCATACCAATTTGCACAATAAATTTAGAATTTAGAGGGAAGCACAGATTCCAAGCTGTCTGTGCTCAGGTTTGGGAGTTACAATGTAACAAGGACATTCTCCAGAGAAGAAAATCAAGGAGCCAAGCAACCTATCCCAAACCGGATTTTGTGAGATCAGCAGAATGAAATGTGTATGAAGAGGTCAGGGACTGTATAAATCTTGGGATTAGATTTTAAAGTGAACACAGCTCAGCGCCCAGCCGAGAAAGAGACAGGGGAGTTGGTAGTTATGGTGATATGCTGAATCATTTGCCAAACATCAGGAGAATGAAAGAAGAACAGGGAAATGTAATCCTGTTGTGTCTATCCTGAGAGCTTGAGAATATAAATCATTTGAAAGTTATTCTCAAGAAATGCAATATAAAGCCCTAATCACCTGAAATTCCTGTCACCAGGTTCAAGAGGAAGCTTAGCCTTTAGTACCTCCAAAGAGCTGGTTCTAATTGCATAGATGGTTTCTTCAAAACAACCCAAAAGTAGGGGAAGGAATATAGAAGAACAAAGATCTATATTGGATTTTATTCCACAAGATGCGGTATTCATGGGTGGCCAAGAAATCTTAGTTCAGCTAATTATTTAGCATGTAATTTTGTGCTATGTATTTTACTAGACCTTGACTTGCTGTGGTACATTTTTTTAAAGTGTAAGAAAATACAGAATGTTAGATACTCACATAATAACAGTTGTAATGAGTGCTATGAAAAAAAAAAGATTTCAATAAAAATGTTAAACAGAGCAACATAATCTAGTTTTAGAAGCCAAAGGAATCTACAGAAAACAACATAAAGTTTGTCCTTGAAGAATGAACAGTGACCAGCTAGATAAATATGTTTGTAAAAAGCATTCTGAGAACACATAATATGTAAAGGCAGTAAAGTAAAAAGTAGCTGAATATACCCAAGAAACTGAAAGAAAGTTGTTGTTGTTACAAATACTGAGTGAAATAGAAAGGATGTAAAATAAGTGAGACAGAGAAAGTTGCAGTTTATAAGGGATCATAGAGCAAATAAAGATTGTGCGCGTGTGCATGCACACATGTGAATGTATGTGTGATAAAGGATCTAACAACAAAAAAGCAAAATCTGTAGATATTAGGTGAAGCCACATGACTTGCTTTAGCCTATGCAATGTGAGCAGGACTGTGGCTGTTATATATGCAGAAGCATGAAAAGTCATTGTGCAACGTGCCCTGTCCTCTGCCTCTGCTGCGGGAACCATGAGAGCCTGTGTAGAGGTGGGTCCTCTGTTCATCTGAGATCTTGCATTATTAAGATAAGTACAATCCTCTGCTGAGCTGGAGCAAAGTTTATGCTTATTACATAAATATGGGTTTTTGATCAAAACCTGCTTAAATTTGATTATCATTGTATTCCCCTGTAATCTAGCATAGACCTTCAGACTATTCTTATCACTGGATAATTGGCTTTCAAATAATCACTTAAAAAAAAAAAAGAGTGCCAAGAGTGGCAAAGTAAGGAAGGTAATGCGTGGCCTTCCAGATGGCAGAAATTAGCACCTCCTTGCACCTCCTTCCAATTCATGACATGAATACATGTCCCTTGCTCATACTTTCTAGATCAGTGGTTTTCAAAACAGGTGCAGTGGGACATTGCCATGTTGAAGTCACTTGTAAGTCATAAATAACTTTTTAATAATACAGTGCTACAGTTTATGAATTATTGGCTGAAAATAATTAGAACTGATTCAACATCATTCTTATTGCATTCTGTTATGCTTCTTGGAGTGGGAACAAAGGATGCATAGGAACGTGGTATGTGTGTAGCTCAGCCTATGCATTATCAAGAATACCAAGTTCAGGTGAACACCTGGGATTCTAGTTAGATGTAAAACCATGTAGAAGTTGCTTATTGTCTCAATTTTTTCATTTACTAAATAGTAACAACTCTACCAGCTTGCTTTCCACACAGGAAGTTCAGTGTGTAATACAGGATAACAGCAACATTCTATACATGTAACAATTATTGCTGAGTAAATCATCCATTGGTACTAAATATAATCAGGAAATAGAAAGCGAAGTGAAAATGCATCTTCAAACTTTTCTAATTGTAAATATAAGCTGTGCACATGTTAAGAAATATCTAATTAACTGAGACACAGTTGCTAGGTTGTATGTAACTGGAAATGTAGCCACTCCAGAATTCCAAGGCAGGCAAGAGAATTGCAGATTAAGGAGCTGAAAAAATTTCCACCAAGGAGAAATTATGGAAATTGGGTCTTAATTGCTAGGAGGATTCAGAAACAACGAGAAAACCGAACATGACATTTGAGATGTTTGAAACTGAATTCTTACTCTGGACCACACTGGCCTAATTGATAGGAAGCTTCACATATCACACAGAACGTTGCTCTTAAATTAGTAGTGCAATTATTGCAGTCCTACTCTATGTAAAAATTAGAAACAGCAGTGGTAGCTGCAAGGAACATTGAGTATCGACGAGGATTGAGGCATGGAAAAGTGAAAATTATAAGGGAGGAGGCAAAACATAAGTGCTATTTTTTTTCAGTGCCAATTCAGGACCAAACACTGGTAGGCATTTTACCTTTGCATCATCTAATGCTCACAAACATTTGTTTAGTGAATGTTATTTCACTCTAATTTAGAGATGAAAAAACTGAGGCTTAGAAAGCTTATGTAACATTTTCAAGATTTTATATCATAAAAGTGGTGAAGAGGAGACATTTACCTAGACCTATTCAACTTCTAAGCCTATATGTATTTATCATGCCATTTTCTTTTCCCAAAGATTTTACAATCTAGTGTTGGTGGCAGTTAGGATGGAGGGGGTAGAGGTTATAAGTAAAAAGATGTAAGACAGCATATGATAAGTGCCAAATGACTGATATTTAAATTAGAATAGAAAATCTAGCTGAAATGGACACAAATTATAAGGAGACACATTATCTTTGATAGGGTGAGGTCCAGGACTGATATATCAAGTAGCTTATTTATGTCATTGAATACTCTGTTTATTTTAATCTTTAGTATATCACAATGATTTGTGATCTTAATATCTCAAAATGGAGTCACTCATATCAAGTGGCATTAGGCCCACAGTGAAGTTGTTTACCCTTCACAGCAGTAAACACGTATGTAATGCACCAAAATGATAAGATAACATCTGCTCTTGCCCAGTGCCACAGAAGACCTGAAACAACCGATAGAAAGTAAATCCAGAAAGGTGGCTAAGATAATGAGAATATACATATCTGCAGAGAATCCTAAAAGCAGAAAGGAGGACATGATCCTGTCCAAGACCCCTTTGGAGTCTCTGACCCTAAGAACTCTGAAATCTTCTCCCAACTTGGCATCTGCCATCAGAGGCTCTGGAAGAAATGACTCCCTGTGAATTGGTGTCAGAAGAATTTCCTGTCACACTTGACGCTTCTGTTGGCATGCTGGACCCCTGAGCCATCACTGCAGTTTGGTAGCTCCTTTTTTATTACCAACGATGTGTTCAATATTAATTGATTTGTGGTGTGTGAAGGCTTTACAAAAATCTGAATTTGAGTGTATAATAATTGACTATTGATTCACTCTGAAACCTCTGGACATCAGTCAGTGAGCACACCGAGGCCAGATGAACCGAATTAACACAAATATCTTTGTGCAATGTCCTCAGAGTTGCCTTTATTCTCAGGCTGAGAACAAGATGGCCCCAAGTGTGATGGCTAGACCACCATCTAGAAAAATAAGGGCTTATTTCTTCATATGATTCTTTTAGAAGCAAAGGAACTTTCCTTACAGGCTTCAGAAAATGGGTCATGTGGTCACTTTTGATTCACATGTTAAGCAGGGGGAATGGGTTACCCTAAATAACATTAGCACACAAATCATCTCACCATAGGTTAAAGACCAAAAGTATAAAACTCCTAGAAGAAAACACAGGGGAAATCTTTACTATACTGGTATTAGCAATAGCTTCAGGGATATGACACTGAAAATACAGGCAACAAAAACAGAAATAAATGGCTCTATCAAAATAAAAAGCTCTGCACAGCAAGGGAAACATTCAACAGAATAAAAACATAACCTACAAATGGAAGAAAATACTTACAAACTATTTTCTAAAGGCTTAATCTGAGTGAAACATATAAGGAACTTCTACAACTAAATAGTAAATAAAAATGATGAATTAAAAAAATGGGCTAAGGGCTTGAACAGACATTTTTCCAAAAAAGACATACAAATGGCCAATCAGTATACACATTTTTTTCTCAATGTCAGTAATGATCAGAGAAATGAAAGTTAAAACCACAATGAGATATTACTTCATGACTATCTGGATGGCTATTACAAAAAAAAAAAAAAAAAGCAAATGTTGGTGAGAATGTGAAGAATTTGGAACTGTTGAACATTGTTGATAGAAATGCAAAGTGGTGTAGTTACTATGGAACACAATATATAGGTCCTTGAAAAATTAAAGATAGAACTCCATGTGATCCAGCAATCCTATCTCTGGATATTTATGCAACAGAATTAAAAAAAAATCAGGATGTTGAAGAAGATCTTTATTGTTTATTGCAGCATTCCAATGTTGATTGCAGCACTACTCACAATAACCAAGGTGTGTAAAAAACCTAAATGTCCCTCGATGGATGAATGGATAACGATTGTGAATACTATTTGTGACAACATGGATGGAACTTGAAGACATTATTTTAAGTAAAATAGACTGGTCATAGAAAGACAAAGATGGTGTAATTCCACTCATATGAGGTATCTAAGATAGTCAAAATCATAGAATCAAAAAGTGAAACGATGGTTGTCAGGGTCGGGAAAAGGAGTAAATGGGTGTGACGAATCAGCAGGCATATATTTTCAAACAACAGTGAGTAAGCTTCAGAGATCACCCTGTGCAACATAGTACTTATAGTCAATAATAATGTATCATGCACTTACAAATGTAAGAAGGTAGATCTCATGTTCAGTTTGTTTTATTTACCCTTAAGCCACTGCTGGAGGTGAGAGTAAGGTCTATATCCCTGAGACTCATAACTACAAGTAAAGGAGGTAAAGTATTACCAGGAAAAAAAGTGATGTATCCTATCTAAGAATTCTTGCAGATGCAATAATTGTTTGTTTCTCCCTGGGATAGTTGATGAAGACATTATGGAGGAGAATGCAATGGGACTTCTTTTTGATAATAAGGCAGGATTTCTTCCCACCTTCTACCTATTAGAAAAATATGGGAATAAATATATATGACATATGTATTTCTCAGATATATTTTATATATACAAAGAAAAACAATCTCTATTTCATTGAGCAATTATATACTAATTATTGTGCTAACAGATTTATATGAATTTATTTCTGCAACAATGATATAGTTATTGGTACTTTTACAATGCCCATTTTGCAAATGAGAAAACTTAGAGCTTAGAGACGTTGAGTCCTAAGACACACCACTAGAAAGTAGTAGAACCACTATTCAAACTCAGTCTGACTCTAAAAGCCAGCTCTTATACAGTACTACATTAGATTTTATATATGAAATATTAATACATATTGGAACATGAGAAAGGAAATCCCCTCAATTCATTACAAGCAGCAATCCTGTATCAGTCCGTGATTACAAACTCAACTGACCATTTCAGCAGACATTCATGTAAATCCATTTTAAATCTCCTGATCTACTGACAATCAATGAAAGTGAACGGAAAATCTGTTTTTTCCATGCAGCTATATAATCCATACTAAATCATTTGCTTATCTGTTTCTGAATAAAGTTATACAAAAGAAGATGAATCAGGACTTTGATGAAACACTTGGTGTCTTTCCTTTCTCCAATCTCTGACTGTTGCCAGACAGAGCCTGATCTTGCTGAGGACTCTGAACCCTTTTGTGCACCCTCTTTGGTTATATTCACAAAGAATGAGGTGGCCTTGAACGGCTGTGGGAGTAGGCCATGCTAGTTCGCAGATTGTCAACAGATTTTAGGTAATTATGGCAGGTAAGCTGACTGGCATCATCACAGACAGACATTTATTTGTGGACCAATAAATATTTTTATAACTTTGGTGCTACCTTTGATGACACCAAAATCCATAAAAATCTTTAAGCACCATATCCTAACTGCTTTCAAAGAGGAAAATTGATAAACTCTTTGCAATTCCAACTGTCACTTTCATAGTAGCAGATAAAGGAGGGTCTGTGTTACTCAGAACTTAACTTTAGTGGACATTCCTCTAATTTTAAATGGCAAATTAATACAAATGATGGTAATGACATGGCCATTAGTGCTGATCTCTAGATTAAAGAATCAGTTTCACAACTGCTAGAATTTTTTGAATAGTTAATTTCAATCTTTTTAATGGTTACTTAATTAGAGGGAATTAGAACTCTAGCAATATGGCAATTTAATTTTAAAAAATGAGAAGTGTCACAGCTACGCCTTTCATTCATTTTAATTTGAGAAAATATTATCTTCTCAGAGAATATAAAAATGGAGCTGAGAAGCATTTTTTCCCAAAAGAAAAGTGGGTTATAATAATATGAATCACAAAGTTGCCTCATATTCAGTTGTCATTTAGTCAATGTTATTAACTTGGTTTTATAATAGCTTAAGAATAGATTCTTATCGAGTAATTCAATCGGTGAGAGCAAGTTTCTTAACCCCTGTTACAGAAAATCTCTTCTATTGATTTATAGGGCATGTGGCAAATGATGAGAAATGCAAAGCAATCATAATGCTGTATGGAATACCAGGTCTTACAAGCAGTTGGAGCTAAGAGATTATGTTTGTTCATTCATTGTTACTTGAGCTTTCTGGTCTATCTATTTCAAGAGTCATTAGGTTACTTAAGAAAAAACCTCTAAATGCCACACACAATTTTTATTATAATATCTTTTCATTTTGGAAAGAACACTATATGTTGTAGGTCCAGTTTCCCAGCTGCCTTGACATATAACTGCAGCCCTTTGAATGGTGTGCATCAAGGGACATGCACTGATTCTAGGGCTCAAAAATATGCTACTCACTTTGTTTAAAATATATGTTTGCTTTTAAATCAGAATGTCGTTTATATTAGAATACCAAAAACCCCAAGAATATGCAATGTCCGTTTTTCAGGACGTTAACCTGGTTCCTTGAATGGGAGCCATTGTTATTTCGCAGGCAAAAATGTGTCACCTTTTCTATTCCTAACCCTGTCAGTACTGAAAATCTGGTTAGTGATTAGGTGTCTTTTAAAAGAAGCAGTAACATCATTCCTTGGAGCTGAAGGACAATGAAAAACAGAAAGAAAGAAACAAGGAACAAAATAGATCTGGGGTCTCTGGGAATCTGCTTTCAAATCCAATGTGCCTTATTTGGGTGAAAAAAATGTGCTATCAATTTCATTTAAACTTATATAAATGTCAGTTTCTCTGCTTTTCAAAAGAAGTAAAATGTAACTATTAGAAGCAGAATGCCCTCCTGATGTGACCAGGTTTGAATGAACAAATAGTAAATAGTGCCAGGTAAAATTAAAGATTGTCCTCAAAAGTCAAAGTTGGAGTTGAGCAAAGCCTCTTTAGAGCATAGTTCGTTGTCCCAGACAGAGAAACCTTTCAAACATTATTATCTCCAGAGTTATTCATTGTTAAGAAACAATCATTCCTTCTTATTTGATGATATAAAAGCATTTGGCATATTTTTAAATCCACATATTAATTCAATTAATATGTATGTAGCACCTGCAATGTATACAGTTTCAGACCATGGGGTGGCTAGAAAAACAGATTAATCTTCCACCTTCATAGACGGTATCTTCTGGTAGGAGACACAGACACAAAAAATGCAACAAATATGCTCTATATTACAGTGCTGGTTCACAACAGATGCTGTTAAGTAAATACAAAATAATCGCTTGACACAACGTTTAGAAAGATAACTGAGAAAGGGCACTGAGGAGGTGATTTTGGAATAAAGGTCAGAATAAAGTCGAATCAACAATACACTAAGAGAAGAGCATGTAAGAAAGGAAAGCATGAAAAAGATGAATCCATGGGCAATTGTTTGAAGAAAAATGAGGAGACCAGAGTGGCTGGAGGAAGGAGAATCAGTGAAGGAGTTTGAGAGAGAAGGTGAGAAAGGAAGTCAACGGCCAGATTATACAAGACTTAGTAAGAACTTGGGATTTCTTTTTTATCCTAACACAAAGTTATCAGAGGGTTTTGAGCAAGTAGATGATAGCATTTAATATTTAATATTCCAGAATTTTTATACATTTTATATGAAAATATTCAAATATGCACAAAAGTGGAGACAACAGTATGATAAACACACATATACCCATCACACACATTTAACAATTATTAAAAATTTACCATGCTCACAATTTATTCATCCCAGGTTTTGTGTTATTTTATTTTTATATATCTTCTATTGTTTTTGTTTTTTAATTTATTATTATTTTGAGACAGGGTCTTGCTCTATCAACGAGGCTGGAGTGCAGTGGTGTGATCATGGCTCACTATAACCTCATCCTCCTGCCCAGAAACAATCCTCCTACCTCAGCTTCCCAAGTAGCAGGGACTACAGGCATGTGCCACTAACCCTGGCTAATTTTTGTGTTTTTGCAGAGACAGGGTTTTGCCATGTTGCCCAGTCTGGTCTTGAACTTCTGGGCTCAAGTGATCCACCTGCCTTGGCCTCCCAAAGTACTGGGATTCCAGGTGTGAGCCACCACCTCTACCTTGTTTTTGTTGAAATCAAAATCCCGGATCTCATATCACTAGTACTTGGTGAAACTATAACTCCAAAAATTATAGACATTTTCTTACATAGACACAAAGTCATTATTCCACTCAACACAATAAATCTTTCCTTAGTGTTATCTACTACTCAGTCCATATTCAGATTTCTCTTTTAAGCACAGTATGTTACCACATTGAACTAAAGTTTCAAACTTGTTAACCAGACTGTATTCAATTATTATTTCTTTTACATCTCTTTTAGTTTGGAAGTGTCTCTCTCTCCTCCACCATCATATTTTCAACATGTCATTGATTTTTTAAATGCATCTTGTCCCATATGTAGGATTTGTCTGTTTACTTTTTGTGATATCCCTTGAGTTGGTGCTTCTTTGTCTGTATTTGTGCATACTAGAAGTAAGCTGAGAGGTCTTGATTCGATGTTTTTCAAAAGAAAAAAGGCTTTATAGTACAGATTACATCACAGTAGGAGACACAGAGTGTTTGGTTGCTCCACTATTAGGGTGTCTACAATTGGTCTGTGTGTTCCAGGGAATAATTTTTGCCTGAATCAATTATTTCATTAGTGTTTACTAAATGGCAATTTTCTAATTCTGTCATTCTTTCCATATTTATCAGCGGGAATTAGATGTAAAATAATTTTCTCTAAATATCAAGTGTTATTTTTCTCTTAAATACACTTTGCTTGAGAAAGGCAAGATAAATACTGAAGTTTTTTTCTTGAATGAGAATTTTCAGAGAAAGAAGTGTATTTCCTATTTGGTAGCAATGGTATTTCTCTCTCTCTCTCTCTCTACATATATATACATATATATATATATATATATATATATATATATATATACACAAACACACATATATATACATATAAAAGAGACAAATATATGTATCTGTCTCTTTTGAATATTAATATGAATTCATGGATTTTATATATTCAATATGCTTCAATCTGTTGTATTCATTACTGTTTTTGGTGTTCAAAATGTTCACTTTTGTCTGGGAATCCCTTTAGTTTGACTCTTATCTTTTTTACGTAATCTTACTTATCTTTGAGCTTGTACACTTTCTAGCACAACAAAGTGCTTCTTCTCATCTCATATATTTCCTACCCCGTCCAGGAATTAGTCAGCTCTCCCAACAAGCTGAGTTCCTGTTACTGAGGAGTGGTAGAAACCACTGTCGGGATAGCAGACATATTCATTGCTGTGGCTTCAATGTCGCTTATTGGTATTTTCAGGGGCTAGAATTAGAGAATACATATTTGGAAAGAAAAAATCAATTCAAAATGTTGTGTCAAAATAAAGGTAAAATAGTTGATTTCTACCTTATTCATTTTAGACTTACAACTCTTTCCTCTTAAGTAGATAATAATTTTTCTAAATTATATAAGTATTGTCTACTTTTCTTTATCCTATAATGTTTAAACTAGTTATAAAATACTAATATGAATACTCCAAATGAGACTGAGTTAAACTTGAGATTTATTCCCATCTCTGTCCTTTGGATATGCTCCACTTTGCATGCATAGTCAAAATACTGTGTTTTGAGGTCACTTGGAAAATTATTTTTTATGTAATTATGTCACCAATTTGATAGTTAGGTTCATTGATTTCTATTTGCTCTCACTCTTACAGATTGCTTTTTAAAATTTTTGATGCAATTTTAATTTTGAAATTGTGCAACATTTAGATTTTTCCAAAGTCAAATAAATATATCAAAGTATATGTAGAGCAATTTGGTTTCTGTCACTGATATTTCCATCCTGATCTCTGGTCTTGCTTTGGGTAACTTTTTGTTCATTTATACAACAATTGTTCTTTTTGAAATTGAAGGAAGCACATACAAATATCCATGCCACCTTCATAATACTATAAATACTAGTCTGTACTTCACTTTTCTCGCTTAACCCTGTATCTTGCAGATTATTTTCAGTATATAGAGATATTTTCATTCCTTTTTAATGCTTCATGGTATCCCATTAGAATGGAATTAGTGAGGGTATTCATTTCTAATTTGATGGGATCTTTATATCTATTTAATGGATAATATATTATAGTGCAGGGAAGTAAGGGAAAAAGCAAAAAGACCAGAAAACTATGGCAGTAGGTTATAAAAAATGGTAGATTGAACTAGGGCAGTAGTGGTAAAATTATGCAAAGTAATCAAAATAAGGAAATATTTTGAAGGTAAAGCTATTTGGAGTTACTGATGACTTGGATATAGGATGAGAGAGGAAAGTGACAAATCCACATTTTCCACCTGAACGGTGGGGAGGTTGGAATGTTATTCACCAGAAGAGGAGCTGATGTGAATGTGATAATGGCAAGGGTTCACTCTGGGACATGTTATTCTGAGATGTATTTTAAATAACTAAGTGGAAATGATGAGTCAATATGTAAATCTGAAATTCTGGGGAGAAGTCTGGGATGGAGCTCTAAATTTGGGCATTAATAATTTAGTTTTATTATCTCATTTGCCATTTAGCATCATGATTAAATTTTGCAGTTTCTTTCCTGTCAGTTTTTGGTTTAGATCTTGACTCTGGCACTAACAGTGGAAACTTGGGAAAATCATTATATGATTTTAAAGTATTTTTAACTTATAAAAAGGTGATAATAACAGTATTAT
This sequence comes from Macaca fascicularis, assembly GCF_037993035.2. Taxonomy (NCBI): domain Eukaryota; kingdom Metazoa; phylum Chordata; class Mammalia; order Primates; family Cercopithecidae; genus Macaca; species Macaca fascicularis. The sequence continues at coordinate 90,392,892 of NC_088388.1, read as the reverse complement.
TTCAAACATTTATTTAACATTTGGGACAACATATGTAAAATACTTACAATAGTGGTTATTTTGAAATTTTAAATTAACGTTAGTTTTTTTTTTTTTAATTTAAACTACAGGGCAACCCCTAGATGTGTATAAGTAATTCAGCAAATGTTATTTTGCCTCTATATGGGTTGCCTAATATTCATCTATGATCTTCTGGGTTATGACAATATAAATATATAGAAGGCATAGCCCCTGACTTTGAGGACCTCATGGTATCATTATCCTCATATTACAATTGGAGAATTCAGCTCAAAGGAAGACTTGTACATGTTTAGTGAATTTTTAGAATATTATTTATTCAGACATGCTTTGAACAAATTGTACCAAGTAACAGGTAAAGTCTAGAAACAAATTCAAATAAAAACTACATGTGACTGTATTTTCATTTTGCCCTAAAATACCCATATCTGGCTTTTTATTTGGGATACTAAACTAAGATGTGGATTTATAGAATGCAACGAAAGTGTACAAAGTTCTTGTCCTGCTGATCTTATTTCAGTGTAACGGCTGCATGTGTGATAAATCAGTTGGTAGTTCAAATAGATAGGAGGATCAAACATAAATGGTGAGCAGGTGAAACCTGGAAGGCCATCGGCCAAAGAAAGCTTTCCTCGAAATTTATCTGTATACATAAGGAAATGCTGGGTGAAATACTGAAAAGTAGAGAGGTTTATTACTACAAGTATACAAAAGGGAAACTAAGCTGAAGTAATGAAAAGATAGAGAACATTTGTAGGTAGGGAAAAGTATTTCTTTGTGCTTGAATTTATATATATCTGTGTGTGTGTGTGTGTGTGTGTATTCTCACATAATAATAATAACTATGACAATTCTGTTGAGATTCATACTTTATAAATGAGGAACAGGGTTTAGAGGAGACGAATAACTTGCTCAAAGTCCATCAGCTAAGGAAAGAGTCCAGATTCCCAATCTTTGCCCATAGGACTACAACCCTCTGGCTCTGCCTCTCACACTGCAGTACTAATGCATAGAAGACTCAGCTCTGCATGATTTCTCACTTCTGGGGTCTTATACTCCAGGGGAGCTGTTCGTTGAATTTGGTCCTGGGGGGGAAGAACTCATCTTTGGTCCTGGGGGAAGAATTCATCTTTGGATGAATACTATTATATATTGAAACCTTAATACATATTTCCTTGATTAATCTTCAATATTAACTCAATAAAGTAGAACGAATCACTCTTTTTAAAATGAGGAAATCATGGTGTAGAGATTAAGTAGTTTTTCAAAATTTTCAGGTTGTACAGTAATTAATTGAGCTGGAATTCCATCTCTTTGAATCCAAACCTTGTACTTCCTCCCATCCAACAGAAAACCTGTGCTATATCCCAAATGAATGTTAGAAAAACACCTTTTTCTGACTTTCTCTCTGCTTCTTATTTTATCTTTAATGACTGTACTAAAGTCATTATTTTTGTGAAGTCTCATAAAAATGATCTGGGCAGAGTTGTGTTTCCCCAATGTGCTCCTAAAGCAGCTTGTCTGTGATAGCCATTCTATTTCCTCTCCATATTCTGTGTAATGATTTGTCTTGCATAATAGATTTGAACTCCTTAAGGCCAAAACTATTGTTTAACTTATCTCTGGAAGTTTAATGCAATACATGAATTTATCTGTAGAATGGAAACACTACTGCTATTTGAGAGGTTGTATTTCTTCCTGTTTTTGTCACTTTTTAAAAATCATCTGTTGAGTATGATTAATGAAGGAGGAGATAACTGGATACATTTAGGGTAAAGATATATAAAACAACTTAAATTACATTTGCAGAATAGAATAACGGAATCCGTGGACAAAATTGGAAAACAGTTAAAAATATAGCCTCACATTTTACAAACCAATGATTTATTTGGGATCGAGTAAATACTGATGCTTCAAGGAGCTTTAGGGCTGACAGGAAAGTAAAGATAAGAGCGATGATTAAGTAACTTAAGGTACTAATATATATATTTTTAATTAAGAGCATAGAGCTGTTATAAAGCTAAGAAGAAAAGAAAGAAACTGATATAAATGGTTATTTTACACTGTGGGGGAGTAGTTGAATGGGTCCACCAAGCTTGCCCCGAAGATCTGATGCCACAGAGCAAAAGAGATAAAAGGTTTACTAGTGGAAATATACGGATGTGAGACTAACTTCAGAGAACTCAGCAGGGGACATTAGAAGGGAGCATCGAGGATCCCAGAGTAACTAATCTCTTCTGAAAGAATGTTGACTTGGAAAGACTTAAAGGCTTAGAAAGGAGTTCCTAGGAGGGTACATGCTGCCAAAGGAAGCACACAAGAAACTAGGATAGGTGAGATGTAGTAACATTTTACTCAAGTGGGAGCTTAGTGTAGTAGGGAGAATGTAGTCTTAGGAGTCACTCTGATCTGATGGAAATGCCTGTTTCATCTCTTACTACTTTTTAACTTCTCGGAAGCTTACTTTCTGAGAGACAGCAAGAGCAAGTTGATGAAAAGGACACCTACTCTGTGGTTCTTTTGGAAGTAAAGGTGATGTAACACATGTAAAGAATATAATTTAATATCTGGCAAATGCCAGGTTATTCCTTTCTCTTACCTTCCACACTTCTACAGTTCAGATCTTTTTTATGTATAATTAAAGCCTTTTCTCTCATCTACTTAGTATGAATTAAATAATAGAATCAAATGTTGGAATTGACAGGAGTAATGCAAGACAGATGAGATAAAAAGAAAAATGATGCAATAAAATATCAGTAGAAAAATATAGAGTCTGAAAGAAAATTCCAAAGCAAAGATTTTTTAGAATGATTCTATTGGTAAGGGAACAAGAGAAGAAATCTGGGATTTGGGTTCTAACAGTGAGACCTTGGTACACAAATGACTAAACCCTTCTGTTTTTTAGTTTTTTTATTTCTGTAAAATTAATACAATAACAACTGGACATCAACATAAACCTGGGCGAAAGTAGGAATGTATGTTTAAGTCCATTGAAGAAGTTTAAATTCACAATTGATTTTATAAAATTAGATCTGACCTGGCTAGGTATAACCACAGAACTCTGTTCTGTTGATTTTCTATCCTATAAATTCAGATTGCTGCACACTTACAGGTGAGTTAATTTACTAGGTGTTTAATAAAACATTTAAATATTTATCCTGTTATTAATGAGTAGAAGCTAGAGATAATGCCTGAATAGAACTAATTTAGATGCTTTTTTTTTTTTTTTTTTTGGAGACAGAGTCTCGCTCTGTCGCCCAGGCTGGAGTGCAGTGGCCAGATCTCAGCTCACTGCAAGCTCCGCCTCCCGGGTTTACGCCATTCTCCCGCCTCAGCCTCCTGAGTAACCGGGACTACAGGCGCCCGCCACCGCGCCCGGCTAGTTTTTTGTATTTTTTTTTTTTTTTTTTTTATCTGACACAGAACTTTTATTTAGTATATATGAACTCTTACATCTTAATAAGACTAACAATCCAATAAAAAATGGGCAAAAAACTTGAAGAGATTTCACCAAAGAAAATATATTGATAACAAATAAGCACAGGGAAAGATGCTCAACATCATTGGTAACTGGGAAATGCAAATTAACATGACAATGAAATACACCCACTAGAATATACCCGCTTTAATTCAAAAGACTGACTTAGTCTGTATTCTGTTGGTATAACTGAATATTTGAGACTGGGTAATTTACACAGAAAATAAATTTATTTCTTACACTTCTGGAGGCTGAGAAGTCCAAGGTTAAGGAGGCATGTCTGGTTAAGTAAAAATAACAATGCCTAATAACTTAATTTGTTGCATCTAAAACCATATTGGCATAAGCAGACATGATTTATAAAATAAATTTTTGAAATAGAATAAATTGGGTTTTTGTCTTCTTATCTGTTTTATTCAAATTTGGGGGTGGTTGTTGTTACTGTTGTTTTAGTAAAAGATGGAGGAGGGGAATGCAATGGTAACACTTTTGTTTTTCAAGCTTTTTAGGAGTTAGAGAATATAAATACCAGCAAAATAATCTTTCAAAAATACATTTTACAGCTTTATTGAGGTATAGTTGACATATAACAAAGAGAACCTATTGAAGTGTGTCATTTGATATGTTTCGACATATGAATACACCATGAAACTAGCAAGCTTCCAAAGTGGTTATACATGTTACATTCCCACCATCGGTACATCAGAGTTTGTGTTGCTCTACCTCATTGCTAACAGTTGGTATGATCAGTTCCATGGTTTAAATGTTTGTCCCTTCTGAAGCTCATGTTGAAACTTAATCCTCATTGTAAAAGTATTAAGAGGGTAGTCTGACTATGCTATTTGAGAGGTGGGACTCTTAGGGAGTAATTAGGATTAGATGAGGTCATGAGAATGGGACATTAGTGGCTTCATAAGAGGAGAAGGAGAGACCTAAGCTAAGTTTTTTGTATTTTTTAGTAGAGACGGGGTTTCACCATGTTAGCCAGGATGGTCTCGATCTCCTGACCTCATGATCTGCCCGTCTCGGCCTCCCAAAGTGCAGGGATTACAGGCTTGAGCCACCGCGCCTGGCCTAGATGCTTTCAAACAAAACAAATTATTTATTAAAGCATCACTATGGTTATTAATCAAACACTCATAGAAATTAAATGACACTTAACAATTTAAAAAATCCATACATTGGTACCTATTATTATTGTTATCATAGTTGCTTTCAATATTTGTGTTAAGCCTTTTTTCATTAAGTGCCATATCTGATATTCTCAACAACTCTGAACATTGGTGGTGTTACTTCACTATTGTGATATGATAAATGAAAAAGAAATAAAGATTAAAGTAGATTATTAACTCTGAATGGTTACGAAAACACAGAACCAAGACTTGAACCAATTCTTGAGATGTCAAATCTCTTATTCTACTAGCCAAACTGTGCTTTAAATATATCTGGAGACTTCTGTGTATCACAGTGTGAAAATATCACTGGTAAGATTTAGCCTTGGATTTTCTACTTTTAGAACCTATATACCTATGTTTCTTCCAAGCCACTGTTTCCGGTTGAGTACCTGTATTGATTTACAATGGCTGCTAAAACAATGTATAGACTGGGTGGCTTCAACAACAGAATTTTATGTTTTCACATTTCTGGATGTTTGATATCAAGGTGTCAGCCAGGTTGGTTTCTATTAAGGACTCCCTTCTTGGCTTATAGATGGCCATTCCCTTTCTGTTGTCTTCATACAGGTTTCTTTGAGTCTGTGACCAAATCTCCCCTTCTTATAAGGACACTAGTCACATTGGATTATAGCCTACTCATATGAGCTCCTCACTTTACCTTAATTGTCTCTTAAAGGTCCTATCTACAGAGACAGTCACATTTTGAGGTATTGGGGGCTAGGACTCCAGCATATGAATCTGGGGGGACACAATCATCCTATAATAATCTCTCTCTCTTTCCCGTTTGAGTAAGTCTTATCTATTCACTGCCATGTAATTGCTCAGGTCTTGGTTGTGCGATGGGAAATCTCTTCATGGAGAAGGGGTCAAAGATAAACTGAACCAAAGCTAAAGAGATATTTGGTCCAGAGAAGTTGGGCACTGATAGCAGAGACATAAGAACAAATTTAGATTCTGGCTCCAAACAAAGGAGGTTGTTAGAATCTGAGAGTTTATTTGGTTGCAAGGAAGATACATCTAATTAACCAAATTTAATCAAACACAGGCAATTATGGGAACTATTTCTTCTTTTATTCAATTACCTGTTTATTCATTTAAAATAATATTTTGAATATTTAAGGTGTATTACAGGTACTATTCTCAGTTGCAGGGAATACAAAAGTAGACAAAACATACTAAAAGCTCTACTTATGTGGAAACTACAATGACAGAATGGGATAGGCAAATAAATATTTGGTACATAAAATGGTGAAATGTGCTATGGAAAAAAAAGAAAAAAAAGGGAAGTGGATAGCAGAAGGATGGATGAATGAGGGTGACTGCTATTAAAGTGACCAACTCTCATGGTTTGCCTGGAACTGAGGTTGTTACTGGGGTGTGAAACTTTTTATGCTAAAATAGGGATACTCTGAGGCAAATCGGAATGGTTGGCAAACCTACTTCTAATTTAGGAAACATTGGTAGGAAGTAGTCTCTGAGAAAAGACATTTGACCAAAATTCTGTAGGTGCGGAGGTCACCCATTTAGATATCTAGGGGAAGGCAAGTCTAGTCAGAGAGAAAAGCAAATGTAATAAACATGAGGCAGGTGAATGTCTGATAGGATCCAGAAGCAGCAGCAGTGCTGTAGCATGGTTGGAGCTGAATACCTGGGAGAGTGAGTGGTAGGGAATGAGGTCAAAGAAGTGACAAGATCTGGGTCACAAAAAAGCTTGTAGGTTAATAGAAGTACATTGAATTTTACTGTGAACACAATGAAGAAATACTACAGGGTCTTAAGACAAATATTGCCATCATCTGACTTATATTTAAAGAGTATCACTCTTAAGGCTGCTGAGAATAAACTTCACAGGGCAAAGGCATAAACAGAGGGACAAGTGAGGAAGCCATTTCAGTAATTCTGGCAAGAAATGATGGCAGTTCAGAGCAATGGAAACTAGTGAGCTGCTGGTGTTCAGTTTATGTTTTGATTTGTAAAAGATTTTGCTAATAAAATGAATGTAGACTACAAAAGAGAGGTGTAAAAGAGATCTTCATTTTATGGCAAGAAATAGGAGATATTGAGTAGGGAAGATAGATATGTGATTCTGGAACTCAAGGCAGAAGAATGAATGGAGAAAGAATTTCATATAAGTATACACCAACCCAAGCTATTAGACCTTGATTTTTGAGCAGACATGGGATACATTACACAAGTGAAATCTGTATCTTAAAAAGAATTGCAGAAATTACATCTGTGTTGATAAAAATAAAGAACACACGCACAGTTGTGAGAGGTGGGAGTGGGAGTTGGAAATTGTTTTGTAATTTTTTCTTATTTTTTCAGGTTGTGAAATTATTCTGTAATTGTTTATTTTGTTTTTTTTTTCTCCAGTTGAGAAAAGCAGAATCATATGGGAGTGAGAATGAAAAATGGGAGAACAAAGACCAGAAATTTGAGAAGACAAAGGTATGACATTATCATATTAAGGTTGCAAGAGTGAATGGCCCAGGAAAATGTAATTAGGTCATCAGGCAGCATTAAGGCTCACTTGATAGCAGAGGTCACTATATTTAAATAGGTTCATATGGAATATCTCTAAGTTTTTATCTAGCCACTTTTATCTGCATGATATAAACATGGAATAGCTAAATATTTGGATTTAAAGAGGGCTTAAGTTTCAGCAAAATTAGTGTGGCAAAGTTAGAGAAAGGCAAAGTTGGAGAGGTAAAAGACACTGTGAGAACATCAGCCAGGAGTTCACTTTTAATGATTGACCTTGAAATTTATGCAGAACAGAGAGTGAAATGAGAGGAAACCAAGAGAATTGAGAGGTAATAAAAAGGTGGTAGGATGAAGAGATTACAGGCCTAGTGTGGTGGAATGATTACTTAAATGGGGAACAAAAGGAAATATACAAACGGGCTAAAGCACAGGTTCCAAGAGAAAAATGAATCTCCCATATGCCTGAAGGAAGACAGCGCCACAATGGTTACCTTCTCTCTGTTTTTGAGAGTACATGGTTTCTTATCTCTGCTTCTCTTTGCATGCCTGCTTCATTCTTTTCCTTGTCTCGAGAGGTTACTTTCTCCCCTTTGGTGGACATATGGTTATCCCCGACACAATTATTACATGGAATCCCTGTTTTAAACCCCTTAAGAATCCAGGACAAAGATAATCTGTTTTGTTTGGCTTGGCCCCAACTGTGTTCTAATCAGTCAATACCAGAGGTTTAGAGTCATGAATCTTAGTATCTCTCAGCAGGTATAATGAAAACTGACTTATAATAAGAGTACATGAACAGATTTTTTAGTAAGAGGGTATAGAGATTAGAAAGAAACAATTGTTAGAGGAAGTGGTTGGCATTTTATGAAACTGACTGAAGTATCAAGTTAATTGTCATTATGAACTAATTTCAGATTAGAATTACTGACAGAAAGGAGAGCTATCATTTTAAAACCAAGTTGAGAACTCAAGCTAGCAGTTGTTTGCCATGCCCTGATTGAAAATTGGCTGGCAAATCATTTCCTCTGAATTTTTCAGCCAAAACACATTCTTCTCTCAGTCTTTGTTTCTCTATAGCTTTTAGAGTTTGCCTCAAGTTCCACCTTTAAATTTAATTTCCCCCAACCTTTCCTATTCATGATTTTCTATGCCTGTGTAATATATAACATCTCTAACGTTTCATGAATCATAATCATAGGCAACTTAGTGTTATACTTTATTCTTCCTTGCTTCTCGTAAACTCCTCTTGTTCAGGTAGATAGTGGAAAGGAAATTTAAAGAAAGGAAGTATATTTATTTTTTCCACCCTCTAGAAGTCAATGACTAGTAACAGATATTAAACATCTTCTATATTCCCATACCCATCTTGCATGTAAACCTGTTTAAATCGGCGACACAGCGACTTACATCAAATCCTAGCCCTTTGGGAGGCCGAGGCGGGCAGATCACGAGGTCAGGAGATCGAGACCATCCTGGCTAACAATGGTGAAGCCCCGTCTCTACTAAAAATACAAAAGAAATTAGCCAGGCATGGTGGCGGGTGCCTGTAGTCCCAGCTACTCAGGAGGCTGAGGCAGGAGAATGGCGTGAAACTGGGAGGCGGAGTTTTCAGTGAGCTGAGATCGTGCCACTGCACTCCAGCCTGGGCGACCTAGCAAGACTCCATCTCAAAAAAAAAAAAAAAAAAAAAAATTAATAAGTAACCATTTTTTTAAGTGCATATATAAGACAATATGGTAACTGGAATAGACTGCCTAAAAGTGAAGAAGTTACCCTACAAGATCTTTCATCCAATAGAGCCTCAAGTAACTTAAGATGAATGCCTATTTGTAAGGAACCGTGGTCAATAGGGAAAGTCCTGGAGTCTGGCATTGAACATGTGACTAGGGATGAGAGGGACTTCAAAATGGGATAAGACTGATGGCCAAAGCTTTTGCAGAAACATGTTCAGGCACCAGTTTATGGAGATTCTTTAATGAAATGCAAGAATTGAGGCTTTCTTCCCTAAACATTTGGTAACTATCAGTGGATTTTGAGGGATAGGGTATTGAAATATGCATAGGATGAGGTTAAAAATAATCTAGCAATTTTAAGATTAAAAGTATGAATAAGTGGGTGAATAACTGAATGACAAGACTTGTTGTCATCAGTCCCTCCATGGTAAGTAAGAAGGAAAATCAGATACATTAACAGAATGGTTAATATAGGTGATATTTTACTTAATATCTTGATCTTAGAAATATATTTTTAAATGTCATTGGCATAAATAAACTGAAAAAATACAATTAAGAAATGCAGCTGCTCAACTTTTGCTTTTGGGCATAGGACACGATGTGGAAGCTCTAAATAAGTGACTAAAACTAAATCTATCTCATTTTTTCTCTTGGCTCCATTCTGGCAACATTGAGTGGGAGAGTATTTGGAAGGAGTCGAGAATCATGAGTTGTAAGCCTCAAATAGAACCTGAGAGAATTCTAGCTTCTCTTCTGTTACTAGTGTTAAAGTGCATTTTTTTTCTAGCTGTAGTACGAAAATTTGAACAGTATTTTTGTGAGGAGCTGGAGCGAAACATCCTTTAACATCCAAGAGATCCAGAGGTTAAGTTTGCATTTTACAGGCTGGTATCAGGCAAATAAATGGGCTCTGCAGTGTGTGTGTCAGCCGATGACTTGATTACTTTCTGAGATGACCTTCTGGTTTCTCCCTGTAAGGGCTGTTTATGGTGAAAATATTTCATCCTTGTGCCTTGACAATCCAAATTAAGAATTTAAATATTATTATTACTATGTAGTATCACACTATTAAGTCTCTAATGCCAAGTGTCTCAGTGTACTTAAAGTTGCTAGATGTTTGTAGAGTTGGTTGATATGATCATTGTGATTTAATCATAGGCTGTGTATACCTGTATAACAAACCTGCACATTCTGCACATGTATCCCAGAACTTAAAGTATAAAAATAATAATAGGCTGTACTATTTATTGAGTGATTGAGTGAATGAATGAATGAATTGTGACTACAACCTATGAATTATTTATATTCAGTACAAGCTAATTTTTATCTATGATTTAGATGTTTGTATTGCTAAGCAAAAATGTATTCTCTAATTATTTTCTTTTTCTTCTGGCTTATGCAAAAAAGGTACAATAGTAAAAAATGTTGGTGAAAGTCTTGGGTTTCAATTTCGGTGCCAGTCTTTGTCAGTTGTGAAGCTGGTCAATTTATTTCATCCATATAACCATAACTTTCCCATCTGGAGAAACTTGATTGGGTTCCATTTCCAGCTGTGTTATTTACTAGCTATAATATTGAAAAGGTTCTTAACCTTTTTGCTTCTGTTTCCTTATTACTAACATGAAGATTAAAATAGCAATTACCTCATGAATTTAGCATAAGGATTAAGTTGTTAATGTGTAAATTATTTAGAGTAAGGCCGATATATGTAAGACAACAAATATTACCTATTATAATGTTTGCTTTTGAACAAAAGTTTTATAGGAATGTTGAAAAAGGCAAGAGGTGGTCTGAGATACAGTGGATGCCAGATAAACATTAGATAATTTTTAAAATCTTATTTAAATGTTTTTATTTCAGTGGCTTTTGGGATACAAGTAGCTTTTGAATACATGGATGAATTATATAGTGGTGAATTATGAGGTTTAGTGCACCTGTCACCTGAGTAGTATACATTGTTTGTAATATGTAGTTTTTAAATCCCACACTCCACTTCTCTCCTCCCTCTGGTGAATCTTCAAAGTCCCTTATATGAATCTATATGTCTTTGTGTGCACATAGCTTATCTCCCACTTATATGTGAGAACATATGGTATTTGGTTTTCCTTTCCTGAGTCACTTCACTTAGAACAATGACCTCCAGCTCCATCCAAGTTGCTGCAAAATGTAGTATTTTGTTCCTTTTATCACTGAGTAGCATTCCATGGTATATATATACCACATTTCCTTTCTCCACTCATTGGTCGATGGGCACTTAGGTTGGTTCCATATCTTTACAATTATAAATTGTGCGGCAATAAACATGTGTGCATGTGTCTTTGTTATACAATGACCTCTTTTCCTTTGGGAAGATAGTCAGCAGTGGAATTGCTGGATCAAATGGTATATCTACTGTTAGCTCTTTAAGGAATCTCCATACTGTTTTCCAGAGAGGCAGTGGTCATTTACTTTCCCATCAGCAGTATACAAGCATTCCCTTTTCATCACATCTATGCCAACATCTATTGGGTTTTGACTTTTTAACAATGGCCACTCTAGCAGGAATAAAGTGGAATCTCATTGTAGTTTTAATTTGCATTCCCTGATGATTAGTGATGTTGAAAATGTTTTCACACATTTGTTGGTCATTTGTATATTTTCTTGGAGAAATGATTTGTCATGTCATTTTGCCTACTTTTTGATGGGATTTTTTTTTTTTTTCCTTGCTGATTTGTTTGAGTTCCTTGTAGTTTCTGGATACTAGTCTTTTGTTGGATGCATAGTATGCAAATATATTCTCCCATTCTGTAAGATGTTTATTTACTCAGATGATCTTTTTTTGTTTGTTTTGCTGTGCAGATGCTTTTTAGTTTAGTTAGGTCCCATTTATCTACTTTTGTTTTTGTTGCATTAGCTTTTGAGGACTTCATGATGAATTGTTTTTCTAGGCATGTCCAGAAAAGTTTTTTCCAAGGCTATCTTCTATAATTGTTATGGTTTCAGATATTAGATTTAAGTATTTGATACATCTTGAGTTGTTTTTATTAGATGAGAGGAATCCAATTTCCTTCTTCTACATGTGGCTAACCAGATTTCCCACCACTATTTACTAAATAGGGTGTCCTTTCCCCAGTTTATATTCTTGTATGCTTTATTGAAGATCAGTGGGCTGTATTTGGCTTTATTTCTGGGTTCTGTATTCTGTTCCACTTGTCTGTATGCCTCCTTTTACACCAGTATCATGCTGTTTTGGTAAGTTTAGCCTTGAAGTATAATTTGAAGTCTGGTAACATTATGTCTCTAGGTTTGTTCTTTATGCTTACGATTGCTTTGGTTAATCCCGCTCTTTTTTTTATCCCATATTAATTTTAGGATTTTTTTTTCCTAATTCTGTGAAGAATGATGTTGGTATTTTGATGGAAATTGCATTCAATCTGTACATTGCTTTGGGCAGCATGGTCATTTTCACAATATTGATTCTTCCCATCCATGGGCATGGGATGTGTTTCCATTTGTTTGTGCCATCTATGATTTCTCTCAGTAGTGTTTTTTAGTTCTCCTCATACAGATCTTTTAACTCCTTGGTTAAGTAAATTTCTAGGTATTTTATTTTATTTTATTTTTATTTTTATTTTTTAATTTTTGCAGCCATTGTAAAAGAGATTGTGTTCTTCATTTGGTCCTCAGTTTGGCCATTGCTGGTGTATAGCAGATTTATGGACCTTGATTTTGTAACCTGAGACTTCACTAAATTTATTTGTCAAATCTTGGAGTTTTTGGAAAATGTCTTTAGGGTTTTCTAGGTAAAAAAATCACATAATCCATGAGCAGTAATAGTTTGACTTCCTCTTTTCCCATTTGGATTCTCTTTATTTCCTTCTCTTGCTTGATTACTCTGGCTAGGACTTCTAGCACTATGTTGAATAAAGAGATGCAAGTGAGCATCTTTATCTTGTTCCAGTTCTCAGGAAGAATGTTTTCAACTTTTCCCCATTCAGTATGATGTTGGCAGTGGGTTTCTCATATATGGCTTTTACTATTTTGAGGTAAGTCCCTTCTGTGCCTAGTTTGTTGAGGGTTTTTATTTTAAACGGATGCTGGATTTTATTGAATGCTTTTTCTGCATCTATTGAGATGATCATATGGTTTTTGTTTTTAGTTCTGTTTATGTGAGGTATCACATTTATTGACTTGCGTATGTTAAGCCATCCCTGCATCCCTGGGATGAAACCCACCTGATCATGATGTATTATTTTTCTGATGTGCTATTCGATTGGGTTAGCTGGTATTTTGTTGAGGATATCTGCATCTATGTTCATCCTAGGTATTCGTCTGAAGTTTTCCTTCTTTTATATGTTCTTTTCTGGTTTGGGTAACAGGGTGATACTGGTTTCAAATAATGATTTAGGGGGGGATTCCCTCTTTGTCCATCTTTTGGAATAGTTTCAGTACAATTGGTACTAATTCTTCTTTGAATGTCTAGTAGAATTCACCTGTGAATCCATCTGGGCCTGTGCTCTTTTTTGATGGCAATTTTTTAATTACTTATTCAATCTCACTGCTTGTTATTGGTCTGCACAGGATTTTTATTTCTGCCTGACTTAATATAGGAGGGTTGTATGTTTCCATGAATTTGTCCACTTCTTTTAGTGTTCTACTTTGTGCATAGAGATGTTCATGGTAGTCACAAATAGTCTTTATTATTGATGTGGTATCAGTGGTAACTTCTCCAGTTTCATTTCTAATTGAGCTTATTTGAACGTTTTCTTGGTTAATATAGCTAATGGCTTATCAATTATTTTTATCTCTTCAAAGAACCAGATTTCTGATTTATCTTTTGTGTGTTATCTGTTTTAATTTCACGTATTTCTGCTCTGATACATGTTATTTGTTTTCTTCTGCTAGCTTTGGGTTTAGTTTGTCCTTATTTCCATAGTTCATTGAAGTACAGCATTAGATTGTCAATTTGTGATCCTTTAGACTTTTTAATGTCAGCATTTAGTGCTATAAACTTTCTTCTTAGCTCTGCTTTTGCTGGATCCCAGAGGATTTGATAACTTGTGACAGTAGTATTACTCATTTCAAAGAATTTTAAAATTTTCATTTCATTGCTAACCACAAAATCATTCAGGAGCAGATCATTTAATTTTCACGTACTTCTTTTGTCTTGGAGGTTCCTTTTAAAGTAGATGTCTAGATTTATCTCTTTATGTACTTGATATGATTTCTATTTTTAAAATTCATTGAGACTTGTTTTGTGGCCTATCATATAGTTAAGAGAATGTTCTGTGTCATGATAAAAACAATGTATATTCTGCTGTCCTTAGGTAGAATGTTATGTAAATATCTGTTAAGTTCATTTATTTTAGAGTGCACGTTAGTCTATTGCTTCTTTGACTTTTTGTGCTAATGATCTGACTAGCACTATCAGTAGTATATTGAAGTCCTCCACTATTATTGTGTTGCTGTTGATCTCATTTCTTAGGTCTAGTAGTAATCATTTTATAAATCTGGAAGCTCCAATGTTAGGTGCATAGGAATTTAGAATTGTAATGTCTTCTTGTTGGACTGATTCTTTCATCAGTATAAAATGACATTCTTTGTCTTTTTTTCCTGTTGTTGCTTTGAGGCCTGTTTTACCTGATATAAGAATAGCTACTCCTGCCTGCGTTTGGTATTCATTTGCATGGAATCTGTTTTTCTACCCCTTGATCTTGAGTTTATATGAATCTTTCTTTGTTAGCTGAGTCTCTTGAAGACAGCAGGTATTTGGTTTGTGATTTTTAATCCATTCTAACAACTTATATTTCATAAGTGGAGTATTTAGGCCAATTATATTCAACAATGTTATTAAGATGTGAGGTGTTCTTCAATTAATCCTGTTCATTGTTACCTACATACTAATTTTTTTCTTTGTGTAATTGTTTTATAGGCCCTCTGAGTTTTATACTTTCAAAAAGTTATATTTTGGTACATATCAGACTTTTACGTCAAGATTTATAACTTCTTAGAATTTTTTGTAAGGGCACTGTGATAGTGACAAATTCTCTCATCATTTATTTATCTGAAAATAATTTTATTTCTCCTTCATTTATGAAACTTAACTTTTCTGGATATAAAACTATTCACTTACAGTTATTCTGTATGAAGCAGACTAAGGATAAGACCCCACTTTCTTCTGGCTTCTAAGGTTTGTGCTGAGAAGACTGCTGTTAGTCTGATAGGTTTTCCTTTGTAAGTTATCTAATGCTTTTGTCTCATTGCTCTTAGAATTTTTTCCTTCATATTGACTTTACATAGCTTGATAACTATATTCTTTGGTGATGACTTTTTTGCAACTAATCTCCCAGGAGTTCTGTGCACTTTTTGTATTTGGATATTTAAATCTCTAGCAAGGCCAGGAAAGTTTATCTCAATCATTTCCTCAAATAAATTTTCCAAAAGTTTTACTTTCTCTTCTCCTTCAGGAATAGCAATTATTCTTAGGTTTGGCCATCCTGCAAATTCTTGGAGACTTTGTTCATTTCTTTTGATTCTTTTTTTAATTTTTATCTGATTGGGTTAATTAAAAAGCCCTGTCTTTGAGCGCTGACATTCTTTTATTTGTTCTACTTGATTGTTAAAACTTCCAATACATCTTGTAATTAATTTCATTTCCAGCAGTTCTGATTGGTTTTTCTTTATGACATCTATCTTTTTAGAAAAATTTTCTTTCATTTTCTGGTTTAAATTTATGTGTGTATATATATATATATATATATATATAGGCTTTCATCTTTCTCTGGTATCTTCTTGAGTGGCTTAATAATCAACCTTTTGAATTCTTTTTATCTGGTATTTCAATGATTTAATCTTGGTTTGGATTGACTGCTGGAGGGCTAAGGTTGATCTTTTGGGGGTGCTACAGATCTGTGTTTTGTCATATTATGAAAATTATGTTTCTGGTTCCTTCTCATTTACATAGACTTCTTCTTATTTTTGAAATTATTTCTTTTTTGATGGTGTTTTTTATTATTCCTTTTTCCCCTTAATTATATGACTTTTATATTTATAGTTTATTGTAGCCTCATTCAGCTCTTGGTGCTTTTAGGTTTGAAGACTTCACATAAGTTCTCTTGAAGCTTATCTCATTCTCCCATGGTATGTATTTTTTATATATTTATTTTTTCCCTAGTATTTTATTTACTGGAATGAATAGTTCAGGATTCAGGCCTAAATATCTGGAGATGTCCTCAAGTAGTAACTGGTTATAGCTAAAGCTGGTGGGTGAATGTAATACCCAATGATGGGCAGAAGTCCCAGCTTTGACAGAGGTGGTTAGAGAATCTATCAGTGAAATGCACTGAAATCTTATCAGAGGGAAGAGTAGGAGCCATCTCAGTTCCCTTGCCAGGTCAGCAGGAAACCTATCCACTTCCCAGAAACACTCCTGACCCAATGTTCCAGCTATTCAGATCAGACAGCCACCTCTTTTCATCTGCTGGATATTTATGTTCCAAGCAGAGAGGAATTGTGACATTTCCCCTTCTGCAAGCCTGAACCTGGAGGGTGCACTTGTTGTGGGGATGTAATCACCACAGTCCAGAAAGGCTGTCTATATATGCACCCATGCTTCCTGTTACATATATATATATGCATATATATGTATATATGTGTGTATATATGTATATGCATATGCTTGTATATATCTATATATGCATATATATGCTTATCTATCTATCTACTTCCTGTGGGAGAAGCCCCAGCTGTGTCTGTAGTGGTGGATGGAAGGCAAAATAAGTCACCTTCTCCAAGACTGCAGAGAAGCACCAGCGCTGCCTGACTCTTGCGGTAGAGCTGCAGATTCTCCTTGCTGAACTCTGTACTACACCTGTGACTCTGTTGAAAAAAACTTCCCACCAGCTGAAAGATTTGGGACTCAATGACTGCCATCTGGATTCTTTCATCCTATAGGGTGTTCTCTTGATGTATTGATCCCTAGGAGTAGGGATCCCCGAGAGCCAAGCTACTGTGAATACTGCTGCTACTCTGGGTCTAGCTGCCCAGTGGGGTTGCCACACTCCAGGTTGTTGCTGGGGAATGTCTGCAAGGGATCCACTGATGTGGACGGTCATCAAGTCTCCCAACAGCAGCTCTGATGGGTGTGGCAGGGGAGTGATATAGACTCTGAGATTCCTTAATTAGAGATAGCCTTAGTGTGTTGGCTTTCTCAAGTGCCAGTTTTGATAGTAATGAACTTGTCATGTGAACAGGCTTCAGACCTTCTCATTAGCCAGGGTGGAGTGGGCAATGGTAATAACAAAGGCCATACACAATTTTTATCCTTCCTAAGTGCTATGTTATTTTTACCTGGAGATGCTGTAATGGACTGTGTCAGTTGGCCTCTGGCCAAGAGGTGGTACTTGCACCTTCCTACTGCAGCTGGAAAAGTGCCAGCTGCAGTGGTAATGGTAGGATATATACTTGCCTTATGTTATCCAGGGGAGATACTCTTGTTTCTCAGGTGATGGGCAGAGACATAAAGCTTCCAAAAGATTCTGTTCTTTTTGTTGAGCTACCAGAGAAGGTAGAGGAACAAAGTTATGTGGGGGCTGGGCCAGGCAAGTCTGTACTCTGGCTCCCAACATGTGAGTCAAGCAGTGTCCCCTCTGGGAGTTGAGAGGTGTTTCTCTGGCCTCTGCTGCAGAGAAAATGTTGCAGAGGGATTGGGATGTAGCAGGTGCCAGTAACCCCCAACCAGCACTCATGTACTTGGTAAGGCAGATCTCACATCTGCAGTATTCTGCTAGTAGCAGTGAGTTAAGTTCCAGGTCATCTATGATTAGAACTCAAAACTGCCCCAAGACATAAGCCTTCCTCTGGAAGTAGCTACCCTAGCTTTCAGGTCACACTCCTCCCAGTCTGCCCACAAAGCTGGGGCACCCAACTCTTGCACTCATGACTACAACACACTTCCCACTCACACCACCCCCCAATTCAGTTCTGACCAAGGGACTTCATCCTCCCATGAGGTCATATTGCAAAATTCAGGTGGAAGGTTCTTTTAACCTATGACCACTGCCTGAGTTAGCTGGTAGACTTCCGTGAAGTCCCCTGTGAGGTAGAATAAGAAATAGCTTCCCTTGGTCCATGCTGAAGACTAGGAATGCACACAAGGCTCTTCTCATTGTTGTTTCTCCTTTTATATTCCTCACCACTCCCTATATCATTGTCAGCACTGGGTAAGGGTAAGATTGAAGGCCTTCCCCTGTGACTTGGATTCCTTCCTTTTTTTTTTTTTTTTTTTGAGACGGAATCTCTCTCTGTTGCCCAGGCTGGAGTGCAGTGGCATGATCTTGGCTCACTGCAAGCTCTGCCTCCTGGGTTCACGCCATTCTCCTGCCTCAGCCTCCCGAGTAGCTGGGACTACAGGTGCCTGCCAACACATCTGGCTAACTTTTTTGTATTTTTAGTAGAGACGGAGTTTCACCATGTTAGCCAGGATGGTCTCGATCTCCTGACCTCGTGATCTGTACGCCTTGGCCTCCCAAAGTGCTGGGATTACAGGCGTGAGCCACCACGCCCAGCCAGTGACTTGGATTTCTAGGTTCCCCAGTGGAGGTATATATCCTGGAGGCAGTCTCTCCCAACTCACACTCTGAGGACTTACAGTTATTTGCCTGACTCATGGTGTAGGCTGCAGCCCACTGCTTCTTTCAAAGGGTCTTTGGATTATTTCAGCTTTCCTGTTAAGTCCCTGTATTGCTTCTTAAAAAAAAACTCACAATGTGAATCTCTACACACTCTTTTTGTCTTTTTAAGTGGGAGAGGCATGCTAACACTGCTTCTAGTCTGTCATCTTAGGGAAAAAAGAAATAATTTGAATTTGAATCTTGATGAAACTCATTTTCCCATTCTTCTCACCTGGATAAGCATGATCAGGCTCTGGATTTGGGCTGAAGTCCCATAGGTCTTGCCTGGGGTAAGAATTAACTGAAATGTGTCCCTGGATAAAAGGTGTGAAGCTAAGGCAGGAGAGAAAATAAAAAGTAAGTGAGATTAAGAGAGACCAAGAGAGCTAATATCTTGGTATCAGATAAAGGGAGAGACTTCAAAATCAGTAGAGCAAGAAAGAAGATTTTGATGGTGAAGAGAGAGAAGAGAGATTTCATAGTTTGCTGGACACATAACTATATAACTGCCTGAACTTTTAAGGCACTGGAGTGAGGCAGACACCATCGACCAAAGAGTTAACCAGTTCTTGTCCATTAGACAGCTGTTAGGGAATAGGAGGGACCCCCTGATTAACATACAGTTTTTTCCAAGGAAGTAGATGGATGTGAGAATTTCCTTCATCACCACCAAGAAGGAAATAGTATTGGAAGACACCTCCAGGCTTCTTCTATTTTCATTAAATTTCTCCCATTCATGAAGGAAGAATGATATGTCTGAATGATGAAATTGGAGCAGAGGTAAACTGTGTCCTGGCCTTTCAGATCTTGCTATTAATAGTCTAATTTCATTACCACTACCACTCCCCACTAATCTAATCTGCTAGAAATGAGTCATAGATGGGAACGCAGACTGGAACAGGAAGGTTTTCTGATGCTGTTCAAAGTATGCACAGGTCATTCTTTTCCATGGGAGAAAAAAAAATGGACCACAAAGGATTAGGATAAATGTCTTTTCTCAAAAAGAACCAATATTAAATTATGTTCCTGGATGTCACATATAGCTAAAACCTTGAATTCCCATCCAGTTCCATATTTCTAAAATACTGATGGTAAAATATAAATTATCTACTAAATACGCTAAAACTAATAGGATTTGAGTGGACTGGAGACAGGCTAGAAATTAATTTTGAAATTTTCAAAAGATGCCTATTTATCTTTCTGTGTACTAATCTATAGAGACATTTTCTATGCTCATATTTTCTAAAAATAATGTCATTTTCACAAATAGATGCCAGAGAACAAATTGATCAAAGACTAACAATACAAAGAATGGATAATTATAAATGCACCTTATTGGGGTGAGTGGGTTGGTGTCATGAGACTTGTATTAGATCCAACTTAATTAGCAGCTTGACTTTCTCTTAGAGTAGTGTAAATAGTACAGGAAATTTGTAAATTAGGCCAACTTGAGAGATTTAGCACATTCTAAGAGAAATAGAAAAATTGATTAGAAAAGGAAGTGAGAAAATTACTACAGAACAAAGATATTAAATTTAAATATTCAATGGACAGCATAGAATGTAAGACCAATTGTTTTAACAGATCAAGAATTTTACTCTAAAACAATTGTCGAAGATTACTCTTTATGGCAAATGTGGCCTTTAACTTATGAGCATTTCACAAAATTCTACATGACTAAAACTTTCTCATTCTAATAGTTTCTTTTAACAGATTAACTGAGATATAACTCACATTCTATAAAATTTTCTCAGTATGCAAATTGTTTTTTAGCATATTTACAAAATTATAAAAACATTACCACAATCGACTTTTACACTATTTTCATCACCCCTAAAAGAAACCCTGGAAACCTTTAATCCATTTTCTGTTTCTGTGGATTTGCCTATTTTGAACATTTCACATAAAGAAATCGTATGATATTTAGTGTTTTGTGGTTCATTTATTTCACTTAGCACACTGTTCTCAAGGTTTATCCATGTTGTAGTATATTACCCATGTTTTATTCCATTTTATTGACAAGTAATGTTTCATTTTATTAATGTACCAAATATTATTTTATCCATTTATCAGCCAATGAACAATTGGATAGTTTCTGTGCTTTCGCTATTATAAGTAGGCTGCTATGAATATCTGTGCCCAAGTTTCTGGGTGGATACATGCTGTGATTTCTCTTGGATATATGCTTAGGAGTAGAATTGCTGCATCATGTGGCAACTCCATGATAACATTTGAAGAACTGCCAAACTGGTTTCTAAAATAGCAGCACAATATTACATTTTCAATAGCAATGCATGAGACATCTAATTTCTCCACATCCTCATCCACACTTTTTATTGCTTTTTTTTTTATTATAACCATCCTAGTGGTTATGAAAAAGTTCTCTTATTGTGGTTTTGATTTGCCTTTCTCTGATGACTAGTGATGTTCAGCATGTTTTCCTGTCTTTGTTTGCCATTTGTATATATTTTGGGAGAAATTTTTATTTATATCCTCTTTACTCACTTTTTATTATGGAGTTACAATGTGTCCTTATATCGTTGACACAAACCTCTTATCAGGTGACTTGAAAATGCTTTCTCCCATTCTGTGGTCTGTCTGTTCACTTGCTTGATGGCATTGTTTGCAGCTCAAAAGTTTTACATTTTAAAGTACAACACAACTAATTTTTTGTTGTTGTTGTTCCTTGTCCTTTTGGTGTCACTTACAGGAACCAACATGCCTAACATCAGGCCATAAAGATTTACCCTACATTTTTTTTCATAGTGTTTTATAGTTTAGCCCACACATTTAGGTCTTAGATCAATTTTGAGTTTCTTTTTTGCTTGGCATGGGTTGGAGTCCAACTTACTCTTTATCAGGTGTTTACCCTGCTGTTCCAGTACTGTTTGTTGAATATTTTTTTCTCATTGAATTGTCTTAGTACGCTTGTCAAAAATCAATTGACCATAAATGTAAAGGGTTACTTCTGGAATTGCAATTCTATCTCATTTCTCTCTCTCTCCCTTTATAAATATATAAATTATTGATATATATGTATATATATGTATTATGTATATACTATATGCATATACATATCAATGAGGTGGAATATACCACTGAGATAACAAGGATAATGACTAAGAATTGGATTTTAAAAATGCATATATTTATTCTTATGCCAGTGCACATTGTATTGATTACTGTAGTTTTTTTCTAAGTTTTGAAATCAGAAAATGAGAATGTCTAATTTTCTTCTCCCTTTTCTAGATTTATTTAAATATTCTGAGTCCCTTACATTTTTATGTATTTGGGAATTAGATTGTTAATATTAGTAAAATATAAAGAAAACAGATTTTTATGGGATTGTGTTGAATTTGCAGATAAATATGGGGAGGAATGCCATCTTAACAATTTATAATCTTCCAGTTTATCAACACAGCAGATTTTTCATTCATTTAAATGTTCTTTGGAATTTTTCAACAATGTTTTAAAATTTCAATGTATAAGTCTTGAAATTTTTTGTTAAGCGTATCCCTAAATATTTTATCCTTTTTTATACTTTTAAAAACAGAACTATTTTTTTATTTTGTTTTTAGACTGTTCATTGATACTTGCATTTTGACCTTGATCTTGCATCCTACACTATTTCTAAATTTGTTTTTTAAGTCAAAAGTCTTTCTGTGGGTTTCTTAGAATTTTCTAAATATACAATCATGTCATTTCCAAATACGTTTACATTTTAATTTTCAATTTAGATGCTTTTTATTTATTTTTCTTGTCAAATTGTCCTGCGTACTGAGTTGAACAGTTCACCACTACCCAAAAGAAAAAATGTATATATCCACCCCACTATCTCATAATATGATCTTATTTGGAAATAAGGTCTTTGCAAATGTAATTGGTTAAGTAAGATGAAGTCATACTTCATTAGGGCGAATGCTAGATCTAATGACCAGTATTCTTATTAAGAGGCTATGTGAAGAAACACAAACACTCACAGAGGAAATATGACCATGTGAAGATGGCGGCAGAAATTTGAATCATGCAGGTACAAGCCAAGGAAGCCAAGGATTTCCAGCAACCACCAGAAGATAGGAGAGAAAAGGAAGGAACCTCTCTTAGAGTTTTCAGAGAAAGTATGGCCTTACCAACACCTTAATTTCTGACTTCCTATTTCTGTGACTGGAGGAGAACGCACTCATTATTTTGGCCACTCAGTTTGTGAAACTGTTATAACAGTTTGAGAAACTAATCTAGATTTTGATACTGAGAAGCAGGAGCTGCTGTATCAACTACCTAAAAATATGAAATGGCTTTAGAATTGGGCAGAGGCTAAAGTACTTGATAGAAAAAGCCCAGATTAGTTAGATAAATGGCCGGTGGATATTGTTAAAGATGATTAAAAATGTTTAAAAATGTTAAATGTGATTCTGGTAAGAACTGAGATAGATGTGAGGAGCACATTAGAAGAATTTTCTATCACTTTAGAGGATGCATATACCATGAACAGAATGTTGATAGAAATATGAACATCAAAGATGCTTCTGGTGAGGTCACACAAGAAAATGAGCAGTGAGAAACATGATAATGCAAATTGGAAACTGGAGAAAAGACAATGATGTTTATAAAGTGGCAAAAATGTTGGCTTAATTGTGTTATACTGTTGAATGGAAAGTCAGACTTATAAGTGAGGAATCTGGGTATTTATCTGAGGAGATTTCCAAGCCAATTAGGGAGAGTGTTGCCTGATTTCTCTTTGCTACTTACAGTAAAATATGAGATAAAAGAGATAAATTTAGGTAGGATATGTTACAGGGAAGAAAAGGCTTGATGATTTGGAAAATCTTCAGCCTATCCATATTGTAAAAGTTGCAGACTTCCTGGAGATAACACTAAGGTTATGGCTGTACAATATTTTCCTGAAGACATTAGGCATGTGATTATAGAGTCAATAACCAATACCAGTAAAAGTCAGGAATAGAGATGGGTCTACATAGAAAGGATCTCTGGAGAGTCGTCATGTGTAATGGTGTGGATCACTTTTACATTCCCAGAAGGCTGGAAGAGATTTTGAGAATAACAGCAGAAACAAACCCACCTTGAAGATAATAGATTGGAAATAGGGAAATATGGAGGGTTATCAGACTTCTAGGATCTGCAAACATAGAATGGGCTATTCAGAAAGCAGGGTTGCCACTGCCTTGCAGGTCTTAGAGGGTAAAACTGCCACCTCAGTTACAGAAGGTAGGATTGCTGCTCTGGCCCCCAGGACAGATCATGAAGCCACAGAAGATTGTTCTTAGGTCTTGAAACCTCATAAAAATTTTCTTGCTGGGTTGTGGACTTACTTTAATACTAGTTACTCCCTTATTCCTTCAAATTTTCTTGCTTGTATTATGTAAATGACATCTGTGTCTCTTCCTCCATTGTATTTTGGAAATAGAGAAATTGTTTTTCAGTTTCACAGGCCCACAGGTAGAGAAAAATTTTATCCCAGGAGAGATCAAACCCAGGGCTTCATCCCTACATGTTTTGGATGACTTAGATGAGATTTTGAAACTCTGAGTTGATAATTAAGTGAGATTTTGGACTTAGAGTTAATGTTTAAATGGGTTAAAATGAGTATGTTGGGATGGGATTAGTGTATTTGACAGGTGGAATGTGGATGAATTGATGGGGTGCAGAGGGTGTACTGTTTGGATTAAATACCATCTCCCCAAAATTCATGATCACAGAGATCCTTAGAAAATGAAATGATGTGGAAATACAGTGTTTTTAGATTTAATTAGTTAAGAAGAGATCATACTATATTAGGGTAGACCCTAAATCCAATGACTATTGTTCTTATAATTAGCCCATGTGAAGAAAACAAACACACACACAGAAGTTTGCCAGTAAAGAAGGAGACAGAAATTGAAGTGATGCATCTACATGTCACTGAAGCCATGGATTGTCAGCAAACATTGGAAGCTAGGAAGAGGCAAGATAGGATTCTCCCCCAGAAACCTTCAGATAAGACATGGTCCTGCTAACATCTTGACTTGATGCCTCCAGGTCTGTGAGAAAATAAATTTCTACTACTTTTTATTAATAGATCTTAATTGTATTTATTTATTTATTTATTTATTTATTTATATTATGCTTTAAGTTCTGGGGTACACTTGCAGAATGTGCAGGTTTGTTATATAATAAACACGTGCCATGGTGGTTTGCTGCACCCATCAACCCGTCATCTACATTAGATATTTCTCTTAATGCTATCCCTCCCCTGACTCCCCACACCCCCCACCCCTGACAGGCCCTGACGTGTGATGTTCCCCTCCCTATGTCCATGTGTTCTCACTGCTCAGCTCCCACTTATGAGTGAGAAGATGTGGTGTTTGGTTTTCTGTTCCTGTGTTAGCTTGCTGAGAATGATGGTTTCCACCTTCATCCATGTCCCTGTAAAGGACATGAACTCATCCTTTTTTATTGTTGCATAGCATTCTATGGTATATATGTGCCACATTTTTTTATCCAGTCTATCATTGATGGGCAGTTTGGTTGGTTCCAAGCCTTTGCTATTGTGAACAGTGCTGCAATAAACATACATGTGCATGTGTCTTATAGTAGAGTGATTTATAATCCTTTGGGTATATAGCCAATAATGAGATTGCTGGGTCTAATGGTATTTCTGGTTCTAGATCCTTGAGGAAGCACCACACTGTCTTCCACAATGGTTGATTTAATTTACACTCCCACCAACAGTATAAAAGAGTTCCTATTTCATATGGAACAAAAAAAGAGCCTACATAGCCAAAACAATCCTAAGCAAAAAGAACAAAGCTGGAGGCATCATGCTACCTGACTTCAAATAATACTACAGGTCTATACTAACCAAAACAGCATGATACTGGTACCAAAACTGATACATAGACCAATGGAACAGAACAGAGGCCTCAGAAATAGCACCACACATCTACAACCATCTGATCTTTGATAAACATGACAAAAACAAGCAATGTGGAAAGGATTCCTTATTTAATAAACGATGTTGGGAAAACTGGCTAGCCATATGCAGAAAACTGAAACTGGACCCCTTCCTTACACCTTATACAAAATTAACTCAAGATGGATTGAAGATTTAAACGTAAGACCTAAAACCATGAAAACCCTAGAAGAAAACCTAGGCAATACCATTCAGGAAATAAGCATGGGCAAAGACGTCATGACTATAACACCAAAAGCAATGGCAACAAAAGTCAACATTGACAAATGGGTTCTAATCAAACAAAAGAGCTTCTGTGCAACAAAAGAAACTATCATCAGGGTGAACAGGCAACCTACAGAATGGGAGGACGTTTTTGCAATCTATCCATCTGACAAAGGGCTACATCCAGTATCTTCAAAGAACTTAAACAAATTTACTAGAACAAAACAGCCCCATCAAAAAGTGGGTGGAGGATATGAATAGACACTTTTCAAAAGAAGACATTTATGCAGCCAAGAAACATGAAAAATAATTCCACTACTTTAAACCACCCCGTTTGTGGTGGTTACAGCAACTTCGAAAACATGTATTCCATAGAGAAACAGTGGACTTTGCAACCAGATTGACCTGAGCTGGAATCCAGCAATCTGTCACAAATTAGTTGTCTGTCACTGAGAAAATCATTTTAAAAATTTGGTGTCTTTTTAAATTTGTGAAATAGGGAAGGAAAAACCAAACACTGTGCAGTTTTTAATGGGTAATTTTTATAACCAGTATTTGTAAATTAAAATCTTATTAAACATCTTTGTTACAATTCTCTTTATTAAGTGAAACAATGTGCTATAGGAGCTTATACCTCAAGAAAAATCCTCAAGTCAGATACCCTGTTGAGAGAAATATCATAGACAGCTAACATATCAGTTTACATCCTTAAAATGTTTTGACTGAATTTAGATTATTCTCCTTGATTATGAATAGCTCCCTACTTTGGATAAAGAAGTATAATTTGGACTGTCTCTGTAGGGACAAGTACTACACTTACTAAATATCCACTCCATTACATATCCCATTCTTTGGTTAGCCCACCACTCTTCCCACCATTCCGGGATTATAAAAATGACATCTCTCTACTCATGAACAGAGTTCATTCTACATCAGTTAAAACTGCAGAACGTCTCTGACCATCCCAGAATGGTACATACCCAACGTTATAGAAGGATAGACTCTGTTCTGCTGCTAATGGCTGTTTATATTCTCCTGTCAAAATGGTAGTCCTTAGGATGAACAGCTAGGTAACATGAGGTAGAACAGGCTTTTAAAAGCTTTTAACAGATGAGTACCTTGCCTGTTTGTAACCTATGTAGGATCAATAAAAACTTCTCACACGCATGCGTGCTCAGGCACATACATATACATGTTCACCCCCCGCCACACACACATACACAAATTATGCATTTAAAATTGAATCCAGCAAAATATGCACTACTTATAAAAACTTTATATTTTGATCTGAAATGTCATGCTAGAGTATAAGAAAGTCAGGAATGAGGAATACATCATCACTCATCGTTTTTTCGTGATCTACATAGGTATTATTCCCTGATGTTTTTCACCGTATTTGCAAGATAATCACTTTTTATTCTTTTTGCATTTTGGGGGAAAACCAGAGTGAGACAAAAAGATACTGGCCTTGACCAAAACACATGCTTTGTATTTATCAAAGTTTTCAGTGATACCCTCATGCAGTCTACTGATGATTCATTTTAAAGCTATTCCTGGTTCTATTCATTTCTGCTTTTAACCCAAAATATCTTAAGCAGACCACGTTGGACTACCTGATTCCTTCCATCTTGGGTTGGAGGAGTTAGGAAATAGCAGTTCTCGTATTTTGTTCTTTCCCCACTTTGGAAATTAATTCCAAGTTTATTTAAGGGAAAGCAAAAAAAGAAGAGATGCATAATTTTTCCCCTTACAGGCTAACAAAGATGCAGGGTTTTCGCTAATTGAGGATTCAGAGTGAAGACTCTGTGGTGTCATGAGGTGTCATACATACAGGAAACACAAGTGGCAGCTGGTTGCTGTTGAGGTAGCTAAATGTGAAAACTCACTAATTAGAGAAATGCAAATTGCAAAGATGTATTTTGCTACACCTTCGATCTATGTTGAAGCAATCAGCAAAGGAGGATCCTGAAAGTGCCCCCCTTTTGGAGGAATCTTGGAGCCAACATGTCGTTCATTTACAGTTATTGACACGCACTGAAGTAGCAGCTACTGCTCTACATACAGAGAGCTTTAAATTGTGAGCAAAGACAGAACTCTGTTAGACCATTAACGTGAGTGATTTACTTGTGAAACCATTTGAAGTCACAGAATCCCCTATGCTACTGTTGTCTGTCCTGCCTTTGGTTCAGTCTCTAGTAGTTCAAGAAGTACAGTGTCCTGGGTAAGATAGGGCAGGAAATAGGTTAAATATAAGTGTAGTCATTTAACTTCTGACCAACTGACTATGAGGAAAATGAAGAAAAAGGGATAAAACTATGGCTAGAGACATGAGCAAATTTAAATGTTCATTTCTTTTTACCAAGTGAACTGTAGATCTTTTTCCCTCACTGAATTAATGGATTTTTAATGAAATTAAATTAATTGGCTTATAGTTTTAACATAATGCTGCCTAAATATCTGCCTTCCTATGCTAAGGACCTAGCTTAGATTAATTGATTATCAGGTCAGTGGCTCCTAATTTCAAGTTTGTGTATTCCATGGATATATTTAAGTTGACAGAGGAAAATCTATAAATACTCCAGGACTCTAGGAAATAGTGTTTGTTAAAATGCATGTGTACAGTTTTCTAAAGAAAATGTGTATGACTTCCAATATATATTTTTATAAGGTCCCTATCCTAGCCTCCAAATTTAAGAAAAGTGCTATTACAGTCTTATCACTAATATAGTTTAGGCAGTCCTTAATAAATGTGTAT
Organism: Macaca fascicularis; assembly: GCF_037993035.2. Lineage (NCBI taxonomy): Eukaryota > Metazoa > Chordata > Mammalia > Primates > Cercopithecidae > Macaca > Macaca fascicularis. The sequence goes on along the minus strand of NC_088388.1, from coordinate 90,364,425 downwards.
ATCCGTTTCTACCCAACTGTATTTACATTTATTTCTGATATAGGGTTTGGTGGAGGTCACTTTATTTTCAATATATCAGAAACATAGATATCAGACTTCTTGATGTTTACATAGCCCTTAATGCTTTAACCCATATTTCCTTCTAGTATAGAAATTTCAGGTCTCTGCTATTGATGCTGCATCCTGCAGGTTTATTCTCTTTGCCCTAGGATGCCGGATCTGTGGGACTATCTTAGCTGTCCAAGCACAGACACATGAGAGAATTTAATGAAGGCCTTCCCTTGCTCTGGAGTAGGAAAATATTGCTCCCTCTTAGAGGTATTTATCTTGTTTTTGTTTCTTTTTCTCCATATTTGAACTGCACCAAATCCCAGAGTAGTAAGTGATTATTTAATTAGCACAAGTGGCCACAATCCTGAACCTAGAACTTTAAAGGCAGCTTCTTTCTAGTGGTTCTACCACTTCCTGACTCTTACTGTGACCCATTATTTATCCTGCTGTACTGATGTTACCGTATCTGAAAAGTGAGGGTAATAACTATGTCTTATTTTTTACATGGTTATTGAGAAGATTAAATGAGACATATCCAAAAACTGTTGTGAAACATAAGTGTTCTAAAAATGTTTGATTTTATTTTAAAATAGACTTTTGCCTGTTACAAAACAAAACAAAAAAGGTTAGAGAACAATTATTTGGGGTCCTTGATTTTTATTAACGAAATGACTCTTGAACCTATTTGGAAACTTGATTTTCTATGTACCTCTGCTTAAATAAAAATGCCTACCAAGTAATGGGAGAGTGGGTATACATATTCAATATTAGTGTTTGGGGGGCAAGGAAAGAAAGTTTTCTGATTTTACTTAGAAATTTTGTATATGTTGTGACGTTTATATTATGGACAAAGAAGTGTTACTTCCTAAGTTGATGTTTCTGATTCTACTTCTTGTGGATTTCAGGAGAAGTTAATCCTATAGCTTTGACCTCCAGAAAATGACTTTTTAAAAACTATCTATTTTAAGAATTGGGAGAGCATCGCAAGCCCAGTTCTTTGAATCCACCTCACAAAATACTGTACTCTAATTTGGAATAGACTCTTAGAGAGGCCCTTGTTGAGGAAAGAGGAAGTTTTCCCCAACTGTGAGTGGGCAGCAAATGGAAGCCACCTTACAAAGTGTGAGATTCCAACTCGCTAACTGGAAAAATGGGATTGGTGGTTGGTGCCTACTGAACACTTTCATTGGGCATAGTATAAGGATGTAAGAAAGCAAAGAAAGTTTCTTTTTAAATAAAATACTCACATCTTTGTCATATAACCAGAAAATATTGAAAGAAATTTGCTGCCTTTATTAGTTAAGAAGAAAGCAATAATTTAATGACCTCTCTTCTTCATAGTGTTACCTCAGTCTTTACCTTTATAAAATACAGACACCTAAACCTAATTAATTCAGAGGCTACTAATATATAATTTGCAATTTTGGGCCCAATCTGTTGTGAAGGTTATCTATACATTACATATGAGGAAAATAAATACTTCAGCATTTTATATGGTAAAATAATGACGCAAACCTTACATAACATTTTATACATTTCAAAAACGAGATCATATAAACTGCTTCTTTCCAGATAAGGATTAGTAACACTAGGCAATGTATCTTATACATACAAAGAGTCCAGACTGGAGTTTAACTTATCAATAGTTTATTTTCAATATGTGGAGTAATAAGAAAATTTCGTTTCTTAAAAAAAAAAAGTATTTCTTTTTTTTTTTTTACTTGTTAGACTGTGTTCCCTCCCTAAATTTTATTACTTGGGAAACTTTGAATACAGATATTTTATAAAAGAGACACAGGTAGAGAATAATTTAGTAAGTTTTATAAAAAACATATCAAGATAATGCTAAACAAAATTAAGCCTTAAATAATGACACAACACTTACCCCTTGAACCACTGTGAGTGTGTGTGTTTAAAGTAGAGCAACTCCAACAAAGAGCTACATACACTGCTTCTCTATTTATAAGCAAATTTTCATACTTTCTTTCTCATAATCTTACCAATAGCCTGATTTAAAAGGTAGGGAAGGGGAAGAAATGAACACTCAGAGGTTAAATGAATTGGTCAAGTCATATAGTCTCAAATTTGATAAGGATGATGCTCCAAATAAATTGTATCAATAGTGAATAACTTCAGTCATTTTAAGGGCATCAGTTTTTGGAGTCAAACATCTGTATTTAAATCTGTTCTACTTCTTTGTAGTGGTATAATCTTAGAGGAATCATTTATTCTCTCTGTGCCTCTGCTTTCTTGACTGTAAAAGAAGTTATTAATAATAAACTGATAAAGGTTGGGTATATTAATAAAATAACATAAGAACATTCCAAGCAGTGTGATATAGTGGAAAAAGCATTGCTATACTTTGGATTTGACCGATATACTTTGGATCTGACTTTCAGTCTAGCATTTGCTGATTTTTGTTTGTAACCTTAGGCAAATTTCTTCAGCTCTCTGTAAACACCTGTAAGGTGCATAATTACTTGGGCAAAGTAACTTACACAAGTGATATACAATATTTGGCATATGATCAGTAGTACATAAATATAGGTCTTTCTTATGCCAATAAGGTTGCCTATACTTCCTCACCTACAGTTTGTGATGGTGATATTCCATTATAAGTTGGTACAGAGAAGTGACATGGTACTCTTGCATTTTAATGTAATATTTACAGAAATAATTATTAAAACTCCAAACAATTCAAACAAATTAGCAAGAAAAACAATCACATCAAAAAGTGAGCTAAGGAAAGAATAGACAATTCTCAAAAGATAAACAAATGGCCAAGACACATATGAAAAACTGCTCAGCATCACTAATTATCAGGGAACTACAAATCAAAACCACAATGTGATACCCCCTTACTCCTGCAAGAATGGCCATAATCAAAAAATTTAGAAAAAACAGATGTTGGCCTGGATGTGGTGAACAGGGAACACTTCTACACTGCTGGTAGGAATATAAACTAGTACAACCACTATGGAAAACAGTGTGGAGATTCCTTAAAGACCTAAAAGTAGACCTACCACTTGATCCCAAAATCCCACTACTGGGTATCCACCTAGAGGAAAAAAAGTCATACATGCGAATAGGAACAGCTCCAGTCTGCAACTCCCAGCGTGACTGACGCAAAAGACTGGTGATTTCTGCATTTCCCATTGAGATACCTGGTTCATCTCATTGGGACTAGTTGGACAGTGGGTGCAACCCATGGAGTGTGAGCCAAAGCAGTGTGGGTCATCACCTCACCTGGGAAGCACAAGGGATCGGAGGATTTCCCTTTCCTAGCCAAGGGATGCCATGACAGACTGTAACTGGAAAATTGTGACACTCCTGCCCAAATACTGTGCTTTTCCAATGGTCTTAGCAAATGGCACACCAGGAGATTATATCCCATACCTGGCTTGGTGGGTCCCATGCCCACAGAGCCTTTCTCACTGCTAGTACAGTAGTCTGAGATTGACCTGCGAGACAACAGCCTGGTAGGAGGAGGGGCATCCGCCATTGCTGAGGCTTGAGCAGGTAAACAAAGTGGCTGGGGAAGCTCCAACTAGGCGGAGCCCACTGCAACGCTGCAAGACCTGCTGCCTTTGTAGACCCCACCTCTGGGGGCAGGGTGTAGCTGAACAAAAGGCAGCAGAAACTTCTGCAGACATAAATGTCCCTGTTGACAGCTCTGAAGAGAACAGTGGTTCTCCAAGCATGGTGGTTGAGCTCTGAGTATGGACAGACTGCGTACTCAAGTGGGTACCTGACCCCTGTGCAGCCTAACTAGGAGACACTTCCCAGTCGGGGTCAACTGACACCTCATACAGGCAGGTGCCCCTCTGGGACAATGCTTCCAAAGGAAGGATCAGGCAGCAATATTTGCTGTTCTGCAGCCTCCACTGGTGATACTCAGGCAAATGGGGTCTGGAGTGGATCTCCAGCAAACTCCAACAGACTTGCAGCTGAGGGACCTGACTGTTAGTAAGAAAACTAACAAACAGAAATAGCATCAACATCAACAAAAGGGACATCCACACCACCCCATCTGTAGGTCGCCAGCATCAAAGACCAAAGGTAGATAAAACCACAAAGATGGGGAGAAACCAGAGTAGAAAACTGAAAATTCTAAAAACCAAAGCACCTCTTCTCCTCCAAAGGACTGCAGCTCCTTGCCAGCAACAGAACAAAGCTGGATGGAGAATGACTTTGCCAAGCTGACAGAAGTAGGCTTCAGAAGGTTGCTAATAACAAACTTCTCTGAGCTAAAGGAGGATATTTGAACCCATCGCAAGGAAGCTAAAAACCTTGAAAAAAGATTAGATGAATGGCTAACTAGAATCAGCAGTGTAGAGAAGACCTTAAATGATCTGATGAAGCTGAAAACCATGGCATGAGAACTCTGTGATACATGCACAAGCTTCATGCTGATTCGATCAAGTGGAAGAAAGGGCATCAATGATTGAAATCAAATTAATGAAATAAAGTGAGAAGAGAAGTTTAGAGAAAAAGGAGTAAAAGGAAACAAAGCCTCCAAGAAATATGGGACTATGTGAAAAGACCAAATCTACATTTGGTATACCTGAAAGTGACGGGGAGAATGGAACCAAGTTGGAAAATGCTCTTCAGGATATTATCCAGGAGAACTTCCCCAACCTAGCAAGACAGGCCAACATTCAAATTCAAGAAATACAGAGAACACCACAGAGATACTCCTCAAGAAGAGCAACCCCAAGACACGTAATTGTCAGATTCACCAAGGTTGAAATAAAGGAAAAAACGTTAACGGCAGCAAGAGAAAAAGGTCAGGTTACCCACAAAGGGAAGCCCATCAGACTAACAGTGGATCTCTTGTCAGAAACTCTACAAGCCAGAAGAGAGTGGGGACCAATATTCAACATTCTTAAAAGAATTTTCAACCCAGAATTTCATATCCAGCCAAACGGAGCTTCGTAAGTGAAGGAGAAACAAAATCCTTTAAGACAAGCAAATGCTGAGAGATTTTGTCACCACCAGACCTGCCTTACAAGTGCTCCTGAAGGAAGACTAAACATGGAAAGGAACAATTGGTACCAGCCACTGCAAAAACATGCCAAGTGATAAAGACCATCGATGCTAGGAAGAAACTGCCTCAACTAATGGGCAAAATAACCAGCTAATATCATAATGACAGGATCAAATTCACACGTAACAATATTAATCTTAAAAGCAAATGGGCTGAATGCCCCAATTAAAAGACATAGACTGGCAAATTGGATAGAGTTAAGACCCATCAGTGTGCTTTATTCAGGAGACCCATCTCAGGTGCAGAGACACACATAGGCTCAAAATAAAGGGATGGAAGAAGATCTACCAAGCATATGGAAAGCAAAAAAATAAAAAATAAATAAAAAAATTAAAACAAAACAAAACAAAAAAAGCAGGGTTGCAATTCTTGTCTCTGATAAAACAGACTTTAAACCAACAAAGATCAAAAGAGACAAAGAAGGCCATTACATAATGGTAAAGGGATCAATTGAACAAGAAGAGCTAACTATCCTAAATATGTATGCACCCAATACAGGAGCACCCAGATTCATAAAGTCCTTAGAGACCTAAAAAGAGACTTAGACTCCCACACAATAATAATGGGAGACTTTAACACTCCACTGTCAATATTAGAGAGATCGAGGAGACAGAAGTTTAACAAGGATATCCAGAACTTGAACTCGTCTCTGCAGCAAGCAGACCTAATAGACATCTACAGAACTCTCCACCCCAAATCAACAGAATTTACATTCTTCTCAGAACCACATCGCACTTATTCCAAAATTGACCACATAATTGGAAGTAAAGCACTCCTCAGCAAATGTAAAAGAACAGAAATCACAACCAACTGTCTCTCAGACCACAGTGCAATCAGATTAGAACTCAGGATTAAGAAACTCACTCAAAACTGCACTAATGGAAAGTGAACAACCTGTTTCTGAATGACTACTGGATACATAATGAAATGAAGGCAGAAATAAAGATGTTCTTTGAAACCAATGAGAACAAAGATACAACATACTGGAATCACTGGGACAAATTTAAAGCAGTATGTAGAGGGAAATTTATAGCACTAAATGCCCACCAGAGAAAACAGGAAAAATCTAAAATCGACACCCTAGCATCACAATTAAAAGAACTAGAGAAGTAAGAGCAAACAAATTCAAAAGCTAGTAGAAGGCAAGAAATAACTAAGATCAGAACAGAACTGAAGGAGATCGAGACATGAAAAACCCTTCAAAAAATCAATAAATCCAGGAGCTGTTGTTTTGAAAAGATTAAAAATGGCACAAAGACCGCTGGGAAGACTAATAAAGAAGAGAGAGAAGAATCAAATAGACACAATAAAAAATGAAAAAGGGGATATCACCACCGATCCCACAGAAATACAAACTACCATCAGAGAATACTATAAACACCTCTGTACAAATAAACTAGAAAATCTAGAAGAAATGGATGAATTCCTGGACACATACATCCTTCCAAGACTAAACCTGGAAGAAGTTGAATCTCTGAATCGACCAATAACAGGCTCTGAAATTGAGGCAATAATTAATAGCCTACCAATGAAAAAAAGTCCAGGACCAGATGGATTCACAGTTGAATTCTACCAGTGGTACAGAGAGGAGCTGGTACCATTCCTTCTGAAACTATTCCAATCAATACAAAAAGAGGGAATCCTCCCTAACTCATTTTATGAGGCCCGCATCATCTTGATACCAAAACCTGGCAGAGACACAACAAAAAAGAGAATTTTAGACCAATATCCCTGATGAACATCGATGCGAATATCCTCAATAAAATACTGGCAAACTGAATCCAGCAGTACATCAAAAAGCTTATCCAACACGATCAAGTTGGCTTCATCCCTGGGATGCAATGCTGGTTCAACATAAAAAATCAATAAATGTAATACAGCATATAAACAGAACCAAAGTCAAAAAGCACATGATTATCTCAACAGGTGCAGAAAAGGCCTTCGACAAAATTCAATAGTGCTTCATGCTAAAAACTCTCAATAAATTCAGTATTGATGGAACGCATCTCAAAATAATAAGAGCTATTTATGACAAACCCACAGCCAATATCATACTGAATGGGCAAAAACTGGAAGCATTCCCTTTGAAAACCAGTACAAGACAGGGATGACCTCTCTCACCCCTCCTATTCAACATAGTGTAAGAAGTTCTGGCCAGGGAAATCAGGCAAGAGAAAGAAATAAAGCATATTCAATTAGGAAAAGAAGAAGTCAAATTGTCCCTGTTTGCAGATGACATGATTGTATACTTAGAAAACCCCATCATCTCAGCCCCAAATCTCCTTAAGCTGAAAACCAACTTCAGCAAAGTCTCAGGATACAAAATCAATGTGCAAAATCACAAGCATTCCTATACATCATTAACAGACAGCCAAATCATGAGTAAACTCCCATTAACAATTGCTAGAAAGAGAATAAAATACCTAGGAATCCAACTTACAAGGGATGTGAAGGACCTCTTCAAGGAGAACTACAAACCACTGCTCAATAAAATAAAAGAGGACACAAACAAATGGAAAGAACATTCCATGCTCATGGATAGGAAGACTCAATATCATGAAAATGGCCATATTGCCCAAAATAATGTATAGATTCAATGCCATCCCCATCAAGCTAGCAATGACTTTCTTCACAGAATTGGAAAAAAACTACTTTAAAGTTCATATGGAACCAAAAAAGAGCTCGCATTGCCAAGACAATCCTAAGCAAAAAGAACAAAGCTGGAGGCATCACGCTACCTGACTTCTAACTATACTACAAGGCTACAGTAACCAAAACAGCATGATACTGGTCCCAAAACAGATATATAAAAAAACCAATGGAACAGAACAGAGGCCTCAGAAATAACACCACACATCTACAACCATCTGATCTTTGACAAACCTGACAAAAACAAGAAATTGGGAAAGGATTCCCTACTTAGTAAATGGTGCTGTGAAAACTGGCTAGTCATATGCAGAAAGCTGCAACTGGATCCCTTCCTTACACATTATACAAAAATTAATTAAAGGTGGGTTAAAGACTTAAATGTTAGACCTAACACCATAAAAAACCTAGAAGAAAACGTAGGCAATAATACCATTCAGGACATAGGCATGGGCAAGGACTTCATGACTAAAACACCAAAAGAAATGGCAACAAAAGCCAAAATTGACAAATGGGATCTAAATAAACTAAAGAACTTCTGCACAGCAAAAGAAACTACCATCAGAGTGAACAGGCAACCTACAGAATGGGAGGAAGTTTTTGCAATCTGACTAAGGGTTAATATCCAGAACCTACAAAGAACTCACACAAATTTACAAGAAAAAAACAACCCCATAAAAGAGTGGGCAAAGAATGTGAACAGACACTTCTCAAAAGAAGACATCTATGCAGCCAACAGACACATGAATGAATGCTCATCATCACTGGTCATCAGAGAAATGCAAATCAAAACCACAATGAGATACCATCTCACACCAGTTAGAATGGCGATCATTGAATAAGGCAGAAAACAACAGATGCTGGAGAGGATGTGGAGAAATAGGAATGCTTTTACACTGTTGGTGGGACTGTAAACTAGTTCAACCATGTGGAAGAGAGTGTGGCAATCCCTCAAGGATCTAGAACCAGAAATACCAATTGACCCAGTGATCCCATTACTGGGTATATACCCAAAGGATTATAAATCATGCTACTATAAAGAAACATGCACATGTATGTTTATTGCAGCACTATTCACAATAGCAAAAACTTGGAGCCAACCCAAATGTCCATGAATGACAGACTGGATTAAGAAAATGTGGTACATATATACCATGGAATACTATGCATCTATAAAAAGGGATGAGTTCGTGTCCTTTGCAGGGACATGGATGAAGCTGGAAACCATCATTCTGAGCAAACTATCACAAAGACAGAAAACCAAACACCGCATGTTCTCACTCATAGGTGGGAATTGAACAATGAGAACACTTGGACACATGGCAGGGAATGTCACACACTGAGGCCTGTCATGGGAGTAGGGGGCAGGGGGAGGAATAGCATTAGTAAGAAAACCTAATGTAAATTATGAGTTAATGGGTGTAGCAAACCAGCATGGCACATGTATACCTGTATAACCTGCACATTGTGCATATGTGCCCTAGAACCTAAAGTATAATAAAAAAAAGAAAAATTTAAAAAGTTAAAAAGTGATTCACAAATGTGCATACATGCATGTTTATAGCAGCACAATTTGCAATTGTAAAAATGTAGAACCAGCCCAAATGACCAAATGCTCATCAATGAGTGGATAAAAAATTTGTGGGGTGTGTGTGTGTGTAGACATATATATGATAGAATACTACTGAATCATAAATAGGAATGAATTAATGGCCTTCATAGTTCTGGATAGGATTGGAGACTATTATTATAAGTGAAGTAATTCAGGAATGGAAAACCAAACATCGTATGTTTTCACTTATAAGTGAGAGCTAAGCTATGAGGATGAAAAGGAATAAGAATGATACAATGGACTTTGGGGACTCAGGAAGAAAAGGTGGGAAGGAGGTGAGGGATAAAAGACTACAAATTTGGTGCAGTGTATACTGCCCAGGTGATGGGTGCACCAAAATCTCACAAATCACCACCAGAGAACTTAATCATATAACCAAACACCACCTGTTTTCCAATAAACTATGGGAGAAATAAGGAACTTGTTTAAAAAAAATACAAAGCAGTAATTTAGATGACTATGTTAGGTGAAATCTAGGAACTAATTTCTTGTATTTTATCCAGAATTTAGTATTCTTTGATCTTATTTATAATTTTCATTTGCCTTGAACTTAGAACGTGAGTTTAACTCATGTGGATGTGAGATGTGCACCAGAGATATGTATAGTGATTTCAGCCAGAATCAGAACTCATAGTCTCTAGCATTTCAATTTTGTTTCCCCAGGTTGGCTGTAAGTTTTACAGAGTCCAGGGATTATAGAAAGCCAATGACATTTTAGCCACAGTAAATCTAATACTGGCTGTAACATCACTGTCACCACATTCCTGAGAAGATTACTTCTTTTTGGAGATATCTGTAAGTAATATATTGTAATGTCATAAACATGTGGGATCCCTGGCCTACTTCATCATTACATCATGCCAGTTCTTTCTCTGAAATACGTTAAGGTAGATCACTTCTCTCCATTTAATTTTTACCTCAACACCTGAATTTTACATTCCTTTAATACATTTTTTTTGTTAAGCTTCTAGTTTTTGTTCTAATAAGATATTATATATTCAGCAATAAATAGAGTCTACTTTAGGTATAGTGTAGAATATCACTTCAAAATTATGCCCAGAAACTTATGGCAAGTCTAAGTGAACTCTCAATAAGCATTTAATAATTTCATAAGAAATCCCATTCTTATCCTTACTATTCTGCTGGTAGTTTTATTGTTCGTGTAATCATTCTGCTACATTCCAAACAGTCTGTCATCCTGTGGTTTGTCTGAGTTACTTTTGGCATGACAGTAGAGCAAAATTCCTTTTTTTTTTTTTTAACCATGTTTCTTATAGGCCTGTGTATTTCAACACACATTCAGTGAGTACCTACCAGATGCCAGTCTTTAAGCTAAATTCTGGGGATTAAAAAATGGCCAAAGCATTATCTGCTCTTCAAGTGCCCTCAGTCTAATGGGATAGTACGGACAAACTGACAAACTGGACATACTATGAAGAGTGATGTGCTAGCAGCATAAGCAGGGTAAAGTGGGAGTTGGTGGTGGGGAAATGTAGGCAGATCTGTCAGTAGGCAGATCTGTTAACCCAGAAGAGTTGGTGTCAACCCCTCTTTAATGGATAAGGATATGGATTCCAGACTAAAGAATAGCATGTCCTCAACCCTATATGTGTGTTTATTATAATAATAATTACTGTTAATCTTAGTCTGTGCTGCTATAAGAAAATAGCTTGAACTAAGCAACTTATAAAGAACAGAAATGTATTTCTCACAGTTCTGGAAGCTGAGATATCTAAGATCAAGTTGCCAGCAAATTTGATGTCTGTTGAATGCTCTCTACTCCCAAGATGGCATTTTCTTGCTGCATTCTCACATGACAGAAGGGTGCAAAAAGGGACAAATGCTGTATCCTGACATGGTAAAGGAGATGGAAGGGCCAGGAGGTTCTCTAAAGCCTCTTTTATAAAGGTATTAATCTCATTCGTGAGGGTGGAGCTCTCATGATTTAATCACATGCTAAAATGCCCTACCTCTTAATACCACCATAATGGGGGTTAAATTTTGGAGGGACACAAACACTCAGATCATAGCTTTCTGCCACATTTAAAAAAGTAGTTAAAACAGTCTCTGGTATTCAGATGCCCTCAGTCTAACAGGGAGACACATAGGCAAGTTAATGAACTGGACACACTCTAATGAGTGACATGATGCAGGTACATGCAGGTAGAGTGGGTGGTAGTGGGGAAATGCAGGCAGATCTGTAGTACCAGAATAGCTGGTGTCAATTCCTCTTTCTCTAATGGATAAGGGTATAAATTCTAGAGCTAGACCTACAAATAGCTATTTAAACTACTTATGTTTAAATAGCATATTTACACTATATGTGTTTATTATTACTATCATTGTTAATCCACATTTCTTCTGTTTTTGAAATATATTTTATACTCTTGTTTTAATCATTTTTAGATAAATTGGTGACTTTCAAGTGTTCTAATTATGATACAATTTGACAAATACAATTTGTATTAAGTCCAGCCTATGCAGTCATATATATTTGTATAGGTATGTACATACATGAATATAATACATATATGTGTGAAGCACTCTAATGCTCTCTATCCCATTTCATTCCATTTTATTCCATTCTGTTAATTATAACCAGAACAATGATGGTCGCAACCTACTGCATTTAATTTAATGATCTAATAATGGATTGAGACTTATAGTCTGAACACTAATGAGAATATTATGACCAAGTAAATAAGTAATTACATAGTATTATAAGTGCCACTATAGGACTATGTAAATATGCGAAGAAAGGGTAGAGGGAGGGAGTCCTGACAAGTACACTAAAGGCAAGAACCGGGTCCTGGTCATTTTTACTCTATGGTATTTGACATTTAGTTGGTTCTTCATTCATGTTTTTAAATTAATAAAGCTGGCTGAAGTAAGCATCATTATTTGTAAATAATGCTTTAGCATGGCCATTTCTTCTTTCAGTTCCAATGAAGAAGAGAAGACTGGGGCGTATTTGCTACCACATGTGCCTGCTCTTAGCAGACATTGTAATGACACCCCTTTTTCTTGAACCTCAGATTCTTTTCCAATGTAAAGATGCAGACATCTGCTACAAATCCACTGGACTAGCATGGGTGATGAAATCTGTTTTTAGGATATTTCATTATAAATTTATTTTTTTTTTTATGCTACTGGCAGGTTGAACAGAGCCAGGTTCACTCTAAGTCTCTCTTTGAGTTGTCGCTTTCTCAAAAGGCAAAAACAATTGTCTCCTAATTGATTTCCACTTCAAAGAGTGCTTAATATGATGTCTGGCACACAGTGGGTTCACATATTGAGATGGTATAAATTTGTTGTAAATTCAATTCCACTTTCTCATCAAATTGAGACTGTTAAATTGTGAACATATTTTTGGTTTCCTGCTTCATAAAATATGAGCACTCTAATCCCAGATGGCACATCCTCCAGAAACATATGGACAAGACAATTTATAAGGAGTGCTCTTTCAGGAGTCAGCTCCACTTAACAGAGGAGGCTGTATGATTTTACCAGGACCTTTCAAGCTACTCATCGAGGAGGAAGGTGAACAGGTCTTAGTAATGTAGCCAAGGGGTTAAAAAAAAGTTTGCCATAAATCCCATTTCTTGAAACATGGCTTTTCATAATTAGGGATGGAGTCAGGTGGGGTGGGGATTTTCTGTCCCTACAAGTGTAGGGCACACATTTTGTAGATGAATACATAATATGGTCCTTTTTGTAGTGAATATATAAAATGGGCCCGTTTGTGTTGTTGTTGCTGTTGCTGTTGCTATTGTTGTTATCTATAACCAAAGTAGGTTATACTGGTCATTCCAGTTCATGCGCAGGGTGGCCACCTGCAAATAAAGAAAAGGCTCTATTATTTATAGCTTCCCTACTACATAACACTATCCAAACATTGTTGCATATGTGTTCTAATGCTGTGTCCTAGTGTGTCTCTCATGTTATGTTGAAATATGATCAGATAGAAATATGACCAGAAACATTGTAACTAAAGAAGATGGCCTGGTAGAGATTAAGAAGCCCTACTTAGAAGAATCTTTCTCTGTGTAACATCTCCTTTTACCTGAGAAACAGTGATAACTAAGTTTATGTGTCTACTTGGCTGGGCTAAGAGATGACCACATAGCTGCTAAAACAGTATCTCTAGGTGTGTCTTTGAGGCTGTTTCCATAAGATATTAACATTTGAATCAGTGGACTGAGTAAAAATCTTCCTCAGCAATTTGGGGAGGCATCATCTAATCTGTTGAGGACTTGAATAAAATAAAAAGGCAGAGGCAGGGCAAATTTACCCTCTTCCCCTCCCTTTTCTTGATCAGGGACAACCATCTCATATTCTGTTCTCCCTGGACATAAATGGTCCTGGACTATGGTCTTGGATCAAGACTTGTAACACAAGCCACCCCTACCCAGCACCACCCCAGACTGCAGATTGTGGAACTTCTCAGTCTCCATGATTTTGTAGACAGTCTCTAATAATTGATGTATTTTTAAAATATATATATCTGTATTTCTGTTGGTTCTGTTTCTCTGGGGAACCCTGACTAATACAGAAAGTTAGTTGCCTAAGCCAAAAGATCATTTCAATCCTTTGAGCTTCAGTTGCTTCATCTGTGAAATGGAAAATAATACCAAATTCACTAGATTGCTGTAGGATCTTGAGATTCCGCATTTAACATGTGTAGAAAAGCACATGGTGCATTATTAATGGTTCAACAAGCGTGGATAAGTATACAAAGGTAAACGATAGCTGGTTGTTTAGTAAAGATAATAATTAGAATAGTTACTTCTAAAACCCAAAGAACAAAACAAAAACAACCGTTGCTATGATACAGCTCTACATAAAATGCTTTGGAAGCACAGAATAGGGAATACTGAATTTGGGTGAAGAGTAGACAGTTTTCATGGAGGAAAAGTGGAAATTAACTTTGGTTTTGAAATGTGACAGTTGTCTTCTAGGCAGGAAAAAAAAGGTAGACTTATGTCACTGCAGACAGGGTGAACAACAGAAGTAAAGAGATAGTATGAGAAAATACGGTACATTCTGAGAGAAATTGATTTTTTTTTATATATTAGAGAGGTTATATTCATGGTATGTAGTGGCTGCAGAAAATACGGTAAACATTGATGGCTGTCAAATAATAAGAAACCCTATATACTATGCTAAGGTTTCAGATTTTTGCCCTGGCAATGGGAGTAGTAGGGTCAGGTGTATGTTTCTGTGTACTAACATGTAGTTTACAGGGCTAAAAATCTTTTCTTTTCTTGTGTCAACAGAGGTAAAAAAAAAAAAAAAAAAAAGCCTCCAGTCTGCTCTTAGGAGTACAATGTTTCAATGACTGTGAGATATAAATAAAATGAGTTACATAAAAATATGCCTGACTTATCTGTAAGCAATCCATTATTAATACAGTGAGAAGAAATTCTGTTTTTGGCTTTCCAATATAACTCTTGTAAATAATTTCTAGTGACAGAGCTGGGCTGGCTTCCTTATGTATTTTACTCTAGTGCCTGTAATATTTACAGTAAGCTGTGCTACCTTCCATTGTGAACATCCTCTACAGTGCCTGGTGCACACTATGTGATCAGTCAGTGATGCTGCATAAACATTGGATGACTTTCAATGGACTCTTTCAATGCATCCCCTCACCCCCATTGTGTCTGCACTCCCAGGAAGCCTCCTTGATGTTGTTTTTCCTTTTCGGCCAATGGTAGCTGGAGCTGGGGCAACTATTTATAATTCTTAAATTGCGTGGGACACTGTCTCTTAGAACAATAGTGAGGACGGGGTCCCAGACATTTGCTATATGCCAGATCAAACAGTCTGCTAAGATGTTTTTCCAGGTCCCTGTAATCCCATGACTAGTATTTGTAGATTTAAATCGTGTTTGCATGGTTTAGCAAGACGGAATCAGAGAAAGAATGTGTAAGCATTGAGCATTTCAGTGGTTCACAAACACATCACAGCTTCTATTTACTTTCCATTTAAAACACAAGTTGAAGTCCACATAGTTAAAAACCCTCACAGAGGCAGCAGGCAGGCAGAGTAAGCTGGTACTTGTTACACTTCCAGCACTGTACCAGGTACATCACCCATTAGTTTTTTGAATGCTTACAATTACCATAAGGTGTAGATATTACTCGTTCCATGTTTCTGATGGTGAAATGGAAATATAGCGATGTTAAATAACTTGTCTGCAGTCTTGCAGCTATTAAGAGGAAGAGCTGGGATTTGAATGTACATCTGCCTGCCTCCAAAATCCTGTATGGGCACAGCCTTTTATTTAAAACCCAGACACTGAAAAAACAAATCCTGTTTACTCTTCTGTAAATTTCTACCATCTGCTGAGAGGCTGGAACATCACCTAACCTGAACACTGTCTTATTACCAGCAAATAAATGTCAGAGTAAAGACCATAGAAATCATCTGTTACCTCAGTCTTCAAGAAGTGCATCCACCCCCACCTGACAACGCTTTCCAGCAATGCTGGGAAACATAAATAGATTAGTGAGTCTAGAGTCTTAGGGGGTGCGTAACCTTATGTTTCTGAACATTTAACTTATTAAAATTCACAAAGAAAGACCTTATGGTGCTATCATTTTATCCAACTAACATCATCAGTATGGCTCAAGGGCTATGGCTTTCTACACTCACCCTAGCAGCAGTGAACATATGGTTTTACTTCTCTCTAAAGCCTCAGGGCATCTGACGGTACCTTTCATGGATAATGGATAAAGGCTGCCATACCAGTAGGTAACTTCTGTTCCATCAGTACTGTCTTAGTGCCAAGAATGCTGAACAAATTCCAGGAGGTTTTGAACTGACCTAGGTCTAGTCTGTCAACAGTAACAACCTTAGGAGCAGCAGGGGCAAATGCTTCCTGTTTAACTGCACTTTGGAGTTCTTCTATGTTTGCTTGAGCTCCTTAAAGAAGGAGCCTCTGTAACACAGTTAAGCCACAGGTTGTAGCTGCCACATTTTTTAGATTTGCTTTGACTGTGTTACTTTGTTCTTTTTGATATCTGCCTTAGTGCTCCTGGGTTAGAAAATACAACTTTTTGTTACAGTAGCCTCAAGGAACTATGGAAAGCATGCTTTGACAGTGCATTCAAAGAAAGTAAGGTCATTGAAAATGGTTTTGCACGTTATTTCCCAGGTTCCCTACAGCAGCTGAGCTATAAATAGCATCACTATGTTTTGGTGTCAGTATCTTCCTAGTAATTAAATACAGTTTTATCTAATCTGCAATCCATTGTCAATTGTTCAAGAGGGTCAACATCTTCTTTCCACTTTCCCCAGGAATTCTCATACTGAGATATAGTGCAGTAGATTTATCAAAGTCCTGTAAAGCAACTAAGCTGAGCAGTGAATTTTCAGTTATTTTGAAGAGGAAACACATGGGTAATTTTCTTATCTTTGGAATTTACTGTAGGATAGTAAACACAAAGAGGATAGGCTTTGGAATCTGATTTAATCAGGTCCAAGTCCAACCTCCACTAGTTGTGGGTCATCTTCAGCAAATTACTTAATTTGCTAATTATCAGTACTTCTATTTATTTTCCTTCCACTTATGCATATGAAAAACTATTACCATAATTCACACACTTGTCTAGGAACCCACCTCAGTACTCACCATTATTTATGACATATGTAACTCTTATCCCTGTGCTTCATAATCTATGTTCAATATCTATCCTGGACTTTACCTTTCCTCATCAGCTCCACAGAGAAAAACTCTAGTAAAAGGCATCAATTTTTTTCACCTGAGCCACAGCCTCTACATGGTCTCCTCCGTTTCATTCATATACCCTTTACAGTCTATTCTCCACAAAATTTTTCTCCATAATCCTCCACAGCCAGAGTGAATCTCTTAAAATTAGATCACATAATTCCTTTGCTGAAAGCCATCCCTTGGCTCAAATTAAAATTCCATACCCCTTATGATTGCCTACAAGACACTGGCCCTGGTGTATCTTTCTTTCCTCATTTCTTTCTACTTTTGATCTGACCACTCTGTTCCCAGCAACTTAGCATTGTTGATGCATCATGAAGACACAGAATTCACTCTCATTTCAGGATATTTGCCTCTGCTGTTTCCCCTATCTGGAATTCCCTTCCCCATGATATTTATGCTAGATCCTTCACATCAATAAGGTTTAAGATCCCCCTTGAGCATCATATTTAAATGGAATTTATGCCCATACTGTCTCTCTGTCCTCTAACTCTGGTGGTGGCTCGGTATTTGATTATGACTGTCCCTAGTTTGTGTGTTTATTTATTTATGAGATTAATGATTTTCATTTCTTTCGCTTAGTATTGAAACTCCCGTATTCACAGAAAGATCTGCAAATAACAGCATTACATATTTGTTAAATAAATGTGTTAATAAATGAACGAATAAGATCAATTTTAGAAAAATGATTCCTCCCTTGAAGGATTGCTGTAAGGATTAGAATGAAAATATAAGGCAATTACTAACCATGTTGGGCACAAAGCTCTCACAGACTATTGTTACTGTTACTACTGTTGTTTCACAAAAATTTTGATACACATTACAATTCTTGGACACGTATTAAAAATATAACACACTTAGGTCTCTTTTCAATATATTATTATTTATTATTATTGATGACTAAATAAATGTGATCATCACCAGGCTGAGACTTGGGTGTGGTTTACAGTATCTGTTACTGCCATTGTCTGTTGATGTGTGCATTTACTTATGTAATTATCTAATTGTGACTTTTTTGGTATTTTTGCTTTGGTAATACCACCCTCAGATTAATTTTAACTTAAATTTTTATCTATAATTATTGTTTAATGTATCTTCCAATATTATTATATCAACAGTGGTATATTAAAAATGATTTTTGTATGCAGAAATTTTGTGAAGCGGACATACACAGACACAGTCATAGGTTTTACTGTTCTACTTCATTTCCTGAATATTTTCATGTGCTTATTAGTGGGGCATCGTGAGGCTCAACTTGTCCCCTCACTGTATCCATCCCTTAATAGACTTATAGGTATCAGTCTAATGTCCTGTCCATTTGGCAGCTACAGGGTAGGAATGGATACAGGATAGAGAAAGATAACTGGAAAATCTTTGCAGGATTCTAGCCCAATTGCTTCAGTCATGGTAGCCAGACTCATTTTTGAAGTTTAGTCCATCAGAGACTACAGCTGCATTGAAGTCTTCCCTGATGCCCAAGGGCAACTTGCTGAACTTGTTTGAATTGTCCATAGTCATTTGCTCAGTCACATGTATGGAAGGGCTGGCCCTCCTCTGCAAAGCTGAGGAAGTTTTCGTGCCTGTTTGACTATTTCCTTCTAATGTATTCTCCTGTGACCACTATAAAAGTGGACTTTGTTCAGGACCACCTGCTCCTCTTCATTAGACCTCCCTGGCTACACTATGGGAGATGAGGTGTTAAGTGCTAACGTGCCTCTCTCTAGTGATGAAAGCTAAGGACCCATAGGGGAGGGGAATATTGCAGGGCAACCTTCATTATGCCAAGAGTTCCACTGCAAGCTGTCCTCTGGATCGTGAGTCTATTCACCTAACAGCTGCATAACTAAGAGTAGCCTTGCAAATAACTCATTTCAAACATTAACTTCTACATCAAGCCCTCTTAATAATTTAAAAAGAAAACAGGGGCAGAGGGAATGCCACCTAGTTATACCCCATTATTGTTTGATTAGTTGACAATAATAAACCACCACTAGAAACAAAATTTACTGTATTTATTGTGGTATTTTCTGTATCCTGAAAAGGTATTCTTGAAGGTATATCTTAAAATCAGTGATATTTTAGAATTTAGAAAATACACACATACCCAGAGCAAAAGTGAAGCTATTATCATCTGACATTATAGTTCCAAAGTTGACATAAAGCTGATGCTAGAGATCTCCTTTCCCTTTGTAAGGTACTTTCAAGTTATCCAAAGTCTAGTTTGATATATTTCAACCTCAAACCACAAAACCTATTCTTGCTTCTTTGATGTGAGTAAACACTAATCTAAAGCTTATTACACGTTATTTGCCATAAGACCATCTAGGATCTACCCATTGCAGACTTACCAGGCAAGGCAGCCTGTTGTTCAGAGTGTAGCTACAATTTAGGAAAATAAAATGTTTCATAAGGAAAAATAAAGCTAGATGTTTTTGACTTATGCAGCAAGTCAAAGATAAAGAGACTTTTACCCTGTGATCTTTATTACAAAATAATTCTGTACCCAATACAAACCCCAAAATTCACCTAACAGAGAATGGACCTTTTCTTAGGAAATCTTATGACATGTCCTTGATGTGAGTCAGAGAAGTGAAACTGTTGAGCTGTTTTCCAACAGGCTGTCAATAACTAAAAGAGATGTCAAAATACTGGGATTTGTATACTCCAGATACATTATTGGAATACTAGAATAAGCTGGATTTTTCCTGCAGAGTCCCAATTGCATAAAGTTTTATTTTATTAACAAAATTTTGTCAATAAATGTATAACTTCATGTAGTTCTTCATTTGTGTTTTTTGGAAAAAAATTCTCATATTGCTAGAACACTTTTTGTAAACAACAATAACAGACACAATATTTTTTTCATTAGTAAAGCTTTAAGCAAAATTTAATTCTTCATTTGAGAACCACTTGAATAACTCCTCCTAGTTACAAAAATGTAAGTAGCCACCCATTCAACAGATTCGTCTTTTGTGATTTGATGAAGGCTAACTTTTAAATAATTCTCATAAGAATCTCTGCACTACTTGGCATAAGAATCTCTAGGAAGAAAGAGAATGAATCTCTTGTCTCTTCTGCAGATTTGAAGTTAGGAAAACCTGTCAGGGAAGATAAGGAGATTATAAAGAAGACCTTCTTCTATTAAATAAGATATATAAAGTTTATACTTAAAAGTCTTCAAAGATCACATAAAATTATTATAAATAATTACCTTAAAGGATTGTTGTAAAGATTAAATGAGGCATATAAAGGACATAGAAAAGCACCTAAAATCCCCAATATTTGCTGAGATACACAACCCACATCCTTTTCAAGAAATATAGCATGGATTCAGTCATTGCCATGTAACCGTTGCTCAGTGAATGTTAATGATGTTATCATTTTACTAGTCATCAAACTTCTATGTACAGTAAATGCTATGATAAATGAAATCTCATCTATATTTTTACAGTGAGATTAATGAGTCATTTTACATTTATTAAAGTGAATGCCAACATGATGTGCCATATTTAAAAATGACTAACAAATCAATTTCCAGTCTCTGCACTAGGTTCAGTTTGTTCTTTTTCTTACTGGAATTTAAAGGAAATGATTAGGGACAGGTTTGAATCTAAGATTATCCATTGGGAAAATTATTATCCTATGAAGAAACTTTAAAAATAAAACGACACTATCTTCCAATTCCCCAGCTACAGAAGAGCAATTGCTACTCAAAACCTGACGTTAGCTACGCTTAGGTTGTTATCTGTCTAAAACCAAACAGATTATCTGTCTGTCCCTGCAAACTCTCCAAATGCCTGTTTGTTTACTGGTTGTAGCATCCAAGAAGTTGAGAAGAGAAGTGTCCATTTATTATTGCCATGGGCGTAAGGTTTTCTTTTCTTTACACAATGCTAAAATCCCCTGATCATTGCCATGTAGGTTTTTGTTTTGTATTGGAAAGTATCAGTTCACTGAATATACAATATGAGTTGGCCACATGCAACTTACAGGAGTAACACTTTCTAAGCATAACCACTTCCTGTAACTCCCTCCCCTCTAGTGGTACAATGATCAACAAAATGAGCAAACTGATACATGACACTTCTAATAGAAAGGACATAAATTCGCTCACTGCCACAGGTTTTTCTTTTTTTATTTGTTTGTTATTGTTGTTTGTTTTCCTGATCGTAGATTCAATGGTGCTTTCCTCTTGTGGATTTTCTTGACAATATAATTTGATATTTTACCTAAGTCTCTCTAAACTCACCAAATTCCTGTATGTTTGCTGGCTTCTGAGAGTCACTAACAAAAGTGTTTAAAAGAAGCAAAATCAACGGCCTTCTCACTTGATATGAAGAACTCACTTGTAGAAGATATGGCTCAAAAGTCTCTTCTCAACACAGCTGTGCTAACAGATTGCTGATCAGTGAGTGACCTTTTTCATCAGAGCAGTTCAAAGCTGCCTTTCCAACTTTGCTTTTAATTTAATTATCATTTGAAGGGAGGAAAATCCTTTTATGCATCACTGAGAAAGAGACTATATCTTGGGACTACAATGACAATGATCTTGCCTATTGCAAGGCCTGAGAACAGTCTGATAAAAGCAAAACTTTGTTCCAGATCAGAGAAGCATTTAGGTTAAAAATAATTGGGTTGCTCTTCAAATAATACAGAACTTAGGTAGATTGAAAATAGGAAAAGCAAATGTTCTCTATAAATCTCAGACCCTACTTGGGACAATAAAAGTCTTTGAGCTGATGGTTGCCTTGTTTTATTTGAGTATTTCAGGGGATAATTTTTGTTTTAATTCCAGTGTGAACCTTTGTATATTGCTTTCCCATGTGAACCAGGGCAGAAAGCATCTCATGGGTTTATTTATCCAAACACTATTGAAATAGCATGTATGAAAAAATGAATAACTTAGGCAAGGCTAAGTGATTTCTGATCAAGAGATTAATAAAGGTGCTATATTTACTAACTTTGAATAGAGGTTCCGAATTCATAAGACTTCTCTCTCACTCCTACTTTGATATGGTGACCAATTGTGTAGTGGATGACTGGTCTTGTTCTCTCCATGTAAATGAGCCTGTAGTACACAGGCCAATATCCATTATGGGTTAACTCCTGACCCTGACTTTGTTCTCAGCCTGTGTGTTGAAAAATTGTACCTGCCCTGCCCTCTGCTTTTCAATCTGCCTTTGCTATCTTCACTTCCGACCTCTTGCCTCCTTTCTTTTGTGTAGCTTACAAGGTCTTGATAATCCCTTAGGAAATGCTTTCTAGGTAGGCACCAAACATAATGTTAACCATTAGAAAAACAAGAATAAGGTATATCCTTTTTCATTTATATGTTTTGTCTCACAGTAAAGCTAGGCAGAAAGATCATTTCAGTAAAGTGGGATATTAGCAGGTAGTCTTCCATAGGTTGATTTAGGTCCTAATGCTCCTTTCCTCCTGCAGATCTCTCATCCCCAAGGGCCTTTATGTACTTGGCTTCCACCTGGTGGACAGAGAAAAAAGGAGGGTGAAGACTTTGTGAGGAATTATGGGGCCAGATTTGTTGTTAGTTATATTCATTTCTCTCCTGTCCATTGTTAGATCTTGTTCATATGGCCATACACAACGTTGGCTAGGCTTGTTAATTTTCTATTGCCATCGTAACAAATCACCACAAATTTAGTGGCTTAAAAGAGTACAAATTAATTTTCTTACAGTTTCAGAAGGTAGAAGTCTGAAATCAGTTTCACTGGGCAAAATCAAGACTTGAAGAGGAGAATCCATTCTCTTGCCTTTTTCAGCTTCTAGAGGGTGCCTGAATTCCTTCGCTTATGATTTCTTTGCAGCATAACTGCAAACTCTTGCTTCCAATGTCATATCTTCTATTACTTGTTATTCTCCTTCCTCAGTTTATAAGAGTCTATCTGAGTACAGTGGCCCCAAGTTAATTACAAAGGCTAATCTCCGCAGTGTAAGCTCCTTAATTTAATCACATATGTCAAGTCGCTTTTACCATGTAACATAACATCTTTACAGAGTCTTGAGTTAGGACACGAACATCTTTCAGAGCCATCGTTCAGCCTATCATAGGAAGAAAATAGTCTTGTTCTGTGCTCTGAAGGAGAAGGAAATTGATTTGGTGAACAGTTTGCCAGTATTTATAATAATAAAAAACTCTATTACCTATTTTATATTTACTTTTTATGATGTATATCATATCTGGTATATCAACATATACATAAATACTAGATAAACATTTTATTCGCATTGTCTTAATTACTCACCAAGTCTATGGGTAAAATATGATTATTTCTAATTTACAAAGGCATAAAAATAAGGTGTAGAGAATTTAAGTACTTGCCCAAAGTATCAAGGTTAGTGTGGAGTTGGATTTAAAACAAGGTGTGGCTGACTGTAGAACCTGTCCCTCTTTATCACTATAAGACACTGTCAACATAGACTGAAACACAGGATACTATTTTATTAGACCACAGAAAAGGAGACTTTAGCCCAAAGCAGAGCTGCAGGGTTAACTTCACTAACATATTGGATACAAGGATTGGTACTAATTTTCAGTTGATGACTCTTACTTCCCCGAGGCTACAATCTCTCATTGCCTCTTGATTTGTGTCTCCCTCCAGCTCTTCCTGCAAACCTACTAGTTGAAATGGTTGGCTCCTTGTCATCATCATCTCCACCAATCTCAGAATCTGTGACTAAGACAGTTCTCTACCTTCTGTCACTCTAGATCTAAACTGACCCCAGCCATGGTGAGGTATTGAGATGGGGAAGGGAATGATAATAAAATTCAGATAAGGAAGAATTCAAAAGATAAAAATCTGGGGCAGGGATCAGGGCAGGCTCAGAGAGGCAAAGAGCCTGGGTGACCACTACTTGGACAGCAGGGTACAGCAGAGAGAAATGTCTTCCAGCCTTCAGAACAGCAGACCTCCAGGTTTTCTGCCTCATATTGCACATATCGAGATTGCATGCTGGGATCTCTCTATCAAAAAGATTTTTATTTGTATCTACTCAAAAGAAATGACAGATTCTGTATGGACTCTTTCTTTTGGCAGAAATTAAGTTAATATGCCAGCACATGGTGACCCAAGTGACCCTTTTTCAAAAAAATACGAAAGTGAGTCATTGTGGTTTGTACTGACAAGCACTGAGAAATGGTAATCATTCTTTCTCTTTTTCGCAGTGTCATCTGTTGACTTTCTCATAATGTCTATATAATGGACAGTAGATGATAGAATGGTACAATTTAGTAAGTCTTTGCTGCAGAAACTTCCCCAGTCTCACTGAGGATGACCCACTAATTTAAAAACCAACAAAAATATTTGAAACCTGTGCTTGTTTGAATTCATAAGATACTTCTGTTAACCTAGTTAGCCAAACCTGAAGTCATCAGCTCTTTTAAATGAAGTTTTCCAGAGGACACCACTTTCATGGGCAAAGCCATTTTAACACAGTGGGATGTGAAGGGGACAGAGTGCTCTAACTTATAACCAAATTTTCAATAAATGTGGTCAACATATATTCAGTAGGTACCTACTCTTTTCCAGGCACCAGGCTAGATGGTGCAGGGAATCTAGGTTCATGTCTTGTCTTTGTTAATAATTAGCATTCTGAACTTGAGGAAAAGTACCATTTTCTTAAGCCACAGTTTTCTTATCTCTGAAATGAATATAATGATACTTGACCAATCAGCCTTAGAGAGTTGTTGGGGATTTCAAAGAAGGTAATATATTTCACAACTCTTTTGTAAGTGATAATAAAGATTATAAAAGCATTTACTCTTCATATAAATGTGTTGTGCTTGGCATTCAATTTAAACATAGTGGATTCATTTAGTTTTCAATTCTGGTGAAAGGGAACTCACTTTCTTAAAGATTATTTGAAAATAGTCATCTCTCTACTCCTCCACACTGAATTGTATAAGGTTGCTCTATAAATTTCTTGATAACCTGTAGGCTTATTCCTTAAAACCTTAAATGTCTTTCTGGGCTCCCATGCATTATGTACAATACCATTGTTGTCAACACAGGAATGCAATACTCATGAATATATAATGTGTAACTATTCACCTCTGACATATTTAAGTATATGCATGTTATGTCTTCTGCAAAATTATAGAGCAAAAATTATTTCAATTAATATTAAACATGCTTTTCATGAAATTAATTACACATTACACTGAGATTTTGAAATTGCATCGTGAAATAGTTGTAAACACAGCTATTAAAACTGCATTAGGAAGTCTCATTCTACCCAAATCTCTCTCCTCAACACATGTTTGAAACTTTGTACTGAAGAATCAACTAACTTGTGTTTCTATACCCGATAGTGTTCTTTATAAGAGCAGTGGACTTTTTATGTACATTAATTCAAACCTTCTAGATAGGATACTAGATAATCTTATGATGCATGTTTTTACTGGGAAATGCATTGGAAATAAAGAAAAAACATAAATGTGTGTCTAAATAAGCACGGGATACATTTAGTTCCACAAAATCATAAGGCTGGGAAGGCGTTAATGTAGTCTGAACTTTCCGTAGGTGATTGATTCCTTCCTTACAAGTACCTTGCAAAGGGTTGACCAATCCAGCATTTAATCTTCTAGTATGGAAGAGGCCATGACTACTCAAGGCAGCACATTCCATTGTGGATAGCTTTTTATATTGATAAGTTTTCTTTTAATTTTTAAAAATTAATTATTTAGCTGACATAATGATAGGCTCAAGGATAAAGAGAAAAAGAAATAGTCCATATCTTCTACCAATTTAGAATCTAGATTAAAATACAAAAAAAGAATGTTGAAATTATCTATCAAATACATTAACTCTCTAAAATGACCATACCAAAGTAAAATTATTTGCTGATTTCTAATTTACACTATGTCTCATTCCAAGGTATATTAGAAATTACTTAGAACATAGTTCTTATTTCCAAATTAGAGGATACATACAAGTTAATGTAAATAGCTTCCAGTTTTCCTGAAATGGAAATACAAAATAAACTTGCTGACCACATTTTTGTATAAGAAATATTAAATAGCATTTAAGTGATATCATATATGATTTGAAAAAATAAATCTCCCTTGATTGTTCCATTGGTCTGTAGTAATTAGATTAATTTTAGATATCAGAGCAACTATGCATAGAGTTCAGAATAGTTTATCACATTCACCTCCCAGAATATAGACACATCACTTTTTATGATACGTTCTCCTCTCTACAACATTTGAACAACTTAATACATTGAAAGTTGTCTGAGAGAACAGCTTTTTAAGTTAAATTATTGGAACCCAATTTAAGTTCCCTTAAGATTATCCTCTTATAATAGAAACTTATACATGAAATACGCACGTTCACCTGCCTATGGCTTTCTAAGTTCTTAATTGAAATAAGATACCCTAAAGAAATTTTTAATTTAGTAATTATTTAAAATCATCAAAAAGAGAATAAAGGAATATAATAGTTTAGCAGGAATGATTAGATTTTGTACTACTCTAAGAGTGAATGTGGGCCTGGCGCGGTGGCTCACGCCTGTAATCCCAGCACTTTGGGAGGCCTAGACGGGCAGATCACGAGGTCAGGAGATCGAGACCATCCTGGCTAACATGGTGAAACCCCGTCTCTACTAAAACATACAAAAAACTAGCCGGGCGAGGTGGCGGGCGCCTGTAGTCCCAGCTACTCAGGAGACTGAGGCAGGAGAATGGCGTAATCCCGGGAGGTGGAGCTTGCAGTGAGCCAAGATCGCGCCACTGCACTCCAGCCTGGGCGACAGAGCGAGACTCCGTCTCAAAAAAAAAAAAAAAAAAAAAAAAATGAGTGACTGTGAAATAATAGATATTTCATTGTGCTGATTGTAGGTCATCGAAACTAGTCTTAACATGTGGTCTTGTTTTAGATTTTCATTTGTTTAATTCATTGTGACTCTTCTTAAAAGTAGCATTATTGAGATACAATTCTCATTCCATAAAATTCCTCTATGTATAGTGTACAGTTGAATTCAGTAGATTTTATTGCATGCACAGAGTTATGCAGCTATCATCACATTCTATATTTTGTACATTTTCATCACACCAAAAAGAAACCCTGTACCCATTCACAGTCATGCCCCAGCTCCCCTCTGCGATGAACAAATAATCTGCTTTCAATATTTATAGATTTGCTAATTCTGGACTTTTTTTGTAAATAAAATTATATAATGTGTGATTTTTTTTGTAAGTGGTGTTTTTCACCTATCGTAGTGTTTTCAAGATGCATCCATGTTGTAGCATGTATCACTACTCCACATCTTTTTATTGAGGAATAATGTCCTATTGTGGTAATATTACATATTACATATTAATTACCTGATGGACATTTAATTTTTTTCCACTTTTGGGCTGTTAATAATAATGCTACTATAGATGTTCATGTTTATATTTTTGTGTGGACATTACGTTTACATTTATCTTGGATATATACTTAGGTTTGGAATGCTGAGTCATATAACTACATGATTAACATGTGGAGAAATGGCCAAATCTATTTTCACAGAGACTCCAACATTTTGTATTCTCACCAGTAGTAGTTTGAGGGCTCCAATTTCTCCTCATCCTCCCCTAAGTGTTATGATTGTCTTTTATAAATTGTCTTTTATAAATTATTTGTTGTTTATAAACATGACATAAAATTATGCACACCATGATGAAACACATTTTGAATAGATAAATCTGGGTAATTAACGTATGTATTAGCTCGCAGTTACCATTTTGTTGTAAAAACATTTAAAATTTACTCAGCATTTTTAAAGAATACAATATATTAACTATAGCCACTATGCTGTACAATAGATTTCTTGAACTAAAATTTTGTGTCCTTTGACCAACATCTCACCCACATACCCCTCACCTCTAATGCTCCAGCCCCCGATGACCACCATTCTACTCTCCACTTCTATGAGATCAACTCTTTAGATTCGTCATGTGCTATTTGTCTTTCTCTTCGTGACTTATTTGTCTGTCTTTTGTTTCCATAATCCTAGTGGGTATAAAATATTATCTTATTGTAGTTTGACATTGCATTTACCTAATGACTTCTGATGCTCAGCATCTTTATCTTTTTATTACTGAGTTGCAGGAAATATTTACATATTCTTGAACCCTATGTCAGATATATGACATAACTTTTTTCTTAAATCTGTGGCTTATAGCTTTCTTAATAGAATCATTTCAGAATAAAACTTTAATTTTTGTGAAGTCCTAATTTTAATTTTTTTCTTTTGTCGCTTGTGGTTTTGTTGTCAAGCCAATGAAGCCTTTGCCTAATCGAAGATTGTAAAGATTTCCTCCTATGTGTTCTGTGTTAGGCTGTTCTTGTGTTGCTATGAAGAAATACCTGAAGCTGAGAAATTTATAAAGAAAAGACATTTAATTGGTGCATGATTCTGCAGGCTGTGCAAGCATCTTTCTGGCATCTGCTCAGCTTCTGGGGAGGCCCCAGCAACTTTTACTCACAATGAAAGTGAAGTGGGAGCAGGCACATCATATGGCCACAGAAGGAGCAAAAGAGAGAGGAGTAGGGGGTACCACACAGCTTTAAACAACCAGATCTCATGTGAACTCACTCATCCACGAGGGGATGGTGCTAACCCATTTATGAGGGAATCCACTTCCATGATCCAAACACCTCGCACCAGGCCTCTCATCCAACGTAGGTGATTCTAATTCAATATGAGGTTAGACAGGGACATATAGTCAAACTAGATCATGTCCTTTTAAGAGTTTTATAATTTCTCTTATATTTAAGCCACTGATTCTTTGAGTTAATTTTTGTGAATGACATAAGAAAGGGATCCAGTTTCAACTGTTGTTGTTGCATGTAGATATCTAGTTTTTCCAGGAAAATTTATTGTAAAGACAATTATTTTCCCACTAACTTGTCTCAACACCCTTGAAAATCAATTGTCTATGAATATAAAAGTTTATGTAGGAGTCCATATTTAGTTAATCTACATGTCTGTTCTTTTTCTAGTATCACATTGTTTTGATTAGTATATCTTTACAGTAAGTTTTAGAAAGTAGAATTCTGAGTTTTCCAATTTTGTTCTCATTTTTGAGATTATTTGGACTTCAATGTTTGCTAGAATTTCTATATGAATTTTAGAATATAATTGTTAATTTTAGCCAAAACAAAAGCAGCTGGTATTTGACAGGGACTGTGTTGAATCTGTAAATAAATTTGGAAAATATTGCCATCTAATCGATGAAAATGGAATGCAACTACATCTATTAAGGTCTTCTGTAATTTCTTTGGATAATATTTTCAAGTCTTGAATGTAAAAGTTTTACTTTTTTTGTTAAATTTATTACTCCATATTCTTTTTGATGTCATTGTCAATGAAATAGCTTTCTCAATTTGTCATATTCTTTTTGTGAGTTCATAGAAATACAATTATTTTTTTGTAAAATTATATTGCAAACTTACCAAACTCAGTAGTTATCAAAGATTTCCCCCCTTCTTACCCTAGCAGTGGATTCTTCACTCCTACATATGAGATCTTGCCATTTGCAAATACATATAGTTTTACTTCATCTTTTCCAGTCTGCATGACTTTTATTTCTGTTCCTTGCCTAATTGCCCAGACTAGAACTTTCAGTACACTATCTATAAAAATAGCCAAACAGGCATTCTTGTATTGTTCAAGATCTGAGACTAAAAGCATTTAGTCTTTCACAGTTATTATGGTGTTAGATGGTGTTTGTCAATATTATTAATGCCCTTTAAAAATCTACTTTTTGCCTTATTTATTTTCTCTACAGCTTTAGTATTTTCTGTCTCATCATTTTCCATTGTATTGTCTATTCTTTTTTCTTTTAACTGATTTTTCAATGTTAAGCTTTCCAAAATGTCATTTCATTATTGATTTTTAATCTAATTCCATTGTGGTGGGCAAACTTTGTATGATTTCCATTGTTTTAAAATGTTTGAGGCTTGTTTTATAGACTAGTGTTTGGTCTAAACTGGAGATGTTACATAATGTGCATGTACTTGAGAAGACTGTCTTCCGTGGTTGGGTGGAACATTCTATAGATGTCTGTTAGGTCCTCATTGGTTTATCATAGATTTTAAGCCTTCTATTTCATTTATCTTCTACATAGATATTCTATCTATTATTGGAAGGGGCATATTAAGGTCTCCAACTCTTATTGTCGGCTTGTCTAGTCTTTCCTTCAATTCTGTCCCCCTATTACTTCTTATATTTGGAGGTTCTGTTAGGTGCACATATATCTATACTTTTGAATGTTTTCTAACGAATGGACTCTTTTTCATAATAAAATGTCCTACTTTATCTTGAAGAAAACTTTTTGTTTTAAAGTCTATTTTGTCAAGCATCAATATAGCCACTCCAGCTATTTTATGGTTATTGTTTACCTGATATATCTGTATTCCTTACTTTAACCTCTTTGTATCGTTAAGCCTGAAATGTGTCTCCTGTGGACATCAGATGTTGGGTGCTATTTATTTTATTTTAAAATATGATTTTACAGTCTCTTCCTTTTCTTTGTTTTGCCTCTATTGTTTAATTCATCCATTTTTGATGTTATTGATATGGTTGTATTTACATCTGGCATTTTACAGGTTTTTTTCTATACATTTTATATCTTTTTCTGTAGATATTTTCTGGTTTCTTTTGCAGAAAATGACTATTTTATTAGTTGACATTTAGTTTTTAATGATTTTTGAATATTTTTGAGTGTTTCCTTAGTGGTTGCTCTACGGTTTACAGTGTAAATTATTACTCATAAAAATCACCTTCAAATTTATATTAATTTCTGTGAGGTATAGAAAATTTATTTCTGTATAGTAATCTTCCCTCTTCCCCTTTTCTGATGCCGTAATTGTTATATAGTCTATATATGGGCAAACCCAGTATGATTGGCATCTTTTACCCGGCATAGATCTTCCACCTTATGTATAATTGGAGGCTCATTAGGGGAAGCGAAACTCAGACTTCTTGGCTGCATTTGCCTAGAACAGAGTTTTTTGTAACAGGAAGCTGGTGGCGGGAGGCAGGAGAGTAAAAAGTGCTGGCAGTCTCTTCCAGGAAAAAAACAAAAACAAAAACTTGAGCATTATGCTGGGAACTTAAGGAGATGGAACCTGGTCTTATTGGTATACATCGGGCAAGAGTAGAGCTTCTGTCACACTGGGCTAGGTGTGTGGAGTAAGTGGATAGTAGCTGAAACGCCACAGACTTGCTGTTTTAGCTGGACTTTGTAGATATTCTTCAATAAATGTTTATCCATTTTATGTATGCTCTTAGGAAAATCTCTAGAGACTGTATGTTTTTCCAACATAAATTGTTGTAATCATATCATGCTTCTCTTTCCCTTATTCATACTACAAAATTGCCTCTCCTCCTCTCTTCCCACACTTCAGAAAGGTTATTTTCAGCTAGTAGCTAGATTAAATTGATCTGATTTAGAGAGAGCATCTGCTGGACTCCTCATATCACCATTCCAGAAGGCTTACCTCAGATAATTATTTCTTATATTTAATTGAGGTGATTTATTTGCAATTATTGTTTTTAAAGCTTTCCTCTTTTCATGGGCAGATCTCCTGTGGCATTTCTTCATAATGTATGCTCCATAAAGTATGCTCAGTGGTCCAATTTTTCCTGGAGAGATACTCCTGTTATATGAGTAAGTGGTGGATGAAGATATAATTCCTTACATTTGCCTTATTGAATATCTCTTCTTAAACACAGTAAATCCCTCTGTCTTCCTTTGTCATGACTTCATTTCTCCATGCCATATAATGTACTTTGCTTTAAATGTTCCTTGTATAACATGGTCTTTACTTTCCTCATGATAGCAAACAGTCTATTAAAAACAATGTCCTATTTGTTGGTGTCTCTCTTCAGGTGTGGTGCCAAAAGCTCTTATCACAACCAAAACTGAATCTGAAAAGCAAGGCAGAAAGTTTTCTTAATACCTCATTTTTTTGTTATAAACCGTATTTGCCGTATTTTTCTGTGAACTTCTTTTTACAAACTTGGCACGAAATACCATATAGTTAGCTAAAACACCATATGCCTTTTTGTTTGCAATATTCTTAACTATGTCTTCGTCTAATTTTATAAGTATTGTTAGAAAATATCCTGATTATCTACTGCAGCAAATTTCATGGTGGTGGTAGTGAACTCTTGGGGTCATACCATTTGCCTTCCTTGCTAGGGCAAACTAAGAATAAAAATAGGTGCTTCTTTGCCAAAGCAATGGTTCCCTTTTATACCCTAGTTTAGTTGCCTCTTTCTTTAACACTTGGACAAACATTTAAAAGGCCATACAAGATTTTTCTTTCATTACATTCTGTTGCTGTTTCTCTTATCTACACAGCGTTCTCATCTGTTCCACTAACAGAATGCTGTCCTCTCCAGGATATTAACCAGGTCTTACGCATCTCTCACACTGTTTCATGCCATAAAATTGCCATTCCTCATTTTCTGCTACATCTCAGATACAAATGTAATAGTTGACTTAGATCCAATTCAATGAATTCATACTTATATGTGAATAATTCACACTACCATGTGAATGAATAAGAAATTCATCTTCTTCCAAATGGTGTGTGTTTATTTCTAACTAAGTAGATAGCACATGAATAGTAAGTATTCAGAGACTATTAGGGCAATTTATCTTATCATTGTGTCTTCAAGGTGTCTTTAAACTGTATCACATAGATGACAGGTTACTTCACTTGTATATAATTATGATACTAACAATAATGACACTATGATAATTACTATTTTTCTGACACTAGGTTTTGCAAAGCATGTTTATCATTATCATTTCATTTGATCTTTAAAAACATCTCGTGAGATAGGTATCATTATCATCACTTCCATTTTACAAATATATTTATCTGAAAATGACTATGTGTCAAATTAAAATTGTAGCATTGTCCCTGTTTTATTATCGCCACAAGGTAGGGAACACTGAATGACCTGGTTGAAATCTGTGATTAGCCTAGATTTTCTATATTTCATAGTTACTTTTCTTATGGAAGATTTTGAAAATCTGACTTTAAAATGTTGCAATGAGAATAGAGAATAGACAAAGGGAGGGGAACAACCCATACTGGGGCCTGTGGGCAACGGGAAGGAGCACATCAGAAAAAATAGCTAATGCATTCTGGCTTAATACTTAGGTGATGGGTCGATAGGTACAGCAAACCACGACACATGTTTACCTATGTAACCTGTGCACCCTGCACATGTACCCTACACATAAAATAAAATAATATTGTTGCTATGATCTAAGAGAAAGTGAGCAAATTAATAACTTATTAGCAGCCAAATGATGCAGTACTGCTAGTGATGTTCTTTTTTTGTTTTTTGTTTTCTAATTTTGGGAGAAATTACTAAGTGCCCAATTGCCCAATGACAGGAAATTGAATTTGCTGGTTGATAAAGTTTCAGGCTCACACTCACCCTCTTCTGATAGTTTCTGGGAAAACCACTGAATTTTTAATGGCCTGATTCCTAATTGCTTCTTCAGCTCTGCAAATGCAGTGTGAGGGTGAGAGGTAGAAAAAGAAAATGATGTGAGATGTAAAAAAAAAAAGTTTGGCTAGTGTTATAAAATAGTACACATTGCTTAAAAGTAGACAAACAATAATAAAGGTGGCAATATAGTATTTTCTGTCTCCTGAAAGTTTTCCATTTAAAATGTTTTGCTTGGCAGTATTTATTCATTAATCATTATTTTAGGCTGGAGATACAGATATTTATATATGATTTGGCCATTCTCAATTCCCAGTTCAGTGGTAGAAAAATGTAACCAGATAATTGTATTGGGTGTTAATCTGAGGCTTTAGTTAAAATTATTCAATCCATCATTTGTGTTGGTCCAAAAAGTAATATACACATAGAGATACAATAAATGAGCTTTAGAAGAAAAGTGAATCTCTGTATGTTTTATATTATCAAAACTCTACAATGAATGCAATAAGGTATTGGTTAGCTTTTTACACTTTAAATAAGTATAATACCATTTGTTTTCCTTTTTTACTTTCAAATACTGTGATATGATTGATAGCCCATTTCTGCAAACAGGATTGAGATTTTAGGTGAATATACACATAAAGTGATCCTCCTCTAAGAGAGCTTGGAAATAAAAGTGAAAACGATGCTTTCTAAGATTAAGACAATTAATTCAGTTTATTATGAATAAGAACAAGCATATACATTTTCTTATTGAAGGTAGACAGTGGCTCTGATACCCATAACACTTTATCTAAAGCTGATTAAAGTTATAAGCCCGTCTGAAGTAAAACAAAAACAAAAAAACAAAAACAGTTAATTAGAAGAGAGATTGGTCAATAATGACAACATAGATAACGGAAAGCCTGAGAGCTAAATGTTGCCAGTGTCTACTAAAACATTGTTCCATGTAAAAGTTGACCAAATAGGATATAGTATGTTCTAGGAAGATTAATATTCATATCCTATGTTCAGTCTGGGAAATGAGTATCAGTTAAATTTTAATACATTCTATGACTTCATGAAGTGTTCTGCTTTTATAATTGTAGCTGCTTAAATTATGATTATAACTTTTTATTACTTCATCTTTCAATTTCTATGCAGTAATCTTGTTTGCTTTATTTTTAAAAATATTGTACAACATCTCTTGATCCTCTCCTGTACCTCTCACATACCTACCCAGCCTGCTTTCCCCTCTCTGTCCCCTTGCCCCCTCCATAACCAAGTTGCACTACCTAAGGAGACATAATGATATAAGACTATAAGACAATGAGTTTTGCCAGGCCCTGAACCAATGAAAAGGATAATAATAAGCTACAGTTGTGCCTGGATTTACAAAATGCTGAACAGTCTGCTAAGCATTTTATGTAAATTACTTCATTTAATTTTCATCACATTATGATAAAGGCATTATTATTTTCATTCTGTGGTGAGGTTAGCTAAATCGCCCGAGAGCGAGTTATCCAGTTACAAAATTGAATTTAAATTCATATCTGTCAGACTCCAATGTCCAGGATTTTAACCCAATAATGTATGGGCTTGGAGTCTGCTTATAATTTAAAATTTATTAAACAAGTCACAAGACAATGATGAGAAAAATATGAACTGAATTATATGTTTATTAGAGATATTATTGTACCTAGACCAAACTACAGTAATGGAGCCAGAAAAGAACGCAGTGCTTGTTATCCGACAGGCCAGATTTTGGGGGCATAGGTTCACCTTTTTAAAAATGCAAATGAAGATGTTTCTTGTGATGAAAGAGATTACAAATTGTGTTTTTTGAGTGCATTTAGTAGACCTTATGTCTAAGCATGTCCTTGAGTAAAATTTCACTGTAAGCAAAAGTTGCTTTATACCTTCCCCCTTGATTTAGTTATTTTGATGTAGGAATCGGAGACAAAATAATACTATATCCAGTTTATTCTGTCATTGTTAGAGTCTGTTTCATGCATATGTTAATTATATATACAGATACATAATTACCATTTAATTGTGATTTTTAGATATTCCATATTCTTGCTGCTTGTTTGTCAATTAGCAATTAAAGGAAGGGTTATAACACTTCCATCATGACTGTGAATTTGTCTATTTCTCATTTTAAGTTTTAATTTTTTTATATATATTGAATCCATGTGATTGTGCATACATATATAGAAATATGACACATTTCCATTGGATTGACACCCTTATTGTAATGAAATATTTTTGTCTTAGAAATTAGTTTTGCATTATCCTACTTTGATATTAGTATATATACATATATATTAGTATATCTTATAAGCAGAAGATACATTTTTGGTAGCTTGTTTATTTGTTCTATTTGCAAATCTAGTCTGACAATATTAGTTTTTAACTTGAAATATTTAGTCCATTTATATTTAATGTAACTATCAATCTAGTTGGGTTTTTATTTATTGCTTCCATTTGACGCAGGTGTTTCATAATTCTTTTTGTCTTTATTATTTACTTCCCTTAGATTAATTAAATATTTTTACTTCACATTTTTTTCCGATATGTAACCAATTTGTTACGTATGCACAGGTACAGTTTTCAATGCTTACATTGAGATTAAATATGTATCCTTGACTTATTCAAATACAATAGAAATTATTATTTTAAAATTTCCCTAGTAATGCAGGAAACTTAGAATACTTTAACTGCATTTACCTATATCCCTTATGTGTTAATGTTGTCACATTTTTTATGTATATTTTCATCCCATAAGGCATTACAATTATAGTTTTGTGTAGTCAAAACTTATTGGAATGTTCATTTATATTTTCCCACGTATTTCCCTTTTATTTACTCCTCACATCTTCCTTTAACTCAATGTTTTTCCCTGTGATCATATTCTTTCCACATGAAAAATTTTCTGTAATGTGTTTTTCAGTGCATGACTTATTCCCTCATTGTTTGTTGAGTCAGAAAACATCTTAATTCTACATTTATCTCTGCAGGGTATTTTCACTGGGCACAGCATTCTAGATTGGAAGCTATTTTCTTCTGGGACTATCATTGTATATTTTACAATTTTGATAATTCCCGTTGAAGAAACCACTGAAGAGGCCTTTTGCTTTATTGGAGATAAAATACCTATTTTTTTCTCTGTTCTTTTTAAATCTTTCTATTGAAATATGACGCTTATAAAGAAAAGTGCATAATTTGTGTTGCATTTAAAAATTTCTCTTTGGTTCATAGCAATTTACCATAAAGAGCGTAAGTGTAGTTTTCATTTATTTTGGGTGGGATTTGTAGAGCTTTTTGAATCAATAGGTTGATTTTTTCATCAGTTTTAAAAGTACTTCTTGGCCTCATTGTCTCTCCTTTTTACTTTTGGAATAAAAAGTAAACTTATGTTTGACCTTTATGTACTATTTGTGTATCTCTGATGCTATTTATTGTATTTTACATTTGTTTTACTCTTAAATTTCAGTTTGGAAATTTTCTTTGACTTGTCTTCTAGTTCATAAATTCTTGCATTTATTGTTTTTTAAATATATTTTCTTAATCCCATGTAATGTGTTCTCAATTTCAGATATTTCTCATTTCTAGACTTCCCATTTTATTATATTGCATAGACTTTAATTATTTGGTGAAACTCTATATAGTCTCCAGAATTTTTTCAGCTATTTTTTCTATTCTTTCATTTATTTTATTATAAACATTTCAGTTAGTCTTTGTTATCTAATATCAATATCTAGATCATCTCAGATTGTGCAACTATTTTCTGTTTTTTATTATTTTCAATCACATGACCCTTTTTTGGTATATCTAAGTTTTGATTGCAGGGCAGACATTGTTAAATAATTACATAGGCTTCTAATGATGTTATTATCCTGAGAAGGAGTGTCTTACCTTAAAAAGGCCAATAGAGTGATAGGTGTTCATCTTAATCTAGTCAGATACTGTGCTGGGCTGGGCCTTGGCTGCAGGTTTCTTAAGACACCAGTGTATCTCTGGCTGTCTTCCAATTCTATAACTAAGAATGCATTATGCTTTCCATGGCTGTTCCTCCTCCCCTTGCCAGTGGACTCCACATTCTAACCTTTGGTGTTTAATACTGTCAAAACTTTTGCTCTGCTTAACAAAGATTTTCCACTTACTTTTAAAGTCTTCCACACACATTATAGCAAAATATTACAAATGACCTAGAGACAAATCAGGTTGTAGGTAGAATTCCTAAGTTTCTATCAAAATAATTATTGTGAATCTGTAGCCTTCTGAAAGCATAAACTAGAGATTGCCAACCTCTTTCTGTGAAAGACCAGATTGTGAATATGTTTGGCTCTGTGGGCATAAAGTCATGGTTATAACTACTGAACTATATAGTTGTAGCCTGAACAGAGCCATAGGTAATGTGTAAACATATTAGCATGGTTATATTCTAACAAAATTTTATTGAAAGATACTGAAATCTGAATTTCATAGCATTTTCACAAAGTTTTCTTCCTTCATGTTTTTTTAACCACTGAACAATGTAAAGAAACATTTTTAATTTGTAGGCCATAGATGATATGCAGTCAGCCTCATTTAGTTCACAGATCATAGTTTGCCACTTCTGACATGTGACATGAATTCAGAACCTCTTACTTGATTCCAGAATTAGCACAAACTATCCAGCTACCAGTGACTATAGCTTGCCTCTCCTAGTTTCTTTCCCTCAGTTGAATATTATCTTGCTCATGTTGTAGTAGAGGATTTTGCTACCTTTAAGCAGATGATTTCTATTTTACATAATTTTTCTGGTTGTTCTTAGAGGAACACTAATCTGTCACTGTCTATTGCATCTCACATGAAAGTGGCTGTACTAAAACTTTGTTATATTTTTTGTTCTAGATAAAGTTTTATAATCTTCACATGAGTCAATATAATGTTATTTTGGTTGAATTAATTATGTTTAAATTATTATATGTCTAACACTGTGCTTTGTAGTCCATGCATGTAGATACATTAGATATAGTCTCTACACTCAAATTTCTTACAAATAACATTTGACATTTAAATATATAGATGAATAAATTCAGTATAATATAATTGTTTGTGAGTAGCATACATTTATGTGGAAGTAAAGGAACACAAATCTAAGCACATAGTACTGTCAGAAGTTTTAAGAAATAAAAATGCGCAATGCAGCAACAAGTCCTCTAAATTTAACATTCTAGGCACAGAGAAAGTGTAAAAAAAAAAAAAAAAAAAAAAAAAAAAAAAAAAAGGTATGGAGGTAAAAACATCAGCTGGGTGCAGTGTCTTATATCAGTAATCCCGGCACTTTGGAGGGCTGACACAGGAGGATCACTTAAGTCCAAGAGTTCGAGACCAGCCTGAGAAATATGGTCGAACTTCATCTCTACGAAAAAGTAAAAAGTCAGCTGGGCATGGTGGTGCATGTCTGTAGTCCTAGCTACCTAGGAGGCTAAGGTAAGATGATTTCTGGAGCCCAGAAGGTCAAGGTTGCAGTGAGCTGTGTTCGTGCCACTGCATTAGAGTCTAGGCAACAGAGCAAGACGCTGTCTGAAAACAAACAAACCAACAAAAACAGCATGATGTATGCAGAAACCTGAAGACATTTTTTATCATTGAAGATGATAAGTTGAGTGAGACATGGACAGAGACATAGAGAGAGAAGCAGATAGGTCATAGAATTCTTTTGTGGCAGGCCTAACAACTTGGATTTTTTGTATCCAATGGGAATTTGACATATTTTCAAATAAGATATTTTGTGCGTAGAGACAATTTTAAAGAAATTACTATAAACGTCCAGAGACTCAGAGAATTTGATCCACATCCCTAAGATCATAAGGCCTTTCAGTGGTGGTCCAACCTAAAAGACTTGTTTTGGAAAAAGTAGAGTAATAAGCTTTCCCAATATGGAGAAAAAAGAACTGAGAATACTTTTGAGTAACTTAGTACAGTCAAAAACGTTTTTAAAATGGTAGAATCAGAGGACTTGAGTTCGAGTAGTTATTTTACTTTCTAATAAGATATGTGTGGAAAATTATATGAATAAGTAGGCGATATTAACTTACTTGTAATAATGATGATATTGCTTTTGTTTTTAGTTTTTAGGGTCTAATAAAAGATGAAATTGTCAAATAGAGGATATACCATGGCTTTGGATTTAGATAAATATTGGTCTGAATTCTAGTTTTACTATGTTCAGATATATGAGTCAAAAATTCATTCAAACTTTCTGATCCTCTCATTCATTCATTCAATTGTTATTGCCAATATGTGTGCATTCTTTTATTCAACAAATATTTACTGATTAACTTTCATGTACAACAAATATTGCTAGGAGCTGGTATTAATGTTCTCCAGAGAAACAGACTGATGGGATGTGTGTCTGTGTCTATATGTATATCTCCATATATATATGTATAGATAGATTTGTGTATAAATATATGTGTGTATATATAGATATATCTATCTCTGTCTTTCTATGCATATCTACATTATATATAATCTGCCTCTTTATATATCTATCTTAGAAATATATATAGAGAGAAAGATTTATTTTAAAGAATTGGCTAACATGATTGTAGGGACTGACAATACTGAAATCTTCAGGGCAGGTTGGCAGACTGGAATTGCTCATAAGATTTGATGTTGCAGCCTGAGTCTGAAGGCAGCCTGAAGGTGGATTTTTTTTTTTTTCCAGGCATCTCAGTCTTTTCTCTTAAGGCCTTCAACTGATTGAATGAGGACTATTCTTATTACGGAAAGTATGATCTGCTTTACTCTAAGTATACTGATTTCAATGTTAATCTCATGTAAAAATATCTTAAGCAACAACAATACAGCAACATCAAGGCTGCTGTTTGACCAAACAACTAGGTACCATGCCTAGTCAAGATGACACTTAAGATTAACCATCATAAAGGTAGTTACAAGACAGACTCAGTAGCTGCTATCATGAAACTTACAGCATAGTGGGTATAGTTGCACCTGCCTAGACAGTTCCATTTATTTATTTTCTTGTGAGAGTTAATTGAACTATTTTATGTAAAATTAGTAGCATAGGAATTGGTATAGAGAAAACCTACAGCAAATGTCAGTTTCCACCCTTTTATCTTACTACCCAATTTTTGTAGTTAAATTAAGGTGAGGAACAAAGTTAATACTGCTGCTAAGAGGAGTTTCTAAAAATTCATAAAATGATAATAGTACAAATGGTGATAAAAATATGTATTATTTATAAAGTACTCTCAGTGTACCAGTTACTGTTCTAATTGCTTCATATGAATTAACACGTTTAGTTTTCACAATGACCCTCTGAACTCATCTTCATTTGAAAGAGATTTAAAAACTGAGACCCAGTGAAGTTAAGTCACTGGCCCAATTTCACACAGCTGGTAAGAGATAGAGTTGGGATTTGAACCACAACGTCCAGCTTCTCTGGTTTATGGTGAAGGATTCAGAGGGAAACTTGTGGCCTAGATGAAGCTGATGTTTCTTTTGGCATCTTCAATCGCTTATTACTTTCCATCCTTCAAGTCTCAACTTATTTTCACCTCTTTTGTTTCTCCCTTAATACTCTTACTACCAATTTGAATAATATTGCTTATTTATTTTAACTTTTTATCTACTTTGTACTCAACGGTACAAGTTCCATAAAGGCAGATAACTTATTCACCTTATTCATCACTTTAAACCCAGTACCTAGTACATTACCTGGGACACAGTAGATATTCATTAAATATTTAGTAATGAATAAACCAAAAATGAATTATCAAGAGAAAAGGAAAATTTGTACAATATATAAATAATAAACCACTGAAAATTTAGGTTCCACTTTCCAAATTTTCATGACATGTTCACAAATTTTAGGGCAACAAAATGGATTTGTACCACTTAGCAACTTTCCTGTTCTTGCGGTTCTTCTAAGTGTAAAGATCAATGAAGTAAGTGCTTAAAATGCAGCCAACTTAATTGCCACAATTGTATGATTTAGATTAATAATAAATTTGCTAATGAGAGTATAGCATTAAATATTCAACATGGTTATCAAAAGTCAATTAAGAAATAATTGTAAATCAGTAAGCCACAAGTAATGAGAAGAATCCTCCTTTTTTTGAAAAGTTGTTGGCAGGAAAAAGGAGTCAGAATTTTCTTTCTTTTCAGCATTCAATTTGATAATATAAAAAAGTGTAAAAAATATTTAATTTAGTTAGGTTGTCTTAGTCCAGTCAAGCCACTGTAACAAAATACCTTAGAATTTAGGGTTATAAACTTCAAGAAATTTATTTCTCATGGTTCTGGAGGCCGAGAAGTTCAATGTCCAGGCATCAGCAGATTTGGTGTCTGATGAGTTCCTATTTCTTTTTTCATAGATAGCCACTTCTAGCTGTGTCCTCAAATAGTGGAAGAGGCAAGGCAGCTGTCTGGGCCCCCTGTACAGGGTCACTAATCCCACTGATGAGAGCCCTACCCTGATGACCTAATCACACCCCAAAGGCTCTACCTCCTAATTCCATCACATTGGAGATTAAAATTAGCAAGTAAACTTTAGGGGGACATAAACATTCTGACCATAGTATAGGTTGTATAGCAGATGGCCATGTTCTCAAAATTGACAGTGCCTTGTAGTTTCAAAGGAAATTATATAATTCCAAAGGTTACTTACACCTAGTCTTGCTGGTTTGAGGAACAGGTGTCAAGGATGACCTCTCCCTCATGCTTCTTTCTTGGCAAGACGATTTTCAAGTAGAGTCTTTCTTTCTATTCTTCCGTTTGTACTATCTTTTTAATTTCTAGACTTTTGGTTGAGAATTTTCATGGTGTACCAGCTTTAAACAGAGTTAGGAAATGTTACTCTAGCTTTTGTGACCTATGGAATAATTATGAGTGAAATGGTTAAAAATGCTACACAGCAAAACACCTGACCTTTAGCATTCCAGGTGAAAGTTTTGTTTTTATGTCTCAGAAAAAAACAACAACCAAAAAACTTGTTTTTGTTGTAATGTTTTAATCAAGTAACATAACAACTTTAATTAGGAAATTATAAGTCAATTTAGCATACCAAAATGAAGGATTATTCTAGTTGGATAAACTCTGTGAATAAAATTCAGAACATGTGATTTTGGATTCCGTTGGAAGTTTGGCATCACACTAGAGTGGTACAATCCCAAATTTTCTCTGTACTGTTCAGAAGCCCTGAACATGTTTTTCCTTCAGGCAAAAGAAAACGTAACAACAACAAGAGAAAACCACTGTAACAGAACCTCATTAGTTTGACACTTAGCTAAGCAACTTCATTTAGGTCACCAGTATATCCTGTAGAATGTTCAGCTAATAAAAAGCAAATTGGCCCTCTGACAAAGAATTTGAAACCTGGGTGAGTTGTGAATTTTAAAACAAAACAAAACAAAACATGTTTTTTCTTAGTGTGACAAAGCACATTTCTTCTAGATACAAATCCTGCTCCACTCTCAATAGAATCTATTAAAAGGCCACTGGAGACTACTTTTATATCTCCAGTAAGATTTTTAGGTTTCAAATTCTTAAAATATCATACTAACAAGGCTTTATTACATCAAATATTTGTATAATTTTAATGTGGAAAAGGCCTACATACATTTGTTATCAAAGCTTCATTGAAATCTGAAAGATGAGTGAGAGAGAAAAGTTGGAGAGGTGGATAATATAAGCTAGTGGTTCAAACAACAAAATTTGTCCTATCAATTTTTGATTCTCACAATAATATACTTTATATTGAAAGAGGTAAATGAAACATGATTTTACCTTGAAAGGGATGGTTGCTCAGATATAGCCAGGGCCATATAAAAAAATAGATCAGTTAATGGGGCAAATAAGTTTTCAACTTATGTATGTCTAAATGGAAAGCCTTGGGTTGGCAGGATCAGATCCTATTTACCTATACCTAGTGACCATAATCAAAGATTATTTGGGTATATTCAATGTGAAGTTAAAAAGTTCCACATCTTAAGACATAATAGAGGTTCAAACACAGAATTATCGTTTTAGCTTTGCTTCTTGTTAAATAAGATATTTTGGGGAAAAATGAAAAGCAACTTTGAGACTCAGCAATACGTATTTTGGCAAGACAGCAGTTAAAATCTGAAAAGCATAAGCTAAATGTCTTAATATAAAAGACATCAAATAAATATCTAGACATATTTAAATATCAGGAAAAAACATACCTACATCATTTTTTTCACCATTCTTTGGTGAATTTACTATTGTCCAGACTTTGCCCTACCTTGCAGACCCAAAAACTAGATTTAGGTAATATGTGAGGCACTCTGTCTTTCTTAACAAGGGCTGACACACTATTCAAACTCCCAGATACATATGGATAAAGCAAGAATAGAATTGAGTTTATTTATTA
Source organism: Macaca fascicularis (assembly GCF_037993035.2). Taxonomy (NCBI): domain Eukaryota; kingdom Metazoa; phylum Chordata; class Mammalia; order Primates; family Cercopithecidae; genus Macaca; species Macaca fascicularis. The sequence goes on along the minus strand of NC_088388.1, from coordinate 90,320,465 downwards.
TATAACTCTCTGATCTTCAGGTTAAAGATCTGAAGTCTCAATCACTCTCATACATTTGTTATAAAATTTAGATGTAGTGTCAAACTCTGACTTATCTCTGGATGGTGCATTTTCACTCTGGGATTCTGTTGGCTTTGGTGCTGATGGATGACTGATCCTTCTCGGTCATCATTCTGTTTGTCGTATTCAAGGAATTCATAATTGCAGCCTTGTAGTAATGGGTCTTGATGCAATTTGGGTGTAGTACATTAAGTGCCCTGCGTGGCACCCTAGGCTTAAATTTCACCTCTATGACATACTATGTGATTCAGAACAAATCAAAATTTCAAAACCTGTTTTCTAATGTTTAAATTTAGTGTTATAAATCTACTTTTACAAATTTTGTGTGTACCATGTGATAATTTTTTTGACAGTGACTTGCTCTGTTGCCAAGGCTGGAATGTAGTAGCACATTCTTGTCTCACTGCAACCTCTGCCTCCCAGGCCCAAGTGATCCTCCTGCCTCAGCCTACCAAGTAGCTGGGACTACAGGCACACACCACCACACCTAGCCAATTTTTTGTGTGCTTTTTGTAGAGACAGGGTTTCACCATGTTGCCCAGGCTAATCTCGAACTGCTGAGCTCAAGGGATCTGCCTGCTTAGGCCTCGCAACTGCTTCCTGCCCCATGTGATAATTTTTAAAAAGTAAAATCTAACATCTGACACACAGCTGGACCATAGTAAGCATTGAGTATTAATTATTTGCAGATTTTTGCATATATTGTGAATTGTTTTAGTTTTACTCATGTAGGGCAATTTTGTTTAATTTTTCCTATTTGAATAACACTTCACAATAGCATTGAAGTACTGACAACATTACTTATTTGTAATCTTGAAGAAAGTAATGATTTATTTATATTCCAGAGAAATTAGATATTACCTTGTATTGGATACATCTTACGCCTCTCCTCAAATTCTCTTTGTCAAATTGCCTTCCATATTCCTTACTTGGTCACTTACTCCCCCTGCAAAGGTCTATTGATCCCAATACGGCCCATGAGGTGTGTCTCTCACAGGCCACCAGTCCCATTCCTTGAACTTGAGGTTTCTTCCTGCACTTTCAAAAATGACATGGGATCTGACTTCCTTAGATGCTGCCAAAAACGTAGACAATTTGGAAGTATGTGTTGGCAGAGGAAGGAAACTGTAGGATTACCTCTCTGAGAACAAACTTTAAGGAGAGAAATGAGACAGACACACAATCAGATAAATTCCCTCTTTCCCCTTTCTTTCTTCCAATACCTTATTCTGAAGAGCTGTTCCTCTATGTGATTTGCATAAGACATCCCAAGTGGCTGAATGATGTACTTTTTTATTCATTTTTGCAGCTTGTGGAAGAGGAATGGCCAACTTAGTAAGTCATTGCCTTGCATTGCTCCTCATGCCTCAGTTCTCTTTTCTTCTTGTTGCTCTGAAATTGCATTGACATTTTCCCATTGCTTTAGGCTTTGTTGGGATCACAAGCAAAGACATACACTCTTCATGAAACATAAAAAGCAGCAGCAGACTTCTCACTAACTGTCATTTACTTATCCATTCTGCCACAGAATCTTTTACCTATATTATTGAAATCATTATGATATGTACAATAGGAGATACAAATGTGACAGACACATATTCTTTGGCTTTATGGAGATTACAGTCCAATAGTGGTCATTTTATAAGAATCTATATTAAAACTGTATTATATGAAGATAGATGTAGATAAAAGAGATCACAGGGAGGAATTTTACCTGGGATATCATGGGAATCATATACTCTGCTGGCAGTATTGTTTTGGGTATTTTAGTCCAGGTAAATGTGACTGGACATTGATAGCATAAATGTCCTACAAGCTCTTCTGACTCATTGAAATAATTCACTACCTCAGAATGTTTGAGAACTCAAAAGCATTGTTGCTTATAATGTTATCAAAACTATTATATTTATTTGAAATATGTAAATAAAATGTTTATATTCTCTTACCTACGCATATAATTATTTTAGAAAATATAAATAAGTAAATAAAAATAATTAATACAGAATTGTATCACCAGAAATCGAGAATGTTAACCTTTTGAATTAACATGAACATTTCAGATATTTTTTGTATGGATCCCTTTACAGTTTTTTTTTTTTTAAATTATCAGATTAGATGTAAAATGGTACTTTCAGTATTTCTTTTGTAAATATTTTTCCATGTCAGTAATGTGACAGCAGGTTTTTAAGTACTGCAGACTTTCTTTATATGTTCTTCATTATATTATAGTACCATTGTTTTCTAATTCAAAGCTTGCTTATTTATTTCCTTTTTTTTAAGATTTGATATTATGTTGGAGTAAGCATTTCAAGTTAGTGAAATCTTGCTGTATACATTTAAATATTTCCTTAGGTTAAATTCTTATAATTAAAACAGCTTTGTCATAATTTTTCTCACTTGTCTGACTGGCAGCCAAAATACTATCTTAATTGATAAATTTAGCGGCACTATAAAATGCCAATTTTCCTGCACAGAAAAAAACATTTTATAATTTAAAATACATATTTCATTTTGGTTGGGATAAATTCATATCTCATCTATAAGCTAAAGATAATAACTACTTCATAGTACTTTTACAAAATTCAAAAAGTCAGTAAATATGTGATTATTAATCATTAAGAAAAGAAAGAAATAAAGCAAAAATAGAAAAGATTAGATGGAAAATATTATAAAAGAGAGGATTAAAATTTTATGAAAATACATTTATAACTCTAAGACATTTTATTATAAAATGTAGATAAATGAACGATTTCCAAGAAAAATATAAATTACAAAAATGAATACAAAAGAAGTAGAAATGTACAATAGAAAATTTATAGATAAGAATCTAAGGTGATTAAACTGTATTGTTAAAAAGACAATAGGATTAGGTCCAGGCTCAGTGGCTCATGCCTGTAACCCCACCACTTTGAGAGGCCGAGGCAGGTGGATCACGAGGTCAGGAGATCGAGACCACCCTGGCTAACATGGTGAAACTCCATCTCTACTAAAAATACAAAAAAAAAAAAAAAAAAAAAAATTAGCCAGACATGGAGGGCGGCGCCTGTAGTCCCAGGTACTTCGGAGGCTGAGGCAGGGGATGTTGTGAATCCAGGAGGCGGAGCTTGCAGTGAGCCAAGATGGTGCCACTGCCCTCCAGCCTGGGCGACAGAACCAGACTCCTCCTCAAAAAAAAAAAAATTGGCCGGGCGCGGTGGCTCAAGCCTGTAATCCCAGCACTTTGGGAGGCCGAGACGGGCGGATCACGAGGTCAGGAGTTCGAGACCATCCTGGCTAACACGGTGAAACCCCGTCTCTACTAAAAAATACAAAAAACTAGCCGGCGAGGTGGTGGGCGCCTGTAGTCCCGGCTACACGGGAGGCTGAGGCAGGAGAATGGCGTAAAAACCCGGGAGGCGGAGCTTGCAGTGAGCCGAGATTCGGCCACTGCACTCCACCCTGGGCGACATAGCGAGACTCCGTCTCAAAAAAAAAAAAAAAAAAAAAAAATTAAAAAAGAGACAATAGGATTAGAAGGGTTTACTAAAAAGTTTTTGGTCTCCTTTAAAGAGCAGATGACATTCATATTGTGAAAACATTTTTAAGCTGTAAAAGCAAATGAGAAAATTTCAAGATCACCTTAAAATACCAGAATACCTTTAGAAATAAAATCTGACAAATACCACACAAAGAGACAAACCTGCAGAAAAATTCTTTACATGTATATAGATAAAAAATTTAAATAAAGTATCATAAAATACATAAAGTGTCGTAAAATACAATTCATTTCCATCTTAATAAGAGTAATACACTATGGAAATGTGGGGTTATCGTAGGAAACATAATTCAATATCAGGACTCTATCTTCATCATTTATTATCACAACCAATTGAAGAAGAAAACAATTTGGTTGTATGAGTAGATACTGCAAATAAGTTTTATATTATTTAGCTGTTATTTTAAATAATACTTTAAGTAAAATATAAATGGAAGTAACTACTACAGTCTTATAATTACTACTTTTCACACTCCATGGCATTCATTAAACAATGGTGAAACACTGAATCTATATTAATAAAACTGTAAAGAGCTAACCTGCTGTTGCCATTATTATTTACTATTTCCCTGTGAATGTGATGAGTCAAAAGTGTAAAAGCTATTATAAAAATTGAAGAAGGAATGTAACATATAATGTCTACTTTTGGCAATGATGTTATTGCATGACTAAAACACTGAGGAAGTTGTAGCATGCTGGTAGGATTAATTTTTAAAAATCTGTAAGGGGGCTAGATACAAATTAAATATTTGTACAAAAGTTCTGTTGACAAGAATAAATAAAATTTTAAAACTTTTAGAAATGAGAATCATACAGAAATTTTATAAAAATAAACCATAAATTATTATTAAATAAATAAGACAACATATGAATGATCATAAGCATATACCATCTCCTTGGACAGGATGACCTCATATAGATAAATACATCATTTTTATATCAAGAGCATATACATTTACTACAGCTCCAGTTAGAATATTAACTTTTATATGGAAGAAAAATTGATGAAACTAGACAAGAAAAATTTAAAGAACAGTAGTATCGCTCTAATAAATCAATAGAAATAGAAGAGGGAATTCAGAAATAGATCATAATACATAATGCCCATTATAAGTTTGTTGCCGTTCCCTTTTTAGTTTGTGTGTTTTCTTTTATAATTGATACTTGTATTTTCTCTTCTGTCAATTAACTTTCCAAAATTGGGTTTTATTATTGTTTTGAGTTTCAAGAATTTCTTACATTACTTTTAACTGCCTTTCTGTATGTTTTATTGCAATTTTTTTTCCAAATCTATTATGAAAGTATATTAAAATAGCATTTTATACTAAACACACTTGCAAAAATTTAAAAGTGTCCTAAAACCTACTGGCAGGATGTAGAGAAAAGGATACTCATATATTTCTTCTGGAAATGTGAATTGCTTCAATTTATTAGAAGGTAAACAAGGAACATCTAATAAAATTATAAGTAACTATCTTCCTCAAGTGTTAATTCTCATCACACTATATCTAATACAATAAATAATGATTGATATATAAATATAAACTTATGCCACATTGCATGTCAAAGAAAACAAAAACCTTAAAAAACAAAATATAAATGGAAACATAATAAGTACTTCTTAGCCGCTGAATATCTGAGTTAAGCAACATACCACAGAAAATTGCAGAATCATTAGAAACGATGAACTAGAACTCTCCCATTACATTTGTGTGAAGTGTTATAGAATTCTTTTAGATAAAAAGCAGGAAAAAATTATTTTTTTATTTTTAAATATTTTTATTATTTATATTTTAAATATTTTTAAGTATTTTTTTAAACATTTAAATATTTATTTTTAAAAACTAAATATGTGTCTAATTTATCTTTATAAAACACAAACAATGGTAAGTAAACTTTTCATAGATGCAAATGTATATATTCTTATATGAATATGTGAACCCACAGGAAAACATGAAAATGTGTAAATTATGTTGTTATGGCTTTTGAAGAATGAGGAAAAAATAGGGAGGAAGAAAATAATAATGATACAGACTAAAATTATTTATGAAAACATGTCTATATATGTATGTCTGAAAAATTAAAAATAAACTAGAAAGGCTTTTCTGGAAACATCCAAGCCCCTCTAATAAAAACTGAGCCCTTTATAATTGCTCAATAAATATCAAACCCCTCATTTTTTTTTGCTCTATTTTACTTGCTTACCCAAACTAAAAATTTACCAAACTAATATAAATGGCATAAACAGAGGTTGGCAAACGATAGCCTGCTGGCACCATCTGTTTTCTTCCTTCCTTCCATTCCCTCTTTCTTTCTTTCTTCTGAAGGTTCACCAGCAAAGTCTGGCTTTTATATTTTTAAATAGTTAAATATTTTTGGTTATATGTGTACCTGCACACAACATGTTTACTTTTGCTTTTTGGCTCATAAGGCCTAAAATATTTACTGTCTAGACTTTTAGAAAAAAGTTTTCCAATTCCTGACATAAAAATCAGCAAGGCAAGGCATTTTCAGTGAAAAAGGTATATATATATGATCAAATGTTGAAAGAAAATATATCACAAGTTGTGGCAATTTAAATGTAAATTACAAATAGATGTAAGAAAATTGACCTATGAAATATAGACCATTAATTGGCCAATAACTATGAAAGTAATTCAACACCATATTAAAAATGACTTTCTATCTTCATTAAAAGTTTTGAATTAATGCAAGTTTTAGGCAAGTTCAGTCAAGACTTCAAGAAACGGATGGTTTCTTTACTATTTTAACCATTTCAGAACATACAAGTAATGGAAGGTTACTACAGCACAAACATAATTTTGACACCAAAAGTTGACAAAAATTGCATGGAAAAAATAAATTTGAAGGCCTATATAAATGTAGTGTTAACTGAAAAATTAGGTCCATATTTCTATCAGCAATTTTGTCCCAAGCATTTAACCAGTCTTTAAGAAGTTCAAAACTTTCCATCATTCCATTCTCCTTCTGTCCTCTTCTGAGACCTACAGACTCTTTCAACCTCTTCTTGTTACACAGTTCCAAAGCTTCTTCCACATGTTTAGGTATCTTTATAGCAACAACCCCTCCTCATTACCAATTTTCCATGTTATTTGTGTTACTATGAAGGAATGCCTGAAACTGGGCAACTTATTTTTAAAAAGGTTTATTTGGGCTCACAGTTCTGCAGGCTATATAAGAAGCATGTTATTGGCATCTGCTCCTGGTAAGGCCTCAGGAAACTTAACAATCATGATGGAAGACAAAGGGGGAACAGTTGTGTCACATGGAGAAAGAAGGAGGAAGAGAGAAAGGGAAGGAGTGCCAGGCTCTTTTAAACAACCAAATCTCACATGGAATCATTGCCTTGGGAAGGGCCATTGAGTCATTCATGAAGAATCCACCCCCATGATCCAAACACCTCCCACCAGGTCCCACTTTCAACATTGTGAGTCACATTTCAAGATAAGATTTGGAGGTGACAAATACCCAAACCATATCATGGTCTTTTTCATATGCTGTATTGATTTATTTAAAAACAAATGTATTTCTAGTAAATAAGACTTATTAATGCAAAACTACAATATTGCTAAACTTAAAAGGTTGAGAAACAATTATAGAGAAAACATGAACTATTATTTTCCATGATAGAAAACATGTCATTTATCTGTTCTACCTCTGGTTGTGCTTTGCAAAATCAAATTTCACTTATTCTTTTATGATGGCATAAAGTTACTGCAGTATTCTTTCTTTTTCCTAGACATGTTTTTAAAAACTATTTGATTCTTATTTGTATAATTACCATGTCTTAATAAAACCTTCTTGGCTAAATTAATAGGGTTACTATGAGATGTTTTTTTCTAAATGATTTGTCTAAGATTTTTATGTAGATTGGTGAAAGCCCTGGATAACTAAGGTGTATTGTATTTGATAACTGTACTTGTCTTCATTTTGATTGGAGGGTGCAAATTTTGAATGTTACTTTATAAAAAGTTCCCATTTAAGTGTGTGTGTGTGTGTGTGTGTGTGTGTGTGTGTATGTGTGTGTCTCATAAATCTTTGGTAATAATTTGATGAAATTACTTTGATTGTCTATTAATTGTGACATTTCTAGAGCAAAGCTAGGTTATAAAAGAGTGGGGGAATTCCCTTCTTATGGAAGATTCTGGGAAAACAGGTGCACGCATGGCATGTGAAACAATACCCTTGAAAAATAAGATTCTGATGTACTCACTTATTCAAATTCAAAGATTTATTATCTTAGATCAAAGCACTTTCATCTCTTAGAAGGCACTCGTGGTGCCAGCTGGTTATAATTTTTAGTCACAAAGATTTTAGAAGAATCTATATTCCTTGAATGTAGTGTAGTTTCTTTCCAGATAACAAATATCCAGGACTTTTCCTCCATGTCACGTCCATTTTACAGTAAATGTTTTGTCTGTGTCACTTTAGTCTTTTGGATAAACTTCACAGGAGTTGGCACAAGGAATCACATTAATTGTCCATTTAATCTAATAGCCGTCTCTGGCAGAAGTCCATTTATGCTGTTTCAGAGGCAGACAAAAATATGAACCATAATGCATCCAACCAATTGGAGATTACAAGATTAAATTTACTGAGAAAGGAACAGTGGATTGCGAACTTTGATCAGCCATTTAAAAGGATTAATTGGTTTTACTGGCATTTAAAGGCATGCACACAGCTATCACAGCAACTTTGAGTGTCTGCATATAGCCAGCTTAAAAGTAGCATGAACATATAATTTTCTCAAGGAATTAAACCTATAAAAATACGCCTTTATTTCCATTTGTGATAGATTTAAATAAATTATTTTAGGCATGTGAGTCTAGTACCAGTGTGTACAGTATTATTCTAATCATTTACAGAATGATCCTACCAGGCTCATGCCTTATATTAGTCAAGAACCTTTAGACTCAAAGTGTGGGTTGTGAACCAGATGCATCAATATTATCTGGCAAGCTATTACAAATTTAGAATAGCAGGTTTCACCTTTGACATACAGAATCAGAATTGGCACTGAGATTTTAACAAGCTACTTGAGTGTTTTGTATGCCCACTAATGTTCCAAAAACACTGTTCCATGGGATATACCAAAAATAATACTTGAGAATAGTTGCTGGTTCCCTACATTTTCAAAGAACTGAATAGAGGTATAATTGGCAGAATTCTTTCAAACTAGAAATCTTTTTTCATAGACATTTGATATGTATTATGTTATCTCAGTCAAGTCCTTTATTTTAGTGATGGCCAGTTCCCTTGATATCTAAGCAAAATAAAAGGATTCATCCTGTATTCTGTTCAAAGTGACTGAAAGAATAAAATGAGTATTCTGTCTTTTCAGGCTTCTTTAATCTGAAGTAATTCCTCCGTCTTTTCTTGACTTTCAGCATTTTCATACTTTGGGATGTTGTAGAACAACTATTTTGTGAAATGTCTTTCAGTTTACATTTGTCTAATATGTCCTCATTATTAAATTCAGGTTATTCATCTTTAGCGAAAATATTAAAGTAGTGATGCCATCTCTTATTGCATTCTCTGAACTGGTTCACGATTTCAACTTGTCTCATTACTCATGATGTTACCTTTGATCACTTAATTAAGGCAGTATCTGCCAGACTTCTCCTATGTGAAATTAATCTGGTTTTCTTTGTAAATAATAAGTATTTTGAATAGAGATATTTGAGACTACCAAAACTTTTTCTCCATTAACTTTATTTATGCAAAAAGATAATTTTTATTCAATAAGTAATCGTTCATTACTTTTATTATTTATTTTAATACCCCAATTTTCCTATATTTACCCACTGGGAGCCCTGTAGAAAGAAAGTGGCTTTTATATTCTTTTTGAATTTGCCTATCCTTCTTTGAGAACTTCCTTATTTGTTGGCATAATAAGATATTACCGGTTCATCTCATACTTACCCTGCCCCAGTCCTGGAGGCGCTGTTTCCTCCAGGAGCTGCAGATTTGTGGGTGGAGAGTGATATTTGACTCCAAAATCGAGGTTCTGAGTGTACTCATTGCTATTGAGATACTGAAATATTGCTGCTCCCAGGCCAAATGTGTAGATGAAATTAGGGAAAATATATATTATACACACACACACAAACACATACATGCACCTATGTATATGTGTGCATGTGTATATGTGTGCATGTGTGCATATACATACATATACACACACACATATATACACACACATACACGTACATATACATATACATTAACATACACACAAAAATTCCTTTATTTGGCCACCACTTCCACTGTCCATCACAGAGACATACTCTTCTTTCCGCTGAGGATTCTGGACATCTCATACCAGAACACGGCTCTATCTGCCTCCTTTATAGATGTCCTTTTCATCCCAAGTAGTCCTCCTTTCCCACAGCCACTTCATACATAGATGCCTCATCACTCTGCTCAGGCTCCGATACCCCACTCTTAATCACTGCTTCTGTCATTCTCCTATAAGGATGCCCTTTGGGGCTCTGATACTGTATACTACACTATTGTAGCTCCCAATCCTGCCTCACTGTGTAGATATCTATCTTATTCAAATCCAACAAAAACATTCTGTACCCAGTGCAGCTTGAACATCCTTAATCCAAAAATTCAAAATCTGAGCTACTTGAAAAGCACTATTCCATGGGAAACTTTTTGAGGACCAAATGGAAAATTTATACCTGATCTCATGTGATGGGTCACAGTCAAAACTCAGTCAAGACTGTTTGATGTATAAATTATTTCAAATATTGCATAAAATTAACTTCAGGATATATATAAAAGGTGTATAGAAATAAATGCATTTTGTTATTAGACTTGGTTCCCATACCCAAGATATCTCATTATATATAAGGAAATACTCCAAAATTCAAAAGAAATCTGATATCTGAATCACCTTTGATAATAAACATTTAGGATAAGGGTACTTACCCTGTATTTTACGAAGGGAAGAGAAAGAATGGAAGTATAGGGAAGGAAAGTGTAATGCCCATTTTCATGTGTTACTGGAGGGGTCTACAGTTCCCAGCTATTTAATCAAACACTAATCTAGGTGATACTGTGAATATATTTTGTGATGTGATAAAAGTTCGTAATCAGCTTACTTCAAACAAGAGCAATTATACTAGATTTTCTGGGTGGACCTGATGGAATCAGTTGAAAGACCTTAAGAGCAGGCCTGAGCTTTCCCTGAAAATAAAAGATTTTGCCTGTGAACAGCAGCTTCAGCTCCTGCCCCAACGCTCCAGCCTGCCCTCTGGATGGCCTACCTTATATGCTCAGACTTCCTTAAACAGCCCACAATCGCATTCACCCATTTCTCGCAATAAATCTCTTAGTATATATCTCCTGCTCCTTCTGCCCCTCTTGTTGAACACTGATTGATACTGGAAAGAAAGAGGAGAGGAAAAGAAAGAGAAAATATACAATTATCATTTTTAAGGAAGCTCACTGAGAAATATATAACTCTAATTTTCTCTTTTTACGTGGGATGACAAAAAGAGTAGAAAAATATGACGTATGAGGGGCTTAAGTATAAGGAAGGATTTCTTTAAAGATTAAAAAACAAAAGGATGGTTGATGGTTAATTTCGGGTGTCATCTTGACTGGATTATGGAATACACAGATAGCTGGAAAAGGATTATTTATTCTCAATTCTTCAGTAAGTACCGAGCCCATCCCTTTCCTGCTGAAAGGGAAACCCAGGAGCTTTTGCATTTAATTAAAATGATTGGACTACCTCAAGTGTGTCTTTGAGGATGCTTCCAGAAGAAATTGGCATTTGAGTCAGGGGTCAAAGTGGGGAACACTGGCCTTCAGTGTGGGTAGGCACCATCCAATCAGCTGGATTCTCAGATAGGGAAAAAAAAAAAAACACAAAAGGTAGAGAAAGGGCAAATTCTTGCTCTCACTTTCAGAGTAGGATTGCCTACTTTCTTCTGCCCTTGGACATCAGAACCCCAGGTTCTCTGGCCTTTGGACTCAGGGGCTCATACCAGCAGTTCCTTCAGGATCTTGGGCCTTTGGCCTGGAATGAAAGCTACACCATTGGTTTCCATGGTTCTAAAGCCTTTAGGCTTAGACTGATCCACACTACCAGCTTTCCTGCCTCCTCTGCTTGTAGATGGCCTGTTGATATAATCTGGATGACTGTCCCCTCCAAATCTCATGTTGAAATGTGATCCCCAATTTTGGAAGTGAGGCCTGGTGGAAGGTGTTTGGATTATGGAGCAGATCCCCATCCCCTTGATGATGAGTGAGTTCTTGCTCTGGTAGTTCACACAAAATCTGGTTGTTTAAAAGAACATGGCACCTCCCCCTTTTGCTTTTGCTTGGGCTCTCCACATGTGACATGCTGGCTCCCCTTTGCCTTCCCTCATGATTACAAGGTTCCTGAGGCCCTCACCAGAAGCAGGTGTTGGCACTATGCTTTATGTACCTCCTGCAGAATGGTGAACCAATTAAACATCTATATATCTATATTTATATCTATGTCTATATTACCCAGACTCAGGTATTCCTTTATAGCAATGTAAGAACAATACACCCGTGATGGGACTTCACAGCCTTCATAATCAAGTGAGACAATTCCCATAATAAATTACTGCTGCTGCTGCTGCTGCTCCTCCTCCTCCTCCTCCTCCACCATCACCACCACCTCCTCCTCCTCCTTCTTCTTCTCCTTCTCCTTCTTCTTCTCTCACTCTCCCTCCCTCCCTCCCCCTTCTCTCTCTCCATCTCTCTCCCTTCTCTCTCTCTAGTATATACTCATATATGCATATATATGTGTGTATATATATATACTCATATGTACATATATATGAGAGTCTGAGATTAGCTATCTGCACACTAGATTCTGTACAATTTCAAGTTGCTAAATTGATAAATTCAAATATAAATTATTCAAATACAATCTTATTGTTTTACTTTCAGTAAGCTTTATTTTTAAATGGCAATAGTCCTACATTTTAGCTTATCTGAGTAGATGCTGTGGTTACTTTTTCAACTGTCATCACATATTTAGTTACAGTAAAGTTTATTCATTTGACCACAAACAGCATAACAAATGGGTAAATACGGGATTGGCTGATCCAATAGTTTTGTTGTGGAAAAGCCAGAGCAGTATTGCAAACATGTAATGAGTCAGAAAAAAGGAGAAAAATCTCCTACTCAATGGCCTTGGGTATATGATAAGCAGACAGGAGATCACCAGCTGTAGAAAGGAGGCTGGAAACCGAATATCAGGCCTTCCTGAATGACTGACATAATAAGCCCCATTTCTCATATTGAGCTTAGGATCAAACCACGTATTCCCGCTACTGGAGAATACAGTGACATCAGTGAAATATGTATTTCTACATGCTGTGAAAACTATTAATAATCATATGTGTGCATGAAAAAATTATATATACAAATATATATGTTGATGTATTTATGTGACTATAAAGATGTTGGAAGTTTCAATTTATGATGTGGCTCATTTATAAAGGCTAGTAAGAAATATGAGTTCAACCCATTTTATTCAATGTAGAGAGCAAAGATTATGTTACAATGATCATTATCTGCCAGTTACAGTAATTTTCAATAACATTTCTTTCATTTTTATGCCATAAAAATAATAACCATAGTTATTTTAATTTTCAATAGCATTTCTTTCATGTTTATGCCATAATAGTCATAGTTATTTTTCTCAGATTTCAGATAAGTAAATATATTTATATATTTATTGGTCTTTTGGCAAGTTACTTAGTTGCATCTTTGTAAATGTTCGTCAGTATATTATTATTTGTCAAAATCCGTGTAAAATAACATAGCCAGGCCAATCAGCTTAAAAAGCCATTTTTTCCCCCTAGACATTAACAAATTTTTACCTCCTCTCATGAAAAAACACAACTATTGTATAAATCACATTGTTTGCCATGATATCGCTTTGCTGATGAGAGCAAATAATATTAACACATGTCTATAGATGATGAGAGAGATATGGGTTTATAAGTATCTAAATAGAATGCATCATTACCACAACCAATTGGATGAGTGAATGCCTTATTTTCCATGCAGGCGCTCTGACTTTATGGTGAATAGAGTTGTGTTATTTGACTTTTTTTTTTTTTTTGTATGATCTGATAAATTGCTAGTGATGCAATAACAAAATGCACTGCCATTCCAGGATTAATGATTATGTTTAGTGTTGAGATTATTTATTTTCTTACTTAGGAAAAATCAGTAAAAGGACACTATTCACCTTGGCTTTCATCTTAAAAGAAAAAAATATTAACATAACTTGATTTCAAACATATGTTTATAACGGCAGTAAATGATCAGTCAAATGTCTGGATATTTTTGTTTTACAGATTACTCAATTTGTATTTGAACATTTAGGATTATGCACACAAAGTTTACACAACAGAAAGGAGGGGGCTTTTGTAATAACTTAGATTCCTTGTTTTTATACATTATTGTATTAACAAATGGATGTTTTAAAGCATATGGGATTCCAGAAATGGTTTTGTTGCCTTCCAGAATGTTTCATTTTTGTATACGAGTCACAGGCCTAAATAAAAAAAATGTTGACAGTCTGCCCAAACTTACTTTAGTAAGTAGAAAGCCAACAGAGGTTTTTGATTTTCGTGGGAATTTAAGTGGGCGAAGGTCCATCTATTATACACAAACACACACACACACACACACACACACACACACACACACACACATATTTTGTCTGGACAGCCTGTAATGTCTTATAGCTTTGTATATGTTTTTGTTTTTTCTCTTATGATATCAAAATTCTAACACCCCAACTTCTCGCATTCTGCACATGAATCATCACTGAAAAATGAAAACCATAGCTTATATTTCATGGCTTTATTTCTCAGAAGATTCAGCTGTGTGTAAACCAACTTTGATATTGAGCATTTCCCATACTTAATTTAGAGTAAATAAATTTTGCATAGGTTTAGTCAAAACATAAAAGTATTGAAGCATATAATTTAAAATTTGAGAACAGGAGACATTAAGGTGTTTAGCATTTGAAAGGATGGTCAGCTCCAGATTGATTTAGAACTTGCATTATAGAGTCTCCTAGGAATGAACATGAGAAAACAGATGTGAGGTGCATGTTCTGGTTCAAATGGAAAGGCAGAAATTATAAAAGACACTGAAACTAAAGAAAGATCATGAATATCTGTATAAAATTGGATGGAAGGAATCTTTGGAAGAATATTTCCCCAAAGTCCTGTATTATCACCACGGGATAGAGGTCTTTTGCACTCATTGCCATTCACTCTCTTTATTTTAGTTGATCTGTGAATTAGTGATGAACGTGTCTTGAATATACGCATGATGACAAGGGAATCATATATTTTGTAATTGGCTCTGAAAATTTGCTGAAGCATGCACAATTTAAACTAGCCAGCCAGCCGTTCTCTCCTGCTGATTCAATGGTATCAAGGACAAAGCATCTAACCCTCACATTTTACTTGGCTGCAAACATCTATCTGAACAGGGTCCATGGAGCATGGATCGTGGTCTTATGAAACAAATCTTTCCCCCTTAAATGTCAGTGTCTCATTAGACCTTTGCTTTGGTTCATTTTAGTAGTGTTTCTCCCTGCTCTCTAGTGAAATGAAGTGACGTGGTTAACAGTCTCTGCAGTCTTAAAAGTACAAGGCTGTAATTTGACTCTAGGTAGACTGTGACTCTTTGGAACAAAGGCTGTTTGAACATACATTTCTGTCACAGCATGATTTAAAGATCACAATAAAACTTCATAAAGACACAGTGTATATGAGAGTAATGGTAATTTCCATGTTCTATAATCCTCAATTAAATGGTTCCAACTGACCTTTAAAGCCCCTGCCTGAATTATGGTGATGCTCAATTGTTAAAGAGAGTCTACCCCTTGTATTTCTTGAGTGTTGCTACATTTGATTATGTGTACTATAGGGACATGCATTATCCATAATGTTGGCAGAAGGTTCCTTTCACTCAACTTTCTGTGTTTTGAGCAAAGACACAATTCTGGTTTCATAAAACAATTTTATAATATATATACTCAGAAAGATAAATGAAAGCTTTATCTTTATTGCTACTAACAATTATAATTATGATAATAACAACAATAATAAAAGGATTCCCTTTTATCATCACCTCTCATAACATCCTTCCTTTCTAGGGACTGTCCTGGAAGTTAGCCCAGGAAGATTGATCACTTCAAGTTAAGCAAGAGTACATTTTTATGCTAGATAAACATCTAGAATTCTATTGTCTTCTTAATCATTACAGCACCATTTTTTGTTGAGTTCATTTTTATGCCACTATAACCATGTTAATACTATTACAAATCCAAGAGGTATTGTAATAATAGTCCCTTTTTCCTATTTGGTTTTCTTGGAGGTAGTAATTTACTCTTTTTCCACTTTCATAATATGCTATCCACACACTCTTATTTTTGTTTCAAGTGCTACATTGTTTTGTTAAATCTCCATTTGTAATGGAGACTTCTTTTCATATTTTTTCTTCTTTCCTGAGTTGATCCACTTCAGAAAATTGTTTTGCTTTCTGAAGCAGTTTTTTGCACCTCATGAAGAGTGCAAAAAGCTATATCTGAGTACTGTCATGGAAAAAAACAGTAAGAAAATATTCTACCATCATGTTGTGGGAGGTATTTTGACTTCATATCATATTTAAGATTAGAGATCATTTGCCTTCAGAATTTTAAAGACCATTAATTTCTGTAATCCATAGTTGTTACTGATATATCTGCAATTGTTGTAGTTTTTATCTTATGTATGTAGCATTCTCTCCCTCTCTTTAGAAGACTCTAAAATCTCCTTATCACCGATGTCCGAAAATTTCATGACAACTGGCCTTTTTCATTGATTGTATCAGGCAGTTGGTAGTTCTTTAGTTCAAGGAAATTTTCTTGGATAATTTGTTTTCTTTAATTTTCTCCATCTGTGCTTTCTGGGACTGCTAAAGTCAGAAATTGTTCTTCCTAGATTTGGTTTTCTAAGTAAATTTTGTTTCATATTTTCTTGCTTTATCTTTTTTTGTTCTAGTTTCTAAAAGATATTCTCAAATTTATCTTTAAAACTTTGAGTTCGGTATTTTTGCAATATTTTAAATTTGAAAAGTTTTTTCTGATTTTTGTTTCCATAGCATTTTTGATTTTTATATGCATTAGCTCCTTGTTGTGGAGAGTAATTATTTAAAGTTTTTAATTTTATTACTTTGCAGAGTTCTCTTTCTTCAAGACTGAAATACTACTTTTTATATATTTTTTTCTGCCTTTAATTTTGAGGTTTCTCTTAAAGTATCAGTAAACTTTAATTGTCCCTTTAAAGGGAGGCTTTAAAAGTATCAGTTTGGAGGTCCTTTATGTACTAATGGGCTGAAGAATAGGAGACGAGATCCACTAACTGGGTAGACAGCTAGCTTTTTGCTACGGCACTCTCTTCTAAAATATTACTAGGCAAATGTTATTTTTTTGAAGATCTCTTCAGTTTATCTAGAGACCAGGGAAGTATCAGGCAGCCACTGTTGTTACTTAGCTCTCAGCAGGAGGCGCAGGTCTCACCATTCAGTTTCCGAACGTTCATTTTACTTCCTTGTTTCAAACTGTGTACCTCATCTTCACTTTCCCTCATATCTGCTGATTTTGAATCTTGCTCTTCTAAGTAAATATATAAAAAAAAAAGGCTAAGAAATTCTGCGTGTGGAGTGAACATTTCACTACTGATATTCCTTACAGTGGGTGGGGAAAGGGCGAGGTCAAATATTTAGTATGAAGAATTTCAAATGATCTCTGTTTTTATTGCCACTCTTCTCCACAGCCTTTTCCTGGTTCTTATAAATTCCTGGGAATTCTCAGAGAAAATTAGTTCAAAACCACTTTCCCCAAACTTGTGCCACATCTTACTCTTTGTAGAGTCAGTGACCACTCTTTGGTTTTCATCTTTTAATTTAATTTTTTTTTTTTTTTTTTTTTTGCCATCAATCACCACATTATGTCCTACCTCTGCTGGTTTATACCATTTTTGTTCCTTTACTGTTGTTTTGCTATGGACTCTGGAGAAGATAGAGATAATAAAGTGGCCAATTGACCATCTCTGGAGAGAAGTGAAGATCCCATTCATTAAAAAATGGTCTCAATAGTGGCAGCAATAACAGAAGTAGCAATCGTTGTTTTAGAAGAAATGGTGGTAGTCATTACAGCAGCAACATCATCAGTATCTACTACCATTACACAGTTACTACCAGTGCCATCACACCACATAATTTATAGTGATTCACCGGTCATAGACACTTTTAGGAACATTTACTTTTACCTCACTTAATTCTTACAACAACACTATATAAGTGGTTGGGTGTATATCACTAATCATTTTATCAACATCTCACTTTACAGATATGAAATCTAAGAAACAGGATAAATAATTTACTCAACTTTGTTCAACTAGTAGTTGATATAAAAAAGTCTCTTCAGTCATTCTAAGTCTACCTTTCCCAATATTCACCACCCATGCTGGGAAATTTGCAGAGGCAGTTAGGAGCACTAGGTATGAGTGCAGGCTTAAACATTTCCCAGGTTCTTTCTAATCTTGCGGTTCTTTCTGCAGTAGTAGAACATGGATCTTCTCTTTAAGAATTAATTGTCTGGGAAATAACAGTAGCTCAGACATTTTATTATTACCATAAATTCTGAAACAGAGATGACTTTTGCTCATGAAAAAGCTTTATCATTAATTGGCAATCACTAATAGTCCTCAGACACAACATGATTAAAATAAAATTTAAAAATAACCTTTTTCTGTTCCTGGCTTCCAATTTTTCCAGGTATCCAATTTCAGAACCATGGGATATTCTCTGATTCCATATTTCTCACTTACTCAAATTCCCAAGTTCTATGGATTTTCTGTCTCCTTGATTGCATTCCTAATATTTCCACTATAGCTTAGATTCTTAACTGTTTCTCACCCACACTTCTAATAACTTCCGACTAGTTGACTGTAAGCCTATGTCAGGTTCACCTCACCTAAAGCACAGCTCTGATCAAGCCACCGCCTGCTTCCTAAACTTTAGTTTGACCATTATAGTGCAACTTGTATAACACTCACTTCTTTCATCTACTCTCATCATATTCTTTGAACAATTTCCGAATATCTTTCTGCATTTTCCCATCCTTGAGCATTTTCTCTAGTCTGTCTAACTATCCATCTTCATTTTCTTTTCCCCAAATACCTTCCAATATCTCTTCTTACTGAATTTCTATCATTATTCAGGAGTCATCTCAAAAGCAACCTCCTGTGACCAGTCCTTCTTCACTAATTTTCACCAATTGCACATGATATATTTTATCTGAAATTTCCTTGCAGTCTGTTTTCTTCTAGTACTACTTAAGATATAATATATTCTCTAGTGTACAGCAAATTGCTATAAGAAGTAGTAATAAACTGGAATTATTTCTATTAGTTACAGAGGAGGTGTTTTATTGAGCTGTATTAGTGAAACATATTTTTAAATAGTAAAGTCATAATTTCAGCAACCATTGTTTGTTCATGCATTATCAGTGCTTCAAGTTGTTTATTGCATTAGTTTGAATCACAATAAAAGGAAGAGTTTGAAGAATAGAAAAGTAACATAAAGAGTAAAGGTTGGAATGGATGATAAAGGCCTAAAGAAAGGAGAAATTGTGAGCATTAAATGCAATATAGAAGTGATAAGAAAAAATATACACATACATATGTATGTATATATACACATATCTACACCTATTTATATACGTGTATATATGTATATACCTATGTATGTACATATATACATATCATATGCATATATACATGTATACATAGGTATATACATATATACATTATATACATATATGTATATACATATATATTCATATACACATACATATATACATGCATGTATGTATATGTATATATATACCTAGGTATATATATGTGTGTGTGTATATATATACACCTAGATATATATATGTGTGTGTGTATATATATATACACACCTAGGTATATATATGTGTGTGTGTGTATATATATACCTAAGGGGGTGTGTGTGTGTGTGTATATACGTTTTTCAAATGTTTGCTGCTTAAATACTGGCAGAAATAAGAAGACTGATTTACCATGTCAAGTTAGAAAGATTTCTTACATTTCTTGCATACTCTGATCACAATAACTTCACTTATATAGTTGATGCTTTCCTGACCCTGCTATCCTTCAGAATAGAAATGTTACCTTTAATCTGGACCTTTATGAAGTCAACCAAAGGCTATCCTTGTAAAAGGGCCAAAACTACAGAGTGAAAACCATAAATTGCTTCCAGTATAGTCAGTGAAAACATGGTTGTATAACACGAACAATAAATGTTTTTATAGTGAGTTCAGAGTGTAAGTTTCCAATTCTTTTTCAGTATAAAAATGGTTGGCCAATGTGATTTAGAGAATATTCTCTGTTTATTTCTGGTCTTTATATTCTCTTCCTTTAGTTTCTGTTAAATCTCTTGCACATTCTTAAACTGTGGTTACCTCATGGAGTTCTATGCTGAAATACTACTCTTTTATCAGACACCATATGATTATTTCTATTGAATTTCTCAAGCTTTTATTAGTTGTTTGGTAAAAAGAAATCTGCTCCTCTCCAAAGGGCATTGCAAAATGCCTTCTATAAATTATTTTCTGTATCTATAAATTGTTCTCTCATCCCATTTATGAGATGCTGTGGCTTATGGTCACTCTCTGTGCTCTCCATTCTTTTATGTTTTCTTTATGTTCTGCTCCAGCTGTGATTCAGAGGAAAAAAGTATTTTGCTATTCTTTCATTAAAGATATGATAGAATTTCTGACTAGGGTCTGGCCTTAAAATGTCTTTCCTATAGGAAGATAATATGACACTTTCTGTGTGACACCATTAAACACTTTCCTTTGATCAACAGCTCAAGAGTTTATTTAAACTGTTTCATCCCCACTCACATTCAACCTACATACAAATAATGAACATTTGGTAAGTTATTTTTAAAAGGTTACAGTGAATAAATCTGGGGCCTTTAGCTAATATCCTCTACCAGCATGTGTCCATAATGTACCAAATAGCTATTTCTAAAAAAAAGAGTATACTTGAAAGAAAATCTCAGACATTATTTATGCTTGGCTCAGCATTCACCCTACAATAACATATTCTTCATCTTTTTATTAGAAAAAAATTTACTTTTAAATTTCCTATCCGTAGATCTTTATCTTAAACCAAATTTCCCTTACAGCACGCCCCCCAAAAAATTACCAAGTATTGAAACCAGACTATCTAATTTTTTTTTTCTTTTCTGTTCTTCTTCCATGAAAAGAATACATTTGGTCTGACTTAATGTCTCAGAGATGTGTCTCATCCCAAAATCTTTGGCTGTTATCCAGACAAGTTTCTTGCAATCCTGTGTGATTTCAGAGTTTAAATGTTCTCCTTGTCTGTAGGGAAATTTCATGGTCAAAAATCAAATAGTTTTTAATTTTTTATGAGAAGACAGATTTCTCTCCAAGTCTGTTTCAGTTCATACCTCCACCCCCTACCGCAAACACACATATCCACATATCTCCTGGGACATACCATTCTTTCCCCAGGGTGTTGACGAGAGAGTTGGATTGCCTAGCACAGTGAAGAGTAAATAGATGAAGTACTAAGGAAATACATAACACAAGAATATCTAATGATAATTTATTTTAATTTCAACTAGGGTATGCTAGTTTCCAAGAGTTGAGTTTTCAATAGCAAAATTGTCATTAAATGTAATGAAAGAGTCAACTAAGTTATGTATATTTTATGCTTCTTAAAGTAGAAAAGGCTAACATTTGTGACATGGTAATCATCAAGAATTTTGCCAAATCAGAAGCAGAGAGCACATTTTAAAAATCTATCTAGTTTTGTACCTAAATCTATCATTGAACAGCATGTCCTTCATGTTTTAGTTGATGTCATGCTATGCAGCAGTGACATGATCCTCCCATGAATATGACAAAGTGCTAGAAGAGCCTCCCCAGACACCTTTCCTAGACTTCAGAGCAAATGTAAGTGTCTCTGGTGTCAGTTTGAACCCCAACTCTAATAGGCATGTCACCTTGGACAAATTAAAGGGCTACAGATTTTCAACTATATACAAAGTTGGAATAAAAATGCAACATTCACAAAGATCTATGGATAAGGAAATACATATATATTTTAAAATAGTCTTTTAATAAATATTCTCATGTTCCCTTTCTTTCTCCCAGTTTATTTCCCTCTCCTCTCTTCTGATTTAAGTGGAGAAGAATTTCAGAGATGGTTGTAGTTTCCAAACAGCCTGTGCTTCCAGAATTTTTTTTTTTCCTACTGAATTAAGTTAAATGTATGTGTTCCATGTAAGGACAAACAAATTCCTTGAGGAAAGATGTGCCTCTTTGCATAGGGTTGTGCCATCTAGTCCTTAGCAGACCAGTGTGCAAAGACAGGGAGGAACATTGAGTTATGCATAGCCAGAAAATGATGCATACAGTCCATGTGGCTTTATGGTCTGCTCCCCCTATTTCTCTAGGCAGTGGTGACCAACAAGAGAGGCAGGGAATAAGTTAATCTCAATTCCTTCGTCTAAACCATAAATTTTAAGAGGTCGAGTGCTCTTCTTGTTTACTGTATGATACTGTATGAGGTCTTATGATTGGATCGGGAGAGAGTAAGTCCTTCACAATTGATTTTTTATGGATCTCTTCTATTTGCCACTCTCCGGGTAAACATTTAAAGTTTCTGACAAGAAGAATTATTGTTTAATGGATGTAGAGTTTATTTTGCAAGATAAAAATGTTCTGAAGATACATGGTGATGATGGTTGCACACAAAGGTGAATGTACTTAATGCCACTGAACTGTTCACTTAAAAATGGCTTAAATTCTGGGCATGGTAGTGTGCACCTGTAATCCCAGCTACCCAGGAGGCTGAGGCAGGAGAACAGCTGGATGGAACCCAGGAGGCAGAGGCTGCGGTGAGCCGAGATCGTACCACTGAACTCCAACCTGGGCATCAGAGAAAAACTCCGTCTAAAAGGAAAAAAAAAAAAAAAAAGCTTAAATGTTGGCTTAAATGTTGTATTTCATAGTATGCATACTTTACCACAATTATTATTTTTTTAAGTTTCTGATCAGTAGGACTTAAGGGAACAAGAGCAAACAAATTCAGAAGCTAGCAGAAGACAAGAAATAATTAAGATCAGAGCAGAACTGAAGGAGATAGACACACAAAAAAAAAACCGTCAAAAAATCAGTGAATCCAGTAGCTGTTTTTTCAAAAAGATTAACAAAATAGATAGACTGCTAGTCAGACTAATAAAGAAGAAAATAGAAAAGAATCAAAAAGACACAATAAAAAATGATAAAGGGGTTATCACCACGTATACCACAGAAATACAAACTACCATCAGAAACTACTACAAACACCTCTACGCAAATAAATCAGACAACCTAGAAGAAATGAATAAATTCCTAGGCACATACACCTAAGTTAAAAAAAATGGAAAAATCAACTCTCTTGTACATCTTAATAGTCAGAGTCTAAGCATTTTGATTTATTTTAAAATTTCTTTTAAAATCAGCAATAAACTAATCATGTATGAATCCATAAATAGCTTTTAATACTCTGAAATTTTTTTTATCTTATTAATGCTCATTTAATTGTATAGAAATGATATAAAGGACAAATGCCTACAAAACTTGAGCATACAATGACAAAGTGAATTGCTATGTAACATAAGATCTTTAAATTAGAATCATTAATAGCTGCTTTAAAATAGACGAGAATAAATTGGATTCCATTACAACCTGATCAATTTTCACATGTAACTTGACTTTATAGTTAAGATGTTTTAATTCTTTCACCCTTTTCTAGTTTTATTTCCAAACAATGTTAATCTTGTTTTCACACCTAGTATGAAAGTGGTCACTGCTTACAATTCTCCTGCTCTTTTTGCTGCAGATTCTCTGTTCTTTCATTGTTTGGTCCCAGGAACTTTGCACTTGCTTTTGTTCATACCTAGAATTTTTTTCTTGAGATTCCTGCAAAGCTGCCTCTCTCTTATTATTGATCTTTCAGCTCAACTCTCACTTTATTGGAAAATTTATATCTTTCTCACTTTATCTCAAACAGTTTCTACTTTCTGAATCTTTTCTATTGCATCCCTTTTTTCACTTTACATAGTACTTTTAACTATCTGAAAATTTTCATTTGCTCATTATATGACTTCCCTCTAAGACTAGATTAAACATATGTTCTTTCAGTTTTTTTGTTTTACTTGATTTCATTTCCCTACCTTCTCTAGAGCATTCAGACTATTTACTGTGGCATTGTGGGGCTGCTACTTCCTAAGGTTTAGGCATTGCACTCACTAATGCTGGTCAAGGCACTTTCTTAGCGTATCGTCTCATTGGCTCATGTGAAGCCTATATGTACTAAGGTTTTCATGCAAGCTGCTATAAAGACTCTTCTCCCAAATTCTATAGATATTTAATTAACTTTTAAGCAAATTTAAGTGAAGGACTTTATAATTAAGTGTCAAAAGAATTTCAAAATATAAGCCACATCCTTTAGTCATGTCCTTTAGGAAGTCTCTGTAGTGCTCATCTATTGAGAAAGCAGGCAAGAAATCTAACATATAGCCCTGTTTAGTTTGCATTCCTTTTTACTTAGCATACCTCATCACTTTAACTCCCCTGTGAAATTATGTTTCATGCATCTAGGAAATCTATATAATACCAATACAAAGGCTGCATTTTGAGTGGCTCGGGGAAATATTTTTATAATCTTGTTTTGAAAGCAAAAAATATAATAGTGTCTCTATGTGAAATGGCAAATTGCTTGTATTATGTGTAAGGGAAGCTGTTGGTATGACTGGTGGAATGCTCTTTGCCTATTTGTGAATAAGAGATGCTGTTAATGTATTAGCTATGGTTTGTCTTCCAACTCAACCCATGCCTAATTACACTGTATAGGAAGTTAAGTAGACACTGAAGTTGGGGATGTGGAATCATAGGCAGTATATCAATGGGGATTGTGATTTCTCCCTAGCACCACAGAGTTGTGTTTTTTTATACTGTAGGGAACTTCATAATTATACATTTTCTGCCTCTGAGAGATCCAGTGTATAATTACACAGTTCAAATACAATAGTCCTGGTTACTGTTCAAATGCATGTCGCTACATGGGATTAAAATGTATTTAACCCAAATTGCATAGAAATATGATGGGACCTATTACTTATTTTATGGTGAATATGAAATGTGCAGGTATAATCTACTCCATTTATATGTGAGGGCAGTGTCTATCCCTGTATACGACATTGTACGAGAATCCAGTTAGTGTAATGCTTTTGATATTTTAACACATACTTTATAAACATACTAGAAAATGAATAAAATCTGCAGTGGGATGTATCTTGGGTACATAGTGCATACTTATCACTTACATATTTTGGAGTTATTTTGCTGTTTTTTCTTTTTCTTTCTTCTTTTTTTTTTTTTCTTCCATTTAACAAGAACTGTCAGCTAATCTCATCGGTGAACACCAGATGGCGCTGCATTGAATATCATTGCCCTGGCAATTTTCCGTGAATGCTACAGATATTTTGGAGGTGAAGTGCATACAAGAAATAATCTTGTCCAACTCATTTCGCAAATGAAAGTACTCAAACTCATAGAGGTTATATAATTTTTACAAAATTATGTTAAGCGTAAAAGTCTGATACTGCATTCACACCTTGCTGGGTTTTGCATAGTCTGTCCTATATTACTTGGGACTATGGTTTAGTTGTACTAAAGAAAAAGCAGCACAAGGGTAACTGTCAAATTTTAAATCTATGATGTTGTATTTACTAGCTGTATGACGTGGGAAAACCATTTAGCCACCTTCACTTTTAGTTTCCTCATTTGGGGAAAAATCAAAGCATTCAAAACATACCTACTTTATAGTTTTAAGCTGATTACATACAAACTCTGTATTAAAAAGCACGAAATGTGCTAGACAGGAGATGCTCTAGATATGATCCCCTAGATGAATTTAAGGCATCAGACATGTATCCTCATTTTCATAATCCCAAAGCCTTTATTACGTACTTAATTTTACTTTATGCTGTATTTAAGATAATTTACCTTTTGCTTTTTAGGAGCTTATACCCCAAGATAGATACTCCGATGTAGATCTGTAGATGAAGAGCAGAGTGTAAGTACTCCAAGGAAATAATAAGTAGAAAGATACTAGGCAGTGACGTGTGAGAGGGATATGGTGTTTCAGCTTGATCAGTGCAGGCAAGGGGCAATGCAAATTAATTCTCAAGCGTGTTACTTAACTTCACATGTTTGGACTCTCAGACTCTTCACTGATTGGCTCTTTTAATCTCCACTTAAGCTGTTTTCAGGCCATGAATTCTACTCACATTCTTCACTATTACCACATGCTGCAAACTCTCCATTAGAGCTTCTCCTTTGGATTTTGGTGTCATCTGCATTCTGAATCTAGTCGTTGCCAATAGTTAGATTTATGTGCCTAGCCTGGCACTTTTCTATTGTGACTCCAATTTATTTACATGTAAAATGAAGGGTTGAACTAGATAGATGGTAACTCTCTGAAATTCTATAGTTCTGTTTTTCTTCCCCTGTAGTCTCAAGTGACAACCTTCTCCCCTCCACACACACGCAAACATCAGCCTAGTCCAAATGTACCTTCTGGTGGGTCTCAAAGCTCTCTAAAATGCCAGTATTGTATCTTTTGTCTTCTAGACATTGTTTAACCCTGTCCCACAGTCACAGCACTTTTTCATGTGACTTGTTATGGCCAGTGAGATGTTAGCAAAAGTGATGCAAGCAGATACTAACTAAACACTTTTTTCATGGACTTGTCTTTTGGAAAACTCTTTTGCAAGCATGAGATCACCATGCAGGGCTCATGCCAGACTTGTGGATAAATAGCAGGGGACCCAGACAATAAACAATTACAATAAACAAAATAAATACCAGACATATGGCTCACCCAGCTGTCCTATCCAGCCCCAGCCATTGAAGCCACCCCCAAATGATACCCTAGACCTTGTGATGCCTCCACCCTCATGTCCAGCCCTGTAATGCTTCCCCCATGGTGCCTCTACTGGGTCCAGTCCAATCTGTGGTAGAACCCAGAAATCCTGCAAATCTCTGACTGGTAGAATTTAGAGCAAATAGAATGATGGATGTTTTTAAGCTATTAAATTTCTGTGTGGTTGTCACACTTCAGTTGATAACTGAAACAACGTGTAACCTTGTCAACTAGCTTTAGCTTAGCCTCTCTGAGCCTCAACTCCCTCATCTATGCATGAGGGATAATAATGCTACCAGTGTCACAAGATTAGGGTTATTAAATGAGAATTCATGTTATTAATACGTAATGAATAGTGATTAAGGCGGTGATAGGAATAGAGAAAAATCTCAGTATATAGTACTGGTTATTATTAAAGGAAAACATTGTCATAATTTGATAGATTTGGCCCAAAAAACTCATTCAAGTAAAATTAAGGATTGGTATTAGAAGGTTAATGAAATAACTGGAGTTAACCTGCACAACTGACAATTAGAAATTCCAGTGTGGCCTTAGCGATCCAAACATATCCCAGTTCCAACTGCTATTTAGTGTACCTGCTGATATTTTTTAGCTGTACCTTAAAATGAATGGGAAGAACTTGGAGTTTTCTAAATGCTTGGGACTTCCAAAACTTCACAGTTAATTGACACCTGTTTCTCTCACTCTGTTGAAAGACGCTAGGTCTAGAGATTAATGGATTACTGGTGACATGAGGACCCACATTTTACTTCCTTGTTTCCCATGAAGAGTTTGCCTGGTATTATTTCTCAGTCTAATGTTTCCCTCCAAACCCCTCTTTTTTTTATATTTTTTTTAACTATTCTCTCCCTTCTTATTTCTTTATCCCAATCACATTTTCATCAACTATAAAAACTTTTGCCCGCCTCCATTTGAGAACCCGGTTTGGGTGAAAGAAATGACTGGCTGTTGCAAAGCATGTTTACATTATGTTATCATGGTGCTTTAGTGCATTATAATTCTTTGTTATTATTACCATAATGCTATTCTAACTATTTTACACATTTTATGTATTATAATACAGATGTAATAAAATGTATACATTACTACTATACACATATATTAAAAACTGCATATCAATAATGTTGAATCACATGCCTGAAATGGCATAATGAATAAGATCTGAACTGGAACAGACAATAACCTATCACTGATGGAATTTTCCCCATATATATAATTGGGACAATTGTACCTACTACTACAGTCATTGTGAAGATTTTTGGTAATAATACATGCAAATAGCCTATGATAGTGCCCAGTATAGAACTGTTACGGATCTACCTTCTTCCACTCTGGAAAATATTTCTCATCAAACATCCAGGACCTCATTAGTGGTACTTTGTGTACATGAGATGCTCCCATCATCAAAGACCATGAAAAGACCTCACATGAGTCCTATGACAACTTAGCACTCTATAATGCATATCTGAATTACCTAATATGTAAGTGATAAGATGAACATCTGCACTTTTATTTTTGGACTTGGTTGTTAAATTACTGACCTGGATATCTCTTCTGCTGCAAGTACCATGCTCTGGAGTTTGTTAAGTCTCCTGCGCATTGTCGCTACTTCTATAGATCATTTCTGAGTTACTCTTTATTTCTACAGTAAATTAGATTGAAAGACTGCTAGTGCTGCTCAGTGCACCCAGGAGACAGCTGTAACTTGATCAGGGTCATGCAGCCAATCAGTAATGGAGGGAAGCAGAGGTAGGAGACCTCAGAGGAGAGTATTATTAGGCCAATGATAAGCTGTTATTTGGTCCTCTGGGGAAGCAGGTCATTAGGTAGGTATCAAGGTGAGTAACATGATGCACTTGCCTAAATCATATCACTGAGTGTCTCTTGGGAACCAAAGCATCATGCATGATGGCATTCTCTCATTCTAAAACTGAGGCTGCACTGCTGAAGGCAACTAACATTCTGTCCTTCTTTCCCTGGTTTTCCCTATTTCTTGGTAGCCATTCTTAGGTTAACTTAGATCAGGTGAAGAAGCCAGGACAAAGCCCTGACAGGCTAGCCTGGATGTTTTCCTATATTTTATGTGTGCTTTCATAGTATCATAGAATCAAAAATTCTGAGGGTCAGAGTTTAATATAATCTGACATGGCCATTTCACAATACTTAAATTCTCTCTGTAATAATTCTTTTGGTAAATATTTAGTCTTCTACTTCAACACATTTCTTGTAGGGAAATTCATTACCAGGTAAGTAGTCCATTCATTTCTTCAGATATTTCTAATTCAATAAATATCTTGCTTTTCTTAAATTCAATTTATTTGTTTCTCTATTATCTTTTGTGTCATCAATAAATCATCAGATATTTGAAGTATACAATCAAGACTTTTTTCTCATTTTCACCATTCTTCATGCTTTCCAATGCCAAGGAAAAAAACATCTAGTAATTCTTTATTTCTCATGTATTATGGTTTTGAATTTCCTCATCAGTGTTATTTCAGGAAAAAAAAAAACAAAAAGCAAAAAACATATAGCCTTTGGAGTCAGATCTGGCTCCATTTCTAGCCATAGCAGTAGATTTGTGATTCAGTACAAGTTACTTAAATTTCATGACCTTATTTCCTCTTCTGAAAAATGAGATGAAAATATTTTATAATTTGATGTTTCAGGCATTTATCCAACTGACATACTTCTTTATTTGGAAGAGCCATATCATATGGTTGATTGATTAGGAACTTATGTCAACTGAATACCCTAGATTTCATTTCTGTTTTTTTGTCGTTAACTCTGACCTCTTCACCTCATGCTTACATAATTGGTGTTCTAACTTAACACAGTTATTTTTACTTTTCTCAAGTTGCAACTCAAAAGATTCATCCAGGAATGCAGAGATTTAAGAATTGTTTCAATATTTCTGACTAGATAGACATATGATTGGCATTGGCTCATATTTTTATTAGGGAGTATGTGGTAGGTTAGCTTGATTGCTTAATGAGGACCACAGAAACTAAGTACAATCCTTGGGTGGGTAACTGTTGCAGTCAGAGACTAAGCAAGATCCCTGGCTAGCCTTCTTGCAATTGCACAACAGTGGTGCTATAATGACACATTGTGCCTGGATTCACGACTGCAGCTCATCAATAAGTTAGGGTATATTTCATGTTTATGTGTGAGGAGCAAATGTTTCCTCAACAGTAGGGTCCTCATTTGAATTAGTATAGTCTTTTCATTAAAATGGAAATTTTACTGTTAATCTCATAATTTATTCATTTATTTTTTGGAACCGGTGATATGACCCATGAGACTCCTTAAATTTATAAAACAGCAGCTTATTGTCACCCCTACTCCAATAACAAACAGGTGGGAGTTACCAGACCTGCTAGTAAGAGTGAGAGCTATATATGACTTTGCTATATTTACTCATCCAAATGACCTTGCAAATTACTTCACTTGAGTTTCATTAAGAAATTTGAAGTGACCAACACATTCCACGGTGAATTTCTAAGTAAGTTTCTGGATATTCACCTGACCCATTTTAGGCTCTTTGTGGATAAGACTGAGTTATCTTGTTTGATTTTGGCTTTCTGCATTCCTTGTCAGGGTAGCTATTAATACAAACATTCCCCTTAGTTCACTTAAATAAATGTGCAGTGGTACATTTTTGACGTATTATCTGATGTTGCAATCTTCTAAAACTGTATAAGCTGTTTCTCTATTATGTCTTGCTTCTGGCCTTATCATATTTATAGCTTTCCTTTACCATCACCACTGTCTTTGAAAAATGTTTTATATGTTATTAAAACCTTTATATGTCCTTAAAACCTTGTTTTCTTTCTGTAAGTCTCAACAGTTCATTTAATTACAATATCTTGGAGACTAGCCATCTTGTAAGTTTTTCCTAGATGAAATTTATGACATCCAAAAAGTGAGTTGAGTGTTGAATTGCCTGAAGGATGTGATGTTTTAAGGACTTCTTTTATGGATATGAAGTCATGATTGGAAGAGCAAAATCTTTATTTTGTGTCCAATCTAAGTTTGCTTCCATTAATAGGAAACTTTTTAAAGATAAACTGCATTTATCTTTAATATTTTTTATGTAAAAACGGCTTTTAATATTTAGACACAATCTGTTTGCAGTCCTTAGCAATGTGTAATTGAATACCAGAATGTTAAATACTTGCAAAGTAAATTTTTAACACCTGTTTCTCTATAGATCTGTACACACTTAAAAATGTTAGTCACATATATTAACGCATTTACCATAACTCTGTAAATGGTTATTATCGCTTCAATTTTATAGACGAGCATAACTAAGTCTAGAGAGGTCAAAGGACTGGCCTCAGGTCATTCAACTATTAAAGCAACTGAGCTGAGAGTCAAATTTTTGTTTTTTTTACTGTCAATAAAATGTTAATTCAATTCTGCTGGCTGTATATTTAGGAGAAGGTCTTATTCTTGGCCCTTAAGGGACAAAAGACTTGTATATAAATAAGACAGTCCCCAAAATAACAGAGATATAAAATAGAAAAAAATAAATGCTGAAAGATTGTTGCAAAATCAAAGAAAAAACTGTCCTCTCTTTATGATAACATTTATAAAAACAGATTTAATTTTGTGTCAATGTCCCTGCATCTCCTGGAAGATTATCAGCTCCCTATGTTCTCAAACTTCTGTCCTTCTCATGGTTATAGTCCCAGTGACTAGCGCTGTGCTTGGCACACAGTATGCAATTAATAAAGTTTGTCATATGAATGTGAAATGCATGCTATGAAGGCACATAGGAATTTTCTCTTTCATGAATTTGCAGATGAGAACCCCACAAAGATTATAAAATCTTAAGGAGCAAGGAGAAAATAGCCCATGATCTATGTTCAGCCCTAGGTTCTGATTTTGCCATCTTCCGTATTCCTTGAGAGAACATGAGCAACACTAACTTAGAGACTTGCTGGTTTAATGAGGGTAATCATTTGAAAGTAAAAAATGCAATGTTCTCCTTTAAATTTTGTAATATACATTATTTATCCTTCTCAGGTCTTGGCTTACATCTAACTAAGGAGAGTTTAGAAATGTAAAAATAAGGAATACAAATAAAACAAATGAAAACATACTTGTGACTTGTATTTAAAATTATAATTCAATAAAACAATTCTCCAAGTTTTATACAAAATAAGATTTTTCAAAATTCCCAAATTACATTTTAAATATCAAATATTGAAGTTCTCAGATTATTGCATTAGCCAGAAAGCAAGAAAAAATAATTATCTAGAAATGAATCATCCTTTCTGGCCAAATAGATTATGAAAAGGGAGGATAGATATCTAGATAGTTAAATGCATCTCTATTTTGTTTCCTTATACTGGCTTAGACTCAGCAAATGTGGAGATGCTGAGGATAAATGATGGCAATACTATTGCAGAAGTATTTTAGTCACTGTCACTAGATTATGATTACGGAAACAAATTATTTCTCTAGCAGTTATAACACCAACCTGGGATACAGCCATCTGAATTTGGCATTTCAGAGCTTTTTTCAGTTCCCAGTGACATGAAAACTGACATGAAAGCCAAGAAGATTCTATGGATCCTGCCCTGGTGGGAAGAGGCAACTCTCCCCAAGAGAGCAGTGGGCCCACAGGTTTGATAGAGGAAAGAAACTATGCAGGGATATGCATCCAGGAGGAACTAAAGTAAGGCCTTCAAATGAAGTATCACCATTCTCTGATGAAAGAACATTAGAAAGACTGTGGGATGTAAACCCCAAATTTCAAGCATGGAGATCATCAATGCTCTCAGTGACCAGAAAAATACAGAATACAGTAAAAGGATATCAGAAGATTCTGAAGATTTTGTCTCTCTCAACTATAAAATAAACCATAGAATTTCCACAGAAATTCATGTGGATAAACCACAAGTCTCTCATAAAAAGCTAGATGTCTTTTTGTTTGTTTGTTTGTTTGGTTGTTTGTTTGGTTTTTGAGACAGAGTCTTGCCCTGTCACCCAGACTGGAGTGCAGTGGCATATTCTCTGCTCACTGCAACCTCCACCTCCTGGATTCAAGTGCTCTCCTGCCTCAGTCACCAGAGTAGCTGGGATTACAGGTGCCTGCCACCATGCCCGGCTAATTTTTGTATTTTTGATAGAGATGGGGTTTCACCATGTTGGTCAGGCTAGTCTCGCACTCCTGACCTCAGGTGATTCGCCTGCCTCGGCCTCCCAAAGTGCTGGGATTATAGGCATGAACCACCGCACCTGGCCTAGATGTCATCTTAATGAAAGCATCAGGGTCCTAGAGAAATACTGATAAATTTCAATCATGTTATAATATTACCTAGAGGGGTTATTTAAACTACTTATCAGGCTAAGTTTATCAAATGGGATTAAATGAAATTTCTTAATTTTCTTTTCTTTTTTATTTTTATTTTTTTGGTGCGATCTCAGCTCACTGCAACCTCTGCCTCCTGGGTTCAAGCGATTCTCATGTCTCAGTCTCCTTAGAAACTGGGATTACAGGCATGCACCACCATGCCCAGCTAATTTATGTATTTTTAGTAGAGACAGGGTTTCACCATGTTGGCCAGGCTGGTCTGGAAGTCTTGACTTCAGATGATCTGCCTGCCTTGGCCTCCCAAAGTGTTGGGATACACAGTGCCTGGCCCCAAATTTCTTAATTTTCTAGTTAAATATTAAGTGGCATTTTAAGTAAGAATAGGTTCATAACAGATAGAATAAAGGTACTATTTCTATTTTTTTTCCCCATAGGTTCCAATTGTAGTGCAACTAAGTTTTAAGACTCATTTCATTAGTAAGATATGGATTTTTTTTTAGTTCTGTTTTCTCAACAGTGGCGATAGGACAGCTGAAGTTAGACAATCTGCATTTTGTGTGTGTATATTGTTGTCATAAAAGCAATAGGTTTTTCCAGTGTTCTTACCCCTTTGCTAGTTGATAGAAGAAACACAGATGATAGCACTGTTCAGGGTTCAGATGGCAAAAACCATTCAATCAAAAATTGGTAACCTGGGGTTTCCAGTTTCAGGTCCAACATCTAAAGAGCTATCCATCACTACCACTCTTACAACAAGAAAAACCTGAGCAAAAATCTTACCTTGAGATTACCCGGGAACTGCAATTACAAGGCAAACCGCATCTCCCAAAATCTGGAGAAAGTAGCACTTACAGTGAGAGACAGCTGAGGCTTGCTCACCTGGAACAAAAGCTGTTAAATCCCTTAAATTGTTAGGGGCAGCTAAGTGCTAGTTTTGATGATGTGCTGAAGGTTGAGTGCAGACTATCATGAGAATGAGAAACACCTGGGGATCTTTGTCATCAGGTAAACCACATATTTTTGCAGGCCTTCACTCTAGGAAACCTTCTAGGTTCCCACTGTGAGGAACTGAGAACGATCACCTCCTGGCCCTGGCATGAGTAGGGAAAACATGGTATCATGAAACCCATCCAGTGTCTTCTCTTTAACAAAGACGTGGCATCCTGAGGAAGGAATTTTTTAGAGCATATGCTGAAACTTGATTCAAGCTAAGGGAAGGAGATTCCTTCACACTCCAGCCCTCTCCTAACTTCCACCTCACCTACCAGGGTAAAGGTGAGGGTAGACAACAGGGGAAAAGGCTTCAAGACAGTAGATTACTATACTGCAACCAGAAGAGGGAGTAGGGGAAAGCAAGCAAAACAAACAAAACATGACCTTGGAAGAGAGACTAGAATACTTTTGATGGCCATACCCCTGAAACACTGGTCCACTAACACTTCATTAGAAGATTATAGAATTATGCCTTATTCTCAGGCTTCCATAACAACAGAAAGCTTCAAATGATAGTAATAATAATGATGAATTATGGCTGAAAGAGCTGCAAGTCTCAGATCTTCTTTAAGCATCATTACAAAGGGAACTCAAAGTCAAGGAGTATGAACGCAAGAACAAGAGAGGAGTTTGAAGCCTCCGGTACTTATGTGAGACATTAAACAGAGCTCAATTAGCCACATTAACATAAATCCTCACAATGAAGGCCTATTTACTTCACTTCTATAGCGTGCTTGACTTTCAACAAAAAAATTATCCATACCAAAAGACAAGAAGAAAACACAGTCTAAAGAGACAAAGCCAGTAGCAGAATCAGTTTCAGATATAACATAAATATTGAAATTATCAGATAGATAGGACATTTAAAATAATTGTGGTTAAGGTCAAAGAAGTTTTAACAGGAAAACACACACACACACAATGTACAAGACCAGATGGACGCTGTAACCAGAAAAAGAGAAATGATGAATAAAAAGGAAATGTCATAAATTACAAAAATAATCACAGAAATGAAGAATACTTTCACCAGGATTATCATTAGATTCCACACATCTGAGGAATTATTTAACGAACTTAAATGTAGGCCAACAGAAATTTTGCAGATTAAAAAGAGTGAAATAAAACAACAATGAGAACAAAAAGTAGATCAGAATATGTAAGGACTGCAGGATAAAAGGTGTGATACATGTAACTGGAATAACAGAAAGAGAAGAGAGAGAGAATGAAGCAGAAGAAATACTTAAAGTAATAATGACTGAAAACTTCCTCCAATTATTGAAAACACCAAATCACAGATTCAGAAAATTCAGATTATATCAAACCGATTCATCTACTTACCACTCTGCTACCCTCTCCTGCCACTAGAAAACACATAAGTAAATTATATTCAAACTGAATAAAGAAAGTCAACATAATTGAAATCAGCCAGAAGAAAAAAAATAGTTTAAGTATAGAGTAACAGGATCAAATATTACTCTCATCAGAAAACAAACAGCAGGAAAATAGAGAAATATTTAATGTGTGAAAGACAAACACCAAACTCAAACTTCATATCCACTGAAATTATCCTTCAAAAGTGAAGAAGAAATAGAGAACTCTTAGATGAACAAGAACCCAGGGGATTCATTGCCTGCAGATCACCTCTACAAGAAATATTAAAGTAAGTTCTTTAGGAATGAAAATAATATATTAAAAACTTGTATATACACAAAAAAGATCATCAGAAAGTATATAGAGTTAAAATAACCATTTTATCTTTTAAATGTTCTTAATTTATCTAAAAGACAACAACGTTTTAATCAGCCTGGTTATCAAAGCAAAATAACAGAGATTGTGTGGCTTACACAACAGAAATTTTATTCTCTCACCATTTTGGAGGCTGGCTATATTCTTACCCCAAAGAAACCATAAAACCAGTCTAACAATAAGAAAAACATGAGAAACAAATCTGAAGTATATTCTACAAAATATTTTATCTATATTCCTCGAGAAAACAACCAGAGAAAACTTCTTAGTCTAAAGAAGTCTAAGGAGAAAAGACAAATATAAATATAAAAATCGTAATAGAATGCTAGAATAAAAAATGTATTAGGTAAAAACTAAGAAAATCTGAATAATATATTGATTTTAGTTAATAATTATCAGTGTAGGTTTATCAGTTTTGACAAATGTGCCGTGATAATGTAAGATGTTAGTAATAATGTCAATGGGGTTTAAGGCATACCAGAACTCTCCATGCTGTTCTTACAATGTTTCTGTAAATTTAAGCTATTCTAGAATAAATAATTTAAAATATTTCATGTTGCCTCATGGTCATAATAATAAATATGAACTCTCATTCAAAATTTGGGAGACTGTTAGTCTCCATTTTTACCTACACAGCGATTGAAAACTAGAAACAAATTTGAATTTAAATGCCTATTTGAGACACACACCCTCCACTTTGCCCTAGTCCCTGTCACCTATTTCCTTGAATATGCTCTACTTCATACATTTTTGTTACATACCTATATTCTTTAGACATGTGAGTTGCAATCACTGATATAAAATCTATAACAGCCTAGAAAAAATTTTGTACTGATAAATAAAATTTGATCATAAAAAATGTTTTAATCTGAAACGTTGTCATGTCCTGACTCCCTAGATAAGATTAAGTAGTTGAAACAGACATAGAACTCCCTCCCCGTGCCCATTCCACCAGCAATACCCAATACTCATGATGTGAGGGAACTCAGAAGGTTTGAAAGGGAGAGACAAATGTGAATCAGCTTTGTGTGGTGACAGTAGTGAATCTAATGAACAGTGAATTTATAAGATGGCCTAGTTCTTGACAGGACAGTGGGCTTCACCCTTGATTGTTTATAATTATGCTCTCAGTCCCTATTGGAACCCTCTGATTCTTACTTAGATCAAACAAAATCAGTTAAAATGGAAGACCTAAATTTAACTAAGTCTTAGTTTAAGATGAGTAATTTGGTGTCAAAACTATTTCAGCCACATTTATGTTAAGAGAAATAAGTCTAGTTAAAATTCTTGGTGTTAAAGAAAATATAAACCACTTGAGCTGTAAGGGTAGACGATGAATTGAACAATACTCCTACACTTTAAGTTAATCCACCAAAGCCATCGTCAATAGATAGTATGGCATATTGATATAATTTGACTGATGATATGTGCAAAAGACTTAGAACGTACTAGCAGGTAGAACATATTAAAAATGTATAGATTGGTTTTCATTGTGATGTATAGTAAGTATGCAGGATGGAAGAATGGAGAGTTGGAGAAAGGAAGATCAGAGCCTGTGGAAGAAATACCAAAGGAAATAGAAAGTACAGGGTATATTTGACAGGGATAGGAAGTTTTAAATTTCAACCAGAGAAGTTTCAGGAAATATTCACAACGTATTTGTTAATTTTTTTTTTTTCACCTAAAAAAATTGCAACCACAAAAACAGAGGTTTCATAAAACATTTAACTGGATTAACTTTGGGGACAGATCTAACTAGAATAATTTAGGGGTATCATCACAGATTCTATTTTCATCCAAGAAACTAGCAGTGTGCTTTACTTGTTGTCTTAAGTACAGAATTACTAATTATTTAATTGATCTCTTTTGTTATATATTTATATATATATGTATGTTCTTGTATGGTCCTCTTTGCATTAAAAAAAAGACTTTCTGGAACTCACTTGCACCTTTGATATTTCTCTCTATTTTATTAGATTCATTAACATATTAGAGACTATATATAAATGAATAACAAAATATAATGTATACTGATGAAGATTCAAAAGAAACCTAATTTCTTAGTCCATATATTTTTCTTATAAAATAAATCTGAAAATTATTACCTATAAAAAATGTTTGTTTTTTGTTCAGATTCTACTCATAAACCATGACCTGGACTCTTCTCAATTGTTGGAAAGAGATTGCTGTTTTTTTGTGTTTTTTTTTGTTTTTTCTTTC
The DNA here is from genome assembly GCF_037993035.2 of Macaca fascicularis. NCBI lineage: Eukaryota > Metazoa > Chordata > Mammalia > Primates > Cercopithecidae > Macaca > Macaca fascicularis. The sequence continues at coordinate 90,282,448 of NC_088388.1, read as the reverse complement.
TTTTTTTTTTGTAAATGTAATATAAGCAGCAAAGAAAGGAAAGAAGAACACTCTACATATTTGAGTCAGGAATTAAACTTTATTCAAAATCCTTTCCAATAGTACCTTCCCTCTTCCAAGTCCTTCAAAGTGTAGAGAGAAAAAAATTCAGTCAACATCCTGTTTCACTCTATAGCAGACCAAAGCTATTTCTTCTTCTCTTTCTTCTTTTCTGGAATTTCTACATTTAAAAATCATTTTGTAATTTTTTTAGTTAAAAAATTGTATGGAATTTTTCAGTTTTAATATGAACTTAATTTCCTTTTCCCTGAGACCTGGGAGAAGCAAGAGAGAAAATCAAATTGTTGATAAATAAAATGTTTCTCTGAGGAAGACAATTATACATGCAACTAATTACAATTACAAAGGGATGAAATACATTCTCTAACACTATTGTATGGGAGGCCAGAAAAAAATTGGCTCAGAATCATAAACAAAAGTAGCCATGCTAGAAGTCAGAGGGGTGATATCCCAGGCTCAGAGAAAAACTTGACTAAAATACAAAGCTGAAATCACATCTGATTGAGTTAGGAACAGAAACTAATTCAATATGGTTAGAATGTAGTTTATTTGAAAGTATATAATAGGAGCCAAGGCAGGCCAGGAACATGGCTAAGTAAGTCATAGGATTGGTTAAATAATTTAGTTTTTATAGGTAAGAATTAACTGTTGAAACTTCTGAAAAGGAGAGTGCTAGAACCTATTCTATAAACTAAGTCAACCAATTGCTTCCTTTTTATTCAGTGTCATGACATACAGGCTGAAATGTTGAATAATACTCCATTCTTACAGTAAGACATTTTATGAAATGAATTATGCCACCACAATCTTCATGTTGAACTCCTAACTCCTTATGTGATTGTATTTAGAAATAGAGCCTTTAAAGAAGTAATTTTGGTTAAATAACGCCCTGAAGGTGAAGTCCTAATCTAGTATGACTTATTGTGCTTATAAGGTGCCTGTTCTGTAAAGTTCTCTCTACCACCTTATCCCCTTTTCCTGATTGTTATGGTTTCTCTCTGCCCCCACCCAAATCTCACCTTGAATTGTAATAATCTCCACATGTCAAGGACGAGACCAGGTGCAGATAATTGAATCATGGGCGTGGTTTCCTCCATACTATTCTTGTAGTGAGTAAGTCTCACGAGATCTGATGGTTCTATAAATGGGAGTTCCCTTACCAACCTCTCTTGCCTTGTGTTATGCAAGATGTGACTTTGCTCCTCATTTGCCTTCTGCCATGATTGTGAGGCCTCCCCAGCCATGTGGAACTGTGAGTCAATTAAATTTCTTTCTTTTATAAATTAAGTCTCAGGTATGTCTTTATTAGCAGTGTGAGAACAGACTAAACACTGATTTATTTTTCTCCATAGCTTTTTATCACCAGCTGATATTCTATATATTTTATTTCCTGATTTGTCTCGGTGTCTCAACTACAATGTGTTCAATAAGGAATTGGGGGTTTTGTTTGTTTTATTTTGTTTTGTTTTTTTCTCTGCTGTAGCCACAAAACAGCCATACAACAGTGTGGGGCACATATTAAGAAATGAACCAGTATTTGCTGAATACTGAGTGCATGTACGTAAAAAAAAAAAAAAAAAAGAAAGAATATATACAAAAAGGAAGACTTAAAAATTCAGTCTCTGGGTTTTGTCAACCTACTTAAAAGTAACATTTTCAAATGTAATTGTGATTATGCAGAGGCACTGGTGCTCTTCCGTTGCCTTCCCTCTGTGGGTACTCTGGGTGTGACTCTAGGATTTCCCTTTAATGTATTTGAAGCTGTGTCAACTCTCTAAAATGCAAAATGAAATGGGATAATGGGAGCTTATTTCACAATATTTTTCACTTCAAATTCAATAATTTTAACTCTAGATTATTTTTCGGGTGTGACTCCAGGATTTCCCTTTAATTTATTTGAAGCTGTGTCAACTCTCTAAAATGCAAAATGAAATGGGATAATGGGAGCTTATTTCACAATATTTTTCACTTCAAATTCAATAATTTTAACTCTAGATTATTTTTCAGCCAATTTTATCCAAATAAATGGTAATGAGCCTAGTTCTCTATTATACTGGAAAGTTAAATTCTCTAAAAAAAGCAACAAATGCTACTATGTTTTACAAAGAAATGATTAGTATGCACTTATATTTTTGTAACAGAAATATTGAAGGAGTCAAATGGAGAGAGGTAGAGAGATAATGTGATAAGAGCGATCAGAAACATGTGCTTCAGAATGAGAGGATAATGAGCAAAAGAACCAAGTCTCAGCTGTTTGACTGTAAGTGAGACAAGGAGTCTCTTTTGCTATGGATTCTTCTGTGAAATGGGGATCATCACACTCACGTAGTACTCTTGATGAGTTAATGTAGGTCGATTTTTGGCAACATTTTCTGTAGTTTGGAAGAACTCAATAAATGACAGCTATTAATAGAAAATAGGAAGAGATAATAGAGCTTTGAGAAGTGGAATTTCCTAATTTAAACTATGCCTAGTGTTCCATTATTGGAACGCTTAGCACGTGGGAGTTATTTATATCCTACTGCTCAGGGTCATCACCAAGGTCTGATTGCAAATATTCAAAAAAAAATTGTAACCTCAGGCATAAGTGGGTTAAAATGATTAAAACTAAAAGGTTTAATTTATTAGGCCAAATGAGTGGTTTGAAGGTTAGGTTAAGAAAGAGCTGCATAACGAATACAAGTTCTCATCTTTCATTTATCTACAAAGGGTTTTGTTAACATAGAGCTCCTTGAGAGCTGCAGCTGAGATCACTGTAGCTTAAAAATGTCATTGACATAGAAAAAAAATCCTATCAACTTTTTTCAGGAAATAACTTCAGGATTGTGGAACGTGAGAGAATGGCATAATTATCTTAGATAGTCTTTGCATTTTTTGGAGGGAAAAAAATTCAGTGGATCTATGTAAGTCTTTCATAATCTGAAGACAGCTCATTTTGAAGTGCCCTTAATGAGTTGGTCCTACAAAAGAACTTAAACACATTGTGGACCTAAGAGAAAGAACAATGTAGTGGTACAGCACTCTTTTCATATAGGTGGTTCTTAGGTTAGACCTGAGAGTGCTTCTACTGACCTCAGCCAATAGGATGGGCTGAATCAGTGGCCTGGAACTAAAGTACAGTAACAACGTCTCATAAAGGCAGCAAACCATGTAGGTTTCCATTGGCTTTGAAGTAAGATTGTCAGGGTTCTAAAGTCTGCATCATCGGTTAGCAGTGACACTAAGGTCAAGTTACTTAATCTCTCCAAGTCTCACATTCTTGATTTGCATAGTTGGGATAATGATAGTACCTATTTCATAGGATTTATCAGAAATTAAATAAGGTAATTCATTTAAAGCATAGCATACTGCCTGGCACACAGTAACAGATCACTAAGTGTTAGTGGCTGATATAATGCAAATAAAAAACACTTAATTCTTTTATTTACAAAAGGTAAAGCAAACTCAGAGCGGGGCACCAAACGCTCAACTTCGTATTCCCAATTACATTTCAAGAAGGCCTGCTTTAATGTTTACATATTTTTTAATAACATTTTCTTCTGCTTCAAAGTGTTTTCCATACAGATAAAAGTTTAGGGAGAAGGGCATATTATGGGAGATTGTATAATCAAAGATAGTCTGTGAAATTATTTCAATATCTCTCATATTTCTTGCAGTGAAGAGGGGTAGAAAACAACCTTAGAAAAATAATCAAGTCACCCATCCCACGGTCTCCTCTGGCCTAAGTGAACACACAGAGGAGAATTGGAAATGAGTATAGCATGGCGCTGGGAATGCAGTCTCAGCAGACCTCACCACAAGACAGCATTGTTTTGAATCCTGATTACTTTAATGAAGCATTTCAATTCACCAGCCTCAAATTTTACGAATATGAATTTACGTTAGTTTCCTCAGTCTCTTAAAAACACTTTCTGTAGCTCTGTACCTGATTTTAAAGTAACACTTAACAGCAGTTATTTACAAGTCAAATTTCCATGGAAAATAAACACATCTTTGGAAGTTTCTGAGCTCTTGGACACTTCTAGTAGTGAGTCTTTCCCTCCCTTTAAATTTATTTGAAGACATGGAGTCTCTTTTACTCTCTCTCTCTTATTTATATTTTATTCATTTTGAAACATAAAAGATAACCTCTGATAACCTACTATTCCTTGTGTGGTTTATATTATTCAACCTTAATACTCCCTTTTAGTGATACAAGTATTAATAGACCTTTTTTTCTTGTTTTTAACCAGTTTTGCTGTTTCTGAAATAAACAAATATTATTGACTATAAAAGTAAGAATGCATCATTCAAAAGCATTTGTGTTTTCTTTTTTCAACACATACCAAATTATGTGTGAATAACTTATTATCTGACAAGGGCTACTGTGACAGTGAAAAGCTCTGAAAACAACTAGAAAGAAAACAAAATAAACTTAAGAAAAATCTTAAGGTAAATTTCTTCCTTTACCCAATTCTGTTACAGTAAATTGAGGATGCATTTTAATATAGGGTCCAGACAGAAAGATTATTCATATTAGATTGGCATATATATATATATATATATATATATATATATATATATATCTCCATACACACACTCACACATATATATCTTGTTAATACTAACTGTATGTGGTTTCTCAGGATACCATTTATACAATTTCTTCACTAATTACCTTCCCTTTTATTTGATGCTTTTATTAGTTCTAATTCCTCATCTTAATTTTGAATCCAGAAAATATTAATATTTAATGGTAATTTTCATTGTCCTTTCACATAAATTACATTGTAATACTTTTAGCCACCTTAAAAGGGCATACGGAAGAAATATTGATCATGTTTATCACCATCTTTCAGATGGAGAAACAGGGAAATTGCCTTTTGCTAGAAGTCAACGAAATAATAAAAAATCGAGCTAGCTACCTATTTTCTAGTGTTTCCATATTTGGCACTAGCTGCAACATTAAGCAAAAGCATTGACTTACCGAATGCAGTATATGGTGTTAGGTGGCACATGGGAAAGATAATGTCTGAGGTGTATCAGACAAGTCTAAAGTCTGGCTGCTGCCGAGAGGCCCCGCTTTTCTTTATCATAAGAGCCACCATTTAGCTTGAAGTGCTATTTTCTACCATGCCTACCTGGTTGGCTCCAACTCCTCCTGCAGGATATACAGGAGATACTCCTTTTCCTGGAATATCTTTCTTTCCTGACCCCCATAATGAAAAGTTCTTTCCTCTGATGCTATAATGTGCTGGGTTATCTCATTCATTGACTCAGCAATTATAGAACACTGTACTCTTAGAAATTAGAAAGGAATCACATTGTAATCACCTTCTTTGTTCATATACCAACTCCTCGCTGAAACCTTCCAGGAAACTAGTACTGAGCTGGCAAAATCTACCTATAGACAAATAAGCCTTTGTTCACACATAATTGTTTTTATTTCTATGCCTATATCCACCAAAAGATTATCATCAATTTGGAGGTTTAAATTTTGCAGGTTGTAAGTTTTATATTCGCAGAGATCAGAACATCTTCTGAATTTTACAAAAGAAGAGAGAAAAGGGTAGCTAAAGAATGCATGCTTTAAGTGCTTGACCAAGTAGACATTCAATAATCTTTCAGGCTGTGTGACAAAGACAGTTCTTCATATATCATCGGCCACACTAATCCTGTTCTCAGTACAACTCTGTAGACCCAGGCCTGATTATTAGGGACAACAATATATTGTTTCTATGATATATTGATTGTTGATAATTGTGGTCAACTAAACCATATTACACATATTAAAATCTATTCCCTGGTAGTCATCATTTTCCTCAGTTTTACTGGCTCCAGACAGTCTGGCATTGATTCAATTCTTTGTTCTGTGGAAGAAAAAAGCATATTTAGAACAGGAATGATTAAAAATAAACTAATATCAGTCCACCTGGAGTTTATTTGTAAGAAACCATCTGGCCATGCTTGGATCAATACTATCAGGAAGCTTTTGAAAAGCTAAAGCTGGTATGATAACTTTCCTTGGTGACTGGTTATTAAAAGAAAATAGGTGGTACTTATTTTAAGGGGGCTTCTTTTAATAAAAAACTTGTGCTTCCCTGAATGTTAAATATAAAAATGTAGATTTCCATGAGAGGACTGGAGACCTTAGAAATGATTCAAGTCAGGTGTTAGATAATGTCACAACATTATGTGATATATTAGAGAATGGCATAGGATGTTGAAATGTAGTGTACATAGTTTTATTAACTAAAGAGAAACCATTTTTAAAAGCAGAAGGAAATTGAAAATATGAGAATATGTTTATTAATCATGATGATTTATTCAGTAATAGTTATGGAGAATATATTATGTGTCAGACACTATGCTGAGCATCGAAAAGGTCTAGGAGAGATGAAATTATCTCCTCAAGAGATTACAGTGTAGTTTGGCAAAGGGAAAAAGCAACAGGTAAAAATTCATTATAAAGCATAAGATAATGGTACAGTTGAGGTGTGTATGAGGTGGACTGGGATGCAAAGGAAGGCTACACAACTTGGAGTAGTGTAAGGAGTTGTTATAAAACTCTATAGAGTAGGAGATGCTTGCCCTGAGCCTTAAAAATTAAAATAAATGGACATGTCTACAAAGTAGATAAAGGATTCCAGTAGGAGAAACTAGATGGGCTAACACAATATCAAAGCATAATCATTTTGCAGAATGAGTAGTAATATGGTACAGCTAAAGAATAGGGTTTCTTAAAGCTAGTATCAGTTTTGCAAATGTGGAGTTTAATCTTAGAGTATACTTCAGTTAAGTAAGCTAAGCATTTTTCAGCAATTAACTTTACATACATAAATATGAAGCAAAACCCACAGAGATTCTTAAGTATGTGCAAATGAGAGAAATAAACTTTGTTTGAGGTACCTGAGAATGTTATATCATCCTCGTGGTGTTCATAGGTTAAGCAATTAGACAATTGAGAGCATTGACTTTGGAGGCAGAAAAAGCTATTGTCACATCCTCACTTTGCCACTTATTACCTGGGTGACTTTGGGAATATTACATAAACTGCTTAATGTCAGTTTGCTTAGCACACAACATAATGTAAATAATAAACACATCTTGCAGAGGTATACCTGGAACCTAGTAGGTCTTCAGGGAATAACAGCTATTATCTTTGTCATGCTGCTAATGACAATATTATCAATTTGGTCTAGAAGAGGTATTATTATAACAAGACATCACACTGAGAGAATATACAACATATTTTCTAATCCTTCAAACTTCTGGGCAGGGCCTCTTCATCCCATGTGGGTCTATCCTTTTTACTAATAATTTCTCAAGCCAGTCAGAAAGTACAAGAGCAGAATTGTTATAACACGAGCATAGCTTTTGAGTCCTTTTCCACTACTGACTTCTTATTTCATGTGTCGTTCAAGCTTTACTGTTTTCTCGGTAGAAATAGTCAACATAAACACAGATATGGCCGCAAAGTAAAGTAGTGATACAATTTTTTCAGTGTAATGATCAATTATTAAATATATGAAATTTTAAAAACAGCTTTCTAAGCATTTGAACAATGATTACTAATTGACTAATTCAAGTGTCTTATGTAATTTAGACCACAATTTAGACCACAATTTCAAACAAGTGTATCTTATTCCTTTACTTTTAAGATAGAATATATAAATACAATAATTTCAAAACTGTTCCTAGAGTTATAGTAAAGCCTGAGACATCAACACTGATTTCAATTCATATTTCTCTATTAGATCTTGTATTTTTCAAATGTTATACTTATTTTGAGAGCTTAGTAGGGTTTTATTATTTTGATGCTTTCCTAGGGTTTCTGTAATCTCATGGTACCATGAAAACATGGTACATTCCCCTATAGCCTTTATATTTCACATTGTTCTTCCCTCTGATCATATATTAAGAAATATTTATTGAACAGCTACTCTGAATTAGGAACCGGGGTTTCTATGATGCTCAAAGCATGTTTGCTACCTTTGCAGCTCTATAGAATGCATAATAAAAAAAAAGAAAAATAGGGTTTAGCAATTCTTGTAATGCATTATGACAAGTGGTACAAAACAATATTGGAAGGTGAGAATAACTCTGCCTAGGTTGGAATTAACAAATTTCTTATTTTATAAACTGTATTGTAATAGGCCAGTGCTATAGTGACAAATATAATTGAATTTTTTAGCTGGACCATGAAAGAGTACTTGTAAGGTTAACTAATAGCCACGTACATTTCTGCCAGAATTACTCTATAAGGCATATTTATGGATTCATTTTAACTATAATATCAAAAAGCAAATGCCTGGGCTGCCTCCAATTTTGAGCAAGTGCCAATAGCTCTAGAGTCCCCCTTACATTACCTTCTAAGTCTCCCTGCTATTTCTTTCTTTCTCAAAATTCAGTGTTTTATCATGTTTGGGAGTCAGCCAGACTTGCAGGGTTATAGGTCACTTAACTTAGAAGAGATTCAACAGGGACTGCTACATCCACTATATTCAAGGAAAAGCCAGGATTCCTGTTGCCCAGCAGATATTGATCTGACTGTCTTAGGTGGAGAATAACCTGAAATCTTGCATACCTTCCTGAAAAATGTGACACTGGATGGAAGTGTCCAGTCACTATGATAGGATGGGATACTTTAGTACATATGATAACAAAATTTATTAAAATAATCCTTTATATTTTGTTTATATTGCTATTGAAATAAGACTATAAAAATGACTGAAAATAATGGTCAGTTTTGACTCCCTTCCCTTTCTAACTGCAACCACTGATGTTTTGAAAAAAGCAATATTTTTTTTTTTTTTTTTTTTTTTTAGACAAGATCTTGCTCTGTTGCCCAGGCTGGAGTACAGTGATGAGATCACAACTCACTGCAGCCACGACCTCCAGGGCTCAAGCAATTATTCTACCTCAGCCTCCAGAGTAGCTGGGATTTCAGTTGAACACCACCATGCCCAGCTAATTTTTGTATTTTTTTTGTAGAGATGGGGTTTTGCCATGTTGCCCAGGCTGGTCTTAAACTCCTGGACTCAAGAGAAATGCAATACTTTAAAGAGTTGACATTGATTTTGTTCCGGAGTAAAAACGTATTTATGTGGAAAACAGCAGAATTGTTTTAGTGGAGGAATAACACGTGGGGTAGAATCAAGGAAGTGAACATTGGATCTAGGATTTGGAAAATGAGGAATAAGTGGCCCATACTGGCAGTACCTTTTAGAATGAAACCTGTTAATTCTTAGAACAGTGAGCTGATTAGCAGGAAATGACTCAGTGGTACACCTACAGAGGGTGAATCTTGTTCACTGGTACTTCTGTCCTAATAAAAGTCTCCAACATGCAGATTCAGATTTTCAAGGATACTGTTACTTTTCAGGGCATAATGCAGCTTAAAAAATGAATATATAAAGGTCACCAGGACAGACTCAGGCCAGAGGAGATGTCCTAGATATTTGGACTATATAAAACCTTCTAGACTTTTTTATGTTTCTGGAAAAGAGGCAGTCCATCTCTGGCTAATATATAATTTCTCTCACACAGTAGAGTAGAGGAGAGTTGCAGATTAAGTATGAGCTTTTAAGAAAAGAATTCAATCTTTCTTATATATTCTGTCAGGGCTCCAATTAATATTTACCATGGAAGTAAAGCCTAAAGGCCATTTAGGCTGTGATCCCTTGGGAAAGCTAGGATGGAGACCAAAAGAGAAATTCACAAGCTTTAGGTAAAGGATTAAAAAAACAATTAATCTGTGGCATCAATAGCCCTATTGATTAACTATGTTGATTGAATTCATTTGACTAAGTAGGCACATTTCTGCTTCCTCCCTTTCTACTTTATATGCATCTTTTATGTAGCAGCTCACACTTTCAGATAAAGAAAGAAATTTTACTTTATACAGGGAGATTAAGTATTTTTAGAATCTAAGACAATTCTGACTCTAAATCCTTCTATTACCCACACAACAGACTCTGAGATAAAATTAATTTTCTCTGTGCATGAGAATCACCATATGCAAGCACAAAATCTTAGTTAACTTCACTGATTGTACTGAGGATAGCGATAGCAAGATTAAAATGAACATCGGATAACTTCTAAATCATTTATGTTTAAGCATTAGAATATATTATGTAATTTCCTTACTAAATTCTCACTCTTCTTTTGTGGGAGATGAATTTAAAATGGAATGTCCATTTATATTTGCAATCTCAGAATCCATCTGTGGTAGGCAGCCTCTAAAATGGCTTTCAATTATGTCTGCCTCCTAGTGTCCACAGCCTGTGTAACCCTCTCCCCTTGAGTGTAAGCTGGACTTAGTGCCTTATTTTTAACAAATATAACATGGCAAAAATATTGTAACGCCATTTCTCATATCATTTTCTCTATTCTATCTTCTGTGTCTCTCTTACTCCTCTGATTCTATGGAACCAAACCACCATGTTGTCAGTAGCCATATAAAAAAGTCTACATGGCAAAGTACTGGAGTCTCTGTCCAACATCCAGTGAAGGCCTGAAGACTGCCAGTAGCTACTTGAGAGAGTTGGGAAGTGAATACTTCCCCATCTGAGCCATGAGATGACTGTAGCCATTGATGACAGAACACAGCCTTCTGAAATTTCCTGAGTCAGAGATATCAACCAAGCCATGCCCAGATTCCTGACTCGGAGAAAATGTGAGATAATACATGTTAGTTAACTCAAGCTACTATGTTTTAGGATAATTGTTATGCAATATTAGTTAACTAATATACCAGCTGAATGGTGAGAGAAGGGCAAGAATGAGTATGGGCTAATGGGTGAAGAGTAGACAAACTCATGGAGAGAGGCAAGCTTGAAATAGTCATCAGATCCAGGCTGAATAATCCTACCTGAATACTTAACATTCTCTGTATAATCATAGAAAAGACAAGTTGAGGGGGGCGGAGCAAGATGGCCGAATAGGAACAGCTCCAGTCTCCAACTCCCAGCACGAGCAACACAGAAGACCGGTGATTTCTGCATTTTCAACTGAGGTACTGGGTTCATCTCACTGGGGAGTGCCGGACGATCAGTGCTGGTCAGCTGCTGCAGCCTGACCAGCGAGAGCTGAAGCAGGGCGAGGCATTGCCTCACCTGGGAAGTGCAAGGGGGAAGGGAATCCCTTTTCCTAGCCAGGGGAACTGAGACACACAACACCTGGAAAATCGGGTAACTCCCACCCCAATACTGCGCTTTAAGCAAACAGGCACACCAGGAGATCATATCCCACACCTGGCCGGGAGGGTCCCATGCCCACGGAGCCTCCCTCATTGCTAGCACAGCAGTCTGTGATCTACCGGCAAGGCAGCAGCGAGGCTGGGGGAGGGGCGCCCGCCATTGCAGAGGCTTAAGTAGGTAAACAAAGCTGCTGGGAAGCTCGAACTGGGTGGAGCTCACAGCAGCTCAAGGAAACCTGCCTGTCTCTGTAGACTCCACCTCTGGGGACAGGGCAATAACAAACACAGCTGAAACCTCTGCAGACGCAAACGACTCTGTCTGACAGCTTTGAAGAGAGCAGTGGATCTCCCAACACGGAGGTTGAGATCTGAGAAGGGACAGACTCCCTGGTCAAGTGGGTCCCTGACCCCTGAGTAGCCTAACTGGGAGACATCCCCCACTAGGGGCAGTCTGACACCCCACACCTCACAGGGTGGGGTACACCCCTGAGAGGAAGCTTCCAAAGCAAGAATCAGACAGGTACACTCGCTGTTCAGAAATATTCTATCTTCTGCAGCCTCTGCTGCTGATACCCAGGCAAACAGGGTCTGGAGTGGACCTCAAGCAATCTCCAACAGACCTACAGCTGAGGGTCCTGACTGTTAGAAGGAAAACTATCAAACAGGAAGGACACCTACACCAAAACCCCATCAGTACATCACCATCATCAAAGACCAGAGGCAGATAAAACCACAAAGATGGGGAAAAAGCAGGGCAGAAAAACTGGAAATTCAAAAAATAAGAGCGCATCTCCCCCGGCAAAGGAGCGCAGCTCATCGCCAGCAACGGATCAAAGCTGGACGGAGAATGACTTTGACGAGATGAGAGAAGAAGGCTTCAGTCCATCAAATTTCTCAGAGCTAAAGGAGGGATTATGTACCCAGCGCAAAGAAACTAAAAATCTTGAAAAAAAAAGTGGAAGAATTGATGGCTAGAGTAATTAATGCAGAGAAGGTCATAAACGAAATGAAAGAGATGAAAACCATGACACGAGAAATACGTGACAAATGCACAAGCTTCAGTAACCGACTCGATCAACTGGAAGAAGGAGTATCTGCGATTGAGGATCAAATGAATGAAATGAAGCGAGAAGAGAAACCAAAAGAAAAAAGAAGAAAAAGAAATGAACAAAGCCTGCAAGAAGTATGGGATTATATAAAAAGACCAAATCTATGTCTGATTGGGGTGCCTGAAAGTGAGGGGGAAAATGGAACCAAGTTGGAAAACACTCTTCAGGATATCATCCAGGAGAACTTCCCCAACCTAGTAGGGCAGGCCAACATTCAAATCCAGGAAATACAGAGAACGCCACAAAGATACTCCTCGAGCAGAGCAACTCCAAGACACATAATTGCCAGATTCACCAAAGTTGGAATGAAGGAAAAAATCTTAAGGGCAGCCAGAGAGAAAGGTCGGGTTACCCACAAAGGGAAGCCCATCAGACTAACAGCAGATCTCTTGGCAGAAACTCTCCAAGCCAGAAGAGAGTGGGGGCCAATATTCAACATTCTTAAAGAAAAGAATTTTCAACCCAGAATTTCATATCCAGCCAAACTAAGTTTCATAAGTGAAGGAGAAATAAAATCCTTTACAGATAAGCAAATGCTTAGAGATTTTGTCACCACTAGGCCAGCCTTACAAGAGACCCTGAAGGAAGCACTAAACATGGAAAGGAACAACCGGTACCAGCCATTGCAAAAACATGCCAAAATGTAAAGACCATCAAGGCTAGGAAGAAACTGCATCAACTAACGAGCAAAATAACCAGTTAATATCATAATGGCAGGATCAAGTTCACACATAACAATCTCAACCTTAAATGTCAATGGACTAAATGCTCCAATTAAAAGACACAGACTGGCAAACTGGATAAAGAGTCAAGACCCATCAGTCTGCTGTATTCAGGAGACCCATCTCACACGCAGAGACATACATAGGCTCAAAATAAAGGGATGGAGGAAGATTTACCAAGCAAATGGAGAACAAAAAAAAGCGGGGGTTGCAATCCTAGTCTCTGATAAAACAGACTTTAAACCATCAAAGATCAAAAGAGACAAAGAAGGCCATTACATAATGGTAAAGGGATCAATTCAACAGGAAGAGCTAACTATCCTAAATATATATGCACCCAATACAGGAGCACCCAGATTCATAAAGCAAGTCCTTAGAGACTTACAAAGAGACTTAGACTCCCATACAATAATAATGGGAGACTTCAACACTCCACTGTCAACATTAGACAGATCAACGAGACAGAAAGTTAACAAGGATATCCAGGAATTGAACTCATCTCTGCAGCAAGCAGACCTAATAGACATCTATAGAACTCTCCACCCCAAATCAACAGAATATACATTCTTCTCAGCACCACATCGTACTTACTCCAAAATCGACCACGTAATTGGAAGTAAAGCACTCCTCAGCAGATGTAAAAGTACAGAAATTATAACAAACTGTCTCTGAGACCACAGTGCAATCAAACTAGAACTCAGGACTAAGAAACTCAATCAAAACCGCTCAACTACATGGAAACTGAACAACCTGCTCCTGAATGACTACTGGATACATAACGAAATGAAGGCAGAAATAAAGATGTTCTTTGGAAACAATGAGAACAAAGATACAACATACCAGAATCTCTGGGACACATTTAAAGTAGTGTGTAGAAGGAAATTTATAGCACTAAATGCCCACAAGAGAAAGCAGGAAAGATCTAAAATTGACACTCTAACATCACAATTAAAAGAACTAGAGAAGCAAGAGCAAACACATTCGAAAGCTAGCAGAAGGCTAGAAATAACTAAGATCAGAGCAGAACTGAAGGAGATAGAGACACAAAAAACTCTCCAAAAAATCAATGAATCCAGGAGTTGGTTTTTTGAAAAGATCAACAAAATTGACAGACCACTAGCAAGACTAATAAAGAAGAAAAGAGAGAAGAATCAAATCGACGCAATTAAAAATGATAAAGGGGATATCACCACCGACCCCACAGAAATACAAACTACCATCAGAGAATACTATAAACACCTCTATGCAAATAAACTGGAAAATGTAGAAGAAATGATTAATTTCCTGGACACTTGACACTCTCCCAAGACTAAACGAGGAAGAAGTTGAATCCCTGAATAGACCAATAGCAGGCACTGAAATTGAGGCAATAATTAATAGCCTACCAACCAAAAAAAGTCCAGGACCAGATGGATTCACAGCTGAATTCTACCAGAGGTACAAGGAGGAGTTGGTACCATTCCTTCTGAAACTATTCCAATCAATAGAAAAAGAGGGAATCCTCCCTAACTCATTTTATGAGGCCAACATCATCCTGATACCAAAGCCTGGCAGAGACACAACAAAAAAAGAGAATTTTAGATCAATATCCCTGATGAACATCGATGCAAAAATCCTCAATAAAATACTGGCAAACCGGATTCAGCAACACATCAAAAAGCTTATCCACCATGATCAAGTGGGCTTCATCCCTGGGATGCAAGGCTGGTTCAACATTCGCAAATCAATAAACATAATCCAGCATATAAACCAAACCAAAGACAAGAACCACATGATTATCTCAATAGATGCAGAAAAGGCTTTTGACAAAATTCAACAGCCCTTCATGCTAAAAACGCTCAATAAATTCGGTATTGATGGAACGTACCTCAAAATAATAAGAGCTATTTATGACAAACCCACAGCCAATATCATACTGAATGGGCAAAAACTGGAAAAATTCCCTTTGAAAACTGGCACAAGACAAGGATGCCCTCTCTCACCACTCCTATTCAACATAGTGTTGGAAGTTCTGGCTAGGGCAATTAGGCAAGAGAAAGAAATCAAGGGTATTCAGTTAGGAAAAGAAGAAGTCAAACTGTCCCTCTTTGCAGATGACATGATTGTATATTTAGAAAACCCCATTGTCTCAGCCCAAAATCTCCTTAAGCTGATAAGCAACTTCAGCAAAGTCTCAGGATACAAAATTAATGTGCAAAAATCACAAGCATTCTTATACACCAGTAACAGACAAACAGAGAGCCAAATCAGGAATGAACTTCCATTCACAATAGCTTCAAAGAGAATAAAATACCTAGGAATCCAACTGACAAGGGATGTAAAGGACCTCTTCAAGGAGAACTACAAACCACTGCTCAGTGAAATCAAAGAGGACACAAACAAATGGAAGAACATACCATGCTCATGGATAGGAAGAATCAATATCGTGAAAATGGCCATACTGCCCAAGGTAATTTATAGATTCAATGCCATCCCCATCAAGCTACCAATGAGTTTCTTCATAGAATTGGAAAAAACTGCTTTAAAGTTCATATGGAACCAAAAAAGAGCCCGCATCTCCAAGACAATCCTAAGTCAAAAGAAGAAAGCTGGAGGCATCACGCTACCCGACTTCAAACTATACTACACGGCTACAGTAACCAAAACAGCATGGTACTGGTACCAACACAGAGATATAGACCAATGGAACAGAACAGAGTCCTCAGAAATAATACCACACATCTACAGCCATCTGATCTTTGACAAACCTGAGAGAAACAATAAATGGGGAAAGGATTCCCTATTTAATAAATGGTGCTGGGAAAATTGGCTAGCCATAAGTAGAAAGCTGAAACTGGATCCTTTCCTTACTCCTTATACGAAAATTAATTCAAGATGGATTAGAGACTTAAATATTAGACCTAATACCATAAAAATCCTAGAGGAAAACGTAGGTAGTACCATTCAGGACATAGGCATGGGCAAAGACTTCATGTCTAAAACACCAAAAGCAATGGCAGCAAAAGCCAAAATTGACAAATGGGATCTCATTAAACTAAAGAGCTTCTGCACAGCAAAAGAAACTACCATCAGAGTGAACAGGCAACCTACAGAATGGGAGAACATTTTTGCAATCTACTCATCTGACAAAGGGCTAATATCCAGAACTTACAAAGAACTCAAACAAATTTACAAGAAAAATACAAACAACCCCATCAAAAAGTGGGCAAAGGATATGAACAGACATTTCTCAAAAGAAGACATTCATACAGCCAACAGACACATGAAAAAATGCTCATCATCACTGGCCATCAGAGAAATGCAAATCAAAACCACAATGAGATACCATCTCACACCAGTTAGAATGGTGATCATTAAAAAGTCAGGAAACAACAGGTGCTGGAGAGGATGTGGAGAAATAGGAACACTTTTACACTGTTGGTGGGATTGTAAACTAGTTCAACCATTATGGAAAACAGTATGGCGATTCCTCAAGGATCTAGAACTAGATGTACCATATGACCCAGCCATCCCATTACTGGGTATATACCCAAAGGATTATAAATCATGCTGCTATAAAGACACATGCACACGTATGTTTATTGCGGCACTATTCTCAATAGCAAAGACTTGGAATCAACCCAAATGTCCATCAGTGACAGACTGGATTAAGAAAATGTGGCACATATACACCATGGAATACTATGCAGCCATAAGAAAGGATGCGTTTGTGTCCTTTGTAGGGACATGGATGCAGCTGGAAACCATCATTCTTAGCAAACTATCACAAGAACAGAAAATCAAACACCGCATGTTCTCACTCATAGGTGGGAACTGAACAATAAGATCACTTGGACTCAGGAAGGGGAACATCACACACAGGGGCCTATCATGGGGAGGGGGTAGGGGGGAGGGATTGCATTGGGAGTTATACCTGATGTAAATGATGAGTTGATGGGTGCAGCACACCAACATGGCCCAAGTATACATATGTAACAAACCTGCACGTTATGCACATGTACCCTACAACTTAAAGTATAATAATAATAAATAAATTAAAAAAAAATTAAATGAGACCCCCCCAAAAAAAAAAAAAGAAAAGACAAGTTACAACCATTGCATCTACAGAAGACACAATCCAAGGAATACAGTTATCTCAAAGCACATCACATGAACACTGGACTCAGCTAACAAGAAATCCCCATGTACATAAACAGATGTTTTCATGTGCAGCTTCTAGCAGCTAATCTTGTAAATAGCGCCACATTTGCTTTCTACAATGAACTTGTAATAGTATTTCCTTGATATATCAGCAATCATGTTCCTGAAACTCATATTTGTTGAACATTACAATTGTATATTGATTTACCAGTTCTGAAAATCAGTTCTTGACTGCTCTTTGTAAATTTGAGTGAGATTCCAGAATAGACAATTCCTTTATTTGATAATGAAGTATGTTTATATGGTATCCTCTTATGAAACCCTCACTGTGGCCTTGAGTTTAATGGTGTGTGTGTGTGTGTGTGTAATAAACAGGAATTAGAGTTCTGGTAGTCCTACAAAAGAGAGATACATTGAACAAAATTCTGTTCTCAAAAAAGACAAGCGAATGTTAGGAATAAGTGACATGTTGATTTCTTGATACAAGATACAGGGTTACCATGGTGATAATTGCATAACATCTATATTTCTATAAAACCATCTGGGAAGGAGTAGAACATTCTTTTTAAAAAAGACATTATATCCTTGGCATGTTATTTGTAGTTGGTTAAAAATAGCCTAGACATGTGGGCGTTTGCTATTCTTGTTATAAGCTTTGGCTTATAAGAAATACACACCAAACATCCTCTCTCCCACCTCATACTCAGTAATTGACACATTACTTTCTACTCTTCTGTCCAGTAATTCTATAGTTTCCTCTCCAGTCTGCAAGGAAAACCTAAGACTACAACTTGGAGTCAATTTCTTACTACTTTCAGTGAGAATCTCTCTACTTTAAGGCTAATGCCTTCAGTTACACAACAGGTAAATAACCTGTACTGTCCTTCTCCAGGTTAGATTTTTCCCTAACTGGATGACACAGTCTTGCCTGAAGATGGTCAGTCCCCATAACACTTAGACAGATAGCTTTTCATAACGACACTTAAATAATTGAAAAGAAATATAAAGAGGCTTTGAGCAGCTGTGGCCTCAGTGATGGGAGAGCCACAGTGGTTTTAGAAGAAAGTTTGTTAGCAAGTGAGTTTCGTAAGGATAGAGGTTGTATTACATTCTTCTCTAAATGAAATACCTAGCAAAATGAGGCAACCAAAATGTGTTGTGAAAATATTGGCTGACTATGGTTCACCAAAATGTTGGTTAGCAGTTGATATTCAAAGCTTCACCTTTTTCACAAGTTGAATTGTTCATTCTAAAAGTATTAACCCACTCAAGCTGTACTGAGTCATGTCATAAACTGATTTTCCTCAATCTTACTAATTAGGACAAGAAAAACTTGTCTAAAGCGAGAAGTACAGCTTAAAATATACAACTATTGATCTCATTTGTTTAGGATTTCCTGCCCTAATCACATTCGTCTGCTATTTATAGTGTGTTGTCTTAAGAATAAGCAGGCAAGCTTTTAGCTTGATACAAATGAATATATGTGACATTATTTTCAATAAGATATTATTAAGTTCAATTTTGTATATATTTTGAACTTATTTTCACTTTTTATTAAACTGTTAGAATTATTAACAGGCAAATTAGCAATAGGTGATTTATGAATCAATTTTTTTTTTCGTTTGTCTCTTACCTGCCTAAGATTGTTTCACAAAGGACTTAGGCTCTTCAGATCCAACTGTTATTTTAGATAAAGAAGCTGCTGACAGGATGTGATATGAGAAATAACAGGAAAGCCCCTTGACCCAATTATCTCCTATTTCTTCCAGCTTGTATTTTTAAATTCCAGTTTTCTCTGGCCTAACACCTTGAAGACCCTGTTTAAAGGGCAAGTATTAGCTGGACTGGATAGAGCATTTATTTAAAGTCTGTTATTTTAAACTACCACATAATCACGCTGTTGGTGAGGCATCCTATCAGAGAGCAGGGCACAAAGATGATAGTTTAAGCAACAGACAACTTTGGAGTAGAGCGTTAACCTTTTTCAGGAAATGGAGACCATCTCAGAATACTCCTTGAAATTTGAGGTCTGAGGGGTGGGGCACCTAAAAGAAAGTGAAGAGATACTGACTATAATTACTAATGATGTCGCAGTTTTACTTAGGCCCTTAAGAGCTGCTGTGCAAAATCATTCCATTTTTCATTCCTGTCAGTAAATCATTCATATGTATAAGAGACAATGAAATAGGGAAATTGATGAACCACAGCAGTCAAACATATGCATTCTAAAAATCGGAACTAGAAGTGTTGGTAGACATAATTTTGTCCTATCCTATTTTTCATCTTATATTACTCTCTTTAAAACTTTCAGGTTTAGATTGCTATCATTTATCCAATAATCACTTATTGAATCAAAAAGAAATGTGCTGAGAAGTCGCTGTGCTTACTGTCTAACATAGCAAGTGCTAACACAGCAAGCTAATACAGAAAGTTTCGGATATTATGAAAATCCAAAGTAGAACCTGTCAATTACTGTTGATAGATTGAGTATCTACTCTGCTCTAAGTATTCCCACTAAGTTCAGGCCATGAATATGTTGTGATTAGAGTGTGTTTAAATTAACATTTGTCAACCCCAGGAGTCCTGCACCAACAGAATCAGACTTTTTATTCCTTTGCCCTTTAGTTAAAAACAAAAAGGGCTATTAGAAGTTTCTAGTATTTCATCATAAAGCAGAAAACCTGGTAAATGCCTATATTCAACAACACCAACAGAGCACCAAACAAAAAATAAAGCAATTACTTTTAGAGGAAGAAGCTCTGGTTTCACAGGAACCTCAGCCTGCTCCTGGCCTCTCTTAGACTGTATTGAGTTATTTGGGTCTGACTCAAAGCGGTAATAAATTTGGAAAAATAACAGAAGTTTTGACTTAGCTTCCTCCACTTCCCTCTTTCAAGTGAACTGTGCAGAAGTTGCATTTCCCTTTGCTGCTGCTTGTTGAGTGTCTTATAGAGCAGGGGCCCCCAACCCCTAGACCATGGACTAGTACCAGTCCATGGTCTTTTAGGACCTGGGCTGCACAGTAGGAGGTGAGCTGCTGGAGAAAGAGCATTACCCCCTGACCTCTGCCTCCTGTCAGATCAGTGGCATCAAACACTCATAGGAGTGCAAATCCTGTTGTGAACTGCACATGTGAGGGATCTAGGTTGTGTGCTCCTTATGAGAATCTAATGATAAATGTAATGTGCTTGAATCATCCCCTAACCATCCATCTGCCCCACCCTCATCCATGGAAACAGTGTCTTCCATAAAACCTGTCTCTGCTGCCAAAAAGACTGGGGCCACTGTGCAGAGAGATGCTTACCCAAGTTTGACAGTGCCGTAACTTAGAAAACAGCTTGTCTTCTTTCTGGACTTCATTACTAGTAGGCCTACTTGCACAAGACATAAACCACATCCTCTAACGTGAGTGCTGCCATTAAAATATATGTTTTTATGCTTCAATATTTAAAAAGATTTTCAGAATCCAGGGATGGAAGACAATGCTATACATTCTGAGATCCTTAACAGGCACAACAGCAACCACATTTAAGGATAAATAGTAAGAGCTAATGTTTGTTACACTCCTAATGAACATCAGATGCGGTTTTATGTGCTTTACAAATATCTACTCATTTAATCCTCATACAAAATTTTGATATATGGATGTAGAAATGGTTATTATGTATAGGAAACAGCTATTCTCTTAAATATTTTGAGATTATTGCCTCACTGCAAAAACTGAAACAGAGGACTTTACGTGCCCATCAATAATGTGTAAGAACCTCTATGGCTTTACCCAAAGGCATTTTGGTAAGACTTAAATTTTTGAGATTATGTTAACAATAAAATTTCAATTAGTTTTGATTTGCAATTCCATTATTATTAAAGTTAAGTAACTTTGTTTATCCCATTATAATTTCTTGTTTTGCCAAATGCATGTTGCCTATTTTTATTTTGTGCTGCTTTTTTCTTACCTATTCTTAGTATGTTTGACATATTATGCATAGTAGTCCTTTGTTACTTATCTATGTTAAAAATATCACATCGCACTCTTTAACTTGTATTTTTACCACCTAGAGTTTTATAATAAGGTTAATTTAAATATTGTCAATTTTTCCTTCCTTTGTTAAGCATCTTTATTGAGATATAATTTAATATCATAGAATTTACCCCAATAAATCAATTACTAGGTCAGAAGGTACTTGGGTGTTTGCTTTTTTCCAGAAACTGCCAAACCATTTTCCAGAGTGTCTTTATTATTTTACATTATTATGTCTAATGTATGCATGATGTAATTCCTCTACATCTTCACTAACATTTCATGTTGTTGATATTTTTCATTTAAGTCATGAGGATAGATATTTAGTAACATCTTATGGTTTTATTCAGCACTTTCTTAATGTCTAATGATGCTGAATATCTTTTCAGAGGATTATTTGTCATCTATGTAGTCTCTTCTGTAAAGTGTCTATTCATATCTTCTATCCATTTAATACATGGATTTTTTTTTCTTTTACAATTGATTTTGTGTGTGGATTATATATTTTGGATTCTATTCCCTTATCACATAGATATTTTGAAAGCAGTTAAATAGTTTGTTCCAATTCTATTTTTTTAATAGGGTTTTGCACAAAGTAAATGTTCAGTTCTTAAACTGAAATCCAGTTTACCAAATTTTCTCTTGTGCTTTTTGTGCTAGGACTAAGGTCTTTTTGCCATTCCAAGGATGTCTATCATCTTTCAAAAAGCATTTTGGTTTTTACGTTACACTAAAATCCATGATCCATTTCAGGTTAATTTTTACATAAGGTGTGAACTTAGAAAGCTTTTTTTTGGCATATGGATATACAATTACACTAGCACCATTTGTTTAAAAGATTATGTTCTTTCATTGAATTTTCATCTTTTTCAAAAGTTAATTAGGCAATTTTTATGAGTCTTTTATGGGAGGTTTTGTATTTTACTCCACTGATCTGTAGATCGTGTCAATTTATTCATTCATACCACAAAGATTAGATTACCACTGGTACAGGATACATCTTAGAATCAGGTAGACTTATTCCTCCACTTTATTCTTCTTCAAAATGGGTTTAGATAGTCTATATCCTTTGCCTTTTTATATAAAGTTTATGATAATGTTGTCTATCGGTAAACAAAATACCTTGCAGAAATTTTAATATGAACTGCATTACATTGGAATACATATTTGGGGGGAATTGATGTTTTCACTCTGCTGAATCTTTAAATCTATCAGCATTGCATCTATCCTTATTTATTTACGATTTCTTTCTTTTTTTAACCAACATTTTTCCATTTTCGACATACGAGTTCTAAACACGATTTGTGAGATTTACACTCAAGATTTCAATTATTTTTAGTTATCATAAATGGTATTGCATTTTAAATTATTGTGTCCATGTGTTTACTCTATGTATATATATACACACATACACATATAAGTCTCTCTCTATATATAGAGTGCGTGTGTGTGATTGCTGTTGTCAGTAATGATACATATTATGTAAGTTCTTTATTCTACTGATACTATCATATTACTAGCTAAAATGAGACATACACACACACACACATATATTTGAATTTATTATTTATATTTATCTTATTTCTTGTACCTTTGTTGAATTTCCATTTTGGTTCTTGATTTTGTTGTAGATTCCTTGGAAAACCCTATGTAAGTAACCATGTCAACTGTAAATAGGAACAGATATCCTTCTTCCCTCCCTCCCTCATTTCCTCCCTCTTTTCTCCCCTACTATTCATTAAATTAGTAAATTAATTTAAACTTAATTCATTTTATTATTTCTTTTGAGATTTCCTCACTGTTATGCATTATTTAAATATGTATATATTTCATTTGCAAGTATTTGAAGATTTTTTTGTTAACTTTTTATTAGTGATTTCTATTTTGCTTCTATTGTAGTCAAAGAAAATAGTCTGTGTTCTCTTAATTCGTTTACTTTTTTTAGGCTACACTAATTAGCATATAATCCATCCTGGTTAATATTTTGTAGGCACTTGAATGAAATGTATATTCTGCTGTTGTGGGTTCGAATAGTCTATGAATCATTAGAAGATCATATTGGTGACTTTTTTTAGTTTTTCTGTTATATCTCTGCTAATACATGTGACTGCTCTAACAATGGTTTAAAGAAGGACATAACATCTCCAACTATAATTTTGGATTTGTCTTTTTATTATTTAAATTCTATCACTTTTTGATTCACATATTTTCAGCTCTGTTGTTTGGTACATACACAGGCATATGTATTTGTGAAGTGACCCATTTGTAATTATATAATGTCCTCTTTCACTGGTAATTTTCTTTGCCATTTACTTTGGTTTAAATTAATATAGGTACATATTCCTTCTTATGGTTGATATCTGTATGCTTTATATTTTTCCATACTTTTATTTTTACTTTGCCTATAGCATTTTTGGATCATATTTCACTCACTCTGTCAAGCTCTGTCTTTTCATTGATGTATTTAAGTCAATTACATTTAATATACTTATTGATATGTTAGGGGTTAAGTTGACCATTTTTGTTCTGTTTTCTATATGCTGTCTCTGTTTTTACTTTCTGCGTTTTCTTTGTCCTGCCTTACACTGGGATACATGAATATTTTTAGAATGTCACTCTTACGTATCTCTGTAATTTTTGAATGTATCTTTTTGTATAGATGTTTGTGTTTGTTTGCTGTTGGCGGTAGATTACAGATACATTATTTATTGTAGTATAAGTTTTTCATTTCTATTGGTACTAGCATATTACCAGCTAAAATGAGAAATATAAATATTATCCCGATTTTATTTCTTTCTTTTTTTTTTTTTTTTTTTTTTGAGACGGAGTCTTGCTCTGTCGCCCAGGCTGGAGTGCAGTGGCGGGATCTCGGCCCCGATTTTATTTCTTTACTTTCACTCATTTATAGTTTGTATTAATTTCTCTTCCTACATTTGGAACTATATCAGATAATGTTATAATTTTGCTTCACATATCAACCATAATTTAGGAAATTTAAGAGGCGAGAAAAATTCTATTGTATTTGCCTACATGGTTGCTTCTCAACTTATAATGGAGTTACCTCCTGAAAAACTTATCATAAATTGAAAATATCATAAGGCAAAATGCATTTAATACACCTTATCTACCAAACATCATGGCTTAGCTAAGCTTATCTTAATTGTACTTAAAGTGTTTACGTTAGCCTACAGGTAGGAAAAATCATCTAACATAAACACTGTTTTGTAATATGGACTCATGTAATTTATTGAGTACTGTGCTGAAGTACAGTTTCTACTGAATTTATTTCACATCATTGTAGAGTTGAAAAATGGTAAAGCAAACCATTGTAAGTCAGAGACTCTCTGTATCTTTGCTTACTGTGTTTCTTCTTTCTAGATACCTTAAGAATCTCTCTTGTATTATTTCCTTTCAGTTTAGAGAAATTCCTGCAGTTACTGGAAAATAAGGGAATATCTGCTGGTGAAAAGCTTTTCTACTCCTGATCTCTTAACTTAAAGTGTCAAGAATTATCTTCATTTCTCTAGAATTCCTGAGGCATAGTTTACTAGATGTAGTAAGCAAAGTACAGACTGAATAACATGCTTTAGTACTAAAAAACTTGCATTTTAACATAGGTCTGCTACAAGCTTTTTATCTCGGTTTGGATTTATCTCGGAATATTTATATTTCACCAGAGCATTTGAAACATTTTTTTTTTTCTGGATGTAACATTGTTGGGTGGCAGTTTTTTGTTGTTGTTATAGGTTTTTTGTTCATTTTCTTTTATCACTTTGAATACGTCAATTTTCTTTCTTCTGGCCTCCAGTGCTTCAAGTGAGAAATTAGTGTATTATCTTACTAAGCTTCTGTTGTCTGTGAGAAGTCATTTTTCTCTTCCTACTTGGAACGTTTTCTCTTTGCCTTTGGGTTTCAATAATTTGTTTGTAATGTGTTTGGTTGTGGATTATTTTATGTTTCTCCTACTTGCTGTCCCTTGAGCTTCTTTTATGTGAACATTAGTTTACATCATCAATTTTGAGAAGTTTCCTTTCATCGTTAGTTTAAAAGTTTTTTTCATCTTCCTTTTTTCTCTTTGTTCCTTCTGGTGTTCCCATTATATGTATCTAGGTGCAATTAATGGTGTCCAGATTTCTCAAAGGTTCCATTCACTTTTCTTTATTTTTTCTCTGTTTCTCAGATAGTTTAATCTTTGTCCACTTGTCTTCAAATTTGCAGATTTTTATGCTAACTCAAAGCTACTGTTGAATTATGTAGTAATTTTTAATTTTATGTTTACTTTTAAGCTGTATTTAAATTTATATGACATGTAAATACAAATTTTGTTTGTATTTATAATAACTGATTTGATGTGTGTTTCTACCTTGGCCAATATATGCTTACTCTCACAGTCAGTATGGTTTCTATTAGACAAGGGTTTAATATCCAGATTCTATAAGGAACTTAAGAAATTCAACAAACAAGGCCCAAGCACAGTGGCTCACGCCTGTAATCCCAGCACTTTGGGAGGCCGAGACGGGCGGATCACGCGGTCAGGAGATCGAGACCATCCTGGCTAACATGGTGAAACCCCATCTATACTAAAAATACAAAAAAATTAGCCGGGCGCGGGAGCAGGGGCCTGTAGTCCCAGCTACTCGGGAGGCTGAGGCAGGAGAATGGCGTGAACCCAGGAGGCGGAGCTTGCAGTGAGTGGAGATTGCGCCACTGCACTCCAGCCTGGGCGACAGAGCCAGACTCCGTCTCAAAAAAAAAAAATAAATAAATAAGAAATTCAACAAACAAAAAGCAAATAACCCCAGTAATAAGTGAGCAAAATATATGGACAGATGCTTCTTAAAATAAAACATGCAAACAGCCAACAAACATAAGAAAAAATGCTCAACATCATTAATCATAAGAGAAATGCATCAAAATCGCAATGAGGTACCATCTCACACCAGTCAGAATGGCTATTACTAAAATGTTTAAAAAAAAAAAACAACATACTCTGGTGAGGCTGTGGAGAAAAGGGAACATTTATACACTGTTGGTGGAAATGTAAGTTAGTTCAGCAACTGTGGAAGAAGTTTGGAGCTTTCTCAAAGAACTTAGAACTGCCATTTGACCCAACAATCTCATTACTGATTATCTCTCCAAAAGAAAATAAATTGTCCTACCAAAATGATGCATGTACTTGAATTTTCATCACAGCATTATTTTAAATAGCAAAGATGTGGAATCAAATGAAGCGTTCATCAATGGTGAATGGGATAAAGAAATGTTGGTACATGTACCCCATAGAATGTTACGCAACCATAGAAGAGTTACATTGTCCTTTATAGCAACATGGATGCACCTGAAGGCCACTATCCTAAGTAAATTAATTCAGGAACAGAAAACCAGTTACCTCATGTTCTCACTTATGAGAACTAAACATAAGGTATTCATGAACATAAAGATGACAACAGTGCACACTGGGGACTACCACACAGGAGAGAGGGAGGGAGGCAAGGGCTGAAAAACTAGGTATTGTGTTCTATGCTAACTACTTGGATAACAGGATCAATCATACACCAAACCTCAGCATCACACAATGTACTCAACAACAAATCTGCACATGTATCCCTTGGACCTAAAATAAAAGTTGAAATAAAAAAAAAAAAAAAAAAAAAAAAGGAAGAGAAAAAAACTACATCACACTCCCCTCCCCCCCACACACACACACAAAGAAAAAGTCTGAAACAATTACAATTACAATTTTAAAACCTGAGTGTAGGGAAAGATTTTTTAAGTATTCACTTTTGTTATTTGAAATCTTAATTGTTTTGGCCTTCATATTTAAGAATTTAATTCTCCTGAAGTTAATTTTTGCTTTTGTTTTATAACATGAAAAGATTATTTTTTTCCAAATGTATATTTCATTTTCTCAGTATGCTTGATTGGAAGTTCCTTTCATTTGCAATACCTGTTCTGTTCATATATGTAACTCCTATCCTGTTTATTTACAAAGACTTTAAAATTTAGAGTAACACAGCATTCTATTTTGTTTTCTTTAAGTTTTGTCAATAATTTGTCCATTTACAATTTCATAACAATTTTAGAATCAACCTGTCAAGCTGAAAAATAAAGGAAAAGAAAGAAATCAAATTTGTATAGGGTCTTAAGTACATGGGTCTTAAAAATGTATCATTATCAACATAACTTGAACTAAAGATTTTTTCTGAAACGTTTTCTTTTTTCAATCTTAGTTTTTAAATTACCAATTAATTTTCTTCAATAGATAATGGGGGAACTTATAGTTACTTTTTCAATTTTCATTCAAAGATTTTTTTCATTTTGTGTAAACTTTTAAATCACTTTTAAACATGGTTTTTAATTTGCCCTTATTTATTTAATATAATATTTGTAAAGATAACGTTTTTTCATCTTTTTATATTGGTCATTTGTTCTGTCTCCTGCAGGGTCTCTCTCACGCACATTCAGAAATATACATAGAAGTTCCTCAATTTTATTGGCTTTTCCAAAAAAAAAAAATCAGTTTTTTGCTATTTTTATTCTCTCTAGTATGATTCTTTTTTAAAAAAATATTTTGCTGTACTTTGTTAGACTTCACGATGTAGGTGCTTAACTTTTGTTTTTTTCTAATATACACATTTAAGTCTATAAGTTTATTACTGAGTGCTCATTTTAAAATATATCTGAGATTACAATCTAATCTCTTCTTTGACCTGTGAGTTTATATTACATTTAATAATCTCTAAATACTTTCATTTTCCTGTTTATCTTTTAGTTGTTGATTTCTTTATTTGATTGAAGTCAGTAAATATATACTGTATAACTTTTAACTTTGAGATTTGTTGCAACTTGATTGCCATACATTTGATCAATTTTTAAAAATGCTTTATGCATTCTGGAAAATAATGTGCATCCTTTGTTAGAGCAATATGTGATATATCAGCTTGTTCGGTTTTTGTTTATTTTGTTTTTAAAAACTATTCTACTTAGATACTAATTCTTTTGTCTGTTTTATAAATAATGAGAAAACATAAATATGATACCCACTATGACTTTAGATTTATTTTTTTCTTCTTATAGTGGTATCAATTTATCCCATATATTTTATCACTAGGTTATTAAATGCATATACATAAAAATTATTCTAGCTTCCTAGTAAATCATTTTCTTCATGACATGATGTTTATCTTTTATCGTAAACTCTATTTCTTTGTCTGATATTAACATAATTATATGAGCTCTCTTCATTGATATTGTTTATGTAACTAACATTTGTTTAATCTCATCTACACATTTCATCTCATTATTTTTTACTGCATCTCAGACATTATCTTTGGGAATACATTTTATCTATTCATTGTACATTCTACCATACCAAGGAAGGAATATGTTATGGTCCAACTTGGTCAATTGGCAGGTATATCATTTCCTCCTATTTAAAGGTATTAGATGTCAAAACATAACACACCAGAACTGCTGATTTCAAAGAATTTAAAACTTTATTACTTACTCAGGCATAAACCAAACAAGGAACGAAGAGAAAATGAAAGGGGGAACTGCAAGATGGTTCTGTTATGCCTGGCACATGATGTCTTGTCTCTCAACCAGAGAGAGAAGAGTGTTCTGGTGAGATTTTTTTATGTTACCAGCTTTCTAGTGGCTGGATTTTTTTTTTAATCCCAGGGTGAAGCACATTCCTGCTGCATATGCAAGAGTGCTTTTGTGTGTATGGAGAGGATCAAAGGGACAGGGCAGGTTGCTTTTCATTCAGCTTTCCCTGGCATACCAGGAGCAGGGTTGAGGCATTTCATGGTATCTGCTTCAGGGCATTAAAAACCACCTATGCTGAGTTCAGGCAATGAGGTGGAGCACTGTGCTTCAAGAGTTAAAAAAAAAAAAATCTAATCAAATGTTTTAGTTTTCGTTTTCACCGTGTGCCAGAAATTTTAAACACTATGATACAAATATTTCACCCATTTGGGTTGGACTACTTCAAACTAAATCTCAATCCTTGATACCCAAGAAAACTTACATAATTTCCATCAAGGAGATGATGATGATACAATCAGTTTCTGTTTCTTCAAAAATATTTTTTTCCTCCTCATTTTTAAATTTCATTAGTTTAGTAGATACAAACAGCTTGATAATTTTCTTCTCTCCTTTAATTCAATGTATTAGTACACTGATTTTCTGGCTTTTACTGTTGCTGTTGATATATCAGATCACACTTTAAATCTTGCTCCTTTGAAATCTTCTCCTTTTTTCTAATTCTTTCAGATGTTTACTTTTTTATTTATATTTTTTACATTTTTTTTTCTTTCAGCTCCATAGTTTGTTTGTTTGTTTGTTTTACTTTAAGTTCTGGGATACATGTGCAGAACGTGCAGGTTTGTTACCTGGTATACATATAGGTATACATGTGCCATGGTGGTTTCCTGCACCTATCAACCCATCGTCTACGTTTGAAACCCGATATGCATTAGGTATTTTTCCTAATGCTGTCCCTCCCCTTGCCCTACATCCCTGACAGGCCCCAGTGTGTGGTGTTCCCCTAATTGTGTCCATGTTCAACTCCCACTTAGGAGTAAGAACATGCAGTGTTTGGTTTTCTGTTCTTGTGTTAGTTTGCTAAGACTGATGGCTTCCAGCTTCATCTACATCCCTGCAACAGACATGAACTCATTCTTTTTAATGGCTGCATAGTATTCTGTGGCATGTATGTGCCACATTTTCTTTATCCAGTCTATCATTGATGGTCATTTGGGTTTGTTTCAATTCTTTGCTATTGTGAATAGTCCTGCAATAAACATGTGTGTGCATGTGTCTTTATAGTAGAATGATCTATAATCCTTTGGGTATATACCCAGTAATGGGATTGCTGGGTCAAATTGTATTTCTAGTTCTAGATCCTTGAAGAATTGCCACACTCTCTTGCACAATGGTTGAACTAACTTACACTCCTACCAACAGTGTAAAAGCGTTCCTAGTTCTCCACAGCCTTGCCAGCATCTGTTGTTTCCTAACTTTCTAACAAACACTATTCTGACTGGTGTGAGATGATATCTCATTTGGTTTTGATTGTTATTTCTCTAATGACCAGTGATGATGAGCTTTTTTTCATGTTTGTTGGTCACATAAATGTCTTTTGAGAAGTGTCTGTTCATATCCTTTGTCCACTTTTTGATGGGGTTGTTGGGTTTTTTTGTTTATTTGTTTGTTTTTGTAAATTTAAGTTCCTTGTAGATTCTGGATATTAGACCTTTGTCAGATGGGTAGCTTGCAAAAATTTTCTCCCATTCTATAAGTTGCCTGTTCACTCTGATGATAGTTTCATTTGCTGTGCAGAAGCTCTTTAGTTTGATTAGATTCCATTTGTCAATTTTGGCTTTTGTTGCAATTGCTTTTGGTGTTTTAGTCATGAAGTCTTTGCCCATGCCTATGTCCTGAATGGTATTGCCTAGGTTTTCTTCTAGGGTCTTTACGGTTTTGGGGTTTACATTTAAATCTTTAATCCATCTTGAGTTAATTTTTGTATAAGGTGTAAGGAAGGGGTCCTGTTTCTGTTTTCTGCATATGTCTAGCCAGTTTTCCCAGCGCCATTTATTAAATAGGCAATTCTTTCCCCATTGCTTGTTTTTGTCAGGGTTGTCAAACATCAGAAGGTTGTAGAAGTATGGTGTCATTTCTGAGGTCTCTGTTGTGTTCTCTTCGTCTGTATATCTGTTTTGGTGCCAGTACCATGCTGTTTTGGTTACTGTAGCCTTGCAGTATAGTTTGAAGTCAGGTAGTGAGATGCCTCCATCTTTGTTCTTTTCTCTTAGAATTGCCATGGCTATTCGGGTTCTTTTTGTTCCATATGAAATTTAAAGTATTTTTTTCTAAATCTGCAAAGAAAGTCACTGGTAGCTTGATGGGAATAGCATTGAGTTTATAAATTACTTTGGGCAGTATGGCCATTTTCATGATATTGATTCTTTCTACCCATGAACATTGGATGTTTCTCCATTTGTTTGTGTCCTCTATTTCCTTGAGCAGTGTTTTGTAGTTTTCCTTGAAGAGGTCCTTCACATCCCTTGTAAGTGATATTCCTGGGTATTTTATTCTCTTTGTAGCAATTGTGAATGGGCGTTCACTCATGATTTGGCTCTCTGCTTTTCAATTCTTGGTGTATAGGAATGCTTGTGATTTTTGCACATTGATTTAGTACCTTGAGACTTTCCTAAAGTTGCTTATAAGCTTAAGGAGTTTTGGGCTGAGATGATGGGGTTTTCTAAATAGACAATCATGTCATCTGCTTTGCTTTTTTGTCTTTGTTATTATGTATTATTTATTATGATATTTGTGTATTTATTTTTTACTCTGATTTTAGCCTTTTATCAGTGAGCGTGTTTCATCAATTGTAATGAATTCCTGCATGTTATGTTCTCAAATACTTCATGTCTCTATTCTCTATTTCACATATTTCTCATGATCAGATTGTATATGTATTTAGCTCTTATCTAGACTGGACATCTCTTAAATTATTCTACTTTTCATATATTTCAGTCTGTTTGTGTTCCACTCCGGATGCATTCCTATCCCTTTTACATTTTTAAGAAATAACTCACTCTTTTCCTAAACTATTTTAAAGTCACTGTTAAATCCATGTATTGAGTTAAATTTCAGTTATAATTTTTACTAAAAATTGCATTTAGGACTTTAAACTGATTGTTGATCATTTTTGTGTAAGATTTATTTAAAGAATCTGCTTTTTTATATACAGTAAGCATCATTATATTCTGTGCCTGGTCCCTCTGCATCTGAAGTAGTTGAACATTAATTTCTCCTCTTTATTTTTTTCGGCTGGTTCTTGCTCACAGTCCTTTGTTTGCATGTTTCATAATTTCTTGAGAATGACTGCTCATATTCGTTAGAAAATTAATTTTTATAGTCATTTACAAAATGGATGAATCATTTACAAAAAGAATGAAAGTATGTTTCTCTAGAGTTAGTCAGCTTTGTTTTTATAAAGTGCTTAAGAAAACATTATTAGAACAATTGAATTCAAATGAATTTAAGGCTTACGGTATTTTTGTTTTGTTTTGTTTTGTTTCTTTCTATTCATTGGAATGAAGAATCACATTTGTTCCCAAGTGATATTACAACATTTATTTTTTCTCTCTGGAAAGTGCCAAAGAAATATTTCTCATAGTTTTATTTCAGTAAATTATTTCTAGTTTATCACCAAATGTATGCATTTTGGGCATCAGTTTCATGGGGCAGAATCTTGACCTTCTGAGATTCCCCAGCTTCAGTAAGCCCTATATATATTTTTTCTTCCCATAGCCCTCTGACATAGGTGAACTAGAGTTTCAATTATCTAGGATTGGCAAATTACCTGACAACATGGCTTTACTGTTGACATTTCTTTCTGGAGTCCTACCTTCACTTAGATTTGATCTGATAATTCTTCACTATCCATGAGGCTTTTAACATTTTTATTATTTTTTCTGGTGTTTTCATTTTCAGCAAGGAGTTTGGTTTGACCATGTAGGAAGCCATATTCGCAGGAATGGATGTCTATTCCCATCTTTATAGATACACTTTTACAAAAGGAATTTTGGATTGTAGTGCTGTTTCCTCACACCCAAATTTTGCTGTAGTACATCATTGCCACTCCAACTGCGTGCATAATACATTGTATTTTTATATATTTTTTGAAATATGTTCTTCCCTTTTCAATATACATATTTTACCCTCAACTGGTCTTCTTATCTCTTTTAAAAACAAATAACACAGGCAAGAACAGAAAGCTAAGATTGCTCTGCACTTTAACCAGCAATTTAAGCACAATTAACCTAAAGACACTGGGATGCAGATCTAGTTCAATTAAGAATACATATCTAAAAATATGAATCAATCTATGTACAGGTATAAGTCTGGTATAAGAACCCTTTTATGAAATTATCTGATTCTATAGTCATAAAATGTAGGTTGGTCTCTTCTACTAGGTGAGTAATCTCCATATTTGAAGATAAGAGCCACCATTCCATAGCGCCCTACCAGAGTTAAATTAGTTCATGTTTATTGCTTTTTTTGAAAATGAAGGGCATTATGTGCATGCACACAGTCTATAAAGCAAGGGATTTTCTCTAGTGTTTGGTTTACCTGATTTGTATCTACATGAAACAAATTAGATCACTGGTATATTGCCATTTCTGTTGATATTATGTGAATAAAAGCTCAAGTAAAATAGTACTCTGAAGAAACCATAGACAGAAAAAAATGATTCATTGAGTTGTGATGCTCTCAGATGTACATACCTTATTGGATGTTCTCACATTGCCTTCTACATCTTTTCTCTAGGTTTATCTCTCTAGGGAGTTCAGATTTTGCAAGGAATCGTGTATGACTTAAATGTATTATAGAATACTATAATTTTGAAGTTACTCAAAGGCAGTTCCTAATCATTTTTACCCATGCTTTTTTGATTAATACAAAAACCTTAAACTGATGCACATAAACTTTTGAACCCTGTTTACTGTTTCTTAAATTAATAGTACATGAAACCAAAAAAACCCAATAATTTTGAATATATGTTTTTAAATGATAAATGCTTCTCCTGAATTTCTGATGCTATCTTTTGAGAATCACATCCCTTTTCACAGTGTAAGACTAATCATAGTGTATCTTCAGCTGATGGAACTTCTCGAGTTATTAGCTAAAATATTGGCCTTGCTCATATATTTACAGTTTTGGTTTCAAAATTATTCTATTAAAGAATTGAGTAACTGTCAGGCTTAATGACTCTACTAGATTCTGTCCTCCTTCATGTGTGGTCTGGTGTCTGCCTTTCCACACACCTCTTATCAATTGAATAAGATGAAGAAGGACATGAAAACAGAAAATAGTTAACAAAATTAAATATTAAAAGTGATTTAAAAATCTGGCCAGTATATTTGGAATAATTGCTTAAAATAGGTTTCATTTGAATCACACTTTTCTATTTTGACACTTAACGGGCACTTTACTATCTCTGTATGAAAGATGGGATTTTGTCATAAATTAGACTTTAACAGGAACCTCTCCTGTTAGATGTAATCATTCTGTATCAGCTGTGACAAAAAGAGCATAGTGTATATTAGTATGTAATTTTCCTCCTCCTTCCTTCAAACTGGGTAAAAGTCCAAGTTATCACTTTTTCTAAGTAACATCATTCTCAATTCCACTAATATTTTCATCTGGCATATAAGAAACCCAAGAGAGAACTGCAGAGAAAAATAACTGAGTTCTTATTTCCAGAGGGCTGAACAGAAACTGGAATATAAACTGGAGTATCTGAGTGGAAGAAATTCTGTCCTTGAAACTTGTGAAACCAATCGTATGCAAAACAAGGAGCAATTTACGGCCAAGAAAGGGATATATTGGTGCTAGAGTGATGAATACCTACGTATCTATAAAATAGATTCATGCTTTTTAGCATAGTGCTCGAATAATATCTACTAGTCTATTTGTTTTTAGATATAGTCCATTTTTCCTTGAGAGGTCTCATTACTGGCCTATTCACAGTCCGTATTGGATGTTAGACACAATTGGATTGTATTCTTTTGGTGAGTTTTGCCAAGTTCTATGTGTTGGCATCATTACCACTCTCATCCTCAACTCCAGTCCACTTGAAACTCCCTGTAACTGTTGTGTGTACAAGTCATTTCCTGACAGACTGACTTTGCTTTGGTCTGGCCTACAGTAAGGTCCAAGAGAGAACATTTTGGAAAGTAGGAACATAGGCTGCATGGCTCTTCTAAGTATTCAGGCTTGTATAGCACTGCGGTGATTTCTCCTAAGGTCTACTTAGCATGGAATTCAAAATAATGTGGTGTGAATTTTATAACAAAATCAAAATTTAAGCAAACCATAAAATTAGAAGGATGAAGAAGTGTAGCTTTATGAGAGCTCAGCAACCAACAATTACTTTCTTCAATCATTATAATTAAATCCAAAAGCATTTCTGTGGACTTCAATGCCCTATGTGAATCTGGCCCTTGCTGACCTATGAGGACTTATCATCACATTCCACTCTTTCCTTCAGTCACTATACACCAGAAAACCAATCTCTCAATTTCTATTAACTCCCGAGCTCTTTTCTCCATAAGGTCTTTATTGCTCTGTCTTCCATAGGTTTTCCTTAGATTTCCATCTACATGATTCCTTAACATTAAGATCTCTATTCAACTACTCTCTCATTAGAATAATCTTCTCTCACTACCTGCTCTACATCAGCTCTGCCAGTCACTCCTGATCACATTAGATATGGATACAGTAGATTACAAATTACATTTCCATTAAAACTCAAAGAAAGAAATGAATAACAAAATGATAATCCTCCCAAAATTTCCTTTCTGTGTGTGTTTTGACCTTTTTTATATTAAAATCCATAAACAAAGGAACATAAGCAAACTTTCAAAAAGTGTTTTATCAAAATGTTAATTTTGGATTAATTTATTATACAGTTTTGTAGTCCATATGAATATATATGTATATATGTGCTTCCAAATATGAACTATGTAAATACATTCATAAATATACCTTGGTTTTATACATTAAAACAAATGTATTCTTATTCACAGTAATATATTCAAGATGTTAAAATTCTGCTAATACAAAACATATTGAATATGATTTAAAATGAACAATTATAGTGCATGGATGAGTGGGTAACACAATAAAGGATATTATCACATGTCAAAAATATAATAAGGAAAGTGTAAACCTGAGAAGTAAGCAAGCCCCAAAGCAGATGGCTGCCTAAAGGCATCTGATAATCTCCAGTGTTCTCAGACTTTGGCTGTAAAAAGATGCGATTCACTGTATGAGAAGTTAGTTTAGAGACCCCTGTATAAAATCAAGAGCTTGAATGGGAATAACTCCAAGTGAAAATTCTGGACTAGTAAAACAGTAAGCAAGAAATAAGGAAGAGCAAGGAAATATTCCTGTCCAATAATAATAAAAAAAAAAATGTAAAAGAAAACTCCAACGAAGGTTTAGAACATGGATTCAAACTACTCACATGGCCAGAGGGGGAAAAAAGACTACAAATTTAAAGTAGACTTGGATGATAAGGGCCCTAGGTACCTAGGAGAAACTAAAATTAATCTTCTCTGTCAAATACCCCACAACCAAGACCTCAAAGAAATCCCATAAAGTTTCAGTGAGTATAATCTCAAAATCAAAAGCACCACAAAGACATAAAACAAAAAAAAGTAGAAACTCTAAAGTGAAAATACAAACATAGGTGTGATAATGGAATTACTGTATGAAAACATAAAATGAGAATGTTATATATTTAGAGAAATAAAAAGTAAATGAAATTGTGAGTAATATCAAAGCCTATCACAAGAGTAATTTGAGAATTATAGTTAGA
This sequence comes from Macaca fascicularis, assembly GCF_037993035.2. NCBI lineage: Eukaryota > Metazoa > Chordata > Mammalia > Primates > Cercopithecidae > Macaca > Macaca fascicularis. The sequence continues at coordinate 90,245,820 of NC_088388.1, read as the reverse complement.
TATTATATATCTGAATACAATATTTCGATGAAAAATATTCTAATTAAAATCAAAAGCTCAATGAAAGGATTAAAAGGAAGATTACACATAGATTAAGAATTACTGAACCAGAAATTGAACTAAAAGTAAAAAGTCATCAAGAATTCAGCCTGAAGTACTAAAAGTTGCAGAGAAATATTGAACAAGGAAAGCATATAAGTTAACAACATAGTTAAATCAGTGTATTATGTTATTTGGGAAAATAGTAAATATACTAAATAATTATAAACTTTGTTCATTTAGTGTACATTATGTAATTAAGAATACCATTGTACATAAATGTCACATATAACATCTATATTTTGAAACTTTATGTGTGGTGAAGGAGAATTGAAGGTAAAAACATGTATGTATAAATAAACTTGAAAACTAAATGTATCCAAAAGCAGGAAATCTTTTATCCTTTTATTGTTATTTTTAGAGACAGAGTCTTGCCCTTTTGCCCAAGCTGAAGTGCAGTGGCACAATTATGGCTCACTGTAATGTCAACTTCCTGGGCTCAAGCGATACTGCCACCTCAGCCTCCCACTACAGGTGCGCACCACCATGCTTAACTTCCTTTAAAAATATTCTGTAGAGAAGAGGTACTGCTCTGTTGCTCAGGCTGGTCCTGAACTTCTGGCTTCAAGCCATTCCTCCTTGGCCTCCCAAAATGCTGGGATCACAGGCATGAGCCACCACACCCAACTAGGAAAACTTTGCTAATGCATAAAGTAAATTAAAAAGAAAAACAATTATATTGAAATGCTCTAACTCCTCCCTATGGGTCTCTCATGCTCAAGTTAAGAATTACTATAAATCTCAGCCAGTGAAATATAGCAAGAAAAATAATAAAAATATAAAATGATGTGAAAAGAAGAAAGAAAATATCTACAAGTGATAAATAAGAGTACCTAGCAAGAATTTATTTGCATTGGTAGGATTTAACAAGGATGCTAGATTTAAAATAATTAACACCTAGATTTAAAACATTAATACACAAATGAAGCTTGCACTTTAATACTACAGCATCATGTAGTCAATACATTGCAGAAAGGTACTATTTATAATAGGAACAATCATGTATAGAAAAAGCAGCATAATATAAAGCATGCAAGGCTGTTATGGAAATGTTTATAACATGTTAAATGCATGCAAAAAAGTCTAGAGACACCTATACCATTTTTAATTAAAACATATTTTAAAAATGTAAATTATCCTGAGAATGACTTATAATTTTGATTCTTTTCTAATCAAATACCAACAGATGTATTTTCTGGATGTTGATACATTAATTCTAAAACAGATATGGAAAAGGAAAGAACCAGAAAAAACAAAGACAAGTCTCAAGAAGACCATGACTGCACAGCAGCATGGGATGTGTGAGAATGAGTGTGTGCATGTGTGTGTGAGAGATCTTTACAGAATTCCAGACCTATTACAAAGTTACACTAATTGAGTCTTATGTTTTACACTTCTGGAGAAAGATAACAAATTAGGCCAAAATTAGAGAACAGACTTTCCAACAGCATCTCATGGGTGTAAAAAACCTGACGTGAGACAGAGATGGCATTGGCATTGAAGGTCAATAGGGAAAGATGAAACTATTGAGTAAGCAATTGTTGATGTAATTAATCCAATTAATTATATGGAAAAGTATGAAACTGACTACATTATTCTATATTAAAAAGTCAATTACAGGTAGAATAAAGATAAATGTCAAAGACAAAACTTTAATTAAAAAAAAGAAAATTAGAAAATAGTCTTTTTTATTAGGGGTTAGATGAGGATTTCTTCAGCAAGACACATTTAGAATCTATTAAAATAGTTGAAAAAGTATCAATAAAACTAAGAACTTTCATCTATCAAAAGATATTATTAAATGGGAATACTGAGCCAAAAACTATAGAAAAGATAGTTGTAATATATTTAATTGACAAGAGTAATATCTAGAATATATAGAGATAAGATATAGAGAGCTGTATTTTAAGACTCTCTCTGTGTGTGTGTATATATATACATATATGTATTATGTATATTATAATTATAGATGTGTATTTGTGTGTATATATATAATCAATACATCAAAGAAGAACAGCTTGGTAACAAATGGGCCAAAGATATAAACAGAGTTTTATGGAAGGTGAAAGATAACGAGTAAGTATGTGAATATGCTCAACCTAATTAGTAATAGGGGAATTGCTAATTAAAACCACAGTGAAATTTTACTACACATCCAACAGGATTAGGAAAAAAAGTCTTGAAATCTCAAGAATGTTGAACATCATGGATGTTCATAGTCTACTCTGGAAAGTGTCCCTGGTATTGTTGACTGTGCACACACTGATGATGCAGAATTGCCAGTCCCAGGAATAGACTTTTGGCAGGTTCAGGAAAGATTTATATAAAAACGTGTTTAGAGGCATCTTTTTTAAGAAAAAAAAAAAAATCACTGAAATTAATGCTATGCCTAATAAGAAAAAAAAAGATGAGTAGTGGTATATTCACATAATAAAATATATAGCAGATAAAATTAATAAACTGTAGATTCACACTAAGCATGGATGAATTTTCCTAAAATTTTGAGTGTGAAAAACAATTTCACAGAGTTTTTACATTATTTTGTTTACATAAAGTTCAAATTCAAACATATATACATAGATACACAAACATACATTTCTTAAATACACATATACACAAACATACGCACATAGACACACTTAACTAAAACCATGAAAAAAGCAAAGAATTAGCTAACATAATGTTTAGGATAATGGTTATCTTTGCTGCGAAGGGAGGAGAATGCATTCCACAGACAATCAGAAAGATAAACACAGGGCCTTCGAGTATTGATGTTTTATTTGTAAAGTGGAGGTGTAGTTATATAGTCAATACAATTTATTATTCTTTCAACATTTTGTATATCTCAGTGAGTCTTTTGTATGTATGAAAATAGAACCGAAAAGTAAACACATACAGCAGAAGAAGGCTGTAGCCATTGCAACTCTAACATTAGAAATAATACAGTACACAGCATGAGCATCCTGTGGGTGTGGAACTTAACATGTGCAGAATAAATCTATTTCCTGTCAAATTTTTAAACGAATTAGCTGAAATAATGAAGATATGCTTTAAGAAGTGTTGCAAGTAATTTAAATTTGTTTTCTAAACCACCTTCATCTTCCTTTAGCATAGAGTGAATGTTAAGGATTATGCTAACAGTTTCCTGCAGAAAATGGGGGAACAAAAAACACTGGTCTCGTCTGATTGTTTTGTTAGCTATGTAACAAGCTCTATCAGGCCCTGAGCAAATTATTCATTCATTCATTTTTATTCACCTGTGAATTTAAAGTAAACTATTGATATCTACTCTGCTGCAGGCACCTTGCCGACGACTATGGGTACAACGATGGATAAAGCATGAATTTGCCTGGACATAACTCACAGCTGACCAGAGCAGGAGAACCTTGGTACCATCGGTAAGTGGTATCTGAGATTACACTTGCTTCCTTAGCCTTGGTTTACTTTTTAATTTCAATGTGTTTATGAAATTGAACCTATATCTTTAACTCCCAATATCCTTATTGGCATCCTGACAACCTGATTTTCAGGAGATTTTTGTTACTGCCTCATCTGGAAATGAGGAACATCAGAGAAGATCTCCAAACATACACCCGCAATCCCTAAATGTTTCTGTGCCCAGGACTTCCTGCTGTTATGTCCTCACCTTTTCTTTAGGGGTCGCTGGGATACAGCTAGAGATATTCTATATTAGCCTAATAGTTGGGAATTCCCACTAAAGTCAGACCATTTTGATTTGCAGGGTCCTTTTTGGTTTTTGCTTCATTTCCTTCAAAGTCTGAAACCCTGAAAACCTAGCATGCCTCAACATTAAACCCCTGGGGTTTCTAACATTGACTTCCTCTTAACTGCTGCAGCAAGCAAAATGCCACTGAGAAAATAGCCTGTGGGCAGTCCCTGAATTAGCTTAGCTTTGGGGTGCTCTTGGGCCCTGTGCGAAGTCTTCTGCAGAGGAATCTCTAGGGAATATTCCACCGCCTGTGGTTACTTAAAGTTTCATTTTAAAAGAAAATGATTCTCAGCTGAACAAACAGAATAGAAGGCAGTTGACTTGGCCAAGGGAAGCTGAGATAACTGATTTTGACTATTTGGGCTTCGTTCTTCGAGAGCCAGCAAACACCTACTTACTATATTGTGAGGCTGGAGACTTCTGGGTTCTGTGATTAAACTGCTAGCCTGGCATTATTAAGATCCAGAATTCATGTGTTCCTCCCTTTAACAGCTGAATTAAAGGGGAAAAAAATTTCCCTAGGGAGAAAATGGACACTTCTTACAGGAAATTATAGTGAAAGGCTATCTCCATCATATATATATATATATATATATATATATATATATATATATATATATATATATATGTGTGTGTGTGTGTGTGTGTGTATATATATATATATATATGTTGTGCCAAAATTTCCCTTGGGAGAAGAGCTGGAGAATGACTAGATTTAACAATAAAATAAATGAAATCCATAAATGAAGGAGTCATCACAATATGTTTAATAATATTTTAGTAAAATATAAATAACTTTTAAAAATAAAGCAGCAGTATTTTCGAAAGGGAATATCTGAAATCACAGATATAAATTTCATTTTCACACATATTTGTAAGCTTTTGTGTCTTTGAGGTCTTCAGTTAGATGTTATGGAGCATACGGTGATAAATCAAATGGGTTCTGCCCTCAAAAGAATGGCATTGAAGGAGAATAGATAACATGTACAAAAATATCTAAAATATAATGCATAAAAGAGTAAGTACTCTAATAGAGGTGTTAACAAAATTTTCTGAGCTGATGATTTTTTCACTCACAGCTATCTAAGGAAGAAAATAAAGTAAACATCATCCAAACAATTAAAGAATGTAGGGTTTGAGAAATAGTATGTGGTACAGGTTTGTTAGGATAATAGTGATAATTATCACCTAGGGATTGAAATCTGAGACTACTATGAATAGACTTCATGTGTAAGTGAAGGTTTTTGATTGCATACATTGTTTGGTCGGGGGTATGTCATAATTATAACTTCTTTCTTGAAAAATTAACTGGCTGTGGCATCCATATTAGAAATGGTAGGGAAAATGAAGTTGGAGACCATGAAAAAAGTTATTAAAAAAGTTATTAAGTATGAGGAGGTCAGAAAATATAAATATATCTATGAAATGGAACAGTAGGAATAAATATAAATGATACATTAGCCAAAGACTGTACCAGACTTGACAAAATAATATGAGAGGATTAAAAGTGAATTAAGAAATTCAATTTAGCAAATATTTTGAGGGCTTGTTATTTCAGAGAATGTGTTGAGTCCTGGGTTCTTGTATTAAAGAATTTATAATTTATCTAACTATAGTAATGATAGTATCACCAATAACAATAGATAAAATTAAAATTGTCTTTGAAGGTAATCAATATAGCACAAATTGAGCTTGACATGGTAGAGACATCAAGAAAATCGAGTCAAAAAGTATTTGTAAATTTGTAGGGGTAGGTGGAGAACACAAAAGATAAATTTAAAATGTTGGTGGAAACTCATAACCAAAAAGTGATATATGAAACCGTAGAGAATAGTTGAAAAAAATAGAGAAAAGAAAGCTTTCCCTACATCATTATCAACATTGAGTGTTATTAAAGGTAAAAAAGATGTTAATAAGAGAGACAAGAAGACTTAGGGGATAACTGATGAGATAAAAGGTATTTCAATGTCTTGGTGACTAAGGAAAGGCATAATATCAAGTGATAACAAAGCCAAAATTGCATAGCTCATTACATAAACTGGCCTATGGGAGAGGGCAATAATGCACTTATCGTTAACATTTGTTAATATCAGTTTGAGTATAAGGCAGGAGAAATAAAAATGCAATAGTTTAGTGATACAATCATGACACAAAAGAATAGATGACATCAACAGGATTTTCAGAAAGCTTTAAAGTAAAAGAACAGATTACCCCATGACAGTTGGTCCAAGGGAATAGCTTCTAGTGACTTTTTTCTATAATTTGTTCCTGTATAAAGAAAACATATATGTATAAGGACGTATATATAAAGAAATAGTCAACTACAGTAGTTATGTGTTGTCTTGGACATTTAATATTGTTTCACAAACTCATAACCCAGTTTCTATTTGAAATATTAACCCTCTCTTCTTGGTCTGTGTGACCATGTACAATTGACTTCATACTCCCTTGCTCACCTTCCTCAATTCTAGGCTTCGTGAATTCAGACCTGATCAATTTAAGCACTTCCTTCGACGGGAGAGAGAGATTGATTTAGAAACTTTATATGATTGAAAAACTATTGTATCAGAGATATTAAGACACTATGTCAGAGTTTTTGTTTTGTTTTGTTTTTTTGTGCTAACAAGGGAGTGGGTTCTTATTCTTCTCATAGATCTGATGATGGATTGAAGTGATACTGAAGTTTCTTGTTATCTGTATTTGGGAACTGAGAATTAAATCAGTGCAGCAGAATGCACAACAGGAAAGTTGGGGGAAACACAGTCCTCATGGTAGCATTTGATGCTTTTATCTAGCTGCTCCTAAAGCCAATTTTACTTGTGGGATTTTTCACTTAAATGTATCTATACATTCTTGTAATTTTAATTTGAGTTTCTACCCATTTGCCACTGAAAGGGTCTTAGATGCTGTGCTGCTTTTATGGTGGGTGAGGGAAATAGTTTAAAATGGAGTATGGATTTTCAGACACTGGGGAAAAAGACTTTATCTAGATCAGAAGAAAAATAAGAGAATTTATAATTTATATCTGTCTAGCTGTCATCTAGGAAAAGAGAGATTGAAGATGGTAGCTTTAGAAGTCTTGCCTTGATAGATTACGAGACAATGACTACTGCTGAGGATGAGCAGGAGGTGCAAATTAGACTAGGAGTTTGCAATGCATGGAAAAGTTTCCAGTCAGTTACTGTGTAAACAAGAGAGCTAACAAAAAATAATAAATAATTGCTTAGTTACAGTAAAGCACAGTTGAAGTGGCTCTTTGATTTGATTTGGTACAAATTAGAACAATAAAAATACTTGGAAGCTCAGAATTAAGGGTAAAACAGCAGGCAGTGTGGCTTTTTTAATGCATCAAGACTGGTAGATTTTTGGATATATAAATATGGTATTTTGAGATGTAGATCAATAATATGACTGATCATGAAATTCAGATGTATAAGGAAAAATAAAAAGCCAAAGAGTGGTAAATATTCACTACAAGAAAAGTGATAAATCAAAGGACAGGTAATCAGAGTATAGGAGGAAGTTCTCACTAGAAGAAAGAATTTGAAGAAGATGTAGTATAAGAACTGGTTTTCAGAGTAGAGGATTTTGAAATTCCCAAACTTGAAAACTGAATAAGATTGCATGATGATTTGGGTTGAAGCTCTCTACTGGGTAGCTAAAATAGAGATGAGGTTTCTAAGATGAGAACTTACAAAGCAATGTCAACAGACTTAGAAAGAATACTAAGGAGGAGATGGAATTTTTCAAGGAAAATAGCAGAGGATTAGTGTAAACAAGTTGTGTAAGCCATAGGTTACTGAAGACGCTAGGACAGGGCTGTCAACATTGGCAGCTACTGGATTTATCTTAGGTTGGAGACAAGGTGTTATAAGATGATAGAATGAATTTCAAAATAAGGGAATAATTTTGGAGCAGTGGTTATCTGAATGAGACAGTGATGAACAAGCATATTTTTATTTTTGCATTAAAATGTACCCAGCATTTGTTTTAAGCAGGTAAGACATACACACATAAAAATGATTGCCATAAAGGAAGAAGTTTATACTGACAGATCCCTGGAAGCAGGAGGTACACCATGAAGGGTCACAGGGGAAAGATGAATGTCATTCAGGAGACAAAGGAGCAACATGGCCCAGAACCTTTATTGGGGCTTTTACAGGAAGAAATGGCAAGGCAGGGTAGATATGCTCAAGTTTAAAATTAGGCTATTTGAATAATTTGAAAGGGTTCTAAGTTATAAGGGTGGTTCTGACTTTTCTGGTATCTGGCCCAAGAGTGACTTGGGGCAGGGGAAATATTGGCTTGATGTGCGAAAGTGTGATAAAGGAGAGGGCTGGGGTTGTGGGCTGAATTGGTTGGTTTGTAATTCAAAGCAGCCCTTGCAGGGGAGTTCTTTGCTATTTCTAGGAATTAACTAGCCCTGGGAGGGGTAGTTTCTCTGGGAATTGTAGCATCGAATGTTAGAACATCAAGAATATAGAAAATGGGAAAACATACTGGGTACACCTTCTCTTCCAAGTAACTGTGGAGAATGGAGGAAGTGGCTAATTACATATTTCCTTTCATTAGCTAATTTAACTCCAAATGTAAATTTATAAATATTAAGATTTGATTACTTTTTCTTGAAACAAATAGTAAAATGAAGAAAAAGTTTATGACTTTAATGATAAAATTACTCATTATTTTGAGTACTTACCAACTGCTATGCTAAAAACTTTATACACTTTATAGTATATAATCATCAGGAAAATCATAATGAAATAATTACTATTAATGTGTATGTTTACACCTAAGGAAACTGAGGCCTAGATAGTTTGAGTAACTTGTCCAAGTTCACTGGGATATAAATCCAGGTCTGTCTAGATTCAAAAATCTAGGCTTTCCATAGCAATATCTACATATCATTCATTGGAGGCACAAGTTATGATAAAATAAAAAGTATAGAAGTTGGTATCCACCTCAGTGGTTTCTGATGTGCTTAGGATTTAACTGAATTTCATTAGTTTTCACTCTGAATAAAAGCAATCCTTATAACGATACATGGCATGTAGTCTATCTTAAGTTTTATTTTGAACATGACAGTGGCATGTAATTAAAAAAAAAAATCAGTCTAACACTAAATGTACGAGGCAATAAATCTCAAGTCTCCAGAGCAACATTTTTCTGCCACCCCCTTCCTTCAGACATAAAGAGATGTGGGACTGCTGCCAGAGAAATATAATAAAATGTAAGAACAGTTATAAATGAAATACAATCAGAGGCCAACAATCTGCTTCTTTGCTAGCTTGCTTTATTCCTTCCTTGAGGATTCTATTTCTTCCTCTGCTTTACCATGATATTCCATTTCCCTTGCCTTCATTTTCCTACTTTTGCCACTATTTATAACATTTGCCCTTTCTCATTTATTCTCTTTTATGTGTTTTCTTTTTTCTTGAAGGAAAAAAATATCCTATGACTTCATTCTTATGTGTATTCAGGCTCAGGGTTAGCTTTTTCTTTTGCCTTTTATTACTTTTTATACACTGGATATTAATTTTTTTCCTCCTGTGTCTTTTACCTGCATTTACTTTGTATTAATACTTTGATCTTACTTCTAGGTTGGATAGAGCAGTTTCTTATGGACTATCATGTTTAGAAAAGTTTATTTTCCTCTTACCAAAGCAAGTCATAACTTTGCTTACAGGATCAGACATCAGAATCCCTGAGTCTAAAGAACAGTGCCAAAGTATGTGGAAGGGGTTCACTCTTTCACTCTTTAACTTAGGTAGGTGAAGATATATTTATTCATTTACTCTTTCTTTCGTCTCTGTATCCATCCTTCCACCCTTTCACCAGGTATTTATTGAATACCTTATACTCATTTATTCACCCAGTTAATGACCATTTATAGAACACCTATGATGTTCCAGGAGTCAGTGGCAAATGCAGGAATAGGTGGAAGCAAAATATAAGAGATGAATTGTCATTAGGTAATTTAAAAAGAATATTAAAGTCAATTGTCAGTCTTTTTTATCATCCTCATGTATCGAGATTTCTAAACAATGCTAGTGATAATCCTTCCCGTGGAGGCCATTCACTTCCACCACTTTCCATCTCCCCATTGGTATGGCACTTTATAGTACAGAGCACAACAGATAAAAATTCCTGGCCTCTTGAAGATTACATTCTAGAAGAAGTGAGTATACGTGTGTGTGCATATATATAATTATATTGATAATTATATCAACTTAATTGAAGATATAGTTATTCATACATATAAGAACTAAAGACAAGTTGGGGGTAGTACTGCGTATGCTAAGCCACAAATCAGTAGAATAGGAGTTGATAATATATCCATTAAGGCATTACCTACTGGTAGCCATGACTGGGATTAATTGTATTTCACATGTGTCTTATTGTTAAAGAACTGAACTGGGGTCCACTCACCTGGCACAGTAGGACCAGATATGTACACCAAGGTTTGCAGCTGTAGAAAGGAAGGTGTTGCTTGGCAGGCCCCAAGCAACGAGGATCAGGCAGCTAATGCTTAAATCCCAAACTCGTTGATGCCTTGTAGGTAAGGGTTTCTAAAAGCAGGGATAAATTAAACAAACAAACAAACAAACAAAAAAACCCCAAAAAACAGAAGTTACAGGCAAAATCGTAAATCAGTGAATGGAGGTTACATATTGGTTTTGGCTTGAAAGGCCAGGGTATCTGGAAGCAGAGGCTTATAGGTCATAGGCAGATTCAAAGATTTTCCAATTTGCAATTGGTTAAGGAAGAGAAGCTTTGCTTAAAAATTTGGGGTCAGCAGAAAAGAACGTTAGCTGTAGCTCATGGTATGACTTTCTTCAGGCTTCTTAGGAAGAAATTTAGAACAAGGAATGGCAGTCAAAGTTCAGTCCTCAGTTTCCCCTTACCTGATGTCTGTGTGCCAGCCGGTCAAGTCTGTGGGTGTCTGGGTTTCTGAAAAGCAACTGACAACCACATGTTAAGACATTTTCTTTGGTTTCTATAGGGGAACCAGTCATCCCCATGATTCCAGCTTCCTTGGATATTGTTTTTCACTACTGTTACCTTCTAGTTTATCAAGGTCCTTATTTGCTTCTTAAGGTTAGCTAACTTCCTGGAATTTCCTTTGAAGGAACTAAATATTTTTCTTTATTCTCATGTTTGGGGGCCAGGCAAGCCCCTAAGAAGGGGTCTTTTGTCTCATTTTCTTAGTGTTCTTGCATGCACTTGGGCATCATAATCACCTAGGGCTGTTCTTACAAATAGAGGTGTCCTAGCCCCATTCAGAGAAATTTTAATTTCATTACTCTGTTGTATGAAGAAGTGTGTGTATTTATAAATTCCTTAGATAATTTGGGCAATCAGTGCTGAGAAACATATACTACATGACCCAAAAAGATCATGAAAAGGAAGTTAAACTAGATGTTGTAGGTTTGTGTCTTCAAAAATATAATGTTCCTGTGCCTCAGTAGGTCAAAATGTGAAATTATTGAAAAATAGCATCATTATAGATGTAATTAGTTAAGCTAAAATTGGATCTACTGGTGTAGGCTGCACCCTTAATTCAGTATGACTGATGTCCTTATCAAATGATGTGGAGACATACAGAGAGAATGCCAGGTGATGGAGACAAAGATTGCAGCGATGCAGCTGCAAGCAGTGAACACCATCAGAAGCTAGAGAAAGGCAAGATAGGCTTCTACCCACAGCATCAGAGAGAGCAGGGCCCTGATGACACCTGGATTTTAGAGTTCTCCATAACTGTAGGACAATAAATTTCTGTTTTAAAGTGCCATATTTGTGTGACTTTTTCACAGCAGCCCTAGACAATGAATATAATAGATTTTGTCATCTGATTTTTATTGTGAATTTATGGTGATCAAGCTGGGAAATATCTTTGCTTTGAGCAGTATTTGCATCTGTGTCACCAATATTTAGCCCTGTTGCAGGAGAACAATACACAGTGTTGGACCATCAGGAGAAATAACGTCAAGGAAAATAATTCTAAAGAAAACACATCTTGACCTCTCTACCCATATGAACTTTATTTCTATGCAAACACTGAAGGTTCCTCTAATGTTGCCAGCCAGTTACTAACTTGTTGGTAGCTGATATACTCTTATCAAGAGTATATAAGAGTATATATCAAGAGATCTGCAAATGCAAAAAGTCAGGCTTTTGTTGTTTTTCCAGAGAGTGTTCATCAGCATACTGCTACAGGGCCTGGTGAGTCATATAAATGTGAGATATTAAATGTGAAAAAAATATGGGAAAGTTCATGGGCTTTCTTGGGCATGACAGGGTAATATAAAAGAAAGCATGACGTGTAAACATCTTCCCTGTAAACAGAGGAAATCATAATGCTACACAGCATCACAAAGAAAAGTGAATATGGGTTCAAGTTTGACTAAGTGGTTACACTAGCATGGCTGCTGGCTTCCACTCCCAAGTTCAGCTTCAGAGGAATCAGTAGGGAAAAAGGAGAAAGCAGTGACAAACCCCTGGGAGACTGGAGGTTTTAAATTGGTGTGTAGCAAGAAGTAGCTTTGACCTGTGACAGGAGGCAGTCAGGCACTGCTGAGGTTTAAGTACAGTGAGGATTATTGGAGTTCTGCTCTTACTTTTTCTGGGACATTTCCTGGAGGCAAATAATGCTTGTGTCACACAGTTGGGTCCAAGTGTATCAGGAATAACTTTCAAAGAATCCCTAGGGCTTACTGACTTCAGTCAATTACTTCTCCATTTCCCATCTTTTCTCTTTCAAAACTCTAGAGATTAGGAACTATATTCCAAGGACTTAATGAATACTTCTTGTGCTGAGAAGGATAAATAATTGATAAAAGTGTTTGTTTATAAGAAAAGGAATGATTGAGTCTGGTTTTCTTAGACAGCTCTACCCTTGGGCTTTTCTACTCCACATCTTCTGGATTTATCAGTCTGACAAATACTAGGGTTTTGGTCTTCCTTAATTCTCATTGCCAGAAGGAAAAAAAAAAAAAAAAAAAAAAAAGCTAATGTTCCTGAGGAAAATGAGTTCACAGATCAAAATAACAAGACATTTAGGAGAAAAAAACAATTTCAAATTGTCATTTCAATATGAGAACACAATAAAAACCATATTAGAAATGCACAGTGTCACAAGTATTATAACTGAGACACTCATTAAATTTTTGCATGTAATACTTAAATCAGGAGAGGAAGTGAGAAAGACCAAGACATGTGAAAAGATACCAATTTTATTAAAATAGGTATACAGTTATCAATTTAAAAAAAGAATTAAAATAAACATTGTAAAAATAGGATATAATATAAAAATAAGACAGTAACAGCTCTAAATAAATCAATAGTTACAATAAATATATATATGGACAACCTTAACAGTTCAAAGACAAATTCTGACAGATTGAGAATAATAACCACAATTTTGCTATATGCTGATTACAAGACACTTAAAACATTAGGATAAGTAAAAACTCAAAGAGAAAGAAGAGACATTTCACACATGTTTTCATTTCATTTCATATACTAGCAGAAATAAATTGCCATATTGATAGTATATAAAATACAGTTAAGACAAAATTATATAGGGTAGTGTCACTAATGATGAAATTTCAATTTATCAAGAATATATAGCTATTAGTAATGAAGTAATATTGAAATAAATGATGCATAAACTGAGAGAAATACAAAAATTTTATAAATCCAAAATTTTATCAGTAGATTGAACACATATCTATTGTTTACTAACAGTTAAAAATATAAATGAAAAGGGGTATATAAATATTTACAAAATCAGCAAATTTGCCCATAATCAATAAATTCATGGATATATACATATATTTATATATATATATTCTATGTATAACAATTAATGAAAGACATTTTTCATGCACACATGCAGAGTCTTATAAAATTTCAAAGAAAGGTATCAAGATTATAATCTTTGATCACAATATAAATTAGAAGTTAATGACAAAAATATAAATTTTTAAAATCTCACACATTTGAATAATATAAAAACATTGTTAAATAATTCACGGTATAAAGAAGAAATTATAGTAAAGAATGACTAGAACTGAATTATAATGAAAACATTATATATCAAAGTTTGTAGGATGCAAACAACCAGTGCTTTAAGAAACACGTGTTGGGGGTGGAGCAAGATGGCTGAATAGGAACAGCTCCAGTCTCCAGCTCCCAGCACGAGCGACACAGAAGACGGGTGATTTCTGCATTTTCAACTGAGGTACCGGGTTCATCTCACAAGAGAGTGTCAATCGATGCTGGTCAGCTGCTGCAGCCCGACCAGCGAGAGCTGAAGCAGGGTGAGGCATTGCCTCACCTGGGAAGCGCAAGGGGGAAGGGAATCCCTTTTCCTAGCCAGAGGAACTGAGACACACAACACCTGGAAAATTGGGTAACTCCCACCCCAATACTGCGCTTTACCAAGGGACTTAGCAAACGGCACACCAGGAGATTATATCCCACACCTGGCCGGGAGGGTCCCATGCCCACAGAGCCTCCCTCATTGCTAGCACAGCAGTCTGTGATATAACTGCAAGGCAGCAGCGAGGCTGGGGCAGGTGCGCCCGCCATTGCTGAGGCTTTAAGTAGGTAAACAAAGCCCCTGGGAAGCTCAAACTGGGTGGAGCCCACAGCAGCTCAAGGAGGCCTGCCTGTCTCTGTAGACTTCACCTCTGGGGACAGGGAAAAGCTAAAAAGCAGCAGAAACCTCTGCAGATGCAAATGACCCTGTCTGACAGCTTTGAAGAGAGCAGTGGATCTCCCAAGACGAAGTTGAGATCTGAGAACGGACAGACTGCCTGCTCAAGTGGGTCCCTGACCCCTGAGTAGCCTAACTGGGAGACATTCCCCACTAGGTGCAGACCGACACCCCATACCTCACACAGTGGGGTACACCACTGAGATGAAGATTCCAAAGCAAGAATCAGACAGGAACACTCACTGTTCAGAAATATTCTATCTTCTGCAGCCTCTGCTGCTGATATACAGGCAAACAGGGTCTGGAGTGGACCTCAAGCAAACTCCAACAGACCTACAGCTGAGGGTCCTGACTGTTAGAAGGAAAACTAACAAACAGGAAGGACACCCACACCAAAACCACATCAGTACATCACCATCATCAAAGATCAAAGGCAGATAAAACCACAAAGATGGGAAAAAAGCAGGGCAGAAAAACTGGAAATTCAAAAAATAAGAGTGCATCTCCCCCTCCAAAGGAACACAGCTCATCGCCAGCAACGGATCAAAGCTGGACAGAGAATGACTTTGATGAGTTGAGAGAAGGCTTCAGCACATCAAACTTCTCAGAGCTAAAGGAGGAATTATGTACCCAGCACAAAACTAAAAATCTTGAAAAAAGAATGGAAGAATGGATAACTAGAATAATCAATGCAGAGAAGGCCATAAACGAACTGACAGAGATAAAAACCATGAAACGAGAAACATGTGACAAATGCACAAGATACAGTAACTGAAGAAAGAGTATCAGTGAGTTAGGATCAAATGAATGAAATGAAGCGAGAAAAGAAGTCTAAAGAAAAAAGAGGAAAAAGAAATGAACAAAGCCTTCAAGAAGTATGGGAGTATGTGAAAAGACCAAATCTATATCTGATTGGGGTGCCTGAAAGTGAGGGGGAAAATGGAACCAAGTTAGAAAACACTCTTCAGGATATCATCCAGGGGAACTTCCCCAACCTAGTAAGGCAGGCCAAAATTCAAATTCAGGAAATAGAGAATGCCACAAAGATACTCCTCAAGAAGAGCAACTCCAAGACACATAATTGTCAGATTCAACTGTTAAGGGCAGCCAGAGAGAAAGGTCAGGTTACCCACAAAGGGAAGCCCATCAGACTAACAGCAGATCTCTCAGCAGAAACACTCCAAGCCAGAAGAGAGTGGGGGCAAATATTCAACATTCTTAAAAGAATATTAAACCCAGAATTTCATATCCAGCCAAACTAAGTTTCATAAGGAGAAATAAAATCCTTTACAGACAAGCAAATGCTTAGAGATTTTGTCACCACCAGGTCTGCCATACAAGAGACCCTGAAGGAAGCACTAAACATGGAAAGGAACAACTGGTACCAGCCATTGCAAAAACATGCCAAAAGGTAAAGACCATCGATGCTAGGAAGAAACTACATCAACTAACGAGCAAAATAACCAGCTAATATCATAACGACAGGATCAAGTTCACACATAACAATCTTAACCTTAAATGTAAATGGACTAAATGGTCCAATTAAAAGACACAGACTGGCAAACTGGATAAAGAGTCAAGACCCATCAGTCTGCTGTATTCAGGAGACCCATCTCACATGCAGACACACATAGGCTCAAAATAAAGGGATGGAGGAAGATCTACCAAGCAAATGGAGAACAAAAAAAAGTGGGGGTTGCAATCCTAGTCTCTGATAAAACAGAGTTTAAACCATCAAAGATCAAAAGAGACAAAGAAGGCCATTATATAATGGTAAAGGGATCAGTTCAACAGGAAGAGCTAACTATCCTAAATATATATACACCCAATACAGGAGCACCCAGATTCACAAAGCAAGTCCTTAGAGAGTTACAAAGAGACTTAGACTCCCACACAATAATAATGGGAGACTTCAATACCCCACTGTCAACATTAGACAGATCTATGAGACAGAAAGTTAACAAGGATATCCAGGAATTGAAGTCATCTCTGCACCAAGCAGACCTAATAGGCATCTATAGAACTCTCCACCCCAAATCAAGAGAATATACATTCTATTCAGCACCGCATTGCACTTATTCCAAAATTGACTATAATTGGAAGTAAAGCACTCCTCAGCAAATGTACAAGAACAGAAATTATAACAAACTGTCTCTCAGACCACAGTGCAATCAAACTAGAACTCAGGACTAAGAAACTCAATCAAAACTGCTCAACTACATGGAAACTTGAACAACCTGCTCCTGAATGACTACTGGGTACATAAAGAAATGAAGGCAGAAATAAAGATGTTCTTTGAAGCCAGTGAGAACAAAGATACAACATACCAGAATCTCTGGGACACTTTTAAAGCAGTGTGTAGAGGGAAATTTATAACACTAAATGCCCACATGAGAAAGCAGGAAAGATCTAAAATTGACCCTCTAACATCACAATTAAAAGAACTAGAGAAGCAAGAGCAAACACATTCAAAAGCTAGCAGAAGGCAAGAAATTACTAAGATCAGAGCAGAACTGAAGGAGATAGAGACACAAAAAACCCTCCAAAAAGTCAATGAATCCAGGAGTTGGTTTTTTGAAAAGATCAACAAAATTGACAGACCACTAGCAAGACAAATAAAGAAGAAAAGAGAAAAATCAAACAGATGCAATAAAAAATGATAAAGGGGATATCACCACCGACCCCACAGAAATACAAACTACCATCAGAGAATACTATAAACACCTCTACACAAATAAACTAGAAAATCTAGAAGAAATGGACAATTTCCTGGACACCTACACTCTTCCAAGACTAAACCAGGAAGAAATTGAATCCCTGAATAGACCAATAGCAGGCTCTGAAATTGAGGCAATAATTAATAGCCTACCAACCAAAAAAAGTCCAGGACCAGATGGATTCACAGCTGAATTCTACCAGAGGTACAAGGGGGAGCCAGTACCATTCCTTCTGAAACTATTTCAATCAATAGAAAAAGAGGGAATCCTCCCTGACTCATTTTATGAGGCCAACATCATCCTGATACCAAAGCCTGGCAGAGACACAACAAAAAAGAGAATTTTAGACCAATATCCCTGATGAACATGGATGTAAAAATCCCCAGTAAAATAATGGCAAACTGAATCCAGCAGCACATCAAAAAGCTTATCCACCATGATCAAGTGGGCTTCATCCCTGGAATGCAAGCCTGGTTCAACATATGCAAATCAATAAACATAATCCAGCATATAAACAGAACCAAAAACAAAAAACCACATGATTATCTCAATAGATGCAGAAAAGGCCTTTGAAAAAATTCAACAGCCCTTCATGCTAAAAACTCTCAATAAACTAGGTATTGATGGAATGTATCTCAAAATAATAAGAGCTATTTATGACAAACCCACAACCAATATCATATTGAATGGGCAAAAACTGGAAGCATTCCTTTGAAAACTAGCACAAGACAGGGATGCCCTCTCTTACCATTCCTATTCAACATAGTATTGGAAGTTCTGGCTAGGGCAATCAGGCAAGAGAAAGAAATAAAGGGTATTCAGTTAGGAAAAGAAGTTAAATTGTCCTTGTTTACAGATGACATGATTGTATATTTGAAAACCCCATCATCTCAGCCCAAAATCTCCTTAAGCTGATAAGCAACTGCGGCAAAGTCTCAGGATGCAAAATTAATGTGCAAAAATCACAAGCATTCTTATACACCAGTAACGGACACACGGAGAGCCAAATCATGAATGAACTTCCATTCACAATTGCTTCAAAGAGAATAAAATACCTAGGAATCCAACTTACAAGGGATGTGAAGGACCTCTTCAAGGAGAACTACAAACCACTGCTCAGTGAAATCAAAGAGGATACAAACAAATGGAAGAACATACAATGCTCATGGATAGGAAGAATCAATATTGTGAAAATGGCCATACTGCCCAAGGGAATTTATAGATTCAATGCCATCCCCATCAAGCTACCAATGAGTTCCTTCACAGAATTGGAAAAAAATGCTTTAAAGTTCATATGGAACCAAAAAAGAGCCCACATTGCCAAGACAATCCTAAGTCAAAGGAACAAAGCTGGAGACATCACGCTTCCTGACTTCAAACTATACTACAAGGCTACAGTAACCAAAACAGCACAGTACTGGTACCAATACAGAGATACAGACCAATGGAACAGAACAGAATCCTCAGAAATAATACCACACATCTACAGCCATCTAATCTTTGACAAACATCAGAAAAACAAGAAATGGGGAAAGGATTCCCTATTTAATAAATGGTGCTGGGAAAATTGGCTAGCCATAAGTAGAAAGCTGAAAGTGGGTCCTTTCCTTATTCCATGTATGAAAATTAATTCAAGATGGATTAGAGACTTAAATGTTAGACCTAATACCATAAAAACCCTAGAGGAATACCTAGGTAATAACATTCAAGACATAGGCATGGGCAAGGACTTCATGTCTAAACCACCAAAAGCAATGGCAACAAAAGCCAAAATTGACAAATGGGATCTAATTAAACTAAAAAGCTTCTGCACAGCCAAAGAAACTACCATCAGAGTGAACAGGCAACCTACAGAATGGGAGAAAATGTTTGCAATCTACTTATCTGACAAAGGGCTAATATCCAGAACCTACAAAGAACTCAAATTTACAAGGAAAAAACAACCCCATCAAAAAGTGGGCAAAGGATGTGAACAGATATTTCTCAAAAGAAGACATGCATACAGCCAACAGACACATGAAAAAATGCTTGTCATCACTGTTCGTAAGAGAAATGCAAACCAAAACCTCAATGAGATACCATCTCACACCAGTTAGAATGGCAATCATTAAAAAGTCAGGAGACAACAGGTGCTGGAGAGGATGTGGAGAAATAGGAACACTTTTACACTGTTGGTGGGATTGTAAACTAGTTCAACCATTATGGAAAACAGTATGGCGATTCCTCAAGGATCTAGAAGTACCATATGACCCAGCATCCCATTACTGGGTATATACTCAAAGGATTATAAATCATGCTGTTATAAAGACACATGCACATGTATGTTTATTGCGGCACTATTCACAATAGCAAAGATTTGGAATCAACCCAAATGTCCATCAGTGACAGACTGGATTAAGAAAATGTGGCACATGTACACCATGGAATACTATGCAGCCATAAAAAAGGATGAGTTTGTGTCCTTTGTAGGGACATGGATGCAGCTGGAAACCATCATTCTCAGCAAACTATTGCAAGAACAGAAAACCAAACACCGCATGGTCTCACTCATAGGTGGGAACTGAACAATGAGATCACTTGGACTTGGGAAGGGGCTCATCACACACTGGGTCCTATCATGGGGAGCGGGGAGGGAGGATTGGGTAGGGATTGCATTGGGAGTTATACCTGATGTAAATGACGAGTTGATGGGTGCAGCACACCAACATGGCACAAGTGTACATATGTAACAAACCTGCACGTTGTGCACATGTACCCCAGAACTTATAGTATAATAAAAAATAAAATAAAATAAAAACCACATGTCTGGCCTCTTTAGTTTTTTTAGAAAATTAGAAGACTTCTAAATATATAAGCTAGATGCCCATCATAATAAATTAGAAAAATAAAAATAAACAAAACTTAAAGAAATTAGCAAGTGAAATGAAAACCTAGCAAAATTCATTAAAATATAAACCAATACCACTGAGATCACCAAAGACTAAGTAGTTGTTTGCAAAAAGAAATAAAGGGATACAAACTTTTGTCTACAGTAATTAAGAGAAAAAGATATATAAAGATAGGAAGAGCAGTTGTAGCACTAGAAGTAATATGACAACACTTTTGCCAATAATTTCGAATACTTTTGATTAAATTGAAATTTGCAGAAAATATATCTTACTAGAATTAAATCAAAGAGACAAAAACAGCATGAATAATATAAGCATTCAAATAATTGAGACAGTGCTTAAAATAATCCCACAAGCAAACATGAGGCTCAGAATGTTTTAAAGATGAGTTCTTGTAAATGTTCAAGCACATGATACCAAGTTTATTCAGTTTTTGACATGAAATTTCAAAGGAGGAATATTTTCCAATGTCCTCTATAAGGTCGTCATCAACCTGTTAAAAAACTAGAGAAAACTGTGTAAGAAAGTGCAATTGCATGTCTATTTCACTTATTATGAGACGCAAAAAAATATTACGAAATCAAACACAACAATGTACAGAAAACAAATATTACACCACAACCATACTGGTGTTGTTCCAGGTATGAAAAGACAGTGTAGTATTAAACCAGAAACTCAATCCAACAATTAACTTAATGGGAAAATATTATAATCTCTATAAATACAGTTTAAAAAATTAAAACCGATTTACAAGGAAGATTATTACCAAATTAATAATATAAGATTTTCTTAATACAGTAAAGGGTATAAAAAACCATGAGCAGCCATCATCCTAAATTAGAGACATCTTCCTTTAAGACAAGAATGTCCATTATATTAGCTGTTTATGCCATGCCCCATATCGTTTTGGCTCTCCTTTTACTCAAGTCATATTTATGGCATTCAGCTTCATGAAGGTGTAAACTGACAGCACCTTGCTTCAGTTACACTTCACATTTTCTCTTTCTGCCTTGGGTTATTTCTAAAAGCATGACTTAAGAGATAAGGGAAATCTAACTGATTTTTATGCATATGTGGTCTGGGAAGGTGGATGAACTAATACCTCATGGACAATTCTTGACCAGGGTGAGACAGGAGCCAGTGAAGAAATTCACCCTCTTTCTTTTCTCAAGGGAATAGTAGCGAAATTCAATCTACACAGTATCTTACATAAACTTGATACAAATGGCCTCATTTTTCATGAAGGAGAGCAATCAAAAATCAGAAGTACCCTCTGTATTGCCTTCCTCTCCTTACATATTTTACTCTCATTAGCTTTCTGCCTGTCTTCCCTGAAATGTTTTCCACAATTAAAATCCTTGTTTTGTTGTGGATTAACCCTGGTTAAGACAAATGTTATCACTATTCTATTCAACATTGTATGAGGAGTCCTAGACTATGATTAAAGGCATAAGTTTTAGAGAGAAGGAAATAGAAGTTAATGTAGCTACAGATGTTATGATCTCTCAATTAGAAAATTTTAAAAAATTCATACATATATTATTGAATGTAATAAGAGCATTTAGCAAGCTGGCTGGATATAAGACTAAAATATAAAAATGTTACTTTTTTTACACTAACAGCATATTTTTTACACCAACTGCTGAATATTAAAGAAAAATATGATATACAATGTTAACATTATATCCAAAAACATATTTAATAAACTATAAGACTTCTGCAGGAAGAAATAAAAAATTTTATGATGAGATATTAAAGAAAACATATAGGGACATGTACCATCGTGGATAACAGGAATTAATATTTTACAGATATTCATCATCAAAAGATCAACCTTTAAATTTAATAAAATTCCAAACAAATTTTAACAATGTTTATTTTGGGAACTTGATAAGTTGCTTCTTAAATTTTATGAAAAATTAATGCACTAAGTATATTCAAGTATATTTCTGAAGGGTAAGTCAGGATGGGAGGGATATTCCTTGATTATATATATATTACTTGATTATATATAATTAGAATTAACTTTGAAGCTAGATACTTAAAAAAGAAGTGAGAAAAAAATGAATGCACAAAAGTCCATCTTGAAGTTGTGCAATGGTAAAGGTGGTGATAAGTCTGGAATTTACATTAAAGGTCATATTAAGATATTAAGAATATCTTAAATTCCATAACATAAGGAATTTCTGTTTCCTGTAAAGCAGTGAGAAAAGTGTGGAACATGTCTAATGTGCTGGAATGTTAGCATATGTTGTGTAACATACATTGAGAAGAAAGAAGACTTGAAAGAGAAGCCAGGCTGAGAAGTTTTTAAGTTGTCAGGAAGTGAATAAGTAATTTCTGTAAGTAAGGTAAGAACAATGAATAGAGGAAAAAAATAATGTATAATTTTAAGAACAAATGTATTGAGACTTGCAAAATATCTTGACAATTTACTGAGCAGCTTCTATGTGCCAGTCACTTGACATACATTATTCATGTTCTAAACAATTCACACTAAGCATAGTTTTATTATTTTAGTGAAATATATAGAAAAATTTAGTTTTAGAGAGGTTACTTTCCAGAAACAGAGAGCTAATAATTAATTGGTCATAATTTATATTTTATTTACCATAAGACTTCTGTTCCTTGCAACAGGCAGTCATTACATAAAAGTATACATGCCACTGGTGGAAAGAATGATAATTCAGGTAGTATGCTGGCAGGGATTTTATAAATATACAGAAACATATTTACAGAAACATAGAGGAAGCAATAAATAGTACATCATACTATCAACTTCTTAATTATTACTGAAGGGAGACTAAAGTATGCCTTTGTATTTAAGATGAAAGAAAATATGAGTAAATAGTAAAAAGAGCAATATACAAATAGTGCAGCAATGTTGAGGGTACCCACAAAATGATGCTACCTTGAGAGTCCCAACACTGTAATTTATAGCTTTTGGTGCCATACATAATCTGAATTGTTTACAGAAGATTCTAACAGATTATCTAAGGCTCAGATGGTTAAGAGTAGAGAACTAGGTATGGAGTGAACAAGTTAAATTTATTTTCATATTTATAATCTAGAATTATATGTTACTTTAAAAGCATACCTGCAGGAGTCTTAAGTTCTCCTCTCAGTCCCATCATTGCTTTACAGTGTGATTTTTGGGGCAGTCCAATCAACTCTCTGCCTTTCATTTTTTGGTTTTTCTAATCAGTGAAATGAAGATTACAATTCCAGCCCTGACTATCTTATAGAGTCATTGTGATAATCAAGTGAGGTCATGAACGAATGAGAAAGTACATGGATTAAATGGTTGGACTGTAAATCATATACATTCTAAATATTAAAACTTGCATGCAAGCAATAAGTAAATTAATAAGAAAACAGACTACAGACACACACACACACACACACACATACACGCACACACGCATGCACGCACACACAAGTGTGTATGTGTATATAATTTTGAATTAGAAATGAAGTGTGCCTGGAAGGGGATGGCTTCTAGTTTGTCGGTTTTCCCATATATACATCCATCATCTTTAGTGGTTCCTTCCTGTAAAATCAGATTCCTCTATTTCCTATTATTGGTTAATCTTTTTGGATATTCTTAAGATACCTCTGACTTAATATATTTAGATATTAAGATACGTCATTTTGGATACACTTAAATTACCTCCAATTCAATATATTTAAATCGACTCCTATCATTTGTGTCTATTGATAGGTACATTATGATGCATTCAATTACTCTAATGATTAGGTATGATTTTTTATATAAATTTTCTAGTCAATAATCATGACATTTAATGGTAATAAAAAACCCAGGGCTGCAAATTTACAATGGTTGACATAGCTTGCATTTATTTGTATGTGTTTAGTTAACATAGTTAAAATTAATTTTATTGTTTTGAAACTATATGATATTGCATATTTGTGATCTATGAATTTAATATATGAAATAAAAATGTTTATGAGAATTGTTTAGGCTTGAATCTCTCATAGGGAAAAGCATTGACTAGTATTTTATAATTTCCACAGTTATAGTATGTGTGACTTTTTCCAGAGCTTGATCTTTGGACTCTTTAACATTATTTCTGAAAATAAAAAAATTTTTCCTTCCATATGTAATAAAATATATGAATGATGAATTGTTAAGTAAATTCAATTAATATTTTACTAATAACCTTGAAGATCTGGTAGCACAACAAATTTCAGAATTGAAATAGCTGTTATAGAATTTTTTTTGCTGTTATTATTATCATTATCAGGATATATGGGATTAAATAGGACCTCCAAACAGAATATAAATATTTTATCCTTTGTAGATATTTTTGGCCTCAGTTCTAGATGACTAGTAACAATTTACTGATCTTTTTATTTAGAAATCTTGAGAGATGGATACATATGTTTTCTTTTTTTTTCTGCATTGGGATGACAAATGAAATAATGATTTTATTGACTATAAGTTCTTTTTTCTATTTTCAAATATCACAGATGTAAAGTGGAATTATTTATCTCAAAGGATTTACTGAATGGCCAAAGTAATTAGAACAAAAATGAAGTTTATCTAGTTAGGTTGTAGTAAACGTCCCCAAGGACTCAGAAATCTATCAAACAGCAATTATTTGACTGGGCACTCAGTGCAAAGATGTTATAGACCAGGGGTCCCGAGCCCCTGGGCTGTGGACAGGTACTGGTCAGTGGCCAGTTAGGAACCCGGCTGTACAGCAGGAGATGTGTGGCAGGCAAAGGAGCATTACCACTGTGTTCCACCTCCTGTCAGATCAGTGGTGGCATTCGATTCTCATAGGAGCATGAACCCTATTTTGAACTCACATGTAAGGGATCTAGGTTGAGTGCTCTTTATGAGATAACTAATGCCTGATGATCTGAAGTAGAAGAGTTTCATCCGGAAACCACCCCCTCTGCCTTTCCTCCATGGAAAGATTGTCTTCCATGAAACCAGTCCCTGGTGCCAAAAGGCTGGGGACCACTGTTGTAGACAATAAGAAAAGAGAAGGTCTGGGCCATGCAATTCGGAGAATTTTTAACTTTACAAACTGTAAAAACATTGACAATTAATAGTGCAACAGAAATAGTCAAGATATAACTACAGCTAAGAGATATAGTTGTGATGCAGGAGAACATTGTCATTGTTTTCAGTGGGAAGAGATCATCTTTCAGTGGATGTGATAGAGTAAGTTATCAGAGAAAAGGATTTAAGAGGTATTTTCAAGTTTAGTGACTTTTAGATAAATCAAGAAAGACAGTGAGTAGGTGGTTGTAAGATAGATAAAATATTTATGGAAAACTTATGAGAAATTAGGACAGGAATGTAGGTTGAGATAATATATTTTAGGACTTGAATGCCAAACTAAAGATATCGGACTTTTTTCTAGAAAATAGGGAAAAAGCAGTTAGATAACTAGCCATAAATAGTGGTTTCAGGACATAAATGTAATCATAGATGATTTTATGTAGATACATGTGTGTGTGTCTGTGTGTGTGTGTATGAGTACAGAAGTTACTACAAATTTACTACAAGAGGAAATACTGAGGATAAAAAGGGCAATGATTAATAAATACTGGTACAGAAACATAATACTTTTTTACAACAATAAATGTGTATTTTTACTATACTTTGAAGTAAGTAGTGGCCCCTCCTCCCCATTCCAATAATAGCTAAGGCATTTTTATCTTTATTGTTCAGCAATAAGCAGTAAGTAAGCAATAAGTAAGTGGTAACACAGCAGTAAGGCGGAATACTTAGAATACTTGGGGTTTTATTTTTTTAAGACGGCCACTTGAAATTTATATTAGAGACAACTTGGAGGGAAATAAACAAAAATTATAAGTTTCAAAACTCTGAACTTTTAAATGTCCTCTGACATAAAGAAATTGTAAAATACATGTATGCCATTAAGAAAAAGTAGTTTTAGAATATAGCCCATGGATCAGATAACATCAGAAACCAGGAAGTGACATTGAACCAAGGGAACCTTCCCGACCCAAGGAAGTGGTAAGTAAATGTGCGACCTGGGGAAACCATGCTTCTCCCATGGATCTTTCCAACTCTTGGGTCATAAGATCCCCTCATGAACCCAATCCGTAAGGGCCTCCAGTCTGACACACACAGCCATGTGCAGCCACACAGAGCAGCTGCTCAGGCACACGTAGAGACCCAGGAGCTTTAGATACTCTGGCTCTTCAGGCTTCCAAGAAAATGTAATAGCAACTGAAGCAAAGTGGGAGGTTAGACCTCCATACCTACCTCTAGAAAAGCGGCTGAATCCAGGTGGGCAAGCAGCAATGTTCTGCAGGCCCTGCTTTCATGTAACATAGGTCTATCTCACAGGACAAGACCCACTGGCTTGGAGTTGAATCCAGCCACCAGTAGCAGTGTTGCACCTACCCGGGATAGAGCTCAGTCACTGTTTCAGCAACTTAGCCATTCTAGCCTATAAGACTTTGGAGAGTCCAAACTGATCAGGAGCGGAGATAATTCTCCAGCACAGCACAGCTGCTCTATCAAAATGTGGCTAGCTTGCTCTTTAAAGTGGGCCCCCAATCTATTCCTCCTTACTGGGCAGGACCTCCCAACTGGGACCTCCAGCCACTTCTGCTGGTGTCCTCCTGCTGATACATATTTGAAAATCCCCAGGGACAGCACTCTCAGAGAGAAGTGCATGCCACCATCTTTGCTGTTTGGCAGAGTTAGCTCTTCCAGCCTCCAGGCTCTGGAGAGCCCAAGCCATCCAGGGGCAGAGTAGTACCCCAGCACAACACAGCTGCTCTATGAAAGCATGACCACACCACTTCTTTAAGCAGGTCCCTGATCCCATTTCTCTTCACTGGGCAGAACCTGCAAACCTGGGCCTCCAGTCACGCCCACAGATGTTTTCTGGCCTATAAAGATTTAAAAACTCCTTGGGCAGAAATCTCACAGGAAGGAGTGAGGGCTACCATCTTTGCTTGTTTGGGCAACTTAGCAGTTCCAGCCTCTGGGCTTTGGAGAGTCTAAGCCAACTGGCATGAAAACAGTACCCCAGCACAGCACAGAAACCTGATGAAACTGTCCAGATTGTTTTTATAAGTGAGTCCCCAACCCCATTCCTCATCACTGGGTGGAGCCTCCCAACCAGGGTCTCTGGCTACCCCCACTGGTGTTCTCTGACTGACAGAGGTTTTAGGCCACCCTGGGATGAGGGAGCAGGTGGAGGGTGATACTTCCAAGTAGACCCCCAGCATACCACAGCAACCCTATGAAAAAGTGTCCATACTGTTTAAAAAAAAAAAAAAAAAAGACCCATCCAAAGTTCAGAAACCTCAAAGATTGAAGATGAGTAAGCCCATAAGGATGAGAAAGAATCAGCTCAAGGAAACTGAAAACTTAAAAAGCCAGAGTATCCTCTTTCCTCCATATGACCACATCACCTCTCCAGCAAGGGTTCAGAACCAGGTTGAGGCTGAGATGGCTAAAATGACAGAAGTAGAATTCAGAATATGAATAGGAAGAAAATTCACTGAGATAAAGAAGTACATTGTAATGGAATGCAAGGAAGCTAAAATTCATGATAAAACATTGCAGAAGATGACAGACAAAAATAGATGGTGTAGAGAATAATACAGTTGACCTGATAGACCCGACAAAAATATTACAAGAACCTCACAATGCAATCACAAGTATTAACAACAGAATAGGTCAAGCAGAGGAAAGAATATCAGTGCTCAAAGACTGGCTTTCTAAAGTAAGACAGACAAGAACAAATAAAAAGGAATGAAAACCTCTGAGAGAAACATGGGATTATGTAAAGAGGCCAAATCTTTGACTGATTGGTGTACTTGAAAGAGATAGGGAGAATGGAAGCAACCTGGGAAACATATTCCGGATATCATCCATTAGAAATTCCCCAACCTAGCTAGAGAGGCCAACATTCAAATTCAGGAAATGCAGAGAACACCAGTAAAATACTCCATGAGAATATCATCCCCAAGACATATAATTATCATATTCTCCAAGTTCAAAATGAAAGAATGATAAAGGCAGCTAGAGATAAAGGCCAAGTCACCTACAAAGGCAAGTTCATCAGACTAACAGTGCACCACTCTGCTGAAACCCGACAATCCCAAAGAGAGTGGGTGTCAGTATTCAATATTATTAAAGAAAGGAAGTTCAAACCTGAAATTTTGTATCTGGCCAAACTAAGTTTTACAAGTGAAGGAGAAAAAAGATTCTTTCAGACAAGCAAATTCTGAGGGAATTTGTTACCACCACACCTGCCTTGCAAGAGTTTCTGAAGGAAGCACTAAAATGAAAAGACAAGACCATTACCAGCTACTCCAAAAACACACTGAAGTACACAGACTGGTGACACTATAAAGCAACCACATAAACAAGCCTGCAAAATAATCAGCTAACATCAGAATGACAGGATCAAATTTTCACACATTAATACTAACCTTAAATGTAAATGGGTAAATACCCCCAAATAAAAGACCAAATGGCTAGCTGGATAAAGAACCAAGACCAATTAGTATGCTGTCTTCAAGAGACCTATCTCACATGGAATGACACACATAGGCTCAAAATAAAAGGATGGAGGAAAATCTACCAAGTAAATGAAAAACAGGAAAAAGGGTTCCAATCCTAGTTTCTGACAAAGTTTAAACCAACAAAGACAAAGAAGGCACACCCAATACAGGAGCACATAGATTCATAAGGCAAGTTCTTACAAATCTTCAAATACACTTAGACTCCTACACAATAATAATGGGAGACTTTCACTCCCCACTGACAATATTAGAAAAATCATCAAGAGAGAAAATTAACAAAGATATTTAATACTTGAACCCAGAACTGAATCAAATGGACCTCATAGATCTACAGAATTCTCCACCCCAAAACAAGAGAATATACATTTTTCTGATTGCTACATGGCACTTACTCTAAAGTCAAGTGCATAAACAGAAGAAAACACTCCTCAGCAAATGCAAAAGAATTGAAATCATAACAGTCTCTTGGACCACAGCACAATCAAATTCAAAATCAAGACTAAGAAATTCACTCAAAACCATACAATTACATAAAAACTAAATAACCTGCTCCTGAATGACTTTTGGGTGAATAATGAAATTAAGTCAGAAATAAATGCTATTGTGGAGTAAGTAAAGGGAATAGAGCTTTGACAAAGAAGTTTTAATATTGATAAATGTTTTCTGAAGGTCCTGAGAAGATTATCTGAAGGTACTCTTCTCACAAAGAATATTAAATTGCTGGACCTAGCCCTAGAGAAAGAAAAGGAACTATGGGAACACACTGTCATTCTTCACCTGGTTTTTATCTTTTATAATTAATATGATATATGGCCAGTATATAAATAATAACTTCAGTGGAACAATCCTGTCTAGACCAAGACCCAGGAAAGGTAGTAGTAAATTGTCAACAATGAGCAGAGAAACAGAGGAAGACAATAAATCAGCTACAGTGACAGAAAGTTAGTTGGAGAATGAAAGAGAGTGGCAGCAGCAAATTTGAGATGAGGTTTGGGTATAGTTAGTAGGAAAGCAAAGGACAGATTCAATTTCTGAAATGATAAACTAAGAGAAAAGATACTATATCAGTTAAACATTTCAGAAACCAATGATTCACGAACATAGAGGTGTTGGGTTTTGACTTCGATGGTATATGTGCTAGGGAGCTTTCAGATGCTAATAATTAAAATTCTAAGTTAAACTGGCTTAAAAATAAAGAAACATACTGTCAATAAACCCAGCAGTCTGGTGGTCTTCAGGTATTGGTATGGTCAGGATACTGACTCCATTTCTTTGTGATTCTCTGTACTCTGCCTGTCTATGTATGTTTACTTGATCCTCAGAACAGTTTGCCTTCTGGTTGCAAAATGGCTACCTAGCTACAACTGGAGCAATATAATTCCTAGCTCATATTCAACTGATGTGACACTCCTCCACCAATCAAAAACTAGTCTCCGTTTAAGTTTATTAGTTCATTTTAGTACAAGCCATTCCCCAAATCAGTAGGCGTTTCCAGAGAAATGTTTTACATTCACTAGATGAAGCCTCATTCCCTGGAAAGAGAAATTAAATCATCATAGTTAACATAAAATGAACAACATCAGCTTTTCCTGAGTCATATGGATGCATAATTTAAGTTTTTGGAACAAAACTAAAGTTCTGTTAGGAAAAAAGAAAAGTTAATGTCTTCACGAACCTTTATAGAATAGATTGTGTAAAATACAGGACTTTCTTGATTCCAGGAGACATTTTTCTCCCCACAGGTTTTAACACCTCTAAAGTTGGGATGCAACTTAAAATCAATGTCATCTTAAAGTTCAGTTGGCAATGATCTATTTTCTCTGTTTTAGAGTGGGATAGGACACAGTGTTACATATTAAAATTTTATACCATTATAGATCTTAGGTAACATGTTATTTTCTTCAAAGATTAAAACTTTGGAAAAACTAGAACTTTCTTCATAGAATGTGTCTAGTCCTTTCATTTCTGCAAATGCTAACTCAATCAATTCATTTATGTATGTGAAGGAAATAATCTTGTAAATAATGTGTAATAAACATATTTGAATTCTGTCTACTTCTTACTATATATTCTACAGTTTTAGCCCAAGCTACTGACACTTCTCTTATTGATTATTTCAGTAGTCTCCTAACATCTTTCAGTATTGACTAACAGTCCCCTTTGAAATCCACCACATCACAGTTAGATGGGATTTTTTGAAGGTTTAAATCTGCAGTTCTGCTACAGGTAATTGTAGAAGAGCTTGCATCAGACTTACTTGCAGATAAGTATGACAAAAACTATAAACAAAATATTAAAAATGACTTTTAAAATGGTGGACGTTCAAAAGCAGAAAAAAAGCTGAAAGCAACCAACCACTGAAAGAAGTACCTGCACTCAATAAGGTATCTGTTTTTGACATTTTACATTGGAACACACCCTAAAACAAGTTCTTTGCTAGAACTCAAGTCAAAAGAGCAAGTGGAGTGCTAGGACAAGCAGGGGTGCTAGAATTCAACTAATACCCATCAGGGACTGTGGCTCAAGTAGTCAGACAACAGAGTTTGGGGCTTCTGGAGAATCTAGAAAGAGACAGAATGCAAAAAGAAAGGAGCCATAGAGTGGGCAGCCTCCTAAGCTATGTATATTCTCCAGCTAAATACTTGGATAATCCTCCAGCTAAATACGAGGACAATCCCAAAATGCATTCATAGAAAAACTCCTAGGAGCCTGGTAGAAAGTAACATCTAGGGGTGACAGAGTATAAAGTTTGAGTCCAGCCAAGTTAACTGCTCAGTGAGAGGATGGCATCAGCAAAAACAACGTTCTTCAGAGGAAGATAAAAGATTCCAGACATCCTAGGATGTATTAAAGCATTGTCTAGAATAAAATAATAAAATAGCAATTATTTGCAGTAACCAGAAAAGTAGCCTGTCATCAAAAGAAAATCATTCAACAGAAACAAAAACTTAGCTCATATTTTGAAAACATAATGATAGAGTTTTCAATTTAAAAAGTACAATATCTAAAATTTAAAAGATTGCTAGCTAGACTTTATAGAAAATCTGAAATGGCAGAAGAAAGGACTAGGTAACTTGAAGATAGTTCAATAAAAATTACCAATCTGAACTGCAGATACACTTTTTGAAAAGATAGAGTCTCAGTAATTAGGAGAAAAAAAAATCCCCTAGCTATTGTATGTAGTTATACTTAAAGCTGTAATTGAAGTAAAATAAAAAATATTAGGTCAGAAACAAATATTTGAAGAAATAATTTGGGAAGTTTTCTCAAATTTGATTTACACACTCTTCCTTCCTCCCCATATACACTTAAGGGTTCAAGAATTTTAGCAAACCTCAAACAAGACAAATACAACAATATGCAGGAAAAAAGACAACACACACACATATTATAGTTAAAAATAAAAAAAAATACCTAGAAAGCAACCAGAGAAGCAATACACATAGAGAGGAATAATGACACACTGAGAGCTGACTGACTCATCAGTAACCATGTAGGCCACAGCATGATATAAGTGCATCTTTAGAGTGTCAAAAGAAATCCAAAGATCTGTCAACCTATAATTTTCTGTCCAGAATTATTATATTTCATAAACATGAGCAAGAAAAAGATAACTAACATAAACTAAGGGAATTAGTCACCAGCTAATCTGCACTGCAAAGAAAGCATTACAATATTCCTTAGAATGAAAAGATAGATCTACAGAAAGGAGTTAAATGATAAGTCTGTGGGCAAATATAAAGGAATATATTAAGTTTTAAAATAATTTTGATTTGTAGACATTTTTTACTATTCTTATAGTCTAAATAACCAAATAGTATCATCATCCAATACCCAGAGAGCCTAACACCATGTGTCTCTTGAAATAAAACACTAAGAAGGAAATATCAATTTTGTCAAAAATTCATTGCCTAAATCTAAACATGAGAAAACATGAAGCAAACCAAAATTGAAGGACATTCTAAAAAATAACTGGTCTGTGCTTTTCAAAAATACCATTGGCAAAGGAAGAAATTCTGAGGAATTGTTCCAAATTAAAAGATAATATAAAGATATGGCTAGTAAGAACAATGTTCCTGGGTTAGACAATAATCGAAAATAAAATCTCTGAAAAAATATTACAACAATTTGAATACAAACTGTTTATTAGTAATAATAATGCATGAATGCTTAATTTTCTCATTGTGATTTCTGAAAAGTACACCTGTGTTCAAGTCTCTTCCCTATTTGAAGTTCTATCAAGGCTTACTGTTGGTTTCAAAGAAATCCAACCTTAACATTAACAAGTTCTAAATGGCTCCAAGCATTCTGACTTTTGATTACCTAGCATCTTTCATCTCAGCACCTTGTATGCTAACTTTGTTCGAAGCACACAAACATACATTTTGTGCACTCTATCTCTCTTCATTATCCTTTATGTCTCATGATTTTGGTATCTCAATTGTTTTTTCTTATATAGGGCCTTCGCTCCTATCTGGTTGTATTAAAAAATGTTACTGCCTAAGCCCTATTCACTCTTCAGAACTCACCTTAAACATTTCTTCAATAGAAAAATATTTTTTCACACACCTTGTAATCCTTCTTTTTTATACCAACCTAACATTATGTATATCTACTTTATAAAATGTAGGATAAATGTAAGCCAGTAGTCTACTATGTTATTAGTTATATATTTATCAGTTCTTCCAGCTAGAATGTAAGCTTAACGAGGATAAGGAACGAATCATTACTCTTTAGTACTACAGCTCCAGCAGTCAACTCAGTGCTTGGCGAATAGACACTACTCAATATATTTTGTTGAATGAATAAACAAGAAAGAGTGTGAGTATGGAGAGGAACAATTATAGGTAAGTGTTGTTTGTGTGGATAAAAAGATTGAAGAGACTCTTAAGTGTCCGCTGCACTCCTAATTTCCCTTTGAAAAAAGTGGCTGCAGTTGTTGACACCTAAGAAAAGTTGTTCTCATTTTGCATCATATAACTATGCTTCACTGGCCACAGTTTATTGGCCTATGGATCACTCTAACCAAGGACATCCATCTAGAGGTTAGAAGAGAAATGAAAGTTTCTAATCTTTGAGATTACTCCAAATGTGATTGCTGAACATTAGTTCTATCCTAGGTTTTGTATTGAATGGTGATTGATAGTGCTAATAAGTTTCTCACTTGGGTTAGGAGTTATGATGAAGAGATAAAGATATAAAGATTATTTTAGAAGACTGGTCAGCATTGTAATAGATACCAAACATGAAAAGAAAATTAAAATAGATTGAATAGCAGAATCCTAAGAATGCCAATCCTGAGAATGAAAATCTCTAGAATAAAAGAAAGTAGATATATTTTATTAGGAGTAACAGAATGGCACTACCATGGGCTCCCTTTTTCTTTCTATTGTATATTAAAAGAAAAGGATCTGAAATAATTAAATATATGCCACCCCATCATATGCCACTCTGGCATATGAACTATTTTGAGTTAAAGGTGCTTGAAAACCAGCAGGTATAAGATCACTATGACCTTTGAGCTATTTCTTAAGAGCAGGAGATGTAATTCCCATGTGAAAATGTCTTCTTTCTACCAGAAGGAAAGTATTCTCATCTTCCAGGACATGAAGTTGGGGCTGAGGGAAATCTGTACAAACCTTATTAAACTAAGTCATATCTTTCTTGCCACTTCTACACTCAGTTAATTATCCTAGCCAAATCCCTTTTGCCTTGTCACATTTTCATAGTTTACTACTATTTCTCCAATTTAGCAGATAAGTTTTCAACTCTAACTGCATCTTTGTTTCTTCATTTACTTGAGGAAGACCCCTATGTCACACAAAATTTACTTTAAATAAATTTGTATGCCTTTCTCCTGTTCTTCTTTCTCATGTCAATTTAATTATCACATCCAGCCAAAACACCATGAAGGGATAGGTAAAATGTTGTCTCTTCTATAGATTCATCCTGCTTTTCTATTTAAGACCTAGCTTTGTGTTTGCGGATATGGTTTCTTCTGTTTCGTTGCTGAACCCTAACTACCTCTGGTAACTTGAGGTAGTTACGTGTGATACATCTTTCTGTCCTCCTAACAGATCTTTCAAGAAAGAAAAATTGTAAACCATATCTGAGTTATACTGTCAGTCAGGGAGCATAGTAATCATAAGTTAGTGTATTTTTGAGATTTCTATTACACTGTTTTGTCATTTGAGTAATATTTCCTTTAGTGAAAATCAGTTTTGCTCATAAATAAGTACAAATATGTGCTACTTTCCATGAATACCTTCAGAATTTTATCAATTAGCAAGTTCATTACAGGTGTCCAGCTTAGAGCATTAATATAACTTAAAGACAATAATTAGTTTATACAAAATTACAAACAGAAGATATACATTTAACAGATTTTCAAGGGCATTAAATGACTTGTGTAACTAGTTGCTGTATAATCAAATCATGTTATAATTACATAGAATAATCATGAAAATTATCATAGGCATGCACACCTGCAAGCATGCATCACAATTATACATGAAACCAGAAGTTAGACTAAGAGGCAATCACACTAAATTTATTCAGATGTTGTTATTCATCCTAAATCATTTGAAATCCAGAACAAAGCTTATCAAATCTGAGATCAATAATATCTTCAAGGACTTTATATTATTTAATGCAGGACATTTTATAGGTCTTTTATTTTTCATAATATATTTTTGGAAGTGCTGAATAGACAATGTAACTGCACTTTAATAGTTTCAATTAAATACATTTGTCAGAACAATATCACTTGTTAATGTTTCTCTACAGATATTTTCATGGAGGAAACCATGTTAATGCTAAAGTCAGAGTCACTGTCTTTAAAAGTCCTTAAATGTTATTTGTGTAAAATGTGTGAGTGGGGACATACAACGCCAGTGAAATAGGAGGTTCTAGTATAGGAGATTATAACCCACCACAAATAATGTTGATAAAAGACCAGTAGCTTTTTAAAAATCTTATCCAGTCCACAGAGCCCCAAAAATAAATTTTATAAGAAGTCCAGCAAAGAAGGTCAAATCTTTTACACTTACAAAATTTTATTAAAGTGGCCAGATCCTCAAAAGAATTGCTGATAGAAGATATCTGAATCAAACAATAGCTTCTCTTATTTGCCCTATTGTATTTTCTTATTCTCTTTGGGCAACATCTGTCTTCAAATCGCCAAGACTCTTCAGAGTCTCACACTGATATTTGCCATCTGTGTGTGTGTGTATGCTGATCCAGCTGTCACTGCCCAGTTACCTGATATATAGACTGGGTTTTGATTCTATCTGTTTTCTTCTAGTGTTTGAGCCTTGTGTATATACAAGTTGATTCTTTTCTCTATATCTGATGCTGTTTGGATATTTGTCCCGCCTAAATCTCATACTGAGATGTAATCACCAGTGTTGGAGGTGGGGCATGGTAGAAGGTGTTTGGATCATGGGGGTGGGTCCCTCAGAATGGTTTGGGTCATCTCCTTGGTGGTAAGTGAGCTCTTGCTCTGAGTTAATAAGAGATCTGGTTGTTTAAAAGTGTGTAGCAGCTTTCCTCCCACTCTCTTGCTATTGCTTCTGTACTAACCATGTGAGGTGCCTGTTCCCCTTTGCTTTCTGCCATGATCAGAAGTGTCTTGAGGACTTCCCAGAAGCAGATAGAGATATGCTGCAGAACAATGAACTAATTAAATCTCTTTTCTTATGAATTACTCAGTGTCAGGTATTTCTTTATAGCAATGCAAGAATGACTTAATACAATATCATTGCATAGTATTTCTCACTGTAGGGTCTGCAAGTGGTTTGATGAGTAATTTCAAAGGAAAACAATGAGGAAAACATTTTTAAGTATATTTCAAAATTTTGAGATGCTATGTTAATTATGATTTTAGTAGACATCCCATAGTATTCTTAATGATTTTTACATTTCTACGGCTTTTTTTTTAAAGAAAGAAATTGATCATTTAATATTATTTGATATTAAATAGCTTATAATGTAATATTCCAATGTGTTTAGCATGTGGTGGTTTATATTTATCAAACATGAATGTTTTGATAGAAATGATTTTTTTTCTTTTTTTTATTATTATTATACTTTAAGGTCTAGGGTACATGTGCATAATGTGCAGGTTTGTTACATATGTATACATGTGCCATGTTGCTGTGCTGCACCCATCAACTCGTCAGCACCCAACAACTCGTCATTTACATCAGGTATAACTCCCAATGCAATCCCTCCCCCTCCCCCTCCCCATGATAGGCCCCTGTGTGTGATGTCCCCTTCCTGAGTCCAAGTGATCTCATTGTTCAGTTCCCACCTATGAGTGAGAACATGCGGTGTTTGGTTTTCTGTTCTTGTGATAGTTTGCTAAGAATGATGGTTTCCAGCTGCATCCATGTCCCTACAAAGGACACAAACTCATCCTTTTTGATGGCTGCATAGTATTCCATGGTGTATATCTGCCACATTTTCTTAATCCAGTCTGTCACTGATGGACATTTGGGTTGATTCCAAGTCTTTGCTATCGTGAATAGTGCCGCAATGAACATACGTGTGCATGTGTCTTTATAGCAGCATGATTTATAATCCTTTGGGTATATACCCAGTAATGGGATGGCTGGGTCATATGGTACATCTAGTTCTAGATCCTTGAGGAATCGCCATACTGTTTTCCATAATGGTTGAACTAGTTTACAATCCCACCAACAGTGTAAAAGTGTTCCTATTTCTCCACATCCTCTCCAGCACCTGATGTTTCCTGACTTTTTAATGATTGCCATTCTAACTGGTGTGAGATGGTATCTCATTGTGGTTTTGATTTGCATTTCTCTGATGGCCAGTGATGATGAGCATTTTTTCATGTGTCTGTTGGCTGTATGAATGTCTTCTTTTGAGAAATGTCTGTTCATATCCTTTGCCCACTTTTTGATAGGGTTGTTTGTTTTTTTCTTGTAAATTTGAGTTCTTTGTAGGTTCTGGATATTAGCCCTTTGTCAGATGAGTAGATTGCAAAAATGTTCTCCCATTCTGTAGGTTGCCTGTTCACTCTGATGGTAGTTTCTTTTGCTGTGCAGAAGCTTTTTAGTTTAATGAGATCCCATTTGTCAATTTTGGCTTTTGCTTCCGTTGCTTTTGGTGTTTTAGACATGAAGTCTTTGCCCATGCCTATGTCCTGAATGGTACTACCTAGGTTTTCCTCTAGGATTTTTATGGTATTAGGTCTAACATTTAAGTCTCTAATCCATCTTGAATTAATTTTCGTATAAGGAGTAAGGAAAGGATCCAGTTTCAGCTTTCTACTTATGGCTAGCCAATTTTCCCAGCACCATTGATTAAATAGGGAATCCTTTCCCCATTTCTTGTTTCTCTCAGGTTTGTCAAAGATCAGATGGCTGTAGATGTGTGGTATTATTTCTGAGGACTCGGTTCTGTTCCATTGGTCTCTGTTTTGGTACCAGTACCATGCTGTTTTGGTTACTGTAGCCTTGTCGCCTTGTAGTATAGTATAGTTTGAACTCAGGTAGCGTGATGCCTCCAGCTTTCTTCTTTTGACTTAGGATTGTCTTGGAGATGCGGGCTCTTTTTTGGTTCCATATAAACTTTAAAGCAGTTTTTTCCAATTCTGTGAAGAAACTCTTTGGTAGCTTGATGGGGATGGCATTGAATCTATAAATAACCTTGGGCATTATGGCCATTTTTAAGATATTGATTCTTCCTATCCATGAGCATGGTATGTTCTTCCATTTGTTTGTGTCCTCTTTATTTCACTGAGCAGCAGTTTGTAGTTCTCCTTGAAGAGGTCCTTTACTTCCCTTGTAAGTTGGATTCCTAGGTATTTTATTCTCTTTGAAGCAATTGTCAATGGAAGTTCATTCATGATTTGGCTCTCTGTTTGTCTGTTACCGGTGTGTAAGAATGCTTGTGATTTTTGCACATTAATTTTGTATCCTGAGACTTTGCTGAAGTTGCTTATCAGCTTCAGGAGATTTTGGGCTGAGACAATGGGGTTTTCTAAATATACAATCATGTCATCTGCAAACAGGGACAATTTGACTTCTTCTTTTACTAACTGAATACCCTTGATTTCTTTCTCTTGCCTGATTGCCATAGCCAGAACTTCCAACGCTATGTTTAATAGGAGTGGTGAGAGAGGGCATCCCTGTCTTGTGCCAGTTTTCAAAGGGAATTTTTCCAGTTTTTGCCCATTCAGTATGATATTGGCTGTGGGTTTGTCATAAATAGCTCTTATTATTTTGAGGTACGTTCCATTAACACCAAATTTATTGAGCGTTTTTAGCATGAAGGTCTGTTGAATTTTGTCAAAAGCCTTTTGTGCATCTATTGAGATAATCATGTGGTTCTTGTCTTTGGTTCTGTTTATATGCTGGATTATGTTTATTGATTTGCGAATGTTGAACCAGCCTTGCATCCCAGGGATGAAGCCCACTTGATTATGGTGGATAAGCTTTTTGATGTGCTGCTGAATCCGGTTTGCCAGTATTTTACTGAGGATTTTTGCATCGATGTTCATCAGGGATATTGGTCTAAAATTCTGTTTTTTTGTTGTGTCTCTGTCACGCTTTGGTATCAGGATGATGTTGGCCTCATAAAATGAGTTAGGGAGGATTCCCTCTTTTTCTATTGATTGGAATAGTTTCAGAAGGAAAGGTACTGGCTCCTCCTTGTACCTCTGGTAGAATTCAGCTGTGAATCCATCTGGTCCTGGACTTTTTTTGGTTGGTAGGCTATTAATTACTGCCTCAATTTCGTAGCCTGCTATTGGTCTATTCAGGGATTCAACTTCTTCCTGGTTTAGCCTTGGAAGAGTGTAAGTGTCCAGGAAATTACCCATTTCTTCTAGATTTTCAAGTTTATTTGCATAGAGGTGTTTATAGTATTCTCTGATGTTAGTTTGTATTTCTGTGGGGTCAGTGGTGATATCCCCTTTATCATTGTTTATTGCGTCTATTTGATTCTTCTCTCTTTTCTTCTTTATTAGTCTTGCTAGTGGTCTGTCAATTTTGTTGATCTTTTCAAAAAAACAACTCCTGGATTCACTGATTTTTTGGAGGGTTTTTTGTGTCTCTATCTCCTTCAGTTCTGCTCTGATCTTAGTTATTTCTTGCCTTCTGCTAGCTTTTGAATGTGTTTGCTCTTGCTTCTCTAGTTCTTTTAATTGTGATGTTAGAGTGTCAATTTTAGATCTTTCCTGCTTTCTCTTGTGGGCATTTAGTGCTATAAATTGCCCTCTACACACTGCTTTAAATGTGTCCCAGTGATTCTGGTATGTTGTGTCTTTGTTCTCATTGTTTTCAAAGAACATCTTTATTTCTGCCTTCATTTCGTTATGTACCCAGTAGTCATTCAGGAGCAGGTTGTTCAGTTTCCATGTAGTTGAGCGGTTTTGATTGAGTTTCTTAGTCCTGAGTTCTAGTTTGATTGCACTGTGGTCTGAGAGACAGTTTGTTATAATTTCTGTTCTTGTACATTTGCTGAGGAGTGCTTTACTTCCAATTATGTGGTCAATTTTGGAATAAGTGTGATGTGGTGCTGAGAAGAATGTATATTCTGTTGATTTGGGGTGGAGAGTTCTATAGATGTCTATTAGGTCTGCTTGCTGCAGAGATGAGTTCAATTCCTGGATATCCTTGTTAACTTTCTGTCTCGTTGATCTGTCTAATGTTGACAGTGGAGTGTTGAAGTCTCCCATTATTATTGTATGGGAGTCTAAGTCTCTTTGTAACTCTCTAAGGACTTGCTTTATGAATCTGGGTGCTCCTGTATTGGGTTCATTATATTTAGGATAGTTAGCTCTTCCTGTTGAATTGATCCCCTTACCATTATGTAATGGCCTTCTTTGTCTCTTTTGATCTTTGATGGTTTAAAGTCTGTTTTATCTGAGACTAGTATTGCAACCCCTGCTTTTTTTTGTTCTCCATTTGCTTGGTAAATTTTCCTCCATCCCTTTATTTTGAGCCTATGTATGTCTCTGTGTGTGAGATGGGTCTCCTGAATACAGCAGACTGATGGGTCTTGACTCTTTATCCAGTTGGCCAGTCTGTGTCTTTTAATTGGAGCATTCAGTCCATTTACATTTAAGGTTAAGATTGTTATGTGTGAACTTGAGCCTGCCATTATGATATTAACTGGTTATTTTGCTCGTTAGTTGATGCAGTTTCTTCCTAGCCTAAATGGTCTTTACATTTTGGCATGTTTTTGCAATGGCTGGTACCGGTTGTTCCTTTCCATGTTGAGTGCTTCCTTCAGGGTCTCTTGTAAGGCAGGCCTAGTGGTGACAAAATCTCTAAGCATTTGCTTATCTGTAAAGGATTTTATTTCTCCTTCACTTATGAAACTTAGTTTGGCTGGATATGAAATTCTGGGTTTAAAATTCTTTTCTTTAAGAATGTTGAATATTGGCCCCCACTCTCTTCTGGCTTGGAGAGTTTCTGCCGAGAGATCTGCTGTTAGTCTGATGGGCTTCCCTTTGTGGGTAACCCGACCTTTCTCTCTGGCTGCCCTTAAGATTTTTTCCTTCATTTCAACTTTGGTGAATCTGGCAATTATGTGTCTTGGAGTCGCTCTTCTCGAGGAGTATCTTTGTGGCGTTCTCTGTATTTCCTGGATTTGAATGTTGGCCTGCCCTACTAGGTTGGGGAAGTTCTCCTGGATGATATCCTGAAGAGTGTTTTCCAACTTGGTTCCATTTTCCCCCTCACTTTCAGGCCCCCCTATCAGACGTAGATTTGGTCTTTTTACATAATCCCATACTTCTTGCAGGCTTTGTTCATTTCTTTTTCTTCTTTTTTCTTTTGGTTTCTCTTCTCGCTTCATTTCATTCATTTGATCCTCAATCGCTGATACTCTTTCTTCCAGTTGATCGAGTCGGTTACTGAAGCTTGTGCATTTGTCACATATTTCTCATGTCATGGTTTTCATCTCTTTCATTTCGTTTATGACCTTCTCTGCATTAATTACTCTAGCCATCAATTCTTCCACTTTTTTTTCAAGATTTTTAGTTTCTTTGCGCTGGGTATGTAATTCCTCCTTTAGCTCTGAGAAGTTTGATGGACTGAAGCCTTCTTCTCTCATCTCGTCAAAGTCATTCTCCGTCAAGCTTTGCTGGCGATGAGCTGCGCTCCTTTGCCGGGGGAGATGCGCTCTTATTTTTTGAATTTCCAGCTTTTCTGCCCTGCTTTTTCCCCATCTTTGTGGTTTTATCTGCCTCTGGTCTTTGATGATGTTGGTGACGTACTGATGGGGTTTTGGTGTAGGTGTCCTTCCTGTTTGATAGTTTTCCTTCTAACAGTCAGGACTCTCAGCTGTAGGTCTGTTGGAGATTGCTTGAGGTCCACTCCAGACCCTGTTTGCCTGGGTGTCAGCAGCAGATGCTGCAGAAGATAGAATATTGCTGAACAGCAAGTGTACCTGTCTGATTCTTGCTTTGGAGGCTTCCTCTCAGGGGTGTACTCCACCCTGTGAGGTGTGGGGTGTCAGACTGCCCCAGTGGGGGATGTCTCCCAGTTAGGCTACTCAGGGGTCAGGGACCCACTTGAGCAGGCAGTCTGTCCCTTCTCAGATCTCAGCCTCCGTGTTGGGAGATCCACTGCTCTCTTCAAAGCTGTCAGACAGAGTCGTTTGCGTCTGCAGAGGTTTCTGCTGTTTTTGTTATTGTTTACTGTGCCCTGTCCCCAGAGGTGGAGTCTACAGAGACAGGCAGGTTTCCTTGAGCTGCTGTGAGCTCCACCCAGTTTGAGCTTCCCAGCGGCTTTGTTTACCTACTTAAGCCTCAGCAATGGCGGGCGCCCCTCCCCCAGCCTCGCTGCTGCCTTGCTGGTAGATCACAGACTGCTGTGCTAGCAATGAGGGAGGCTCCTTGGGTGTGGGACCCTCCCGGCCAGGTGTGGGATATGATCTCCTGGTGTGCCTGTTTGCTTAAAGCGCAGTATTGGGGTGGGAGTTACCCGATTTTCCAGGTGTTGTGTGTCTCAGTTCCCCTGGCTAGGAAAAGGGATTCCCTTTCCCCTTGCACTTCCCAGGTGAGGCAATGCCTCGCCCTGCTTCAGCTCTCGCTGGTCGGGCTGCAGCAGCTGACCAGCACCGATTGTCCGGTACTCCCTAGTGACATGAACCCAGTACCTCAGTTGAAAATGCAGAAATCACCGGTCTTCTGTGTTGCTCGCACTGGGAGTTGGAGACTGGAGCTGTTCCTATTCGGCCATCTTGCTCCGCCCCCTATATCAGAAATGATTTTTATATTCCCAGAAATAAAAATGAAAACAATAGCTTAAAAGTGGTTAATTAACATATCAGTACACCGGGGCCTATCATGGGGAGGGTGGAGGAGGGAGGGATCGCATTGGGAGTTATACCTGATGTAAATGACGAGTTGATGGGTGCTGATGAGTTGATGGGTGCAGCACGCCAACATGGCACAAGTATACATATGTAACAAACCTGCACGTTATGCACATGTACCCTAAACCTTAAAGTATAATAATTTAAAAAAATAAAATAAAATAAATAAAAAAATAAAAGAATACCAGATTTTATCTCAGGAAAAAAAAAAAAAGTATCCAAAAGGTAAAATTAATTGATGGGTGGATAGAGGAATGTATAGATATGTGATAAAGAAATATAGGAAAATGGTAATTGTAGGATCTAGGTGGTGGGTACAGAAAAATTCACTAAAATTCTGTCAATTTCTGAATGTTTGAAAACTTCCATAATAAAATTAGAAAAACATCAATAAAAAAAATCATCATCACATCATCATTATCATCGTATTAGAAAATAAAGCCTAAATATTACATCTCAAAAAAATGTAATAATAGTAAATAAGAGGACATTTGGATGAATTTCTGTTCCTGAGGATAATGAAATTTGAAAGTGTCACGGTTTTAAATAATTAGAAAGGTATGTATAGGAAATATGAAGATAATCATTCAAAAAAATAGATTTTGGGGGAACATCAATTCATTCTTCTCTAGTTCCCAGTGTGTTGTAAAATAGTGGCATGTAGCCATCAAGTGCTTTAATTTTTCCCCCTAAGCAAAGTGAATTCTTTTATAAAAATTATTGTTTTTCCCCCAGAGAAAGTACAAAATAAAGTTCTCCATTATGAAACTGATTATTCATGTGGTTAAGACCACAAAAACCTCATGCAAATTTTATAATCTCAAAGATTGAGAGCAGAATGAGTTTTTAGCTTTTGGCAAAATTTATCAAATGATACTTTTCAGTGTCCTAGAAGATCAAGTAAAACAGCATGGAAGAGTAAAACTACCAAATTTACATATTTATATTCTGGGTGATTTTTCTTTTCCACAAAGGAGGTGGGAAATACATTACCAGTTTTCTTTTCTTCTGAAAGTATCTTGTAAACATTATAGATTTTTAGATAATAGTTTAAATAACACAGAGGTGGTATAAGCTATAAGGCTGATAGAATAATTAAGAGAGGAGAAAATATATATGATTTAGAAAAGCATTGAATAAGCTGAAATTTGGTTTAAAAAATTTAAAAGTGGCATGTCTACTATAATTTGAAAACTAGCTTAAGCCCTCATTTGCCCTTTCACCTTGTGAGGACACAGCCTTTATTCCCTCTGGAGGATGTAGCAATAAGGAGTCATCTTGGAAGCAGAGATGGGGCCCTCATCAGATACCAAACCTGCTAGCATCTTGATCTTGAATTTCACAGCATCCACAACTGTGAGAAATACATTTCTATTTTTTTACAAATTCCCAAGAATGTGGTAATTTTTTGTTACAGCAACAAAAATAAACTAAGACAATAGACAGATAGATAGTTGTATATCTGTTTTATTGATTTTTTTCAGAAAACCAGCTCCCATATTTGATTTTTAGAAGGATTTTTCATGTCTCTATCTCCTTCAGTGCCACTCTTTGCTTGGTTATTTCTTGTCTTCTGCTAGCTGTGAGGTTTGTTTGTTCTTGGTCCTCTAGTATTTTTAGTTGTGATGTTAAGATGTTGATTTTAGATCTTTCTAGCTTTTTGAAGCTGGCATG
Source organism: Macaca fascicularis (assembly GCF_037993035.2). Taxonomy (NCBI): domain Eukaryota; kingdom Metazoa; phylum Chordata; class Mammalia; order Primates; family Cercopithecidae; genus Macaca; species Macaca fascicularis. Next base: position 90,201,090 of record NC_088388.1, on the reverse strand, counting down.
TAGTGCTATAAATTTCCCTCTTAACACTGCTTTAGCTGCGTCCCAGAGATTGTGGTACATTGTCTGATTGTTCTCATTGGTTTCAAAGAATGTCTTGATTTCTGCCTCAGTTTCATTATTTACCCAGAAGTCATTCTTGAGCAGGTTGTTCAATTTCCATGTAGTTATGTGGTTTTGAGTGGATTTTTCATCTTGAGTTCTAATTTGATTGTGCTGTGGTCTGAGAAGACTGTTATGGTTTCAGTTCTTTTGCATTTGCTGAGGAGTGTTTTACTTCTACTTACGTGATCAATTTTGGAGTAAGTGCCATGTGGCACCAAGAAAAATGTATATTCTCTTGTTTTGGCGTGGAGAGTCCTGTAGATATCTATCAGGTCCACATGGTCCAGAGTTGAGTTCAAGTCCTGAATATCTTTGTTAAATTTCTGCCTTGATGATCTGTGTATTACTGACAGTGGGATATTAAAGTCTCCCACTATTATTGTATGGGAGTCTAAGTCTCTTTGTATGTCTTTAAGAACTTGCTTTATGGATCTTGGTGTTCTTGTATTGGGTGAATATATATTTAGGATAGTGAGCTCTGCTTGTTGAATTGATCCCTTTACCATTATGTAATGCCTTCTTTGTCATTTTGATCTTTGTTGACTCAAAGTCTATTTTGTCAGAAAACAGGATTTCAACCCCTGCTTTTTTCTGCTTTCCATTTGCTTGATAAAGTTTCCCCCATCCCTTTATTTTAAGCTTATGTGTGCCATTGCATATGAAATATGTCTCTTGAATACAGCACAGTAATGAATCTTTTTCTTTCTTTCTTTTCTTTTTTTTTTTTTTTTTTTTGGAAGAAGTCTCCCTCTGTTGCTCAGGCTGAAGTGCAGTGGTGTGATTTTTGCTCACTGCAACCTCTACCTCCTGGATTCAAGTGATTCTCCTCACTCAGCCTCCAGGGTAGCTGGGACTACAGGCATGTGCCATCATGCCTGGCTAATTTTTGTATTTTTAGTACAGATGGGATTTCACCATATTGGTCAGGCTGGTCTCAAGCTCCTGACCTTGTGATCCAACTGCCTCGGCCTCCCAAAGTGCTGGGATTACAGGAATGAACCACTGTACGCAGCCAGTCTTGTCTTTATCCAGCTTGCCATTCGGTCTTTTAATTGGGACACTTAGCCTATTTATATTTAGTGTTAATATTGTTATGTATGAATTTGATTTTGTTGTGATGCTGGCTGGTGAATTTTTCAGACTTGTTAATGTAGTTGCTTCATAATCTCATTGGTCTGTGTACTTCAGTGTGTTTTTGTAGTGACTGGTACTAGTTTTTCCTTTCCATGTTTAATGCTACCTTCAAGAGCACTTGCAAGGCAGGCCTAGTGGTGATGAAATCCCTCAGCATTTTCTTGCCTGAAAAGGATTTTATTTCTTCTTTGTTTATGAAGCCTAGTTTGGCCAGATAGGAAATTCTAGGTTGGAAATTCTTTTTTTTTTTTTTTTTTTTTTTTTTTTAAGAATGTTAAATATTGGCCCCCAATCTCTTCTGGCTTGTAGGGTATCAGGGGAACCAGCCCCCAATATTTCAGTATAGGCCCTTTCTATTTTCCGTAAGTGTCAGCCAGTCTAAGAAATAAAGAGAAAGAGTACAAAGAGAGGAATTTTACAACTGGGCCTCCGGGAGTGACATTACATATTGGTAGGTGTGTGATGTCCCCTGAGCCACAAAACCAGCAAGTTTTTATTAGGGATTTTAAAAGGGGAGGGGGTGTACGAACAGGGAGTAGGCCACAAAGATCACATGCTTCAAAGGGCAATAAAGATCACAAGGCAAAGGCAAGACTAGAATGACTTATAAGGGTCTATGTCCCACTGTGCACGTATTGTCTTGATAAACATCTTAACAGAAAACAGGGTTCAAGAGCAGAGAACCAGTCTGACCAAAATTTACCAGGCTGGAATTTCCCAATCCTAGTAAGCCTGAGGGTACTGCAGGAGACCTGGGCATATTTCAGTCCTTATCTCAACTGCATAAGACAGACACTCCCAGATGGCCATTTATAGACCTCCCCCTAGAAATGCATTCCTTCCTCAGGGTATTCCTTCCTGGGAAAAGAATTCAGCGATATATCTCTCACTTGCATGTCCGTTTATAGGCTCTCTGCAAGAAGAAAAATATGGCTCTATTCTGCGCAACCCCGCAGGCAGTCAGTCCTTATGGTTATCTTCCCTTTTTCCCTGAAAATCACTATTATTCTGTTCTTTTTCAAGGTGCACAGCTTTCATATTTTTCAAACACACATGTTTTACAATCAATTTGTACAGCAGTGGTCCTGAGGTAACGTACATTCTCAGCTTATGAAGATAACGGGATTAAGAGATTAAAGTAAAGACAAGCATAAGAAATTATAAGAGTATTATTAGGGAAGTGATAAATGTCCATGAAATCTTCCCAATTTATGTTCTTCCACGGTTCCAGCTGGTCCCCCCATTCAGGGTCCCTGACTTCCCACAACATCAGGGTCTCTGTTGAGAAGTCTGTTGTTAATCTGATGGGCTTTCCATTGTAGGTGACCTGGTATTTCTGTCTGATTTAACATTTTTTCCTTCATTTTGACCTTGGAGAATCTGATAATTATATGTCTTGGGGTAGATCTTCTCATGGAGTATCTAATAGGGTACCCTGGATTTCCTGAACTTGAATGTTGGCCTGTCTTGCTAGTTTGGAGAAGTTCTCCGGGATGATATCGTGAAGTGTGTTTTACAACTTGGTTCCATTCTCCCTATCTCTTTCAGGTACTCCAATCAGTCATAGATCCAGTGTTTTTACATAGTCCCATAGTTCTTGGAGCTTTTCTTCATTCCTTTTAATTCTTTTTTCTCTAATCTTGTCTGCCTGCCTTATTTCAGCAAGATAGTCTTCAAGCTCTGATATTTTCTCTTTTGTTTGTTTGATACAGCTATTGATAGTTGTGTTTGCATCATGAAGTTCTCCTGCTGTGTTTTTCAGCTCCATTGGGTCATTTAGGTTTCTCTCAAAACTGGTTATTCTAGTTAACATCTCCTGTAATCTTTTGTCATGGTTCTTAGCTTTTTTGTATTGGGTTAGAACATAATCCTTTAGCTCAGAGAAGGTTGCTATTACCTACTTTCCAAAGCCTACTTCTGTCATTTCATCCATCTCAATTTCAGTCCCATTCTATGCCCTTGCCGGAGAAGTGTAGTGATCATTTAGAGGAGAAGAGATATCCTGGCTTTTGGAATTTTTAGTGTTTTTGTGATGGTTTTTCCTCATCTTTGTGAATTTATCTACCTTTGACCTTTGAGGCTGTTGACCTTCGGATGGGGTTTTTGTGGGTTCTCTATTGTTGGTGTTATTGTTTTTGCTTTCTGTTTGTTTTTCTTCTAACAGTCAGGCCCCTCTTCTGCAGGTCTGCTGCAGTTTACTGAGGGTCCACTCCAGACCCTGTCTGTGTGGGTATTACAAGTGGAGGCTGCAGAACAGCAAAGATTGCTGCCTGCTCTTTCCTCTAGAAACTTCATCCCAGAGGGGCACCTATCTGATGCCTGCCACAACTCTCCTGTATGAGGTTTCTGGAAACCCCTTTTGGGAAGTCTCACCCACTCAGGAGGCATGGGATCAGGGACCTGTTTAAGGAAGTTTCTTAGTAAAGCTGTTGCACTGTGCTATGGAATCCTCCTTGTCCAGATTGCCCAGGCTCTTTAGAGCCAGCAAGCAGGAAAGATGAAGACCACTGAAACTGAATGGGTTTATGGAGTTTCTCATGCTGACATATTAGAATTCAAACTCCCCTAGTCTCCTTTTACTGATTATCAGTTCAGAAAATCAAACCCTTTCATTCTCTGTTGTCTGATTTCCCACATATGCTTACAGCAAATATATTTTGCGATGCACCTGCTATATTTTAATGCTTCTATAAAAATGTTATGTGTTATTATAAACTTTGATTTATTCTCCCCACTATATTTCCAATCATCTGTAAGAATTTCAAAGCACTGCTACATTGGTTATCCATGAATATACTCCATGAACCACTTTGTGTGATTCTGAAAACATAGGTTAAACATGGTTTCTAAGTAAATTGTAAGTGGGTCACAGTTAATTGTAAACTTTCTCCCATCATGAACTTCAGATTCTAATAAACAATATAACATTGAAAAAAATATGTTGTTACCAAAAAAGAAAAAAAACTCCTACAACTCTTCCTATTTGTCTACTTTCCCGTTAAGCTCTTAATTGGTGATGGAAGGGAGAGCAAACAAAAAGCTTTGAGAGACAACAGAGAAGTAACTGAAGGTGGTGTTTAGTGACAAGAAAAGGCTATTATATACACCAAATGGTGTTTACTGGAACACTTTCTGAAAAGTCTGTAAGTGGCAGTGTCAATCCCTTAGAAAGATCTGCAACAATGTGGCTTAAAAGAGAGACCAAACCATTAACCAAGAATGCCTGAAATCTTGACAGAATAAGTGAACCCTAAGCCTTCCAGCACTCCGATTATATGCTATATATTTCTGTTGACTTTGGAGTTACTTCCCTGAGTAAGTGGCCCTTTTGGGGTATCATCACTGAAATAGCATCAGCTGTAACATACTTGTTGTTTTTCTCATGATATGATGAAGTTACTGTAGAAGAAAAAGAGATGAGTAGAAAAGCCTTTTTATTCAATTTGCAATTATATAGATGCATATGCATGTAAATGTATAATAGTTTCCATAGATTAGCATAGATCATAATTATTGACCATAAAGTAAATTAGGTATAGTGCTTACTGTTACATTTTTAAAGATTCTAGCACTAATTATGCTCTGGTAATTTCACATTTCAAATGTTTCTGTCTTTTTTTTCTGAGTATTTTACCTCCTCCTTTCCTCTATATTCTCTGGCAGCAGCATCCTTCTCTCAACTTCTTCCAGTTTTACTATAATAATGTCTTATAAATACAGATGATCTGAAATAATACAAGGGTTAGCACAACATTTTACAACCAATTTGTGATATGGGCTGTTGTCACTGTTGTGAGAACATGGAAGAGATTATGAATTAGTCAACAAAAAGTACTAAACATAAATAAATGAGGTAGTATTTTCCATTCATAAAAATTACCTTGAGTCTGATAAAATAAGAATCTTTATTAAACATTGTGTTTACTTGTAAGGAAATCACTATACCTGGTGGAGGTGACTCTGAGCCCTGATGTCCAATTTGCTGAATTCAAATCCCGATTTTACTACTTATGAACTGTTTGAATTAAGGAACTTATTCACATGTTTATATTTTGATTTTCTCAATGATTATATTTGGGTTAAAAATAGTATCTACTTTAAATATTATAAATGGATTAAATAATTCACATGAAAGTGCTGAGAATAATGCCTGGCACATGGTGAGTACTCAATAAACATTAGTTTTAATATAGTCATTCAATATACTGATACTACTATTGCCATTATTTTACCATCTCTTTGCCATTTTTTAACTAAATTTATTCACTGAATGCTTCCCATTTTCTTCTGTTTTTTAGGTTCAAACATCATATGTAGATATATGTCTTGTATCTCAATATAGCAGAGAATGTACTTCCAGTCTCTCTATAAAATATCTGTTTCTATAGCTAAATACTCTCAGCTGGGTTTTTTATTGTACCAACTCCCTGTCACAGTGTAGACTTTCAAATTTTTTTAACTCATTAATGACTTCATGATATGATTAACCACTGAATTGCAATATCATTTTTCTCATTTTTTTAATCTAATAAATTTGGCTTGATGTTTCCTAACTATGCTTATTATCCAACTAGATTATAACTCTTTGAGAATAAGGACTCTGTTTTATGCTTCCCTCTATTATCTGAAAGATGTGTTGATTTAATGAAAATAGAGTACATAAGTAACAATATAGCTGAGTTCTATAAAACTCACCAGTGACTAAATCAGGGCTCATAACATAATGAGATTGGGGTTCCTTAATGAAGCCTCACTTAGATTGGTTTGGTTGCTTCTTCCTGTTTCCTAAGTGACATATAAAGACTTGTGATCCTCCAGTTTGACCTTGACATAAAATGGTATTCTTGGAGAGGACTTTACTAAATCTCTCTTGATGTAAGAGACACGGATTGTATTCCTATAACAGTGAAAGAGATATTTTTATTTTGGATTTTGCTTTTGAGACATGGATGCATTAGCATTTTCTTCATTATTCAGTTTAGGTCCCAAGCTAATATAGCACAAAGAAATAACTCTTCATACTTACATATTAGAATAATTATGTGGTCTGAAAAAAAATATGGACTTTCTGGCAGAAATGTAGTACAGAATAAACACAGACCAATGAGTCAATAAAGATATATTAAAATGATTAAGTATGATAGCTATACCATTACCTCCAGGATCTACGTTTGGATCGACTTCATTGATTTTACTTGCAATCCCATCCAAATTGCCTTCACTCTGTGTTCTTTCTTGCAATGGCTTGTTAATGTTTTGAGTTCCACTTTACAGAGACTATATTTGTCTGAGTTGGAGATATGTATATAGAAAAACATTTTACAAGTGAAAGTAAAGACTACCTTAGAATGTTATTTAGCTGGAACTTATCAGATTAATTACTCTTTTTGTAAAATAAGATTTTGTTTAATCCAAGGGAATTTTGGAGTTTATTTAAACTTTTTTGGGTATTATAAGGAGTAAAAAGGACTTAACATTTTTACTAATGAAAGATATCAATATCTTACTTTATGAGAACTTAATCACTTGGAATTCATTATAAGAAAGGTAATACTACCTTATTTAATTCTGACAATACTCTCTTGTAGGAAATATTATATTACTTTAGAAGTATAGATCAAGGTCTCAAAGTAAATGCCTCGTTCACAATGATCAATCTAATAAGTAACACCATCTGTATCTGCATTCAGATATTCTGACTTTTTAAAATTCATCATCCTGCTTTCATACTATATTCTCTGTACAATAAAATGTCACAATTATGTGTGCATGCTAATTTGTCTGGCCCTTAAAATATACAGAATCTAATCGTAATGACTTAATATTATAATTGCATTTTACAAATCCCATACTATCTTTGATTAATACTAGTAAAGAATCCATAATATTTGATTCAAAAAGATATTTTTTGAAAGAGGATACAGATGTGAAATCATTTGACATACATGTAATTTGCATATTCTGAATGACAGTTTTACCCTGAAATCCTTAGTTACAGTTGAATTTTAAGTTGGACCATATGTCACCAAATGAATAATTTGCCTTGGAATTTGACTTGTAATAATGCCTAGAACTTCAACTTTGACCTTATTGTCATTAGATATTAATGCTCTAGACCAAAGAATAGCAAAGTTTATGCTAGCTTTTATTGAGATTTTATTTACAAGGATAGTCACTAAAATTCATTAGGTTCATAAGTGGAACTTTGTATCCTTAATATTTTCACTCCTTAAATGAATTGCTTTAATATATGAAATTGAATTCATATTGAGAATATATTACATAGATTTTTCTGTTACTTTCTTCACACTTTTTCTTGTGTCTCCTACTTAGGTATTAGAGTAATTTGGATTTTGAGTGTAAAAATCCATATTTTAAAAGGGCACCATCTAAAATATAAAACCAGTTATTGAAAGATACACCAGTCTTATATATGACATTTGAATTTATATGCAGTAGACTTAACAAATCTGTATAAAAGCCTCTTCAAAAATAAAAGTGACCATGATCACTTTTATTTATTCCACCATGTTTTACACCATATGGTCCATGTTTATGAGCTAACACTGAATATTCCTTACATCTCCCTGTTCAGAATACGGTGCAGGAAAAGGTATCTGTATGCAACACCGAGCAGTATCAAAAGGCAATGGTCGTGCTTAAAATGCACTATAAAGGTCACTACTTGAAAAAGGGATAAATGTTGTATCCCAAGGCATACTTCCTTTGTTATCTCCCGAAACGCTCTCAAATGTGGTAACTCTGTAAGATTTATAGCATACATAACACCATCTTTCATGGGGCAAAGTTCATTTTGCTAAAGCATTCAGCATTTCATGATTCTTCCTTGGAAATCTGGCTTGCAACAAGAAGTCCATGGGTAATCTGAAATAATCCACAGAGGCTGCAAAAATTTCACTGCGCATTCTATAAAATACACTTCATAGAAATCATTTCATTGAGAACACCTAATTAGGCATTACATCTCGATGCTGTACATCAGAGATGGGAGTCATATCAACTGACCATTTCATTTATTGAGTTTGACAATCTAAATTCTCAACTAAAATGATAAATGACTTCCTTGTAGCCAAATGATACTTCACCTTGCAATTTTCCTTTTCCTTTTCAATGTTGTTCTAGCATAAAGACACAGACTATTGTTCATAAATATTGTAAATGTCTACCATTTGCTTTGTTCAACTTAAATGGTTATTTTTATGTAATTAGCATCTTGTATCTATTATTACTGGCAATTATATGATATTTAAAACATACAATTTAGGACAATACACACTAGAATGCCTTAGACTCTACCACCCTGTCATGTGTTTCTGAGAAGAAGCTACAGCCTTTGTCACTGTTTCTTTCAGCAAATATTTGCTGAAGTCCTTTTTTGTGCTGTGCACTTTACTGGGTGTTTTAACTGCTGACTCAGCTCTGCTTGTTTGATACAAGAAATGCATCTCCGTTCATCATTTTTGCTTCTCTGTCTGTACATTGTCATTTAAAATCTAGTTTAAGAACTCCAGAGATGTGATTTGGAAGTTTCAGTGAAGATCCTTATAAACAAAGATCATGATTATTTGAAAAGAATGACTAGAACATGCTATTTTTCACGTGATATATTTTAATCTGCAAAGCACATCTGGACAGAACGCTTCTGGCAAAAAATAATAAAATAGCAACATAGTAGATAAGGGAAAGTCTGATCTAAAAGAAAACCAGTCAAGGCTATATATATGGGCAAGCAGGCAAATAAAAGCAAGGGAAATCACTGTTTACAATGAGCAGGTGCTGGTAGAAGCTGAGCTATAAAAGAATGAAAAAGGAAGAAAATAAGAGTCATGCTCTGAAGGTCTTGAAGTCAAGGCTACAGCTGGCCTGGTGACCCAAAACACAACAGTGCCCACCCCACAGGCACAACATATCTGGCTCAAGGCTGAAGTCACAAATACAGTACTGAGTAACCCTCTGTCTGGGAACTTTAAAGCCAAGCAAGGTCATGGAAAAGTCAGACTGTTCTTTTTCTTGACAGCCAGTGCATAGAGCAGGGTACAAATTTAATTTGTGCACAGCTGTGGAATCCACTGAATGTTCCTGCACAGAACAATCTGCCTGTGATGGAGATGATCTGCTGGAAGCTCTACAAAGCAAGAATTACAGACATCAGGCAGGTTTGTTCATGAAAGCAAGGCTTACTACAATTATGTCCTAATAAGCAGTACAAAGTACATGTTGCTCTAATGGCGTGGGGGGGAGGTACCAAATTCATGCTGTTTCAACTATGTAATTGTCAAGTAAGACTGAGTCACTGCCAAAAAGCAATTCCACATTTGTGAGATTGGTGCACTGCCCTCCTATAAATCATTCAGCAAGACAGGTGCTTAGCCTTCAGTTGTCCTTTCTCTATCTGGGAAGTGTCTGGAATTTTGGAAGAATCAAATGGGAGACAGAAGAATGAATAATGAACGAGTTTCTTTGGATTTACAATTTTACTGTTAAAAGTTCTTCACTTCACAATAAGAACATAAATTATAATAGCAAATTTATATATAAATCATATTATGTGCTAGACGTGGTTTAAAAAACCTTACAAATAATAACTGCTTTAATTTTTGTAACAACCCTAGGAGGCCAATACCAATAGAGAAATTAGTAATCAGCGAATGTGGGATTTGAACCCTTGGAATTTGGCTACAAACTTTGTGGTCTTTAACACTATTCTGTACTAACACTCTGGGAATAGAGAAATAGAAATAGATGAGTGATAGTAGTATGGGAGAATTAGTTAGGACTCTTAATTGCAAGCAAGAGAAGGAAACTGGCTAAGAGAAAGGGGTGGTTATGAGAGGGTGAACACAGAATCAACAGTGGGGAGGGGTGCAGGAGAACTTGGAAAGGACAAAAATTAGCAAGTGGGGAACATGATGATTGTTTCACAGCTTAATGAACTCGGTCTGTCTGCAGCTACTATTGCTGCCTCTGAGATAATTAACTAACTTTAAACCCAGAATGTGAACCCCTACCTCAAGATATAAAATCTTAAAATTGTCAGAGTTTAGGCCATGTAGCTGCCCTCTGGTTAGAGGGCCTTAAAGATGATCTATATCCTTTTTTATTTCATTTGAGAAGTAGATTTTGGAATTATATTTCTCCAAAAATTAATAGGGCAGAACTTTCTGAAATAGAAAACAGAAAGTCATAACAAATTCACCCATACTGCTATCACTTGTCCTGCACAATGGACAAGTAAACACACCTGCAGTTTCACTCTCTTTAAGAACTGTGCACAAAGATGGCTGGTGTATTGGAGCCACTTTGCATGGAGTAATTGTGGAAAAAGAATGAATTTTCAAGTCAAGCGCACTCCATGGATGAGATATTTATCTATCTGAACTTGGTTTTCTCATTTATTGAACAGAGTTAGTAATTATTCCTATTGCATAGAGTTGCTGTGGGGATAAATTAAACAATGTGTGAAGCATCTATGTTAGTAGGCTCTCAGTAAATGTTACTCCCTTTCTTCCTAGATTCACTTACTGAGTCCTCATACACTAACAGAATTTAATTTGCTACCTTTTATTGTATGTTCTTTATGCTCTCTGCACTTCTGCTAAGCTTTTCAAATACTGTTTCTTGCTTTAATCTTGCAAAAATCCTGTAAAAATGGATTCTATCATCTTCATTTATGGATGAAAATGCCAAAGTTTAAAAAGGTTAGTTGATTTCTCCAGTGTCACACTGCTTGTAAGTAACAATGCTGAAATGCAAACCTAAATCTATCTCTACAATCTTTCTTCTTAACCTCCCACCACACCATCCTAGACTTTTTTAAAAAGTATAGTTTGTGATATTGTAGCACAAGGATATTTTTGCATTTATTTGCTATATCTCTCAAATACCTATATAACTTTTGTTATTTCACTTAAAATATTATTTACTTTTTACTATAATCAATGAAATTGAAAAACTAAGTAAATTTTAAAATCAAAATATATAGACATAAAACTCAATTTATAATACATATGTAAACAGGTTATGTTTTAAAATAATTAGCAGACAAAATTAATATTTTTCAATAATACCATTAACACAAAAATGAAGAAAATTTAATCACAAGGTATTTAAATGGAATATTCCCATTAAGTTATTCTTAAAAAGGAATTGTTTTGAGATATGAAAATACTTTGAACATATTTCTTTAGCTGCTGATAGCTATTTCTGATTTTAAACCAATCTGTTAAATTTAATTATAAGCTAACTTCAAATATTTTCCTCTGACTCCATCTTAAAATAATGACCCATTCATGTTGAAACTTGAGAATAAAAATAAAGTGAGACAATGGGGTACAACAGGCCTTGCAGACATAGGGCAGTTTTCTCTCTTCCCTCTCAGTTTCAGGCTGACTTTATGGGAAGTGGCTACAGGATGGAAATATGGAAAGAAACTCCTGAATGCCCAAAGTGTTTGCTGAGAAATCACTAACTCTTGTGGTCTTGGTGGCAAGTGTGAGGGCAATGTTAAGTACAGAGAGATTATCAGGCGTCTGTTGTGTCCTGTTTTGTTACGTTAGTCACAAAGAGTAAAGAGGGTTGGGTCTAGCCCTATAAAAACTGGGTCCTCACTTGCACCCTTTAGGCTGTAATAGAGAGAGACAGATTTTGTCCTGAGGTCGGAGAATGTTTTCCATAATCTTAGAAGATGTGGTCATGTGATTCTTTTTTGTACTCCCAGGCAAAGGGCCTCTCTACATCTAAGAGCTAAACTCTTGACCAATTCCCATTGTCACAGCCCCCCATCCAGAGTTAATTGCATTTTAGGTGAGGAGGACAGAACAACAGAATCACTGTGATGGATGTCTGAGTCAGAATTGAGAGGCCCTGTTTATATTCTTCCTGACCAACACCAGTAGGAGTCCTGGGTCAAAACTACATCTTCAGATGAAACACCCAGGACATGTCTGACCTCTTTGGAAGAATTTGACCTCCATTCCTAATTTATTACTGAAATGTTTGTATTTCTTCAATAAATAATGGGTATATTGTGAATTTTTAATATGTACTTTATACAGTTATGCACCACATAAGGATGTTTCAGTCAAGACCATACAACAGCAGTCTCATAATATTTTAAGAGCTAAAAATTCCTGTCACCTAGTGACATCCTGTCACTTAGCTGTTGTAGCATCATAGCACAACGCCTTACTCACATGCTTGTAGTGATACTGGTATAAATAAACCAACTGTGCTGCCAGTTGTATGAAGTATGGCACATACAATTATGTAGACTACATAATACTTGATAATAAATGACTGTTACTGGTTTATATATTTACTATACTATGTTTGTATTGTTACATTAGAGTTTACTCCTTCTACTTTAAAAAAAAAAAAAAGTCAAGTGTAAAATAGACTTAGGAAGGTTCTTCAGGGGATATTCCAGAAGAAGACACTGTGATCATAGGAGATAACTGTTCCATGTATGTTATTGCTCCTGAAGACCTTCCAGTGAGATAAGATGTGGAGGTGGAAGATAGCGATATTGATGACCCTGAGCAGTTGTAGGCCTAGGCCAGTGTGTATGTGTCTTATTTTTTAATAAAAAAGTTCAAGAAGTAAAAGGTAAGATTAAAATATGAAAAGGAAAAAAGCTTGTATGTTAAGAATAAAAGAAAGAAAACATTTTTTTGGAGAGCTGTACATAAAAAAGTTTTATAAAAGTGAAAACAAACAAAAGTTTATGAAGAAAAGAAGTTCATAAACCTTAGTTTATGAAGCTAAGGTTAACTTATCATTGCAGAAATAAAAATCTTTTAAGTAAACTTAGTGTAGGTTCAGTGTACAATGTTTCTAAATTCTACAATACTATAATGTCCTAGGGCTTCGCATTCATTCAGTACTCACTAAGTGACTCATCCAGTGTCACTTCCAGTCCTGCAAGCTACATTCACGGTAAATGTCCTATACAAGTGCATCATTTTTCAAATCTTTTATATCATTTATTAACCATGCATTTCCTATGTTTATATATATTTAAATGTACAAGTATTATCGTGTCCCAATTGCCTACAGTATTCAGTAGAGTAATGTACTGTACAGGTTTATAGGGTTTATAGCTTAGGAGTCATATACCATATAGCGTATGTGTGTAGTAGGCTATACCATCTAGGTTTGTGTGAGCACACTCTGTGATGTTCACACAATGACAAAATCACCTAAGAATGCATTTCTCAGAGTGTATCCCCACTGTAAGGGACACCTGACTGAATTAGAAACACTATTGCAATTATTAATTACTTTGATTTATAATACCTTCAATTCAATCTCCCCAAATGAATAAAGAATTAATAACAAACATACAGAACACACACAGTAGTGTTAGATGCATTTCCAAGTGAGTGCATAAACCTAAAATCTCTTCCTTAAATGTAGATTCTCTTTGGTTTTTCACTAAAGAACAAGGGTTCTTTGGTAACTTGAAATCTGGAATCAATTTAACAAAACAGCTTTCCTTTACCAGGTATGGTCATGGCTATTCTGGCCTTGTATTCTGAATCTTAACATTTTTTAAGAGAACACTAAGATTTCTATCTTATTTATGTTAGAATAGACTCAACATCTAGTCAGCTGAGGCAAAGGTTCAACTTGCATAAGTGATTGAAAGTGCTGATTTCAGCCTAAACCTTTAGAAATAAATGCTGAGTTCCTACTTGCTTTATATGGTCGTTGCCTGTCACCCTGTAAGCCAAGTGCAACTGAGTTGAAGCTGACAATCACTCTAATAACTGTTTTGATGTTGCCTTATTGTTAAACTGATAGTGATGGGCCAGGCAGAAGAGGACACATTCCATCTGCTACAGAGGAACCGTGCTGTGCAGCCCAAGTCCCTCATCACCTTTGCAGCTGTTTCTCTCATGGATTTGCCAATTTTATATAGGCCCCAAAAGATAAAGAGCAGAACATTCTATATCATTCCATACCTTTGTTATGGGAAGCAAGGATAGTAGGGACACAGGAAGTCGAAAAATAGATGCATTATTTTTCCAGAAAATATTTTGTCACAATAACTTTGTTAAGGCTTTATAAGGACAAGCCAATTATTGGTTCAGAAATTGAGAGAATGAACATATTTTGATCATAAACAAAACTTCTTAAACAGTTTCTTGAACATTGAAAACTTCCCACAACTCCTGGTTAAAGGTTAGACATAAAAAATATTTCCTTCTTTTTCTTTTAGAATCACATCTTTCAGAAGAAGCATTCTCATGTCTATTAATTTAAAAATTTAGAATTTAAGTTTAAAATTCCATGGAATATAGGCTAAATCAATGGATGATCATGCGGTCACTCCTTTTTACAGTAGGTAATTACATAGCCATTTGTAAAATCTTGAATTTATCAGCTTTTTAACTAAAGTATCAGCCTGAAGATTGGAATGCATGTGTTTTCACTCCTAATAGAGAAGCTTTGGCAATATTGACTTTTCAAGAAAGACCCACATTATCAGGATGGCTTATAACTTCCATTATATGAAAACGTTTTCAGTTATTCATTCAGATAGTTGTATTGGTGGTACTATAATATAAGTGAATATGTAGTTATAATACCATGAGCTATAGTCAGGACACCTACCTACTGGATGTGTGTGTTAATAAACAGGCCTTGCTCTAGTAATGTATTTATCTATGTAGTGTGTTTGTGTGTGTGTGTGTGTGTGCATATGTGTGTTTGTACATTAAAATGTTCTGGCTGATTAGACTTTATAAAATAAATAATAACCTGTAAGGCAGCCAGATACCAAATGAAAAATAGTTTGCATAGGAAACTGAGAACCTAATTTACACAAGATTTTTTTTTTTTTTTTTTTTTTTTTTTTTGACATTGGCCTTATATTCAGTTTTAGGCAAGATACCTACTTTCAGGACCTTGATTTCTTAATTTCCTAATATTAAAATGTAAGTAATAATACAACCTTCCAGAACTCCCTAAACCTTTTCCAGTGTTCATTTGTCACAATTTATCACTGCTCAATATGTTTTCACTTGAGTCTGTTTTTGTCCTCAAATTTAAAATTTTCGAGGGAATATCTAATTGATCATACATTTTAAATGCCAGGGGTTGGGAGAGATGTCATTCTCCTTAGTAGCCTTTTGTAAAGGAAAGAGAGAAAGCTTTGTCTTTCCCCTGTCTTTTGTGACGATTACTTTGCAAATAACCAGAAACCTTTGTGATAAAACTAATACAATTGTTCTGGTAAATGCCAAAGTTGAGTTTCAAAGTGGTCAAAATATTTAATAACAGTAAGCAGATAATGTGTAACAGGAAAAGACTAGCATCAAGGTTTTCTGATTCTTGAAGCAATGGTAATTTTACAAAATTAAACTATCTTTGGAGTTTGGCTGAAATAAACAAACTTTAGGAATGGTTAATAGACTTTCCCATGATGCAGGTACAAAAAGGCTACTTCCTACAACTGTGATCGTGCTTTGAAATGTAAATAGCTTTAACTCTGAGACTTAGTTTCTCTATCTCTAACATAGAAATTCAAAGGCCTATTTGCCAACTTAGCAAGTTGTTGAAAACATATGGCATATTACTCTGTATCAATACATACAATATTTTTAGCATTTGTACAATAATGTTAATGGAAATGATTATGTGAAGATATTTAGTCAATATTCAGTTTGGCGGGACTTATTTTTTTAAAATATTGAAAAGTCTCGATATTTAAACTGCCTTCAAGCCCCTTATGTGCTTCCCTGCTTCCTCCTCAACATTCCCCAGAAGAATTCATCATTGTAAGGAGAAAGAGTTAGTGAGCAGGGGTCCTGTATAATCCTTCTTCAGTGCTATTATCAGTGTTTGTTTTAATTGGTACATATCCAATGAACTTGTGAAATATTTTAAATATTACCCCTATTTATTCTGCCATACACACACACGTATACACACACATACACCTATGTATGACCATATATCATATTACATGTATGCTATATAATACAGACACAAATACATATAACATATAGTACTTCTAATGGCAAAAATCACAATTACTTTTGCACCAACCATATATATATGTGTATATATATAATTATATATTATTTATCATTGTAAACCCATAATATAGATAATGGTGCATGAAAATCATTGTATTTGAGGAGCAATTGGTTTAAAAATTCTGTTTATCTTTGAATGAATTACAAGGTGTTGACTATTGTATTGATCCAGACAGTTATATAATTGCCCCTGTTGTTTCCATTCTCCCACGATAAAAACTAGCATTAAACTACAAGCTTTGAGGAGAAATATGAAGATTTTAACTTGCAAGAAGTAATGATCCATAAACAACATTCTTTTAATTCACAGTCATATCTTCCTGTTTTAAGATTAATTTTATAAAGTTAATCACGGCAAATTAAAGAACACTTTCCATTAGTGACCACAGATTTTTTTTGTTATAAGTAGTAAACGGCATCACTGATTATGCTCATGACAACATACTAGCTTAATCTGAGAGGGCAGGAGCAGAAAGAGAACCCCTTGCTTATCCTGAGACTTTCGTTTGTATTTGTGATGCAGACGAGTGAATCTCTACAACTAGTTGTCTCCAGTTTCCTTGAACAAATTTACCAATAAGAGAAATAGGCAGCTACTTTTATTGCTTTGTTTTATGGAAAGGGGTAACACATACACCTTTCCATTTAGTAATAAAATCTAAATTTCCAACTAGATTACCAAAACATTTGCTGTTAAAAAATAGTTATCTTTCAGAAGAAAATAAGTATCTTTTCTGAATACTCCAGTCCTTGGAAATTTTAAGGAGGATGTCAGTAGCAATCATTTATCACCATTTGAGTTGTATTCTTAATAAAATCATAACTCTTGTTAAGTAAGTTTTCATTATGGACCTTGGCCAATATGGCAATCTACTGGGAAGCAAATACTCAATAGATCGGTTACTCTAGTCCTGATACTAAATGTTTATAACTTCCTTACATTTCAGGTGATAATTACTTGGTATTTGTTTCTTATGGTGCTAGGCATTGTGGATACAGGTGTTAAAAAGATGGTGGACTAGAAACCTCTAAGCTCTTGTTTTCTCCAAAGAAACAAGAAACAATTAGAGACTGGCTGATGTAACTTTTTAGAAGTTCTGGAAATCAATCAGTGATTTCAGTGGCCAAGTGAAATCCAATCAAGAAAGGGTCACACTCTGGTGAGAAATCATGTGGAATTTTGCTCATTCATACCTCTCTCCCTCCTTATGTGTCATGGAGTAGATTAAAAGCATTGGGCTGGTCCTTGAAGTCCTTTCATAAGCCTTACAGAGCAAAGTGAAACTAATTTACAGTGTAATAACTTGTTTGTATGCTTTTTGATTAGTTCTCTGTGTCTTAAAATTCTTAATTTACAAGGGATTTTTGTTGCTTGTTTTGTTTTATTTTGCTTAAGAACTTTCAATATATCATTCTACTTCCTTCTGACTTGGAGGTTTTCAGCTAAGAACTTACTAATAATCTTTTCTAGGACTTTTCTATGTAATGAGTCATTTTTCTCTTGCTGCTTTAACAGTTTTTCATTCAGACTGATGAGGTTTCAGATGGATATGAGGAACTTATTGGGAACTCTGAACCTGACAGTGATGGTTGAGGGCATCTGGTGGAAGAAATTTCCAAGCAACAAAGTGTTCAATTTTTGACCTGGCTGCTTCTAACAGCATATGCTCATATGCATGAGGAAAGAAATGATCTAAAAGTAGAACTTGTATTTAAAAGAGACGCAGAACATAACGTTTGGAAAATCTGTACCCTGACCATGTAGTAGCGAAGAAAAACCCATTTTTGGGGAAGAATTCAAGCCTGATGCAGAAACTTGCATAAGTAAAGAGGAGCTGAAGTTAGTAGCTAATACAATGGGGAAAATTTCTCAATGACATTTTAAAGAGCTTTGTGGCAGCCCTTCCCATTACAGACCCAGAGGCCTAGGGAGGGAAGAATGGTTTCATGGGCAGGGCCCAGGTCCCTGCTGCCCTGTGAAACCCAGGGACAATGCCCCGGGCATCTTAGTGGCTCCAGCTGTAGCTGTAGCTGTGGCTAAACGGGTTCCAGATATGTCTCAGATAGTTCAGGCTGTAAGCCTTGGCAGCCTCTCTGTGGTGTTAATCCTGCACATTTGCAGAGGGTGAGAGTTGAAGTTTTGGATCCTCTGCCTAGATTCAGAGCATGTATAGAAAAGCCTGAAAGTCCAGATAGAAGTCTGCTGCAGGAGTGGAGCCCTCATGGAAAATCTGTACTAGGGCAGAGTAGAGGGGAAATATGGGGTTGGAGTCCCCACACACAGTCCCTACTAGGGCACTGCCTACTGGAGTTGAGAAGAATGCCACTATTCTCCAGACCCCAGAATGGTATATCCACTGACAACTTACACTGTGTGCCTGGAAAAGCCACAGGCACTCAACACCAGCCTGTGAAAGCAGCCACAAGGTCTGTGCCCTGCAGAGCCACAGGAGTGAATCTGCCCAAGGCCTTGGGAGCCCACTCCTTGCATCAGTGTTGCCTGGATGTGAGACATGGAGTCAAAGGAGATACTTTTGGAATTTTAATATTTATGACTACCCTGCTGTGTTTCAAAATTGCATAGGAACTATAACCCCTCTCTTTTGGATGATTTCTCCTCTTTGGAACAGGCCTATTTACCTAATGCCTGTTCCCCCATTGTATATTGGAAGTAAATAATTTGTTCTTGATTTTACGGGCTCATAAGCAGAAAGGACTTGCCTTGTATCAGATGAGACTTTAGACTGTGGGATTTTAAGTTAATGCTGAAGTGAGTTAAGACTTGGGACTGTTGAGAAGGGGTGAATGTATTTTGCAAAATGAGAAGGATGTGATATTTGGGAGCAGCTGGGAGGAATGATATAGTTTGCATTCTCGTCCTTGCCCAAATCTAATATAGAATTATATTCTCCAATGTTGGAGGATGGGCCTGGTGGGAGGTAATTCGATCATGGGGGCAGTTTTCCCCTAGCTATTCTCATGATAGAGAGTGAGTTCTAACAATATCTGGCTGTTTAAAAGTGTATAGCACCTCCCCTTTTATTCTTTCTGCTCCAGACATCTAAGATATGCCTGCTTCTATTTCCATTAATGATTGAAAATTTCCTGTACAGTCATGCTTCCTGTACATCCTGAAGAACTGTGAACCAATTAAACTTCTTTTCTTTATAAATTACCCACTCTCAGGTATTTCTTCATAACAATAAGAGAATGAGCTAATACAATCCTCATGGAATTGATAAAAGAATATTTGTAGAATACATACAAGAGGAAAAGAGAAATGAATTCAAATATGTCCATACAATAAATCGACTAAATACAAGGAAAGTCAATAAAAGCGAAAATGAAAGACAGAAATTCTATAAGACAGAAGAAAACCCAATTAAAAAACAGCAAAGTGAAATATTTCTCTTTCAGTAACTATTTAAAAATAAAGGGATTAAATTCCACATTTAAAAAAATATATTGGCAGAATATGTTTTTGAAAAACAAGATCCAACTATATCTATCTGTAGTACAGAACTCATTTTGTATCTAAAAACACACAGTGGAAAATGAAAATATGGAAACCGACATTTCATACTAATAAATAATTAAAAGAAGAACAAAGTTTGTGGACTGACATTATCTGACTTCAAAAATTATTGTAAATATATGTGATTAAATTAGGATAAAACTGGTGAAAGAATAGACAAACAGTTAAATGAAACAGTGGAGAAACCAGAAATGAACCACCTAGCTATAGTCAACTACTATTTGACAAAGAAGCAAAGGAAATTCGACTAAGACATAGTCATTGCAATATATGCTGCCCGACCAACTAGACATTATTACATGAATAGAAAAAGATAATCGAGACACAGACCTTATATACCTGACCAAAATTAATTTAAAAGGAATCATAGACCTCAATGTAAAACACACAAATATGAAATTACTAGAAAGTGGTACAGAAGAAAATTTAGATGACCTTGAGTTTGGTGATTACTTTTAAATATAACACTAAAGGCACAATTAATAAAACTTGATAAACTGGACTTTATTAAACTTACATTTTTTGCAAAAGACATTATCAAGAGAATGAAATGACAAGCCACAGTCATATCTGATAATGACTGCTATCCAAACTATACATAGAGCACTTAAAAATAAGAGAACAAATGACACAATTTAAAAATGAGATACGGCTGGGTGTGGTGGGTCACATCTGTAATCCCAGCACTTTGGGAGGCCAAGGCCAGCAGATCATGAGGTCAGGAGTTCAAGACCAGCCTAACCAACATGGTGAAACCCCATCTCTACTAAAAATATTAAAAATTAGCTGGGTGTGGTGGCAGATGCCTGTAATCCCAGCTACTCAGGAGGCTGAGGCAGGAGAATTGCTTTGAACCCAGGAGGCAGAGGTTGCAGTGAGCCGAGATTGCACCACTGCACTCTAGCCCAGGCAACAGAGTGAGACTCTGTCTTAAAAAAAAAAAAATGGCAAATGAAAAAAGAGGCCCACATTCTATATCATTAGAGAAATGCAAATTAAGATAACAATGATATAAAACTACATTCATATTAGAATGACAGAAATCCAAAACACTGATAATATAAAATGCTGACAAGAACGTGGAGCAACTCGAACTCAGAATGCTACAGCCACTTTGGAAGACAGTTTTGCCATTTCTTGTAAAACTAAACATGCTCTTACCATATGACCCAGCAATTGTACCTTTTAATATCAACCCAAAGTAGTTAAAAACTTATGTGCACACATGCAAAAAAAAAAAATTGCATATGGATGTTAGTAGTAGCTTTATTTATAATTTCCAAAACTTAGAAGTAATCTAGATGTCCATCTATAAGTGAATGGATAAATTGTGATACATCTAGACAATGAAATATTTTTCAGTGCTAAAAAAATGAACAAGCCGTGAAAGGTCATGGAAGAAACTTAAGTGCATATTACTAAGTGAAAGAAGACCAACTTAAAAAGGGTTGCAAACTATATGATCCCAGCTACATAACCACTGTAAAAACAACAGTGATTGCCAGAAGCTAGGAAGGAAGGAGGAACTAACAGGCAGAGTGCAGAGTATTTTTAGGATGGAGAAATTATTCTATATGATGCTACGATAACGGATATACCATTAGGCACTCAAATATAAAACTTTATGTAGAATACTTTTTAAAATATAATTTGATAATGAAGAAACTTCAGAGCAATAGGGTTAACACATCATCTATCGAGATATAGAATAGAAAATATTCAAAGTCCTTTAATAAAAAGTCAAAATCTGCTAGAAAGATTAGAAATATTTGAGAGAAAGTCAAAGCAGAGAAAAAGAATGAGAAATAAAACTCCCTACATTTGGTCAACTCATTTGCTTCTTTATGTTCTAATCGTGGAAGACATTCTGAGTGTCAAGTATCATAACCGCTGTAGGGCTGCTATAGAAATGAATATTGTGCCATTATTGCAGATTCTGGAAGGTGAGCAACTTAGCCAAATGCTGGGTAAAGATGCATGGCTTAGGCCAGTGCTTGTTAAAATAAGGTCACATCATCAGTACTGAAACACAAGTAGTGAATGACAGAGATTAAAAATAAAAGTTTAGAAACTAGTATAGTATTTTGAAACTGATGTGACTTTTGAGTATTCTATCATTTTTCTGGTCATTCATTTCCATTGCACTTCACAAAATTAATCAGGTAAAAAACAGAATTTTTAAAAAAAATACCTACATGCTTCATCACAGATTGTTTGAAATCTTCCGGATTAGAGTTCAATCTGCACCCCTGGGGAAATCCAGGTGACTTGAGGTAGGTGGGGAAAGGAGGGAGATTCAGATGTGAATGGCAGATGCTAGCATAGGGTACATGGCCAAGTATAGCAAAAGGTGGATCTGCAGAACCTGGGAAGGTCTCAGAAGGCATCTCAGGAACCAGATGCTAGGACTCCTCCTCCAAAAATCGTGAAGTGATATGAATAGTAGATTGTTGTGGTCTTCTCAGTATGTTTAGAAACACAAAAAAATAAAGGTTAGTGTGGAATACCTGGCTTTAGTTATCTGGCTTATATGTGGATAGAACTTCCCTAGAGCAACACCTCTCTGACCTCTCAACCTCTTCACTTTCTCTAATCCAGTTAAGAAGAGATGTCTTTTTGGGTTTGAAAGGAGGACCTGGGCATGCCACTTCATCTCTGTTTGGAGAACCACTTTATCTTCAAGAAACACATTGCGCACAATTTCCTTTTGCTGTGACTTCAAATGTACCATTTCTTCAATGGCAAAACTTGTGATCTATACTCCGTCTAGTTGAACGAGTAAGTCTATCTTACGGATAAAGTACTGTCAGGTCAACTTAGGCAAAAAAATCAAAGTCACATTTTCCAGTACTATCAGTGTTAGCAATAATAAAGGTGATTATTTGTATCTCAGTTTGTAAGACTCTTCTTTTATCTTTCAACTGATCCTAAAGAAAAGTCTGTAAGTAGTTCATGGAACATAAAAGTTTGGAAACCACTACCTTAAAATGAACCATAAATGTCTATGGCTCCTTTCAATTCACTTAGGTTTCTACTGTTCAGAAAGGTGTATCTAATTTTCATAACTTCGTTCTTTTACAAATGGTTAGTCTTGTATACTGTATTTGCCCACCTAGTTATCTGTCACATAGAACTAATCAAATTCCAGCTTTATAAAATTTCAATTTTGTGGCTGAAAATAGGACTGTGTCAGCAAAAAGAAAAAGGTACTCTGAAATAAGAAAGTCACACATAATAAATTCCTGAATTTATATGGTCATTTCTTAGCAGGATGAGAATTGAAACCATGCATTCATGGCATGACTAAACGATTTGCTCAATTGCCAATGATAAATCTACATTTTTTGTTGTTTGTAAACTCAATGAGATGTTACATCTTTATGTGTTGATACACTTTCACAAATTTATTTTATAAAATTTTATATTTTTTCTAATCACAAAAATTGCAAATATGTTTTTCCCAAGATATATATGTGTCTTAAAAACAAATTTTAATTTGTGATGCTCTGCCATTGACTTAGATGTTTTTAAAATCTTATATGCTATGTGTTTCTCTTAAAAACCACGATGTAGCTATCTATAGATAGTTGCATTATTAGGAAAAACATCGAGTTGAACTCAAGAAGTTATTTCCCAGAAATCTTTTATAATTTTTTTCTACTACATTACAAGTTGAGGAATGGTAAGTGTTGTTCTATGAGGATAGAGGTGTTTTATGCTTTTATTTAATTACTGGTAAAGAGAATATGCTCACAAAGACCTATAGAAAATCAAGAGACAGCCTTATTAAATCAGAATAGTAGGAAACTTATAAGTTAAAAGGCAAGTAGTCTCTAAGGCTTACATATTTGAGAGAATTTTGGTATATTTAATATTAGTTGGACCATATTATTCATCCATTCAACACTCACTGAGTACTTACTCTGTGACCAGTACTGGAAATACATCATGGTCTTTGACTTGGAAAAATATATGATAAATTAAAAAAAGGTATATGTGTGTGTATATACATATATACGTGTATACACGTATATATGTGCACACGTATACATACATACATATGTGTACATGTATACATATATGTATATGTGTATACACGTATACATATATACCTATAGATGTGTATATACACATGCATGTCACATGTATATACATATGTATAGTATATATGCATGTAGATGTATGTGTATATACACATCTATATGTATATAGATGTATATGTGTATGCATACAACTATATGTATATGTGTATATATACTTATATAATACATATATACATATATACATGTATATATACATATATGCACATGCAAAGATAGGTAGTAAATATTATAAATAGAGAAAGAGGACACTGTGGAAACACAGAAGAGGCAGGACTTAATTTTCCTTGAGTTTATGAAGTAAGGTGATATTTGATTTGGGTCTGGAAGAATGAATATAAATTTCTTAGACAATTACTTTCTGTAAGTGGGGTTTTAAAAATAAATAAATGTATCATTTCAAAAGTCATATTATGGAAGCCATAAACTCATCTCATGGTACTAGAGATAAGGGAAGGAGTAATATTTCAAGGTGAACTTGGAGAAAATATTTGGTACCAGTTGGGATGACCTCAAGACTTGGGGTCTGGGTGGAACCTAATAATTTTAAATGCAGGCACATAAAATGGTCACACCTCTTTTAAAGACAAATTTGGCAAAACTTTATCAAATAGAGGAAAATGAGTATGGGTACATTATTGGAAATTCTGAAGTAAAGTCATTGTAAAAATCTAATTGATAAATGAAGAAATTAAGAAAGAAACCAGGTCAGTGATTATGACAGCAAGAAACTGGTCTTCAAAAATTCATTGAGGATTGTATAAATATGATGGATCCCAAAGTAAAATAAAGTATTGAGAGATCTGAAAATAATGTCATACAGAGTCTGTGAAGATGTTTTTCTTTGAGAAGACCAAAGATTTAGTTTTTAGATAACATGGAGGTATGTACTTTTTGTGGTCCTCAAAATATAAAAAAATAAAGTTACTAAGTTGCAACCAGGAAAGATTTGTAATAATCTTATGCAAGAAATCTGAGTGTGTATATGCCTTCACAATGCAGTATCTATTTAGCTTGGATCAATATGTGGCTCACAAAAAAGAAAGAATGTAAAACCTGAATCACAGGCAGAACACACAGGAGACTGCTTAAACACAACTATGAAGAGTAGAGCTGGGATGTATCATAACTGATATGAGAAACTCTTTCTTAGAAGTAAATGAATAGAAGCAAATATATTTCAGTGTACTTTAAAGGAAAGCAAACATTGCTCAGTAATATAGGTGATACGTATTTAACCTAAAATGAATTTTGAACAATAGCTAGTAGATACACTTTTCGAGGAAGAGTCATACGGTCCTGAAATAGACATAATATCTTACCCTAGATTACAACTGGACTCAGGAAAGATAATAGTAAAAATGTGAGAAAAAAAAATGAATGAGACATATTGAATTCCCTTAGCTGTTCCTGTCTGAGGATTACAACAGTTCACATGAAAAATAGAGTCAGAAAATTGAAGGGCTGGAAATAAGCAGTATTGGTGAAAATGTGAGAAAATTACCAACTTGACTCTTTTAATGAGTACATAAATTGGCTTACTTGTTGACCATGCAGTTTGGAATTAATTATATCACAATTTTTTTTTAAAGCATGTTATCAACTGAATTGCATGTGGTCAAATTTCACATGTTAAAGTCCTAACCCCTGGTTCCTAAAAATGTGACTATATTTGGAGACAAGATCTTTAAAGAAGTGATTACATTGGAACGCAGCACTTAGGGTAGGCCCTACTGCAATATGATTGGTGTTAAAAGAAAGGAGATTAGAACATACAGAGAGAAAGAGAGACCATACAGAGACTATGTGAGGACTTTGTATGATGGTAGCTGTCTACAAACCAAGGAGAGCTCAGATGACACTAGATCTGTCAATACCTTGATCACAGACATCTAATCTCCAGAATTGTGAGACCATATGTTTTTGTTATTCAAGCTACCCAGTTTGTGGTATGTTGTTATGGCAGTGATGATAGAAAAAAACAAATTCTGCCAAAACATATTTAAAGAGATTTATTCTGATCCGATATGAGTGACTGGCCCAGGGTGACAGTCTCAAAAGGTCCTGAGAAAGTGTACCTGACGTGCTTGTTACAGTTTGATATTACACATTTCAGGGATATAGGAATTTAAGTAAAATCATACATCAATGATATCATTTGGTTGTGTCCCCACCCAAATCTCCCTTTAAATTGCTTTAATCCCCATGTGTCTAGGGTGAGGTCAGGTGGAGATAATTGAATAATTGGGGGCAGATTCCCCCATACTGTCCTCATGGTAGTGAATAAGTCTTATGAGATCTGATGGTTTTATAAATGGGAGTTCCCCTGCACAAACTCTCTTTCCTGCCACCATGTAAGATGTGACTCTGCTCCTCTTTTCCTTCTGCCACAATTATGAGGCCTCCCCAGCCATGTGAAGCCAATTAAACATCTTCCCTTTATAAATTACTCAATCTTGCATATGTCTTTATTAGCAGCGTGAGAACAGACTAATACAATCAGTAAATCAATATGTGGAAGGTATACATTGGTTATGGTGGAAAAAGCAGGATTTCTCCAAATGTGGGGGAATTGGTAGGGGTGCTTACAAATCATAGCTGGGTTTTAGGGATTCTTTAGTTGACAGTTGATTGAGAGAGTAAAGCTATTGTTTGAAGACTTAAAGTCAGTAGAAAGGAATGCTTGAGTTAAAATAAAGGGGTCATGAAGGCCAAGGTTGTTGTTATGTCTATGAAGTCTCATAAATAGCAGCCCTCAGAGAGTATAGATGGTCAATGTGTCTTTTCAGACCTTGAAGGTGTCTGAGTCTCAGTTAATCTCTCCTATATCCAGGAAAGGTATAGAAAGAGAAGGCTTAGCTGCATTAATGGTGATTCTTTGCAGATGCAAATATCCCCAACAAAACAGGTCTTTGCCATGCCATTTCAATCTGTTGGTCCTGTGGCAGCAATTTCTAAATATGTCAAAGGTATATATTTTGGGTTAAAATATTTTCATTTCCTTCAGGACCTGTTCTCTGTCATTGATGTTATACCACAGTCCATTTAGAAAGTAAACCACATTATACAAAGTTAATAAAAATCCATCTAATGAGATGTTATGGTTTGCGGGGTGTGACTCCACAGGCTCATTAGTTAGGAATTTGGGCAAGAGAAAAATAAAGGTTAGAGTTTAGTCTCCAGCAGCCATAGCTGATTTATATAGCACATTATTTACTATGGTGTGTCTACTTTTAGATATCTATCCTCTAGAAATAATTGCACATGGTCCCAAAAATCATAAATAGACATTTTTTAATCAATTAAAAATTGGAGACAAACTGAATGTCCGTTAATGAAGGAATGATTAAGCTATGTTACATTCATACTACGATACTCTGCAATAGTTTATAGGAGAATACCAGTCAGGGTCCAACCCAGAGACAAGACAAAAACTGCATAGTAATTTGAAAGGAGAATATTTAATATAAAGATTGTGAAGTGTAAAAGACATTGGAGTAATGAGGATTAACTAGTAAGAAGTAAAGTGAATGTTAAAGAATACAAAGATAGTCAAATGTAACAAGCAACCTCTAGTGCTATGGTAAAACCTGCAAGGAAAATGTCATCCTCCCATTTGCAATGAGATCCAGCCCTTGCAGAAAACAGCATGGCTTTGGCTTCCAGGATGACAATTAAAGCCCCTGACATATTGTGTTGTTGGAATTTGCTGGAAATATGCCCTACAGAATGATGGGGAAGTTGTCTAACAGCAATGTCATTCAGAAAAAGGCCCTAATTCTCTTCAATTCTATGAAGACTAAGAAAGGTGAGGAAGCCTAGAAGGAAAGTTTGAAGCTAACAGAGATTGATTCATGAAGTTTAAGGAAAGAAACCATCTTCATAATATAAAAATATAAGGTGAAGCAGCAAGTGCTAATGTAGAAGATGTAGCAAGTTATCCAGAAGATTTAGCTAAGATAATTGATGAAAATGGCTACACTAAACAACAAATTTTAAATGTAGATGAAACAGCATTATACTGGGGAAAGATACCATCTAGGACTTTCATAAATTCTATGTCTGGCTTCAGAGCTTGAAAGGACAGACTGACTCTCTTGTTAGGGGTAATGAAGCTGGTGACGTTAAGTTAAAGCCAATGTTCATTTATTATCCCAACAATCTTAAGGCCCTGAAGAGCTTTGCAAAATTTACTCTGTCTGTGCTCTGCAAATAGAAGAATGAAACGTGGAAACAACAAATCTGTTGATGGAAACATCAAATCTGTTTATAGCATGGTTTACTGAATATTTTAAACCCACTGTTGAGGTCTACTCTATAAAAAGTTTTCTTTCAAAATATTATTGCTTATTGACAATGTACCTGGTTACCCAAGAGCTCTGATGGAGATATATAAGAAAATTAGTGTTGTTTTCATGTCTTGTAATACAACATCCATTCTGCAATCCATGGATCAAACAGTAATTATGGTTTTCAAATCTTATTTCAGAAATACATCTCATAAGGCTATAGCTGCCACACAGTGATTCCCCTAGTGGATCTAATCAAAGTAAATTGAAAACCATTTTGAAAGGATTTACTCTTTTAGATGCCATTAGGAACATTCATGATTCATGTGAGAATGTTAAAATATTGAAGTAACAGTAGTTTGGAAGAAGCTGACCCAACCTTCCTGGGTGACTGTGAACAGTTCAAGATTTCAGTGGTGGAAGTAACTGAAGATAAGGTAGAAGTAGTAAGAGAACTACAAGTGGAGTCTGAAAATGTCATGGAATTACTTTAATCTCATAATAATGCAAATGAGGAGTTGATTCTTACAAATAGGCAAAGGCAGTGGTTTTATGAGATGGAACCTACTTCTGTGTAAGGTGCTATGAATATTGTTGGAATGAAATCTGAAAATTTAGAATATTAGGTAAACTTATTGATAAAGCAGCAACATGATTTAAGAGAACTAACTCCAATTTTGAAAGAAGTTATACTATGGGCAAAATGACACCAATCAGCATTGCATACTACAGATAAATCTTTCATGAAATAAAAAGTCAACCAACGCAATAAATTCATTGTCTTTAGAAACTGTAACAGCCACCCCAATCTTTAACAACCACCACTCTGATCAGTCAGCAGCCATCAACATCAAGGCAAGACCTTCCACCAGTAAAAAGATTACATCTAGCTGAAAGCTCAGATGATAATTAGCAATTTTTAATAATAAAGTAGTTTTAAATTAAGGTACATGAATTTTTAGACACAATGATATTGCACAATAAATACACTCCAGTAAGATCTAAACATAATTTTGTAGGCACTGAGAAACCAAAAAAATTGTGTGACCCACTATTGTGATATGTATTTTGTTGAAGTGGTCTGAAACTGAGCCCACAATATCTCTGAGGTATGCCTGTACATTAGTAATTTACACTAAGATTAAAAAGATCTAATCATATGAACATAAGAGATTTTCAGAATAGTTTCAAGTTTAAAAAGTTGGAAAATAATATATTCAATAGAGATCCATTTATGATAAATATTATGTATGTGAATGCATAGAGAACAAGATATGACAACAAATAGGTGGTCTGATAACACTGGTAATAACTGCTGAAAGAAGGTGACTAAAAAATACATTTATTACCCAAAATGCAAAATAAATTTTTAAAAAATTTAATTCATATTATCTATAATTTTCTTAGAATATTTAGATAACTATTTTAAATGCATATATTTTTCATTGTATGATGCAGATGTTAATTTTCATCTAAAATACACAATTATTATAATTACATAATGCATTATACACATAGTAGAACTGAATGGTGTTTTACTAAATTTTAGTAGTCAAGACTCAAATATATTTGTTTAAGAGATAACAGTAACCTGACATTGGGATCTGGTGGTACTAGGCATATATATTTGCTTTCTTTCCTCTCTCATCTTATGCTTTGTTAGATTTCTTTCTTTCTTTCTCTTCTGCCCTTCCGCCCTTCCGCCCTTCCGCCCGTCCGTCCGTCCGTCCGTCCTTCCTTCCTTCCTTCCTTCCTTCCTTCCTTCCTTCCTTCCTTCCTTCCTTCCTTCCTTCCTTCCTTCTTTTTTTGTTTGACACTTCCATTGTTTCTACCTTCTCTCCTATCATAGCATCTTTCTGTTGGAATATACTCTTCCACTTTTAAGGGTTCGTGTAATTACATTGATCCCACCTGGATAATCTACAGTAATTTTCATATTTTAAAGTCAATTGAACAGCGAGCTTAATTCCCAAAATTAATTTCCTTTTGCCATGTAATGGAAGGTATTTATAGGCATAACACCAGAGGGTAAAGACAAAGGGTCAAAATTCTGCCTACCACAAGAACCAAGTTCATTTTTTAGCATGTATAAGTCCCATTGTCTAGCACCATTTTTCAAAAAGACTATCTGTTTATCATTAAATTACCTTTGAATCTTGTTGAAAATTAATGGACCATGTATGCTTGGGTCTGCGTCTGGACTCTTCTCTTCTGTTGGTTTATATGTCTGCATTCACCCATAACATAATGTACTGAATATTGCAGCTTTATAAAAGTCTTGAAATTAAGTAGTGCGCTTCTACTTTCTGTTACATTTCGTAAATTTAGAACCAACTTGTCAATTTCTTTAAAAAAAAAAAAGAAAAGAATCCTGGTATGATATTGATTGGGATTACATTGTGTCTATAAATCAGTTCAGGGAGTTAGAGGTAGTCGCATCTTAACAAGTCTGAATTTTCAGATTTATGAACATGGTATATATCTTTATTTTAAAAAATTATTTGTCAATATTTTGTTGCTTTCTCAATATGGATTTTTGTAATAGTTCTATACGTATTGCATATTTGGTACTAGTATCAGTAACACCTTTTATTATAATTTTAAATTGTCTCTTAATATATTGAGATATTATTGAATTTTTATATAGATCTTTTATCACCTTCCTTAATTCACTTATTGATTTCAACAGTGTTTTTATTTAGTAGTCTTTGGTTTTAGTTCTTCCTTTTCAATCTTGATACTTTTCCTTGCTTTATTATATTAGCTACAATACTTATCATGATGTTTAATATGAATAATAAGGCTAGATATATTTTCCTTGTCTCTAATCATTGGGGGAAAAACATTTAACCTTTCACCAGTAAGTACAATACTATCTCTAGGTCTTTTTTGTACACCTTTTATTAGGTTGAAGAAGTTCCTTTCTTTCCTAATCTATTTAGAGATTTATTTATCTATAATCTATTTTATTTATTTATGTATAATCTTTTTTTACAATTTTTTATTATTATTATACTTTAAGTTCTAGGGTACATGTGCATACGTGCAGGTTTGTTACATATGTATACTTGTGCCATGTTGCTGTGCTGCACCCACCAACTCCTCAGCACCCATCAACTCGTCATTTACATCAGGTATAACTCCCAATGCAATCCCTCCCCCCTCCCCCCTCCCCATGATAGGCCCCGGTGTGTGATGTCCCCCTTCCCGAGTCCAAGTGATCTCATTGTTCAGTTCCCACCTATGAGTGAGAACATGCGGTGTTTGGTTTTCTGTTCTTGTGATAGTTTGCTAAGAATGATGGTTTCCAGCTGCATCCATATCCCTACAAAGGACACAAACTCATCCTTTTTGATGGCTGCATAGTATTCCATGGAGTATATGTGCCACATTTTCTTAATCCAGTCTGTCACTGATGGACATTTGGGTTGATTCCAAGTCTTTGCTATTGTGAATAGTGCTGCAATAAACATACGTGTGTATGTGTCTTTATAGCAGCATGATTTATAATCCTTTGGGTATATACCCAGTAATGGGATGGCTGGGTCATATGGTACATCTAGTTCTAGATCCTTGAGGAATCGCCATACTGTTTTCCATAATGGTTGAACTAGTTTACAATCCCACCAACAGTGTAAAAGTGTTCCTATTTCTCCACATCCTCTCCAGCACCTGTTGTTTCCTGACTTTTTAATGATCGCCATTCTAACTGGTGTGAGATGGTATCTCATTGTGGCTTTGATTTGCATTTCTCTGATGGCCAGTGATGATGAGCATTTTTTCATGTGTCTGTTGGCTGTATGCATGTCTTCTTTTGAGAAATGTCTGTTCATATCCTTTGCCCACTTTTTGATGGGGTTGTTTGTTTTTTTCTTGTAAATTTGTGAGTTCTTTGTAGGTTCTGGATATTAGCCCTTTGTCAGATGAGTAGATGGCAAAAATTTTCTCCCATTCTGTAGGTTGCCTGTTCACTCTGATGGTAGTTTCTTTTGCTGTGCAGAAGCTTTTTAGTTTAATTAGATCCCATTTGTATTTAATCTATTTAGAGATTAAGAATGGATGTTGAATTTTGCCAAATAATTTTACTGTATCTATTTAGAAGATTATATTGTTTTTATTCTTTATTCTCTCTATGAGTAACATTTCTTCAAATGTAATTGACTTTAAATGCCGAACCATTGTTGTATTGCCAGAATAAAATTTATTTGATCATGTTAATTTAAATATTTTATATATTGCTAAATTAGATTTTCTAGTAATAGTCGAAAACTCTAACAGGTATATTTATTAGGCATATTGGCTTTTAGCTGTTTTTTTCCTTCTTATATGTTAGCCTGTTATTGGTAAAAGGGTAATGATGACTTCAATAAATTAGGTAGGGCATTGTCTTCTTTTGAATTTTAGAAGATTTTGGATAGCATTGCTATTTTTTCTTACATGTTTGGAAAAACAGTGAAGATACATGAACCTGTAGATTACTTTGATAAAATGCTTGTATGAATGCATTTATATCACTTGATGTAAGACCCTTCTGGTTATCTATTTCTATTGTTCTATTGGAGTGACTTTTGGTAGTTGTTCCATTCAAGAACTGTCTTCATTTCATCAAAGTTGTCAAATATATGTATATGTAATTGACATAAATCCTGTTTTGTTTTTGTTTTTGTTTTTGTTTGAGACAGAGTCTCGCCCTGTACAGGCTGGAGTGCAGTGGCATGATCTTGGCTCACTGCAACCTTTGCCTCCTGGGGTTCAAGCGATTCTCCTGCCTTAGCCTCCTGAGTAGCTGGGACTACAGGCGCCTGCCACCACGCCCAGCTATTTTTTTGTATTTTTAGTAGAGACGGGGTTTCACTATGTTAGCCAGGACAGTTTCGATCTCCTGACTTCATGATCCACCTACCTCGGCCTCCCAAAGTGCTGGGATTACAGGCGTGAGCCACGGCGCCTCGCTTAACATAACTTTTTAATATCTTTCTGTTGCCTTAATGACTTTATGATTCCCCCACACCTTATTACGAGTTTTGGAAAATGTTTACTTTTACCTGCATGGCAGGAAATATGTCAGTGTTTCAAAGAAAAACTTTTTCATTGTATTGATGTTCTCTATTGTGTTTTCTAAATTCTATTTCATTGATTTCTACTAATTATTTTTAACTCTTGTATCCTTCTCATTTAATTTGCTATTATCTTTACTGTCTTGTAAAGTAGAAGTTTAGATAATTGTTTCAATACTTTTCTTCAAATAGAAGTTATTAGTGCTGTAAATTTCCTCCTAAGAACTATTTCATCAGCAAGAAGTAAACACTGATATGTCTTAATTTTATTCCTATACAATACAAAATAGGTTCAATTTTCCCTCATGAGTTTCTCTTTGAATCACAGGCCATTTTAGGCATATTATTTAATTTCCAGTATGTGAGGATTTTAAAGATGTATGTTTTGTTAACTTCTAGTCTAATTCCTGCTTTCGTGAATCTCCACCAGTGATCCTCCAAATATTCAAGTATGTACACTCTCATCTCACAGAAATCATGGTCCTCATAGCACTTGAGTGTTTGCATGAATCATTTCCTTTTTGGGGGGTGTGTATGATTGGCCAACCTTTATCACATGCCCAGTTGTAGTATGAACGAAGTCCAGTAAGTTGTGATTTTTACTGTAAGAAGATGCCAATAAAAAACAGGACATTTCCCAAATATATCAAGAGTGCCTCAAAGATACCAGGCTGCCAGAAAATATGGCAAATATTTTAAGTGTGACGCCACTGGTTTAAGAAATAAATGGTAAAGACCTGACCTACACAATCACCAGGTGATGGGAGAACAGATTACATGATTGAAGGATTGCATTTCACGGCAAGAGTTGGCAGGAAATATGAATTTTGTATGTTTTGAGGGTTTGTGGAAAACAATTAGGGAAATGCTATCCCCAGCTATTTTTTGGGGGGGTGGGGGTGTGTGTGTGCAGGGATTAGGTCTTGCTCTATCACCCAGGATAGAGTGCAGTGGCACAATCTCAGCTCACTCCAACCTCCTGGGCTCTAGTGATCCTCCCACCATAGCCTCCAGAGGAGCAGGGATTACAGGCATGCGTCACCACACCCGGCTAATTTTTGTATTTTAGTAGAGATGGGGTTTTACCATGTTGACCAGGTTTGTCTCGAACTCCTAACCTCAAATGATCCACCTGGTTCAGCTTCCCAAAGTGCTGGGATTACAGGCCTGAGCCACTGTGCCTGACGCCTACACCCAGCTTTAAACTGATTTTAGCACCATGAGCATGATGAGAATTGCATCTTTATATCCACAGTTTACCTCTTTTCAACTGTTACTCATCTATTGTGCCCAAATAAATCTTGGTGCTTCTTCCATTATGCTTCCACTACAGTTTGTTCAAACTCATATGTAGGTAGACATCTCTTTTATGTATTTTTTTCCTGCCTAAGCGTCATTTTCTCTCCTTCTCTAGAAACAGCACTGCAATTCTTCATGAGTAACTACCCTTCTCCACTTTCCATAACAGAAAGGAAAACAAGACTGGCCAATCAGAACATTATCTCTCTCTTACATCAGTGTTTGGTTTATGCTGTAATGCACTAACCAAACAAACCAAATGAAACTTAATTATGGAGATTATTTTTTAAGCTATAGAGAAGAGAAAATTTCTCTATATATTTTTCTGAGATAGTTTACAGACTTGAAACTGAGGGCAGCAATCTTACCTAAGTGTGGATCTATCAGAGCAGAAGAGAAAACTGAGAAGTGATGAGAGTTAAACTGTCTTTATGACATGTATTCATCTAAATCCAGCCAATGATATGTCATTAGACTTATAAATTATTAGGAACAAGTAATGCTCTTCATTGTTTAAGCCACTTTGTGTTGGACTTCTGTCTCTCCCTACTGAAGAAATCCTTAAAAATACATTTTTTTTGTGATCACATAATTATGCTTTTGTAATTTTGTATTTGGGTAATTTTCTGATTAAAAACTCCCCAAATCTAGAGACCATGTCTTTTCCCATTTTTTTTTATATTCTCTAACACAGTTCCTAGCAAATATCTGTCACTTATTTCAAGAATGAATGGATGCCATATAAGATAGATAAGTAACTAAAGTCATGTAATTCATACCAAAAGTAGGGAGCCTAACCCAGGATACCTGTTTCTCTGTCTTGTATTCTTTGTATTATGCCTGATCATAGAGGTGAGAAAGGAAGTTACATTTCCAGAAGCATTTTATTTTTAACCATAGAACCGTAAGGTGGACCATTTTCATCACATGTTCTTATCTGCCCTCCTAGCAAAGTTTCACTACATGAAAAAGTGAATTAAGATACCTTAAGCCTTTTCTGAAGGCGTGTGTGTGTGTGTCTGTGTGTATCAGAAGTGTCTTATATCTTTTATATATATATACAGACTGACACTCTATTGACTAAGAAATATACTCTTAGGAAAACCTCAAACAATTCTTCTCCTGGGAAACAACTGCCCTCCGATACAAGAGAATGACCTAAATGTCTCATTACAGAAAATCCCTAGATCAGTGTATTGATGATTTTTTTTATAATTAGTATTCAAAACATAGCCTTCTTGAAGGGTCACTACTGGGCAGCCTAGTCTGTACTTTCACATAGATTTTTTTTTTTAATTTGTCAAAGAGGTGACCCAAAAGGAGTAAAGTCTTTGTCGCTTCTATATGAGCATTAATTTGCTACCAGTGACAGATGGTTCTCTAATCCACTTTCCTTCGTTTGGGAGTTGGGATAATTACACTGAAGAATTTGAGAGAAGACAAAGTTATCTTGCTTACCTTTTTTTTGTTGTTGTTCCAGTACAGTAAGAGGCAAGTGAATTAACCCTTAATATGACAATTACACTAGTGCTTACAAATGCAAAAAAAGTGGTTAATATATAATGTGTAAAATGTGTACGATTTTTATTTCTTTTAATTGTATTTGGTAGGTACATAATAGAATCTGTAGTTTTCGTAATCTGTAATTTAAAAATATAACATGTAGACTACTCAAAATAATTTTAATGGTGTTCCCTTTTCTGTATTTGTATGGATGATTCATATCATAAATCACATATGCACATGAACAGTGTTTCTTTGTGCATATATTTAGTAGTTTCTCCTTCTTAAGCTAAAGGAAGTAAAAGTGACTGCAACTTGATAGGAAGGTAATACATATTTCATATATTGAAAAATTACTTTCATAGACATTTTAAATGTTAGCATTTTTTTTAAATGGAGGTTTGTGATTCTTATTTAAATACAACTGTGGATATTTGAGGAGTATATATTTCTCCTCTGAAGTATCATATTGTATAAATACTTGATAAAGTGTCATTCTCTAGCTGAGCAAGTGGTTCCAAAACTGGGCTGTATATCAGAACCATCAACAGAACATTAAACATATATTTATGGGATTACTCCAAGTCAGTTGAGTCTAGATTCAGGAAAACTAGGATCCACAAATCAGAAACATAAACTACAGCCACAGGATTCAAGGTATCCAAATTTAGAAATCACTGTAGCAAGTAATTCCTGTTTTAAAAATAAATTTCTCTTTTTGCCCTAAACTTAACTTACTGATTTCACAAAATCTTCACTTCTTTTTCAGAAGCAGCAGCACTGGAAGTTGAAACAAGAAAGAAATATATTTTAATATGAGGATGTTAATTGTAAATTAGGTGATTGCCTTCCCTGTGCTCAGATTAGGGTTAAGAAATGTTTAATAATAGAGGTTTGCTGATCCAACAAATATGTATGAAGTCTCTACTACATGCCAGGTTCTGTCCTAGTTATTGGAGATAGACCAGTAAAAATAAAACAGACAAAACATTTTTACTTTAAAGGACCAGGAATTATTGGAATGTGTCCTGGATAAGATTTTCCCAGAAGCTCACCCTGAGACAAGGATTTGCATAAAGTAGTTTATTTGGGAAATAATCTCAGAAAGCAACTGCAGGAGAATGAGGAATGAGGCAGAGAAAGTCAGTCAGTCATGGGTGCAGGTTATCATGCAGGAAGCTGAGACCTGATTCCATGGGGGAAAATCGGGAGATAGTATAGAATACAGTTAAGTGTTATCCCACTCAAAAGTGCCAGGGTATTCATTCTCCAGCTCTACCAACTCCCAGTACTGCTGGTCACGTGAGGTTGAAAAGAAACCTTCAGACAAGGAATTGCAGGTGTTTTAATAGGATGCCGCAGGCATGGGCAAGAACAAGGAGTGTTGAGGAAGTATGGGCAATGCTCTAACGCCATCTACTACTGTAGGATATAGGCAGAAATAAAAGTAGAATACTTGGAAGGTTGTGCTGTGAGCAATATAAAGCATGCAATAGCAATATGGAATGTACTCATATTTAGAATGGCCAATGAGGAAAAAAAAAGATAGTTAAAATGGCCTCACGGAGAAGGTGATTCTAGAGAAAGCCTGAAGGAGATAAGGGAGCAAGATATGTGACTATCTGGGATAGAGAGTACCCTAAGTTCAAAGGCCCTGAAGTTAGGTAGGACATTGCATGTTCGATTAACACCAACATATTTTAAATGTTCTTTAGGTGATTCTGCCGTATAATCTGAGAACCAGTTGTTTAGTTAGAGGGTGTGACTGTAGATAATTATACATTTCTGATGTGTGGCTGGAGCTGAGGGGATTAGGAAGTGAGATCTGAAAGTGTAAAGGGGTTTTATCAGGTAGGTCTTTGACAATTCAGGGCTTTTAAAGAAGTAAGGAGGGAAAAAGTCCCACAGGACTCTGAACAGACATGTTTTGATTTATACTGAAACAGGATTGTTCTGGCTGCTGTGCAGAGAAAAAGTAAAAGGAAAAATTGTGGGAAAAGAGAGATCAATTTAGAGGCTGGTTATAATTCAGTACAGAGATAGTAACTAGGAACAAGGTAGAAGCAGGAAAGGTGATAGAACATAATCACATTGGACATATTTGGAAGGCAAAATTAATGGTATTTGTTGATTAACTGCATATAAAGTGCAAGTGAAAAAGTTTAATGATGGGAATGGAGGATGATTAAGAATTTTGACTTGAAAATTAGACAAATTGAATTGTTATTACCTAACGTAGGAAGCTTTGGTGGAAGGAAGGGCAGGTTTAGCAGCTTGTGTTGGGGCATAAGGTTAGAAGTATAGTTTTGAACATGTTAATTCGATATATATATATATATATATATATATATATATATATAAAACAATACAAATAGATTCCTCAATTGTCTGTACAAATTTCAACTTTGAGGCGAGAGCTGAACTAGGAATTATCAGGATAGAGGTGATATTTAAAGGCAGAAGACCAGATGAGAACACCAATGCAGAATGTGCAAATAAAGATGAGAATACATTCATGGTTTGAGTCTTGGCATGCAATGATTAGAGGTTGGAGAGATTAAAGTACTCTGGAAAAAAAGACTAAGAAGGAATGCAATTAGGTAGGAGAAAAACCAGGAGAATGTGGTGCTTTGGAAACCAAGTAAAGAAAATATCTCGAGAAAGTGGGAGGTGCCACTAAACCAAATGCATTTTTTAGGTTAAATAAGATTGGACCATGTGGAATTTCTGTCATTGTAGGTCTAAGATGGTCAAAATCAGCAGTTACTCATGGTTCAGTCTAAGTAAGATGAGGACAGAAAACTAGCCATTAGTTTTTAAAATAGGAAGCTTGAAAAGAGCAGTTTGGGATGGATATTTGGAGCTAAAGCTTTATTGGAATGGATTTAAGAAAGAATATGAGGAGAGAATTGGAAATAGTAAATAACACCATATATATATATATTTTGATCTCTGTTCTAAGGAAATATGGTAAAGTAGGTTGGGTCCTACTGGGACCAGTTCAGGACTGGGATGCGCCAGTCTCAGACTTCTGAAAACTCAACGTTTGCTTGGGTTTCTATTTGCTTTATCCCCTGACACAAGTTGATGAATGGATTGGTTTATTTATTTTTCCAAACATGAGACCAATGTCTTTTATAGGCTACAAAAGAGGAAGCAGCATCAGTCTGGTGAGTGGCACGAAGAATTAGAATCTTAGTCATTCAAAGAGAGTACCATTTCCCTGCAAAGACTCCTGTCAGCTGCAACATTTTGAAGCATATTAAACATCAAGCCCTTGAATATGTGTCTTGTTTTAAATACTGTATTATAGGGCAGTTCATCAGCCCTTTTGGAAATAATGAAGCAGATTTGAAGTCAGGCATATTTTAAAGGAGAGGTAATCTTCAGGGTTTTTTTTAGAATTTTTGCTTCCTAAGAACAAGGGACTGATAGTCAATACAAATCACCCAGCTCCAGAGGTAGGGCAACAAGCATAGTGTACAGGATGCTGTGTACTAGGCCTGATTATGCCTCTTAACTGTATTCTGATATTCTGATAACTCCTCCGCAAATGAGCAGTAGCATTCATGCAGCTGTTTTATTTCTCATAGTGTCCAAAAAAAATCCACCAAAAAGAAAAAAACAAACAGATCTTTAAATAGAATAAAGAGGAGAGTTTTATCCAGTCTTTGATTTTTAAAATTTCAAATAACAAAAGATATGTTACATTATAATATAACCCAAATAAAAATTTAAAGATAATTTTAGCCAGGTGAAAGAGATTTTGAATTTTTTATCTTCCTTCTTATTTGTAGTATGAACAGGCCAAAAGGTAAATGTACTGTAAAGCCAAATTTAAAGATCTAAAATTATTTATTTTTTCTTTTTGCTGCTTATTATCCCTAATGAATAATAACTAACAGGGATATTGTAATTTTCATTTTTCTCAGAAAGATAAGCTTTCTTATGACAATGAAAATATGCTTGTAATGATAACTAATAAAAAAACCTAATATTCCTTAATCTACTCTATTGATAAATAAAACAATAAAATTAAAATAAAAGATCCTAAAACTATCAGGGACCTTAGAAATAGTGTACTAAACCATCTCCCTTCAAAAATTAGAAAAATGAAATTTGAGGATAATAACAAACATGTCAAGGTAACACTGGGTATGACTTGTAAAAAGTGGCTAGAGAACTCTGCTTTCTTATTCACTAGCCCTGTATCTCTTTGCTTATGAAATGCAGGCTTTCCTTAGTGTTATGAAGGTAAGAGGCTAGTACACTGGCTTCTCTGGCTTGTTAAATAGTGCAATATATGACGGATATAAAGAAATCTAACATATTCTTTACTGGAACTAGATAGAAACCTTTTGTGAAACCTTATGTGGAATGAGTGAAATAAGCAATTATCCTAGCTGTTGCAGCAGAAGGAAGAAAGAATAAAATTGACTTAGTTGTCTGTTTAAAAAGAGAAGGAAAACTGAAATGAGAAGAAACCTAGCATCATGGTTCAACCAAGAGTTAATATTTGTATCATTTTAGAAAAATGTAATCATTATTTGTTGTGGATGACTTTCTGCCTCATGTGACAGTTCTTACATTGTGGTCAATAAATAAAAGTTGTGCTGACAGAAACTCGTGTGGTAGATCATGCAATTTACAAGAGACTGAAATACATCATAATACTGCATCTAGTACTTAACCAAGAGCTTCAACAACACATAAATCTTACCTTACTTTGACACAATCATAGAGTCTTGTTTCATACTAGGCTTTTCAATTGTAGCAGAGCATTCAAGATTGCTCTTGTAATAAGTATCATTTTTCTCCCCCATTTCTCCCTTTGCCCAAAGAAATGGAATCTGGAAACTGCTAAAAAAATTGAAACCTCCAGGAAATTGTCCTGAAACCAGAAACCAGCAGGAAATTGTTGTGAATACCCTATAGGCAACATTCAAAGTATTGTTTAAAACATATTCCTTTGTAATAACTGTCACTATTTTTTAATAAGTGCAATAGTATTCATATTCAAGCTACTGAACTCTATGTATAGATGTTAGACTGTAGTGTAATATCATCATCAAAGCTCCAGCACAGGGAGAATCGCACTTTTTCTGGGATGAGAAATTTATTTTCACAGCATGTTTAGGATCATCGTTGAATATTGCAACTGTCACTAAAAGCCTGCTCAGTGTCTGTACTGGAAAAAAATTTCTACTGAAATCCTGATTCCTTTTAAAATTATCTAAAGATACTTTTGAGGAAAGGCTTTTTGCTCTATTTATTTCCCACTCTATTAAGCTTTTTGCATTGATTATAATTTGTTTTTCTAGCAAGCATCTTTAGCACTGCTTCTTACTACAATAGCCTCCTGAAGAGTTGCTGAAACTGCTCTTTAGAGTTTGAATTTTTTTTCTCACATAAATAAAGAGAAAAACAGTATTCATCAAGCCCTTTTGAAAATATAACACGCTACCCTCATTTTATTTGATTCTGTAGTTAAATTGGTTAAGCTCATATGTAGTCCTCTCTTTTCAAGTCTCACATTTTACAGTGGGCTGAGCTCATGGGATTGCCCTTTCTATAGCATCTTCAGGTTGCCATTCTCCAGATGGAATTTCCTCTCCAGTCTTTTGAACAGCACACCATAATCACACGTTTTGCTCTTTTATGTAGCTTTGCTCTGCATCTGCAATCTGGTGCCTACTTTGCCTCTCTTTACAACACCTAAGGGTGAATGTGCCTTTCAGCAATAACACCCAATGTACTTTATGCCAGGATACTACATAAATGAAAGGAAGTATAAATGTATGAAGAACAGGAAAGGAAATAATATATCTACCTAAAGTATAAAAGACAGGCATGTTTTATATAACCATTTCCATATTGCTATTACCATTTCTACATTATGGAAATGTGTATGTACATTATCCATGAAGTAAACTGAGAATATGAAAATTAGTATTTTTCCCCAGTGCCTCCTGTTTTTAAATGAAATAATAAATGAAAATGTGACTCTAAATAGCCTATGTTTTCTCGTTCTATTCAAGATATCAGTCTTTTTTCATAGTGCCTATAATGACAGTATTTTAAAAATTGTTCTTTAAATAATTGTAGTTTTTATATTTAATATTTTTCAGATTTTTAAAGAGGGATATATATGTGTATTATAAAACTTAAAAATATAGGGAAGAAAATAAAACTCATCTGTAATCTTGGGCCATTTTTACTTGTATATATTACTCAAGATGCATATATTTAATAAAATTCTGAGGCCGTTATGTACATTGTTTTGTAATCTATTGTTTTCCCACAACAATACATCATAAGTTCTTTCCTACATCATTAGTCTTCCATTTTGTTTTCAATTTGTTACTAATTCAAGTAATTTTGTGTTAAAAGTCACATGCTTAAAAAAATTCCAGTGCTTAAATTTTGGGGTACATCTGTTTCCCTAAGTTAGTTGATAAATTGTAAATGTAAAAAACTATTATCAAGTCTATTTTTTATTCTAATTTTATATTTGTTTTACTATGTTGTGTTAAAATATTAAAATGTAGGAAAACACAAAATTCTTGATATCTATAAAAAAACTTTCCTCTTGTGGAGAGTAATGTCTGTCTAGTTCAACACCTCATTGATTGCTTAGAACTAGGGGTATTGGGAATTCAACAGACTGTGCTGAAGTAACATTAGATGGTCACCAATCACCTTGTAAGAGGGTTCTGTTATTGACATAAATTTGAAGTTTCTTGAATGCCTAGGAAAGTAGGGAAGCTAATTTGGATTACAGAGTAATTACTCTGGAGAATAGAGGAGTCAGTGAATCTTGTGGCTAAATAAGAAAGGGGAAAAAGAGAGAGAGAGAGACCTAGGATGCTAGAAGGATGAATTGATATAATTAAGATTATTGACACTGAGTGCAGGTGTAGAGGAGGAGAGGAAACAGCAAAGAAAAAAATGTGGAAAGTTAAAATGTGCCCAAAACAGTAAAAGAAATACTCCTTAAAGTAAAGTATCTTGAACCTTAAGGTAAGGGCATCTTGAAAAACAGACATATATTTTGATGGTGGTGATCAGAAGAACTCTGGACTAGAGGCTGAAGTCCTCCTATGCTTGGCAAGTTTCTGAGAGGCAGAGGAGACCTGTCTAAACAGAAGAAACATATGTTAAGTAATTATAATGTCAAAGGATGAAATCCAGAGAAGGTAAAATATATGTGATAAAACACCAAAATCTTCCGCATACTTACAGATCTACATCTGTATTTTCCCTTTGCTTTACAGTTATGAAAAATGTTGCTATAAGGCAGAGAAAAAATTTAAATAAATGTTAATAAGCGTAAATCATCAATTGTAGCTCTGAATGGAGAACACGAAAGTAAATATAAGAAC
The DNA here is from genome assembly GCF_037993035.2 of Macaca fascicularis. Lineage (NCBI taxonomy): Eukaryota > Metazoa > Chordata > Mammalia > Primates > Cercopithecidae > Macaca > Macaca fascicularis. The sequence continues at coordinate 90,157,627 of NC_088388.1, read as the reverse complement.
TTGAGTGAAGAGACCATCTGACATCCTAATGTGAGAACTGACAGCAAAAGAAGGTGAATCAGAAACGGAGAAAACTTAAATAAGAAATAAAAGGGAAAAAACCCCTCTTAGAACCAGAGATGAAATATAAGAATTTCAATGGAAAATAAGTACAACAGAAAACATGGTAGGGATAGGGAAATAGAGATTGCATATGAAATGAACAAATGAAGGGAAATAGAATTACAAAAAAGCAAAATCAAGAAAACAATAGCCATTGGAGATGTGACATATGTAATAGTGGAATACTCCGGAAGAAAAAAAACTAGACAAAGAAATTATAGTAATTTTTAAAATCGTAAAACTGAACTTAAATAACTGAAAGGAAATGCTATTTTCCAGGGAGAGTTGTACAGACAACCCACATGATTAATACAATGATACAAAGTAGGCTGGTCTCAGATATATCCATAGAAATTTTCAATTAAAATAAATCCAGAATATTTGGTAAAAACGCATTACAAATACATATACAGTAAGTGAGTGAAGATGGTATAGTAGCAAGTATCAGGAATCTGTATTTCCACCTGACCAGTAATCATATTGGCAGAACTTTTCTAAAGTGATTATTTTGGAATTCTAGAATTTATTTGAACACTTGCAGCTTCCCGGGGAAAGCATTGCTTATGCATTGCTGTTAATTTCAGTCCATTTCTGCCATTAACATGATTGCTATCCATCCTTCATCCTTTATCCCCTTGAAAGGCAGCTGTGGTGATGGCAATCACATATTTGCCATGGCTTGATGAAGCCAGGGTGAGAAATACAGATGTTGTCCTCCAAATCTCAGGGTCCCATGTTCTGCTTGTGAATTGATGCTTCTAATTACTGATGTCAAGCACACTGACTGCCATGTAACTAAAAATGGATCCAAGACCTAAACTTTAGAGCTGAAACTATATATGTGAATATGACACCAAAAAGCACAGACAAACCAACAAATTCAAAAATAGGCAAATTAGACTTTATCAAAAATAAAAACTTTCGTGCATCAAAATACACTATCATAAAAATGAAGACTACCTACCTACAGACTACATGTGAGAAAATATTTGCAAATTATTTATTTGATAAGCATTTAACACCCAGAATATATAATAATCTCCTACAACTCAACAACAGAAATAGAACAAATGACCCAGTCAAAATGGACAAAGATTGCTACCACGAAAACACAAAATATAAGAGGCTAAAATGAACAATTATAGCTGCAAACTGGATAACCTAGAGGAAAATGATACATTCCTAGAAACATATAACCTGTCAAGACTGAATCATGAGGCTGAGGTGTGGTGGCTCATGCCTGTGTTCCCAGCACTTTGGGAGGCCAAGGTGGGCAGATCACTTGAGGTCAGGAGTCTGAGACCAGCCTGACCAACATGGTGAAACCCAACTCTACTAAAAATACAAAAACTTAGCTAGGTGTGGCAGTACACGCCTGTAATTCCAGCTACTCAGGAGGCTGAGGTGGGAGAATTGCTTGAACCTGGGGGGCAGAGGTTGCAGTGAGCCGAGATCAGGCCAAAGACAAGAAACCCTGTCTTTAAAAAACAAACAAACAAACAAACAAAAAACTGAATCATGAAGACAGTGAAGACATATAAAATCTGAACAAATCAATAATGAGTTAGGAATTTGAATGACTAATTAAAAAGTCTGTTATCAAAGCAAAGTTCAGGTCCAGATGATATCATGCCCAAATTCTACCAAATATTTAAAATTCTACCAAATTCTAAATGCTACCAAATATTTAAAAAATACAAGTACCTATCAAACTCTTCTAATGATTCAAGAAAATACAATACTTCCAAATTCATTTTACAAGGCCAGCATTACCCTGATACCAAAATGAGGCAAGGACACTGCAAGAAAAGAAAATTATAGGCCAGTGTCTATATGTAATAAACATCCATGAAAAAATTCTCAACAAAATACTAGAAAAATTAATTCAATAGCACATAAAAATTCACAATGATATAATAGGATTTATCCCGGGAATGCAAAGGTGACTCAACAACTATTAAATTAAGTTTAGCCTAAGGCTGCCTCCTTACATATACATCTGGCCAGAGATGAAGATATAGTTAAATATCTTCATGCATATTTAGCTATAACCTAACTGGGTGTGTAAAGAGACTTCAAACTATTCTTGTAACAAGGAGTAGAATCTCAGCTAATCACAGCAGCTGAGTTTCAGCCAGTCACGGCCACTGTGCCTCATTTCCATTTTTGGTACATCACTTTCCCTTTGTGTTCGTAAATGTCATTCAACCATGTGGCAGCCCCAGAGTTGCTCTGGAACTGCTCTAGTTCTGGTGGCTGCCTGATTTACAAATCACCCTTTGCTCAATTAAACTCTTAATTTAATTCATCTAATTATTTTAAGTAATACATAAGCCTATAAATGTGATACAACACATTAATAAAACTAAAGACTAAAACTATGTGTTTATTCTAACAGATGCAAATAAAACATTTGACAAAATTCAACACCCTTTCATGGTGTAACTCAAAACAAATTACGTATATCAACGCCATAAAGTCTACATATGACAAATCCACAGCTAACATATTCTACAGTGAAAACCTGAAAGCTTTTCATTTAAGTGTGAGACAAGACAAGGATGCCCACATTTTCCACTCTAATTCAACATTGTAGTGGAAGTTACAGTCAGAGTGATTAGGCAAAAAAAGAAAAAAAAATCATCAAGAATAAAAAAGGAAGTTGTCTTCCTTTAGCTGATGGCATGATCTAATATATAGAAAACACCAATGACTCCACCAAAAAACTATTTAGAATTGATTAATTCAGTAAAGTTGCAGGATACAAAATCATACAAAATTCAGTAGCATTTCTATATAATAACAATAAACTGACAAAAATTAAGAAAGTGATTCTATTTACAATAGCATCAAAAATATTAAAATACTTAGGAAGAAATATAACCAATGAAGTGAAAGACCTATATATTTGAAAACTGTATAATATTGATAAAAGAAATTGAAGACACAAATAAGTGGAAAAATATACTGTGTTCATGGATTTGAAGTATTAATATTATCAAAATATTCATACTATTCAAAGTGTATACAGATTTAATGGAATATCTATCAAGTTTCTATGACACTTTTCACAGAAATGGAAAAACAATCTTAAAATTTACAACCATAAAAGACCCTATACACAACCTAGAGCTAAAAGAAGAAAGCTAGAGGTGTCACACTACCTGAGGTCAAAATATAAGACAAAGCTATAATAAACAAAACAGCATGATATTGACATAAAAACAAATAGACTGATGTAACAGAGAGTCTAGAAATAAACCTATGCATTTGTAGATAAATTTTTTGGCGTGACTATTAATAACAAAGAAGAGATAGATGATCTTTTCAATAATGTTAGAGAAATTGGATATCCACATGCAAAAAATGAAATTGGATCCTTACGTGACACCATATACTAAAATAAACTGAAAATGAATTAAATACTTAGTAAGACCTAACAACATACAACTAGTAGAAGAAAACAGGGAAAATGCTCTATGACATTAGTCTAGGCAATTATTTTTTGATGTAACCTTAAAAGCATGGAAGCAGAAGCAAACTCAACAAATGGGATTACATCAAACTAAAAATGTTTTAGCACAGCAAATGAAGCAATTAACAGTGAAGAAAAAGACCCCTAAATTGGGAGAATATATTTGACAACCATATATCTGATAAGGGCCTAATATCAAAAAAAAAAAAAAAGAAAAGAAAGAAAAAAAAAACTAAGAAACTCAATAGCAAGGAAAGAAATAAACTGATTAAAAAGTGGGAAAAGAACTTGAATAGACATATTTCAAAAGGAGACATGCAAATGATTGACAAACGTAAAAAGTCTCTACATCACAAAGTATCAGGAAATTACAAATTAAAAGAATAATGTAATATCATCTCATATCTGTTAGAATGGCTATTACCAAAAAGACAACAGATAAGTGTTGAAGATGTGGAAAAAAGGAATCCTTGTACATCGTTGATGGCAATGTAAATTAGTACAGACATTATGAAAAACAGTACAGAGATTTAGAAAAAAAACTGAAAATAATATTAACATTTGATTTAGCAATTCAAAAATATTGAAATCAGCATGTTGAAGAGATATCTGCACTGCTATGTGTATTACAATATAAGTCATAAGGGCTGGGTGCAGTGGCTCACACCTGTAATCCGAGCACTTTGGGAGGTCGAGGTAGGAGGATCACCTGAAGTCAAGAGTTTGAGACTAGCCTGGTCAACATGGTGAAACCCTGTCTCTACTAAAAATACAAAATTAGCCAGGTGTGGTGGCACATGCCTGTAATCCCAGCTACTTGGGAGGTTGAGGCAGGAGAATCGCTTGAACCCAGGAGGCGGAGGTTGTGGTGAGCCAGGATCACACCATTGCACTCCAGCCTGAGCAACAAGAGCAAAATTCCATCTCAAAAAAAAAAAAAAAGAAAGAAAAAGAAAAAATATATAATTCATAATAGTCAAGGTATGGAATCAATCTAAGTGTTCATCAGCAAATGAGTGAATAAAATGTTGTATCTATACACATTGGAATAGTATTCAGCCTTAAAAAAGAAGGAAATTGTGTTATTTGAAACAGTATGACTGAACCTGGGGGACATTATGCTAATTGAAATAAACTGAGCATGGAATGAGAAATATTGCATGATCCCACTTATATATGTAATCGAAAAAATTTTGAACTCATAGAGGTAAAGACTAGAATGATCATTACCAGAGGATGGAGGTGAAGAGTGGGGAATGGAGAGATATGGATGAAGGGATATATATTTTCAGTCATATAGAAGGAATAGGTGTTTGAGGTCTATTGAACAGCATGATGGCTTTAGTTAATAATAATATCATGTGTATTTCAAACTGATAAGAGAGTAGTAGATTTTAAATTGTCACTCTACACCATTTAAAAAAGTATGTGACTTGATGACTATGTTTACAGCCTGACTTAATCATTCCATAATGTATACATGCACTAAAACATTACATTGCACTCCATAAATACATACAGTCATTATTTATCAATTAAAGTAAAACTAAACAAACAAGCAAAGGACTTTAACAAACATTTTACCGAAGATATACAAATGGCCAATAAATGAATAAAAAGTAGCTCAGCACCATTAGTCATTAGGGAAATCCAAATTAAAGTCATGATGAAATACCATTTCACACCTATTATGAAGATTATAATAATTTTGAAAAATGAAAAATAGCAAGTGTTGGCAAGGATGTGAATAAATGAGAATATTCATGTTTTCCTGAGGAAAACTTGAAATGATACCGCCACAACAGAAAGCAGCTTGGTGGTTTCTCAAAAGATTAAAGACAGAAATACATATATTCCTGTAATTCCAGTTCGACATATCTATCCAAAAGTATTGAAAGAAGGGACTCAAATATATTTGTATTCCCAAGTTCTTACCAGCATTCTTAACAATAGTCAAAAAGTGGAAATCACTGAAGAGTCCAGCAATATATTAATGGATAAAATGTATGTATATGTATATACATACAATGGAATATTATTGAGCTACAAAAATGAATAAAATTTTGATATATGCAACAACACGGATATACTTTGAAAACATTATGCTTAGTGGAATAATCCAGACAAAAATAACAAATATCGTATGAATCTTCTTGTATGACTTACCTAGAGTAGTCAAAATCATAGTGAGAGAAAATAAAAAAGTCATTATGAAAGCAGAGAAAGTGATTGTTTAATGGTTACAAAGATTTTGTGGGGAATGATGAAAACCTTTTGGATACAAATAGTGAAGATTACACAGAATTGTGAAGATATTTAATGAACAGAATTTTATACTTACAAATGGTTAAAGTGATGAATATTTTGGCACATATATTTTATCATAGTAAAATATGCAAAAAAATTATTAGGCCAGATATAAAAGCAATATAATAGAATTAAATCAAGCATATCTGTCATACACAAAATGTAAATGGAATTTACTTTTTATGAAATAATTTGCAAATTTTCTCCCAAAGTAAACTCAAGAAACATGACTAAAGATTCTTATTTGTCAAACATTACCTAAAGATGTGCACATATACATAAAGAGCAAAAGGAATCCAAGCAAAAGAATATATTAAAATATCAGGGAGATAATATTATAAAAAGGAGAATTTTTGCAAAATTGTTAGGATAAACATTTTAAGAACTCTGGGAGTTAACCAAAGGCTTGCAGCAATTAAGGAAGTATTTAATTGAGAAAAATATTGAAACTTGGTAAGAACAGTGAGTTTTACGGCATTTAGCTTGAAATACTCTCATTCTCCTATCTCCAGCTCCACTGTAGCCTTGAAAATCAACAGCCCACCATCATAGTGAGAATTGCAAACCAGCAGAACGGCAGCCTCCAGAGAGCATAAAAGGGGGCTGGAAATCTTTTAATGTCTCACTTTCAGATAATTGTCATTCTCTGACATTTTTATAGTTCTTCACAAAACTCTACTTAAAAGACTGTCTTTATTTGATCTATGATCTCACATACTACAAAAATCCTTTTTACTCAGGAATATATTTCAAAAATAATGAGAATAAGTTGTTTACATTTCTGGCTTCCTGGGGCAGTGGATAACAGTTGGGGGCAACAACAGGCTATTCAAAACACTTGCTGCGGAAAGTTGGGAAATGACGTGTTCATATTGTCTTTGAGCAAGCTCTAAGATGTTCCTGGAAACAAGGCCATATGTATTTGTATGACTGCATGCATGCCCAGGACTTTCTGCATGCTATGAAGAAGTAACAGAGAAGGCATTAAGTTCTCACTTCTGGCTTACCTAGAGCCTCGGTGCAAGAAGAAGGTGAAGATAAAAGGACACTTCTCAATTGCCTGGTTGGGTCTTGAAGTCATGCCCAACACAGGGTCCCTTAGCAAAAGATTGGGAAACTTGTTGGTTCTAGGCATTCAAGAAAATGTCTTTTCAATCATTAGCTGATCACTAAGCTAATCAAGTAGAGACTTTCATGGCTACCTCATCCAAAGAAATCCTCCCCTAACCCCAAACAAATGACTGTTAAGTATAATAAATAATTTGAAATGGTTGCTATATATAAGCTCAGTATATAAAAAAATTAATTGTGCATAGTGTATTTCTTTGTACTAGCAATGACTAATTTAAAAATAAAAACTATAAAACAATGTTACTTACAGTAGAATCAAAGTAAATAAAATACTTAGAAAATTTAACAAAAGTGCAAGATATGTACAATGCAAACTACAAAACACATTGAAAGAAATTAAAGATGGCAATTATCCCCAAATTAATCCTCTAATCAATCACAGTCTTTACTAAAATTTCACCTTATTTTTAAAAGTAATATGATTCCTTTATAGTTGACAGACAATTGCACATATTATGGAGGGAGAGTGTGATGTTTCAATTCATGTATACATTTTATAATGATTAAATCAGCATAATTATATCCATTGCTTTGTAAATGTATCATTTCTCTGTGATGATAATATTCAAAATCTTCTTTTCTAGCTATGTTGATATATACACAACACTGTTATTAGCTGTAGTTACCTTATTGTGCAATATAGAACACCAAAACATATTCTTCCTATTCAACTGTAACTTTATACCTGTTGACCCCACTCTCCTGGTTCCCCCACCCTTCTGCAGACTCTGATAACTATTCTATTCTCTAATTCTATGACACTAACTCTTTTAGATTCCACGTATGAGTGAGGTTGTTTGTCTTTCTGTGCCTGACTTTGACTTTTTTCACTTGACATAATGTCCTCTAGCTTTATCTACATTTTTGCAAATGACCGGATTTTCTTCTGTTTTATGAATGAACAGCATTAAATTCAGTATTCACATGGTGTGTGTGTGTGTGTGTGTGTGTGTGTGTGTGTGTGTACATGTATTACATTTTGTTTATCCATTTATAGATGGGCATTTAGATTGATTTCATATCTTGGCTATTGTGAATTGCATTGCAGCATTGCAGTAAACTTGGGAGTTCAGGTATATCTTCCACGTACTGATTTCATTTCCTTTGGATATATATGGAGTAATGTGATTTCTCAATCATATTGTAGTTCTATTTTCAATTTTTTGGGGGACGCTCCATACCGTTTTTCATAATGGCTATATTTGTTTACATTCCCATCAACTGTGCATAAGAAATCCTCCTGAATTTTTTAAAAAAGGATTGAAAAGCTCATTATCAAATTCATATGAAAATGCAGAGAAACAAAAGTGACTATAACAATCTTGGAAAAGAACAAATGTGGAAGACTTCTTTCCAATTTCAAAACTTACTATGAAAACTAGAGTAACCCAACTGTGGTATTGAAATTAGAATAGACATGGATAGCAACGTTTTCATTTATGAAATGTTTTATAGAAATAAACCAATATATTTATAGTCAATTGATTTTTTTATGTGTGCCAAGAAATTCATTGGGCAACCAATATTACAAAAAATCTGCGTTCATAGGAGACAGCTATTTTACCTAGTAGTAGGAATAAGTAGACTTCAAGAGATATGTTGTTGGAGTAGCAAGAGGTTATCAACTAATGCAAAGAGGGAAGCCAGATCAGTAATTGAACAATGGCATTAGGGTATAAAAGAGCCTCTGTCCTCATCATGAGCTCAGAAAAGGAGAGGTACAGAGTCATTTATGCTTGAGAAATGCAACTTGAGCCTGTGTCTCTGTAATTTCAGAACAGATAAGGAGAGACATAGGTTTGCATAAGTAGATTAGAGCCTGATTTGGAAGGCTATTCATACTGTGTAGGTAGTTCATGTCAATATTAAAAAAGAGAGGGGAAAATAAAAAGATGAAACAAGTCACCTATAATTCCAATTTCAACTGAAAGGCAGGTTATATTTGTATTTGAAAACTATTTATCACTAAAAAACCTATAATTATCTCACCCTACGCTTTGTACATGCTATTCTCTAAGACTAGAACATCTATTATTTTCCTCCTTTGCCATTCTCTTCAACTCTACCTCCCATTGTCTTTCACTAAGCCAATTTATATAGGGCTGGGTTAAAATGCTGCCTTCTCTGTGAACCCTTTTCTGACTTCATGCAGTTAATTTCCCCTCTGGTGTGTGCCCACACAGAATTTGTACAGTTCTTCACTTTCACACATGTCACCTTGAACTGTAATCTATCTGATTTTTTCCCTAGAAATTTATGTTCTTGAAACAGAGATGACTAGGTCTTAATTACCTCTGTATCTTACTGCCTACACTGCCTCTGATATATGATAGATATTCAACAAGTTTTAGTTGAAAATGTGTGAATAAATATCCCCAATTAATTGACTCATTGGTTAAGACTATCAGTCAGCTACTGCTCAATCTGTATATAATATGAAGAGAAAAACTTTAATTCTAATACTGTTACTTCCATTCAACACTAACATAAACAATTGATTATTTTACTTTGATTTAACTTCCTCTGCAACTGTTCCAGCCTTCTGTGATCCAGTCATGCCAGCTCTGCATATCATCTGATTACATGTATCTGATCAAAATATTATTTTTCAGAAATCATTTCCTGGGCATGATTTCTAATATAAGCACTGTGTGGTCTGTGTCTTCTGAAATAAATGGTTGAGGACATTGGCAAGCTTTTGTTGTCAATCTTACAACTAAAAAAAGATTGGTAAGCTGACAAAATTTGTACCATAGCTGAGGTAGACTGATTCCATACAATAGGTGGAAGAAAAGTAGTATCAGGTCTAATTGGTTGAGTGTCAAATTTAAGTCCAGGACTTATTTGTTAGGTTTCTGCCTCGATGCTGTCTAACACTATCCGTGGAGTCTTGAAGCCTCTTACTATTATTTTGTGGCTGTCTAGGTCTCCATAACAATCAGGCAAGATAAATAAGAGACAACCAAATATGATAAGTCAAACTATCTCTTTTCACTGATGATATGATTCTGTAGTATATCTAGAAAATCCTAAAAACTCTGCAAAAACAGTTCTAGAACTAACAAACACATTCAGCAAAGTTTCAGGATAAAAAGCCAATGTACAAAATCAGTTGAATTGCTATATACCAATAATATTCTAGCTAAGAGCCAAATGAATAACACAGCCCTATTTACAAGAGAGAAAAAAATGAAGTACTTAGAAATACAGCTAACTAAGGAGGTTAAAGATTGATACAAGGAGAACTACATAATTCCACTGATATAAATAAAAAAAGATTCAAATTTAAGAAGAAACATCCAAGCTCCTGTGTGTCAGGACTGAGGCAGATCCAGAAGAATCTATCCAGCACTTTGGGGATGAGCCAGTTTGATGGAATTCATTGGCATCATAAAATTCATTTTCACTGCTGGAGTAAGAGAACTCTGGGACTGTATTTGGAGACAAGTTCACTTCGCTTGGAGAAGTTAGAGTGCTACTCGGTGGTGAATGGCCACTGCCTGTACTATTTGGTGTAGCAGTCTGATGCTGTCCCAAGGTAGCCAACACAGGTCCTACTGGTAGGGAAGATGGACACTGCTGTCTTGACTTACACAACAGGTTCTGGAAGTAATACAATCTGGGAAGGCATTGTGCTGATCACAGGTTCCAAAGGACTAGGTTGATAGATTGCATCTACAGGATTAATAGTACTTATCATTCCATCTGCATGCTTCTCTGCATTACTCTCGTCTTTAGCAATCTGCAGCAACACAATGCAGCGTTTAATTGATTCTACCATGCTATTTGTTGTTTCTTTGAGTTTCCAATTTCTTTCTCTGTTCATCTTCTTTGCAGTTTTGAAGCTTGTCATCAAAAAACTTTAATTGTTCAATCAAGATTTGTAAGTAATCACATCAGCAGCAGCTCAGGAAATAGTCTAAAACGTCCAGATACCACAGAATCACATAATTCTTCCATGTCCAGTGGAACAAATGATGCTGACGTTTTCAATTCATATGATAGTAGAGATGATGATGCAGAGGCAGGGTCCATGGAGGAGCACAAAAGCATTATCATGCATCTCTTTTCACAGGTTAGGCTTGCGATGGATCTTACTAAGGTAGTTCTTCCAAGGTTTATTCTTGAAAGAAGATCTCTTTTAGAAATGTATGCAGACTGGGACCTGTTTGTGTCCATTAATGACTAGAAGGATCACAAGAATTTCATAGTTCTGGTTGTGAAATGGTACCTCTCTGCCTTTCATGCAAGAAGGAAAGGAACAGTTGACAAAAAGCCATACTATCCCATTTTGGGTGAGATTTTTCAATGTCACTGGACACTACCAAATGATACTGAAGAGAACACAAAACTAGTTTCAGAAGGACCAGTTCCCTGGGATTCCAAAAACAGTGTAACATTCATGGCTGAGCAGGTTTCCCATCATCCACCCATTTCAGCCTTTTATGCTGAGTATTTTAACAAGAATATAAAATTCAATGTTTATGTCTGGACCAAATTAAAATTCCTTCAGATGTCAATTGAGGTGCACAACATAGGGCAGGGCTGTGTCTCATGTCTAGACTATGATGAACATTTTGTTCTCACATTCCCCAATGACTATGGAAGGTCTATCCTCACAGTACCCTGGGTGGAATTAAGAGGAGAATGTTATATTAATTGTTCCAAACAGGCTAGAGTGCAAATATCATCTTCTACACTAAACCCTTCTATGAGGCCAAGAAGCCCAAAATTACTGCTGATATTTTTTTTCTCCTAATGACAAGAAGTCTTTTTGCTCAACGAAGGGGAATGGAATAGTGTGATGTATGCAAAATATGCAACAGGGGAAAATACATCCTTTGTAGATACCAAGAAGTTGCCTGTAATCAAGAAGAAAGTGAGGAAGCTAGAAGATCGGAACAAATATGAATCCCACAGCCTTTGGAAGGATGTCACTTTCAACTTAAAAATCAGCAACTGAAGCAAAGCACAGGTTTGAATAAAAGAGCAGAATCTCAAGAAAGGAAAGAGAAGGAAATTCAGTGGGAGACAAGGTTATTTCATAAAGATGGAGAATGTTGGGTTTATGATGAACCATTACTGAAATATCTTGGTGCTGCCAAGCATTAGGTTTGAAGATGCAAGGTATATACCTGATGATCAGGGCAGTAGGCATAATTCAGCAACAAGCAATCTTCCTTTAGGAGAAACCTGTTTACTACCTTACTAGAGTGGTTCCTATCTCAGGGATACTGGACTTTCTGACACAGATGAACAATTAAAGTGGGAAAAGTTTCCCTTTTCCCTCTGTGGCAGTTATGATTATGATATCAGTCCTGAGAATAACTTCAGGTTCTGAAAACAAGATAATGTCTGCTCCTTTTCCAAACCCCACACGTTGAAAATCATTTATAAATCCAAACCTGAAACTCTGCACTTTAGTACTGCTGTTAAGATATACAACCTGTTTCTTAGTTCATATAATCTTGAGATACATACACACACACACGTATATACACACCACATACCACACGCACATACACACACACTCACACATATATATATATCTGATGCCAGATTTTTTGATAAATACTCTGCCTAATGTAAATATGTGTTCCTCAGAGTTGTTTTAGAAAATTACCACAATGTATTAAAATCAAATGTTAGGAAATGTCATGGTCTTACCTACAATAACTTTTATTTTAGAATCAAACTATTATTGTATCTAATCCTGGAAAATAAAAGAAGCACCCATACACATAGATGAGAAGAATCAAAGTTGCTAAAATGGCCATACATCCAAACATCCAAAAGCAATTTACAGATTAAATGCTATTTCTATCAAACTACCAACATCATTCTTCAGTGAATTAGGAAAAAACAAAAAAAAAAACTTTTCTAAAATTCCTATAGAACAAAAACAATAGCTCAAATAGCCAAAACAATCCTAAGCAAAAAAAAAAAAAAAAAAAAAACAAAGCCAGGGGAGGCATCACATTATCTGACTTCAAATTATACTAGAAGGCTACAGTAAACAACACAGCATGGTACTGGTACAAAAACATTTGCATATACCAATGGAACAAAATAGAGAACCCAGACATAAAGCCACACACCTTCAACCATCTCATCTTTGACAAAGTTGACAAAATTAAGCAATGGGGTAAGAATTCCATATTCAATCAATTGTGCTGGGATAACTGGCTAATGCAAAAGGATAAAACTAGACCCTTACCTTTCATGGTTAACAAAAATTAATTAGAGATCAATTAAATATTTAAATGTAAGATTTCAAACTATAAAATTCTGGAAGAAAACCAAGAAAATACGCTTCTTTACATTAGCCTTGGCAAATATCAAGAATTCCTAAGAAGTTATGCTAAGTTCCCAAAGACAATTGCCACAAAAACAAAATCGACAAGTGGGACCTAAGTAAACTGAAGAGCTTCTGCAAAGCAAAAAAAAAAAAAAAAAAAAAAAAAATCAACAGAGTAAACAGCCAGCCTACAGAGTGGGAGATAATATTTGCAAACAATACATCTGGCAAAGGTCTAATATCCAGAATCTATAAGGAACTTAACGAATTCTGTTAGTATGAAACAAATTACCTCTTTAAAAAAAGTGGGTAAAGGACATAAATAGATACCTCTCAAAAGAAGACATACAAGCAGCCAAGAAATACATGAAAAATCCTCATAATCACTAATCATCAGGGAAATGCAAATAAAAACCACAGTGGGATGTCATCTCACACCAATCAGAATGGCTCTTACTAAAAAGTCAAAAAACAACAGATGCTGGCGAGGCTGCAGAGAAAAGGAAATGCTTATTTATTTTTGGTGGGAATGCAAATTAGTTCAGCCACTTGAGAAAGCTACTTGAAGATTTCTTAAAATACTGAAAATGGAGCCACCATTCGACCCAGCAATCCCATTAATAGATATATATACAAAAGAAAATAATTTAGTCTACCAAAAAGACAACATGTACTCAGATGCACTATTCAGGGTAGCAAAGACATAGCATCAACCTAGGTGTGTGTCAGTGGTAGATTGGATTTAAAATGGTATATATACACCATATAATATTATGCAGCCATAAAAGTGGAATCATGTCTTTTGCAGCAGCATGGATGCAGGTGGAGGCCATTATCTCAAGTGAAATAACACAGTAACAGAAAACCAAATACTGCATGTTCTCACTTATAAATGGGAGCTAGGTATTGAGTACACTTGGACATAAAGATGAGAAAAATAGACACTGGAGGACTACTGGATGTGGGAAGAAAGAAAAGGTATGTGGGCTGAAAAACTGCCTTTCGTGTATTATGGTCGCTACTTGGGCTATGGGGTCATCTGAATCCCAAACCTCAGCATCGCACAATATATCCATGCAACAAACCTGCATATGTACCCTCTGAATCTAAAATAAAAGTTGAAATTTTTTTAATAATTAATTTTAAAAACACGAAATAAGGAGTAGAATCACCCAGTAGGGTTTAGGCAGCACCACCCAACATCAGCAGACACATTGACACCTGAAAAATGATGACCCTTGATGTGAATATCCATCCCAGGATCTAAGATTCTGTTTCTCTCCAGTTCATTATCACCTATTGAGCTTTTGATTTTCAACAGCGATTACTGATCCCAGTCATTGTCTTCCTCTATAGGCTTTATTTAAGGAAAAAATTATATTTGAGTTACAATCATTTTCATAGAATAGACAATTCACATTGTTGAAAGAGATATGGCCAGGAGATGAAAAACGTCCAAACAGTAGAGGGTTTCACATGTAGTCTGAACAATTTGCCTGCTAGGGGAAGGATGTGATGGAAGAATTTTCAGAGGGGGATGGTGATGTGATTAGGTTTATGTGTCAGAAAAGCTAATCTGAAATTATATATAGGCCACATCTCACAGGATAAAAACTGGAGGCAGGAACACTAGCAAGAAAGCTAGTCCAGATCAATGAGAGGCAATGAGAGCAGAAATTAGGACAATGGAAGGGAGACGGACATTTCTGAGGGCTGACTGGAAGGTATGCTCTGTATATCTGTCAAGAAACTCTTAAGTTTGAGATACGCTCCATCCCCAAACAACAAAGTTCAAAAAACTAAAAGTTCCTTCATCTCCATCCCCAAGCTACTCAGTCTTCCCATCGCTGACATCATCTCCTTCACTTTTCTCAACTCATCAGTCAGTCACTCCTGTTGATTTTATTTCCCAAACACTTCTTAAATCCTTTAACCATTCTGTTTATATTATATCATTGTCTATGGAGAAGGAAACATGTTTATTGAGCATAATTAACCAGATAACATGATCTAGTCCTACCCACTGTGATTAAATTAATTTTAAATGATCTTTGGTGAGCCACTTAGCCTTACTACATTTTCTCCCTTATTTGTCAGGAATATAATAATCATAAACCCAATATAAACTATGAAAATCAATATTTTGCATTTGACAACTTTACATATTTGTGTGTGTGTGTGTGTGTATTTATACTTTCACAGAATCTGGAGACTATTTCAGGATTTTTCAACTTTAGCTTATGTTGGAATAATTTGAAGGGCTTAAAATAAATTATCAGGAACCATCACCACCCCAAGCGTTTCTAGGGTGGGCTTTAGAATTTGCATTTCCAACATGTTTTCAGGTGACACTCATGCTGCTCGTCTGGAGACCATACTTTAAGATCATTGACTTATTTGAGTTCTCCTTGAAAACTAAAATGGACTTAAAGTGAGTTGGATTTTATTATAGTTCCAACACTAAGCAATAGGATCACTGTAGGTATATTCTTTGACTTTATAAGCTATAGTTTTATCACCTGTAAATGAAGTAATTGAGTTTCCAAAGCCTGTATTTGTTGCTATGTCACTATTATGCTTCTGAAATATGCATATATCTTGCGTCTTTATTTTATTTTATTTTTTTTTATTTTATTTTATTTTATTTTTTTTTTTTGAGACGGAGTCTTGCTCTGTCGCCCAGGCTGGAGTGCAGTGGCCGGATCTCAGCTCACTGCAAGCTCCGCCTCCCGGGTTCACGCCATTCTCCTGCCTCAGCCTCCCAAGTAGCTGGGACTACAGGCGCCCGCCACCTCGCCCGGCTAGTGTTTTGTATTTTTTTTTAGTAGAGACGGGGTTTCACCGTGTTAGCCAAGATGGTCTCCATCTCCTCACCTTGCGATCCGCCCATCTCGGCCTCCCAAAGTCCTGGGATTACAGGCTTGAGCCACCGCGCCCGGCCTAATATCTTGCGTCTTTATGAAGTATGCAAGTAAAATAAAGAGATCGTTGTTTCTGAAGGAAAATGTAAGAACCTTTAGTTTGGGTATAAAGATCACTGTAACTTGGTGAAGAAACTATTGTATTTAAGTCTACCTCTCTTAAATGCTCTATTCAGGTGAGTCTTGCATCCAGAAATTCTTTCATTTTATCCTGCTTAAGCAATGTTTTGGAGTTTTGGAATATTAATACATGTTCATAATAAGAAATAGTAAAGTAAAACTGAAATTTAGAAAAATGGTGAAGTGGAGCTGAACTTTAAAATTTTGTTTGAAATTTTAAAATTTTGTACCAAAATCACAGTAATTCCTTATGACTGTGAGGTGTGTAAGGCTGGCTAGTAGTAATGCAGTAGTAGAGTAAGATGGATCAGCAGATGCATTTCCTATCTTATTTCAGTGACACTTGGCTTGAAAACTTCAAGTTTTCCTTTGACTCTGCTTGGATGCATCTCAAATGGGTTAAGGCATTATGCAATATAAAGGGAAATACCCAACATAGACCAGTGCACTTGAGAATCACTTAGTCTAAGCTATTTTTGACTGAGTGCAGTAGCTCTGGAATGAAATTTCACAGGTCAGTTTCTCTGCCACTATCCAGTGAAGTGTTATCTGCTTCTATTTTCTCAACTAACTAATGTAATAACACATGAATGATCTTTAGGAAATGGCTGTTGATTTCAGAAACTAGGCAATTGAGAGGATTAAGTCGTGATTTATAATATAATTAAGAAGTTAATTCTAGATGGCACATTTTCCCTTTCACTTACATTTAATATACACATGGGATGTAGTACAAAAAAGTATCTCATGATGTGTTCTGAAGGATGCAGGTGACACTAAGCTTTTCCAATATCTCCAATCTAAGAATGGTCATGTTCCAAATTTAACAAATGATAACTTTGAAATGTTTTAATTGATAAAATATTCCCAATAATACATTTTTGTTAAATATTTGACACATGCTCCTGCTTACCTACATTAGAATCTGTCATACGAAGATATTCATTTAAACTCAAATATATTCTATATTCATTTAAACTCAAATATATTCTATCTCTTATTTTAGAGTTAAATAGCATTAGGTCTAATACATGTCATAATATTCCACTCACAGAATGTTATTTCTCTAAGTGCTCTGTTGCTTGAACATGTCTGAAACCACTATATTTTAAAGATAAAGAAAGATAAAAATTGACTATTAAAATTTCACAAACAATTGAATTAATGAACTTAATTCAGAAAGTATGAAAATCATTATTTCATTCTGTGTCTAGTATAGTTGTCTCTTGAGTTTTATATCAGGAAAAAAAAAATCAAGCTGTTAATAAAACTGGAACTTCAAGAGCATTGTTTCTAACATACAGTAGAGTGAAAATAAAGGTTGATTTCCTTTCCAGTGGCAATGGTGGTGACTGCGTATACTGAATTCAAGAGATATTTGAAAATAATAAATTCAATGATGCAAGCAACAGATTTAACTTCAGAGTGAGGGAGAGGAATCAGTCTATAAGGACTCCCAGATGTCTAGCTTAAGTCAACAACCACAACAACAACAAAAAAGAAGTTTAGATGGTTAATTTTCTGTGTCAACTTGATTAGGCCATAGAATGCCCAGATACTTGGTCAAACTTTTTTCTAAGTGTTTCTGTGAGGGTGTTTTTGATGAGCTTAACATTTGAATGGATTGAGTAAAGTAGATTGCCCTCCCTAATGAGTGTGGACCTCATCCAATCAGTTGAACATCTGAATAAAACAAACAGGCTAAATAAGAAGGAATTACTTCTGCTTGACTACTTTGAGCTAGAACAATGGTCTTTCCCTGCCTTCTGATTCAAACTGAAAAATTGGCTCATCTTGGGCCTCAAGCTTGCGTTCATATGGGAACTACTTTCTCTTGGATCTCCAGCTTACAGATCTTGGAAATTCTCAGCCTTCACAATTGCATTAGGCAATGTCTTATAACAAATCTCTCTCTCTCTCTCTCTCTCTCTCTATATATATATATATATATACACACACACACACACATATATATACACATATATAATTGTTTTTATAATGAAAGTTATATATCTATATATACACACATATAGTGAAAGTTGTTTATATACACACATATAGTGATGTGCTTCATAATAACTTTCAGTCAGTGATGAGCTGCATATATGATGGTGGTCCCACCAGATTATAGTACCATATTTTTACTCTACCTTTTCTATGTTTGGATATGTTCAGATGCACAAATACTTACCATTGTGTGACAGTGGACTACAGTATTCAGTACAGTGACATACTGTACATGTTTGTAGCTTAGGAGTAATAGGCTATACCATATAGTCCTGATGTATAGTAGGCTGTACCATCTAGGTTTTGTAAGTTCACTCTATGATGTCTATACAATAAAATTACTTAATTACACATTTTTCAGAATGTATACCCATTGTTAAACAATATATATATACACACACACATCTGTACACACATATAGGTGTACATATATAGAGATATACACACATAAACATGTATACAGAGTATATGTGTGTGTGTATATATATGTATACATATATACATATCTATATATACATATATACGTGTGTATATATACACACACATATACACTTATTGGATCTCTTGGGAACCCTGACTAATACAGTTAGTTTCAGTATATTCCTATGACCAAAGTAGAAGAAAGTGGCAATCAGTCCTTCTCCCGTAAATTCTGCCCTTTCTCCGCTCTCTATACTTTTATTTCTAGAGAAAGAGATACTGTCAATGTGATTGCTTGAAGCTCAAGACATTAATAGGGCCAAACAGGTAATGGATGATGTTATTGTGACTTAAATGTTGACCAAATGCAGGGCTCTCACGTTTCCCAAGAAGTAAGCAGTTCAAGGCAACAGCTTTTCCTTTACTTCTACCATCTCCTTTCTTGCAATTGGTTGGATATACTTAAGACTTGATCTGCAATTCGTGAGGAGGATGTGAGATGGTGAGCTGGAGGAATAGGAAGCCCTGCTGAGCTCCAAGTTACATTTTTAATTCCTCAATTAGAAATCTCTACATAGGGGGCTATTGACTGCCAGTTTAACTATTAATAATGCCGTCACTTTTTTCTTGCTTGGTCACACTTACTTGCCTTAGGGAGAAAGTTATTAACTCTCTACTTGAGAAAACTCGCATGGAGAAACTGTGAGTGGTAAGACCAAATCTGAATATTTCTGAACCTTTAGTGTAATACCACAACAACATTATGTCTACATTTAAACATAACTGTTAAGTTATCCAGATACCAGACACCTTTGAAATTGCTCAAAATAAAGATTTGAAGAGAGAGAAATATCAATATAATCATCAAGCAGAACTAGAAGGTTAGAACTTGTTTGACTCTCACCCAATACTAACCATGCACCTTAAGATTCTCTGGGATGCTACCTCCTCATTTGTAAATTTTAAAAATAGATAATATGAATCATATAAATAACTAAAATGAGTCTTTTCAATAGCCTTCTGCCTATTCAATCCCATTTCTAAATTCAATTTACCTTAAGTTTTTTTTTTTTTTTTAACTTCATATCTGGATGTAAGTTTGTAAAACATAAGTCTCTGATTACCTTACTTTCCCACTGAGAAAATGGTTTACTGTATTCCCCTTACTCTTAGGAACATATAATCATGCCAAGCTGATATTTTTGATACTCTCCCCAACTTTGACTCATCTGATTCATTTAGTTTTATCATCTCTCTCAGACTTTCATATATACAAAAAAACCCAAATTATTTATTATTCTATGAATGCTCTATACTTAATTCTGTGTTTTTGAAAAAAAAAAAAAATCTACTGGGAATTTGAAAAAAATTTCATTCTACTACTGCGAATGTTCTTCATGATTGCTGAAATCCTCTAAGACCTAGATGATATATCATCATTTTTGCCATGCCTTCCCCACTAAACTCAGCTGGAGTTCACTGCTGTTTCTTCAGAGAACTATTTTACTTTTTCCAAGTACATAAAATAATTTATAAGTGTTTTTGACTTCCCATTAGAGTTTTAGCTTCATTGAAGGCAGCAGACCTCCACAGGGACAAATACATTGTCTTGTGTGTGGGAAGTGCTCAATGAATGCTGAAGTGAGTTGAACAGTGAATCCATATATTCATTCTTTTAAACAAAGATCATTTTATTAATAATATTACTTATGACATCTATGTAGAAAATTATATACTGCTCACATATATGTGTTTTCTTTTTATCAACTTCTGAACAACATTGCTAATGTATGCTCCCAGTAGACTAATTAGTGTAGAGCAGACCTACTTTCAGTACCCTGAAATAAGTACAGAATGTCTTATATGAGAAGTATGCAAAATATAGAAATGCAAAAATATACACATCTATGAATAATGTGAGTGTATATACATATACATATATTATATTTTTAACTCTCTTTTCTGAGCTATGAATTGCTAAAAACAATAATCATGAAAGGGCACCATCTGCTATACAAAGGATGGAATGCTACAAAATTTTGAACAGAAATCATATGTAGACTTTAAATTAATTCCACTATTTACCAGCTGTGTACATTCATGGAATAGTAAACACAGTTTACTAGCTCTGTACAGGCCACATAGCAATATTTGGCCAACAGTGGACCACATATATAATGGTGGTATTATGAAATTATAATAATGTTTTTGTACTATACCTTTTCCATGTTTAGTTATGCTTAGATACACAGATACTACTGTGTTACAATTACCTCCAGTATTCAGTACAGTAACATGCTGAACAGGTCTGTAGCCTAGGAGCCATAGGCTATACCATATAGCCTAGGTGTGTAGTAGGCTATATTATCTAGGTTTGTGTAAGTGCATTCTGTGATGTTTGCACAATGACAAAATCACCTAATAGTACATTTCTCAGAACATATCCCCCTCATTAAGTGGCACATGACTCTACTTGAGAAAGTTATTTAAATTATTCTTAGCTCTAGTTCCATCAACTGTAAAATGAGAATGTTAACAACACTGATCTCATAAGATAGATATGACAGTTCTCTCTCTCTCTCTCTCTCTTTCTCTCTCTCTCTCTCACACACACACATACACACACACACACCCCACATATTTTCAGCCCCATATCTGGTAAATCATATGTGATAAATAATGATTACTTACCATATTAATAAGAACAGTGATTAGTATTTTACACTTAGCATAGATTGAGGATTAGAATTTTTAATGATTTTTTGGAACTCATTCTTTAAACAAATAATTTTGCAGTACTTTAATTACTAACATCTGTCTTATAAATTCTAGTTATGTATGGATTTTCTTAAACTTTTAAAACCATCTCCTGTAAAGAAAAGCAAACATATTTACAAAGATCTGAACTTATATCAAAACCAATCCTGTAAAGTACTAGGACTGTGTTATTTTTCCTCTAACCCAAAATAGTAACAATTATTTTTCTTAAACTATTTCCTGCCTTCTCTAATTTAAATTGGAGACCACAAATAAGTGGACACTTCATATCATCTTATTTCATTCTTTGTGGCCAGGGAACATCTCAGGTATTATTATCTGGTGAGCCATGGCAGCTATTATTGTACTTAAGATAAAATTCTCATGACACAATAATATTGAAATTAACTTAACCTATATGGTATACTGATATAGTTTAAAAAATATCTCTGATGATAGCATAATGATTTTTCTAAAGAAAGGGTAAATCCCCTTCCCTTTCCCGATAAATATTACCAATACTCATATGAGGATTCCAGTTGAGTCTTACCAGAGTGTTCTATTAGACAAATCCCCTGCATTCAAGGATTTAAAGTTAGAGAAGTTAAAGTTAAAATTGCTATAAATGGAAATTATTTTAAGGCTCTTTATTTGTTATTTTGTTATATATATATAATATATGTTAAATATATGTTATATTTGTTATGCAATAATAGAAAACTAATATAGATAAGTTTTAGGTTTCTTTACTCTGTAGTCACTATGTCTTCATCAACTTTCATTAGTTTTTCTGTCTGTCCATCTGCACTAAAACAAACAGAAACACACTAATTTAAATACTTGCTCCTAGTGCAATTATTTTTAAATCACTGATCTTCGTCCTTGACTTTCTACAGATCTGTTCCTTCATAGTCATATAATCAGAGCCAGTATCTCATAATTGTTTTATTTATGGAGAAAAAAAAAATGTGCTTATGGTTGTAAATGTATTTAATGTTGCAAGATTTTGTTCATAGCAGCACAATGAGTCACTATCTTCAGGCAACCATCTGCCTTAGTAGATAAATTCCAAATACAATGACCTTCTCTTGGGCCTTATCCTCATCAATATTATGAGGCACTTGGCTCTGCCAACATGCTCACTAGATTTTATAGAATATCAACTCTGCCTGTGCTTCAAGCCTTATATCTTTTCTTCCTCTGATTTTGTGGCCATTTCTTACCCATTAAAAATGTTTTTGAAAATCACTGTTTCTCTATTTGCTTTCTTGCTTTGCTTTTGCTATATGTTTTGATTCATGGATTCTATCTATCTATCTATCTATCTATCTATCTATCTATCTATCGATTTCAACTGTCACCTCTTTGCAGCACCTAGCACAGCGCCTGGCAGGCAACAAGACCTTTATACCATGTGCAATTTAGTAACTAACAAGACCTAACTTTACAGTTCTAATCCTTGTTATTCTTAAAACCATTGGAGCTAATTTCTCAACTACCAATCAGACATATTCACTTTGAACTAGGGTTGCCAGAAATAAATACAGGACTGTTAAATATAAACATTTGATAAATATTGCACACGACATACTTATACTAAAAACTCATTGTTTATCTGAAATTCAAATTAAATTAGACATCATGTATTTTTATTTGCTAAATTGGAAATTCTGGTTTGATGCACACTGAAATCTTAAAATCAAGATTTGCAAAACAAATTTATACTATCCTACTCAAAGCAGCACCTGTGATGCCCTTCTTTGTTGGATTCATTTAGCCATTAGACCTGGTTCCTCAGGGTCAAGAAGTGGTATACGCTGAGTAATTTATTAAGCACAGTTCCTAGACCCCTAATTCATATTGTCCAGGGCTACCTCTGAGTTCCATCACTTATTAGCTGCATAGTCTAGAGCAACATACTAAATTTGTCAAGGGGTCTGTTTTTTGGTCCATTTTGTGTTGCTATAACAGAATACCCAAGACTGGGTAACTTATAAAGAAAAGAAACTTACTTGGTTTATGATTCTGGGGACTGGAAAGTACAAGAGCATGGTATTGGCATCTGCTCAACTTCTGATGAAGGCCCATACTGCAGCACAACATGACAGAGAAGCAGAAAGGTGAGCAAATGTATGCAAAGAAACACACACTACAAACTGGGCACACTTTATAACAATCCACTCTCATGGCAACTAATCCATTCCCATGAGAATAAGAACTCAAGAGACACAGCATAGATCTATTCATGAGGGACCCAACGCCATGACCAGACATCTCCTGCTATGCCCCAGCTTCCAACATTTGTGCACTGTAAACCAAGTTTCAACTTGAGTCTTGGAGGTGACAAACCACATCCAAAACACAGAACTCTGTTTCCTTTTAAGTAACATGAAGAAGATAACCCCTATCAAAGAGGTTTCATAAAGATTAAAGTATCAAACAATGTAAAGAACTTAGCAAGACACTTAGAAAACTCCTTAATAAATGTTTAAAAAGTATTATTTGTTTAGACTCCCTTACTCTGCTATACTTATGTGAAAAGATATAGAGTCTGAGTTTAAATATCTCTGAAGGTTGATCTCTAATTTTCATTACTGACACTTTCAGTATAGATGTGAGTTACTCTCATGTGGGCTGCTGCAACATGTGATGTGACATCCCTGCTCTTGTGTCCTGACATGAATATTCGTCTCACAAATGTATTCTTGGGTTCAAAACATATGCTCATTCCCTAATTCCATCAGGTACAACATACAACTCCTGACATTCAAAAGCTTCCACAAATTATGCTCTAAATTTACTTTCCAATTTATAGTTTTGTGCAAGTTCTTCTTTTCAGCAAAAATTGATCAGTGAAGTGTCTATTGATCTTTTAATTGGATGCAAATTCAATTTATACTGTCTTTTATGTTGTGAGGCTTTTATATGTATTTTAATTTATTTAATTTACTATGTCACTGTGTTCTTGTGTTTGCTACATCTTAATTTTTAAAAGTTGTCTTTGCTCTATAAAAATGGTTTATAATTATTATAATACATTAGAGTATAAAGAAAAAATAAATTCTATTTATAGCTCCATTTCTCAAACATAGTATTAGCTAACATATATTAGATATTTATTGTATACACTCCTCTATATCATTTACATAATAAACAATTTTGGTTCCCTCAAAACATATAAGGCTATTTATTCTCATTTGAAAAAGATCTATGGAGAGGTAAAGTGACAAATCCAAGGTTTGACCACTAGTAAATAGACAACCTAGACACCAAGCTTTAAACCTAATATTGATCCCTGGCAAACATTCTATGATGTATCTTTAAAAAGGTAATTAATTGATAAACATTGGCCAGGAACAGTGGTTCATGCCCGTTTTCAGCACTTGAGGAGGCCAAAGTGGGAGAAATGCTTAAGTAAATGAGTTTGAAACCAGCCTGGACAAAACAATGAGACCCCATCTCTACAAAAAAAAAAAATTAAAAAATTAGCTGGACATGGAAAAGCTCACCTGTGCCCCTGCTACTTGGGAGGCTGAGGCAGAAGGATTGCTTTAGCTCAGGGGGTCAAGGCTGCAGTGAGCCGTGATTGCACCACTACACTCCAGCCTGGGTGACAGAGATCCTGTCTCAAAAAAAAAAAAAAAAAGAAAAGAAAAGAAAAGAAAAGAAAAAAAAGCAACAAACAACAAATTGTTAAACATTTGTGAACTCCAGGTGACAGTATATAGGTTGATTAATAAGAGAGTGTTTCATATAAATCTCATGTCCTTTATTTTTTACATCTAATAATATAATGATTTATTCAATGAGTGATGTGCACCTTCATTTCAATGAGAAATTTGCTAATAACCTTAGAATATATTTTGAGCAAGTATGGGAACATGTGGAATAATGAAGATGCTAAATATAGAGGTACTTGCAACAGTTTAGAGCAGCAGTCCCCAACCATTTTGGCACCAGGGACCAGTTTTGTGGAAGACAGTTTTTCCATAGATGGAGCAAGTGTATGATTTCAGGATGATTCAAGCATATTACATTATTGTGCACTATATTTGTATTATTATTCATGGTAAAATATAATGAAAATATTATACAACTCACCATAATGTAGAATCAGTGGGAGCCCTGAACTTTTTTACCTGCAACTAGATGTAGATGGTCCCATCTGGGGCTGATGGGAGACAGTGATAGATTTTTAGGCATTAGATTCATAAGGAACACGCAACCTAGATCCCTTGCATGCACAATTCACAGTAGGGTTTGCACTCCTATGAGAATCTCATGTCACTGCTGATCTGACAGGAGGCAGAGATCACATAATGACACAAATGAAGGGGAAGGGCTGTAAATACAAATGAAGCTTTGCTCCTTTGCCCGCTGCTCACCTCCTGCTGTATGGCCTGGTTCGTAATATAGGTCCGTGGCCTGTGGGTTGGGAACCCCTCGTTTAGAGAGTACACAAAAGGAGAAGTTCTAGGGGAAATGCTGGGAGTGGCACATTTGAGATGCCTATAACAGAAAATTGAATGGCCAATATTAGTGTCATTATATTTTATAAATATAAGAAAGCAAGACAAAAAGATGAAACTCACTTTTTTATGTTGAAATAAAAAATCAAAAATAACTTTAAGGTGCTGAGATGATGGTTTAAATGAAGTAAATAAGTTAAATAAGTAGTAATACTGCATTTAAGTGAAAAAATCAGTTATATAAGTTGAACAAGTAAGGCTTAAAATTGATAGAAATCTTGGGATTTCAATGTGATACTAGTGGTAAAATATAAATGCAAATTAAGTATGAATTTATAGCATTTTGCAGTTCAGCAAAGGGAACAAAGAGTCCCACTATGATCTGTTTTAGTCATACCATGTTTGGAGTACTATGTTCTGCTCTGGGCTTCACATTTTTATAATTTCATCATCACTCTGGAATGCATAGAGAATAATGTGAAATCTAGGAACCATGTTATATTGGCGATAATTGAAGAACATGAGAAATTTAAAGATTAGAAGAAATACGGTAACATCGCATCCTTCTTCAAGTATTCCAAGAGTTTTTATATAGGATAGAGTGAGAGTTAGTCAGAAATGCTATTTCTGTGCCAGGCATTACACACGTTTATATGCACAACTTCCTTTAAAAATATATATATATTAATCAAACTGTGAGGTGGGCTTTATTTTGCCCCCACTCCTTTTTTTTAAATTTTTTTTATTTTTAGTTTTTATTTGAGATGGAGTCTTGCTCTGTCACCCAGGCTGGAGTGCAGTGGCGCCATCTCAGCTCACTGCAACCTCTGCTTCCCGGGTTCAAGCAATTCTCCTGCCTCAGTCTCCTGAGTAGCTGGGACTACAGGCGCACACCACTACGCCCAGCAAATTTTTGTATTTTTAGTAGAGATGGGGTTTCATCATGTTGGACAGGATGGTTTTGATCTCTTGACCTCATGATCTGCCTGCCTCAGCCTCCCAAAGTGCTGGGATTACAGGCCTAAGCCACTACACCCGGCCCTGTTTTGCCACTTTTATAATAAGAGAAATTTTACTTAGATAAAGTAAAGTTTATCTAAGTAACTACTTTTTCTAAGGTTATCCATTTATTTACTTTATCTTGTTACTTAGCTAAGAAGAGAAAAGCTTGAAATAAATATCAGGTGTTTCTATTTCCAGAATTTATACTTTTTTTATTATTATTTGTTGTTAAATGTTGCAGACCTATGGCTAATGATGGTTAAAAGAATTATGGAGCCAGATCCCATATAAAAAGAGAGAATAATTATAAAATTGTATTTCACTTTTATTTTTTTTCTCACTAAAAGAGTTCTGGAAAAGCCTTAGTGATACTAAATAGTAATGCATCTGAATTAGATGAAAACTGAAGGACTCCTAAAATCACAAATTTAATGTTAAATTAATACTTATTGATAACCAGCAAAACTCTTGTAGTTCCTACCTTTGAAACAACATTACTTCAGACAATCCATGCTTTTAAGAAACACAAAATATAGAAAATGGGCTACTACGAGCTTTGAAACAATGTTAAGGTTCCTAAGTCATTAAGATGTAGGAAGAGAGTGGGCCCCATGCGAGTAGGTTCTGGCCCTATTGAAAAAGACCTTTTCAGTCATTTGATAGCTGTGCTTCTAAGGCTTTTTATAGAATTTGCTGTAGATCAGAACACATATAATTTATATTCTTAAGAACAGATCCCTGGGCCTGATTTTATCCTCAACCCTTTAGTATAAACCAAGTGTGCTTAACACCTCCATTACAGTCATCGTATTTTATTGGGCAACTAATTTTGAGCAAGAATAAAATAAGGGAATTTAAATTTTAACTGCTTAGCAAAACATATTTTATAAGCGTGTCTTGGTGGAGAATCTTGCTAAAGACAACTTACATTGTTTTCAAACTGAAAACAAAAAAAGTTCAGTTAACAAGTTTCACACTTCTTAGTGTTAACATTTTGCATGTATTAATTTCAGACATTACAGAGGTATTTAGAGTTGTGGAAAGGCAGATAGGTAATCATGTAGGAATGTATAAAATTGCACTTACTTTTAGGTGTCTTTGAGGCATTAGAAGATTTTATACAATAAGCATGTATGTTAACAGACTATATGTATGTCACGAAAGGAAAATGAATAATATTTATTGAGTACCTATACTTCATGGACTGTCCTGAAATTTACAAATGAGTGTATTAGTGAATTGTAAGAGTATAAACCAGGCTTTCACTGCCTAATTTTAGGTTGAAAAAGTGGTTCAACATCTTGAAACCTCAGTTTCGTCTTTTATACATTGTACATAATAATATCTTATTCATGAAAATTAAATTTGATATTGTGTGAAATGTTTAACACAGTGCTCAGCACAATATCAGCATTCTATAAAATTCTCTTTCTTTGAACGTTTCAGCTGGTTTTCTACTTTGTTCACTTTTCTTGTATGTCTTCTTGCTTTCTTCGTCAAGTGACTCTCCGTCATTTCTATCCCTTCCCCACTTATTACTCATAGAAAATAGTGTAGGTGTAGTGTAGGGTGATACTAGGTAGTGGTTACTAACTCAGGGATGTTTATGAAGTGTGAGGAGGTAGTGAATATCTTTATTTCATGACTTTAAAAATATTAATATAAAATATATTTGGTAGCATTCTAGATCACAACTAACACTGTTTATCAAAATCATATATATTTTTTCATATGTATGTATATGTAAATAGTATCCTATACTGTATTTCTCTCACAGCCTTTATTTTTTCCAGTATAAGAAGGGCTCCCATGTTGGGAAGAGGAGCATGGGTGAAAATTTAGGCTGACTCTGTGGTTGTGTATTTCCTGACACTGGTCGAATATTTGACAGTGAGGGGATGAAAAAAGTTACACTTTGGGAAGAAGTTCAATAATACCCAATATTTCTTCTTAAAGACAGAGTTTGACTTGAAATGGTTAAAATGAATCTGCAGTATCCCAAAGTCAGCATTATTGGAATAATTCAATGATGAAATATATTTACACATTTGCCTACTTGTAAATACTTACTTTATCATTAGTAATTGAGCCTAAAGTCACTTGATTGTTTACTGTTTATGAATGTAAATGTTAGATACTATGTGACATTTGGAATTGCTTATTAAGGGAGAACTACCATAGAATCTATACCTTAAAGTGAATAGACGGCAATAACAGCTAGGATAAACTGGAGTTGAGATCTGAAATGCTAAAAGCTAGTGAGATTCAATGGTAATAAATCTATGCCTGTTTATAACAGTGTCAGTGAAGAGGAGAATAATACTGGTAATAATCCACATCATAATCTAAGAGACAACAGCGATGGCAGTTTAGTGAAGAGTATTCCAGGCAGTAATCCAGGATGTGCTAGAATGGGACAGAAGTAGAAAATAAGGAATTCTTTCAAAAACCTTTTTATAAACACATTAGATACCTTTGTTATTTGAAGCAACTATTAAGTTAAACATAATGATACACATCGATCAAAGAAAAGAAGCTGAAATAATTTGACATAATGCTAAATGAACTGCTTACATAAGGATTGGAAATATTAGCAGTCCTAAGTAATTTCCAAGAGAGTTATTTGACAAAAACCTCTTGACCTGGAGTGTGATATGTCACTCAGATGATTCTAACAATATGAATCTGCAAAGAATGAATCAGACCATGGGATATCATCAGGTCACAGGTCAATCTGTTCTTCGAAAGGGTCTATCTGTGATTAAAAAATAAATAATAAATAACAGATTGGACTCTGAAGCTCAGTCAAAGCTTGAATCTGGCTGAAACCACTCACCACTGCCTGGTGCTCTAATAATTAATGTCAATCAGTGCTTTCCTAGGGTTATCTTCAAATCTGAAATTGGGGCCTGGCATTTAAACACTAAAGCAAGTGTTCCTTTTTTCCCTCTTAGCACACATGTCTATTTTTTGCATTTACAATGAAAATATATTAAGTATTACAGATTTTCTTATGTGTCTTTCCTCAAAAGCTATATAATAGGGTTGAGATATTAAGAGGAATGAATGGAAAAGTGCTTTTTGTCTATTTTTAGTTATATTGACAAAGTTTGTTTTGTTTTGTTTTAAAATATTTTCCTTGATTTAGAAGTCTTTAGAGAGAGACGTCAATTACATTTGTGGATCTAAAAGACTTATCCCAGTAAAAACATGTGCTATAGAAAAGCTGCTTGACCTCAAGGCGCCCAATGATCACAGCACCAAACAGGATACCAGAGGTCAAAGAGTTGAGTTCTGAAGTGACAAGGAAGCAAAGCATATGACAAAAGCCACTCTTTAATGATCACCACAGTTGCAGAAATTCAGAAGATTGAAAATGTGCAGAAATCTCATCTCTATGTATAATTATAAGAATTACTCTGATATTATTTTATATAAAAATATTCCTATACTACCATGATTACATTATTACTTGAAATTTCTGGCTGTGTAAGGGTCATGAGATAAAGTACTCTAATGCCCTTTACCTTTGACCATGCTTGTATCTCTGTACCCTACTCTATATCCCACACTCAAAAAGCAAGAAAGCAAGAAAAGCAAGGAAAGCAAGAAAGCAAACAAGCAAGGAGAGAGAGAGAGAGAGAAGAAAGAAAGAGAGAGAGGGAAGGAAGGAAGGAAGGACGACAAGAGGAAATAAAGAAGGAAAGAAAGGACAAAGACATTGAATATCAGGATTGTACTAAATCAATGATAGGTTGATAAAAAACGTGATTGCTTTGTTTTTATATTTTATTCTATCAGGAAAAGGGGTGTTCTATATAACGATTTAATTATCTGGTTTTATTTCGAAAGATTGAGATTTTCAAATTGCTTTCTCTTTAACTCTAGGTTGTGTTTGCAATTTACAAATAAACAAATATAAAAAGGATTCATATGTAAATAACTTGAGAAAATTGACTTAAGTAGTTTTTTTAGCACAATACATTTTAATTGTAGCACAAGTTAACATGTATGCATTGAATTGACCTTGATGATTCTCAGCCTGCTTTAGAAAAGATAAACTTTACTTCAACAGAAATTTAGTAAATTTTGTTAGAGTAAGGCAAATGAATGACTTTATTACAGTCACAGACAGAATTATTATACTTCAGTAATCGACTAAATTTGAATTCCTTGAGTCTGAATGGAGCAAGGGCCTCTAGGTTCAAAATAAATAGTTTTTGATCCAAAGGTTAATAAATATGTTTATTGTATTTTGCCAAATACACTGCTGAAGTGCAAACCTACTATAGAGTTAGTCATTATGAATGGGAAATCAGTCTTAAATAGACATAGAGAGTCAGGGATTCATATATGTATATATATGCCATTTGTGTAGTACTTGGTACATTTAAGGAATATAAATTAAAATATTAAATAAATCCTATAAATAAGCATTGAAGAGGTTAAGCAGGCAGATCCAACTTGCTGTGGTAAATTACTGGTATCTGAGGGAGAAGAGGGTAATTCAGTGATGACTCTGAAGTTTCAAGTAGAAGGTGGCAGGAAGGCCATACCATGGAATCCGGCAACATAGAAGAGTGTGTGTGTGTGCGCGCACGTGCACGTTTGCGTATACTTAGATAGAAGTGGGATTGTTGCAATTTATGGAAATTGTGTGATTCTTGGTGTCAAGCTCTTAGAAGTATTCAAGATCAACTTGAAGATATTTACAGCTTCTGTACACAGTGCAGGAACATAAAAATATGCTAGATTAACACAAAGTTTGACCTAGCGTGACTGTGAGAACAAAAGCTTTTAAATTAAAAATAAAAATTACATTTGAAGTCTCACTTTTTTCACCTGTCTTGGCATTTCTTCCATGTTCGAAACTGATTTGAGGTCATTACGTAGATTAGATGACTCTGAGCAGGGAATGCATGATGCAACAGGTAAGAAAGTACAGTTGAAAAAGTGTAAATTGGGCTTGAGACACTCAGTTGCTATAGTCAAGATGCCAGTGGGAATCTTGCTGCTAACAGTTACAATTTTCTATAGTCTGTATTGGTTTCTTGCTTCTAGGCACTACTCTGGCATTCAAGGAAAGGCATGGATTCTAAGTAAGGCTTTCCTACTAGCAATGATAGCAAGCACTAATAACTTTGGTTGAATAGAAAGCAAGAACTGATTTAGACTATAAAGCACCAAACTGAGGTATTTCAGATTTAACTCACCAATAAATGGTGACTGATTGGCCACTATATGCTTTTAGAATAGAAATCCAGTGGGTGAGGTAGTTTTTTAAGGAAGTGTTGTCTGGTATCATGGTTAAAGGCTAAATGAAATAAAAAAGACTACCATCAATAAAACTACCTTTCTTTTACAAGAAATGTGAATTGGAAACTTCTTAAGACATTCATAGCTTATATCTCCTAATGTTGTAAGTGTACACTTCCCACCTTGGTGATGACAAAATGTTATGATTTAATAAATGAATCAATTGGTAAAATCCTGCTGACTTGGCTGAATCATCTGCCTTCTTTGATAAAGCAACACTTTCTTATGAGGTTCTCAATTTATTTATGCATGTTCTAAATATTTTACTTCCTATTTCTATAACCTTTTCATAGCCACCCATTTGGGTATAAGAGACTATATTAATTAAAAATGAAGGCAGTCCTGACCATTTACTCAGGATTGTTACAGACAAAACTCCACCAGATACAATTTAGTTTGAATTGACAAGTTCTGACTTTAAAACAACATTCCTAACGATATGCGATCAGCAGACACGTAGGTGCATCTTAATCTCCTGTAATTTCATTCTGACACATCTATTAATGAGGACTCAATGAGCTAATACAATATTTGCAGAGGAGGGTAATATGATAAAAGAACTGAGAAGGCACACCCTGTGGCAAAAAAGACTTGAAGATTTTATGTCTGAAAAGAAAGGCTGAAGGGGGATACAAAATAGTTTCATTTATCTGACATCCTCTTATGTGGAAGCAAAAATAGCATAATCTGATGAGTATATGTTAAAAGGAAGTTTAGGTACAAAATGAAAAAATTTTCTAACTGTTCTGCCTAAGAGTAAAGTGGGCTATTTCAGTTTAAAGACAAAACAAAACAAAACATAATAAAATGAATGACTACCTGTTAGAATGATGTGTTTATTGGTCCAAAGACTGGGGAAGATAATGCATAGAATTATTTTCAAATGCAGCATTTATTAGCTGTACATTATTTTAACCACCAAATCTACAAAGAAAGAAACTGTTTCTGTAATTGCTGAAGTTTAAGCTTTCTCAACAAATGAATAGGAAAACTGAAATTATCTTGAAATTGCTAAATCAGAGGTAGCTAATTTTTTATTGATGTTACATTATACTCTAGGATGAAATCTTGTGTATTACCAAACTCTGTAAGCTTTCCTACTGTGAATCTTTAAGAAACAGAATCAGAATATCTAACAAAAGCAAGAATAACCAAAAATGTACAAGATGATAAAGTATTATTCATAGAGAGTAGAAACTGATTTCTTCAAGCTAAGCATAATACCTAGTATTTCCTGCTGTATTACAAAATTGAGAACACAATATCCAACACAAAACTATACCCAAAAGGATATTAAAGTTGAAGAAATAAGTTAAAAATATTATTTATATATGTACTCATAATTCAAATGCCATAGTTTAATTCTGTAAATACAAGAGAAAATGATGAGCTCCATTTGTATGAAACTACAAAAACATGCTGATTTGACAGAAGAGAACATGATATATTATGGCTCAATTTTAGTGTATATTGTAGTTTTCCTGAGTGCGTTTAATTTATTAAATGCAGCACAATAAAAATAGGCATTATTGTATATGACTGACTAGACTGTAAATTGATACAGACTACTTAAAGGGAATTTGACAATATTTCAGAAATTATAATTATTTGACAATTCATGGCTGGTCACTTTTTAAGATAAATCATGAGACAAAAAATCTAAATACGGTACAGGATGTTGATACAGGCCTACTCATTGCAACAAAATTTAAAGATTGAAAAATAAAATCTACATTAGGGTATCTTTCAAAATGTACCCTTTCATTTAATGCAGTAGACTATCATCAACGTATTTATTACAGAGTAACATTTAATGACATGGAAAACTCTTTACAATAATTATTACAAGTATGAGTATATTACAATTGTTACAAAACAGACTTTAAAGTTTGATCTAATTTTGACTAATGAGTAATACAACATAATGTTATCAGTGATACATCTATATGCCAATGTTACCTAAATTTTCTATATTGTCTCCAATTGCTTATCTTTTTGCAAATTTCCAGTATTTAGGAGACCTAATGTAATTATGAAAACATATTTCTAAATTAATTTTTACGTGTTTGCTAATAATCATTTGCTCTTAAACTTCTAATTTTATGATCACATAAATAAATAAATTTATGTAAATCTGATCACATAACAAATTCTGATGACTCATTATCTGGTAGTTGTGGTGTGTAGAAATGTAGAAATGTGAATTTGGTAAGAGATGGATTTTAAAAAAACAGATTAGATTTCTTGACTCGAGGAAACTGCCCAAAGGGTTCTAAGTTAAAATAATAACTGATCACTTCTTGAATTTGTTCTTACTTTCCAACTTGCAGTATGCATGTTATATTTACTTTTTCTTAAATACTATCAAAGTCCATAAAGTAAAATATACACATAAACACACATACATACAATATGTTGGTTGTCTCTGAGTCAGAAAAACATAAATGCTGTTGGCTAAATTTAAAACCCCAATGAAATTTAAAAATTAGCCAAATTTGTAGATATGATAAAATATATTACCTTTCAAATCTTGAAAAAATGATTTACTACTAATAAACTAAAAATATATTATTTCAAATTTTGATACTCCTGGCTCATTCCTATCATTATTCACATTTGTAATACAGACTTAAGGTAAAACAGCAATAAAAATAACCCTAATGTTTAAATTCAATAACAACTTTATATGTAACTTTCCAATACACTGGCTTATTCAAGAGGTCCATAATTTGCTTCCTGAACATATGGGTTGGAAAATTAAAATATGCACTGTGTATCATATATGTTCACATATGAAACAATTTTTTAAAGATCATTCATCCAGGTGAATTCTCTTCTACATGCCTAGCTATTTATATTTTCTTTGTAAGGGTGTAATTGACAATCATTGGGACAAGGGATTTCTATTACAATTAATGAAATGCATTGAGATCAGAAGAATCAAACTCCATCTTCTGCATTCCCTAGTTTATAACTTTTGGAGGCCTGTGTCTTGCAAATGAAATTATACATCATTGTGGGCTCAGTGAGATTTAGCAAAATGTATTTCCAGAATGAAAGAAGCAGTGAAAACAACCCTGCAATTTGAGATTAGAAAATACAAAATTGTTAACTTGACAGAAAGGCATTTCCTTAGTATTTTCCCATGAGTATATAATCAGGAAGAAAAATACTTTAATAAGGGGAAAATAAACTTGACAAAATCAGGCACTTAGAATAAGAAGTTATGTTAAAATGCATCAGTTTCATGCAACCATTTAACGTCAAGTGTGTTATTGAAGTGGAATCATTGAATGTGAAAATATTATGAAAAGCACTCAGTGAAAATAGGTAGAGCCATTTAAAAATATTTATAAACTGCTCTTCATAAAACTTTGCTCAACATATCAAATATGAAAACTTCATGCCAAGAAGTGTTTATATTTTAGGAAATCTTCCTAGTCTAAAATGTAAAAGATGTACTTAGATTGTCATCAACAAGAAATTATTTGCATACCTAATATACTGGTAAGACCTAAAAATATGAATATTACCATCCTAAGAGAAGTAAAGTATTCCACTTGGTACTGCTAATATACTATGTTTATGTCAAATTTCCTGTATGTTATGTAGTAGAAATGGCTTAGGGATAGGTTATTTTGTTTTCCTAAGAGCTAAGCTTTGAGGTAAATAATTTCCCCAATTCTTGTAGATTCTAGATGAACATCAGCACTAAATGGGTATCTACTTAAAATGAATGTTATATGGAAAAAATATCACAATTTTACAAAGAGATATGATGAGTGATTTCCTTGGTTTTTTGTTCTTACCTCATAAGTATCTCCTTTCAGGTTTATTTTTATCATCTCTTTTCTTAGAATCTATTTTGAACCAGTCTTTTAGTTAACATATCCCAAACAAAGCTCTTACACCCCTCATTCTCTTCACTTACTCCTCATTTCAGCAAATCCCACAACCATTCACCCAGGTGCCCAACCCAAACTAGAAAATTATCCTTGATTTACCTTTTCTCTCATCCCTCCCCTCCCTTCAGCATCAGGCCTGTCAATTCTACCTCTAAAATATGCTTTTCATATATCCACTTCCTTGTATCTGCACCACACTATTCTTGTTCATACCATTAATAATGTCATCCCCTAACAGGTCTCCCTCTTCCCTATACTCCATTCTGTACTTAACTAGCTTAAGTGATCTTACTTAAAGTATCTGTTAAATCATTCCATAGGTCTGCCTAAAACATTATAATGTTTTTGTCATATATTAGAATCAAAACCTAAACATCTATATTAGTTTGCTAGGCCTGCCACAACAAAATGCCACAAACTAGGTGGCTTATCCTGTTCTGGATCCTGGATTTTCAAAATCAAGGAACCAGCAGGGTGTGTTTCTTCTAAGTCGTCTCCCCTTGGCTTGCAGATGACAGCTTTCCCACTATGTCCTTGCAGGACCTTTCTGTGCTCATGCGCCCTGATGTTTCTTCCTCTTCTTATGACACCAGTCACATTGCATAAGGCCCCCGCTTCTGACTTCATTTAATGTTTCATCTTTAAAGTCCCTATCTCCAAATACAGTTACATTGGGGTAAGGCTTTCCCTTATGAATTAGAGGGGATATGTTCCCTCTAATTCAATCCATAACAACCTCTTACCAGAATTTAACTGGGCCTGGGAGATCTAGTCTCTTCTTACTTCTTTAATGTCACCTTAGACCACTCACTTACTCTTTGTACCTCATCAACATTGGTCCTTTGGTCTTCCTCAAATATCACCTCCTCAGGGACCTCCTCTGTGTCCAGAGTAATACATTTCAAATTCCCAGCCCCATTATTCTATTATAGCATTCCATTTTATTTTCCTTCAAGTATTTTTCTTTATCAATTTTAAAAAGATTTAATTGCTTACTTGTTTCAGGCTCTGTTTCCCAGTCTAGAATTTTAGCTTCATTTTATTTACTGCTTTATCCTCTAGAATCATATGCAGACAAAATAAGTGCCATCTATCTATCTGTCTGTCTATCTATCTATCTATCTATCTATCTATCTATCTATCTATCAAAATAAGTGCTCACCTTCTTTCTCTGTATATATAATATATTATATAATGGTTATATATATATATATAACTGGGTCTGACTCCATAGAGGCAAATATTTTTAAGAAGAAATATTTTATTTCTTTATTTATAAAGCTTAACCCTTAATTTCTGAATTAACTTTAGACAGTAAAATTTTCAATATCATTTATATAGCCAACAGTGAACAAACTGAAAACAAAATCAGGAAGCAATTCCACTTACAATAGCTACAAAAAATAAGAATAGAATCACAAAATAATTGAAATATCTGTAAAATGAAAACCATAAAACACTGATGAAAGAAATTGAAGAGGACACACCTCAAAAATGGAAAGATATCCCATGCCCACAGAGTGGAAAATTAGTATTGTTAAAATGTTCATATTACCCAAAGTGATCTACAGACTCAATCAAATCCCTATCAAATTACCAATGACATTCTTCACAAAAATAGAAAAAAAATCCTAAAATTTGTATGGAACAATAAAATAGTGCTGGGAAAGCTGAATATTTATATACAGAAAAATGAAACAAGATTTACATCTTTTGCTGTATCTTATAACATCTATTTTTTACAAATGTTGAAATTCGTATCCCTTCAAAATTTTGCTGTTTCTCTGTGACTTGAAATTCTCAGTAGATACAGCAACATATTTTCCTTTCCATTTGTCTTTCATATATTTTCAATTTTTAAATTAGCCTTCTCATTGGCCTCTCCTTAATGCTGCATAATTTAAACTATTCTTGTCACCTATCCACATGTGTATCTATGCATATGCTTTGCAGTTATGAGCATTTGGTTTATGTAGTAATGAGCATTTGCTGGCATTAAGAGCATTTCTCTCTTAACGCCAGCATCGTAAGTCACAGACCTAACTTCTGTCATGTAGGAGAAGATGTTTTAAGTAAACACTTATACTTTACACTGCTTTCCTATTGCTAGTATGAAGTTAACTGGAGAAATGTGATAAGAGTAAAAACTATTATAAAACATCTGTCAACAAATCTGTTTGTGTCACTTGATTGTGTTGTGCATATGAGGCTGCACTGCCTTCCTGGAAGATCTTTTGATGTCAAGCCTAAGCACACTCTCTGATAGCACAGTGTCTGACCTATTGGACATTTCATGTTCAAAGTCTGAAAATCTTATGTTCCTAGAAGTATTCCAGGTATCTACAATATTAGCTATTATCATATGGCACATGTTAAATAAACTTCAAAGATTATATAATGGTAACAGATTGATATGCACCCAATGCTTATCACAACTCTGAAAATCCCAGGAAAGTAAAGTATTGGGTTAGACATATAGTGAAACTCAGTATACTCAGAGATGATATTGTAAAAATCATATAGATCCTCTTCCCATAAATCTCTCCTGCTTTTAGACTCATTAAACCAGATGCTGTTTTTTATTTTTCCTTTTATTGCTGAGATCTCACAACCAGGTGTGATCTCAGCAGTGTCCTGGACAAGCTTACATACAGTGGTTAAAATGACAGTGATTCAGCCTTTTTTTCAACTTTCTAACCACTCTGCTTTTTATTTGGAACACTTTCGATGGTTTAATTATGAATCTCCTTCCTCTATATTTCTAAACAAGTCTAACTGTAAGAGCCAAAAGGCTGACTATTTGAAGTTCCTTTCTCAAAGTAGGGTGTAGACATACAGATGCATCATTTATTCACTTCAGCATACATTTGTTAAGTGCACACACTTTCTTTCAGCATGAGTTTAATTGTGAGCTTCTCACAGTATGTTACAGAGGTATGACATCTAATTTTTAAAAGCAGTGGTTGCTAGAGATGGTAATCAGTTCATCTGATGAGTGTTATGAGAAATGAAGATAGTAATAAAAAGGGTCCTTGTGGTGGCTTCGTAATATACCACAAGGTGAATAATTTTCAGATCATGTAATTCTGGTGGCAATATAATGAGTTTAAAAACATTAGAATAATTTTATTGTAGTTTATATTTCTAAAATTCTCTATATATTCATGTGTAATCTTTACAATAATATTGGAGTAGATATCATTATCTCCATTTTGATGATGAGAAAGTACACTGCTATAAAGAAATACCTAAGACCGAGTAATTTATAAAGAAAAGAGGTTTAGTTAACTCACAGTTCCACAAACTATACAGGAAGCATGGCTGGGGAGGCCTTAAGAAACTTACAGTAGGCAAAGGGGAAGAAGACACATCTTACATGGCCGGAGCAGGAGGAAGAGAGAGAAAGGGGAGGTGCTACAGACTTTTAAACAAGCATATCTCATGAGAATTCACTCACTATCATGAGAACAGCAAGGGGGGAATCTGCCCCCATGATCCAATCACCTTCCACCTGGCCCCTCTTCCAAAATTAGGAATTACAATTGGACATGAGATTTGGAAGAGGATGTAAATCCAAACCATATCAGAGAGGTTAAGCCAACAGTTGCTAAATGATTTACCATCACTCAGCTTATAAAACAGAACCGAGGAATAAAACCCTGGTTTTAGAGTCTTAGTCCCATGGTTCCACAGTTATTGAGTATACTTTTAGTACATGAAGCAAATTGATTGCATTTTTTTTTGTGCATTAGAATTCTATCCTATCTATCTGTCTGTCTAATCTATCATCCATCCAACTATCTATCTGTATTAGTCTGTTTTCTCACTGCTGGTAAAGAAAAACACAAGACTGGGGAGAAGAAGAGGTTTAAGTGGACTTAACAGTTCCACATGACTGGGGAGGCCTCAGAATCATGGCAAGAGGTGAAAGACACTTCTTACATGGTAGTGGCAAGAGAAATATGAGGGAGATGCAAAGGCAGAAACCCCTGATAAAACCACCAGATCTCATGAGACTTACTCATTACCATGAGAACAGTATGGGGAAAACCACCCCTATGATTCAAATTATCTCCCACCGGGTCCCTCCCACAGCATATGGGAATTATGGGAATACAATTCAAGATGAGATATGGGTAGTGACACAGAACCAAACCATATCATTCTGCCCTTGGCCCCTCCAAATCTCATGTCCCCATATTTCACAACCAATCATGCC
The DNA here is from genome assembly GCF_037993035.2 of Macaca fascicularis. Taxonomy (NCBI): domain Eukaryota; kingdom Metazoa; phylum Chordata; class Mammalia; order Primates; family Cercopithecidae; genus Macaca; species Macaca fascicularis. The sequence goes on along the minus strand of NC_088388.1, from coordinate 90,117,178 downwards.
TTCCCAACAATCCCCCAAAGTCTTCACTCATTTCAGCTTTAACCCAAAAGTTCACTGTTTAAAGTCTCATCTGAGACAAGGCAAGTCCCTTCTGCCTGTAAAAAACCAAAACAAAACAAAACAAAAAGCAGATAATTACTTCCGAGATACAATGGGAGTACAGGTATTGAGTAAATAAATTGGCCAAAACAAAGGAGTTACAGGGCCCATGCAAATCTGAAATCCCGTGGGGCAGTCAAATTTTAAAGCTCCAAAATGATGTCCTTTGACTCCAGGTCTCACATACAGGTTATGCTGATGCAAGAGATGGGTTCCCATGGTTTTGGGTAGCTCCACCCCAGTGGCTTTACAGGATACTGCCTCCCTCTCGGGTGCTTTCATACACTGGCATTGATTGTCTGTGGCTTTTCCATGCACATGGTGCAAGCTGTAGGTGTCTCCACCATTCTGAGGTCTGGAGGACAACAGTAGCCCTCTTCTCATAGCTCCACTAGGTGGTGCCCCAGTAGAGACTCTGTGTGGGGGCTCCAAGCCCACATTTCCTTTCTGCACTGCCCTAGCAGAAGTTCTCCATGAGAGCCTCGCCGCTGCAGCAAACTTCTGCCTGGGCATGCAGGCATCTTCACACATCTTCTGAAACCTAGTTGGAGGTTCCCAAACCCCAATTCTTGACTTCTATGTACCTGCAGGGTCAACACCACATGGAAGCTGCCAAGGCTTGGGGCTTGCACCCTCTAAAGTCACAGCATGAGCTCTACGTTGGCCCCTTTCAGTCATAGCTGGAGCTGGTGGGATGAAAACACCAAGACCCTAGACTGCACACAGCATGGGGACCCTGTGCTAGGAAGGAAACCCTGTTTTCCTCCTAGGCCTGCAGATCTGTGCTGCTGCAAAGGTCTCTGACATGCCCTGGAGACATTTTTTCCATTGTCTTGAGGATTAAGATTCAGCTCCTTGTTACTTATGCAAATATCGGCAGCTGGCTTGAATTTCTTCTCAGAAAATGAGATTTTCTTTTCTATTGGAGTGTCAGGTTGAAAATTTTCCAAACTTTTATGCTCCATTTCCCTTTTAAAAATGAATGCCTTTAATAGCACCCAAGTCACCTCTTGAATGCTTTGCTGCTTAGAAATTTCTTCTGCCAGATACCCTAAATTATCTCTCTCAAGTTCAAAGTTCCACAGATCTGTAGGGCAGCAGGGAAATACCACCAGTCTCTTTGTCAAAACATAACCAGAGTCACCTTTGCTCCAGTTCCCAAAAAGTTCCTCATTTCCATCTGAGACAACCTCAGCCTGGACTTTATTATCCATATTGCTATCAACATTTTGGGCAAAGCCATTCAACAAGTCTCTAGGAAGTTCCAAACTTTCCCACATTTTCCTATCTTCTTCTGAGCCCTGCAAACTGTTTCAGCCTCTACCTGTTACCCAGTTCCAAAGTCATTTCCACATTTTCCAGGTTCTTTTCAGCAGCATCCCTCTCTACTGGTACAAATTTACTGTATTAGTCTGTTTTCATGCTGCTGATAATGACATACCCAAGACTAGGAAGAAAAGAGTTTTAATTGGACTTTTATAGTTCCACATGGATGGGGAGGCCTCAGAATCATGGCAGGAGGTAAAAGGCATTTCTTACATGGCGGTGGCAAGAGAAAAATAAGGAATAAGCAAAAGCAGAAACCCCCAATAAAACCAGCAGATCTCTACAGACTTACTAACACAAGAACAGTATGGGGACAACTGCCCTCATGATTCTAAGTATCTCCCGCTGGGTCCCTCCCACAACACATAGGAACTATGTGACTACAATTTGAGATGAGATTTGGGTGGGGACACAGAGCGAAACTATATTACTATCTATGCTTATGTAACTATAGTTTATCATCTATATATTTATGTACAGCCAATATTCATGTACATTTTCTTCGACCATATGGCTACACACATTTTTCTCTTATGCACTGGTTGAAATGATGAGCAGTATACAATTTTCGACTGAATTTTGTTTTATAGGAGAAATTTATTGTCTCATCCTAAATGATAGCCAGATAAAAGCTGAAAGTATATAAGAAAATGCTAACATTTTATGTTTAGATATGACTTATGACACTAAACTTTATATATAGCATTTATGATGGGAAGACCCAGATGTTTATTCACTTTATGCATGATCTAGATCATCATTAAAAGGAAAACAACATTTCTGCTCTTAGGAATGCCAATTATGTTCTTATTCCAGCAATGTCTAAAGTTTATTCCAATAAGTTTTTAAAACAAAGTTTTAAACACAAAGGGCAATCCCTATATCAATGACCTCATCCTTCATTTCAAATTCGATGTTATTAGGACATTGTATCTAGAATATAGAAAACCATGGTTTGAATTAATTTTTTTTAAGCTGAAAGAAGGCTGGAAAAATTTAGCTTGCTTTTCCACTGAATTAAGAGTCTCCACTCTTTTCTGCCTTAGAACTACCACGGTTATCACAATCATCCAAAGAAAAATTTAAATATTAAACAATATTGGTGCAATTGATCTGCTTTCTCTTAAAGGATAATATATAATTCTTATGTTCAACTGTTATTTGTGAATCTTTTTTTTTTTTTTTTTCCAGGACAGGGAGTTTTCAACTCCTCTATTATGATTTCTGATTGTATGAATCAGAGTACCCTCAAAAGAAACAAACAAATACTGATTTATGTGTTAATTTTTTTTAAAGATATGGAAAAAAGAAAACAGCAAAAAACCTATAAGCTTCTTTTTCTTAGTCTAATGAATAGGAATTGCAACACACCGTGATCCCATGCTGACTCACTAATTTGCAGTTTGGGGACTTGAGAGAAGATGACATCTGCAGACAGTGTGCAGGGAAAGCCACGTTGCAACACATCTTGTCAAGTTGCAGCCTCTGGCTTTGACCTAGGGCCAGTATTCCTGGAGACATGATGAAGTGTGAAAAGTACTGGCAGGCATTTTAGACCAAAAAAGAAAAAAAAAGGTAGTAAGGGAAAATGAGGACCAGGAAAGATTAATATTTGTGAGGTTTATAGCAGAAAAGGCAAAGCAATAGGAAGTAAAGAAATCCCTAAAGAGAATTTCTTACAACAGCAGCAGATTAGAAACAGGATGGACCTCGATGGGAAGCTTATTTTTCCAGCTGGAGCCTTCTCTACAAATCTGAGGTTGTTTTGGGAATGATAGACAAATGCCAAACAAATGTATAATCAAGAAATAATGATAGAATTTATAGTCAGTAGGAAAGGCCGAGAATGGAGGCAGAGAGAGAGAGAGAGAGAGAGAGGGAGGAAGATAAGAGAGAGAGAGAGAAAGAGAGAGAGAGGAAAAAACTGTTATACAATTAAATGCACTGGCACACTAAACTTTAAACATTTTGCACAAAGATAAAAACATTCTTGCTAAGAAATGAAGATTTTAAAGTTATAAAGAAAGTTTGAAATGACCTAGTCTAGATATTTTCAAATTTTATAGCCACAGGAAATAAATTTCAAACAAATTCATATGCAGAATCCCCACATGAATATAGAAGAGCTGATCTGATTTAAGAAGTTGCAAAGGGTGGGGTGGGGGGCAGGGGGGCTGATATGCACTCCTCTCAACTCATGCCTGGAAATTGACTCCTGGGGCACTTTAGAAATCTTTAAAGCTTTTCAAAACAGTTTGAAAACAACCTGGCCTAACTTAACCCTTTGTTTATTGCCTGAGGAAACAGAGTCCGTGTCTCAGGGCCTGCAGAGGTACATTTTGAAGGCTTACCAGCAATGAGGCTCTGTCTGTTCCCTGAGGCACTGGGTTCTGGACACTGGTAGACTTTCAGGACCTCTGTGATGTAAATCTGTCCTTCAACCTGTTTTATCACATTGTGGGTAATTGTTATTCTTCCTTCTTAATGATTGATATAGGAATATATTTATAAACTCCAATTTCACTCCGATAAACAGAAGACAATCTTTTTCTCCTTCAGAAATGACACTCTTTCTGGGATGGTGAATGGGGCAGAGTTGGCAGAAGAGGAATCTTTCATTACACGAAACTCCATTTGCTTTATTTGGTGTGTTCTACCATAGGTAGCTTTTCCCAACAGTTTTCTTCAGTTTCTCCTGTTTGTGATTACTCCTTTTAAGATCATTTCCATCAATTATCCAATCAACATCAGCTTTCAGCAATGGCGGCTTATGTTGACTTTGACTGCTGCAGATGTTGACTCAGTCTGCAGTTACTACTGGTTGCTATGATAGGTTAATGGTGTCCCAGCATCACTCAGCAGCTGCCCAAGAATTCTTCCACCCTGATTAGCACCTCTACAGTGTCTTTCTTAGAAGGAATTCTGGGAAAGATTTTAACCACAGCTACCTTACAATACACTCTTTCAAGGTGTGTATTCAGATAACCAACTACTTTCATTGGGAAAGCACATCTTTGTGTGTACATATATTGATACATTTATGTTGTTTTTCCCCCATTAACCACAGCTTCAAACTGAATTCTGAACTGTGGACAGAAGCATGAGGTATGAATGTTGTCCCTTCTACTTTCTAAAAGTGTGATCTCCAGAAAACCACAAAATCTCAAAGAATTTAATGTCCTTTATCTGTTCAAATGGAGACACATCCTAATGCTATTCAGAGGAACCAGAAGACTTAAAATCAAATGGATGTGAAAATATTTTCAAAACTACAAATTATTATGTGAATGTAAGGATTTGTGTAACCATAATCATGATAGCATCCATCTGTTTCCTCTCCCTTGCCTTTCTTTCTCTCAAGGATCACACTGTAACAAAAAACTCACCGTGGAAGGATATTCAAGCTGAGATACACTGTTTACCAATATCTAAAATTTGACAATAGGGTAATTGGCAAAAATCTCTCAATTCCTCTTCATCTAACATGCAGAGAGGCAATTATGTTTTAATAATGAGTAACAAGAATAGTCCCCTAGGTATTTCATAGTTTCCTGTGCAAAATGTAAACAAGCTCACGCTTCTTAGAAACTAAAGTCAGTCCAATGCTTTTTTATTTGTGAGTGAAATAATTGAGTGACCTGAATTTAATACTTTCAGTGTTCAGTTTGTCATTTAGATTTCTCTATAAAGGAATCTGTTGATTATTACATGCAATTTCACAAACAAGCTCTTCATTCATTTTGTGCTGTGTTTTATTAGCAAATACAAATATAAGACATCCAGTTAAATTTACATTTCAGATAAACAACAAATAATATGTTAGCATTAGTATGTTTTATATGATATTTGCAGCCGTACTTACCTGTCTCCTCTGCTCCGCTTCTCTGCAGACAGTGTTCCTGTTCCTGTCTTTCAAAGTTTAGGCCAGAATCCAACCCCTTATACCTGGATTCATGCCACTTGCATTATATGAATCACAGAAGGTTCCTGATTCTATCCTCTCTATGTGTCTCAGATTTATCTATTTCTTTTGACTTCCATTGGCATTTCTCTACTAGAGGTCACCATTATCTCTGACTTTGATGACAACAGCAGCATCCAAATTAGTATTCCTCTCTTAATCTTGCCTCCAGTCACCCTCCAGTAATCTAAATGTTATCTAAAATGCAGTCATGTAAACCAGAAATGTCATCCAGCTAGTAAGCTTCTTGAGGTTGGGATATGGGTCCTTCTTTCTCACTCCAGCATCTCCAGTGATTTACACATTAATTAATTCATTCAAAAAAAACATTTAAGTGCCTACTGTATAATAAGCAATGTTCCAAGCAGTGGAAATTCAATATAGAACAAGACAGACAAGATCTCTGCCCTCAAGAAGCTATTATTATAGTGAAAGAAGACAAAGCACAACAAAAAAGTAAGACAGTATAAGATAGTAATAAGTGCTACAACACAAATGACATGTGTGGTATAACAAAGAGTGTCAGTGGACTGCTACAGGGTAGGGTGTCAAGGCAAACTTCTGCAATGAAGTGATGTAAATGAATGTTTGTCACTTGCCTCATAATTTTTCTGCGGGTCATTGTGGCATTCATGTAATCGACAAGGACATGATTTTTTTTCCTTGTCCTATCTCATTATCTCAAGGTTAATCTTTAGCTGCTTTTGAGCGTTCTATATATTCTTGCCAGTTTGAATTCTAGTTCCTCTACACATACTTCTCATACTTTAGCTGGCATCAAAATCACCTGGAGGGCTTATCAAAATACAGATTTCTGCCCCCCCCCCCACAAGGGGAAGAATTAGAAAGGAATTAGAAATCCTTTCTAATTTGTTAAACCTGGAATGGGCCTAGAGAATTTGCAAATCTAGCATGTTTCCAGGTGCAGTAAACATTAGAGAGGAAATCTTTCTGACCATCTAATTACTCATCTTCTCAATTTCCTTTTCCATAAATGACAACAAATTTATTGTCATCATCTAAGTTCATAAGAAACCGCAGGCTAAAACTTCATCTTTGGGTAAAACTGAACTTGTCTGTTGGGAAGTGAAAGAGGAAGAAAGAAAGAGGAAGGGTTAGATTTTTAAAGAGGAAAATTGCTTCTCAGAGATGATATGCATTTAGTGGAGCATAAAATGAATTTGATCTGAGTTGGGAATTCAGAATGCAGAAGCTTTATGGGATTGCCAAAATCCCAGTCCCTACATTTAAGAAATCTATTTTCCACCTTGGAGAGTTAGAAAATAAAAACTACATGTCAATAGAGGACTGGCAATAGGGCTTTTTGGCTTCTGGAAAGTTTTAAATAAGTCACTTAGTGTCATATGAGAAATAGGTGTTATTCCTACAAAATCCATCATACTATAAAGCCAAAGCATTGTAAAAGACTTTTAACAAACTAACTCTCCCACTGCCTGCACACATGCCAATTTAAAAATTATTCCAGACCAATTTTATAAGCCTTCAAAAAGTATTTCCTTATTCTGTTTGTAATCTGGTATAGTACTTAACCATTTTAATACTTAAAATTCTTCCTTATATATTAATTAAATCTATTCTTTTTGGGTTTCAAGTTACTTTTTACTTCTCCTGTCTTTCTTCCTTTTTTAAAAAAAATTCAAACCTAAGTGCAGATGAATAATAGCTGGTACTTACAATTTTCATATGTCTTCATCTTTTATATCGTTGGTAAATAATAATTTCTCTCTAATTAAATAATCTCAGTTGCTTTGACCTTTTTGCCAAACCCAATTTTTTGTTATTCTGATGTTAGTTTCCACTCTCCACTCCATTTATATTGTATCAAAGTTTCTGTTTATTTATGTGTTGAGTGAATGAGGTAAAGCAGAATACAGTTTCATACAGAGTTGACCAAATAATGTAGGCATCTTCACTGTCTCTCACTTTCAGTGTGTAAGATAATCAGTGTTGAAAAATTAGAAAATCCAGGTAAGTAAAAGTAGGGGGATTTGTCAACCCAAATAACCCTACTCAGTGGCTACAATTGTCAATATTTTGTCTTATTTTTTCTAGACTGTTTACTTGTAAATAATTTGTGCTTTATATAATATATCATGATTATCATATCAATGAAATTATATCTTAGGAGTAGCTAATATGTGTTGCAGAGTAATTTCTTATGTCAGTCGGAATGGAGTAAAATTGTAGACATATAAACACACAAGCAACTATAGTAGAAAGTATGAAGTATAATAATAAAGATATGGTAAAATTCAAGAGGAACAAAACTAGACCTCTGTCTTAAAAGTTTTCTGAGACAAACAGTGAGGTCTGTATAGAAGATGACATTTTAGTGACTACTGGAGGATGAACAGATGTTTCTCTAACAGAAATGGAAGAGAGTACATACAGAAAAATGAATCATATAGGCACTAAAGTATAAGGGAATTACAGTCTGAGTCTATACAGCTGTTATAGGAATACAGAAGCCTATTATTTAAGCTGTTTCCACTGGATGAATTATTCTTCCTCACTTATTCTTCTACTGGATCTGTAAGGCAGTCCACATCTTCCACAGTCAAGCTAGGCTTAGACTTCAGAGGACAGCTTTAGTCTCTTCATTTGCTATGTGAAGTACTGTAGGATTCCTTGTGGACATGAAGAAGATAATGGGACTACCAGGGAGAATGCTAAGTGGTAAAATTAATGTTACTTTTCTTTTTATAGTTAACCTTTTGTTATGGACTAAGTTCAAAGAAAAGTTAACCAAAGGCATAACTTGAATTCCAGGCTTCTCTAATTATTATAGCTAAGTTGCTTGATATAAAATTACTAAAATTCTTTGAGTCTCAAGCATCTCATTTGTCAAATAGGGGTAATAATAACACCTAGTTATATAGTGGCTATGAAAATTAAGATATTCATAGTGATTATACGAGGAAGTAGTCAAACTGATTCCTTTCAATTTCATATCAGTTAAGGATCAAGATTGTCTTTTCTTTCTCCCACCCTCACACATTGTGTCTAGTACTTTACCCCCTCATCCAAGAATTTACAAGCATCCATGGTTTTTATTCAGGCAACATTGTAGGCAGGTATGTTATAAAGAGTTTTAGCAGGTTTTGCTTTTAACAAAGTGTCTAGAAATCACACTGATAAAGTATTTTTAATTTGGATAATTTAATGAGGACTAATCCAACTGTAAATTCTTAATGCATGGGGAATAGATATACAGCATCTTTAAGCAGGACAGTTTTATTTTCCTCAATCATTTTGCTCCTTAGGTTTTCAGATGCTGTAACCCAAGTTTTCTCCTCAAATGTTCTTACAGATTGTGCTCTTCTCACAGCCTCCATCTGACTCAAGAGAATATATTCGTAAGTTACCTGCTGAAACCCCACTGAAACAAAACTTTAGAACTGGAGACAAAGAGTTATTTATATGACTCCCAAATGCCGTCTCAAAGGATGTCTTATTTTCACTTACTTTCACATTGTCACATGTATCTAACAGAAAAGAATCGGTCCATTCATGGTACTGGATATATAAGGGAATGAAATACCTGCTTCTCTCTAGGAAAGCCACAAAAGAAAGTTTGCCCTATATTCTGGAAATTTCAAAGCAAAAAGGTACAAATGGATGACATAGGCCAACATTCAATGAGTACCTATTTTGTACCCGCATTTTGCCAACTTTTAATATAAAAATTCAGAGATGTGGAATTCGTCTCCCAACAGTTAAGAAATGGCCTAACATTAAACAAAAATCAGAACTGATATGGCAAAATTAATATTTCTGGTTTCTTTCCATAAGGTGACTCCATAAGGAAAGGAAGCCTACATTATCACATAAAGAAACACTGAGAGTTAAAGGGGAAGGGCATGATGCTTCTCCAAATAACTCTCTGCAACATTATATGCTCTCTACCAATCCCATTAAGTAAAACCTGCTTGCCCAGGCTCAAAGCTTCTATATACCTGACCTGCTTCTTTGGAGCCTTAACTCTCTTAGAAGACACAATAATCATTTTAAGGTCAATTTTCCATGTATGTTTTCAGATATGTGAAGTTACTGGCGATTAGGCTCAGAGTCAAGCACAAAGTGAATACCAGGATAAATGTGAAACGTGTCTAAAGATAAACTACTATTTGGGTTACAGGGTTCTCTGCTGCCTGGCTCACTGCTATCTTTGAAAACTCACTTTGCTGATCTATCATCTAAGTTGTTATTTGCCACTTTAAGCTGGAAAAATTGGCATGAACTTTCCATTCTCATGTTTGGAACAAAGAATTGTGGGCCTTTGATTATCATAATGTCTGGTAAATATCAATCTCACTGATGCTGTAGCAGAGGAGGCCCATATCTCCCTGTGATTTAGATGTGTTTGCTTTAGTAACTGAAAAAATTGCTCTTTCAACACAAAACTGCCTGAGACTTGAACTCGTGATGTGTAAAAATCCTTCATCATGTTTAAAGATATCTAGTGGAACCTAATAAAACAGTGGGTTCTATTCATCATCTTTTTTTTTTTTTTTTTTTTAACAAGTGTGAATTACACCATAATATGACAAAGTTGTTCATGCCTTAGTTACTTTTCAGCGGATTTTATTTTCAAATGAAAACTATATCACAGTGTCTATTAAATTTTGAAATTTTATAATATATGCCTTGCAGTTTGCTATTGGACTTATATAACAGGCCCTAACCTAGCCATGTGGAAAAGACAATTATGAACACACCATTAAAAATGAGGTTTCAGGATACCTGATCTCTGGAAAAACTGAAAGTGCCCTACATGACGAAAACTAATACAGCTGTATTCTAAATTACCTTCTCACTCTGTGTCCTTGACAATATTCATGCTACTACAACAATACAATCATGGTAGAAGTATTTTTTTTTTAAATGCAACCTTTGTTCAATTTAAAAGGTATTTTGAATTGAATTATAAAATGGGTTCAAATGTAAAAAAGCATTTGAATTACAAAATGAATAAAATCACAGAGGAAAGGTGATTGTCGAACAGTCTTTCCTGCATTTCTCACTTTATCCATCTAAATTCCTTTACTTTAAAGAGGTGCCTGTATGTATACTATATCCATATGCATATATGTGCTCATATCTGTATACATATCTGTAGTCATACCTATATAAATATTTCCTCCTAAACACTTTTGACTAGTTGAATTTCCGTGAGTGTAAAATTCTAGATGTAAGAAAATTTTTGTTTGCTTGTTTTGTTGGTGTTTCTTTTGGGGATTTCCCTACAGCACCTACTCTAATAATTGGGAAAGAGACATTTGTTTCTTCTGTACTTACACATTGTTATGATGTGAAATGTGTGTCTTTTATCTCTATAAAAAAACTATATGGAATTACTTATTCCATAATATATGGAAGCCATATATCATGTTAGAAGCAAAATTGGAACTCAATATATCTTTTGACCACATGGTCTGAAACTTTATTTTGTTTCATTTTGTGCTGTATGAACTATGTGAGACTGATGTCATTGATATAGTATCTGAAGCAATTAATGAAATAAACTTTTGCATGATATTTAGAAAACCACCTGCCTGAAACAAACTCACCTCATACACACTTCACAATAGCATGAAGAAGTTTCCCCAGCTAGCCCATTATCCCTATCATAATAACTTGATCCCCATAGTAGTCAGTGAGTTCTATCACAACAAAAGGTAAAAATAATTCATTTTTGTATTTATTCTAAAGGCATTATCCAGTGATCTTATTTTTACACAGTGGAGAATGAATGTTCTGTTTCCATGTTCTTTCCTGACACAAACCAAACCCAGTCATCTTTGGAAACATGTCTCCGTGTAACCATCCAATGTTCAATTCTTGAAGTTGTAAGACACTTTTGTTCAAGTGTGTGGTTCTTATGGAGTTTATTTTTATTGTTCTTTATGTTACAGGGAAGGATGACTTGAACAGAATAAGATTCAAAACGAGTATATTACATAAAATACTAATCTTTGCTAGCTTTCAGCCTCCAAACCAGTTTTTCTTTCATGCTCCATTAATTTAGGGCTCTGTATTCCCGTTATCTTTTGGAGTTTATTTTTATTGTTCTTTATGTTACAGGGAAGGATGACTTGAACAGAATAAGATTCAAAACGAGTATATTACATAAAATACTAATCTTTGCTAGCTTTCAGCCTCCAAACCAGTTTTTCTTTCATGCTCCATTAATTTAGGGCTCTGTATTCCCGTTATCTTTTGTTTCTCACTCAAATCTAAGCAATTAACTAATTTCTTAGCTTATTTCTCATGCCTGGTTCTACTGTCTTGAAAAACTGCTTGACCCTATTAAATTACTAGAAGGTTATTTGGTAAATATGCAGGCCTAGAATCCTAGTTTTGTCATGCTAGAAAAAAATCCATCTGTCCCTGTATCAGGTTTCCACTCACCAAGCTCATACAACTGATGTATAAAACCAAAAGGCAAATACATTGACTTGGTATTAGATACATAATCATTAAAAACTTGGAATATTTAGGTCTAAAATAAAGATAACAGAAAAACTAAAAATCAACCACAAAATTACTTGATGTACATGGAAGGAAAACACATAATTGAATAAAACTGAGATTGCTACAGCAAAATTTAAGTAGTATAGCACAAAGGTTCTTGAATTCAACTATCAAATCTCAGCTTGATCACTTACAAGCTGTATAACCCTAGATAACTTTTTAAACTTTTTATCTCAATATACTCAAGAGTAAAATGAGAGGTTATTTATCATGGTTATTTATCTCAGGTTAAATTTTGCATTTATCTCAGGTTAAATTATTTATCTCAGGTTAAAATGTGAAATACTTCAACCAATGCCTGCTGGTATCAAATATGGTCCTTTGCACATGCTGTCTTACAATGAAGATTGGCTGGTGAGACCTTCATAGTTAAAGACTTTTAATGAAGGTGATTTCTGTCCTGGACACTTCCCATATGGACCTTGACTACATTTACGACCATTCCTTTCCTTTTACCGTATTTCCAGAGCTGACAAATAATCTTTTTAAGTTATTCATTTTTTCTTAGATTTATGTTAAATTTTGGTTGATCTCTACATACCCATGAACCATTCTATCTCCTTAAGGTAATCTTGCCCATCTGCTGTGAGCTATTTAGCACTGGATTTCACAGTTCAACATTTAATACACAAATATATTCCCTCCTTTCTCTTTTTATAAAAAGCTTTATATCTCCATGTGTAAAACCCCATCTTTACAAAGATAACAAAATATTTGGAGAAAATGATATAACGTCAATGCAGGCTTTAGAAAAGACAAATCATCGCAGAAATAATATGCAACCCCAGCTGGTCAACTGACCAGACTCAGTTCATCAGTGGTCTGCAGGGACAAACCTCAGAAACATTTAAAACAAACAAACAAACATCCCAATGCTGTCAATTCTTTTAGTGTTTCCTGGCCAATTTACTGAGTGTAGATATCTTTTCTGTAAGGCTAGCTTTTTTTATTCGTTTGTATTGTATATTATTCTCCCTTGCTATTTTGGCTATAGTAGTAAATGTGTTACTTGTCATAAGCAATAGAAGATGATGTCAGAGATCTTTTTTGAAAAGTTTTTGGGCCGGGCACGGTGGCTCAAGCCTGTAATCCCAGTACTTTGGGAGGCCGAGACGGGTGGATCAAGAGGTCAGGAGATCAAGACCATCCTGGCTAGCACAGTGAAACCCCGTCTCTACTAAAAAATACAAAAAACTAGCCGGGCAAGGTGGCGGGCGCCTGTAGTACCAGCTAATGTAGTCCCAGCTACTCGGGAGGCTGAGGCAGGAGAATGGCGTAAACCCGGGAGGCGGAGCTTGCAGTGAGCTGAGATCTGGCCACTGCACTCCAGTCTGGGCGACAGAGCGAGACTCCGTCTCCAAAAAAAAAAAAAAAAAAAGAAAAAAAAGAAAAGTTTTTGAAGGTTGGAAAAATGGCTTACAGATTTCTTACTAGATTTAACTTATACCAAAAAAATTGGACATATATAGTTTAAGAGAATTCTGTAAGTCACACACTAGGTAACCCTGGGCCCAGGCATTTGGAGTCAGAACTCTTACTCTAAAACACGGCAATTTCTGAAATATCCATTTTAGTGACTGCTTTGGCTTCCATGATATCCAGTCTTGACTAATGAGTCTTGAAATCTTAGGAATAAGGCCCTAGTAAATGTAGATAATTGATCAATAGTGCTGTCTGGGAAAATACTTGATAATTATTCTCTCTTCAGAAATATAGAAAGAAAGAAAGAAAAAGACAGACAGATAGATAGATAGATAGATAGATAGATAGATAGATAGATAGATAGATAGATAATGTGTATTTCTCTGTGTGTATATCTCATCTACTCTGCTCCTCCACATCCCCTACAGCTATCTCATACTTCTCATTTGATACTGGTTGAATTCTTACCACATGAGTAGGGTAGTTTTTGTCCATCACAAGCCTCAAATGAGTAGCCTAAAATTCAGAGAGGTAGGTACTTAGGCAAAAATCCCTCACTGAAGGACAAATCCAGGTTTTAAAAGTAGGTTTTCCAGCTTTGTGTCCACTGTTCTTTTGATTTATCAAACTTTGAAATGAATATACTTGCATAAAACAAGTATTTTCATTTTAGACCATTTGTATAAATAGCTGTGAAAGAAGGCCATAGGAATACAATGTAATAGGGAGGAAATTAGTCAACGAAAGTATTTAATAATTCTGAAAATTATAATTCAAATGAAAAAACAGAGCTTTTCCAAATAAAGGGCTTTTGGGGAGGGAGTGCTGAAGAAGAAAATTAGGGAATAGACTTTTACCAGAGTTTCTGAGAAATTAGAGCTATGAGTGTGATGCTTTAAGAAATAAGAATGTAAACAAAGCAGAAGACAAAGCTGAATGAGACAAGCCAGGGCTGTGGATAGTTGCAGTGATAGATAACAGTGTTCCATGCATAGATGGGCTCTTTAATTTACCAGAAAACTAAAATCAAAATATGACTATACTTGCATATTTAAATTGCTTCTTTAGGTTTCATATACCCTTCCTCTGAATATATACATTTTTATTTAATTTTGAATATGTACAGTTTTTTTGAAAACATAGTTATTTTTGAATACCTACACTGAGGAATCCAGTTGTCCTATCTGCCATTTTCAGGTACGGAATGAGCTTGACAGAAATTAGTCTGAACTTATTTTAGAAAAGATTATAAAATAGACTTTGCCATTTTATTTCTTTGAAGCAGCATTTAATTAAAAAAATAGTTTAAATCCACTGCTTAGAGGAAAATCAAATCATTTTGAATCACAGAGACTAACATTGGATAGAAATTACTAGGTATCTCCTTGTTGTGTCATTTATATCAAAGCAGTGCTGTGACAGAAATTTCAAAGAATTTTAGATTGAAAATTACAGTCGTGGAAAAATAGCTTAGACAAAAATGAAGGGTAAAAAAAGAGAAAAATAATGTGATATTCCATTTGCAATGTAATCCTGTTGGGTCTCTTAAGTGTTTAGAAATCTGATTCCCAGTTTTCTCTAATGGTTTTAAAATGAAGCCATTGAAAACTGCTCAGCAAGCCCTCCCTTGGTCTCACTACCCTTTGTGTTTCCTTTTTCTCTCTGCAGACACATTCTGTTGCATTTTTCCAGTCACTTCCCTCCAATGCCAGGCCTTCCCCAAAGAATATTTTTTTTATGATACTGAAAGTGAATATTTTTTTTTTTTTTTTTTTTTTTACAAAGGGCATGGGGACAATTGGACCTATCCAGGGACTATTTAAACCGTTTTTGTGATTGAAAAGAAAACATTTGGGGATTTGTGGGTTCATTTGTAAGAATTTGAGAAAGAATGAACAGCAGGAGTCCATTAATATATTTTCAAATAATAATCTCAAGTGTTTTATGACAAATGTTCAAGTTGATAGTACGAAATGGCAGCATTTTGGAAGGAACTAAATTGTACCTAGATGCAAAGATTCTTATCCTAAGGAGACCATCCATCTTGGTTACTTCGACTTATTAATTTAACTGGACTTGAAAATAAGGTGAAAGAGGTAGCAATATAATGATTTTGCTCTATTTTTACTGCAAAACAAATTGCCTCTATATTTTAACTTTGTGGCCTGAGTCTATGGTGAATATTTATGATATTTTGATTTAAGCGAATTTCTGTTTTAAGAAAGTAGTTAGTGTGGTAGGGTGCGAAGAGTATGGATTATCTCTATCTCTTGTATTGAATTCAGCAAGTTGTTTAATTACCTCATAAAATTACATTTTAATATTGCTGTTTCAGTTATATGCACTTGAATCCAAATATTCCTCTTAGTTCATCTTCTGACATCTAGAATCTTCTGAAGAACAGAAAAAGGTCTACGATTATGTGCAAAATGGTTGGTGATGATGAGATGGAAACACATTTGTCTGTGCATTCATCTATCTTCAAATTGAATGCCCTATTTTTTTTTTTTAATCCTGAGTAGATAATATATTACCAGAGGCCCAACAGACTAGCAAGAGCAAGGAAAATTAGGGAAGTAGTAATAAAAGCGATAGGTGAGGGGCCATTAAGGAAAGCAAAATAAAATACGAAGGACTCAGAGGCTGAAGGGAGAGCAAAGCATCAGTCATTGAAATAACGAGTAAATGAGTTCAGCAGTCAAAATACATTTATTCATGTGTTCAGAAATGTATTCAACATGTATTTTTGAGAATTTCCTCTGTGCCAGGCTCATTTCTAGGGGACACAAGAGGAAACAAAAAACGCAAAAATTCCTACATTTGTAGAGCATTCATTCTAGTTAGGGAGAGGGTAAAGAAATGATAAAGGGTTAAAAATAAAGAAAAAAGGGACGGCGAGGAGAAGCATAAGAAAGCGACATTTAAATAAATTACTGAAAGAAAGGAGGGAGCCTTATGAAAAAAGCATGTCAGGAAAAGAAACAGGATGCAAAGAACCTGAAGCAAAGGTGCCTTGGTGAGGAAAGTTGCCTCCATGAGGAGACTGATGTGGCTGCAGTGGACTGATGCAGTGAGAGTAGGAGGAAATGAGATTTGGGAGGTCAGCAGGCCAGTGATTCCTAGGGCATTGTTTTACTTTGAAGTGAAAAGTCATTGAAGGATTTTGAGAAGTGAAATACATGAGATAAAGTTAAGGAAGGGAAGAAAGACAAGTGACTTTGCCCCGTAACATGGGCAAAGTCAAGAAAAGGGGTGAAACATAAGGCAGGGGATATAAAGAAATGTGTGAAGCACATCTCTTAATGCAGGACACGGGTTGTAATACCCAGGACATCAGCTCTTCCAACAGCACTTCCATTTTCGGTTTGTTGATTCCTTTTCATGCTGTGAAAGACAGTTCTGAATGTGCTTGGCCGGCAGCTGAGTTATGGAGTCAGGGAAAGAAGTAAAGCAGAGTATTTACCGATGAACAAAATGAACAAATAAGAACTTTCCCATGGCTTTCCATTGTTTTCAAATCTTTTAAAAACAATAGGTACCATTTTCGTCTTGTCATCCATCTTTACTTATTCATCATCTTGTCATATGTCATTTTGTCATCCATCTTTACTGCTGATATACGGACTAGAGAATGCTGTGGGTGAGTTGGGGCTGGTGGTGTGAAAAGCAGGTCTTTTTCTCAGAGGGCATTAGGCTTATTCCATGCTGGAGATCTAATTTATTTTACCTTCAATTTATGAAATATAATGCTATAAGGTGTTGGTTGCTTATTTAAAAAAAAAAAAGAAACCTAAGCATTTTTGAAATTCATATAATACTATTTATGAGCACCAAGTGGAGGCATTGTTTTAAATAATAATTGTGTATTATTTGGCTTTATTGTAACAGTAGTAGATATATTTTTATATGTATCTGTTTGGTAAAACATTGTCATTTTGTGGTCACAGTATATTTTAAATATCTTTCAATGTTTTGTTAATTTTTCCCACCATGAATCATAATTTCCCAGCATAAAATCCTAAAGTTTCCTTTCCCAGCCTTTTTTTTAGAGTATATTACCTACATTTCTGCAATTAGAAATCTATTGCTCTCAGAGCAATAGAAAGCAGAAGGAAGGGGTTGTAATGAACACATTTTTGTGGGAAAAGATGTGGAGCAGCGTCCCTAATCTTTTTGGCATCAGGGACCAGTTTCATGGAAGATGACTCTTTAATTTTTCCTCTAATGAGGTGGGGCAGTGGTTTTGGGTTGAAACTGTTCCACTTAGATCATCAGGCATTAGATCCTCATAAGGAGCATGCACCCTAGAGCCCTAGCATGCTCAGTTCACAATAGGATTTGCGGTCCTATGAGAATCTGATGCCACTGCTGATCTCATAAGATACAAAGGTCAGGCAATAATGCTAACAGTAATGCTAGTTCACCAGCAGCTCACCCCCTCCCTGTGGCCCAGTTCCTAACAGGTTGGAGACTGGTACCAGTCTGTGGCCCAGGGGCTAAGGACCCCTGATGTAGAGTACAATAAAGAGATCACATGTTAGTGGATGAGGTTCTAACAGCAGTGCTCTGTGTCCAAGATGCAAGCTGTGGTTTCTGTGGGTAGGGGTTGTAGGATCTCGCTAGTAAACCTGTGAGTGAGTGGTGATTGCTATTTAAACTGGCTTCGTAGCTCTGATCCTGCAACTGTAGCTCAGAAATCTTCAAGATTCTTTGAGGTACATAATATCATTTAATAAGGAGGGTGATAATACCTGATTTTGAAAATAAAGTTTTGTTGAATGTCCATGCTAAGTAAGTATTTGGAACAGAGACCATCTGTCCCATAAAGTCTAAAATTTTAAGTCTCTCACCCAAATAAAAAATGTTTTCTGAGTCCTACTTTAATAAATGCTTTAGCTAGAGTGGGTTATAAATTGCAACTAAGACTTTAATTGATGAAAACTATTTTAAAGGTAAGGATAGGGCACAAAGAGTTTAATGTTCTCAGGCTCATATATATTTAATCAATATGGAAAATATAAAACTAGATATAAACTCAAAGGACTTAGCTCTAGAGCTCAATTTTTTAAGTACATGTTACATTTCTTATGTTAAATTTTGTGCTGGCTTTAGAGTTAGTAAAGATTTGGACTCTTGACTAAGTATTTCAGCTTTCATCTAGATGTATGCCTTAGTAGAATCTTGACAAATTTAGTAACTATGTAAGTTTAGCTTCACAGATTTAGAGACCAGGCTCAGAGAGAGATTTTTTTGTCAATGTAATTTTTACCAATTTTAGGTTAGAACTTGATCTGATAATCTTCTTGTTGAGACGTTATGCTACTTATATTTAAGTATTTTTATAATCCTGAATATTTGCATAGGCTATTTTCTTTCTGGTTACCCTTAGCGATACTAGTATTCTTCCAAAAGCATGTTCAATGTCAAATCTTAATGAATTAGTTCACTGCCAGGTTGAAGTAGGATCCTATGCCTTCAGGAGCAAATGATGGCTGTAACAAAAGTAATTTGTTTAAGAATCATAAGCAACATCAAGCCACCAGATAATGAGGATGTCACATGTGGTCTTTCTGTGGATAAAAAATGACTTTTATGAGATTGTAAAATACAAAAGTCCTGCTATCTGGTTCATATGAGAGGACTTTGCCTTGCAAAGTAAGAATTTGAGAAATGGAATTTTCAAAGTAAAAACAAAAATGGCACGGACTCTAAGTTTTGGACCAGATTCCTCACCATCTGCAGCCAATCTGCATTGCCTGTAAATTTAATCAGACATCTTGCCCATCTGTAAATTTCAGTCTTTTCACACTGATTTTGTCCTAATGAATGGAATTTTCTCTCGTAATTTTCTTTGTTCATTTGTTAGACTTAGTCTCACAAACCCAATACGGAAATTGGGGAAAGATATGGATTCTTTATAAGTGAAATGTGTGTCTTTAACACTATAACTCTTTAGTAAATAAAAATAATGAGAATTGTTGTCACTACCAAGTGGTAAAAGTAACAGAATATTTCATTTCTGTTTACTCCATTGTAACACTATTTACACAGAAAAAAATCAAAGTTTTCATTATAAAATTTAGCAGTCTGACAAAAACAGTATAGCATGGACACATTCTCTGACTCTGAGGAAGGAAGAAAATAAAAGGATTATGGCTATTGATGTATATCATCTCTGATTTTTAAAAAGCAATAAAATTAAAGCAATATTTAGTAGTTGAATTTTTATGTAATTAGCTAAATTCTGATGGTGTGCTTAAAGTCATATATGGGCTAAAAGAAAATAACACTCTGTATAGATACGTATCTATAAGTGGGACATTGTTCCACAGATTTTGGGACCCATAAGCATTCAATAATCATATATATATAAATATAATATAAATATTTATATTTATAACAAAGTATGTTATTTAACTTTATACATATATAAACATAATATATATAATATATAATATACAATATATTATAATATATAATATTGTATATTATATATTATAGTGTATATAGTATATATAATACATAGTATTATATGTTATATGATGTGTTATATATTATATACTATATATCATATAGTATATGATATATGATACATTATATGATATATCATATGATATATCATATGATACATTATATGATATATAGTATATATATCATAATATACTATAATATATAATACTATATATACTATTATATATAATACTATATATACTATTATATGTAATACTATATATGATATATGCTATAATATATAAATTATATATAATATATATTGTATATTATATATTATATTTATATATTTATAAAGTTAAATAACATACTTTGTTATTTATATAAATATTATATTTATATATAATTATATAATTAAATATATATATACACGATATAAGTATTATATTTATATACACAATATAAGTATTTATATACACAATATAAGTATTATATTTATATACACAATATAAGTATTTATATACATATAAAGTTAAATAACATACTTCCTTTGGGCCTCAGCCTCCCGTGTAGCTGGGACTACAGGCGCCGCCACCACGCCCGGCTAATTTTTTGTATTTTTAGTAGAGACGGGGTTTCACTGTGTTAGCCAGGATGGTCTCGATCTCCTGACCTCGTGATCCGCCCATCTCGGCCTCCCAAAGTACTGGGATTACAGGCTTGAGCCACCGCGCCCGGCCAAGGCTCAGGTTTTTTAAATGTTCATCTGATAAGGCGTTTCTTCACTATTTGATAGTTGGCTTTCCTCTGCCAATGGGACTTCATGTGCGCAAGATTAAATACATCACTTGGTACTACACAGTAGGTAAAATGGCTCTTTTATATAAGCAAAGCAGAGCAAAGATTTCATACTTCAGTCACTTAGCATGATCGCTTTTAAAAAATTTGATAATTTTTTTTAAAAGGGATCTTTTTGTGTCTTGCCGGTACTGTGAGGCCATCGTTTATGTTATTAACACGTGCATATGATCAGGATGTGATTGCATGTCACTCATTTCGATCCCATTGATCACACAGTGTGTGTTGGTCCCGGCTTAATTTGTCATGGTAAGGCATTCTAGTTTAGAGGTGGAAGCAAATGAGTTCAGTTGTCTCACAATTCCCAAGGACAGAATCTGCTTTTAAATTTTCTATGCATGTTATTGCTTTTTGTAATTATTGAACTGAGACCTCAATTAGCAACCTGCTGGGCTTTTTGTTGTATCTGAAGTGTCCATGTGACATAGCCATGAAATAGCCCCAATTTGTACCACCATATAATAAAAATAGACTATTAGCTAGATTTAGTTGTTTTAATACATGTTTTTCTAGGCGTTTTAGAAATATATAGATCTGTCTTCGTTGCTGGTTACCGACACAACACAATATATGCACTTTTTCTTAGAAAAGTTTTTTTTAGGAACAGATGGTTGGTTGAGGTGGGAAATAAGAGACATAGAGCATGATGACCAAGATCTTAAAAGGATAACAGCTTGAATCACAATTACAGGGCATTCTATCCAGCACAAAAGTGTTGGTTTTCTTTTTAAGGTTTCTGCTAACTCTGAGTGTAAGAAGGATTTGTTTCCAATTTACTGTCAAAGCCAGAGAGGAAAGGATTCTGCTGGAAAGAGTGGCTATTTTAGAACAGTAAATCAGGACGTCTTAGGAATCTTCTTAGCTGCATGCTTCAGGAACACGATGCAGGACTCTAGTGGGTTTGGAGTGAGAATCCTTTAATTGATAGTAAGCTCTTTAGGTGCTGAGATTGAAAGTAGTGCCAATGACACTTTGCTCTTAAAAAAGCTCAAAGGGGAGTTATGATGTTTTCAAATACAATGACTGATCCCAGTGAATTATTTGGGCTACCAGGTGAGCTTCACATTCAACTCTTAGTAAACACTGGTGATCAAATGCATTAAAATTTGAGGCATTGGAAGTCTAAGTTACTGATGTTGAGCTCTCATCCATTTTGAAGGAGTCTAAGCAAAGGTGTACTTGGTGGCTATCTTGATGAGTATTTTAGCAAGTGTGACAGGAAACAGGTTAGAAAAAAATAGAAAAAAAAAAGTAAAATTCCAGAATTTTCTTTACATATTTTATTTTGGTATTGAATCTACTTTAATCCACAATTGGGAGTTATACCTGATGTAAATGACGAGTTGATGGGTGCAGCACACCAACATGGCACAAGTATACATATGTAACAAACCTGCACGTTATGCACATGTACCCTACAACTTAAAGTATAATAATAATAAATAAATAAATAAATAAATAAATAAAACCTTTCAGTTTATTTTTCAAGTAATATAGGCATATTAAATATAACTGCACATGCATTTTTTTGCTTGCTTCCTTTTTTTTTTTTTTTTTTTTTTTTTTTAAGGAGAAAACTCCACAAGTAAAGTTGTTGGATGAAACCAGCGTTTACTTGAAAGCTTTTGAAATGGCTTAATCGACCTTTGAGAAGATTGTAACACTCCCAGCAGGCTTACTTTTAAGTTTTGAATTGTTCCTAAATTTTGACTTATTTAAATTTTTAACTTCTCTTTAAGCTTCTTAAATGAACATTCATTAATTCATTAATTCCCCTAATCACTTTTTTATTCACTGATCACTCCTAATGTTTGCCCCAAATCATTATAAGCATGGGAGGGAGACGATGATAAAGAAGAAAAGGTTATTCATATTTATGAAAATGAGATAGTTTGTAAGCAGCATGGCATGTAAACTCAGAAGATCTTCATTTCAAAACCAACTTGTGTTATTGTATGTCACTTGACATTTTTTAGGCTGTAGTTGATCATCTGAAAAAATCGAAAAGACAGTAACACTGTCAAATAAGCATATATGTAAGTGTTTTCAAAACTAAAAAGCCACTAAAAATTGTGACTGGAAGTTGCTTGACAAATGCTAGATGCAAATCTTTATACCCTCTATCATTTCTTTTCTCATTTCTTCTTCCTTATACTGCTTTCATCTTTTAGATTTTATATATGAATTTAATAGACAAAACTTTACTTAAGAGGTATACTATTCTGGTGTTTTAAAAATTTAGAAAACCTGGGACAAAAAAAAAGAAAATATGAGACAATATACTGTGAAAATTATCCTCCTTACTGTAGTGCCCAGTTATTCTGTGTTACTTTTTGAAGGCTCGGATTTTCTAGTTTCTTATGTATTCTTGCATAGTCTCTCATGTAGTCTCTCTTTCACTCTCCATATATATACATATATATCTCACTTTACTCAAAAGGATTGAATATTACATTCACCATTCCACACTTTTGTTTATTCACTTAAAGTCATTTAAAATACATGTTAAAGATTGTCCCATGTGGGCTTATATCTTTGTTTTTACAGCTGTACACTAATCCATTGTGTATATACCATAAATTATTTAAGCAGCTTGCTATTGATGGATTTCTGTTGCTTTTGAAATTTGTTTTTAAAATTTTAGAGCAGTGCTCCATGTCATTTCACACATGTGATTAGAAGTATAGTACACATTTCTATAATTGGAATTGGCTGTTCAAAGTGTGGATGCATCTATAACTTATAAATCCTATTGAATTTCCCTTTATAAATGTTATACCAGTTTATATTCTATGAGAAAACATGAGAGTACATGAATGTTCTCATAATCACTCTCATGATATTTTAACAAATCATTACAAATTAGGTAAATAAAAATAAATGAATAAAAGGTATCTCACAGTGTCTTAAAATTGGCTTTATTCTACTGTGAGAATCGTTGAACCTCTTTCCAACCAGTTAAGGAAATAGTCTTTTTCTGTTTATCATCATCTTCATATATTATTACCTGTTTTTGCTGATTTCGTTTTTACGTGGATAATTTAGTGAATATTTCCTCATATATGAATTTACATGTGTTTTTTTTCATGTAATAAATTGCAAATATTCATAAACTTTGTGATTCGATGTTTTAACTTTTTTTTTCATACTTTCATCATTATGAACACTGTATGTTTTCTTACTTTTTAAAATTTTACTTTAAGTTCTTTTTAAAATTTTACTTTAAGAACGTGCAGGTTTGTTACATAGATATACATGTGCCATGGTGGTTTGCTGCACGCATCAACCCATCCTCTAAGTTCCCTCCCCTTGTTCCTTACCTCCCAGGCCCTGATGTGTGTCGTTCTCCTCTCTGTGTCCATATGTTTTCATTGTTCAACTCCCACTTATGAGTGAGAACGTGTGGTGTTTGTTTTTCTGTTCCTGTGTTAGTTTGCTGAAGATGATAGCTTCCAGCTTCATCCATGTCCCTGCAATGGTCTCATTCCTTTTTATGACTGCATAGTGTTCCATGGTATTTATGCACCACATTTTTTTTATCCAGTCTATCATTGATGCACATTTGGATCAGTTCCATGTCTTTGCTACTGTAAATAGTGCTGCTATAATAAACATATGTGTACATGTGTCTTTATAGTATAATGATTTATATTCCTTTGGGTGTATACACAGTAATGGGATTACTGGGTTAAATGGTATTTTTGGTTCTAGATCCTTGAGGAATCATCACACAGTCTTCCACAATGGTTGAACTAATTGACATTCCCACCAACAGTGTAACAGCATTTCTGTTTCTCCAGAGCCTCACCAGCATGTAATGTTTCTTGACTTTTTAATAATCACCATTCTGACTGACATGAAATGGTATCTCATTGTGGTTTTGATTTGCCTTTCTCCAATGATCAGTGATGTTGAGCTTTTTTGCATATGTTTGTTGGCCACATAAATGTCTTCTTTTGAGAAATGTCTATTCATATCCTTTGCCTATTTTTTGATGGGGTTGTTTTTTTCTTGTAAATTTGTTTAAGTTCCTTGTAACTGCTGGATATTAGACTTTTGTAGATGGGTAGAGTGCAAAAATTTTCTCCCACTTTGTAGGTTGCCTGTTCACTCTGATGATAGTTTCTTTTGCTGTACAGAAGCTGCTTGGTTTAGTTAGATTACACTTGTCAATATTAGCTTTTGTTGCAATTGCTTTTTGTGTTTTCATCGTGAAGTCTTTGCCAATGCCTATGTCCTAAAGGGTATTGCATAGGTTTTCTTCTAGTATTTCTATGACTTGGGGTTTTATATTTAAGTCTTTAGTCCTTCTTGCATTAATTTTTGTATGAGGAGTATGGAAGGGGGTCGAGTTTCTATTTTCTGCATATGGCTAGCCAATTTTTCCAGCATGATTTATTGAATAGGAGATTTTTTTCCCTCATTGCTTGCTTGTTTTTGTCAGGTTTGTTGAAGATCAGTTGTTTGTAGATGTGTGGTGTTATTTCTGAGGTCTCTGTTCTGTTCCATTGATCTATATGTCTGTTTTGGTACCAGTACTATGCTGTTTTGGTTACTGCAACCTTGTAGTATAGTTTGAAGTCAGGTAGCATGATTCCTGTAGCTTTGATCTTTTTGCTTAGCATTGTCTTGGCTATGCAGGGTCTTCTTTGATTCCATATGAAATTTAAAGTAGTTTTTTTTTCTAATTCTGTGAAGAAAGTCAATGGTAGCTTGATGGTGGTAGCATTGACTCTATAATTTTCTTAGGACAGTATGGACATTTTCATAATATTGATTCTCCCTATCCATGAGGATGGAATGTTTTTACCTGTGTTTGTGTCCTCTCTTATTCCCTTGAGCAGTGGTTTGTAGTTCTCCTTGAAGAGGTCCTTCACATCCCTTGGTTAGCTGTGTTCCTAGGTATTTTATTCTCTTTGTGGCAATTGTGAATAGTTCACTCATGATTTGGCTCTTTGTCTCTTATTTGTATGTAGGAATGCTTGTGATTTTTGCACATTAATTTTGTATCCTGAGACTTTGCTGAAGTTGCTTATCAGCTTAAGGAGATTTTGGGCTGAGACAATGGGGTTTTCTAAAGGTAGAATCATGTCATCTGCAAACAAAGACAATTTGACTTCCTCTCTTCCTATGTGAATACCCTTTATTTCCTTCTCTTGCCTGATTGTCCTGGCCAGAACTTCCAGTACTATGTTGAATAGGAGTGATGAGAGAGGGCGTCCTTGTCTCGCCCTGGTTTTCAGAAGGAATACTTCCAGGTTTTTTCCATTCAATATGGTATTGGCTGTGGGTTTGTCATAAATAGCTCTTATTATTTTGAGATATGGTTCATCAATACATAGTTTATTGAGAGGTTTTAACATAAAGGATGTTGATTTTTTTCAAAGGCGTTTTCTGCATCTTTTGAGATAATCGTGAGGTTTTTGTCTTTGGTTATTTTTATGTGATGGATACATTTATTGATTTGCATATGTTGACCCAGCCTCACATCTCAGAGAGGAAGCTGACTTGATCACAGTGGTAAGTTTTGTGATGTGCTGCTGGATTCAGTTTGCCAATATATTATTGTGGATTTTTGCATCAATGTTCATTAGGGATATTGGCCTGAAGTTTTTTGTTGTTGTTGTGTCTCTGCCAGGTTTTGGCATCAGGATGATGCTGCCTCATAAAATTAGTTAGGAAGGAGTCCCTCCTTTACAATTGTTTGTAATAGTTTCAATGGGAATGATACCAGCTCCTTTTTCGACCTCTGGTAGAATTTAGCTGTGAATCTATCTGGTCCTGGACTTGTTTTGGTTGGTAAGCTGTTAGTTACTGCCTCAATTTCAGAACTTGTTATTAGTCTATTCAGGATTCAACTTCTTTCTGGTTTAATCTTGGGAGGTTGTATGTGTCCACTTCTTCTAGATTTTCTAGTTTATCTGAGTAGAGGTGTTTATAGTATTCTCTGATGCTAGTTTGTATTTCTGTGGCGTCAGTAGAGGTTTCTCCCTTATCATTTCTGATTGTGCTGTTTTGAATCTTCTATTTCTTCTTTATTAATCTAGATAGCAGTCTATCTATTTTGTTAATTTAAAAAAAAAAAACAGCTTCTGGATTCATTGATTTCTTTGGAGGGTTTTTCATGTCTCTACGTCCTTCAGTTCTGCTCTGATCTTAGTTATTTCTTGTCTTCTGCTGGCTTTAGTATTAGTTTGCTCTTCTCTAGCTCTTTTAATTGTGATGTTAGGGTGTCACCTCCATACAAACGGTGTGACCATTGTCAGGTCATCTCCAAGGGAAGCCCATCAGACTAACAGCAGACCTGTCAGCAGAAACCCTACAAGTGGAAGAGATTGGGGGCCAATATTCAACATTCTTAAAGAAAAGAATTTTCAACCCAGAATTTCACATCCAGTCAAACTAAGCTTCATAAGTGAAGGAGAAATAAACTCCTTTCCAGGCAAGCAAATGCTGAGGGATTTCGTCACCACCAGGCCTGCCTTGCAAGAGCTTGTGAAGATATAACTAAACATGGAAAGGAAAAACTGGTACCAGCCACTGCAAAACACACCAAAATGTAAAGACCATAACACTCTGAAGAAAATGCATCAACTAGTGTGCAAAATAACCAGATAGAATTATGAACACTGGATCAAATTCACACATAAAAATACTAACCTTGAATGTAAATGGGCTAAATGCCCCATTTAAAAGATATGGACTGGCAAATTGGGGAAAGAGTCAAGACCCATCAGTGTGCTGTATTCAGGAAAACCATCTCACTTCAAAGAGATGCATAGGCTCAAAATAAAGGAATTGAGGAAAATTTACCAAGCAAATGGAAAGCAAAAAAAAGTAGGGGTTGCAATCCTACTCTCCAAAAACACAGACTTTATACCAACAAATGTCAAAAGAGACAAAGAAGGGCATTACATAATGGCAAAGAAATAAATTCAACAAGAAGAGGTAACTATCCTAAATATGTATGCACCCAATATAGGGGCACCCAGATTCATAATGCAAGTTCATAGAGACCTACAAAGAGACTTAGACTCCTACATAATAACAGTGGGAGACTTTAACACCCCATTGTCAATATTAGATGAATGAGACAGGAAATTAGCAAGGATATTCAGGACTTGAACTCAGCTCTGGGCCAAGTGGACCTAATAAACATCCCTAAGTCAACAGAATATACATTTTTCTCAGTGCCACATGGCACTAATTCTGAAATAGACCACATAATTAGAAGTAAAACCCTCCTTAGCAAATGCAAAACAAACAAACAAACAAAAAACCTGAAGTCATAACAATAGTCTCTCAGACCACAGTGCAATCAAATTAGAAATCAGGATTAAGAAATTCAATCAAAACCACAGTTATATGGAAATTGAACAACCTGCTCTTGAATGACCCGTGGGTAAATAATGAATTTAAGGCAGAAATCAAGAATTTCTTTGAAACCAATGAGAACAAAAAGACCAAATACCGGAATCTCTGGGACACAGCTAAAGCAGTATTAAGAGGGATATTTATAGCACTAAATGCCCACTCAGAAACCTAGAAAGATCTCAAATGGACACCTGAATGCTATACATTTTCTAACTATTTCCGGGTTTCATATCACATTAAATAGAATATCTTCAGCTGGAGATCTTTAAAATATATTATTACTTTACTAGTACTATTAAGTTTAAGTATATATTCCATCATAAACATATTTTATATGTTTTTTATCTATTACTCTGTTTACTTATTTTTGACAGCTTTCTAGTTATGCAAATATTCTATTAGTAATATGACTTTTACCAAATTACCTACTATATATTCTTTTTAATACAGTAATTCTGTAATATATTTTAGCCTATCTCTGGACTTTCCATTCTGTTGTATCGAGCTGTCTATCCAACCTCATTCTTTTAACTATTTTAACTCTTTTAAAGTTAAAATAGTTTAGTTTAACTGTTTTAAGATAGCTAAATAATAGTTTAAAAATAGTTATAATAGTTTAACTAGTTTAACTTTAAAATTATATTTAAATATATATTATACATAGTTGCCCCGTATTATTGTTCCCTTTCATAATTATTTTGACTTCTACTATATATTAATGCTGCCATCTGTGTGTAGAAGCAGCTAATATTCTCCCACAAAAGTCCCTATTGACATTTTTACGGGGACGTATAGAGTTATAAGTTAACTCAGGTAGACTTTGAGTACTTATAAAATTGCGTCTTCCTTTACAAGAGTATGGTAAAATTTTCCCTCTTTTCGATGGTCCTATTGTGACTCTCATTAGCATTAAAGACTTATTTATTTTTATGGATATCTGGAACATTTTTATTCATAGGCATGATGGGATATTACATATTACATTTTTCATTAGTTTATAAATTGTAACTTGTTATGGTTTGTATTATAAAATCTATTAATTTATGTGCCTTACTCAGTTATCTTATCATTACTAACAATTTTTCAGAGAATCTTCTTAATTTATGTGAAGTATATAATTGTATATAGCACTTTTATGTGTACAATCATATATTTTGCCAATAAACAAATAATTGTATTTCTTTCTTTCTTGTTTACATTTTCTTTGTTTTCTCTTGTCCAGTTGTATGTCAGTAATTTCATACATTATTAAAATCTGTTAATGTATGGTCTTTTTTTAACAATAACGTAAATATTGCTGGTGAAGCTTACTTAAGCATATAGTTAACTTTGTTTTCCTAATTTTCATTTTTAGTTTTTACCGGTACATAATAGGTGTATATATTTATGCGGTACATGAGATATTTTGATATGGGCATCCTGTGTGTGATAATCACATCAGAATAAATGAGATATCCATTACTTCAAGCATTTATCATTTATTTGTGCTACAAACATTCCAATTATAGTCTCTTAGTTATTTAAAAATGTAAATAAAGTGTTGTTGACTGAAGTCACCCTCTTGTGCTATCAAACACTAAATTCCTTTCTGTCTAACTATATTTTTGTCCCCATTCCTTAAGCATCTAGTCAACTTTGGATTAATGTCAATATAACTTTAATCAAAGGAAATATCCATTTACTTCTTGGTCCTCCCCAATAACTACTATTTTGTTTTATAAATTCCTTTGGTAAACTTATTTATGAAGCTGATCATCTTGACTTCTTCTCTGATTTACTGAGGTAGAGAATAATATGAATAGACATGGTAAGATGTAATGATTGCACCATTCCTAATGTAAACATCATGTCATGTTTTTCATATTGTTAAAATTTGCTCTTCATTGTATGCTAATATTCCTAGATAAAATCTGACTCCAGATTTATTTTGGACATTCTTGTGTTTTGAATTAAATATTACATAGATGATACAAATAACTGAAAATGTTTATTTTGTATGATTTAGAATACTTTAAAATGCATTAAGATCTTTCTGTCTTTAAATGGTCAGTAAAATTCTTATGTGAATGTATCTGGGCCTGGCATTTTCTTAGGAAAAAATTAATTTATTTGATTACTCTGAGCAATTTGTGTAGATTTTCAGCTTTTCTGGAGGCAGTTTTGGTCATTTAATTTTTTCAATTTTTACTTGAAAATTTTACTTTTTTTTGTAAATTATTCTTTTTAATCTAGATTTTAAACTTTATTTGCATAACATTTAACAATAAGGCCTATATTATTATCATTGATATCAGAATCTATTATTTTCCCTAAAAATTTGTAATGATAAAATGTATCATACATGTGACACTATGTAAAACAATTTTAAGTAATAGAATATATCTGATATATAATATATAAGATAGTTTAAATATTTCAGAAATGTCAAAACCCATGTTAACCTGGTTAAGACTGAAAACATTGGTATCATTTATGCATCTCCTGGTAGACATATGCAAGTGTGTGTACTATTGAGAATTAAAATGCTGATCATAGTGTATGAATATTTTCAAATTTACTACATATTTACAGACAAAGTATACATAAAAGTATATAATAATTAACTTTCTAACCGGTCGTCTCTGATAGCGCTCATGACTTTAAATCCATACCAATAATTGGAATGTACCTAATTGTTAATTTTTGCCAATACTTGAGTTATGAAATGATATTTCAAGATGGTTTCAATTGGTCTTTTCCTGATTAGTAGAAAAAGTTGAGTCCCTATTAATATTTTTGCACATGGATTTATCATTTGATGAAGTATCTGATAAGAGGTTTTCCACATTTTTCTTAAAAGTTTGAGGAAGTTCTTCATTTATGCTAGAGACAATATGTATTCCAAATCATACCTCTTACTATATGACATTTTCAGGCTCTTTAGAGTGGTTTTTGATGAGTGGAAATGCTTAATCTAAGTGAAGTTGAATGTACTATTATGAATGTGATTAGTAGTTTGTGCATTTTATTTAGGAATATATTCCCTAACTGAGAATTTAAAGGTATTTCACTAATTAAAGTCTTCATAAATTTGCCCTCAAAATTTCAGGCTGCAATCCCTCAGGAATTGATTTTGTGTAAAATATGAGGTTAAACTTCATTTTTATCTCAAATGAATACCTAATTTCTCAGCATCACTTAATGAAAATCTTGTCCTTTTCTCATTGATTTAAAGAGGTACATCACGTGTAAAACATCCATATATGTGTTCCTTAAGTTTTTGGTTCTGTATTCTGACATATTGGCATTTTTGTCCACATTTGGAAAATCAATTCTTTCTTTTAATCACTCTAGTAATAACTCTTGATATCAGGTACAGGGGGCTTCCTACTTGTTCTTTTTCAACAGGTTCCTGACCCTTACATACACATACATACACACACACACATGCACGCACGCACACACACATACCTGAAAATCCTGCTGAAATTTTAATTAGAGTTGCATTGAATGTACATAAAATATAGTGTGATTTACAGTCTTTCCAATGTAATTAGTTAATCTATAACACAGGATATTTGTTTATAAAAATCTCCGTTCTGTACAAAATCACTTAATAAAAACCAAAGGGCTGGGGGAATATGGTGTTTTAAGGAAAAGAAGAACACCAAAAAACATTATTCATACATAAAGATATAGATATCTAATAAAATCGTGGCACATTTTTGCATGTTAAGTGTTTTAAATACATATAGACTATAATAAATATGGCACTTTATCTTGAAAGACACCTGATTGTTTACTTGTGAAAGTAGACATTGGCATGGTTGCAACTTGTGAGGTATTATGAAGTGATGGGAGGAGGATTATTTGAAATCAGAAAGTTGTAACACCAGGTGTGGATTAGTGTGGCTTATTCCAAACATGGTAAACTGACATAGCCAGTATAGGTTTGAGATGTGTGTGTTAGTTTTCTGTATTCCTATGTGGTTCTGTTCAGCTGAGCGCAGTTTCGCAGTCACCTATTGTTTTCAACTTTTGAAATTACACAAAAGCAAACAGAAAATATGCCTTAGTCTCTAATATATCAATTGCATTGGAAGAATAAAATTTCAGAATAAACTTTGTAACATAATTGTATTAGTCTGTTTTCACACTGCTGATAAAGACATATCCAAGACAGGGCAATTTACAAAAGAAAGAAGTTTATTGGACTTACACATGGCTGGGGAGGCCTCACAATCATGGCAGAAGGTTAAAGGTATGTCTCAAATGGTGGCAGACGAGAGAAAAGAGCTTGTGGAGGGAAACTTCCCTTTTTAAAACCATTAGCTCTTGTGAGACTCATTCACTATCACAAGAACAGCACAGAAAAGACCCGCCGCCATTATTCAATCATGTCCCACCAGACTCCTCCTATGATACGTGGGAATCGTGGGAATAGTTAGAATTCAAGATGAGATTTGAGTGGGGACACAGCCAAACCATATCAATAATTGATTGTATTGGGTTTTACAATCTATGACTATAGGATAGTTGTCCATTAATTTAGGAATTATTTATTGTCTTTGAATAAAGCTTGTGGCTCCTTTATTTTCATTTGCTCCCTAAGAGATTATGCATATCAATTGTTAAACTTATTCTTGTCTATTTGATTTTTATTCTTTGAAAATATACAAATCTTATTAATATTTTAAAAATTTTTAACAAATTTTTAGTGCCAGTCTATAGAGATGCAATTAAGTTATTAATGCTGGCTTTTTAAATCTGGCAGTCTGCTAAACTCTCCTAATAATTCTAATAACTTAGTACTGATTCTTTATTATATTAAATATATAGAATTATATTACTTTTAAATAATAACAGCACTCCATTTATGGTCCTTATATTTTTTCTAATTGCTTTGTTGCACAAATAAGGAATTCCAGAACAATATTTTAGAGTATTGATTGTTGTAATTCTAAACAATTCAATCTATTGTAAATTCAATCTATTGATTGTTGTATTCTAAAATATTATAAAACGATATTTTAGAATATTGTCATGTTGCTGGTCATACATGGAGAGTTTTTACTATATGTTTAATGAATGTTATATTTAGAGGACTTTTGCAGTAGATATCTTTAATCAGATTAAATATATTATTTTAATAGCTTGCTAAGAATTTTTATAAAATATATTTACAGTTTTTGCTCACCTATTAAAATGGACAAATTCTCTGTCCCTAATAAGTTGTAAATACAAGCCACCCTTTGTAATATTTAAACAGATCATGACTGAAGATTTCCCAGTGATGAAAGATACCAACGTACAGATTCAAGAAATACAAGCATGTTAAATAAAAATAACAACAAACAAAAAAAAATCCATGTCTAGAATGAGATTTCATATGACCAAGACCAAACAAAAAGCAAAGAAAGATATTAATATGAGACCCTTTTAGCATCTGAAGTAAAGGAAAATATCTTAGCTGTCTCATTTTTAGCTTTACCTGAGGGTGTGTAATGTTTTGGTGCCCCAGTTTACAAGGAAAGCTTTTCTTATCAGACTCCTTATTTTGAACAGGCTCCCAACTTTTGCTTTATCCATATCTTTCAAGGCTATTAAATATAAAGCTCAGCTTTTCCAAGTTTGAGAACTGCCCTGAGACAAAGTAGCTCTGGTGCTTTGCTTTCCTCTATGAACTGCTGTTTTTAATTATGATTAGCCTTATGATATAATCCCTGATTCTATAATAATTTTAAGATTTTTAAAAATATTGTAAATAGAATGTCACTTAATGATGGATGGGGTCTTTTTACTTATACCCATTCAGTTATTTTATCTCCTTTTTTCTTATATTAGGTATTTGTTCTTTCCTCTTTTTTTAATGGACAAGAAAGAAAGCCTAATGGTTATTGATCATTATATTTCATTTTATTTTTATTATTTTAATTGATAGATGATATTGTATATATTCCTGGTATATAACAGGATATTTTGATACATGTATGCATTGTGAAATGACTAAATCAATCTAATTAATATTTCCATCATATCACATACTTATTTTTTATGGTGCAAACATTTACAATCTATTCTCTTAGCAATTTGCAAATATACAATATAATATTATTAACTTTAGCCACCGAGCTGTACAATAGATGCCCAGAACTTATTCCACAAGTTTAACTGAAACTCTGTACCCTTTAAATAACATGCCCCCATTTCCTGACATCCTTGCCCCGGCCCCAGCTTCTGGTAACCATCATTGTATTTTCTGTTTTCATAAGTTGGATTTGTAAAATCCCAAGTATAAGTGACAGCATGCAGTATTTATCTTTCTGTGCCTGGCTTATTTCACTTAATATAATGTCTTCCAGGTTCATCCAGGTTGTTGCAAATAATGGAATTTCATTACTTTATAAGACTGAATGGTATTCCATTGTGTGTGTGTATATATAAATATATATACACACACACACACACATACACACTACATTTTCTTTATCCATTTTTCTATCCATGGACACTTAGGTTGATTCCATATCTTGGCTAGTGTAAATAATGCTACAGTGAACATAGGAGTGCACATATCTCTTTGAAATAATGTTTTTATTGCCTGTGCATATATACTGAAAATAGAATTACTGGATTATATGGTAATTCTATTTTTAATTTTTTGAGGAATCTCCATACTGTTTTTCAAAATGGCTACACTAACTTACATTCCCACCGACAATAGACAAGGGTTTTCTTTCCTACACATCCTCACCAAAATCTGTATTTCATCATTTTAATAATTGCCTTCTGCGAGGTATGAAGTGACATCTCATTGTGATTTTAATTTGCATTTCTCCAATAAGTAATGATGTTTAGTATCTTTTCATATACCTGTTGATCATTTGCAAATTTTGTTTTGAGAAATGTCTGTTTAGATCTTTTGCCCATTGTTTAATTAGGTTATTTGTTTTCTTCCTACTGAGTTGTTTGAGTTCTTTATATATTTTGAATATTAGCCATTTATCAAAAATATATGCAAATATTTTCTTTTTCTTACATTGTTTTTTCACCATGTTTATTGTTTTCTTTGCTGTGCAGAAACTTTTTAGTTTGATGCAATCCCATTTGTCTATTTTGTTGTTGTCTGTTCTTTGAGGGTCATATCCAAAAAATCCTTTCTAAGACCAACATCATGAATTTTTTTCCCTATGCTTTCTTCCAGTTGTTTTTCAGTTTCAAGTAATACATTTAATTATTTAATAAATTTTGATTTGACAAATTTTAGGATTGTTTTTTCTCTTTCTGTGAAAAATATAATTGTAATTACGATTGGGATTGCATTGAATTTATAGGTTGTTTTGGGTAGTAGTGACATTTAACAATATTAATTCTTCCAATACATGAACATGGGTATCTTTCCATTTATTTGTATCTTCTTTGATTTCTTTAATCAATGTGTTATAATTTTCAGTGTAGAGATCTTTAACCTCCTTGATTAAATTTACTTCTCAGTATTATTTCTTTGTAATTACTGATAATGGGAGTCATTTCTTAATTTCTTTTTTCAAATGGTTTCTTGTTAGTATATAGAAACACTACTATTTTGGATGTTGAAAATTCTTTAATATTGGATAACTCATCATGTTACCGGTGGAAGGTATCCAACTTACCAACAGCAAATCCAGTGTCGGCAGGAACCTCAATTATTGCCTCCTCAGAAGAAAAAATTTGATTGAGGGGCATAAGGCAAAAATGAGGCCCAAGCAAGTTTCAGAGTAGTAGTGGAAGTTTATTTAAAAAGGCTTTAGAAGAGGAGAGAAAGTAAAGTACAGTTGAAAGAGACCCCAGCACATGACTTGAAGGACAAGTGCAACATAACCATGATCGTAGGACTTTATAGGCTGGCCCCTTTCTCATGTTTTTTCCCTTAAGGTGGGCTGCCCGCATGTGCAGTGCCCTCCTTACCCTTGGGAGGTGAGCATGCGCAGTGTGTTTAGGAAGATATAGGCATGCCTATCTGAGGCTTTCTTTCTTTTCTGTGGTGTGCCTCCAGGAGGTCATACTCTGCCATTTTGTCTCTTAATGTGTAGGCCCAGGAATTTGCTTTTCCATGGCATCTGCATGCAATTAACACTTTAGTACCACAGGTGTGCAGCATCAGGAAATGGCCCCTCCCTGACTCAGGCTGCCAATTTATCACTTTTACAGAGGCAATATGGTAATTGCCAAATAGTCACCTGACATTCCCAGTGGATCGGGGGAGAACCCTCCCCTGTCCCACTCATGCCTGTCTAAATACCTGTGACAATCATGTGTGATTTCCATCAATATCATCATTCAGCTTAATTGACTTTATCTTTGAGGTATTCAAAGTCATGTCATAACACCACTTAAAAGCAGCCAAGTTATGTTTGGGAGTGATATGGTTTGGATATTTGTCCCCTCCAAATCTCACGTTGAAATGTGACCACCAATGTTGGAAGCGGAACCTAGAAGGAGGTTTTGGATCATAGGGGTGGATCCCTCATCACTGGCTTGGTCCTATCTTCATGGTAACATGTGAGTTCTCACTCTATAAGTAAATGTGAGAACTGTTGCTTAAGAGTCTGGTATCACTCTGGCATAGTCTCTTGCCATGTGACATGCTGGTTCGCCTTTGCTTTCCATCATGATTTTAAGCTACCTAAGGTCCTCACCAGAAGCAACTGCCACGACCACATTTCCTGTACAGCCTACAAATCTGAGAGCCAAAATAAATTACCCATGCTCTGGTATTCCTTTATTACAACGAAAAATGCCTGACGCTGAGAGTAATATATTCTTTCATTGAAAATGTAAATTCAATAACATATAGAAAACAATTATCTTTAAATGATATTTTAACCTTGAAGCATTTCTCTCTGTAAAAGAGAGCTAATGTCTATATTTGAGATTTTATTTCTTAATATAAGAAACATAATAAGGTCTTTGTACCTTTCAAAGGAGAATACAGTTAGATGACAGAAGAAGAAAACAAAACAAAACAACGAGCTATACCTGAGGCTCTGACTCTAGCACTTGGAGTTTAAATCAAAGAGGCAGCCTGAAATGAGAAGCCCAGACAGCTCTGTGCCTTGTCTTACAGCAACAGCCTGACCTCAATTGTAAATTGTCTTTATATAGTGGGGTCAAATGAGAAAACTTTTAGAGAAGTAAACAAAACAAAACAAAACAACTTTAACTAGAAGAAGGCTGCCCCAGGAATTCATTTGAATCTTTCAAAAGTGTTACTTGTCTACTGTTTAGAAAGCATGAAAAGAGATATGCCTCAACCATTCATGTCTCTGTTCTCAACAGATACTACTCTGCCAAAGAGAGAACATATTTTTGTATTCTGGCTTTAAGAAGGTCAAATTTGAGTTCATTGTAATGTCACTACTACATGCATTGCCTGGCAGAGGAAAAAGGAAAACGTTTAAATGAGGACAAAGTCCTGGGGTACTCTTCCCTACTTATTCAATAACTCTGTTGCTCACAGGATTGAAAAATGTATTGGGACTCACTTACAAATGGAGTATAGTGCAGGTTATATTGTAGTTGAAGAATCACATGATATTGATCACATCACAATTTAAATAAATATCCAGATAGGGACAGGACCATAGAAAAAAGAGTTGGCAAATATTGGTAAGGACTTACAAAAATATCCAAGACTGTCAGCATTATGCACCAACAATATTTAGAGAATTTATATGTATTTTTGTTACTGATTTGTCAACACTGAGACAGGATTTGACCTGATATTACTAATGTCGTCATTAAGATTCATAATCTTTCAACTTGCAAATAACAGCAATATGAAAAGGACAGCTAAAAGAAAAAGTGTTGGCTCCTAGAGTTAAAAAAAAAAAAAGTATAAAAATCAAAAAAAAAAAAGTATGAGATCCTGAAAAAGACAAAATAAGAAATTAGATTAGGCTCTTGAACCTGGTTTTGGTCTAACAAGTGGTCTTGGGCCATTAACCTCACCTCATGGAACTTCAATTTTATATAAAATCAAGGAGAGAAAAGTTTAAATGTTCAATACTGTTTTACATGTATTATCTTCTTTATAAGGAAAGTATGATTTTTCCTATTTTATAATTATTAGGAATAAGACTTAGAAAGTTCACATGCCTAGG
This sequence comes from Macaca fascicularis, assembly GCF_037993035.2. Lineage (NCBI taxonomy): Eukaryota > Metazoa > Chordata > Mammalia > Primates > Cercopithecidae > Macaca > Macaca fascicularis. The sequence goes on along the minus strand of NC_088388.1, from coordinate 90,079,012 downwards.
AAAGTATACCCAGTGAGTCACAGAGTTAGGTTTCTAACCCAGTTACACTAGACAACAAAAGACACATTACTTGTATTATATTATAGATACTTACCAAGAAAGTGAGTTTTTTCCTGATTATTTATGCAACATAGATAATACATAATATATGCATGATTCTGGTAGTCAAGTAGTAAACAGACATATTTGACTGCAATTTCATATTATTGATGGGAAAACAAGCATTCGTTAGAGGACTTCCTAACATCACCATAAAATCACTATAATGTGAAGAACAAATAAAATAATAAAAATCTCACACTTGCAATGAAATAATGCAAAATGACTTATCTGAGAATATAAGAGTGAAAACAATCAGGCATATTCAAAAAAGAATTAACTTAGAAGAGGAGTGAAGCAAAGGTCATTCCCCCACTTTTTCTGGCTTTTATTTTAAGGACAAACCATAGACAGAACTTTTTGGACTTCTAAATTCCCAATGGAAAAACCATGGTATTTAAGCCTTAACACTCCAAAATCAAAACTTGGAGTATCCACAATGGCTAGAAAGTGAAGGGAAAGTTCCAAAAGGGAACTTTTCATTCTCACTGTTATTCTGAGGTTTCAACAGATTTTACACATTTTATAATTTTCACAAATTATGCATGCATGAGACAGACCAAAAACAGCCCAGCTAAGAATGAAAGAGATGAACTAAAATCTGAACAGACATCCAAATGAGAGGTTAGATTTGAGTTTAAGCAACTTAATTGCCTACCAAAACAAATTAGAGAAAAATAAAACTTTGGTAGATTTATAATAGAATCCACAGTGTACAGGATACAATCAAAATTATTCAACATATTAAGAATATACTCAACTAAGGTGAACCAGATACTGAAATTAGCAGCAAGTATTTTAAAGCAGCCACAATAATCATGCAGTACTATAAAAGACAATGTGTTCTCAAAGTATTAAAAAAATAGGAAACTGCAAAGAGATAAATAAAAATTAAAGAACAAAACGATTCTGCAAGTAAAAATCAGTATCTATAATGAAATTTAAATATCTGAAAAGATTTACAACATGGAAAATATGGGAGAGGAAAAACCAATGATATTGAAGGCAGAGCAATAGAAGTTACTCAATTTGAGTCAGAAAGAGAAAAAGAAAGAAAATGAAATGCAGAATCTGTGGGAAAATTTCAAGAGTTTAATATGTACGCAACTGAAAATCCAGAAGAGAAGAGATACAATAGGATTAAAATGAATACAACCAATTAAAGGAACAATCATAGAACATTAGCCAAATGTTAGTGAAATACATAAATTTATTTATTCATGAAGCTCAGCAAACACTAACAGCATATATAAAGAAAGAACAGCATACACAGAGAAACAAAGATAAAACAAGCAAAGATAAATTGTTCAACAGCACGAGAATAAAAATACCTTACAACAAATTGGCAAAAATTTAAAATCTTGATTTTTATTAGTAATGCTTTGGTGAATCAGGTACTCTAATATTGTTTTTGTGAGGCTACAAAGTAGCTGAATTTTTATAGAGGCAAATTTGCCTATATTTGCAATGTACACATGTATTTACCTTTTGTCTACTAGCAATTCTACTTCAAAGACTTTATCCTGAAGACACACCTCCAGAAAATACACAAGGTTATTATCTGCAGAATTATTTGTGATAGTAAAATATTGAAACAAAAATTCATTTGCCCATCTAAAAAACAGTTGAATATATTAGAGAAATGTGCATCTGTAAAAAGAATGATCTTTGTGAATTACTAGGAAGCTTTCAAAATATAATTTTTAGTGAAAAGTCAAATTATGACAAATAGAGACATGATAGATGAAGATACATATCTATACATCTATATGCATAGTATATCCATAAGATACTACCTACTAAGGGAAAAATGATAAGTATACACTAAAATAATCTGTCAGAAAAGACATGAACCAAAGGATCCAATACACAACATCACCATTAATTTGTCAATCAACAAAAGTGTTACTATGCATCGATGACACATCACTAATGTGGACTCTCTGCAAAAAGTGCATATCATGGACCTTATTATGAGGGAACATCAGTCAAAGACAAACTACGTTCAATTTTACAAAATTGGTAATTTTCATTCATTATAAGTACCAGATAAAGGAAAGACTGAAGGTTGCTAGATTAAAATGCACTAAAGAAACAAGCAATGCATGATCTTGCCTTGTTTTTATTACCTAGAATGATAAAAAGTATAAATAACAATATTAGAAATGTGATGATAATTAAATATGGACTATGAATTAAATAATACTATTCATTTTAAATTCTATGATTTTAACAATTTTACTGTTATGTAAAAGACAACTCTTAAGAGAGATATATATATATATATATTTATCTGTCATTTTACTTAGAGGAAAATGGGCATAATTTCTCCCACTTACCTTCATATGGTTAAGTAGTATACCAATGTAGACAGAAAGATAGTTCTGAAAAACAAACATGCCAAAATATATTAGTCAGTGAAGATATATAAGGGGCATATAGGAATTATTTGCAATATTCTTTTCTCAAAATTTGAAATCATATCTAAATAAATAAATAAATTTTAAAACATTGAGAATAACAAAAACTATGGGACTAATAGCTTTTAAATTTCTCCTTGGCAAATCAATGTTCACTTTGCACTTTAAAAAATATACATATTATATATGCTTCTACACATAAATGCTTTAACAGTGTTTATTTCTTTATTTAATATCTTAGAGAAGATTGGCTCAAAGTTGGCTCATGTTAGAATTTGAAATGTCTGGATGGCTGTGGTGTTGGTATTTTTTGTTTCTTGATCTGACCACTGATTCTCCGGGTAGCCATGTTGAAAAACTCATAGAAGTACATGCTTGATAGATACAGTTTTTTGTGGATATATGTTATAATAAGACATTTTTTTAAAAAAAAAATCAATTTGCATAAATATTCTCTGTTTTCTTTTTATAACTATATATCAAATCCATGTTGCTTTGTTTCTCTGGAAAAATGAAAGATGATAAATAGAAATAATTTTATGTTTTTGACCAGAGTTTTTTTTAAATAAAGCAGTAGGTTTCTATATTGGCAAATGTGAATAAAAGTATTCAATTTACCTGATTAAGTTATTTTTTCTTCATGATATTATACCTGAGCTCCTAACTAATATTCCCAATTCCATCTTTTCCAGTTCTCATTCTGCAGTATAGTCTTCTTACAATTGTATTCCCAAATAATATTTGACAGTGTAAACTAGTTCTTGAATGAAGTTTCATGACTTTCCATTGCCTATGAAATAAAATATTTAATATTTTTCTTCTATCAGCTCACATGACTTTTTGTTTGTCATATCATTTTGGGGGCCAAACTTTCATTTTTTTGACCTTTTACTCATGGTAAGATATATTGATTTAAACACCTGGACTTTTTGTTTGAATCCTTTTTCTCTTATTTGTTAAAGTCAGACACAATTCTTGAGATTTTAGTAACTAAAATGTTCAGATTTTTTAGGGCAATTCAATACTTGTAAAAAAAATAATTTACATAGTACTTTAGATGCTCATATATTCAAAGAAGATATTCCCTAGAGGGAATTTCAACTTTAAATGGTACTGCTATATAAAACAGGAATTGTGAATGCAGGGGCATATAATACAAGAAGAGTTAAAATATAAGAAAATGGAAAAAATGAAAGCATTTTTATTTTTTTCCATTTATTTTTTTAAATAAAAAACTTTTAATAAGAGGACAGAAATAAATGGAGAGGTTAAACTACAGAATAAAACTTTGAGATATATGCAAGAAAGATTTTATGGCAGTCGAGAGATCAAGGTTATACAGTATGTGTGTCGTTGTGACTAATGAATTCCATCTTGGGTATCATAATGACATTTTTAGGTGTCATTTTTGATGAGAATTTTCCAGGTGTTCTATAAATTCCTGTTCCATCAGAAGCTAATAATAATGTTCTACATTCTTCAGTCACTTTAATGGCTTCTTTTATTAATTTATTAATTTTTTAAATTATACTTTAAGTTCTAGGGTACATGTGCACAACGTGCAGGTTTGTTACATATGTATACATGTGAAATGTTGGTGTACTGCACCCATCAACTCCTCATTTACATCAGGTATAACTCCCAATGCCATCCCTCCCCCCTCCCCCTTCCCTAAGCCCCTGTGTGTGATGTTCCCCTTCCCATGTCCAAGTGATCTCATTGTTTAATTCCCACCTATGAGTGAGAACATGCAGTGTTTGGTTTTCTGTTCTTGCGATAGTTTGCTGAGAATGATGGTTTCCAGCTGCATCCATGTCCCTACAAAGGACACAAACTCATCCTTTTTTATGGCTGCATAGTATTCCATGGTGTATTTGTGCCACATTTTCTTAATCCAATCTGTCACTGGTGGACATTTGGGTTGATTCCAAGTCTTTGCTATTGTGAATAGTGCCGCGATAAACATACGTGTGCATGTGTCTTTATAGCAGCATGATTTATAATCCTTTGGGTATATACCCAGTAATGGGATGGCTGGGTCATATGGCATTTCTAGTTCTAGATCCTTGAGGAATCGCCATACTGTTTTCCACAATGGTTGAACTAGTTTACAATCCCACCAACAGTGTAAAAGTGTTCCTATTTCTCCCCATCCTCTCCAGCTCCTGTTGTTTCCTGACTTTTTAATGATTGCCATTCTAACTGGTGTGAGACGGTGGCTCATTGTGGTTTTGATTTGCATTTCTCTGATGGCCAGTGATGATGAGCATTTTTTCATGTGTCTGTTGGCTGCATGAATGTCTTCTTTTGAGAAATGTCTGTTCATATCCTTTGCCCACTTTTAGATGGAGTTGTTTTTTTCTTGTAAATCTGAGTTCTTTGTAGGTTCTGGATATTAGCCCTTTGTCAGATGAGTAGATTGCAAAAATTTTCTCCCATTCTGTAGGTTGCCTGTTCACTCTGATGGTAGTTTCTTTTGCTGTGCAGAAGCTCTTTAATTTAATTAGATCCCATTTGTCAATTTTGGCTTTTGTTGCCATTGCTTTTGGTGTTTTAGTCATGAAGTCCTTGCCCATGCCTATGTCCTGAATGGTATTACCTAAGTTTTCTTCTAGGGTTTTTATGGTTTTAGGTCTAATATTTAAGTCTCTAATCCATCTTGAATTAATTTTCGTGTAAGGAGTAAGGAAAGGATCCAGTTTCAGCTTTCTACTTATGGCTAGCCAATTTTCCCAGCACCATTTATTAAATAGGGAATCCTTTCCCCATTTCTTGTTTTTCTCAGGTTTATCAAAGATCAGATGTCTGTAGATGTGTGGTATTATTTCTGAGGACTCTGTTCTGTTCCATTGGTCTATATCTCTGTTTTGGTACCAGTACCATGCTGTTTTGGTTACTGTAGCCTTGTAGTATAGTTTGAAGTCAGGTAGCGTGATGCCTCCAGCTTTGTTTTTTTAACTTAGGATTGTCTTGGAAATGCAGGCTCTTTTTTGATTTCCATATGAACTTTAAAGCAGTTTTTTCCAATTCTGTGAAGAAACTCATTGGTAGCTTGATGGGGATGGCATTGAATCTATAAATTACCTTGGGCAGTATGGCCATTTTCACGATATTGATTCTTCCTATCCATGAGCATGGTATGTTCTTCCATTTGTTTGTGTCCTCTTTTATTTCACTGAGCAGTGGTTTGTAGTTCTCCTTGAAGAGGTCCTTCACATCCCTTGTAAGTTGGATTACTAGGTATTTTATTCTCTTTGAAGCTATTGTGAAAGGGAGTTCCTTCATGATTTGGCTCTCTGTTTGTCTGTTACTGATGTATAGGAATGCTTGTGATTTTTGCACATTGATTTTTTATCCTGAGACTTTGTTGAAGTTGTTTATCAGCTTAAGGAGATTTTGGGCTGAGACAATGGGGTTTTCTAAATATACAATCATGTCATCTGCAAACAGGGACAATTTGACTTCTTCTTTTCCTAACTCAATACCCTTGATTTCTTTCTCTTGCCTGATTGCCCTAGCCAGAACTTCCAACACTATGTTGAATAGGAGTGGTGAGAGAGGGCATCCCTGTCTTGTGCCAGTTTTCAAAGGGAATGCTTCCAGTTTTTGCCCATTCAATATGATATTGGCTGTGGGTTTGTCATAAATAGCTCTTATTATTTTGAGACATGTTCCATCAATACCTAATTTATTGAGAGTTTTTTGCATGAAGGGCTGTTGAATTTTGTCAAAGACCTTTTCTGCATCTATCGAGATAATCATGTGGTTTTTCTCTTTGGTTCTGTTTATGTGCTGGATTATGTTTATTGATTTGTGTATGTTGAACCAGCCTTGCATCGCAGGGATGAAGCCCACTTGATCATGGTGGATAAGCTTTTTGATGTGCTGCTGGATTCGGTTTGCCAGTATTTTATTGAGGATTTTTGTATCGATGTTCATCAGGGATATTGGTCTAAAATTATCTATTTCTGTTCTGTCTCTACCAGGCTTTGTTATCAGGATGATGTTGGCCTTATAAAACGAGTTAGGGAGGATTCTCTCTTTTTCTATTGATTGGAATAGTTTCAGAAGGAATGATACCAACTGCTCCTTGTACATCTGGTAGAATTCTGCTGTGAATCCATCTGGTCCTGGCCTTTTTTTGGTTGGTAGGCTATTAATTATTGCCTCAATTTCAGAGCCTGCTATGGTCTATTCAGGGATTCAATTTCTTCCTGATTTAGTCTTGGGAGAGTGTAAGTGTCCAGGAAATTATCCATTTCTTCTAGGTTTTCTAGTTTATTTGCGTAGAGGTGTTTATAGTATTCTTTGATGGTAGTTTGTATTTCTGTGGGGTCGGTGGTGATATCCCCTTTATCATTTTTTATTGTGTCTATTTGATTCTTCCCTCTTTTCTTCATTAGTCTTGCTAGCAGTCTATCAATTTTGTTGATCTTTTCCAAAAACCAACTCCTGGATTCATTGGTGTTTTTGGAGGGTTTTTTTGTGTCTCTATCTCCTTCAGTTCTGCTCTGATCTTAGTTATTTCTTGCCTTCTGCTAGCTTTTGAATGTGTTTGCTCTTGCTTCTCTAGTTCTTTTAATTGTGATGTCAGGGTGTCAGTTTTAGATCTTTCCGGCTTTCTCATGTGGGCATTTAGTGCTATAAATTTCCCTCTACACACTGCTTTAAATGTGTCCCAGAGATTCTGGTATGTTGTATCTTTGTTCTCATTGGTTTCAAAGAACATCTTTATTTCTGCCTTCATTTCGTTATGTACCCAGTAGTCATTCAGGAGCAGGTTGTTCAGTTTCCATGTTGTTGAGCAGTTTTGATTGAGTTTCTTAGTCTTGAGTTCTAGTTTGATTGCACTGTGGTCTGAGAGACAGTTTGTTATAATTTCTGTACTTTTACATCTGCTGAGGAGTGCTTTATTTCCAACTATGTGGTCAATTTTGGAATAAGTATGATGTGGTGCTGAGTAGAATGTATATTCTGTTGATTTGGGGTGGAGAGTTCTGTAGATGTCTATTAGGTCTGCTTGGTGCAGAGATGAGTCCAATTACTGGATATCCTTGTTAACTTTCTGTCTCGTTGATCTGTCTAACGTTGAGAGTGGGGTGTTGAAGTCTCCCATTATTATTGTATGGGAGTCTAAGTCTCTTTGTAAGTCTCTAAGGACTTACTTTATGAATCTGGGTGCTCCCGTATTGGGTACATATATATTTAGGATAGTTAGCTCTTCCTGTTGAATTGATCCCTTTACCGTTATGTAATGGTCTTTTTTGTCTCTTTTGATCTTTGTTGATTTAAAGTCTGTTTTATCAGAGACTAGGATTGCAACCCCTGCTTTTTTTTTTTTGTTTTCCATTTGCTTGGTAGATCTTTCTCCATCCCTTTATTTTGAGCCTATGTATGTCTCTGTACGTGAGATGCGTCTCCTGAATACGGCAAACTGATAGGTCTTGACTCTTTATCCAATTTGCCAGTCTGTGTCTTTTAATTGGACCATTTAGTTCATTTACATTTAAGGTTAATATTGTTATGTGTGAACTTTATCCTGTCATTGTGATATTAGCTGGTTATTTTGCTCATTAGTTGATGCAGTTTCTTCCTAGCATTGATGGACTTTACATTTTGACATGTTTTTGCAATGACTGGTACCAGTTGTTCATTTCCATGTTTAGTGCTTCCTTCGGGGTGTCTTGTAGGGCAGGCCTGGTGGTGACAAAATATCTAAGCATTTACTTGTCTGTAAAGGATTTTATTTCTCCTTCACTTATGAAACTTAGTTTGGCTGGATATGAAATTATGGGTTGAAATTTCTCTTCTTTAAGAACGTTGAATATTGGCCCCACTCTCTTCTGGCTTGGAGAGTTTCTGTCAAGAGATTTGTTATTAGTCTGATGGTCTTCCCTCTGTGGGTAACCCAGCCTTTCTCTCTGGCTGCCCTTAACATTTTTTTCTTCATTTCAACTTTGGTGAATCTGACAATTATGTATCTCGGAGTTGCTCTTCTCGAGGAGTATCTTTGTGGCATTCTCTGTATTTCCTGAATTTGAATGTTGGCCTGCCGTGCTAGGTTGGGGAAGTTCTCCTGGATGATATCTTGAATAGTGTTTTCCAACTTGGTTCCATTTTCCCCCTCACTTTCAGGCACACCAATCAGACGTAGATTTGGTCTTTTCACATAATCCCATATTTCTTGGAGGCTTTGTTTATTTTTCCTCTTTTTTCTCTAGATTTCTCTTCTCACTTCATTTCATTCATTTGATCTTCAATCATTGATACTCTTTCTTCCAGTTAATCGTGTTGGTTACTGAAGCTTGTGCATTTGTCATGTATTTCTTGTGTCATGGTTTTTATCTCTATCAGTTCGTTTGTGGCCTTCTCTGCATTGATTATTCTAGTTATCCATTCTTCCATTCTTTTTTCAAGATTTTTAGTTTCTTTGTGCTGGTTACGTAGATCCTCCTTTAGCTCTGAGAAGTTTGATGGACTGAAGCCTTCTTCTCTCAACTCGTCAAAGTCATTCTTCTTCCGGCTTTGTTCCGTTGCTGGTGATGAGCTGCGTTCCTTTGGAGGGGGAGATGCACTCTTATTTTTTGAATTTCCAGCTTTTCTGCTCTGCTTTTTCCTCATCTTCATGGTTTTATCTGCCTTTGGTCTTTGATGGTGGTGATGTACTGATGGGGTTTTGGTGTGGGTGACCTTTCTGTTTGTTAGTTTTCCTTCTAACAGTCAGGACCCTCAGCTGCAGGTCTGTTGGAGATTGCTTGAAGTCCACTCCAGACCCTGTTAGCCTGGGTATCAGCAGCAGAGGCTGCAGAAGATAGAATATTGCTGAACAGTGAGTGTTGCTGTCTGATTCTTGCTCTGGAAACTTCGTTTCAGAGGTGTGCCCTGTCATGTGAGGTGTGAGGTGGTGATCTGGACCTAGTGGAATATGTCTCCCAGTTAGGTTACTCAAGGGTCAGGGACCCACTTGAGCAAGCAGACTGTCCATTCTCAGATCTCAACCTCCATGCTGGGAGACCCACTGCTCTCTTCAAAGCTGTCAGACAGGGTCATTTATATCTGCAGAGGTTTCTGCTGCTTTTTGTTTAGCTGTGCCCTGTCCCCAGAGGTGGAGTCTATAGAGGCAGGCAGACCTCCTTGAGATGTGGTGGGCTCCACCCAGTTTGAGCTTCTTGGCAACTTTGTTTACCTACTTAAGCCTCAGCAATGGCAGACGCCCCTCCCCTAGCCTCGCTGCTGCCTTGCAGTTAGATCTCAGACTGCTGTGCTAGCAATGAGGGAGGTTCTGTGGGTGTGGGGCCCTCCGGGCCAGGTGTGGGATATAATCTCCTGGTGTGCCATTTGCTATGACCCGTGGTAAGGTGCAGTATTAGGGTGGGAGTTACCTGATTTTCCAGGTGTTGTGTGTCTCAATTTCCCTTAACTAGGAAAAGGGATTCCCTTCCCCCTTGCGCTTCCCAGGTGAGACAATTCCTTGCCCTGCTTCAGCTCTCGCCGGTTGGGCTGCACCAGCTGACCAGCATCGTTTGTCAGGCACTCCCCAGTGAGATGCACCCAGTACCTCAGTTGAAAATGCAGAAATCACCCGTCTTCTGTGTTGCTCGCGCTGGGAGCTGGAGGCTGGAACTGTTCCTATTCGTTCATCTTGCTCCGGAACTCCAGCATTTTTAAAAAGGTACTTCAAAGCTAGCTTTTCTTCAAAAATCCTAAAAGCTCTTTTAAAAAAGAAGATTATGTAAATATAGATAATGATCTGAGAAATTATATATTCATAATTGTTTAATACAAATATTCCCCTGAGAAGTATATAAACAATTTTATAGCTTTCTTCTTTTAAAAATGATTTACCCCCTCTGCGGTTTTGTTAGACTTTTGACTCATGTGCAGAGACTTCAATCTTCCTGAGAAAAAGAAATTTCTTATTTTTGTTTTCGAGCAATGTAGTTGTTGTTTACAACTTGGGTCATAGACAATTAGTAAACATAAAAGAGGTATTTTAAATGGGCTACATTTTTATGAAATATATTCTGTGGGAAAACTCTAAATTCCACAGGCATGTGAATGTGGGTCATTTTAGAGTACAGAGAATATGCTTGTGCATTCCGCCTAAGATAAAAAGTCATTGCAGAAAAAATCCAAATGACAGAATATAAAAAAAGGACAACTGGAGCCAAAATCATTTGGGAATTATCAGGTCTTAATTACAAGAGGACATGCTTGGCCCAGAAATGTCATGAAGGGAGTGGAAGTGTAGGCTCCTTGCTGACTAATAGTGTAGGCTATAAGTCCTGAAGAATATTTGAGATTTGGAAATTGAGTGTTTTATTCCATTTTCTTCCATGTAGAATGTGCCTCCCTTTCATTTTAGTATCTCATGTCAAGATGTAATATAACAGTAGAGTGCATGAGCAAGAGATTTGTAGTCAGGCAGTGCGGACGTGAACCCAGCTCGTAGTAATTTTGTGAATTTTCTCAAATTGTCTTGCTTTTCTGAGCCCCTAATCTGTCAAATGGAGAAAACAGCAATTCCTTCCTGCTTGTGAGGCTAAGTTGTAATAACGTATGTAAATTACATGTACATAAATATTAATAATTTAAACTGTGTACCATGTCCACTTATGTGGACAGCCCCAGGATGTATACCTGATATGCTTTGCCTGTGTCCCCACCCAAAATCTCATCTTGAATTGTAATACCCATAATCTTCATAATCCCCACGTGTCAAGGATAGGTTCAGGTGGAGGTACTAATAATTGGTCATGGGAGCGGTTTTCCCCATGTTGTTCTCTTGATAGTGAATCTTACTAGATCTGATGGATTTCCCATGATGGCATCCCCACCATCCTGCTGCCCTGTGAAAAAGATGCCTTTGCCTTCTGCCAATGATTTTAAGTTTCCTGAAGCCACCCCAGCAATGCAGAACTGTGAGTCTAGTGAACGTCTTTCCTTTATAAATTACCCAGTGTCAGGTATTTCTTTATAGTAGTGTGAGAATGCACTAATACACTACCTCTTACCAAATTTTTGAGATGTTAAAGAGGAAAGTTTTTTTCCTGTCTTCGAATATAAACTTCTAAATATCAATAAAGCAGGTAGGTCAAAAAAGTGAAAGAAAATATTCATACTATATTTATAGTTTGTATTATTTTTCCTCCACAGGGCTTTCTCACACACATATCCCAAATTGTGTAAGGTTCAGGCTATACAAACCCTGCATCAGCCTTCTTACAGGATCTTATAATTTCTATCAGGGGGAGCTGAAACTCCTCTTCGGTGTATGGAAAGTTACTTACCTTTTCTGACCTGTTATATCCTTATTGGTGAAATTTTATGATAGTTCCTTACCATCTTGCAGGTGTAATATCTGAATATTAAAAAAACTGAATTAAAACTGTATATAGTTGTGTACATGTTAACTGTAATTTTGATGAGGCTTAGCTCCAAATCTTTAGTTCAGTTACTTAAGGACATTGGTGGAATGGCATGGAAGTGAGGAAAATGCTTTTTCGCTAGTTAATACAAGTAAGTGTTATTTTATTTTAAGGTGTTATAAATACCTCACCTGTTTTGAAACAAACCATGATTTGGTTTTGTAGTACTGAATTTCTGCTAATTCTTCTACACTGTCATGTAATCACTGACATGAACTTGAGAGACAAAGACAGGAAATATACAGTTCAAGGTCTTCGAGTAGAGCAGAGTGTAAGAAAGGGTATGGATTCAGTGTCCTATAACCTAGATCATCCACCTTGACTAATTGGCAAAAAGATTTTGTATATTCAGATGGGACACATTAACAAAAGGAAGCTTAGAAATGTACTTCCCATGCAGAATATGTGGCAATAAAATAACTCCTTTAGACGCTAGAGCCGAAATTTTACCAATACCAGATGTATGGCAGATTTACAAGACAAAAACAAGTGACGAATATACCCCATATTTGATACATTATTGACAAATACTATAATACCTGCTATATGACAAAATGTTTAGATAACTGTTCATTAAATGTTTAAAAATCTCTCAGGCATTCAATGTGACTATGTTAAGTGATAAAAAATCATGCAACATTGTTTTTATGAATCCTAGATTTGGAAAGGAAATTTAAACCATTTGTTTACTGCACCTCAGAAATATAATCTATTCTCTATAATCGTGCTCCATTGAACACCAGTATTTGGTAAAATACTGACAGGTGCGTCTACATTATAAGTCAGGCCATCTTGTGGTTGAATGATCAAATTCAGCTATATAGCACAGTTTATTAATATTAATGCAAAATCCCTCTACTGTCCAACTAATCATAATTTTTTGTAGTAACTTAAACACTTCTCCTTTATCTAAATTTTTAAAATGTATGCTGTAGTAGACATTGTGGTTATTCCCTAAATATCCATTCTGCTCCATCCCATTATATAGCAACTATTCTTCTCAGATGAAGTTGACTTTGGCAGGACCCTGAGAGTTCTAAGCCATCACTACTGTCTGTCTCCAATGCCTCATCTTAGTCCTTCTCACTCTCATCTCACTTCAAGTCTCCTAGAATCACTTGTCTCCTCCCTGATTCCAATCCATTCTTCATGGAACCCATTCTCCAGCAGCCCAGATGATCTTCACAAGCGCTAATCATACCATTACTTTTCTGTTTTATTTGTGCACAAAATTCTACAACTGTTTTACATTGCCCTTTGAATAAAATCTATTACGTTTTTCATGGCTTACATATCCACAATGTGACCCAATTTCTTTCTACATTCCTAGACTCATCTCATAACATTTCAAAACTAAACTATTATTCCCTGGCCACATCAGCTTCCTTTGCCTCTCAATGAACAACTCAGCTTTTCCCTACATATAGAACATTGCAGTGTGTCATTCTCTTACCTGGATTTATTTTCCCACAGCAGTTCATGAGTCTCATTCATTCTCATTTTTCAGATGTAAACCAAATGTAGTTCCTTAGAAGAGCTCCATGACACACTAGTATTACTAAAGTACTCCCTCTGGGGTACTCTACTTATTGTTCACGAGCTTATTTTTTTAATGGAACACTGCATAATAAATAATGTTATTATATGATTATTACCTTTCAAATTAAATATCTCACCCACTGGAATGTGAGCTGCATGAAAATAGGGGATATTTTTGTTATCTGCACTGCTTTGAAATAAGCACTTGAACGATGGCTTTTATATTGTGTTTTGTTACACACCAACACATAATTGTTAAATGCTGAATAAATGAATGGAACTAGCATATAACATTTTATTATTCCTATCAGTCATATTACTAAGTAACAAGTATAAATTTGTATAGTAGATAAAGAACAGTGGTAATAAGAGAGAGTGTTTCTAATAGCACATCACAAAATATTAAATAAATTATTTTCACTAACACCATCAGGGTACAGTTTAGTATGAAAGAGTCAATTAATCACCTGTCCCATTTAGCATTCCTGACTACACTAACCTATAATAATTTCTACTTGTGAGCATCCTTAGCCTTTGCTAAATATACAACTCATTTGATGTTGGCACACACTGTCCTTTGATATCAAGTATATTAATGCAAATTGCTCTCCCATTTATAATTGCTTCATGTTTATAAGAAAATGTCATATATAAATTCTAGCCTATTATGAGCTATTATAACCTTCCAAAGCATTCTGAAATATAGGCAATGCTAATCACTATTTAGTAAACACTAGTTTAAGTCATAGTAGAGGCCAGAGGAATGAAACAAGGGAATAAGCAGAACTTTATTAAACATTTCCTATTAGCCACAATGCTAAGCATGAATGAGTCGAGTAAACATTAGTTTACTAGATAGTAAATAAATATTTTACCTGGTCAGGCACGATGGCTCACGCCTGTAATCCCAGTACTTCGTGAGGCCAACGCAGGTGAATCACAAGGCCAGGAGATCAAGACCATCCCGGCCAATATGGTGAAACCCTGTCTCTACTAAAAATACAAAAATCAGATGGACGTGGTGGCACATGCCTGTAATCCCAGCTACTTGGGAGGCTGAGGCAGGAGAATCACTTGAACCAAGGAATTGGAGGTTGCAGTGAGCTGAGATTGCACCATTGTGCTCCAGCCTGGTGACAGAGCGATTCTATCTCAAAAAAAAAAAAAAAAAAAAAAAAAAAAAAAAAAGGATTTTACTTAATATCAATGAATATTTTAGTATTTCTTTGATAAATTAGATGTTTATAATTTTCTTGGGGACCTTCCCTTACCTCTTTCAATCATAAAGCCTATCCAAAGAAATGTCCTTCTATCCTCATTTTCTTCTAAGTGTAGAAACCAAAATTAAGGGAAGAAAACTTAGAGTTTTTCATTTGACAAATATCTTTTCACTCACACTAGGCATTGTGCTAAATTTGGAGATATAGCTTGGAACAAAACAAATGATTTTTTTTATTGAGATATACACTTTAGTTAAGAAAGTAATAAAAAACAAATACATAAATTAGAGTTTTTATTTTTTACTTTTTTTTTTTTTTTTTTGAGATGGAGTCTAGCTCTGTTGCTCAGGCTAAAATGCAATAGTGTGATCTCATCTCACTGCAACCTCTGCCTCCTAGGTTCAAGCTATTCTCCTGTCTCAGCCTCCCGAGTAGCTGAGATTACAGGCACGCAGGCATGCCTGGCTAATTTTTTGTATTTTGGTAGAGACAGGGTTTCACTGTGTTGCCCAGGCTGGTCTCGAACTCCTGAGCTCAGGCAATCCACCCACCTCGGCCTCCCAAAGTGCTAGGGTTATAGGCATGAGCCACCATGCCTGGCCAGAGTTTTTACTTTTTTGCTTTTGAAGGCAAATGTGAAATGATCCCTTTTGTTGAACTGATGAGGGAGTCTAGGCTTTAGTTGAATAATCCCACAGGGAAGCCATGTTGGCCCGTATAATAAGATTGTGCTAGAAGGAAAAACAAACCAAAAAAGGAGCCTATGTGGACTGTTTGTGAGCAAACTTAAGAGATCTTGGATTTAGGGTGAATGTTTTGATTAGCAGCTGTGTTTGCAATCTACATTGTGAATAGAAGTTGAGGAATATACATTTCTGAAAAGTTT
This sequence comes from Macaca fascicularis, assembly GCF_037993035.2. Classification (NCBI taxonomy): domain Eukaryota; kingdom Metazoa; phylum Chordata; class Mammalia; order Primates; family Cercopithecidae; genus Macaca; species Macaca fascicularis. The sequence goes on along the minus strand of NC_088388.1, from coordinate 90,063,420 downwards.
TGCAGTGTAACTAATTTTTCATTAAAATATTTATTTGACTTTTTTTTGTAAGTGTCCTTGGTTGCAGCAGTGATGTTCTATTGAGCCTAGTAGCACAAAGCCTAAATGGGTTACACTGAGTTAGTTCATACTTAGCATAGTAGCTGATAGGTAATATTTAATAAATTGGTCTTCTACCCTTGTTTCATTCCTCTGGCTTCTACAATGATTTAAACAATCATGATTCTTTATGGTTACAAGCTTGCTAAGCATGTCACAGAGACCTACCTCCATTTCTCCCTCCTGCCTCCTAGTCTTCTCTCTTTACTGACATCCTCCCTGATATGGTTTGGTTCTGTGTCCCCACCCAAATCTCATCTTGTAGCTCCCATAGTTCCTACGTGTTGTGGGAGGGGCCTGGTGTGAGATAGCTGAATCACGGGGGCAGGTCTTTCCTGTGCTCTTCTTGTGATAGTGAATAAGTCTTACGAGATCTGACAGTTTTAAAAACACTATTTTCCCTGTACAAGCCCTCTCTTTACCTAATGCCATCCATGTAAAACATGACTTGATCCTCTTTGCCTTCCGCTATGATTGTGAGGCCTCCCCAGCCACATGGAACTGTAAATCCATTAAACCGCTTTTCCTGTATAAATTACCCAGTCTCAGAGATGTCTGTATCAGCAGCATGAAGATGGACTAATACACTCCCTCTTTGCTTCCTAATATTTCTTAAACTCTTACAGTGGATCAGGCAACACAAATTCCCCAAAACATCAAAATAATACATGGAATTTCTTCATAGGTCTTTTTGAATCTTCCAAGGTCTTCAGTGTTTCATTTAACCTGACAGTCACCTAGTATTTTCTCAGAGTCCTTTTTTTTTTTTTGAGACGGAGTCTCGCTCTGTCGCCAAGGCTGGAGTGCAGTGGCCAGATCTCGGCTCACTGCAAGCTCCGCCTCCCGGGTTTATGCCATTCTCCTGCCTCAGCCTCCTGAGTAGCTGGGACTACAGGCACCTGCCACCTCGCCCGGCTAGTTTTTTTGTATTTTTTAGTAGAGACGGGGTTTCACCGGGTTAGCCAGGATGGTCTTGATCTCCTGACCTTGTGATCCGCCCGTCTCGGCCTTCCAAAGTTCTGGGATTACAGGCTTGAGCCACCGCGCCCGGCCTCAGAGTCCTTTTTGTACTTATCATAAATTACAAAGTTTAAGTTTGTTTATCCATAGCAAAGCTAAGTTGATAGGTCTTTAATTTCCAAAATTGTGTTGTTTTTTCTTCTTTTAGAAAGACGAATGTACTATTGACCTCATTTATTTACTGGTTTGACATTTTATGAATGTGTCAATATACCTTGTTTAGAAGATCTCAGGGGGCCTTGCCCTACTCACAACTGAATATTTAGAACTAAATATTAGGATATTATACTATCTATATAAATATCTGTACATGGGTGATGTTGGTATATAGGAGAAAGACACAATTTAATAAACTCTGAGAATATCATAGGCACTAGGCTGAAAACTTTACCTATAGTTTTTTGGGTTTAAATACATTATCCTGAAAGCAACCCTGTGGAACAGGCTCCATCATACTATTTCAAAAATGAGGAATAGGCCCAGGGAGGTAAAATACTATCCTTAAGTTGGCATAGTTTGCACTAATTGAGTATAGGCTTGAATGCAGTTCTATAGCTCAGACAAATACACTATCCAAATACACTAATGAAAGCAATTAGATATTACTAATGCATGCAAATATCATGCCCACTAGGCCAGGGAGAATATTTAGTACTTTGTATATATTATTTTAATTTAATTCTCAGAATACTTTTATCAGATGGACAAAATTATTAATTCATTTTACAGTTGGTGAAATTGAGGCATGGGAAAATTGGGCAATTTTGGACTATCCGTTAAGGATCTAGTTAGTTTTTCAAAGGAAAGCTAAATCATTCCCCAATCTCTACTCCAATTCTGTAGAAATAGGTGTTTCTTCATTAATTATATTTAAATAAATATAACTAACTTAGTAGTCTGTGGTTGTCGTTTTCTCAAAATCAGATAATTAGAGCTTAGTTTGTACTGTATATTTTGCTCTATCGCAAGGAAAATTGAAAAGGGAATAAAATATATATTTGGCTTCTGGAAGTGTTCTAATTCTTCTGTCTTTAAAGTGAAGAGAGATTAAAAAAAATGTTTCAGTGAGTGTCTATGTTTCATTATGGTGACTTTGAGAAATGTTGACTCTATAAACTATTCCAGTGCTTCCTTTAAATGTTTAAAATTATCTCAATTAATGCATAGACCAGTGGCCAGAGTGCTGGATAGGGAGTTGATATAATAGCACTTAAGCAATAGATTTATCCTCATGTATGTGGTATTGAGTAAGCCATTTAAATTCCCCAAGGCTTGTTTTCCTTATCTCTAAAATGAAAACATTTTGACTGGAAGATACTGAACGTTTCTCTAAGATTATTTTAAATTTTCTGCTATATCTAATTCCAATTCTAGGAGCTTCACGTTAGGTCAAGGCTTATTAGTTTCTCAGTGGAAAGATAGGACAGATTATTTTTCTTTCAAAATGATAGCATTTAAGGGAAAGTGATCACACATAATTGTGAGGCCGGGATTCTGGATCTTAAGAGAAAATATATTAGTGAACATAAGCTTTAATCAGCTTGGTCAAGACAATATTCCTTTTCTTAGTGGAACACAGTTGTGTTAGTGTAAGCAGTGGTTGAGAGTGTTTAAGAAGTCAGGGGTAAGTTTTTCAACTGAATATCTAAAAAATCTTTCTCCTAAAACTTGAAATTATAGTAAAAGCAAGGCATTACTCTGAATTTTCTAGATATAAAAATAGTCTTGTTACACTTCTAATTCTTAAAAGTATGGAGTTTAGAGCAAATATAAATTAAGAGCTGAAATTCCTTAAACATACAAGTCTCCTTGAAATGAGAAAAAGCTTAATCATTGTAACAAGTAAATAAGTAGGACACATCTCAATATAAATTGATCTTGAACTTGCTCTTAAGGTGTTTGCCATAAATATTGTCTTTTTTTGAAACTTGGCACCTTTAGCTCACTATAATAAACTTAATATTCACTATAGAAGTCTTAGACTAGGCAGGGTATGATGGTTCATGCCTGTAATCCCAGAACTTTGGGAGGCAGAGTCCGGCAGACAGTTTAAGCCCAGGAGTTCGAGACCAGCCTGGGCAATACAGCAATACTCCATCTCTTAAAAAAAAAAAAAAAAATACAAAAATTAGCTGGGTGTGGTGGTGTGGGCCCATACTCCCCGCTACTCAGGAGGCTGAGGTGAGAGGATCACTTGAGCCCATGAGATACAGGTTGCTCTGATCCAAGCTGGAGTGCCGCTGTACTCCAGCTGGGCAACAGAGAAAGACCCTGTCTCCAAACAACAACAACAATAACAACGCCACAAACACACATACACCCACATTAAAAAAAATAAAGTCTTTGACTCTATAGGATAGCAACTTAATAAAAATAACATTTGAAATTAAAATTGCTTGATGAGCATAAGGATCATTGAAAAGAAATCTGGGCACAGAACAAATATTAAAATCAACAAGGATAAAAAAGGAAAACATGAACTAAAAAAATGAATCTAACTGTATTTTACATGAATAATGCCACTACACTGAAGGAAATTTAAAAAAAGAAGTCTAGCATTTGAACACCATTTTTGTTACAAAACTTTCTGCTATATGCAAGGGAATTGTGAAGAAATGTAGGACTCCAGTTAGTAAGTTTATTTTTCTCAATGTTATGAATTAGAACTTATGAAATTCTATATATTTCAGGACTGAGTAGACAAGCACATATAATGTAAATAAAGAAGTCAAGGTTCTCACTGTTGGAGAAGAGAATGGATCATACATATATATAGGAAACCTAGAATAAACCCTATGATACTGAAATGGAATTGGATGAATCAATATAAATTTATGGTTTTCAGTATACATAGGCAGATATTTAAAATATGAATATAGTAAATAATGTTCACATATTATATATATGTGTATATGCTATACACATTTTGTCATCAGATTTTGCCCCCTAAGTGTAACTTCCACTGATGTTTCTTGCCTTAACCAAATAATTACTATGAAGGTTGACAAATGGTGATTTTATAATTCTATAATTCCTTCCACATATATTGGTTGGCTAGTTGGCATTTGACTATAAAAAGAAAAGAGATTCTGTGTTAGTTCTTTCAGGCAGATATAATATAAAATATCAGAAAATTAGTGTTTTATAAACAACAGATATTGATTTATCAAAGTCCTGGAGCTCGTGATATCCAAGATTAAGGTGCCAACAAATTGGATGTCTTGTGAGGGTGTATTTTCTGTTTCATAGATGGCTGCTTCTTTCTGTGTCCTCACGTGGTAGAAGGTGGAAGGCAGTTCTCTGGGGCCTCTTTTGTAAGGGCACTAATGACATTTACAAGAGCTCTGCTTTCATGAGTTAATCAGATTCCAGTGATCCCCATTTTCTAACACCGTAACATGTGTTAGATTAGGTTTCAACAAATGAATTTGGGCGTTGGGGAGGCAGACACAAACATTAAGATCATAACAGATTTCATGTAGGTAGATCTTATGTCTACTTGAAGGGCTTAGAATTAATGACAGCCTAGTAGCAATGAGTATGCCTGGTCTCCAGATCTTGTTTTCTATATACCATACTCCACTAAATGGAACCAGGGCTCACTGAAGAAATGGATGATTCCAGGGATGAGGCAAAGTAATACAAGATGAAGCTGGAACATCTTGCTGAACAATAAAGAAACAAAGGTGCTAAAAATTGTGCAGGGAATGTCAAAAAGACACAGGAGCAGGACTTTCATTAGCTAGGACAATTTTCACATATACGTGAATAACGATGCCAATGATTCTAACCCATTGAATAGAACAAAAAGCCATCAGTCTGTACTGACGTATGTAAATATATTAATACATGAGCATAACTTCTTAAAACAGTCAGATGTCAAGTCATCAACAAATGTAAAAGGAATGATGGAATTATAAAATCAAAACTTGCCAGCCTACATGGTAATAACAAATTAAGGCAAGGCTTAATACATATTTGAATTGAGAGTAAAAGTTTAATGAGAAATACGGTACATAGATAACTACAGATTTTTTCCCCAGTAATGACTCTTACTGGAGAAATCTAGCACAAACTAAATGAAATGATCATAGTTAACATGACCAGTAATGAACACAGTTCACATTTTTGCCCCCAAAAAGCCCTAGGTTTATTTTGAGTATTCCCCCTCTCAGTACTTGAATCAGCCATTTCTTCAGTGAACTGGGTTTTTTCCATTAGATAATAATAGACATGGACATTTTTGAAGAGTCCGGTAAACCTATTGTGTAGTGTCTCTTAATTTGAATTTGTGTGGTGCTTTCTTATAATCATGCTCAGATCATGCATTTTTGGCAAGAACACCAATGTTAGAGATGATGTTTTGTTCGTCTCACTTCATTCTCTTGGAAAGAACATAATGTGGCCTGTTCTGGGGTTTCTTTTGGTGAAAAAAGTGAAATGTACTTAAAAAATAAAAACCACACACACACACACACACACACACACACACACGATAATGAAGGTATATCAAAGGGGCATAGAATTCAACCAAAAGGGCATGTCAAACCTCAGTAAAGCCACAGAAAAGCATCAGAGAAAGTCAACTGAAGAATTTTACAAAAATACTTGGCCAATATTCTTCCAAACTATGAAGACCATAAAAACGTGGGAAAGCTGAGAAACTGTCATAGTTCAGAACACTCTTAGCAAACATGATGATGAAGTATAATGTGGTATACTGGAAGGTAACCTGGGATGAAAAAATGGACATTAATTACAAATTTAGAAACTCTATGGACTTTTAGATACAAATAAAGTATCAATACTTGTTCACTAGGTGTGACAAATGTATCATCCTAATGTAAAATCTTAAGGAAAACTGGGTACAGGTTACCCAGAAATCTCTGTCCTATCTTTGCAACTTCTGGAAATCTAAAACTATATGAAAATGAAAAGTTCCTAAAGAAATACATATCAAGGTCATGAAAGGCAAAGAAAAGCTGAACAACATTTTAGATTAAGGGAGAGTTAAAGAGACATGCAAAGCATGATTCTTGTTTTGATTCTGTACTTTTTTTCTTTTGCAATGAAAGTCATTATTAGGACAAATGGAAATACAAATAATTTCCACAAAGTAGTTGATTCCCCTAAGACTATTTTAATATTTGAGGCTTTAAACATAGGAGATAAATCCAGGAGCAGGTTCCACGTGGCAATCCCTCACCTCCACTGCAATCATTGTGAACAAAATACAAGTGGGCTTAATTTGCTTTGTAAATGATTATTTCTAAGTCAATACTTGAACATCTTGCTTACTAAATCCTTGCCAGTTCATTTATGTAGATCAGATTCCAGAGAACAAAAGTGTTTAACTTCATTGAATTGCTGGAGACTTTCCCACACTGAGAATAGGCTTCTCCCTATGAAATTATTTTGTGTCCACAGGACTTTTGCTGAGAGGCAGTGGAGGAATGAGAGAACCCTCTTCACAATGTGGAAGTCTCCATACCTGATGATCCAGCCTTAGAGCTGTGAAACTAGGTGAGAAATAGAATTAGCATGGGTAATTTAATAATTTTTTATCTTTTTTTCTGAGGCCTAGTCCCACAGATCATGATGTGCAGACATTAAAAAACAACTTTGATAAGGCAGTGGCAGGAAAAAAGGTGAGAAAAATGAAAAGATTACATGCTCCTTACCCCATGCACATTTGCTAGCTCAAAAATAGGCCCATTTTAAGAATATGCAGTAGGAAATTAGGTTTCATTTGTATGTGACCAGTTTAATTCCTGCCTCTATTGTTCCCCATTGGTATAATTCTAAGAACTAAATGTGAAAAAGGAGATTGTTTTGGAGGAAACTAAATTGAAAAGAATAGGTTTTCTAAGAGAAAGTAGATTAGACATACTAGTTTTTTGCATCTTGGGTATTCAGAAATGTTTGAAATGTTAGGCAGTATTATCCACTAAATATATTTCTCAAAATTGAAGAGTTCTTTAATTCCATTCTAATCTTTATAATTGTGACTTGCAGGGTTGCCTTCAGCAATACAGAAGTATTGTTCTGATGGACTGAATGTATATAATTATTCCAGAACTTCACTCAGAGAGAGGTATAATTATTTGCCTGAACAGAGAGTACTTAAAGTTTTTGACCTCTAATGGAAACAGAAGGAAGGTCATCCTCCAGGCAAGCCCTAGAGTGGACTCACCTCTGAATCCAGTGCTTCTCTACCTCGCATTGAGGAATGTACCTCTCAGCAGATTCTCTCAGAATTTCATAATTAGAGATATTTTGATATTTTTAGCTAGTAATACCCTATTTCATAAAACTCCCTTCTCAACTCAGTGATGAAATTAGGAGCTATGCTTTAAAAGAAAAAAATGAACTTTAAATGTATGCATTTTATATGTATAGGAGATTAAAACTGCATAGTAAGAATGTTGTGCTAAATTGGATCACAATTAAATAAGGAAATCTCTCCTTTGAGTAACTTTAGGGAATTTTCAGGAGATTTCAAGACCAACCCTTTTTAGAAGGCCCATTCTTTGTTACCTCCATCCCCAGCCACCAAAACCAGAACATTTAACATTAGAATAGCAGTTAAAAGGAAGTATGAATGTTCAGAATAAAAATATTACTTCTGTACCTAAGTAAAAATATAGACAGTAACATATAGAATAGAGTGAAAGTAAATAAAGCCTACTACAGTGAGCTATAAATAAATTTCAGAGTAAACCTTGTGCATGGGTCTAAAGTCAATGAAGACTGTAGATTGCTCGGTAACAATAGTCCTGAGCAAGCAGTCCGCAGATTATAGTTTATACTTAAATTGTGCTTAATCAAAGCTGAACTTGAGGATATAGAAGTACAAGTTTTCATGTAGCAACACTGACAGGACATATATCAGAAGCCCTTTTGTAGTCTTGTTTCTTTCATGCACTGCACCTCAGCTTACCTGACCCAGGATACTAAATGGGGTAGACAACTTAGATTGGCTCCCACTGCATGCATTCCTCTTCCTTTATAATTGGAAAGGTAAAGCAAACACACAACATTGTTTCCCAGACTGTTGTGAGACAAAGTGGAGGCTGTTTTTCAATTCCTGTTGCTGTGATAGATACAGATTTCTAGAGACAACTGAAGCATCAAGTACTCAGTGTTCCATGTTTTCATCCCTAGCTTCATGGGTATAAAAAGTAGTTGTGGAGGACACAGCAGAAGCAGCTTCAGCCTCCTAGTCTCTGAATGAAACTGTGGTAGTTATAGTTGAGTTCTTTTGACCGTAATCGAGTAGGCATGGCCCCTTAACTTCTGTCCCACCAGGTAATTCAGTGATTTGGCAGGACCCTAATTCCTTATGTTATTTCCCTTCCCTCTAGCAATATTTGAATTACTCCTTCTAGAATGGGCATTAAGTTCTGACTGATTACCAGATTGCAATATATATATATGTATTTTTTGCCACATAGATTTCTATGTAACATTCTCTTTGCATAATGAGGTTCAGTAATTCTTACAAAAGTCTATTATTTTCATAAAGCCCTGAGTTAAAGAAATTCTTCTAATTATTGAACTTCGTAAATATTCCCTTTTTGGAGATTTTTAACTGATTATTACAGTGGTATGGAAAGTAGGAAGAAATAAACAGTTCTCTTGGACAATCCTGTGTTAATCATACTTAATGTTTTACGGACAAACTCTCTATTACAAAAACTCTCTTGGAAGATACACAGTGCTAAGTTCCCAGGCTTTGTAAACAGATTCAGAAAAGAGAATCATCTACTGAATGTCACAACAATATTTATATTGGAAACAAACATTAATTGGCTTATGTTAAATAGTGTCATTACTAGCACATTGGATGTATTTGTGTGAATAAGAAAAGGAGACACTTTCAGGAAACCCCCTCCCCCTAAAAAAAAAAACCCAACTTTGAAATAGATCCACTCAGGTTATAGAAATAACAAAACACAATACCTCTTCCTCCTAGTGGAAAAAAGTTATGCCGAGGATTTCAGTTACAATTCACCATCGCATTGACTGACCTTGTATATGACGTGGAATGCACACTGTTTATGATGACCCTTTTCAAATGCTTATCACACTACTTGGAATATGGTAGATAGCTAAAATAAGTATTGGATTAATTAAATTTCTCTTCTAAGAGTCCAGCCAGTGAAGTATGGCAAAAATAAGAAAGTATAACGTGTGCCTTCATCTCTTTATCTTCTGCACATAATCTGAAGTCTGATGCATATATGTGGATTCCTTACCAAGTCAGTCTCATGATTATGGTAACTACATTTTAAGATGAGATTTGGGTGGAGATACAGCCAAATCATATCAGGCTTATTTGCTGTTCTTTGTTTATATTTGTTTTGTTGTTGCTGTATCTTGAAAGTCACTGGTATTCCCTTCTGTAGTATCTACTCTTCTGTCAAGGCCTTCCAGTAATTTTTTTTAACTTGGGATATTTATTTTTCATCTCTTGACGAAGTTCTATTTATCTATATTTATAGCTGCAATTACCGCATTAAGATTTTATTAAGTTTTTATTTTCCTTTAAATCTACTATCACATTTATAAAAGGTTTTTTAAGGATTAATTCTCTAATTCCAATAGCTCTGATATATCTTTATTTTTCTTCATATTTATTTTTTCCTTTAGAGACAAGGTCTCTCTCTGTCACCCAGGTGGGAGTGCAGTGGCACGATCATAGTTCACTGCTGCATTGCACTCTTGGGCTCGAGCAATCTTTCCACTTCAGCCTCCCAAATAGCTGGTACTACAGGTGCACATAACCATGCCTGTCTATTTTTTTTTTCTGTAGATACAGGGTCTTGCTATGTTGTCCAGGCTAGTCTCAAACTCCTGGGTTCAGGTGATCCTCTTGCTTCAGCTTCCCAAATAGCTGGAACTACAGGCACACACCACCATGCCCAGATACTTCTTTCAAAACAATTTTTGTAGATATAGGGTCTCACTGTGTTGCCCAAGCTGGTCTTGAATTCCTGGGCTCAATTGACCCTTGCTCTTCAGACATCAAAAGTGCTGGGATTTCAAGCATGAGCCACTGTGGCCAGCTTGGATGTCCTACTTTTGATTTGAATTCTTTCATTGATAATCCTCATTTTTTTTTTTTTTTTGCATTTTTCTCTGTCTAGTAAATTTTGTTTTGAATACCAGACACTGTTAATGTCATACATTTAGACTTTGAATGCTGCTATCTTCATTTAAATTGAATATTGTTTGGGAAGTTTGCTACTTGCAGATCATCTTTAGGTAACTTTGCAGCTTTGTTGTTGTTGTTGTTGTTGTTTTAATGGGAGGTTTAGAAAGCCTTTGTTGTAGGTCAAATTTTGCCTCACCATTAAGATCTTAAAACTATAGGATTTCTCCTGGACTTTTTGAATGTGTAACAAGAACAAGGTCCCTCCACTTTTGTGGATTATAACTTGAACAATTTCCAACCCTTTGTGAGCTCTTTGAATTGTTCAGCTACATCTCTCTGGTAGTTTGTTTGTTTGTTTGTTTGTTCCCCAGTATTTTGATGTTTTATCCTACACAGGTACAATTTAGTATTCAACAGACTCATGTTATTTCTTAAGCAGATTACTCAAGTTCCTCCCTTTCAGTAATTTGCCCTCTACATTACGGCAGTGACAACTTCCCTAGATTGTAGCCTTTACCTTGCCAACTCGTCCAGATCACCGTGTCCTTCTTGTATTTCTTCTGTCTGTACTACTCAGGAAAGTGAATCATGGTATAAAACCGAAGAATTTGTAGTGGCCATTTTTGTTTGTTTGTTTGTTTATTTGTTTTCATGTTCTCTCTGGAATGACAGTCCTGTAATGTTATTAAATATGCCTGTAAATATTAAAAAAAACATGTTTAGTATATTTTTCTACTTTTTAAACAGCAGATGGCAAATAAATTAATGGTAATTCCAGTATTATTTCAAGTTAAGCAACATCTTTCTTTAATGTTCCATCCTTAGATAAAACACTACAACTACCCCTCTTATTCCTCATATATTATACGTAATATAGTGTTATAATATTTAAGTGTTCCCCTTTTCAGTATCATTGCATGCAGTTACAGAGCATTTAGTGTTCGTTACAGATTTAAAAGCTGGTTTGGCTTCCATTTTCCAATGTAAATCATTTGTCTACTCAGGGAAACTGATAGCTTAGTCTCCAGTGGTATAGGTTGCAAGCATAAATAGTGATTAGATTGGAATATTAATTATAGTTCCTCTCTGAACTGTTCAAAAGTAGTTAAGATATACTCTGAATAATTCAGACTTCACAATTCTGAAGTAGAAATAAAACTACATTAAACTTTTATTTGTAAATCTTAATAGTTTCAAGTCTTTATCATTGAGTTAGGAAACTTTTTCCCTTGAATATTTACCTTAGTCACCAAATACTTCTGGAAATCTCCAAAAAGTGCTTCATGTAGATCTTCAATCTGGTTTTGGTCCTTGTTCTTCTGTAGCCTTATTTCCATAAAAACTAAAATGCCATCAGTTTTGGATTTGATTTTATTTGAATAATAAAGATATAATTACTATTTGTATTTGCAGGATGAGATTGAGGTTGAGTAGCTATTAACTTACAGTTTGGGTTGCTTGAGACACAAAAAAGAAAGTGCTCTTTCCTTTAAGTTGAATTGTATTGCTTTTACTCCAGCTCTATTTCAGCATCGCTGCATTAAACAATTCAAGATATAGCTTTATTCTTGTTACTACTCCTTCCTTATTGTCAAGGGTGCTAGAACTCCACTCCAGTCACCTCCACTTTTGGAAAGCTCTTTTGGATGAGCTGATGCTTGCTAAAAGTATATGTAGATTTTCCCACATCCTCTGCTTTGTTTGATCATTATTCATCATGGAAGTATTATTTTGTCACTCTGTGTTACACTTTGGCGGCAGGGGTCCCAAAGCACAGTTTAATCTGGACCTGATACAGAATTTAGTGAGATGCCTCCTTCAGTTAAGATTACATGGCCTTTATTCTCCCCCATGGTATGTATGGGTTACCAGAGTGGTGGATTCAGCTGGATTCTGATGTCATTCACTCTGCTATTTCCAAAACATATATGCTGTGATTCTCAGGCTCTTTATTTTCTTACTCTGAGAATTGTTGCTTATCCCTGCAATTTTATTTTATTTTATTTTTATTTTTTTGTAGGAGTTCTGCCACCTAATCTACAACATACTTGTGAACCTTAGATGCTGAAAGTGTTGAACTCCTCCTCACTAATCATCCTTAGTGGTTTCCTTAGCCTCTCCCCTTCATCCTTGTTTATCTTTTTTTTTTTTTTTTTCCTAATTTGATGCATAGGTTTTATCTCTTAGTTTTTATTCTGCTTAACAAGCCTATTTATTACCTAAGTAAAATAGCAGCCAATTTCTAAATGTCAGAAAGTCTTTTTAGAGTTGTTTTAAAACTCACAGTTATCTCTGGGCACTATATGGTTGTATCCTTCAATAGGAAAAAATAAATAGGTAAATGTAGCCTTAATTTATTGCTACCAGGTTTTTGAATACTAATGGAAATCAAGAGTGGTTTTAGAAGACCATATCCTACTTTGTATACAATTATAAAAAGACCATTGGAATCTTGATTCATGCATTCATAACAATGGACATCAATGATTATACCTGGCTTTCTGTCACTAATAATCAACAACAGATTGTCCAAGATGTGCAGCTGCTAGGCTGCTGAGCTGGAATCTACCCAAGCACCACAGCTCTTTTAATCAGGCTCTCCAACTCAGTGGCCCATTTCCCAAGCAATTACATCAATACTCTTCAGTTCTTCTTGGCAAATCTTATGTTTTCCTTTTATTGCAGGCATGATTTTTCCCTTGAGATTGATGGAAATATATTAACCATTTATATTTAAGATATGAAACTTTTTTCATAACCAATTCATTGTCTTGATCCACTTCCTTTCGTGTCCTATTTTGAAATATGACAAGTAAAACATTTTAAGCACAGATGGAGGTGACCACCTGTCAACATATGTTGCAAAAAAGTTAAATACATTTATAACACAATTTCAAATCTTAGACTGCAAGAGCTTATAAACGTAATAATTGTTTTTTTTGGAGTAAAAGAAATGTTTTCCAGTTTGAAACGTTTTAAAAATTGATTTCACACTACCAATAATTTTATCTCTAACTTTATCACAACAAATATGAAATAGTCCAATTGTTTTATACAGTTACGGCATAAAATTTGGAACTCTCAAAATTTTATTTGTAATATTCTGAAATCTGTTGAGTGTCTCTGAAATCCATGCGAGTGTACATGTAGCCGTGTAATGAAATGACCTTTCAGTAATATACATATATTATGTAACCATAAAATTACGTAATAACAAATGCAGTGTTAGTCTAAACGGTATTATAGAAATATTCATCAAGAAAATATGTGAATGACATTACAGTGGCAAAAAAGACTACTGGGTGTCCTGTCTAGCATGTTCTTCCAGCTTATTACTACCTTCTATTATCTTTGTGCTACAACTCTGTAGATTATAGAAAACACAGCACTGCAAGTGATTTTTGTTCCTAGCAATGCAAACTGTGTCCCATAAAATACTGTTGATTATTTTTCTCTGGTTATTCGCTAATTTTGCATCTATTATGTAAATTATTCTCAGTCTTCCTGATTACCTAAGTATGTATCCATCCTTTCTATTTGCCTTTGATCCAGTTGTAGCAGTTTACTGGTTTTCTCATTCATTAATAAAATTAAATCAAATTCTTGACATGTGTACATTGGCATTTGTATGAGAATAGTGATTTTGCTTTTAATTATTCCTTAACAATATTTATTATAATTTAAATGTTTATTTTATTAGATATGGTTTACTAAAATTTAGCAAAATGTTTGTTTTATTAAAGCTTGGTTATAGTGTTTTGGTTGAATAATTTCAGAATTTTTATATTAATTTTTACATTGCTTGTGTCATTTTTCTTTTATCTGCAGATATGCTGTCATAATTATTTAATAAGATTGAATACTATAACTACCAGAATATTTTTCTTAGAATTTTTAGTCAATTAATAAACAATACATTGATCTACCATAAATGTGAGAGCACACTTATATGAATACTTATAGAACCGGAAAAGTTGGCATAACCAACCACGTAGGAAGAGGCACTTGGGATTCATTCACTTCTTTTCTGACTGGGTTTTAGAAACTACTATTTAGAAATGCTACAATGTCATATAAACTCATATTTGCATTAAGTTTAAGATATAAAAATATTTAACTGAGTGTCTACTATCAGTAACAACCCTGCTAAGTGCTGATATATAAGATGCAAAATAAATAAGATATGTTGCCTGCTTTCAGGAAAAAAATGAAATTTAAATCTGAAAATTGATGAACAAAGACACTTTTCTTGGGTTTAGTACTGTATACAAACTAGCTTATCTAATGGTAATAGTTATCTACTACACAGGTTACATTAAATAAGTGATAAGCATCACCTCTATTGTGTAGAAGGGTACCCAGTTAATTGTGTATACTGGCAACTAATGACTCCAAGTATCATCACATTTTCCATAAATTTGACAAAAGATTTAGTCTTAAGTGCTCACAGCACGTTTGTTCAGTTTAGTGTAATATCTTATTCAGTGCCTCCAGATGTTCCACTGTGCTATATCGTAGGATTAAATGATTAATATGGCATAGATTTTCCCCTTAGTTGAGCAAATATAAGTGTTATTGAGGAGGCAAAAGGAAGAAACATACATAATGAAATTTATAAAAATGCTGCAGGAGTTACAACAGAATTATGAACAAAGAGTTAACGCACCAAAGATAGAGCAAATTAAGCCACGAAGGTGTATAAAGGCTCCACTCAGCAGGCAACTTTTGAACTATTGTTTAAGGAGGGGTCAGTTGTACTTAGAAAAAAAAAAAGAGAGGCCGGGCGCGGTGGCTCACGCCTGTAATCCCAGCACTTTGGGAGGCCGAGACGGGCGGATCACGAGGTCAGGAGATCAAGACCATCCTGGCTAACACAGTGAAACCCCGTCTCTACTAAAAAAATACAAAAAACTAGCCGGGCGAGGTGGCGGGCGCCTGTAGTTCCAGCTACTCGGGAGGCTGAGGCAGGAGAATGGCGTGAACCCGGGAGGCGGAGCTTGCAGTGAGCTGAGATCCGGCCACTGCACTCCAGCCTGGGCGACAGAGCGAGACTCCGTCTCAAAAAAAAAAAAAAAAAAAAAAAAAAAAAAAAAAGAGAGAGAGAGAGAGAGAGAGATAGAGCATTTCGGAGGGAAGACTCAGTGTGTGCTGTCTCAAGGATCACAACAAGTAAGTAGTGCCCAGACATGTAGTGAAACAAGGCAAGGGAGACAGTGATGAGTCTAGGTTTTAGAGAGATAGAAAACAAAGTAGAAGGGGCTGAAAGCAAGAAACACACCTAAGAAATTAAGGTAAGATCCATTTATAAAAAATCATGTATTCTATTTTAAACAGTTTTCCTATAGGTCCTCTATAGAGAATTATGTTTGAAGCAACAGTTTAATCAGGAATTTATAAAATTAAATATAGTGGGAATAAGTAGAATATAATAGAAGGGGAGATTAAAAGCAGGGAGTCCAATTAAGATGTCTGATGATTTTTAATATGTATATTTATCTTGTCATTTGTTAAGATATCAATGTATAATTGTTATGTTGTTTCATAAAAGGACGTCATATGCACAATATTAAAATAGGTAGTGTGTCTTTAGAAACCTTTGAAATCCCAATAGCTGAGACTTGCATACTTCATCATGACCGGCTTCCATAGCAGCTCCCTGGAAACTTCCGCTTTGTAGTCATTCTGTCTTAAAGCCTGTTCTCAGGGGGTAAAAAAAATTTACAGTAATTTACATCTATGTGTGAGTTCAAATAAACTTTATTTTTCCCATGGCATTTTGCATTCAAAATTTAATCTCCAGGCCTAGAGCTAATATTTCATTTATGTGACAATCCAGGATATTCATAAATGAGTTGTTTTTTGTTCTGTGATATTTGCTGTTGCATAACTATTGTTAATTAATTATGCTACTATTTCAATGAGCAGTGTCTCTGTCAGAAGAAAATGTTGAGACGGGAAGCAGTTGTAGAGCTGTTGGTCAAAGAATAAAAAATTTCACTTAGATAAGAGAAATAGTTTCAAGAGTCTACTTTACAACATGACTATATTTAATAACAATGTATTGTACTCTTGAAAATTCCTAAGAACCTTGAAAAACAGTTAGAGAAATTGCTAAGTACAATAAACAGTTTAGAGAAGGGCATAAGTGACCTAATGGAACTGAAAAACACAGTACAAGAACTTTTTGAAGCATACACAAGTATCAATAGCTGAATTGATCAAGCAAAAGAAAGGATATCAGAGATTGAGGCAGGTGGATCACCTGAGGTCAGGAGTTCGAGACCAACCTGACCAGTATGATGAAACCCCATCTCTACTAAAAATACAAAAATTAGCTGGGTGTGGTGGCATGTGCCTGTAATCCCAGCTACTCAGGAGGCTGAGATAGGAGAATCGCTTGAACCCAGGGGCAACGGTTGCAGTGAGCCGAGATCGTGCCATTGCGCTCCAACCTGGGAAACAAGAGTGAAATTCCATCTCAAAAAGAAAAAAAAATGATAAAGGGAATATCACCGCTGAGCTCACAGAAATACAAACTATCATCAGAAAATACTATAAACACCTATACACAAATAAGCTAGAAAATCTAGAAGAAATGGATAAATTCCTGGACACATACACCCTCCCAAGACTAAACCAGGAAGAAGTTGAATCCCTGAATAGACCAACAAGTTCTGAAATTGAGGCAGTTATTAATAGCCTACTAACCAAAAAAAAGCCCAAGACCAGATGGATTCACAGCCAAATTCTACCAGAGGTACAAAGAGGAGCTGATACCACTCCTTCTGATACCATTCCAAACAATTGAAAAAGAGGTACTCCTCCCTAATGCATTTTATGAGTCCAGCATCATCCTGATACAGAAACCTGGCAGAGACACAACAAAAAAAGAAAATTTCAGGCCATTATCCCTGATGAACATCGATGCAAAAGTCCTCAGTAAAATACTAGGAAACCAAATCCAGCAGCACATCAAAAAGCTTATCCACCACGATCAAGTTGGCTTCATCCCTGGAATGCCAGGCTGGTTCAACATATGCAAATCAATAAGCATAATCCATCACATAAACAGGACCAATGACAAAAACCAGATGATTATCTCAATAGATGCAGAAAAGGACTACGATAAATTCAACGCCCGTTCATGCTAAAAACTCAATAAACTAAGTATTGATGAATCATATCTCAAAATAATAAGAGCTATTTATGACAAACCCACAAGCAATACCATATGGAATGGGCAAAAACTGGAAGCATTCCCTTTAAAAATCAGCACAATACAAGGATGCCCTCTCTCCTCTCTCACCACTCCTATTCAACGTAATATTGCATGTTCTAGCCCAGGCAATCAGGCAAGACAAAGATATAAAGCGTATTCAAATAGGAAGTGAGGAAGTCACATTTTCTCTGTTTGCAGATGATATGATGGTATATGTAGAAAACCCCATTGTCTCAGCCCCAAATCTCCTTAAGCTGATAAGCAACTTCAGCAAAGTCTCGGGATACAAAATCAATGTGCAAAAATTACAAGCATTCCTATACACCAATAAGAGACAAACAAAGAACCAAATCATGAGTGAACTCCCATTCACAATTGCTGCAAAGAGAATAAAATACCTAGGAATCCAACTTCCAAGTGATGTGAAGGACCTCTTCAAGAAGAACTACAAACCACTGCTCAAGGAACTAAGAGAGGACAAAAACAAATGGAAAAACATTCCATGCTCATGGGTAGGAAGAATCAATATCATGAAAATGGTCATATTGCCCAAAGTAATTTATAGATTCAATGCTATCTCCATCAAGCTACCATTGATTTTCTTCACAGAATTAGAAAAAGAACTACTTTAAATTTTATATGAAATAAAAAAATACCCTATATAGCCAAGAAAATCCTAAGCAAAAAGAACAAAGCTGGAGGCATCACGCTACCTGATTTCAAGCTGTTCTACAAGGCTACAGTAACCAAAACAGCATGGTACTGGTACCAAAACAGATACAGACCAATGGAACCTAACAGAGGTCTAAGAAATAACGCCACACATCAACAACCATCTAATCTTTGACAAACCTGACAAAAACAAGAAATGTGAAAATGATTCCCTATTTAATACATTATGTTGGGAAAGCTGGCTAGCCATATGCAGAAAACTGAAACTGGAGCCCTTCCTTACATCTTATACAAAACTTAAACTCAAGATGCATTAAACACTTAAACCTAAAACCTAAAACCATAAAAATCCTAGGAGAAAACCTAGGCAGTGCCATTCAGGATATAGGCATGAGCAAAGACTTCATGACTAGAACACCAAAAGCAATGGCAACAAAAGCCAAAATTGACAAAAGGGATCTAATTAAACTAAAGAGCTTCTGCACAGCAAAAGAAACTATCATCACAGTGAACAGGCAACCTACAGAATGGGAAAAAATTTTGCAACCTATCCGTCTGACAAAGGGCTAATATCCAGAATCTACGAGGAACTTAAATTTACGAGAAAAAAACTTCATTAAAAAGTGAGAGAAGGATATGAACAGATATTTCTCAAAAGAAGATATGCGGCCAACAAACATGAAAAACTCATTATCACTGGTCATTAAAGAAATGCAAATCAAAACCTGAATGAGATGCCAGTTAGAATGGTGATCATTAAAAAGTCAGGAAACAACAGATGCTGGAGAGTATGTGGAGAAATACGAATGCTTTTACGCTGTTGAGAGTGTAAATTAGTTCAATCATTGTGCAAGACAGTGTGGAGATTCCTAAAGGATCTAGAACCAGAAATACCATTTGACCCAGCAATCCCATTACTAGGTATATACCTAAAGGATTATAAATCATTCTACTATAAAGACACATGCACACGTATGCTTATTGCAGCATTATTCACAATAGCAAAGACCTGGAACTAACCCAAATGCCCATCAGTGATAGACTGGATAAAGAAAATGTGGCACATAAACACCATGGGATAATATGCAGCCATAAAAAAAGATGAATTCACGTTCTTTTCAAAGACATGAATGAAGTTGGAAACCATCATTCTCAGCAAATTAACACAGGAACAGAAAACCAAGCACCACATCTTCTCACTCATAAGTGGGAGTTGAACAATGAGAACACATGGACACAGGGAGAGGAACATCACACAGTGGGGCCTGTCAAGGGGTGGGGGGCTAGGGGAAGGATAGCATTAGGAGAAATACTCGGTGTAGATGACGGATTGATGGGTGCAGCAAACCCCCATAGCACGTGTATACCTGTGTAACAAACCTGCACATTCTGCACATGTATCCCAGAACTTAAAGAATAAAAACAAATTGTGAAAAGTAATTTTATGTTGGAAATTGTTATTTCAATTCTTATTAAAATATGCAAATTACAATTCTTATAATAATAACAAGTAGACAATGTTGAGATCAACAGATGATTGTTTAATTTCTATTAACACTTTGAGAATATGGATTTACTAAATTCAAAATTTTATACTAATATATAACCTTTCATCTCTTCTCTTTTCTTTTCTTTCTTTTTTTTTTTTTTTTTTTTGAGGGAGTTCCACTCTGTAGCCCCAGGCTGGAGTGGTGCATCAGTGGCACAATCTTGGCTCCCCGCAAGCTCCTCCTCCAGGGTTCACACCATTCTCCTGCCTCAGTCTCCGGGGTAGCTGGGACTACAGGCGTCCGCCACCACGCCCAGCTGATATATATATATATTTATATTTATATATATATTTTTTAGTAGAGACGGGGTTTCATTGTGTTAGCCAGGATGGTCTCAATCTCCTGACCTGGTGATCCGCCCGCCTCGGCCTCCCAAAGTGCTGGGATTACAGGCATGAGCCACCGTGCCCAGCCTCATCATTCTTTTTTTCAGTATACTGGTGAAAAACTACTAAAGACCTACAGTGTTCTTCTCTACTGGAGGTAAAAGACCCAGTGAATATAAGTATGCTGGTAAAAGTGAAAAGACTGTATATGGCCATCATTCTCCTGTAACTAGGAATTGAGATAAATTCCATCAGATTTTGATCTTGTGATGTTTAACTTGATTTATAGTTGTATAGAATGAAAGGGTTCATTTAGAAAGTGGTAGTTTCAAAAATATAATTTTAGCTTCCTGTCACCAGAATTATCTACTGTACCACAAATCCTTTAGCCTGTATTTAAAAGTATACTGCTTTGCTGGCCTCAGCATAGCCTATAATTTCCATTCTATAATATTTACTCAATATTTATTTTTAAAATATCTGATTAATTGAGCTATAATTTTCAGACTACAAGTTTCATCTCTTTTTAGATGTTCAGTTCTACATGCTCTAACAAACATACACAGTCATGGGAACACTACCAAAGTTAAGAGAAAGGACTTTCCATCGCCACCCCACTAACACACAAAATTCCCTCATGCCTCTTTACATTCAATCCTTTCTACCTACAACCCCTGGCAACAACTGATCTGTTCTTTGTAGCTATAGTTTTACCTTTTCCAGAATATCCAATTCATGGAATATTCAAATGTATAGCCATTATAATATGGTTACTTTCCTTTAGCATATTGGCCATTCGTCCATGTTACTGTATTGCTTAGGAAAATTCTACTACATACCTGCCCCACATTCTGTCCATTCACCTGGTGTGGACATTTTGGTGGCCTTGAGTTTTTGGAGATTATAAATAAAACCATTACAAACATTTGTGAACCTGGCTTTGTCTGGACATATGTTTTCATTTATCTTGAATAAATATAATATCTTGGAGTTATATTTCTGGGTCATATGGTAACTTTATAAGAAACTGGCAACATATTATCCAAAGTAGCTGTACCA
The DNA here is from genome assembly GCF_037993035.2 of Macaca fascicularis. Classification (NCBI taxonomy): domain Eukaryota; kingdom Metazoa; phylum Chordata; class Mammalia; order Primates; family Cercopithecidae; genus Macaca; species Macaca fascicularis. The sequence continues at coordinate 90,042,318 of NC_088388.1, read as the reverse complement.
TTCTGCACACTAGCAATTTATGAGACTTGCAACTGCCTTACACCCTCACCAGCTTTTGATATTGCCAGGTGTCAATATCACCTGGCAGTATCATTGCTTTGGAAAATGCCTCTTCAAATCTTTTGCTGTTTTCTTAATAGTTTGTTTTCTTATTATTGAGTTTGAGAGGTATTTACATTTTATGGATGAGTCTTTTTTAGATGTATGTTTTGCAAATATCTTCTAGTAATATAGTTTTCTTTCACTTTTTTTGAAAAGTATGTTTGCATAAGGAGACCTTTTAATGTTGATGAAGTCTAATTTTTTTGTGATTTGTGCCTTTTTCGGTCCTTTGACAAAATATTTGCTAAATATTACGAAGACTTACAAAGAATACATTGTCTCCTATGTTATCTTCTAGATGTTTATATTCATGTTTTTGTTCATTTGATTTTTTTGTATATGGCACATAGTATAGGTTTGTTCTTGTTTTGCATAGAGATGCTGAATGTTACCAGTATCATTTGCTGAAAAGACTTCCATTTTTCAATAATTACCTTGGCAATTTTGCTGAAAATCATTTCACCATATTTGTTTGAGTCTTTTTCTTAGATTTCTCCTTTCTTCTATTGACCTATGGGCCTATTTTTTCACCAATACCAGAGTTTCTTGATTGTTATATCTTTGTAGTATGTCTTGAAATCTTATAATATGAATCTCACAACTTTTGTCTTACTTGAAAATACCATGGCTATTCTTATTTCTTTGCATTTTCATCTAAATTTTAAAATTAGCTTTTCCACTTTTATAGAAAAAAATGCAATAATTTTGGCTGGAGTTGTGCTGAATATGTAGATCTGAGTCTACATTTATGTAGCTCTTTTTATCTCTCAACAATGTGTTATATTTTGCAGCATACAAATGTGCACATATTTTTGAGAATGTGCATGCTAATTATTTCATAGTTTTGATTCTATTTTAAATGCTACTTTAAATATTATTTCTAGTTGTTCATTGACTGCATATAAAGATATTATTGATTGTTATATATTGATCTTGTATCCTGCATTCTTGCAAAAATTGCTTTTAGGTCTATTACATTTTTTATAGACTTTGGGAAATTCTATGTAAAGAAGTCACCTTATGTACTCCTTTCGAATCTATATAAGTTTATTTCTTTATCATTTTATTGATGTCTGCTATCTTCATTTTTTTTGTTTGATTTGCATTTAAATTTGTTTTCTTTTTGTAGTTTCTTAAATTGAAACTTTAAGTAATTTATTTGAGGCTTTTGGTCTTTTCTAACATAAGTATTTGGTGTTATAGGTTTCACCATAAGCAATGCTTTTGTTGAATCCCACAAAACTTGATATGCTGTCATTTCATTTTTATTTAATTCAAAATATTTTTAAATTTATGGTTCTCTTTGGGTGTGGGTTATTTATAGTGTGTTTATATTAAATTTTCAAATATTTGGAGATTTTCTTGATATCTTTTTGTTATTAATTTCTAATTAATTTCATTACAGTCAGACAAATAGATTTTGTATAAATTTAGGGGGTACAAGTGGTATTTTGTAACATGAATACATTATGCAGTGGTATAGTCTGGGATTTTAATGTAACCATGTCCCCAATAATGTACATTGTATCCATTAAGTAATTTCTCATCTTCACTCTCCTCCCAACATTCCACTTTTCCAAATCTCCAATGTCTAATATCCCACACTTTGTGTCCATAGGTATACATTATTTAGCTCCTACTTATAAGTGAGAACATGCAATATTTGACTTCCTTGCACTGAGTTACTTTACTTAAAATAATGGCCTCTGGTTACATCCACGTTGTTGCATGATACATGATACATCATGCAAGATACATTATTTCATTGCTTTGTATAGCTGAGTAGTATTTCATTGTGTGTTTGTGTGTGCATATATAATATATAATATTACATATATATTTATTCATTTATATTTATTTTATATATTTATTATACATATGTAGAATATATTATATACAATATATACATACATTGTATATACATGTGTGGTATATAAAATTATGTTTCTATGTGTGTGAGTGTATATACACACATATACATACATTATATATACACACCTATAAATACATATACATACATCATATGTATATGTATGTGTATATATACATGTATGTACATGCATACATATACATATAATGAATGTATATGTGTGCATATATATGCATACATATACATATAATGAATGTATATGTGTGTATATGCAGCAAAAACAGCAATCAACAAATGAGACTTAATAAGACTACGAAAAGCCTCTGCACAGCAAAATAAATAATCATCAGTGTGAACAGACAACCTGCAGAATGGGAGAAAATATCTGTATACTATGCATCCAACAAGGGAATATATATGCACACATATACATTCATTATATGTATGCATGTACATACATCCTTTGTATGGCTGAGTAGTACTTCATTGTGTTTTTGTGTGTATATATACATATATACATTTACATATAATGACTATATGTATTTAAATTTGTGTATATATAATGTATGTATATGTGTATGTGTATATACGCTCACACACATAGAAACACATATATAATTTTATATACCACACACCACATTTTTAATTTAATCACCTATTGATGGACACTCAGGTTGATTCCGTATCTTTGCTATTGCGAATAGTGCTTTGATAAACATGTGACTGCAGGTATCTTTTTGATAAAATAATTTATTTTCCTTTGGGTAGATACCCAGTAGTGGGATTACTGAATAATACGGTGGTTCTATGTTTAGTTCTTTGAGATATTTCCACAGAATATCTCCATATGTTTTCTACAAAGGCTGTACAAATTTACATCCCCACCAATGGTATGAAAGTGTTCCCTTTTCTTTGCATCCTTGCTAACATTTGTGATTTTTTGTGTTTTTAATAATAGCTACTCTAATTGGTATAATATCTCATTGTGGTTTTAATTTGCATCTCTCTGATGATTATTAATGTTTAGCATTTTTAGTATGATTTTTGGCCATTTATATATTTTCCTTTGAAAAATATCTACTCATGTCCTTTTCCTACTTTTTAATGGGGTTATTTGAGTTCCATTCGATTCTGGATATTAGTCCCTTGTTAGATGCATAGTATACAGATATTTTCTCCCATTCTGCAGGTTGTCTGTTCACACTGATGATTATTTATTTTGCTGTGCAGAGGCTTTTCGTAGTCTTATTAAGTCTCATTTGTTGATTGCTGTTTTTGCTGCATTTGCTTTTGAGGTCTTAATCATGAATTCTCTGCCTAGGCCAATGTCTAGAAGAGATTTCCCTAGTTTTTCTTCAAGTATTTTTACAGTTTCAGTTCTTACATATAAGTATTTAATCCATCTTGAGTTTATTTTCATATATAGTGAGAGATAAGGGTCAATTTTCATTCTTCTGTATATGGCAATTCATTTTTTCCAGCACCATATGTTGAAAAGTGTACGTTTTTGTTAACTTTCTCAAAGGTCAGTTGACTGTAGGTATGTAGTTTTATTTCTGACTTTTTAATTGTGTTCCATTGATCTATGTGTCGATTTTTATACCAGTTTCATGCTGTTTTTTTTACTATAACCTTGTAATATAATTTGAAGTCAGGTAATGTGATGCCTCCGGCTTTGTTCTTTTTGTTCAGGATTGTTTGGTCTGTTTGGGCTGTTTTTGGTTCTACATGAATTTTAGGATTGCTTTTTCTAATTGTCTGCAATAATAACATTGGTATTTTGACAAGAATTGCATTGAATGTGTAGATTGCTTTCAGAAGTATAGTCATTTAAATGATATTGTTTCTTCCAATCCATGACATGAGATGTTTTCCCATTTGTCTGTCTGTTGTATTAGTCTGTTTTCATGCTGCTAATAAAGACATACCTAAGACTGCGTAATTTATAAAGGAAAGAGGTTTAATTGACTCACAGTTCAGCATGGCTGGGCAGGCCTTACAATCATAGTGGAAGGCAAAGGAGAAGCAAAGGCTTGTATTACATGGCAGTAGAAAATAGAAGTTGTGCAGTGAAACTCTTATTTATAAAACCATCAGGCCAGGCATGGTGGCTCATGCCTGTAATCCCAGCAGTTTGGGAGTCCACAGCGGGTGGATGACTTGAGGTCAGGAGTTCAAGACTAGCCTGGGCAACATGGTGAAACCCTGTCTCTACTAAAAATACAAAAAAAATAGCTGAGCGTGATGGCACATATTTGCAATCCCAGCTATTCAGGAGGCCAAGGCAGGAGAATCATTTGAACCCAGGTGGTGGAGGTTTCAGTGATCTGAGATCATGCCACTGTACTCCAGCCTGGGTGACAGAGTGAGACTCCATCTCACAAAAACAAAACAAAACAAACAAACAAAAAAAAACACTTCAGATCTTATGAGACTTATTCACTACCACAAGAACTTTATGGAGGAAACTGCCCCCCATGATTCAAATGTCTCCACCTGGCCCTGCTTTTGATACATGGGGATTAGTACAATTCAAGGTGAGATTTGGGTGGGGACACAGCCAATCCATATTATCTGTGTTATCTACAATTTCTTTCATCATTGTTTCATAGTTTTCCTTATAGAAATCTTTCACCTTCTTCGTTAAATGTGTTCTTAGGTTTTGTTTTGTTTTGTAGTTATAAATGAGATTGCCTTCTCAATTTGGTTGTCAGCTTGATTGTTATGGGTGTATGTAAGTGTTACTGATGTTTCAGTTATTCATTTCGTATCCTGAAACTTTATTTAATTAATTTATCAATTCTAGGAGTCTTTCGGAGAGTCTTTAGGGTTTTCTAGATATAATATTATATCATAAGCACACAGAGATAATTTGACTTCTCCTTTTTCAACTTGAATGCATTTCACTTCTTTCTTCTGCCTAATTACTCTGGCAAGGACTTCTAGCACCATGTTGAATAGGAGTGGTGAAAGTGGGCATTCTTGTCTTGTTCTAGTTCTCAGGGAAAATGCTTTCAACATTTTCCTTGTTAGTATGATGTTCACTGTAGGTTTGTCATATATGGATTTTTTGAGGTATGTTCCTTTAATGCCTAGTCTGTTGAGGATTTTTATTATGAAAAGATGCTGACTTATATTGAATGATTTTTCTCCATCTATTGAGGTGATCATTTGGTTTTTCTTTGTAATTCTCATTATATGGTGAATCACATTTATTGCTTTATGTATTTTGCACCATCCTTGCATCTCTGGAATAAAGCCCACTTAATCATGATTTATTATTTTTTGATGTGTTGTTGGATTAGGTTTGTTAGTATTTTTGTTAAGAATTTTTGCATACGTTCATTAGGGATATTGGTCTATAGTTTTTTTGTTGAAGACACACACTTTTTATGATTTTGATTATATTCAATGTTTGAAGGTTTGTTTATATCCCATAATATGGTCTATCTTAGTGAGTTTTCCATGTACCCTTGAAAAGAATGTATATTTTTCTTTTCTTGGCATCTATAAATGTCTGTTTGCTCAAGTTATTTCATAAGGGTTTTCAGGTCTTTAATATACTTATTGACTTTCTATTTATTTGACAAATTATTAAGAAAGAAGGATAAAATACCGAACTATAGTACATTTGTCTATTTCTTCTTTGATTTATATGTTTTTGTTTTATATATTAAGTAGATATTGTTAGTTGCATACACATTATATTCCTTTTTATTCTTTAAAATGTTATAAATACGATTTCAATGTTTCAAATCATTTGTGTTGATATTTTGTAAATTTTACATGGGGTTAGTTATGAATCACACTGAAAATCCATTTTCTTCTGATTAATCATATCTATTTATGTCTGTTTAATGTATATTTCATTATATGTATACCACACGATCCAATTTATTTAGTTTCTAAATGTCTATAGTGAGCATTCAATAGCAATAGATACAAAATTATTTTTAAAGTATTTTATTTCTGGCTTTTGAAAAATGAGATCTGGGATACAAGCAATTTGAATAGCAAGAAATATCCATATATGATAAAGGAAGTATGATGTATAGGTGAAGGGATAGAAGATTTTTGAATTAGAACTTCCGGGTAAAGTCATAGGTAATTTTAAGCAAATTTAAATACACTTTAAATATGTAGTGTACCGCACACCAAATGAATTATAGACAAATCATAATAGCTCATAGATTACAGTCCCATCAGATGAATGAACCATGTGAAGCCTCCTAATACTGTGAACCTTTCGATGATTACAGACCTAACCACCACACAACCACAATCACATTTAAAACTTCAAGCTATAACCCTATGCGAGATTCCAATCTTATTTTATCACACAAACCAAATCAACTTCTAGAACATTGAGATTCTGGTATTTTAAACTGCTCAAGGTTGGAGCATTTTCTCATCAGCATTAGATAACCAGAATAGGTTGAAGAGAGCTACTCAGTTGGACTTATAGCATACAAGTCTAAGATAACTACATAGGGCAAAACAAAAAACCCCGAAGAGCCAACAGGTGTGTGGAAAATTTTCCAGGATATAGAAATGGATGACAAATGCCCAGCTGAACTTGAGAATTGCTTTTACTTCACATCCTCTTCCTTTTAGAATAAGGGTATTGACTGAGGTTATCCTGTCTACATCTGTAATGGGATGGGTCCCCCACAAGGAGACTCTAAAGGGAATATGCCTGCTGCCTGAACCCTGAAGGCCAGACTGGGAGCCAAGGCCATGGTGCCCAGCTGAGGCGCAGGTGTCCCTGGGAGCCTAAACGTATCACAGAGTATCAGATAACACACCAAGGAAAACAGTCCCATCACACACACATACACACACGCATGCGCACACACACACACAGACACACACACACACCACAAAGAGCCAGAAAGTTAACTTAAAAGCAGCTTAGAAATGGGAGGCAGGGCAGATCTCTAAAGCTATCCTGCTGCCAACCTTGAGTGCCTCCTATGTAAGTTCTAATAGACACTTCTACTTATCAAGCTGGACTTGTTTGACTCATTCTTTGGTCTCTTGTCTCCCTCCCAGTTTGAGGGAAGGGATTTTAAAAATGTAATTCTTGGTTTTCCCCTTTACAATATCTCTCCATTGTATGTTGTATTTATTAATATAAGCATCAGGTAACTGGTCTCTATATTTCAAAGAACTTCGGGCTGAGAGGTGCCAAACTCAAAAAACTGCACATAGGGGCCTCATTCAGACCTAGATATGATTTAAATAATAAGACCCTGAACTTTGGGTCTGAACCTGATGCTATAATAAGGTGAGACTTTGGGGAGTGTTTTAGAAGGAGGTGAGTGCATTTTGCATGTAAGAATATAAAAAAAATAATCTTTTGACCACAGGGCTAGATTAAATAAATTAAAATTATTTGAAACTCCTCCCTTTGAGACTTTTAGTTGCTCTCCTTTGAAACTACACTGTCCTTAGTGACTAGTTTGACCAATAAAATGAAGTGTATATGATGTTTAAAGGCCTCAGAAGCTGAGTCATTAGAAGACTTAAAACTTCTGCCAGGGTGTCTGAGAATGTTAACTCTTGAAACATTTCCTCTTCAAATTTAGCTGCCTTACTGTGAAAACCCCAAGGCACTTGGAGAGGTCACATTAAGATGATCCAGTTGACTACCTCAGCTAAGCATCAAGCCAGCAATCATCATTAAATGCCAACCATGTGAGTAAGCCGATTTGCTTTCAAAATATAGTCAAGGTTTAAATGACTGAGCCTCAATCAACATTTAACTGCAATCACATGAGAGACCCTCATTGTAAACTGCCCGTCTGAGCCCAGGCAACCCACAGAACCAAGAAAGATGATAATAAATTGTTGTTTCAAGCCACTAAGTATTAGAGTTACTTGCTATACAGAAATAGATAACCCAGATAAGTAGTGATATACCATTTTAAAATAATATTAGTTGTATTCTATACTTTATAGTCTATTCTCTATTTTGCTATCTGAAGCCTACAACACTGTTTTCCCAATTTTCTCATTTTGAATATTATTTTATTAATTATAGCATATTTTCTTTCCTAGTGAACATGAGATTTTTAATAATGTTCCCTTATACTTGATTATGATTTTAGTTTTTATTGAGCCTTTTGAAAATTTTGCTGTGATTACGTTTTTTCAAATTCTAGCTCCAAACTCTTAGAACTGCTAAGTGATAAAAAATTGATTCATTTGAGAATGAAAATCTAGAGTAGAAATTATTTTTTACATGTATCTACCATTTTCATCCACTTTAGATAAACATATTTTATTCAGACTTTTGGAATATTTAGAAAATTTATTAGTGTAAACATGAGCATTGCCAACTAAATACCATTTGATCTTTCTTGTATTTGTAAGTATTTTAGTTTCATTCAAATTATGTTAATTTTCAGGTATTCTGAATCTCCTTTACAGGTGGTCTATTTTTGCATAATCATCAATATTTAAATGGCAAAGATAACCTTGGAAAAATGATGAACTTTGCTAAACAATTCCTCTGACATATATGTTTTAAGAGCCAGGTCATTATTTCTAAAACTCTTTATTTGCCTTGACCTTGAATACATTACTTAGTATTTTCTCTGAAAGTGATGTTTAAGCAATAAAATAATACTTAACTCTCTATTCATCATTAAAACAATTAACATGGCTACTCATTAAAAAAAACCAACCTTATAGTAGATCATTGCTATAGCAATAATCACATTTACTAAAATACAAATCAGTATCAGAAATCCTTGTTATCCCACATAGAGCTTCCTAGGACAACATAGTATGGAATAAGTTTTTAACAAAGGACAAATGATCATAAAATCTTCAATAGTTTTAACATCAGATTACAAAAGCATGGAATTTTATAAATGATAAATCAAAAAATTTTTTTCAGGATTATCTCTGTCATTCAATTCTCAGTCTCCCATTACCTCTTACTTGGTTCTGGTTAATTTAACCTACTGTCGGTTCTTAGAAGGCACTCTGCTGAGTCTTACATTCATGTATATTATCTACAATTCTTCCACTGCCTAGAATATTCTTAACAAGCTACCATCAGGTCTATCCCCACCTACTCAGCTCTTCCTCTTCTAACAAATTATTGTGACCTTATGACACTTTTCCTGATGCTCTCCTTGCTATAAACAAAATTGGAACTGCCCTCATTTGTGTCTCATACATCCCTATCTAATTGCTATAACAGATTGTTTCATGTGACTTTGTAAGTATGAATCACTCCAACAACATGTGATTCTTAAATATAAAGACTGTAACTTATTTGTCCTTGTGTTCACTAGACTAGCAAAAGTGGTTATACCCAGCAGGCTATATATTTATTTATTGAGTCAGTGAATGAATGAATGAATGAATGAATGAATATATAAAATTACCTTAAACTCATCTTATCTTGAACCTAGGTACAATAGTGGTATCTATTACATAAATTTGTGTAGAATTGAAGACAAATAGTAATTTCAGTGTTGTTACAGGAAGATAATTTTTCATCTTCCTTTACAGATCCAGCATCAAGTTTACATTCTGTTCTGATACTCCATCATCACATCTATAATCTATTTTCTCTTGGCTTCAAAATTACTTCTGGGTATTAAGGCCTTTGCCTTAAATGAAAAAAAAGTGTATATGTATTTTCTCATTTTATAAAATAGTATTTTAAAACAGTAAATAAACAATTTTGACCTTTTTTCATTTTGCTGTTTTGCACTTTTGAAAGAGAAGTCCTACTTATTCCAGTCATTTTTTTTATAACATAAACTTATATTTCTAGGATCAGAATTACATAAATACATAGTCATGTCCATCCCCCTAACATTCTCCTAATAAATAATGCCAAAATCAGGAGTATATATTTGTCAGAAGTATAACAAATAATTATAAAAATGAATGTGATTCCATTACGTAGGAATAGAATTGAGAGTTTCACAAAAGAAAGTGGCTCCTTATACTGATCTCCTGTCTTTTCAATTAGAAAAAAAGGAGGCTGCATTTTAAAATATTAGATTTTAGGAAAAGGCTGACAGCAGAGGAAGTTTATTCTTCATTTCTCCTTTTGATTTTCTTTTTTTTTTTGTATCTTTCACATAAAATTAGTGAGACATACCTGGCCAATGACTACTGAATATTTTTATATTCTTTGTGCGTGCAGCTTCAACCACTATTTTTGATTACCTGTTCTGGCATGATCACAATTTCCTGTAATATTTCTTTTCTCTCCCAAGGGAAATTAATGTCTGTTTCTAGCATTTGTCCCTTATTTTCTTTGTGAAAACTGAGACAAGAAAGCAAGGGATTAATTTAATATTTTAGCAATATCTATTTCATTCGTCAATAATTTATTCTTATAATTTTTACTCTGCAAGCTTCTTAAGGGTGACCTCTTGTCCTTTATATGCCCAAAACACATTTTGTATAGTGTTTTGACCTCCTGTGATATTTTTCATCCATTTTTCACTTAGGCATTCCCTTTCATATTGCTCTCATGACTGTGCCCTTTTTCTCTTTCCTGCAATTCCAGGTAACCAGTATTTTATACCTCATATCTGAGCTGCTTATATACTTGATTACTTTTTACAAATCATTTTTCATTCATATTGGATTTTTAAAAATTCTGTGATATTTTCTTTTAGGTTACATATAAACACACTCCTTTGGGAACACTGAGTGTTAATTTACTTTGGAACATGCTCCATTTTCTCTTCTCTTTTTTATTAGAGTCTAAGGAGGTGGGGGAGAAAAGCCTTTTTATTTTTTTTATTTCTTTTTTTTGAGGTGGAGCCTTGCTCTGTTTCCAAGCTAGAGTGCAGTGGCGCGATCTCGGCTTACTACAATCTCCATCTTGTGGGTTCAAGCGATTCTCCTGCCTCAGCCTACCAAGTAGCTAGGACTACAGGCATGCGCCACGACGCCCAGCTAATTTTTGTATTTTTAGTAGAGATGGAGTTTCTTCATGTTGACCAGGATGGTCTCCATCTGTGATCCGCCTGCCTTGGCCTCCCAAGGTGCTGGGATTACAGGTGTGAGCCACCGCGCCGGGAAAAAAAAAAAAAACTTTTCTTTTTTTCCACAGATACAGTACTGCAGGTTACCAATTCCTTATTTTTCCTTTATTTTTCCTGTATTGAATCTTTTACTCTCTTATTAATCTCAGATGTTTCCTAACATTTCTTTATTTCCTGTTATTTTATACTTGTATGGAGGCATCTTAAAACATGGCTCTATCGTGTATGTTAATAAAAGTTAACACAGTAAATGTGTTCCTACATTTGAACTTCCCCTTTAACTATAACCATTCCTGGTCAAACATGTGAAGAACATGTCAGAATAACAATCATCTGTTCCCAATTTAGTTTTCTTGTTTTAGATATTTTGTAGTTCCTTTTTGTCTTCAATGTTCCTGAAATAAATTCCTTAGACATAGTTATTTTTTATGTTTTTAAAAAATATGCTCTATGCCCTTTAAACTTTGTATCAATGCTGCATCTTTTATCCCATCCAGTTGATTTATTTACTTATGCATTTATTTAATACAGATGGTGGCTGGTCGTGCTGCCCAGAGTGATCTCAAACTTCTGGGCTTAAGCCATTCTACAGACTTGGCCTCCCAGAGTGCAGGGATTACAGGTGTGAGCCACTGGTTCCCAGCCCATTCAATTTTAGATTCAGTTGTAAAGAATAATTGCAGATGCAGTTGTAAGAAATAATACAGAGAAAACCTGTGTACCCTTTACCCAGTTTCCTTTCGATGGTAACATCCTGAAAAACTACAATACAATATCGGAATAAGGGTATCACAGAAAAGATACAAAACATTGGCATCATCACAAAGATCCCTCATGTTCCCATGTTTTGGCCGTACCCAATTCTCATTTCCAGAATTTTGCATAAATTGCATCATATATTTGTGACCTTTTCGGATTGGCTTTCTTTTCATCCAGCATCAATCTTTGGAGCCTCATCCAAGTTATTACAGGTTTCGATAGCCTATTCCTTTTCCTTTATCTACTGAGTACCGTTTCATGGTATGGAGGTACTACAACATGTTTAACCATCCACCTGTTGTGGGAAATCTAGGTTGCTTCCAGTTTGGGGCCCCTATGAATAAAGATGCTATAAATATTCCCATGCAGTGTTTGGTATGAACCGAACTTTTCATTTCTGTGGAATAGATATCAAGGAATCAAATCGCTGGGTTGCTGGATAGTTGAATATTGAGTTTTTTAAATAAACTGCAAAATTATGTTCTAGAGAGGCTGTACAATTTTATATTTCCACAAGCAATGTGTGAGTCAGCCAGTTTCTCTTCATCCTTCCCAGCATGTGATATCCAAATTTTTACATTTAGCCATTCTGAGAGGTGTTGTAGTGATATGTCATGTGATTTTAATTTGCATCTTCCTAATGGCTAATAATGTTGAACATATTTCATATGTGTATTTTCCATCTGCATGGCTTCTTTGATTTACATCTTTTAATTGTTTACTCATTGAATTGTTTTTTTACTATGGTTGTGAGAGTTTTTCCTGTATCCTGGATACTGTTCTGTTGTCAGTTATGTAGTTTGCAAATAATTTCCTCTAGTGTGTAGCTTGTGTTTTCAATTTCTTAAAAGGGTCTTTCACAGAGCAGAAGTTTTTAATTGCTCTCTTTTTGAATCTTGGCCAACCTTGATGACTGGCTTAACCAATAAAATAGAGTGAAAGTGAAATTGCAGGACTTAACAGGTTAGATCACAAGAAGCCATAAAACTTCAGGTTTCTCTTGTGCATGACAGTTACTTAGATTTTCCTTGGTTTCTGTAACTTTGATGCTTTTGAGGAATATTGACCAGATGTTTGGTACACTGTCACTCAGTTGGGATTTATCTGATGACAGTCTTTAATAGTCACTTGATGATGATTGTGTGGCATGTAAAATAACTGGAATACTGATAATTACATGAAGTCATGGAAAAATTGATGCAATAGGGAAATGGTACTTCCTGAACCTATGCAGTGCAACTTGTACAAATGTGGTGTTTCCTCAACTGCAAGATCAGGGACTCAGGACTTTTGTGAAAAAAGAATTAGTGAGTTAAAAAAATTATGAGTATAAAAACAGTATACCCTTAAGTATACTTAGGATTGTGCTTCTTGCTGTCATTTCTTCCCATTTCTAGAAGAGAGATGAGCTAATGCACAGGTATATGTGCATTACCAAATATATCAATACGTAATAATGTACCAAACAGCTGCAACCCTGTTAAACCTAGGGTTTGTTTTTCTGTGTAAGCACTGTAAGCAGGAAGATATATGCCATCCATTTACCAACCTGTTGTAAACTCTTTCTTGTGTCTTCCTAACCACATAAAATAAAATTAAATGATGATGAAAAGCATCACTTCTTTAAAAAAAAAAAAAAAAAGGAAAAAACGAGCTTCATATTTAAAGGAGTTTGTTGTAGAAAATATATAGTTGTAATTTTTTGTCTGTTCCAGCAATCTCTGTATTTCATTTGGTATATTTAGACCTTTCACATTTATAGTGATTATTCATATACTGGAATTAATATTGACCATGCTTGCAGATGTTTTCTATTTGCTAAATGTTTCTTTTTCTTCCCACTCTATTGCCTTCTCTAGTTTTCACTGAGCATTTAAATGATTCTATTATATCTTATCTCTAAGAATATCAATTATATTTATTTTTAATAGTTTTTGAAGGTTGTCAGAGAGTTTGCAATATATTGTTTTAACTAATCTAAAATCTAAGTCTACTTTTCAATAACACTATATTCCTTCAGTTATATTGCAAGAATCTGATAATAAGAGTATTCCAAATTCTACTTCTCCAGTTCTTATGACACGGCTATAATTCATTTCACTTATAAATATGCTACAATCACTCAACATAGTGTTATTACTATTACTTTTTAAAAGAGTTATTTTTTAGATCTATTTTAAAAATAGGCTAGACGTGGTCTCTCATGCCTGTAATCACAGCCCGTTGGGAGACTGAGGAGGGAATATCACATGAGCCCAAGAGTTTGAGACCAGCCTGGGCAACATAGTAAGCCCTCACTTCTACTACAGATTAAAAAAAAAAAAAAATCAGGTGTTGTGACATGTACCTGCGATCTCAGCTACTTGGGAGGCTGAGCCAGGACCATCACTTCAGCCCAAGAAGTTGAAGCTGCAGTGAGCTGTTGATTGTTCCCCTGCATCTGAGTCTGGGCAACAGAGTGAGACCCTCTCTCAAAAAATAGTAATGATAAATACAAATTTAAAAAGAAAATGTTCTATTTTGCCTACATATGTTCCTTCTCTAATGAATTTTCTTTCTTTGTAGATCCACATTTTTTGTCTATGTAATTTTCTTTCTGCCTGGATAAAATCTTTTAAGATTTTTCACAGAGGCAGTCTGCCAGTGATGAATTTCCTCAGTTTTTGTTTGTCTGAAAAAGTGTTTATTTCTTCATCACTCTTAAATATAGTTTCACTCAACATAGATTTCAAGATTTTTTTTCTTTCAAATACTTAAATATTTACATGACTGCTTCTTGCCTTCACAGTTTCTAATAGGAAGACTTTTATAATTCTTATCCTTGTTTGTCTATGGATAAGGCTACCACATACTCTTGGTTTCTTTAAGATTTTTCTCTTTGTTTTTATCCGTTTGTATAGGGCATGATTTTGTATAGCTCTTATTTTATTTCATTAGTGTGTATCCTAGTTGGTATTCCTGAGCTTCTGGATTCCGTGGCTTAGTGTCTGTCATTAGCTTTGAAAATGTCTTGGCCATTATGACTTCAAGCACTTACCCTTTCCCCTTCTCTCTGTATTTCCATTTTGATATTTCAATTATGTCTACATTCTACTGTTTCCAATTATCCCACAGTTTTTCAGCATTGTGTAATTTTTTAATATTTTTCTTTAGGCATTTTAATTTGTAATGTTTCTATTGACTCATCTTTAAACTTACTGATCTTGTCTCAACCATGCCTGGATTACTGATGAATCCATTACTGGCTTCTTCATTTTTGTTACGGTATTTTTGTTTTTTAACATTTTTCCCTAGTATTTATCTTCTTCCATTACCTATATTTTGTCAAAATCTAATTTTTGTCATTAGAGTTTCTAATAGAGTGAGAGATATTTTAACTTCCCTATCTGATAATTCTAAAAATCTGTGTCCCCCCTCCCCCCGTCCTTCTGAGTCATGTTCTGAAACCTGCATTTTTCTCTTTCTTTTGTTTTCCCTTCTCATTTAGAATGCTTGTAGATTTTTGTTTAAAACTGAATATGCTTCACATGGTTTGGCTGTGTCCCTACCCAAATATATCAAATTGTACTCCAAATTGTTTATCCCCAAGTGTCAAGGGAGGGAGCTTGTGGGAGGTGATTGGGATGGGGGGCAGTTTCCCTCAAGTTTTCTCATGATACGGAGGGAGTTCTCATGGGATCTGGTTGTTTGATAAGCGTCTGGCATTTCCCTTGTTTTCTCTCGCTCTCTCCTATCACCATGTAAGACATGCCTTGCTTCCCCTATTCCTTCCGCCATGACTGTAAGTTTCCTGAGGCCTCCACAGCCATGCGAAACTGTGAGTCAATTAAACCGCTTTTCTTCACAAATTACTCAGTTTCAGGTAGTATCTTTATAGCTGTGTGAAAATGAACTCATATAATGTCATAACAGGCAATAAAAACTGAGGTAAAAATTCATTTATCATAAAGATTTATGTTACTCTGGTTAGGAGGTGGGTTGTATTTAGTGTTTACTATAACTTGTTTTTCAGAGGCCTAAAACTAAACTAGTGTGCTTGTCTTTTCTCTCTTCTTTGCCTTTGTGCTTCCTTAAGAGGTCTTCAAATGCAGTCTGTCTTTCAACTGTAAATCACTGATTGAAGTCCTCTTGGTCCATTAGGGGCAGCATTCTGTGATCATGTGACTAAATTTCAGTCATAGTGGACTGGTATTCCTGAGCTGTGACAGTCACTAGTGTTTAGCTTCCCTCTTTTCCTCATAGGTGCCACAGAAAACACAGAGGAGATTTCATTGTAATAATGTACTTCCTTTAAAAGGGATGAAGTTCTGATGAAGTCTTCCCCTGGAGGTCTTTGTTATGAAGGACACTCTGGGCATATTTCAAAATGTTTACTTTTTTCTTCCCTTTTCCGAGCCAGGAAGGAATCTTTTTGGCTCTTCATCATGAGAACCTGGGTTTTGTTTTTGTTTGTTTGTTTGCCTTATTTTTGTTTGATTTTTCAATATAAGCCACTAAAGTATGGGAACCCCATGAGACTCCAACCCTTAGGAGTTTCTCACTCTCAAGATGTTGCACACCAAGCCTTCATCAGCTCATCAAAATTGCCGTTTAGTATTAATCGTAGCTTATGACTGTCACAGTTTATCCTCCAGAGAAGCAGACTTTAGTTGTGACTCTATGTTTACCTGTGTTTAGAGAGTTTAAAGCTGTGGTTTACCCTGTGACCTAAGTTATCCGATGCATCAAAGTAAATCTGTTGACTTTCAGTTTGCCCAGCTCTTTCCTGTATACAAATAGGAAGAACTTCTAAGCTCTTTATATATTGGAGCTAGAAGCAGAAATATACATACAATATTACACTCACTTACATACTTACATTCTTTTTTTTTTTTTTTTTTTTTTTTTTTTTTGAGGCAGAGTCTCAGGTTGGAATGCAGTGGGGCATCTGGGCTCACTGCAAAGTCTGCCTCCCGGGTTCACGCCATTCTCCTGCCTCAGCCTCCCGAGTAGCTGGGAATACAGGTGGCCACCACCACTCCCAGATAAGTTTTTGCATTTTTAGTAGAGACAGGGTTTCACCGTGTTAGCCAGGATGGTCTCAATTCCCTGACCTCATGATCCGCTCGCTTCGATCTCCCAACGTGCTTGGATTACAGGCTTGAGCCACCATGCCCAGCCTCATTTACATTCTTACATAGCCAGGGAAAGGTGAGGAGAGTAAACACCTAACTTTCTTTAGAATTACTGTGTTTTCTCATGCTCTTGCAGCAACTAAAGAAGAATTTTTAGTTTTAATTTAACTTCTAAATTTATAAATACGAAATTTACATAATATTGAGTATGTATTTAAAACCATTATTAACCAATACTTCTTTCCCTTAAATCCCAACAGATCTATATACACAGGGAAAATCACCATACGTACATTTGTGTTCACAGATAACATCCAGAAAATGGTGGGAAAAAAAGAAAACTACAATTTATTGAAAACCTACTATAGCCTGGCCTAGGCTAACTTGTATTTATAGTTATTTATTTGCTTAACTGTCAAGTAGCTCTATTAGGAGGTCATTATTGCTATTTTGCACATGAGAAATCAAAGGTTTATAACAAAAAACACTGCCAAATTCATGAACTAAACTTTGTTAAATATTTATAACTAGACAGCTTACTTATCCCAAACCTAGTGACAATATGAAACAGATGAGATTGCTTCTTTACTTTAAAATGATATCAAGCTTTAAAATGATACCAAATGGTACTTGATTATTATTATAGTCAGTAGGGAGAAATATTTGTTCTGCTATTTTTTTCCTATTCTGCACCCCATATGTTCTTTACCATATTGTAAAATCTATACATGTTATATTCTAATCACCTGTTAAAATGTGTCCTACCTCAACATGAATTTATTTTCTTGTTTGAAATGCATTAAGACATCGTATAGACACTCTTTTGCTAAAACTATAAACTCAGCTTGCTAGGAGCTCAACAAGTCAGCACCAAGTATTCATGTAATTCTCCAAAGCTATATAGATCCACAAAAATACTGCATTTTGCGCTTTGTGGAAACAGATGCATTTTGTATGAAGTGTTTCTTCTTTGTTAGCTGCTAATCTCTTAGCCTAGCAAACTATAATCCTACCTTCTCTTAAATCCTAAATCCTATCCTGGAAAAGAAACCTTGTCAAGAAAAAAAAAAAAAAAAAAGGGAGGAAACTTAATACGACTTAAGGTGAATCAGTAAGCCTTAACTATGTCTACACAAAATCAGCTGCAGCTGTAACACAGTTATGGTCAGAGCTTTAATTCAAAACACTTGCATGTTTTGTCATGACAAATCCAACATCTTGAGAAAATTGTATTTTGAAAACTCTTTTTCCTTAGATGGTCATTAAAAAAAAATCTTCAACAAAAATAAATGTATACAGTTGAATAGTAATTAAGTAGGAATTAACAGAACAGTTTCTACAAAAATATCATGTTACTAAAGTTCTTTAGAAATAGTCATATTAAAATGTTCATTCTATAGGAGATTTCACTCAGTAGGAAATGACCTTATCATCACAGTAGGAAGTAAACTACTCTTATCTCAGACAGAGAACGTAATTAGTAATCTTACCTTTAGAAGTGTGAGGCCTTTATGTTCAATCTTTTCTAGTGTACTTTACAGAGTCAAGGATTTCTGAGCTGTGTGATTTACATGAAGGATCAGGGGCTTTTTCATGATTTTCCTCCTGGGAGCACCAGACTTAATCTGCATAGTCAGTAAACTTAAGATTTCACAGCTTTAATATCAAGCGTTTGATTACAAGCATGGTAATCTTGTACTTCACCAAAATTAAACAAAAATACAATAAACAAACGAACAAAATAACAAGATCAAATTAAATTTCGTTTCCCAAAAATAATCTCACTTTTTTCTGGGAAGCTAATTTTCTGAGATGCTATGCAATAGTCTGGTGGAAAGAAAATCAGATAAAAGATCTATTTTCTATATTTGAGATAGGGAGCAAAAGTCAGGAATACAGTTAATATTTCCATAAACATATTTTCTTTCTTGACTAAATATCAAAGTGTTTCAGACATTTGTGAAGGAATTTGGCCAAGATAAAGGAAATAAAAGTGTGAGGAATAATGCCAGTCCATTTTTTTTTAATACCTCAGTGTTTCAGTAATCTGTTTAATAGTAACAAAATGCTATTTCTTAATAGGAAGATTGTTCTTGAGAGTGTTTGATAATACAACAGAAATAGAAAAGACTGTAGACTGTATTTCCATTGTCTGTATATTAGAGATATCCATATAAATACATATTAAAAAATAAAAAAAATATTATGTTAAAAGAATATAATTCATAATGCAGTCAATATTTTAGAGTAAATTGAGGCCGAGTATGGTAGCTCATGCCTGTCATCCCAGTACTTTGGGAGGCCAAGGCGGTGGATCATTTGAGGCCAAGAGACCAGCCTGGTCAACATGGTGAAACTCTGTCTCTGCTGAAAATAGAAAATTATCTAGGTGTAGTGGTGCATGCCAGTAATCCCAGCTACTCAGGAAGCTGAGGCAGGAGAATCGTTTGAACCCAGGAGGCAGAGGTGGCAGTGAGCCGAGATGGTACTACTGCACTTCAATCTGGGTGACACAGCAAGACTGTGTTTCACAAAAACAAACAAACAAAAGATTTTAGAATCAATTGGACAATTAAAATTATCCCTACATTCATACATGGAGAGTACAAAATGAAACTTTCTTTTTTTTTTTTAATTTATTTATTATTATTATACTTTAAGTTGTAGGGTACATGTGCATAACGTGCAGGTTTGTTACATATATATACTTGGGCCATGTTGGTGTGCTGCACCCATCAACTCGTCATTTACATCAGGTATAACTCCCAATGCAATCCCTCCCCCCTCCCACCTCCCCATAATAGGGCCCGGTGTGTGATGTTCCCCTTCCTGAGTCCAGGTGATCTCATTGTTCAGTTCCCACCTATAAGTGAGAACATGCGGTGTTTGGTTTTCTGTTCTTGTGATAGTTTGCTAAGAATGATGGTTTCCAGCTGCATCCATGTCCCTACAAAGGACACAAACTCATCCTTTTTGATGGCTGCATAGTATTCCATGGTGTATATGTGCCACATTTTCTTAATCCAATCTGTCACTGATGGACATTTGGGTTGATTCCAAGTCTTTGCTATTGTGAATAGTGCTGCAATAAACATACATGTGCATGTGTCTTTATAGCAGCATAATTTATAATCCTTTGGGTATATACCCAGTAATGGGATGGCTGGGTCATATGGTACATCTAGTTCTAGATCCTTGAGGAATCGCCATACTGTTTTCCATAATGGTTGAACTAGTTTACAATCCCACCAACAGTGTAAAAGTGTTCCTATTTCTCCACATCCTCTCCAGCACCTGTTGTTTCCTGACTTTTTAATGATCGCCATTCTAACTGGTGTGAGATGGTATCTCATTGTGGTTTTGATTTGCATTTCTCTGATGGCCAGTGATGATGAGCATTTTTTCATGTGTCTGTTGGCTGTATGAATGTCTTCTTTTGAGAAATGTCTGTTCATATCCTTTGCCCACTTTTTGATGGGGTCGTTTGTTTTTTTTCTTGTAAATTTGTTTGAGTTCTTTGTAGGTTCTGGATATTAGCCCTTTGTCAGATGAGTAGATTGCAAAAATTTTCTCCTATTCTGTAGGTTGCCTGTTCACTCTGATGGTAGTTTCTTTTGCTGTGCAGAAGCTCTTTAGTTTAATGAGATCCCATTTGTCAATTTTGGCTTTTGCTGCCGTTGCTTTTGGTGTTTTAGACATGAAGTCTTTGCCCATGCCTATGTCCTGAATGGTACTACCTAGGTTTTCCTCTAGGATTTTTATGGTATTAGGTCTAACATTTAAGTCTCTAATCCATCTTGAAGTAATTTTCGTATAAGGAGTAAGGAAAGGATCCAGTTTCAGCTTTCTACTTATGGCTAGCCAATTTTCCCAGCACCATTTATTAAATAGGGAATCCTTTCCCCATTTCTTGTTTCTCTCAGGTTTGTCAAAGATTAGATGGCTGTAGATGTGTGGTATTATTTCGGAGGACTCTGTTCTGTTCCATTGGTCTATATCTCTGTTTTGGTACCAGTACCATGCTGTTTTGGTTACTGTAGCCGTGTAGTATAGTTTGAAGTCAGGTAGCGTGATGCCTCCAGCTTTGTTCTTTGGACTTAGGATTGTCTTGGAGATGCGGGCTCTTTTTTGGTTCCATATGAACTTTAAAGCAGTTTTTTCCAATTCTGTGAAGAAACTCATTGGTAGCTTGATGGGGATGGCATTGAATCTATAAATTACCTTGGGCAGTACGGCCATTTTCACCATATTGATTCTTCCTATCCATGAGCATGGTATGTTCTTCCATTTGTTTGTGTCCTCTTTGATTTCACTGAGCAGTGGTTTGTAGTTCTCCTTGAAGAGGTCCTTTACATCCCTTGTAAGTTGGATTCCTAGGTATTTGATTCTCTTTGAAGCAATTGTGAATGGAAGTTCATTCCTGATTTGGCTCTCTGTTTGTCTGTTACTGGGGTATAAGAATGCTTGTGATTTTTGCACATAAATTTTGTATCCTGAGACTTTGCTGAAGTTGCTTATCAGCTTAAGGAGATTTTGGGCTGAGACAATGGGGTTTTCTAAATATACAATCATGTCATCTGCAAACAGGGACAGTTTGACTTCTTCTTTTCCTAACTGAATACCCTTGATTTCTTTCTCTTGTCTAATTGCCCTAGCCAGAACTTCCAACACTCTGTTGAATAGGAGTGGTGAGAGAGGGCATCCCTGTCTTGTGCCAGTTTTCAAAGGGAATTTTTCCAGTTTTTGCCCATTCAGTATGATATTGGCTATAGGTTTGTCATAAATAGCTCTTATTATTTGGAGGTACGTTCCATCGATACCGAATTTATTGAGCGTTTTTAGCATGAAGGGCTGTTGAATTTTGTCAAAAGCCTTTTCTGCATCTATTGAGATAATCATGTGGTTCTTGTCTTTGGTTCTGTTTATATGCTGGATTATGTTTATTGATTTGCAAATGTTGAACCAGCCTTGCATCCCAGGGATGTAGCCCACTTGATCATGGTGGATAAGCTTTTTGATGTGTTGCTGAATCCGGTTTGCCAGTATTTTATTGAGGATTTTTGCATCGATGTTCATCAGGGATATTGGTCTAAAATTCTCTTTTTTGTTGTGTCTCTGCCAGGCTTTGGTATCAGGATGATGTTGGCCCCATAAAATGAGTTAGGGAGGATTCCCTCTTTTTCTATTGATTGGAATAGTTTCAGAAGGAATGGTACCAACTCCTCCTTGTACCTCTGGTAGAATTCAGCTGTGAATCCATCTGGTCCTGGACTTTTTTTGGTTGGTAGGCTATTAATTATTGCCTCAATTTCAGAGCCTGCTATTGGTCTATTCAGGGATTCAACTTCTTCCTGGTTTAGTCTTGGAAGAGTGTAAGTGTCCAGGAAATTATCCATTTCTTCTAGATTTTCCAGTTTATTTGCGTAGAGGTGTTTATAGTATTCCCTGATGGTAGTTTGTATTTCTGTGGGGTCGGTGGTGATATCCCCTTTATCATTTTTAATTGCGTCGATTTGATTCTTCTCTCTTTTCTTCTTTATTAGTCTTGCTAGCGGTCTGTCAATTTCGTTGATCTTTTCAAAAAACCAACTCCTGGATTCATTGATTTTTTGGAGGTTTTTTGTGTCTCTATCTCCTTCAGTTCTGCTCTGATCTTAGTTATTTCTTGCCTTCTGCTAGCTTTCGAATGTGTTTGCTCTTGCTTCTCTAGTTCTTTTAATTGCGATGTTAGAGTGTCAATTTTAGATCTTTCCTGCTTTCTCTTGTGGGCATTTAGTGCTATAAATTTCCCTCTACACACTGCTTTAAATGTGTCCCAGAGATTCTGGTATGTTGTATCTTTGTTCTCATTGGTTTCAAAGAACATCTTTATTTCTGCCTTCATTTCGTGATGTACCCAGTAGTCATTCAGGAGCAGGTTGTTCAGTTTCCATGTAGTTGAGCAGTTTTGATTGAGTTTCTTCGTCCTGAGTTCTAGTTTGATTGCACTGTGGTCTGAGAGACAGTTTGTTATAATTTCTGTTCTTGTACATTTGCTGAGGAGTGCTTTACTTCCAATTACGTGGTCGATTTTGGAGTAAGTACGATGTGGTGCTGAGAAGAATGTATATTCTGTTGATTTGGGGTGGAGAGTTCTATAGATGTCTATTAGGTCTGCTTGCTGCAGAGATGAGTTCAATTCCTGGATATCCTTGTTAACTTTCTGTCTCGTTGATCTGTCTAATGTTGACAGTGGAGTGTTGAAGTCTCCCATTATTATTGTATGGGAGTCTAAGTCTCTTTGTAAGTCTCTAAGGACTTGCTTTATGAATCTGGGTGCTCCTGTATTGGGTGCATATATATTTAGGATAGTTAGCTCTTCCTGTTGAATTGATCCCTTTACCATTATGTAATGGCCTTCTTTGTCTCTTTTGATCTTTGATGGTTTAAAGTCTGTTTTGTCAGAGACTAGTATTGCAACCCCCGCTTTTTTTTGTTCTCCATTTGCTTGGTAAATCTTCCTCCATCCCTTTATTTTGAGCCTATGTATGTCTCTGCATGTGAGATGCGTCTCCTGAATACAGCAGACTGATGGGTCTTGACTCTTTATCCAGTTTGCCAGTCTGTGTCTTTTAATTGGAGCATTTAGTCCATTTACATTTAAGGTTAATATTGTTATGTGTGAACTTGATCCTGCCATTATGATATTATCTGGTTATTTTGCTCGTTAGTTGATGCAGTTTCTTCCTATCCCCGATGGTCTTTACATTTTGGCATGTTTTTGCAATGGCTGGTACCGGTTGTTCCTTTCCATGTTGAGTGCTTCCTTAAGGGTCTCTTGTAAGGCAGGCCTAGTGGTGACAAAATCTCTAAGCATTTGCTTATCTGTAAAGGATTTTATTTCTCCTTCACTTATGAAACTTAGTTTGGCTGGATATGAAATTCTGGGTTTAAAATTCTTTTCTTTAAGAATGTTGAATATTGGCCCCCACTCTCTTCTGGCTTGGAGAGTTTCTGCCGAGAGATCTGCTGTTAGTCTGATGGGCTTCCCTTTGTGGGTAACGCGACCTTTCTCTCTGGCTGCCCTTAAGATTTTTTCCTTCATTTCAACTTTGGTGAATCTGGCAATTATGTGTCTTGGAGTTGCTCTTCTCCAGGAGTATCTTTGTGGCGTTCTCTGTATTTCCTGGGTTTGAATGTTGGCCTGCCCTACTAGGTTGGGGAAGTTCTCCTGGATGATATCCTGAAGAGTGTTTTCCAACTTGGTTCCATTTTCCCCCTCACTTTCAGGCACCCCAATCAGACGTAGATTTGGTCTTTTTACATAATCCCATACTTCTTGCAGGCTTTGTTCATTTCTTTTTCTTCTTTTTTCTTTTGGTTTCTCTTCTCGCTTCATTTCATTCATTTGATCCTCAATCGCAGATACTCTTTCTTCCAGTTGATCGAGTCAGTTACTGAGGCTTGTGCATTTGTCACGTATTTCTCGTGTCATGGTTTTCATCTCTTTCATTTCGTTTATGACCTTCTCTGCATTAATTACTCTAGCCATCAATTCTTCCACTTTTTTTTCAAGATTTTTAGTTTCTTTGTGCTGGGTACGTAATTCCTCCTTTAGCTCTGAGAAATTTGATGGACTGAAGCCTTCTTCTCTCATCTCATCAAAGTCTTTTTCCTTCCAGCTTTGATCCGTTGCTGGCGATGAGCTGCGCTCCTTTGCCGGGGGGAGATGCGCTCTTATTTTTTGAATTTCCAGCTTTTCTGCCCTGCTTTTTCCCCATCTTTGTGGTTTTATCTGCCTCTGGTCTTTGATGATGGTGATGTACTTATGAGGTTTTGGTGTAGGTGTCCTTCTTGTTTGATAGTTTTCCTTCTAACAGTCAGGACCCTCAGCTGTAGGTCTGTTGGAGATTGCTTGAGGTCCACTCCAGACCCTGTTTGCCTGGGTATCAGCAGCAGAGGCTGCAGAAGATAGAATATTTCTGAACAGCGAGTGTACGTGTGTGATTCTTGCTTTGGAAGCTTGCTCTCAGGGGTGTACTCCACCCTGTGAGGTGTGGGGTGTCAGACTGCCCCTAGTGGGGGATGTCTCCCAGTTAGGCTACTCAGGGGTCAGGTACCCACTTGACCAGGGAGTCTGTCCCTTCTCAGATCTCAACCTCCGTGTTGGGAGATCCACTGCTCTCTTCAAAGCTGTCAGACAGAGTCGTTTGCATCTGCAGAGGTTTGGGCTGTGTTTGTTATTGTTTACTGTGCCCTGTCCGCAGAGGTGGAGTCTACAGAGACAGGCAGGTTTCCTTGAGCTGCTGTGAGCTCCACCCAGTTCGAGCTTCCCAGCAGCTTTGTTTACCTACTTAAGCCTCAGCAATGGCGGGCGCCCCTCCCCCAGCCTCGCTGCTGCCTTGCCGGTAGATCACAGACTGCTGCG
This sequence comes from Macaca fascicularis, assembly GCF_037993035.2. Lineage (NCBI taxonomy): Eukaryota > Metazoa > Chordata > Mammalia > Primates > Cercopithecidae > Macaca > Macaca fascicularis. The sequence goes on along the minus strand of NC_088388.1, from coordinate 90,017,040 downwards.
CTAGCAATGAGGGAGGCTCCGTGGGTGTGGGACCCTCCCGGCCAGGTGTGGGATATGATCTGGTGTGCCTGTTTGCTTAAAGCGCAGTATTGGGGTGGGAGTTACCCGATTTTCCAGGTGTTGTGTGTCTCAGTTCCCCTGGCTAGGAAAAGGGATTCCCTTCCCCCTTGCGCTTCCCAGGTGAGGCAATGCCTCGCCCTGCTTCAGCTCTCGCTGGTGGGGCTGCAGCAGCTGACCAGCACGGATCGTCTGGCACTCCCCAGTGAGAGGAACCCAGTACCTCAGTTGAAAATGCAGAAATCACCGGTCTTCTGTGTCGCTCGCGCTGGGAGTTGGAGACTGGAGCTTTTCCTATTCGGCCATCTTGCTCCGCCAAGAAAACTTTCTAATGCAGCTTTTGGTAGCACTAATATTATAGAGTGGTAACAAATGCAGAAAAAGAACTCATATAAGGTATTTTATTTCTTGAGAGACAATAATTCATCTGGGATTTTGGCAAAGGCTGGTATAGTATTTCATGTTGTTAATTTAATATTTACAAATATGTACGTTTGACATTAATATACATATATTTAAATAGGTAAGTAGAGTATGGAGTTAATTTTTAGATGACAAATCACTAAAATGCAATGCTATACTCATAAGGATCATAATAAGATACATAAAGCAATCATTATTCTACTTTGTGTCCATTATTCACTAGCATATTTCATTATTCCTCAACTCCAAGATTCTCATATAAGTGATATCACAACTTCATTACTATGAATTTCATTGAAAACATACTAAAGAGATTTGAGTTGTAACTTTATGCTTAGGCATATTTTTTGTCACATGTATGTGACAAAATGCTTGGACATATTGTTATTCATTGCTATAATTATTAAACACACATGGCACATCATATGTATATATTTAATTCTGTAATAAAAGGATTCACAGATGTGGAAATGGAGATGAAAAGAAGCTAAGAAGTTACAGAGGTTTATTTTGAACCAGGTCGGTGTGCTATAAGACCCATATGGGTCATTAAACTGATAATTAAAATCTGTTTAATCTTAATACTGATAATAATAAATCTTCAAGCAAATATCTGATTTCTGTAATGTAAGATGAGAAAAGTTGGCCTTCCGATTTTATAAGTTTGATTCAACTGCTTTGCACTAAATAGTACTCATATAAAAACGGGAGCCTTTCCCATTTTATGATTACAGAAATAAAAAATTGGTTTTGAAGCTATTTTTCCCATGAAGAAAGAGTGTACCTAGTATTAATATAAGCACTCATGAGAAAGGGCACCATAATCCCAAAGGCTCCTGTCTTTCTGATTTATAAATATTAAAATAAATCTTTCAATAATAATGCAAATTTCCGTATAGAAATGAGTAATAAAATGTCCACCTACATTTTTAGGATCCAATAGACGATGTGTTTTATTTTGCTTTCAAAAGAAGATATTTTTGGTGATTGTTTTAAAATTGATACAGTATTCCCAAGTAGTGGATGACTATTTTAATCATGGAATTTTAATTATATCAAGCTTTTAAAGAATGTGATACATCATGTTGATATACAGCTTTTCTGGTCCTTAAACTTTTTTATTATTTTCTTTCTTGTCTTCTTTTCCTTGTTTGTCTCTCTATTCTTCCTTGTATTTCCCCATGAAGTGTTTCTTATCATGAAAAATGGTGATAAAAAATGTAATAACCAGTACTTTAATGTGGCTTTCTCTTTGAGTGCAGGGCATCATTATCGTATGGCTTAACTATAGATAGACAGCTGTTCTGAATTATGTAGAACGTTACTTTTATCAGTTCAGTTCCGTTAAGTCAAAGTTGTAGAAATCAATTACAGATGTTTGAGATCCTGGACATCATAACTCTTTAACACTTTTTGTTTATACTACCCATTTGGAATAAATCATATGCTACTTTACATTTTAAATAATTTTATAAGTGTTTTTGTCTTTATTTTATTATAAACCTCAATGCCAACACAATGCAAACTTCCAAACAGCATGTTATATTTAGTCCCATACACAATATATTTTCTATACATATTTGTTGATTCAACACAATTTAAAACAACCTAGATGTATTGTGTGGCCTACTGTAGGTGACTGAAATAAGAGAAATAGGTGTTTTTACATAAAATAATCATAGAGCCAATGTTCAGGGGGGTTTTAGATGTATTGGGAGGAAAGATTTGTACTATAAATGTGATGCAAAGTCACCTAGAGAAAGTATTTACTTTACCAAGATTGATAAATCATTAATAAAGTATTACCATTTTTGACTTTTCTCAGAAGAAAGACATTTCATTGATAAACATTGAAGGTAATACTTAGTAGACGATCAATAAATTTTGACTAGCAGTAATGTTTTTAAACAGATGAACAAAATGAAAGGGCCATAATAAGACTCAAGGTTAAAGATAACCTGGGCAAATTTTCTGATTCAATTAGAACACAAGTATTATGGTGTTTAAGGGAGAGAAATTTGCCTATAGTTTTAATTATTAATATTATGTGATCAAAGACTGTGTAGAAAGCAGTGAAATTGTCCCCAGAGATGTCCACACCTTAATTTCTTACAGTCTGTGAGTAGGGAAGAAGGGACTTTGAAGGTATGATTAAAAGTATAAACCTTGAGACAGGGAGATTAACTTGAATTATCTGGATGAGTACAGTAAAATCACACGAGTTCTTAATAACAAAGGACCCTTCCTATCTATGGTTGATGAGCGATGTGACTGTGGAAGAAGAGTCAGAGGGATGTACTGTTCTTGACTTCAAAAATGAAGAAAGTAGGTCATGAACCAGGTAACGCTGGCAGTCTCTGGAAATGGAAAAGGCAAGGAAACAGATCCTCCTTTAGAGCTCCCAGAAAGGACACAGTCCTGTCTAACTCCTGTTGCACTTCTAACCCAAAATATATATATAATAAATGTATGGCATTTTAAACATGCTAACTTCATGGTAATTTGCTACAGCAGCAATGGGAAACTATACAGTATTATGTGACATTCTATGTAGTTAAAATTAATGTTTCAGACTATAGAGAGCTAATAAAGCTTTTCAATCAAGGCAGTGATTTTACTTAATTTCATATGTATTAGGAAAATGAAATTACTTTGTCTTTAAAATGTAATTCAAATAAAACTAGAGTTAGAAAAATCAGATTTCCAAAAGAAATAGGAAATAATTATTATATGAATAAAATATATTTTGCCTTTAAATATAAATTGGAAACTCCAGTATAACATTTGCAAGATAAGAAAATATATTTGATATAAATTATGACTGCTTAAATTATTAGAGAAGGAAGCTATTTTTGTCTGATATTTTGTTATATTTCTAAACAGGCTGCAGAGTTGAAAGAAGTTTAGAGTGAAAACATATCATCACAATCTAGATACTATTATTGATGTTATTATACATGCATTATCACAATCTATTCTTCCATCTATCTTTTTATCAACTCTGTTTTATTTAATATATTTCAAAGAAAATGTCAGACATCACTAGTACCTCCCTTCAATATTTTAGATTTTTATATCATTAGCTACAGTTCTATATTTGTTTAAAGTTATTTTGTGGAAAATTTACAAAAAGTCAAATGCACCACTGTAACTGCATATTTGTTGAGATTTTTCAAATGCTAACTATTGTTAAAATTCTATCATGATACAGAATATTACCATCTTCTAAAAAGCTCCCTCACACTCTACTGTGTGAGGAATCAGCTTAAATCAGCTCATAAGAGCTAAATATGCATACCTTTTCCAAAGTTCTGTTTGCTGACATCAAGTCTGTAACTTGTAATTTATGATGGTGATGGTGGTATTATTCACACCAGGGAAACAAGGAAATACTTCAAATGTAAGTTTCCTCATCTGCCACTTTATCCTCCTGAAGATAATAACTCTTGTAATTTTTCCCCCCACCCAAATTAACTTTACCTGGGCCATTTTATTTTATTTGCCATTTTATTTCATTAAAATGGCATCATATAGTATGACTACTTTGAATAAATTAACGTTAACTCATCTCAATAACTTTTAGATCTTTGTTACTAAATGTATCAGTAGTTGTTCCCTTTTATTGATGATTAAATCTCTAGTATATGAATAAACCAGTTTATTAAGTCATTCTCCTGTTGGGCACTTGGACTATTTCCAGTTATTGGTTATTATGAATAAAACTTCTATGAATATTCTTGTAGAAATGTTTGTAAATGTATTTTAATACTCAGATAAATATTTAGAATTGCTGGGTCATATTGTAGGTGTATGTTCAATTCTATAGGAAAATGCCAGACCTTTGCCAAAGTGGTTGCACCATGTTACAATCTCATTGACAATGCATAGTAGTTACAGTTGCTCTGTGTCATCGCCAACATTTGATGCTGTCAGTCTTTTAATTTTAGACATTTTAATTGGGTGGGTATTGTTGCCATTTTCTAGTGAAAAATTTGATTTTGCTCATGACTAATGCTGTGAAATAGCATTTTATTTGTTCACTATTTGTATATTATCTTTTGTGCGGTTTCTGCTCAAAATATTTTTATATTTTTATTGTATTAAGTATCCTAATTATTATTGCTGAGTTGTAAGAGTTCATTTTTTATGCCTGACAACAATCCTTTACATGCCTTTTGTTTTCTTCTCTTGCCTTCTTCATTGTCAAAAACCTCTAGTATAATATTGATCACAGTGGACATCCTTACCTTGTTCTTGGTCTTGGAAAAATACCATTACTATTTCCACATTAATTATGGTGTTAGCCAGAGATTTTCCATACTAGCGATTTAAGAGACTGAGAAAATGTCTGTTTCCAGTTTGATAAGAAGTTTAATCATTAGTGTTTTTTATTTTAAAAAAATATTTTTTTTGGAAATATTGAAAAGATCTCATAATTTTTCTTCCTTTTGATGGTAAACTGAAAAATTATACTTCTCCATGTTTATGGGGTATAAACTGACACTATGTTTTAAGAATACAATGTAGATTAATTAAATAAAAATAATGGACATAGCCATTAGCTCAAATATTTATATTTTTTGTGGTGGGAACTTTTGAAATTTACTACCATCAATTTTGAAATGTGCAGTACATTATTATTAACTGTATTCATTATGCTGTGTAATATATCTAAAAAAAGACCCTACAAATTTAGTATTCTTGCCTAAGGTTTTATATTCTTTGGCCATCATCTTCCAATTCTCTGCACCCACAAGCCTCTGGTAAGCACCATTGTATTGTCTGCTGCTATGATTTCAATTGTTTTAGAGTCCACATATAAATGATAACATTCATTATTTATCTTTCTGTGACTAGGTTATTTCACTTAGCATAATGTTCTAGAATGTTGTTGCAAGTGACAAATTGCTTTCTTTTGTAAGACTGAATAGTTTTTCACTGTATATATATATATATATATATATATATATATACCACATTTCTTTATGCATCTATCAATGAACTCTTAGTTTTACTCCTTAACTTGGCTACTGTGCATAGTGCTGCAATGAACATGGAAGTACAGGTATCTCTTTGACATACTGATTTCAGAAATTTTTAGATAAATACCCATAAGTGGAATTGTTGGATCATATGGTAATTCATTTTTAGTTTTTTTGAGGAACCTCCATATGGTTTTCTATGATAGCAGTAGTAAGTTACATTCCCACCAACCATAAACAAGGTTTCTATTTTCTCCACCACCTTAAAAACTCTTGTTATACTTGTAATATCTCCCAGATCTGAACTCACAACTTTCCTTTATCCTTAACTTTTCAGTCTTCTTGGAGTTAGTATTAGCTTGCAACCATAAATTCCCGTATTTAATTCTCAATTTTTACTTGAGTTCTAGTATGTCTACATATACTATAAATAATAAGAGATGATATTTTACTTTTTTTCCTTAAATGATCTATGTTTTTTAAATAAATAGAAAAGGTAAAAATGTTTACCCAAATACTTACCATATTTTTATGTTCCTTATTTCTGGCTTGAAGAATTTCCTTCAAAATCTCAAGTTCAGGTCCAATAGAAACTTTCCAATAGAAAGTTCAGGTCCAACTCTCTCAGGTAGCTTTTATATGAAGATTAATCTGTTACAATTTCAGTCTCAGTGGATATATTTGCTTAGTACGTAATTCCTGTTTGAAAGTTCATCCCTGCCATTATGTTACTGATGTTTCACCAGTGTCTTTTGGACTTGATATTTTCTGCTGAAGTTGGCTTTCATTTAGAGGTTGTTTCCCTATGTGAAATGTCAGACTTCTATGGCCTTTTTCAAAATTTTCTGTTACTGTCTGTTTTGCAGCAGCTTGATTATGATGTTTCCAGGTGTTACATTATTTGGATTAACCTGCTTGTTCAATTTTATTTTATCTGAAACGTGTTCACACATGACTGATTTAGGGGTCAGTTAGAGACTCAGAGAAAGTTACACCAATAATTTGGTGATATCTCCTTGAGTATTTCCTTTCTGGGATTCTCCCCTCTTTTTTTAGCCACACTATTTGCTCTGAACTTTTGCCACTGGAGTTTCATCTCCCCTGAGTAGCATCTATTGCAGGCTGACCTCAGACTCGGAGATATAGGAATTGATAACTTACCCTTCTTATTCCCTTTATCTAAATGTCATCTCCTGGATGTATTTGCTCACATTTCTGAGTGTTTAAGTAACTGTCCCTTCATCTGCTCCTAAGTATTATAGTTGTCTGGTAGAGGAATGGGTATAATAGGAACCTCTCAATCCTACTGCAGCAGAAATTCAATGCTAGGAATTTTTAATAAATAAACCATCAAAATCTGTAACTTTGGTAGTGAATAAAATTCAAACTAACTAAGCTTATTTGGTACTTCTTCTGGGTTCACTGATCTGGAAATATAACCAATTTCATACTCAATATAAAAGGAATGATAATATAAAGAAACTAGTGATTTCCTTTGAGAGGTTTTACTTTTTATAAAGAAAGTTTGAAGACGATCCTAGATAATGATAATAGTTCCATTTCATTGTAATTAACAAATTTGACCACTCTTTTTCTTCTAAACTTCCCTACAACTTACCACTTTTCTCATTTTACAAAGAAGAAACTATAAAATGTAAAAACCATTGGACTATCGTAATATGCTGATTATGGAATAACCTGCAAACCATCCCAGTACAACTAGGTCAAATAGTTTCAAGAAACATTTACTATGCATGTTTGCTAAGATCAGTACCAAAAAATTATTTTTTAAGAAAATGACATTTTAGTAGATAAAGGATGACAGACATATACAGGGATATTTTTAATTTACCAAGTGAGTGCTATGATAATGATAAACACATAATTCTACAGAAACACATATGTAGGGCACCAAACCCAAAATTATCAAGAGGGAAACAGGTATCTCCTTTATGTCTTACATTGGCATATGATAAACTAACTGAGTCCTAACATATTTTTAAAGTTAGTCACGTTTAGAATTGAGACTTTCTGACTTCCACTATGTCATTGCTCCCATATTGCAGACAATGTTTTCCCTGACCATAATAAAATTGCATTTCCTTTCCTGACACTCACTGTCTCTCCTGAGTTTTATTTCTTTTCCCTGAAATGCTTACTATTCTCTAATATGCTATAGCTTTCCTTCATTTTCTCCTCACCCTGCCCTCCAGAATACATGTTGCATGACCATAGGACATTTTTACCTGTTTTATTCTCTGCTCTGTGTGCAATCTTAAAACAGTGTCTGAAGCATAGCAGGTTCTCAATAGATATTTGCCATATCAATCAATTTGATAAATGCTGTGAGTAATAAATAGTGGGCAATAACACTGGAAAAATTTTCAAGTGCTACTTAATAGAGCACCAGAACACTGTACTAAGATATTTGGAACTTGTTCTGTATGTGATGGGAAATCCTCAGAAAGAGGAAAACCACCTGTTTACATGAATTACTGTCATAAATGTAGAAATAATAGATCTAAGGGGCAAAAATGAAGTTATTTCTATTGATTGAGAAAAACTTCAAATTCACAGCATAATTATAAAATGTATTTTCATAGAGAATGTATAGTTTTGTGAAGAGTAGTACAAACTTACAAAGCTAATCCTGAAGGATTCACCTTTTGTGAGTAATGAAAATTCTGCCTTAAGTAAATTCTCCCATAATAGTTAAAAAATTAGGAGTGTCCTGAATCTTTAAACTATATGAGAATCTTCTGGAATCTGAGGGAACAAAAATAAAAAGAAAATTAGAGGAATGTGCAGTTGACAGGGAAGAGGACAATGAATTTAGAAGGGTTAATAGCTGCAGAAGCACAGAGGTACAGAAGTGCATGCAAGCTTGGTGAACCAAACTTGTTTTTATTTATAAATAAAAGATCCATATGGAAAAAATGCAGATGTATTAGATTAGTAAGCACATATCCACTTACGTACCTCTTTATTTGTATGGAGCAAATGTTTATTAAGCATAAATTTGTCACTATGCTTCATTTCAAGGATACAATAATGAGTAAATAGTTTGACACAGGCTCTGACTTTAGGAGATTTACATTTTAGACATTTCCAAATTGTCAATGCCAATATACATTTCCAAGCTAAAATAAGTGTACTATAATCTAATATAAAATAAAATGGTTGCAAAACCTAATATTGATGGTTAGAAAATAAGTGCCTGAGGAAGTAAAATATCAACTAACCTAGAAAATATTAAGAGAAATTAAGAGGGTAAAGGAAATACAGGCAGGGTACTTGAATGCAGAAGAGAAACTATTTGTAGTTTCTATGTTTGGAACATTTAAATAACTTGAGAGTGGTAGGCGATTAATGCCTAGAGAGTGGCAGAAAAACAGACATATGAAATGAAGCAGTTTGTAAGGCCTAGACTATATAAAAGCCTCAGAGTCCATAAAATGATATGAGCTATAGCCTAAACAGAATGAGAGGTGTTAATACTTTAGATGCCACGCTAAGGAGTTGAACGCTATCCTTATCATAATGATGACTACTGAAATATTAAAAGCTGAGAGTCAGACAGTTCTCAAGCATAATCCTGGCCTTACCTCACAAATTTAGCTTATATTTATTAAGCACCTATGATATAAGACACTAAGCTTAGAGTAATGGACAAAGCAGATGAGGATCTTGCCCTCTTGAAACCCATATTCTCTTTGGAGAGATGCACTTGATGGGAAAAATTTGAACACGGCTTGTTTTAATCTTAAAACATATATTATCATTGTTTCATGTTCCAAAGAAACATAATACACTCAGAAAAACTACTACAACAGAAATATAGTACTCCAAAAAAGCAAAAACCAGTATGGTTCTTAACTAAGTACTGCTTCAGGAGTTAAAATTTAAGGGAAAGAGCGTAGGCAGTGGAAAATGTCACACAACACAAAAATTGCTTAAAATTCATCTTTAGAAATATCCATGTATAATATACATTCAAACTTTACAAGTTGGAATTTAAGGGAAAAACATATATACACAAAATGAACATTTAACAATGTAAAATGAAGGAATTATTTTTCTTATGTAGCCAAAAGCAGATATGGTTAAAGATCAGACCAACAGCATGAATGACTGTAAAGTTCTAGAGAAACAAAGACTTTCTTTCTTTCTTTCTTTTTTGAGAGGAGTCTTTCGTCTTCTGTCACCCAGAATGGAGTGCAGTGGTGTGATCTTGGCTCCCTGCAACCACTGCCTCCCAGGCTCAGGCAATTCTTATGGTTCAGCCTCTGGAGTAGCTGCAGTTACAGGTGTGTGCCACCATGCCTGGCTAATTTTTTGGCAGAAACGGAGTTTCACCATGTTTTTCAGACTGGTCTCAAATTCCTGAACTCAAGTGATCTGCCGACCTCAGCCTCCCAAAGTGCTGGGATTACAGGTGTGAGCCACCATGCCTAGGTAACAAAGGTATTTTAAATAAACATGTAAATGTGTGCTGCTTTGTTCATTTGTCAGCTTACCTATAAGGCTGCCTGCTTTGTTGGAGCAAAAGACAATTCTGTATCACATTCAAGTTCTAATAAAATGCCACATGTCATTTGGACCTTATGGCCCATCAGATACAACTGTGCTTTAAGTGCCTGTGGCAAATGTGAATTTTTCTTCTAATAAAGCTTGATAGAAGAATTGCAATGTTCGAAACAAGGACATGCTATATTTTACCAACAATATTCTTCATTTAAAAAGAAGCTCCTGTCTTGCTACTGCTAGTGGGTTACTACTTCTAGTGCATAGAGACTGAATGCTCAAGAAAAAGAAACCAAGTATATATGCAACTTGAGCTATTCATCACAAATTAAGTGTTGTCTGATATACTGAATCATAAAGTTGGACATGAGAGAAAACTTTTGAATGTGCATAAGCATTTTATTTTTACACAGAAATGGTATAATAGACCTTGATATTACATGACAAATCCTAAGAAGTTCAGGAAGACACAGTTGAATTAATAGGTATCTCATGTCTATGTATATCTATAGTTTGGAGGAGAATTTTCTATGATGAGTTGATGGGGAAAGAAGAATGCATGAGCCTGGTTTATGAAAGAAAACTAAAGGTAGAATTACTCAAACTGACAATGAACTCCTACAACAGAGTTCTACTCATTTATCTGCATGAGTCAACAGCATAGAATTTCCCTCACCAAAGATTATTCTAGTCATGGAGCCTTACATAAAGTTTTACCTGGCCACTAAGCCCAGCCCATGACTCTGCCCAATTGCTGAACATAGCATGTGGCCACACCTAAGCAAGAAGCCCAGCCAGTGGCTCAGACCAATCATGAGCATAGTCTGTGGTCCTACTAAACTAGGGAGCCAAGCCGGTGACCCTAACTCACAGAAGAAAATAGCATGAAGCCACACCCAACTGTGGAGCACATGCAACCTGAGACTTCATTTGATAGCAGAACGCAGCCTGCAGTCCTACCTGAAAGTGGAGTCCAGCCAGACACACCAAGCAGCTAAAAATGGCATCCCACTTGACCAGGAGTGATTGCAGAGCTTACCTGTGGCTCCACCCAATCATGGAGGTAAACCAATGACACTTCTAGAAAAGAGAATAGCTTATAAACTTGCATGACCAGAGGTGATTAAAAGCTCAGCTACTTGCCCCACTGAACCAGAAATCTCAGGAAGTGGTACTGCCACAATACAGAGCTCAGTCAGAAGACACTTCACTACAAAACCCAGACAGCAGCCCTACTCAACCGTGAAGCATGGGCAGCAGACCTGAACAACTACAAGCTCTGAGATCAGGCCCTTCCTTCTCACAGAATTTACCAGCTGGCCTGTCCAGAACTCCAGGCTGCACAGACTGGGGCAGGTCTTTCTCCAGAAAGCAAACTAGCCAAGGCTGAAAGAAATGAGCACTTTCTCAAATACACAGACATCAAAACAAATATATAACTTTCATAAATAACCAAGGAAGTAAAAAACCTACAAAGAAAACTAACAGAGTTCCAATAACAGACACTAAAGAAATGAAGATCTGGGTCAAGTGTGATGGCTCATGCCTATAATCCTAGCACTTTGGGAGGCTAAGGCAGGTGGATCACTTGAGGTTAGGGGTTTGAGACCAGACTGGCCAACGTGGCGAAACCCCATCTCTACTAAAAATACAAAAATTAGCCAGATGTGATGGTGTGCACCTATAATCCCAGATACTTGGGAGGCTGAGGCACGAGAATTGCTTGAGCCCAGGATGCAGAGGTTGCAGTGAGCCGAGACTATGCCATTGCACTCCAACCCAGGTGACAGAGCAACACCCTGTCTCAAAAATAAATAAATAAATAAATAAAATGAAATAAAATAAATGAAGATCTGTGAACTGACTTACAGACAATTTAGAAAAATCTTCTTTAGTGTGCTACAAGAAAACAGAGATAGACAATTTAATACAATTAAGGAAACAATTTGTGAACAAAATGAGAAATTCAGCAAAAAATAGAAAACTGAATTTTTTAGAAATCACACAGAAATACGAAAGTTGAAGAATACAATGACTGAATTAAAAAAAATTTAATAGACAGATTTACAAGAAAACTCAATGAAGCAGAAGAAATTATTGTTAAAGTTGAAAAGAGGTTATTTAAAATTACCCTGTCAGAGGAGCTAAAAGAAGAAAAGAATGAAAGGGAGTGAATAAGGCCTATGTATGGGACATTTTAAGCAAAATAATGTGTGCATTATGAAAATCTCAAATGAGTAACAGAAAGGGACACATAATCTATATAAAGAAATAGTAGCCAAAAACTCAAATTTGGGGAGAGAAATGTACATCTAAATGTATGAGGTTTAAATAATCTCAAATAACTGTCCCTGTTCACTGATGATATGATCCAATATCCAGAAAACCCCATCTCAACCCAAAACCTTCTTAAACTGATAAGCAACTTCAGCAAAGACTCAGGATAAAATATCAATGTGCAACAATCACAAGCATTCCTATACATCAATATTACTGATTTTTATCTATAATAAAAGCAACGAGCAAAATCACGAATAAACTGCCTTTCACAGTGGCTACAAAGAGGAACAAATACGTAGGAATAAAGCTAACAAGGAAAATGAAGGACCTCTTCAAGAAGAACTATAAACCACTGCTCAAGGAAATGTGAGAGGACACAAACTAATGGAAAAACATTCCATGCTTGTGGATATCAAGAATCAATATTGTGAAAATGGCCATACTGCAAAAAGTAATTCATAGATTCAGTGCTATTTCCATTAAACTATCATTGACGTTCTTCAGAGAATTAGAAAAACATATTTTAAAATTCATATGGAACCAAAGACGGGCCCATATAGCCAAGACAGTCCTAAGCAAGAAGAACAAACCTGAAGGCATTTCACTACCTGACTTCAAACTATACTACAAGGCTATGGTAACCCAAACAGCATGGTACTGGTATAAAAACAGAGGCATAGACCAATGGAACAGAATAGAAGTCTCAGAAATAAGACTGCACATCTACAACTATCTGATCTTCAACAAACCTGACAAAAGCAAGCAATGAGGAAAGGATTCTCTATTTAATAAGTAGCGCTGGGAAAGCTGGATAGCCATATGCAGAAAATTGAAACTGGACAGCTTCGTTATACCTCATACAAAAATTAATTCAAGATGGATTAAAGACTTAAATGTAAAACCCAAAACTATAAAAATCCTGGAAGAAAATCTAGGCAATACCATTCAGGACATAGGCACAGGCAAATATTTCATGATGAAAAGTGTCAAAAGCGATTGCAACAAAAGCCAAAATTGACAAATGGGATCTAATTAAAGAGCTTCTGCACAACAAAAGAAACTATCATCTGCTGGATATGGTGGCTCACGCCTGTAATCCCAGCATGTTGGAAGGCCGAGTTGGGTGGATCACTTGAGGTCAGGAGTTTGAGTCCAGTCTGGCCAAAATGGTGAAACCCCATCTCTACTAAAAACACAAAAATTAGCCTGGAGTTGGTTACATGCACCTGTAATCTCAGCTACTTAGCAGTCTGAGGCAGGAGAATTACTTGAACCTGGGAGGCAGAGGTGCAGTGAGCCAAGATCACACCACTCTGCACTCCAGCTTGGACAACAGGGCAAGACTCCATCTCGAAAAAGAAAAAAAAGAAAATAAACTATCATCAGAGTGAACAGGCAACCTACAGAATGGGAGAAAATTTTTGCAATCCATCTGACAGAGGTCTAGTATCTAGAATCTACAAGGAACTTAAATAAATCTACAAGAGAAAAACAAACATCCCCATTAAAAAGTGGGCAAAGGACATGAACAGACACTTCTCAAAAGAATACATTTATGTGGCCAACAAACACACTGAAAAAAAACTCGACATCACTGATTATTAAATAAATGCAAATCAGGCCAGGCGTGGTGGCTCACACCTGTAATCCTGGCATTTTCGGAGGCCAAGGTGGGTGGATCACAAGGTCAGGAGATCAAGACCATCCTGGCTAACATAGTGAAGCCCCAACTCTACTAAAAATACAAAAAATTAGCAGGGCGTGGTGACGGGCACCTGTAGTCCCAGCTACTCGGGAGGCTGAGGCAGGAGAATGGCGTGAACCCAGGAGGAGGAGTTGCAGTGACCCGAGATAGCGCCACTGCACTCCAGCCTGGGTGATAGAGCAAGACTCCATCTCAGAAAAAAAAAAAAAAAGCAAATGAAAACCACAGTGGGATGCCATCGCACACCAGTCAGAATAGTGATTATTCAAAAGTCAAGAAATAACAGATGCTGGTGAGGCTGTGGAGAAATAGAAACACTTTTAGACGGTTGGTAGAAACATAAATTTGATCAACCATTGTGAAAGACAGTGTGGAAATTACTCAAAGACCTAGAGCCAGAAATACTATTTGACCCGGCAATCACGTTACTGGGCATATACCCAAAGGAATATAAATCATTCTGTTATAAAGATACATGCCCGCATATGTTCATTGCAGCATTATTTACATTGGCAAAGACATGAAATTAACCCAAATGCCCATCAATAATAGACTGGATAAAGAAAATGTGATACATATACACCATGGAATGCTATATAGCCATTGAAAGGTACAAGATCATATCCTTTGCAGGGACAAGAATGGAGCTGGGAGCCATTATCCTCAGCAAACTAACAGAAAACCAAATACTGCATGCTCTCATTTATAAGTGAGACTTGAACAATGAGAACACATGGACACAGAGAGGGGAATATCACACATTGGGCCCTGTCAGGGAAGCAGAGGGAGGAAGAACATCAGACTAAATGGCTAATGCATGCAGGGCTTAATATATAGGCAATGGGTTGATAGGTGCAGCAAACAACCATGGCATATGTTTACCTATGTTAGAAACCTGCACATCCTGCACATGTATCTCAAAACTTAAAATTGAATGAATGAATAAATAAATAAATAAATAATAAATAATCAAATAGAAGATTTCCAAGTAATTTGAACCTGAAAAATGTCTCAACCAAGACAATGTCAAGAGGCTTATTCCTGATTTTTATTCTACAAATTTCATGGAGCAGAACTTACATTAATTCTTTACTCCATTTGGAGGTAAGTTTTGTGAAGGATTTAAGATAGGATACAATTTCAATTCTTTGGTTTGTTTGTTTGTTTCTGGATATCCAGTTTTCCCAACACCACTTATTGAAGAGACTATATTTTTCTCATTGTGTATTCTCAGCACCTTCTTTAAATATTAGTTGAGTATATATGCAAATATTTTTTATGCCAGTACCATAGTGTTTGATTTTGATAGCTTTGTATGTATTTGGAAATCAGGTAATGTGATGCTCCCAGCTTTGCTCTTTCTCAAGATGGCTTTGGCTATTGGAAGTCTTTTGTGTTTCCATACAAATTTTTAGGATTCTTTTTCTGTTTCTGTAAAAAATGCCATTGTAACTTTTATAGGAATTGTACTGCATCTACTGAAGACTTTGGGTGATTCAGGCATTTTAGCAATATTAATTCTTCTAGTCCATAAAGAGATATCTTTCAATTTATTTGTTTCTTCTTCCATTTATTTTATTAATATTGTTTAGATTTCACTTACAACTTTTATATCTTTCACTAAATTTATTCCTAAGTATTTTATTATTTTTGATGCTATTATAAATAGTAATCTTCTATTAATTCCTTTTTCAAATAGTTAATTGTTACCGTATAGAAATGAAACGTATTTTATGTCTTGCAGCTTTACTAAATTTGTTCGTTTTAACAGATTTTTACATGTATTCTTTAGAATGCATTAAAATATGTAAGATTATATCATCTGCAAACAGAAGCAATTTTGCTTCTTTCTTTGCAATATGGAGTCCTTTAACTTTTTTCTTTTTTTCTTTTTTTTTTTTTTTGCTTGCCTAATTGTTTTGGCTAGGATTTCCAGTATTGTGTAGATTATAAGGGTGAGAGTTAGAGTCCTTGCTTTGTTCTGGATTTTACAGGCAAAGTGTTCAGTTTTTCACTACTGTACATGGAAAGAAATATTTGCAAATCACATATCTAATAAACTCTTAATATCCCAAATATATAAACAACTCATCCAACTCAATTGCAGAAAAACAGGTGATCCAGTTAAAAGAAGAGCAAACTACCTGCATAGGCATTTTTTTTCTAAAAAACACCTACAAATAGCCAACAGGTACAAGATTTCCTTATTATTGTGACTTATCAAGGAATTGTGAATTAAAACAACACTGAATTATTACTTCACACCTATGTGCATGCAAATTCTTAAAAAGTCAAGAGATAAATGTTAGTGAGGATGTGAAGAAAAAGGAACCCTTGTGCACTGTTGGTGGAAATATAATTTGATGCAGTTATTATAGAAAACAGTATGATGATTTCTTAGAAAATTAAAAAAATAGAACTACCATATGATCTACCAATTCAGCTTGTAAGTATATATCTAAAGGAAATAAATAACAATTTTGAAGAGATATCTGCACTCTCATGTGGATTACAGCATTGTTCAGTATAGCCAAGACATGAAAACAGCTTAGGTGTCTGTCAATGGATGAGTGGATACAGAAAATAAAATGTATTTAATGTATATGTATGTGTGTGTATTTATACACATATATATACATATATATGCACACATGTGTGTGATTATTCAGTTAAGAAAAGTAAATCCAGCCATTTGCAACAAACATGAATAAGTATGGAGATTCACTGAGCACATTATTCTAAGTGAAATTAGTTAGAGAAATAAAAATGCTACATGATCTCACTTATATGTAGACTCTAAAAAAGTCTAACTCGTAGAAACAGAGTAGAATGTTTCTCACCAGAGGCTTGTGGTTGGGAAGAACAGTTATATTTTGGTCAAAGGATATAAATTTTCACTTATAAGATGAATAATGTCTGAGAATCTAATATATGCCATGATAACTATAGTTAAGAATACTGAATCACATACTTAAAAGTTGCTAACATGTTAGACTTCTAAATGTTCTCATCACAAAGAAATGATAATTATGTGAAGTTATGGATGTGTTTACTAACTTAATTGTGGTAATCATTTTACACTATGTAGTAATATAAAAATCATCATGGTGTATACCATAAACTTACAACATTTTATTTGTAAATGATACCTCAATAAAGCTGGGGGGAAAATAAGAAATTCCACAAATAGAGGAAAGGAGAAAAAAAAGAGAAAGAAATGCCACAAACAGTTAATACCCGTGAAATTCATAACATGTATAATACCCATAAAATTACCTCATGCTCTATTATCAGGTGCAGTCCACCTGAATGAAAGATGATTGGTCAATGAAAAATTTGGTTACAGTACTAAGAGTAAGGGAAAACAATTCCCTACATGATTAAGTGTTGTCGTATATTATTTGGCAAAAAATTTAAATTGGTGGCTAGAATGTCTTGCCATTTCTCCCATGGGCATTATATACAGGCTTCCCAATGACAGATAAATTTGGAGGTGCTGTCTTTCACCTATTATACCAAATAAAACACAGAAAGAGTTTTGATTTCCTATCAGCACAAACCTTGGATTGGTGAGTTTTGAATTCCTAGTGCCCAAAGTAGGTTTAATGTCATCATAGAACATAATCATGGTGTTTTGAATTTAAAGTCAATGTTTACTCTTTTCTATTTTACATTCTTCATATTATTACACTCAGTCAAAGAAATGGGACACTGTACTGGCCAGTGTTGTGTATCTTAAATACCATGAAAAATTGAGAATTTGCTATACTGGAAAAGAGAAAGGCTCATGTCTTGGAGACTGGAGATTCACTGAGTTTCTTCCTTGTGTTTCCTTTTTCAATAACCATGGTCACTGGAAAATGGCAACAACCCAAAAGAGATAGGATCAGTAAGTGTTTGGGTCCTATATGGATAAAGGTTTGATTCACCTCATTTACAAACATCTCTGGGCACTGGTTGAATACAAGTAGAACACAGACTGGTTGCTATTACTCTCACTTTTGGCTCCATTGGCAGCTCCAGAAGAGAGGACTGTAGTTGCTATGCTTTAGGTGATGTAATTACTTCCCTTTTTCCTTTGGTGCCTTTTCTGCTTTTTCTGATCTGTGTTATTAAAGGTTCAACTGGATGTGTTATACATATATACAGTATAAAGTATATGCATGCACATTTGTTTTGGAGATTCAGCTAGTAAGCCTTTAAAAGGAAATGACTCCACTTACCTCCAGAGCATGCCCATTATATAGGCAACTAATCTTGGCTTTATTTTATTTCATTTGTTTTGAATCCAAATGATATGCTCTCTACAGCATCTTGTTTTAAATTTCATCTTTTATATATTTTCTAAGTAACCTTACATTGAGAAGGAGGTGGCAGAGATTTCAATATAACTTTAATACAATGGTCTATGGATATGACTTATTCTTAGTCTAATTTCTTTTATAGCTACAGTTTGTTCCGTCCGTTCTGATATTTTATCAAATAGCCCCTTTTAAGTCATGGATTTTAAATACTATAGTACTGTCAAAATTGGACCTCAGACATGAAAATAAAAATATCATTTATGAGAGTTTTCTAGCCAATCTAGAAATGTCACTCACATTTCCATGTGCAATAATTTCAGATTTGGGAAATACCTCTGAGTATGGCTCATGCCTTTATCTTTAATTGAATTTGAAAAGTTGTTAACTGACACAATTCCTGATTTCAACTTTTTCTTAGTTTAATTGTCCCAATTTTGCCATGGCTTTGGTGGATCATTTCTCCACAACCGTATTAACTTGGTTTGTGCCTATTGTTCTGACAATCCTGAACAACTACTTACATGAAAACTAATTGTGAGAATGAAGAAGTCTTGCAATGCATTCAAAGACATTACCACATTTTGTTAGGTTTGTATCTCTTCTTCATAAGACATTTTAATCACCTTATACTAATAATTTTCTGAGTAAATGAACTCATATATAAGCCTTTCCCTAATCTGTTATTTTCTGCATCAGTATTTAAGTAGTATATTATTGATCAATTTGTAAATAGAACCCTCATTTGATATCATATTATAGGGAAGCTACTAATATTTCAGATCCTATATTTCTATACTGGATGATACTACTTAATGTCTCATTACTCTTACATTTTAAAAATTATTTTGTATTTTATTTGACTATTTTGATTCTGCCATTTTAAGGAGTATTATTGTTTAAATCATCAACTGAAGTCCAAGCTTTCTTTAGATTTCTTTGATTTTAACCTACTATACTCATTCTCTTCCAAGATCCCATTTAAGTGCACTGAATTATATTTAGTGTTATGTCTTTTTAAGCTTCTCTTGGCTATAAGACTTTCTCATATGGGCCTTATTTTTGATACTTTGTAAGTTTAGTGTATTACTAATCAGGTATTGTATCAAATGCCTATCAATTAAAAATTTTCTGATTTTTTTTTATGTTTACAAGAGGGTAGTGAATTAGGGGAAGGAGATATATTTAAGTTATGAAAATTGTGGGCCTAGACTCTATATTATTATCACTTAATGTCTGCAGGATCAGAAGTGATGACCACTCTCTTATTTTGGTTATTAGTAATTTGTTTCTTCTCTTTTTCTTGTATTGCCAAGCTAGAGATTTAATACTTTCAATGATATATTCAAAGAACCTTTTTTGTTTCATTTATGTGTTAATTTCTTGTTTTCAATCCCATTGATTTCTGATCATTTTTTATTTTTATTGTAAATTAAAAATTTATAGTTGAATATACTAATGGAATAAAAAGCAATGTCATTATTAATGAATATAATGTGGAATTCTTAAGTTAAGCTAATTAGCAAATCCATCACTTCAATTATTTATTTTTTTTTTTTGTGGTAAGTACATTTGAAATTTACTCAGTGATTTAGAAATGTACAAAACACTTGTTCCTTGGTATCTGAAGGGGATTGGCTCTAGGATCCCTGACAGATACCAAAATCTATGGATGCCTAAATTCCTTGTATAAAAAGGTATAGTATTTGCATATAAGTTATGTAAATCCTTCCATATGCTTTAAATTATTTTAAGATTATTTACAATATCTAATACAATGTAAATGCTATGCAAATAGTTGTTACACTATATTTTAACGTTTCTATTGTTTGTTATTGGTGTCCTCTTATATTTTGTTGCTTTTTTCACCAAAATACATTTGATCCATGATTGGCTGATTCCATAAATGGAGCTCACAGATACAGAGGACCAACTACATTCATCACCCTGTGCAATAGATCTCAAAAAAATAAAAATAAAAATAAAAAAACACCCTATTCTTCTCATCTAAATGAGGCCTTATCTCCTTTAATCATCATCTTCCCATTTTCCCCGCCCCTCAGCCTCTTGTAAGCACTATTCTACTCTCTGCTGCTATAAATTAAATCACTGTAGATTTCATTAAGTGAGAACATGTAGGATTTGTCTTTCTGTGCCTGGATTACTTCACTTAGAATAATGGTTACCAGTTCCATTCATGTTATCACAAGTGACAGAAATATATTCTATTTTAAGGTCAAATAAAATTTCATTGTGTACAAATACCATATTTTCTGTGTTCATTCTTCTGTTCATGGACACTTAGGTTGACTCCATAACGTTTCTATTGCCAATAGTGCTGCAATGAACATGGGAGTGCAGACATATCTTTGACACAGTGATTTCAAATCTTTGGAGTCATTGCCCAGAAGTAGGAGTGCTGGATCATATCATAATTCATTTTCAGTTTTTTGATGAACTTCCATACAGTTTTTTATAATGGCTGCACTAATTTGCATTTCCACCAATAATTTACAACAGTTTCCTTTTCATCACATCTTACCAACACTTGTTATTGTTCATCCTTTTGATAATAGCCATTCTGAAAGTTGTCAGATGGTATCTCATCAGGAATAGCATAATTAATTTGCATTTCTTTAATGATTAATAATATTGAGCCTTCTTCATATATCTCTTGACATCTGAATGTCTTCTTTTGAGTAATATCTATTTTGTCCACTTTCCTTGACAATTTTTAATATGATTATTTGTTTTCTTTTTATTGAGTAGTTTGATAATCTTATATGTTTTGGATATTGACCTCTTATCAGATCTATAGCTTACAAATATTTTCTCCCAATCCATAGGTTGTTTCTTGAATTAGTTGTTTTATTTGTTGTGCAAAAGCTTTTTATTTTGTTTTAATCCCATTTGTCTATTTTTGCTTTGTTTGCCAGTGTTTTGGAGTCAAATCCAGAAAATCATTGCCTAGACCACAGTTGTGCAGTTTCCCCCTAAGTTTTTCTCTAGTAGTTTTGCCATTTCACATCTTTTTAAAAGTCTTTATAATCCATTTTGAATTGATTTTTGTGTATGGTTTGAGATAAGGGTTCAATTTTATTTTTCTGTGTGTGAATATCCAGTTTTCTCAAAATCATTTATTGAAGATATTGCCCTTTTTTGTGTGTATTCTTGGTACCTTTGTTTAAAGTCAGATGACTATGTTCAGTTTATTTCTAAGCTTTCTATTTTGCTCCATTAGTCAGTATGTCTACTTTTATGCCAGTACATTGCTGTTTTAATTAATATTACTTTGTGTTATAGTTTGAAATCAAGTAGTATGATACTTCCAGCTTTATTCTTTTTACTCATGATTGCGTTGACTATTTTAGCTTATTTTGTTGTTCCACATGAATTGTAGGATTTTTTTCTATTTTTACGAAAAATGACATTGGAATTTTGATAGTGACTGCATTGAATATGTAGATCACTTTGGGTAATATGGACATTTTAACGTTAACTCTTCCAGTATAGACACAAGATATCTTTCCATTGTTTTCTTCAATTTATTTCACTAACTTTCTATAGTTTTCAGTGTGCATGTTTTTCATTTACTTGGTTAAATTTATTTCTAAGTATTTTAGTTTTTATAGCTATCATAAATAGGATGGCTCTTTTGATATCTTTTTCAGAAAACCTGTTATATAGAAATTCTGATTTTTACATGTTAATTTTATATTATCCTGTAACTTTAATGTATTTACTTCTAACAATTTTTTTTTATATGGATGGAATCTTTGGAGGTTTTCTATATATAAAATCTCATCATTGGCAAACAGTAAGAATTTCACTTCTTTCTTCCATTTTTAGATGCCTTTATTTCTTTTTCTTTTTCTTTCTTTCTTTTTTTTCTTTTTTTTTTTTTTTGGAAACGGGGTCTCGCTCTAACCCAGGCTGGAGTGCAGTGGCAGGATCTCAGCTCGCTGCAAACTCCGCCTGCCAGATTCACTCCATTCTCATAGCTCAGCCTCCCAAGTAGCTGGGACTACAGGCGCCCTCCACAACACCTGGCTATTTATTTATTTATTTATTTATTTATTTATTTATTTATAGTAGACACAGGGTTTCACCATGTTAGCCATTTAGGATGGTCTCGATCTCCTGACCTCGTGATCCGTCCACCTCGACTTCCCAAAGCGCTGGGATTACAGGCGTGAGCCACCGCGCCGAGCCTAGGTGCCTTTATTTCTTTCTGTTGCCTAATTGCTGTGGTAAGGACTTCCAATACTATGTTGAATGGAAGTGATAAGAGTGGACATGCTTGCCTTTTTCTGGATGTTAGTGGAAAGGATTTCAACTTTTTACTGTTGAGTATAATGGTAGCTGTGAGTTTCTCAAATATGACCTTTATTGTGTTGAGGTACATTTCGTCTATATCTAATGTGTTGAGATTTTATTATAAAATGATGTTGAATTTTGTCAAAATCATTTTTCTGCATCAAATTACATGATCATGTGTTTTTGTCCTTCACTATGTTAATATATGTGTCACATCTATTAATTTGCCTGTGTTGAACCATTCTTGCAGGAATGAATCACACTAGATCATGGTGAATAACTCTTTTAATGTGTTGTTGAATTCAGTGTACTAGTATACTGTTAAGAAGTTTTGGGCGGAGCAAGATGGCTGAATAGGAACAGCTCCAGTCTCCAACTCCCAGCGCGAGCGACACAGAAGACTGGTGATTTCTGCATTTTCAACTGAGGTACTGGGTTCATCTCACTGGGGAGTGCCAGACGATCGGTGCTGGTCAGCTGCTGCAGCCCGACCAGCGAGAGCTGAAGCAGGGCGAGGCATTGCCTCACCTGGGAAGTGCAAGGGGGAAGGGAATCCCTTTTCCTAGCCAGGGGAACTGAGACACAAAACACCTGGAAAATCGGGTAACTCCCACCCCAATACTGCACTTTAAGCAAACAGGCACACCAGGAGATCATATCCCACACCTGGCCGGGAGGGTCCCACACCCACGGAGCCTCCCTCATTGCTAGCACAGCAGTCTGTGATCTCCTGGCAAGGCAGCAGCCAGGCTGGGGGAGGGGCGCCCGCCATTGCTGAGGCTTAAGTAGGTAAACAAAGCTGCTGGGAAGCTCGAACTGGGTGGAGCTCACAGCAGCTCAAGGAAACCTGCCTGTCTCTGTAGACTCCACCTCTGGGGACAGGGCAATAGCAAACACAGCCGAAACCTCTGCAGACGCAAACGACTCTGTCTGACAGCTTTGAAGAGAGCAGTGGATCTCCCAACACGGAGGTTGAGATCTGAGAAGGGACAGACTCCCTGCTCAAGTGGGTCCCTGAACCCTGAGTAGCCAAACTGGGAGACATCCCCCACTAGGGGCAGTCTGACACCCCACACCTCACAGGGTGGAGTACACCCCTGAGAGGAAGCTTCCAAAGCAAGAATCAGACAGGTACACTCGCTGTTCAGAAATATTCTATCTTCTGCTGCCTCTGCTGCTGATACCCAGGCAAACAGGGTCTGGAGTGGACCTCAAGCAATCTCCAACAGACCTACAGCTGAGGGTCCTGACTGTTAGAAGGAAAACTATCAAACAGGAAGGACACCTACACGAAAAACCCATCAGTACATCACCATCATCAAAGACCAGAGGCAGATAAAACCACAAAGATGGGGAAAAAGCAGGGCAGAAAAGCTGGAAATTCAAAAAATAAGAGTGCATCTCCCCCGGCAAAGGAGCGCAGCTCATCGCCAGCAACGGATCAAAGCTGGACGGAGAATGACTTTGACGAGATGAGAGAAGAAGGCTTCAGTCCATCAAATTTCTCAGAGCTAAAGGAGGAATTAAGTACCCAGCACAAAGAAACTAAAAATCTTGAAAAAAAAGTGGAAGAATTGATGGCTAGAGTAAGTAATGCAGAGAAGGTCCTAAACGAAATGAAAGAGATGAAAACCATGACACGAGAAATACGTGACAAATGCACAAGCTTAAGTAACCGACTCGATCAACTGGAAGAAAGAGTATCAGCGATTGAGGATCAAATGAATGAAATGAAGCGAGAAGAGAAACCAAAAGAAAAAAGAAGAAAAAGAAATGAACAAAGCCTGCAAGAAGTATGGGATTATGTAAAAAGACCAAATCTACGTCTGATTGGGGTGCCTGAAAGTGAGGGGGAAAATGGAACCAAGTTGGAAAACACTCTTCAGGATATCATCCAGGAGAACTTCCCCAACCTAGTAGGGCAGGCCAACATTCAAATCCAGGAAATACAGAGAACGCCACAAAGATACTCCTCGAGCAGAGCAACTCCAAGACACATAATTGCCAGATTCACCAAAGTTGAAATGAAGGAAAAAATCTTAAGGGCAGCCAGACAGAAAGGTCGGGTTACCCACAAAGGGAAGCCCATCAGACTAACAGCAGATCTCTCGGCAGAAACTCTCCAAGCCAGAAGAGAGTGGGGGCCAATATTCAACATTCTTAAAGAAAAGAATATTAAACCCAGAATTTCATATCCAGACAAACTAAGTTTCATAAGTGAAGGAGAAATAAAATCCTTTACAGATAAGCAAATGCTTAGAGATTTTGTCACCACTAGGCCTTCCTTACAAGAGACCCTGAAGGAAGCACTAAACATGGAAAGGAACAACCGGTACCAGCCATTGCAAAAACATGCCAAAATGTAAAGACCATCGAGGCTAGGAAGAAACTGCATCAACTAACGAGCAAAATAACCAGTTAATATCATAATGGCAGGATCAAGTTCACACATAACAATCTTAACCTTAAATGTAAATGGACTAAATGCTCCAATTAAAAGACACAGACTGGCAAACTGGATAAAGAGTCAAGACCCATCAGTCTGCTGTATTCAGGAGACCCATCTCACACGCAGAGACATACATAGGCTCAAAATAAAGGGATGGAGGAAGATTTACCAAGCAAATGGAGAACAAAAAAAAGCGGGGGTTGCAATACTAGTCTCTGATAAAACAGACTTTAAACCATCAAAGATCAAAAGAGACAAAGAAGGCCATTACATAATGGTAAAGGGATCAATTCAACAGGAAGAGCTAACTATCCTAAATATATATGCACCCAATATAGGAGCACCCAGATTCATAAAGCAAGTCCTTAGAGACTTACAAAGAGACTTAGACTCGCATACAATAATAATGGGAGACTTCAACACTCCACTGTCAACATTAGACAGATCAATGAGACAGAAAGTTAACAAGGATATCCAGGAATTGAACTCATCTCTGCAGCAAGCAGACCTAATAGACATCTATAGAACTCTCCACCCCAAATCAACAGAATATACATTCTTCTCAGCACCACATCGTACTTACTGCAAAATCGACCACATAATTGGAAGTAAAGCACTCCTCAGCAAATGTACAAGAACAGAAATTATAACAAACTGTCTCTCAGACCACAGCGCAATCAAACTAGAACTCAGGACGAAGAAACTCAATCAAAACCGCTCAACTACATGGAAACTGAACAACCTGCTCCTGAATGACTACTGGGTACATAACGAAATGAAGGCAGAAATAAAGATGTTCTTTGAAACCAATGAGAACAAAGATACAACATACCAGAATCTCTGGGACACATTTAAAGCAGTGTGTAGAGGGAAATTTATAGCACTAAATGCCCACAAGAGAAAGCAGGAAAGATCTAAAATTGACACTCTAACATCACAATTAAAGAACTAGAGAAGCAAGAGCAAACACATTCGAAAGCTAGCAGAAGGCTAGAAATAACTAAGATCAGAGCAGAACTGAAGGAGATAGAGACACAAAAAACCCTCCAAAAAATCAATGAATCCAGGAGTTGGTTTTTTGAAAAGATCAACAAAATTGACAGACCACTAGCAAGACTAATAAAGAAGAAAAGAGAGAAGAATCAAATCGACGCAATTAAAAATGATAAAGGGGATATCACCACCGACCCCACAGAAATACAAACTACCATCAGAGAATACTATAAACACCTCTACGCAAATGAACTGGAAAATCTAGAAGAAATGGATAATTTCCTGGACACTTACACTCTTCCAAGACTAAACCAGGAAGAAGTTGAATCCCTGAATAGACCAATAGCAGGCTCTGAAATTGAGGCAATAATTAATAGCCTACCAACCAAAAAAAGTCCAGGACCAGATGGATTCACAGCTGAATTCTACCAGAGGTACAAGGAGGAGTTGGTACCATTCCTTCTGAAACTATTCCAATCAATAGAAAAAGAGGGAATCCTCCCTGACTCATTTTATGAGGCCAACATCATCCTGATACCAAAGCGTGGCAGAGACACAACAAAAAAAGAGAATTTTAGACCAATATCCCTGATGAACATCGATGCAAAAATCCTCAATAAAATACTGGCAAACCGGATTCAGCAACACATCAAAAAGCTTATACACCATGATCAACTGGGCTTCATCCCAGGGATGCAAGGCTGGTTCAACATTCGCAAATCAATAAACATAATCCAGCATATAAACAGAACCAAAGACAAGAACCACATGATTATCTCAATAGATGCAGAAAAGGCTTTTGACAAAATTCAACAGCCCTTCATGCTAAAAACGCTCAATAAATTCGGTATTGATGGAACGTACCTCCAAATAATAACAGCTATTTATGACAAACCCACAGCCAATATCATACTGAATGGGCAAAAACTGGAAAAATTCCCTTTGAAAACTGGCACAAGACAGGGATGCCCTCTCTCACCACTCTTATTCAACATAGTGTTGGAAGTTCTGGCTAGGGCAATTAGACAAGAAAAAGAAATCAAGGGTATTCAGTTAGGAAAAGAAGAAGTCAAACTGTCCCTGTTTGCAGATGACATGATTGTATATTTAGAAAACCCCATTGTCTCAGCCCAAAATCTCCTTAAGCTGATAAGCAACTTCAGCAAAGTCTCAGGATACAAAATTAATGTGCAAAAATCACAAGCATTCTTATACACCAGTAACAGACAAACACAGAGCCAAATCAGGAATGAACTTCCATTCACAATTGCTTCAAAGAGAAGAAAATACCTAGGAATCCAACTGACAAGGGATGTAAAGGACCTCTTCAAGGAGAACTACAAACCACTGCTCAGTGAAATCAAAGAGGACACAAACAAATGGAAGAACATACCATGCTCATGGATAGGAAGAATCAATATCGTGAAAATGGCCATACTGCCCAAGGTAATTTATAGATTCAATGCCATCCCCATCAAGCTACCAATGAGTTTCTTCACAGAATTGGAAAAAAACTGCTTTAAAGTTCATATGGAATCAAAAAAGAGCCCGCATCTCCAAGACAATCCTAAGTCAAAAGAACAAAGCTGGAGGCATCACGCTACCTGACTTCAAACTATACTACAAGGCTACAGTAACCAAAACAGCATGGTACTGGTACCAAAACAGAGATCTAGACCAATGGAACAGAACAGAGTCCTCAGAAATAATACCACACATCTACAGCCATCTGATCTTTGAGAAACCTGAGAGAAACAAGAAATGGGGAAAGGATTCCCTATTTAATAAATGGTGCTGGGAAAATTGGCTAGCCATAAGTAGAAAGCTGAAACTGGATCCTTTCCTTACTCCTTATACGAAAATTAATTCAAGATGGATTAGAGACTTAAATGTTAGACCTAATACCATAAAAATCCTAGAGGAAAACCTAGGTAATACCATTCAGGACATAGGCATGGGCAAAGACTTCATGTCTAAAACACCAAAAGCAACGGCAGCAAAAGCCAAAATTGACAAATGGGATCTCATTAAACTAAAGAGCTTCTGCACAGCAAAAGAAACTACCATCAGAGTGAACAGGCAACCTACAGAATGGGAGAAAATTTTTGCAATCTACTCATCTGACAAAGGGCTAATATCCAGAACCTACAAAGAACTCAAACAAATTTACAAGAAAAAAACAAACAACCCCATCAAAAAGTGGGCAAAGGATATGAACAGACATTTCTCAAAAGAAGACATTCATACAGCCAACAGACACATGAAAAAATGCTCATCATCACTGGCCATCAGAGAAATGCAAATCAAAACCACAATGAGATACCATCTCACACCAGTTAGAATGGCGATCATTAAAAAGTCAGGAAACAACAGGTGCTGGAGAGGATGTGGAGAAATAGGAACGCTTTTACACTGTTGGTGGGATTGTAAACTAGTTCAACCATTATGGAAAACAGTATGGCGATTCCTCAAGGATCTAGAACTAGAAGTACCATATGACCCAGCCATCCCATTACTGGGTATATACCCAAAGGATTATAAATTATGCTGCTATAAAGACACATGCACACGTATGTTTATTGCGGCACTATTCACAATAGCAAAGACTTGGAATCAACCCAAATGTCCATCAGTGACAGATTGGATTAAGAAAATGTGGCACATATACACCATGGAATACTATGCAGACATCAAAAAGGATGAGTTTGTGTCCTTTGTAGGGACATGGATGCAGCTGGAAACCATCATTCTAAGCAAACTATCACAAGAACAGAAAACCAAACACCGCATGTTCTCACTCATAGGTGGGAACTGAACAATGAGATCACTTGGACTCAGGAAGGGGAACATCACACACCAGGGCCTATCATGTTGAGGGGGGAGGGGGGAGGGATTGCATTGGGAGTTATACCTGATGTAAATGACGAGTTGATGGGTGCAGCACACCAACATGGCACAAGTATACATATGGAACAAACCTGCACGTTATGCACATGTACCCTACAACTTAAAATGTAATAATAATAAATAAATTTAAAAAATAAAAAATAAAAAGAAGTTTTTCATCTATGTTCTTCAAAGATATTGTTCTGCATTTTTTCTTTATTGTATTGTCCTTGCCTGGCTTTGGTATCAGGATAATGCTTGTCTCTTCAAAAGAGTTTGAAAGTGTTCCCTCCTCTAGCCTGGCCAACATGGTGAAACCCCATCTCTACTAAAAATAAAAAAATTAGCCAAGCGTGGTGGCTGGCATCTGTAAACTCAGCTACTTAGGAGGCTGAGGCAAGAGAATCGCTTGAACCCGGAAGGCAGAGGTTGCAGTGAGCCGATATCGCGCCATTGCACTCCAGCCTAGGTGACAGGAGCAAGGCTCCATCTAAAGAGAGAGAGAGAGAGAGAGAGAGAGAGAGAGAAAGTATTCCCTCCTTTTTAATCTGTTGGCAGAATTTGTGAAGGACTGTTATTCTGTAAACGTTTGGCAGAATTCAATTGTGAGGTCATCAGATCTTAGGCTTTTTTTTTTTTTTTTTTTTTTTTTCTTTTGAGACAGAGTCTTGCTCTGTTTTCCAAGCTGCATTGCAGTAGCGCGATCTCAGCTCATGGCAAGCTCCCTCTCCTGGGTTCATGCCTTACTCCCGCCTCAGCCTCCCAAGTAGCTGGGACTACTGGCACCTGCCACCGCGCTCGGCTGATTTTTTTTGTATTTTTAGTAGAGATGGGGTTTCACTGTGTTAGCCAGGATGGTCTCGAACTCCTGACCTCGTGATCTGCCTGCCTCGGCCTCCCAAAGTGCTGGGATTACAGGCATGAGCCACCGTGCTCGGCCCTTAGGCTTATTTCTGATGAGACATTTTATTACTGACTTAATCTCTTTGCTCATTATTGGTGTATTCATATTTTATCCATTTATTCCAGGTTATCCAATGTGTTGGCATATAATTGTTCATAATAAGTACTCATCTTTTTTTGTTTCTTCTTTTTTTTTTTTTTTTTTCTTTGAGACGGAGTCTCGCACTGTCGCCCAGGCTGGAGTGCAGCCGTGGTGCAGTCTTGGCTCACTGCAAGCTCTGCCTCCCGGGTTCACGCCATTCTCCTGCCTCAGCCTCCCAGTAGTTGGGATTACAGGCGCCCACCACCCCGCCCGGCTAATTTTTTTTTTTTTTTTTTTTGTATTTTTAGTAGAGACAGGGTTTCACCATGTTAGCAGGATGGTCTCGATCCCCTGACCTTGTGATCTGCCCGCCTCAGCCTCCCAAAGTGCTGGAATCATAGGAGTGAGCCACTGTGCCCAGTCACTCATTATCTTTTGTATTTCTTGTATCAGTTATATGTCTTCTTTCATTCCTGATTCTATTTATTTGTCTTCTCTCATTTTTCTTAGTCTAGCTAAGTTTGCCAATTTTATCTTTTCAAAAAACAAAAACAAAAACAAAAAACCTTGTAATTTTGTTGTTCTTTTAACAGTCTATATTTCATTTAGTTATGCTCTGAACTCCATTATTTATTTCCTTCTCCTAAAGCTGCGATTCGTTTGTTCTTTTAAAAAAAAAAAATCTTAAAACATAGCTTTGTTAATTTAAGAGCTTCTTGTTTGATTTAGGCTTTTACAGCTATAAACTTACCTTTTTGAGCTGCTTTTGTAGAAGGCAATACTTTGGCATAATAAGTTTGGTACGCTATGTATCTATTTTTGTTTCTTTCAAGATATTATACAACTTTTAATTTTTCATTGAATCATTGGTTGTCACAAACGTGTTTAATTTACATATATTTCTGAATTTTCTAAAGTTTCTCTTGTTATTGATTTTTAATGTTCTAATTTTTAATTATTTTTCTTTTGTTTACTTCGGATTGTTTTTAAATTTTATTTTAAGTTCAGGGGTACATTTGCAGGTTCATTATGTAAGTAAACTTGTATTGTGGGGGTTTGCTTTACATATCATTTTGTTATCCAGATGTTAAGCCTAGTACCCATTAGTTATCCTTCCTGCTCTTCTTGCTTCTTCCACACTTCGCTTACTGGTAAGTTTCAGTGTCTGTTGTTCTACTCTATGTGTCCATGTATTCTCATCATTTAGCTCACACTTAAAAGTGAGAAAATTTGGTGTGTGGTTTTCTCATGCTGCCTTAATTTGCTAAGGAAAATGGTCTCCTGCTCCATGCATGTTCTTGCAAAGGACATAATCTCATTCTTTTTCTTGTTGTTGTTGTTTTTTTGGCTGCATATATTTCCATGGTGTATATGTGCTACATATTCTTTATCCAGTCTTCCACTGATAGGCATTTAGTTTGATTTCATATCTTCGCTATTGTGAACAGTGCTGCAATGAACATATGTGTGCATGTGTTTGTATGATGGAAGATTTATATTCCTTTGGGTATATACCCAGTAATTGGATTGCTATGTCAAATATAATAGTTCTGTTTTTATGTCTTTTAGGAATTGCCACACTGTCTTTCACAATGGTTGAACTAATTTACGCTCCCACCAACAGTGTATAAACATTCTTTTATCTCCGCAACCTTGCCAGCATCTGTTATTTTTTGACTTTTTAATAGTAGCCATTCTGCTGGGTGTGAGATGGTATTTCATTGTGGTTATGATTTACATTTCTGTAATGATCAGTGATCTTGAACTTTTTTTTTTCATATGTATGTTGGCCACATGTATGTTCTCTTTTGAAAAGTGTCTTTCATGTCTTTTGACCAATTTTTAATGGGGTTGTTTTTTCCTTGTAAATAAGTTTGTCAGATGCATAGTTTGCAAAAAATTTCCCATTCTGTGTTTTGTCTGTTTGCTCTGTCGATAGTTTATTTTGCTGTGCAGAAGTTTTTTTAGTTTAATTAGATCCCATTTGTCAATTTTTGCTATTGTTCCAATTGTTTCTGTTGTCTTCGTCATGAAATCTTTGCCCATTTCTATGTCCAGAATGGTATTACCTAGGTTGTCTTGTAGGATTTTTGTAGTTTTGGGTTTAATTCATCTTGAGTTGGTTTTTGGATATGGTGTAAGGAAGGAGTCCAGTTTCAGTCTTCTGCATATGGCTAGCTAGTTATCCCAGCACCATTTATTGAATAGGAAGTCCTTTCTCCATTGCTTATTTTCATAAGCAAAAAGCGTTGCTTTTTTTGAAGATCAGATAGTTGTAGGTGTGTGGCCTCTGTCTGGGATCTCTATTCTGTTCTATTGGTTTATGTGTCTGTTTTTGTTCCAATACCATGCTGTTTTGTTTACTGTGGCCCTGTGGTAATGTTGGAAGTTGGGTAGTGTGATGTCTCCAGTTTTCTTCTTTTTGCTTAGGATTGCCTTGACTATTTTGGCTCTTTTTTGGTTCCATACGAATTTTTTAAATAGTTTTTCTATTTCTGTGAAGAATGTCATTTGTAGTTTGATAGGAAAAGCATTAATCCATAAATTGCTTAGAAAAGTATGGCCGTTTTAATGCTATTAATTCTTCATCTCTCTGAGCATCAGATATTTTTCATTTGTTTGTGTTATCTCTGATATCTTTGAGCAGTGTTTTGTAATTTTCATAGTAGAGATCTTTCACCTCCCTGATTAGCTGTATTTCTAGGTATTTTATTCTTTTTATGGTAATTGTGAATGGGATTGTGTTCCTGATTTGGATCTCGGTTTGACTGTTTTGGGGGTATAGAAATTGTAGTAATTTTTGTACATTGATTCAGTATTCTGAGATTGCTGATGTTATTTATCAGTTAAAGAAACTTTTGGGCTGAGACTGTGGGATTTTCCATCTATAGGATCATGTTGTCTGCAAACAGGGATAGTTTGACTACCTCACTTCCTATCTGGATGCTTTCCTTTCTTTCTTTTGCTGACTGCTCTTGCCAGAACTTCCAATATGTTGAAAAAAGTGGTGAGAGTGGGAATCCTTATTTTGTGTCACTTTTCAAGAGGAATGCTTCCGGTTTTTGCCCATTCAGTATGATATTGGCTGTGGGTTTTTCATAGATGATTCTTATTATTTTGCGGTATGTCCCTTCAATACCTAGTTTATAGAAAGTATTCAACATGAAGTAGTGTTGAATTTTATTGAAATGCTTTTCTTAATCTATTGAGATCGTCATGTGGTTTTTGTCTTTAGTTCTGTTTATAGGATGAATCACATTTATTAATTTGCATATATTGAACCAACCTTGCATCCTGCAGATGAAGCCTATTTGATCATGGTGGATCTTATTTCCCCTTGGCTTATGCAGCTTAGTTTGACTAGAGTAAAATTCCTGGATGGAATTTATTTTCTTTAAGAATGTTGAATATTGGCCCCCAATCTGTTCTGCTTATAGCGTTTCTGCTGAGAGTTCTGCTGTTTGATGGGGTTCTCTTTTTAATTGACCTGACCTTTCTCTCTAGCTGCCTTTAACAATTTTTCTGTAATTTTGCCCTTGGAAAATCTAGTGATTATTTGTGTTGGGGCTGATCTTCTTATGAAGTTCCTTATGGGGGTTCTCTGCAGTTCCGGAATTTGAATGTTGGCCTGTCCAGCTAGGTTGGGTAAGTTCTCATGAATGATATACTGAAATATGGATTCCAAGTTTCTTACACTCTTCCCATCTTCGGGGACACCAGTGAGTCATAGTTTTATTCTCTTTACATAATCCCATATATCTCGAAGGTTTTATTCTTTCCTTTTGTCTCTACTCTTGTCTGGCTGTCTTATTTCAGAAAGCCAGACTTCAGGCTCTGAGATTTGTTGCTCTGCTTGGTCTACTCTGCTGTTAATACCTGTGTGTACATTATGAAATTCTTATAGTGGGTTTTCAGCTCTACCGGGTCAGTTATGTTCTTTTCTATGCTGACTGTTTTGTCTGTAAGCTACTGTATTGTTTGATAGCGTTTCTTGGCTTACTTGGATTGGGTTTCCATTACTCTTGCCTCTCAATGGTCTTTGTTTCTATCTAGCTTTTGAATTATATTTTTGTCATTTTAGACATCTCAGCCCAGTTCAGAATCCTGGCTTGAGATGTAGCACACTCCTTTGGAAGCCAGAAGGTACCTTGGCTTTTTGAGTTGTCAGAGTTTTTGCACTTGTTCTTTTACATCTTTGTAGGCTTTCATCAGTTTCTTCAAACTTTGAAGGTGCTGACATTTGGATGGGTTTTTTCTTCCTTTATCCTATTTGATGACCTTTAGGGTTTGATTGTGGTATAATGTGGGCTCATTTGACTGGCTTTGTTTCTGGAAAATTTCAGGGGTTCGGTGCTCAGCTCTCAACTCCTGTACTGCATTAGTGTTTCCTAATATAGAAGATTATTAATTCTGCATCTTTTTTCTTTTCTAATATGTCCATTCAATACTATTAATTTTCCTCTAAGCACTGATTTTGCTGCATCCCACATATTTTGATAAGTTATATTCATTATAGTCATTTTCATTTAGTTTGAAATATTTTTAAATTTATCTGAGATGTGTTTGACCTATATGTTATTTAGTAGAAGTGTGTTATTATCCATGTATTTGGGGATTGAAGCTATCTTTCTGTTACTGATTTCTAGTTTAATTCCATCATGGTCTGAGAACAGACATTGTTATCATTTCTATTCTCTAAAATTTGTCAAGGTATGATTTATGGCCTAGAATTTGGTCTATTGTAGCAAATTTTCCCTATGTGCTTGAAAAGAAAGTATACTCTACTGTTGTAGAATGAAGTATTCTATAGGTGCCAATTAGATCCAGGAGATTGACAGTGCTGTTCAGTTCATAGTATATGCTTACTGATTTTCTCCATTCTAGTATAAGAACCTGTTTTGTCTGATATCTACTAATGTAGACTGATTACAATGGATTTATGGTCTATAATGTAGCCTATCTTGGTTATTAGTCTATGTGAGCTTAAGAATAGCGGATGTTCTGCTGTTTTTCAGTGAAATCGTCAATAAATGTTAATTATACCAAGTTAAATAATAGTGCTGTTCAGGTCAACTATATTCTTAATGATTTTTCTGCCTGATTGATTCATCAATTATTTACTAAACAGGGGTGTTGAAATCTCCAAATATTAGTAAACTTGTCTATGTCTCCTTTGAGTTATATCAATTTTTGTCTCATGCATTTTGATGCTCTATTTTTTGGTACATGACCATTTAGGACAGTATGTCTTCTTGGAGAATTGGCCACTTATCATTACATAATGGCATCCATTATCTCCAATATATTGTTTTGTTCTGAAGTTCATTTACCTCTGAAATTAATATAGCTGCTCCAGCGTTCTTTTGATTAGCGTTAACATGAGGTATCATTCTCCATCCCTTCACTTTTGACCTAATTCTTTATAGTTAATGTTGGCTTCTCATAGACAATGTATAGATGCATCTTATTTTTTTTTTTTTTTTTTTTTTTTTTTTTTTTTTGAGACGGAGTCTCGCTGTGTCGCCCAGGCTGGAGTGCAGTGGCCAGATCTCAGCTCACTGCAAGCTCCGCCTCCCGGGTTTTTACGCCATTCTCCTGCCTCAGCCTCCCGGGTAGCCGGGACTACAGGCGCCCGCCACCTCACCCGGCTAGTTTTTCGTATTTTTTAGTAGAGACGGGGTTTCACCGTGTTAGCCAGGATGGTCTCGAACTCCTGACCTCGTGATCCGCCCGTCTCGGCCTCCCAAAGTGCTGGGATTACAGGCTTGAGCCACCGCGCCCGGCCTAGATGCATCTTATTTTTTATCTACTCTGGCAATATTTGCATTTCAATTGTGATATTTAGATTATTTCCCTTCAAAATAATCATTAAAGTAATCAGATTAGTATCAACCACATTTCTAACTCTTTTCCATTCATTGCATTTGTTTTTGCCTGTCCCACAACTTTTTGATTTTATCTGAACATTTTGTATGATTTCATTTTGTTTTGTCTCCTTGTGTATTAGTTATCTTCTTTATAATTTGTTTTACTTTCTTCCCTAGATTTTATAATATATATTTGAACTAATATAAGACCACCTTCACCTAGCACTATTTTGTTTGAAGTGTAATATAGATACCTTATAACAGACTATCTTCAGTGTTTCCTTCCTATTCCTTGGAACATTTTTCTTTATTTCACTTTATCCACATACTATAAACACTCCATACATTGTTATATTATTACCTCAAAAATTATTTTTTATTAAATACAAATAAGATAAATAAAATATTTTATTTAACATTCCCTATTAAATAGGAATGTTCCTCTTTCCTTTATGCAGATCCAAGTCTCTGGCCTGTATCATTTTTCTGATGTCTGAAGAAAATGTTTTAACATTTCTTGCAGGGCAGATTTGCTAATAACCTTTACTTATATTTTTTTGCTTAAAATAAAATTTATTTTTCTTTTACTTTTGAAAGATAATTTCATTTACTATGAGATGATAAAATCTTTTCTTTTCCAAAACACAATACATATTTTAGACTATTCTCTTATTTGCATGGATTTTGAGAAGATACCTAGTTTGATTCTTACCTTTATTCTTCTTGTTTACCTCAAATAATCAAAAGCATCAGAATCCAGTTTAAAAGGTTCTATTGAAGCATAAGGCTGAGAATAGATATTTAGGTAGCACAGACTCCAAAGGAAGGGGGTCAGGGCTCTGAAGTTAAACGTTAAAATCTTTCTTATCTAAGCCAAAAAGGTAGAAATTTAATAGTATTGTAACAATTTTCTATACAAGACTGACTTATGAGTTACAACAAATTCATTTGTTATACCTTGTTTTATGTACAGCTTTTGTTCATTTCCTTTCTGTTTTAAGAGTGCATTTAATATTCCTTCTTAGACAATGAGCTAGTCATAAAGTCTTTGAGTCAAAGGAGTAAGAGGAAAGTTAATTTATAATGAAGATTAACAATAAGAGGGGAAGATGTCTTCCCTGGCATTCTTTAGTCTTTAACATTTTACAAAACAATGTATGTAAAGAACAAGGCTAATCTATAAGGTAAACAATGATTATAGCTGCGTGTTTAGTTGACTGAGGTCCCATAATCGTATTAAGGCTCAAAATATTGTAAAGTTCTAACAATTTAGATTTTAAATTATTTATTTTCATCTTACATAGTAAATAGTTTTTCCTGTCAATTTTCCCGTTGTTTTTGATTTTCTACAGCCTGAGTATGTTTGCCTGTGTGTCCTTTTGTTTTTATTTTTAGGGGACTGGTTTTTAATGTTTGTTGTTTTCTGGCCTTCCTGTATTTGTAGTTTGGTGATTGTCATTCATATTGAAAAATCTCCTGCCATTATCCATTATTACTAGTTTTTGTTGTTGTTGTTGTTGTTGTTTTTT
The DNA here is from genome assembly GCF_037993035.2 of Macaca fascicularis. NCBI lineage: Eukaryota > Metazoa > Chordata > Mammalia > Primates > Cercopithecidae > Macaca > Macaca fascicularis. Next base: position 89,979,742 of record NC_088388.1, on the reverse strand, counting down.
GAGACTGAGCTGTCGTCCAGGCTGGAGTACAGTGGCGTTTTCTCGGCTCACTGCAACCTCCACCTCCTGGGTTCAAGCGATTTTCCTGCCTCAGCCTCCCTAGTAGCTGGGATTACAGGCACACACCACAAAGCTCGGTTAATTTTTGTATTTTTAGTAGAGATAGGGTTTTGCCATGTTGGCCATGCTGGTCTTGAACTCTTAGCCTCAAGTGATCCACCCACCTCGGCCTCCCGAAGTGCTGGGATTACAGGCCTGAGCCACAACACCTGGCCAACCATTATTACTTCTAATTATTCTTCTGCCTTGTTCTCTCTTTGCTTTTTGTAATATCAATTGCGTATATATTACAACCCTTTGAAATTATCCCACTGTTCTTAAATCTACTTCGTTCTCTCTTTCTTTTTGCATTTCAGTTTGAGAAATTTCTATTGACCTAACTTTATGCTCACTGATTCTTTTTTTTTTTTTTTTGCTCCTGTTGTGTCTACTGAGGTGCTCATCAAAGGAACTCTTAACTTATTGTACAGTGTTTTTTTTTTTATTTTCTGGCATTTCTTTTTGGATTTTTCTTAAAGTCTTCATCTCTCTGCTTATGTTATTGAAAAGAGGTCTCTATCCAGACCCCAAGAGAGAATTCTTGGCTCTCATGCAAGGAATAATTCAGGGTGGATCCACAGAGTAAACTGAAAGCAAATCTACTGAAGAAGTAAAGAGCCAAAATAATGGGTACTACATGCCCAGAGCAGGGCATTCCCAAAAGCAAGAAGAGGAACGCTCCCATTTTATTAGGTTCAATGCTTGTTTATATATAAGATAATAAAGCGAAAGAAAAAAAAAAAACATAGGGGAGGTGTGTTCTGTTACAAGGACTCCTGACAAAGTATTGTTCATCTTTGTGTAACTACTGACTTTTACAAGACTCTATATGGTTATCTTTAAAGTGAAACTTACTCTTAAATGAAGAATGCTTTTGCCTTTAAGATAACGGGACATCGGGACATTCCCTGAGTCTTTTAGGTGTGGGTCTGTTTAATAAACATATTAATCTGTTCCCTTATTCATAAACATCTTGTGAGTAAGAATGCCTAACTCCTGGTAATGCACCAAAGCAGATCTCAGCCTCATTTGACCCAGTCCCTGTTCAAGATGGAGGCATTCTGGTTCATATGCCGTGATACTTACATGACTCCTCTTTTCTTGCATGTTGTCCATTATTTTCATGAGAGTTCCTAACATATGATTAATCGTTATTTTAAATTATTTATCTGTTAATTCCAAAGTCAGTGTGATATCTGAGTTTTGTTCTACAAACAATTTTTTTTTTCTGCACACTTTTTTTTCCTTGCCTTTTGGCATGTGTTGTAACTTTTTGTTGAAAACAGGTTGTATTATATAGAATAAGAAGATCTGAGGAAAGGTGGCCTTTATTTTGCAAATTTATGTTAATAGAGCTAGAAGTAGTGCTGTATAATATTTACAATATCCATAGGTACCTTAAAACATCAGAATTCTATTTTGCCCCTATTTTTGTCTCTCATCTTCAGTTTGGACTTTTCTAAATATACTCATCACAGAGAATCTGTATCTTGCAACTCTTTAAGCTGTTTTTCATAGTTATTATAAATAATGGAAGCCTCTTGGTGTGCGGGTGACATGTGGGAGAGAGAAGGCTTTCTATAATCTTATAATTAAATCTCAGTCTTTTAATGGGCCTATTTCTAAGGGCTATGATCTTCACATGTGTCACTCCAGTGGTATAACATTCTCCCTTCTGCCCCCAAACATTACTTCCTCCCTAGCTACAGAACTCTAGTCTACCTATCTGACAGCCTAAACCTCAGTAACTATGTATTTTATTCCCCACTGGTGAGATGAAAGACTAGAAGAGACTGGGGTGAAAAAAATTCATTTCTCCCAATGGTATAAGACAATGTCAGAATCTTTCCAAAAGGCAAAGCTCTGGGCATGTTTCACAATGATTACTTTTTACCTCCACTTCCTGAATCATGAGGGAAACTTTTCTAGAGTTTCAGCATTTGAACAGGTTAGGAGTCCTGGTCACAAATGTGTGGAAATTCTCTTAAGACTTCAGTCCATAGGAATTTCTCACTCTAATGCTAGTACACTCAGCCTCAGACATTTGTCAGTTACCATTCCAGTGTCTGTACCAGATTACGGTGCCAGAGTTTTCTGCTCCAGGTTAAAGATATCTTAGTTGTGACTATCTGAATATGTTTATCTTTCCTCATTTCCAGATAGGAGTATGTCCTGCAACATCAATTCTTTGTTGGGTCCATGAAAAGTTATTAGTTTTCGATTTTCCTAGATTTATCTTGAAGTAAGAATGGGAGTAAGACTTTAAGCACTTTACATAGTGAAGCTGAAACCAGACTTTATCATTACTTTTTATTTAAAACATATTTTTCCTTTAAACTGTGCTTAAAATATTCCCACTTTGAAATCCAAGTTCATTTATAAATTGTTATCTTTTTCTGTTTTTAAAATATTATATTTATATTTGAATGAATATGGATGTGTATATGTGCTTTATTTATTGTTTTATACCTGTTGAGTTATGTGGATATTAAGACTTATTACATGTTCATGAATTAAAAGAGTCTTTAATCTAGAGGAAAACGACACCAAACAGGGACTTTAAACGTCATAGGAAAGAAACTGAGCTTTTATCTTGGGCTTTTATTTCTAGTTTACCACTCGCTCATTGAGTTATCTTGTAAACTGGAGTTTTCCATGCAGGATTGCAATGAAGGCTTACTGATAACAATGCAGTTAAAAGCTTGCGAGAACTCAACTAAACTAATCTATTTCTATTAATATGAATTAAGATCATTGTCAATCAGGACTACAATTGCTTTAATTGGGATATTGACAGAACAGCATGGGAACAGAAGAAATCATGCCTTGTCCTGTCTCATAAGGTCAAGAAAGGTACAATGCAGAATGTAGGATATTCCTTCTCATGCTGTATCTGAAAGATGAGGATGAGTTTTCTAAGTAGATATGTTTGGAAAATGCTTCCCATGCAGGGAGAACCTTGTGTACAGGTATGCTTTACAATTTCAATAACACTGCAGCATTTCTCAAACATAAAATGAAAACTATAAAGTGAACAAAGATAAAGCTAAACAGGAAGCAGGAGCTAATAATGGTAAACATCTTAAATCCAAATAAGTTTAGATTTTTGTCTTAATGTATGGAACATTTTTATAGTAGAAAAGTGACATAATCTGATTTCAACATCAATGTTTATTATAGATCGGATTTAGATTTTTTTCATTACTTAATCAGGAACTTCAGAAGATATTCAAAAGACAACAAATGACTAATGTAGAATGAGAATTAAGATGTATGTAGATGAATTCTACATTAATAATCCCCTGAATTTTGAGCACTAGTTTCATGATTTCTCCAAAGTTTAGTTTCATTATTATTAAAAAAAGGGAATGTAAAGTATATCTTAAAAAATTTAAATATACTTATGAGAACTCTAAATCTTACATTACAGAAGTAAATGAGTAATGTACATACAAATATCCTAAGCCAGTGCCTACCTAGCATAGTTCAGATTCTTCCCTGTTGGTGTTACTCATCAAAGCTTCAATTTTATCAAAAGGAGAACAGAAGTTACTTGATCTTTCTTGCTGTATTTTCCAAAGATAACTCACAACTTTCCCATATGGATAGTTCTTTATAACATGCTTTATTTTAATTCTGAAGTCATTTTTTTAATGTGTTTTCTCTTCCAAAGCCTGTTACAAAAATTATCAGTGACTTATTTTCCAGGTTATGCTTAGGAACACTTGGTCTCTAAAGGCACCAGAGCAAAGAAGATTTTGGAGCCAGTTGGCAAATATAAATGTAAGAAAATAGGTAAAATCTAAGAGTAAAAGCATTTAGATGGCCTTTTAAATTAAAATAGGAGAGAGCAAGAAGAGAACTCATTATGTTGGCAGCAAACCGAGAGGGGAAAAACAATGAAGAAATTGTAATATTTTCTACCACCTCCTGCTTCAATGAGTTTACATTTTGCTTCACTGATGATCATTTCGGTGGACTGTTTCAGTTTTTCCAAGAAATCCTTTATTTAATTGAAATACTTTGATCTTTCTCTCTCTCGTTTTCATTTCTTTCTTTCTCTTTCTTCCTTTTTTTTCTTCCTTCCCTTTCCCTTTCCCCTTCTCCCCTCCCCTCCCCTCTCCTCCCCTCCCCTCCCCTCCCTTCCCCTCCCCTCCCCTCCCCTCTCCTTTCCTTTCCTTTCCTTTCCTTCAACAGGCTCTCACTCTGTTGCCCAGACTGGAGTGCAGTGGTAGGATCATAAAATGGCCATATTTTATAACTCTTTCCCTACCTTCCTTATATCAATTTTTTTCTTCCTTACTTTTTCAATATAACTTATTGACTTTCAGCTCTGGTCTAACAATTGAGCTAGGTCACAGAAGAAAATCATGTGAGGAAATTGCAGTTTCTACCTATATGAAGACCATAATCTAGTGGAGGAGAAAATTCATCCAAACAAAATAAAAAATGAATAAATACCTTTGGCAGTAGATCTACTGTCTACCAATATAGCAAAGTTTACAGTAGATGGAATATAACGTGTCTATTATGGAATCCAAGCAGCATTTCTTGACTCCTCTATGGATAGGTTAAGTGCTATTTATATGACTTTATTTAATCTTTATAATAATTCTATGAGATTGTATTCTTTTGCCTATTTACAATTGAGGAAAATAATGTCCCAGAGCAAGAAAATTGTTGAGCTAACAAAATTAACTCCTTTAGGATAGATGTCCTTGACATTCTTAACTTTGAATTTCCTCTGCATTACAATATGCATGGGACATGCTGGCCTCTACATAAAATGCATATTTTCTGAATGAGTGAATTGAAATAATATGTGTTCAAGACCAAAAGTCTAGAAATCCTAGAGGTAAGGGGTTCACTCTGATTTGGGGTGAGAAGGAATGTGGGTAAAAGAGAATTGAGGAAAGAGCTTTATTGTAATAGTTGATCTTTGATCCTAGTATTCAGTAAACATATGCTTGCATATAAATAGGGTCTTATTGCACACCTATAAAAAAGCATACTTATTTATTTGTTTATACCATTTGTTACACAAAATTGTATAGTTATATAATGTCCTCAGGTCTCAACAGCATTTTTGACCCTCTACATTTAGGTAGTCTTGAAAAAAATGATTTTGTTTTGTTTTTTGTCTTGGTGACAAAATATAATTCTTACATTTTTTCTTTTGGAGAAAGTCATAATTTATTTAAGATTTTGTCATGTGATTATTTTCATATTTTGTGCTTTTTTCCTTTTTTTCTTATTAACCTTGTAACACATTTCTTACAAATTTCTTATAATGCATGTTTATGAACACAGGTAGACTCAAGTTTAACAGCTTAACTTTCTTTTAGAAATACAATTAACCCACTCTTATTTTATTGTGTATTTAGTTAAACATTCTTTTAAATACCAAAATATGCCTAAAATCTAAAACTCAAGTATGAGGTTTTCATAAATATCTGAATTCTTGAGCTCTGATGTCTGTCCAAAAAACTCCATTTGCTTATCTTTAGGTTGGAGCACTATATTCACTTGAATAGTCAGTAAAATATAAGCCTCTATCATCATTATTTTCTCAATGAAGGATATTATAATTTGCCCACTTTGATCTATTTAAACTTACCCAAAGAAAGAAATCTGCTGAAAAATGCCTTTAATCAAGCTGAACCATGTCTTACTTTTCTCATCATTTTAATCCTACCAATTTTGGCACCTCATATTTGCATTTGCTCCTTGATTTTCAGTATTTCTGCTCAAATTTCATCACCACCACTACAAAGCAAATTATATCATTTAATCACTTTTAGGGAAACTATTGGTTTTTTAGTTTTAATTTTTTAAAGATATTATTATTATTATCCTTACTTGCAGGGCTCTTAAAAGCAGACAGAGTATTCTTATCTTTAGTAACTCATTTTATATTGTGAATGTATTCCCATTATAATTGAAATGTATTATTTTCATAATCTATCAGCTTTTGCAGCTTGCAAATGTTGATAGTGGCTATCATCAATGCATCCACAAAATAAGAGATAATTTGTACGTCATATTCTATTCTTCCTTGAACTTAATGAAATAAATTCTATCTATCTCCAAACGTTCATTTTGTTCAAACTAGCTCTCCTATAAGAACTTGTCCTTTGATCTAATTTAAATGTCTCTTACTTAATTGACTCTCACTTACTGGTTTTTGAATTCCTGGAGATATAAGCAGAGACCACCGATAATTGACTTCATTATTCTTTATACGTACTTTTGAAATGTTGCCTGCCCTTCTCTAAACAAGCACTTTTCAATGCATATTCCATGCAACAATGGTATCTTACATACTGGGTTGGGATAAAAACCAAAATATTTTGTGGTCCAAGGAAGTCAGTAACTGCCAGAAAACTTACCCTTTTTTTTGATGCACATTAATTTATTAGTGATTCTGGGTCCATTTAACACAAAGAAGTATGTTTACCTTAAATTTCCTCAGTACTTCTGAATCGTTTTTCATTATGAGCTTCATTTTTCATGTAGTATCTCTGAACACCCTGCGAAAAAGTGCTTTGAGAATTACTAAATTTGCTCCTTTTTAGATATTTTAACCATTTTGCCTAGTTTTCTTGGTTTGTGCATTTTATTTTAATAGTTTAATTTTATGCTTATTTAATTTTATGCTTATGCTTTATTTTTAGTTTTATTTTAATACTTTAATTTTTAATAATATTCCTCTCATATTTTTGAATAATTATGTTATAGACTATACACTATATTCTAGTAAGGGTCAGATTAATATGAAATAGAATAGAAAAATGCTATCAGACTCTTACAGAACTTCATAATTTTAAGACTTTCTGATATCATGTTCACTTCTCTTTCTGTACTGAGGACCAAAATAAAATGGTAATCTGTGTTTACCACAAAGTTCTTCTTCTTGTTCTTTAGCCATCCAGATAAGAATACTTTCTTTTATTCTTGAAAATCTCATGGTTACATAATAGAAAAATAGTATGAAGTCTAATTTTGTTGGAATTTTCCTTTCTCTATCACTTTTCAAAGGATTGAATATTCCTGTAAGGTTATAAAGGTTAGCACTTCAGTTCTTATTTTCAAGAACAGGAGAACAAGATAAAGTGTTAAGTGAGTTGAGCCAAAACATATCTTTGATACCGTTGAGTAACAGCTGGTGCTTCATTCGGTGAATTGTGCCACCTCTAAGCAAAGAACTAGCCATTATTCCGATGGAGATCAAGAATGAGAAATGTAAACCAAAGGAAAGAATAAAAAGTCAGTGAAGCATTTGACAGTTTGATATGACCTATACTCTAATGAGTATAAAATGTCAATAAAAATCATAGCAAAACAATTGTTGCTTTCATTCTGATAATTTTATATTCCCATATAAAGCAAAATGGATATCTAAAGCAAAATAATTCACATATGAAGAAGTGTTTTAAGCGATAAAAACCATCCCATTTACTACCTTAATACTCTACTTTACTAGAAATGGAAAAAGACGTTTATGCCACCAAATAAGGAAGTTCAAAAAGTATTGCTTGGGAGATTGAAAAATCTTGACGGCATATCTTTATGTTCCCCATATAATTACTTATTTATATTTTATTTAATGTGTATATCAGATGTAATTATTGTATGGATCTTTATTCACAGGACCTTACAGTACATCCCTCATACTGTACTGAATCACTCCTTTCATCTGTTATATCTTTCTCAATGTAGATTGGCTAATGACACTTATTTCTTTAAAAAATCATTTGTAAGACTCTAATGATTATGAAATAGATCCACATTATATGGAGGGGCATTCAATACTCCTCTCAACCTGGGATCAATTTGCCTGTTCACCAGCATCCTCAGTTCCCAACTAGAGGCCACTGGTGCACTGTGGTCTTTGTAGGGTGTGCAGTGTACAGACATTTGCATAGGTTGCAAGGTGAACAAGCCCTCTAGTTGAGAAGCGTGATAGCTTTTTTCCTCACCATTTCTTGCTGTATATTGCATTGAATTTTTGTCATTTTATGAAGCTGTTGTATTCTCTTACTCTACTGTCAGTTTTTCAATTCACTTAAATTTTTTTTTTATCTGAAATGTATTTTCTGTTGTTTGTAATCTGACAAATTCATAGGTATTCTTCAAGACCCAGTTCAAACATTTATTCTCTGAGGACTAATGTGACTCAGAATTTGTAACTACCTGCTATGTTTTCAGTCACTTGCCTGTAACCCCTACTATCATGTTTACTCCATGAAGGCAAAAATAGGTCTCTATATTGTTTTCCTATTATTGTTATAACAAATTGCCACAAATATAGTGGCTTAAGAACAACACAAATTTATTGTATTGCAGTTCCGGAGGTCAGACATCTAACATTGGTGTTACTAGGCTAAACTAAAAGTGTCATCAGGGAGGTATTCCTCCTGGAGTCTCTGCAAAAGAATCCATGTATTTGTATTTTCCAACTTTGAGAGGTTGCTCACATTCCTTGACTCATGACCTGTTCTGTTTTCAAAGTCAGCAGTGTGGCATTTTTAAGTCTCTCTCTCTGATTGTGATATTCTTTTACTTTTAGGACCCTTATGTGATTATATTCAGCCCACCTGGAGAATCCAGGATAATCTGCCTAACTCCATATCTTTAATTTAAGCATCTGCAAAGTCATTTTGCCATGCAATGTAACATATTCACAGGTTTTGAGGATTGTGACATACATATCATTGAAGGGACATTATTCTGCCTAACAAACATACTAATCACATGTTTAATATTCAATATTTATTAACTGAAGGAATTTGTGAGATTTCTAGTTATTAGCATTTATGGTAGACTTTTACTAGATTATGAGATTCTTTAGGCGAGGGAGCATGTTTTCTTTATCCCTCTATTCTCATGTCTTAAGTAATGCCTGTTGTATAGTTAATTCAAAAAATTATTAATAGATTCCTTAAGAGAGACACAACTAAATTCTACCTTTAATAAATGTAGCTAATGAAATATCTTTTTATGTATATAAAATAACACTTTCCAGAAGTTATGCATTTTGGGTCTATTAAATCTCATTCCAGATATAGTATCAGATCAGAAGAGAAAGCAGAACTTACTACACAGAGCTGGCAGCCTTTCATTTGGAATTTCTAAGTTCTCTTTGATTCCCTTTTGGGGTCATTTCTAAGCTATATTCTCACTTATATTATCAATATTGGTGATGCTGATTCCAGTTCATAACTCTATGTAACTCAGGTCAGTATAGATTTTATAAAGCAATTCATATAAAATAATCATATGAAAGTGATAAATAAAAATTAAAAGATCACAATAATATAGGGAACAAATATATTCTTTGACAGTAATATCAATGATCTGAGTTTTCTAAGTGGTTGCTGTATTTTACACTTCAGTTTTCCTGTGCTGGTGCAACCTATGTGTCTGTCACAAGCAATGAATTATTTGTTCAAGAGATGCATCTACAAGGTGTGCCAGAACAATATGATTAAATTACAGGCACTCTTTCCAACCTTGCAGCCCACAATCATGGTCATTATTACCTAAAAACAGTATTCATTTTTCTGATACTTTCAAGTTGAGTAGTACATAAAGGCTACAATAAAACAAAATCTCCCTCCTCTGCTGACATGTTATGCAGTGCCAGGATGAGAGTAGTTGCTGACTGTGTAAACAGCTGTTGAATTAAATTGACTTTTTAAATAATAGACCCTTATCCCTTCCTGTTTTCAACCTATTTGTCTCATCTTGTATAAGCACCAGGGTAAATTTCTTTATTCTAGCTAAGCAAACCCTAGTCATGATTTCCTTTATATATACCATGTGCTACAGTCATCTAAAATGATATTTTATTTACTCCTATAAACACATATGTTTCACACTATGTTACTTATTCTTCTACATTAGCAACCTTGTGTCAATCTAGTAACTCCAGCTTTTCTTCAGAAGTTCTGAATGTGTTCTATAAAGGCAGCATTTTATTTGCTTATTTCATTTGGTGTATTTACCTTTTATATTTAAATTTCTAGATAGGAGAGATCATGTCTGTTTCTTATCATCCCTCTTTAAATGTTTTTAAGAGGAGAAACTGTAAAAAATAAAATACTGATCTTTGATGAATATACCTTAATCATTCCTCACTTCAAGACTCCTGAAATGTTTTTCCTCTTTTCTCTCCCTTTTTAGGTCTGTTTATTTTTCTAAACGCAGCTCTATGTCTTTCTGTTAAACAAAGCCTTTGCCAAATTGTGCTGTCCCCTTTGATCTGCTTCATTAATAAAATTGAGTATCAATTATTTTTGTATCATTTACTTCAGAGTTTGTAAATCTCCCCTTGAAGATTAGAATAACTTGGACATATATTAAATATATAGATTATCAGACATTTCTCTTATAAATTCTGATTCAGTAATCCTGGGTGGGGCTTAGGAGTATAAGACCCAGATAATTTCTTTCTTCAGAGAAGTTAGGCAAATGCTACTGCCATTCATTGACAATTCATGGCATTAACAGCATTAATGGCAGGTTGGGTCCTTATTGTCTATGGTTCAAATGTCTTATACACATTTCTACTGACTACCGGCCATTTTATGCCCCTGAAGAAATGTCCTCTACGTTTTATGGTCTGAACATAAATCCTTTCTAATATGGAACTGAAATCCATTTCTTTATTGTTTCCACTTACTTCCTCACTTTGACCTTTGGGGACACAGCGACCAAGTTAGAGGTTTTTGATATAGGACAGTCCATCAATTAAGAGAAACTGGCTGCCATACCCACCCAACTCCTTTATTTAAAAAAAATCAAAATATCAGTTCTGTTGACATTCTCCAAAGTCAAAATTTTACCGTCCTAATTAACAACCTACCCTTGATCTATACTGTCCCATATGGTAGCAACCACCCACATGTGACAATTGAGGAAATGAAATGTGACCAATGTGTCTAAGAAACTAATTTTATTTCATTTTAACATTTAAAATTTACACTTATAGTCCAGGTGTGGTGGCTCACGCCTGTAATCCCAGCACTTTGGGAGCCCAAGGCGGGCAGATCACAAGGTCAGGAGATCTAGACCACCCTGGCTAACACGGTGAAACCCTATCTCTACCAAAAATACAAAAAAATTAGCTGGGCGTGGTGGCAGGTGCCTGTAGTCCCAGCTATTCGGGAGGCTGAGGCAGGAGAATCGCTTGAACCTAGGAGACCGAGGTTGTTGTGTCCCGAGATTCTGCTACTGCACTCAAGACTGGGTGACAGAGCGAGACTCCGCCTCAAAACAAACAAACAAGCAAACAAACAAACAAAAGCACCATTTATATAGCCAGACATAGTTAGGTATAAATTTAGAGTACACAGAGACCACTTTAGGATATGGTTGCCTAGTTTCATAAAGGACAATGATAGTTGTAATAGGGAGAAAGGTTCTTAAGTTTACAAAAGACTAAAGGTGTAAGTTCATAGACATATTAATTAGATAATCTGAACTTGATTCACTAGAAAGTAGCTTTAGGAAAGCTACATAGTTGTTGATAATGTTTGGATAGTTTTGGTTGGACATTTATGTCATCGTGAGGAAACTCAACTTCGTTGTAGAGTCAATAGAGAATTATTGAGAATTTTTAAACAAGAAAGATCAATGTCCAGAGGTATTTATCTAAACAACTTGTTTATAATAATTATTAATAAATTTATGTCTGAAAATAATAATACTAAGGCATTAGACTTCTTATGAAAGATCGAGTGAATATTTTTGCCATAGAAAGACAAATAGAAAAGGCAAAATTTCTAAAACATGAAAATTGTTTTGAGACTAAATGAAATGGCTTTAAGCAGTTCAATAATATTAAAGACTTGACACAGTAGGTTATACTACAAGTGACACCTTTAGGAGAATCTCAGTTGGAAATTGAAAATGAATTGCATTGTATGAAATATATCAACTAGATTTCTATATTGGCATTTTATATATGAACTTTCATTCTATTCATTCTTAGGCTGTCTCTATAACTCCTGCCTTTGATTTCTTGCTTCCATGGCTAAAAGATTTGGAAGGTAAACATAACATTATTTGGACATTACTTGGGGTTCTAATGAGGAACAAATAGATACTGAATGACTAAATAAATGCATAAGGTGGAAAAATGTCACAAAAAAATGATACAATTGAATATTTTAAAATTTCAATTAAATTTGAATATTGAAGAAATCTATATAATTGCATATGCTTGTGATTTTTATACATAATATTAGTATCACTATTTTCTTTATTTTTAAAATTTGAGCTATATAACTGGTCAATTTGAGAGCTTAACTATTTTTCTATCTCTGTAATTTCTAATGTTACAAATCTAAATTTCAGTTTAAATTTTAAAATAAGATTTAGACCATTTTTCTGTTCCTAGTCTAAAGTGTGTTACTTTGAAGCCTGCGTGTGTAGAGTGTTTCACCAGTGGGCATTTTGAAGGCAATTACCATGAGCATTTATGATAATTGTTAAATAAGTATTTATTAATTATTTTAACACCCAGTTACTGAGCTATCTACATGTTCGTTCTAAGCACTGATTCAGATAGAGAGAGATACATGGCTAAAAAAGAAAACCTGATAAATTTTTTCATCTTTCATGGAACTCACTTCTAGTGGAAAAAACAAAGAAACAGCAGAGAAATAAACCATTAATATAATGTCATACAACATAAAGGAATATAATATAATATTAGTTAACAAATAGTAGAGTGAGTTTTCTTCAGGTCTGTGCTCAAAAGTCACCTACTTAGTGTTCCACAGTACTTTATATAAAATGGTATCCACTTTCTAATATTTTATATTGTCTACTTGATATATACACATGCTTGCTATGTATATATCAAGAAGACTATTGATACATATTTGTATTTATATATATATTAACTTAGCCCATCTCTAATATATTTAGCATATTTCATTTTTTACTTATTTAAATTTAAATCTTCTCCATTAGAATGTAGCCTCCAGGAGGGGAAGGACTTTTGTCTGTTTTTTACAACTATATACCTAACATTACAATTAGTGTTACCTATTAACAAAGGGCCAATAAATATTTTTTAATAAATAAATGTTGAATTTATATATTAGGATATCAATATTCTAGGGAGTAATTCTATTTTACATATTTATTCTGAAGTTTTAGTGAAGCAAACTCTCCCTATCTGGAAAATGGCATTAATAAATGCATCACTTAAATGAGCCATTTTTTACTTAATCCTAAAGCATATTCTTACAGGCGAAATCACTATTTTACCACCTTATATCTTTCTGATTTATGTTTTTGCAAATTTCTGACAGAATGAATCAAATACAAAGTAAATAGAGTATTACATGTAATAACAAAGTTTATAAAGAATCAGAATTTTATGAAGCCGAAGCTGAGTATTATAATGTGGATAAACATCTTTAATTTGTATATCTGCAACTTGACAATTGATAAAGAGATTTTAAAAAGAAAATAGTAATAGGCCCTTGAAGTAAAAAGTATCTGGATTGATCAAAATTAGTGATTCCTAAATTTATAAGCCCAGTCCCAAATCCTCCCCACATTTCTGTCTAATCAAGTGATTTTTCTCCTCAGAAATTGTAGGTGGAGCCATTACCTCCAACACCTTGATTTCCTCCCAGTGAAACTGATTTTGGACTTCTGAGCTCCAGAATTATAAAATAATAAGTTCAGTTGTTTTAAGCCACTAATTTGTTACAGCAGCAATAGGAAACTAATACATCACCCTCTAACAGAAAACGAACTAGATGATGCAAATGAGAAGAAATCCAACAATTCTGTTTTCTGTGTAACCACATGATCATCCTCCTCACATCGTCTTTGCCCTCCAGATGTAAGGCATTATGTTTATTAGCTCACATGCCATGATTATGTGGTGATCTAATGAGAGGATTTTTTAGTTTCCTTCGGTTGCTTTTTTATTGACTACTTGGTTTGTTATTTGAGACACAGACAAATTGTCATCCTTCTTATTTTTGTTTCCAATTGCTGCCAGAGGTTTTACTACAGCTGTAAGGCAGGAAGGTGAATTTTTTAAAGTGATGAAAACTAACAGTTTTTACAATGGGAAAAAATAATCCAAGATAATATTATTGTAATTATTTATTCACAATGAGATAATTAGTGCAATGAAGACCCATTAGGGACCTATCAACATGTGACAGAAAAGATCTCAAAAAAAAAAAAAAAACAAAAACAAACGCAAAAACAAAACAAAATCAGGATATCTGAATAATTTCAGAGAGCTCAGATAATGGCTGGTCAAATGATCAGCCATGTACAAAACAAAGGGACAGCCATTCTTGAGAAAGTTGGCTAAGCTTCTTAAGTTGGCTAAGCTGGTTAAGCTTCTTTTAGGAATCCTCCTTGAAATCTTTTTATGTCCTTTCTTCCTTCCTCCCCTCCCCTCCTCCCTCCTCCTTCCTTCCTCTCTTCTTTTGTTTCCTTTCTCTTTCTCTTTCTCTCTTTCTCTCTTTCTCTCTTTCTCTCTCTCTCTCTCTCTCTCTTTCTTTCTTTTCTTTCTTTCTTTCTTTCTTTCTTTCTTTCTTTCTTTCTTTCTTTCTTTCTTTCTTTCTTTCTTTCTTTCTTTCTTTCTTTCTTTCTTTCTTTTCTTTCTCTCTCTTTCTCTCTCTTTCTTCCCTTCCTTCCTTCCTTCCTTCCTTCCTTCCTTCCTTCCTTCCTTCCTTCCTTCCTTCCTTCCTTCCTTCCTTCCAATTTTCTTCATAGTCACACTGTTGTCACAGTAGGCTAGAGTAAATGGCATGATCTCAACTCACTGCAACCTCCGCCTCCAGGGTTCCAGCAATTCCCCTCTCTCAGCCTCCTGAGTAGCTGAGATTACAGGCGCCCACCACCACACCCAGCTAATTTTTGTATTTTTAGTAGACAGGCGGTTTCACCATGTTCCCCAGGCTGGTCTCGAACTCCTGACCTCAGGTGATCCACCCACCCCCCTCGGCCTCCCAAAGTGCTGGGATTACAGGCATGAGCCACTGCACCCGGCCTTACAACTTTTCTTACCACTGTATAGCCATTCCATTTATTACATCTCTGGCCAACTAAGCTTTCAGTTAAAGAAGTAATAAAACCAGGCCTATATTTGCATCATCGGTTTCCTATTATTAACTATATCTCCTATGAACTAAATAACTATTTTGTACAGTTTTTTTTTTCAAAATAAAGACTTTACAGTGGTTATTCATTTCATAAAATTAATATATAATGACATGGAAATAATAATGATAATTCTTGTTCAAGATAGATTATGCAATGGCAGCAAGTAGTGCTTGGTACCACCTCAACATACCTCATTTGATGTGCACCATCTTCTCATTACATAGGAATTATTGCTAATTCATTTTGAACATGAGAAAACTGAGCATCAGACAGGTTAACAGTGAGTGTAGATCTTGGAACTCTAAGGAGTAACAAAAACTACTTTAAATCCAGGTTTTTGAATTCTGCAAATTTTACCCTAATTATCATGCTTTATAGAAAATGTAGACAAGTAAAAGGTATATATAGACATTCATAATTCTACAGACCCAGAAATTACCACTGCTAACCTTTGTTTCATATACTCATTGAGGCTGAAGTACAGTGATGCAACCATGGGTCACTGAAGCCTTGACCTCTCAGCCTCAAGTGGTCCTGCCTCCTCAGTCACCCGAGTAGCTGTAACTACAGGCATGCTCCAACATGTCCACTTTTAAAATTATTAATATTATTTGTAGAGATAGAGTTCTTACTATGTTTCCAGGGGTGGTCTCAAACTCCTGTGCTCAAGTGATTCTTCCACCTCAGCCTCTCAAAGTGCGGGGATTACAGGTGCAAGACACCATGCCCAGCCATTGCTAACACTGGTGAGATTTCATACACTGCACACACATACACGTGCAGTGCTCAAGGTGAAAATTTTAAATAATGTTAAAGTATAGAGGAAAAGTTAGAAGTTCCTAGCTTGAGTCCTCCCTTTTAGTTTCTCCTCATATAGTAACAAATATGACCAGATTCTATTTAGACCTCCATAAATTCGAAGAGATATATATTTGAAACTCATATTTTAAATTGACTACCTATAGTTAAGTTAACAAGTATTATACATTTAGCTTCACTACATAATACAAAGATTCTATATGACATAAAACATAACATAATATATTCACATCATGTTTGTCAATTTAGCTTTTGAAGGGTATAGTTGACAAAAATCTACATATGCATGTTCCAAATGACAATGACATTACAATAATCTGTAACAATATTAGAACAAGCTACTGTTCATTGGATACCAGCTATTTTAGATGTGTACATGTAATTTTTAATATTCATGATATCTGTACATTTTAATTAGTTTTATTTCTGTTGTACATGTGAGAAGGCATAAACTTAGCCAAGCTGAATAATTCAATCTATGCTACATAACCAGCAGTAAAAAGGGATTTAGACTAGAATTTGTGTGACTATAAAGTCAGTTTTCTATTCACTGTGATACCTTCACTCTCCTGCTTTTTGAGGCTTTGGACTTTCCCTTCACAGCATAGAGTTTAACTTTGTATAGACAAACCCACATTTGTCAAATTTGCTAAGTACTTATCAAATTCTACTTTTCTTTGTACTATGTGAAAGAAAAAATCAGGTTTTGTAAGTGGTTACAAAATTCGGTCAATGGAAGAGTCTGAAGAACCATATAGATTTTTTATTTCAGATAAATATAGCGAGACAATTATATCCAAAGGCCATTTGAAAGATTTTTTTTTATTCTATATATCTCCAATCAATTGACTAAGGCTTAGTCTCAAGTTAATATATCTTTGCAGCTTCCTGTTATTTTGGTCATATCCATGAAGTATAACATTTTTTTAAAAGCTTTCAGTAAAAGCTTAGGCAAGTGAGGCAAAGGAGAGAAATAAATACTTTTATTTGTTTTAAGCTTCTTTTTCTTCTTGGACTACAGAGAGAGTTAATTGGAATAATATGCATTACAATTTGCTGCTTCTTTGGTTTAAAATGAAGAACAAAGAATGAATTATAAATGTATAAGAAATAATATACTCCTAGCAATTGTGTCAAAATCATTAACCAGGATACATATTATGATATTCATTATTTAGAATATTTCTTGTTCCTATTGCCTGCTTTTCTTTCTTTCTTTCTTTCCTTTCTTTCTTTCTTTTCTTTCTTTCTTTTTCTTCTTTCCTTCCTTCCTTCTTTCCTTTCTTTTCTTCTTTTCTTTTCTTTTCTTTCTTTCTCTCTTTCTTTCTTTCTTTCTTTCTTTCTTTCTTTCTTTCTTTCTTTCTTTCTTTCTTTCTTTCTTTCTTTCTCTTTCTTTCTTTCTCTCTGTTTCTTTCTTTCTTTCTCTTTCTTTTTCTTTCTTTCATTCTTTCTTTTCTCTTTCTTTCTTTTGTTCTTTCTTTTCTTTTCTTTCTATTCTTTCTTCTTTCCTTCGTTTCTTTTTTTCTTTTCTATCATAGCGAAATGTCTAGGGACTCAGGGTATAATTCAGAGGAGACTCGGAAGAAAGGAAGAAAATATCTGAAATAATGGTGGGAAACGGCCTAATCATTTTTTGAGTGTTCCAGATCAGACTGTTAACATCACACATAGCATCCAACTGAATCAAGTGAGGCACAAACTACCACACATATGAACATTACATGGCTCCAAAGGCAAATGCAAAGGAGTGTGTTACTAAATGACAGCTGAACAGGGGAGATGAAGGCCAGAGCTAGTGAATTTATGTTAAGGAAAAACATAAAGCTAAAAATCAGACACAGAACCAGAAAAAAGGTCAGGAACTAAAGAAATTCAGGAATAGCCTAGAAAGTCAGATGTAAGAACCTAGAAAGAAGATTCAGGGTATTGGCTGTGCGTAGGGTGGGACCTGGGGATATTCTTCCTGAATGTGTTGGCTTCAGTATACTTTGGTACGGGAACTCAATTTGTAGGTTCAAAGTTGGGGAACAAAGAAAGCATTGCACACAAGTTTTGCCCAGGTCTCTAGAAATCTGATCATCCTTTAGGTTCTATTCTGATGTTCTTGAGCTTATATAACAAATATACCATAAAGTAGGTGGCTTATAAAACACAGAAATTTGTTTCTCTAAGTCTAGGATCCTGATAAGAACAAGATTAAGGTACAGTAGATTTGATGCCCCGTGAGTGCCCCATCCCCATAGATGGTACCTTCTCCCTGTGTCTTCACATGGTGGAAGTGGCAAAGAAGCTCTCTTGGGCCTCTTTTTTTTAACGCCACTCATGAAGTTTCTACTCCTATGATCTAATCACCTCCTCAAAGTCTCAACTTCTCAGTATCAGCACCTTGGGATGATAACACGGATTTTTGAGGGAACAAACATTCAGACAATAGAAGATCATTTAAAAATTCATTCTTAAGGAGCTTGCATTTCTTATGGTACAGTCTTTAACTGACCAAATCTTTATTAGCTCTTTCCAAGGACACCATTTGTTGTAAAAAGTACTAACTGCCCAGTTTCTTTGTCAGGGAACTACAACTCTGTCTTTCTTGTCTCCCTGACCTTTATACTCTCTTAAGTGCAAGAGTGGTTTAAGTAGAAAAAACTGTCTCCAGTATGTGGTATAACTATTAATCCTCCATTAATCAGAAGCATAGAAACTATAATTTTTTTCTTGCAATTCCAGTAAGCAGTGAGTCTATCTTTTGTATCCTATTACATACACTGACCAATGACTAATATTATAGCACTCACATCATAACATTTTATATGTGAATCCTTCCCCTTTCCTTTTCATGCTTTCTTTGGAGCTCTGATCCCTCCTTAATTACCTTCCTTTCTTTCACTCTCTGAGATTCAGTTTACTGATGACTGTAAGAGTAAGGGACCAGTACAACAAACAGAAATATAAAATGATTCACCTGTGATTCAGCACAAAGGAAACATACGTTATAGACATGTAGACTTCCTAAAGGCAGCCTAGAGTGGTGGTTGAGCAATCTCTCTGCGAACAGAAATAACAGACTTTGAATCTTATTGTGGCTGCTAATTGGCTATATTATCGTGTTCTTTAAACCCACGGGCCTCAAAATGGGGAAACTACAGTATCTCACAGAGTAGGCAACAGAACTCAAGTTTAATGGGAAAATATACATAGAGTTTTTTTTATGACTGATCCATAGTAAGTGGTTCATAAAAGATAGCTACATGAGGAAAAATGTCGCTTTCCCTGGGGAGACTCATCTGCTAATAAACAGGGCAAACTTTGATGGTCAATGAAAGCCTGAACATATTATTTTAAGCACTCCATGGGAAAGCAGAGCTTTGGAATTCCTGCAGCCTCTAGCCTAGATCCATGCCTATTCTTTTACTGAATAGAAAAACTAAATTTCACTGAGTATCACTGATCACAAGACCCTATGGTTCAGAGACACTTGAGGATCTTCAGGGGCCAGCAAATAATTGTGTTTTCTTTTTCTTTTTTTTTTTTTAATTTATTTATTATTATTATACTTTAAGTCATAGGGTACATGTGCATAACGTGCAGGTTTGTTCCATATGTATACTTGGGCCATGTTGGTGTGCTGCACCCATCAACTCGTCATTTACATCAGGTATAACTCCCAATGCAATCCCTCCCCCCTCCCCCCTCCCCATGATAGGCCCCGGTGTGTGATGTTCCCCTTCCTGAGTCCAAGTGATCTCATTGTTCAGTTCCCACCTATGAGTGAGAACATGCGGTGTTTGGTTTTCTGTTCTTGTGATAGTTTGCTAAGAATGATGGTTTCCAGCTGCATCCATGTCCCTACAAAGGACACAAACTCATCCTTTTTGATGGCTGCATAGTATTCCATGGTGTATATGTGCCACATTTTCTTAATCCAATCTGTCACTGATGGACATTTGGGTTGATTCCAAGTCTTTGCTATTGTGAATAGTGCTGCAATAAACATACGTGTGCATGTGTCTTTATAGCAGCATAATTTATAATCCTTTGGGTATATACCCAGTAATGGGATGGCTAGGTCATATGGTACATCTAGTTCTAGATCCTTGAGGAATCGCCATACTGTTTTCCATAATGGTTGAACTAGTTTACAATCCAACCAACAGTGTAAAAGTGTTCCTATTTCTCCACATCCTCTCCAGCACCTGTTGTTTCCTGACTTTTTAATGATCGCCATTCTAACTGGTGTGAGATGGTATCTCATTGTGGTTTTGATTTGCATTTCTCTGATGGCCAGTGATGATGAGCAATTTTTCATGTGTCTGTTGGCTGTATGAATGTCTTCTTTTGAGAAATGTCTGTTCATATCCTTTGCCCACTTTTTGATGGGGTTGTTTGTTTTTTTCTTGTAAATTTGTTTGAGTTCTTTGTAGGTTCTGGATATTAGCCCTTTGTCAGATGTGTAGATTGCAAAAATTTTCTCCCATTCTGTAGGTTGCCTGTTCACTCTGATGGTAGTTTCTTTTGCTGTGCAGAAGCTCTTTAGTTTAATGAGATCCCATTTGTCAATTTTGGCTTTTGCTGCTGTTGCTTTTGGTGTTTTAGACATGAAGTCTTTGCCCATGCCTATGTCCTGAATGGTACTACCTAGGTTTTCCTCTAGGATTTTTATGGTATTAGGTCTAACATTTAAGTCTCTAATCCATCTTGAATTAATTTTTGTATAAGGAGTAAGGAAAGGATCCAGTTTCAGCTTTCTACTTATGGCTAGCCAATTTTCCCAGCACCATTTATTAAATAGGGAATCCTTTCCCCATTTCTTGTTTCTCTCAGGTTTGTCAAAGATCAGATGGCTGTAGATGTGTGGTATTATTTCTGAGGACTCTGTTCTGTTCCATTGGTCTATATCTCTGTTTTGGTACCAGCACCATGCTGTTTTGGTTACTGTAGCCTTGTAGTATAGTTTGAAGTCAGGTAGCGTGATGCCTCCAGCTTTGTTCTTTGGACTTAGGATTGTCTTGGAGATGCGGGCTCTTTTTTGGTTCCATATGAACTTTAAAGCAGTTTTTTCCAATTCTGTGAAGAAACTCATTGGTAGCTTGATGGGGATGGCATTGAATCTATAAATAAGCTTGGGCAGTATGGCCATTTTCACGATATTGATTCTTCCTATCCATGAGCATGGTATGTTCTTCCATTTGTTTGTGTCCTCTTTGATTTCACTGAGCAGTGGTTTGTAGTTCTCCTTGAAGAGGTCCTTTACATCCCTTGTCAGTTGGATTCCTAGGTATTTGATTCTCTTTGAAGCAATTGTGAATGGAAGTTCATTCCTGATTTGGCTCTCTGTTTGTCTGTTACTGGTGTATAAGAATGCTTGTGATTTTTGCACATTAATTTTGTATCCTGAGACTTTGCTGAAGTTGCTTATCAGCTTAAGGAGATTTTGGGCTGAGACAATGGGGTTTTCTAAATATACAATCATGCCATCTGCAAACAGGGACAGTTTGACTTCTTCTTTTCCTAACTGAATACCCTTGATTTCTTTCTCTTGCCTAATTGCCCTAGCCAGAACTTCCAACACTATGTTGAATAGGAGTGGTGAGAGAGGGCATCCCTGTCTTGTGCCAGTTTTCCAAGGGAATTTTTCCAGTTTTTGCCCATTCAGTATGATATTGGCTGTGGGTTTGTCATAAATAGCTCTTATTATTTGGAGGTACGTTCCATCAATACCGAATTTATTGAGCGTTTTTAGCATGAAGGGCTGTTGAATTAATAATTGTGTTTTCTTTTCCCAGTTCTATATCAGCATCACCCTCACAAGTTAAACTGCAAAGGGAATTGTCATTTACTTTACTCACATGTTCAGTAGATGAGAGAGGAAACACAGTTTTGCATAGATAACTTATTTATTTTTAGCTTCTGTTAACTCTTGTATGGTCCTTCATAAGGTTTACCACAATGAAAACTACTTTCCTGGCCGGGTGTGGGGGCTCATGCCTGTAATCCCAGCACTTTGGGAGGCCCAGGCAGGCAGATCACGAGATCAGGAGTTCGAGACCAGCCTGGCCAACATGGTGAAACCCTGTCTTTACTAAAAATACAAAAACTATCTGGGTGTGGTGGCGGGTGCCTATAATCCCAGCTATTAAGGAGGCTGAGGCAGGAGACTCGTTTGAACCCAGTGGGTGGAGGTTGCAGTGAGCCAAGATCATGCCATTGCACTCCAGCCTAGGTGACAGAGCAAGACTCTGTCTCAAAAACAAACAAAAGCAAACAACAACAACAAAAAAAAAAAACACTTTCCTCTGGCTTCTAATTGTCTGTGATTTATACTCTGATTAACTTTTTCTCCAAAAGTATTCATCAATGTTGGCACCTACAACACTCCTGCCCTCATATCCTGCAATATCAATGAAGTATATAGTCTTTTTCATGCATAACAGCCAGAAACTCTGAACACTTTCATGAATTCTTTTTACCACCATTTTCTGCCTGAGTTACTGGCTTTGAGTGCATAGTGCATTATATGGTGTTTTTATTTCTGTGACTGGGATTTCTTAGATTGCATAGATGTTCATTATATTTTTTTCTCACAACCTACTCCTTAAGCCTCCCCTCCACTCATTTGGCAGAAGTAGGCTGTATTTTTGAAATTTTTGTCTTTCTTTTCTTTTCTGGTCAGCTTCATAGCATTATTCTACTGAGGATGTGAGCTCATGGGTAAGAGTCTCATCTCTTCTTCTTGTGGGTAAACTGCCTTCAGGTGTACAGTGATATGTCTGCTTTTCCAAGGGTTTCAGAATTCCACTTTATCTGTATATGACTTCATTTCAATAGAAAGATAAATTGAATATAAGTGTTTTTTTTCTAGGTAACTTCCCACTTATATGGAGGGTATTGCATCATTTGTGTATGCATTGGTCCTCTCTGATAATTTTCAAATCCCTATAGGGAGTGGGATACTATGTAATTCATATTTTTATACCCTATAATATCAAACACATTCCTTGCACAGAAGAAGAAATACATATTTTCTTTTGTTTTGTTTAAAGGAAATGCCTGCAGTCTGTGAGAAGGCACCAAATCTATAAAGTGGAGGCAATTCCTTGACCATTAGTTTACAGCAAAAATTAAATGAACGATCTTAATTTAGATCTTTAAATTTTTATCCTCAATTATATTAGTGGAATAGCTTATATTCGATTAACTTTTGTTGTTGTTTTGTTTGTTTTAAGACAGAATCTCAGTGTGTCACCCAGGCTGGGGTGCAGTGGCGTGATCTAGGCTTACTGCAATCTCTGCCTCAGCAATTCTCATGCCTCAGCTTCCTGAGTAGCTGGGATTACAGGCATGCACCAGGCATGACCAGCTTTATTTGTATTTTTAGTAGAGAAGGAGTTTTGCCATTTTGACCAGGCTGGTATCGAACTCCTGGCCCCAAGTAGTCTCCTTGACCTCCCAAATTGCTGGTATTGCAAGTGTTAGCCCTTGTGCCCAGCCTTATTGGAATGTTTTCAGAAGAGATACATTTAACTTCTCTGAAGTTTAGAAGGCACTATGTTATTTTGTTTTATTATAATCCCACGTTTATTTGAAGATTCAAAGAAATGTGGACACTGGAGTTGAGCAATAAATAGCCATCTTTCCCCTCTTAGTTATGCAACTCTCTAATTCTATTTTATCAGAGTATTGGTAATTAATAGTATTTTTCCTTATATAATAGGGTGTAAATCTGGATGAATTTTAAGTCCCCAAATGGGCCCCAGTGTGACCATATGCTGAGTGGCATTGAGCAATTTGCAATGCCTGAGTTTGTTTCAGCTCATGTAAAGTAGTGGGTGATAATAATATCTCTCCATAGGATTGTCATGAGGATAAAATAAGATAATGCATATGAAAGTACTTTCTAAACATAAAACCAATTTCAAGTGTAAGATATTATTATAATTTTTGGCTTGCAAAATAATACAACACCCAAACTTTTGAAACTCAATTTAAATGCAATGGATAAGCTGTAATTATCTGCGTAGTTGTTACTTAGACTGTTGAAAAGGTTATAAAATCAGAAGTTTTATATCCTTTGAGGAAAAATTGCTAAGTACAATTTCTATGTTCTTACAGGACCTTTGTGCTTGGGTTATTAGCTTACAGGATGAATTTCTGGTAGCTTTTGACCTACTTAAAAATCTGTACCAAATTTTGAGAGTTAAATTAGCATTGCTAATTAAGCATTGACATTCAGTTGGATCTCAAAATTATGGTGGTCTGAAAAAAATTAATGCTTTTGAACAAGCAGAAAATTGAAGCTATACGTTTGAAGTCTTCCAGAATTTATAATTCCTGGTTCTTAAATTAGCCAATCAGATAAATTTATAGAACATTATTATATTCCTAGCAAAGAGTTTCTTCATTTATCCTAAGGAATAGGAGGAAAATAAATTGATATCTTGAAAAGTAGAATGGATTTTCTTCAGAGAACTTGACTTTGAGTTTTAGCTCAACCACACTTGAGATATGGGATTCACATCTAGGCAAATACTTTAGTCCTATGAACTTCAATTTACTATTGGATTGTTTACAGGAATCAGATGAAACAATACATATTGACTGAGTCCATATTTGTATGTATGTGTATACATAATTTAACATTGAAAGATAGAGGCAGAGTAATGTTTTCCATTGAGGAAAAGGACAAAGAGAAGCTACAGAATATATGTGTATATATTTTTAAAAACTGTGTGCACAAAAAATCACAAGCATAATCCATGTTTGAAGAATGTTATAGGAGGGGCAGGGAGTGACTGAAGACGAAAGAGAAGAGGAAGACATAAGCCTGATAATGGAGGGTTTTGCAAACAATGCTAAGAGAACTGGACTTCATTCATAATGTGATCATGAGGGTTTGAAAGGTTTTACACAGAAAATCAGAATGGTGTTATTTTCGTTTTAGCTGTATCTGATATAAGCCACAACGTTTTGTTGTTGTTATTGTTTTTCTTTTCTTTTTCTTTTTCTTTTTTTTAGTAAAACACACTTATATTACTTCTCTGTTTTAAATCATACATTGTTGCCCACCTGAACAAAAAAAACAAAATGGAAATGGAATACTTGGAAGATCAAAATGATCTATAAGTAAATTGACTGCTTGGCGCAAAAAAAAAAAAAAAAAAAAAAAAAAAAAAAAATCCACTATTTAAAGAAAGACAACAGAATCCAACATCCTACAATGTAAATAAATAATATGTAATATCCACTAAAAAAATCACTAACATAAGAAAGAGAAAAATGTGACTCGTAACCAGTGGATAAATTAATAGAAACAGACTCAGAAACTCTGACACAATAAAAGTATAAGTTAAAGATTGAAGCTTCTATTTCAAGGATTTAAAGAACATGACGAAAGTATATGTTTAAACAAAGTGTGGTTTATGAATACTGGAATCTGTATTTAGTAAAAATAAATAAGAAAATGGTGCATGTAACCTGGATGTGTCTCAAAACCATTATGCCGAGAGAGAAATCAGGCCAAATATTGTATTCTATATGATTGTATTGTATTAAATAATAGAACAGGGAAAACTAATTCGTAGCATGGGTTCTCAAGCAGATGCAATTTTGCTCCTCAGGGTACGTCTGGCAATGTCTATAGTAATTTCTGGTTATCATAACTGGAAGTGTGGGATAAGGATTCTACTGCCATCTCATAGGTACAGACCAGGGATGATGCTAAAAATCCTACAATGCACAGGGCAGCATCCCTCTCCCCCAACAAGAAATTACTCATCTCAAAGTATTAATATTGCTGAATATGAGAAACCCTAATCTATAGTTATTTAAAAAACTGATTTTCTACTGGTAGTGGTGGAGAGAAGATGGCTGCAAAGGACAAAAGGGAACTTCTGGGGAGCCATGAAAATATTTTAATTACAGTGGCGATTACAGGGGCACAGATGTTTGTCAAAATTCAGTTTATTCTTAAAATGGATGCAATCTGTTGTATATAAAAATTTATTATATATACACACAGTATAGTATATACCATATATATGTATATAGTATATATATTAATATATTGTGTATAGTATGTACATTATATATGTGCATGTATAAAATACAAACACATGCAATATCTCTATAACTTAGAATAAAGCCAAATCATATATTATGATGTATACGGAGATATTACTGATCTGGCCTTTACCTAGCATTCCCATCTAAGCTATCCCACTCTGTGCCTTGCTCAGTATGGTCACTTTCATGTTCCCTGAGCATGCCAAACCCTTTCCTAACTGCTAGCACATGCCACTGCCGTGCCCTGTGCCAGGAATCCTCTTTCTCATCTCATCACTCCAAGCTCAGGAAAATAATGTCAGCTCCTCAAATAAATCTTCCCTGACACCTTTCTCATGTGTTTTTCTGATTTTCTTTATGTTAGAACACTCTTAATGCAGAATATTTCCATGATCCCTTCACAGGACTTGCCACAGGGGTGCCTCATTTACTTAGCATGCCCCTCTCAACTCCTTATGGGAAGGAATGTGTGAGTAAACAACGTGGGAACTGGAGTGCACAAGTGCTGGCCATTTTGGCACTGGCAGGAGTAAATTCTCACTAGTTCAGACCTGCTGTGTTCCACTCGTCGTGGGAGGGAATTTGCAGGTGAGAAGGTACAGGAGCTGGAGCAAGTGCTTTTGGGCACCAGCAGGGGCAAACTCCCTGCAGATCCCATTGTGTTCAGAATTGGTTCCTTCCAGTGGGTTCTTGGTCTCGCTGACTTCAAGAATGAAGCCATGGACCCTCACGGGGAGTGTTAAAGTTCTTAAAGATGGTGTGTCCGGAGTTTGTTCCTTCACATGTTCAAATGTGTCCAGAGTTTCTTCCTTCTGGTGGGTTCGTGGTCTCACTGACTTCAGGAGTGAAGCCACATACCTTCACAGTGAGTGTCACAGCTCTCAAAGGCGACACGTCTGGAGCTGTTTGTTCTTCCCAGTGGGTTCATGGTCTCACTGGCTTCAGGAGTGAAGCTGCAGACCATTGCAATGAGAGTTGCAGCTCATAAAAGCAGTGCAGACCCAAAGAGTGAGCAGCAGCAACATTTATTGCAAAGATTGAAAGACCAAGACATCCACAGAAGTGGAACAAGACCTGAGCAGGTTGCTGCTGTTGGTGCAGGTGGTCTGCTTTTATTCCCTTATTTGATCCCACCCACATCCTGCTGATTGGTCCATTTACAGAGTTCTGATTAGTCCATTTTACAGAGTGCTGATTGGTCTGTTTTACAGGGTGCTGATGGGTCAGTCTTTACAGAGTGCTTATTGGTGCAATTACAAACCTTTAGCTAGACACAGAGTGCTGATGGGTGCATTTATAATCCTTTAGCTAGACAGAAAAGTTCTCCAAGTCCCCTACCTGATTAGCTAGACACAGAGCACTGATTGGTGCATTGACAAACATTTAGCTAGACAAAGAAAGCTAATTGGTGCATTTACAATCCTTTAGCTAGACACAACAGTTCTACAAGTCCACACCCAACCCAGAAGCCCAGCTAGCTTCACCTCTCACTATGGCAGTGTGCAGGCAGGGTGCCTGGAAATCACAAAGTCCCAGAGGGTGTGTTACAGTTTTTATCTCTGCCATTGATGGATGGCTTAAGTATTAAAAACTCAGTGGGCCTAGAGCTGCCCTCCACTAGCAAGGGCAAAGGGCCAATGTTGACAACCTTTTATATCCAGACTCATGGCTTCTGAGCTCTTGTATGGCATCTAGGAGAAATGAAATCACATGAACCAATGGAAGGATAGTAAATGCAGGAGATTTTATTGTCAATGAAAATGGCACTCAGTGGGAAGGGGAGCTGAAAAGAGGATGGGTTGTGTAGCTAATCTTTCTTGAAGTCTGGCCATGTCTGTCTGGTTTCTTCTCCTAAGTTATGCCATCAAGCTCTCTCTCGGAAGTCAAGCCACTTCTCTCTGATGTCCAGCTACTTCTCCTCTTTGTTGGCTGAGTCTGGAGTCTTTATAGGCACAGGATGGGAAGGGCCAGGGCCATGAGTGGTTTAGGAAAAAGGCAACATTCAAGTGGGAAAACAGGGACATAAGTTGTCACATTGGGCCGCAGTTTCAGGCTTTTCGGCTTGAGGGTCGGTTTTTTGCCAGGGACCTGCCTTTTGCTGTCTAGAAGTTGTCTGTCTCATGTCCCTATTATTTCCCCACTCTGAAGAGGCACATCTAAGTGCTGTTAGAACATGGACAATGACTGATCTCAGCTAATTCCTGCTGACAGGGGGTGTAGTTTTGAGGAGAACAATAGTCAGATTCCTCCCAGAGGTCTATTTAAGGGTTCCCAGTAAGGGGGAGCCATTGTCCAAGGGTCAGATTGCCTGCCTGTTTGGAGTTTGATGGCCTCTAAGTGAGAAGAAACAAGTTTCACAAAGTTAAGTATGCATTGATCAAATATGTGTATTATACAAAAAGGGGTTAAAAGAAAAGAATCTAGTGCCAAAGATTACAGAAATAAGATGTAAAATACACGAATCATCCCCAAAACATTGTGCCCACTGGCATAGAACAGAATAAATGTAAGAATAGCAAGCATAGGCAAGACTATAAAGAGGATATCTATGGAAGGTCAATTATTAACACCTATCTTTTGTGATTTTTAGCTTGAGGTCCCTGGTTTCTTCACATTGGTACTTTGGGTGCTCTTCTGGGTTGAGGGAGGTAATTCTGTCAGCTTCCCAGGCCTTTACTCAGGCCTGAGTAATAATAATCAAGAATCTATTCCAGTGATGTATTGTGAAAGACTGAGGTGGTCACTTTCAGAAGGTTCTCAAAGTACTATCTGGTCCCAGGGCCTGTTTCTGCACCTTCCTCCTGAGTAATAAATTTACCTTTAGGATTAGTTGTCTCTCAGCTGAAACATGAGACTTAGAGGTGTGCTTTACCAAGGCCCCTCTTAGCCTCTCTGGGAGGGCAGAGGGATCAAATCTCTGGCCTATCATGGATAGCTTGGTGTAATTGAGGACTTAATTCTAGTCTTACATAGTCCTTCCGTTATGCACACCTGAAAGTGTCTCCATTTCCATTCTCCCAACTTGTTATTGGGATCCCATTTAGGGTCATCCAGTTGATACTGCTTCTCTTCCAGTTGGATAAAGTGTGACACCTTCCCTGACACTATATGTGATACAAAACTCATCCCCAAATCTCTCTGCTGCTTGCTTCTCAGTGTTAGTCAGGGTTTGATTCAAAAATAACATATCTTTCCAGGAGAGTTCAAATACTTGGGTTAAATACTAGAAAGCCTCTTTATATTTGTTAAGGTCATCTGAAAAGTTGTTAAGATCCCCCTTAATTTGCCTTAAGCCCTGTAGAGAGAAGGAGAACTGAACCTAGGGTGCAGAAGCACCCCACCTGGGAGGGGAGTGAGTGAGGAGGGGAACTGCCCTGTGCTAAACACGCCCATGGCTGTTGAGGTGGGGGTGGAGGGTGGTCACCCCTCTAAGCACAAATGAAAATCACATTGTTCTGAATTGCATATCTGGTGACTGGGTCAAATGCTCATTCTACCTAGTAGCATTTTTTCAGTTTGCAGTAACACCCGTTAAATTATAAAAGAAGAGATAGGAGCCATTTCAAAACATAAACGATACCATGGAAAAGTCTGGAGGTCTTGGTTGATGCCCTACCAGGTGGTTGGAGATGAGGTCCAGTCTAGGGGCCTTCTGGCAACACCAAGGAGTGCCCTCTGCCAGATGTTGTCAGTTGCCCCAGGACTTTATTCCAGTCCCACGCGACAGCTAGACCTCCATGAAGGGAAACAGAGCCAACATTCCTTTTGCCCAAAAGAATGAAAGAGGTGGCAGGGTTGCATCCTGTCTTCTGCAAATGGCACAGCTCAGAGGAAAGTTGAGGACAAGAAGAGAGAGATCCAACAGATCTGCATTTACTCACCTTTCTGACATATGCCAGAGGAGACTCCAGATGAAGTAGGATATTTACCTGACCCCTTCGTAGGACTTGTGACAGTGTGTCTCATTTACTCAGCCGCTGTCAACATGCATGGGAGGGAGCACATGAGTGAATAAGGTGGGAACTGGAGTACATGAGCACTGGAACCAGCTGGTCGTTTTGGTACTGGTAGGATCAAACTTCACTCACTTGGACCTGCTGTGTTCCCCCGCTTATGGGAGGCAGCGCACAGGTGAGTGGGTGCAGGAGCCAGAGCAAGCGCTTTTGGACATGGCAGGAGTGAACTCTGTGCAGGCATCATGGTGGTGTCTAGTCACAGTACCTGTGACTCCTGGAGCCCCAAAGTGTGTGTTACAGTGTTCTTTTCACTCTGCCATCTGTGGACAGTATGTTAACAGCTCAGTGGACCCACAGCTGCCCTCCACCAGTGAGGGCAAAGGGCCAGTGTGACAGCCTTTTGTATCTGCACTTGTAACTCCTAAACTCTTGTCCAGTATGCAGAAAAACATGAGGTCACATGATCGAATGGAAGGATGGCAAATGTGGGGGATTTTATTGCCAATGATAGTGGCTCTCAGCAGGAAGGGGAGCTGAAAAGGGGAGGGTGGTAGGGCATGTAATCTTTCCCTGAAGTCTGGCCATCTCCAGCCAGATTATTCTCTAAGATTATGCTGTTAAGTTGTCCCTCTGAAGTCAAGTTGTTTCTTTCCGACGTCCAACCATAGTCTCTGATGTCCAGCTGCTTCTCATCTATGCCGGATGAGTCTGGGGTCTTTATAGGCACAGGATGGGACAGGGCAGGGCCATGGGTTGTTTTAGGGAAAGCAACATTCAAGCAGAAAAACAGGAATATAAGTTCTCACTTCAGGCCATGTTCTCAGGCTTTTCAGCTTGAGGGTGGAGCTTCCCCAGAGACCTGGTCCCGTGTGACTGGAATTTCTCTGCCTCCCGTACCTGTCACTATCATACAAAAATTAGATTTGTAAAGGACAGGGCTAACTGAAGGGAGAATTTAGGAAGATAACATCATAGTTCATGTGAGAAATAAGCGGTCCTGAGTTAAGAGGAAGCCATAAACTCTAGTTAACTGCTTGCTTGGTCAGACCCTCTATTACCTGAATTATTTCCTATCAGTGTCCCACCTAATAGGAAAATGAGTCCAATTCAACTCAATGAGCATTCATTGAGTGCACACTATTAACATATTTTTGGCATGATGATAAAGGCGGCTTTAAACATTTGATATGGTTTGGCTTTGTGTCCCAACCCAAATCTCATCTCAAATTGTAATCCTCATGTATTGAGGAAGGGACCTGGTGGGAGCTTATCAGATCATGAGGGTGCTTTCCCCTAGATTGTTCCTGTGATAGTGAGGGAGTTCTCATAAATCTGATGGTTTAAAAATGGTAGTATCCCCTGCACTCCCTCTCTCTCCTGCCACCGTTTAAGACGTGCCTTGCTTCGCCTCCCGCTTCTGCCATGATTGTAAGTTTCCTGAGTCCTCCCCAGCCATGCAGAACTGTGAGTCAGGTAAAACTTTTTTGTTTATAAATTATCTAGTTTCAGGTAGTATCTTTATAGCAGTGTGAAAACAGACAAATACAATATTGTTCTCTATCTGTAACACAGTGTTAGCTAGCAACTTTTCTATTTGGTCAGCTGTTGTTACCTGGTGGCTTCCAAACTCTAAGAATAACTGTTGGCCTTAGTTAAACTTCGTACATCTGTAGACAATGGAAAATGCATAGCTGTGTATCATAAATAATACTGGCTAAGCATAAAATGAATTAATGTTAACTTACAGCCTTTTAAATCTGTTTGTAGGGATACTGATGCTGATGCTTAATATTTGTAGGACCTAGAATCATCATATAAATAGAAGCAACATAATTGTCTAAGTACATAAAAATTATAAATCAAATTAACAACTTATTAAATAAAACATGTTGCATGCTATATCTTGGAACATGTCTTGATAATGACTTTAAAATATGCAGTGCTGTAATGTTTATATTATACACAGACAATGGGCAAACATGATTGAATTTAATGTTTTTAACATATGTCTCCTATTAGTGGACAGTGTTATTTAGATATGCAATAAAATAAATACATTATTTGTAAAATATTATAGTCCCATGTCAAATGTCATTTTGGTCAGCAACAAACTGCATATATGAAGGTGGTCCTATAAGATTATATGACACCTTATTTTTACTGTATCTTATGTTCAGGAACGTTTAGCAAAACAAATATATACCATTGTGTTACAGGTGTCTACAGCTTTCAATACAGTAACATGCTATATGAGTTTTGTAACCTAAGAGCAATAGGTTATATCTTATTGCTTGTGTGTGTAATAGGTTTTGCCATTTAGGTTTGTGTATGTATACTCTGTGATGTTCACGCACTGATGAAATAACTATGCTTCCTCAGAACAAACCTCTGTTATTAAGGGATGCATGATTGTATATATTTAGTTCAAACATTGTTTTCTGGCCCTTAATATAATTTCATGTAAATATCATACAACTATCATATAAATGTGTAAGAATATATTGCATTATCGCTTTCTGGAAAATGTCAAATTACTTTTCTTCCTTTGTTCAAAAGCAGACTTCCATCGCATCAGTGGTAGCATTATCTGCAAACCTTGAAACGATTCAGATATAGCTGCCTTTCCTTTCAGGAACATAGGGCAAGAGTTGGGAATAATTGTTTCCCTAAGGTCTACATGGTGTTAAATATGAGAGTAGATAGTTTGGCTTCTGTGATGTATTGTGCCACAATTGAGCACCATATCCTGAGTTCCTGAGACACCCGTGTTTCTTAAGAATATTCTTTTGTGTGAGGGTTTATGACTTTTAGGGCTATCTAAATGTGTGCCCCAAAACCAAGGATGCTCTTACCTGAGTCTAACATATTACCGAGTAAAATGTGTGTATGTGTGTGTGTGTATATATATTATATATATGTATGTATATTTTATGGCACTTCACAAAAAAATGTGACACAGAAAATACAGAGCTGTATAATTAGAAACTGGTACTCAGTGAGAAAGTGATTCTTTCAACGGAAAGAAAATAAGCGTATCACAATGGTACAGACAAAAGGGAATTGATCCTGGGTAAAAATAGAGCTAGAGGTGAGATTTCCACTGCACTGAATGTCAAAGTTACATGTGAATTTCTAAGAAATATAGACCTTAGGGGTCTGTTCCTGAAAATTCTATTTTGGTGCACATAGGATGAGAATGAGGAACATATATGCTTAAGAAGCTCTGCTAATGCTGAAACAGCTTATTTGGAAACCACATTATGGATTATGATTAAAAAGGAAACTGAAGAGCTAAGCTAACAGATCA
Organism: Macaca fascicularis; assembly: GCF_037993035.2. NCBI lineage: Eukaryota > Metazoa > Chordata > Mammalia > Primates > Cercopithecidae > Macaca > Macaca fascicularis. Next base: position 89,946,352 of record NC_088388.1, on the reverse strand, counting down.
AATATATTCCAAGGCATTAAATGATAAAGCAAAAAACCAGCATTTTACCAAATAAAAATAAAATAATATTTGCAAAATAAAACTAATCACTTGTTATCCAAATCAAAAAATAACTAATCATAGATAAGGAGGAGTGCAAAAATAAAAAAGCTGCCAAAATTTAAAAAAAAATTAAAAAGAAAGTGACTAGATCTAACAAAGAAGGCATAGACTTAAAACAAAACGAACAAACAGAACGTAGAGAGGAGTCTTATTCAAATCTCTTAGACATAGGAAGCAGATTCCAGGCCAGAGCAAAGCAGTGACCTAAGGTTAGAGAAGGCAAAATTAATTCTGTTTAGAATTCATTTTATTTAAAATGAGACAAGGAAATCTTTACAGAGAAGGTAATGTTTGCGCTGGACTTCGAAGAAAATACTCTGTTAATTGACAAGGAGAGTTTTTTTTTTTTTTTAAAAATTACATATTCTAATTAAATGTGAATATTACTTAAAAAGTCCATGCAGTTTTGTCTTTCCTTAATAATTTAAAAGACAATTCCGTATCTTAGTGTTTCCAAGTCATTACTTTTGACATATATTTTTATGGAATGTACTGAATTATTGATGTTTTTTAACTTAAAGGAAAATCTACAGGGTATGAAATGCTGTAAGAAGAAAAAGAGCTATGAAACAACAGTAGATTTTACAAGGTTATTTAACAAATAATGATAGGGTTATGCTCCTGAGAAATCAAGATGGAAACTTAAAATAGCAGCATTAAGAAGAAAGTGCATGAAGACATTGCAACACCCATAGTAGGATGTGTGATAGGTAGAGGGAGTGAAGTCAATCACAATATAAGATGTCCATGATAATTTTTTAATCCATCATACTACTTTTATGACTTTTGATTATCTCCAGTAAAAATTATCAGAATAAAATTGCCAAATAAATAAAGAGCAAAGTTGTATATGCCTCTGGGACTACACTAAGAAAGAAAGAAAGGAATAAAGACAGTACAAATGGATAATATTTTTCCATCAGAAGTCATACAGAAAAGTTAAGAATGGGATTTTCAATAACTGTCCATGTATAGAATGCTTCAATCAACAAAGGCTGATGAAGAATAAAGTTTGGCTTTTTTTTTTTCTTATATTTCATAGAGGTATTTGATGTGATCCTAAATGCAGAAAGTTGAGTCAATCACTCTTCTGCTCCTTATAGGAACACAAACATGTCTCACATTATTTTCTTGCCCCTTCATAGCTGATCTCCACTTCTATTCAACTCCCAAGCATGGCCAATGTATTCAATTGATATGTTATTACTTTGGTTACTACTATTTGGTCATTACTCTTTTTTTCCCACTCAACATTAAGATCTACAGTGTTGCTGCCATTTATTGTTCCAATGGGTTGCATAGCATTTGCCACCATGTATATGTCACATTTCATTTCTCCATTGCTTCCTGTCCCATCTTACCACAAACACCATTCTTGAATATCTTCTCTTCTATAATCTATACAGTAAACACCCTTATGTATACCTCTCTTGCAGATACAAACACACACACATATACACATACACATATATATACATATATATATCACATATACACAAATATTATTGCTATCATGTAATGTTTATAGATTTAGTTATACAAATATTGTCAGAATGCAAAAATTAACCAGGTGTGGTGGCATGTGCCTGTGGTCCAGGGTACTCAGGAGACTGAGGCAGGAGGATTACTTAAGTCCAGGAGGTGGAGATTACAGTAAGCCAAGATTGTGCCACTAAACTCCAGCCTGGGGACAGAGCCAAACCCTGCCTCAAAAATATATTAAAACAAGATCTTCAGACAGACACACAGACTCTTTGTAGCAATAAGATACCAAATACCAACCTGCTTCCAGTATGGCATCACATAACAGGCAGCATGCCCTGAATGAAATCAAAGTATTTTACCCCAAAATGTATTTCTTTGACATATTTTGAAATGGCCCTGAAAAACTGTCTCTTGTGAAGGAAATTTACATTCTGTAGAGAATCTCCTTCCCCTTCCATGTCCCTTTCTAATCCTGAAGAGATTAGCTGAGAGTCTAAAATCTTTTAGAGGTTGGACTAGGAAACATTTGCCATCTATTGCCTCTAATGCTGGCCACCTATGAGACTTCATCTACATAATAAGAATCTTGGTCTTCATAACCCCTTGTCTCAACCTGACACTCTTCTCTATTGATTTCAGGTGTTTAGATAGGCACTTAACTGCTTCAACCAGTTGCCAATCAGAAAATGAATCCACCTATGACCTGTATATAAGTATTTGTACACACTACACATATGCAACCATCCAGACACAAGGGGTAGATATCTTCACCTCTTGTTACTGATGTACATCTTTAAGATAATAGATCAATACAATAGTTCAGAACAAAAGACCAGGGAACAGAGTAAATATACCTTGTTTACAGAGAAGTGGCTAATTGTTGTAAAAGTTTGATATTCAGAAGCCAGATGTCATAGATGGATTAGCTCAGCAATATTCAGATCAGATTTTCATTGACTTATTCAGTCCATGTCAATTTGTATTTATTGTGTGCCTGTGTTTTATGCATTGTGGTAGAATCCATTGTCACATTTATGATTAAATACAAATGCTCCTCGATTTATGATGGGGTTAAGTCCCAATAAACCTATTGTAAATTGAAAATATTGTAAGAGAAAATGCATTTAATGCTCCTAAGCTACAGAATATTGTAGCTTGGCCTAACCTATTTTAAATGTGCTCAGTATACTTGTATTAGCCTGCAGTTGGGCAAAATCATCACAAAGCCTATTTTATAACACAATGTTGAATAACTCATGTCTGTTTGCCCTCCTGATTGCATGGCTGACTGGGAGCTGCCATATGCTGTCAATACCCAGCATTGAGAGAGAATGACTTGCTGTATATTGCTAGCCTGGGAAAAGAAAAAAAAATCAAAATTCGAAGTAGTTTCTACTGATTGTATACCCCTTTCTTACCATTGTAAAGTAAAAAAAAAAAAAAAAAAAAAAAAAAAAAAAAAAAAAAAAAAAAAAAAAGGTTGAACCATTGTAAGTCAGGGACATCTGTAATTCTATCTGTGCCCTCAAACATTTCATGAATTACACAATCCATGAAATAATGATGATGCTGTGTGACCACTTTTATGGATAAGAAGAATTATCAAATTTTTGTAAGAGTATTGAGGACTCTGCCTTGAATCATTAGCTGTAAGTGAAAGTTATATTTTAAATATAGCATTTAATTTGGCCTTAAGAATAAATTGAAATATGACAAAATAAATGGGAGTGAAAATGTCATAGTCAAAACAAGGGCACTCTTTTATGCTATATTTATCTGTGAATTTCATGAAAATGTGTGCTTTTTATGTAAATGGCTTGAGCAATCTAAATTCATGGAAGTATTGAGAACATGAAGGATTGCTGATGCTTCTGCAAAAGAAGCAAAGCAGGATTCACTCAAAAAAGAGAAAAAAATGAGACAAGAATAGTGTAGCTTCCCCACCTGCTCTTTTCCATCCAGTGGACATCTGGGCCCACAAGTCACCTGAAAAGAACAACACGTACTGGACCCAATTTTATATTGTTAGTATTTTTCTACTTTGACAGATGAGCCAACTGTATTAAGTATCACTACAAAACATTTAAAGGAATTATTGATGTCAATAATGGGAACAGTCTTACAATATCTGATCTTTAAAACATTTGCAAATCTATCATCAAAAACTCAACAAATGTAATAAAAACAATGACCCTGGCAGAATGACCATCGATACACAAACAGGATTAGAGGACAACCTGGTAACAAGGGTACATGCTGCATGAGCTGGCTGAAAACATATAAATACATTTCAATTATGTCTATATTATGTTTTGAGGGAAGGTACAGAAGATCTATTTTTTGCCTGTGAACCAAAGCAAATTTAGCAAAACCAACTTTCAAAGTAGCCACAGGAGAATCTTTACACAGGCTATAACAACTTTGAAATATATGCCCTCTAACTTTGGAAGTTAGACAAAGATTCAGTATTGGGGTTATTGTCTTGTGTGACTGACAATTCTTTCATTGTCTTTAATCCTTTTGCTGTCTTCCTGTGGAAAGTTTATTTCTTTTTCTTTTTTTTTAAATTTATTTATTATTATTATACTTTAAGTTGTAGGGTACATGTGCATAACGTGCAGGTTTGTTACATATGTATACTTGTGCCATGTTGGTGTGCTGCACCCATCAACTCATCATTTACATCAGGTATAACTCCCAATGCAATCCCTCCCCCCTCCCCCCTCCCCATGATAGGCCCCTGTGTGTGATGTTCCCCTTCCTGAGTCCAAGTGATCTTATTGTTCAGTTCCCACCTATGAGTGAGAACATGCGGTGTTTGGTTTTCTGTTCTTGTGATAGTTTGCTAAGAATGATGGTTTCTAGCTGCATCCATGTCCCTACAAAGGACACAAACTCATCCTTTTTGATGGCTGCATAGTATTCCATGGTGTATATGTGCCACATTTTCTTAATCCAGTCTGTCACTGATGGACATTTGGGTTGATTCCAAGTCTTTGCTATTGTGAATAGTGCCGCGATAAACATACGTGTGCATGTGTCTTTATAGCAGCATAATTTATAATCCTTTGGGTATATACCCAGTAATGGGATGGCTGGGTCATATGGTACATCTAGTTCTAGATCCTTGAGGAATCGCCATACTGTTTTCCATAATGGTTGAACTAGTTTACAATCCCACCAACAGTGTAAAAGTGTTCCTATTTCTCCACATCCTCTCCAGCACCTGTTGTTTCCTGACTTTTTAATGATCGCCATTCTAACTGGTGTGAGATGGTATCTCATTGTGGTTTTGATTTGCATTTCTCTGATGGCCAGTGATGATGAGCATTTTTTCATGTGTCTGTTGGCTGTATGAATGTCTTCTTTTGAGAAATGTCTGTTCATATCCTTTGCCCACTTTTTGATGGGGTTGTTTGTTTTTTTCTTGTAAATTTGTTTGAGTTCTTTGTAGGTTCTGGATATTAGCCCTTTGTCAGATGAGTAGATTGCAAAAATTTTCTCCCATTCTGTAGGTTGCCTGTTCACTCTGATGGTAGTTTCTTTTGCTGTGCAGAAGCTCTTTAATTTAATGAGATCCCATTTGTCAATTTTGGCTTTTGCTGCCGTTGCTTTTGGTGTTTTAGACATGAAGTCTTTGCCCATGCTATTTCTTGATAGTGTTGGCCAATTTGCTCCTTTCAATTTAAAACAATCGTCACCTCCTGCTTTTAAGATTTGCTCTTGGTTTCCTGCGCTCAAATGAACTATGATTTATTTTTTGTTATATCATCCCATTTAAAATATTTCCTTTTGATGTTTTATTTTCAAGCTGTCCAAATTTTCTTTCAATGTTGTTCTAATCTTCAAGATTGCCAATTTTGCCATCAGATTAGGTTTTTCTTTTCTGTTTGTGTTCATTACTCTCTAAATGATGCTCACCTAAATCTCAATTAATAAAATTCAGAGGCAAACTGTTTTTAGTCACAGAGGCCTTTAAGTTGAATACAGCTGTGCCATGTGCTGCTTTCATTGTCAATGGCATATGATGTGCCACTACCCTTTACTGTTTCCAATTTGGCAAATCAGTCCCATTATATCGGGGTGATGATGATTCCTGGTGGAAATATCTCTGAGGCAGATAAATGATAATTTCAATATAAAATGATTCTAGTTCCATTAAGAAATGTTAAGATTATTAAGGACATTATTCTTAATCCTCAAGGAAACATATGATGGGACATAAATGAATGCATGGTCCAGAGTACATTTATTTATAAGACAATGACTTCCGTCATCTAATCAGTACATTTAAAATAGTCACTTTCTCTAGAGTTGGCTTCATGCTCCTGCATGGGGGTCTTTGTAGTCCAAGGCAAGAAAGAAAAATTGTAATATCTATATTAATGACTTTCTAGAAAATTGAGGCAAAAAATAAGCATACTAAAAAAAGCACATTAAACAATATGTATTTGAAATCCTAAACATTGTGTGTTAGGATTGTTCAATGAAATGAAAAGACCGATGAGTGACTTTATTGTCTTTAAGGATATTAAGAAGCATTACGAAGAAAATGTCTACCAGCTGTTCTACATTTCCAAGATGAGTATGAGCTAAGCAGTAAATGGAATTCAGATTCACCTGTTGGAAGGCAGGGAGCCAGATAAAAAGGACTTTTGAGATGACCTCCAGCTCCAAGATTATATAGAAAACAAAATGTCTTACTTTAAGAGCATTGAACTATACATACTGTCAGATGAGTTGAGACAGTCTATGTATGGAATAATGTTAACATATTTCCAATGATTTCCTTTATACATATAAATGAAGTTATTAACCTTCAATCACAAAAGCATATACTTTTGGTTGGTTGTCCACTAGTGGTGCTTTATTTATATTCTATTCAATGCAGATTTGTTCCCAACTTTAAGGGCAAGTAAACTTAACTGACTCACATGGGGTTTGAACTCATAACCCTTGACTCAGCACGAAGCAAAATGAGCTAGCCACCTGAACCAAGCCACACCAGAATATTTTAGAACAAAAATAGTTAATCTGTACATATTTTGTCAGAGGCAAAATAAATGAATTAGGCATTATAAATAAAGCAGGCATAATAAATTATTGAGCCCTTTTTATTTCTTGGGATTCTGAGCCTACATAGGGGCTTTATAGGAGAGAGATATGGATAGGGTCTTTCATGCCTGACAATTGATGAAACTTTTAGAATGAGGCAAAGGTTTTAGTCAGGACTCAAGATAAAATGACTGAAGCTTGCAGAAAGGAAAGGTGATTTTCTTTCTGACCCGATTTGCTGATTCCAAATGCAACCCACTGATTCTTTTTCATTAAACCACTAGCCACCATGGTAACCGTTTTATATTATTATTCAACGTGGTCAGCAGTTGAGCCAGTTTTCAAGGGGTGATAGTTTTGGAATAGCATTAACAAAAAGAATTTCTCCTGTCAAGATACGCATTTTCTAGAATGAAAGACTTGGCTTGAAGCTTTTCTGTTTAGTGCAAAAAGGAAAAGATAAATCAGATATATTCCCACTGTGGAGTAAGTAGAAGACGGCAGTGTATTTTTGTAGGCATAGAAATGGGAGTTAAATAACCCATATATCTTCTTCCTACAAAGCGAAGAAACCTTGGAAAGCAGACACATTTACCTTCTGCAGGGCTCCAAGTACCAAATTCAATTCAAAGAAGAAAGGCACAGAGCAAAAGTAACACTGTGGATTATAACAATAAAGAGTGATGGCAGATTCCCATTCCCATCCCAATGAAGTAAATGCTATCCTAGAGGGAGTTAAAATAGAAAATGGAGGCTGACAATTTTATTCACCAAGGGAATAAATAGATAATACAATAATTTATTTTCACGTGTTATTTCTAGCATTCCCTTAGATACAATAGGGGGCAGACATTCTTGCAATTTCATAAATGCTTCCCAGAGGAAAGAACACGATGTAGTATAGATATATTTTACAAATGTCAAGTAGATATATTACTGGATTGTAGAATTTATAGAAGTTAGGCAAGATTGCTAATAGAGTATGAATATTGAATGTCCTTTAGAGAATAACTATTTTCCCTTTAAATGGAGGATTTTTCCTCCTCTTCAGAGCACTAGCAAAGTTCACTGAGTCCCCAAGAATCCTGATTATGGGCTCACATGATTCATCTGAATGGCAGGAGGACTAGGAAAAGACAGAGAAGAAAGGCTGGCCAATTTACCTACTGCCTTTGATCTCAATAGGAGCCAGTAAACCTGTTAAGGTATCTCTCATTTTTCTCTGAGCCCTGGTGAGTAGAGCCTGAATGGCAGACTGAAATTCCAGTCTGTCACAGCCTCCTAATACATACTTGACTGACCAGCTCTAGATTTCTGATGAGTCCTGTCAATTAGCTTCCTTAACCTGGAATGGATTCAGAATTCCTAGAGTTTAATCATCTTCATACAAAAGAGACAGTAGAATGCTTTTCTTTTCTCCAACATCTCTAAAATGTGCAAATACAATTATGATAATTTAATTCAGTCTGCCTAGTTCTCAATTATTATTATTATTGTTATTTTTGAGACAGGTTATTACTCTGTCACCCAGTCTAGTGTGCAGTGGTGCAATCATGGCTCACTAAAGCCTCAACTAGTGGTCTGAGGGCTCCAGCAATTATGATCATCTCTCCTCAACCTCCTGAGTAACTGGGACTATAGGCACATGACACCACATCTGGCTAATTATTTAGATTTTTGTAGAAATGAAATCTCGTTATGTTGCCCAGGCTAATCATGAACTCCCAGGCTCAAGTGATCCTCCTACCTGAGCCTACAAATTACTGGGATTATAGGTATGAGCCAACACACCAGGCCTCAACTTTGATACTATAGGACAATAAATACCCTTTCCTGTTGAATAGATGCCAAAGGAAGAAAAAAATCCCTTCTAAACAACAACTGTTTTTAAGGCCCATTTCTAATTGTGACTTGCTCAGATCTGACCATATGCATATTTATCAGTAAGGATTCCTACATAGAGAAGTTAGAATGGAAGATAATTCATATTGATTCATTGTCTGCTTTGGTTCACTACAATCGGGGCCTTATATATTTGTTTATCCACATTTTATAGATACTGGCGTCTATCCCTATGATTACTAAGAGGTAGAGCTGAGGTTGGAATTCAGCTACACTTGTTCTGATTCACTGCATACACAGAAGGTGGGAGGAATAAAGGAGTGGTAAGTATGTAATGTGGATGGTTTATCGCCATCTGTATTACACCCCTTCTCTAAAATATAAATTTTAAGTGTTCTCCTTGACAGTGAGGATATTTTTAGTAGTGGAAAGAACACCAGGCATGAAGTCAATTGAACTCCTTCTTAGTAACTAATTATCTTCCACAAACTCAGCTTTCCTTTCTGCGAAACAGGAATAAAAATTGCTTGGCATAGAGGATAGTTGAAAGAGCATGAAGTGATTTTGAATTCACTTTGTGAAGGTGACCAAGTGACCCAACTTATCTGAGCTTCGGGTTTTACATGCAGAAACTAAGTTTGGGTTTGAGAAATTACCTATACACACAAAGCCACAGGCTTTAATTTATGAATTTGTTTCAACTATTGTGTTTCTTAATAGCATTTTATTGTTCTTTGAAGTCCTATAGTTTGTTCCAAATATTCCATAATATATCAGTCAAAATATGCTAGTTTATGCTGAGGCAACCAACAATCCTAATATCTCAGCTGCTTAGAGCAGCAAACAATACTTCTGACCCATGCCCATTGTGAGTCAGTCAAGGCCCTGCTCCGTACTGTCTTCACTCGGGATCCCAGGTTGGTAGAGTTTCTGTCTCGAATATTGCCATTTATTATTGCAGCCATAAAAGAGATAAGATGAATTCCATACTGGCTTTTAAAACTTCTGCCCTGAAGTGACACAATGTCACTTACATGCAAGTGAAGCAAGTCAAGAAATCAATAGAAACACATTGCTAAACAAGTAACAGAAGTCTTAGAAAAACTATCCTTTCCACAAAGGTCAAATTATTAATTATTATTTTTTTAAATGGATGTGTATAGTTTATGCTAGGTATGGAGAACAAAGAAAAAAGCCACCTTAAGATGCCCTCAGTCTAGTGAAGGAGACAGATATATTGTGTTTTTATGTGAAATTGCAGGATTTGAAGTAGAAGTGAAAATAGGCATTTTTTTTTAACTTTCTTTTTGAAGACTTTGGTGATGCTTTGGATCATGCTGTAGTATTAAGGGCAGTGTCAGTCATATCCATCTGCTCCATGAGTGTTGAAACACAGAGGCTATCAATTAATCTTGGAAAGTCATTACAAACACAGTTTGCAGGTCTTCAATCATTCACTTACTTTGTCCAAAGTGGGAAAACCACAGAAGAAAATTTAATATCCATCTGAATATTACTGGCAATAATCAAGCAGCATCACTTTGACTGTTAAATAATAAGTTTGGAAAGAGCCAACCCTAATTCTGAAGTACCTGCTATGCTACTTTAAATTAAACTATTGTTTTAAATGCAAATGTTAATATATCATGCATTTTATAAGAATTAAAAGCCCCTTATACAGTGTGGACTTATATATCATCTTAGTATATGATATCTCATCTAACAAAAATATGTTAAGTATAACCTACTCAGTGCCTAATCCCTCTGACTATGCATGCTTACTCTTGAAACCCAGGAGGCATTAAAATTTCTCTACATTGAACCATGAATTAACAGAGAAAATGCCTCAAGTGCTGTCTTCCATTCTCTGTTTTGAAGCTTTCTTCATTTGGCCTCCTGTACTTAATCTATTGAGTTTTCACGTAGATTCAACCCTCTGACGACCTTCTCTTTCACAAATGTCTTGGCGTATGTGCTTCTCTGTTGGTGATCCAGCACTTCCCTAGATGGTTGTCTGACTCACCAGGTCTCTCTACCATGATTACAGCCAGTAAATGTACAGTGTCATCCTTCCAATTCTGGAGAGGTATAGGCTTGTGATGGTTGCTTATGATGTTTGTCACATATTTCCTGCTAACTTTTTTTAAAGCATATGCAAGATTGCCCACCACTGCTCCCTTTAATGTTAGGTATGAGGATATGATGTTTTTTTTGTTTTTTTGTTTTTTTGTTTTTTTTTTTGTTTTTTTTTTTTTTTTTGAGACGGAGTCTCGCTCTGTCGCCCAGGCTGGAGTGCACTGGCCGGATCTCAGCTCACTGCAAGCTCCGCCTCCCGGGTTTACGCCATTCTCCTGCCTCAGCCTCCCGAGTAGCTGGGACTACAGGCGCCCGCCACCTCGCCCGGCTAAGTTTTTGTATTTTTTTTAGTAGAGACGGGGTTTCACCGTGTCAGCCAGGAGATATGATGTTTTTTAACCAGTGAAAAATGAGCTGAAGCCGGGCACGGTGGCTCACACCTGTAATTATAGCACTTCGGGAGGCCGAGGCGGGTGGATCATGAGGTCAGGAGATGGAGACCATCTTGGCTAACACGGTGAAACCCCATCTCTACTAAAAATACAAAAAATTAGCTGGACACAGTGGCGGGCGCCTGTGGTCCCAGCTGCTTGGGACGCTGAGGCAGAAGAATGGTGTCAACCCGGTAGCCGGAGCTTGCAGTGAGCCAAGCCTGGGCAACAGAACCGGACTCTGTCTCAAAAAAAAAAAACAAAAAACAAAAAACAAAAAAAGCTGAATAGATGTGTGTAATATGCTCCTAGAAGTTTTAAGAGCCAGTGCAAACTTTGCAACGTTCCCAAGTTTGTGCTACCCATCAAGTTATGGCCCCAATCGCTCTAGGTCAGTGGATAACTATGAAAGCAGAGCCTATCTGCAAACCTCAATTGAATGCTTACTGTGTATGAGATATAAATGTCTGCTATTTTGAAACCACTGAAATATTATGTTATTTGTTAGATTTTCTCTAATGTCAGCATCATACAGCCTATATCGAATGACACAATGCTGAAATGAGATAAATGGTTTACTTGTTTGTGTTTGTTATAAATAAAAACACATAATTATTTCGTAATTAGCTATATAAGTTTTAAAATGAGAGTTTAGAGCCTATTTGATATTTTTTGCCTTTTAAAAAAATCTTACATCATAAAAAAAAAAAGAAAAAATAAGCCTTCTGATGAAATTCTGTTCATAAGTAAAACAGAATCCCAAAAAAGGTAATTTTAAACATGTTCAGATAAATATCTTAAGTTTCTTCCAAGGAATTATATGCAGAACTTCTCTGCCAGAATGATTGTATCTCTAAGAAATACTTTGGCATTTACAAGGCCAACATAAACTTAGTATTGGAATTTGCAGATCATTCTCAGAGCATAAGATTAAAGGAAAGAGCTTTAAAAGTTTTCAGCTGGTATATATCAGCATGTCCACCGAAATAAAGAGAAAAAGGCTGAAGGCTCACAACGTTGGTATTTTATATAAAGGAATAACCTTATTTATCTTCAGATCACTGATTTTTATCTACCTTAAGTCAATTTACTAAGGTTTTTTATGGCTTTTATGAAAAAGTTGGTGGTCTGGACTAGACATAATATCAAATAGGCAGATGTATAAGTCATAAAAGCAAAGGCTTGAAAGACTGAACATGTTGTGGCTACATAAAAGGAACTAGCAGCGAAGGGAAAGTGACCAGGTAAATCATGTCACTGGGCAGTTAATGAACACTAGAAAGAAAATGGCCTGAAGCACTTGCTTAGAGCATTCTTCTTTATCAGTTTCACTACATATATGTAAAAAAATTTCAAAACTAGAATTTACTTTGAAAACTAAGTCGTTTACTGACCATCAGCTCATTAACTGCTATTGTCTGTGTCCATATTTTCTTTTTATATATTGGTGAAAGACTAGCGAGATTGAGTAAATGTTCATATTTCCTGGCTCCATCTTTGTGACCTTATTCAAGGGATCTCTGTGGGCACCAGGAATCCTATTTTAAAGCTATTATGCTATGAAAGACTTTTATCTTATTTGATTAGGAACAAGACCCAGGCTAATGGAACATCTGCATGTAGCAAGTACTCTGTCCATGTTTGCAAAAGTGCGCAGGTACATGCTTGTGCATTTAGATGTATGTCTATCTTCTGGGCATACTACATTAGACAATTTTGGTTCTTAGAGTAGGAAAGGACTGTTTTTATTAGCCTATGGAGTTAACTGCCCTACCTCCTTCTTAAAATAGAAGTGCTTTCTTCTGATGACATAACTTTCTTCAGAAACCATCTATTCCCTTGTTCTATTTTATAAGACTTTATTCCCTTTCTCTTAACTTTAAATTTAGATTATTTCAGTTTGATAAACAATAGCATTACGTGTATTTTATAGTCAGGGCAACATGGATAAAAAATATTTAAACGTAATCACTTCACCTTCACATAAACAGTAGTAGTATTACAGGATTTAACTGGTAGAAGTCCAGAGTGCATATAAATATTATCTAGTGGAATGTAATAAATAAAACAGTAAAGCTTCTAAATGAAAAAAAAAAAGTACTATAAATAAAATGATACCTACAGACACCTAGCTATGAAACTAAGTTTAAGCCAGGCTTAGATGTTTATAAATAATATTTATGTTGTAAACATAAATACTAATTTTTAAAATATGCCAGTTCCTCATAATTTGAGTCAGGAGGATGGCAAACTATTTGAAGAAAGAATACTCGCATATGGCCGGGTGCGGTGGCTCACCCCTGTAATCCCAGAATTTTGAGAGGCCGAGGCGGGAGGATCACAATGTCAGGAGATCAAGAACATCCTGGCTAACATGGTGAAACCCCATCTCTACTAAAAATACAAAAAAAATTAGCTAGGCATGGTGGCAGGCGCCTGTAGTTCCAGCTACTCGGGAGGATGAGGCAAGAGAATGGCGTGAACCCGGGAGGCGGAGCTTGCAGTGAGCCGAGATCGCACCACTGTACTCCAGACTGGGCGACAAAGAGAGACTCCCTCTCATAAAAAAAAAAAAAAAAAAAAAAAAAAAAAGAAGGATCCTCCCACACAACTTCCATGAGAACATCTAAATCACCAAGTAGAATGTTAAAAACATCGGAGGTGTTTTTGTCAAGCCCATGATTAGAGAATGATCACTTTATCTGCTTTTCTTCATGACTGATTATGTCTTTCTTATTTTCAACGTCTTATATTGCACCTGTCGGAAGTAGACATTAGTAGAAGCAGAAACAAAAGTGAGGAAAATGAGTCAGTGGCATCAGTTCAGCGTCAATGTGAAAAGAATGATCTGCCCCCATTCTTCTACAATGTCCCAAGGTAAAAAAATTGTGTGAAATTGAAAAAGTATACTGTGTCACTACTGAATTGTAGCTAAATCAAAGACTCTGCTCTGAAATTACAAGACAACTTAGTCAAGTAGAAGAAAACAAACTGTAGTCTACTTTCCAGTAAGATCCCCTTTTTATCCCAAAGTGTGTTGAAGGATGTTAATTGTCATATTTAGCAGATTCAGTATCATCAACACTAATGCCAAGCACATTCATGAGGTTTCAGTATGCTTGTGGAATATTGAAAGTGAAACAGTTTTGCACTCCAACTTCTAGAAGCAAACCTTCTGTAAATTCAGGTTTATTGAGATAAAATTTACAGATAATAAAATATACTCATTTTTAGATGTGCAATTTTATAAATTTTGACAAATATATGTAGTTCGGTAACCACCCCTAAAATTTCCCTTATGCCCTTTTGTAGTTAATCTCATCCTCCAACCCCTCACACTTAGAAACCATTGATATAATTTGTGTCTCTATTGTTTTACATTTTCCAGAATGCCAAAGACATGGAATCATGCACTATATAGTCTTCTATATCTGGGGTCCTTCACTTAGCATAATACTTTTGACATCATTCTTGCTGTTTCATGTACCACTAGTTACTCATTTTTTATTGCTAAGTAGCTTGTCATTGGATGGTTATACTACAGGACTGTTTCCAGGTAGCACTTGATTGACATTTGGTTTATTTCCACATGTGGACAATTATGAGTAAAGCTGATTTAAACTTTTGTATACAAGTCTTGATAATTTCAAGCTTCTAAATTATTACCTTAACTCAATGCCACATGAACATGTGATATAGTTTGGATGTTTGTCCCCTTCAAATCTCATATTGAAATGTGATCTTCAATGTTAGAAGTAGGGTCTAGTGGGAAGTGTTTGGAGCACTAGGGAAGATTCCTTATGAATAAGTTAGTGCCCTCCCCGTGGTAATCAGTGAGTTCTGCTGGTATTAGTTCACAAGAAAGCTGTTTGTTTAAAGCAGTCGGGCACCTCCTCCCCTCTCTCACTTTCTCACTTGCCACTTGACACACCTACCCCCACTTCACATTCTGCGATGAGTAAAAGCTTTCTGAGGCCTCATGGAAAGCTGAGCAGATGGTAGTGCCATGCTTGCACAGACTGCAAAACTGTGAGCCAAATAAACCTCTTTTCTTTATAAATTATCCAGCCTCAGGTATTTCTTTACAGCAATGCAAAATGGACTAATACACCATGAAATGTATACAGTAGCTGCTTAAATTTTTATATGGAAGTAATGATTAATAACTACAACAATAATAATGTTTTACTTTTTTATTTTATGTATTTTATTGTATTTATTTATCTGTTTCTTTAAAACACATTGTCTCACTATGTTTTCTAGGATGGAGAGCAGTGGCTATTCACAGGCATCATCCTAGTGCACTATAGCCTTGAACTCCTTGGATTAACTCATCCTCCTGCTTCAGCCTATTGAGTGGCTGGGACTATAGGCATGCACTACTGTGCCTTGCTTAATGTTTTATTTCACATATACAGAGTAGCATGTGTAGTACATAGGCTGAACTCTATAATGTTATCATATATATATCTATATAAAGCATAATACAGTAGCATTTGTTCTGTTAACAGCTATCAAAAGTAGAGGCATGCAGAAATGCCACAAAATTACCATCATTTATTGTTATTATTAACATTATTAGCATTATTTGTATTTCAGTGACAATGTGAAGACTCTCACCTAATTTATACTCTCTACTATTCTTGACTTGGGTCTGTTCTTTAGACTATAGAAGACTGTTTTGAATAAGAAAAACATGTTTACATAGCTCCTAGAAAATTAAAAAGCTTTACAGATATCATCAGCCCTGCAGTCATGTTCCAAAAACAAGAAGGCTTAAATTTTCCATTCCCCTGCAAAAGGTGATGGGATCCACATTTCTCCAGTTAACCACTTCCCCTTCTACTGTTTCTTGCTAGGGAAAGTAAAGGACTTTGATACTCAGGACAATTATTCTATCATTAAGTTTCTTAAAAAAAAAAAACAAAAAAAAAAAACAGTTATGCAATTAAAAAAAAAAAAAAAAAAAAAAAAAGTATGTTCTCCTTCTCCAGGTCTTACTACCTAAAATTTTGGGAGCTAAACTGGTCTGAGCTGACTATATAGGTAGTTTTTTGTTTGTTTGTTTGTTTGTTTTTTGAGACGGAGTCTCGCTCTGTCACCCAGGCTAGAGTGCAGTGGCATGATTTTGGCTTACTGCAGCTTCCACTTCCCCAGCTCCAGTGATTCCCCTGCCTCAGTCTCCCAGGTAGTTGGGATTACAGTCACATGCCACCATGCCTGGCTAATTTTTATATTTTTAATAGAGACAGGGTTTCACTATGTTGGCCAGTCTGGTCTCAAACTCCTGACCTCAGGTGATCCGCCCACCTCAGCCTTCCATGGTGCTGGGATTACAGGGTGAGCCACAGCACCCAGCCTCATAGGTAGTTATAAACTGGCCTATAATCACATGATAAGAAGTTAATGTTACAGAAAAACATTTTCTCATTTTACCAACTCACCCCATAATCCTTAAGAATATTCCCTTCAAGTCCACAGGAACTTCAATGCTCATCACTATATCCAACGATTTGATTAAGAATAGGGTCTCTCTAAAGTGCAAATAGCCATTTCCAAGTCTACTCTGTGTTTAATATTTCTTTAGCAGATTTCTCATTTAATATTAAGATTTATGATACTACTGTAAAATCTACTTGCATATGGAAAAATGGCACCCTCTAGAGGGTACCTAAGTCTTTGATACAGTTCTTAAGTGTAGTCCCTGCAGCAAATTGTGGTTTGAACATCTATTAGTCTTTAACAAGTTGGAAAGATCATAAGTGGCCTCTATGAAGCCAACAACAGTTCTCTTTGACTCAAGGTTACTAACTGGATATCCAGTGCCTCTGAGGATGTCCACTTTATCTGGGATAGATCATTTCACATTGTCTTGGGCTAACCTTAGGTCTAGTTTCTACTAGAATTAGACCAACTAATTTCTTTGGCTCCCAAGATGAAGCTTTGATATGCATTCTATAAATAGCTTCCAGAGTAGGCATTGATCCAAAATTTTCATGTTCAGCCAGCTACTGCACCCACTTTCCTATTTCACAATAGTATTAATATAAAAATATTTTAGAAACCATTCTATCTAGCAAACAAATTCATGATCGGGGTATTGTATTGTTTTCATGAAAAGCAAGTGTTAAAACTTGGTATTCTCTGAAAGTATTCAAGGTAGCTCTGAGATCCACTAGTGTCAGAGGTCATATCAATTTTGATTCACAGAGGACTTATAAATACTCCATAAATAAAATATAGAAAATGAAAGTTTTATAACATCCGTTTCCTTCTAACAGTCCTCTATCCCCTGTAATATAAACTGTGTGTTATATTGCTGTTACCAATATTTCATGTTTTATCTTCATTAAACTTCAGACCCCATTGCCCATATGAAGTTATTTAAAGCTTTCTGTAGATGTAAAATAATTATAACAGTAAGAGATTATTTATAAGTGCACCACCTTCAACACTAACAGTTTCAACAATAACAGTTATTACAAGCAAGAAAAAAATATATTTTATATTCCTAAATTGTTTACTAAATTTTGAAAACAAAGCATTCAGTCATCTTTCCTGGGTTTGGCAGTTTAAAAATGAGCATACTTGACTATTGCCTGCAACCATCATAGATTAAACTTTTTTTTTTTTTTTTCCCCTCATGAGCTCTTGGTTTTCAGGCATAGTTTGGTATGGCCTTGGCATCTGTGAGAACTTCTATGTTAAAAGAGTAACTATTGTTCTTCTTACCAGAAGAAGTTTTCAATTCTCTACTTTTCAAGGGATGATGAACTGTTTTTATTTTTATTTTTTGTTCTGGCTAGAAATCAAAGATTTTGCAAAGACTTGGCAAAAAATAATTCTGTGTAGGAGGAAGAAGAGCTGAACTCTAGATGTTTACCGATAAGAACAGCAATTTTTTACATAACAATGAAAGATTTATCATGATCTGTTACAATTACTTGTTTGGTTTCTTTTTGCCAGAGTAGAGTTCTTGCTTCCATTCTATATATCTGGTCCAAAACCTAGTAGCGTTTAGCATATTGTATGTCTTAAACAAATGAATAAATCAAAGTATAAATGTTCAGTTTCACTTAGCAACATAGTCAGTTTTTTGGTTTTTTATTTTTTGGTTCCTGGAATGAGGGTGAGAAAATGAGCTCTTTTCTGCAAGCCTGTTTTTATCCCTGCATTTCCAGTCTATGTGAATAAAGTCACCGTTTACTTAGTAGATTGTCAAAACCAGAACCTGAGCTACCATAAATATCTCTTTTTTTTCCCCCTATCTCTAACTAGCAATCATCACCCATGTCTCTTTCTCTTTATATTTCACTTTACCCAGCACTCCCATTCCCATTACCTCAGTTAATCTCTTATAGATTGAATTTTGGTCACAGCCTCCTAATTTTTGTTCCTATCACAGTTATTCTCCTTCCTTCAATTCCATCTCATTTGTAATCTGACAGAAAAGTTTTGAGGTTCTTTGTCTTATTTTAAAGTTTCAGTTCATTCATTAACATTTCCAGGAAATTTCTTTCACTCTTTGCCCTTGTTCAGCTGCTGATCTCTATATTATCGCCCTGCAGTCCCATGCCCTCCCTATGTGTATATCTACCATGACACATGCCACACCCCTTTACTCCACTATTTCTTCCATTAGAATGCAAACTCCTTATCATCAAACGCAACACCAGATTTGATTGTATAAAATCTCATATAGAAGTCACAGACAGACAAAAACTCGCCATTCAATATATATTTAATGAGTGAATACAATAATTAAAAATGGAGTTAATAAGTGCAGTAGGTAACTATTTTGGTAATAATTTAGGGCGGCTTTAGAAAATGATCATGAAATCCCAGGTTAGGATGAGTCCCTAACACGTTTTACAATAACATTTTATCAAATAACAAATAATGGGAGCTGATTATTTCAAATCAGTCATCTGTGTAAGGAAGAACTACCCCAGATTCTAGGCTAGGAGTCAGCAATCATTAACTATAAAAGGTCATATAGTAAATGTGTAGGCTTTGAGGACCATCTGGTCTTTGTCACAATTGTCCAACACTGTCAATATAGAAGAAAAAGAATAAGAAAAAAGCTAGAGACAACATGTATATTAACAGGCATGGCTATGTTCCAATAAATTTTGTCCACGAATATAGGAAGCTTTTTGAATTGAGACCAAAGGGGCAGTAGTTTGCAGACCACTGCTTCATACCGCAGAAAAAAAATATGCATCAATAACAAGGTCATACAAGCGATTGTGTGAATGTGTTTCTCATTTTTCTTGATTATTAGGAGTGGAATTATTGGGTAAAATTGTAAATCTATGCTTAAAACTTTGAGGGATTGCCAAACTGTTTTCCAAAGTGGAATTTTACATTCCTACCAGTAAGGTGTAAGGGATTCAATTTCTCCACCTCTTTGCCAACAAATGCTATTGTCTTTCTTTCAGATTTCAGGCGTTGTAGTAGATAGGATGTCGGATCTTGGACGTTTCATTTGCATTTCCTCTTCCAGTTCCCTAACGATTAATATTGTTGATCCTTTTTTTGTACATAGTGATCTTTGCACATATTCTTTTCAGAAATGACTGTTCAAATATTGTACCCATTTAAAAATTTGGGTTATACTTTGTATTATTGAGCTGTCATAATTTATTTAATTCTGAATCCTAGGGAGGCCCTTATATACATAATTCACAATTATTTTCTCTTTTTCTATGGCTTGCTTTTTGCTTTCTTGATGGTACCCTTTGAAGCACAAACATTTTTAATTTTAATGAAGTCTGGGTGTTTTTTTTTTTTTTTTTTTCTTTTTGTTTTTGAGACGGAGTCTTGCTCTGTCACACAGGCTAGGGTGCAGTGGCAAGATCTCACCGCACGGCAACCTCTGCCTCCTGGGTTCAAGCAATTCTCCTGCCTCAGCCTTCCTAGTAGCTGGGATTACAGGCGCCCACCACCGCGCCTGGGTTATTTTTGTATTTTTAATAGAGACGGGGTTTCACTATCTTGGCCAGGCTGGTGTCGAACTCCTGACCTCATGATCTACCCGCCTCCACCTCCCAAAGTACTGAATGAAGTCTGTTTATTTATTTATTTATTTATTTATTTTTTAATTGCTTTGTTCCTTGTGTTTTGGTGTTGTATCTAGGAATCCATTGCCCATGATTTCTTGTAATGGTTTTATAGTTTTAGCTCTGATCAGAGTTTAGCTCTGACCTATTTTGAGTCAATTTTTGTGTATGGTAACTTAGTGGATCCAAATTCATTGTTTTGCACGTGGATATGCACTTCTCCCTATATCATTTATTGAAAAGACTATTCTTTCCCCCACTGAATTTTCTAGGCACCACTGAAAAAAAATGAATTATCTATAAATGTAATGGTTTATTTCTAAACCTTCGATTGTATTCCATTGACCTATAGATCTATCCTTATGCTGTGTTGATTACTGTAGTTTTGTATTAAGTTTTAAAAATCAGAAAGTTTGAGTATTTCAACTATTTTGTCTTCTTCAAGATTGGTTTAGATATTTTGGATACCTTTTATTTCCATGTGAATTTTAGAATCAGCTTTAAAATTTCTGTGGAAAAGTCCTAGTGAGATTTTGATTTATATTATGTTGAATCTGTAGATCAATTTGGGGGAATATTGCCCACTTAATGATGTTTAATATTCTGATTGATAAACGTAAATATCTATCCACTACTTAGATTTTTTCCATTTATTTCAACATTTTATAGTTTTCAGTGTGTATGACTTGTGCTTGTTTTTTAAAATTTTTTTTAAAGTTTTTGTTTGTTTGTTTTCAATGCTATTATAGATAGGAATATTTTTAAAGTTTATTTTTAGATCATACATTGCTAATGCATAGAAATAAAATTAAATGTGTATTAATTTTGTATTCTGCAAACTTGCTGGGCTGTCTTTTTGTAGAAGCCCCTTATTAGTTTAAGGAAGCCTGCAGATACTTCCAATTTGGTGAGTCTTTTTACAATAAAAGGATGTTGAATTTTGTCAAATGCTTTTTCTGTTAATTTAGAAGAACACATGCTTCCTTTCTTTCATTCTATTAATACGATGCATTGAAATGATTACTTTTTGTTGTTGTGTTTTGTTGTTGTGAAATCAACCTTCTCTTCCAGGTATAATTATCTTTGCTCAAGGGATACAATCCCTTTTATATGTTACTGTATTTGGTTTGCTAGTATTTTGTTGGGGATTTCTGCACTTATGAGAGATATTGATTTGTGGTTTTCTTTTCTTATAATGTCTTTGCATTTGATATCAAGATAATATTTGCCACTTGGAATTTTAGAAGGTTGTGAAGGATCAGTATTAACTTATCTTTATTTCTGTAAAATCAGTAGTGATATCAGTCAGGACTTTAGCGATTTGGATCGTCTCTCTCTTGTATTTAGTCAGTAGAGCTAAAGTAGTTATCAATTGCATTTATTTTTCCAATGAACCAAGTTTGGGTTTTGTTGAATTTCTCTATTGTCTTCCGTTCAATATTGTAAAAATTTCCACTCTAGTATTTATTTTTCTGTTTCTTCTACTTGCTTTGGTTTAATTCACTCTTCTCTTTCCAGTTCTTCAAGTGGAGGTTTAAGATACTGATTCAAAATATTTTTTAACACAGTCATATATAGGTATTAATTTTACCCTAACAATAGAATTTCTCTACTTTCAATTAAGTCATGTGTTTTGGTATATTGTGTTTTTATTTTTATTCATCTCAAAGAGTTTTCTAATTCCCTTTTGATTTCTCCTTTCAGCCATTGTTTATTTACAAGTGTTTTGTTGAATTTCTATATATTTGTTCATTTCAAAAAAAAATTATCTTTCTTTACTGATATCTAAATAGTTTTATCTGGTTTAGGGAACATTCTAAATATAATTTTAAACATTTTAAATTTACTGAGGTTTTTTTTTTTTTTTTTTTTTTTGGCTTAACATGGTCTATGTGGTTTATAACATTGTTCATGTCTTTGATTTCCTTGTTGATCTCCTGCTTTGTTCTTTCTATAATGAAAATGTGATATCCAAATTATCAGTGTTTAATTTCCTATTTCTGACTTTAATTCTGCCAAGTTTTCTTGTATTTTTGGACTCAGTTGTTAGGTGCATATATGTTTTTAATTGTTATATCTTTATGGGAGATTTACTCATTGATTTCTATTAAATGCCATTACTTGTCATTAATTACATATTTTTCTTAAAGTCTACTATCTGGTATTTGTGGAGTAGCTCCAGTTTTGTTTTATTTTGATAACTTTTGGCATAATATAGCTTCTACTTTTAATCTACTCATGTCTTTGAAATTAAAGCCTCTTTTAGCATCATATAGTCACATCACATTTTTCATATGTTTGTTATATTTTCTGGCAATCTCTTATTTTGGATTGAAGTGTGAAAGATAATTTGATATCAAGAGTCATTCTAGAGAAAAATAATTAAAAAGGTGAATTTTCTATTGGGCGCAGTGGCTTGTGCTTGTAATTCCAGCACTTTGGGAGACTGAGGCTGGCAGATCACTTGTGGTCAGGAGTTCCAGACTAGCCTGGCCAACATGGTGAAATCCCATCTCTATTAAAAATACAAAAATTAGCTGGGCGTGGTGGTGCATGCCTGTAATCCTAGCTACATGGGAGGCTGAGGCACGAGAATCACTTGAACCTAGGAGGCCTTAGGTTGCAGTGAGCTGAGATTGCACCTCTGCACTCCAGCCTGGGCAAGACTCCACCTCAAGAAAAAAAAAAAAAAAAAAAAAGATGAATTATCTGAGTTGGTTTTGAGGTTCCTGAAATTGGTTCCCTAATCTAATTAGATGTAAAGACACAAATAACTCTTTCCGATTATAAAGGAAACACTGATATGTCATGATAAGATATGGCAATAGAGATATAAAAATATCACCATTGGATACATCTAATCAAATACTGATAAATGACAAGTTCCTGGAGAACTTGTATTTGATATCTTAGGACACTTTTATCAAATTAACATGTAAAATGAGATCAGCTATTTTCTCCTAATGGCTTCAAAGAAAGTAAGGGGATTGTGGGGGAAGGATGAACTCAGGTATTCAAATTGTTAGCTCAAGCTCCACATACACAACTTGAAAATTTCTCTGTCCTCCATGAAAGGAACTCTAATTTCTTTAGCCATAGAACTGAGACTTTTGAAAAAGAAGCTCCAAATCTCATCCTATGAATGGTTGAATTACAAGGCAAATTGAATTTCCAACCTCACAGCATGTATGCTGTAATCTGAGGACATCGTTTGGGAAGAAACTGGATATTAAATATTGCAATGGGAACATATGGGAAGATTCTGATGAAGCAGGGGACATTGAACCCTTAAATTCTGCTGAGTCTTTTTGCCAGTAGTAACAGCGATCTACCCCATCTAAATTGACTCAAAATGTCACTGTGATCTATCAATCAGAACTGGGGCTTCTGAAGTTCACATGATTCATAGAATTGTAGCTCAGGCTCATTTTACAGTGGGTCCAGTGACTACTCAAACCTATTCTGTGATTTTTTCCGCAGATTCAGAATGCATAAT
Source organism: Macaca fascicularis (assembly GCF_037993035.2). Classification (NCBI taxonomy): domain Eukaryota; kingdom Metazoa; phylum Chordata; class Mammalia; order Primates; family Cercopithecidae; genus Macaca; species Macaca fascicularis. Next base: position 89,922,803 of record NC_088388.1, on the reverse strand, counting down.
TGGAAAAGACATACTCAGCACTTGCAGAATTTTCACATTAACTTTGTAACCTATGGAGTGAGGACTATTATGGTAGGAAAGAACAAGTGGAAGCCACTAGAATTGTCTCTATGTAGGAAATAGTAAATCAAAATAGCATCACATTTCTGGTGGGATTGCTGAGATTAGTGCTATCATCAAGGACCTAAAAGATCCAGGCCTGGTGAGTTTCACTACATCTTTATTCAGCTTACCTATTTTGCCTGTGTTGAAGTCAAGTGGATATTAAAGAATGACAGTGGGTTATCATAAACTTAACCCAGTGGTGACTCCAATTTTATTTCCTGTTCCAGATATGATTTTATTAATTGAGCAAGTTAACACATCCCCTGGTATTTTGTACACAGTAATTGATCTGGTAAATGCTCTTTCCTTGGAAACTGTTAATAAAGATCACCGGACAAAGTTTGCTTTCAGCTGGCAATGACATCAATACTATCCTAAATCTCAGGAGTGTATGAACTCTCCAGCCCTATGTCATCATTTAGTTCACAGAGATCTTGATTGGTTTTCTTCCACATACTATCACACTGGTCCATAATATTGATCACATTATGCTGATTAAAACTAGTTGGCAAGAAGCAGCACTTTTCAAAACTCTTTGGTAAGACATTTGCATGTCAAAAGGAAGGAAATAAATCTTACAAAATTTCAGGAGCATTCTATCTCAATGAAGTTTCTGGGGGCTCAGGGATGTAAGGAATTTTGAGATATCCCTCTTAAATGAATAATAAGTTATCGAATCTGCCCTTTTTATAATCTAAACAGAGGTTCAATGCTTAGTGGGCCAATTTGAATTTTAGAGGCAACATATTCCCCATTTGAGAGTATTAGTGAGGCCCATTCACTGAGTGGTCTGAAAGCTGCTAGTTTGGATTGAGGCCCAGAACTAAAGAGCGCTACGAAAGAGATCTAGATTGCCATTCAAGCTGCTGTGTCAGTTGGGCCATATGATCCAGTACAGTTAACAATGCCTAAATTTTGGGGGACATTATTTCTTAAAATATTTTTTCTGTCCCTTTTTTTTGGAAACCAATATTCATGAATTATTTGACTGTGTTTCACAGATATCTGAGACTCTTTATTATTTTCCCTTTCTGTTCTCTGACTGGAGAATACCCGAATTCTCTGATTCTGTCTCATGCTAACTCAAATCTACTCTTTAGTCAGTCTAATAACGTTTTCATGGTAGTTATTATACTTTTAAAGTCCCAAATTTCAATTTGACTTTTTGTTTTGTTTTAGTTTTATAATTTTTTATTAATATTCTCTATTTGGTAGGGCATAGCTCTGATACTTATAATTCTTTAGACATGGTTACCTTCAGTTCTCTGAAGATATTTATAATATCTGATTTAATGCCTTTGTGTATTAAGTGCAACATGTAGCCTCCCTCAAAGACCATTTCTTTTCTTTTGTTTTGCATACGAGTTACACTGCTTCATTTCTTTTTTTAATAGGCATATAAATAATATAATGTTTTATAAGTCTTTTTTAATGGACATTCAAAATTATATAATATTGTTATTCTGAAAATCAGATCCTCTCCCCACAGTTAATGTTTTTACTGCGTGTCATTTTTTGTTGTTGTTCCTAGTGTTTGTTTACTTGTGTTTTTAGATATTCTATACAATTTGTATTTGCTGTTGTGAACAATCACTGAGGTCCCATCTCAGTTAGTTTAATTTAAGGTAATAATTGGAAAGAAATGTCCTTAAATTCCATGAACCAACACATCTTGTATCCTTGCTCGGTTGCTCACTGGGTGTATTGGGGCAGCTCTTCCACGTTCCAGCCATTTATATCTGTTCTTTAGCCTTCACTTTCTACTTGTGCAGGCAACAACTTCAGCCAAGATGAGAGGTTGTTCTCAGGTCATTCCTGGGAATGCATATAGTCCTGGAGTTGTTTTTAGCAACTAAAGAACATCCTGTTATTTTTCAGAGCCCCTGTACATATCTTATTTTTCAGATATTCATTTTTAAGTTTTAAGGATCTTCTTTGCCTTAATTGGTATCTCTTTCTCATATAGCCACATTGTTAACAAAATGACACTAATAGTTTTTGAAAAATGTTCTATAAAATAGAGTTTTCCCACCAAGTGAGTCCCAAATCACTGCAAATAATGTATTGCCCTGTGATTAAAACTTTTCCCAGGGGGGCTGCCAGACAGGTAAAATAATAACAATACTCTGAGGATGGAATTCTTTGAGGTGTTCTCACCCTGTTATTTCCTCTTTGATGACTGCTGTTTTTAGTGGTTTTCATATTTACTGCGTGGCTATGTATTTTCAATGCTACCAAGAAGCTGGGAATAGAGATAGTTAAAAACACTATAAAGCTTGTTATTAACATTGAGTTTCAGCAGCTTTCCTTGAATACATGATACGCAGATTATTGGAAGTCTTTGGTTGATTTCCAGAGTTCTGTAAAAGTTAACTTTGACAATATTTGTCAGTGGTCTCACTGCTTTTATGGATGAATGAATTTTTAGAGATTCTTACTTTGCTATTCCAATGTCCTGCTGCCCTTTAATTTATCTGATTATTTTCCTTGACTAGCACTTTAAATGATGAACACATATTTTTTAAATGCCAAGTATTTCTTACTATGAATTATGTGTTATGTTTCTCTTTGTAGAATTTTATAGATATATATATAGAGAGACAATCAGTTTTGTGTTAGGGTTTGTCATTTTCGTTTCTAAATTACTCATACTTCAATTGAGAATAAACACATATTAATGATGAAATAAGTAATACCAACATTGAAACTAAATGTGTTTTGGCTCAACACATGTATTTTAGTTCACATACATACACATAAATAACTGTATGAGGTCCTTTATCTTTGTCCATCAATGGTATATCCTTTTTAGAATTCAGAAACTGTTAAAGACATCTGTGAAGTAATTTCTCAAATCCACATTATTTTGAAAGGACAATTATGAAGCCTAGAGGAAACTAAAGTAGAAAGAGGCAAAATCAAAATTGTATAATTCAGTATCCCCATTTCTTCAGTAGGACTGGGGCATAAAACAAATTGGTAGAATTTTGGAAGAAACACTAAATGAAAAGTTAATTTATAAAGTCATATGATTGGATCAAGTGAATTCTCAATTTTTCCTCTCTTTCTAGTTATTTCTCTTTTTATATAAATATACTACTATATATCTCAACTTATTTTTTTCCTTCTCATTGTACTTCCAACTTGATCTGCTATGCTGTTTCTCTATAATCCTTTATGGGGAAATTTGCAAAAGAGTTGTATATATTCAATGCCTCTAATCATGGCCTGCCATTCTTTATTAAAGTACTCCAGTCAGACTTTACCTTTATCATTCTCTGACTCTCCTCTTGTGAACATCAACTGAAATCTTCATACTAAGAAACTCAACAGTAGATTTTCAACCTTTATTTTATTTGACCTACTAGTCGCATTTAATATTGTTAATCTTTTTTTTTTTTTTTTTTTTCCTGTTTTCTCACAGGCCATCAGCATATCACAGCCTCCCAGTTCCCCTCCTACTACTTTGGCTTTTCCTTTTCAATCGACTTTTCTATTTCATCCTTATCTCCCAGACCTCCTTGTAATGAACAGCCCTGATAGTTATTAGGCCACTTATCTTCTCTATCTAGACTCCTTCCTAGGTGATGTCATCTGGATTCATGACTTTATCACCATAAAACATAATATATTTCTTAATGAATCCAAAATTTGTATCCCTAGCACCTCATCTATAACCTCCTTGGTCTAATATATTAAACTCTTGTCTTGGAATCTCCACTTGGATAGGAAGCATTTTAACTGAAACATGTCCATAACTGAATTTTTCAGAATCACCTTGAGTCTGTTTCTCCTGCAATAATTTCATATCTGCAGTTACATCAGTCAAGACTGTAAAAATTGTCATGGACTCCCTCTCTTTGGCTCACATCTTATTTAATCTGTCAGCAAGACCGACTGAGTGTACTTCTAAATACAATCGGAATTTGACCAATTCATACCATGCCCACTGCTACCACTCTGGCCCAAAATGCCACCCTCTGTCACTGAAATCATTGCAATAGCTTCCCAACTCTTCTTCTTACTTTCTGTCCTTGTTTCCCTGTACAGTCTATCTGAACCAAACTGCCACACTAGTTATTTTAAATCATAATTGAGAGATGACATTACTCTTTCATTCACATCCTCCAAATAGTTCCCTATTTCTTGTAAAATCAAAGTTAAAGTCTTTATCAAAGCCCGAAAGGTCATAGACAATTTTATCACCCTGTCATCTCTCTGACCTCATCTTATTTTACTTAACTGTGTCTGCATTTTGCTATGTCTTCTAAAAGCTAGGCCTGTGCCTAATTCAAGGCATTTGTATTATTTATTCCCTGTGTCAGGTATAGGCTTCCCTAGGACACCCTTGCTTTCAAATCTTCATTTAGATGCCTCTTACTCAGTAATGTCTTCCATACCTACTATTTTAAAAATTGTTATTACATTCTATTCCAGCAACTCTTTATCCTACTTCCTTACTCTATTTTCTCCATAGTATTTATTACAATACTTAAAACATTGTAAATGTTATGCATTTATTGTTTCTTTTTGTCTGTGTCCTCCCACTGAAAATCCTAGTGTGTAAAGTTCATGATGAAATGAAGTCGTATATGTTCTTTCACTCCCTAATTCCTCAACTTATCAACACATAATAAGCACTCAGTACATATTTACTGAATGAGTGAATGTTTATTTACAACTGACTTTCTCCTTTTATTATGTTTTTGTAAAAAAGAAGATGGAGGTACCCTTATGGTTGCAAACTAAAACAACCAGCCTAACTATAGAACTCCAAAAATAAAAATGCTTAAAAGCTTTATCAAATTATAAGGCTATTTTAATAACAGAATAATCATCCCTCTTCCTTTTGTCCAAGGCCTTTTCTTTTTCTGTTATGCTATGCTTACTAAGTGGCAGAAAATCAGAATTATAAAAGCTTTAATAATAAGCACAAGTGTTTGTATCAATAAAACCTTGAAAGGTTATCAGTTCTTGGTGTGAGACAGAATATCATAAGCTCTCTTGCTTATCTTCTGTTTTCCAGAAGTGTTCAGTAGACTTCCCCTTACAAATCCTTAGTCAGAACTAGATCATATGCTAACTCTTGGTTAATTGATGGCATGAAGAAATAAAAATGCCATCTCGGAGACGAATCATTATTTACCCCTTGGGTAATTCCTTTACAGGGGAATTCCTTTCCTGAGCAAAATGTTCCTTACCAATATCTGGAGAAATAGAGTTTTCATAGCAAGCATGAAGGATGAATTGGCACTTTGATTAGCAATTAGCAGGATATGCCGTAGCTCTCTCTTTCCTCCAAGTCTAGAGTAAGTCCTTCTTTCATTAAAATTGGTAAACAAAGAACAGTATTTACAAAATCATGAGATTTATAAGACAAACCTGAATTAAAACCAGGGAGGGGAACATCACACACTGGGCCTGAGGGAGAGCATTAGGACAAATACCTAACTCATGTGAGGCTTAAAACCTAGGTGATGGGTTGATAGGTGCGGCAAACCACCATGGCATATGTATGTCTATGTGACAAACCTGCACATTCTGCACATGTATCCCGGAACTTAAGGTAAAATAAAATAAAATTTAAAAAAAAAATGTACTCAGAAGCAGATCCTTCCTCAACCAAGTCTTGAGATATAGGAACCCCTAGTCAATCCTTTAGAAAGATGCTGATTCAGCAAAACTGCCCCCAGATTCCTGCCATACAGAAACTGAAATAATAACTGTTTTCAGACAGTAAATTATGGGATATTTGTTATACAGCAACATAAAACTAACAATGAGAGAAAATAGTACTTTTTACATTCTGAATCTGTTTGAAACTATAGCATGAGTATATTAAACCAACCACTCTGGTGGTTTTGTAAATGTTTTAGGCATTCCAGGTGGATGACATACTCTCAAGGGTGGTGAATAGAGCAGTGATTCTCAAAGGATACAGAAGCATGCCTATTAGGGTGCACGAATTTGAACATACAAGGTGAATATCCTACTCTCTCGGTGATTCAGAGATATTTCCTTCCCTGCCCATCAGGAATCACCATGTAACATAAATTGGGAATTAAAATGTTGGCACAAATTGTAACCGTATTAACCAACCATAAATAACCTATGAATGCTTTAGTATCCCTGGAAGATTTTATATTTACCTTTTGTTGTTAAGTCCTTCCAATGATGACTGTGTGTAGAGTATGTGTGTGTGTGGTGTGTGGGTCTGTGTATGTGGCATTTCTGTGGGAACACTATAATATCTGAACAGGATATTACTATTTTATTTCTTTTCACTTTCTCTCTCTCACTCACCCTTATTCCCTGTGCTCCTGACTTGTATACGAAATACCATTAGGCAAGTGTTGCCCAGGCATAGAATATTCAATAAATGTAATCTCCAGTGGTTCAAGCAAATATATTTTAAGATTCTATAGGATTTAAAATGAGAAATTAACTATGCCTGTCCTGAGAAATATCTTCCAGAAAATATGACTATATGTCTCAGGGGTCTTAACAGTCCAGGAATCCAAACAGGGTTGATTAAGAAAATCTTTGTAGAAATATTTGTATATATATTAATCTGACAGTTTGAGAAAATGATGGAAGAAGTGGAGTCTTTCTATCAAAGGAATGCTTTTAAAACAAAATAACATGATCCTCAGCTGGAGTATTTATTTGCTCCACCTTACCACATCATAGACAAAAAAAAAAAAAAAAAAAAAAAAATACACAGTCCTTTCACCTATTTAATTAAAACATTCACAGTTTGATGAAAAACACACAGTAGATGTAACTATTCCAAGTTTGTAGCTGAGAAAACTGAGATTAAAAAAAAAAAAAGTGAACAGTACTTTCAAATCAGTATGCTAGCACCGACTTGTGCATTACTACAAAACTCTATGAAAGCCAGATGATCTGTATAATTCTAGTGAGAAGTGACAGAGAAGAGATTAGAGTTCCACTGTTGAGAGGCAGAGGAAATGAGATTGCCAGTGGTTTCAACAAATACATAAAACCCAAGAGAAATGCACGTGTGGACAGAGAGACTGGGCAATCGGGCAGCTTCCCTTCATACTTCTCCACATCCCTAAGATATCTTTGACATACTGATATAGCATGTAAAGAAAGCAGTTACCCAGGGTAAAACTTAAAACAAATAAGCAAACAAAACATAAGAAACAACTTTGTAAACTCTCTATTCTAAGACAGACCAATCCCAGTTGGATAATCCTGGCACAGCTGCACACAGTCCCTTGAGCATGTAATATTCTTTAGTGCAATTATGTGAGTTATTCTATTATCTATACTTTAAATGCTAAACATGTTTTCAAGGAATTCACTATTTGATAAATCACAATTAAAAGCTGAAATGAGAAATTATATGATTATTTCAGAATTAAAATGAGAAATAACAGAAAAGGGAAAATGCTCTGCTTTTAATTTAAAAATCAGTACTACTTAAAGTGAATAGTGCAAAACCATATTATATATTAGTTGCAAATAATATAATCATATAGTTTATTAATGAAATATGTTAATTAGCTATACTATAGTTACTAAATTATTGTAATATGGAATAGTTATAATTAATATAAACTAGTAAAAACACACTTGCACTCATTTTAAGAAGGCTAATGTAAATTATCATTAAAATATTTGTTTACTCAAGGTACATAAATTATTTTATTTAAATTTTCTGGGCGTAATTGCCAATATGACAAATCTCAAATAGAAAACTGTCTTCCTCGAAAATTGCCATCTGACAACCTTTTTAAGCAAACACTTGACAGACATTTGCTTTTTCCTATAGGGCCAGTACTAAAACCTGGAGTGACAGTTCACCTCTTTTTTTTTTTTTTTGCCAATAATACAGAGTTAGAACTGGATTTCAAGGGATACTAATTGGCTCCCTTTGAGGAAGGAAGGTAGGTGCAAATTCTAAGGAACAGCAGGGAAATTTGGTTTGGTGTGAATCTTAGTATCAGCCAGGTATGAGAAGCCAACAGAAAAAAAAGACATCACAGCAGGTAGCAGCTGGCTTAGTGTGAAAACTACTCAGGATACCGGTTGAAAAAAAAGGTAAATTCAACTGAGGTCCGTTTCTGGTGAGAATGGTATAGCCCAGTTTTTGCCTATATTCGATATGCCCTTAAAATTGGTAAGTATTCACTTTCCTTTTCTCCAGTAACATATGTTGGTGGGGTGGCGGTTATTTGGAAAAGCATAGCTTTAGTGAAAAGAGATTTAGGCTTTAACTCAATGTGATAAATCACTTAATTAGCTACCATTTAACTCTCAAGTTGAATGCTCATTGAACAAAAACACCACCATTCAGAGAGGTTGGTATGGGAAGTAAAGTTACCAACCATCACCTCTAAGTGATTTGTAGGAATTGGTAAACTCTTAGTACAAACTGAATGTACTATGTATGTTGGTATATGTGGAAGAGAGTACTTTGTTTAAAATCTTTGTTCAGAAGATATCCTTTTTAATCTCAAATAGCATATATTTTTAAGAAGGTTTTAGTATTCCTCATTCTACTTTTCCTCTTCTAGATGATTAATTTAACAAAAATTAAACACAGTGGAATAGACAAAAGTTGCTTTTAAAACTTTACCAAAATGAATAGCCTAATACATTGGAGAAGAAAGTGAAAAGTTAAATTTATAGTATACTCTTAAAAACTAGAAGATGACACATAATGGATTCGATGAACCTATGATTACGTTATTAATACAATCATTTAGAGCCAAATCTAAGCTTGCACAGAATGTTAAGACTCATAGCCAAAATCACTCTGCAATATTGGCACAGTTCATCTATTTATGTTAGATTGGATCAATATAAAGATTTTTCTTAATGTGGATTTTATAGCCAAAGATAAAACCAAATGAATAAACAATATTGAAATCATTATTCTATGTTTAACTTCTCCAGAACAAAATTCACATTTTGGCTCTGTCCACATGATACTAATTGTGGGGAGAGGGAGTGAGAAATAGAGTTTTTTTGGCATTGTGCCAAATTACCAGATGAACAATGATAAATAGCACTGAAACTTTATGCTTAGGAAGTTTATTATTACATTAAAGTATCTTTTTTACCTACTTTTTAAAAATAGAGGCGTGAGAGAGGGCATTAGTGCATATATTTAATAGGAAAGCCTAGCTTTTATCAAATCTAGCAGATGAGGTTTATTCATTTTAATTCTAGAATTTGGGGGAAAAGTGTATACATTTATATATGTCATGTTTTAAATAACATGTTCTTACGTTTAATTTGACCAATATAAAAGTAAAAACAATTCATTGCCCTTAAAGAAAGAATATCAAAATATTAGCTACAGGATAAAATATTTGTAAAGTGATTTAAAAAGCAAATTTCTTAAGAACAATGAAAATTCAAACTTGCTGTGCACAGAAATATTTTTATCAATTTCTATAACCTACACAGCATCAATTATTTTGGTTCCTCTGAATATACACACACACATACACATTATGCCTGCCTAAAATAATTAAATATATCTCTATTTAGTGGAATGCCATAGTAAACAAATTCAGATAAAAATTAAACTTCATGTTTCAAACTATTAAAGCACATTAAGAAATGTAGTGACTACACACAAAAGCTTTGTGTGCATTCAAAACGTATTTCCACTCTGACTCTGTCACTGTCTAACCCCAATGACACTAAACAAATTACTTAGTTTCAGAACACCTATTCCCTTATCTGTAAAGGAGAGAAATATTATTTACTTCAGAGGTTGTTAAAAAGAGAAAAAGTTGTTTGCCTGTGTGATAAAGTGCTTGTCCCAATGACTAGAAATGCCTCTCTATATGTTTGATGATAATTAATAAATATGACTAAGCAACTTATGTTATTGCTTTACTGGGAAAAACCTAGAAGACTCTCATATCTTTATTCAAATACCCCCATTTCATGCCATTCTTTTGCCGAAAAATTACCTTACTATAACTCTTTTTAGCAGGCATTGTCTAGTGACAATAATAATCATAATATGGAAAGTACTCAATAGTGATAGCCATAATTTAAGGTTATCCTTACTAAGTACTTTCCACATGCTAGGCACGGTGCTAAACACTTCAATGTGTCTCTCTTTGTGTAACCTCACAGAGTCACTAATTCCAGTACAGCATTTAGATGGACAAACAGATATCCCATCTGGTATGATGGCAGTGAGTGAAGGGGAATGCACTGAGAATCCATGCATACATCTTTTTTAAAGAAACAATAGATGCGGACAAATATAACCATTGTGAATCCTCCATCCAGCATAATTGGTAGATTGCCAACCAGTAATACATCAGTGGAGCATTGAATATACAACTATGGCAATGGATTTGGAATAAGAAGACCTGAGTGTTGTTCCTGACTTTGACATTTAGAAAACATGGAATTCTTAGAAAATTAATTATACTATTAATTCTTCAAGTTCTTCATCTATGAAATTAAAATAATCCATTATTCTTTGTCCCTTTTGGCGATTAAAGGGACAGACTGATTAAAGGATTAAATGTTAGATAGATGATGCTATTATGCATCTGCATCATCAGGTTGATTTTATTTGCATTTCATAAACATTGATGAAACTTAATGATAGTTTCAATGACTATTGCTGTGAAACAAACCACTCCAAAATGTAGTCACGTGAAACAGATTAGATTTTGAGACTCAGGAATTCAGGAAGATCACAGAAGAGATGGTATATGTCTACTCTACAACATCTGCACCCTCAGCTGGGATGACTCCATGACTGGGGGTAACTTTGTTACTGGGGGCATGGAATTATCTGGAAGCATCTTTCTTCACATGTCTGGTGACTGATGTTCACTGTCAGCTGGGATCTCAGATGAGACTTTCAACTGTAGTACTTTCATGTGATTTCTACATGTGGATTGAATTCTTGTAGTATGACAGTTAAGTTTGTAGAGGACTCCCTAAAAGAACTTCCTAAAAGAGAGCTTCTGAACAACAAGCATTTTAAGATGACCAAGTTAATACTACATGCCTTTTTCTGACCTTAGAAGCCATATGCCATCACTATTCTATGGGCAAAAGCAGCCACAAATCACCTGAAATCCAAGTAGACAGGCCATAGACCCCAACGCTTAATGAGAGAACTGTCGTAAATTTGGGGACCTATGTACAGAACCACCAAAATCATATTTTAGTATTTATAAATTTATTTTACTTTTTTCTTATTTCCTCCTCACTCTAAAATACAATATTCAAATGTTTCTAAATAGGAAATTTTTGCCTCAATATTTTAACTCTCTCTGATCCAAGTTTATGGAAAATCTCCATTAAACTAGATAAATCCAATTTCTTTCAATAGCATGAAAATATTTTGAAATCCAACTTCTTTCAAAATATGAAATTACTGGCAAGTTTCCTATCTTTTATGTTTACGTTTGTGTTGTGTTCCTATATTTTATCCTTAATGATATATAGTAAACAAAGTTCAGAACTAATAATTATTGACATAATTCAAGCACATAAAATCCCTTTAAAATATCCATGGAATTAGGAATGTGTTAATCAATATATCTTTGAATTATTGAGATACTGGTTTCTGTTGTCTTATTTGATTTGGTTTATTCATATAATACACACGTGGAATTATTTTTACAAATGCTTGTAGATAATTTCTTTGAGTTTATCCTATTACTAAAGAGACAATAAGTGAGTATGGCTCTAAAAATGTGTAAAGTTAAATGTTTAATAAGAAAAATGTTGTTTTCTGTTAAGAAGTTGATTATTTGAAGAAATTCTAAGTAAAATTTCACATTGGTAGCGTGAATCATTAAAACACAGGTTTTCAAAATTTAAATGTTGATATTTTTATTTTGCTTACTGAAAGGTAAATCAGTAGTTTTTAATATTAATGCCATAAATATATACTATATATATTTGTATAGTACTTTTAGATGTTTGTGTGCATTAACATCTTATGTTTTAGGTATTAAGTGCTACAGGACAGGTGATTTTCTTTGTATAATATTGTGTGTAGGAAGATAATTATTGCTTTTTGATCATGATGGATAATTATTATAATTAGTGTAATGGGAATCATAATTTAATATTTTATGTAGCACTATAAAATTCACACTGAGCTGCACCAATTAAAGTTGTGACTCAACAAATAAAAATTAAAAATTTATAATCCATGACCAAGTATTAAATACATAAGCCCAAAATGAATATATTTTAAAAATTGTGTAGGAGTGTTAACTATTAAATGAGCATATTCAGTAATAGGAAAAGTTTAAAAGTTCTTTGAAAAGGTCTTTGCAGTTTGTAGATCAGTCTGGTATCTGAGACTGAATATAACAGGCTGTGGGTTGTTTCTCCCTGAGGTGAAACAAAGAAGGCCTTTAGAATGGATGTTGAAGGTGAATAAAGTAAAATATCATTCATGGAGAAGGAAATGAGGACCAAGATTCCATTTGGAAAATATTCCAATATATTTAAAAGAGAAAGAAGATTATATGTGAAAGAGGAAAGCTGGGAAATCAATTGACGGCCTCTTTCAAGACTCAGCTCCGTTGTCACTTGACAGTTTAGGGTCTTTCAAAGGCTTCTTCTAGGTGCTAATTTAGCCCCCAGTACATATGTAGAGTTGACTCAATATATGTGGAAATTGGGTATTGTAGTTTGGATACTCCAGAAACAGATCCTCACAATAGGACACTACAGAAAGTGGTATATTTGGAGGTGCAGGAGACATTGATATGAGAGTAATGAAGTAAGGTAAGCAATAGAAAAAAGCCAACATACAGTATATTTAAAAGGCAATGAGTGCTGTATGGCTGGAGCATAAGCCCATGGGGTAAGTCATTAGACAACCAACATAAAACAACATAAAACTCACTCTTCAGAGTTGTGTCACAAGGGCCATTAACCTGGGTATTTAGACCCTAACTCTTCTCAGTTATTGATTATGGGCTATTTGTGGGTATAAGCATTTCTAATTTCTGGCCTGTTTTGGAGAAGACCCTCGGACACAGAGATGCATATCCCAGCAGAAGGCAGTAGGCTGCAACACACTGGAGTAACAACGCCTACGGAATATAGTCTGGCACAGAAAACATCTGACTACCTGTGCAGGCTAAAGTTTAGCATTCATTTGAGTGGGTATTCATGTAGGCGTCTACTGTCTTTACTCATTAAATTCAAAAGAGCTTTTTGACAAAAGACTAATACATGCCATTACAGTTTTTTGTTCTGTCAACCAAGGTGTCAAAAAAAGAAGAATATAACTAAAATACTGGCCATTCTTAACTGGATGTAAACATGCTTAGTAAGTAACATATTTATGAAATGATTACATGAATGAGTAAGCAAATAATAAACACATATCCAAAAAATCCAACCCAAACAAAATTAATAAGTTAAATTACTGTAAGAGGAGCTGTGAAGGAGAACAACAACAAAAAAAACAGTGACCAAATGGTGACTAAATGAGTAAGGCAACTTTCAATTCAGCAGTCAGAGAAGGCCATGTTGACGTATGACATTTGAATTTCGACCTTGATAAAATCTGGCCCAAATTAACTTGGTTATGAACAATGATTTAACTACATTGATAAAATCTGGCCACTATTGTTACTGCCAAAATACAGACATAGACTAGCTATTCCCTCTCAAATTCCATACTCAGTTAAAAATAAAAGCAAGTCTTGGGCCATATTCCATTACATATAGTTGACTATGTCCAACACAATGTATTGATAGGACAGAGCTTAATTTACTTATCACCTCAGTAAGCAAGAAGCCTACTTCAACAGGGCTTTGGTAGTGTCTCAGAGGGGGAAGGACAAGACTGGATTTTATTGAGAATTTGAAGTTTGGCTTAAGGTGAGTTTTTCAGTGTGAGGACTGAATTAGAATTGTGTATCCACCATGGTGTATTTAGGATTGATAAAAACAGCAAGATGAAGATTATAAGTTGAGATATTCAAAGTGTCTTATGGTATAAACTCTGTTGATGCTTCCTACTGAAGAGTCAATGGGTTGTTTGAGAAGTTCCTATAAAGTTAATTGCTTGGAGAAGGGCTTCTAGAAATAGTTAAATTTTGCCACTGAAAGTGATGGAATAGTAAGTTCACTTAATGTAGACACTAAGATGTGTGGAGGTTCTCAATACAGTCATTTGTCATGCCAAATATACTAACAAATTAGGAATAACAAATTCTTAGAGTAGTTCTATTTTATCTACGTTACCTCAGCTCTTGGTGCTCTGGTAAAGTCTTGAATGAAATAAGTTAAGGCTGACACAATATTCAATGTACAACGAGGGTTTATAAATTTATAGTTATCATCAAATACAAAATCTTTTGAAATTGTAGTCAAGCATAAACATTTCATAATCAAATGTTGACTGTCTCTCCAAAAGGTGAAGGGTTAAGGCCTTTTTCGATTCACATGCTTATTTATTTAAAGGGGAGAGAGATCTCTAAAATATTTTAACTAGCCCCCATATCTTGATCACCATTAAGTTTACCAATTAAACTAATTTCTAATTTCTATTATATTGTAAGCACCATAAACATACGGTGATAAGAAGATAAAAAGATGGCTCAAGTGCTGTAGTAGTAGATTTAATGGATTGTGAATGCATGAATGGGGTAACCAACCAACCACCACTAGAGTGGTGACCAAAGCTTTTCTGCCAAAAGATGTCAAAAATTCAGACTGAAGAATAGTTGTGAAGGATGATTCCTCTAGGCAGAGGGTGCAACAAGTATAAAAATCCAGAGAGGAGATAGAGCATAGTGTATGTGAGAACAAGAAAGTGGCTGTGATAAGTTAATATATTATGACATTAATTTATGCAATAATATAATATAAATCATTGCATAAATTAATATATCATATATTAATATATTGTAATTAATTTATATATTAATACTTATATATTGATATTTAATGGTATAATTCATATAATTCTAACATAATTATGAAATAATTATAAAATATAATTATAATTGATATGTAAATAATATATTACACATTATATATAATAATATAATACACTGTGTATATATTTAATGATATAATATATAAATATATATTATATGTTATATGCTAATTATATATAGTATATAATATATAATTATATATTAATATAATATGTATTATTCTAAGGGAATAATCCAGAATAGTAAGGCAGATGGAGATTGGAGAGAGAGAGTAATTAGAAAGAAAACACAGATAAATGAAGGATACAGTTCTAAAGAAGGAAAGAGTAATAAGATCCCGAGTACAAGGAGAGACACATAATTTTGAGAGGAGCAGATACACTTCCCTATTGGACTAGGAGGAAAGCCTTAGAAAATGAGATTCTGATCTAGGTAGGTTTGTGATATATCAATAGAAATATAATAGAATCTCACTCCATTTGCATCTATATTATCAATGAATTATGATGCAATTTTATTCATTGATAACATACATAAATGGGGCTATGGTCATTTTGAAGAGACAGTATGACATGAAGTTAAGTGTTACATTAATATTTGTTTAATTTTATTTAGATAAGAGGATCTTCATAGTATAATAGTATAGTAAAAAGACATCGTGGAACAATACTTGTAGTGTCACTCCAACTATCCTCTCTCATTCATAATTCAGCTTTGGACCCTAATATGTGTGCTCCACCAAGTAAAACAAAAATTCCACAATGAATCCAATTTAGAAGACATTCAGTCAAAATAATATTCCCTTTGGAAATGTTACATTTCCATGCTCAGTGACTTATCAAAATTTTCCTTCCAATTATCTATAATAGTAATTCTGGCAGGCTATGCTTGTAAATGCAACGTTTCTGTTCTTCTTGGGGATGTTTTAATACTCCAGATACTTTATTGGCCAGTAGAGATTGACATCCTAGGCAATTCCTTCAGTTCTTTCATTCAGATTTGTCTCTTTCTCTGCAGTTACATTTTTGCTTGACTCTTATAGCCTTTAAACTAAGTATCTTCCAGAGTAGGGATTATTTCTTACTCATATTTGTCATTGTTACTAGAATCCAATAGGTGCTCAACAAAGACTTCTTGAATGGAAACACTAATTCAAGGCTAAGCTACTAGAGAGAGAATAAATACGCCAAAGTAATCATTTATATCAGTTTAAGTCGGCCAATTCAACAACAATGTTTTAAAAACCACATATTATAGTAACTTATTCATTGTTTGAATTTTTGTATCAGAATTTCTGTTTATCTGTGTTATTTCTCCTAGACCTGATTCAGAAGCGTAGTCTGTATGAGCTGTGACCATAGTCGAAGTAGAGTCTGGTTTCAGCAGAGTTGTAATTGGCACCCCTCTGACTTGACTTTGCTTCTCTGTGAGAGACAGACTAAGATTAAGTGCTGACAATCAAGGCATTAGTCTAGGGAGTGGTAGGAATATTATTGACAGAAAGAGAGCAGGCAGATGGGGGAAGTAGTGCAACTGATTGTTGATTGATGTCCTGAGCTGAGAGCTATGGGCAACATAATCCAAGGAAATGTGGGTGATTCAACACTTCTCTTAGGCCAGGGAAATCAAGTTAGCACCAGTTGATATCTTGCCAGACTGCTCAGTAGGGCCTTTATAGCTTTGGGTACTTTATTTTGGCATACAGTAAAGCTTTAAATTTTCACAGAAAAGACAAATGAAGTTGGCACAGAATTGGTGACTTTGTCACTCCTCTATGGACACAGTAACCACCATGTGCATGGGCATGCTTGAAGCACAGCAAGCATGCGCAAGGCTTCATCTCTTGGCCACTTCCAAACCTAAATATCATTTATTCCAAAAGGTCTTAATAACTTTATTGGCTCTGTAACTCTCTCTTGTGCTATGTGAGACTTTACCAACTGAGATTATAGTGCTTTATTAACTGGTTATGAATTTATTACTGAAAAAATCTCTACCCAACATATATATAATTAATAATTGCTTTAAAATTGTATTTTCCAGCCAGAAAGACACTTTTATATACAGTATTTAATTCTCACTGGGATAAGAGTGTTTTTAATTAATTTTTGTAAAAATATAAAATTTAAAGCTCTGGTATGTTAAGCAATGTACTTAATGCATAATCTACATAATACTTTGAGATAATTTCCATGTTTATGGTCTACAGAAGAAAGGACTTCTTTATCTTGTATATTTTATAGTGACCTCCTACTTGCTGTATAATTATATATTTTATTGAGTTCCAATAATGCAATTGGTTCTTGTCATTCCTCACAATATTTCTAACAAATCTATGAGGTAGGTGACAGGAAGTGGAAATCAGTTCCTAGGCTAGCTTGTTGATGGTAAATTATATCTACAGAATATTATTTTGAAAAGTAAGAAATACAATCTAAGCTCTCTGATTCCAGTGGGCTTGTTAACATATAATTTTAGGTCTTTCATAATCTGGCTCCAAATTATCTTTCTAAATTCATTTTTAATTGTATCATGCTGTATACCATAGTCTATCTCACTAATCTATTACCTCTCTTGGACACAGCCAATGACTTCCCAACCTCCTACCTTTGTCTTACTCCTCTTTCAATGTGGAACACTATGCTCCATTTTCTATTATTTGAAGTCATACATGAATATTGAGGTCTAGTCTGAATGGCCTAAAAACCTGAGGAAAAAAATTGACATATTCTTCCTGTATGATAACAACATGTGTTGCTTATTCCTATATTTTATTATTGTAATATTTTACTACTGATAGTATTACCCATTCTGCTTCTATACTAATAATTTCATATTTTATGCTTTAGAGCTTAACAATTTAACAGTGGTTAATTTTGAGGTTTTTTTTTTTTTTTTTTTTTTTTGAGACAGTCTTGCTTTGTCACCCAGGCTGGAGTATAGTGGCACAATCTCGGCTCACTGCAGTCTCAGCCTCCCGGGTTCCAGCAATTCTCTTGCCTCAGCCTCCTGGGTAGCTGGGATTACAGGTGCATACCACCATGCCTGGCTAATTTTTGTATTTTTAGTAAAGACAGGGTTTCACCATGTTGGCCAGGCTGGTCTGAAACTCCTGACCTCAGGTGATCTGCCCACCCTGGCCTCCCACAGTGCTGGGATTACAGGCGTAAGCTACCGTGCCTGGCCTAATTTTGGTTTTTATAATACCCTTTGGAGAGAGAAAATATAGTATATTATTGTTCTAATTTTAGAAATATTAAAAACAAAGATTACAGAAGTTAAATGGCTGTCTCAAATTCGTTACATATGTGTATATACTTAGCCTTCTGTATCTGCAAGTTCTGCATCCAGAGTCAACCAAGCACAGATTAAAAACATTTCATAAAAACATACAACTATAACAGTACAACAATAGAAATTATACAAATAAAAACATGGTAGAACAACTATTTACATTCTGTTTACATTGCATTAGGTATTATAAGTAATCTAAAGATAATTTAAACTGTACAGGATTATGTGTGTCAATTATATGTGAATGCTATATTATTTTATCATTTTATTTCAGGGACTTGAGCATCCACAAAATTTGGTAACCATGCATTCTGGTGTCCATGGAAATCCTGGAACTAAGCCCCTACGAATTCTGGGGGATGACTGTATAGATGTATACCCACACAGACAAACACACAAGAGAGATATCCAGAAACAGAGAAAAGGGTCCTTTCTCTGTGTCACATATTTTGCTCAGCACTTTATCATGTATTGCCATGTTTGTACCATAACCACATTGTGAATAATAGGCCACTAATATATCCACATATAGATAAGAAAAGTTAGGAACAGAGATGTTAGTTATCACACCTGAGTTTATTACAGTATAAGATAATAGAATCTGGTATTGAACCAAAGCAATCTGGCTCTGGGTCTCTTGCTCTTTTCTTATACAATGATCATATTTTTACATCTCTCAGTTTCTATGTTCTTAAATTCTAATAACTGAGTCTCCTTGTCACTTCCTCTTTGCCAATCATATACCATGAAAACTAGCCCAGGAGTCTTGTTTCAAGTCTCTGGGTTTTTGTCTAGAAGTGTTATCCAAATCATCCTCCACTCTAGGACTGGAGCTTTTCCACTGAACTGTAAGCTCATATTGAGATCATTATAGTTTGCTAAACTGCAGAGAGCTTTGGTTCAAATTAGAAAAAGAAAACAAAAAGTTCTCTTATATAGGTGAATGTAGCAAAAGCACTCACTTGTGTAATCCTAAAAATATTTTCCACCTAATGAGTCTGGCTACTTTCAGATCACAAACACTCCCTGAAGCATCCTGCAGTGTATTAGAGCGTTCTCCAGATGCAGAGAGATATAGTGGGCAGAGCCTAGATTTCGGTTATCTAGGGCTTGAATCTTGTCATTATTATCTCTAGGATCTTGGAAGAAGTACTTCTGTTGGCCTGAACATATTTCATCACCTGATGTAGAGATATTGGAGAGATTAGCAGTAATCCATTTAGAGTGACTCACATAGTGCCTGGTTTATAGTAGGTTCCAATAAAAGGGTTTTTATTATTTCACTTGTTTTACTGATAATCTGCTAAGTTAGGTAGAACTTTAAAACTACTTTAGAATTTAAATCCAATCATACCAGTACTTAACTTAGAACATCTGAGTAATTTTTAATCACTGAAATAGAATAAGGTACATACTTTCTATTCTATAATGTTTTAGAGCTCTTTAAAACCTGGTTCATAACTACTTATTCACCTTATCTCTTTTGATGCTCTCTGAAACTTATTTTTTGCATTTTTTCTCATTAACAATTTAAAGTTACCTCGTCATTATTTTCTTAAAGCACATATTAATATGTGAATTTGGTTTACTCGACCTAGAATTTTGTTTTGAAACCTTCTTTATCTAGTGAACTCCCACATATCTTTAAAAGTCTGTCTTAAATGATATCCCTTATATGACCTTTGTATTAGCCACTCTACCCTATACCCACCAGACGAAGTGAATCATACTAGAGCTAATTGATCTGCTCCCACATCGAACATACTGCTAATGTTAGTGTGTATGTGTATTGTGTGTGTATTACACACACATTCCCAGAGCTTGACTCTGAGCTTCTTTAGGGCATGAATAATGTATTACTCATTTTACCCTCAGGCTTGACATATAGTTTGAACTGAACTTAGAAGTCTTGAATTACCCAAGGTCTAATAGGCAAAAAGTATTGCATCATGTTCTTCATCCTTATTATCTTAAACCAGTTTCCTGAGATGCTCTCTTTGAAAGAGTCTAAGACCAGATCCAGATTCATAGGAAAGGGCATTATTTTTATTTTTGTTTAATGCTACGGTTTTAAATTTTAACATGACTTTAGGAATTTTTTATTCTCCGCTTTTTTGTTTATTTTGATATTGTCTATACATGAGGTTACTTTTTCTACATCTTCTGAGGTCACTCCTAATAGATTTGACTTTTTACTTTAAATCCCTTTATGCTAGAAGGTGTTATTTACAGACTGCAAATATAGGCTGGCATTATTTCAAAGCATGCATTTTATTTCAATAACTCAAATGGCTTATTACAACAAAATGCACTTCAAAGAGCAAGAACAGTGAAATCATTACCATAATCAATTTTACAACATTTTTATCATCTCCAAATGGAAACCCTGTACTCTTTATCTACCATACCCCAACTACCCCTTTCCCCCAGCCCTAAGCAACCACTCCTACTTTCTGTCCCTATAGATTTTCCTGTTCTGGACATTTCATATCAATGGAATAATATAATATGCAATATTTTGTGACTGGCTTCTTTCAGTTAGCATGATGTTTTGAAGGTTCATCTGCATTGTAGCATGTATCAGTACTTCATTCTTATTTATGTCTGAATAATACGTTATTGTAGAGATGTATTCCTTTTTAATTTTTGTGGGTACATAGCAGGTGTATATATTTATGAGGTACATAAGATATTCGGACACATGCATACAATCTATAATAATCACATCACTGTAAATGGGGTACCCATCACCTCAAGCATTTATACACATTCTTTGTGTAAGAAACAATCCAATTGTAATAATTTAGTTATTTTTTAATGTACAATAAATTATTTTTGACTGTAGTCACCCTGTTATGCTATCAAATACTAGATTTTATCCATTCTATTTATTTTTGTACCCATTAACCACACTGCACCACTACACTTCCCATCCTCTTACAAGAAGCCCTCTAATCTCTATCTCCCTGAGTTCAACTGTTTTAAATTTTAGCTCTCACAAATAAGTGAGAACACGTGATATTTGCCTTTCTGTGCCTGGCTTATTTCACCTAACATAATGACTTCCAGTTCTATCCATGTTGTTGCAAATGAAAGGTTCTCATTCTTTTATGGCTGAATAGCTATATTTCTCTATTTATTTATATGTTGATTGATACTTAGGTTACTTCTGAATCTTTGCTATTGTGAATAGTGTTTCAATAAACATGGGAGTGAAGATATATTTTTGATAAACTGAATTTCTTTCCTTTGAGTATGTACATAGCAGTGGGATTGCTAAATCAGATGGTGATTCTATTTTTAGTTTTTGAAGAACATTCAAACTGTTCTATACAGTGGTTGTACTAATTTACATTCCCACCAATAGTGCATGAGGATTCCCTTTTCTCAACATCGTTGCCAGAATTTCTTATTGCCTTTCAGACAAGAGGCTTTTCCAATTATAACATCATACCATCTGCAAACAAAGAGAATTTGACTTCTTCTCTTCCAAGTTGGATGCCCAACTTTCTTTTGTCTGATTGCTCTAGCAAGGACTTCCAGTACTATGTTGTATAACAGTGTTGCAAGTGGATGTCCTTGTCATGTTCCAGATTTCAGAAGAAAGGCTTTCAGGTTTTCCTCATTCTGTATGATACTAGCTGTGGCTCTGTCACACATGGCTTTTATTGTGTTGTGTTCTTCCTATACCCAGTGTTTTGAGGGCTTTCATCATGGAAGGATGTTGAAATGTTTTCAAATGCTTTTTCAGCATCAATTGAAATGATCATATGATTTTTGTCCTTCATTCTGTTCATCTGATGTGTCACATTGTTTGATTTGCATATATTGAAGCATCCATGGATACCAAGAATAAATCCCACTTGGTCATGCAAATGATCTTTTTAATGTGTTGCTTAATTTGGCTTGCTAGTATTTTGTTGAAGACTTTTGCATCAGTGTTCATCAGGGATATTAGCCTGTAGTTTTCTTTGTCCGATGTGTCTTGGTGTGTCACATTTTAAAAATTCATTCACCAGTTGATGGAAATTTGAGGTGTTTCTTCCTTTTGTCTTTTATGAATAAAAGTGCTATGAATATTTGTGTACATGTTTTTACATAAACAATTGCATTCAGTTTTTCTTGGGAATCTACTTAGGAGTAGAGTTGCTGGGTCAAATAATAACCTGATGTTTAACTTTTTGAGCAACTTTCAGGCTGTTTTCCAAGGTGGCTGCACCATTTTACATTCTCTCTAGCTGTGAAAGAAGATTCTTATTTTACCACATCTTCATCAACACTTGTTATTATCTGATAATTTATTACAGTTATCCTAGTGGGTATGAGGTGGTATCTCATTGAATTTTTGATTTGCATTTCTCTGATGACTAATGATTTGGAGCATCTTCCTATGTGCTTATTGTCCATTTGTATATTCTTTTTGAGGAAATGTCTAGCCAGGTCAATTTTTACTTAGGTTATCTTTGTATTATTGAGTTGTAATAGTTGTTTTTGTATTCTACACAGAAGTCATATAATAGATATATGATGGCTGGGCGGGGTGGCTCACCCCTATAATCCTGGGACTTTGGGAGACTGAGGTGGGCGGATCATGAGGTCAGGAAATCGAGACCATCCTGGCTAACATGGTGAAACCCCGTCTCTACTACAAATACAAGAACAATTTGCTGGGCGTGGTGGTGGGCGCCTGTAGTTCTAGCTACTCGGGAGGCTGAGGCAGGAGAATGACGTGAACCTGGGAGTCAGAGCTTGCAGTGAGCCGAGATTGAGCCACTGTATTCCAGCCTGGGTGACAGAGCAAGACTCCGTCTCAAAAAAAAAAAAAAAAAAAAAAAGAGAAAGAAAGAAAAAGATATATGATTTGCAAGTAGTTTCTCTTTATTTTTCACTTTCTTTATGGTATCATTTGAAGCACAAAAATTGTTAATTTTATTGTAGTTCATTTTAGCGATTCATTCTTCGTTGCTTATACCTTTGGTGTCTCATTTAAGAAACCACCATCAAATATGATCATGAAAATTTTTCCCTATGCTTTCTTCTGAGATTTTTTTTGTTTTGTTTTAGTTTTAACTCTTGCATTTAAGTCTTTGATTCATTCTGAGTCAATTATCACATATGGTGTGAGAAAGGAGTTCAACTATTAGTTAATATTTAATTTATATTTAAAAAGTAAGTGCAGGTATATCCTTTTCCTTTGCCAATCAAAGTCAAAGGATGCATTCCAGTTATTAGACAAGGATAAATATTGAAGAAGAAGTTTTAAAACATCAAAACTTTATTTTATTCTTTTTACTTAGAAGTCAGTGTATTATGGAAAGGGACACATGTGTTTGCAGCCTATATAATCTGAATTTAAACTGTAATTATCAGCTTTGTGATTGTAAAAAATAGAATATTTCTCTGAGCTCAAAATTTTATCTTTACAACAGAAATGGAATATATTACACTGTTTCATTGAGGAGTTAATGAGATACTTTCTGTCAAACAGCTAGTACAGCTCCTGGAAGTAAATGGAAACATCTTAAATATTAATTTTTATTTTCTATCTTCTTGTATGCTGGCAGTATTTCCTATGCCACTTGCCTTAGATCTCTATTAGATTTGTTCTTCCAACATCTTTCCTGTATGCATTAATTTCACTGGCTCCCTCCTCGTACCCCTAACACACATAATGTCTCAACCTTGACAGTGTGGTTAAAATATGTGTATAAATAACAGCAAAGACAACAAAAATGAAGAAGCAAAAAACTTCTTAGAAAGTGACGATCAAAATAAACTACTTTGAGAATAGAAGTAGAGGCCCAAAGATATGGCTTGGAAAAAGAACATAAGACAAAATAAAATACCAAACTAAACTGTTCTGTTTTAATTTAATACACATGCAGGCATGCCTTGCAGCTAGTGCAAGTTGATTCTAGACCACTGCAATAAAGCAAATGTCACAATAAAGTGAGTCACATATTTTTTATTTCTGGTTTTCTAGCGCATGCAAAAGAATTCCAATTGCATTGTGTCTAAAAAACAATGTACATACCTTTATTTTATTGCTAAAAATGCTAAAAACCAGCTAAGCCTTCAGAGAATAATCAACTTTTTGCTGTAAGAGTCTTGCCCCAATATTGGTGGCTGCTGACTGATCAGGGTGGTAGTTGCTGAAGATTAAAATGGTTGTGGCAATTTCTGAAAATAGGAAAACAATTAAGTTTGTTGTATTCATTGACTCTTTCCTTCATGCAGATTTCTCCAAAGCATACAATCTCTCTGGTAGAATTTCACAGTAAAACTTCTTTTAAAATTGGAGTCAATCCTTTCAAACCCTGATGCTGTTTTTTCAACCAAGTGTACGTAATATTCTAAATATGTTTTTGTCATTTCAACAATGTTCATAACATCTTTACCAGAAGTAGTTTCCATTTCAAGAAACTATGTTCTATGTTCATTCATAAGAACAAACTCTGCATCTGTTGAATTTCTATCATGAAATTACAGATGTTCAGTTCCATCTTCAAGTTCCACATCTAATTCTTGTTTTCTTGGTATTTCCATTACATCTTCAATTACTTCTTCCACTGAAGTCTTCAATCCCTCAAAGGCATCCCTGAGAGCTGGAACTCACTTCGCTCACACTGCCATTAATGTTGATATTTTTAACCTTCTCCTTTGAATCATAAACATTCTTAATGCCATCTAGAATAATGAATTATTTCCAGAAGGTGTTCAATTTAGTTTGCCCAGATCCATCGGAGGCATTATAGCAAAAATTATTTCTTGGATAATGGATTTGAAAGTTTAAATTACTCCTTGATCCTTGTGTTGCAGATTTAATGTTTTATTAGCGGCAATGAAAACATACTTTGTATATTCGTATCAGAGCTTTTGGATGAGCACGTGATTATCAATAAGCAGTAATCTTTTGAAAGGAATCTTTTCTAGTTTCTGAGGAACAGGCCTCAGCAGTGGGTTTAAAATGTTCAGTAAATCATTTTGTAAACATATGAGTTATCATCTAGGTTTTGCTTTTCTATTGAGAACAGGCAGAGATAGTTTATTACGACTCTTAAAGGCCCTAGGATTTTCAGAATAGTAAGGATTGGGTTCAACTTAAAGTCATCAATTGCATTATCCCCTAAAAATAGTCAGCTTGTCCTTTGCAGCTTTGAAGCCAAGCACTGACTTGTCCTCTTCAGCTACGATCTTAGACAGTATCTTATTCCAGTAGAAGTCTGTTTTGTCTACACTGAAAGTCATTTGGAAAGTGTAGAGACCTTCATCATTTATCTTAGCTCTAGATACCTACTACAGCTTTTCTGTCAGCACTTGCTACTTCACCTTACACTTTTGTATTACAGAAAAAAGCTTCTTTCCTTCAACCAAATGAACCCACCTCTGTTAGCTTCAAACTTTCTGCTGCAGCTTCCTCACTTCTCTCAGCCTTCACAGAATTGAAGAACTAGAGACCTGCTACAGATAAGGCTTTGGCTTACGGGGATGTTGTGGCTGATCTGTTCTATCCAGATCACTGAAACTTTCTCCATGGTAGCAATAAGGCCATTTTGCTTTCTTCTCACGTGTGTGTTCACTGGAGTAACATTTTTAATTTTCTTCAAGAATTCTTTTTTTAACTTTCACAACCTGGCAATCAGTTTTGTCTATTAGGCCTCTCTTTCAGCTTACCTCAGCTTTCCACATGCCCTCTTCCGTAAGCTTTATCATTTCCAGCTTTTGATTTAAAGTGAGAGATGTGTGACTCTTCATTTCACTTGAACACTTAAAGGCCATTGAAGGGTTATTATTGGACTAATTTCAATATTGCTTTGTCTCAGAGAATAGAAAGACATGAGGAGAGGGAGAGAAACGCAGTAACAGCTGGTCTGTGGAGCAGTCAGAATACACACATTTGCCAATTAAGTTTTCCATCTCACGTGGGCTAAGTTTGTAACAATTACAGTAGTGACATTGATGACAATTGATTACAGATCCCTGTAACAGATATAATAATAATGAAAATGTTAGAAATAATCACCAAAATGTGGCACAGAGAAATGAAGTGAGAACATGCTGTTGGAAAAATGGTGTCAATATACTTGCTTGATGTAGAATTGCCATGAACGTTCAATTTGTTAAAACACACACACACACAAACACACAACATCTGCAAAGAGCAATAAAGTGAAGTGCAATAAAATAAGGTATTCCTTTATTTTTTATGTTAATATCTGCTTATTTAGTATTATTGTTTATCTGATGAGGCATATTGTTGTCCATTTATGGCATGCTTTAACTTATTCAGACAAATTCTGCATATCATAAACAACTATTTGGTATCAGAGAGATACACATTTTCCTTGGAACAATAAAATTACTTGCCGCATGTGTATAATTAGAAAATTGTTCTCTTAACTGTGAAGGATATGTATAAAGTAGAGCAAAACCAAGGCTATTATTTTTTAAGCTCTCAAAAAGTTAAAAAAAAAAAAAAGCACCAGGCAGTAAGTGTTTTGAGAACAGTAATTTATATTTGTCCCAAAAAAGAACAATTCATTTGCTTTAATAGATATCCATTAAAAAAAGAGATCATTAAGTTGGAAAGTTAATATCCAATATATTTTATGGCAAGATATAAACTTGGAATCACGATTTAGGTATCTAATTTTGACACGTGGACTTAAAAATTATAAATTGTATAAACTTCTAGTTGTTGTAGAAAACTTTCTTTGTTCTTATTTATAGAAATATAAAAATTGGCACACAGCACCAATATAATATGAATATTTCAGTCAGAAAATAAAAAAGGTTTTAATTATCACATGTCTCCTGTCAAAAACACCACAGATGTTCATCTAAAAAGGCATATTTTTAAATTAGAATTTTCTACAAATGAAAGTGATTCATCTTTTACTCCAGGTCTTAGACAAATTGTGTCGCTTCTTACATGATAATAAGCCACTATTTTAATTAGTAGTTGTCATTCACTCCAGCACACCAGTCTCTGGAAGAGAACAAGTAACATTTTGTACAGCTGCTCTCATGCTTTGCCTGTCATCTTTGTCCTGACTTTGAATTCCTCTCCCCAACCTTTTCCTCTCCTTTAGATAATCCCCCCCCTCCTCCTTTTCCTTACTCCCACTGAGCTGTCAAGAGTCAAAATACTGTGATATGAAATCATTGCCTCTATGACTCTAAAAAAAGGCAAGCTTGCACTAGATTTTGATCAAAGGGAATCATTTATAAGATAGATGCAGCAAAAAACCTTAGGGAGTGTTTCCCCCCCAGAGCATCAGTATTATGTGAAATAGAAAAGACAAAGAAACATATGTCTAAACACTTTTTTGCTCTTAATGACATGATGGATGTTCACGCTATATAATGTTTATTATTTTCACCTTGTTATTCAGACCACCTCAGAAAGATGTCTCCTATGAACATGTAACTCCAGTAAAAATGGGGAGAATGAAGGATGTAAGAATTACAGCTCTCAGTTTTGAAAGCAAGAATGAATGGAGAATGAAGAAAACTATAACTATTTTGCAGAGGGAAGAAGAGTTTTGGAGGAGATTCTTAAGGTGCCATCATCGGGTGATAAAAATTGGGGAGACTTCTTGACTGTTTGCAATTTTCCTTGCCATCATTCTTACAAGGGTGTATTTATGTTGTGCCACATCACATTGCAACCTTTGTCTCTACAGTAAAACATGATGTTGCTAGTGTTTAGGTGAGAGAAGCAGGCCACAGTTCTTTAAGGGAGGGTGTTTGGTTACTGAATCCCACATGGTAGCCTTTGCTGGGATCCCTCAAGTGAGAACTTCCACAGTAAGGTCATAGCCCAATCAAGAGGTTATCCTATCTGTCTTCAAGTTGGGTATCAAACATTAAAATTCTTATATCTCCTTTTTTTGGCAAAGGTATACCAACCAGAGAAAGTGACACCACAAATCCATTTCCGAGAAAGGATAATAATAAGAGTAATGGAAACGTGGGCCATTTTTACCTCTGGTTTTGGGGTAACAGTCCTGATGCCTTCTTTAGATGTACAAGGTGACATTTTAAAATTGTAAGGTGAAATAAAGAATGTAATTTACATAAATGAACTCTGCACCCAGATTTTAAAATGTTTATTTATATCCTGGTTTTGAAAATGTAGTCATTTCCTCAGTCTCTGGGCTCCTGTATAGGAAATGATACATTCATTTATAATTTATTGATTTAATTTTTAACTTTATAAAAGTGCACCCATTGCCATGGTCTCTGAGTGAATATAAAATACTAAACACATAACAACAAAGACAAAGTTAAGCAATAAAGGTAAACTGCAGAAATGTTATGACTTTGAGATTGTGAAGTCAAGGAGCCAAGATATTTTCAGATTAATAATATAAAGGCAATAAAATAAATTCCTACTTAGATGTTCACATACACACATAGAGAGAGAGAGACAGAGAGGGAGAGACAGGGAGAGAATCTATGATGAAAGCAAAGAAAGGCGGGGGAGGTAAGTGAAAGAAGACAAGATGATTAGTAGAATGAGGCGAGGAAAGTTAGAAGTTACAACATGTAGAATTGTCAGTTATCTAGGCTCTCTAAATAGGCCCTTGGCTTTGTTTGTTAGTGTCAGTTTGTATGTGTTTATGCATAAGGAGGACCATTTTAAGAGGATTATTGGATATGTGCTGGGAAAAATAAAATCTGATTAAGGCGGGATGTTGACCACGGGGACAGAACTGGAGTGTAGGCTTTTTTTCCCAGAGACAACACAATACCAAAAGCCACGGGTTGGGTGGGAGGTGGTGGGAACATCCAGGGTCAGTTTGTAGGAAAATTCCAGTACTGGAGCATAGGAGAAGGCAAGTAAATTGCAAAGTATAATGACTCCAAACGAGACAAAACAGAATGGGGTACTGTATTTTCTCACCAGTGTTTTCCCAAAAGCTAGCATATTCTCAATAATTACTTGTTAAATGAAAATGAAGGAACTGTGTCGGTTTGTAGTTTTTCATTAGATACTGGAAAGTTCCTGATTTATAAAATATTCAAATAGTGTTAAAGTGCGAGGGACAAATTATGCAAAGATTTGAAAAAGTCATAGTTGAAAAAGTTAATTGGATTTTAAAAAATATTTTTATAATATTTTAAGTATGAGCGTGAAAGATGTATGTGCATAAAGAAACGTCCCAAATACAAAGTAGTAAAGAGGATATATAGAGAGAATATCCTCATAAGGAATACGGTATGTATGTGTGCGCATGTGTGTATGTGTGTGTTTCTGTTTCCTTAAAGGAATGTGTTTCCTCAAAGTTTTACCCTTGACTAGTGTTGGTTCTGATGATATGTGTTATTTCTCTACACATATTGCATTGTCCCCAAAGGCTTACATCTTGGTGATGAAAGTAGAGGGAGTTGGCAGTAGCACAGATACTGTAAAAAATACCCTTAAAGCTCAGTAATTATTCTTAGGCAGATACAAGTGCCTGGCCTGAGAATAAGATCCAACTGTAATAATGAAAATTAAGGCAAAGATGCCACGGGACAAAGACCAAATATGTTGCTGAGCTCACCCACTCTCTTCCCATGTACTGCCTTCCAGTGAGCCTTGGACCTTTTCCTCTTCCAAGGTCAAAAAAATAAAAACAAATATATTTATTGAAAGAATGATATAAATCTATTTTATTTTTTTTCAGAATATCAAGGGTCTTCATTTACAAATTAATAAAAATATGTGTTCTATTATCTGAAAGAACAGAAGAGAAAAATTCAGGCTAAAACTGTGGAATATGAATTTGAAATAAAATAGAAATGTAAGTATTTTAAGTAAAATAGAAATATAAATTTTCCAGTCATGAGGATTATTATATACTATGATGGTTTATCAGAAGAAATTACAGAATAGCTTTCCTTGGAGGCCTTTACAATGATTTTTCATTGAGCATTGACTCCACTCTTCAAAAACATTTTTGTCCATAAGGAGCTGGATTTAATGAAATACATCAGCTTTGAAATAAACTGAAAAAAGTAAAATAAAAACTTACTTATTCTCCGTTTTTTAAAGAAAGGCCTGACATTGTTTTAATAATGTACTCTGCAAGTAATTTTAGAATATGTTACGTTACTCAGGGATCAAAATAGCGCTCTGTTCCAAAAACTAATACTGATGTTCACCACTTGTTGTCTACTTTACTCAGGTTTGTGGATCTTATGAGTCTCTACTTTGGATTAATATACTGAATAAGTCATTAGAGACATGTATTTCTTTTTTTTTTTTTTTTTATTATTATTATACTTTGAGTTGTAGGGTACATGTGCATAACGTGCAGGTTTGTTACATATGTATACTTGTGCCATGTTGGTGTGCTGTATTTCTTTAGTGTCATATTTCTATTAATGGGATTTATTCATATTACTGACACATTGGTGATGTAAATTTTTCCAGGATTATGCTTTCATTTAAATGCATGTATTTTAAATTTGAAATGGATCTCTAAATTATTTTTATTTCCCCTTTAACATTAGAATATTGCCTTTGTGCAGTTGTGAGTATGGGTTAGAGAGGAGCCTTTGTGACCAGAAAACTATATTGACTTTCAGTTCCTTCTTGGAGACTACAATACTTTCTTTCAAATGGACTTGTTCTGGCTGACTTATTGATGAATTTCCATAATGATGCAGTCATTTAAATATGTATGGACACTATACATATATGCATAAAGATACTTGATTACTTGTGTACATATATAAGCACATTTATTTATTTTTTAGACAAGAGTCTGGCACTATTGCCCAGGCTGGAGTGCAGTGGCGCAATCTGGGCTCACTGCAAGCTCTGCCTCCTGGGTTCACGCCATTCTCCTGCCTCAGCCTCTGGAGTAGTTGGTACTACAGGTGTCTGCCACCATGCCCGGCTAATTTTTGTATTTTTAGTAGAGATGTGGTTTCACCATGTTAGCCAGGATGGTCTCAATCTCCTGACCTCGTGATCTACCCACCTCGGCCTCCCAAAGTGCTGGGATTTCAGGTGTGAGCCACTGCACCTGGCCACACATTTTTGAAATTATTTTTTCCATAAGTTAGATAAAACATATCTATGATTTAAAAAAAGAAAAAAACAAAAAACAGAATATTAGGAAGAAAATGAAGCTTCTTCACTTTAATGCAAGGCATCTATAAAAAAATCTATAGTTAATATCATATTAAATGGAGAAATACTGAATGCTTTCTGAATGCTTTCCCACTCAGATCAGAAACAAGTCTCACGATTCTGGAGACAAGAAAGTCCACAATCAAGGTGCTGACAGATCCGGTGACAGGTGGGTATCCTCTGTGTATCCTTTGTAGATGGCCATCGTCTGGTTGTATCCTCACATGGCAGAGAGAGAGAGAGCTCTCATATCTTTTCTGATAAGGGCCCTAGTCCCATTCATAAAGGTGCTACCATCATATCTTAATAACTTCCCAAAGGTCCCACCTAAAAATATCATCACATTGTAGACTAGGCATCAACATAGGAATTTGGGAAAACACAAATATTCTTTTCGTAGCTCCCTCTCTTACCACTATTATACAATATTGTATCAGGATCTGAGTAAGCATAATGTCTAGAAAGGAAAATTTAAAGGGCAAAGGAAAGATAAATTTCTTTTTATAACTTTTATTTTAGGTTCAGGCTTCATTGGAAGGTTTGTTACATAGGTAAACTTGTGTCATGGGAGTTTGTTGTGCAGACTATTTCATCACCCAGGTATTAAGCCTAGCACCCACTAGTTACTTTTGCTGATCCTCTCCCTCCGCCCACTCTCCACCCTTCCATAGACCCCAGTGTGTGTTGTTCCTGTCTTTGTGTCCATGTGTTCTCATCATTTAGCTCCCACTTATAAGTGAGAACATGCAGTATTTATTTGGTTTTCTGTTCCTTTGTTACTTTACTAAGGATAATGGCCTCCAGCTCCATCCACTTAGTGCAACGATTGTTGAGGACAGTATGACAATTCCTCAGACCTAAACACAGAAATACTCTTTGACCCAGCAATCTCATTACTGAGTGTACACCTAAAGAAATATAAATCACCTGTCATAAAGACACATGCACGTGTGTGTTCATTGCAACACTATTTACAATAGTAAAGACATGGAATCGACCTAAAAAAATCTATTTTGTTTTACCTGTAGTAATTTCTAATTATTACATGATTGCTTAAATATAACCCCAAATAATTTACACATGAATTACTATAATTAATTATAACATTTACTGAGGCTACAAGATTCAGGTTCAAGATACATAAATTCACTGTATTTCCATAATATGCTTGCAGGGAACAATAGAAAACTGAATTGATGAAATATTTGATAAATCTAACAAAACTGATGAGCATACTGAAAATAACAGAACATTGTAAGATTTAATTAAAGAGCTAAGTAAATGGGGAGATATATTTTATTTATGAAGCATATCTAATAAGATTTTTAAGATGGCAATTCTAAACTGACCTGTAAACTGCATTTTTATGCAAACCTTAGCTGGCTCTTTTATTTACCAAAAAAAAAAAAAAAAAAAAAAGTAGAAGACCTGGAAGAGACAAAATAATTGCGACAATAAAGGAAAATTGAAATAGACACTATCTTATTTTAAGTCTTTCTGTGTAATCAAATAATAGTTAAGACAATTTGGCTTTATTGTAAATTGTAAAGATAGATCAATGAAACAGATTAGAACATGCTAAAACAGACATATACATACTAATTGTTTTTTGAAAAAAAATTCAAGGTATTTCAATGGAAAATAATAGTATTTTTAACAAATAGTACCTGAACATTTGGACATACCTATTCAACAATGAACCTTGACAACTTTTACCCCATACTATAAACTAAAAATGGATCATAGACCGAGATGTTAAAAGCTAATACTATATAACATCTAGAATAATATATACGAAGATATCTCTAAGACTGGGTAGAATAATAAAGCTATCCAAGAAAAATGTATATATAATACATAGTTTTAGAAACTGATTCTACTCATAAAAGCATGACCATAATAAAGATAAAGAACATGTCAGTCACTTAGTGTTTCCTGATTCCTCTTATTCCCAAACAAACAGTGATTTGCTTTCCGTCATTGGAGATGAGTTTGCATTTTCCATTATTTTATATAAATGAAATAAGAAAATAGGTACCATTTTCTTGTCTGACTCCTTTCACTCATTAACATAGGTTAGAGACTCATCAATGTTATTTTCATTACTTTAACAAAGTTTTTTAAGGATTATGTCTTTTCTTTAAAAATATTTTTATTTATTTTATTTATATTATTTTATTAAAAATAAGATTATGAAATAAAAGACGTCATTGTCTTTTATTGTTGAGTAGTATTTCATATAAGTATACCACAGTTTGTTTGTTCCTTCATCAGTTGATGGACAGTTGGTTTGTTTCTGTCTTTTAGGTGTTTGTGAATAAAGTTGCTGTGAACATTTATGTATATGTTTTTGTGAGAATAAATACGTTTTTATTTTCCTAGTTGAAATGCCTTGGAGCAGAATGACTACTACATGCTATTTAATTTTTTTTAAATGTCAAACTGTTTTTCAAAGTAGTTGTGCCATTTTACTTTTTCACCAGAAGTATATGAGAGCTCTGATTCCTTCACATCATTGCCAACACTTGGTATGGTTAATCTTTTTCATTTTAGCTGTTTGATTGGTGCATAGTGATGGCACTTCATTGTGGTTTTAACTTGAATTTTCTTTCTTGTAAACTCGTATTATTTTTGCTGCAGGGATACATGTGCAGTTTTGTTAAATAGGGAGACTCGTGTTCCTGGAGTTTGTTATACAGACTATCTTGGCACCAATGTACTAGGCCAAGTACCCAATAGTTATTTTTTTCTGATTTTCTCCCTCCTCTTCACTCTCCAAGCTCAAGTGGACCTCAGTGTCTGTTGTTCCCCTTTTTGTGTCCATGTGTTCCCATCATTTAGCCATTTGGCTCCTACTTATTAGTGAGAACATACAGTATTTGGTTTTGTGTTCCTGCATTAGTTTGCTAAAAATAATGGCCTCCAGTTTCATTCATGTTCCATGTTCCTGCAAAGGACATAATCTGGATTATTTTATGGCTGCATAGTATTCCATAATGTATGTGTACCACATTTTCTTTATCCAGTCTGCCGATGATGAGCTTTTAGGTTGATTCCATGTCTTTACTATTGTAAATAGTGCTGCAATGAACATATGCATACATGTGTCTTTATGGTAGAATAATTTATATTCCTTTGGATGTATACCAAGTAATGAGATTGCCAAGTAATGAGATTGCTGGGTCAAATGGTAGTTGTTTTTAGCTCTTTGAGAAATCACCACACTGCTTTCGACAATGATTGAACTAATTACATTCTCACCAACTGTGTATACACATTTCCTTTTCTCTCCATCTGTGCCAGCATATTTTTTTTTGACTTTGTACTAATAACCATTTTGACTAGTATGAGATGTTTTCTCATTGTGGTTTTGATTTGCATTTCTCTAATGATCGGTGTTATTGAACTATTTTTCATCTGCTTGTACACTGCATGTATGTCTTCTTTTGAAAAGTTTCTATGTCCTTTACAGTAACAGTAAGCCAAACAGCATGATACAGGTGCAAAAACAAACAGAGTTCAGAAATAAGTCTGCACACCTATAACCATCTGACCTTCGACAAAACTGACAAAAACAAGTAATGGGGAAAGGACTCCCTATTCAATAAATGGTGCTGGGATAACTGGCTAGCATATGCAGAAGATTGAAACTGGACCCCTTCCTCACACTATATACAACAAATCAATTCAAGATGAATTAAAGACTTAAATGTAAAACCGCAAACTATACAAACTCTGAAAGACAGTCTAGATAATACTATTCTTGACATAGAAACTGGCAAGGATTTCATGATAACAAAAAGATGCCAAAAGCAATACAACAAAAGCAAAAATTGACAAATGGAATGTAATTTAACTTAAGAACTTCTGCATAGCAAAAGAAACTATCAACAGAGCAAACAGAAAACTTTTAGAATGGGACAAAATATTTGCAAGGTATGCATCTGATAAAGTTCTAACATCCAACATCTATAAGGAACTTGAACAAATTCATAAGGAAAAAACAACCCCAATGGATTTTCTGATGACGAATAATCCTGAACAATAATCCTGAACACCTTTTCATTTGCATATTTTCCATCGATATATCTTTAGTGAGGTTTTTTCCCCAATAATTTGCCATTTTAAAAATTAGATAGTTTGTTGTCTTGAGTTGTGAAAGTTTTTATGTATTCTGTCTTTTACAGATACAAGGTTTGCAAATTTGAGATTCCTTTTACTCTCTCCATATTGCATGTTTCCTACTAAAATAAAGTTGTAACTAAAGAGATTGAACTACTGAATACAAACTAACAAATGCATGATTTTAAGACTTTTTAAAAACAATTATGTAATGTTAGAGCAAATGGCTATTACTGAACTAGCTGCTTAAAGAAATTGAGTAAAAAATATCTCTAACCATACAAAAAAGAGTAATATTGCAAAAAAGTATAGAAAGGAGGGAAAATTTCTCTAACCTTAAGCAAGACATTATACTGTCAAATTAAATCTTTAATTGTGGTCTAGACAGCACTTATTTTAAAAGACTTTAGCATACCCTGTACAATTGTTAGATTATCAAGACAAGGAAACAAAAAATCTTTCTGACAGAGAGATAAAGTGTATGACTTTTCTGCACTTTAGCTTACTGATGTAATCTATTATGGCAATACATTTTCTGATATGGAAAAATTAACACATTCCTGACATCTGTTTCTTCAATGCATATTCTTTTTCTGGTTTCTTTCTCCATCTTATTCATGTTTTAGTATTTATTTAGAATCTGCTAACTGTCTAAAACAAACCAAAAAAAAGCTTTTACCTTGAGACAGACAGACTGTCACTCTGTTGCCCTGGCTGGAGTGAGTGCTGCGGTGTGATTTCACCTCAATGCAACTTCCACCTCTTGGGTTCAAGTGATACTTATGCCTCAGCCTCCTGAGTAGCTGAGGTTACAGACGTGTGCCACCATATCCGGCTAATTTTTGTATTTTTAGTAGAGATGGGGATTCGCCATGTTGGCAAGGCTGGCCTTGAACTCCTGACCTCAAGTGATCCACCTACCTTGGCCTCTCAAAGTGCTGGGATAACAGGCATGAGTCAGTACGCCCGGCTGTCAACTCTTACCTTTTCTGATAACCTGGAATAGTTTCATGATAATTTTTTTTTTTTAAGAGATTAGAAAAACCTCTTCTGTGAAATTATGTTGTCCTGGAGCCTTTAAACAAAATGCACACACATGCACTCTTTAATCACCTTTCCAATCTCTTCTAAAATCACTTGTATATTTTAGTGTGCTTTTCTTTTTTCTTGGGTCAATTTTGGAAATGTATATTTTACTAAGATATAATCTATTCTATTACAGCTTTTGCTAGAATCACCAAACATGTTGAATCATAGTATTTTACATTTGTAAAAAGTCGGTTGTGACTGAAGAATATTTACCAAATGGAAACAGAAGCGGAGAAGATCACAGACAGTTTACATTCAGTATGATGAAAAATAGAGAGCCACCATGCTCTCTGTTACTTCTCCTAAGGTTTTCAATCCAGTCAAAATGCCAGTGATGACTTTTTTTATTCCTAACAGATTGCATTTTCAATTTGATTACAAATTCAGAGGAGGAAAAAACATGACTTGTCAGCCCCCTTAAACCAAAAAAAAAAAAAAAAAAAAAAATTATTAAAAAGTAATAATAGGGACCATGAAAGAGCAAGAGTACATACAACCTATCTAATATCAACCTATCTAATATGTATGCCTCTTCAGCACTGTACTGTGTTCAAGATCGAGCATAAATAAAAATGTTATTTTTCAATTTAAAAGAAAATTTAAAATTAATACAATTATCAGTTCATCACTTTACCAATTAAGGTATTTATTAATCAGACATCTTCATTGTCATTAATAGTTCATTAAGAAGGTTAAGTTATTTAATGATAATGAATATCTTGTGAGCAATTTCTATTAAGCATCTACCATATGCAGATTTTATGCTTGACTTTAGGGATTCAATGCTGTGCTTTTTCATATTACAATCCTTGAAGAGCTTATGGTCTAGTGCTTGTTACTGTACTATAGGCTATATCAAAGATAAGCCTTCAGAGATGATTTAATTTGAATTTCTTTTAATTAAACAAATTAAAAATTATCTATACTGTTGAAATACTTGTTTTCTTCAACTTTCTCTTGTCCTTTGCATTCTACATTTATTGGTAGAAATTTGAAAAGAAAAGAATAATGCTGAGCTCTCACGTTTGGGGGAAAAAAAAAAAAGGAATGTTGATTCCTCAAAAATACTATTCGTCCGCATAGTCTGTTTGATACGCTCAAGAATACTACCAAGAGGCCTCTAGCGGTTAAACTCATTTTTTTTGATTAATGTATTAAGCTTCAGATCTGGTGCAGCACACTGATTTCATCAGCACATCAAGGGGCATTAATATCTCAGAGGTATCTACACATGAAGCAAGCTCTGAAGATACTTATAAATTCAGAGGCAAGTGATTAACTCACTATGAGAACTATAATTGTCACAGGACCAACATTTGCACCCCTCATGATCAGTCTATTTTCTCTCTCTAGGTAGACCTACATAAGCTGTTCAGTCATATTCTGAATGTCAACCTACCTTTCCATAAAACATAATTATCGTAGGTACCATAAACACTTCAGGTTTATATGACCAGTAATTGTATTTGATCTGAAATGCCTAAATGGACACAGTTCTGCCAATAATGAGCCACATCCACCTGTGATCAAACAGAAGGGCTGGATGGATCCACATGATGTATAAAAGAAAATTGTTTTAATAAAAATAAAAAATAGTAACTGTATTAATCAAGATTCTTCAGTGAAATAGAGCAAATAACAATTTATTTTTTTCCCCACTGGAAAATGCCTTTTGTTTTTCCTTTTCTGTCTCCCTTCCCTCCCTTTCCTTCCTTTCCTTCCTTTCTTCCTTCCTTCCTATTTTAACTGTTGACTAGAGAGATGCTTATTATTTCTATACAGAGCACTCCATTATTTTTCTCCCTAAACGTTTCACGGATTCTCTCCTAATGAGATTTCTGTCACGATAGTTAGTTATATTTTCGTTGTTGCTTGTCTTATTTTGATTCCTTTGGTTTACTTAGCACATTTGTTAGCTTGGATTTATAAACTATTCTACGTTGTAAGGACCTGGAGAAAAGCATGGTTCACATAGTGAAATGTGAGAATCTTACATTAATTCCACTGTAGTTCTCTGATGATGAAGCTGCCCTGGGATTCAGAGAACCTTTCTTCTCATAGTATTTATATAATAAACAAACTGCACACATCCCCAAGAATTCATTTCTCAACCAATAAATATTTTCTCAAGTTACCTCAGAGAGTTGATGGATCTAACATGGAAACAAAAATAAACCTCTTTGAAAAGAATAAAGCACTTTTGCTATGAGTTTGGGGAATTATTAATTATTGATGCTTATAAGCATAATTAGGAACTACCCTTTAATAATTTATCTAATTCTATAGATTATGTTTCTTGAAATGCTCTCTCGTTCTATCAACAGCTAATATCATTTGTTTTATGACTGAAACAAGAGTGTTTTTCAAAGTGTAATTAAAAATTCTTTCTATGAAGAACATTTTCTTTGAAAATATAAATCAACCTTTGAAATCAAGACCCAACATGATTCATCTCTGTAAGAGAACAGGTATTGTTTTAAATATGCATTTGAAAATCATATGTCACATTAAAAAACTAAAAATAGTCAATATTTGTCACATTTATACTCTAACAATTTATAAATGAAAATTTATCATATGTATTAATGCATGAAAATTATATAGTGTACTTTTTATATTTTTACAAACATTTTTCTTTGGATGAAATTGATTGTCTCAAAGTACTCAACATATCAAAAATGATGCATCTACATATCTATTATAGCAATTGAATCCGTGATTTGAAACTTACCAGAAAAGATATCTTCAGGCCCAGGTAGCTTCTTCATCACAAACTTTTTCCAAATTTTTAAGGAGAAATGTATCAGTCTACCAGAAAATATTCTAGAGAATATAGAAAGAGAAAATACTTCAAACTTATTTTGTGAGGTTATCAGTAATACAAAAACATAAAAGAAATTATAAGAAAGAAAAATTATGTCATTCATAAAATAGATGTAAATTCTAACAGTCTTAGCAAATCAAATTTAAGAACTATATTAAGGATAATATATCATATTCATATTAGATTTATACTCCAAAACAGTGTTTAACTTCCAAAAATCAATCAATGCAATTCAATGTAATAATGTTAAAAAATTATATGATCTTTTTGCTATATTCAGCAGGTACAGTGCACAGAAATCAGTCCCATTCATTTTACTTTAGCTTGTTGCAGCCATTGGAGAATCTTCTACAGAAAGCCAGGATGATTTTGCAGCTAACCTCATGAGTTCTCCTTCTGTCAGTTGTCACATTCTTCTATTGGATATTGTACAATGCCTGGATATATTTTGTTTTCGAATACTTTACTCAGGGTATTAGACCAGAAAAAATATCAGCACCCCACTTCAGTAGTTGGGCAGTTTTTAAAAATTATAATTATTAAAATAGAATTACTTTTTAACATCTTAAATATGTGACAACTTCACTAACAATGCATCCTCCTCCAATTTCTCATATATGTGAATGCTAACTACATTCCAGTGCATTATAGGGCTTGCTAAAATATGATATATTACAAAAATACATCATTCAAAAATAAGAAAATTATGTTCTTTAAATAGTAGGTGAATTTGATTTTCTAAAATTTGTTCATTAATGCCCACAATCTAGTGTGGCAGAATACTGTATAATTAATGAGAACTAACTTCAGAAAAAGTAAAATAGTTAAATAAGCTGTAATGCACATTTTTACATACCTTTATTCAAGTAAGCACATTGACAATTATGTGCTTCTGTTCATGACTTGAAGACAGAACTATGTTTTCATGTTTCTATGTGATAAGTGGTGAATGATTTGCATTCTATTTTTATGAATGCAAATCAAATTGTCTATATATGTAAGAAGGTATTACTGCAACTTTTGACAGCATTGAATCCTAATTTACACTTCAGATACTGTAATGTTAGGCAATGATTTCAGGAGTTAGCAGCTGCAAAATCTATAGAGTTTGTAAAATTTCCAGCCATAAATATAACCGTATTTTGTAGAATAAGTGATAAAAAGAGAGCATTTCTACCCAGAACTATATTTCTTACACTCCCTTTCAAAAAAGTAATCTTCCAAGTGCTGAGTCAGCAGAAAAAATATTTTAGTAAATTATATATAGCGCATTAAATTTCACTGCCTTTAAACCTAATTCAGATATTTATATATATTCTCTCTATAATATCCAGTTACATGGCAGTATCAATTTTCTGTAATAATATTATGTCTCTGAGCTTGCTTTGGTGGATCTGTGTAAAAAAATCTTTGTTGTATTTTTTATCATCATACATTATGTGAAGTATATTGTTCTCAAGAGACTGCAGGATTTTATAATACCTAAACCATCCGTTTTTGTGTTACCTCAAAATACACAAAATGGCATTTCCTGCAGCCATAAGTAGGCCCAAACTTCCTACTTTAGCCCCAGAGGATGAAAACCAGTTTGGATGAATTAACTGTGAGTTGGGAGAGCACCATGGTTAATGACAAGAAAACACATCACAAGCGAGGAAAATATACATTACCCAGGTTGCAAATACCTTCATCTCATGGGCATTGACTTGCAAAGTCAACTTAAACCTCTGGGGATTTGAGATGAGGTCTCGTTTGTTGGTTTCTTATTTCAATAAAGTTGGTACCACAGGGATTATATAGAATAAGCCAAAGCACTTCAGGGATTCAAAATTGCTTTTCCAGAGCAACATTTTGGAGAATTGAATGTAACTGCTAATCAAACTCCAGATACATAAATATATATATATATGTATATATACACACACACTCTCATATATATATATCACAGGATCACTTGAGATATATTTTTATATACTATATATATTTATATATTAATATATATGTATGATTTTTTTTGTGTGTGTGTATATGTATGTATATGGCAGGACCACTGGTTAACTTAATAGTAGGGAAAAATCTCAGATTCTTCCCAGTTGTTGACACTGATGTAATTCTAATGTTTATGAAAGTGTATGTATGACCCATTGAGGGTACTAAATAAATATTTGTTGTTAGTAATTATTTTTTTCTATCTCTAATGATCACTAAATATCAAAAGTGTTTTTTTCCAATTCTGTGAAGAAACTCATTGGTAGCTTGATGGGGATGGCATTGAATCTATAAATAACCTTGGGCAGTATGGCCATTTTCACGATATTGATTCTTAAAGTTCATATGGAACCAAAAAAGAGCCCGCATCTCCAAGACAATCCTAAGTCAAAAGAACAAAGCTGGAGGCATCACGCTACCTGACTTCAAACTATACTACAAGGCTAAAGTAACCAAAACAGCATGGTACTGGTACCAAAACAGAGATATAGACCAATGGAACAGAACAGAGTCCTCAGAAATAATACCACACATCTACAGCCATCTGATCTTTGACAAACCTGAGAGAAACAAGAAATGGGGAAAGGATTCCCTATTTAATCATGGTGCTGGGAAAATTGGCTAGCCATAAGTAGAAAGCTGAAACTGGATCCTTTCCTTACTCCTTATACGAAAATTAATTCAAGATGGATTAGAGACTTAAATGTTAGACCTATTACCATAAAAATCCTAGAAGAAAACCTAGGTAGTACCATTCAGGACATAGGCATGGGCAAAGACTTCATGTCTAAAACACCAAAAGCAACGGCAGCAAAAGCCAAAATTGACAAATGGGATCTCATTAAATTAAAGAGCTTCTGCACAGCAAAAGAAACTACCATCAGAGTGAACAGGCAACCTACAGAACGGGAGAAAATTTTTGCAATCTACTCATCTGACAAAGGGCTAATATCCAGAACCTACAAAGAACTCAAACAGATTTACAAGAAAAAAACAACCCCATCAAAAAGTGGGCAAAGGATATGAACAGACATTTCTCAAAAGAAGACATTCATACAGCCAACAGACACATGAAAAATTGCTCATCATCACTGGCCATCAGAGAAATGCAAATCAAAACCACAATGAGATACCATCTCACACCAGTTAGAATGGCGATCATTAAAAAGTCAGGAAACAACAGGTGCTGGAGAGGATGTGGAGAAATAGGAACACTTTTACACTGTTGGTGGGATTGTAAACTAGTTCAACCATTATGGAAAACAGTATGGCGATTCTTCAAAGATCTAGAACTAGATGTACCATATGACCTAGCCATCCCATTACTGGGGATATACCCAAAGGATTATAAATCATGCTGCTATAAAGACACATGCACACATATGTTTATTGCGGCACTATTTACAATAGCAAAGACTTGGAATCAACCCAAATGTCCATCAGTGGCAGACTGGATTAAGAAAATGTGGCACATATACACCATGGAATACTATGCAGCCATCAAAAAGGATGAGTTTGTGTCCTTTGTAGGGACATGGATGCAGCTGGAAACCATCATTCTTAGCAAACTATCACAAGAACAGAAAACCAAACACCGCATGTTCTCACTCATAGGTGGGAACTGAACAATGAGATCACTTGGACTCGGGAACGGGAACATCACACACCGGGGCCTATCATGGGGAGGGGAGAGCGGGGAGGGATTGCATTGGGAGTTATACCTGATGTAAATGACGAGTTGATGGGTGCTGACAAGTTGATGGATGCAGCACGCCAACATGGCACAAGTATACATATGTAACAAACCTGCACGTTATGCACATGTACCCTAGAACTTAAAGTATAATAATAATAAGTTAAAAAAATCAAAGTTTCAATAAGAAACGTTGAGATATTTCTTCTTAAAAACTTGTTCTCTCTCTTATGATTTAGTTTTAAAGTCCTCATTTTTAGGTTAAAATACTAGACTCAGTTACCTTCCTAACTTTTTGATTTTGCTTGGTGTCCTCAGTGTCAAGAGTTGCTCTCTGGCTGTTGTTCTACTTCATCAAAATTGTCTTTTTCTACCTTAAAAAAAAAAAAAAAATCAAAAATGATGGTTTAGAGAGGCTTTCTCTTCTACACTATTCTTACCATTCTCATGTGAAGACTTAATACACAATAAACACAATTAGAAATATGTTTCATTTTAAGTGCGTTTATTTTTCCCAATGAAATTAATTAGGATAAAAGTGAAAAATGTAATATTCAGGGAAATTATTCTTAATTATTTGCATATATTACTTTATTTTCTTGGCCTACCCTAACCAACCCAAATCTAAACTACACTCTCAAATACTTCCAGTCTCCTTTATCCACTGTTTTTTTTTTTTTTTGTCTTAGCATTGATTACCTGTAATATAATAAAAACCTTTTAAAAAATGTGTTATATTTACTGAGCTTTTTTCCTAAAATGTAAGCTTCACAAAGAAGAAATTCTTGTCCATCTGTTTATTGAGAAACAGTTCTCCATGAGTCATTTTGATTTCTGTACATCTTATAAGTAGAGACACTACAGCCTTTTGCTCTCTACTGTCTTTTCAAGGATATGTGTAGAGCAAACGTTCTTGGAATAAATCATAGATAGTCCCTTCCTTCAAAACAGAGGACGCGTTTCTTTTCTTCCCAGTATAATAAATGTAATATATCCCTTCATGGCCAAAGTTTGGCATATTTAGTTGCATACCACTATAAAAGATTAGGGTTAATCTTT
Organism: Macaca fascicularis; assembly: GCF_037993035.2. Classification (NCBI taxonomy): domain Eukaryota; kingdom Metazoa; phylum Chordata; class Mammalia; order Primates; family Cercopithecidae; genus Macaca; species Macaca fascicularis. The sequence goes on along the minus strand of NC_088388.1, from coordinate 89,878,563 downwards.
CACAATGTTATGCAAGCTTCTTAAACTTGTATAATGGTGTGCAATCTTCTTAAACTTGGAGTTCCTTAGCAGTGATGCAAACTTACTGTGTGCACAGCATTCTCCAAAGTCATTCTGTGTCACTCCATATGACTTAAAAGGCAATTGAAACTGGAACCAACATGAAGGTCATATTGTCCATTGTGCCATGAGTTATACATTCCTTTGCCTCTACCCCAGAAGTCTTGCTTTCTCGGTCGCCATCTGTGAAACCATGGCAGGAAAACTTGTTAACTTAATAGTAGGGAAAAATCTCAGACTCTTTTCAGTTATTGACACTGATGTAACTCTAATGCTTATGGAAGTGTATGTATGGCCCATTGAGGGTACTAAATAAATATCTGTTGTTAGTAAATATGTGAATCAATATGAAATGGCCTACAGCATTTATGAGAATAAGTGATAATATTTGTGAAATGATAGACCTTGACAACTGTAATTTTTTTAACTAAAATGAAATATAGATGTCAACATGATTGAGATATTATAGAAGTTAATGGTTAAGAGTTTGACTCTTACAACACATAAACATAGCTCAGTCGTGCCTGTTACTGTGTAACCTAGAACAAGACATTTCAATCTTAATTTCTCATTTGTAAATTAGAAGAAATAATTGTATAATACATGTACCGTTGTTGAGTGAGTTGGGATAATAAACTGAGTTTATTACTGAAGTTTATTATTTTGTTCAGATTCCTTTCTGAATTATCCTTGTTCAAACACAATAATATGACTTGTAGATCCCATAAATAACTCACACAATATGTAATCTGTCCCCCTTTTCTTGTCTCCCAGGTACCAAAACACTCTATTACATGCTCCAGTTCATAAAACTTTGAATCTGTGTCTTGATATCTTTCATCCTTCTAAAAATATTCTCACCCGTTCTCTCTTCAAATACTGATTCTGCTTTGTTCCCTTCTATTCTCTTTCCCCTATTCTCTTTTTCTCTTCTCTTTTCCTCTCCCCTCTTCTTCCCTCTTTTTTTTTTTCCTTTCTCTTCCTCTCCTCCTCCTTGCCCTTTTTATTCTTCTTTGTCTTTCACATTTGAGGTCATACTCTAGAACTACAATCACATGTATGGTAGAATTCTAAAATATTATGTGCCCTAGGCATCTTATAATCTTTACTGTGTTTTGTTTTACTATTTTATCTCTTAATGCTTCATTCCTCATATTTTCTAATAACCTATCTTCCAATTCCTTATTCACATGTATCTAACAACTGTTAAACCTCTTGAGGTCTTAAATTTTATTATTACATTTTTTTGGCTCAGTAATCTTTATAGTTTCCCATTCTTTGGCAAGGCTATTAACATTTCCTTTTATTTCTATCAGCATATTAATCACATTAAAGTATCTGTGTGATAATCCTTTATCTAAATATCCTGATGATTTGTGATTTGTGTGTTTTCTTGGATTTTGGTCACATACCTTATCCTCATATTCCTGATAATTTTTGTTTCAGTGATAGGCATTGCATATTTTAAATTTAGGGAAAAAATAACTAGAGACTAAGTATACTCTTATCTTTCTTCAGAAAAAATTTATATTTACTTCTAGCAGATGGCTAGAGACACTAGCCACTTGGATCACATGAATCTAAATTTAGGAAATAAAATAATGCAAAGTTATGCTTCAGTCCTTGAGGGTAGTTCTACTTGTGTCTCTTTTTAAATTCTATATTGTATTTCTATGGGGACCCTGCCCAAAGTACCAGGGATTTTTTAGGTCACCTTCTCCCTAAATGGCCTTCAATTCTAATTTTTGTTCTGTTAGGCCTAAAAGTCAGTCAACATTCCTTTCCTCCTTGTTGACCATTGCAGATATTCTTCTGCAATGCCTTAGGGGCAATATGGTCCCCAATACTAAACATTATAGGTATCTTTCTCCTGCATCACAGCCCTTTAATTTTCCACTGCTGTTAGCTTTCCAGGGCCTTCACTGGATCTATAAAATCTCCTAGCTGTCAGAGCTATTTTCAGTAGATGAATTGCCACTACTGGAAGCCCAATGCACTCTACATTTTTTAATTACATCTCACTTCACACACTCTTTTATATAAAACTACACAGACCAGCAACACTTCAAAAGCGATTTATGCCTGAGATTGCAATTTTTTGATGTTTTGCATGAGTGAAAAATCAGATTTTGGCGATGACCTTGAGCAGTAGGATATAAATAACTCCCACATGCTTAGTATTTCAATAATGGAACATTAGGCATAAGTGGGTTAAATTAGAAGACATTACTTAAAATATAAATTACTTATATGAGATTATACATTTCTGAGTTGCCTACTATAACATCTGGAACTGTATTTGTTAGGTATCTCATTATATGCAAAGGATAAAAGTATAAAAATAAAAACTTTGAAAAATGTATGTTATGATTGTAACTTTTTTAGATTCAAACCTATAATCTCAAGAGAACAGAAACCCTTGGGAATAGAATAAATAGTTATCAAGTTAAAGAACAGGGAAAGAAAGATCAATTTCTTGGTCTTCACTAGATGAATGAAATGTTGCACTGAAGTCAGCCTTAAAACTTTAGGTAACCTTGGCCGGGCGCGGTGGCTCAAGCCTGTAATCCCAGCACTTTGGGAGGCCGAGACGGGCGGATCACTAGGTCAGGAGATCGAGACCATCCTGGCTAACACGGTGAAACCCCGTCTCTACTAAAAAATACAAAAAACTAGCCGGGCGAGGTGGCGGGCGCCTGTAGTCCCAGCTACTCAGGAGGCTGAGACAGGAGAATGGCCCGAACCCGGGAGGCGGAGCTTGCAGTGAGCTGAGATCCGGCCACTGCACTCCAGCCTGGGCGACAGAGCGAGACTCCGTCTCAAAAAAAAAAAAAAAAAAAAAAAAAAAAAAAAAAAAAAAAAAAAAAAAAAAAACTTTAGGTAACCTTGAGTAATTCAGATGAGATAAATATGTGATAGTCTTAAACCTTTTTTTTTTTTTTTTTTTTTTGGAAATCATGGAGAGAGGCTGGAGTGAGGGGAAGAGAAAGAATGTGTGTGTGTGTGTGTGTGTGAGAGAGAGAGAGACAGAGAGAGAGAGAGTAAGAGTGCTATGAGTTGTACAAACATTCATGGATGATTATCAGTCCTGGGGAACAACATTGAAAGAAATATGGCATGCAAAGTTGGACCACTTGTCTGTTCTGCCTGGAGCCAGCAGCTTTGCTCATACCTGAACTATTATGCTCAGAGGAGATAATGAATGGTGTTTCCAGTAAATTTGCCTGTGGATACAAACTGATGGAGCAATGTAATAGATAAACCTCCATCTCATATAAATTCTTAGTGTCTCTCCAGAGGATTTTCTTATGGTTTCAGGAACATTATTTCATTTTATTAGAGTTATAAGTTAACAGTCTTTAAATCATAGTTTGCTTTTCAGGACACTGACCAGGACTCTCTGCCCTAATTACAAGCAAAAATAAGCAATTCTATTCAGCTCACTGACTAAATTATTTAACAACCAAAGGAGAGAGTTTATCTTATAAATGATATCTAAGTTGCTGTCCCAATTGTAGACTCATTTTTTTAATATTGGTGAAGAATAGTTTCTTTTTCAGTAAACTTTGGGAGAAATTATATTGTAATTATCAATTATGTTTTAAAATGTATTCCTTGACTAAGTTTTTTTTAATGAACTTGGCTAAATTTAGATCAAGGATGTCTTTTAAATTGCAATACCTCATACTTGCGATAGGTTATTCTCTTTAGATGTTTGATATCTTATTTAGATATATTGATTTTTATTCTATCAATTTATTTTCATGAGTAATTAGATTAAACAAATTTTCCTAAGGAAACTTTCAAAGTAATGGAGAACTTTTTTTAATTAAGAAAAATATCTTGTATGCATATTGTACATACATACTGTTGAATCTTATTTCAAGTTCTGCATCTAGAGTACTTGATGATAATGTCACCTTCTGTTTAATTCATACAGCATAACTGCACATTTGCTGATCTGCTTAAGACAAGCAGCTAATTACACCCAAGGCATAGATTTGATTTCCTTATAGGCTAATTCTCAAAAGGAGCTCCTTCTTTAAATGCTCCATGTGTCTGCCTCTTTTCTTTTCTTCTCTCTTTGTATTTTCTTCTTTTTAATCTTATAGTAGTTTATTTGTTCTTTCCCGCCCTCCCTTACTTTCCCTCTTTCCTCTGCATAGATTTCATAAGTTTCCTGTAATGTGTGAGACATATTAATGAATTTCAAAATATTCAGATACACAAGGCAATAATAATACAAATTGAGGTACATTTATTTTTCTTACATTCTAACTACTGTTGCTTTATTACATTTCATCTTTCTAATTGCAGAGTATATATATATGTGTATACATACATATATACATACACACACACACACACACATACACACATTACAAGACCCCTAGCAAATGCTATGCTGTTTCCTATACATATATACCTCTGATAAAGTTTAATTTATGAATTAGTCACAATAAGGCATTAATAGCAATAACTACAAATAGATATAGTTACATAAAAGACTATAAAAACAATTGTTATAAAAACAATTATAACAATATGCAGTGATAAATGTTATGTAAATATCATCTCTCTCAGCTACTAACAGGTGGATAGCATGTACAGTATGAATATGCTGGACAAAGGGATGATTCATATCCTAGACAGGACAGAGCGGAATAGTATGATGATATTTCATCATACTACTCAGAACAACATGCAATTTAAAACTTATTGCTTGTTTCTGGAATTTTCCACTTAATCTTTTAGGACTACATTTGCTTTTTAAACATACTTATTATTCAACATTTGTTTTGAACTTAGGGTTACACAGTTTTATGGATTAAGGGGTACAAGTGCTGTTGTGTTACAAGAGTCTTTGTGTAGTGGTGAAGTCTGGACTTTGTTTTTGAGTGTGTGTTGTTATTTGTTTGAGACAAGGTCATTCTGTTACCCAGGCTGGAGTATACTGGCATGATTGTACCAAATAAATAATATTTCATCCCTCACCCCCCTCTCACCTGCCCACCTTTTGGAGTCTCCAATGTCTCTTATTCCAGTCTGTATATTGGACCACATTTGACTGCAGGTAACTGAAACTGTGGGTAAGAGGAAAGTACTGTATTATGATAAATATAATATATATGCATCTATGTTTTATAACATATTGAATGTAGTATGTAGAATCATGCTTTTTGCACATCCACTTTTATAGTTAAATAATTACACATTTGTCTGACATTAGAATGAATTATTTGACATATACAAATATAGTCCAATGTGTCTCAAGTCATTTAGAATAGATTGATTACTAAGAACAAATATGAATATGCTTCCAGATCTGTGAAACGGAGTCCTAAATCGGGAAACATTAAACATTTTACTAATATCTGACTCTATAAAGAAAAGTCTTGTTAAGTTATACATATTATTATGTCACCTTACATATCTACTAGTAAATGACCCTTGCAGACAAAAATACAAGGCAAATGAGGAAAGCCTCGGTAATTTGAATCCATGACACTGTTAAGTCAGGTAAAGATTTGAGATATTCGTTCAATCATAAACTCATGGGCTACATAAGTAGATGCTGAGTATGACTGCTCAGTAAAATACAACTTCTTACTGAATACATTTTTAACTTTCCTATCCATGAATATGCAGTAAAAATAATTGATTCTCAAGATACCTCCCTTATGCTATATTTTCCATTGGCCAAATTCAGCGTGTTTCAAAAATAGGTATGTTTGGCATGTTTGGCGTGCACTCTACTGTGAGCAGATTGGTGGATTGTAAAATAGAGCAAGTTTCATGGATTGCTGTATTTTCAGTCTTGGTAAGATAGAGACAGTTTTTCAAATATATGAATAATATACGTACCTATTGTTTTTGACCTTCTTGAGTGTATGATTTAAAATGTCATGTAGTTAGTTGATTAGAATATCCCTGACTGGACTATGCATCAAAATTTTTTAAAGAAGTAATGAAAAGAGAGAAAAATAATACTTTTTGACATTCAAATTGAATTTGTAATAACATTATACTCAAGCTGTTGATTTGAGAAAGTGCATATCAGTAATCTAGCCTAGTCTTCAAATTATAGTTTTTTTAAAGCCTATTTAAAGTTATCTATTTTTCTATTAAAGCTTAGCCAGAAAGTTAGCCAGAATGAAGGAAAAGAAAATTTGAGTTAGGGGAAAAGAGAATTTGAAGCAGAAGAAACTCTCCCTTTCTGGAGAATTGTGAAAATGAAGAGAGAGGTATTGGCAGTGCTTCTTATTCCACTGAGGACAGAAATACTTGTCCCAATCCAGGAAATATCCACATAAAAATGTAAGTTTCTTCCTTTTTTTCCCAGAAAACTTGGTGTGGGGAGGGGGGCATAGAGAAGAAAAACAGGTAATTCTGGGAAAAACATGATTATTATTTTCTCAATTAACCATACCCAGAGGAATTGTGATATATTAGATTGGGAAATTGCTACTTTGTGGTAGCATATATTTACTTTTCTCACAGCCAAAAAAAAAACAAAAAAACAAACAAACAAACAAACAAAAAAACCACCGGTTTTGTGTTAATTTGTTTTGTGCGTGTGTGTGTGTGTGTTCGCATTTGTTTGTTTGTTTTCCAGATTGTGATGAGCTGACCGAGTGGGTGTCTGGATGATGTTTGAGGACTTCTGTGATGGAATGAGGAAAAGGAGAGGCTGATATCAACTCAAATATTTCAAAGAAATCCCATCTGATGTGGAACCCACAGCCAGTGCAAAATAAAATAGGAAATTACAATTGAAATTAAAAAAAATTAAAATGTGAAGGCAAGTACCTAGGTGGTAAGACTACAAGCTCACATATCTAGTCTAGCATTACTGGTCAGCTTCAAGTTTATGAAAGCAGAACTTATAAAAAACCAATATCTCAAAGCCAATAGAATTGAATTAAGCCTTCAGCAACTCTCCCTTCTGTCATTCAATTTGATTAAAGCTGTAAAACTGTGTCTGAGCTTTAAAGTTAGAGATCATGTGACTTACATTTAAAATGCATTGCTTTAAATATAGTCCATGTCTTAGTGCATTTGGGCTGCTAAACAAAATACCATAAACTGGGTGGCTTATGAATAACAGAAATTTATTTATCACAGTTCTGGAGGCTGACAAGTACAAGACTTAGGAATTGGCAGATTTTGTGTCCCATGAGGTCTGTTTCCATAGTGGAAGCCTTCTTTCTGTGTCCTCACATGGAGGAAGGGATAAGGTAACTCCCTAGGGTCTCTTACATAAGGGCACTGATTCCATCCATGAGGGCTTCACCCTTATGACTGAATCACCTCCCAAAAGGTCCAACTTCCTAATACTTTCACCTTTGTAATAAGGTTTCAACATATAAATGTATGCATGTGGGGGCAAGGCAGGGGAAACAAATCTGCAAACCATAGCAGCAATGTGGCTTAGCTTCCTAAACCTACAACAATTTTCAGAACTCAATTGCACTGGGTAATTACAGAATTATTACAACACCTTCCCTTCAAAAAAATCATTCAAAGACTATATAGCCCCACAAAATTAATACAACAGTATTTTAAAAACATGGCTAATACATTTAGAACATTCTAAGTCAGAATTTTGACAGGATTCTCAGAATCCTAAGGATTTAAGGATTGTAACAAGACTACAGTGGTTGAAAAATTCCAACAAAAATTTGGAAAGTATAGTATCAGAACTAAGCATTAGTTATTCTGAATTCAAAATATACAAAAATAGATGTAACACAACCATATCATATTTAATTTCTTGCATATGTTTCAGTCATGGAAACAACAAATATGTTTCAATTGGGCTACTGTAATTTCTACAGATTCAACCAAATGCAGTGCAAATACCATGTTTGTATTATAATAACATATCCCTAATAATGGAAGTATGCAAAAGTGGCCAACATACTCCTTGTCCCTGGGATCTCACAGCCTAGTGAGACATAATTTAAAATTCATAAATGGGAGATAATGAAAAAAAATAATCTTTTACTCTATTTTCTTATCTATGATGGATACTTACCTCCTCTTCAAACTTGCTATCTATATACATTTACATTAGAAAGCTGAAAAACAGAATGTCTACCAATATGGAGTCACAGAGCTATCACCTAGTTGTTCCTCGCTCCTGTAGATCTTCAGTAAATGAAGCCCTGTTTTACACACATACTTCTTTAGCTCACAGAAAACCAGGGCCCTCACCAAGCCCTCTTATGAAGTCTTTGACTTCCTGTGCTATGTGTTAGCAATTGTGGGTGTTAACATCGGAGGTAATATATATCTCCTTTTGTGAATTTCACACACACAACCTTACAGCATAATTTACAAAATCTATTAATAAACTACTATGAATTATTAGAAAATTTTAGAGAAATACATATAACAACAAAGTTTTATTATGCCACTTGGCTAATTCAACAACAGTAATTTTCAATGTCCTTCAGTTTATTTATTATCATCCTGTCTCAATTTTGATAGCTCCTCTTCCCTTCTTTTAGTTTTTTATCAATTATTTTACTGAAGATACTAAGTATTTGTCAATACCATTTCAGTCTGTCAGTTGTGGGTGTGTGCAATTCTGTGTGTCCATATGTATGCTGTAGTGGTGATATTTGTGGGGTGTAGTAAATATTTATTTTTAGAATTTTGCAGTCACAAGACAAATCAAGTTAAAGTCAATTTGGGAATTAGGTTAAGTTATATTTTTCTGAAAATTTATACATTTAGTCTTGTATTGTTAAAATTCATTGTCATAGATCTGTCCATAATGTGTTCTTATTGAAATACTTTGTTATATATTTATAATGTACATAAATCTTAAATATACAACATAATGAATTTTTACTTATGCACATATTCATGTAATTACCACCCAGATCAAGATGAAAGACAAATCCAGTGCCCCATTAGTTTTCAATATGCCACTTTTGGGCTGAAACCCTCAGTAGTAACCACAATTCAGCTTTCTATCTTCATCAACTTTGACTAATTTTGAACTTGATATAAATGAAATCATACGATGTGTATTTTTTGAGCCTGGTTTAATTTGCTCAATATTAAGTCTGGAAGAAGTACCCATGATGTGTATAGCCATAATTTTTAACTTGTATATAATTTATTACAGAAAATATCACAATGTATCTATCTATTTTACCCTTGATAGGCATTAGAGTTGTTTTCAGTGTTTGTATTGTAAGGATAAAACTTCTACACATATTTTACTGAAATATGAATTTATATTGTGAGTTTTATTATTGTTTTAATGTCCACGTCATCAAAGGATATCCCTCAATTATATTGCTGGTGCATAATAGAATCATTTAATTCTATTTTTGGTTATAATTAAAAATTTTTTGATGGATTTCATCTAAAAGTTGCCAAATTTATTATTTCTTACAGAGAATCAACTTTTTGATATGTTGATTTACTGTAGGTTTGGGTGCCTGTGTGTGTGATTCTGTGTGTATGTGTGTGTTTCCTCTCATATATTTCTGCTCCTTACTGTTTACTTCATACCAACATTGGGATAATGTGTTCATTTTACCATTCATTATGTAAATTCATGATAGTTAAAATATTAGTGATTAGCCCTTCTTATCTAATTTGGACATTTCAAGCTAATGTATTAGTACATTTTAAAGATTATGGAATGCAGCTAAACCTGTAAATACGAGTTTAGCTGCATTCCATAAACTTTAAAATGTAGTAATAGTATTCCAATTGTTGCATTCAAACTATTTTATCATCTCCATTTTTATTGCATAGTTGAGCCGTGAATTATTTAGAAATATGTTTTGTAAATTCTAAGAGTATCAGACATTTCTACTCATGGTTTTATTATGGATTTCTAGCTTAACAGCGTTGTTGTCAGATAACACACTCTGATCATTTCAATCATTGCAAATTTGTTGAAACTTGCTTTGCAACCCAGAATAGAGTCCACTTTAAACACTTACTGTCCATACATTAAAAGAATGCACAATTTAAACTTTTTAAAAAAAATATTATTATTATACTTTAAGTTCTAGGGTACATGTGCATAACGTGCAGGTTTGTTACATATATATACTTGTGCCATGTTGGCGTGCTGCATCCATCAACTCGTCAGCACCCATGAACTCGTCATTTACATCAGGTATAACTCCCAATGCAATCCCTTATGGCTTGATATCCTGTAAAAGGTTGTTCACTGAAGAGTGCTAAATGTACTATTTCCTTACATATTTCTACTAGCTTTTTCTGTATTTCCTAAAAGAAGTGTTTTAAAATATCCAAATATATTAAGAATTTGTCTATATCTCCTTATGTTTTCTTAGTTGTGGCTTTATATATTTTTATACCATTATATCAATCATTTTAATTATTATGCCACATGTTTTAATTTTTCTTAAGTTATGAAAGAAATTTTCTATCTCTAATAATGCAATTTGCCTTAAAATTAATTTTGTATTTCCTAATTCTATAATTTTTCTCTTTACTATTCTTCACATATTTTATCTTTTTACTTTTATTCTTTATGTATTCATTCTTTATATTCTAGATATCAAATAAAATAGGTTTACTTTTAAAAACTCCAGACTAAATCCTTGCAATTTTGTTTGAGCATTTATTCAATTCCCATTTAATATAATAAGTAACATAGCTGAATTTGTATCTACCATTTTCCTTTGCACTTTATAAGTGTCCAGTTCAATCTGTTTCCTTTTTTTTCTATTTTCTTAACATTTTTCACTGGTTATTTTTTCCTCATCTTTAATTCTTTCAGGTAGTCATGGAAGTACAATATTGTTTGTTTGGTTATTTATTTATTTATGTATTGGTTTCCTTAGGAATAGTGACATACATATTTAATATGAATGTCTAAAACTGACAAACGTCTTTACTTTTCTCCTGAGAGCTAAGATAATCTTAAGTATGTTTATGCTCATGTATCCCTGCTAATTTACATGCATTCTCTTGTCATGTATTTTAATTCTATCTCTGGAACCCCTTCACAAATCATTCAGATTATTTTACATAGTGGCTAATCATCTTTTATTTACCTACTAATTTTACAACTTACTTTGCTCCTCCTTTCTTCTTTCATGTAAAACTTCTTTTGTGCTATCCTAATGCTATAGATACACCTAATGTAAATGACAAGTTAATGGGTGCAGCACACCAATATGGCACATGTATACATATGTAACAAACCTGCACGTTGTGCACATGTATCCTAGAACTTAAAGTATCATAATTAAAAAAAAAACTTCTTTTGTGTTAAATACAAAACAATATTTTCAAATTTAATTCAGTGAGTACTATTATGAACATTTCTGGTTTTGCTTTTCCGAAATGTCTTTATTTTTCTTCACTTTTAAAAGTAATTTTTTGGTGAAAGTAAAATTCTAGATTGGGGACTTTTACTTTAAACATTTTGGTGTTATCAAAGCTCTGTATTTGAATTTCATTTTTGCTGTTGAGAAATTAGTTGATAATCTAATATTCCAACCCCTGGAGATAATCTCTCTTTCACATCTCTCCCTTCTCTTTGACTTTTTTTGTTTGATTTTGCTATTATTTTTAGTAGTCTAAAGTTCATAATGATGTTTCTAGATGCACCTAGTTTTTTATTTATGTTACTTGATATTCTTACAGTTGCTAGAATCAACAGAAGGTATTTGGAAAGATTCATATCTCTTTTCCACTTTGTATGTGTCATATTCTTTCTTTCCCATCCTCTTGGAACTACAATTAAACGTATCTTTAGGAAACTTACTATATTTATTTTAACCTCTTAACCTTTTTTATTCTATGTTCCCTCTTTTTTCTCTCTATGCTATATTAAGAATAATTAATTCTAATATATTTTCCAGTTGGATTTTTAGTTTGTACACATCTGTTGTTATTTATATTTTCACAAGAATCTCATAAGGAAATGTTATTAATGTTTTTATTTTACATATTAAATAATCAGGCATGTTGTCAGTTACAGAGTTGGTCTAGGAATCTATAACTACCTTTAAACCATGTTTTCAAACATCATAGTGTATTTCTCTGGTTCCTTGAAGTGTTCAAAGAGTCTGAAAAATCACCTTTTTAAACAAAATATTATTTTAAGTAGTCTTATTTTTTTAAAAAGTTGTGATTACCATGTCAGGAAGCTTGGGTTCCAATACTATTTCTATTTTAGCTTTTAAACCTTTGGCAGGCAAAACCTTCAAAAGATCTCATTTATATAAAATTAGAAGATCATACAAATCATCCAGCCCAGATCTACAAAACTATTTAAATACTAGATTTCTTAATACAAATACATCTTAATGGTAATCTCATAAATAAAACAAAAAATTCTGACTAAAGTGATGTCAAGAGATAGACTTGTGTCTCTATCACCAAGCCAGTCACTATTGAACAAGTTTCTCAAAATTTAGTGTCTATTATATGCCAAGAAATGTCAAGAAACTGAAAAAAGAGTGGTAAGTAAGAGTGTGTAAAAGCTTTCTCTCACGAAGTTTAGGTGGTGGCTCAGATACTTTTTTGGAAACCCTTGATCTGACAGTAGGTGGAGCTCAGGCAGTGATGCTCCCTAGTCCCTGCTTCCCCACTGCTTCATAGACTGGTACCAGTGGCCCGGGAGTCTGGGGACCCCTGCTATAGAAGAAAGGAGTAAAGCAAGGTTTCAAAGAAGGGGAAATTGTTTATGTGGGTCAAACAGCTAATTTGTGGCACAGTCAGCACAAGAATCTTCATCTTCCAAGTGTTAACTCACTGTGTTAGAGTACACTTCTACAGCAGGTATGAATTGTCATGAAAATATTATAAATACTTGCCTTGTTTATCTTGGACTGTTAGGAGAATTTTTTTTAAAAAAAAGGTGAAAGGGCTTTGAACATCCCTTTAAAATATATTCACTTTTACTCTTCTTATGATAAATCTCACCCCCATACTCATATTCATTGCTTTATTATTTTCTGAAATATGACTTTACCACTCTAGGAACAGGATGTATGGCTCTACCAAGCATGCAGTTACAAGGAAATGTGTTGAAATAGTTCAGTTAATCCAATAAAGTCAGTTTGTTTGCTAAGTATTGATTGATAAAATTATTAGTATGTTAATTGGAGTTTTTACCATCAATTTATTTGTTTTCTTATAATATAGACATTATTCCTCCCACCCTCGAATATAACAAAGATTTTTACAAAATTCATTGTCTTCACTTTCATAATTATTTTTGATATGTTAAGCTATATTTTCAGAACCTAAGAAACAAGTTTCCCATGATATTATAAAGTGTAAACATGGAAGATATTACACGAAGTTAAGCAAAGTACATTTACTGTTTAGATATAGGCAGGAATTAATGTAAAACTATATAATCCACTGAGACTTCTATTTTAAAAAATAATTGTGATATTAGTTTTACACTTACAGTGTCAAGAAAGAGAGTTAAGGGCCAATTATCAATTGCACCTATACTTCTGAAAAATAATCTGCATCTTTTTTATAGTTAACTAAAACTCTACACATAAATACAAATTGTTAGTATTTTTAGGACTAGCGTTTTCACATTTCATAATTTAAATGAATCTTTAGCTTTTGAAATGGTAGCTATTTCTGAGCACACTGTAATTCCCAATTCTATGTTTTCTTAAAATGAAAGTTTACCCAGGAATCCCCAGGAAACTATAAATTCTTAATGACTAAAAAGGCAGTCCAAATGGTCTGATACATTAGGTAACTGAGAAATAGAGTGCGGCAAGATTTTTAAGAGGCATTGACTTCATTTATGATCATCAATAACATCTGTGGCCATGAGTGTTAGCAGAGAGTGACGGAATTTGAATGTGAATTGATTATCCACATGACAATAGAGGACTACACTGCCAATGAAAAACACAGTGTCATTTTGATACTGCAATGCATTTTTCTCCCAGTCATTTCAGTTTTCTTCAATTGTTGACAGAAACATGAGACCAGGCTGGATACTAATAACATAATCCAGTATGGCAACAACTCAGTGTAGTATTGAATTAATGAGTGCACCTAACTCAGCCAATGAATGTGCACCAGAAAAATTCTACTCATTCTGGTGTCCAAGACACAAAAGTTCTGGAGGTCTTCTGCTAGTTAGTCTCTGTAGGGGCAGACTGCATTCTCAGAATGAGCCTTTTTATGTTCCCTTTGGCTGTTTTGCTAAGTCATAATCTTTATTTGCATAAGCATTTTGTTAATGCAGAGCTGTGAAATGTCTCCTTTCAGCATTGTCTGCATAAACCCAACAACATAGCAAGTAAAACTATTCAGTGTCTGGACTAGAAGGAATAGGCTCTCAAATCTGAGATAGTTCATAATGGCTTATAGAAGTTATAAAGTCCACAATTGAAAGTCAGCTTTATATCTTCAGATATTTATTTATTAACAAATACAGAATTCAGAGCTTGAAGAATGAGAGGTATGGAATTGGTAAACTCAGAACAAACTTTTGTCTTCATGTGTTTTCCATCTATGTGGCACACATTGTCCTGCTCTCTGTGCATCTAAATTATATTAATTCATTGAGTCACATTAGTGATATTGTGTAAGAAGCCTAACAATCCAGTGATGTAACCCAGACATAAGGACCTAGCCAAGTCAATCTCCTATTCATGTATACCTTTGAAAACTAAATAAACTTAAATTTGATTTATAAATGCCTTGTGGTTTTTGAATTTTTCTCTGGTTGTTAACTTCAATTACATAAAATTATTATACATTATTCACTTATTTCTATTATTATTTTCCTTTATCTCTATATACATAACATTATCAGACCTTTTAAAAACTTGGTTTTAAAACTTAATTTTATAAAAGTATCCATAATGATTTTTACCGGAATTCAAAGGGATTTATATTCATTACTATATATACATTTTATTCTCTCATTCATAATTTGTATATAAGGGAATGGGAGTGCAAACAGATGCAGCCCTGAAAATGATCAAAAGGAAGAAAGGACACATATTTAATTAAAAGCAATACTTTAGAAATGCTGATTTATGAAAACAAAGTGCACTGTGTTATTAATAGTTTGAGTTTACAGTGACATTAGCAAGTATATCACACATGTAAAATCAGCAACTGCAGCATTGAATCAGACAGGTGCTCAACTAGGGTGTCTAAGCGGCCTGTTAACAGAACTTAGTTGTATGCACTGGTCGTTCTTGGACGCTTTCACAGTTGTACCAAGCCCATTTTACTATGGACTACTGCTTAGATGGCCTGATTTTATGACTTGGCAATTACGACAAAGCCAAGCTAGTAATAGATAGTTCTCAATGCATGGTCACTTTGTGTACCTTCGTTAAGTCATCCTACTCTACTGTGCCCTGAGAGCACAGACTGTTTCTGGGAGCACCTTGCTGAAGAAGTCATGGCCTTACTTTAAACTTCCAGGATGTGTATTGTGATTCCCCTTCAGAAACTTTTTACAATCTCCATACTTTATCTCTCTCTTTGACCACTCTAACATTTTAGGTTCACAGATCACATGTCCCAAGAAGGAAGACTGACTGTTCTGCGGTTCTGCCTATGACAGTGCCCTCACTCTCCAGGTCCCACTCAAAGCTGGAAACATTCTGTGCTAATAATATTGCTAGGAATATATTCCCTCCATGACTCACGGAGACCTGCCAGGCACTATGCTTCTTCCTATTTGTGGGGCATGTAAGATACAGCAATTTGTTTCTTTTTTTTAACTTTGGAGAGGGTACCTTGACTTCTACACCCTCTGTAATTTGAAGCGGCCAGTTCACAAATTTCCGAAGGGTTTTTCTTCCACCATCTCAGGAATCTATCTAGCTTCTGTAAGAGCCAGCCTGGCAAGTTAAATAGATATAATATGGGCCCCACCACCCCTGCTCAGTTGAGGTCTTTGTTGATAGGACTACCATTCCTGAAAACTAAAATGTTTATTTATTTTGTTGACCTATGTGTATGTATGTGTATGAGGTTAGGGCAATTAGAGGTTTACATTTGGCTTTCCTCACAATGATAGTTCTTATTCCACAGAGCAGGTCCCTAAAGTAAAGGTTACTCTGGTAACTCAATGAATGTCAACGATGCACTCAGGGACTGAGGACATAACCACTGGATGGGCTCATGAACACACACTGTGAATTGGACTGTATACAAGGGCCCATTTTAAAATTTATCCTCAGGCCACCATAGACCCTAATAGTAACATGAGGACATCATGGCCCTTTGGGTCTGCATATTAGGTGTCAATTTGGCTCCATCTTTGTCTGTTTTTTACTGCTGTAACTGAATATCTGAGACCGGGTGATTTATAAATTAAAAAAAAAAAAAAATGCAGTTCTGGAGCCTGGGAAGTCCAAGGTCAAAGAGCTACACCTGCTGCGGGCCTTCTTCTGGTGAGGGTGCTCCTCAAAGTCCCCAGGCTACCCAGGACATGACATGGTGAAGGAGCTCATGAGAGAGCCAACCAGGCTTTTTTAACAAGACATACTCTCATGATAACTCATTCATCCCCATGATAATCCATTAATTCATGAGCCCTTTAATCCATTAATTCATCAGTCTATGAACTCACTAATTCATTAATCTGTTAAGCTATGAGTGGTTCACATTCATGAAGGAAAGCCCTCATGACCCAATCACTCTGAAAACCTCCACCTCCCGGCCGGGGGCGGTGGCTGACGCCTGGAATCCCAGCACTCCGGGAGGCCAAGGCCGGTGGATCACGAGGCCAGGAGATTGAGCCCATCCTGGCTAACACGGTGAAACCCCGTCTCTACTGAAAATACAGAAGATTAGCCGGGCATAACGGCAGGCGTCTGTAGTCCCAGCTATTCGGAAGGCTGAGGCAGGAGAATGGCGTGAACCCGGGAGGTGGAGCTTGCCGTGAGCGAGATTGCGCCCCTGCACTCCAGCCTGGGCGACACAGCGAGACTCCATTTCAAAAAAAACACAAACAAACAAACAAACAAAAAAACCAAAAACAACCCTCCACCTTCTAATTCCTAATACTGTTATATAGGAAATTAAGATTCAACATGAGTTGAGGAGGGGACAAACATTCAAACCACAGCTGGCTCCTATGCTCCGTAGTCCTCAGAATGTCTTATTATTCCACTTTTACCAGGTATATGTTACTTAAGTAATTGGCTGTAGGTGCTCCTGGGTAAAACCTGGGAACCATATACTATGTATTTGCCATGACAACACAGGATCCTTCCCTCTAGGGACCTGCTTCCACAATTCCACTACGGCTGATGAGAGACTCTATAAGCCACCACAGAAGCTCTCTGCCTCTTATTTAGCCATTATTAGCCTTTGCTTTCCCATTTTCCTTCTTCAGGGAGGACATCAATGCAATTTAGCAAAAGTCAGGCCATCCTTCCCTCTCCCTCTTTATCGACATATTTTCTCTATATTATTTTAAATACCTGAACCTGTTACAGCATTAGCCACCTCTGAGCAGAAGTCAGGCATTTCCTATCTACCCAACTGTCATCTGTTGAAGATTTTTTATCCTAGTTCAGACACTCTGATAACATCCAACGTCTAGAGTAAATCGAAGTTGAGGGTATTAATCCAGGATGGTTTACAATAAATAAGTGCTTCTAATTTATTTGAAGGCTGTATATCAATTCATCAGCAGATATTTTTATCCAACAAAAATATGGTCACTGAGGTGAAGGATAGACTGTATTGCAGGTATCTCAGACTCAACTGACTGTATTGTTAAAGATTATTACAAGTTGTATCTGAATGTCTCAAGTAAATCAGAATTCAGGGTGTTAGTACAGGATAGTTTTCTGTAGTGATAGGTAGTTTTCAGTCTTCATAGAATTCCCTAGTTGGTCACATTGCTTCAACCCACATTTAGAAGACAGTGAGAAGTACCTGAGTGCAGGGTGAGGGTTCTGAAGCATTTCCTAGTCAGAATTGTTAACATTCTGTGTGTATCTCAGAAAGCTCTTCAGTGGTGACTTCCCTAAAAGAGAAAGGGAGGTCATAGCTAGGGAGCAAATTCATTTTAAGCTACTTTGTGTGTGTTTGTGTGTTTTTTGTTGTTGTTGGCTTTTTTTTTTTTTTTTTTTGAGATGGAGTCTCGTACTGTTGCACAGGCTGGAGTGCAGTGGCACGATCTCAGCTCACTGCAGCCTCCACCTCCAGAGTTCAAGCAATTCTCCTGCCTCAGCCTCCTGAGTAGCTGAGATTATAGGCGCCTGCCACCATGACCTGCTTTTTTTTTTTTTTTTTTGTAGAGACAGGGTTTCACTATGTTGGTCAGGCTGGCCTCGAACTCCTGACCTCATGATCCACCCTCTTCGGCCTCCCAAAGTGCTCAGATTACAGGCACGAGCCACCATGCCTGTCTCTTTATTTTAATTTTTTTTGGAGAGAGTCTCACTCTATCACCCTGGCTGGAGGGCAGTGGCTGGATCTTGACTCATTGCAACCTCTGCCTCATGAATTCAAACAATCGTCCTGCCTCAGCCTCCTGAGTACCTGGGACTACAGACATGTGCCACCATGTTCAGCTGATTTTTGTATGTTTTGTAGAGATCTTCCCCCCCCCCCCCCCCCACCATATTGCCCAGGCTGGTCTCAAACTCCTAAGTTCAAGGGATCCACCTGCCTTGGTATCTCATTAAGCTCTGTTTTTGAATCACAACACGATGAAAACCTAGTAAAAACTATGAAACCTATACTTAGAAAAATGAAAATAAATATCTATTTACAAAAATCTCCACTCAATTTATCTGAATTCCTAACTGTTTCAAGTTCCCAGGGTAAGAATTCCTGCTTTAGAATTTGGGTGGGGTGGGAATCTAAACACTTTATATGAGACACATTGAAGAAAAAAACATCTTGTGGGTACATAGTAGGAGTATATATTTATGAGGTATTGAGACACATTTTTATGTCAGAGTAAAAGTACTAAACTCATCATATACTGGGAGATCTTGAATTTACATTAAATTATTTTCAACTACAGTTTAGAGAATAGTTCCTGGGACAAAATTATCATTTTTCAGAAAATCTGGCATCCTTGGAATTGAGGAAAAACCTGTCTCTTGGTGAGCAAACCTTTTTTATATTCATATTAATCATCTGACTAAAAATTATGTTTTTAAAAACAAGAAGATATATTCCTATGGATAAGCTTTAAAACATTATATTCAGGATATGAAAAATCTGGTGGTTTTGCAAATTCACTACCTTATTCCGGAAAACATTCCTTATTCTACATTTTTCTGTTTACTCCCTAAAGGTATCTCTTTTATTTATATACATAATAAGAGCACACAATTGCAGATGAATTAAGAACAACATAGGAATAAGTGATTAATCCTTACGTCCTGGGGCTGAAGTGTACCTGGTCCATTTGCATCCTCAAAGAGAACTCTCGCCCTATAGCAGGTGGAGGGATACCAGTTAACATAGAATTTTTTAGTTCCCTATATTCAAAGAACTCATTGCCAAGTGAAACGCTTCCTAGGATTTTTGGGAAATTATATGATCAAAAGCTGACTGGCCTATCCTACATGTTAAAAAAAAAAAAATGGTAAGCTACTCTTCTAATATTAGTTATCAATATAGTACATAAGAACAAATATAAAAAGGTATTAAGTTAATGAATGTATAGTTATATTAGTTTTCTACTGCCACTGGAACAAGCTACTACAAACTAGGTGGCTTAAAACAACAGATATTCATGTTGTCACAATTCTGGAGGTCAGAAGTCTGAAATCAAATGTGTCAGCAGGGCCACACTCCATCCCTTCCTTGCCTCTTCCACCTTCCAGTGACTGCCAGCATTCCTTGGTACATGCCTCTGTCACTCCAATTCTTGCCTTCATCTTCATATCCCCTTGCCCTCTGTTTGTACATCAAATCTCTCTCTGCCTGTTTCTTATAAAAGAACTTGTAATGACATTAAAGGCCTACTAAAGGAATCCAGAATAATCTTCCTATCACAAAATCCTTAACTTAAACACATCTGCAAAGGTTAATTTTCCAAATAAGAAAATATTTATAGGTTCTATGGGTTAGGACCAGATACTTTTGGTGACTCATTTGTAGTCTACCTACCACAATACTAAAATATAAAATAAAAACAATGAAGTAGGTACCAGAGACTAGAATCTTGACACATGTAATAAAACTGGTTGACATTCAATGAATGTTTACTCTCTTTCAGGCACTAAACAGTGTTTTTTATATATATACCCTAATTTGTATTCAAAACAACCATGTAAAATAGATATGGTTATTGTCATTGTACTAACAAAGACAGTGAATTGTAATCAACTTACAATTAATCAGTTAGTTATACAGTAATAACATTGTCAAAATTGAAATCCTGGCATGCTTCACTCCAGAGTCCATGCTTGTAACCCCTACACTATAGTTACACTGCCTCTCCAGCATCTACTTGCTCTGATTAATGCTTTTGGTCCTTTCACTTACAAAACTTGTCATTTATTAATACTTGTCTAACACTCTTCACAGGAAATGGTAAGATTAACATTTAAAAAGCATATGTAAACTTTGTAAATTGTTGCATTCTATAACAAATGTCAAGTATTAATTAGGATTTTTAAATAACAGTTTCCAGTCTTTTGTCAACCCAATTAACACAACATAGCATTTGAAATGGGCTGTTTCTTTGTTCTGTAAATAAAATTCTGTCTCTGTTATTGATTCACACAGGGGAATTTTGGTTTTAGTTCCTGAGTCTTCCAATTAAGCCTGGCTATGGTCACAAAATCTTAACCATTGTAGACTGGAGTGAGATTTTAAACAATGACAACAGCAACAACAACAAAAGTACCACATATGTTCAAAAAGAACCTTTTCTTTCTTAATGTCCATGCTGCCTTTTGAAGGTAAAATCAATAAAAAACCACGTATGCCTCATTCCTACAAAAGACTGAATGAATGAATGAGAATTTGCTCGGTTTGGATTAGGGATGCAGTTTCCACTGGGTGCTTTTGGTATTTGATTTTGGCAGCACTAAGTGATAGAAAGATCGTTCACTTGAATATATCAAGCAGTGGGACTTGGAGAAAGAAATAAAGGAGGTTACTGTAGCTCCAGTGTCCATTAATTGAGGAAAGGGTTTCTCCTGTTCACTTTTCAGATTATCAGACTTGACTTCCAATCAAGACTTGCTAATAGTTACTAAATAACAACCCAAGAAATGACATTTGGGTTTAACACTCATAAGTTGTACGAAGATTTTAAATAATTTTTATTAGAGATCAAACCATGAGTCAACCATTGTTCTGGGTTACTTACATATTATCATATTTAAGAAACTAATCTGTTAGAACAATATTTTGGGCTCAAATATTTGTACTCAATGTGAGAAAGGCATATCTTTATTAGAAGGTTTTTTAAAAGGGTTTCAATCATTAATCACATATCATTTACACATATCACTGCCTAACCCAGTGATACCCATCTCCTTTCTCAAGCTAGTTGCAGTGCGTGTGGTCCAAATCCTCTGCATTTTTTTTTCTCTTTTACATTTACACTAGATTACCATTGTTTCTTATAAGCTAGGGCAGGTAAAACTTCTTCAATCTGTGCATTTTCAGTGGTCATTGCTGGACCTAGCACATAGAAGATTCTCAGTAAGACAGCTTATTTTATAAAATCCTTTTCTAAAAGCAGTTGATAACACATTTTACTTCTAGGATGTAGCTGTGGCTCCTTTAAATTTTTATGGAAGGATCCTCATTGTCCCTCCCAATTTCACTGCTCAACCTCACCTCTGGCCATTCCTTGTTTCATTCACACTAGCAACAAAAACCTTCTTGTTGTTTCCTTTTACAAATTGTGAAGCCTAGATTTTTGTTGGTATAGAACACAACTCTATTCTTTTTGAGGACCTACGGTCAAATAATTGTCCAAGATAATGAAAAGAAACAAACTGAACTTACTTAGTAATTGGCATTTGTATAATGCAATTACTTGGGTCACTTTTTAATTTTTCGATACACTGTGATATGATCCAAATGCAGTTTTAAAACTTGTAATCTAGAAATTATTTGAGACTTCGGAATTTTTTTAAAGAAGGTAGAGTGTCATTTGCTCAGCACAAGAACAGCAAATATGCTACATAGCTCATAGTACTGTCTACCTTATGCCAAAGGCTAAATTACAGTGCGATTCTAGCTCTCTTTTTGCTTTGTTGATGATTCTTTACAATTTGATAGGTTGCTGAATAAATCACAGCAAAATTATTAAAGATGACTACATTATGAAAGTTATATGCTTCATTAGCCAGTAAGACTTAAATAAAGTTAAATATAGAGCTGAAAAGAATTCCAGATTTTACCATATTAAAACTAAGTAAATATACACCTAAAAAATAAATACATTCTAAAGTTCACAACATTGCAACAATCAGCTAGGAAAATGCTAAAATAATGAAACGATTTGGATAACATCAGTTGGTAATAATAGGAATAGTTAATTAACAGATTTTGTATATTATGTGTATTTTGTATGTTTACTGTATTCTTACAATAAAACAAGCTAAAGAAATGAAAATGTTATTAAGGAAACTATAATGAACAGAAAATATATCTGTGATTCACAAAGTGAAAGTGAATAATCTTAAAGGCTTTCATCCTCATTGTCTTCACTTTGAGTAGGCTGAGGAGGAATACAAAGAGGATGGATTGTCCTTGCTGTCTCATGAGTGCCAGAGGCAGAAGAAAACCTGTGTATAAGTGGTTTTTTTTTGTACTAAAAATATCATAATAAATATTGCCTTTATTATTAAATATTATTCTACCACAACAGCTTAATGACTATATTATTTTCTAGTAGAAATATAATTTGTGCTATTGTTATTTGACATTTTTGCTGTTTTTGTCTCCATACTAGTAAAAACGTCAACATTAGGATCCACTGTTTAATGCAAATATGAATTGATATCCTTAAGATATATTCTTAAAATAACTCTGGAGGTAAGTAAAATTCTAAAGCATTGCCAATTTGCTCTATTTTTTTACTAATACAGACATCCAATAGTAGAATAGAGATTTCCCTATAGTCTGCAACTACATAAACATCATTCTTTTCATTTAAGTCCAGTTAATTTGTTAACTGTAGAAGGATATTGTATTAAACGGCCATTATTTTATAGCCAATAAGATTAAACATGTATTAATATAATTATTAGCAATTGGGATTATGTTTTGAATATTTTCTCTATGCTTCCTTTGCATATTTTTATATCTTTTAGTTGTTGATTTGTAGGAACCCTCTCCATTTGAAGAAAAATAATGCTTTTTCCAGGAAAAATATTTAAAACATTGTTCCAAGTTTGTTATTTGCCTTTTTGTTGCTGTAATTTCTTTTCTGATGTTTGCAATTGTTGCTATTGTTTTAGTTGTAGTAAAATCCATGAAATGATCAGCTTTATACTTTCTATTCTTGTTTTCTGGTATAGCTAATTTTTTATACAAAAGAATGTGTAAATAAATGTTTTATTTTCTTCTTGAGATTTTATTTATTCTTTTTATGTATGTATTCCATTTAAAATTTGGTGTAAGAATGTAACAGAAGCTATATTTTTCTATAATTGCTTTATCACAAGGTTAAATCAAATTTGCACAGAAATTTTATAATGCAATTTGGCAATATTTAAAAATACATAATAGTTATAACATTTATGATAGTAATTTGTCTCAATGAAAAATACTCAAAGCAAGGAAAAGCTATAGAGCCATACCATGACAACTGCATAAATTACTAAAGAGTCCATTAAATGCCAACAACTGTGTTAAGGATATGATCCTATATAATTAGCATAAAGCTAGTTGAGGCAGCAAATTACATTGTACACAATTTACAGATGTGAAAATTGAGGTTCCAGTAGTTACACAGCTTTTATGATAGCAGTTTATAGTGTTTATACTATGATTGCAACTGCTAATCCCAGATATATCAGATTATTGCAAGAAAAAGAAAATAAGCCAGAAATTAAAAAAGAAAGAGAAAGAGAAGAACAGAAGGAAGAAAGGCAGAAAGAAGGAATACAGGAAGGAAAGAAAGAAGGAAGAAAAATAGAATGAAGGAGAGAGGGATGAAAGGGAAGTAAGGAAATACTAACCAATTCCATAAATTATGCAATTTATATAATGCATAGGGACAGTAGATGGAAAAAAAAGATAGTAATCATTTTTAGAGTTGTTCTATATAGGGGCATTATCCCCTTTACAATTTTCTGAAATGTTGTCTCTTTATAATAACAATTAAAGACCCTCCATATCTTCTTTATTCCAAATTAGCTATTCTAACAGAGATAGCTATTCTTCTTTTACTTTTAATTCTTTCTTTTAAAAGTATCCCTTTAAGCTTTCTTTGTGCTGTACCCCAGCTCTTCTATGATTCTTCCAGACAGTCTCAAGGGCAGCTGGAGCAAGAGTGGTTTCTAGACAGTACAATGAGCTCAATTGAGCCTGGCACATTCACTGTATTTTTTTCTTTTTCTTTAACACCTGGATGCCAATTTTGTACACACTTCCCTGATGTGCCTTACATAATAGCTAAGCTATGGAAAAGAAAAACCACTGCTGCCACCCGTCTGTGTGTTCTAGCAATGTGCAGTGGCTCATGGTCCTCATAATCAGAAGGCATGCTGGGCTGCCACACAAGTGGGAGGCCAAAGAGGTTGGGAGGTCCAAGGCTTACAGTGGCGACTCATAGTTTAGCTTCTAAAAGAAGCATAATGATGCTTTACAATTAGGGCTATGTGTGCAACACACAATAGAGAATCAATTATGGGGTTCTTCACTTCATTATAATTGACATAAGTATGGTTTAGAGCTTAAATTACTTGATAATTATACCTCCATTCTTTATCCCACCAGCTCCTCCATCTTTACTCCAATAAAATTCCGTGCTAGTTGCATAATGACATAAATCTCAGTATATTCTAGTTATTGGTTCTTTACCAACCACCCCTTCCCCAAGACTTGCCTCTGGGAGTACCTTAGGACAGATTTTTTTTTTTTAATTTCATTTATTTAGTTCTCAGAATCTAAAACAGTCTTGCGTATAATACATTCTGAATAAACATACATTAGCTAAAATTATTTAAATGTAAATTCTTAGCATGTTTTTTATTTTATTGAGATTAGTTGATAGACCAAAGTTTACAAACAGAGGAATCTGAATGCAAATAATCGCTGTATCTTACAGCTATCTTCCCCATAGACATAAGACAGAACAAAGTGGAAAATACTAGATCTAATACAGAAATCTTCAATTTCTTCAGGTTGTGAAGGCTCCTTTGAAATTACTTATTTTCCATTATTTTTAGTTTGTAAAAATAATTTTACAATTTTAATCTTTAATCCCCATTGGCCAATCCAAGAAAATAGAAACTACTACTCAGAGGGGGAAAAGAAAAAGATTTCTGCTGGTTCTCACAATTGCATTCTTTCTTCCTGCCAGAGACATTTACATTTTGTAATGCTAAACCCATGGGTTTTTTTTGTTGTTGTTTTAGTTTTCAATTTTCATATACCTTTTTCCTTTTCTCAAACTGCTTCTTAACATATATACGTTAGTGGTATTAATTTTAAGAACATGCCATATCATATAATATTGGGGCCAAAGCACAAGAGATATGTTTATTTTTTATTATTTATATATTTTATTATTATAATTTAGTGTTTGCTGATGCTACACTGAAGTACATTTTCTTCACTAGGTATGTTTGTCAAGTTAGATAGTAGACAAATGTTCTGCCAAAACATCTTTTTTCATGACAGTGTTTTCCCTAAAGGCTATAGTAGTCATGGAAAGATTAATTCAATGAAGACTCCTCCCAAGTTATTAACCTGTAAACATCAATTCCAAGTAGGGAAATTAAAGTATAGATACTCAGTACCTTCATCCTGCATACCCCCCCCCCCTTAAGATATTTTCAATCATATTTTACTCAGTTCTGTATTAAAGAATATATTTGAGTACTATATATTGAAAATTTGAAGATAAAAATAGATTAAAGATACATTTTCTTCTCTCAAGGAGTTCACAGTCTACTAAATGCCAGAATTCAAAATACCATATTCCACAGTATGGTCCCTTGACACACTGAGTATTTTTTAGCTGAAAGGGACAGGAGGGCCTCAGAAGCAAGAAGATCTCTCTTACATTCTTCAGCCCTCCTGTCTACTTTACATTTTACTCCTCTGAACCATGTCATAAAACCTGGGAAGTTCAATCTCTGACCTACCTTCCCTTAAAGAAGGTTATAAGACCCTCTTGTGACAGATGTACTACGTTATACCTGGAGGAAAGAACTGCTACATAGAGAGACCAGGAAGAATCTGGACAAACAGGCTTTGATGGATTCCTCCATTAAATCACACTGTACTTTCCAATTATGCTTCTTTCTCCACAGTTGTCCACTTATTTCATCAGACTTAGCATAAAAATATACAGTTTTCCTTAGGTCTTTGGATCTTCATTTCTAAAGGCTTCCATGTCACATAAAACTTACATTAATAAATCTGTTATACTTTTCTCTTGCTAATCTGTCTTTTGTGATTGGGATGTCAGCTGTAAACCTTGCAATGGGTGAAGAAGAGATACTACTTTTTTTGTCATACATAAGAAAGATAGACTAAGTAATAAAATATTATATGCTGTGCTGTAACACAAGTCAAGTATTTAACACGTTGTTGGAGGACACATCTGGAAAGTCTTCCAAGATTAATGGACAAGTGAATTAAATCTTAAAGGTTTTATGGGATTTGACTAGCTATAAATGAGGGAAGAAATATTCGGAAGAAAGGAAGCCAAATGGTTTGCTAGGAAGGCCTGTGAGAAAAGAACAAAACTGAGGAACAGCTGGATTCTGCAAAGATGGGTTGCAGCTGGATTAAGAGGGATGTTGCATGAAAGCTTGGACTTTAACCTGTACTTAAAGAAGATTTACCAAAGGATTAAGTAGGAAAGTGGCATGATGGAATTTATTTTATAACGATTGCAACAGATAAAGCAAGAAATAATGAGCCATAATGACATTCTTGTTTCAGGCAGTAAAAAGCCTAATATTATGCCTAGTCCACAATTGTTCAGTATATAACTGCTATGTAAATGAATAGTTGAAAGGTTGGGATAGGGAAGGGACATATGAAAAATATACAGAAATTAGAAATATGAAATTGACAAAAGTTTAGGAGTATTTGGATATGGAGGCTGATCTCTAAGTTTCTTACTTGTATGACTATTAATTGAGGTGCACATCATTGAATAAAGCAAACTAGTAGAAGTAACAGATACACAGAAAGAAATGATTTTAGCATATTGCTTCTTAAATTTGAGGTATCTGTTGCATGCAGGAAGTTGATTATATAGATCTCAAAAAGTAAGGACTGGATTCAAATTGCAGGTTTGGTAGACACATGCATTTGGGAAGCAAATGTTTGAAATTTTGGGTATGGATAACATTGCCCAGGGTGAGAGGGCAAAGAAAAGGGCTAAGTATAGAACTTTTAAATATAACTATAGTTAAATTGATAGAGAATGATATATGTATAAAAAGTCCCCGATTTTCCCTAGGAAGAGCAAGCAGATAACTTTGAGGAAAAAAAAAAAATAGTGTCAAGATATAAGAAAAGAAGAGAATCTCAGGGATAGGAATTATTTAAAAATGCCATGTGCCTAATAACATTCAGTTGAGACTAATTCAACTAGTCCCTATCATAGGATCTTGAAAAAGTAGAAATTTCTTGTTCATGAGACTAGATGAAAGAAAGAAAGAAAGAAAGAAAGAAAGAAAGAAAGAAAGAAAGAAAGAAAGAAAGAAAGAGAGAGAGAGAGAGAGAGAGAGAGGGAGGGAGGGAGGGAAAGAAAGGGAGAGGGAGAGAAAGAAAGAAAAAGAAAGAAAGAAAAAGAAAGAGTTTGTTTATAAAGAAGCTCAGGTGTGAGAGGGTTAGTAAAGGGCAGACAATTTAGTTGTTCCACTTCTATTTAGGGTAGGAGATAAAAAAAGTGTGTTGAGATGAAGATTTTCCCAAGGAAGAGCAAGCAGATAACTTTGAGGGGAAAAAGGGGAAATAGTGTTGAGAAAATAAGAAAAGAAGAGAATCTGAGAGGGATGTCTCAGACAACTGGGAAACGTAAAGGAAGCTCTGTTTTGTTCTAAAGGACCAGATTCTATTGGAGACCAAGTAGAATGATATACAGATGACTCAAATGTATAAAAACAATTATGCCTCTTGAATGAGAAATGGCTCTTTTCTATAGGTACTGAAGTTTTTTAAAAGGCATATAAATATTCAGGTCTACCCAGAATTATGGTACAAAATTGACTTCTGGGATAAAATATACTGATTCAAAAGAGGCAAAGACATTTTCCATATACAGACATATATCTTTTTATTAGATTTTGCTTCATAGAGCTTCACAGATATTGCAACTTTTACAAATTAAAAGTTTCTGGCAACCCTGTGTTAAAGAATTCTATCAGCACCATCTTCCAAGACTGTGCTCATTTCTTGCCTGTGTCACATTTTGCTAATTCTTGAAATATTTCAGACTTTTCCATTATCTTTATATGTGTTATGGTGATCTGTAATCTGTGATCTTTGAGTTACTAATGTAATTGTTTTGGAGTGTCCATATAAGATAATGAACTTAATTGATACATGTTGAGTATATGTTGACTACTCCATCAAGTGGCCATTACCCATCGCTTTCTCTTTTTTCAGACCTACTTATTTCCTGAGGAACAATATGAAATTAAACCAGTTAATAATCCTACAATGGCCTCTACGTGTTCAAGTGAAAGGAAGAGTTCCAAATCTTTCACTTCAAATTAAAAGCTAGAAATAATGAAGCTTGGTGAGAAGGGCATGTCAAAAGCTGAGATAGATCTAAATTTAGGCCTTTTGCACAAAACAGTTGGCATGACTGAATGCAAAGGAAAAATTCTGGAAAAAAATTAAAAGTATTACTCCAATAAACACACAAAGGTTATAAAAGCAAAACAGACTTTTTGCTGATATGAGGAAAGTTTTTGGGGTCTGGATAGAAGATTCAACTAACCATACAATTTCCTTAAGCAAACTTCTCATCCAGATCATGATCCTATATCTCTTTAATTCTATGAAGGCTGAAAGAGGTGACAAAGCTGCAGTAGAGAAGTTTGAAGCTAGAAGAGATTGGTTCATGAGGTTGAAAGAAACATGTTGTCTCTCTAACAAAAACATACAAAGTGAAGCAGCAAGTGGTGATGTAGAAGTACATGTTATCCAGAAGATCTAGGTAAGATAATTGATGAAAATGACTACACTAACAACTCGTTCATTTTCAAGGTAAAATAGACAGGCTTGTATTGGAAGAAGTTGCCACTGAGAAATTAGATAAAGGGGAGAAGCCAATGTTTGAATTTAAAGCTTTGAAGGACAGGCTGCCTCTCTTGTTAGGGGTTAATGAAGTTGGTGACTTTAATTTAAAAGCAATTCTAATTTATTACTTCAAAGATACTACTACCCTTAAGAATTATGCTGGCTGGGCATGGTGGTTCATGCTTGTAATCCCAGTACTTTGGGAGGCCGAGGCTGGTGGATCATCTGAGGTCAAGAGTTTGAGACCAGACCGGCCAACATGGCAAAATCCCGTCTCTACTAAAAATGCAAAAATTAGCCGGGTGTGGTGGTGCGTGACTGTAATCCCAGCTACGAGGAAGGGTGAGGCAAGAGAATCGCTTGAACCTGGGTGGCGTAGGTTGCAATGACATGAGATCGTGCCACTGCACTCCAGTCTGAGTGACAGAGACAGACTCCATTAAAACAAACAAACAAACAAAAACATATATATGCCGAATTGACTCTGCCAGTGTTGTCTCAATGAAACAATAAAACTCGATGACAGCATCTGTGTTCACAGTGTGGTTTGTTGAATATTTTAAACTCAATGTTGAGATCTGCCGCTCACAAGAAAATAATTTTTTCAAAATATTATTGCTCATTGACAATGCACCTGGTCATTAAATAACTCTGATGGAGATATACAAAAATACTAATATTTTTATGCTTGCTAACATACATCTATTCTATAGCTCATGAATCAAGGAATATTTTTTACTTTTATGCCTTATAGTTTAAGAAATAGATTTTGTATGGCTATAGCAGCCATACATAGTGATTCCTCCGATTGATCTGGGCAAAGTAAATTGGAAACATTTTGAAATGATTTAATCTTCTACATGCGACTAAGAACATTCATGATTCATTAGAAAAGGTAAAAATATCAACATTAATAGGAATTGGGAAGAACTTGATTTCAATCCTCCTGCATAACCTTGAGTAGTTTAAAACTTTAGTGGAGGAAATGACTGCAGGTGTGGTGAAAAATAGCAAGAAGAGTCAGGAGTTTAAGATCAGCCTGGCCAACATGGCTAAACCCATGTCTACTAAAAATATACAAATTAGCCAGGTGTGATGGCAGGCCCCTGGAATCCCAGCTACTCAGGAGGCTGAGGCAGGAGAATCGCTTCAACCCAGGAGGCAGAGGTTGCAGTGAGCCAAGATCAAGCCATTGCTCTCCAGCCTGGGCAACGGAGCGAGAATCCATCTCAAAAACAAACAAACAACAACAAAATGAAAAAAACAAGAAAATAGCAAACAAACAAAAAAAACCTAGAATTAGAAATGGAACCTGAAGATCTGACCGAATTTCTCTGATTTCATAAATAAAACTTGAATGGATGAGGAGTTGCTTCTTATGAAAAACAGAAAGTGGTCTCTTAAGGTTTAATCTACACCTGGTGAAAATGCTATGACCATTGCAGAAATGACAACAAAGGATTGAGAATATTACACTAACTTGGTTGATAAAGCAGCAACAGAGTTTGAGAGGATTAACTTTAATTTTAAAGGAAATTATACTGTAAGTACGACAATATCAAACAGCACTGCATGCTACAGAGAAATCTTTCATGAAAGAAAGGGTCAATCAGTACAACAAATATTTCCTCTTTCATTTTAAGAAACTGCCACAGTCACTCTAACCTTCAGCAACCACCACCCTAATTAGTCAGTGGTCATTAGCATTGAGGCAATACTCTCCACACCAAAAAGTTTATGACTCACTGAAGGCTCAGATGATTGATAGCATTTTTTAGCAATAATATATTTTCAATTAAAGTATGATGCTGTTACACATTTAATAGAATATGGTATAGTATAAACATAAGTTTTTTTTTTTTTTTTTTTTGAGACGGAGTCTTACTCTGTGGCCCAGGCTGGAGTGCCGTGGCCGGATCTCAGCTCACTGCAAGCTCCGCCTCCCAGGTTCACGCCATTCTCCTGCCTCAGCCTCCCGAGTGGCTGGGACTACAGGCGCCCGCTACCTCGCCCGGCTAGTTTTTTGTATTTTTTGGTAGAGATCGGGTTTCACCGTGTTCGCCAGGATGGTCTCGATCTCCTGACCTCGTGATCCGCCCATCTAGGCCTCCCAAAGTGCTGGGATTACAGGCTTGAGCCACCGCGCCCGGCCAACTTTTATATCCACTGGGAAACAAAACACTTAAGTGATTTGCTTTATTGTTACTCACTTCATTCCAATAGTTTGGAATCAAACCTAAAATACCTCCAAGGTATGCCTATATAATGACATAAAGTATCACCTGCATTTACTTAGAAAACAACATGCCTTGAGATTATTAAGATAATACAATGTGGTAATGTCTCCATTATCCATGAGATCATGGTGCAATTTTTCCATATTTCTCATAGATGCCCCCTGGATTACCTACCACTTTGACAGCAATTTGATATATTTTAAATGGTTGACTGGATAGTTGAGATTAACATCTTGCTGTAAAATAAAATAATCAACATTGTGTAGGATCCAAAAAAATAAAAACTTGGCTGACTAAAAATTAATTCATATTGCCTTAGCTGCTTACATCAGTTCACACTGCCTACCAAGGCCTGAGTGTAAATGAAAATTTAGAGACTGAAGACTGTAAGCATGTGTGAGAACTGTTAATAAATATGCACATAAGTATCTATAATTTGGCAAAATCCTAGGAAAAATAAGTGATATTTATTCACAACTCTCTCCCAAATCCAGAAACTGAAAGGATCAATATTTGAGCCATCCAAGTTCAGAAAGTTTTATGGAACATTCTACTAGCACATTATGTGCTCTGATGACTTGAGAGTGGTATTGAGTAAAATTAGAAAGATTTTAGAACTTCTCCTGTAAGTGGGTCAGGATAAATATGTCTTTTCATTTACATTGTAAAATGGGGTGGAAAAGTCCAAATCATGAATAAATAAAATATCTGACTCCAAGTAGTAGAATGAAGTTTGTAGACTTTAATGTCTCCACTGATTGTGTAATTTTTCATATCTATCTCTCTTGTCTAATCAACTGGAGTCTCCATAAACATAAAAAAGGATTAAGATTTGTGATGTTCAATTGTTATGAGACAATCAGGAAATGGCCTTAGGGCAAGTTATAAATTAAGTATTATTCAAAAGTTGAAAATGGTACATGCAATTAAAAGAAGTTTAAAACCTATAGCTGAAATTGAAGCTGTTTGATAGTTTAAGAACTGCTTATAGAAGTATTTTCATGCAATCTCCTTTAACTATATATTGGAAATAAAAATGTTTAAAGAAAACAATGAAGAACTAAAAACTTACTTTTGTTTTTTCTTCTACTTTTGTATTTTCTCATGTATACCATAGAACTATATGGGAAATTAAATTGCAAACAAAATTCAAGACTTTATGAAAACTTTTAAAAAGTGATTTCTATTATATAAAATGAAATCTAGACATGCCTTTTTGCATATATCTCTTATCTCTTTCTCTCTACACATGCACAACAAGCACATATGTCTCAGTTTATAATATTTAATTCCACAAAATCTATAGTGTATCTTGCATAGAAATGAGACTAAACTCCTGCATCTTTCCTTTACAAAATATAAATCATAAGCAGAAATAAGCACATTTAATTTAGTGTACTAAGATTAACCCAGTCTTTGTTAAAATTTAAAAAGACCACTTGTTATTGGGTCTGATTTTAAGAACAGAATTTAGGTCATGTGAGAGGTAATAAACACTAGACAATTAGTTGAAAAATTTACTTATTTATTCATACATAAATAGACACATGATCACATTTCATCCTATAAAAGGGAAAGTCTGTGTGATATAGTGGGATCCTAGTCTGACACAAGGTAAATTCAAAGATGGGTTTAAAAGGTGTGAGTAGTGCTATGGGTTTGAATGTTATCTCCAAACCTCATTTTGAAATTTACTTGCAATTTCAAGTAAATGACAGTATTAAGAGGTGGTTAAATCACAAGGGCTGATAAGGTTTGGATGTGTGTCCCCTCCAAATCTCATGCTGATAGGTATTTGGGTCAGGGGGGCAGATTTCTTATGAATGGCTTGGTGTCTTTCCTACAGTGATGAATTTTTATGACATCTGGTTGTTTAAAAGAGCCTGGCACCTCTGCCGCTCTCTCTCCCTTGCTCTCTCTCTTGCCATATGATATCCTGACTACCTCTTCGCCTTCCACCATGATTGGAAGCTTCCTGAGGCTGTGCTAGAAGCAGATGCTGGTGCCACTTTTTAATAGTCTGCAGAAAGGTAAGCCAAATAAGCCTCTTTTCTTCATAAAGTGCCCGGCTTTAGGTATTGCTTAACAGCAATGCTAACAGACTAACACAAAAGGTCTGCCTTCATGAATGAATTAAAGGAGCTATCATAAAAGTGGGTTACTTGTTGTATAGGAGTGGGTTTCTGATAAAAGGATACCATTTGGCCTCCATCCTCTTGTCTCTGTTTTATATGTTCTTTTGTCCATTCACTTTCCTAACAGAATTCCAAAGCAGAAAGGTTCTCATGAGGTGCCAATATCATTCTTTTGGATTTCCTAGCTTCTAGAATTGTGAACCAAAAAACCTCTATTGCTTATAAATTTCTATCTGTGATAGTCTGTTATAGCAATACAAAAAAAGACTAAGAGAAAATTCGGTGTCAGAAGTGAAGATTCTGCTGTACCTGCAATATCTAAAACTATCTGAAAATGTAGAAGTAGCTTTGGAACAGGGTAATGGGTAAAGGCTGGAATAATTTGGAGGAGCATACTAGAAAAAATTCAGGTTTCTGTGAATGGAACAAGAACTACAGTAAAAGTCTGGAACTTTTTAGGCATTACTTAAATGCTCATGATCAGAATGTTGATAGAAATATAGCTGATAAAGGCCATCTTTATGAGATCTCAGATAGAAAGGAGGAATAAGGTATTGGAAACTGAAGTAAGGGGCATTTTTATTATATACTTTCAAAAACTAGGCAAAATTTTGTGTGTGTGTTAGCTGTTTATGGAATACAGAACTTGAGATAAATGAACTAAGAGTACTGAGAACAAGACTAACATCAAGCCTACAGAGCTATAGAGCTACTAGCATTCAATGCCAGCCTGGGATTATTGCTGGCACAATACTCCAACACATGGGAGCTGCTGAGTGGACTGAGCCAAACAGAGCTCTAGAGTTGGGGTTGCCTGAAGCCTTGGGAATCCAGCCCTTGCCCCAGTGTGCCCAGGATATGAGACATTGAGTCATAGAAGATTAGTCTCCAGCTTTAACATTTCATTTTGTTTGCCTTACTGAGTTTCAGACCAGCTTGAGACCAGTGATCCTCTTTTTCTTGCCTATTTCTCTCTTTTGAAATGACAATGTCTATTCTATGCCTGTACCGTCATTGTATTTTGGAAGCAAATAATTTGTTTTGATTTCACAACGTCACAGCTGGCGGAAATTTTCTTCAAGATTAATTGTGCCTTGATTCTCATTTATATGCAATTTAGATGAGTCCATTAGGCCGTTTTTGCATTGCTATAAAGAAATACCTGATATTAGGCAATTTGTAAAGAAAAGAGGTACAATTGACTGATGGTTCTGTAGGCTGTACAAGCAGCATGATGCCAGCATCTGCTCAGTTTTTTAGGAGGTCTTGGGGAGCTTTTACTTGTGAAAGGTGAGGTTGGAGTTTGCATGTCACATTGTGAAAGCAAGAGTAAAAAAACGTTGGGGGAGGAGCCATACACTTTTAGACAATCAAATCTCATGAGAACTCACTTACTCATCACCAATGGGGTGGTGCTAAGTCATTCATGAGGGATCTGCCTCCATGATCCAAAGACCTCCCACCAGGACCCACTTCCAACATTGGGGATTACAGTTTGACTTGAGATTTGATGTGGACATAGATACAAACCCTATCAATGAGACACTAGTCTTTGGACTTTGGAGCTGGTACTGAAATTAATTGAGACTTTGGGACTGTTGGAATGGAATTAACATATTTTGTATGTGACATATACATGAGTTTTGAGGGCCAAGGGAAGACTACTTTGGTTTGAATTTGCCCTCCAACACTTAAATTGAAATGCAATTGCTTATTTCCTTCCCAGTCCCTAAAACCATGAGACAAAATTCTATTCTTTATAAATTACCCAGTCTGTGACATTCTATTATAGCAACCTAAAATGAACTAAGAAAGGTAGGGTTAAGGGAAACCAAAAAGAAATGAGAAAATGTGCTTGGCCTAGTTAAAATGAGAGCTTTTTTCATCCTTATACTTTTAGTGGCAAGGGAGGAAATAATTGCAGGATTTGTGGTTTTAACCATAAGTAGACATCATGGACTTTAACAGAGGGATGTAGCCACTGCTAACTTGAAGCCCAACAGAGATGGAGCTGAAGAAAAAATATTTCATGTTTACTCTCCTTCTACCCTCCAATCTTCCGCCAATACCTTCTGTAGGTTTAACCCAACTTGGGGTTAGATAGCAAACTGGCTGGTTAATACAATTCATTAGGATGAGTTTCTGGGCAATAGAGCATAATTAAATATAAGTAGATCTCAAGATGCAAATGAGAATATCCAGCCCTGGAATGGACTGAGATTATGTTGGTCCCTTTTTCTTTTCCCTGTGTATGGAAATGCACTGGCCTTTTGAAAATTTGCAGACAAATTCCTCTTGATTGAAACTTACCATAATCCAGTGACCTAAAACAGTTCAATTTCTCCCAATATAATATGAATTTTAACCAGTAATTTCCTGAAAAATATTAGCAAAATATGTATTAAAATATTACAAAGTCGATAAGAAGATGAATTCATATTGACAGTGTACTTTAAAGACAGCATGTTCCTTGTTAAATTTATTTTTGTCCTCATTGGTTAAACTAGGTAGAAATAAAATAGAAGACTTAGAAAGTATTAGAATGTTTTAGCATCAGATTCATAACCAACCAAGGACCACACCTTATAGTTAAGTTTCCTATGTAATTTAATGTCTAATGAACTTTTAATTTGGTAGAAAGGGTAAATGGCTAAAATGTAAATAATTCCATCAACTATTTGATTTTTTTCTATATAAAAGCAGCAATTATTTGAAAGACAAGTGTGTCTGTTTTTCCATATGTCATGAGATTTTCTCCCTAAATGGTCCATGAAATGTGAAATTAACATGAAGAACATGGTATCTCCTGACAAAAATGCCTAAATTAAACAGTATGATAGATAAATGAACATAGGATTTAGAGGGAAAAGACTTCAGTTCAGGTCCAGTCTCTGTATATAAATTTGGAGATGATCTTGGGCAAATCTTACTGTTTACAGGCTATAATCACTTCATTTGTAAAACAAGTATATTGGTCTAGGTTGATGATGTTATCAGTCATGTTTCCACCAGAGAAATAGACTATATAAGTTCAACTAGTATATATACTTGAATATACACATAATATAATATTATAACAATATATACATAACACTATTATATATTATATTATATATATACATACATATATATATAAAGGGATTTATTACAAGGAATTTACATGATTCTGGAGGCTAACTAGGCAGGTCTGAAATATGTAGGGAAGGCCATGAAGAAGGGCAAGCTGGAATTCTCAGGCATAAATTGAAGCTTCAGTCCACAGCCAGAATTTCTTCTACAGAGTGACCTCACCTCTTAAAACATTTCTCTTAAGCCATTATCTTAAAATCTTTCAAATGATAAAATCAGATCTACCAGGATTACTTAGGAATATCTCCTTTCTTTAAATTCAACTCATTATAGATGTTAATTACATTTACAAAATA
Organism: Macaca fascicularis; assembly: GCF_037993035.2. Taxonomy (NCBI): domain Eukaryota; kingdom Metazoa; phylum Chordata; class Mammalia; order Primates; family Cercopithecidae; genus Macaca; species Macaca fascicularis. The sequence goes on along the minus strand of NC_088388.1, from coordinate 89,841,312 downwards.
TCTTCAAAGCAACACCTAGATTAGTGTGTGCTTAAATAACTAGGGACTATAACCTAGTTATATTAGCATATAATATTTACCATCAGAATCAAAACTTTTTGATTTCATGGTTTAGTAAACCCTTTTCAAAAACAAAGGGTGATATAGTTTGGATATTTGTCCCTGCCCAAATCTCATATTGAAATATAATCATGGGGGCAAATCCCTCATAGCTTGGTGGTATCTTTGCAGTAGTGAATGAGTTCTCACGAGATTTGGTTATTTGAAAGTGTGTGGCACCTCTGTCCTCACAGTCTTTTTCTGTTGCCCCTGCTTTCACCATGTGACATGTCTGCTCCCCCTTCCCTTCTGCCTGAAGCCTCCCTAGAAGCCAAGCAGATGCCAGCACCATGCTTCCTATAAAACCTGTGGAACCATGAGAGAATTAAAACTCTTTTCGGTATAAATAACCCAGTCTTGGGTATTTCTTTATAGCAATGCATGAACGGCCTAACAGAGAGGTGAGTGACTTTAGTAGATTGTTCTCCTTTTACCTTTGCAATATGAATCTATCTTATTTGGTAAAAGATTATGTATTTATGCATTAATATAATACATACGTGTTAACCAATTATTAATAGGAAATAATTGTTTAAGTAGAAGATAATTAGTCTTGACAAAAAGAGAACTGTTCTTATTTTTCTCATTTTACTAAAATTATCATGGAACAACTCTAGTTGTGGATTTTGGAAACCACCGAAGAATATCATTCCTACTGTCCCTTTCAACTCTAAATTTCTCTGAATCTATGGAACCAATCAAATGACAAATGCTTGCTATATATATGGAGTTCTAAACGTTAACACAGATCAGTTTAAAAAAGGTGGTGTCTTGGTAACATCGTCACAGTGTGCTTATTAGCAGGTGTCTTAGGGTCAATCGCTAGAGTAATCTTGGGCAAATGAACTCATCTCTCTTTGTCTAAGATATTTATTACAAAATGAAAGCAATAGTGCTTACTTTTTTGGATTGTTCAGATGTTAAAAATATAAAGTTTTTAGCACATGTAGTTCATTGGAGGTGTTTTATACATATTGGTTATTTTTGTTACTACTATTATTTCTTTTTGTTATACCTTTCAATTAGTTTTAGATGATCATCTTCTGGCCTTTTAGGTAGCAAGTACAACTTCTCATACCCAAGGAAAACATAAAATAAGTTCTGCCTAAGCAAATTGAGTTTCTACTACATTGTCTAAATTGTAGATATCATGCTAACATTTTTTAAGCAGTTAATCCTGTCCACAACTCTTTCAGAAAGCATTGTTATCTATATTTTATAGATCAGAACACTGAGGGGCAAACATTCTAAATAACTTGTTCAATATTGTGAAGCTCAATATGTAAAAAAAAAAAAAAAAAATCATTATTTCAACTCAGGTATTCTATTCAAAATACTTTGTTATTTCTCTACATATTTCTGATTCTTAATGGATTTATCTAGTTTAGCTATAATAACTAATTCCTTGATAACCCATCCGAGTTCTTTCTCCCCTCTTCTCCTCATAACTTTTAATGGGGTAATGGATGTCAGTGAGGTTGCAGCTCCTGCTGGGTAAATTCAGCTGCAGAGGGGCACTGATATAATAGGAAAGCATTCCCAAACTCCAATAAAAAACAAAGTTTAACTGCCTTTCAGTATTTCCTCCATACATTTTTTTAACTTGCTTAATATTTTCTTCTTTCATATACTTCTTATCATTGGGTTATCATACCTTCGGTGGTACACAGCAGTGTGCCAAATACGAGAGACGTTACATATCCTGACACTGAAAATTCAGAGAAATGGAAAACACATGGTCTTTTAGTAGACATTCCCATTAAAACAAAAACAAACAAAAACTAGAATATAATACAGCAGCTATTCACTTGGGAAGGCTATTACTTCAAATACCATAACAACATGCATTACTATAAATACAATTTTTTTTTTCTTCACATACATATCTTTTTTTTTTTTTATTATACTTTACATTCTAGGGTACATGTGCACAACGTGCAGGTTTGTTACATATGTATACAGGTGCCATGTTGGTGTGCTGCACCCATTAACACGTCATTTACATTAGGTATATCTCCTAATGCTATCCCTGCCCCCTCCCCCATCCCACAACAGGCTCTGGTGTGTGATGAAGGAAGTGATCTCATTGTTCAATTCCCACCTATGAGTGAGAACATGTGGTGTTTGGTTTTCTGTTCTTGTGATAGTTTGCTGAGAATGATGGCTTCCAGCTGCATCTATGTCCCTACAAAGGACATGAACTCATCCTTTTTTTATGGCTGCATAGTATTCCATGGTATATATGTGGCACATTTTCTTAATCCAGTCTGTCATTGATGGACATCTGGGTTGATTCCAAGTCTTTGCTATTGTAAATAGTGCTGCAATAACCATACCGTGTGCGTGTGTCTTTATAGTAGCATGATTTATAATCCTTTGGGTATATACCCAGTAATGGGATGGCTGGGTCAAATGGTATTTCTAATTCTAGATCCTTGAGGAATCGCCACACTGTCTCCCACAATGGTTGAACTAGTTTACAGTCCCATCAACAGTGTAAAAGTGTTCCTATTTCTCCACATCCTCTCCAGCACCTGTTGTTTCCTGACTTTTTAATAGTTGCTATTCTAACTTGTGTGAGATGGTATCTCATTGTGGTATTGATTTGCATTTCTCTGATGGCTAGTGATAATGAGCATTTTTTCATGTGTCTGCATAAATGTCTTCTTTTGAGAAGTGTCTGTTCATATTCTTTGCCCACTTTTTGATGGGGTTGTTTGTTTTTTTCTTGTAAATTTGTTTGAGTTCTTTGTAGGTTGTTGATATTAGCCCTTTGTCAGATAGGTAGATTGCAAAAATTTTCTCCCAAAAAAAGAGAATTTTAGACCAATATCCCTGATGAACATCGATGCAAAAATCCTCAATCAAATACTGGCAAACTGAATCCAGCAGCACATCAAAAAGCTTATCTACCATGATCAAGTTGGCTTCATCCCTGGGATGCAAGGCTGGTTCAACATATGCAAATCAATAAATGTAATCCAGCATATAAACAGAACCAAAGACAAAAACCACATGATTATCTCAACAGATGCAGAAAAAGCCTTTGACAAAATTCAAAAGCCCTTCATCCTAAAAACTCTCAATAAATTTGGTATTGATGGAACGTACCTCAAAATAATAACAGCTATTTATGACAAACCCACAACCAGTATCATACTGAATGGGCAAAAAACTGGAAGCATTCCCCTTAAAAACTGGAACAAGACAGGGGTGCCCTCTCTCACCACTCCTATTCAACATGGTGTTGGAAGTTCTGGCCAGGGCAATCAGGCAAGAGAAAGAAATAAAGGGTATTGAGTTAGGAAAAGAAGAAGTCAAATTGTCCCTGTTTGCAGATGATATGATTGTCTATTTAGAAAATCCCATCATCTCAGCCCAAAATCTCCTCAAGCTGATAAGCAACTTCAGCAAAGTCTCAGGATACAAAATCAATGTGCAAAAACCACAAGCATTCTTATACACCAATAACAGACAGAGAGCCAAATCATGAATTAACTCCCATTTACAATTGCTTCAAAGAGAATAAAATATCTAGGAATTCAACTTACAAGGGAAGTAAAGGACCTCTTCAAGGAGAACTACAAACCACTGCTCAATGAAATAAAAGAGGACACAAACAAATGGAAGAACATTCCATGCTCATGGATAGGAAGAATCAATATCATGAAAATGGCCATACTGCCCAAGGTAATTTATAGATTCAATGCCATCCCTATTAAGCTACCAATGACTTTTTCACAGAATTGGAGAAAACTACTTTAAAGTTCATATGGAACCATTGCCAAGACAATCCTAAGTCAAAAGAACAAAGCTGGAGGCATCACTCTACCTGACTTCAAACTACACTACAAGGCTACAGTAACCAAAACAGCATGGTACTGGTACCAACACAGAGATATAGACCAATGGAACAAAACAGAGCCCTCAGAAATAATACCACACATCTACAACCATCTGATCTTTGACAAACCTGACAAAAACAAGAAATGAGGAAAGGATTCCCTGTGTAATAAATGGTCCTGGGAAAACTGGCTAGCCATAAGTAGAAAGCTGAAACTGGATCCTTTCCTTACTCCTTATACAAAAATTAATTCAAGATGGATTAGAGACTTAAATGTTAGACCTAAAACCATAAAAACCCTAGAAGAAAACCTAGGCAATACCACTCAGGACATAGGCATGGGCAAGGACTTCATGTCTATAAATATAATTAATAAACTCAATTCCTTTGTAGTTTGGAAGTACATTTAAAAAACAAAAACAAAAACAAAAACACTCTGTGGTCTTTTGCATTGGATTACATTATAAGAGGGCATTTTGATCTCTGTGAAATATTCACCTGATGTCTGTGACACATTTTCCAACCCAATCTTTTGCTCAGCAACACAAATGAGTTAATTTTCAAAAGTTAACAAAGTACATTGAAGTTGGAAGGCAAGTTTGAGTCATGTTTTCCACTTTTGGATTGATAAGTCAACTTAAGGCATTGATCTTGACAAATAATAGTAAAAACTTTTCAAAAAACATTATTCAAATAATAAAATATTTCTTTTAACTTGAAATTGTTCCTTAAAAATACAAAAGAATATAAAATCACTTTACTTGCAGAAGTAATCTTATTCTACTTCCTTAAGTTGCAAATCATGCACTGTTTCACCCAATAATTTTCTATTTTGCTAAATTTCAAAAGTGGGTCAAAAATTTTAGATGTTGCCTTTTTGATTTTGCACTGTGTTAAGCATGTTAGGACAGAAGAATGAGCAGACTTTGAGTATTCATCCAGCCAAAGTGTTCCAAACAGCACTCTGAAGAATGGTAATATCAGACTGCCTACATCAGAATTACCGAACTGAACTTGTTAAAAATAGATTCCAGGGGCCAGTAGCGGTGGCTCACGCCTGTAATCCCAGCAGTTTGGGAGAATGAGGTGGGCAGATCTCCTGAGGTCGGGAGTTCAAGACCATCCTGACCAACATGAAGAAAACCCGTCTCTACTAAAATTACAAAAAAAATTAGTTGGGCATGATGGTGCATGCCTGTAGTCAGTCCCCTCTACTCAGGAGGTTGAGGCAGGAGACTCGCTTGAACCAGGGAGGCAGAGGTTGCAGTGAGCCGAGGTTGTGCCATTGCACTCCAGCCTGAGCAACAAAAGTGAAACTCTGTCTCAAAAAAAAGTAGTTTCTAGGGACAAATTCCATTACAAATTCCTGTTCTACTGAGACAAAATTTCCCAGAGTAGTACCTGAAGATCCCTGTTTTAAATAAATCCTGAGAACAATTCTCATGCCCACCCATGGTCAGTAGCCACGGTCAGTAATATATCAAGTCCATTTCTTTCCTAAATAGAGGGTATAGAAATTATTCCACAAAGAGGAGACATAATTCTTGTTTTGGAAATAATATATTTCTCCCATTTTTCAATAGCCCTTCTAATATTTCACAACTTTTGGCTTTTACTTATTTTTATGTTTTTTAAACAGAATAATTTTTTATAGTTGTCTTCTGGTGTACACATTATGTACGGGGAAAGAGAGGAGCTTATATGAATACATATACAGTTATCTCATAATATTGCTGATAGAGAAAATACTGATTACCTATACACACCTTAATTATTTCTCTTCTTTTCCTAAAATCTCCTTTTACTTGGAATACTTCCTCTTCTTTCCACTCCCCTTTTCCTTCTGTCCCAGTCCTCTTAACCATAGCTCTTCACATTGCAACACATACATATTTTAGTTTTATTACTTTCTCATGCTTGAGGGTTTTATTTATATATTATATGCAATCACTGTAATCAACTTTATAATTTCCTCTCTCTTTGAATACATTTCTAGCTTACTGAACTAAAATGTACAAACAATAAAATGCACATATTTATATATATAGTTAGCTGAATTGTAACAACTACATATATCCAAGTAACAACTATCCAAAAACAACAAAAAAAGAAAATAGAAAATTTATATCAATGCAGAAAATATACTTGTGCCCTTTTATTGGCAATGCCTCCACCCAGAGGTAATGACTGTTTTTATTTATGTCAACACAGTTTAGATTTACCAGTTTTATGATTTCATGTAGAAGAAATATAAAAAGATTTTTATAACTAGATTTTTTCATTTAATATATTTAATATTTTATATTCCTTTATATTGCTTGTCATTTGAATACAAGTGTTTTGGTAGACATATGTTTTCAATTATGTAAGGTAAATTTCTTGTTCATTGAATAAGTGCACATTTAATTTGATCGAAAAACTACCTATTGTGTACTATGCTTGTTACTTGGGTGATGAAATAATCTGTCCACCAAATGCCTATGACACACAACTTACCTACATAACAAACCTGTATGTGTACACCTGAACCTAATTTTAAAAAAGTGCAGAAGAATTTATCAAAGTGGTTGTAATATTTTATACACCAAAAATATGATAATCTGAATTACTTCGTATTCTTGATAATATTTGCTATTGTCAGATTTTTGTCTGTTTAGTTTTCTGGTCTTTCTACTGGTAGTGTAGTCATACCTGAAAGTTAGTTAGCATGTATTTCATTGACGACTGTTAACAAGGAGCATCTTTTCCTGTGCTTATTAGCCATATATATATATATATATGTTAAAAATATATATTATATATAATATATAGTCTATATATTCTTTCATGTTGTGCTTTTCAAGCATTTTAATTAATTTGTACTTCTGTATAAATTCTGGGTAAATCCTTTGTTAGAAAATATTGTGAATATTATCTTCCAATATATGGTTTGTCTTCTCACGTTCTTACACTGACTTTTGAAAAACAGAATATTTTAACCTTAATAAATTCCAATTAATTCATTTTTTTTAGCTGATAGGATTTTTATGACCTACATGAAAATTTTTTATCTTCCCCATGAAATGTCTTCTATTACAAGTTTAATATCTTTAGTAAATACATAGCTATTTAGATATTTTATTTCTTCTTGTCTTACATTTGGAGTTATGTTTTTTTTAAAATATTGTGCTATTTAATTACAAAGTTGATGGCATGAAGCCATTGATAATATTTTCTTATCTTTTTGATGTCGTTAGGATCCATAGTGTTATCTTAGCAAATATTATTGATACTAGTAATGTGTTTCCTTTCGCTCATTCATTCTCTTTTCAATTTTTCATGATTAGATTTTCTAATCAATAAAATCAATTCTATTACCCTTGAAAGAGCAACTCCTTTTAAGAGTTGGGATCTCCCCTCTATCACAAAGACTGGAATGTGGTAGTATGATATAGCTCACTACTGCCTCCAACTTCTGGGCTCAAGCTATCTTCCTCTCTTAGCTTCCTGAGTAGCTGGCTTATATGATTTAGATCTGAGTCCCTGCCCAAATCTCATATTGAATTGTAACACCCAGTGTTGGTGGTAGAGGCTGGTAGGAGGTGATTAGCTCATGGGGATAGGTTTCTCACAAATGGTTTAGACCAGCCCCTTGATGCTGTGGTTGTGATAGTGAGTTCTTGTGATACTTGATTGTTTAAAACTGTGTAGCACCTTCCCCATCTCTGTTTCTTGCTCCTACTCTGGCCATGTGAAGTGCCTGCTTCCCCTTCCTCTACCTCCATTATTGTAAGTTTCCTGAGGCCTCCCCAGAAGCCTAGCAGATGCCAACATTATGTATCCTATACAGCCTGTGGAACCATAAGCCAATTAAACATCTTTTTCTTATTAATTACCCTGTCTTGGGTATTTCTTCATAGCAATGCAAGAACAGACTAATACACTGGGACTACAGGCATGTGCCACTGCACTTAACTATTTTTGTTACTTTTTTTGTAGAGATGGCATCTTGTTATGTTGCCCAGGTTGTTCTTGAATTCCTGGAATCAAAAGATCCTCCTGCCTCAGCCTCCCAAAGTGCTGGGATATATAGGAGTAAGCCACTGCAACCAGCCAGCAAACTTTTGGCCTTATTGATTTCTTCTATTATTTGTAATATATAGCCCATTGATCTGTAATTTTTCTATTTATTATTACTTTTCTTCTATGTTCTCTCTGTTTTATTTGCTAATTTTTTTAGCTTGATATGAAAGTGTAGATAATTGATGTTGAATCTCTATTTTAAGCATATAATCTTATACATATCTCCTCTAAACACAGCTTTATCTGCACCCCACAAATGTGTTGTAATTTCATTAATGTTCAGTCCAAATTAGGTTTCAATTTCTCTTGTGTTTTGTTTTTTATCCCATAGATGATTTAAAATTGCATGGTTTCCAAATGTTTTGACATTTTCTAGATTTATTTTGGTTATTTAGTTCTAATTTACATCTAAGATGCTCATAAAAGACACTTTGTGTGACTTCAAGACTTAACAATTAATTGAGTCCTGTTCTATGAGAAAATACATTATCTATCTTGGCAAATATATCACGGTTACTGGAAAAAAAATGTGTATTCTGGAATTTTTTATATGTGTTGGTCTTTAAATGTCAATTAATTCAAATTGCTTAAAGGTTGTTCAAATTTTCTATATAATTACTGATTTTTTTCCATCAATCAATGAGAGAGAATTAACAAAATCTACAATTTGTGAATCTCTATTTCTCTACGTGAACCTGACAATCTTTATTTCATTCACTTTGAAGTACCAATAAATCACATATTCATTTAGAATTATTATATTTTAATAACAACACTTGCATTAATATACAACCAACTTCATTATCTCTGCATAAAGAATCTACTTTGGAGTCTTTTTTCTGACATTAGTGTAGTCATTTCAGCTATCCAATGATGACTTTTGCATGATATTTTGGTTTTCATCCTGTTATTAATAAAATGATTGTTTTTAGATGTTACTTGCATTTCTTATAAACAATATTAAGTCAGATATTTCTATTTAATCTAGTTAGTCTCTGACTTTTAAATGGTCAATATGGTTGAATTTATGTCCATTATTTTGCAGTTTTCTATTTGTCCCTACTGTCTATTTATCTTTTCTTCCTTTTCTTTTTTTTCTTAGTAAAGTCAATAACTTACTGTTTTAGTCTAACTCACATTTTGACTTTAAATTTACATCTCTATAGTTTTAAGTAGTTTCTCTAGAGATTTTCTGTGATATAACTTATTGCATACTGTCTTGATTTCATGTAATTTTACATAATATGTAACAAACTGGTTACTCTATAATTACATATCTAGCTATACCCACACTTTGTGCTACTGTTATGTACTTTACACCTACATACCTTACATACTTCACATTTATTTGTTATGACTCTTGCTTTAAGTAATTTAAAGTTTCTAAAGATAGAAAACTTGTCTAATATATTTATCCATATATTTAACATTTCAAGTACTATTCCTTTTTTTCTGGGGAATTTACTTTCCATATGGTGTCATTTTCCTTCAGCCAATAGAGTATTCTTTTGTTTTTGTTCTGGGGTGTGTGTGTGTGTGTGTGTGTGTGTGTGTGTGTGTGTGCATTTGTGCATGTTTGTGTGTGTTTGATAGTACAGGTCTGCTTGTGAAAAATTCTTTCAGCTCTCAGTCTATCCAAAAATGTCCTTATTTTGTATGTATTTTGAAGAAAAATTTTACAGGATATAGAGTTCTACATGAAAATAATTCTTTCAACACTTTAAAGTTGTTACGCCATATTCTTCTGGCTTTCATTACTGATGGAAATTCAGCTTTCAACAATATTAATGTTTTATCATACATTTTTTTTCCTCCTCTTGCTTTTAATGGTTTTTTCTTCTAAAATTTGATTATGATATTCCAAGGTAAAATCTGTTTTGAACTTCCATGGTGTTTGCTGAACTTCTTGGATATGTAATCTCCCCTTTTTGATCATACCTGGGAATGTTTTAGCCAGTATTTATTCAAAAACTTATTACACTAATCTTCTCTTTTGATATTTCAAATATGTATTTATTAACTCATTTGATAGTGTCTCACCAACCAATAAGCTTTCTTGATTTTCCCCCTCTAGATTTATTTTTACCTGTTTCCTGGTTCACTAATATGCTCACCTACTGTTTATAATTTGCTACTCTTTTTTTAGATTTTGCAATTTCTTCATTTCTAATATTTCCTTACAGGTAATGTTTATAATTTTTAGCTTTGTAAATTTATAGTTTTATAGTTGTTATAATTTCCAAATACTTTCTGAAAACTTTCATTTATCTTTTTATACAGATTCTTTCATATATTTATTATAGTTATTCTAAAGCACATGTCTGCTCATTACAACATCTAGATTGTTAGTACATCTACTTCTCTTTCATAAATTTTCTGACAATGAATCAAACTTTTTCTGTTTTTTTAAATCCTATATTTATTGTATTCCAGAAATAATGGATGACACGTTATATAGACCTCCCATATTTTCTTATCTTCCCCTAAAGAATGTTAAGTATTGTTGTATTAAGCAGTTGAATTACTGATAAGTCACTTTCAACCATTCATAATTTAGTTCTGTGTTTGTTAGGGTAAGTCTACTTTGCTTTTGCTGTTAATTTTAAGATGAACGTATTAGTTTTGGCTTTGTGCCTAATGTCTTCCTAGAATTTACTCAAAAGGTTGGCTTTTTCTTGGTGGGGGTGGGGGCATTTTAGTGGAAAGTCTAATACACTTTGAAGTCCTGCTAATTTTATGGGACTTGAACTCCAAACTCTTTTATCCCTGTAGTGGACAGCAGCTGTAATCTATGCTCACTTATTTCAGTCTTTTAGTTATTGTCTCTTTCTAATATGCTTATAATCTCAGCTGCACATGCCTAAGTGTCAGCCAATGATTTAAAGAGAACTTATTTTCATTTTGAGGCCTTTCCTTCTTGAAGATTCTTCCTACATATATTGCCCTGAAATTGCCAGCTTTTCTGGTTTTTATATTTCCGTCGTTTGACTTCTAAGTCCACAAACACTACAACCCTCTGCTTGAATTCTGGCTGCCTCATGTTATATCTTGAGGTGCTGCCCTTGGGGGGAAGCTATATACAGATTGATTTCATCAATGTGGTTTTCTTTCAAAGGACGCATTCCTTGTAGATTCTTTCTGCTTTAGTCACTTACCTGTGCCTTCACACAGTTTGTTTTTAATACTTTTCCCAGGATTTATGTGTTATGACTGGGGGGGGGGGGAGTTAATTCAATTAAACTATTCTGTCATCACCAAAACCAAATCAGAATCACCTTCTTCATGTTGTCTAGTTGTGTCTCTTTTTGTCTTCGTTTGTGTGTGCATGTATGTGTGTATTAACTTCTGTTTCTTTCCTCTCCCTGACTCGCTTTCTCTCTCTCAATAATAGTTGCTGAATTCATGTATACAGAGGGACTTTTGTTGTTATTTTCAAAAAATTCTCTTAGAAACCAAAAGATATGGAGCAGCATAAGATCTATTTCCTGTTATTAGATTTTTTAATTTATATAATCATACCACAAAAGTCTCTTGTGTGACTACTATATAGAGATTATGCTAAGTAATAGAAATATTAAAGAGATACAAACGTAAATGAATAAATCAAAATTTTACAGAGTAATATATTAAATATCTGAATTCATAAATATATGATTTCAAACATCATTTGAATGTGTAATATGTTATTTAATGTACAATGACTTTTTGTATAACCAAGATGTCTGTATTTTATAACTATGACTTATACTTGTTACTCCTTTTACTCTCTAAGAAATATTTACAAAATCAGTTTCCAGGGCCCTACCCTGTAAGATTTTAGATTATGATAATATTTGTTTATTAAGCTCCCTGAGAGATTCTGATGTATAATTAGATTGGTGAATCACTTTTCTTGATTATATATACATATCAAGATACTTTTGCCCCAAAACCTAAGAAAATTTTATTACCCAAGTATTGTAATCAAATAAACATATTCTATTTTCATCTTTCATGTGTGTGTTGAAAAATATCTCCACACTTGAGCTAACAGTCTGATATCCCTAGCTCTAATATTTTGCAAAGTTATATGCCACAGTAATGGCTTAAAATTATTCTAGGCCGGGCACGGTGGCTCAAGCCTGTAATCCCAGCACTTTGGGAGGCCGAGACGGGCGGATCACAAGGTCAGGAGATCGAGACCATCCTGGCTAACACGGTGAAACCCCGTCTCTACTAAAAAAAAAAAAAATACAAAAAACTAACCGGGCGAGGTGGCGGGCGCCTGTAGTCCCAGCTACTTGGGAGGTTGAGGCAGGAGAATGGCATAAACCCGGGAGGTGGAGCTTGCAGTGAGCTGAGATCCGGCCAATGCACTCCAGCCTGGGCAACAGAGCAAGACTCCGTCTCAAAAAAAAAAAAAAATTATTCTAAAAGACTCAATAGAGGAAAAGTGGATTAAAAAATAATGTTCATAAATTAAAAGTGTTTTTGTTTTCACTATTTTGGTCTATACCATGGTGGAAAAAATCTCTTTCCTACCTATCTGTATATTTCATTGCTAGAATCAAAATGATGTTAAAATAACTATTATCAGAGGAAACCAAAATATTACTCTCTAAAATACTGGAGATTGTTTAGCTAAAAAGAAAGACTAAAATGCAGGGACACACTCTGACACGCTTCTCTGTCTTTCCCACCTAAATGTAAGTCCATTTACAACACTTGCTGATGAGCTCAGAAACAGAGCTCAGAGACAATGGCACCAGAGGATCTAAGAACAGACTTTAGTCTTCCCCTAAATTTACCTTCACACATTTTCTTGCCATTGATAAGCCTCAAGATACTCTCTTCTTTGTCACTATATATGAGTTATGACTCTTTACTAAACCGCTACTTAAACAAGGCCCCTAACTACTGCCTTAAGAGAAAAATACTTTTAAGCTGATGCTTCTCCCACATGACCGGTACAGCACACATTAATGAACTTCTGGGGTGTTGCTGTTATTGTTGGTAATCTGACTTTTGTTTTCAGGAAAGTGTTTCAACTAAAATCCTAAAAGGAAAGAAAAAATATTTTTTCTTCTCTACAGTTTGGTGACCCATATGGCACTAACAGGTTCACTTTACTCACCCTGAGACCCATAGATGGAATCGAACTGGGAGAAGCCTGCAGAGAAAGGCAAAATTTCTCACCAAAGTAAGCTTCTCGAGGCTTCTATCTGTGGTACCTGGTCAAGAAAGGAAGGTAAAAAGTGTTTCTTGTCTCTTCCTTTCTAGTTTCTGATTGGCGAAAACACATTTATAATAATTATCTGTTTGGGGTACCTATTTTGTTATTGATTTTTAGTTTTCCACGGATCTTTGTTTTCCTTGTCTCTGTCTCTTTTTCGTGGTTTGTCGTGAGGAATAAAATCATAATAAGGTTCTATGTTCATTTTGTTTTGTTTCTTGAGAAACTTGGCTTGGTAATAAGTGAATTAATTCTCTGATTTCTACCACCCTGGAGGACATAAATTGTCAGGTTCATGTCAGTTAGCCAGCTGGGAGGCGAGCTGGGAGTCTGAAATGTCTGTTTGTCCAAATGCACCAACTCTCAGAAATATGCTTTAATTGTCTCAACCTTCATTGCCTTGTTAATAATGAGGGTCTTTACTTAGGGCCCCTAAGCTACTGCCTTAAAAGGAAAATACTTTTAAACTGAGGCCTATCCTGTATGATGTATTTAAAATACTTTTAAACTGAGGCCTATCCTGTATAGCACACAATTATAGCTTTTCTTTATTTTTATTTTTAAATTAACCTGACTTTTGTTTTCAGGAGGATATCTTAAGTATAAACCAAAAAGGGAAAAAATATGTTTCCTTTCCTACAATATTTGAGGTGAATGTCTTATCTAGATTTTCAGCATTTTATAAATAAACTAGACGATGATCATGGCAGGTATTACTTTTCCTGAACTCATTCTGCCAAAATTGACATCTTCTCCTGGGACTCAGAGAAAGAAGTGTTGTTTGATTGATTGCTGGCTAGCGCGGTGGCTCAAGCCTGTAATCCCAGCACTTTGGGAGGCCGAGACGGGCGGATCACGAGGTCAGGAGATCGAGACCATCCTGGCTAACACGGTGAAACCCCGTCTCTACTAAAAAATACAAAAAACTAGCCGGGCGAGGTGGCGGGCGCCTGTAGTCCCAGCTACTCAGGAGGCTGAGGCAGGAGAATGGCGGGAACCCGGGAGGCGGAGCTTGCAGTGAGCTGAGATCCGGCCACAGCACTCCAGCCTGGGCGACAGCGCAAGACTCCGTCTCAAAAAAAAAAAAAAAAAAAAAAAAGAACTTTGAAGTGAGAGCCTGGTAGTGGGTAAAGAAATTATATTAGACAAATTGTGATAGGAGTCTCAAAAAAAGAATGCAGAAATGCATGCCTGAATATAATAGGTACTCTACAAAAATAATTAAATAAGACCCCTTTCTTAACAGAAGCTAATCAAGAATTTAGCCACATTCTGGAATTTCATTTACTTCCTGCAAAAGTGCCACAGTCATATTGATGTCCCCTCTGTGGGATTCAATTATAAAGATGTACATATAAAGGATTTCGAATGATAAATATAGGATGAAGCTGTCAAATATTACTATTTTTCAAATTGTGTTGATTTGGTGTATCTTAAGAAACAGATTACCTAATGGTAGGTAATATGCAAGTTTTCTCTAACCATCTTTTTTTTTTTTTTTTCTTTTCAGAGAAATTTTAAGAATGTTAAAATTCTAATGATAGATTCAATGAAACAATAGGCTAGTAGATCTCAGTTATGGTCTCGGTCATGAAGTTTCTAGTAATAAGTTGGAAGTTTCAAGTCTCTCTTTGTAAAAGAAATAAACACTCTGAGACAGCTGGTCCTTTATAGTGTTTCAGTGATGATGTGTGACCTTCTATACTACATTACATTTTAAAATACTAATGCCAATATTATTTAATGAAGGTGTGATACTTACATTTCCATGATAAACTAAAACAAAAATCTAAACAGTAATTTATATATTTTTTCATGAAAAAACAATCAATTTTCATTAATAAGTTTTATTCTCTAAATGGAACTCAAAAGTATGGGTTGTTTATATCCTCTGGAAAAAAAAATTCATTATAAAAATAAAAATAGGGGGCAGAGCAAGATGGCCGAATAGGAGCAGCTCCAGTCTTCAACTCCCAGCGTGAGCGACACAGAAGACCGGTGATTTCTGCATTTTCAACTGAGGTACTGGGTTCATCTCACTGGGGAGTGCCGGACGATCGGTGCTGGTCAGCTGCTGCAGCCCGACCAGCGAGAGCTGAAGCAGGGCGAGGCATTGCCTCACCTGGGAAGCGCAAGGGGGAAGGGAATCCCTTTTCCTAGCCAGGGGAACTGAGACACACAACACCTGGAAAATCGGGTAACTCCCACCCCACTACTGCGCTTTAAGCAAACAGGCACACCAGGAGATCATATCCCACACCTGGCCGGGAGGGTCCCACACCCACGGAGCCTCCCTCATTGCTAGCGCAGCAGTCTGTGATCTACCTGCAAGGCAGCAGGAGGCTGGGGGAGGGGCGCCCGCCATTGCTGAGGCTTAAGTAGGTAAACAAAGCCGCTGGGAAGCTCGAACTGGGTGGAGCTCACAGCAGCTCAAGGAAACCTGCCTGTCTCTGTAGACTCAACCTCTGGGGACAGGGCAATAACAAACACAGCCGAAACCTCTGCAGACGCAAACGACTCTGTCTGACAGCTTTGAAGAGAGCAGTGGATCTCCCAACACGGAGGTTGAGATCTGAGAAGGGACAGACTGCCTGCTCAAGTGGGTCCCTGACCCCTGAGTAGCCTAACTGGGAGACATCCCCCACTAGGGGCAGTCTGACACCCCACACCTCACAGGGTGGAGTACACCCCTGAGAGCAAGCTTCCAAAGCAAGAATCAGACAGGTACACTCGCTGTTCAGCAATATTCTATCTTCTGCAGCCTCTGCTGCTGATACCCAGGCAAACAGGGTCTGGAGTGGACCTCAAGCAATCTCCAACAGACCTACAGCTGAGGGTCCTGACTGTTAGAAGGAAAACTATCAAACAGGAAGGACACCTACACCAAAACCCCATCAGTACATCACCATCATCAAAGACCAGAGGCAGATAAAACCACAAAGATGGGGAAAAAGCAGGGCAGAAAAGCTGGAAATTCAAAAAATAAGAGCGCATCTCCCCCGGCAAAGGAGCGCAGCTCATCGCCAGCAACGGATCAAAGCTGGACGGAGAATGACTTTGACGAGATGAGAGAAGAAGGCTTCAGTCCATCAAATTTCTCAGAGCTAAAGGAGGAATTACGTACCCAGCGCAAAGAAACTAAAAATCTTGAAAAAAAAGTGGAAGAATTGATGGCTAGAGTAATTAATGCAGAGAAGGTCATAAACGAAATGAAAGAGATGAAAACCATGACACGAGAAATACGTGACAAATGCACAAGCTTCAGTAACCGACTCGATCAACTGGAAGAAAGAGTATCTGCGATTGAGGATCAAATGAATGAAATGAAGCGAGAAGAGAAACCAAAAGAAAAAAGAAGAAAAAGAAATGAACAAAGCCTGCAAGAAGTATGGGATTATGTAAAAAGACCAAATCTACGTCTGATTGGGGTGCCTGAAAGTGAGGGGGAAAATGGAACCAAGTTGGAAAACACTCTTCACGATATCATCCAGGAGAACTTCCCCAACCTAGTAGGGCAGGCCAACATTCAAATCCAGGAAATACAGAGAACGCCACAAAGATACTCCTCGAGAAGAGCAACTCCAAGACACATAATTGCCAGATTCACCAAAGTTGAAATGAAGGAAAAAATCTTAAGGGCAGCCACAGAGAAAGGTCGGGTTACCCACAAAGGGAAGCCCATCAGACTAACAGCAGATCTCTCGGCAGAAACTCTCCAAGCCGGAAGAGAGTGGGGGCCAATATTCAACATTCTTAAAGAAAAGAATTTTCAACCCAGAATTTCATATCCAGCCAAACTAAGTTTCATAAGTGAAGGAGAAATAAAATCCTTTACAGATAAGCAAATGCTTAGAGATTTTGTCACCACTAGGCCTGCCTTACAAGAGACCCTGAAGGAAGCACTCAACATGGAAAGGAACAACTGGTACCAGCCATGGCAAAAACATGCCAAAATGTAAAGACCATCGAGGCTAGGAAGAAACTGCATCAACTAACGAGCAAAATAACCAGTTAATATCATAAGGGCAGGATCAAGTTCACACATAACAATCTTAACCTTAAATGTAAATGGACTAAATGCTCCAATTAAAAGACACAGACTGGCAAACTGGATAAAGAGTCAAGACCCATCAGTCTGCTGTATTCAGGAGACCCATCTCACACGCAGAGACATACATAGGCTCAAAATAAAGGGATGGAGGAAGATTTACCAAGCAAATGGAGAACAAAAAAAAGCGGGGGTTGCAATACTAGTCTCTGATAAAACAGACTTTAAACCATCAAAGATCAAAAGAGACAAAGAAGGCCATTACATAATGGTAAAGGGATCAATTCAACAGGAAGAGCTAACTATCCTAAATATATATGCACCCAATACAGGAGCACCCAGATTCATAAAGCAAGTCCTTAGAGACTTACAAAGAGACTTAGATTCCCAAACATTAATAATGGGAGACTTCAACACTCCACTGTCAACATTAGACAGATCAACGAGACAGAAAGTTAACAAGGATATCCAGGAATTGAACTCATCTCTGCAGCAAGCAGACCTAATAGACATCTATAGAACTCTCCACCCCAAATCAACAGAATATACATTCTTCTCAGCACCACATCGTACTTACTCCAAAATTGACCACGTAATTGGAAGTAAAGCACTCCTCAGCAAATGTACAAGAACAGAAATTATAACAAACTGTCTCTCAGACCACAGTGCAATCAAACTAGAACTCAGGACTAAGAAACTCAATCAAAACCGCTCAACTACATGGAAACTGAACAACCTGCTCCTGAATGACTACTGGGTACATAAGGAAATGAAGGCAGAAATAAAGATGTTCTTTGAAACCAATGAGAACAAAGATACAACATACCAGAATCTCTGGGACACATTTAAAGCAGTGTATAGAGGGAAATTTATAGCACTAAATGCCCACAAGAGAAAGCAGGAAAGATCTCAAATTGACACTCTAACATCGCAATAAAAAGAACTAGAGAAGCAAGAGCAAACACATTCGAAAGCTAGCAGAAGGCTAGAAATAACTAAGATCAGAGCAGAACTGAAGGAGATAGAGACACAAAAAACTCTCCAAAAAATCAATGAATCCAGGAGTTGGTTTTTTGAAAAGATCAACAAAATTGACAGACCGCTAGCAAGACTAATAAACAAGAAAAGAGAGAAGAATCAAATCGACGCAATTAAAAATTATAAAGGGGATATCACCACCGACCCTACAGAAATACAAACTACCATCAGAGAATACTATAAACACCTCTACGCAAATAAACTGGAAAATCTAGAAGAAATGGATAATTTCCTGGACACTTACACTCTTCCAAGACTAAACCAGGAAGAAGTTGAATCCCTGAATAGAGCAATACCAGGCTCTGAAATTGAGGCAATAATTAATAGCCTACCAACCAAAAAAAGTCCAGGACCAGATGGATTCACAGCTGAATTCTACCAGAGGTACAAGGAGGAGTTGGTACCATTCCTTCTGAAACTATTCCAATCAATAGAAAAAGAGGGAATCCTCCCTAACTCATTTTATGAGGCCAACATCATCCTGATACCAAAGCCTGGCAGAGACACAACAAAAAAAGAGAATTTTAGACCAATATCCCTGATGAACATCGATGCAAAAATCCTCAATAAAATACTGGCAAACCGGATTCAGCAACACATCAAAAAGCTTATCCACCATGATCAAGTGGGCTTCATCCCTGAGATGCAAGGCTGGTTCAACATTCGCAAATCAATAAACATAATCCAGCATATAAACAGAACCAAAGACAAGAACCACATGATTATCTCAATAGATGCAGAAAAGGCTTTTGACAAAATTCAACAGCCCTTCATGCTAAAAACGCTCAATAAATTCGGTATTGATGGAACGTACCTCAAAATAATAACAGCTATTTATGACAAACCGACAGCCAATATCATACTGAATGGGCAAAAACTGGAAAAATTCCCTTTGAAAACTGGCACAAGACAGGGATGCCCTCTCTCACCACTCCTATTCAACATAGTGTTGGAAGTTCTGGCTAGGGCAATGAGGCAAGAGAAAGAAATCAAGGGTATTCAGTTAGGAAAAGAAGAAGTCAAACTGTCCCTGTTTGCAGATGACATGATTGTATATTTAGAAAACCCCATTGTCTCAGCCCAAAATCTCCTTAAGCTGATAAGCAACTTCAGCAAAGTCTGAGGATACAAAATTAATGTGCAAAAATCACAAGCATTCTTATACACCAGTAACAGACAAACAGAGAGCCAAATCAGGAATGAACTTCCATTCACAATTGCTTCAAAGAGAAGAAAATACCTAAGAATCCAACTTACAAGGGATGTAAAGGACCTCTTCAAGGAGAACTACAAACCACTGCTCAGTGAAATCAAAGAGGACACAAACAAATGGGAGAACATACCATGCTCATGGATAGGAAGAATCAATATCGTGAAAATGGCCATACTGCCCAAGGTAATTTATAGATTCAATGCCATCCCCATCAAGCTACCAATGAGTTTCTTCACAGAATTGGAAAAAACTGCTTTAAAGTTCATATGGAACCAAAAGAGAGCCTGTATCTCCAAGACAATCCTAAGTCAAAAGAACAAAGCTGGAGGCATCACGCTACCTGACTTCAAACTATACTACAAGGCTACAGTAACCAAAACAGCATGGTACTGCTACCAAAACAGAGATATAGACCAATGGAACAGAACAGAGTCCTCAGAAATAATACCACACATCTACAGCCATCTGATCTTTGACAAACCTGAGAGAAACAAGAAATGGGGAAAGGATTCCCTATTTAATAAATGGTGCTGGGAAAATTGGCTAGCCATAAGTAGAAAGCTGAAACTGGATCCTTTCCTTACTCCTTATACGAAAATTAATTCAAGATGGATTAGAGACTTAAATGTTAGACCTATTACCATAAAAATCCTAGAGGAAAACCTAGGTAGTACCATTCAGGACATAGGCATGGGCAAAGACTTCATGTCTAAAACACCAAAAGCAACGGCAGCAAAAGCCAAAATTGACAAATGGGATCTCATTAAATTAAAGAGCTTCTGCACAGCAAAAGAAACTACCATCAGAGTGAACAGGCAACCTACAGAATGGGAGAAAATTTTTGCAATCTACTCATCTGCCAAAGGGCTAATATCCAGAACCTACAAAGAACTCAAACAAATTTACAAGAAAAAAACAAACAACCCCATCAAAAAGTGGGCAAAGGATATGAACAGACATTTCTCAAAAGAAGACATTCATACAGCCAACAGACACATGAAAAAATGCTCATCATCACTGGCCATCAGAGAAATGCAAATCAAAACCACAATGAGATACCATCTCACACCAGTTAGCATGGCGATCATTAAAAAGTCAGGAAACAACAGGTGCTGGAGAGGATGTGGAGAAATAGGAACACTTTTACACTGTTGGTGGGATTGTAAACTAGTTCAACCATTATGGAAAACAGTATGGCGATTCCTCAAGGATCTAGAACTAGATGTACCATATGACCCAGCCATCCCATTACTGGGTATATACCCAAAGGATTATAAATTATGCTGCTATAAAGACACATGCACACGTATGTTTATTGCGGCACTATTCACAATAGCAAAGACTTGGAATCAACCCAAATGTCCATCAGTGACAGATTGGATTAAGAAAATGTGGCACATATACACCATGGAATACTATGCAGCCATCAAAAAGGATGAGTTTGCGTCCTTTGTAGGGACATGGATGCAGCTGGAAACCGTCATTCTTAGCAAAGTATCACAAGAACAGAAAACCAAACACCGCATGTTCTCACTCATAGGTGGGAACTGAACAATGAGATCACTTGGACTCAGGAAGGGGAACATCACACACAGGGGCCTATCATGGGGAGGGGGGAGGGATTGCATTGGGAGTTATACCTGATGTAAATGATGAGTTGATGGGTGCAGCACACCAACATGGCACAAGTATACATATGTAACAAACCTGCACGTTATGCACATGTACCCTACAACTTAAAGTATAATAATAATAAATAAATTTAAAAAAAATAAATAAAATAAATAAAATAAAATCAAAGCTGATAAAAAAAAATAATAATAACTCACCCATGAATGGAGAGCCAATTTCTGCCTGCAAAGGCTAGAGTGTAAAAAATGGCCAGATGGCCAATAATGAGGCAGACTTTGATAATTATATAACGATTAAGGGTTTGAAATAAAGATTATGGAATTGCAAAAAAAAAAAATAAAATAAAAATAAATAAATAAATAAATATATAGATTCAAATTCTAAAGCTAAGCAATAAATTAAATAAATATAAAAGTTAAAATAAGTAATGTTAAACATACTAAAAATGTCCAGATTTGAACAGAAAGATATATCTGTCTTAATACTTACTGTGACATTTGACTTTATAATGGGACATAATATTGAACAAAACACAAAATTATTGCCACATAAGATAATATGGTGTCAAGAGAGAAATGACCACTTTGACTTTTATTAGTATTATCGATCACTAATGTCAGGCACAAAGCTGTGATTTGGCACATGTTGATTATCTAAATATTGCTGAACGAATGAATATTTAATGGAAGTCAATTGGCAAAGCAGATTAGGAAATGTCTCTTTTAACCACTAAGGTTATTTTAATGAAGTGTTTTCTGCCCTAGGAAATCTGTGAAACAAATAGTAAGCAAGGGATTATTAAAACCAATAGTTTAGATTCATTCAGGCAGTTCATCATTCTGATTAAAGGGATTTCTTCATAAGAGAGTAATTTATTTGTGCTTTGGATTTTTTTCTTTTATTTCTTTTCTTTTCTTTTCTTTTGAGAGAGGGTCTCACTCTGTCACCCAGACTGAAGTGCAGTGGCATGATCTCGGCTCACTGCAGTCTCTCCTGGGCTCAAGGGATCCCCAAACTCAGCCTCCCAAGCAGCTGGGACCACGGGTGTGCTCTGCCATGCCTGGCCTGGCTATTTTTTATTTTTGTAGAGATGAGATTTTTCTATGTTGCCCAGGCTGGTCTTGAACTCCTGGGCTCAAGAGATCCACCCACTACCTCGGCCTCCCAAAGTAGTGGGATTACAAGCATCCAGCCAAATTTTCTATCATCTTAATTTTTTTTTCATAAGAAGCTTAGTCTGTCTGAATGACAATGAAAATTCCAGTCCAGGTCAAATTATCTAGCATTATTCTAGAAGTCTGATTAGATATTTTAGAATTTTATAGTTCTATCCGTTCTAGCTGCCTGCACAGGATATCATTATACTTCATGTAATCAACAAGTGTTTTTTGAATAAATAAATGCAAATTCCTGTCAATTCCTTCCCCACAATATATCTTAGATTAGTCTATTTCTCTTTATATCTACTACACTATCCTGATCCAATGAAATAGCTTCCTAAACGGTCTCTTTATAAGCACCTTTAACCTATAAAGCAGGCAAGCTTCCTCTGAAAACACATCAGATCACATTACCCTTTCTTCAATTGTTTCCCTTTGCACTGATAAAATTGAAAATCTTTACTGTTACTCAAAAAGTCACTTAGAATTCTAACTGTGTCACCACATGTCACATGTAAGCTTCAATCACGTTGATCTTTTATTTTTTAAATTTCCTCAAAGAAACACTGACCTTTCCAAAGTTAGGGTTTTGATTTTTGTTGTATTTTCTTCCTAGAAAACTCTTTCTCTGTGATAACATGGCTGAATTTGCTTTCTGCTCTGTTTATAAACTCCCTGTCAGGCCTCTGAGCCCAAGCCAAGCCATCACATCCCCTGTGACTTGCACGTATATGCCCAAATGGCCTGAAGTAACTGAAGAATCACAAAAGAAGTGCAAATGCCGTGCCCCGCCTTAACTGATGACATTCCACCACAAAAGAAGTGAAAATGGCCAGTCCTTGCCTTAAGTGATGATATTACCTTGTGAAAGTCCTTTTCCAGACTCATCCTGGCTCAAAAAGCTCCTCCACTGAGCAACTTGTGACCCCCACTGCTGCCCACCAGAGAACAACCCCCCTTTGACTGTAATTTTCCTTTACCTACCCAAATCCTATGTAATGGCCCCACCCTTGTCTCCCTTCGCTGACTCTCTTTTCGGACTCAGCCCACCTGCATCCAGGTGATTAAAAAGCTTTATTGCTCACACAAAGCCTGTTTGATGCTCTCTTCACACAGACACAGACGCTCATGACACTCCCCCAAAGTGCCTTTCCTGACTACCATATGCATTTCTCTCTTCTCACGTTTTCCCTTTCTCCCTATCCCCCATCACATTATTATTTTCCGTCACTGTATGAAGAACATCCCGCTACCAGCACCAGACATACTGATCCTCTTGAATTCTCTGTGAATGACCCCTTTGGATCAGAGTATGTATGTACAACAAAAAGGACATGTATCTTCCTTTTATATATACAGCTCATGCTATACTGCTGAAAGAGTAAATGGTGTGCCATCCCAAAATGCACCAAATTAGTATATTGATTATTTTGAGTTAAAAAATTGGAAACAATGTAGTTTCAAAATAGATTAGCTGACTGCATGCATACTGCATGCAACAAGTTATAAAGATCCCTTTGGGAGGGATATCCTCTTCATACCAGGGTGGGAAAATAGCCCTTATCACCAGAGACTGGGAATTAGTGGCTGCAATGAAGCTGAACAAATATGCATAATGAAGGAATTTTATCTTCCACTGGATCTGCACCCCCACCAATATATTTCCTACTGACTCTTCTAGACATTTACTGTCCCAGTCAGCTTTTCTTTGTCCCATTATTTCCTCTCAAATGTATCATTCTTTGTCTAAGTGTATAAAAGCATCTTGCCTTGGCCAATTCTTTGGAGTTCATTCTCTTGTGAAGATCCCTATGTACATGTAAAACCAAAAAAATTTGTATGCCTTTCTCTCGCTAATCTGCCTGGAGTCAGTTTGGTTTCTAGATACACCCAAAGAGCCCACATAAGAGCTAGAAGACTGGCGATGATCTCTGTCTCCCCTACACTGTGGGAGGAACAATACAGTTGGCTCCCGGAACTAAAGCCGGGACAAACCGGTTAGGAAAATCCCTGCCAGAGGTCATAAACATGTCAGAAGAGTAACTGAAATAGCACGGATGGCGGGAGATGGCAGGAACCAATCAAGAACAGCCAACTCGCACTGTTCAAATATCAACCAATCCCAAGCCTGCGCCGTTCAAAAAGACCCCTATGACTCTGTACTTGTTTACTGCTGACTATAAAAGACAGTTCCTGACCCTCCTGTGGGCTCTCACCGGACATTCGGCGGGGGATCCAGGTTCGAAGCTGCAATAAAGATCCTTGCCGCTTGGCTTTGACTGCAGTCTCTGGTGGTCTTCTTTGGGGAATAAACGGACTAGGTACAACAACACCATGCCTCTTCTGTTATCTCTGCTTATATAATAATTGGTTACATTTTAAATCCATGTTATTTCTTCATTTATGTGTTTACTCTGGCTCCTCTTTTAGCCTGGAAACTTCCTAAGAACAAGAATCATGCTTGTTTACGTTTGCATAAATAGGCCTTGGATGTAGAAATCCCTCAATAAGTATTTGTTAAATAGATAAATGAAAAAAATATAATTTGATAGAGTTAAGATACAGAACAGAGCAAAATGCAAAATTTCTAAATTATTTGTAAGAAATGACAGGTTTTTCTTTATTTTTGCAAAAATAAATGTAAAGTTTCTTCAGAGCTTATCAGAGACTTCACTAAACCACTGTTTAAGAACTTGGACTTTGGTCTTACCTCTTCAACACTATATTAAGAATCCAAAGTGTTTTAAATTATGTAGATTCACATTCATTTTAGTTATTTTAGGTAAAATTTTTAACAGGAAAGTCATCCAAAAAAGAAATGTTAAATTAAAATTTAATTCAGTGTAATTATATTTTTCAAGCTCTGATTTTAATTCTGGAAATGTTGCCTTCAACCTGCCATGTGAAAATTTTTGATAAATTGTAAAATAATTAGATTTAGAGAACACTTTTTATGGAGAAACAATCACCCTCCACATATACTCACAACTATTACCTGACTAAGCCAAAAGAATAATGGTATTACTAATGGCTAGGTAAATATCTTTCCAATAATGTGTTTTCATTAGCACCATATTTTTGATGTTTTTATTCTTTTAATTGTGTGGAGCACTGATGCTTTTTGAATTAGCTCTCAATGTCTGAAAAAGGTTACTTTGGTTATACAATTTTAACTACTGCAAAGCAGTTTAAGCAGTTAACAGTGGGGCAGGGGAGCAAGAAAAATAATAGGATATCTCCTTACAATAACAAATTTGGATTTTATTTCAGTTTTTAGTTTGATCATTTATATTCCTGTCTGCAGAATTTTGACAACGCTTAACAAATTATAAGTGGATACGTTACAAAGTAAACAAAATACTATATATCACAGACTATCTTAAGTGAGTTTGACTGATTCATCTGGGTGGGCAAAGTAGAAGTTTTACATTGGAAACATCTTAGGCATAGACTACATGACAGGAAAAAATGATAAAACAAATTTAATTTCAAATTAATTTACTAAGCAATTAAGAACTGCCAATTGAATAGTCCAAAGTTACTAAACTACAGCCTGTGGATCAAATTCAGCTCACCTACCATTTTTGTAAACAAATTTTTATTGGAAAAAGCCATATTCATTTGTTTGTGCCTTGCACAGGGCTGCTTTTGGCTACAATGGCAGTACTGGATAGTTGTAAGGAAGACGATCTGGCCTACAAAGCCAAAAATGTTTACTATGGAGTCCTTCAGTGAAAAGTCTGCCAACTTATAACAATTAAATGGTCTCACTTTATGGCAAATGGCACTGTGTGCTTAGATAATATCTTCTGTTAAGATATTTTTCTGGGATCCCCATAATGATTACAGGGCTCAAAAGAGAAATTAATTTTTCCATTTGTTGCGCTAAGAAAGCCATCAGCTAAATGGTACCTAAACAAACTGAAAGAATGAATCATCTTTCACAAGTCCTATTGTAACCTCCCTGTATATGTGACAGCACTTGAGCCAGGACAGGGATAAAGAATAAATAATTGGGTAAGAGGTAGTCGACTAGGAGAAATTCTGTGCTAGGTGGGAGTTCAGCAAACACATAGAAACTTAGGCTTTCACAGATCCTATACTCAAAAGTATAGTTTGGAGAGAGCAATCCATCAGGCACATGTGGATACCGGAAGCTGAGATAAAACACACCTCAGGAATTGCAATCCAGATGAGAATAGAAAGGCCTAAAGGGAAGGCAATGTAAGGGACCAGCATTCACACAGGTGATCAAGAAGCGAGAGGCCCACAGAAACGAAGTGCAGGAGAGAATAGAAGAAGACATAAATGGAAGCACCAAAGGAGGGCAATCTAATTACTCAGGCTTCCATTATGAACAGGTGTAATAGCCTGGCCGGAGCTTAGCAGAAAAAACCTCTGTGCTGAGCAGAAATCCAAACACCATTCTAGCCTTACCTTCACCACTGATTGTACCCTCACCCACTCAGCTAGCAGCTCCTTTAGACCCTGGCTGTTTTAATCGTTACTCACTTTCTTCTTTCCACATTCTTAGAACAAACGCCCTTTGAATTAACCAGCCAGCCACTTGAAACCGCTTCTGCCACCTGACTCCAGTTGAGTCAGAAAGCCATTTTTTCTCTTTTTCAGTTTTTGCCCTTTAGTTTTCCATAATTGCTTCATTTATAATAGAACAATGATTCTTAATCCTTGCTGGCCTGTGTCCTTCTTTAATAACTTTATGATACAAAGCCCTCTTTAGCATTCTAATGGAATTTACAAAGAATATTAAATACTTATTCATATTACTTAAAAATCAATATAATATCCTAACAGTAATCTAGCAATCTATAAAAGAAATCTAAAAATAATTTATCATAATTTGTATTCAATATGTAAATGTTGTGTCATGGCTACTAGAAAACATAATGGAATGATCATATGCTTGCTTCTGTATATAGGATTATTAATGAACCACACATAAATGCAAATTGAAAGTTATATTGATAACTCAAATATCCCAAAGTGACCTTTCTACTCATGTGATTTTCTCTAAATGGTAAACCACTCCTGTTGAAATTTCGAGCAATAGAAAATATAATATTCTATCTATTTACATGCTATTTTTCCTGGAAAATATAATGAATAAATGATGAAAACTACTATAATTTTAACAGTTATATGAAGACATGTTTTAAGATTATATTTCTACAGACATGACTTTCACACTAATAGGCACAAATATATTTAGAAGTTCCATGGAATGATGTACCATGTTTTTGATAGGTTGAGTATTCCAGAACACTGCAAGAATACTAGCATATTCCCTATTTCCTCATATCTTGAGAGCAGTACTCCCCTAACTGTGACAACAAAAAAATACCCTGAGGACATTATGCCCCATTGAGATAGAGTAAGTAGTGAGGAACATGGATTCCTGGCTCAGCCCTCCTGTTGTCTACTCCTATCCTCTTGTTACGGTTTTGAGCTCTAACTCAAAGATTTCACACTGTGGGAAATAAAAGTACTGAGGAAATTTCAGAAACAAGCCAATTTTCCTGTTATAATATTCTGTTTCTTGACTAGGAATTAAATTTAGAAACGGGGGAGGGGTTAATAATGACAGGAAGGAACACAGTGAAAAACAAGGTAAGTCCAGCATAAAGGGTGGCAAGGCCATGTGGATATACAATTATTTCACTCACAAAAAACTGCATTGACAATAGGTTTAAAGTAGGACCTCAGTAAGTACTCATTGATAATTTATATCAGAAATTCTAGGTAAAGGAAACAGACCTGTTGTTGATAACTTCATTGGTTTGTACTTAGTTTCTGTTCAACATACTGGTAATGACACTGAAAGACTAAGAGCCACAAATGCACTTTTCAGGAGATGATAAAAGTCACATTTGTGAATTTGCCTTCTGTTTAAATTCTAATTAGAAAGCAAATGTTAATAAGTTTATTTCTGCTTTATGCCTGAAGCACAGGTGTTATCAGTAAAAAAGCATGGCTTCCTGAGGTGAATACAAAATGGTGAAATTCCAACATACTTGTAAAACCCAAGATGATTTTATTTATTAATCTACTTCTGAAGCCTGAAATAAAATCATAACATATACAATATAGAAAAAAGGAAAGGGTATGTGAGTTAGAAATGGGAACACAGGATAATTCATGTATTTGTAAGTCCTTATCCATAGAGATATCTGCCAGAAAAATTGATCAACCTTCAAAAATCACTTCCCTTCTATTTTACTCCTACTTTTAGCCTTACCCTTATGATACATGCTAAATTCTAAATATTCTCCCTTTTTTCTGGGTTTTGGTGAGAAAAGAAAGTTTAAAAATTCACTAGCCCTGCAATCAACTTTAGCATTTCTAATTTCTCTCACAGTATGAAATAAGGTCAAAATATCTCGTTTTAAAATTTCAAATATCGGTATATCATACTGAAATCTTAGAATGAGCAGAAATTGTGAACTTTAGTTTTCAATACCACATGTCCACTCTTCTTAAAAGTACAAAAAAGAATACTCAAGAGAACGTGGCAGGTTACCATGTGAAACGGACAGGCATCGTGGGAGCCCATGTGGTGGACATCTGCCCACACCTCCTCTATATATGCCATGGGGTACCACCTGAGGGTTAGGCAAAAAATAGACATAAGCAAAAATAGAAGCTAATTCTGCATCTTTCAGTCAGACCTGGGATAAATCACTTAACACACACATCCATTTCCTTGTTTTAAAATGACAAAATGCTTTTTCCCCCAGAAAAAAGTAACTAGAGGTCTTTCAATGAAAGACTGTGAGTCCTATTTTATTAATAAAGTATTATTTTGCTTCTAAGAATAATGATTCTGAGGCACTTATCCCCCAAGCCATCATCCATCAGGGAAGGATAAAGCATTCATAGTGGTTGCCTGTATTTCAAATGATTTATTGTTAATGCTGAATATATATCTTAACGACTTCAAGCTTGAGCAGTGCTGTGAAACCACAAAACTTGATGTTTGAGATTTATTTTTCTGTTCAGATAAAATTTCAAGTGTGTTACAAGCAATTAAAGTATGGGGAAAACCTTTGTTTCCATTTAGACCTTTTACAAACTTTTAAAATTATATCACCATCTCTCCAACATGAAATAGTCTCCAGCTGGGAACCTATGTTAGAGTAAAACAGTGGTGTCTGTGTCAGGTTGAAAAGCTTGCCTGCAGAGATCACCTACCAACTTTATAAGGCAAAGCACAGGAAAAACATCAACATCACAACATACTGGCCTTTGGCTATAACTAAGTATTATTAGGCAGGATGACATCAGCCTTGGATATGAGAAGGACAGAAACTACAATGCTCATTAAAATTGTCTGCAAATAAAAATGCTAATAAAAGAGGGTAGAAAAAGTTTTACAACCAGAAGTGATATCTGAACATTTGTATGTCTAAATATATAATTGACTGGCTACTGGGCATTCTTTACTTATAAAACATTTTATCGTGTTTCAGGGATATTAGGGACCAGGTAAGAATCCCAGGCTGTGCATGCTGCATTTATATCTTCTCTAGTCCAAGAGTTCAACTCTCCCTAGCTTGTTCAAATCACATGAAGTGCCTTCTTATGTTTTGCAAAGCAGTAAATTAAATTAACATGTTTGCACAAAGATTTCTCAAGTGGTTCTTCTATTACATCATTCTATCATTTTATTGTTTTCCTCCCCTGTACACATACACACATACTGTTCTTTACATTTGGTCTCATTTGAATCAATGCTAAAAGCCAAAAATATATTATGCAAATGTAGGAGAAGTAGAAGGACAATATACCTTTAAAAAAATTTAGAGATAACAATTGGAATTTAATTTTTCATTGCTATTTTGACACAACATAAAAGGGAGCAAAACATATTTATTCTTCTTAAAATGTAAATTTATGGACGTGTCAGATATAAAAACATTTGAAAATCATCATTATGAAGACCAATGTTACTGGCTTTTAGGACTGGTGATATGTATTAGTATTAATCTAGGTTTCATGTCCCCAAAAGGAGACTAAACTGAAAATTACAAAATATGCATTAGTTAATATTCAACAGCAACCTTTTCTTCTATACAAAATTATGCATTAAAAAAGTGATGAATTAAAACTATATGTGGGCTCTGTACCTTGCTCTATCAGAAAATAACAAAGCAACATAGAACTACTCAGTTTCCCTGACTGGCTGACCTAACTTTACCCTGCTTCATCACTGATTATAACTTATTTTATGTACATAAACATATTTCTGTGTAATACAGGTGACCTGTTTTACATTGGAAGATCTAAGAACTAGAGTCATGTGTTCTCTGAGAGTGGATAATTAATCACATAAAGAAATGCAGAAATTAGGTAATGTCAGGGAAAGTGGCAGGGAATTCTGGGGGTTCATTTCTCCTCATAAAAACACTAAAAACTCTAACAGAAACTATCAAAATCAATCCTACTAGAAGTCAGGGAGCTAGTCAAAGATTTAGAGCAACCAAGTAAACACTTAACCAGAAGAAAGGCAACTTAAGCATGGGATATGATCTTTGTAGCATTTAACTAACCTTAGCTTCCTCTCCTTCCAAACACAGCAGTCTTGGAGACTGTATTAGTCCATTTTTATGCTGCTGATGAAGACATACCTGAGAATGGGCAATTTCCAAAAGAAAGAGGTTTATTGGACTTAATAGTTTAACGTGGCTAGGAGGTCCCATAATAATGGTGGAAGGTGAAAGGCACGCTCACATGGCGGCAGACAAGAGAAGAGAGTTTGTGCAGGGAAACTCCCCTTTTTAATACCAACAGATCTCATAAGACTTATTCACTATCATGATAACAGCATGAGAAAGACCTGCCCCGTGATTCAATTATCTCTCACAAGTCCCTCCAACAACACGTTGGAATTTAAGATGAGATCTGGGTGGGGACACAGTCAAACCATATAAGAGACTGTAGCCTACGTTCCCAGTGTGAATACTTGATTTCTGAATGAGCAGAGCAGCCCTGTTTCCAAGAAATATTGGGGGTTGGTTTGTTTGTCTTACCTGACAATTTCCCCGAAGTATTAACATGAGGAAATTTTTTGTTTTTGTAAGAATTTTATCAGGCAGGAAAGGCTATGAAAACATTTAAAGACAAATGAAAAGGTGCTGCCACCTGGAGCAAAAAGTAACAGATGGGGCAAATATCTGACATACTGAAAGGCTTGAAGGAAAATCTGGGAAGTGAGAGTTTTGAGGAATAAGTTTGTGAATAATAAGTTTGAGGAATAAGTTTGTGAAAAGTTCCTACATATACCAAGTTAACTAAAAGGCCATACACATGAACAGGGTAAGACACTCAGAAAAGACTTGAAGAGATCATAAGTTTGACCTCAGCTAAACTTTAAGCTCCACACTAGCAAGAGGTAAAGGCTAAGACAGAGTCAAAAATGGGCAGGCTAAGCCCCCAAACAGACACCATTTACAAGGACCAAGGGAATTTTTTTTCTGGCTTCCTTCTTTCTTTCCCTTCCTTCCTACATTTCTTCCTGCCTGCCTTCCCACCTTCCTTTCTCTCTCTCTCTCTTTCTCTCTTTCTCTTCACCCCCCTCCCCACCCCGCCTTCTCTCTTTCTTTCTGTCACTCCAAGCATTTAAAGAAAGTCACTGACTAACTGGTGAGCTAATGGAACAGACAGTTTAGTAACCACATACAAAAAGAAATACAATATTTGCAAAAACAGTCTGAAAAAGCCACTTGAAAACATAGACAACTGCAATCTACTATAAGCAACAAGAACTAACCCTGAAGAGTGGGGAGAATCTGATTTGCACAGTTACCACATTTTAAAATTCAAAATAAAAGATGACTAGCTGAGCACTAAAAGAACAGAGACCACAAATGCCAAATGCAACAAAGAATGTAGTATCTACCAAAATACTAAAAATGGAAAGTTTCATAAAATAAATATGAGGCTTTCAAAGAAATTTCAAAGAAATTTTCTTTCTTTGAAAAAAAAATTTCAAATAAGAAAATATAGTTCAATCAAATAAAAAAATAAACTAATATAAACTGACTCTGAGGAATCAACATCATAGGACATACTGGACAAGAACTTTAAATCAACTATCTTAAGTATGTTTAAATAGACAAAAAAAAACTCATAGATGGATAACTAAAGGAAAAGAGGAAAATTATAGCTCAACAAATAGAGAATACAAACAAAGATGAAAATTATAAAAGAAACCAAATAAAAATTTTGAAGCCAAAAAGTACAATAAATGAAATGAAAATTTCACTGAAGAAGTTCAACAGAAGACTTCAGTAAGAAGAAGAAAAATGAGCAGATTTAAAGAAAGGTCAAGTGAAATTATTCAGTGTGTGGAGCAGAAGGAAAAAATAATATTGTAAAATAAGTAGAGCCTAAGAGACATGTGGGAGACCATAGACATAAGGGAAATTCAAGAAAGAGAGAAAGGGCAAAAATATATTTGAAGGTATTATGATCAACAACACTCAAATCTGATAAAACATCTAAGAATCTCGACAAAAGTTTATAGATAGATGGAACCAGAGTGACACACACTATAATAAAACTGTTGAAATCCAAGAACAAAGAGAATCTTAAAATCAGCAAGAGACAAATGACTCATCTTATTTAAGAGATCCTCAATAAGATAAACTGTAGATTTCTTATCAGAAACTATGGAAGCCAGAAGGGAATGTGATGACATTTTTAAAGTACTGAGGCCGGGCGCGGTGGCTCAAGCCTGTAATCCCAGCACTTTGGGAGGCCGAGACGGGCGGATCACGAGGTCAGGAGATCGAGACCATCCTGGCTAACACAATGAAACCCCGTCTCCACTAAAAATACAAAAAAATTAGCCGGGCGTGGTGGTGGCGCCTGTAGTCCCAGCTACTCGGGAGGCTGAGGCAGGAGAATGGTGGGAACCCGGGAGGTGGAGCTTGCAGTGAGCTGAGATCGCGCCACTGCACTCCAGCCTGGGCGACAGAGCGAGACTCCGCCTCAAAAAAAAAAAAAAAAAAAAAAAAAAGTACTGAAAGAAAAGCACAGTGAATAAAGAGTTTTATATTCTACAAAACTATGTTTCACAAGATATATTAAGATGGTATCATATAAATAAAAGCTCAAGGAGTTTTCTACTAATACACCTGTTCTACAAGAAATGCTAAAGGAAGTCTTTCAGGCTGAAATGAAAAGACATTAGACAGAAATTTAACATCACATGAACAAAGAGAACTATGGTTTAGATAAATGTAGATGTTAGTATTATTGTATTTATGTTTTGTAATGCTATATTTTCTATATTATATAAAAGAAAAATAAATTGAAAAATAATTATAAATCTATACTAATGGTCACACAATGTATAAAGATGTAATTTGTGACAATAAAAACATAGGAATGAGATGTATAGGAGTAGAAATTTTGAATACTATTGAAGTTAAGTTGTTATTAATTCAAATGAGGTTTTTATATGGTTAAAAGGTTCATTGTAATTTTTAAGGTAGCCACAATAAAATAAGTAAAACCTATATACGTAAAGCTAATATAATGGAATCAAAATGATATACTATAATAAGTCAACTAAACATATAAGTATGCAGTTTTGGAGGAATTCAGTAACCAAAAACACATAAGACATATAGAAAGCAATAGCAAAATGGCAGAATTCCTTCCTTATTGGTAATTACTTTAAATGGAAATTAATTAAACTCTCTACTTAAAATGTAGGGATTGGAAGAATGTAATTTTTTTAAAAAAGATACATCTCTGTGCTGGATAGGAAAGATTCACTCTTTATTCAAAGACACAAATAGGTTGAATGTGAAAGGATGGAAAAAGATATTCTCTCCAAGTCATAAGCAAAAGAAAACTGGAATAGCCAAATATCACATAAAAGAAAAATGAAGTCAAAACTGTTACTAGAGATAAAGGGCATTATATATTAAGAAAAGTATGAATTATTCAAGAGCATGTAACAATTATAAACACATATTCATTTAACAGCAGAGTCTGAAAATACATGAAGAAAAAATGAAATTAGACAATAGACAATAATAAGACAATTAGACAATAATATTGAACATTTCAATAGCTTGTTCTAATAATGGATAGAACAACTATATGCAAGATCTACAACGAAATAGAGAACTTGTGCAATGCTGATACATAACACTTCACTCCAAGCAACCAGAACATACATTCTTCCCAAATGCACATGGAATATTCTTTAGCATAAATCATATTCATTCACCAAATGAGTCATTTTTTGATTTGAGCTTAATTTATCTAGCTACTGGTTAACTAGCTATTAATCATCTATCTAACAAGCCAAACATATAATTTTATTTTTTCAACTTTATTGATATGTATTAGATATATAAAGTTATATACAGTTAAAGTGTATAATCTGATTTATGTATACATTATAAAATGATTTTCATGTTAATTACATCGATTACCTCGCAGTTATTATTTTTTGCTTGTTTATAGTGAGAACAGTCAAAATCTACTATATTACCAAATTTCAAGTATTATTAACTATAATCACCATGCTGTACATTAGCTCTACAGAAGATATCCTTCTAAGAACTTAAAGTTTTCTCTTTTTGACTAGCATCTCCTCAATTCCTCCACTTCCCAGCTCCTGGTGACCACTATTCCACTCTCTGTTTCTATGAGTTAAACTTTCTTAGATACTACATTTAAGTGAGATCATGCAACATTTGTCTTTGTCTGGCTTATTTCTCTTAGGATAATGCACTTCCCATCCATCAATGCTGCTGAAGATGGCAAGATTTTTGGTTTTTTATGGCTGA
Organism: Macaca fascicularis; assembly: GCF_037993035.2. Classification (NCBI taxonomy): domain Eukaryota; kingdom Metazoa; phylum Chordata; class Mammalia; order Primates; family Cercopithecidae; genus Macaca; species Macaca fascicularis. The sequence goes on along the minus strand of NC_088388.1, from coordinate 89,806,177 downwards.
ATAATATTTCATTACATGCATGTACACCACATCTTCTTTATCTATCCACCTGTTGAGAGAAGCTAGGTTGTTTCTATATGGTGGCTACTGTGAATAGTGCTACAATAAAAATGGGAGTTCATCTATCTCTTTGACATAGTGATTTGATTTCCTTTGGATATGTAACAGAAGTGGGAGTGGTTAAAGTTTACTCACTATCACCTTGTCTGAATTTCAGTATAAAAAAGAGGAAAGGGAGGAAGCAAAAAATAAGCAACTTCCTTTTCAAATTTTATTTTTATTATTACTTTCTTTAGAGACAGGGTCTTGCTGTGTCATCCAGGCTGCAGTACAATGGCGTGATCATAGCTCACTGCAGCCTCAAACTCCAGGGCTCAAACAATCCTCCCCTCTCAACCTCCAGAGTAGCTGGGCTTGGGGGTATGAACTACTATATCTGGCTATATTTTTAAAGGATATGACCTGGAAAATAAAAACATAACTTTCTTTTACCTTCTAATGTCCTGAATGTAGTCACATGGCCACACCTAGTCAGATAAAAACAATTCCTAACCTCTATCACACATGCTTTTGCACATGTTGTACTCTATTTCTGAAATTCTGTATTTCCTCTTCTTTGTGCCCATAGCAGCTGTAAGTGCCTTCTATTCTGAGAAATCTTTCTGAACTTCTCCTTGGGGACTTATTTAATAGCTGCTACATTTTAGAAATTTAACAATTCCACTTTAGAATTTATCATTTACTATGCATCTCCTTGAAGACCAGAAACATATAGTGCTTATACATAGTTTTATTTTCAGAGGGTAGGTCAGTGCATTTTTTATTTAAAATATCAACATCGTAAGAGTGTATTTTCACTCCAATTTACTATCAGATCACAGAATATATATCATGCTCAATAGTAAGATGGAGGCATATTGAAAAGCATTTGTTAGGAAAGGAAGCTGCTGCACAAAGAATTTTGCCTTCATCTCCTGTCTCTTAAATGGGTTTATTGAAGCTTAACAAAGAAAATTGGTTTTCCAAAGACACCTCTGGATGCAAATTTTCTTTCATAAGAAAGTTTTGGCATTCTGTATTAAAACCTATACTGCGCATGGGTGTATTGTTAGGAGACATCCAAACACAGAAGTTTTCTAATGAGGGCTTTGCACATGTGTAAAGAATATTTAAGGGACAACGCCGCAATAAGTCAGCATGCAAGCAATATATTTCTTCTGTTACTGGTTATGTTCCAAAGCACAGCTGAAAGCAAAGACAGCTGATAATTGAAAAAGCCATTCTGTGCATTTGTACTTCAATATGGTGAATGCAATTTCTATTAAACATAATATTTTTCCTTCACAACAAACAATAACAAGTAAAATCATAGTCACTACTCGGCCTTTCAAAACTTCATAGTTGTTTTTTGTCTAATGCAGTTTGCTGCTGTTAAACTACCATTTAATGATTGAAACAGCTCCCGGGGTAAAAATAATAATAATAATAATATATAATTAATACAATAAAACAGGCGCAAGTTGACATAAATAGTTTCCTCATACCAGCTTAACTAATTTTGCTCAATCAGTTAAAACAGGCAGAAAAGGAATTTAAAAAAACCCAGCAATTTTCATGAAACTTGGAGACTAGTTTTGTGTTCCTTAGGTAAGACCTGAGAATATCTGGATAGAAATTAAAAATTCAGTCAAACTACTAACTTGGTTTCATATAGGCCACAAAAATATTGTTGGACTAAGTAGTCATGGGATCTATTTATTTTTTGTAATTCTGAATTCATGTAAAAATTATAAGTAAAGACTCATCTAGATGTTTTAGAGAAAAAGCTCAGTTACTCATCTTTGTGTGTCTGTCTTCCTCAGTACAACTGAACTTCTGAAAAAAATAATGTGTTTTACTGATTTTTGAACCTATGATAATCTTTCTAGTATCTTTTTGCTGGTCTTCAGGCTCATGAAGACCTCCTCTTTTTTATAGAACTAAGTGGACAGTCCATGTCTTTTCAACGAAACTTGAAAACTGTCACCAGGACCCTGGATTGAAAAGAAAAACAAAAAAAAAATTTTTGAAAAGTGCTGTGCTGCCCAATCTAGTTAGAAATGTTGCACTATAGCTAAAGAGAATGTCCTAGTGTTAATAACAAAAGACTCAGTGTTCTAGAAAATCCTAATAGATATTCACAAATATTAAAACATTTTATATATCCATACATACATTTTCTGGGCAACACATTTAATAACTCACTTGTTTCATATCTCAGTAAGAGTTCAACAATAATATTTTTAAAAGCAATATATAATTATCTAAGATTAAACATTGGTTTTAGAAGATATTTTAAAGACTCTTGCAGGTAAGAGTGCCTGTGACTTGCTAGACGCTCAATTAAAAAGTTTTATTGGTAACTGTCTTCTTTAGGGTTGAGCCGATTATTGTATAAAATGAAGTAAAATGTAAGCCCCATCTCAAAATATTTTCCAAACTCATTCTAGTGCTTGATTTTACCCATATTTTATATCACATTCTTCAAATTTAATTGAAGTTAATTGAAGATTTCATTCAAAATGTCTTTTTGATTAAACCTACAGTGCTTTATCTTCTTAAGTTCAATATTCTTTCTTTTTAATGCTTTTTGATGTTCCTAGTTTCACTTTCACAGAATTTGGACTTCCAAGTGCATTTGGTCTCACTATGTATCAATGGGGACTCAATCAGTACTATTAATACTGTGAGTCTTACAGAATAAGGAATTCGTCATGCAAATTTAACAATAGGGGAAGGAACTATAAAAATAAAGTCATCAAAAGGAATTGGAAGGATCAGAGAAAAACCCCTACCCAGCTTTGGCACAGTCAGTTTGTAACGAAGTTAGAAAGAATAGGCACATCCAGCTGCTAGAGTGGAACTATGAAGGGGGGTTGAAGGCAGACTCTTGGTTCTATAGAGTTTGCACATCTAAGTTTCTAGAAGTGTGTAGTGGTTAGCCTCAGGTCACTGTTGGTCGTAGGGGTGGCACTGTCACAGGAAAGCTGGATACAGACCAGACAGGAGCAAGTAAACATTACAGTCCTCTGGAAACTAAATTTGAAGCTTACTACTTCTAACCAACAACCTGCAAAACATAAAGGTTCTGTTCTTTTATCTGCCAAATCTCACACAACTGCGACTTTTGTTAATTCTAACCTGAAACCACAGAGTTAAGGGGATTCTGGAAAATATTTTCCCCAACATAATGCAGCTGACAATTAAACAGTCCAGTTCAGCTCATCCTTTGTCAAACTGACATTAACACATACCTTTTTTTTTTTTTTTACCATATTTAACTTCCAAATAAACGCAATAGCAAAGTCATGCTTCTTCCTAATGTGAACCAATAATCCTTGCTTTCACACAATTCCAAACACTATGACACTCTCCCTAAACATAACACCTCAAAGTTCCATTTATCTATCTGTTGATGATGTTCATTTCTTTTCTAGTAATCACACTATTTCTCCCAACATTCTACAACTTAATAATGAGATATAAAGTTAACCACTCTAATATATCCTATGCTTGATATGTGTGTGTGTGTATGTGTGTGCATGTGCACACATGTGATATGATTTAGCTCTGTGGCCCCACCCAAATCTCTTCTCTAATTGTAATCCCCACATGTTAAGGGAGGGACTTAGTAGGAGGTGAATGGATTATGGAAGTGGTTTCCCTTATGCTGTTTTCATAATAGTGAGTGAGTTCTCCCAAGATCTGATGGTGTAAAGCTATTTGGCAGCTCCCCCTTTGCTCTCTCTCTCTCTCCTGCCACCATGTAAGACATGCCTTGCTTCCCCTTCACCTTATGCCATGATTGCAATTTTCCTGAGGACTCCCCAGCACTGCAGAACCATCAGTCCATTAAACCTCTTTTGTTTATAAATTACCCAGTCTCAGGTAGTTCTTTATAGCCACGTGAAAATGGACTAATATTCTGTGTGTGTGTGTGTGTGTGTGTGTGTGTGTGTGTGTGTGTGTGTGTATGTGTCTCATAAGTATTATAGATCTTGTTTCTGGTCATATCTGCTATTTACTTCCTTCTTCCACTACCCTATGCAAAATTAACTCATTTCAAGATAAACTTATTGTCTTAAGGAGATTGAATTCTGCTGCATGTTAAGGAAAAGATTTGCTAATTTAAAAAATCTACAAATATATTGTCATAACTGAAAATCAAACCTCTTGTATAAATTTTTAGAGAAGGTCTCCTCGGTTGAGTGTGGTTCTTCAATCAACAGCATACATGGGGCTATTTTGAACAAAGTTTTCCTAGTGTTCTAAGCCAGTATTTCTTAACCATGGCTGCATATTAGAATCACCGTAGGGAGTTTTGACACTATTAATGCATTGGCCCTGTTGCTTATAGATTCTATTTAATTAATCTGGGATGGGGCCTGGGCATGAATATAATCTGAAAGTGCAAAGGTGACTATAAAATACAGTCTGGGTGGAGAACTAGCCACAGCTCTATACCCATCCTGAAATATCAAAATACACTTTACTCTGTCAGAGAAGAGTAGTTGGGCAAACTTGTTCAATTATTTGAATTTTAATTAAAGTATTCTAATACTTCAAAAGTAAAATTGTCATTTCTTCACTGATTTTTCACTTCATTTGATCCTTCACCAAGATATTTGGGGGAAAAAAAACACTACTATTTAGTAATATCATTTCCTGCTTTTTTCCCAATAAATCATCAAATTCATCACCTTGTAATATGTTCCATTTTCTCGTATCTGATTGGGTGCATTACTGAAAAACCATCATTAAACTCTGTATGGGCAAAACCCAAACATCTTTCCAATATGAGATTCTTCATTTTTCATCTTTTGGTTGTCTTTGAAACACAATTTAATCCCTTTGATTCTGACACACTTGCTTTGGACTCATTGCAAGTTGTATCGAGGTAATAGATTTGGATAGTCAAAATGCTTTTTTCAATTATTAAAAAGTGCCTTTGAATTCTCTTAATTAGGAACCCCAGCTGGATTGCTCTCTCTCTTTTTTAATCTGTACTGACTCCTGACAAATAATTAAATAATTAATGGTAAGTGCCAGAGAATTCCAAGTGAGTTTTCCACTTTTCCACTTACTAGAAACCTTACTAGAAGGTTTTATTTATTTATTTATTTATTTATTTTCTGACAATGAAAAGACAGAGGATTCTGTTTTGTTTGGTTTGGTTGTTTTGCCAGATAGATAGATAGATAGATAGATAGATAGATAGATAGATACTAAGGGTGTTATTTCTGAAGAAAGGCTAGTTGGTAATTTATCCTTTCTAAGTTTAATAATTTCTCCAAAAGCTCCTCCCCAATGCTCTTTTATTTTGTAAGCAGAGATATTTTCAGTGAATTATGAGTATTGACTATAACTTAAAAACCCTTCCTTTGCAATAAATATCTTCAAATGAAGATATTCACCTCCAAAATATGACCAATAAGCCTGCAAAAGGCAGTGACCATAATATAATTGCACTACTCCTTATTAAAATGCTCAACCATTTGCTACAGATGCACAGTTCATGGTTACAGAAAGGGGTAATTTGTTTAATAATATATTCACTCAGTTACACATAATGTAATTTAATCAGCACATTATATGCAGGCTTCAAATATAAAGTATCTCAAATGATCAAAATGAATTATTAACAGTTTACAGTCATCAAGTCCTCTTGTGGGGAGGGAGACATGGAGATTTATCTTATCCCCTTATAAATCTTTTTACCTTTCAGCAGCATCTAAAGACAAGTATTCTGAAAATTACCTGCTATATAAATATAAAAAAAAAAAAACAGAATAACTGGTCTTATGATTTGATATCAGTTTGTTCACACTGTAAGTTCATTTCATTTAAGAATAATGTATCAGTCACTTATTTTTCAGGCCCAAAACTTCTCTTCCTTTATACCCCATATTGAATCTATTACATATTCTTTAGCCCTACCTGCAAAATGTAATCACAAACTGACCATTTTTCTATTGCTGTTACACTGAACCAGGACACCATCTTTTCTTACTTGGGTCATTGCTACAGACTCCTGGTTTATCTTTCTACTTTTGCCCTTGTCTCTTTTAAGTACATTTTCAATTCAAGATTCAGAATGATGCTATTAAAATGAAAGCCAATTCCTGACATTCCTTTACTAGAAATTCTCCAGCAGCTCCCCATTTAAATAAGAATAAAAATCAAAGCCTTAGAATGACCTGAAAACTCTTCTTGTTATCAGACCCCTACTATTTCTCCGACCTTATATCCTATTACTCTCCCCATGGTTCATACGGTGCTCTTCTAACTGGCCTCCTCTAAGTTTCTTCAACATATCAGACATCTTTCCACGTTCAGTCTTGCACAGACTTTGCATCGGTATGGGATATCCTTCCCTCAGATATCCTAATGCTTTACTCCCTCATCTCCTGCAGGCATTTATGAAATGTGGCCTCCTTAAAGAGGCCTTCCCTAATGGCCCCATTCAAAATTGAAAGTCCTTGGCTTTCCCATTTCACCCTGCCTTATTTTTTTCTCAGTGCATATCACTTTCTGCTTTTACTTATATATCTAAGGTATATATTCTTATTTAAATATTTTGGTGTTATATCTCTGGCATGTGGCACAGAATTAGTAACTGTACTGGATTAGAAACTTATTGAATTCATGACTGTGCTGGAAACAGTGAACATCAGCAACAAACTACCTCTAGACCTATGGCTTGAATGTGCCCACAAATATGACTGTTTTCTTTTGACATGATGGCAATAGTGACAGAATTGTCCCCAGATTTGAATCACCAGTTAAGAATTCCACTATGCTATATTAGTTATCAATTGTTGAATTAAAAATTATCCTTAAAACTCCATAGTTAAAACAATAAGCATGTATTTAGCTTTTCCTTGCTGGACTTGGGATTAGTTGAATAGTTCTATGGGTTTATGCCAGGTTCACCTGATCTTGACTAGCGTCACTCATGGGTCTATGGTCAGCTGGTTGGTTGATTGTGAGAACTGACTGATCTAAGACAGTGTGAACTGGGATGATTTGGTATCACACCACATAATTTTTAATCCTACAGCCGGCTAATCTCGGTATGTTCACATGGTGTTCTCATGGGGCAAAGCGAAAGAGTAAAGCTCACCCAGCCTCTTGGTCTAAGTTCGGTCTAAATTTGGAGTAGGCACATCTTAATTTCATGCACATTCTATTAGCCAGTGCAAGTCACAAGGAAGCCCAGATTCAAGGGCATGAGAAAAGAGATTTTTCATTGATGGAAAAGCTGCAAAGCCACATTATAAAGAGCATCTACCACATAAAGATTTCAACAATATCACTCAGGGTCATGAATCATTAAATCCTTACAGTAATGTAGAAAGTTTGGGAGATGATCTCTTTGCATACCACATAATGGTAAAATCGTTTTTACCCATTCTTAATGGAATATGTATACATATCCCCATTGTGACCAAGATCTGGTTATACTGGTATATATACAAAATTTTCTTGTTTTATTTTCATACTCTTAATAGAATCAGTATATATAATATTTTCTTAAAGAAGGGTAATTAGCTTAAGTCTTTTATTACTAATATGGAAAGATACAGTGAATGAAAGTATTTATATGCAACTTTAGCAGGGACTTTGCAAAAATATCTTGAATGAAGCACACATCAAAATCATACAAGAGAACTTGGCATTGTTTGCTAATTATACATCAGAATATTTTAATGGGGGGAGCAGCGGTCTTGAAAAAAAGGTGTAATTGTTCTGTAACTCTTGCCAGAGTAAGCAGTTAGATGTGAATAAAAAATATGTATTCTATTTGTCTTTATATACATTTAAGTATATGTATTTTGGTTATTGATATTTCCTGGGTTTTGTTGTTTTTTTGTTTGTTTGTTTTTTGACATGGAGTCTCACTCTGTCACCCAGGCTGGAATGCAGTGGCAACATCTTGGCTCACTGCAAACTCCGCCTCCCGGGTTCACACCATTCTCCTGCCTCAGCCTCCCGAGTAGCTGGGACTACAGGCGCGCACCACCAAGCCTGGCTAATTTTTTGTATTTTTTTTAGCGGAGACTGGGTTTCACTGTGTTAGCCAGGATGGTCTCCATCTCCTGACCTCGTGATCCACCCTCTTCAGCCTCCCGAAGTGCTGGGATTACAGGTGTGAGCCACCATGCCCAGCCTATTTTTTTATTTTTCACTGATTATCTATTCTTTTCTTGTTTGATTTTTCTGCCTTTTCTCTATGGTGAACCATAATTCTTTTTTCTTCTCACTTTTCTGATCTTGGAATAGGGTTACTCTTTTCTTTCTATCGTATTCCCTTTTTAACTGGGTTGGAAACTTGAGTTTGAAGGAAAGGCTGATTTTTGCCGTATTCTGAAGATATTTAAAGTATCCTAGGGGGTGAGGCCAAGATGGCCCACTAGAAGCAGCAGCCATCAGAGGCTGTCATGGAAAAAAAACATAATAAGCTTGTGAATCCTTCATTGGCAACCATGGTATCCAGGTTCTCTCATCAAAACTGACTAGAAGGTTGGCATAACCCACAGAGAGAAAGAAGAGAAGTGTGGTGCTACTGAGAGAGGAGACCACTCCTCATATTGTCTTATACTTAATTTCTTATTTGCTGAAAAAGGAGAAGTTAAAAGAGTAGGCAGAAGTGAAAAACATAGTCAGACAACCGGGTGCCACATTTCAGGCCTGGTAGTTAAAATTCAACCCCTGACCTCACTGCTGTGCTATCTATAGATTCCAGACATTGTATGAAAAATCATTATGAAACTCCCTGTTCTGTTGTTTCATTATGATGACTGGTGCATGCAGCCCCCAGTCACATACCCCTCACTTGCTCAATTGATCATGACCTCCCCCTCACACAGCCCCTTTAGAGTTGTAAGCCCTTAAAAGGGACAGGAATTACTTATTCAGAGAGCTCAGTTTCTAAGACATGAGTCTGCCGATGCTCCCAGCAGAATAAAGCTCTTTCCTTCCACAATCCGGTGTCTGAGGGAGTTTGTCTATGATTCCTCCTGCTACACTATGGCCTACATGACAGCCACAAGGGGAAGGAGAACCTCTGCTCCAAGCCAAGGGAGGCAGTGTGTGAGCTCGCTACGCAGCCAGGGAAACTGTGCTTTTTCCATTGAACTGGATAATATCCTGAAGTGCAACCCAAAGATCAGAAGATCCCATTCACGATCTCACACCACCGAGGCCTAGCGTCCCAACCCCGGAACTGGCAAATTCTTGCAGCCTCTCAGCTAGAATCTGCTTAAGCCTACTGAACCCCCTGAGGGAGCGGCAGCCAACACAGGCTGCAGCTGCCCTCTGTCTAAGCTGTTTGAGCTCCTTGCGGGAGGGGCAGCAGCCAGCACTGGGGCTAGCAACTGCCTAACACACTAAGCTCCCTGGGCAGAAGGTGGGGGGCACCCATTTCTATAGCTCCAGGCTGTGCTTTTCCCCTACTAGAGCCAGGGAGGCTGGACGGCTTGGTCCTAAGACTTGTCCCCACAGGTGAATACACCAGCTGTGGCAATCTGCAACCAGAGTGCCTCTTCAGATCTAACCCTTTCCTCAGTGGGTGAGGCTTCCCTGCAGGCTCTCCAATAACTCCAGCCAGAGGCTCCGGGACAGAATTCGGATATACCTGGGCCTGAACCCCTAGAGGGGAGGGATGGCCACAATCTACAAAGCAGCAGACTTACCCTCTCCTCCTGGTAGTTCTGAGGAATCCAGGCATCCCAGATGAGTGGGTTTCCCCTCAGTGAAACATACCCTCTCCACCATGGGACAAAATGCTTCATTAATCGGATCCTACTTCTCATGCCACCCAACTGAGTGAGACCCTCCAATAGGGGTTGTCAGACACCCTACACAAGAGAGATCCTACTGGCATCAGGTTGGTGCTCCTTGAGGTCAGACGTCCCAGAAGAAGAAGCAGGCACCCAGTTTTGCTGCTCTCCAGTTTACTTGAGGGATATCTCCAGGCATGGGAGCGAATCAGATGCATAGGGCCTTAAGTGAACCCCCAGCAAACTGCAACAGCCCCACAGAAGAAGGCCCTGACTATTGCAGGAAAAATAAATAAGCAGAAAATGACAACAGCATCATCAACAACATCATCAAAAAGTCCTCCACAAAAACCCCATCCAAGGGTCAGCAGCCTCAAAGATAAACTCATGAAGCCACTAGACAAACTCATGAAGATGAGAAAGAATCAAGGTAAAAGTACTGAAAACCCAAAAGGCCAGAGTGCCTCTTCTCCTGCAAATGATCTCAACGTCTCTCCATCAAGGGCAAAAAACTGAGCGGAGGATCTTATGGACATATTGACAGAAGCAGGCTTCAGAAGATGGGTAACAAAAACTATGATAAGCTAAACATGTTCTAACCCAATGTAAAGAAGCTAAGAACCTTGATAAAAGGTTAGAGGAATTGTTAACTAGAACCTGTTTAGAGAGGAAGATAAATGACCTGATAGAGCTGGAAAACGCAGTACAAGAACTTGGTGAAGAATAAACGAGTATCAACAGCAGAATCAATGAAGTAGAAGAAAGGATGTTGGGGTTTGAAGACCACCTTACTGAGATAAGACATATAAACAAGAATAGAGAAAAATGATTAAAAAGGAACGAATGAAGTCTCTGAGAAATATGGGACTTCATAAAAAGACCAAACCTACGATTGACTGGAGTACCAGAAGGAAACAGGGAGAATGAAAACAAGCTGCAAAAGACACTTCAGGATATTATCCAGAACTTCCCCAACCTAGCAAGACAGGCCAACATGCACATTCAGGAAATAAGAGAACACCATTAAGACACTCCATGAGAAGATCAACCCAAGACACACATTCCTCAGAATCTCCAAGGTTAAAATGAAGGAAAAACTGTAACGGGCAGCCAGAGAGAAAGGCCAGGTCACCTACAAAGGAAGTCCATCAGACTAATAGCAGACCTCTCAGCAGAAACTCTACGAGCCAGAAGAGATTGGGGGACACTATTTAACATTACTAAAGAGAAGAATTTCCAACTTAGAATTTCATATTCAGCCAAACTAAGCTTCATTAGTGAAGGAGAAATACAATTCTTTCCAGACAAGCAAATGCTAAGGGATTTCATTACCACCAGGCCTGTCCGCAAGAGCTCCTAAAAAAAGCACTAAATATGGAAAGCAAAATCTGGTACCAGCCACTGCAAAAGCAATAGAAAGACCAATGACACTATGAAGGAACTGCATCAACCAATGTGCAAAATAACCAAATAGTAGCATGATGACAGGATCAAATTCACACATAACAATACTAACCTTAAATGTAAATGAGTTAAATGTCCCAATTAAAAGACACAGATTGGCAAATTGAATAAGGAGTCAAGACCTATTGGTTGCTGTATTCAGGAGACCCATCTTACCTGAAAAGACACACACAGGCTCAAAATAAAGGGAGGAATGAAAATGTACCAGGCAAATAGAAAGGAAAACAAACAAACAAACAGCAGTACAGCAGTTGCCATCCTAGTCTTTGACAAAACAGACTTTAAACCAGTAAAGATCAAGACAGACAAAGAAGGGCATTATATAACGGTAAAGGGATCAATTCAACAAGAGTTAACTATTCTAAATATATATGCATCCAATATAGGAGCATCCAAATTCATAAAATAGGTTCTTAGAGACCTACAAAGAGACTTAGACTCCCACACAATAATAGTCGGAGACTTTAACACCTACTGTCAGTATTAGACAGAGCAACGAGACAGAAGACTAACAAGGATAAATAGCATTTCATTGTGTGTATATACCACACTTTCTTTATCCATTCATCTTTTTATGAACACAGGTTGACTCTGTATTTTGGCTATTGTAAATAGTGCTGCAACACATGGGGTGCAGCTCTTTCTTTGATACAGTGATTTTCTTTCCTGTAATATTGTAAATACACAGTAGTGGGTTTGCTGGATCATATGGTACTTCCATCTTTAGTTTTATGAGAAGCTCCATGCTTTTTTTCTTAATGACTGTACTAATTTACATTTCCATTAACGACGTATAAGAATTTCCTTTTCTCTTCATCCAGGATAGTGAGATTATATCTCATTGTCATTTTGATTTGCATTTCTTTGAATAATTAGTGACATTGAACATTTTTTCTTATACCTGTTTGTCATTTCTTTTTTTAAGAAATGTATATTCAGCTCCTTTGCTGAATTTTAAATCAGATTTTTTTTTTTAACTGTTGAATTGTTTGTTCCTTGTGTATTATGGATATTAGTCCCTTGTGGAAAGACTAGTTTATAAATATTTTCTCCCATTCTACAGATTGTCTCTTCATTCTGTGGACAGATTTTATTGCTGTATGAAGACTTTTATATTTTAAATAATACCATTTGTCAAATTTTGGTTTTGATGACTGTATTTTTGAGATCTTTACCCAGACCAATGTCCTGAAGCACTTTCCCTACTTTTTAAAAATACTAGTTTTATAGTTTCGCGTCTTACATTTAAGTCTTTAATCTCTTTTGAGCTGATTTTTGCATATGAGGAGAGAACAGGGTCTAGCATCATTCCTCTGCAAATAGACATCCAGTGTTCCCAGAACCATTTATTGAAGAAATCTTCTTTACCCAATGTATGCTCTTAGTTCTTGACAGTCTTGTCAAAAATTAGTTGGCTGTGAGTATGTGGATTTATGTCTGGGTTATCTATCTCATTCCATTGGTCTATGTGTCTACTTTTATCCTAATAGCATGCTATTTGGTTACGATTACATTGCAGTGTATTTTGATGTGTATTTGCAGTGTATTTTGATGTGATGTGTAGTGTATTTTGCAGTGTAATGTGATGCCTCCAGTCTTGTTCTTTTTGTCCAGTGTTCCGTTAGCAATTAAGGGACTTTGTGGTTCCTTACTAATTTTAGAATTTTATTTTTTCTATTTATGTGAAGAATGTCATTGGTATTTTGATAGGTATTGCATTGAATCTACAGATTGCTTTAGATAGTATGGTCATTTTATGAACATAAATTCTTCTAATAGATGATCATGGGATGTCTTCCCAATTTTATTATACTCTTTATTTATTATCTTTATTATATCCTTTATTATGTTCTTTTCTATTTTTTCATCAATGTTTTATAGTTTTTATCATAGAGATTTTTCACTTCCTTGATTACTTTTATTCCTATGGAGTTTTTTGTTGGTATAATAAACAAAATTGCTTTATTTCTCAGGTATTCGTATTGGTATATAGAAATGGTATTGATTTTGGTATATTTATTTTGTAACCAGCAACTTTACTGAATTTATTTATCAGTTCTAAGAGTTTTTTTTTTGTCAAAGTCTTTAAGTTTTCTATATATAAGACTGTATCATGTGCAAAGAGGGACAATTTGACTTTCTCTTTTCTAATTTGAATGCTCTTTATTTCTTTCCCATGCCTATTTTCCTGTCTAGGACTTTTTGTACTGCATTGAATAACTGGGGTAGAGGAACACATCTTTGTTTTGTTCTGGTTGTTGGAGAAAAATCTTTTAGCATTTCTTTATTCAGTTTGATGTTATCCGTGGGTTTGTCATATAACCCTTACTGTGTTGAGGTATGTTCCTTCTATATCTAATTTGTTGAGAGATTTTATCATAAAGGAATGTTGAATGGTGTAATTTTTTTCTTTATCTATAGAGAGAGTTATCATATCTCACAACAACAGAATAAAAGACAAAAACCATATGTGTATGTTGAAGCATCCTTGCATTTCTGGGATAAAATCTGTGTGATCATGGTATGTCACATTTTTGATGTGGTGTTGGATTTAGCTTGCTAATATTTTGTTGAGGATTATTGCGTCTATGTACATTAGGGATATTGGCCCATAGTTTTTGTTGTTGTGTCCTTGTCTGGTTTTGGAATCAGGGTAATGCTGGCCTTGTAGAATGAGTTTAGAAGTATTCCCTTTGAGTCTGTTTCTTGAAAAGGTTTGAGAAAAATTGCTACCAGTTCTTTAAATGTTTGGTAGAATTCAGCAGTGAAGCCATCACGTCCTGGACCAGGTGAACAGTCCTCCAGCTGTTGCTCAGCAAACCTGAGCTTCAATGGTGGCTGTGGCAGGTCCCATGTGGGCTGGTTCTCAGTCTTTAGGCAACAGGCAGGTGCACAACAGCCAGCTGCTATAGCAGATGGAGTCTTTGGTAGCCCTGAGAAGGTGGCTCTTAGGTTTTTATAAGCAGATACTATGGCTCCTTTCGTCTTGATGACAGCTTCCCCTATGTACTGGACAGCGTCTTCTCTGGGGTATAGAGTACAGTATGGGCTGGGATGGTGGGAAGGTAACTGCACTGCTGGGTCCATCTGGTGTTGCAACGCTTCCAGCCCTTTTGGTGTCTGTGGGGAAATGGTGGAGTTCCAGGGATTTGGAGATGCAGATGCTATTGTGCCTCAGGGCTAGAGGTAGTCTGATGTTTGCTCATCTCTCAAAACGGTGCTACAAAGCAGCAGCCTGGGTCTCAAGGGTAAGGAAGGCCTAGCATGAATTTTTCTCTCTGGGACAATGCAGTCACAGGGACTCCAGGCAGTTGAGGGCCTGTGAGGGCAATAGGGCTCTCCTGTATCAGGAATGCGGGTATCCATTGTGGGAATGTGGCAGGCGGCTTTGCTTCCCTCTTTACGCTGCCATATGAAGTTTCCATGCTTCACGGGATCGGGATCTTTGCTATTTCCTTGATTTCCAGTGTTTTTTTCTCAGAAGCTCTACTGGACATGTGGTTATCAATTTGTTGCTTTGGTTCTTCTTTGTGGAGGACATGAATGTTGAATGCCTCTACTCAGCCATCTTGATGATGCCTCCTAAAAAAGATCTCTTTCAAAAATTCTGACAGCTTGCCACTTAGTGTTGCTACTAAGAAACAGAGAGTGTGAGCCTATTATACTTATCTCATCTCAAATGAGGTAATGAAATTTGATTGGATATCATAAATGCAGTAACAGGTGCTCTTTGAGAGATGAGGAAATTGGTTAGAACGCCTCTACATTTGAAGCGGCTTCCCTGTGTGTGTAAAATCCCCGGGGTATGTCTCTGAAAAATGTATGGTGATTTATATAGGCTTAAACGCATAACACATAAATGGATCTTAAAAGCAAAAGACTGAAAAAATGTGTTATTTCGTCTGAATGGTGTGCAGTACTGTGCTGAGTAGTGAACAAAGGGGCTGATCTGTAAGTCTTTTACATTCCTCACATTTAACTAATTGTTTATGAGTATTATATTAGGCAGTAGATACTGCTTATGATGACTCTGAGACATATAATATTATAAAAACGTAGTAAATAGTTTCAATAATTTGCAAACATTTCCTATTAATCTATAATTGCAATTTAGGCTCCCACTAGATCAGTACATTTCCAGAACAGCTATCAATTCTACTTGATGATGCTGGGTCACGGTATCCAAAAGTCAGAGGTCACAGCCACTTTAAAATTTCACCCCAGATCCAGTCAAGCTCCATCCTACTTGGAGAGTCCAGCTTTATCTGGAAATCATACATAAAAAGAACCATCCTAGAAGTCTTGACTTTACTGGAATGTAGGAACAGGGGAACTATTAGCTGTATCTTCCCATGCTTAATTAGCTTCTGGGTACCCCATTTCTATGTTTCCTCTCTGATACTTTAATGTTCCAGACAGTCACTGGGCAATAATTCCTAGTAGGCTATGTTTGTATGCCTTGGGAGCAGGAACCCATTTTCTGTTCTTGCTAATATTCTTCTCGTTCTACTTCATGCACCCAATAAACTGGTTCTGTGCCCTCTTTTGGACCTGAAGGGCCTATTATCCCTTCCTCATTTATGGTGCCTGGGTATATAAATTATTTCAGAACGTGCTTATCCAAATTTCCTATTCTAACCCACCTGTTCTTCAACTTTTCTTTTCATGCTACAAATTTCAAGATCCAATTCAATAGTGATTAGTAGGCTTTACTGAAGCTTTCAGTTGTAACTGTGTGCTTCAACTCAACCTGCTTTACCTTGGCCTACTAACTCAGATATTAATAAAATACTGTTTGATTTATCTACATTCTGCTGTTTCATGTGTGCTTAATATGGGTTAATACATGTGGGGAGACACTGTGAGTTACGTTTTATTCGTCTCTGTATCTATATCTATACATTAAATACAATCAAATCCAGTTAGCAGAATTAAGGAGAGTAGTAGGGAAGTGGCTTGATATTTGAATATGCAGGCAGAGCACACAGAAATAGTTCTTGTGTTTGTATTGAAGCTTTCTCTAATTCTCAAAGTTCTCTTTATAGGACAATGCCATTCCCAAAGTCTGGGAAAATTTTCCACACCTCACCAGTAGTATATTGAGACTATTGAGGGTAGAATTCAGATCTAGGAAAGGAAAATGTTTTCTTCTCTAGCCAGGATACTCAAAGGTCTAGCAAAGTAAAAAGAGGCATAAATGTATATTAAGCAGTAATAAATCTATAATGTACATTTAATTCAAACTAGACATAGCTCCCAGAAACACAGGGAACTAGCTGGCAATTTTGGATTGCTGTTTAAAAACCAATTCCTTAGTCTTTGTTTGTTTTTTGTCTTTGTTTTCCTGTTCATATATTTATTTACGTTTTTAATGTTGAAGAACAAAGCCATGAATCAAAATTCCAGAGTGACAATTCAGACATATAGGCATGTAATTCTTCACCTTAGGATACTCAACCAATGTAACTCTTTCTGCCACAGTGGCCTTGCCTTCTTCCAACTCCTCCTTTCTCTTTGTTTTCCCTTTCCTTTCCTCTCCATTTCATTCTTTTATCCTTCTTCTTTATCTTCTTCCTCCTTCTCTCCCTCTTCCTATTCTCCCTCCCTCTCTTCCCTACATGAATTCTTCCCGTTTTTTCCTCTTGTTCATTCTCTGCTCTTTCCCCATTGTTTTCAATTTTCTTGGATTTTCTTTATATGCTTCTTCCTCTTTTCATCATTTTCTCCTTTCTCTTTTTTCCTATGTGTGCTCCTTCTGCTCTCTGCATTTCTCCAGAAGAATCACTCTGCTCTTGCTGTTCTAACACTTTAGTCTCGTTCAAAATGAATTAGAATGTCTGTCTTTAAAAAAAAATTCAACATATGCATATAAATTATTTAATATTCTCTAGTAGTTTTGATCAGTGAAATTTACCTGAAGCAGACGCTAATGGACTTTAAGGTTTTAATATATGCTTTATTATGCTTTCATATAACATTTTCCTATTATCTGTTACAGATGAAAAATCTCTAGACATTTTTACCAGCTTAATGAAGCAATAGAAATGAATAAGAATCATACCATTAGCTGATAAAATTAAGAAAATATGGAAGAACCATAAACCTTTTTATGGATTATGTTTCTATAAACCTCTAGGTGTAATAAATCTTATTTAACTGTAAAATACATTTACCAAAAAAGTCTTCTTTTTGTTAAAAATAATGAAGCCTAATAATAACTTAGCATAATTGTAAAACTATAATAAAACATTCATATACGATTATTAATCTTTCCTTTTGCGACACAGCATTTCACTGTAAAATATTGAGATAATTTCCAAAAGATCTCAGCCTATATGCACTTTTAAAGGATAAAAGATAGTTAAACAAGTTGCCAGAAAGTCAGTAAGATGATAACATGCTAAACAGCAACCTAGACTCTTTAAAGAATTTCCCATTTAATAATAAATACTCAGAATTGGTTTAAATATTGTCAATGATGAGTGAAATTTTAGATGATTTGTGTAGTTAGAGTCCACCAATGAAACTGTTGCCTCCAAATTAAATTACACATGAATAATACAATTAAACAATTAAATTGAAGCTAAACAATAATTATGATATCTCAACAACTCAAATTTACCACATGAATTATCTACTCCAAATGCTTCAGATAATTATAGATTAAGCACATTGTTTCCTAATAAACAGTTCCTATACAACTAATAACCCAAATTCTACCGGAACATTTGACAATCTTCACTACTTTTCAGTGAGGCTTCTGGGCCCTTCTGTTTTGAGTATGCTATAAAACATGCGTATTTACCAAAACGTAATGAGAAAAGGGTAAGGAGAAAATAAAGGAATGTTTTGCAGGCACACAGCTCCTAAGTGCTTCTCTGTGTCTGGCCACACTGTGTGTGGCAGGAAGTGCTGCTGGCATGAGAATGTATACGTGAGTCTCAATGAAGAAAGACCTACTTGTGAATTCCAGACTTAGCTTTATTCACCATTTGTGCCAAAATAAATTGCTACCTAATTTTATCTAGCAGCTGAGACAAGTGACAAGACATAGATGTTCCATATGTGAATACAGCTATGAAAGCACAACATAATCTTATGAATCACAAGCAGCAATATTTACATATTGCGACAAATGCCAGTGTAGATTAGTTGAAAACATCTCAGTGACTGCTTTTCCAATATCTTCTATTCTCCATTTCTGTCTTTGTGAGTGTGTCTGACTTTCCAATTGGTTTCATCTCTTATTTGTTGTTGTCCCATTTTTTTATCATTTCTATTCTCCCTTATTTTCTTTAAAATCTCTACCTTTAAATTTGAAAGAATATACTAACAAAATAGATTATTGTTTTAACTTGAAAAATAGAAGAGTATAAACATCTAGGAGTCACTCGGTACTTCTAAAGTTTCTATTTATACACATAAACAGCTAGAAGTACAGAATCTGCCAAATATTTAACAAGTCAAATATGAATTTATTTATCTAAGGAAATATTCCCTGTGAGACTTTATTTTCCTTCCCAGTGGATCTGTTGCTTTCAAATAAATAACTAAATAAATTATTTTTTTAAAAAAATATGCAGGTATATGAAATATAATTATTTTTACACAGAAGTATAAAGTGCAATGATGAGGCATTAAGTCCTGTTCTACTTCTTAGATTTAAAAAGTACAATTTGCAGCACACATTTGTTGATTCATTTTTTTAGTGGAGTTAACTTTATATGGCACATTTCTTATGTTATTGGTCTCAGTTTATGATACTACGTAAAATTTTTTCTCATAACTTCTTGAAACACATATTCTAAAAATGTAGGTCTTTAAATAGCTACACCTTGTTATGTTTCTATTAACATTAACTTTATTTGAATTTGTTAGCAATTTACTGTTATAAAAAGTAAACATATTATTAGCATTTTAATAAAAATAAAATACATCTACATGTGAGATCTCAATGAATTTCAATTTGATGGAGTATCAATATTTTCCCATCAAATTTTTAAGGGTGTTTCCTAATACAATCCTCATGCTTTGGTATTCTTTCATCATTTCAAGCATTAATGTTTAACAGAAGAGTACTTACCATATTCCAGGTAATCTGTTAAAGAGTTTACATTCATTTTTCCTAGTTCCCAAAACAATCCTAGACAGAGATCCTACTATTTCCACTTACAGCTGAAAAATCTGAGGCTCTGTGAAATTAAGTAGCCTAATGAAATTCACAGAATCATAACTTGAATCTAACTCTGTTTGGCTCAGAAGTTCTTCCCTCTTTACTTCCCTAATTTTACAACTTTTAAAAGTTGATTTTGACTTAGATACGTTTTATTATTTCTAAATCAATCACTGAGGAGTAAAATGCAATAGCTATAATTGTCTGAGACAGTTGTTTTTAACTCGGGGACAATCTTGCCTCCAAAAGTACATTTGACAAATTTGGTTAGGACAATTTGGTTGTGACAATTAGCTGGGTCTGGGATTCTGGGGAGAAGGCTACTAGTATCTAGTGAATGGAGGTCAAGCATGCTGCTAAACAAACTACAATGCACAGAACATGCCCCTTCCCCCACCAGAATAGCTCATAATGTCAATAGTAACATTGTTGAACAACCATGCTTAAGGGCTTCGATAAATGTGCTGTCATATCACTTCCTAATCAAATACCAACTGACTTCCTCAACATGCCACAGTATATCCACAAAGCAGACTATAAGGAGATAAATTATTAAGAAACAGAAGTCAAAGCGACTGAAAGAGCAAGCTTCAACTATTGATTTTTTTCAAGAGTGTATATTAATCAGCCAGGTATCTTATTTTCTGCCCTGCCTTCTCAGAGATACCTGTAGTATGTTAATACATGTGACCTTTCAGGAATTATACTCCATATTAATTTCATAAAATGTTTATGGTTAGTATGCTATTTTAATTCATAGCATTACTTAGAATACCTGAAATACAAAATAAGCATTTTTCTGAAAAAGTTTTGTAAGTACATGTAAGTAATAGAAAATATAATACAGATATTACGCATTAAGTTTTTAGGCTATACATAGGCATTAAGTTTCCAGGGTGCCTTCAGTATAAAAAGTCATTCAAATGAAACGTAAACATGGAATAGTTTCTTACAGGGGTGAAAAAAATATCAAGATTTCAGGGTTCATTTTCTTCAACATCCAGCCTCCTAGAATTTCATACTTAATGAACATTTTATATCCTGAAAGCAGCAAAGAATTTTCTTTCAGCTCTGTATCAAACTGCCATTTTTCCTTCTACTATTGTTATTTCTACTGCATTGTTGTATTTGATTTGTGATCCCTTTGTTTCCTGTCATCCAAAAGACAAAATCCAGGCAGTAGCAAGTGACTTTCTAGACTTACACTCCAGAGGCCCTTAAATTATACGAGGAACAGAGGTATTGCGACCTTCTCTGGGACCCAAGGACAAGGAAGGGCAGAATCATGATCTTTCTGCTGGTAGTTGCCAACTTACTTTTTCTCTCTTCCTTACCTTTTCTGTCTTAACCAGAGAATTCTTTTCTACTCACAGTTTAATCTCTGATGAACTATTTAATTTTCCAATATTCCTATATATTATACCCCATATTATTGTTTTCATATGCTGCAGTAACAAAGGCTTATATCATGGGTCTAATTAATAAAATATTTTGTCTAGGAAATTAACACTAAAACCTAGGGAGAAAGTACAAAGCAAAACATTCAGATATATAACTTATTACTCATCAGTAATAAATTGGAAGATCTTGGAACATTATCTCTAAAACATAAGCACAATTTGTATATTTAAAAAAACAGCTCCTTCAGCTAGGTGTAGTGGCTCAAAGCCACAGTCCCAGCATTTTCGGGGACCAAGGTGGGAGGACCTCTTGATGTCAGGAGTTTGAGACTAGCGTGGGCAACAAAGTGAGACCCTGTCTCTACGATAAATAAATAAACCCCAGCTCCACCTATAATGAGTGTAAACACTATCAAAAATGAAGTGTGCTGATATTGCTGAATGAGTGCTAAGAATTATACAAATGAAGCTTCAGGACCTGATTTCCTAGTATTTTACATCAACACACATGCCAAATATAGAACTAACAGTATAAGTGATGGTGGTTATTCCAGTAGAAAATAGATGCAATGTTTAACCAACCACATCTATTAGCTGAATCATTTAATGCATGAAGTAGAGTGGTAATTGTAAACTAATGCTATTTCCAAGACATATAATAAAAATGAATTTTAAGAAAAAATCATTTGATTAAAAACATTTCAAACCCTATTTCACTAATGTGATTTTATCTGTTAAATAAGCTTCTGTGTACCATCAGTCTTCAAAGAAATATGTATTAAACTATTATTTTTTACAATGCTGTTTATTCTAACATTTTCAGAAATTTCTCTACAAGTAGTAATGAAACTGCCCACATTAAGTTTATTTTATCCACATTTCAAATTTTATATTTATGCCTGAAATTCTTAACTGTTCTGTTTTTCTCCGCTAGTCACTCAGCTTGAAAAGCTTATATAGATTAGTCTTGCTGAGCTAGTATCTTTTCCACACAAAAGGAAGGAATTATCCAAAAGAATGAACAATGAAAATAGGCCTTTATTAAAATCTTTCAGTATATTGAAGTTGGGATATTTAGATTTAATGAGATGTATGTTATTTAGGTATAAATAGCATACATCACATTATTTGAGAAAATCACTACACTCAATTTCCATGTGCCTTAGTTTTCTAATTGCTAGATTACAAAATATTTACAATATTGTCCCTTTTTCTTTAATTCATGTGAAAAAGGAAAAATATACCTGATATAAAAAAATTTCTTCACTGAATTCAAGCAAATATTTTCTTGTTGATTCAGATTTAGTTTACTAAGCCTGTAACGACTAATTTAATGGCGCCTAAAATTGCAGTTTATTCCAACAACGGTAAATAGTCAAATAATTTTTTTTAACTGGTAAATTAAATTGTAAAATGCCTTTCTTATATACCCTTATTTTGCTTCTCCTTTACTAGTTGCAATCAACAGCATATGCAAATAACAATAACTAACCTGTACAATCCAGGGGCTGCTGCTATGAACATTACAGATGAGGTTATCACTACTTATATGCCTGGGAATAGGCAATAATATAAAAACAACATTTCTTGTTGGAAAAATCATATGAGAAAAACTCATACATTGAAACATGAATCAACTTTAATGAAAAGACTCAGTTGTGATCCATCTAAACCAACATTTACTGGTTGAATATTGTATATCGAACATTAAACTAGTTACTAGAAATACAGAGATACAGATAACACATTTTCAATCTTCTAAGATTTTAAAAATCAGAGAAAGAGAAAAATTGCTAATATTTATTGAGTGTTTACTAAGTAGTTTGTGTCCTTGTAGGCAGAGAGCTTTATTAATAAAAAGAATAGAGTACATTGGTTAAGTGTAAGTCGTTTGCCACAGCTGAAGCAAATGGAATTATTAACTTCATTTGAATAGTCATGAGTCAACGGCACTTAAAAAAGTAGATGCTGATACAAGCACTAATGCATATGCAGATATCACATACACCTAACAGACACATGCCACCATAGGATAGTCATGTTTTCAGTCACTATCTCTACCACCTGTTTATATTAGTGACTTCTTTTAAGTCAAACCAAAAGAACTGAAAGTTGATATCCAGGATCATCAACCTAGCCTTCAATGTTTTGTGGTATTGATTAGATTTAGAAATTAGATTTAGAAATAAAACATGTAAACAACTAAACATATATTAATGCATGTTCTAAATAATACTTTGTATATTAACGAGTGTTCAAATTCTAAATTGAGCCTGAGTCTTACACGTATGCAAAATGAAGGGCTAATCAGTCACTGCCACCCACCAAGTAGTTCATTTTGTTTTTTTGTTTTGTTTTGTTTTGTTTTATAATTTATGTTCTACGGTAAGTAGGGAGGAGGGAAGTAGTTCATTTTGAGCTTTCCTCTTGGGTATACAATTCTGCTTTAATGTTCTATGTTAATTTATGTAATCATGCCTTTGTTCAACGTTCCACCAAGTCTTCATTGCATCCTTTCTCTGAATATGCTTCAGTATTCAGTTTGACAACTGAAAGAGAAATTTTTGAAAGAAATTTATTTTAACAAATTTCTTAACAAAACTCTGATTCAGAATACAAACGGAATCAGTCAATGAGGGAAGGATATTATCTGAAAGGAGCAAAGACACAGCTTGTAGGAATAGTTAGAAATGGCAGTGACCAGAAAGAAAGAGCAACAGTGTGGTCTTTGCGGAAAAGCACAGAGATAAAATAAAAAGAGAATGAAGGAATGAGAGCTCTGGACCAAAGAAAAACTCCCCCACTTCAGTTCTAAGCAGACACACCACAGCTGGCCCTTATTAATGAGAAAATGCTGCTATAAAGTCAGTATATTTGCTTTAGAAAGGCCTAAGTTGCTTTAGACGTTAAGCCACTGCACTCCAGCCTGGGTGACAGAGCGAGACTCCGTCTCAAAAAAAAAAAAAAAAAAAAAAGGAATTACACCCACTTAAAGTTCAGAGATGATACTTTTGTATCATACCATATGTGTGAGAACTAAATTGTTTGAAAATTGTAACATGGCGTAAATGAAAGTTTTATTGACCTAAAACCTCAGGGGAAAAACGTTATCTTCTTTTACTTCAATTTTGCTGAGAGAATTTGTATAAACTTTTTATTCTGAAAGAGATGCACAGGAAGTTCCAACGGTAATATAGCCCATGTACACTCCCTCAGTTGTTCCCACTGGTTGCATCTTATATAACTAAAGTACAATAGCAAAACCAAAAAATCAAGTCTGATAATAGGGCTGTGTAATTTAATCACATGTGTAGACTCATGTAACCTCCACTGCAATCAAAGTACAGAATTACTCCATTACCAGAAAGATTTATCTTACACTGACCTTTGCATAATTTTCTGTGGCTGCTATAACAAATTGACATAAATTTGGTGGCTTAAACCAGTAGACATTTATTTTCTTTCAATTCTGGAGGCTAAAATTCCAAAGGTGTCTGCAAGGCTGCACTTCTGTGGAAGCTATAGGGAAAAATCAGTCCTTCCTTGCTTCTTTCTGCATCTATCAGATATCAGCATACCTTGTCTTGTGGCCATATCTCTCTCTGCTTCATTTTCCCATCTCCTTCTACTCGGCGTGTCTTCCCTCTGTGTGTATATCTTATGATATTTGTGGCTGCCTTTAGGGTCCACCCACAGAATAAATTCTTCATCTCAAGATCCTTAACTAATTCTATCCTTTGTCATAAAAGATAATATACACAGGTTTCAGGATAAGGATGTGGACATACATTTCTGCAGGTCACCATTCAACTCACCAGTCCCTTTATAGCTATATATATCCTCATCTGTCCCGCTTCTAATCTCTAGGATAGCTAAGCCCTGACAAAAACTAACTACGTAACATCTCTAAAATAGCATCATTTTATTATGTTAAGTAATGGATTTGCACAGTACCTTATCTTTTGATATTCAGTGCTTTCATTTAGTATAATGTCCTTGAGCTCTTTTCAAGTTGTGTGCATCAATATTTGTTTCTTTTTACTGATGAGTAACATTCAATGCTATGATGTGCCAGTTTGTGCAACCATCAACCTACTTTAGAGGGTTTCCAGGTTTGGGTTTCTATAAATAAAGCTGTTATGAGCAATTATGTAAAGGTATTCGTGTGAACATGTATTTTCATTTCTCTAGGATAAATATCCAGGAGTGTGATTTCTGAGTCACATACTAAGTGTATATTTAGTATTTACAAAATCATCCAACTATTTTTCAGAGTGGCTGTAACATCTCACATTCCCACCAAGAATATATGAGTGATCCAGTTTCTGTATGTCCTTGCCAGTATTTGATACTGCCAAAACTTTACATTTTACCTGTTCTAAATAGATGTATAGTGGTAGATCTTCATTTCCCTAGTGGCTAGTGATGATGGACATCTTTCATATGCTTATCTACTATTGGTATATCTTGGATGAGATGTCTCAATGTCGTTTGTTGATTTTTTAATTGAAGTATTTTATTTGTTTTGTTTTGCTTTTTATTTTTCCTAAATTTTGAGAGTGTATTAGATATGTTGTTTGAAAATCTTGTCTCCTAGTTGCTAGCTTTCTTTTTCATTCTCTTATAGCATTTTTTTTTTCTTACAAAGCGAAGGCTTTTAATTTTAGTAAAGTCCAGTATATTATTATTATTTTATGAATCATGCTTTTGGTATCATGTCAAGGAACTCTTCACAAAGCCCTAGGTTCTAAAGATTTCTTCCTATACTTTCTTTTAAGTTCTTATGGTATAATTATTATATTTAAATTGATGACCCATTTTGAGTTATTTTTTGTATAAAGTATGAGGTTTAGGTTGAAGTTCCTTTTTTTGCCTATCAATATCCAATAATTGTTCCAGTACTATTTGTTGAAGTTATCTTTTCTCTATTGAATTGCTTTTGCAATTTTGTTTTAAAAAATTGACAGGTTGTACCCACATGCAGCTAGATATGTGTTCTCTATTCTGTTCTGTTGATCTATATATATCCATCCTTCTGCCAACACTATGTAGTGCTAATGACTAGTTATATAAATAAGTTTAAAATTGGGTACAATGATTTCTTTCACTTTACCCTTCTTTTTCAGAATTTTCCTAATTCTAATCCCATATAAATTTTAGAATAATCTTTCCTATATCAATAACAAGTATTGCTGGAATAGAAATTTGGCAAGAATTGACATCTTTACTGTATTCAATTTTCCTTACCCCCAATTTCCCTTTTCATTTTCCTTACCCCGAATTTTTAGCCTTGAGCAATTTCAAAGTTCATACTCCACTCAACCCCAAGATGTACAGAATCACTGATCTCCTTTCTGTAACTAAAATTTTAATTATTTTTTTTCTAGAATTTCTGATAAATTGAATCATACAATATGTATTTTTGTGCTTCAATTGTTTGGGTAAGCACAATATTTATAAAATTAATCTTTCATATTTCTGAGTAGGATACCTTTGTGTGTATAAACCACAGTCTATTTATCTACTCACCTGTTGATGGCCATTTGGGATGCTTCCAGTAATTTGGGCCATCATAAGCAAAGGTGAGTAGACATGTGTTTTTATTTTACTTGAATAAATATGTAAGAATTGAGTTGATGCATTGTATGATAAATGTGTGCCTAATTTTATAAAGCATTGCCAAAATGTTTTCCAAAGTGGTTATATCAATTTACATCAACAGCAGCAATGTATATGAGTTCCAAAAAATAAAAATCTTCTTACTCTAAAAGAAGTTATCTTCTGCTCTGCTCTGCTTAGGAATTTCTTCCTAACTGTATTATTCCTATCATTGTTAAACCCTTTATATTGGTTATTAGGTTATTTCTTAATCCTTTTTTTAATATCTGGATACCACCAGTCTCACAACCATTAGTCAATGGAAATTAACATTAGTCAATGGGAACACTGCCTTCTCAAAAGCTGGTCAACAAAATGAATTTCTGTCCTTGCTCTCCATGTCATTTCTATAGGATATAACTCTTTTTTCTTGATAGCATCTTCTCCAATGTCTTTCATTACAAAACTTATGAATCAACAATTGATTAGATGGCATAATATGAGGGATGAACATAACTTTTTTTTCCAATAATTACTTGCATTGAGCTTAGAGAATCATTTTGAATCTTAAACTCTTTTACATTTAAGTGGTTCCATAATAGAATACAGATAATTTTGAGGGACATTACTAAGATGAATTAGAATAAAATTTAAAGATACAGATTTGATTCAATATAATTGTATTAGGATGTGGTCCTTCTTAGCTTGTGCTGGTATAATAAAATAGTATAGACTGGGTAGCTTAAGCAAGAGATAACACTTCTTGATATTATAAATGAACAGTTCTTAACTTTCTAAGTTCTGGAGTCTGTGAGGTTCAAGATCAAGTTGCCAGCTGGAGGATCCCACTCTCAAGACTCCATAAAAATCTCATTACCTACCAAAGACTCCACCTTCACATATCATTGCTTAGGGAGCTGTGGCTGAGCATATGAATTTTGAGGAGACACAAGAATTCAGTCTATAACAGGATATATCTTAATATTAACTCCCTCTCCTCTTTCTGCTTTTGACAGACACATATTTCCAGAACTTGTCACAAATCAAGATATTTTTTCAAAATGAGCCACTTGAAATATTATTTAAGCAAGGAAAATATATGTAAAGCCTTTTAACATACAACATTTAACATTCAAGTGTTATTCCAGTTTGACCAGTTATCATGTGGGTCAAGAGAGCTAGATGACAAAAAGTCAGGAATATTTTCCTTTGGCATCATGAGACACTTGTTCTCCAGCAGAAAAGTGAAGTTCCTTTTAATTTCAACCAGGAAAACCCCAAAACGGAATTTCTAGAACCTGGCCAGAGGGTCAAGGTGAAGAGAAATCTTGATAATTTGGGAGAGCCAAGGCATTAAAGAGACACAGGGGCTCAGGAGGGAATAATGAAGCAGCATTCCTCTAGGAAAATGCTCCCCTATCCAAAATAAAGATTAAAGGAAGTACAAGTAAGATACAAGTGAGACAAGCTAAACAAAGTAAAAGTGCCTCTCCTAAACCCTCTCAAAAGATATGTTTTGCACGAACTGCAGTTCTCAACCAAAGTCTGAAGTAAGGAATTGCATTTCTATCCTTATTGATTGTCTCTTGTGTGTTGGTTTGGCTAACAGTAACATTTTTATTTTTTGATGTAAGACTATATTAAGAACTCAGTCTCTAGATATGAACATAGTTAAGTGCTTTCAGGAGAAGCATGATTTCAACTTTTACAGCTGTTGGTGAGATTGTGAATTATTTGACAGTAGATGTATTTGTTTTCAAGCAATGGGAATTGACATGCACTAGTAGAATGAAAAACTTACATATTTGGAAACTGCCTCCAACAAAGAGAAATAATTCTGAACAGGGAAAGTATAACACAGATAAATATTAATAATAATAGCAGAATAACCATAAAGGTATAAGAAAAACACAAAAGATTAGGCTAGAGTTGAGGAGGCATAACCAAAGAATGAACCACACAGGTGGAGAGGAGCCCTCCTACAAGACTGGAAATCAGACCTCATTGGAAAATGCATGCTATGGACAACTTGATGGTGGAGATGTTCACTGGGATGCCCATGCCAGAGCTGGTCCACAGACACTAGGTAAGGAGGAAACACTTCTGGAATGTCAGTGGGCAAGGTTAGTGAGCCAGCATGCAGAGAAAGTTGGCACATTGGGAGCATACAGGGCAGTAGTGCCCAGCCTGGGATGTGCAGTCTTCACATCAGGAGGGCCACAAGAAGCAACCTGCAGGCTGGAGGCAGGCAGAAGCTAAGGGGAGACACACAAAAAGGATCATTGTGTCAGACACACAAAAAGAATCATTGTGTCAGAAGCTCACTCACTGGAAGCATCGCACTAAGCCTGGATTAGTGTCCACTTCAAAATAATTGCAGTAACGTGATCAATGGGGTGTGACCAGATGTCCAAGCTTAGAGAGGGTGTGTACTCTGGTTTCACAGCTGAAGCAGAATGCCTCTGGTTTTGGCATACCAATGTGAAGAAGAAGAAGAAGGAGAAGGAAGAGGAGGAGGAGGAGGAGGAGGAGGAGAAGAAAAAAAAAAACAAACAAAAAACAGACATACAGCAACAAAGAGAAAACCCCTTTTCCTAGAAAGCCCTCTGGCAACCTCAACTGACACCATGCTTACTGCAAAGAAAACGTACCTAAAAGGTCCCAACCAATAATTACAAAGCAAATGATGAAAGTGTGAACTTGGAGCTGAAAGGCAATAAATTGACAGCTGGCACAAAATTTAAATGCAGTTCACCTTTGACTAGGCATGTGGTCTTTTGGCTCTGTAAGGGGTACTTACAAAGAAAATGAAAATATATAAAAAGTGATTCACACAGAGTAGTGTGCATGTCTCTCTTTAACTACTTTTAATCAGATATTGGCCTGCATATTAATCAATTGCAGTATTCTAATATAAAATTAGACAAAATATCATCTTTAAGATATTAAAGTAAACTATAGATGACTATAACTCATGAAAATTAGATGCAGAGTTCTAAAAAATAGCAAATCAAACCAATGATATAGAGAAAACACCATAAATAATAATCAAGTAAGCTGTATCCCAGGAAGATTAATGTAACCCTAGAAAAAATGACCACTATAATTCACCATATTAACAGACTGAAAACAAAAACAATATAATTTTTTTAATAAACATATAAAAATATTTGACAAAATCCACCATTGTCTTCTTATAAAAACTCTCAGCAAACTAAAATTGAAGGAAACTTCCTGACCTTGGTAAAGGGCATTTACAAAAAAAAAATAATAATCTCCATCTCACACCATACTTAATGGTAAGAGACTGAATTCTACTAAGACTGGGCACAAGAGAGCATATCTGCTCTTACCACTTTCATTCAAACTTGGACTAGAGTTTCTAGCCAGTGCAATCATGCACCAAAATAAATAAATAAAATGCGATGTGGAAAGGAAGTAAAATAGTCTTTATTGTCAGAGAACATGATTTTCTGTATGTAAAATTTTATAAAATCTCCCAAAAAAGCTACTAGAATTAAAAAGTGAATTTGGCAAGGTGGTAGGACACAAGAACAATATAAAAATATCAAATGTATTTCTATATATGAGAAACAATTAGAAATTGAAATGTAACAAAATTCAATTAATCACAAAAATATGATGTTTCCTTAAAATATGTGCATATGAATATTCATAGGTGCTTCATTTGTAATTGCAGTAACTGGAAACAACGCAAATATCTATTAACAAGCTAATGAGTAAACAAACAGCAGTATATCCAAATAACTGAATACTACTCAGCAATAAAGAAAAGAATGACTATGACATTACCAAATCTTAAAATAATTATCCTGAGCTTAAAAGGTAGATAGGGTATATACTCTATGACTCATAAATATTATAGAAAATAGGAACTAATATTTAGTACCAGAAAACAGATAAGTGGCTGCTTGGGAAGGTGAGGAAGTAGTTGAAGACTGATATTATACAGAGCCACAAGGAAACTTTTAGGGAATGGATATGTTCGTTATCTTGATTGAGGCCACAGTTTTACAGACCTAGAAATGCATCAAAATCATCAAATTATGTATACCTTAAACATATGTGGCTTAATATATGTCAAACTTATAAAACTTAAAAACAAAGAAGAATATCTTTACAGTTCTCAGAAACACTCTTATTCCCTCTCACTCTTCAAGTCAATCATTTATACTTACTTGAGAATCTTTTCCCAAATTTCCTGGGTGAAGTTAAATCCTTCTATGTCATGCTTTACTACTGTTTGTATCTACCTGGAGCATCGCAGCAGTCTGTAACCTGGTCTCTCCAGTGCCTCTTGCTCTCCCTACAATATATTTCCATAGAGCACCCAGGGTGATAAAATCAGATTACATCACTCTTCTGTTTCAAAACTGTCAATGATTTTCTTAGCTAATGATTTAGAATACAATTAAATTCCTTAACATAGTCTACAATAATGCACATGATGTCTATCTTTCTGAGCTGATTTCTTATATTTTTGCAGTGTTTATTTAGTATACAACTCTCATTTGGTTCTTCAAATGCTCCAAGTTTATAAAGCTTATATTGTCTTTAATGAATAGTTCTTAAGAGCACTGCAAATGAATAAATTACTCTGAATAAAAATTATTTAATTACGAGACAGGCACTATTCACAATAGCAAAGACTTGGAATCAACCCAAATGTCCATCAGTGACAAACTGGATTAAGAAAATGTGGCACATATACACCATGGAATACTATGCAGCCATCAAAAAGGATGAGTTTGCATCCTTTGTAGGGACATGGATGCAGCTGGAAACCATCATTCTTAGCAATCTATCACAAGAACAGAAAACCAAACACCGCATGTTCTCACTCATAGGTGGGAACTGAACAATGAGATCACTTGGACTCAGGAAGGGGAACATCACACACCGGGGCCTATCATGGGGAGGGGGGAGGGGGGAGGGATTGCATTGGGAGTTATACCTGATGTAAACGATGAGTTGATGGGTGCAGCACACCAACATGGCACAAGTATACATATGTAACAAACCTGCACGTTATGCACATGTACCCTACAACTCAAAGTATAATAATTAAAAAAAAAAAAAAAAAAAAAAAAGATTTCAAAAAAAAAAAAAAAAAAAAAAAAAAAAAGAAAATGTGGCACATATACACCATGGAATACTATGCAGCCATAAAAAAGGATGAGTTTGTGTCCTTTGTAGGGACATGGATGCAGCTGGAAACCATCATTCTTAGCAAACTATCACAAGAACAGAAAACCAAACACCGCATGTTCTCACTCATAGGTGGGAACTGAACAATGAGATCACTTGGACTCAGGAAGGGGAACATCACACACCGGGGCCTATCATGGGGAGGGGGGAGGGGGGAGGGATTGCATTGGGAGTTATACCTGATGTAAATGACAAGTTGATGGGTGCAGCACACCAAGATGGCACAAGTATACATATGTAACAAACCTGCACGTTATGCACATGTACCCTACAACTTAAAGTATAATAATAATAAATAAATTTTTTAAAAAATTATTTAATTGTATGGTGATTATTTGTGTAACTTTCTGTCTTGCAGATTCAAAGTGCCTAAAAATACTCCTTTTGTCTTTGTAGCTATGACCTTAGCAGTATGTCTACTAGAGATACTATTGATGAATGCTTGAAGAATTATACTATGATTAACGTTGATTCTGTCACTTGTTATCATTAAAACTCTTCAGCATCTTGAGAATTACCTTATTGCTGGAATGATAATACAAATGTCCAAATATGAACCAATGCTCTCATTGTTGTTTCTCGATATTCTTATAATTCAGTTTCACAATTTCCTCAAACACAGGTCTTTCCTTCTTAATTGATAATTTTATTGCCTAATAGTCATCATAGGTTCCTCTTCAACATAATGCTGTATCTCTGAGATCTTCATTTTTATGGTTTTAGAGATACATTTTAAAAATATGTTTTAGAATTGTGTATTTTATTTCTTCTGCATGTAGTAACATTTACATCTAGAAATATGGACCAGCATAAGTATTTCATTTTCCATTAATGTATCTGTAAAAGTGAAATAAAATTATTTAAAATTTTTGGCTAACAAAAAACCCAATTCTTCCTCTCCAGATTTCAGCATACTTTTCTGACTTCATTATATTTTTCTTCACTTTCGCTCTTGCCAGCAAGAGGTATGTGATTTTTAATGCCACTTTTAGTTTGCATTGGGGATAATTTTTCTGTGATATGATAGGCATGTAATTCTACTATTGGAAAAGCTGTTATTTTTTTTTCTTTTCCAATGTTGTTCTCTTGCCATCAAAATCCAGGGGTGGAGAATGTAGCAAATTTCTAAACTGAACTCACATCAAGTGTGGTTCCTGTTATTTTGGGAGCTTAATACAATTTCCAACTCTTATCTCAGACCCGGATCAGCTTGATAACTATATTTTCCTCCTGACTTTCCTCCTCTGATCTGTAATTATTGTCTGCCACGCTCACTGGTGTGCAATTGTAACTTCTCAGATGTTTTCTCTCTGACTTCTTTGCATACTGAAGCTGATGTTTACCAGTCTACTTTCCTTGATAAGTCACAATTCTACTTAATTTTATTTAGCTCTTGCAAATTTGTTATAAAATAACAAATCATACCCAAAATACAAATAATAATTTAATTTATATAATTATCAGCAAGATCTCAAGCTTAGTATTTCCCACATTTTGGTCTACTTTTAAAAAAATGTTTTAAATTGACTTTCAAACACAATGATAATTGCCTTTAAATATTTCACTATTTTTCAAAATATAAAACATTTAATTGAAATGTCGCTATATAAACATAATTTTATTACCACACAACGGAAAATTAAGAATAGTTCTTATCATAATCTAATAACAGTTCCTTACTTAAATTTCTCCAAATTTTTCCAATGAATCACTTACAAATGATTTGACTTTGGTTACACTTTTTAAAAATAATTAATATAAAATAGACCCACATGTTTCATGGCATTGATTTGTTGAAAATCAGGTCATTTTTTCCCACAGAATTTTCCAGCTTTATGATTTTGATGACTGCTTTCTCGTAGTGCCGTTGCATTTGTTCCTGTATCCTACATTTCTCGTCAATTGAAATTAGATCTAAAGATGTGATTAGTTTCAGATTAGACAATTTTGGCAAGAATAGTTAATAGCAATTCTATATAGTTGTTTTGTATCATTGCAGTCAGGTGAAATGTGGCTGTTCTACATTGTTTATACTGATGAGTGGGTTCAAATTACAGCTGTTTTACTTATTTTTATTTTTGTAACTTTATTTTTTATACATTTTCAAGCTTCAGACAAGTTGTGAGAATAAAACAAGTAACACACATACATACTCTTTACCCAGAATCATCAACTGATTACATTCTGCCTTTTTTGTCTTATCTTTCTCTTTCTTTACACATACATACATACACACACACATATGCGCACACTTAGATATTTAAAACTTTGATCTGAGTAATTTGAAGGTAAGTTGGCTCTAAGTGTTTTATTCCTAAGTACATTACTGTGTACTTATTAACCAAGACATTCTCTTTCATATTCTACAGTAATTACAATCAGTCAATCTAACTTTAAAGTAATATTATTAGTATTTATTCCAGAAACTAATTTCAATTTTTGTCAATTATCTCTATATCCTTTGCCTGTATATATTTTCTAGTCCAGAATCCAGTTAAGTATTATGCATTGTAAATGGTCGTGAAGCTTTTTATTCTCTTTTAGTCTAGAATGGTTTTTATGCTTTCCTTTATGCTTTATGATGTTGGTATCTTTAAAAATCCTAGGCAATTAATTTTCAGGATATCCAGTAAGTTGGGTTTGTCTAATGTTTTCTAATAAATGTATAAATTCAGAAAGTCAGATTCACTCTTAAAAATGCAGATTGGTTTAACAATCTACTAAAACCCAGATTAGAAAATGCTTAGCACACTTCAT
Organism: Macaca fascicularis; assembly: GCF_037993035.2. NCBI lineage: Eukaryota > Metazoa > Chordata > Mammalia > Primates > Cercopithecidae > Macaca > Macaca fascicularis. The sequence continues at coordinate 89,771,735 of NC_088388.1, read as the reverse complement.
TTCTTCTTTTCGACTCCATGAAAGATAATGCTAACAAGCAAAGGCTCTCTTTTCTACACAACTCAATTTGAATTCAGAATACTTCCTAAAACAGCGCTTCCTAAAGCCAAAATAACTCAAAAAGAAATACCTATTTGACACTTTTTTTTCTCAGACTTTTTCTGCTACTCAACATATATGGTTACTTTTCTCTATTTTGCCTATTTCACCGTATTCTACAGCCACTGAATGCAAGATGTCCCATAAGAAAGTAGTAGTGCAATAAGCATTGCTTAAATGGCATAATAGGGAAACAGTATGATTTGGGATGTAAACAAGCACTAGAACTTAATTTTACTGGGAGATTCTATCCCAGTTAGGGCATTGTCATTGTAGGGAAATGACTTATTTGTTTTTAATCTCAATGTTTTCATCTGTGAAATAAATGGTATTGCTTATCTTTTAAGGTTAATGTGAAGAACAGCGATATTGAACATATACCTTAAGTATTGTAGGGATTGGGCAATTTATAATTACTATTGTTAGTTTTATTATGTGCTAGACTAAGCTCTAGAAGTTATTTTGAATTCTATCTTAATATTTTCTACTAACTGGGATTGAGAGATAATGCTAATGAAGTCATATCAAAAAGCACATGGAAAACAATCATGCACAATTAGCTACGGAGATTGTGTAAACAATCAGAAAAATGCGGAAAATATCCTGGGAGCCCTTAAACTTTGATGCTGTCTAGATCTTCATTGCAGTAGCTTAAAAGTTTATATTGATAGAAAGAATAATGTTAAGCAATGTGGTATGATTAAAATAATACATAAATTGAAGTTAAACTTGTATTTGAATCTTATTTTGGTTACTTATTGGCTTTTAACTATACACAAAAATTGTCTTTTACCCTTAATTTTATCATTTATAAAATACAATTATTGCTAAAATTAAGTGATATTTTATATTTTTGCAAAGGATCTTACATATAGTGATCCTTCACTAATACATAAGTATTATTTATGGTTACTGAAAAGATTAAATTTATAAAATTTCTTAGGGCATATATTTAGCATTTTTATGAAAATGTCTAGGATCACATGTCTTTTAATACTTATACCATTTATATATCACATAATCCAAACCTCAATTTGTAAGCAAAGCAAGAAATAATCATACCAAAATTTTAATAGCTTTCATATCTTTATAGATATATCTGACAAAGTGAACTTGAAAACTTAGTTTGTACCTTGGCATTTCTACCTCTCTGAATGAATCTTGAAATACTAAATTAATATTTAAAATGTATCCTATTGTTCTGCTTCCTGTGAGATAACATTTATTCTAGGATTTTTCAGTGTAATTTAATAGGCAAAACACAACAAGAGGCAAAACATATACTACATATGAAAACGGAGATAGAAATTTATTAGCCATACTCAATTTGATGACAACAGATTATCTAATTACCTGAAGACAATTAGAAGATTCTTTCAAATTGTGTGTGCTAATCACATTGTATCTTCTGTTTTCCTGTGACCTATCTTCCCAAGTAGAAGCTTATGGATGTCCTCAAAACAGGTAGAGCCATATCAGTCCTTTCCTCAAGACCAACATGCTTTGACTATTCATTGTCTTTCCAGCTACTAACTGGCTATCTATCCGAAATTCATTCACTCTCCCCACAGGTCTTTGCTAAGCAATCACACTGCAGTGTTCAATGCTGTTTCTAACTTTCCAAGAGCAATAGTCCTACTTTTCTTTTTATTTTCAGCATCTTACTCTTTTTTTAAACCTCTACCACCTGAATTTTCTTGAATACACCAATCATGTTGATTTCCTAACACTGAACTAAACACAGAAAAAAATAAATAAACAAACTCAATCAGTGATAAAACTGTTGCTAATATTAGGAGCTTAATGTTCCATTTCGTAGTACACTCTTGCTTTGTACCAGGATTAATAAACTTTACTGATCCCAATATCAATGACGAAATGTTGTGTCTACTAAGGACCCTTCACTTCACAGAACTCTTTCAAAGACTATTTCATTTTATCTTCAAAGACAGTTCACTGTTGTGCTCAAGGCGTAAATTATTGTATACATCTTAAAGATAAATAATCTCAACCTAGGAAATTTCAATGAATCCAAAGTATCAGAGCTAGTAAATTGATCAGGCCACAAACTGGTTTTTTGAACTCCATACACTGTGCTATTTCCACTATATAATTTTAGTTGATCACTTTATGGTTGCTTTCGGGTTTCCTGAAGTCCCTAAAAAGAATCTGATGTCTATGAAGCATAAGAGAAAGTTAGACTCAGACATGCCATTTGTGTGGATACAATGAAGAATTTGGGATCTTTACTCCTAATTCTTCTATCCTTAGCAGTAGTGGATACTTATCTGTATTGCGGCTTCTTTCACACATCAATTTTCTTTATGCATGACTCTTTGAACTAAATTCCTTGGATCCCTTATCCTCAGCTTGAGATAATTTGGAAGGTAGAAAGGAACTAATGACAGAAATCTCTCAGGTTAAACAGAAATCAACTCTAATTTTTTAAAGCAAGAAGAAAATAAATTATCTTACCTACTTTCACTAACCACCTAAATTACCATGTCAGGTCCCATGGCTTTAAATACCTTCTCTATGATGAAGCATATTTCTAGCCCCACCACCCAACAACTCCAGACTTGTATGCCCAGCTGCCTACATGACATTGCTAACTGTATGTTTAAATAACATCTCAAAATTAACATGCCTCAAAACCAAACTCTTGGAATATATTCACCTCTAAAAATATCCTCCTCTCCTAACCACATTTTTCCACATCTCAGTAAACACCAACTCCATGTTTCCACCTACTCAGATAAAAGTCTTGGATTGATCCTTAACTCCAATCTCACACCTCATATACAATTTACCAACAGGCTCTGTATGTCCTGTCATTTAAAAAAAAAAAAAAAAAATCTGTTACAGAATCTGTTTCTCCACCACACCAAGGGCACCCAGGTGCAAGCCATCATCATTTCACACTTTAAATGTTGAAATAATCTTCTAAAATGTCTCTTGCTTCTACCCTTGTCCCCATGTCTAGTCCATTGGCAATGCAAAAACCAAACTGATCCTTTTATAATAAAAGATGTCACTTCTATCTTCAGCACCCCCCAGTAGCTTCTCCTTTCATTTAGAGTAAAAGCCAAAGTTTTATAAATGGCTGACAAATTTCTCATAAATCTGCTCCCATCCTAACCCTGTTACCTTACCTCCTACAACTTTTATCCTGACTGATTCTGTTATGTTTATCAAATATACCAAGCACATTCCTGTCTCAGGACACTTGAACTTGCTGTAACTTTTGCCTGGACTACCTATTTCCCAGATATGGTTAAGACTCACATCCTCACCTCCATCAAATCTGTGTTCAAATGCCACCTTATCTGTGAAGGCTCCCTTAATTGCCCTATTTAAGATGGCTAATCCTTCTTCCCCAACTCTCCTTATTCTTATTATGTAGCTATTTATCTCACAGCACTTTTCACTACCTGATAAACAATATATTTTACTTATTTGTTGGTCAATGGTTTACACCAGCAGAGCTGAAGCTCCTTGAAGGAATATTTGTTATTCAATGTATTCCTAGAACCTAGAATAGTATCTAGTCCATAGTAAGCACTCAGTACATTTCAACTTAATTTAATATAATTTTTTTGTTATGAATTTACCTTATGATAAAACAGATCAGTGATAATAGGTAACTTATTCAAGGGGATACAGTATAATGACCGACAGTGACAAGACTGATAGGGAAGAATGAAAACCCTAGTTCACAAGGACTGCTAGCTGACTAGGCTTAGGTGTCCCCAGCAAACATAAACTGCTCAGACTTGATTCAATCCTGAAGGTCAGTGGTTACATGTCTACTCTCATCACTTCTATTGAGTTTTTTATGAGCTGTGCTAAATTAACATTGAGTGGTACAATGGCAATAAAAATGTTATTTGAGTTTAGAAGAAGAGAGTTGCATATTAAAGCATATAATAATTACAATGTTTCAAATCAGACAATGCTTACTCAAAGCTGACCACTAATCAGAGAGTTTATTAGTTTAACATTATTTAACCTTGATGACATACTAGTAGAAGAGAATGATACATTTGGTTTAATGACTTGGAAGAATATATAAGAAAAAAAAAAACCTCGAAGCAGGAGAGTGACTACAAATGCTTTCTTCTGAAAAATAGGAAAATTTAAATTTCAAAAATAATTTGGTTGCTACGAGGAAAAAAGTATTATAATGACCTGTATGGTAAAATACTCAGACAATATAGGCATTTCAAGTAAGAAATAGTGTTCCCTTTCTGCCAGAACTTAGTAGGCAAAGCCACAGCGACAGCCACAGAACTCATAGCTAAACAGAAAAATATGCAAATCATTTGTACATTATAGTTAACTTGTCAGTTACCTTTGGTGTAAAATATTAACTTAGGAGAATAAAAAAGGAAGTAGCTATAAATAAATACAAAGTGTTTGAAAATAGTTTATCCAGTAAAAACTTATTAAATCCTAGGACTTGGCAGATATAAAGCTAAAAGATAATTCAAGCTATTGGGTTAAGATTGATACATAAGCTTACATACTTTTCTCTTTTTTTAATCTTTAAATTGACAGTGATGAATTTTTAAGGCAGTAAATCTATAAAAGAAAATAAATGAGAGTGGGACCATCAGGAAATAAGACATTTTACTACATGTTTTAAAATTGAGGCGAAAGGCAGAATGTTGTCAGGTGAAATAGCAACTCCACCCAAATTTGCCCAATATGTACTAATTGAAGAAAGAAGGATCTCAAAACTCTGGACTTGGAATCTACTTGTGTGATGAAAGATAAAAGGGAGATGGGCTAAAACAGGATAATTCAGTATCAACATAACAATAAATCAGAGGTTAAAGAATAGAACTTAATTAATATTATGTCATTTGGAAAGTTGAATAAAGAGTGTAATATAATCTTTATTAGGTCATTTTAAGTAGAAAAGGCATTTGTAGGAAGAGCCCCATGTAGCTCACAGAATTTCTGGGAAGGCTGGAAAAAACAGAAATTAGAAAGAAAAAAAAAATGGCACAATGCGATTCCAGGCAAGCAAACTACATTTCAAATTATCTTTTAGAATAAGCCTGTGTGTAGCAGCACCACTGAGTATTGAATTTGTAGCTGTACTGCTGCTGGAGAGAGTTGATAATGACTCTCCAAGAATGAATTATCCACTTTTAAAATCTTTCTTACATCACTAACTCTACAATGAAACTCCAAGACAACACATTGGGTACAGTGTACACTGCTCAGGTGATGGGTGCACCAAAATCTCAGAAATCACCACTAAAGAACTTATTCATGTTACCAAACACCACCTGTTCCCCAAAAACCTATTGAAACTTTTTAAAAATGCAGTATTCAAAGAAAAAAAAAAAACTCCAGGACTTTACAGCTATATAGCCGAACCCAGTTCATATGTGAATGCCCTGACTATGGGAATTATAAGGTAGTAGGATCTGAGGGTCTGTTTTCAATAGAGATGAGGCAATTTCTGCTGCCAACACTTCTTTAGTGAGTTTCAACATTAGGTAAACAAATGAATATAAAACTTAAACATTGAAAAACAACCAGTAATTGCTAGCACTATTCACAATAGCAAAGCCATAGAATCAACCTAAATGTCCATCAATGATAGATTGGATAAAGAAAATGTTGTACATATACATCATGGAATACTATGCAGCCATAAAAAGTAACAAGATGATGTCCTTTGCAGGGGCATGGATGGAGTTGGAGGGCATTATGCTTAGCAAACTAATGCAGGTATAGAAAACCAAATACTATATGTTCTCACTTATACATGTGAGCTAAATGGTGAGAATACATGGACACTTAGAGGGAAACAACCCACATTGGGGCCTATCAGAGGGTGAAGGGTGGGAGGAAGGAGAGGGTCAGGAAAAATAATTATGGATACTAAGCTTAATATGTGGGTGATGAAATAATCTGTATTAAAAACCTCCATGACACACACATACCTGTGTAACAAACCTGCACATCCTGCACACGTACCCCTGAACTTAAATAAAATTTAAAAAAATTGGGGAGAGGTAAATGAGAGAGTCTGTGTGTGTGTGTGTGCGTGTGTATTAATATTTTACATGCAGTAAGAAATAATTTAATCTATGTTTATGTCTTTGTACAAAAAGTTAGACATAGATGAACTTGGTTTTGTTTGTTAGTCTAAGATAGAGAAGACAAGGAGGGAATATCTGGCTGCTTCTTATTAAAAGTTTTGCTTTTCTACTTGATTTTGTTTTTATTGCATCCATATATGTGACAAATAAGTGAATTTAAATATAATGCATTTGATCAATAAATGGTGAGTTTTCACAAAATTAAGAGAGATTGAACTAAAGATTGCCCACTTCCAAGACTCTGACTTGGTTTTCCATGATTCTGTGGAATTATGATTCCAAATCACAAGTCTAGAACCCCTTGCAGTTTCTGGCAGCCCTGCCTTCTTATCTGAGGCTGCTGCCACTGGGGATTTTAGAAATATCTGCCCTGCAAAACACAGAAGGAAAATTGTTTCATTTTTAAAGGGAAAACAAGTTCTATTTCTGGCAAGAAAGCATGAGGAGCTCTCCAGATTCACACGCAACTAAAACTGGTGAAAATTGCTAAAAAATAAAAAAAATAATAAACTATTTAAACTGACACAAAATACCCCAAAACCTAAAATAAAAAAGCAAAAAATTAAGATAAAAAAATTAAAGGCAAATTTAAAAAATAAATGATTTAAAGTTTCTGGAAATATACCTAAGGTCATGCAGCAAATGAAGGAACATTTACTCAAAAAAATGACCAAAATTCCATAAACACAGCAAGAGCCACCTACCTTTCATTTTTTGTCTCAGAGATCTGGACACTATCCTCCAGATGGATATAGTCAAGAGCACAGGACTCCCTTTCCCCTAACTTCTCAAAGGACTATCATTCCAGGAGGGCCTTATATCAATATTTCTCATTCTGCTCCCAGATAACTGTTGCTCAGACTAAGTTCTGGGCAAATGTACCTGGGAGAAAAGAGGGCTCCCTTCTCCTGCCCAGCCACTACCTATGCAACAGAGATTCCACTTTGAGTGCAATGCCATTAAGAATACTGGGGCCTGGATCACTCATATGCAGGCTGAAGTGGTGAAGATTTCATAGTGAGAGGGGCAAGCTGAGGGGACCTAGAACTACTGCTTTCCCCATCCACAGAGCACTCAGCTTCTAAAGCAGGAGTGTCACTCAGAGAAACTTGATGTCATTTTCCCTGCCTACAGCACCAGGCCTATTGCTCAGAGATTTTATCTGATGGAAAAGTAGATCATAAAACCATATTTAAAATTTCTCCCCTAAGCAACTGACTTTATTTACAACAGAGTATGGAGAAGTTTAAACCTATGAGCATTCTCAACAACAGTGGAGTTTGTAGTAAAAGACAATGTGAAGGAGATTAATATATCCACTGAAGATATCAGCTAAACTATGAGCCAGCTAGTTTGCTTGAGAGAAAAGTGGGAGACAGATGGAAGTAGCCCTCCTTGGATCAGAACAAATTTCAAAGACTGACTTCAGAAATTATTTCTTCAAGCAAATCTAACTTTGGTTAATATGGGAAGCAACTTATGCTTCCAGATATTGTCAAAACAATAAAAAAAAGCTGAAAATTCATGGACCTTGACAGTTGGGTGTAATCAGGGAATGAGACAGACAAACGGAGCTCTGGCAAAACCACTGACAACAGAGTGACTATTTACTTATTGAAGTCTTTGCCACTGAGAAGCAATCTCAGAGACGTCACACTGCTGGTGAGGGTGGGGTGAGGGTCATAGCCTTTACTACAATAATCCAGTTAATAACTAAACAAGTAAAAACTCAAATAAAAATAACAAGCCTGGCATGAGAGGGAGTACCAGTACCCAGATAATATATTGCTGCAATATATTATTTAAAGAGTTCAGTTAACAACAAAAATTATGAGACATACATAGAATTTGAAATATAACTCATTCACCAGAAGTTAGGCAACAGAAAATGCCTGTGAAAGTAATCATATGTCTTATATAACAGACTAAAGCTTAAAAGTAGCTATTATAAATATATTGAAAGACCTAAAGGAAATGATAATTAAGAAAGTAAATAAAGGTATGACAATGGTATTGCATCAAATAGAGAATATCAACAAAAACATAGAATGTATTAAAAAAGAAATTTCCAGATGGAAAACCTGGAGCTAAAAAGTACAACTTAAATAAAAAAAAATTAATAGAGGGAAACAACAGTCAATTTGAACTGGCAGAAGAAAGAATTGTTGCACTTGAAGATAGATTAATTCATACTATGTAACCTAAAGAACAGACAGAAAGAGGAATAGAGAAAAAAATAACAGAGCCTAAGAGAAATATGGGACACCATTAAACTCATCAACATAAACATAATGAAAGTATCTAAGAGGAGAAAAAGACAAGATAAATATTTGAGGAACTATTGGCTAAAAACTTCCAAATTTATTGAAAAGCATTAATGTATACATACAGGAAGCTCAGAAAGTTCCACGTATAATAAATAAAAAGGGTTTCACAAACAGATACATCATAATAAAAATGCTGAAAGCCAATCACAAGGAGAAAATCTTGAAAATGGCAAAGAAAAATGTTTCTTTATTTAAAAGTGAACCAAAATAAAATTAACAGTTGATCTGTAAGTAGAAACAATGACGGCTGAAAGGCACTGGGAATGAAGAAACAATGAAGGCTTAAAGACCTGTAAGTAGAAACAATGAAGGCTGAAAGGCTCTGTTATTTTTTGAAGTGCTCAAAGAAACAAAAGTGCCAATCAAGAATACTACATCCATGAAAGCTATCTTTGAAAATAAAGGTAAAATAAAGAGGTTCCCTTATGAACAAAAACTGTGAAAATTTTGTTACTAGCAGACCCACTTTAAAAGAAATACTAAAGAATGCTTCAGGCAAAAAGCAAATGCAATAATTCAATGTTTGAAATCATTAATCATCAGGAAAATGCAAATCAAATCTACAATGAGATACCATTTCACACCTACTAGGTATAATAAAAAAGTTGGATAATAGTACGTATTGATGAGGATGTAGAGAAATGAAACATATGCAAACTGCTGGTGAGAAGGTAAAATGATTGTATTAGTCCATTTTCACATTACTATAAAAACTTCCCTGAGACTGGGTAATTTATGAAAGAAAGAGATTTAATTGACTCAGAGTTCCACACAGCTGGGGGTGGGGGGGCGGTCCTCAGGAAACTTACAATGATGGCGGAAGGGGAAGCAGTTACCTTCTTCACAAAGTAGCAGGAAAGAGCATGAACATGTGAAGGAGGAACTGTCAAACAGTTATAAAACCATCAGATATTATGATAACTCACTGTCACAAGAACAGCATGGTGAAAACCACCTCTATGATCCAATCGTCTCCCACCAGGTCCCTTCCTTGACACATGAAGATAATGGGGATTACAATTCAAGATAAGATTTGCATGGGGACACAGAGCCAAACCATATCATTCTGCCCCTGACCCCTTTCAAATCTCATGTCTTCACATTTCAAAATGCAATCATGTCTTCCCACAGTCCCCAAAAGTCTTAACTCATTTCAGCTTTAACCCAAAAGTCCAAGTCCAAAATATCATCAGAAATAAGGGAAGTTCCTTCTGCCTAGCAGTCTGTTAGATAAAAAACGAGTTAGTTACTTCCAAGATACAATGAAGATTCAGGCATTGGATAATTGCTCCCATTCCAAATGGGAGAAATTGGCCAAAACAAAAGGACTACAGGCCCCATGCAAGTCTTAAATTGAGCGGAGTAGTCATTAAATCTTAAAGCTCTGAAATAATCTGCTTTGACTCCATGTATCACATCCAGTGCACAGTGATGCAAGAGGTGGGCTTGCATAGCCTTGGGCAGCTGTGCTCCTGTGGCTTTTCAGGGTATGCCCTCCTGGCTGCTGTTACAGCTGGCATTGAGTATCTGAGGCTTTTCCAGGAGCATGGTGCAAGTTGTCAGTGGATACACAATTCTCATATCTGGAGGACAATAGCTCTCTTCTCACAGCTCCCATAAGCAATGCTCCAGTGGGGACATTGTGTGGGGGCTCCAACCCCACATTTTTCTTCCATGCTGTCCTAGCAGAGATTCTCCATGAGGGCTCCACTCCTGCAGCAGACTTCTGCCTAGACATCCAGGCATTTCCACACATTCTCAGAAATCTAGGCAGAGGTTCCCAAAGTTCAACTCTTCTGCGCACCCTAAGGCCCAGCATCACATAGAAGCCATCAAGACTTGGGCTCACACCCTCTGAATCAATGGCCCAAGCTATACCTTGGGCCCTTTTTGGCACACTGGAGTGACTGGAATGCAGGACACCAAGTCCCTAGGTTGCACACAGCAGAGGGAGCTTGGACCTGGCCCACGAAACAATTTTTTCCTCCTAGGCCTCCATGCTTGGATGGGAGGGACAGTCATGAAGGTTTCTGACATGCCCTAAAGACATTTTCCCCATTGTCTTGGTAATTAACATTCCCAGCTCCTTGTTACTTATGCAAATTTCTACAGCTGGCTTTAAATTTTCCTCAGAAATTAGGTTTTTCTTTCCTAACACATGGTCAGGCTGCAAATTTTCCAAACCTTTATACTCTCTCACCTCTTAAACACTTTTCTGTTAAGAAATTTCTTTTGCCAGGTGGTACTGAATAAATGCTCCCATTCCAAATGCCAAGTGGCATAAGAAATCCACTTCTGTGAGGTGGCAGAAGGAATTTCTTAGCAACAAAGTGTTCAAGAGGTGACAGAGTATATTCTGGAATAAATCATCTCTTTTTATTTTATGTTGGAATAAATGTATATTTAAATATATATATTTAAATTGTCTTTTTTATTTTATTTTGGAATAAATCATCTCTTTCAAGTCCAAAGTTTCACAGATCTCTAGGGCAGGGGAAAAACTCTGCCAGTCTCTTTGCTAAAGCATAGCATGAGTGACCTTTGCTGAAGTTCCCTCAGCCTAAACCTCCTTGTCTATATCACTATTGGCATTTTGGTCAAAATTATTCAACATCTCTCTAGAAAGTTCTAAACATTCCCAGATCTTTCTGTCTTCTTCCAAGCCCTCCAAACCATATCAGTGGTAAAGCCACTTTGGAAAACAGTCAGACAATTCTTCAAATGTTTCAACGGAGTTATCATATGACCCAGAAATTCTACTTCTGGGTATATAACCAACAAAATAACAACACATGTCCACACAAAAACTTGTACAATAATGATACTATGCATGATGGCCAACCAAAAAGTGGAAATAATCCAAATGTCCATTGACTGAAAAACAGATAGATAAATTTGTGGTATCCTCATATAATTGAATATGTTTATACTACAAAGGGGAACAAAATCTTGATATATGCTACAACACGGATGAACCTTGAAAACATTATGCCAAGTTGAAGAAGCCAGACACAAAAGACTACATTTGATATGATTCATTATATAAAAAACATCTAGAATAGTCAAATCTATAAGCCAGAGAGTAGATTTGTAGTTTCTTAGAGGTTGCGGGGTTGGAGACTAGGGAGTTTGACATCTAAAAGGTATGGGGCTTCTTTTCGCTATAATAAAATATTCTAAAATTGACAGTGATGGCCATTGTATACAATTCTATAAATACATTAAAAACCATCACATTTTATATTGGGATAATGAGAATTATTTCTCAATAAAGATGTTATTAATAACAAAAAAATTAAAAGAAAGAAGAACACACAACTGTCTGATGGTGAGTTATATAAAATAACTTGTAGAGAAGAAGGAGATCAACCTTCAGTCCTTGTACTTGAAAAAATAGTTCAATATATATTACAGACATGGAAAAAGCAATCTGGGGAAATAATTAAGCAGTGATTTGACTAAAATGCACTTCTGGTTAAAGTTAACCAGAGTGAGCCCTTCCTAGCGTGAAGGAGTTTCAAAATACTGTCTGCCATTGCTCAGGGGTTCTGGTTAAAAGATACAAATGTAAAGAAACCTACAGAGTTTTGTGGTCCAGATGGGTGCCAAACTTTGGGAATAATAAAAATAGAAACAGATTTTTTCTTCTTATAACTAAATGAACTGATTTTCAGGTTTATTTTTTTAAAAATCAAGTATAGGCAAGGGAAAATGTAATGACAATAAATTATTCTTATAAGATACTGAAATGCTTAGAAATTTATAACAAATAAAACAATATAGTACTGGCTCATAAATAGATATGTTAATGGAACTAAAAAAACTCAAGACAAACTCAGTATATAGGGATATTTAGATTTTTTTAATATTTCAAATCAGTGGGGAAAATATGGACTATTCAACAAGTGATATTCAAACAATTTGGTAGTTATCTAGAAAAGGAAATAAGGTTGAATCAATTTCTCAAAATTTCGATTCTATAAATTCCAGTTTTCATAAAAAAATTAAATGCAAAAATATAAATATATGAAAGTACAAGGTGATATAATAAAACACATTTAATTTCTCTAAATTTGGAGAGAACTTTATACATGTGACACAACTCCAAAAGAAAAGATTGACAAATTAAATCTCAAATATATCCTGAATAACAGAAATCATCACCCCTAGAGGAGTTACAACAAACTGGGCACAATACTTGTAATTATACTATATACTATATTACACATTATATAATACACATGTGCACACACGCACACTTTATATTAAATGATTAATTAAAAAGTTATCTAATGCATAGTTTCCTAAAGAATAAGTAGAGACTAAATCAACAGAGACAAAGGAGTGAACATAGATACAGGCAGCTCAAGTGGAAGGAGAACACTGAAGACTTTTGATGAGTTGAAAGAGAATGACATTGGTTTACAATTAGAGTATGAGCATTATATGGAAGAGCAATAAGGACTCTTCAATTATTCTTATGAAAAGGCTTATTCTTTCTAAGGCAATGGCTCTGATCTTACTTTGCCCCTTAGGAGATACAATCAATCTCAACCTGACTCAACCATTCCTAAGCAAAAAAGAGATTTTTGAGGATTTGGATTATATTAGGAATATTACAATTTCAAGAATATTTCTATTTATATATTTTCATTACCTGTAAATACGGGGAGATACACATATATCTTATTTTTGTATTTGTACAAATTTATGCTTATATATTTGAGTGTATTTAATGTTACCCATAAGTTTCATTTTCCCCAATAACACACGATAAAAATCTGCTAAGTAAATTACCCTAATTTAAAGTTTTTTGACCTAAATACACTCTTTTCCCCTAACAGCTATACTTTAATACATGTCTGTGAAACATCTAAATGGTGAAAAACACTACATGAATTTAATTAAAATGAAAATGTTGCTTATGAAAGGAGCAATGTATGATTTTAGAAAGTCATGTATATTCAATATGTTAGCTGTTATATCTCCACATGCATTTCTGTATTCCTAATACTGGAGCTGTTATCTGGTGGTACATTTAACAACTTCATGCCCTGTGTTTATGCTATTTTCTTGCCTGCTTTTACAGATTTAGCACCTATTTATGTTCAAGCAGACGGGGTCTGTGAAATGCTACCATTGCAAGCAAAAGGAGACTGTGGGAGACACCATTTCACATCGTTAGTGATAGCAATATGGCAGGGGTCAGTAGACACAATTCTCTGAAGACACAGGTAAATCTTCAGAAGCTGATAAGCCAGACTCTGGCTAACAGCTCTTCCCTTGCTGATTTCTACTATTAGAGATACTGACCAGTTGAACTTTTCTAGAATGTAAGGTCTATGTATGTGAAGATAGACTGACCAGCTTGAAAACTGCTAGTTATTTGACTTTGAGCATGTTATTTAACCTCACTATGCCTCAGCTGCATCATTTTCAAAATGGTGCTAGTAAGTTTCTTGTCATGATTAACTATCTTCAGGAATCTAAAATACCTACAATGGTGTCTATAAATTACACAAAATCAATCTTATGAACCATTTACATAAGAGAAAATGATGAGGCACTTAGCACCAGAAGAGCAAATCTGAACATACAGATTAGATTGAGTATATAGGAAAGTCTCCATTTGCATGGTCTGTAGCATAAGTTTAAATTAAATAATTGACATCTTGAGAGATAGCATACTATTTAAATACAAATGATCTTAGAAATCAGACTCTCCTGACTTTCAGTTATAATTCTGAATTTTTTCAGCTCTGTGGCTTTTGGTGAGTGTTTTTTATTCAATTAACAAGTATTAACTTAGTGGTCATTATATTCATAGTATAGTAACAGGTGCTGGGGATAGAGAAGTCAACACAACTGTGAGAAACTTAGGATTATAATCAGCTTTTGGCTTGACGTTTATAATCTCAGACTCAAAACTCAGGCACATTCATAAATCACTGACATGCTTCCTGTGTACATTAACCTGCATGAGGATGCTGGCTAACTCTTACCTTTGCACAATTGTGGAAGAAACTACTTGCCTAACATAATAAGATCCAAAAATATATAAAGGATAGCAAAAGAAAAACCAGAACCCAGGAAGAAATATACTCATACAATGATCATCAAGAAAAGAGAAAGACCCTACCCAAACAGAATAATCTTATTACAATAATTCATGTTCTATTGAACATATTGGGGAACCGATATGCACAGAGATGGACAGGGCAAGGTCTTTGCCTTCAGGGAACTCAGAGACCAGACAAGGTAGTCAAAATGTGAATAGATGAGTTAAGACTGAGCATGTTCATTCTGGCTGACATATGGACAAAACACAATATTATAGGAGTACACAGAGGGAATTTCTCTTTTTAAGAAGGGAAGGCAGATGGACATAATATAGAAAGTTACATGTGAGAAGACTGGAAAAGAAGTCTAGGGATTATCAGACAAAAATAAGCAAGGATCTTTCAGATAGTAACATATGCAAAGCATTAAACAGCAAATGACTGGTGAGTTTTAAAATGATGAGAAATTTTACTGACCTTCACCCCAACATTTAGTAATCACCTGACTCCACACAACTCCAGCTGTTTACAACGTCATCAAAGGGGAATTAGATGGATTTGGTTGGAGCCTAAGAGTGTGCAATTAGAAATCAACAGCTAAGTCTGGAGACTTAGGTTAGATCAACATTGTGAAGTATTGTATATGCCATTATTGAGTGTGGACTGTATATTTTATATAACAAGACATCACAGAAGGCACATAAGCAGAGAAGTAAATACATTAGTACTCACTATAATCCCAGTAGCAACTTGTGTTATAGACATTAAGCTGAAGATTGAAGGGGTGTAACTATTGTAGACAGTAACGTGATCATTTGAAAGAGATGGATGAGTTCTTATTTAAGGCAGTGGTACTAGAAGAAAAAAAAGCACGAACTGAAGATAAACTAGCAAGAATAGGTAGTAGGTTATATTTTACTTATTCAACCAATAATCATTGAACATCTACTTTTACTTTAAGCGTTTTTGTCTTCTCATTATTCCTTTCTCATAGAGCCATGCTTTATCACTTGTCTCTGCAATGATTATGTGGTGAAAAATGTCATTTAAATTTAATTAAAATGAAAATATTACCTATTTAAAAAGCAGTGAATGATTTTTAAAGGTATGTGTTTTCAGTATTTTAGCTATTATGCCTCCACTGCATGCTCTAGTTTCTGAGATTTAGCTAAACAAGATGTATATAATCCCTGCCCTCATGCAGCTTACATTTTAGTGATCTGAAAGCTAGGGAAACATCTAGCACGTGATAGTTACTCAATAAATATTTTTGGAAGAATGAATAGTTGGTTTGAATTAATTCAAAGATAGAAAATGACTTCAAGTTAGGAGATTGGTTAAATATTAAGACCGTTACCTACAGCAGATATATACTAAGCATATTTATTATCACTGGAAGAGAAATAAAAGTAAAGTTCTGTGCCTCTTCTTCATGAGATTGTCCTTTAACTAAAAAAACAAGGTTGAGGAGTTGGGGGTGTGCACTCTAGAATGAGGAGAGTGAGAGATAGAGGTGGGGTAGGGGGAGAATGTACAATTTAGGAATTTCAATGAAATGTAAGTACCAAATAAAAGACATAAGTGTTTCTCTAGTGATTCAAGATGGAGAGTAACGTCATTGTATAACAAGATAAGTTTCACAGAGGAACTGAGACTTAGATTGTGATTGTGATTAAATTTGAGGAGGTACAGGTGGGAACATTAAGTATTATACCAGACATGGGAACAGTGTGATCAAAATACGTGAATATAAGGAATAGCCAAGTACATTCTTGAAGTAAAAAAGGGAGTTAGTGGGGTAAAGAGAATGATACAAGACAAGTGGGACAGATGCAGTTGAAAGTAGGAAGCAAATTTACGGTGGTGTTGATGAAAGAAATTTTTTTTGTTTTGTTTTGTTTTTTTAAATTATAAACCTTGCTTATATCTTTTTTTCTTTTGATTCTTAGGGAAACTAACATCAGGCAGAATGTGTCCAAAATTATGCTCTGCCTCAGCTGTTTTTTGGTAGCCATCACACCATTAACAACTAAAATGTTACATATGTATACATGTGCCAGTATCCTATAACATAAAGTATAATAAAAAATAGTAATAACTAAAATGTGAGAGGCTCTCCCATTGTCGTACTTCCAGGCATAATATTGGACTACAGAGTGTCTACTTATATTTTAACTTTAAATACACCATACACACATTTTTAGTATACATATGTTTCATGAAATATTTAGTATATACTTAGACTAAAAAATCACTTAGCTATTTAATTTGACAAATTTAATCCATCTACTGTGGATTAAATTCAAATTTAACGGGATGTCCTATATTTTTGATTGCTAAGTCTGCTAACTCTTCCTAAAGCTATGAAAGCACTGGACTTGAAGCAGTTCTCATCTGTTAGTGAAAAGATAACAAGAATAGAGTATCTATAACAATCTTCTTTAAATTAAACTCATTTAATGTTTGATATGGCCCATGTATGAGAAGAATAAATGATTTTCTCCATAAGAGTTATCACTTTGTAATAATTTGTACAGGGTTTTTTTAAGTTGAAAAGTCAAGGGACAAAAATAAAGCAAAAGAGGAAGAAAACATTTCAAAGTGAAGTGATTTCAATATGACAAGTACCATAAGCAATTACCAATTGTTTTTCCTCATTGTGGGCTAAGTTCATAAAAGGGTTAAGCCTCAAAGCTCCCTTCAGCTTTTTGCCCTTGGACTCCTGTTTACTTTAATGGAAATCACTTTTCCAAGGCACCACACAGAGATTTGAAATGCTTGGTTAAAGGTCATCCTGCAACTCAAAGAATAATAAATTTGCAATTTGTACTTTCCTGACCTCTAGAAATATTTTTAGGTGTTTGAGGCCAAAGAAAACAAAGCAGTGCTTTGAAGGGACTGGGGAGCTATCAATTGATCAATTTAAGTGGGATTATCTGATAATTGGGTAAATACATTGTTATTGATGTGCAGAAGGAGGAAGATGTGCCAAGAAAACATTAATGCCTAGGCCTAGATTTATCTACTAATCCTTGAAGGAGGCAGTGTACTGAGGACAAGAGTAATTGCTCTGCTAACAGATTTATTCTTCATTTAGGCCCCATTTGGGGCTTAAACCCTCCCCTCTCTTTCCAGCAACTCAAAATGTGGCCCGAATCCCACTGCCCACAGTGTCAGACTTTGCAAACCCTGCTAGTCATGTTCAGATTCCCATTTCTTTGCCTTTACATGCACTGCTACAGCTATGCGTTGGTGCTCTAGCCAGATGTGCTTTATCTGTATGAACTTTCAGGAATTTTGCGGTTGATTGGCTACCTGGAGAGACTTGCCTCTTTTCTCTAGTCATATTTTAACCAGACTGTTTTTAAATAGACACCTCAGGACAACAAGGTTTAGTGGGAAGATCCCTGGGTTGGAAACCAGGAAAACAAAAGTTCTAGATTTAATGCTGTCCCTAATTATTATGACCTTGATTAATCTTTTACATTATCTAACTGTTTGGCCTTTAATTTCTCATTTGTGAGTCAAGGGAGTAGAGCTGAGGTTGCTTCCAGATCAATCAATGAAAGAATGAAGTAATTGATCTACATTTTATGTTGAGCATGTAGACCCAACTACCAAGACATTTTATTATTCTCATTTGTATCCTTCCTGATGATAGCCACATGTTATTTCTTTTTTTTTTTTTTTTTTTTTTTTTTTCCGAGACGGAGTCTCACTCTGTAGCCCAGGCTGGAGTGCAGTGGCCGGATCTCGGCTCACTGCAAGCTCCGCCTCCCGGGTTCACGCCATTCTCCGGCCTCAGCCTCCCAAGTAGCTGGGACTACAGGCGCCCGCCACCTCGCCCGGCTAGTTTTTTTTTTTTTGTATTTCTTAGTAGAGACGGGGTTTCACCGTGTTAGCCAGGATGGTCTCGATCTCCTGACCTCGTGATCCGCCCGTCTCGGCCTCCCAAAGTGCTGGGATTACAGGCTTGAGCCACCGTGCCCGGCAGCCACATGTTATTTCTACAACATGAATCACACTTGGGTGATCTTGCAATTATCACTGGGAAAATTAGGAAAATTGCAAAGTAGGAAAATTTTTTATTTATTCAAAAATTTTTTGTAGATTTTCCTGTGACTATTAAACTATTCTGGAATCCAACTATATATGGTTCATTCTATTACAGGAATAAGGTCCTTTTAGCAAAATTATTCCCCAAGCCAAATATCTAAATATGTGTGTATAATCTTCCCCTGTAATCCCTCATGTTATGGTAACTTATTTAAAATTATAAAAATATGTATCTAAGTGATGATTCTTTGTTTCATGGATTTCTTGATCTGCTTGGGCAGATTTCATGCCTCAACTCCATAGCTACCCTTTCCAGAAACATCTATGATTAAAGTTGGCCATACTCAATTAAGCTTCTTTCTTCTTTTCTCTCTCTCTTTCTTACTTTTTTTCATCTATCTATGTATCTATCCACCTACTTATCTATGGGCTGAGTTGGATTTAATAAGTTTGAGATATTTAAAGCTATCTTAATTCGCAAGGTCAAATTTAGTACCATGATATTAAGAGACATTTTTTCAGCATACATCTTTTTAGTGAGCAAAAAGTCTTAACAACACTAACATTTCATTTGAGAAAAATCTAAAACAACCCATCATACAATCTGTTTAAAAAAAAAAAGTCATTAGATGATGTAAAATATATTACAGAGTACATTAGTTATGGAATAGGCTAAGCTTCTTAAGAACCAGGAAATAAGAACTATTGTAGACGAAACAAGATAGAAGTTTTTCAAATACCAAGGTTGACAGGAAGCATAAACAAAAGGCATGTATGTGTTGAAGCAGTTAGGCAATGTGCAGGGAGTAGGTGAAGGGAAATTTGTCAGAAGCCAGGGTGGAGACCAATATTAAAAGGGAATCTCTATCGCATGAAGTCATCCAAGTCATTACCTTCCTTACGTCTTGTTCGATATTCACTAGAGTATTCCTCTTACCTGAATAATAAATGCTGGCTTTCATTTCAGCTCTATATTTCACCAGATGAAAAAAGTAGAGTAAACAACTTATTGATATACAAGTGACACAGAAGTATCATATATCATTTCTGTCCACATCCCTAAAGCAAAAGCTTAGTCATATGGTCACTACTAACAGCAAGGAAAATGAAAATGTAATCTTTGCCTGGATGTCTATGCACCCCATATTCATTCTACACTTCTTTATTGTAACAGATGTTTTGTCAAAATAGAATTTAAAGCTGAAATTTCTATTGCAATAAAACAGTGGAGAATGAACATGGAGTGCATATAGCAGTCTCTAGTACAGAGATATGTCACATTCTCATATTTCTAAAGAATCTCTTCATCAGTTAGCAAAACATTTTACAATCATTCTATGAGAAATTCAGTGATCGTAAAATCTTGATAATAATGGTAATATTTCCAAGACTAATAATATCTCCAGTTATTAAAAGGGCAAACTTATGACGAATAATTAACTTGAGACATTTCTCACCAACATAAAAACCTCTAAACTCTTAAGAGAGGTTTGCTTTGGGGATATTCTTCCAAGTCTTCTTGGGGTTGCTAAGTCTTTAATTATTGAATTCATTTTCAATTCAGATGTATATACTTTATATTTGTGAACTGATGTTGATACATTTTTCCCCCAACTAGACAGATGGTAGACATATCTTAAAGATTATAGTCTTATTAATCCTTAGAACAGGGAAGAACCTAGCTCTAAGGGTAAATTACATTCACAGTCTTTCTTTCTTATAGCATCCATATTCCTCTCTATGCATTTGTTTCTTTCATTTTCTACTCCTGAACAATCGGCCTATGTTCCAAATTGTAGAGAAAAGAATCAAATTTACATGGTTTGTATTTGGCATAGCTCTTTGCTGGTGCTCATCCCATAGTCACTGGATAATTTATGGAGTGACTGGCCCTGGGCCAGGTGTAACTTCCAGAATAATCGTTTTCCATAAATATCATGAAACATTAGAATTCCTGAACAGGTGGCTATTAGTGGGGTAGTGTTATCTCAAAGGGAAAGTTAAATATTGTCAGGTATTATTACAAATAAAATTAATAGCATATTCTATCCAAGTTGCCATTGATTTAAAGATACATTATTATTTTACATATTACCAAAAAAGAAAACAAATGCTGCTGTTTAAGCACATAATTGATAAAACACAGTTATAAAATTATTGAAAATAGTAGAGTTGAAAACCACCAGTTTTAAGCATTTTCTGTGTCGCAGAGGCTGTTCTATGTGATTTATGTTCTATGTCGCAGAGGCTGTTCTATGTGATTTATTAAATCACTTGATTACCAGAACAATCTTATGCAGAACACAAGATATTTAACAAAAAATGCAACAATTACACTTAATACATCTCTGATAAGTAATCACTCATGCTTTTAAAAATAAAGATAGGGAAGCATACTATCTCACATGTAGAAAATTCATGTTTGAAGGCTCCATTACTTTGACAGTTTTTTTTTCTCTCTTGAGCTTAATAAAGATCCTCAAAAATACTCTCTCTAAAGTGATTTTTATTTATCTTTCTTACAAGTGAAGTCTTCTGGGTAAATTATTTAAAATTTGCCATCATACCACTCCTTGATCCTCTATGACAATCTCCCTAGGACCTACAAATGTTTTTCAAGCCACATAGCAGCCAGATTGGTTGTGATTCTTTTTACCCTCTGCTAGTCAGAGTCCATTAAATCCTCCAGCTGGTATCTAAGGCTAGGTTTATAAGTCTCATTAATGAGTTGGCTGGCTACCTAAAAGAGTAGTCATATCTTAGGGATTCTCCTAGGGCACTGCCATTTAACTATGTGCCACAAGCTGTGCCCCTCATGCCAAATGGGAATTAATCTTTCAGTAACTCAAGTGACTTGAGTTGTAGAGGCTACAATAGAATCTACACTACATCAACCATCTTGATAAGCATGTAAATATATTTCTAACCCACATGAATTAAATGACATAAAAATTGAGAAGTGGCTATTACTTTTGGTTATCTATCTGCTTTGCAATTGAAGACAAAAAACTACAAAGGGACTCAAAACTAGAAAGTTGTTAAGATAACTGTTGTGTTAATTATAATAAACAGATTCAAAGGTACGAGGATGTTTGTAATTATTGTTTCCTAAATAATTCTTATCTAAAGTGTTTCATGATAAAGGGGAAGATAATTCACCTATATTTCAGAGCATCAGAAGGTGAGAAAATAAAAAAAAATCTAGAAATACAGTCTATGTATTCATTTCTCCTATGAAATATCATACAAATTATTTTCTCAGCCTCAACTTTCTCTTTTATGGCCAAGAAAATAACTCTGTCTGATGTGTGCCTCACAATTCCATCACTAGTTAATGACTCATTAAGATTTTATCCTTTTGATGACATGCTATTGAACCTATTCTCCTCAGGCTGGTCCAGTGATTACAGACGCAACTGGCAAATGCTTAATCACCCACTTTATTGTCTCATTAATAATAAATACCAGAAGAAAGGTGTATATAATTACATTGCTAGTTTAGAAGTGACATGAAAATGGTGGCAATATTGGAATAGTAATGTAATTTGAACAGTATCACATTGGTACTTGGGGCAACAGATGTGTTGAAGCATGAGAGAATATAAATACTTGTATTTTCAACCAAGAAAACAATTGGTACATTAGTGATGCTTTATTGAATGAGCGATCCTTTCAATGGAACCTGGAATGCATCTAAATATTAGTGTTTCCTTAAGTAAACTGTTGCACAGTCTCTCAGATGATCCTGGCTTCCAGCATTTGGAAGGTTACAGTATTAAAATGGCTCATATATGTCAAAGATATAGAGGTTCCAGATAAGGATTGTCCTTCTGAAAATATTAATTTACCTACTTAGTTATCTTAATCTTTTTATTATTAAATGTGGATGGTAATAAGACAGAATTTTAAATAAATGTGTGTGGTTCTTCCTACAAAATAAGGCAATATCAATGTGTACTTTCCTATCAAAGTTATTACAACTAATAATATAATTTAGCATGAAGAAGTGCTGTATTCAGAGCCCAACCTGCCTAATGGGTGGACATTCTTTCATTCAATCAACAAGTATTTTTTGAGTCCCTACTATGTGTCAGGCATTAGTCTCCACCACAGAGCAGTCTAAGATTTATACTACTATTACATATGTAAGCAATGACATTCACTTATGACAGATGGAAAATCCGGCATGAAGAAGCAATGGCTTGAGCTAAAGCCAACCCGACATTTGTCTATGTTACACGCCTCTCAATATGAAATTCCATGAAATGCCAGCTATTGCTCCATTTTTCTCTGGAATTCAAGGAATAGAATTGACATGTAACTGAATACTGTTACTCTACAAATAATATTGAATATTGACCTTACCTTAATTTATATGACATGAATATTGAGTACTTAAAACCATCTAAGTAGCAAATTGCATGTAACACACCAAGACTTACTAGCACATCAAAACACTGCTGCCCAGAACCAAAGCTTTATAAGTCCTACGCTGCCTAGAACCAAATCTTTCCATGTTCTGTAAGTTCACTTGAAATCCCCCTGATATCTCTACATGTAACAATTTCATTCTTGCTTCTCTAACTTTGTTCAAAGTTATTTTCGTATCCTAAAATTTCCTTTTTTGTATGTAAAGAATCTAGTATCTACCTATCCACCAAATCTCAACTCAAATCTTCTTCTTCTTAATTCTATCCTAATTATTAATGCAAATAAAAATCCATCCATTTATTGAATTCCCATTTTAAGAGCTTATTACATATCTACAATGTATATAGCATGATGCAACTGTCCATTTGATTTGCACCAATCACTACAATTTAAATTTTTTCAATAGAATTTCTTCTATTAAAAAGTTAATCTATTTTTTTTTGACAGGGTCTTGTTTTGTCATCCAGACTGGAGTGCAGTAGTGTAATCATAGCTCACTGCAGCCTCAATCGACCAGGCTCATGTGATCCTCCCACCTCAGTTTCCAAAGTAGCTGGTACTACAGGTGTGTGCCACCATGTCTGGCTTATTTATTTATTTATTTTAATAGAGGCAAGGTCTCACTATGTTGCCCAGGCTGGTCTCCTGGCTCAAGCAATGCTCCTGCCTGGGCCTCCCAAAGTGTTGAGATTAGAGGCATGACTCACCGTGCCTGGCCAAAAAAAATTAATCTCACTTTTTAATTACCATGATGGGAAGTATACGCATATGACTTATATTTCTTTTTTTCTTACAACATAATATAGTCAAGAAATACACCGTGTTAAAATGTTCATAGATTGATTAATGCTGATAATATATTCTCTATCCATCTATACTACTATGTCTAAAAGGTAAATTAAAGGTAGGAATCCCAACATCACCTGGGAGATGGTAAGAAATGTAGAATTTTGAAAATCACTCTTGATTAAATAAATTAGTTTTTGTATTTTTAAAATATCCTAAGATAATTAAAATGCACAGTAAGTTTCTGGGGCACTGATTAAACTAAGACACAAAATGTTCTAACTTTCCAATATTCAATTTATCTGAATTTGGTAATGGTATTATTCAAAAATAACTCTTTACCAGAAAACTGAAGTAAAAGGGGAAAAGATTATTTTCTATTTTTAGCCAATATTTTTTAACATTAATAAGCACTTCATATCAACATTAGTACATCCACCATATAACATATGCAGTCCAACATTCTCCTGCTGATTAGTAGACTAATATATCTAAAAATGGTATATGACTTGGCAAAATGCACAAAAACAGTGACTGACACGTTGAATTTTAGCTTGTTGTTTGTAAAATTATTATTTAATATACCCAGGAAGCCTATAAAGTTAATATTACTACTAACTCCATTTCTATAATAAAGTAGTTAAAGCTTAAAAATGATAAGAAGCCAAGTGCAGTGGTGTAGTCTCAGCTACTCATGTGGCTGAGGTGGGAGGATCACTTGAGCCCAGGAGTTTGAGGCAGCCTAGATAACATAGCAAGACCTCATTTCTAAAAAAAGAAAAAAAAAAAGAACATAAGGAATTTCCTTTAAATTATAAAGCAAGGAAATGTATCAGAGATTCACACATGTCTCTGTTATTCAATACCATGATGTTAATCATGTCATTCTATGATCACAACCATCCATACCATAGATTTCCAAAGATGTGAAATAGAGAGAAAGCATGGCAGATGAAAAAATGTCAGAGGAGGCTAATTTAAAAAGAAAGCAAAGTGGAATAACATATGTTGATGTTGAGAAGGAGGAAGTCTTTATTTTATGACCAAGTTACATATTTATATCTTCCTCAAAACAGTAGTGAATCACTTTAAACAGGAATGTAATATAAGTAGTTTTGAGTTGTGAACAGATTACCCTGGCAGCATTATGGAGGACAATGAGGAAAGAAAAATAGAAAATATGCAGAAATATGTGTTATTATTTTATTGCCAACGTCTAGTCAAAGGTTAATGGCTACTTGGACTAGTGAGTTTGGCACTGAAAATACAGAAGTAAACAATGAATTTGAAGACTATTTGGAATTAAATTAATAGAAATTGAAGATACATTTTGGTATGTTGAGTGAAGGTAAAAAGAAGTCTCAAATAACATTTTTAGGTCTTTGACTTGCTATTTGAATAGAAGAGGGTATACTTCTCTGATGAAGATAAGAAGCCATGGAAGAATAATAGATAAGGACATCTGAGTTCAACATATTGAATTTGAAGTGCAGTTCAGCCACTAAACTTCAGCAGATACTTGAAAATATAGGTCAGTGAATCAGAGGATATTTTGTGCTAAACACAGTAGTTATTTGTGTACGGAATGAAAAGTATTGTGGCTCTAAGATTGAGGGTTGAGTAATGCCAACAGTAATAATTCTGCAACAGAGTTTTAGAAGTAGCAGACAGAGTGGGAAGAAAGTTGTAAGGACATGTTACCTTGGAGGTCAGTGGAAAAGTAACTAAAAGGACCTGAGTAAGGTAAGTACAGAAATATCTTCCTTGGAATGAAGCCTACAGCTATCATTGGTAATTACTTTGACAACTGTTTTAGTTAAACAAGAGAAAGATATAAAGGGCATCCAAGTAGAAAGAGAGGAAGTCAAACTACTCCTATTTGCAGATGACATGATCTATATCTAGATAATTCCATAGTCTCAGCCCAAAAGTTCCTTAAGCTGACAAAAAACTTTAGCAAAATCCCAGGATACAAAATCAATGTATCAAAATTACTAGCATTCCTATACCCCAACAAGAGTCAAACTGTGAGCCAAATCCAGAATGCAATCCCATTCACAATTGCCACAAAGAATAAAATACCTAGGGATACAGCTAACCAAGGAGGTAAAATATTTCTACAAGGAGGACTGCAAAACACTGCTCAAAGAAATTAAAGATGCCACAAATAGATGGGGAAACATTCCATTCCCATGGATAGGAAGAATCAATATTAAAATGTCCATACTGCCCAAAGCAATTTATGGATTCAATGCTATTTCTATCAAGCTACCAATTACATTCTTCACAGAACTAGAAAATATTGAAAAATTCATATGGAACAAAAAAAGGAGCCCGAATAGTCAAGGCAATCCTAAGCCAAAAGAATAAAGCTAAAAGCATCACACTACCTCATGTCAAACTATACTACAGGGCTACAGTAACCAAAACAGCATAGTACTGGTACAAAAATAGTCACAAATACCAATCAAACAGAATTGAGAGCCCAGAAATAAGGCTACACACCTACAGCTATCTGATATTCAGCAAAGTTGACCAAAACAATCAATAAATGTTGCCGAGATAATTGGCTAGTCATATAGAGAAGACTGAAACTGGATCCCTTCTTTATACCATATTAAAAAGTTAACTCAAGGTGGATTAAAGACTTAAATGTAAAACTCAAAGCTGTAAAAACCCTGAAAGACAACCTAGGCAATCTCTTTCTTGATATAGAAATCGGAAATGTTTCATAACAAAGATGCCAAAATCAATTACAAAGAAAAGCAAAAGTTGACATATGAGATCTCATTAAACTAAGGAGCTTCTGCACAACAACAACAACAACAACACAAACTATCAATAGAGTAAACAGACAACCTACAGAATGAGAGAAAATTTCTGCAAACCATGCATCTGACAAAGATCTAGGAACCAGCATGTAAAATGAACTTAAATGTACAAGAAAAAAAAAAGAAAAACAACAACAATCCCATTAAAAAGCGGGCAGAGGGACATGGACGGATACTTTTCAAACGAAGACACACAGCAGCCAACACAAATATGAAAAAAAATTCAACATTGCTGATCACTAGAGAAATGCAAATCAAAACCACAATGAGATACCATCTCATACTAGTTAGAATGGCTATTATTAAAAAGTCAAAAAATAATAGGTGCTGGTGAGGTTGCAGAGGAAAAGGAATGCTTTTACACTATTGGGAGTATAAATAGTTCAACCATTGTGGAAAACTGTGTGGCAATTCTACCAAGACCTAAAAATTTGACCACCATTTGACCCAGTAATCCCATTACTGGGTAGATACCCAAAGGAATAGAAATCATTTTGTTATAAAGACACATGCACATGAATGTTCACTGCAGCACTATTTACAATAGCCAAGACATGGAATAGACCTAAATGCCCATCAATGGTAGACTGGATAAATAAAATGTGGTACATATACACCATGAAATACTATGCAGCCATAAAAAGAAGAATATGGATCTAGCTGGGAGGCCATTATTCTTAGCAAACTCACACAGGAACAGAAGATAAAAAACACCTGTTCTCATTTATAAGTGGTAGCCAAATGAGAACATAAGGACACATCCAGTGGAATAAAAGACACTGGGGCCTATCAGAGGGTGCAGAGTGGGAGGAGAGAGAGGATCAGGAAATATAATTAGTGGGTACTGCGTTTAATATCTGTCTGGGTCACAAAATAATCTGTACAACCCTTCCTCCGACACAAGTTTACCTATATAACAAACCTGTACGTGTACCCTGAACTTAAAAGTTTAAAAAAGTACGTACTGACTCTAAAATGTGATTTGAAAGTATGATTTCATATGTTTATGTTTTGTAGGAATACATGTTTGTGGAGAGCACGTATATTGTGTAAACATACATTTGAATGGTATTTTAGAGGACTTTCAAATATAATGTCAACTTACTGACTCTTTATACTATGGAAGATAAACACTAGAATTGTGCCTATACATAGTGGAAACTCAGCAAATATTCATTGAGTAGTTGAATACATAAATGCATAATTTTCAGGGATTAGATATATTGGAATGGAGGGTGTCAAAGGTGATTAAAGGGCTCTTATCTTTTAATAGAATCAGGAAAGTTTGTCTAAAAACCTCTCTGGCAAGGCCACTAATAATACTTTCCTGGAGGAAACAGGGAACGAAGAACATTTATCTTTTAACATATGATACAATATATTTTAATTGTTTGCATATGGGATTCTACTGCAGGTAACAGAAACAGTAAACTTCAAAAAGAAAAAGGAGGTTGTTTCCATAATGACTTCTGAAATTTGAACAGATAAACTCACTAATGGATTTCCCTTAACCCATTAAATAAAGCAACACCACGAAATTAAACTTGTGAGGTTTAAAAGAAAAAAAAAAAAAACCTATTCTTGTTTATTTACATTTCTTATATCTCTGTATCTCAAAAATACATCATTCTTCTTATCCAATCAAAAATGACATGGATTTCCTTATTATCTGAAGCACTGCCAATATCCTAAAAAGATAGTGATTACTACTATATCAAGAGCTTATTGCTCAGTTTATTACTTCTAAGGCCTTTGGAAAGCTAAATTTTCAATTTCCTCTTCTTTTTATATCATATCTGATCATTAGGATCCTTTTATACTATTCTTTTGTTTTCCTTCAAACTTTTTCATAATTGATGTGTACCAGGTTATTTTTCTGTGGACCAAGGGCCCTTTGTTCCCCAATTATATTTTCCTCCAGCCTGATTTAGCTAATGTTTGCAATATCACAGTTCATCACCATGGAGATAACTATAATGTGACAAATATTGAAACAAATTAAATGGAAAAAGAGTAGTTAGAAAGCAGAAGTAATCCTTTTGAGAGAATAGCCCTCACAGTAATCAACTCTGTGTGTGTGTATGTGTGTGTGTTTGTGTGTGTGTGTATACATGTCTCTTTTATCTCTTTCTCACTGAAAAAAAACCAAAAAACAAAAACAAACAAACAAAAAAACTTGACCTGACTACATTAATATGTATCCAAGTATACATTCCTTTTTAGAATCATTTTTTAATTTTACTTTTAAAATAGCAATAGAACTATATTATGTAGTAAAAATAGCATTTTCTTAAGGATCTTTCTAAATAATCCTAATAAAAACAGAAAGTTGACATTTGGGAGTATATTTGGAATTACTTCTCAACCTACTGAGGCAATGTGCTATATTGGAAAGGCAATGTGCTATATTGGAAAGACAATGTTAGAGAAGAGACACTTGGGTTTCATTGTCGGCTCCATTCACTAGGGTTACTTACTAGTTTTATAACTTTCAGAAAGTGTTTTGCAGTGAACATGAGATTAAATCACTTGAAATATATATAGTATATAAATGTGTGTGCGCGTGTGTGTGTGTGTGTGTGTGTATATATATATATAAATCCCAGAGACATGGAGACTAAAATTTTTATAAATACTGCATTTGGTATGTTTTACTTCTGGGATAAAACAGTAAAAAAATAAAATAAAATTATGATCTCCAATCTTTTGTTTTCCTGACACAGAGATGACAAGCTTCCAACAGCCTGAATGCTGGAGTGACCATGTGGATCAGAGTACTTGCCAAATGTTCACCAGACATACAAAGTGAGCAAGAAATAAATATTTGTTACATTAAGTCAGTGAAATTATGGATTAATTTTTTATACATTTGTAATTACTACCTATAGTATTACATATCCTACAGAATATGCTTGGTAAAAAATAAATCAAAATGTAAAAGATACATTAAATATATTATTAATTCTATACTTATGAATGTTTTTGGTTCATCTCACTTCTCATTACTCAGTATCCTTAGGAGCTTATTCTTTTTCTATATCAGCCAGTTTTGTACATTCCTATCAGGAAGACTTCTGTTGACTGCCAGGAAACACAACAAGCATTATCAGTGTTTTTTAACTTGTTCCCTTGTAAGTTGTAAAATAAAGTTTTGTTATATTTAGCTTATAACTAAACTATTTAGTCATAATTATTAGTACATATTACTATATTGTCCTAATAATTCAAATATTTAATCCAATTATTCTTTTTCAACATAATAGTTTTATATGTTTGCTCAACCTATGTTCTCTCATGGCAAGACTGCTAGCAAGTGGCACCCTTTCTGCAGAAAGTAAACTAGCCTTGCTGAGAGACCCTTTGTCTCAGTGTTGATTTTTGCGACACCAAGCACCATTCCCAACAGTGAATATACATACCTAAAATCACTTACTTTCTTGTTAGATTATGCTAAATCCCTTTTTGTAGGATTGAAGAATGAAAAAATATATGTACAAAATTAATTTAAAAATAAATACTGACTTTACAATTTTTAAGCAAGTTGCAATTGATCATTTAACTGGCATAATATATATTTTCAACTTTTATCACACACGTGAGTACTGTTATTCAGATAAAATAACTGTTTTGTGGACTAATTTTGCTCTTTCTTATTCCAAGATTTTTGTGCACATACTAAAATGACATAATAACTGGTTATTCATTGGTTTCATTAAAATAAATTTCCACACAATTACAGGGTAATTATTTTATATCAGTGGCATGAAGTACTTAGAATAAAATATCAATTATTTCCAATAATTAATCATTTCTATATCATACTTGTGGACTCAGATAAATTTTTTAGAAGTCTTATCTGTTTAAGAGAAAACATCAATATCATTTTCAATGTAATTCATTTAAAAAGTTTAGTATTAGATAAAAATTATGAATTATTTTGGCAAAGATATGGATATAAATTTTGATGTAGCACAGCATCCTGGTAAAAATAACATTCTCATCAAATTAAGAAATTTGTGAGGTAGAAATTACAAAGTATTCAGATTTTGTTGCAACAATTATACAACTCAAAATTTCATCTAAAGAATTTTAAATATTTCAGAAATTAAAATAGAAGCCACAGTTGTCAAACTTAAAAAATTGTCATATATGCATAGTTAATATAACTGTGAGTATACTGATGTCTATTTAAAAATGTACTGCAGCATGACCGTTCATGTTTTCTGTCTTTGTTGCTAGCCAATTAAATGTTAGAAATGTTTGAGACTTTGGAAACTACACTTAAAATAAATATTAGTATCTTAGAATCACTTGTGTTTTATAAATTAATAAACTTTAATTTTTAGAGCCCTTTTAGGTTCAGAATGGAAAGTACAGAGATTTCCTATAAACCCTCTGTCTCCACATATGCTCAAACTCCCCAACTATCAACATCCCATACCAAATTGTTATATGGGTTACTGTCAATAAATCTACATTGACACATCGTTTTAACCCAAAGTCCATAGTTTACATTAGAGTTCACTGTTAGTGTTATACATTTTACAGGTTTTGACAGATGTTTAATGACAAGTATCTACTATTACATTATCATAGAAAATAGTTTCATTGTTGTAAAAACCATTTGTGCTCTGCCTTTTTTTTCCGCCTCCTCCCTAAACTCTGGCAGCCACTGATCTTTTTACTGTCTCCATTGTTTTTCCTTTGCTAGAATGTCATATAGTTGGAATGGTATAGTATGTAGCCTTTTCAGACTGGCATCCTTCATGGTAATGTGCATTTAAGTTTCCTCTGTGTCTTCTTATGGCTTGATAGCTCATTTGTTTTTCATACTGAATAAAATCACATTGTTTGCAGACACCATGTTTATTTGTTCATCCATCTACTAAAGGGCATTTTGGTTGCTTTCAAGTTTTAGCAATTGTGAATAAAGCTGCCATAAACGTTGCGTGTGAAATTTTGTGTGGACATACATTTTTAATCCCTTTGGCTATATATTAAATAACTTGATTGGGTTCTGTGGTAAGAGTATGTTTGGTTTTGTAAGAAACTATGACATTTTCTTCAAAAGTGTACATATAATGTTTCATTCCCACAAGGAATAAACAACAGTTCCTATTGCTCCACATCCACTCCAGCATTTGATGTCAGTGTTCTGGAGTGTGGTCATTCTTATAACTGCATAGTGGTGTCTCATTGTTTCAATTTGCAGTTCCCTAATGTTATATGTTGTTGAATATCTTTTTATATGCTTACGTGACATCTGTAAGTGTCTTTGGTAAAGTGTCTTTTTGGGTCTTTTGCCCACCTTTTAATCAGGCTATTCATTGTTTACTGTTGAATTGTTAGTTCTTTGTATATTTTGAATAACAGCTTTATTTCAGAAGTGCCTTTTGCAAATATTTTCTTCCAATCTGTGGCTTACCTTCTAGTTTTTTTAGTCATTGTTTTTCACAGAGAAAAATTTTTAGTTTTAATGAAATTCAGCTTATTGATTGATTTTTCATGGATTGTGTTTTTCATATTGGATCTAAAAAGTCATCAAAATACTGAAGGCCATCTAGGGTTTCATTCATGTTACTTCCTAGGAGTTTTGTAGTTTTGCATTTTACATTTAGGTCTATGATCCATTTTGAGTTACCTACATTTTTTCAGAAGGGTGTAAGGTCCATAGCTAGATTTGTTTGTTGCATGTGAATTTCCAGGTTTTCTATCACCATTTTTTATAACGATCATCTTTGTGCCATTGCATTGCCTTTGTTCCTTTATCAAATATCAGTTGACTCTTTTTATGTAGGTCTATTTCTGGGCTTTCTACTCTGTTCCACTAATGTATAGATATATTGTTTCACGAATACCACACTGTCTGGATCACTGTATCTTTATAGTACATTATAAAGTTGGGTAGTCCATCTTCAAATTTTGTTTTCATTCAAGATTGAATTGCCTGTTCTTGGTCTTTTGCTGGAATGTCTTTTAAACATAGCCTCTAAATATAGTTGCCCCATATTCAAAATGAGTTAAATGTGTTAAATATAAGTATTCAACAAATGCTATCACAGAAAACATTTACTTGCAACAGAAAAAATTTAAATAACTTGAGCTCAAATAGTGTAAAATTTTTAATTTTGAATCCAATAATTTTAGTTTGGAATATTTCAACTTGTGAAAAATATTTAATGAAATTCTTAATTTTATATCAATCAATTCATATTCTGTGTCAGAATAAGATGAAGGTAAAAATATATCCATAAACTCAAATGACATAAAGCTTCCAAAATCATTATAAGTAGACAAGAGAGTGGTACTCTGATGAAAATGAAAACCAGAGCCTGTGAAGATATTTGAAATAAGTATCAACTATCTATTCATTGCAATATAAAACAAATTTAATTAAAATATGTTTGATTAGAAACATTTTCTGTGAGCTGCCATATAACCCGACATGGGTGGAGAAAGTATTTTCAATTAAAAACAACGTAGTTTATAGCAAAGAGTCTAAAAGCTTTTTAAAAAATTAAAGAAGGTTGTAGATTAGAATTCACTAAACAACATGGATCTCTTTCTTTTTTAGTTTATCTATAATTCCAAGTTTTCAAGAAATTATAAAAAAATCAGAAAAAAATTTATTAGTTCTTGTATTAGGATTCTCTAGAGAGACAGCAGTAATAGGATAGACATATACATGAAAGGGAGTTTATTAAGGTTTATTTACTATATGATCAAAAAGTAAAGTCCCACAATAGGCCGTCTGCAAGCTAGGAGCCAGGAAGTCATTCCAAGTCCTAAAAATTCAAAAGTAAGGAAGCTAACATTGAAGGCTTCAGTTTGTGGCCAAAGGCCCAAAAGACCCTGGCAAACCACTGGTGCAAGTCAAAGAGTCCAAAAGCTGAAGAACTTGATGTCCCATGTTCAAGGGGAGTAAGCCTCTAGCATGGGAGATAGATGAAGACTCAGCCAGTCTAGTCCTTATACTTTCCTCTGCCTGCTTTTATCTTAGCCACGCTAGCAGCTGATTAGATGGTACACACTCAGATTGAAAGTGGGTCTGCCTCTACCAGTCCACTGACTCAAATGTTAATCTCTTTTGACAATGCTCTCACAGACATACCCAGAATAATACTTTGCATCCTTCAATCCAATCAAGTTGACACTCAATATTAACTGTCACAGTTCTACATTTTTATGTATTTATGTTTTTAGATAACATCACAAGTTGGGTTTCAACATGGTGGCATAGAAGCAAACTGGCTTCCCCATGTCTCATGATTTCTACACTGGAAAAAATGAAATCAAAATGGACAACCAGTTTTTCCACATTTTGGGTCTCTTGGCAGAGAACGTATCCCTACCTCAAACAACAGGAAGCATTGGGAGTAGTTGAAGGGAGAAATATCCTTGAGAATAGCTAGAAAAAAGGTGGAAGTGGGACTACCATCCTTGCCCTGGAAACTGCTATGTAATTCAGCCAAAGGAGAGTACCAAATTAGAATGGCTGTTGTGGAGCACCACACTGCAAGAGGTTTGTTTCTAAGGTCCCCTAAACACAAACCCCTAGCCAACCTTCCCATATTGGGGAATATCCCTCACCATTTAGTATGGGACAATCTGATTGTTTATTAGAACCAAAGCAAATCTGTGCAAATCTGTGGGGCCATTGAGTGCAGAAAAGAGTCAGTGATCTAGCATAAAAATAAGGAAGGAGAGGAAAGGAAAGGAGAGGAGAGGAGAGGGAATCAACAGATAAGTTAAACAAATCTCTAAGCAAACATTATAATAGAAACCAAAATATGCCATAGAGAAAGAGAAGACTAGAATAATTAACTAAACTTTCAATGCAACAACACAGGCATACATCCACAAGGAACAACAGCAAGTCACCACCAGTAACTGACCAGAATGAGATGGCAATATGTAAACTACCTGACCAAGAATTCAAAATAGTAGGTTTTTTTATTTTTATTTTTATATTTTTTTGAGATGCAGTCTCTCTCTGTTGCCTGGGCTGGAGTGCAGTGGCACAGTCTTGGCTCACTGCAAGCTCCGTCTCCTGGGTTCATGCCGTTCTCCTGCCTCAGCCTCCCAAGTAGCTGGGACTACAGGCACCTGCCACCGCACCCGGTTAATTTTTTGTATTTTTAGTAGAGATGGAGTTTCACCATGTTAGGCAGGATGGTCTCGATCTCCTGACCTCGTGATCCGCCCGCCTTGCCCTCCCAAAGTGCTGGGATTACAGGCTTGGCAAAATAGTAGTTTTAAGGAAACTTAGTGGTGTCCAAAATAACACAAAAAAATAAAAGCAATTCAGAAATTTATTGGAGAAATTAACCAGAGATTGAAATAATTGAAAAGTCAATCAAAAACCTTGGAACTGATAAATATATTTGCATAAAGAAAAAAATCACTAGAAGCTCTCAACAGCAAAATGGATCAAGCAGAGGAAAAGAATTAGTGAGCTCAAAGACAAGATTTTTAAAAACACAGTCAAAGGTGAATAAACAGAATGAGAAAGAAGAAATATCAACTAAAAGATATAGAAAATATCTCAAAAAACAAAACAGATCTAAGAACAATTGGTGATCAAAGTTCAGGTGAGCAAGAGCAAGGGAGAGAAAGCTTATTCAAATAAATAATAGGAAGTTTTCCAAAACTTGAGAAAAAGATAAATATCCAGGCATAGGGAGGTGAGAGAATGCTAGAGAGTTTGACCCAAATAAGACATATAATAATGAAACTCCCAAAGTTCAAGGACAAAGGATTCTAAAAGCAGCTAGAGAAAATATTTAAACAAATAACATACAAAGGAGCTCCAATTTATCTGGAAACGGACTTCTCAACAAAAACCATACAGAGCAGGAGGAATTGGGATGACATTTTCAACATGCTGGAAATAATAAAAAATAAAACTGCCATCCAAGATTAATGCATCCAACAAAGCTATCCTTCAAATATGAAAGACTGATTAAGTTTTTTCTCAGATAAACAAAAAGATTAGAGAATTCCTCACCAACAGAACCATCTTACAAGAAATGCCAGTGAGTTCTTCAACTTGAAAGCAGAAGAAAACAAAAACACTAAACTGCAAAACCAAAACACTTTTCAAGGTAGAAAACCCAACTGCTGACATTAAGTACACACACAAACCAGAATATTAAAATACCATAGTTGTAGTGTGCAATCCACCTGTAAGTCAAGTATAAAACCCAAAGGAAAATATATATTAAAAACAACAATAGCTACAGCAACTTGGTAAGATATATGAAATTTTTTTTTTTTTTTTTTTTTTTGAGATGGAGTCTCACGCTGTTGCCCAGGCTGGAGTGCAGTGGCGCGATCTCGGCTCACTGCAAGCTCCGCCTCCTGGGTTCACGCCATTCTCCTGCCTCAGCCTCCTGAGTAGCTAGGACTACAGGCGCCCGCCACCGCGCCCGGCTAATTTTTTGTATTTTTAGTAGAGACGGGGTTTCACTGTGGTCTCGATCTCCTGACCTTGTGATCCGCCCGCCTCAGCCTCCCAAAGTGCTGGGATTACAGGCTTGAGCCACCGCGCCCGGCGATATATGAAATATTAAAATATGTAAATTGAGACAACATAAAGCAGAAATGTTGAGGATTTGGAGTTAAAGCATAGAATTTTATTTATTTCATTTTTTGATTGTTTCTATTCTTTTCTTTGTGATCTTGTATAAGATAAGTTGTCATCACTTTAAAGTAACTTTGTATATCTTTAAGATTTTTTTTTTGTAATCCTCATGGTAACAAGAATTCAAAAACCTAATAAGAGATTCACTAAAAATAAAGGCAACGAATTAAAATATATTACTGGAGAAAATAACATAATCACAAAGGAAACAGGAAGAAAGGAAGAAATAAATAGAGAAGTTAAAAAACAACCAGAAAACAAGCAACAAAAGGGCAGTAATGAGTCCTTATGTATCAAAACAACACTGACTGTAAATAAACTCAGTTCTCCCGTTAAAAGGCATAGTATTGCTCAATGGATAAAGAAAGGAGGAAATTTTATACTTTCTACAAGAAACTCACTTCACCTATAAAGGCACACATAAAGGAAAATGGAAGGAAAAGAAGATATGACATGTAACTAGAAACCAAAAATAAGCAAGATTAGATATGCTTCCACCAAATAAAGTAGATTGCAAATCAAGGCGAGTGAAAAGAGACAAAGAAACTCATTATATAATGATAAAGGGGTCAATTCAGCAAGACATTATAAAAACTACAAATATCTATGTACACAACACTGGAGCACCCCAGTACATAAAACAAACATTAATAGATATAAATGAATAGACGGACTGTAACACAACAATAGTAGTAGATTAAACACTCCACTCTCAGTAATAGACAGATCATCCAGACAGAAAATCAACCAAAAATAAAGAAGTTAAATCACACACTAGAAAAAAAAATAGGTCTGACATTATAGAATATTTTACCCACTGAATGCAGAATACACATTTTCTTCAGAAAATACACATACACATGGAAAGTAAATAATATGATCCTGAATAGCCAATGAGTCAAAGAAAAAATTAATACATTAAGAATCTTCTTGAAACAAATTGTATTAGTCCATTCTCACACTGCTGTTAAGATAACAATCAAGATTTGGTAATTTATAAAGGAAAGAGACTTAATTGACTTAGAGTTCCACAAGGGTAGGGAGGCCTCAGAAAACTTACATTCATGGCAGAAGGCAAAGCAGACACACCTTACATAGCAAAAGGCAAGAGAGAGAAAATGTGTGTGCAGGAAAAATTAGCATTTATAAAACAATCTGATCTCATGAGAATTCAATCACTCTCATGAAAATATCATGGAAGAAACTGCCCCATTATCCAATCACTTTCCTCCCTCAGCAGGTGAGGATTATAATTCAAGATGAGATTGGGGTGGGGACACAGAGCCAAACCATATCACAAATGAACATGGAAATATAACAAACAAAAATCTATGGGATATAGCAAAAACAATACTAAGAGGATTATAACAATAATCACCTATATCAAAAAAGTAGAAAGTTGGTTTAAATAAACAACATAACTAGGAAATCAAGAATAAATAAAATCCAAAGTTATTGAAGAAAAATAATAATAAATATCAGAGCAGAAATAAATAAAATTGAGAATAAAAGCAAACACAGAAGGTCAACAAAATTAATAATTGGTTATTTGAAAAGACAAGAAAAAAATCTGCAAACCTTGAGCTAGATTAACAAATTATAAAAGAGAAGACCCAAATAAATAAAATCAGAAATGAAAAAGAAGATATAACTAAGATCACAGAAATACAAAGAATCATTGATGACTATTATGAACAACGATATGTCAACGTATACCGGCAAATTGGAAAACCTGGAAGATATAGATAAATTCCTGAACACATAACCCACCAAGATTGAACCATGATAAAATAGAAAATCTCAGCAAACTAATAAGAAATAGAATTGAAGAAACAATAAAATGGCTTCCACCAAAGAAAAGCCCAGGATCTGATGTGTTCACTGTTGAATTCTACCATACATTTAAAGAAGTACAAACACAAATTCTATTCAAACTCCTCAAAAAAGATTGAAGGTGAGGGAATACTTACAAAATTATTCTATGATGCCACAATTACTGTTATACCAAAACCAGACAAGGACACACACACACACACACACACACACACACACACACACACACACAAAGAAAAGTAGAAACCAGTATTATTAATAATCATAAGTGAAAAATACTCAACAAAAACATAGAAAACCAAATTCAACAACAAATTACAAAGATCATTCACCACAATCAAGTGGGATTCATCCCAGGTGGTTCAACTTATGCAAATCAATAAACATTATACATCACATTAACAGAAACAAGAATAAAAACTATACGATCATTTCAACAGATGCTGAAAAAGCATTCAGTATAATTTAACAACCCTTTATGGTGAAAACCCTCATTAAGCTATATATGGCAAACCCACATCTAACATCATACTGAACAGTGAAAATGGAAAAAAAAACTTTTTCTCTAAGATCCGGAAAAACACAAGCATGCCCACTTTTAACAATTTTTTTCAACATAATGCTGGAAGTCCTGGCCAGGGCAATTAGGCAAAAGAAAGGAATAATGTGCATCCAAATGGGAAAGAAAGAAGTGAAATTAACCTTGTTCATAGATAACTCCTTATATTCAGAAAAACCTAAAGACAATACCCCAAACCTGTTAGAACTGATATTCAGTGAAGTTGCAGGATACAAAATCAAATAAAAAAATCACTAGCCCCTAATATTTCAGTAGCAAACAATCTGAAAGAGAAGTTTAAAAAGCATTCCATTTGCAATACTTAGGCAAAAAAAAAAAAAAAAAAAAAAAAAAATCACAACCTAGGAATCAATTTAACTGCAGAAGTGAAAGAGGTATACAAGGAAAAATTATGCAACACTAGTGAAAGAATTAAACAGGACACAAAAAATGAAAAGATACTCCATGCTCATGGATAGGAAAAATTAACATATTAATTTAAAAATTAAATTTAAGTTAATATGTTAAAATGGCAATACAAACCAAAGAAATTTATAGATTCAGTGAAATTACTATTACATTACTAATAACATTCTTCAAAGAAAAAGGAAAAAAAATCTAAAATTTATATGTTATAACAAAAGACCCTGAATAGTTAAAGCTATCCTGAGCAAAAATAACAAGGCTGGAGGCATCACATTACCTGGCTACAAAATATACAAAGCTGTAGTAACCAAATCAGCATAGTACTGGCATAGAAACAGACACATAGACCAAGGATCAGAATAGAGCATTCTGATATAAATTCACACATGTATAGCCAACTCATCTTCAACAAAGGAGCCAAGAACATACAGTAGAGAAAGGAGTTTCTCAAATAAATGGTTCTGGGAACACTGGGTAACTACATGCTGAAGAATGAAAGTAGACACCTATCTCTCTTCATATACCAAAATCAAATCAAAATGGATTAACCACTCAACTCTATGCCCTGGAACTATGAAACTACCAGAAGAAAATGTTGTGTATACGCTCAAAGACGCTGGTATAAGCAAATAATTTTTGCATAAGACCTCAAAAGGACAGGCAATTAAACAAAATAGTTAAATGGCATTGTATCATGCTTAAAAGCTTCTTCACAGCAAAGAAAACAATCAATGAAGTGAAGAGACAAGTCAGAGTAAGAGAAAATATTAATATTTGCAAATAGTTCATCTGAAAAAGCGTTAATGGCCTGAAAATATAATGAACTCAAACAACTTAATAGCAAATAATAATAATAATTTGATTTAAAATGTGCAAAATATCTCAAGAGACATTTCTCAAAAGACATACAATAGCAAACAGGTATATGAAAAAGTGCTCAACATCACTAACCATCAGAAAAATACAAATCAAAACCACAATGAAATACCATCTCGCCCCAGTTAAAATGAATTGTATCAAAAAGACAAGCCAAAACCAATGCTAACGAGGAGGTGGAGAAATGGAAACCCTGGTACACTGTTGTTGGAAATGTAAATTAGTACAGTCACTATAGAAAAGTTCATGACGGTTTCTCAAAAAACTAAAAATTGAACTACGATATGATCCAGCAATTCTATTACTGGATATATACCCAAAAGAAAGTAAATCAATACATTGAAGAAATTTCTGCACTCTGTTTCTTGTAGCATTATCCACAATAGCCAAAATATGAAATACACCTAAGTGCCTATTGATGAATGAATGAACAAAGAAAATATGCACAATATTCTATATATAAATATTATTTAGGCAAAAAAAGAATAAAATCCTGTCATTTGTAGTAACATGGATGGACCTGGGGGTTAATATTGTAAGTGAAATTAGCCAAGCACAGAATGATGAATATCATATGTTCTTAGTCATATGTGGGGGTTAAAAAGTTGAATCTCATGAAAACAGAGAGTAGACTGGTGATTTTCAGAGGCCATGAAGGATAGCAAAACAGAAAATGTAAAGAGGTTAATTAATGGGTACAAATATAAAATTCGATAGAAGAAATAAGATCCAGTGTTTGATAGAGGAGTAGGGTGACTATTCTTTACAATAGTCTACTGCATATTTTAAAATAGCTAGAAGAGACTAATTCAACTTTTTCTAGCATAAAAATGACAAATATTTAAGGTAAGAGATATTTCAATCATACTGGCTTGATTCTTATATCTTATATGAATGAATACATTACATTATCATATATAGCCCTTAAATACATATAAAAAAGTTACTCTCCACCTGCCCATGTACCACTGAACTTAAAATACAAGTTAAAAATTTAAAAAGTTACTCTCGTTTGTCTTCTCACAAGAAAGGACATGATTGTTTAATCTTATAGGAAGGTTTAACTGATATTGCCCTGTCATATTAGTTCTGCAAAGAAAATCTGTCTTTTGAGAAAGTAGTGTTCCAATCCATATAAATAAATCTCATGTGGGTGAATTTCAGCATTATTTTAATAACAGGTATTATTTAAGATATTAATATATTCAAGACTTTGTGTAATGCAACAGGACACAGATATATACCAATGACTCTAATTTCAATAAGCTTATCCTCACAGGAGATAAATTGACATAAGGAATTCATGTATATCTCTATCTATATTTATATATAAAATCTTTAGAACCTAATCTGTCTGTCTGTCTATCTATCTATCTATCTATCTATCTATCTATATGATCATACATAAATATATTATGTGAAAAATATTTTAAAATCTAGAATATTCTCTCCAGGATACTGGTAGAATTGGCTTAGGTTAAGTCTTTTAAAAAACTTGAGTTCTGCACGCTAAATCTAGAAAAGAAGTAGAAAGGTAATAAACAGGAAATGAATCCAGAAATTCAACAATCTAGCAGACTATATATGAAAGATAATAAGCAGGATCATTGTTCTGCATAGCTTTGGAGCACCAGTATCCTGGATAGACCTAGCTTTGTTATCAGATGTCGGGAAGCTGGGAAGGATGTGTTTGTTGCGGAGTGGATGGAAGTGGGAGGTGGAGGGATTAAGAAAGGTAGGATAATACGTAAGTACAAACATACATTTCGATGGAACATGTAAGTTCTAATGTTTCATAGCAGAGTTTATGACTAGAGTTAACAGCAGTGTATTGTGTATTTCAAAATAGCTAGAAGCGAAGATGTGCAATGTTTCCAACACATAGAAATGATAAATTCTTGAGGTGATGAATACCCTAAACACACTGACTAGAATATTACACATTCTATGCATGCAACAAAATATCACATGTATCCCACAAATAAATACAAATATTATATACCAATAAAAACTGTAATAGCAATCTTTGAATATATACAATTTTAGGAAAATATTTTTATACCAGGAAAACATGAATGTATTAGTAGGAAGATAAAAATAAAGATGATGATGATGGTGAAAAAAAAAAAATCCAGTCCGCCTTAAAGGGTAAGTTTTGATGGGGACAAAAATCAGTTGGTGAGGGGGAACAGGGCAGTAGAACTGCAGAGGTTTAATCATGGTACCTAGA
This sequence comes from Macaca fascicularis, assembly GCF_037993035.2. Lineage (NCBI taxonomy): Eukaryota > Metazoa > Chordata > Mammalia > Primates > Cercopithecidae > Macaca > Macaca fascicularis. The sequence goes on along the minus strand of NC_088388.1, from coordinate 89,729,460 downwards.
ATCAATTAGACCTGTTTAGATAAAGAATACTGGTTATCAGCAACATAAATTACGACAAGTTATTTAATTTCTCCTAGACTTAGTCTCTTCATATTAAATAGGTGCAAATAATAATATTTATGTTATGTTTTAATTAGATAAAATACAAAGTTCTAGGCACCGTGCCGGGCACATACCAACTATTTAATAAGTGCTAGTATTATCATTTTAGAGGAGAGAATAACATGAGATGGGGACAATATATAAAAACAACCACCACTATAAAAAATTGGCTTATCTGTGACCTGAAAAGTCTCATCTAACTTACCTTTATGAGAGTAATAACTTTCAATTAAAAAATATTTGAAAAATGAGCACTGTGATTCTGGAAATTAATGGAATAAATTCAAGCAGAATTCAAAAGTAATTGTATTTGGTATTTAAATGTAGATCACCTTTCAATTACTTTGCCTTCTCCCTAATTGCTCTCTGGTATGTGTAAAGTTTTGTAAATCTCAAGAGTTTCAGTGGCTTATATTATGGAGAGAAACTTGAGATTTGATTTGGATTTAAATGGTTTCTGAAATATGTATCTTGGCAGAGGCATAAATCAAATTCCTGTTTATCTAGACTGGTCAGGGAATACAATGTTCTGGTTGACTGAATATTTAGGTTAACAGGTCATTAGAATGTATGCATACCATGAGTTAATTGCATATTTTCAACACATACTAAAAAAAAAGTGAAAATAATTAATCTTGTTTTGAATGTTTATGGCTCATTTGAAGATCTTACTGTGTCTCGCATTCTTCATATGAATGTCACTCATCTCTTACCTAAGATCTTTTCCAAATTGAGCTAACATAGACTCAATGATTTTTTACCTATTTCTTCATTGTCTTTGCTTGGTCAGAAAGCCTCCCTTCCTCTATCAATGTAACATGGCATATCTTCGGCTCTAAATTGGGGTTCCTAAGTATTCCTGCAGAAAATAAACATATCATGAAGAACAGCTTTCAGTATACGTTTATGGCATCCAATCAAGTATGTATCCTCAATCTTGCCAATTATTTTAATTTTAATCATAATTATTATTTTTAGAAAGGACAGTTTTTTTCTCTCTTCTTCTCCACAGTTACTCCAAATGTTTACTATTTTTCTCAAGTCCTCTGCATCTTACTGCCATCATCTCTCTCTAAAGGTCAAATGGCCTTCATTTTTGTATAGAGCAGAGAGAGATTACGTGACATGCATACATATAACCTCCTAGACCCACCTACATATTTACCTGTATCTACCCTAATTCTTATCTTCTTAGCTGTCTCAGAGGGAGAACTAGGGCCCCTTCTATTTACTCACATAAATCATTTTGAGGAAGTACAATTCTCCATGCATGTCTATAAACTCAACGGGCAAGTCACCCACTTAGAAATTCTGCACCAAAATATCTCAGGCATTGTTTTTAAAATTTTGTTCTAATGGACTCAAACTTCAATTTCATATATTGTTCTGGTTTCCAACTTCTATTTTCCTGTCCCTACAACATAATAAGAAAAAGATTTTTAAAAGATTATACTTTTAGTCATTCTCTCTATGTACTTTCTTTTTGTGGATGGATAAATTATTATTGTACTCACACAAGTAAAATATTGTCAACCTTTGGAACTATACATATTTGAATTAAAATATATCAACATATGTATGTGTTTATAAGAAGAGTTATTCTTTATCCTTGAAAGAGGATTGACTATGAAAAGTGTTTGGTTGAAAAAAAGAAAAGGCCTGGTGCAGTGGCTCACGTCTGTAATCCCGGCACTTTGGGAGGCTAAGGCAGGCGGACTACCTGAGGTCAGGAGTTTGAGACCAGTCTGACCAACATGGTGAAACACTGTCTCTACTAAAAATACAAAAATTAGCTGGGCATGGTGGTGGGCACCTGTAATCCCAGCTACTCGGGAGGCTGTGGCAGGAGAATCTCTTGAACCTGGGAGGCAGAGGTTGCAGTGAGCCCAGGTCATATCATTGCACTCCAGTCTGGGAGACAGAGGAAGACCCCATCTCAAAAAGCTATGCTCCCCACAATTTTTTTTCTTAGTTACATTATTTGCAGTTACACTTCTATCTTTCTAGTCCTTTCCACTTAAACTAGAAAATCTCTAATCAATAGATTTAACAACCTTTTGTTTAAAGTAAATTTTCTTAAGACTCCCAACTTTCTGAATAATTTCAGCATATTTTGATCATTTTCATAATTTGTAAAAAACTAAATAGTATTTTTCTCACATAAATATTTCTCACTCACATACAAAATTACATAATATATGATTTATATATTTTGTATACACATATCAAACAGTACAACTACTCTTTTTTTCTGATTAAATTCTCACCTGTGCCTAACCATAAAAAAAAAAACTGCAAAATCAAAAATGTTACTTGAGTTTGGGAGAAAAATGCATAGAATTTCCAAAGTAAAATTCATCACAGGAAAATAAGTAAATCTAATTTTCATGTTTGGTAATCAAAAACTTCTGGCAAGTTTCTTTTAATGAAGCATGACTCAAAATTTGTGAAAATCTTAGTAAATTAAGTAATTCAAATGAGTACTGTTGCAAGGATACAAAAATGTTAAAATTGTAGCAAAAATACTAATTATGTTAACATTATGAAAAGATTAATTATATTAACATAATAACAGTTTCTATTCCCATGGCTAATCTGACTTATTTACATAGTGGAAGTGTATTGGCCATTATAAACTTGGGATTCCATTTCCTTTTATAGTTAACACATAACTGAATACTTTATACCAAATTATGAAGGTCTATTTGAATTTATATAATGCAGCTTCTGCCTTTTTCATTTTACTCAGAAGATCAGACAAACTGTAAGATCTCTATTATGTACACCCTGGAGCACCTCCTAAGAGGCTGATCTCTGTAACCCTTATTTTCTTTGTCTTTTCAAAACAGTAAGGTAAAGATCTTTGAGTTCTTAACACGAAATATTGTTTTAAAGCCTCATTAATTTAAAGATGCCAAACCCTTCTTATAAAAAAACATGAGAGATATAGTATTATGAAAATTGATTCCTGAATTAATGACATTTTGATTACTTGTTGGTAGTGGATGTGGAAGAGAGCCACCCAAATACCACTTCAGGACTGAGTGATTCCATTTTTCACCTTTCAAGGGCAGTGGCTGCTGATGCATTAATTTTGAATCTTTTGCTGGGAAAGCTACCATCATGCAATAACTGATTGATGGGGCAGTACAAAGGTGCAGGTGCTTGCCTTGATAGAGAACAATTCTATAGGGCTGTTCCAGCTCCAGAGCTCCCCATAGGATTGATTGAGGTCACTGATATGAAATCTTGTAGCTCAACCTTTCCCTCTGCCCAGTCCTGCTTTCCTCACTCCCTCACACATTTATTCCAGAGATAACCCCCTAATCACGCTCTATTAAACCTGCTGCATGCAAATCTCAGAGTCTAAGGGTCTGTTTCCCTTGGAACCCAAACTGTGACATTTAGTGTCCAAAGTAGTAGCAGGAAGGCAGATCCGAGAATGACACTTTGGAGCTGAATGGCAATTAGGAAAAGGAATTTTTAAACCATTCATGGATGATGAGATTCAATGGGACAATGATGAAAGGAATTGCACTAGCAGGTGTAATATCTCATGCCATTGTGAAATACTGAAAAATAGTAATTGTAAGGATTAAACAGTCATAGAACTGTTGCTAGGGCAATTGATACATTATAGAAAGTCTATGAAAAACTGAGGGCAATTAATCATCGATTTAAACTCAGTCTCTCACCACATGAGGGCTTCCTTGGCAGTAAATATATTCTTAGCTTCCTTAGCCAAAGGACAAAACAGCTTTAGATCAGGCCAATGACTTCAGATACAATGACAATGTATCTGAAAATCTGATACACCAAGATCAGACATCTAATATGGAAGTAAGTGGACTCTGAGACACTGGGTAGAGACACTTGGGTGGGACTCTGAGACATTGGGTAGGGACAATTTGATCTGTCTACAAACTAAAATATCTTAAATCCCCATGATCTCTTGAACCCTCTGAGACTGTTGAAGTTTCTCACTTTATTGTGGCTTATGGGCGATTAATCCCAGTGGTTTTCTGATAAGTACTTAACAATCTGAGAAGAAAATCAAACAAATGGCCAAAACCCTGATATGTAGCATTTGCTGCTTTGCATGATGTAAATAAAAACATCATAATTGATTTCAAGCTACCAACAGTTTAGCAATTGGCTCACAAAATTTCTGAAATGCTTCACAATTTTCTTCCACGAGTTGGTATAAGCCAGCTCCAGTGTATCACTAGACCAAATAACATATGCCCTACTGAGGAATATTTTTCCTTGCAATCCGAAAAAATGTAAGCCACCACACCAATTTAAGTCATAATATAACCTGAGGAAATTATTGGCCAAGAGAAGAAAAGGACTTTATCCAGGAGTTGCATAATCTTGACAATGTGTACAGTCAAGCATACAGATTGACAATATGACACAAACTGACCACACACTGGCTAAGGAACTGGATTCTAGTGTGGTTGGGCCACAGTGAGATGTGGCAAAACATAAATTTGGATAAAAGAGAATTTATTAATATGGGAGAACTATTCTGTGACACACATTGCTGTGACTATCTTAGAAACTTGAAGAAAGCAAAGACCCACAAAAGATGAAATAGAAATTCCAGGACTTCCATGACAGAAGGGGAAAAATGATAGAAAGCCTCAGAGAAATGGGCATACCGAACATACCTACTACGTACATCAAATGATTACAGTCCATAAAAGGATCCAGACGACACTCTATTTACCAAAAATCATAGGGGTGCACTGGTGAGAGAGGCATGGACACTCTTAAGAAACCAATTGGTGACTGTTCTTTGGAGGCTAAGGCTAATAATAGGAGATACAGTTTTAGAACTAGGCTCCCTGATAACAATGGGGATCATAGGATTATAAAATATTAGAAGCCAGGTGGTGATGCTTAACTGACAGAAGGAGGACTAGTGCAATTATCAAAATAAATGGCAAGGTCAGAGTGGCAGCCAGGATGTCAGACTCATAGAACACTCTGAAATGCTTCACAGAAAGTGTGGTAAGTACAAGGATGACCTTGATAAGATATATACTCCAGGAATGGGGACTGGAAATGATACTGAAGGAGATTCAGAGGCCTGTCATATCAGGTAATATTTTAGGCATCCAGTGGTCTGGGACATTACAGAACATTCTTTTCAAATTCGAGTATAATGTCAAATGAACCTCCTTACCTTCTGAAGGTGTCGCATTCCACATTTTGGAATCTGACCCAAATCCATTTACTGAGTGGTATAAAAGACTGCCTTTTTTGAGTTTGATCAAGCATATGATCAAGCATAGAATAGGGCTCTGCAGCATCTACAGACTGTGATATACCCTCTTTCATGAGTCATATAATTTGGCCTCCAGTGAATTATCAAAGTTATTTGTTTTGGAGAAACTTGTCTTTCGCAGCTGATGGCAAGCTCCAATAGAAAAATCACAATGTAAACTTGCAGGATTCTGGAGTGGGATGATGCAATCAGTAACAGACAATTAGACACTATTCAGAATATAGCCTGTGGCATCGACTGGGTCCTAGTAGAGATGGAGTACCTGGCTACTGAACATCAACAGACTATACAGCCAGACTGTCCCTCATAGACTGGATTCTGTCAGAGTCAATAAGTCTTATGTTTGAGCAAGCTCAACAGCATCCATCATAAGATGAAAGTGGCATGTCTTGGTCCAAGGTTGAACACAGCCAAAAAACACAAATAAGTAGCATGGCGGTGTGACTCAAACTCCCGTATAATCCACTATAATTGCACCTGTGACTCTCCTGCAGTTTACACATATGGCAACTTCTTAGGGAGTTCCTCTATGAGCAGCCGATGAAGAAGGGAAAAAGCTAGATGTGGATCAGAGAGGGTTAGCTCAAAGCGTGAGTGGAAGCCGAAAAGAAGAGTGTGGCTGCACTTTACCCTTACACAGGGATCTCTTTGAAAGTCACTGCTTAAGGAGTATATTCCCAATAGGCAGAGTATTTCTCAGTGAACCAGTTTGATCAATTGGTTCCCAATTTGATGAGAAAAAGAAGTATCTGGGGTAAAAAAAAATATGTAGAATCAGAGACAGTGCTTAATGGCTTGTCTTGTAACTCAAGTGCTCAGAAAGAAAAAAAAATGAAAGGCTGAGGACAAAGAGTTTTAGGGAAGAATCACATAGATGGGTTAATGGAAGTGGGTACAAAGTGTGAGAGTATTTACCATGGAAAACGGATTTCACATCCAAATAAACTGAATGTCTCAATCAGTTGACACCTGTCAGCCTCTGACATCTGCCACCTCAGTGCTAGCACACTAGGCTTATGAACAAAATAGCAATGGTGTCAAGAACAGAGGTCACATATGGCCCCCCAGGGATGTGTTTTCATACACCAAGGTTTCTGTAACTACTCTGCTGCTGAACATCCAGACTTCCAGCCAAAAGGAACAATGCTGAGCATTTGAAATGCCACCATTTCTTCAGGAAACCAATCAGCTCTGTTGTGGCAAGTTGATTATATTAAACCATTTTGCTCTGATGTGTCAGTAATTCATCTTGAATATATTTAGTGCAGGTTTGTTTCTGCTTTTCTTGTTTCCCAGATCTCAGTCAGCACCGCTCTCAGATAACTTAAAACATGTTTGATACATAAGTACATGATACTACATAACCTCATTTATTAGTCGATTCCCGAATTGCTATAAAGAAATACCTAAGACTGGGTGATTTATAAAGAAAAAGAGGTTTAGTTGGCTCATGGTTCCACAGGCTGTACAGTAAATATGATTCTGGTCAGAGGAGGCTTCAGAAAACTTAGAATCATGGCAGAAGGCAAAAAAGGAAGCAGACATATCTTACATGGTTGGAGTACTACCCTGAGAGAGAGGCAGGAGTTGCCACACACTTTACAAACAACCAGATCTCACAATGACTAACTCAAAATACAGTATCAATGGGGGATGGTGCTAAATCATTCATGAAGAACCACCATCATGATCCATCACCTCCCACCAGGCCTCACCTTCAACACTGGGGATTACAATTCAACATGGTATTTGTGTGGGGACACAGATCCATACCATGTTACCTCATATCAGACCAAGATATCTACATTAGCAAAAAAGGTGCAATGGTGGGTAAATGACAAGATTATTTATTTGTTCTATCTACAAATTGGATGTTATAACATCCAATAAGCAAAGTGTTACAGATACAATTGAAGCACCACCTTGGAAATGGTACCTGAATAATTACAGCCATCTCTCATGATGCATCATATATCTTAAATGAACAATTATTGTTTGGTACTGTGTCCGCATTGTGAAGATTATGTAGATTCTATGTTCAGACAATAATAGGAATAGTCTCATTACCATCACTCTGAGTCATCCACTTGGGAAATATATGCTTAATCCTCCATAATTCTAGACTCTGTAAATGGAATGGAATACTTCCATTTGGGACAAAGAGTCTCATTAAACTGTAATCTATGGAACCCATATAGTCCCTTGAGACTCCTTGTAGCAAAGAGACTTACAGGGATAGAAATGGCAGGAGTTACCATGCTAGCACAGAAAATTGGCTCTAATTACAATAAGCCAACACTGGCATTATGAATGGATGTTGTGGTTGGTCACTGTATCAGGAGGGGTTCAACTTGAGGAGCAGAACCAGTAGGAGATACATCTGGAGGAATGTGTTGCAAGAAACTGGTTTATATGATTGTGGAGCTGCCTAGGAAAGCACAAATTTGTAAGGCAGGTTGTCAGGAAGAGTAGATGTGAACACTTAAGCATGGCTTAAACTGCTATTACAGATAAAACTTCTTCTTTATGGAAGCCTCTGCTGTGCTTCTAATGCCTTTCGATTAGCTGAGTCAGGACTAATCACATCATTAAGGATGATCTCTTTTAACTTAAAATAAACATATGAACATTAATCACATCTAAAAAGTATCTGCAAAGGGCTACCCAGAATAGTGTTTGATTGAGTGAGTAACTGAGGACTATAAATGAGAAAAGTTGATACGCCAAAAAAAAAAAAAAAAAAAAAAAAATCACAGCCACCATTATTCCATTTAAGACTGAAGATTGCTGCTGAGTGTTCAAAGCTATGTACAGAAATTTCCCTCAGCTAAACAAAGCTGCTTTGCTCAGACTGTAGCTGTCATCTGATGACTGGTCCTTCTGAGGATACAGTTTCAGAAGTCCCTGTGGGCAAAAAGTTTTGGGAGGATCCTCCTAGAAACAACAGCATTAAAAAACAATGGAAGCAGGATTAGGAAGAAGGAAGGTTTAACTGCCCTGAAAGGACAATAGTGGCATTAGCCACAACTGCAGGGAGTCTGTTTCCAAGGGAACTCAACTTATGCTATGCATATAATTTATAGCACAATGTGTATTTAAGTTAAAAAAAAAAAAAAAAAAAAAAAACATTTTGGTGCCTTCCCACATTCACCCATCAAATAATTTAGAGGTGGAATAATGGACTGCTAGTTCAACTGCAATCAGAAAGATAACGAGCACTATTCCAGCGAACAATTTGAGAAAAAAAGAAAAAATGAAAATTCTACAATAACAACAAAATCCGCAAATGTTGAGTTAGTCCTTACCTATGTAATTGCTGGTATTTGATATTTTCCCATCCCGGCCAATTTTGTTCCCCAGCAGAGTGGCCATGATGGGATAGAGTAGTTGTTCACAAACACTCTTATCTGAGCTGTCAGTGCCTTTTGTTAATGTAGTCACACCCTAACTCTCTTTCCTATTTGGTTATACGTTAATGCTTCTGCATGTATTTAATATCTCCTCTCATATTTGTCATAAACCCTGCCTTTTTGCTGTTGCAAAAAGAAATATCATATTTCTCTTAGGATTTTTTTGTTGTTGTTGCTGATAAAGCTACTTCCTAGCATAACATGCATAATGCTTGTTTCAGGACAAGTTGATTCTGAAATCACCATCCAGAAACAAGTCACCTAACATCACTCTCAGGGTCGTGCCCTGCTCCAGGTTCTAGAAGTGAATACTGTAACACAACCATTTTTATAAGGGTATTTTCTGTCCTTCCAAAAAGAGATATGACTTGGGAAATCTCTCTTAACTTAGGAAAACCTGCTTCTCAATGCTTCTTAATCACTGTTCACATGGAGGAAAAGTCCCATTAAATAAAAAAATACCCACTCTCTCATTTACGAGGCTAAGTATTCCCGTAAGTCTCACTTTTCAATGTCAGAAGATATAAAAATGTGTTACACAGTGTGCACAGCTGGGGCCCTTCTGTTTGAATTATCTGTGGTAAGTATCTCAGGTGGCCCACTTAAATACAAAATAAACACATATTTAATCATGGATACATGCATTTCCTGATGTTTCTTCAAATATTTTTCACTGTATGGAAATGAAAATAATAAATTAAGTAGTGGCTGTTACTTATTCACTCTATAGTTTTTAATGAGTCAATTTACTCAGCTTTATCTTTGAGATGAGGGTAACAAGACTTTTGTGACCTTTACAGCAGATCATGTATATGACAAAATTTTGTAAAGTTCTATATGAATAGTTTGTATTATCATTACCATATTTGTTGAGTGACAAGTAATAGAGGCCTGCAATTTTCTAAGATGCTGGATGTAGTACTGATTTAGGCTCAATTAAAGAGCACATGGAGAATGATGTTTGTTGAGGGTTATGGAAAAGAAAAACAGGTCATTTTTTTTTGAGCAAAAGCTCTGAATTGATGAGATTAACACACCTGTTAAGGAAGAAAGCCTCAAAGCTTTACAAGTTTTCTCACCTTTCTAAGAATCTGGGCCAGTAGATTCTTATAAATAAATAACTAGCTCAACAATGAATAAGTACTGTGATGTTGTAAATGAAATCAGATAATATATTCACTTTCTAAAAACTATTTTAAAACCCGTAGCATAATTCCCAATTTGAACTTGAGAGCAAACCACAGGGCAACTATTTGTGGAATACATACAGAATAAGGCAGACAGGTCATAAAGAAAAAAGTCCAGCTGAATGGTTTCCCTAGCAACAATCTATAAAAGTAATTTCTCCCTCTCCTCCTGTTTTTCTTTGAAAAATAAAAAAAGTAAACTATAATATTTATATCTGAAAGTTAACAGACTCTAATCTGAGTTTGATTCATTATGACAGACAGTGGGTGGTATAAATACCAGGAAAGATGCTATATTCATGCAAACTGACAAATTCTTAGCTTCGCCTCCAAGCTCAGATGTCTCTCAAGCTGCCTGGCATATCTCTGTACTGGGGTTTTGAGCCATATGTGTCCCTCTCCAGTAAGTTCAGGAAACATCTGCCCTATCATTCATGAATAAAGATAAGTACTCGGATATAATTTTCTTCCACCAATACAATTTAATCGTCCACCCTAAATAAAGTAGCCATTTATTGTGCTCCCACAAAACTTATTGACCCATTTCATAAATTATATATGTGTTCTTCAGGCATAAGGCCATGTCTTTTAGTTTTCACAACACAATGTTATATTTCCTTAACGCAAATATATCACGAAAAGGAACAGAGGGCAAATCTTCATTTAAAAGCCATTATAAGGAAACATCCAATCCATTTGAATAGTTAACACGGCATAGGGTTTTTCTCTTGCTGAACTCTAAGTCCTATGTGTCCTCAAAGTCACAATGTCTTCAGGCTAAATTTGTAATTTTTGAAGTTACCATTCCATAGCAGCGCCTTCAGGACAAGTAAGTAGGTGCTTTCCTGGAAATATATATGAAGAAGCAACGATTCTCTATCATTAAGAAGAGCTATAGAATTTCAAGCAAGAAGGTGTTCTTTTATTTATTTCTGAATAGTTTTAGGTAATATTTGGGAAACCAATATTAATTTCCATAAAATACCCATGAGACTTGTCAGAGAAATGATACCATTAAAACTGCTTTAACTAAGAATATTTGTTAGGAAAGGAAAAGAAAATTATAGGCTAATAATTAATATTACATGTAGAAGCTTCAGGGAACTATAAAGTAGATTTTATAGAGCTTGGAGAAAATCTTCCACCATGATAATTGCCATGAAGAGTTTTATGACAATATGACACCATGTTGTAAACTCCTCAAGAGCAGAGACCTTGAAAAGTGTCCTAAACGCTTCTTGAACTGTTTAAGCTGGGCTGGATACCCTATTGTTCTCAGAGCAGTAGTCATCATAAAGCCATGTCTGTCCATTCCTTGGTGACATATTTCCCTGACATTTTGGTTATTTCCAGTGTGAAGAATATTTAACTAAAGATTTAACTAAAGACTTCCTTCACCTTTAAACAAATGCCCTCAAAAAGAGATTCTTCTCAGAAATATTTAGCCATCTCCTTTTCTAGCCTTAGGTCAAGGGCATAACTTGGCTCTATCATTCATAAACTATAACTCACAAAAATCTCCTTTTATATATAACTCAAAAACTAATGTACAGACCTTCCCTCTCTAATCCACAAGACACGAGGTAATTCTATTCAGCTCATCCCAGTATAACCTGTGATTCATGGGCAGCCCCTGTGTAATAGCGTTTGTTGTCATTGTGTTGACTCAGAGTTGAAGCCCTCTTAGTAGCTGGTCAGTACTCTTTCTGAGTAGCTGATTAAGACCAGACCCCAACCATTTCCCTCTCACAATCCAGGCTGCTATGTACCAGACCTAATCTTCTTGGGGCTACCCACCAGACAACCAGAGAAAGCTCTTATGCCCAAAAGCCAGAGGAATTATTGAAATTAGCCAGTCCACAGGGTGCCTGAAAAATCTATCTAACTCCTACCTGACTTGTCATATATAACTACCTCCTAATGTTCCAGCATGCTATTATCCTGTCCTCAGGTAGAGCCTCCTGTGTGGCCTTGCCTGGTAGCCTTCTTTCCCTTGTTGCTGTAATTGACAAAGAGTTCTGCCTTTCATCTATTCAAGTGTCATTGTGCTGTGTCTCACCATCAAAACAATCTTTAAACATTACAATACACACTCTCATCAGCATTATAACCTCCAATTTAAAAGCAGCCCTTCCATTGTCCATAATCCAGCAGCACTATCACCCAGCTTTCTACTTCCAACCAGAAATTCCATAACGTTGTGTGTTCCCATTATGCATACAATATTTTATTTTATGAAACGCTTACTTGCAATATACTGCTGATTTTTATTGATTCCATTCATTCTTCTATTCATTACCATTCTTAAAAGCTATAGCCTATTTATAAGTAAAGACAATCTTCTAGGTAAATACAAGGTTATTAACTGGGGTCTTTTTTTTCAAGACTCAACACTATGATCTACCTCTCTTTTTGGACATGGCACTGCCATATCTTAATTATTTTTTTTTTCCTAGAATGTATTCCTTCATTATAGTTTTACTGGTGCTTCTTCTTACTTCTAATCTGATGGGTATCAAATAAGTCATTTTCATAAATCAATTATTAAATATCATTCTAATTCAACAAGCACTTACTAAATATTTACTATGTGCCAGACACTTTGCTAAACGGGAGATATAACATTAAAAAACAGACCATTGTTCCTACTGCTACACATTTTAGTCTGATGCGGAAGTCAAGGATTTACTACCAATATGTATTGGATTACAGATAGCATCTCCCTCAGCTCTTAACTTGTTTCCACAGAATTCCTAAATAAACAATCTTATTCTATTCTCCCCTAAGGAATATTTTCATATTCTCATTCATTTATTCATTGTCTTTTCTCAAAGAGGTTCTGATAAGCATCAGTTTTTTTCATAGTCACTAATACAACCGTGCTTTTCTCTAAAACCTCTGTGAATTTACTGTTCTGCTGATACCTAGGTGATACATAATACACAAGTCAACTAATTTTTAACTTAAATTTTGGTTTCCCATTTCTCTAGTGTAGGTATATGCATGTGTACATGCCTATATAGCGTACCTGACTCTAAGGGCAAGATTTGTCTAATTCTCGGTTACTTCCATATGGAAGATACAGTCAGTGACAGATAGTTCAATATCTTATTTTAAATTTAGTTGGTACTCAATGCATGTTTGTCACATAGACATGTTAGATGATTATTATTTTTCACTTTATTCTGAATCAAATTGGATATAAATATAAGATTTGGTTGTTCTTGTCAATCTTTATGGCTATATTTTTAACAACAACAAAAAAATTTACTTCTCTTTGACCAATGTTGGCCATTTATATATCTCTTTGTCAAAGAGAAATTTTTATTTCTCCCTGACCAATGTGGTTATTTATATATGTCTTAAATATGTTCATACCTCTTATATTTAAAAATTCAGATAAATTAATATTTAACCTATTTTATAACTTCTATTCTCCTGTTCTCATTTTTCCCACATAAACTTTTTCAAAGAGGCAAATCTCCACTTGAAAATTAAAAGTTAAAAATTATGCTGAATTTATCCAGTGAACTATTATGTAGCTATTTAAACTGATGGCTAGTAAACCTATGCAGCACTATAACATGTGCTTAGGATATCACAATCAATGAAACGTACACATGTATCATAATATGCTCTGTTACAATTGTAGAGAAATTGTCTTAGGAAAAAAATTGGAAATTGGGAGAAAACACTCAGATTTTATTAATACATATTTAAATGGTGGATGGATGGGTAGTTTTTTATGCCTTTTCCTTATTTTGGAATATTTGTGGTAGAATATTACTTTTATATTTAGAAAAACAAATGTAAAAGTAATAGTGATGCAGTCTTATTGTGAAATATGGACCAATTTACTTTTCAAAACACTAAACCTTTTCATAAGAAAATAATATAGCTAAAGAGTTCAGGAAGTAAAATAATGGTTTCACTAAATTGGCCTTAAGTGCAGGCCAATTTATAAATGACTTGAAGAGTTTAAATTTATAGGTGGTCTCCTTATTCCAATACCTGATTCTATATTAGCTTCTACAACTGAATAAATTCGTCAAATGCATTGCAGAGATTGCAACTAACACTTCTGTTTATATTGTAGAGAACCCCAGGTCATCAGAATATTGCTGTGATATGATATAAATATGCTCCAGTCTCAGCAGCAGAAAATTTTAGTCATTACACTATGATGCTTATTTTGGAAACCAGTAATAATTTATTCTTGACCTATGTAAATAAATTGTGAATTGCCTCTAATGACTGCATAGGGTTCCCAAGGGTTTCAAGAATGTATATTCAAAGAAAGAAAAGGAAATCACTATTAATTGTGCTGACAACATAAATAAGAGTAACATGCCCCATTATTAAACTCAAATTAAATTACAATCTTGAGATATATCAGAGAACTCTACCTGACATTTAGCCACTACATAGAAATTTACTTCACAAATGCACTACACTTAGGGAATGGCATCAGGGATACAGAAATAGGAAGTTACTCTGTGTGTGTGTGTGTGTGTGTGTGTGTCCACATTAAACATACATACACACATATATAAAGTTAATATCTTATTATATGTATGTGTGTATATATAATATGCATACATACATTTAATAAGCATATATATGTTAAATTTTACTAAATTATTTATTGTAGTTTTCTGTTTATAACCTACCTCAATTCTTATTAATAACCTCTAATACTATGTTTTCTATTTCTGTTTCTAAAAAAATAGAAATACATAAAAGCCTGAAGGCAAAATAAAAGCAGCTCTCAGCCCATTCTGCTCCCCTTGTTCAACCTTTACTCTTTCTCATTATGCAGTATTAGTATATTTAATCAATATTCTACAGAGAAATAGAACCAATAGATATGGATAAACACACACACACTATATATGTGTGTGTGTGTATATATACACACACACAGAGAGAGAGAGAGAGAGGAGTGGGAGGGGAGAGAAAGAGACAGAGACACAGAGAGACAGAGACACTTCTTTTAAAGAATTGGCTCCCATGACTATGGAGGCTGGGACTCCAAGATCTGAAGCTGCCAAGCTGATGACCCAAGAGAGGGTATAAGAACTTATATGAGGGTATAAGTTCTCATTCAAGTCCAATTGTTTAAGAATCAGGAGAGGTCCATTCTCACACTGCTATGAAGAAATATCCAAGACTGGGAAATTTATAAAGGAAAGGAAATTTATAAAGGAAAGGGGTTTAATTGCCTCACAGTTCCTCATGACTGGGAAGGCCTCAGGAAATTTACAATCACGGTGGAAGGTGAAGCAAACACATCCTTCTTCACATGGTGGCAGGAAGGAGAAGTGCCAAGCAAAGAGGAGAAAATGTCCCTTATAAAACCATCATATCTGCTGAGAACTCATGACAATGAGAAGAGCATGGAGGTAACAGTCCCATTGATTCAATTACCTCCCACTGGGTCCCTCCCACCACAAGTAGGGATTAAGGGAATTACAACTCAAGATGAGATTTGGGTGGGGACACAGCCAAACCATATCGTTTCACCCCGGTCCCTCCAAAACCTATGTCTTTACATTTTTAAACACATTAATGCTTTCCCAACATCTCTCAAGGTCTTAATTCATTCCAGCCTTAACCTAAAAGTCCAAGTCCAAAGTCTCATTGGAGATGAGGCAAGTCCCTTCTGCCTATGAGCCTGTAAAATCAAAAGCAAGTTAGTTATTTCCCAGATAAAATGGGGGTATATGCATTGGGTAAATACACTCACTCCCAATGGGAGAAGTTGGCCAAAACAAAGGGACTACAACCCCATGCACATCTGAAATCCACTGAGGAAGTAAATAAATTTTAAAGCTTTGAAATAATGTCCTTTGACTTCATTTCTCACAATCAGGTTACTCTGATGCAAGAGGTGGGCTCCAATGGCCTTGGCAGATCCACCCCTGTGACTTTGCAAGATACCCTCTTGGCTGCTTTCATAAGTGTCTGCAGCTTTTCCAGGTGCATGGTGCAAACTATCAGGGAATCTACCATTTGAGGGTCTAGAGGATGGTGACCTTCTTCTCACAGCTCCATTAAGCAGTGCCCCAGTGGGGACTCTGTGTGGGCATGCCAACTCCACATTTCCCTTCTGCACTGCCCTAACAGAGGTTCTCCATGAGAGCTCTGCCTCTGCAGCAAACTTCTGCCTGGACATCCAGGCATTTCATACATCCTCTGAAATCTAGGCAGAGGTTCCCAAACCTCAGTTCTTGAATTCTGTGTGCCCACAGGCTCAACACCATGTGGAAGCTGCCAAGGCTTGGGGCTTGCACCCTCTAAAGCTAGGCCTGAGCTTTACCTTGGCCACTTTTAGCCACAGTGGGAGCAGCTGGGACACAGGGCACCAAGTCTCAAAGCTGCACACAGCAGAAGGGCCCTTGACCTGCCCATGAAGCCATTTTTCCTGATAGATCATCAGGCCTGTCATGGGAGAGGCTGCCACAAAAGTTTCTGACATACCCTGTAGACATTTTCCGCATTGCTTTGGTGATTAACATTGGGCTCTTTTTCACTTATGCAAATTTCTGCACTAGCCTTGAATTTCTCCCCAGAAAATGGATGTTTCTTTTCTATTTCATCATCAGCCTGCAAATTTTCCAAACTTTAAGCTCTGTTTCTCCTTGAACACTTTGCTGCTTAGAAATTTCTTCTGCCAGATACCCTCTCTCTCTCAGGTTCAAAATTCCACAGATCTCTAGGGCAGGGGCAAAATGTTGCCAGTCTCTTTGCTAAGGCATAGCAAGAATGATCTTTCTTCCACTTCCCAAAAAGTTCCTCATCCTCATCTGAGACCACCTCAGCCTGGATTTGATTATCTATATAATTATCAGCATTTTGGTCAAAGCCATTTAACAAGACTCTAGGAAATTCCAAACTTTCCCACATCTTTCCATCTTCTTCAGAGCCCTCCAAACTGTTCCAGTCTCTGCCTGTTACCCAGCTCCAAAGTCACTTCCACATTTCTGGGTGTCCTTAGGGCAACACCTCACTATCTGTAGTGCCAATTTACTGTATTAGTCCATTTTATGCTTCTATGAAGAAATACCTGAGACTGGGTAATTTATAAAGGAAAGAGGTTTAATTGACTCACAGTTCTACATGGTTGGGGAAGCCTCAGGGAACTTATAATAATGGCAGAAATGGAAATAAATTCATCCTTCTTCACATGGTGGCAAGAAGAAGAAGTGCCCAGTAAGAGGGACAAGAAAAACCCTTATAAAACCATCAGATCTTGTGAGAACTCATGCACTATCACAAGAACAGCATGGAGGTAACCACCCTCAGTGATTCAATTATCTCCCACTGGATATCTCCTATGATATGTGTGTATTATGGGAACTACAATTCAAGGTGGGATTCGGGTGTGTTCACAGCAAAACCATATCAATAGCTGATGGTGTAAGCTCCAGTCTAAGGACAGGTGAAAATCAAAGTCCCAGCTCAACCATTAAATCAGTGCAATTCTCTCTTATTTTGCCTTTTTTGTTTGATTTAGGCCTTCAAAGAGGAGGGTAATCTGCTTTACTTAGTCTACCAATTTAAATATTAACCTCATCCAAAACACCCTGTCAGACATACAGAGAATAAGATATGAGAAAATATTTGGTCACCCCATGGCCCAGTAAAGCTGACCCAAATAACTAACCATCACAATCAGAATCGAACTGGCTTTTAAACCTTTAATTATGACCATTATGTACCTATCATACTTGAGATCAATGGCTTTAACCATTATTTGACCATTGTTCATAAAATTATTGATTTGAACCAAAATTTAGCAACAGCAGTTAGGAACAGAATTTTGCTCCCTTGACTTGTGACTACAAGGCTACCAAGTTCACACCTAGCTTCTAATTGCATTCTGGCTCCTCCTGTTCCTGGCTACTAAGTGTAAGCACTCCAGTGCATACTGCTGGGCAGTGACCCCAGAAGGACTACCCCAGAGATTTTTGTGCACCAGTAAAATTACCTTAGCAAGAATACGACAGCTTCCATAGCAGTGTATGTTATGATCTTAAACCATAATTCACTGTGTTTATTTCCTTTTCTAAACCATAATTTTGCAGGATGAAGCCTGCAAGAGACCAACTCAAGAATTGAGTCTGGTAACTGAGGAAAGTAAGGATATATTTAATGTTAGAGGGAATGAGGAGAATTTGCGTTGTGCATGAACAGACAGAAACTTTCATGAAGGTCATGGATGGTAGGCAGATCACTATATAAATTCAGATTGAGGGATCAATAGGATTATAATAGTACAATTACCTCAAGATTACAAATAGGATCTAACCAACTCCACTAACACTGGACTGGTACTCCAGTCAATAATTTAATAAATAATCTTAGTTTAAAAATCAGCATTTAAGATAAGTCTTGAAATGTGCATGTGGTGATTCATGAAAATACTAATATTATATTTCCATTTAGAGTTATAGAAAATATTAAGAGATTAGGATTTTTTGTAAGTATAGATATAATTAATCATTGGTACTCAACTCTGTTTCTTGGCAATATGAGTAGTTATAATGTAAAAATAACACCATTAGTTAAATAGAAATCTTGGGGGAATATTTACTTTTATGTTAATTCATTCTTAATTTTAATCCAGAAACAAGACTTGCTTTAATTGACATAATAACTTCTATGTTTGAGCTTAATCACTTACAAAAATATTTTTCTTTAGTTATTAAATTTGTCAATAATTCTAAAATAATTTTGAAAAGTAAAAGAAGTACATAATGTAAAATCATTATTACATTTTGGAGTTGAAAGAACAATGTCTATATCATAAGGAAACAAACAGAAATAAAAATATAATCTTGGCCATTTACATCAAACCAATCGCCTGGTTTTCTGTATTAACCGAATTGTTTTGCTGCTTTGTCCTTCTGTGGCTATGCTTGATAAAGCCATAGTACATCTGCTTTCCATTGTGGTAAACTCGTGTTTCAGAATCCAATACAATGGTGAGTATAAGTGTTAGTACCTTGAACATGAGTAGGGCTTCATAATTTTTGAGGTAAATAAGACAAATTTGTGTAAGTTTTTAGTATACAAATGAAGTAGCAAAACATTCAGGAGAGACTTTTAATTTTAAGTTAGTAAAGGCATATTCTTGTCATGGGTGTTCTATAAAGTTATTTGACATTTTGACACCAAACTATTATTTTTATCTTTTCTGGACCCTCACTCTTTCTCAGTCATAAAATGTAATGTTTTTCCAAGTGGACACAAGGAGATATCCAAACCTTTCAAAGGGCATGTGAGATCCAAAGTATTTTAGATTAGTACTAAAATATTATTTGCTTTTTTTATTGTGTTAACATTTGTACTGATGATGCAAAAATAATGGTAAGTAAAAATATTGGTTCCTTAGTATGAGTCAAGGAAATGGCACCCAACCATACTAGTAGTTATTGTTTTCACTACCATGTTTTGGATGAAGTAATAAAAATTACTCAACTTTTAAATCTCTACTCTTACTTACATAATTTTCATTTAATATTCTGCATGATGAAATGGTTAGTACATATAAAACATTTCTGTTGTATACCAAAGTTTGAGGACTATCTTAAGGAGAAGCAATTGGCTATACTGTGCCAGTATAAACTAGCTGCTTTATTCAGGGAACAAAATTTTTACTTGAAAGAATAGACAGAAAAACTATAGTATTCAAACTTAGGATTGTGATTGATATTGTCTTGAAAATGAACAAAGTAAGACCATTACCTCAAGAAAAGAAGTTAATATTTGTTACTAGAAATTTTTGTATTTTGTACTATGTTTAATTTTATGAAAAATATTTGTTACATAAAATTCATGTTTTCAAGCAAAAATTAGAATGTTGGAAAAGCTGTACTTGCTACCATAGCTGGACACCTTTTCAATATAAAGACTTCTTGGTAGATAAACAGTAATATTAATTATAAAATATTGTATAATAAAGTGTGTTAATATTTGGAAGCTCTGCATCACTACACCAAGCAATATTACTTACATGATCTATGCACGTTACAAAATCATTTTCATGTGAGAAAAACACATTTTTAATAAAAAATATTAAATGTATATTGATATGGTCTCAGATTACACATTGCAATTGTCCTTTGAAATCAACCACTACTTGAATTTTGGTGTAGCATTAAAAAAGAACACAAATATCTCAAAAAGTTAGTAAAATAACCTCGTATTTCAAACTGTATACTTGGATGGGGCTAGATATTCTTTACATGTGTCAATCAGATCAACACTGTCATAAATTTAATGCCAAATTAGATAAAAATATTCAGCTTTCTTACAAAACCAGACATTAGAGATTAACAAAAATAAGAAATGGTGTCTCTTTTCTCACCATACTATATTGGAAAATATTTATTATCAAAATATGTTATTTACATTAACAGGTTAATAGGTTTATGTAAACAGTTTTATCTGGAGTTAGCAAAGACCAAATCCAGCCTGAAGGAAATCTAGCTTCATGCTTATTTTTGTAAATAAAGATTTTTTTTAACACAGTTACATCACTGTTTTATATATCGTCCACAGTTATTTTTGTTCTGCAGCAGCAGAATTGAATAATTACAAAAAAAATATGGCTCAAAAAACCTAAAGTACTTATTATCCAGCTATTCGCAGAAAAGTGTGTGGTTCCGAGTTATTTATTATTATTTTAAAATAAATCAATAAAAGTTTTAAAATTGCCTGTTATAAATTCCAAATGGTAAATATCAAGAGATATCACTGATATATTCTTTGGCATCTCACTATTTTTAAGACCATATAACAGCCCTAGAAATGCAAAGATTGAAAACCACTGACGTAAATAACTAGAATAAATCTTATCTTTCTGGAACATAATTGGGTACTCAGTAGCCATCAGCTTTCTCTCCAAAACTATTCAAAAGTCCTTAGGCTGACTATCCTTTGAAAGAAACCCACTACTCTCTAGGTTGCCTAACATAACTGTCTTTTCAGGTTTCAGAGACCCCTTCCTTTTCTTGTCCCTTTGGGTCTTAGTGTGGTAACAGCTGATATTATTTGTTCAGAGTCCTGTGCTCCCCTCTAGTATCTCTGAATCACACCCACACCTGTGTTGTTAATTTCTTTGATAATAATCTCATCTTCAATTATTCTAATTTAAGTGTGTTATGTATACTTCCCTGGGACTCCAACTAGGAGTATTTATACAGTCACACCTCACTTAACTGAACACATTCTGAAAACTTTGCATTAGGCTGTTTTTCATTGTGTGAACATCATAGGGTATACTTACACAAACCTAAGTGGTATAGCCTGCTATGCCCCTAGGCTATATAGTGTAGACAACTGCTCCTAAGCTACAAACCTGTACATCACCTTACTGTCTAAATAGCATAGGTCACTGTAACATCATGGTAAGCATTTGTGTTTATAAACACATCTAAACATAGAAAAAGTACAGTAAAAATATGGTATCATAATCTTATGGGGCCACTGTGAAATATGTGTTTTGTCATTGATGGAAACATTGTGATGTTGCACATGACTATATATATACTTGCATATATGCTACATATATGTCTGTGTATATGTACACAAATATGTATATACAATTATACAATACATACCTTTTAATTTGCACTTAACAGAGATAGAAAATGAAACACACAAGGTTTGAATAGTGACTACTAGGACAATAAGTTAGTGTATGCAAAATCTGAGACCAATATTATATTACAAGCTGTCTCACTGCAGAGCTCAGATAATCAACCTCTTAAATAATTTCCATTGTGTTAAACCAAAGTCTTATCTATATATCAATCATATTATTACCCTTAGAAATAAATTACTAATTACATTTGTTTATGATCATAGTATTAGCTTCACCAACATACATCAGCAATTCATAATTGTATTTTTTATTATACAGCATGTTTGTTAGGGTTTTTTTTTTCATGTATCACCAACCAGTAGTATAATGCAACAAGAAAAAGGGAAAGAAGCAAGAAAAGAGCTACTAAAATAAATTACTTCAACATGAACTATGATATGTGCAATAAAATATCTATTTTATGGTTTGATAAGGCACTTACAATTTATTATTAGGCATCAATGTAAACTTTCCTATTCCATATGTTATTTCAACTTATATAAGCATCCCTCATTTTATTGTGCTCCACAGATACTTTATTTTTTACAAATTGAAGATCTGTGGTGACTCTGTGTCAAGCAAATGTATTGGCACCATTTTCACAATAGCCAGTGCTTACTTCATGTCTCTATGTCACATTTTGGTATTTCTCACAGTATTTCGAATGTTATTACTACTTCTGTTATGACAGTCTGTGATCTTTGATATTACTATTATAATTGGTTTTGGGTGCCATGAACTGCACCCATATAACATGGCGAACTTAATCAATCAATGTTGTGTGTGTTATGTTCACTCCACTGACTGGGTGTTCTATATATGGAACAATAAAACTTGGATGGCAGCATTATCTGTTTACAATATGGTTTACTGAATATTTTAAAGCCACCATTTAAACTTACTCCTAAAAAAAATAAGATTTCTTTCAAAATATTACTGCTCATTGACAGGGCACTTAGTTACCCAACAGCTAGGACACGTACAAGGAGATTAATGTTGTTTTTGTCCCTCTAACACAACATTCATTCTGAAGCCCATGGATCAAGGAGTGATCTTGACTTTCAAGTCTTATTATTTAAGAAAAATATTTTGTATGGATATAGCTGCCATAGATAGTGATTCTTACAATGGATGTGAGCAAAGTGAATTGAAAACCTTCTGGAAGAGATTCACCATTCCAGATGCTATTAAGAACATTTGAAATTCATGGAAGGAGGTCAAAATATCAACACTAACATGAGTTTGGAAAAAGTTGATTTCAACCGTCATAAATGATCTTGAGGGGTTTAAGACTTCCATGGAGGAAGTAACTGCAAATGTGGTGGAAATAGCAAAAGAACTAGAATTAGAAGTGGTGCCTAAAAATGTGACTGAACTGCTGCAATCTCATGATAAAACTTCAATGGATGTGGAACTGTTTCTACATTGTTGAAATGACAACAAAGGACTTAGAATACTGCATAAACCTGGTTGACAAAGCAGCAGCAGGGTTTGAGAAAATTGACTCTAATTTTGAAAGAAGTTTTACTCTGGGTAAAATAGTATCAACAGCATCACATGCTACAGAGAAACTTTTCATGAAAGGAAGTCAATGGATGCAGCAAACTTTCCTGTTCTATTATTTTAAGAAATTGCCACAGCCACTCCAAAATTCAACAACTGCCAGTCTAATCCATCAGCAGCCATCAACATGAAGGCAAGACTCAAAAAAGATCATTAGCACTTTTTAGCACTAACGTATTTTTAAGGAAGGGTATATACAATTTTTAGACAAAATGCTATTGCACACTTGTAGGCTATAGTATAGTGTAAATATAGCTTTTATATGCACTGGGAAATTAAAAAAATTATATAACTCTCTTTATTGCAGTATTCACTTCATTGCAGTGGTCTAGAACCAAACCCACAGTATCTTCAATGTATGCTATACTGCATAAATGTATATTCTCTGTCTTTAGTGTTTTGTTTTCATAAGTGAATCTAGTATTACTCTATAGGGTCCAGGAAAAAAAATAAACAATTTATTGTTTTGCAAAATGCAGGGAATAGTGTTCATTACAACATGGGCAAACAAAATCTCTTAAGCTGCTTAAATGCTTCAACTATAAAACAAAAGAACCATTTGTCATTTTAACTGTTAGTATTGCACTTTACCAGAAATACAAGGAATAGGTGTGTTTCTGGCAGCTGAGGTGTAAGCTGTGCGGGAAAATCTCTGTGCTTTCTCCTGGCAGCATCATGATTTCCCTCTTTTTCCATTACATTCTTAATCATAATTTTAAAGTATTTTAAAACATAAATTCCAAGTGAACCCTTGAATTCCTACAAAAATGGTATACTCACATAATCATTCTTCACATTCTCCGTGTAATTCAGGACATTTTTTTAAACGTAGGGCTAGAAAGTTGCCTTTCCTTCCCCGTGATTTCAAGAGCCTTAAAAATAGCTTCTTATGCATTCTTCCCACATCTCTCACCTGCCAGTTTTCTGAATATTTTATTCATAAAACTAACCAGAAGGTAAAAACTTTTCTCCCACATCCTAAACTAAAGCTAAAGATGCAAACTCCCCAGGAAAGAAAACACTATAAATTAAATTCATACTCAGGCATCAATGACTGATTTATATATTTTTTTTCCCCAGGGAGTAGGTTTTCACATGACAAGAGACCTACAGGAATACTCCAAAAATGGTAGAGAAAAGAGGTTTACATATCAAATAAAAGGTCCACATAAAGAATATCTGGAGCCATCTCTAAATCATGACACGGTGTAACATTCCCAAATCTTGCCTGGTGATAGAATGATCTAAAATAACTGTTGTTAAATCGCAGCTTTCTGGCCTCACTCCAGAAATATTGAATCAAAATTTCAAAGGAGAATCCTGATAATTTTATTTTATGTTCTACCCAAGAGGATTTGTTGTAATCAGGCAATTTTTGGAAGCACTGGTGTAGACAGTATGGGAAATGTGGCTCTGTTAGCAGCTAGAGATGTGGTCCTGATCATGTTGCTTAACTTTCCTTCGCCTAAATTTTATTATTTAAATATTAATAAGAATTCTTAATTCATATAGTTGTTATGAAAACTAAATAATCTAATGCATATATAAGTGCTTGGAAATTAATAAGTATGTAATAACAATCAATCCCCTTCTTTCACCTCTGTCATGGTCTCATTACAAATTAGCATGATTATTAGTGCTGGGCTTCTCTAAATACTGTAGAATATTAGGCACTGACTGACAAGAGGCTCTCTAAGGCCTTAGTACCAAAAACAATCATTATTAACTTGCTATTTGAGATAGATTACAGTATCTGATTGTTATCAATTATGTGACTCTAACATGCTTCAACTGACTTCAAGTGATCATTTTAATATTTTTCCCATCACATTTTAGAATTTGAGGTAGCACAAATTAACATTATGTATAATTCAAATTACCCTCAATTCCTTGTCTCTTTCAGGGCAAATGGTTAATGTATAATTTCCTTTTGTATTTTCTTTTGAAAAATTACATGAGGGCTTCAGAGGACAAAAACAAGAAAAATCTAAATAGGTGAAAGTGCCGTCTTGTGCTACTTAAGAAAAATCCATTGCACCCTAAATAAGCAGTTTAGCTCTAGTCTGGGAAGCAGGCCTAGACATGGCACTGATGATAAAAAGTGTAATGTCCTTAAACTGTTATTGCACAAAGAAGGCATTTGGTAAATTTTATTGATAAACTAAACATACATGAATACTAATCAGTAGTAATAACAGACATGGATACTAATCAGTTTGTCACAGTAACACATTTTCCCAGAGCTTCACTTTCTACCCTTAATATATATTGTATTCTACTTGAGCATATAATACATTTAGCTATATGCAATTCTTTTCTTAATTAACAGATATTAAGTTCCTTGAAGGTAAAAAAAAAAAAAAAAAAAAAACAAAAAAAAAAACCGTGGAATTCATCTTTGCGTCATGTAGAAAGCATCTTATTCACAGTATATGCTCCATGAACTTTGTCAAATTGACTCAAAGTAGCCTCCACAAGCTACTGCTTGTCTTACTAATTTATAAGAACTATGTTTTTCCATTTTTACTTAATAAATTCAATTAATTCAACCCGATACTATTATCTTGCCATGACTATTTTTGTTTCTTGACTATGAACAGTAGCTGTTCATGTTCTGTTTGTAACACAACGGTACCAATGAAAAATGCATCACGCCAGATATGTTATTTGGTGGATACTGGTTAACCTAATGTAAGATATTCAGTTTTCTGGTATTTATTCCAGTGTGATACTTATTTCATGATGCTATAAATCATTGAGATAGGAAACAGTCTAGAGAGATGCTCCTTCCTTGCATGGGAAGAAGGTATATGTGCCTACCACATTCCATATGTTGTAAGAAATGTTTACATATATATGATGTTGTTACATCTTCACCTCAATTCTAAGAAGTTTAAATGATTATCCTCATTTTGCATAAAAGAAAATGGAAGCCAGAAAGATAAGTTGAATCAAGTTATGTAGTTAATACTACAGTTGGGATTTGAAACTTGTTCTGTCCTATTCCAAACACAAATCCCTGTCCTCTTCTCAAGCCAACCTTTAAGTACAGATTAGAATCACAATGAAAGGAATACGTGATTTTCCCTTCCTCCTCCAAGGCTATCTATTGCCATTTCTTATTATTTTCTTAAGCAACTCGTGTCTGCTTATCTGATGGCATAGTTTTTCTCCTTTTATAACCTTCTTCTTTATCTGTTTGTTGCCTTCTGAAAAGTGCCATTGCCAAGCCTTTAAAATGTATCTTTTCCTTTGTTGCCTCATATCCTCTATTCTATTGGTCTTTTGATGCCCAGTTCTGTAATTAACTGAATGGGCACCTGATTGTTTTCTATTTTCAAATATTTTAAATCCGATGTGCTTAATTTGCTGTAGGCAACATAACATCATTAAGAAACACATCCGCAACAACTGTAAATGAAAAGACATCATGTAGAATTGCTTTGGGTTCATTTTTTTTTCCAATTTTAATTTAAATTGACTGATGGCCCATTTGGCCAATGAAATACTCAGTTTTGCCATTTAAATAGATTTCAAATATCAGAAATGTGTATTTTCACAGCTGAAATAATAAATAGCATTGCACACTTTCCTGCTAGTAATAAAGTTCAAGACACATTCATCTAATACCACCTGTTTATAAAGCAAGGAGAGAGTACTTATATTTGACAGTTAACACAGGGTAAATTAGAAGTATTTTCAAGTGAAAAAAAAAAGAATTTAAATGTAGAACAAAATTACATAGAATTATATCAGCAAAATATATGTGGTGATGATGGGTAGGGAGTATATCAGTCTGGTTTCATGTTGCTAGTAAAGACATAGTCAAGACTGGGCAATTTACGAAAGAAAGAAGTTTACTGGGCTCAGTTCCTTGTGGCTGGTGAGGTCTCACAATCATGGTGGAAGGTGAAATGCACTTCTTACATGGCAGCGGCAGGAGAGAGGAGCTGGTGCAGGGAAACTCCCATTTTTAAAACCGTCAGATCTTGTGAGACCCCATCACTATCATGAGAACAGCACAGGAAAGACCTGCTCCCATAATTCAATAATCTCCCACTGGGTCCTTAACACACATGTGGGAATTATGGGAACTACAAAATGAGATTTGTGTGCAAACACAGAGCCAAACCATATCATTTTGCCCCTGGCCCATCCCAAATCTCATATATCACACTTCAAAACCAATCATGCCTTTCCAACAGTACCCCAAAATCTTAACTCATTTCAGCATTAACTCAAAAGTCCACAGTCCAAAGTCTCACCCCAGACAAGGCAAGTCCTTTCAACCTGTGAGCCTGTAAAATCAAAAGTACGTTAGTTGCTTCCTAGATACGAGGGGGATACAGTCTTTGGGTAAATACAGCCATTCCACGTGGGAGAAATTGGACAAAAGAAAGGGGCTACAGGGCTCATGCAAGTCTGAAATCCAGCAAGGCAGTCAAATCCTAAGCTCCAAAATGATCTCCCTTGACTCCATGTCTCACATCCAAGTCACTCTGATGCAAGAGGTGGGTTCCCATGGTCTTGAGCAGCTCTGCCCTGTGGCTTTGTAGGGTACAGTCTCCCTCCTGGCTGCTTTCATGTGCTGGCATTGAGTGTCTGTGGCTTTTCCAGGCACACAGTGCAAGCTGTCAGTGGATCTACCATTCTAGGGTCTAGATGACAATGGCCCTCTTCTCACAGCTCCACTAGGTGGTGCCCCAGTAGAGAGTTTGTCTGGGGGCTCTGACCCCACATTTCCTTTCTTCACTGCCCTAGCAGAGGTTCTCTATGAGAGCCCTGCCCCTGCAGCAAACATCTGCCTGAATATCCAGGTATTTCATACATTCTCTGAAATCTAGGTGAAGGTTCCCAAACCCCTATTCTTAACATCTATGCACTGTCAGGCTCAACACCACGTGGAAGCTGCCAAGGCTTGAGGTTTGCACCCACTAAAGCCATGGCCCATGCTCTATATTGGCCCCTTTCAGCCACAGCTGGAGTGGCTGTGACCCAGGGCACCAAGTCTCTAGGCTTCAAACAGCACGGGTATCCTGGGCCCAGCCCATGCAACCACTTTTTCCTCCTAGGCCTCCAGGCCTGTGATGGGAGGGACTGTTGTGAAGACCTCTGACATGCCCTGGAGACATTTTCCTCATTGCCTTGTGATTAACATTCAGCTCCTCGTTACTTATGCAAATCCCTGCAGCCAGCCTGAATTTCTTTTCAGAACATTGGATTTTTTCTTCTATCACATTGTCAGGCTGCAAATTTTCCAAACTTTTATGCTCTGCTTCCCTTATAAAACTAAATGCATTTAACAGCACCCAATTCACCCCTTGAATGCTTTGCTGCTTAGAAACTTATTCTGCCAGATACCCTAAATCACCTTTCTCAAGTTCAAAGTTCCACAAATCTCTAGGGCAGGGGCAAAATGCCACCAGTCTTTTTGCTAAAATATAACAAGAGTCACCTTTGCTTCAGTACCCAACAAGTTCCTCGTCTCCATCTGAGACCACTTCAGCCTGGACTTTATTGTCTGTACCACTGTCAGCATTCTGGGCAAAGCCATTCAACAAGTTTTTAGGAATTTCCAAACTTTCCCACATTTTTCAGTCTTCTTCTGAGCCCTCCAAACTGTTCCAACTTCTGCCTGTTACTCAGTTCCAAAGTCACTTCCACATTTTCAGGCATCTTTTCCACAACACCCCACTCTTATGGTAGCAATTTACTGTATTAGTCTGTTTTTACACTGCTGATAAATACATACCCAAGATTTGGCAATTTACAAAAGAAGGAAGTTTATTGGACTCAGAATTCCACCTGGCTGGGGAGGCCACACAATCATGGTGGAATGCAAAAGGTGTTTCTTATATGGTGGCGGCAAGAGAGAAAGGCTGGTTCAGGAAAATTCCCATTTTTAAAACCATCAGATCTCTGGAGACCCATTCACTAATACAAGAACAGCATGGCAAAGACCCACCCCCATGATTCAGTCGTCTCCTACCGGGTACCTCTCACAACACATCGGAATTGTGCATACTACAAAATGGGATTTGTGTGGGGACACAGAGCTAAATCATATCAGGGAGGGGTTGGGATGGATGTAGGTGGCTTTCCAGACTTTGCTTACTGTTTAAAAAAAAGAAAGAAAGAAAAGAAAAAAGAAGCTTGATTCTAATAATTGGGTAGATTCAACTCTTTACAAATGTTTTATATAGCAATACCTGGATAGCTTTTTAATTCAACACTTCATAAAGATAACACAGACCAGTTGTTGGAAATCATAAGAAAAACACTGTATATAACATAGTATTTTAATATATCATCTACTGTAGTCATTTTATGAAATAAAGTGTTTTTATTCAGCTTCAGAGTTTTCAGTTCTTTTTTGGTAATGGCACTTAAACCAGGGTGCTTAAAAGAACAAGCTCTATGAAGGCTAAAAAGGGATCCACTCTGAGGGGATCAATGTTGTTTGAATCCCCTATAATCCTCCCTGCCTCAGAATTATTTTGCTGAACAGCAATAAATGGTTTTTTTCTTTTTTTATGAGCTGCAGTTTTCTGCCTCATTAATCAGAGGGTTCTATGAATATAGTTCACCAACCAGCTACACACGCTTTTTGGAATTTATATTTTTATGTGCTCAATGCTTGCTAGACTTAATTTTTTGTTGTTGGAATCATCATCTTTACAAATATAAAGAGAGTTTTTGAGGTTTTTGGGGGGCTCAAATCAGGAACAACCTCCTGATTTGAACCCAAATTTGAATATAGATCTTCCACTTTCTTAATACAATAGTACTTCCCCTTTAGCATCTGTAAGCATTGCTTGGGAATACAATATGTTGGAGCATAGTCTATTTATCACTTAATATAAAAATGACTTAGTTGTTTATTTGTAAATATGACACTGTTAGGAAAGAGTGACTTCACCGAACTGAATAGTTTGGATTGAGAAATATGGTTTTTTTTTCTTTTCTTTTTAATAATGGCATTGTACTCCACACAGCAAAAACACTTAAATAAATTTTTGAACTCTGTACTCAGAAAAAGGGACCACGAAGTATATGCCATTAGGCATCTTTCTGTCTAAATTTACTTAGAAACATGGTTCCTCCAAAATATGGTCTAATATTCCATGCTGTTAAACTCAGATTTTAAAAAAAAATTGATGACAAATAAAATGGAAAAATATTAACTAAGCACAAGGTCTTTAATTTTGATTTAAGCACATGAGCAGATGTGACAGGGAGGAGTCTAGACTGAAATAAGTTCCAGATGGGGTGCCTATGTTAATTAAAAAAACCCTTTGAAGAGTTAGTGGCAGGTGAAATTCCAGCACTTGAAGACTGAACATTTTTAATCACTCTAATAATAAAACATAGCTGACAAGCACTAAGGTATTGACCAGGTTGGGATATTTTCATTATTTTAATACCATTTAAGCAATAAGAACAATGAGGAGATTCAAAAGTGGTCAGAGAGCAAAAGAATACAAAATTGTTAGAGTTAAAAGCAACACTAAAATTTATCTAGTCAAGTAAGCTTACTTTTAAAAAATAAAGAAATGTATAGGTTATGTGTCTTCACTATATGAGAGTATAAACTAGTGACAGATCAGGTTAGAAATAATTTCCAGTCCAATTGTGAGGATGAGGTATTCTAGATTTATTTTAGTTTGTTGTATGTTCAGTGTATTTTTGAAGGCATTGTCTTCATGTGATACCTGCTATAATGAACATGTGTTTCCTGAGAAAAATGGACATTCTGAGTCATTAGAGTCTAAGTAAAGAAATGAAAATGATGCAAGAAATCCAAGTCTGGGGCCTATGGCATCAGAGTAAGAATCCTCATTGTTTTCCATGTTGAGGACTGTGGTCAAAATGATTTATTAATAGAGGTATATGATCAGAAATATTTGACTTACACATCCAGAGTTAGAGTGACATTTCTAAAATACCATTATGATTATACCATTTATTTGCTTAAAACATTTACATGCTTACCCAACTTTTTAGGATGAAATTCAAACTCGGCCATAGCATTCAAATAATTTTATGGCATGTTCCCTGATTACTTCTCCACATGTAATATTTCACTTCCCACACTAAATACTGCATATTTACTTAGGCCTGCACATCAACTCTTAATGCCCAGCATATTCATTTCCTGCCCTTTGGAGGTACCAAAAAACTATAGAAAATGCTGTCATTCTTTACAATTATGAAACAGGTACTTTTAGAAATTAGTCTGTGGAAGCAAATGTGGTTGGTATAGTAAAGAATAGTTTTCACGCCATGAATTTCAGCATACAATTAGCAAAATTTTAGCAATAATATTAAGGAATAGGAAGCTAAATTAAGAACATTAATTACCTTCTACATGCCACATTCTCCAGATTCAACGGTACTATCTCTTCAATGGTACTTTTTCAACAAGTTAATTCCTGCCCCATCTTTAGACCTCAACCTGCATGTCAACTTTTTCTAGGAAGCCTTTTCTGACATAAGATGTCTGTTATGTGTTCCTCTGGTGACCTCTGCTTATCCTCGTACGGGCACTTGTGTTTTAATGAAGTTGTGAACTTCTTCCTGGCACTTTACATGTCTAATTTATAGTTGTATCTCTAGAATCTAGCACAGTACCTTGAACATGGTAGAAGATTAATTTATATTTATAGAATAAATGAATACAAATTCAGCATATTTTCTCTTAAAAATAATGGTTTCAATTTCAAGGTTAAACAGAAGTAAATATGAGAATCTAAGAATATTCATCTTTCTCGCCCTTCCCTTTTCCTTCAAAAGCCTTTTCCAGTTCTAAGCCATCCCTCTCTTGCCTTGTAACATCTCTTCCCCACCAAAACATTACTCAAATCTAACTTTGATTCAGAGGCTAACCTCTGAATGGGAACAAAAGGAGTACTTCTTCCAACTATTATTTGATACAAATAGTTTATACAGCATTTTGCTATTTTCATGGAACTTCATGTGCATTTAATGTCAAGAGAAATATATATATCTATGACACTGGAATGACAGGATTTAGGACAGATGTTGCTGGACATGTGGCTCTTCTCTGTCTGAAGTAGGGCAATGACACTAAAATAAACTTCCACATTTGTGAGGTACTTACCCCAGATTTTCTTAACAAATGTCTCAATGAACACTAATAATAAGTCCATCAAATACACTAGGACAATTCATTATCTTTTTCCTCACCCATGCAGATACATATAGGGGCACACAGACACAATTTATAGCTGAGAAAAATTAGGGTTAGAATTTAAGCCACTTGACTGTGTCCATGGAAACAGTATGAGTTAACATCCTGGGCTTCCTGATAACTAGTTCAGGGTTCATTTCATTGCATTAGACTAGAAAGTTATAGCTCTTCTTTCTTCTGGCTTAAGCAAATTATGTAACCATTACATCTTCTCATCCCATCCACCACATCAGTGCAAGAAAATTAGCGCCATGCACAGAACAGCCCATGTGAATCACTGCTCCGTAACTGCAGAGAAAACGTTGTGCTGAGCAGTGGGAAGCAGCAATTTTTCCACAATCTCCTGTCCATGCTTAGATAGTATACCACATTAAAAGTGAAAGCTTTGATCTACAGAAAAAGAGCTGCCCAATTTCTAATTTGTGACAGTCAAACAAGAACAAGCTGTGACATGCTCATTCATTAAAAGCTCTCATTACATATTAATCACGCCAGGAAATTACACCAAAGTTGTGAAGATATCAGTATAGTTATCCATTTGTAATTTCAGAGAGAATTAAAGGAAAACGGAGTGGTAAAACCTAGTTTAGTCTCTTCTATAGAAGGAAAGTATCTGAAGTTATTTTTCATCAACTGAATTGTATTAGCTCTCTTGACAAAAACTCACCATTATATTACTTATGTAAAAATACTGTTATATACAAACATGTCATCCCAGGCACTGCCTTATCATTGTTACATATACCTGACTCATTTTTTTCAAATAATTTTCCGCATCTCTATTTCACAAGGGATAAAATTGAAGCCTAGGCAGGTTGTCCATTGATAGGAAGTCATGAAGATTCAAGCCCCAATTTTTCTGACATCCAAGTCCTTCCTCTTAACTACATTCACATCATGTTTTGCATGAAATAGGACACAAACATGATTGCAATAGAGAGAGGTGTTTGACTTAATAGAGCACTCTAGTTAATAGGTTTGTTCACTGTCACACAAAGATCATTGTAAGGAGTATCTCCCCTCAAGATGAACTATGCTTACATGTGAGTGGACGGCACGATATAAAGTGTGAACTATAAAAGGGTAACTGTTTTGTTTTGGTCTCGCCAGTAGGCTCTTCTCCCACAAGGACACCACCCTTGCCCAGCTGAGGTCATTCTCTTTGCTGATTGCCCTCAGGTATTTCAGCCCTTTTTGTCTCCTGAAAAATTCATCTTTCAGTTTTTATTCAACCTTAGGCTGCAGAGAAGTAGAAGAGGCACTCACGTTCAAAGGATCCTCTCCAACTTTCCAGGGCATAACACAAATGCTGTTTTCCAAGTTCTTTCTGGATCCATTGTCTTGAACACCTTAGCACCTTAGGATCTCCAGCCTAGTCTCTGGTGATGCTTTCCTCACTCTAATTCAGAATTTTGTGTTAAGACTTCTATCTAACACCTGGCCCTTTGCAGTTTGATCATAACTAATATATATTATGTAAACCCTAGATTTCCTTTTTCCCTTACTCCATACTTTCCTTATACTTTCTTTCTGAAGGAAAAAATCAAGGGAAAAAGCATT
The DNA here is from genome assembly GCF_037993035.2 of Macaca fascicularis. Taxonomy (NCBI): domain Eukaryota; kingdom Metazoa; phylum Chordata; class Mammalia; order Primates; family Cercopithecidae; genus Macaca; species Macaca fascicularis. Next base: position 89,695,484 of record NC_088388.1, on the reverse strand, counting down.
CAGAAGAGAAAGACATTTTGAAGGCATACTAGTACAAAGAAAATAATGCAGTGAAGTTTGTTCAATAGCCACAAGGGAATGATGTTTTTTTTTTGTTGTTGTTGTTATGTTTGCTTGGTTTTGTCTTGTAGATATTTTGCCCTGAAGGTACTAAAGGAGCTAAAATGCCTTCTAAGATTTGAGTCTGTTTACAGAATAGTTATAGGAGTGAGACAGAAATATAGTCTTATGCTGCTTCTCCAGGCAAGAAGCAGGATTCAGGGAGGGGGTAGAGGTAATAAAAGACAGAAAAAAATAGAAAAAAAAATGAGAAAATAAAGGGAGATGAGAAAAAAGAAACTGATAAACAGAATTTCTTTCTGAAATTATTAAACATGAAGAGCAAACAAATAATTGTTTTGTGCCATTTCCTAGACTCTATCTGTATCTATAACTACAAAGTAGAATAATTATTATTTTTCAGATAGAGGTTTAATTACACTAAATATACTTGAGATATTATAAACCTAAATAATTTTGTGTGTGTATATATACATATATTATGTGTATATGTGTATTGGTATCTGTCTATCTATCTATATCACTCCTTAAAAAGGGCTTAGAGAGTTGAAAATGAAACAAAAGAATCTCATCGCCAGTAAAATGGAAGATCAAAACCTGACCATGTCAACGCCTCTCTCTCTGAATTATTATTGTATGTGGCCACTCTAATTAGTCTATAACATATGTTTCTATACAGCATATGGACATCCTTTTGTTAACTATTATCTTCCTCTTTCACTTTCCCTCTGTTTCTTTAACTTAGAAATGATAAGTAAATATCATTATATTGAGTGGTGTGTGGGTAGGTATGTATGTGTGTGTGAGAGAGAAAGAAAGAGAGAGAGATGGGAGTATGGGGAAGAGAAACAGCATGTGTGTCTATATAAATGGGAAATCTTTGGCGGTGCTGAGACAGTAGAAGTCATATCAAGGAGACTGGGCCAATGTTTTATGGAGTAAGAAAGAGCCATGGCTAATTAATCAGATGCCTTGGACAATCTGACTCTATTATAGGAACTGATGGATATTAGGAAGTTATGAGAGCATTTGCAGAGGCTTTTAGCTTCAGATATTTTCCCAGCCTCCTACAGAAAAGGAAGAGATCAGAGTTAAAGCAAAATCTCTGTATCAGACAAGGGACCTACTGGTATATTTTCTTTGGTACACAGTGAACTTTGCTGTCTAACTCCCACAGAAGAAACATAAAGCATTAGCAAGAAATCTTCACCTACTCCTATTTGGCATTCTTCTTCTACTACAAACTAGAAGAAACCATCTTTCTGTTCAAAACTAAATACTATTGCTGATTTTGCTTCTTTTCTAAAAGTGTGAAGTCCATAACCAATCCAGATAAAATTAAAGACATATTTTTTTCTATATTTTTCCTCTCATTTTTTACTGCAATAATTTTTTTATAGCAGTATCCCTGTGAAGGAGCGAAACAGTTGCACCTTTCCCTTAAACTCAATCATTCTGATTTCACCTTTTAGGTTGATCATTCAAAAGTGTTTCTGTGCTGAACACAATTTTACTAAGGGCATAAGAAGGTAAATATCATAAACATAAGAGCAATTTGGGTCATTCAATCTATTTTGCAGAATAGTTAGGCGTGACTGTCTTTCCCATTGGGACTATCAATCTTTGGGTTCTGGTTAGTGTTTCTCTGACTCTCCTTTATGACATATTCCTATTTTTTTTTTTTTTTGCTAAATTTCTCTATATTATTTCTAATATCTAATTACAATATTTCAACTTTATGTGATAAGACACATTTTGTTTCTAGTTTTCAAAATACCTCATCCCCTCTAATTATTTCAAGTCCATTTATTTTATTTACTTAGTTATTTGAGAAACTAGACATTTGGTACTCAATACCAAAATAAAAGATATATTCAATGTTCAAAAAAAAAAGTTTTCATCAGAATTGTAGCTCATTTACCTTATTAATCAATAAAGGCAGTATTATCTAATATACTATATACTTTGCTTAATCATTTTGTCTATTGTCTTACAATAGACTTACTGAGAGTAGGAAAGTTTTTAATGAGTTGTCAACTATATAGCTATCCCTAGAGCAAAAAATTGTGCCAGACACAAAATAAAGTAGCTACTCAATCAATATTGCTTTGATAGCAGAATGGATAATGACTGAGTCCTAACAAGTTATGTGAATTAATAAGGCACAGTCAATGCCATAGATAATTTATATTCTAAGAGAGAAATGATGGAAGTACATAGTAATGAATACTTATAATTAATATTTATTGAGCTTCTTGGCACCTTACTTGTATTTGATAAATTGAAAATTAACTATAAAAACAATAAAATGTTATTTAAATTTAATATGTCAAACAGTCTTTCAATGAAAAATTAACATAAAAATTATTAATATTACTGAGTTTGGCCTACTGAGCCATATGGTCGCACTCACATGATAGAGAAACTAGGAAATGTAACTTTTTATTATTGCTGTGGTTGTGGTGAGAACAGAGCTTATTGCTGTCTTCCACAAAAGTGGAATTTTGTTAGTGAGGAAGGGGAGAATGGGTACCAAGTGTTCAAACCCTGCCTCCTCTGGAAGTGTTCCCTCATTTCTCCTTCTCATACTGACCATTCCATCTTTTAACACAAATTCTGACTATGTGGTTTGTACAGATTACTACTTGATTTCACATTGTCTTGTAAACACTATTAATTTTGTGGCAGTTTATTTCCTGAAATAGATATTATGTGACACTTTTGCAGAAAGAATGATATTTGAGTTCTGAGTTAACTACAAATGTCTCATGAAACAAAGAATGAAATAGCATTCTTACCTTGTTATTTTTAGAATTTCTACTGAAGACATTGTCTCTAAGGACTCTTATAAAGGGAATGAAACATATATCCTCATGCAAATCACAGAGATGTAGCTAATGGTCCTTTGACACTGTCTTCCTGCTTACAAAACCAAAAGACTAGATGTGCACAGTCATTGATTGAAGAAATGAATTATTAGCCTGGGGGAAAGTGTTTTGTACAGATTCCTTCACTCCCTCACAAGTAGAGAAGGACTCCTCAAAGCAAGTGAGAGGACTCCAGGAGAACCCATGAGAGAGGTCATGATTACTTAAAAAAGAAGAGTTAGGCAATACACTCCCTTCGTAGATGCCTATTTAATCTAGTTTTTACAATGGTCCTCATTATGTGTCCAGTGAAGAACTTAATGCTTTTCTAAGTGAGCTCAACATGTGTCTTCTGCAGTTTGGGGGGCATGCATTAATATAAAAGCTGGAATCTGCTTTCTCCCTAAAGGATTTTGAAGCAAGAAGCTGGTAGAAAATTCTAGTATTTGTCCTGATGACACGTGAATTTTTACTATGTGGATACTAGACACTTCTCAAAAGAAGACATTTACATGGCCAAAAAACATATGAAAAAAAGCTCAACATCACTGATCATCAAAGAAATGCAAATCAAAACCACAATGTGGTACCATCTCATACCAGTCAGAATAGCGATTATTAAAAAGTGAGAAAACAATAGATGCTGGCAAGGCTGTGGTGAAACGGGAATGATTTTACACTGCTGGTGGGAATGCAAATAAGTTCAACCATTGTGCAAGACAGTATGGCAATTCCTCAAGGATCCAGAGAAATTGTATCTAGAGGAATCCTCAAGGATCTAGAAACAGAAATACCGTTTGCCCCCAGCAATCCCATTACTGGGTGTATACCCAAAGGAATATAAATAATTATATTATAAAGACACATGCACATGTATGTGTATTTCAGCACTATTTACAATAGCAAAGACATGAAACCAACACAAATGCCCATCAGTTATAGACTGGATAAAGAAAATGTGGTACATATACATTTATAATACTATGCAGCCATAAAAAAGAATGAGATCTTGTCCTTTGCAGGGACATAGATGAAGCTGGGAGCCATCATCCTCAGCAAACTAACACAGGAACAGAAAACCAAACACTGCATGTTCTCACTCATAAGCAAGAGTTGAACAATGAGAACACATGGACACAGAGAGGGGAACAAGACATACCAGGGCCTGTTGGGGGGTCAGAGTTGAGGGTAGAGAATTTAGAGGACAGGTCAACAGGTGCAGCAAACCATCATGGCACACATATACTTATGTAACAAATCTGCATGTTCTGCAGCTATCTCGTTTTTTCTTTTTTCTTTATTTTTTAGAAGAAATTAAAAAACAAAACAAAACAAAAAAAACAATGACTAGGTTTATACCATCTTGACACTACCTGCACAAGAGGGTGGGCACTACTGACTTAAAACTGAAGTTTTGATTTGAGTTAAAGAGAAATTTTAATACATATAAATGAGTTTTAATAAGGAAAATGAGACTGTTGTTATAATTAAAAGAGATAAGAAAGTAATGATAACTGCCTGAGATATAGTCAATGTAGGGAAGGATTATTCAACAGTAGGGAAGGGTTATTCAACAGAATGTATATGAAATTAATGGTGGGAAAAAAAATGAAAGCATTTTCTATTTCTACCCAATTGAGTTTCATCTTTTAAAAAATGCCCGCCTCTATAAATGAATAAATCAGAACTACTTGCTCAACATAAGAATAAGTTTTTCTTGTTTATTTGCATAGAGGTGTTTCCAAACACTGCATGTTCTCACTCATAGGTGGGAGTTGAACAATGAGAACACATGAACACAGGGCAGGGAACATTACACACTGGGGTCAGTCAGGAGGTGGGGGACTAGGATAGTGGAGGGATAGCACTAGGAGAAATAGCTAATGTAAATGATGAGTTGATGGGTGCAGCAAACCAACATGGCACATGTATACCTATGTAACAAACCTGCACGTTATGCACATGTGCCCTAGATCTTAAAGTATAATTACATAAAAAAGAGTAAGTTTTTCATACATGCCCAAGAATATGCTTTCCTTTTCATGTTTTCTGCTCATTAGAGAGGCTGTCTTCAATTTCATCTCCTCCTATTGTTTATCTCCCAAAGTTCGTCTCAAATGCTACTTTATCCATGAAGCAGTGTTCGATTTCGACTCCTCTCCACCTCTAAGCCTTTAGTTATGGTATCCATCACTTCCTTCAAAAACACTTGTTAAGCACTTACTTTTATAACCTCCTTGGCATTTAACGTAGAAATTAAAAAGAAGTAAATGGCATTAAGAAGCTTAATGTTTAATGGAGACACAGTCACATAAAAAAATCATTTCAGTGTAGTATATAGGTGAATGCACACAAAGTGGCAACCCAAAGCTGTTCTCTTCTGTAGGCTGAAGGACAAGCAGAAGTCAGCATTAAAGAAAGCTTCACAGAGAAGGAGGTACTGGAAGTGGGTTCAGAAGGACATTTTTGGATAGCTATATATATTTCCTTGCTCTTAGATAATTTCTTAAATAAAAAATAACTGCTGTCCATCTAAAACTTAAAATAATCTGGAAATAGAATATGGTCCATATGAAAAGTCTACAACAATCCAATGACATGAAATACAAATTTTCAGAGGTATCGGATCTGTGAGGAGAGAAGTTATTTAGTAGCATGACACACAGAAATGAGACATGAGAGTTGAAGCTAAACTACATTAATTCCAGAACACCGGAGTTAAATTATGGAATCTATTTTTGCTAAAGATCGTAGAGTGTTCTTGAATGCAGAAGTTCACTATAGCTTCCATCCTTACACAGCCTAGCATTTTCCCTGTTCTCTTCTTGAGTAGGTTTGAGATATTTCTTAAGTTCTTTAAAGTCAACCCCCCCTTCTTTAGCCATATTATATGGGTTTCTGTTGCTTGTGAATAAAACATGGTAACATATATTTAAACAGATAAATTAGATAAAAAGTTGCATACGACAAATGTTATGAGTAGAGATAAAAGCATACCTTAGTGAAAGAAGAGAAAGTTAATACATTTTAAGTATCCTGAGGGTCAGTAGCATCTTTTATGTCTTTATTATTATGACCTATATGTGCAGAAAAGTATCTTGCAAATTATCATTTCTCTACTAATGTTTATAAGAGTTTCCTTAAAATTAATTATTAGTGCACACTTTTGTGACCAGGTAGTATAGAGAAGGTGAGGATATATACCTAATAAGACATAATCATTGTTTTTAAGAAATTTACTATCTTTCAGGAAAGGGAGATACCAAATATATAATATTAATGCAGGGCAAATGCAGAGATAGTAGCAAAATCCAAATAATTTAACATCCCTAAAAAGAAATGTTTGCTATATAAAGGTAAAGGAAGGTATTAAAAGACTTCTTTGTATATTTAATCTTGATTTATCTAATATGTGACTGTTTCTCCACAGGCTTCCTCACTCACACTTTTTTTTTTTTTTTTTTTTTTTTGAGACGGAGTCTCGCTCTGTCACTCAGGCTGGAGTGCAGTGGCTCAATCTTGGCTCATTGAAAGCTCCGCCTCCCGGGTTCACGCCATTCTCCTGCCTCAGCCTCCTCAGTAGCTGGGACCACAGGCGCCTGCCACTGCGCCCGTCTAATTTTTTTGTATTTTTAGTAGAGACAGGGTCTCACCGTGTTAGCCAGGATGATCTCCATCTCCTGACCTTGTGATCCACCTGCCTTGGACTCCCAAAGTGCTGGGATTACAGGCGTGAGCCACCACGCCCGGCCCCTCACTCACACATTTTAAAAAGGGTTTACCTTCTGAAAGATTAAGTCATGAAGTCCCAACTAGCAGCTGCAAAGTTTTGTGAACAACATATTGGATGAAGGACAGAGAATATGAATTTCTGTAATACACATATGTTTCAGTAACAAGTTGGTTATTAACTTTCTATCTGAGATCAACCAAATCTTATCAATGAAGAAGAAATGCAACAGACTTCCTCCCTCCTACCTGCTCCTATGGTCCTAAAGTATGAAAATTAAACCAAACTTGCAGTTTCATAATGACTATGAAATCATTTACACAGCTGTATCAATATTCAGAGTAGACACAGACAGAGTAAAAAACTCTAACCTCAATTGGGAATGTAATACAAGTACTTATATAGCCTTGGTTTTAATTTTAATAATTCAGAATAGCATAACTGCTTTACATGGGCTGTATTAGAATATCTTGAAACTAGAGGACTTGACTAAGTGATTTTTACAGTCCCATTTTAGCATTAAATAAACTTACAAATCTTGGTTATTATTTCTCAAACTAGATTTTTGAGAAGCCCCAGAGGTGATTGGATATTTTTACACAAAATGCTTAGAAGGCATTTTCTTCCTGATGGACCCAGAACCAGTTGGTAATAACCTTTCTTGATTTTCAGCTTTTTATAGTAGTAGATATTTCTGTGTAAATTTATGAATTTAAAGTTATCATATAAACTCCAAATATTTTACTCATTAAATCATAACATGAAAGATCATTCAAGGATAAAATTTTCTCTAAAATTAGTGGAAAAACAAGGTTACCATTGTTTTTAACTTTATTGGAAAACTTTTAATTTATCAAAGGAAGTTTAACAGAGTAAAATAGCTGTCAGCAAGTTAAGAGGGTGCCATTTCATTAACAGATTTATCTTGGTCTAATACTGAGAAGGAATAATCATAGTATTGTGTTTGTTTTGTTTTGCTTTTTTGTAAAATATAATTTTAAAATTATTTTTACTGCTAACTTAATTTGTTAAGTGGCTAGATCCTTCAAAGTCCAAACATATAACAGCTCAGGAAGATAAAAAGCAAATGAAGTATATGGAACATTAATAAAAGTTTGAATATCTTGAAAGTTCTTTTTAACCCTAAAGTTTTATTAAGCTTCCCTGTACTTTTATAAATTTTGGGGGAAATAGTTATTTCTTATGCAAGTCAATGAAGCTCATTATAAGGTTCATTACAGTAAAAATCAGATGATAAAAGACCATGAGGCATTTATAATTATAATATTATATATCAAACCATTACCAATAACGTCAAGTGTTAGAGTTCTTTTTACTTATAAAAAATTTCAGACATAAAATGATTATCTTTCTCTTTTCTACTTTCCTATATCCATGTCCATACATTTGAAGTAAAGTATTACAAATCAGGCATGTAATTGCTTTGATGTCTTCTTTGAATTTCTTTATAAAGTACAAAAGTTAAACTCTTTAAAACCTATATGACCTATATAAACTAAAACATTTTGAAATTTGGAGGAATCAGAGAAAGAGTTCTTTGAAATAGAAAATTGTTCTATCTCCTTGGGTGAAGCACATCAGAGGAAAGTTGTACATTTATCAGACAGAAGATATTTATAGATTTTCTTGTTCTGAATAGCTTTCAAGAAGTGATAGACTTCTTGCCCGGGTCAAATATTTAGCTTTTCTTAGTAATCTTAGCTTTTTTAACTTCCATAATCTAATTATGTCAGCAGAATTTCAACTCACTGGAACCATTAGAACTGTTTTTTGTTGATTGCTAAAATATCATTCCCTGTTTCTTCTAAGTATAATTTGATATATACCTTCAAAATGTATATCGAATGGATATTCAGAAAGATATTTCCACATTAAGCTGCTGAAGCTCTCTCAACATTGATACTGGATATAATGGGAAGGAGTAAGCTCCAAATGGAGATCATAATATGAAGCTAGTCCTCATTTGAGTTCTTACCTGAAATTTGCAATACCTGTAAAGGTAGAAGAAAACCTAAAAAGAGAAATTATTTTAAAATGGCTGTCATACTAGACTGACAAAAGCACAAGTAGTATTAGTATGTAATAAAACACTCTATCAAAAATGATACAGATAATTACACCAAAGTAATATGAGCTCACCATCAAAAATGTGAAGAAAAATAATACCACAAGTAAAAAATAGCAGAAACAGTAGACACAGAATATAGGCAATGAATATTTCAGATACTGAAATGATGAGATAAAAGATAAAAATAGTTATATTTTGTGATGGTTAACATTGAGTGTCAACTTGTTTGGATTGAAGGATGCAAAGTATTGTTCCCGGGTGTGTCCATGACGGTGTTGCCAAAGCAGATTAACATTTGACTCAGTGGACTAGGAAAGGCAGACCCACACTCAATCTAGGTGGGCACAATCCAATCAGCTGCTAGCACTGACAGAATGAAAGCAAGCGGAAGAACTTGAAAAGAATAGACTGGCTTAGCCTTCCAGCCTACATCTTTCTTCTGTACTGGATGTTTCCTGCCCTTGAATATTGGACTCCAAATCTGAAGAGCTTTGGGACTTGGACTGGCTTCCTTGCTCCTCAACTTGCAGACAACCTACTGTGGGACCTCAACTTGTGATCATGTGAATCAATACTTCTTAATAAATTCCCCTTCATATACACATCTATCCTATTAGTTCTGTCCCTCAAGAGAACTCCGACTATTACAGATTTTGGTGCCAGGAGTGGTTCTAGTGGAACAGAATATTAATAATAGAGTACTTTGATTGGCTTGGGGGTTTCTGGAGTTGGCTGCTTAACATGGCTAGGCATCAAAATGCAAAGGACTCTACTTCTAGTATTATGGAGAACACCGATAGTCCCTGGCATGAACGGTTTAGAAAGTTATGCAAAATAAATGCCTTTAACATTCCTGATTCACCATTCATGAGAGGCAAGGAGTTTAGTGACTCTATACACAATACCTTTGACCATATGTGGAGAAATACAGAATATAATGAAGTTGGTTAGTTCACTAAGTTCACTGGAAAAAGTGATGAAAGAAAATGATGAACTCAGGGAATCTTACTCCCAGCTTCAGAAGCAGATACTGAGCCTCAAATTTTCTAAGCCTGTCCTGAGTGAAAGTCTTATCCTCTGTAGAGAAAGAGCTAAAATTGTAGAAAAACAGACACAAGCTCTTATCATGCAAGTGGCTGACCTGCAATGAAAGGTACATGCACAACCTTGCCTGGTGTCTACTGTTAAAGTAAGGGCATTGATTGGAAAAGAATGAGACTCTACAATTTGGAATAGGACATGTGGGAGGACCCTGATGAAGCTGCAGACATTGAGCTTGTAAACTCTGATGAACAATTTTTTGACAGAAGAAATAGCTTCCCCATCCCCAGTGATGGCAACATCATCCCCTCCCAGACCCATGCTGCCATCAGTCTTTCTACCTTTGTCTGAAGAGATAAGCCCTGCACTGCCTAAGGCAACAGTGATGGCCTCCCTTGAGGCAGTTGCCAGGCAAGATGATGTTGATTCTCTTCAGGACCCACCCCAACACCCCTATTTGCTTCTAGACCTATAACTAGAATAAAGTCCTGGCAGGCCATTAGAGGTGAGGCTCAGAGTGTGACCCACAAGAAGGTGTGCTATACTCCACAAGCACTGCTTGAGTTTTCTGACTTACATAAGCAGAAATCTGGAGAACAGGCATGGGAATGAATACTAAAGGTGTGAGGAAATGGTAGAAGGAAAGAACACAGAGTTGGATCAGGCTGAATTTATTGATTTGCGCCCACTAAAAAGAGATTCTGCATTTAATGTTGTAGCTCAGCGAGTTAAAAAGGGTTCTAATAGTTTATTTGCTTGATTAGCTGGATTAAATGTGGATTAAAGGATGGCCCAGTGTGAGCAAGCTGGAAATGCCTTATCTCCCATGGTTTAATATAGAAGAAGTGATACAAAGGCTTAGGGAGTCTGGGATGTTGGAGTGGATTATTCACTTTAGACCTACTCATCCCAGCTGGGAGGGTTCAGAAGATATACCCTTGGCCAATGTTTTGCAAAATAGATTTGTAAGGGCAACACCTGCATCATTGAAGAGTTATGTGGTTGCTTTTCTCCCTATGCCAGATGTAACAGTGGGAACTCCAGTTACTCAAATATATGCCAAATTATACTTAGAAGAGATAGAGATTGGTATTTTAGCAATCAACAAAAAACAGTTCTAATGGTTCCAGTGAGTTTAAACTCTGCTGACATAATTAGACTCTTACATCTCAACTACAAAATTTAAATGCAATGGGAATAATTGGATTCCAAAGTATCAGGGGCCAAGTGGCAGCACTCAACTGTCAAAGGCAAGGTGGGTGTAGCTACTATAATGGACAGCCAAGGCAAAGCAGCAATCAGAATAGTCTGAATCCTGTAGAGCTCTGGCATTGGCTAATTAATCTCGGTGTTCCTAGAAGTGAAATTGATAGGAAGCCTACTCCATTCTTACTTAATTTACATAAGCAGAAAACTTCAAGGTCAAGTGAACAAAAGACAAATTTGAATTGTAAAAACAGAGAATCAGGGTCCCTCAATCAACTTCCAGACTTAAGCCAGTTTACAGACCCAGAATCCCTAGAATGAAGAGGAGGCTAGGTCTCCTTGAGGAACGACCCCACTACACTACCAAAAATTTGTGCTGTTAATCTTTCTCCCATCCTCTCTCAAGGAGACCTCTGGCCTTTTACCAGGGTAACTGTGCATTGGGGAAAGAAAAATGATCAGATATTTTTGGGGACTACTGGACACTGGCTCTGAGCTAATGATTTAAGGGGACCCAAAAGGTAACTGTGGTCCTCCAGTTAAAGTAGGGGCTTATGGAGGTCAGGTAATTAATGGAGTTCTAGCTCAGTTCTGACTTACAGTGGGTCCTGTGGGTTCCTAGACTCATCCTGTGGTCATTTTCCCAGTGCCAGAATGCTAACTGGCATACATATATTTTGCAGCTGGCAAAGCCCCTACATTGGCTCTGTGACTGGTAGGGTGAGGGCTACTGTGGTGAGAAAGGCCGAATGGAAGCCATTAGAGCTGCCTCTATCTAGAAAAATAGTAAATCAAAACCAATATTTCATCCCTGCAGGGACTGCAAAGATCAGAGCCACCATCAAGGACTTGAAAGACACAGGGGTGGTGATTCCCACCACATTCCCATTCAACTCTCCTATTTTGCCTGTGCAAAAGACATATGGATCTTGGAGAATGACAGTGGATTATCGTAAGCTTAACCAAGTGGTGACTCCAGTTGCAGCTGCTGTACCAGATGTGGTTTCATTGCTTGAGAAAATTAACACACCTCCTTGTACCTGGCATGCAGCCATTGATTTGGCAAATGCCTTTTTCTCCATTTTTGTGTTTAAGGCTTACCAGAAGCAATTTGCCTTCAGCTGGCAAGGACAAAATATACCTTTACTGTCCTACCTCAGGGACATATCAACTCTCTTGCTTTGTGTCATAATCTAGTTCAGAGAGAACTTGATCGCTTTTTGCTTCCACAAGATGCCACACTGGTCCATTACATTGATGACATTATGCTGAATGGATCCAGTGAGAGAGAAGTAGCAAACACACTGGACCTATTGGTGAGACATTTGTGTTCCAAATAATGGGAAATAAATACGACGAAAATGCAGACACATTCTACCTCAGTAAAATTTCTGGGGGGTCCGGCCGGGCGCAGTGGCTCAAGCCTGTAATCCCAGCACTTTGGGAGGCCGAGACGGGCGGATCACGAGGTCAGGAGATCGAGACCATCCTGGCTAACACAATGAAACCCCGTCTCCACTAAAAATACAAAAAAATTAGCCAGGCGTGGTGGCGGCGCCTGTAGTCCCAGCTACTCGGGAGGCTGAGGCAGGAGAATGGCGGGAACCCGGGAGGCGGAGCTTGCAGTGAGCCGAGATCGCGCCACTGCACTCCAGCCTGGGCGACAGAGCGAGACTCCGCCTCAAAAAAAAAAAAAAAAAAAAAATTTCTGGGGGGTCCAGTGGTGTGGGGCCTGTCGTGATATTCCTGCTAAGGTGAAGGATAATTTGCTGCACTTGGCCCCTCCGACAATCAAGCAAGAGGCACACTGTCTAGTGGGCCTATTTGGATTTTGGAGGCAACACATTCCTCATTTGGGAATGTCACTCCACCCAAGTCATTCAAAAGGCTGTCAGTTTTGAGTGGGGTCCAGAATAGGAGAAGGCTCTGCAACAGGTGCATGCTGCTGTGCAAGCTGCTCTGTCACTTGGGCCATATAACCCAGCAGATCCAATGGTGCTTGAGGTGTCAGTGGCAGACAGCAATGCTGTTTGGAGCCTTTGGCAGACCCCCCTCGGTGAATCACAGCAGAAGCCTCTAGGGTTTTGGAGGAAGGCCTTGTCCTCTTCTGCAGGTAACTACTCTCCTTTTGAGAGACAGCTCTTGGCCTGTAACTGGGCTTTGGTGGAAACTGAACATTTAACTATGGGTCATCAAGTCACCATGCAACCTGAACTGCCTATTATGAACTGGGTACTTTCTGACTCATCTAGCCATAAAGTTGGGGGTGCACAGCAGCATTCCATCATCAAGTGGAAGTGGTATATATGTGATCAGGCCTTAGCAGGTCATGAGGAAGCAAGTCATGAACAAGTAAGTTACATGAGGAATTGGCATAGCAGGTCATGAGGAAGCAAGTCATGAACAAGTAAGTTACATGAGGAAGTGGCTCAAATACCCATGATATCCACTCTTGCTGCCCTGCCTTCTCTCCCCAAGCTTGCACCAATGGCCTCATGGGGAGTTCCCTATGACCGGCTGACAGAAGACTAGGGCCTGGTTCACAGATGGTTCTGCACGATATGCAGGCACCCCCCACAAGTGCACAGCTGCAGCACTACAAACACTTTTTAGGACATCCCTGAAGGAGACTGGTGAAGGGAAATCTTGCTAGTGGGCAGAACTTCGAGAACTGGTTGTGTACTTGCATGGAAGGAGAAATGGTCAGATGTGCAATTATATACTGATTCATGTGCTGTAGCCAATGGTTTGGATGGATGGTCAGAGACTTGGAAGAAGCATGATTGGAAAGTTGGTGACAAAGAAATTTAGGGAAGAGGTTTGTGAATGGACCTCTCTGAGTCGTCAAAAACTGAAGATATTTGTATCCCAGGTAAGTGCTAACCAACAGCTGACATCAGCAGAGAAGGATTTTAATATTCAAATGGATAGAATGACTCATTCTATGGACACCACTCAGCCTTTTTTCAGTCACCCTTGTCATCACCCAATTGGCCCATGAACAAATAGGCCATGTGGCAGAGATGGAGGTTATGCATGGGTTCAGCAACATGGACCTCTACTCACCAAGGCTGACCTGGCTACGGTCACGCTGAGTGACCAGTTTACCAGCAGCAAAGACCAATTCTGAGCCTTCAATATGGCATCATTCCTCGGAATGACCAGCCAGCTACTTGGTGGCAGGTTTATTACATTAGACCTCTTCCATCATGGAAAGGGCAGTGATTTGTCCACAATGGAATAGACACTTACTCTGGCGATGGGTTTGGCTGTCCCACATACAATGCTTCTGCCAAGACTACCATTCATGGACTCATGGACTGTCTTGTCTACTATCATGTTACTCCACACAGCATTGCCTCTGACCAAGGCACTCACTTTATAGCTAAAGAAATGTGGCAGTGGGTTCATGCTTATGGAATTCATTGGTCTTACCTTGTTCCCCATCATCCTGAAAGAGCTGTATTGATAGAATGATGGAATGGCCTTTTGAAGGCATAATTACAATGCCAACTAGGTGACAATACTTTGCAGGGCTGGAGCAAAGTTCTCCAGAAGGCTGTGTATGCTCTGAATCAGCATCCAATATATTTCTGTTGTACTGTTACTCCCACAGCAAGGGTTTATGGGTCTAGGAATCAAGGAATGGAAGTGGAAGTGGCACCACTCACCATCACCCCCAATGACCCACTAGCAAAGTTTTGCTTTCTGTTCCTGTAACATTACGTTCCTCTGGCCTAGAGGTCTTAGTTCCAGAAGGAGGAATGCTGCCACCAGGAGACACAACAATGATTCCATTAAACTGGAAGTTAGGATTGTCACCTGGACACTTTGGGGTCCTCTACCTTTAAGTCAGACAGCTAAGAAGGGAGTTACAGTGTTGGCTTAGGTAATTGACCTGGACTAGCAAGATGAAATCAGTCTACTACTCCACGATGGAGGTAAGGAAGAGTATGCATTGGAATACAGGAGATCTCTTAGGGCCTCTCTTAGTATTACCACGCCCTGTGATTAAGGTCAATAGGAAACTACAATACCCTAATCCAGGCAGGACTACAGATGGCCCAGACCCTTCAGGAATGAAAGTTTGGGTCACACTACCAGGTAAAAAACCACAATGTGCTGAGGTGCTTGCTGAAGGCCAAGGGAATACAGAATGGGTAGTAATAGAAGGTAGTCATCAATACCAGCTACAACCACATTACCTATTGCAGAAATGGGGACTGTTATTGCCATATTTCCTCATTTTGTTAAGAACATATTTGTGCACGTATACACTTGTCTTAAAAAGTTTTCATTTTATTTCCATTTTTCTTTATCATGTGACATAAGATTTATTGACTTCATAAGTGTGTTAACATTATGTAATAGTATTTGGGTTGGGGATTGGTGCGTTTCTGGTTGTACAAAGGACAGTTGTATTATGTTAGGTATAATTATGGCCTTATTATTGTTGTTATTTGAAGATTATGTAAGATTTCAAGAGATGTGTATGGGTTCAAGTTGACAAGGGGTGGACCTGTGATGGTTAATATTGAGTGTCAACCTGGTTGGACTGTGGGATGCAAAGTATTATTCCTGGTTGTGTCTGTGAGGGTGTTGCCAAAGCAGATTAACATTTGAGTCAGCAGAATGGGAAAGACAGACCCACCCTCAGGCTGGGTGAGCACAATCCAATCAACTACCAAAGCTGCCAGAATAAAAGCAGGCAGAATAACCTGAAAAGACTAGACTGGGTTAACCTCCCAGCCTACATCTTCCTTCTGTGCTGGATCCTTCCTGCCCTTGAACACTGGACTCCAAGTTCTTCAGCTTTGGGACTTGTACCAGCTTCCTTGCTTTTCAACTTGCAGACAGCCAATTAGGGGACCTCACCTTGTGATCATGTAAGTCAATACTTCTTAATAAGCTCCCCTCTATATATACATCTATCCTATTAATTCTGCCCCTCTAGAGAACCTTGACTAATGAAGTTTACTATGTCTAGATATTTAAAAAAATTACAAAAGTAATAAAAGACATAAATATGATCCAAGAAACTACCAAAATGAGCAGATTCAAAAATAATTTCCAAGGCAAGTAAAATAAATGGAAAAAAAAAATTTTAAATGATATGGACAGTTTAAAAACCAATTTGATTTCTCTGAAGGATGAAATATTTATCTAGAAAAGATAGCATAATAAATTTATTGCAATATATCACAGAAAAATGAAGTGTTTAAAACCGTTTCAAAATAAAAGTGGAGACCGGGCGTGGGGGCTCACGCCTGTAATCCCAGTACTTTGGGAGGCTGCGGCAGGCATATCACGAGGTCAGGAGATTGAGACCATCCTGGCTAACACGGTGAAACCCCATCTCTACTAAAAATACAAAAAAAAAAAAAAAAAACTAGCCGGGCGCGGTGGCGGGTGCCTGTAGTTCCAGCTACTCAGGAGGCTGAGGCAGGAGAATGGCGTGAACCCGGGAGGCGGAGCTTGCAGTGAGCCAAGGTCACACCACCACACTCCAGCCTGGGTGACAGAGTGAGATTCCATCTCCAAAAAATAAAAAATAAAAAACATAAAAGTGGAAGTAGGATACATGGGAAAACGAGTGCAGAAGATCCATGTATATCCAACTGGAGAGCCAACTGGAATAAAAGAGAGAGGAAGATGCACAATATTTTAAAAAGCAAAGGGTGATAATTTGCTAGAAATCGTAAAACATTAATAACGAAAATCAAATAATCTAACAAATTTTAAGTCTATAATTGATAAAGAGTGTATGTACATGTGTGTATGGTGTTTGTATGTTTGTGAACTAAGCTGTAGCATAACAATAACAACAGTAAGGACTTAAATCAGTTAATAAAAACGATAATTTAACAAGCTGAATTCTCAAATGTAACAATGAAAACTAAAAAGAGAGAATAATATTCTCATAGTACTAAAAGTAAATGTGTTAACTTAAAATTGTATAACAAGCAAAGCTAAGTTTTAAGAAGTACACAAAATAAAGACTTTTCAGCTAGTAAAAAGTTGAGTGTATGTAATCAATCAATCTTCACTAAGGGAGTGTCTAAAAAATGTATTCATCAAAAAGGATGAGGACCAAAGACAGACGTTCTAAGAAGCGAAATGATTGCTAAGAAACAAAAACAAAAATTGTTAAACGTGTAAGTAAATATAAATACTGCCTGTATAAAAAGATAATAATAATTATTTTTTGATATTTAATGACAAAGTTAAAATACTGGATAATTTTGGTTAATGTAGAGATCAGAGTGAAAGTGCTGATTTCCATATAATAAATTGTATAAAAGTAATTTAAATAACTTTAGAATTTTTAATCATACAAAATGAAACATCTGGCATAACTAACAATTCAATAGAAAAAATAATGTAATAATGTAAATTTCAGATTGTAAGTGGGGAAATAATTTTAAAAGGCTGCCTGTCTGTCCAAGAAAAAGAAAAAAATATTCATCATCCAAAAGATGGCAAAACAAGACAAAATAAAAATGGGAAAATGAATAGATTGAAAGTGAAAACTAAAGTGGTAAAAAAAAAAATCAAAGTATATCAGTATTAAAAAGTAAAAATCAGGCCAGGCACGGTGGCTCACGCCTGTAATCTCAGCACTTTGGGAGGCTGAGGTGGGCAGATCATGAGGTCAGGGGTTCGAGACCAGCCTGACCAACCTGTGAAACCCCAGATATACAAAAATTAGAATACAAAATTTACAAAAATACAAAAATTAGAAAGCTGTGGTCATGCATGCCTGTAAACCCAGCTACTCAGGAGACTGAGGCAGGAGAATCATTTGAACCTGGGAGGCAGAGGTTGCAGTGAGCCCAGAACACGCCACTGCACTCCAGCCTGGGTGACAGAGCTAGACTCTGTCTCAAAAAAATAAATTAATAAAATAAAATAAAAAAGTAAAAATTAAACTAACCACTCTAGTTAAAAGAAAACAATTATCAAACTGTGGAAGGTAAGTTTCACAAGAAAAAACCCTGATACAGAGTTTATCATGAAGGATTTTTATTATGGGCAGTCCTTGGGGACAAGAACACTAGAAGGGAAAGAAGAAGCAAGACTGGGTGCAGCAAAGTGTTTCTTTCAATTCAGGGTTAATGACAGCTCTGGCTAACCCTATGGGGAGCTCTGGAACTAGAAAAGCCCTTTTGAGTTTTCATAATTTGAGTTGTGATGTCCAAGTTTGTACCAACAGTCAGTGGATGGAGATCAATCTAGGAGGAGGCATAAACTTAGGTTCTTTGCAACCTAAAGAGGCTGATAATATGGATGTTTCATTTTAGGATATTATTAATTCTCTAATTATGATTTTTATCTAGAATCTAGAAAAAAAGAAGAGAAAAAATACAAAGTAGCAGAAAGAAGAAAATAGTAAGTAGAAAGGCAGAAACCAATAAAATTAAAAACAGAAACAATAGAGAAAATTTTAATAGAAAAATCAAAGAACCATAGAGCTTGTTCTTTGAAAAGATCAATAAAATTGACGAACTTCCACCAAGTCTGACAAATGAGAGAAGACAGAAGACACAAATTACTGATATCAAACATGAAATAGGGGCTATCACTACAAATGCTGAAGAATTTGAAAGAATAATAAATGCAATGAACAACTATACCCATATGCATTTGACCAATTAAGACTATATGTTGTTGGTGGAGGAATAGAACGTAAATCCATGGAACAAAATAAACAACCTAGAAAAGGAACCACAAAAATTTGCCCCAAATTTGTTTTGGATAAAGCTGCAGAAGCAATTCAATGGAGAAAGAATAGCCTTTTCAACCAGTAGTGCTGAAGCAATTAGATGTCCTTTGGAGGGGTTGCGGGGGTAGAAAAACCTCAACCTAACTTTCACATCTTATATAAAAATTAACTCTAAATAAAACACAGATTTAAATGTACATTGTAAAGCTATAATTTTAAAAATATAGACAAAAATTTTCAGAATCTAGAACTAAGGGAAGAGTTCTAAACTTGACACCAAATGAATGATTCATCAAAGAAAAATAATCCAATACACTGGACTGATCAAAATAAAAAAGAAAGACTTGGACCCTGAAAAAAGACCCTGTAAAGAGGATTAAAAAGACAAGCCACAGAGTGGGAGAAAATATTTGCAAACCACATCTGATAATGAACTAATTCATAGAATTTATAAAGGACTCTCAAATCTCAACAGTAAATAATAATAATAATAATAATAATAAACCCAGTTAGAAAATGTTCAAAGATATGGACAGTCATTTCACCAAAGATGATAGTGTATAACAAGCACATAAACAGATGTTAAGCACTCTGAGCCATTAGGAGAGTGCAAATTAAAATGACAGTGAGATATCACCATATACATATCAAAATGGCTGAATTAAAATAATGACAACACCAAATGTTGGCAACGATGCACATCATTCATTAGTTGCTGCTGGGATTACAACTCTGGATAAATGGTTTGATAGTTTCTTAAACTAACTAAAACATGCATCTAACATACAGCCCAGTAGTTGTATTACTAGGCATTTATCCCAGAAAAATTAACATTTTTGTTCATATAAAAACCTATATATTCATGTTCACTGCTGCTTTATTTGAAATAGTCAAAAATGAAAAAAAAAAAAAACTAAATTTCCTTTCTCAAGTGAATGGTTAAAAAACTGTTGTACATTTGTGTCACAGAATACTACTTACAATAAAAAGGAATGAATTATTGGTATACAAAACAACTTGAATGACTATCTTGAGAATTATGCTGAGTGAAAAAGCCAATCCCAAAGGTTACCTACTGTATCATTCCATTTATATTACAGTCTTGAAATGACAAAGTTACAGAAATGGATTCAAGATTACTATTTTCCAAAGGTCAGAAATGAGAACAAGTGAGTATACAGAAATTAAGGAAGTGGGTGTGGCTATCACAGGGCAATATGTGTGAAGGCAGAGTAATGCCCACCTCTCCCCCAACCCCCTCCAAAAAATATACGCGATCTAATCTTCTAAAATTGTAAATATATTATGTTACTTCGTAAGAAACAAGAAATAATTAATATTGCAAATAAAATTAAAGTTGCTAACCGACTGACCTTAAATGAAAGAGATAATCTTGTATTGTCTGACTGGGTCCAGTGTAGTCATGAGGGTCTTTTAAAGAGTGTGGAAGATGAATGTAGAACAACCAGCATCACAGTGATAGAGTATGAGAAAGACTCAACAGGACACTGCTGGCTTTGAATGTGGAAGGTGCTCAAGAGCTAAGGAATGTAGGCAGCCTGGAGAAGCTAGAAAACTTCACAACATGGAATCTTCTCTAGAGACTCTGGAAAAAAACATGACCTCATTAACACCTTTACTTTAGCCCAATGAGACCCATCTCAGATATCTGACTGCTAGAACCATAGATAGTAGATTTGCATTTTAATCCATTAAGTTGTGGTAATTTTTTTAAAGCAGCTATAGGATAGAATTACAGAAAGATCTTGGTAGGGAAGGGAATATTCCATATCTTGAATGTTTTGGAAGTGCTGGAAGAAGTACTATTGGGGAAAACTAGGTAAAGGGTGCATAAGATTTCTCTGTATTATTTCTTACAATTACATGTGAGTGTATAATTGCTTTCAAATAAATGTTTAAAATATGTAATTATTATAAATAAAATATACATTTACATAAAAAATTTAATATATAAATACATGTTTAAAATACATAATTATTAGGGAATATATAATAAACATATATACATACATTTGTTTACATATATGTATAAAGATATGTATATATACACATATATTACATATAAATATATGTATACATAATATAAAATATACATATATGTCAATAAATATGTACATATATTTGTGCAGGTGTGTCACATAGGTAAACTAACCTTTGTATACTGGTATATAAATATATTTAAATGTCAAACTCACATTTAAATGTTAAACTCACTTATGTCTATGTGTGTATACATATATTTATATATCTTTATACATATGTGTATAAATATATGTACACGCATATTTATTTATATATATTTTACATTCCTTAATCGTTTGAAATAAATTTAACTTTAGAATTTTATTTATATTGTGCCTAAGAGCTTAAACACTTTTTTATTTGAAATCATTTTATGAAGCTTGTGACTTAAAATATAAATCACAGCATTATGTTAATCATAGTCTTGATGTTAAAATGTTTTTCCAACAATTATTCCAATTTAATAAACTGATAGTTGCTTGTTTTAATGAAAAAAAATAATTACTACATGGATATTTTCATGACTGTATTTTATAGAGAGAAGTACTATAATTTATGAAAGAACTAACTTCTGGAATTGTATGACTTTTTTAACATTAAGTTTAGGGGTACATGTGCAGATTTGTTATATAGGTAAACGTGTCAGAGAGGTTTGTTGTACAGATTATTTCATCAACCAGGTATTAAGCCTATTACCCATTAGTTATTTTTCCTGATCGTCTCCCTCCTCCCAACCTCCATTCTCCAAAAGGCTCCAATGTGTGTCATTCCCCTCTATGTGTCCATTTGTCCATCATTTAGCTCCCACTTATAAGTGAGAGCATGCATTATTTGGTTTTCTGTTCCTGTGTTAGTTTGCTAAGGATAATGGCCTCCAGTTCCATTCATGTCTCTGCATAAGACATGATCTCATTCCTTTTTATGGCTGCATAGTATCCCATGGTGTATATGTACCAACTTTTCTTTATCCAGTCTATCACTGATGGGCATTTAGGCTGATGCCATGTCTTTGCTATTGTGAATAGCGCTGTAGTGGACATATGGGGGCATGTGTCTTTATAACAGAACAATCTATATTTCTTTTGGTATATACTCAGTAATGGGATTGCTGGGTCAAATGGTATTTCTCTCTTTAGGTCTTTGAGGAATCACCACACTGTTTTTAAAGCCAGTCTCAGCCTTTACTATCTAGTTTATTTAATCTTGTACAAATTACTTAAACTATATGAACCTCAGTTTTCTCACCTATAAATTGAGGATAAGGATAGAATGCCTTGAAGTGTTGGCTCATGGTAGTGTCAGTAAACGACAGTGCTATTTTTTGTTAAAAATATGCCACATCTACATTGATATCAGATGAAACTTAAGAATATAGTGTTTGGATTATTATTGAATAAAAATGAATGAAGAGTTATATGTACCACTCCCTGCCTACTCAGTCCAAAATTTAAATTTTTGTGGGCTTCATCAGAAAGGGTTTTCAAAGTGGCTCCAAAAGACTGTTTCCTCATTTACCTTTTTTACAGTGAGAAGGCCAAGTGATTTAGGGCATTTAGAAAGTGACTTTTGACTTCATGATGGGTGACATGGTTAGGATAGATCTCTACAAATATTCAGAAGTAATAGGATTCTCTGTGTTTATGCTCTGACATTTTTTAATGTTTCTGATTTACAGAGAAGGTTCTTTTTTTCTGGCAGTGTTCAGCTTCTTCAGAGATCAAGTAAAACTTATTTCCTACTAGAAAGAAGGTAAATTGTGGGCT
Organism: Macaca fascicularis; assembly: GCF_037993035.2. NCBI lineage: Eukaryota > Metazoa > Chordata > Mammalia > Primates > Cercopithecidae > Macaca > Macaca fascicularis. Next base: position 89,672,962 of record NC_088388.1, on the reverse strand, counting down.
ATCTTTAGGGACACTACAGGCACCTGAGACACACATACTTTTCTAAATATTTAATGTCATTTTAGAAAATAAAAGATATCCATATAACTTTAATTCTAATGTGCACAGCTATAAATTAGATTTTAAGTCCTTTCAAAGATACAGATGGAAATCATTAAAGTTCCCTTTGAGAAAGAAAAAACCTAATGAACAGTAATTTGATTTGTAACTTCTCTTCATGAATTCATTAGGTGTTAAATGCCATTGCATTTAACTGGATGGTATAGTTCCATAGGGTATTATTATCATGTATTCAAAACTAGAAACAGCACATGAAAATCAGTTCCTTGACTTTTGAGATAAGGGTGCAGAAGCTTGCATAAGAGAGAATCCTACTGAAATTCAATTAATTCTCCTCTTTTTCCAATGATTATGCTGAGGAAACAAATTTAGTAAGATGGAGAAACCCAGATCAAATGAGAGTTTCTCACTCTGGGAGCACTGTTTACTGGAATCTGTGCATGGTTACAAAAGGGTGCATGGATGGTTTTGAGTCTCTGGTCCCCCTGGGATGCAGACATCTCAGTATGTGCAGTTGACTCCGCCTTCATCAGTACTAATATTGTGCCCAAATTGGCAGGAGGTTCAAATTATTATTTAAAACTATCAGCTACTATGAAAAAGAAAATAGGTCACAGGAAAAGGGCTAGGAAGATACAGTGTAGTTACAGATGCATTTGAGGCAGAGGGAGATTGTGGCAATGACAGCACAACAACGACATAACACATTCAGAAAACTTACATAAAACTTTATAGTCTGCTGATAATATAGACAAACGAACTAAAATACCCCTTTGCCTGTATAGAGATAGAAAAACAAAGTGACTACTGTGGGTGAACACAGGAGTGATGGGCTAGGGTGTGTCATAAAGCTACCTCAGGGAAGAATAAGTGGAACGCAGGAAGAATACAACTATTTAATCAGTTATTGGCTGCTGTAGCCTGGACCTTGCTAGCTTTGACATTCCTTCACTTCCTTTAGTCCATAATGGATTCAGACAAAAATCATAAGAAAAGCATTGAACACTAGCAAGCTTATTTTTATTATGGGATTCCTTCTGTATTTCCAGGTTGGCCTGTAACTCAGGGACTCGCTACAGGTAGAAAGCTCAAAGTTACTATAATAAAGTCAGCTCTGCCCTGGAACTTACAGGGTAACATTGACACTTGGAGAAGATTCTTTACAATCAGCTATTCAAAATGTTACATTCCACATCAGAACCTTCTGCATGGTTTTATGAAAGTGTTTTGCTGCACTCATGATTTTTGTGTATTCACTTCCAGTGTACTTTGAAGAAATTTTCCTGGTGAATAGCAAATGTCATAAAAATGTCTCTTTTTGTGGTCGTTGTTATAATCAAGCAGAAAACTTACTTTTATCGAGTATAACACTAGTTCTGGGACTAACCTATAAACGAAGCAAAATGTATCCAATACAGTCGCCTCCATTTTTTTTTAATCCAACAGATATTTATCCAACAGATATTAACCCAACAGATTTGATCCAACAGAGTGCCCACTAAATACAAGATACTATTAGAGACACAGGGAATTGTTCAATGAGCAAATCCAAATAGTCCCATGGACTTATATTTCTAATGGGTGAAATATACAAACAAAAATATATATGTCAGTTTGAAGTAAATGCTATGAACAATAATGATTATAGTAATAAAAATAATAGTAATACTATATGCCAAATATAATTAATATTTTTAAAATACTATTATTTTTAATTCATCTATAGGAAAGGTACTATTAGTATTTTCATTTTAGAGATGAGGAAAGTAAGGTACAGAAAGATTAAGTAACTTGATAAAGTTGGGAATTATTAAGTGACAAATCTTCCAGTCCAAGGAAACTGACTCCAAACTTTAATAACAAATAAAGAGAGGTTAAGGGGGATTAAGAGAGATGGATGGTGTGTTATTTTACATAAAGTGATTTGAAAAGTTTTCCCTAGTAACAAGGTATTTGATCAGAAATTTGAGGGGAATACAAGAGCGAGGCATGGAGATGTGGCTGGCACACAGGTGTCAGGGAGAGAGTTATAGGAATCGAAGTCAAAAGGCAAAAGCTGGAAACATTCCCCTTGAAAACCAGCATTAGACAAGGTTGCCCTCACTCAGCGATCCCACTCAACGTAGTATCGGAAGTCTGGCCATGACAATCGGGCAGGAGAAAGAAAGAAAGAGCATTCAAATAGGAAGAGAGGAAGTCTCTTGAAGTCATAAAAGTAGTGAGGGGGTGAGAAAGGCTTCAAGACTTAAATGTAAGACCCAAAACTATAATAACCTTAGAAGAAAACCTAGGTGCTCTCTCTCTCTCTCTCTCTCTCTCTGTCTCTCTCTCTCTCTTTCTGTCTCTCGCTTGCTCACTCTCACTCTCACTCTCACTATTTCTCTCTCTTTGAGGCATTTGTTTGGAAAAAATTGTGGAGATGCCCAAGAACCTGGGATAATTCTTTACTTTTTTTGAAATAAAGGAAAGGAAATTCAGACTCCAAAAAAAAAAAAAAAAAAAAAAAAGAAGAAGAAGAAGAAGAAAACCTAGGCAATACCATTCAGGATATAGGTGCAGGCAAATATTTCATGACAAACACACACACACACACACACAAATTGCAGCAAAGCAAAGATTGACAAATGGGATCTAACTAAACTAAAGAGCTTCTGCACAGCAAAAGAAACTATCAACAGAATATGCAGACAACCTACAGAATGGGATAAAAGTTTTGCAATCTATGCATCTAGCAAAGATGTAATATCCAGCATCTATAAGGAACTTAAACAAATTTACAAGAAAAGAAAAATGACCTCATTAAAAAGTGGGCAAAGAACATGAACAGATACTTCTCAAAAGAGGACATACATGCAGCCAACAAACATGAAAAAATCTTCACATCACTGATGATTAGAGAAATGCAAATCAAAACCACAAGACATACCATCTCACGCCAGTCAGAATGACAATTATTAAAAAGTCAAAAAAACAACAGATGCTGGTGAGGTTGTATAGAAAAAAAAAAATGTGTGTATACTGTTGGTGGGAGTGTAAATTAGTTTAACCATTCTGGAAGACAGTGTGGTGACTCCTTAAAGACTTAAAAATAGCATTTGACACAATAATTCCATTAGTGGGTATATCCCCAAAGGAATATGAATCAGTCTATTTTAAAGGCACATTCCCGCGTATGTTCATTGCAGCACTACTCACAACAGCAAAGACATGGAATCAATCTAAATACCTATCAATGATAGACTGGATAAAGAAAATGTGCATATGCACCGTGAAATACCATGCATCCATAACAAGGAATGAGATAATGTGCTTTGCAGGGATGGCTGGAGCTGGAAGCCATCATCCTTAGCAAACTAATGCAGGGACAGAAAACCAAAGACCGCATGCTCTAACTTGTAAGTGGGAGCTAAATTTTGAGAACACAGGGACACATAGAGGGGAACAACACACTCTGGGACCTGTCAGAGGGCAGAGGGTGGGAGGAGAGGGGGGAAGAGGAAGAAGAGCTAGTGGATGCTGGACTTAATACCTAGGTGATGGGTTGATCTGTACAGCCAACCACATGGCACACTTACCTATGAACATCCTGCACACATACCTCAGAATGTAAAATAAAAGTTGGAAATAAAAAAGAAGATTTCTTAAATTGTTATTGTTTCTGCTTTAAATGGTCTCTTTGATCTTCCTTTATTTATTGGCTGTGGGTTTGTCATATACGGCTCTTATTATTTTGAGGTATGTTCCCCACTAAAGATATCAAACATATCATCAAGACAGAAAACTAACAAAGACATTCAGGACTTGAGCTCAGCTGTGGATCAAGTGGACCTGATAGATATCTACAGAACTCTCCACCCCAAAACAACAGTATGTACATTCTTCTCATCACCATACGGCACTTATTCTAAAATTGATCACATAATTGGAAGTAAAACACTCCACAGTAAATGCAAAAGAACTGAAATCATAAGAGTCTCTTGGTCCACTACACAATCAAATTAGAACCCAAGACTAAGAAATGTAGTCAAAACCATTCAACTACATGGAATTTGAACAATCTACTCCTGAATAACTCTTGGGTAAATAATGAAACTAAGGCAAAAATCAAGAAGTTATTTGAAACTAATGAGAACAAAGATACAGGGTACCAGAACCTCTGGGATGCAGCTAAAGCACTGTTAAGAAGAAATGTTTTAAAAATTAAATGATGCCCTTATTTCTTCTCTATTGTCTCTCTGTAATGAGTTGGAAAAGCCATACATAAAATAAGCAGGGAATGTGAACTACTGTAAATGAGACTTCTGAACTCTATAAATCAAAATCTCTACCAAAATGTTGCTAACTGAAAACACTGTTACAGGTTTCATAGCCTGTAATTATTACTAACTAACTAATCATTTAAAGAAAGTAATTTGCATCTTAATCTGGTATATATTACCTTGTATCATGTTAAATGAAGGGCTCCCACATCACTCTTGATAACTTTATTCATAGATAAGCCTCTCTCAGATGCCTATCTCTAGACTGACACATCCACTAGGACAATGTTATTTACTTTTTATGTAGCCAATTAGAATTTTTCAACTAATAAAAAGCATCAATAATTCATAAAGTTTTAACAGTAGGAGAGTCTCTTTACTGACAATAACCACTAAAAGCATTGCAGGACCACTCTAAACTATTTAGAATAATCATTTTCAACTGTATTTTGTCTACACATTTTTTCATTTTAATAGTTTAATAAGCCAATCCAAAGAAAATACATAGTACAAAGCAAATTCCATATATTACCGACCAAAATTTACATTTTTCTACATTTGTATAATTCAAAGACCAAATATAAATAAAATATAAGAGAAAGACATTCATCCTTAAGAAGCATGTGTTTATTTAAAAGTCTATAATCAACTTTCTAATGTATATTGTATCACTTATTAAGAAATTAAAACTTGTTTCATTTAGAATATTCATCAAATTTTAGACCTTAATTTCAAATTATGTCAGCCTGCTTTTGTGCAGAATAAGCCAAATAAAGCAGATCGTAGGGGAAAAAAAGAGAGAGGAGAGAAAAAGAGAGAGAAGAAAGGTAGAGAGAAAGAGTGAGGGTGTGAAAGAGAGAGAAAGGTATTTTAGTCTGTCTCATGTTATTTGTAACAGCAGAAGTGCATACAGAAACTATTAACCTACTTTATATATAAGTGACACCTGGGCAACTATTTGAAAATGGAACATGCAGAAAATATTTAGTTGAAGATAAATTTAGATTTTCTCTGGGTGAACAGAATGAACACTGTAAAATTTTCAAACACTATATAAACAGAAATCTCATTATTATTATTATATTATATATATTCATTAGAACTGGTGCTTCACTATTCTCTCAACTACAATACCTTTTCGCCACCTTCTACCCCAGTCCATCTTATCTTATTTGGCACTAAAATTCCCTTACCACTCTTCTTAATAATATAACCACAAACGTGGAGAGGTCATAAAAGTTTTCCTTGCATAAGATAGGTTCTCTTCTCAAGACTAGATCATAAGCTGAGAAAATGATTCACTTGCTCACTTCAGTACTCATGGAATCTCATTTGAAAGTGAAAATGTCTTCTCTTGGCAACAAAGGAACACAATATAATGATATACAAAAGTACTATTGGTTAATTAGGCTTATATAGGCAAACTGGTCACCTAACTAAAATTTATAAAATTGATTTCATGGGTAAAATATTTTGATTTAAAACCTTTATTTTCAAGTGAATTATTATAATATTATACATTTTCCTGGTGGAATCTGCTGTACTGACATGGTACTGCCACTCCCTTTTATCATAAAGAGCTTGTTAAATTGTGGGTATCTTATAAAAGGGAGAAAACATATATGTTGAGATTAATTTTATTTAAAACATTAATTTGTTTATGAGATTACTCATTAGTCATCTGATAGGGAGCAAATATCTGATGGTGTGACTAAAGGGAGAGCTGAGATTTAAAGAATCAGGGAAAAGGGCTGTTGAAGAAAAAGCAATAAATTTCTGGAATCCAAGGGATTCTGACATGGGGTAGGGTTTACAAACGTGGTGTTACATGTGGCACAGTTGTAGAAGAAATCACTGGGCCAACAGAAGGAAGAGGATAAAGAAGAGAAAATTAAAGAATCTTTGTGGAGAATACTTTCATCTGCTTAGATATTTTGTCTGGAGTCACCCTTGCTAATGTATAACTAGTCTACGAAGACTGTGAAGACTGGCATTAAACAAATATGAAGGCTGGAATTAAGCAGCCAGTAATTCTTCCTATGATAAGAATTGTCTCTTCTCATTGTCAAAACATTTTCTGTCTTAAGAGGTTTTTTTTTTTTTTTTTTTTAATTTCTAATGCTAAATCCCCAAATTAGTTCTATTTCACCTAGAGTAATAATTTCTGTGTTGACTCTTGGGATTACCAAAGTACTATATGCTTTTTAAAAGTACATTTACAAACTAAATATACACCCTTTCTTTGCATCAAATGATGAATCTGGTGATATTATTGGAACAATTAAGTTATTTTAGGTTATTTAATAGCTTCTTAGTAAAAGTGTTCTGCCTTTATCATTTCAGTCATTTTAAACTAGATTAGACAAGTCACTGGGGAATACACTGTGAAAAGCTGCCTCCTGACTGTGAACTAAATAGCCAACTACAGCAGGACTTTACTCTCTTTAATTTTGTTACGAGTGACAGCTGTGTTCTGAGTGCAAAAATAAGAACTTAAAGCCACCCACGGAGTTCTCTTTCAAAATAACCTGTTTTCAAGAGTTCTGAATCTGAACTAGAAGGTTTTTTTCTTTTGTTTTTTACATTTTTATTTTAAAAATAAGCACTGAAATCAGTGTACTTTGACATACCAGTGATTGGAGATATTACAGAATACACATTTCCATAGACTGAGGAATGGAGGAATTCAAATCTTTGGAATTCTGCATAAGCACGAAGTACCCTGTTAGTGGTTTTCTGACAATTCTTAATTCAGGGTTGTCAATGGAAGGTGTAACAAAATCTGTACATGTATGTTGGGGAGATAGGAGGGAAGTAACATCTCCTCTCTGTCTTGCTCTGCCAGCCCCACTGTATTTTAATAATCACTGCTTCAGATTATATAACTGCCGATCAAAACTTGCTTTGGTGATTTTTCTCTTAAAATATTTGTTTCCAATTCTTTCATTTGAAGTTAATAGACTATCTGGTTGTTATATAATATATTAAGGACAGAGTTAGTAGAAAGAGAATTAATTTAACTGGCATTAAACCTTTAAACACACATTAGTTTTTAAAAAGTTAAATATTAGATCATCTCAAAGCAACTTACAAACTAATGATTCAAATGACAGCTCTTCCACTACTTTTCTGAACAAACTGAGTAGCTGGTTTAAACAGTCAGTAATACTTCATATAAAGCCTTGGTAAGTCAAGACTGTCTTCCTGGTATAGAAGGAAGTTTGGGGGTTGTAGAAATTGACAGAGAACCTCCTTGTGGATTGGCTGGTACCAGAAGAACGATCTTTTTCATTGGATATCTTGTCAAGATGGAGTTGCTGGTACACTCTGAAATTATGACTTGCATCAATAGGGCATTCCTTTGCTACACCTACTACTCTGGTTTTTACTTCAAATCTCTCTGTGCTCATTTGCTGATGGTTTTTTACACACCTTCCATTTATTACTGTAGCTCCCTTAATCCCACCTCTATCCAGTCTGTTTTTTGTCTATTCATTGAATAGTGTAGGACAGCAGTCCCCAACCATTTTGGCACAGGGGGCCAGGTGGGTGAGGGGGATGGTTTTGGGATGAAACTGTTTCACTTCAGGATGAAACTGTTCCACCTGAGATTATCAGGTATTAGTTAGATTCTCATAAGGAGGGCTTAACCTCGATCTTTCCCATGCACAGTTCACAATAGTGTTTGCGCTCCTATGAGAATCTAATGCTACTGCTGATCTGACAGGAGGAGCAGCTCTGGTGGTAGTGCCTACTTACCTCCTGTTCACCTCCTGCTGTGTGGCCCAGTTCCTAACAGGACACTGACCGGCACTGGTCCACTGACCAGGGGCTGGAGACCCCTGGCATAGGACATTTAATCTCTACAGAACGGTGACTTTATTGGCACTTGCTTTATTTGTGTGTCTGTGTGTGTGTGTGTGTGTGTGTGTGTGTGTGTGTGTGTGAGAGAGAGAGAGAGAGAGAGAGAGACAGAGAAACTATAATTATTCATGTTAAGTACTTGAATGTTAAGCACAGGGCCCTGCCACCGTAATTTCTGCAAATAAATATTTGCTACCACTAGTATTATTTTTATCTCAGTAGTACTTTTCCTGTCCATGTACCACAATCCTGGTCTTTGCATCATTTATTTTGGCATCGTCTCCACCGATGCTTTCCATGCAGTCTTATCTGAGCATAGATCCACACCTATCCTGCCTTTCGGTCATGTAGATGCCTCCTCCTATGTAATTCTGACTTAGACTTGGTAGGAATTCTATTCATAGTTCTACTTAAATCTCTTTTGTTTGAGAGGGAAAGGGTAGACAATATCTAGTTTTTACCTACATGAGAAACAGGGAAACAATACAGGTCTTTAGATATAATTTAATGATTAAGGGTTACCAATGACTGAAATACATATCTATTTTTGAGTTTTCATCCTTGTCAGGTAAGCATATTCAATCAAAAAATATGTTTTTGAACGTCTTCTTGGAGTTTCAGACCTCATCAATATAGAATCTCTTTTCAAGGTCTTTATTTAATTTAATAAAGAATAAACTGTTTAATTAAACCTCTGCAAAGACAGATTTAATGAGTCTAGCACGGTGTTATCCAATATTGTAGCTGCATATAGCTATTTCTATTTAAGTTTAAATTCAGACCCTCCAGCACTCACACTAGCCAAAATTCAAGTGTCTACTAAACATATGTGGGTAGTGGCTACTATATAAAATAGCATGGTTCTTTCCCCACAGACAGTTCTCTCGGATATTGCTGATCTACCAAAAAGTGACCAATATTTTATCCTAACCTAACTAAGGTAGAGACATTAAAAGTCAAAATACAAAAGAGATATGGTCCAAACGCAAAAGAAGCTGGTCTTAAAGATATTTGTAACCTAGCAGCCAGAAGAAACACCAAGTGCCCATTCTTCAAATATTTCAGTAAGCTTTATTTCTAGGACACTCATTCAGTTCAAACAATTGAACAATTCTCTGTTAGAATTGTTCTTCTTAATATGGAACAGTGCTTCCATATTATGAGGATCTTGCACTTATTTGGGTCAGCAAACTTCTTAAAACAAATTAAAGACCTTGAAAAGAGATGGACTATATACTTGTTCCTCAATATTCAAGGGGGATTGGTTTCAGGACCTGCCACGGATACCAAAATCCATGAATGTTCACGTCCTTGATATAAAATGGTGTAGTATTTATATATAAGCTATGCCCCCCCTCTTTAAATCATATACTTAAAATCTCTGAATCATCTCTAGATTGCTTATAATACTTAACAAAATGTAAATGCTACATCAATAGTTCTTCTGTATTGTTTAGTGAATAATGACCAAAAAAAAGTCTGCACATGTTCAGTGGAGACAAAATTCTTTAAAATATTTTTAATCCACAGTGGGTTGAATCCATAGATGTGGTATCTATAGAGATGGAGGACCAACTGTATCTGGAAACTTATAATTTGCATCAAAAGGGTCTCTTTTTGTTGGCATTTCATTGCTCTAAAAATTGGCTGAGTTATTAGTGATAAGAAGAGGTGGTAACCAATTCAACAAATCCATTAGTAAACTGGAAAAATATGTTCTCCTTGACCCATCTATTAAATATAAATTTGGATGGAGAAACATATCTAATGATCATCCCATTCAACCTGGGGAAATTTGGATTTGCACCCCAGAATCAGGGTAGTTATTTGTATCTTAAGGAATTATGGCACACATCTCTGCATGGTTGGTGTTTTAGCCATACAGGCCATTAAAGATCAGAGTCGACTTCAAGAACTGCAAATGAACTCCTACTTTTACTAGATACCTGGATGTTACAATGCTGATTGGTCGCTTTTATTTCAAAAGTATCCTGACAGGTGGAAATCAAATTTGATACTTAAAAAAATGAAGAAATTTTATATGCTTTCAAGACTTGAAACTTTTACAAAATGAGATACAAATGATTGCCTATTTCTAATAATATATAAGCAACTAATATTATTAAAACTTAGTGGGATTGGAAAACAGCATCACGCAGGGTTTAAAAAGTGCAAAGATCATGTAGTTCATTAGTCCCTCCTCTGGAAAAAAAAATCCTTTTCATTACATTATTTGCTTAAACACATCTAGTTACAATAATTTGAATGTAAGTATACTTCATAAAAATATTTTCCTAATTAAGAAAATAATGCATGTTTATTGTGGAAATTTCAGAAAACACAAAGACAGATGTGGCAGGGTCATATATTAAGATGTTAATTTGCATATTATTTTAAAAATATTCTTATAATCCTTATTTCTTTTCTTTTTTTCTTTTTTGTGACAGAGTCTCGGTCTGTCACCCAGGCTGGAGTGCAGTGGCATGATCTCGACTCACTGCAACCTCCGCCTCCCAGGTTCAAGCAATTCTCTGTGTCAGCCTCCCAAGTAGCTGAGATTACAGGCACCCACCACCACCTTGCCTGGCCAATATTTTTAGAGATGAGGTTTCACCATGCTGGCCAGGCTGGTCTTGAACTCCTGACCTCGTGATCCACCTGCCTCGGCCTCCCAAAGTGCTGGGATTACAGGCGTGAGCTATCGTGCCTGACCCCAATCCTTATTTCAAGAGAGAAGCTAGAAGTCTTTGTTCTTCCTCACTCAGGAAAGATTTCTGTTACAAAACTGAAAGCTGAAGTTGTTTGCAGACAACTTTATTTCCTGGATTTAGTTTTCAGAAAGTCTGAGCTCCTGGGGCAAGAAGTTTCTCTTGGGAAACAAGATGGATGAGTACTTTAAAGAAGAAATAGTGGCTGCAATGGGCCTAAGGCTGAAAGATGGTAAAATAAATGCAAGATCTTGGGTTTGAAAGGGATTGGGCCACGTGACTCAATTATCTGCAGTACTTTAGGAAAAGGTGGCAGCTCTAGGGGATTGAAAGATGTAATTGGGAGGTACCACAGCTTAAAAATATTCTTCAACCACAGAAAAATACAGAGCTCTCTTAGTTCAACAGATCATACAGCTGCATGCAATTGACATCTTATCAGAACAGTGTGGGTCTGAGACCAGAGAGCTTCCCAAATGTTTTATGCCAAATGTTTTACTCCTACCTGGAGTAAATACGACTTCTGTGGAGTTGTATACCAAACACCACAGAATCTTTCACACAGCTTGTGGTAAGGGAATGGTTGTAATAATAATTGTGTTGGAATTTCTTATTATCTAGAAATAGGGCTTGGAGTTAGATTCAATTTAATTAACATAAAATAATATGACATTTCTTGCATGTTTGCATTTGCGGACTAAAACTTATATACTCTAAATTCACACAGAACAAAACTAAATCTTAACATTCAGAGTTCCATATCTGTTCTAGAACTAAAATAAATGAAAATAATTGAAAGCAATTAATAACTGTATTTTAAAGATGAGTATAAACTGAAAAAAATACTATAGCTTTTTTTTTTTTTTCCATAAAGATGCTTCCCTTGAAATTGTTTAGTTAGGGCAAATAAACATATAACAGTACTAACATGTTATTTAAGAATGTCTGTCCTTTTTACTCATCCATTATTGGCCATTAGTCAATTAAAACAAGTTTGGACTTCACAGTATGCTATCAAAACCCAGCTTACATTTCCATATGTGTATATGCATAACCAAGAGCTAAGTAAAATGCTATTTAAACAATTAAACTCATTTTTGTGGGATTACTATTACTTGGATAATTCACAATGTGGTTTCGCTCAACACCTTTAGAGAGAAAAGCATATAATTCATGTTTTCTTCTTTTCTGGATGAAATAACAGTTCTAGACTTCTGGCATATTTCCAACCTTTTCACTTGCTGCTCCAATTCTGGAAATATGAAAAAATTCAAGTACTTGGTATAGACTTATTATTCATATTTATACATATGTATACATGCACACACATAAGTACATTGAACTTGGAATAATTGTGTATATCAAGAGGCTGAGAATGTTCCAAGCTGAGTAGACAAAAGGGCTCAATATACATCCATCTCAATCAGTGTTTTTAAAGCTTGAAGTCTGTAGTTTGACTTATTCCACAAAATGAAAGTGAAAGCTTTACTCATTTTCTCAATGGAAAAAAATCAATTTCCCTAAGAATTAGTAACCTGCAATGAAAAACGTTGTGTCATTTAAGGTAAGTAGAGGCTGGTCATGGTGGCTCACACCTGTAATCCCAACACTTTGGAAGGCTAAGGTGGGAGAAGCGCTTGAGGCCAAGAGTTTGAGACCTGCCTGGGCAATGTAGCATGAGCCCCATCTCTGTAATAAATAAATGAATACAAATAAAATGAAATAAAGTTGACTTTAAAAAATATGCAATGACTTAATTTAAAAATGAGAACAGGACTTTGAACAAAATCAGAACTCCCTCTAGTGTTCCAAGTTGCTCTGCACCACTATGGAAAAAAATAAAACATAAAAGAAACAGCATAGGAATGTTCCCTTTCCTTCTGACCAGACAACTAGCTTGTTGCCCTATTTGGCTCTGTATCACAAGTATATTGGGAGGCCTTGGCAATTACTGATAGACTAGGAGGCTACCAAAATGGCTCTCTTATGACCTTGAGCCAAGATCACCAAAATGCCAATTTTGGCTCTTGGAAACAACTGCCCTTCTCTTTGTGCATTTTGATGCAAATGGAAAAGAGCATATTGGTGCTATTCCAAAGAGTAAGCACTAATGCTATGCAGCTGGCAGGAATTACCTTCCTTCTTGAGACTTTGAATTCCCTGGTAGCATATGTTATTCATCAAAACACAGCTGATTTCACATGTTAACAATTGTATAATGAGCATGTAAGCTTATAATGACCCCCACACATACCAATGACTCCCGAGTCAGAGGAACACCACCACCCCCACTCTCCTTTTGTCTCTTTACTGCTTTGTTAAACCTGTTCTCAAGGTAGTGCCACTCTCCTTTCTCTTTTCTTTAAGAAAACTCCAATTTAGACTTGTCTGTCTGTCAAAGCCAAAGTGATGTTGTGATTTGTCAGTTCTCAGTATGAGGGGAGACAAGGAAGACAAATCAATAAAAATCACCCACAAGGCAATCTACACAGATGTATTCACCTTGAGCCAAATGCTCCTTCAGGGTTCCCTAGGAGTTCAGTGTGAATTGTTTGATGGGTGGACAAAGTGGGGGCTATATGAAGGTAAATGATACTGATCAACTAGTCCCCAGCAGGTTTTTGGCTGTGGTTCATTATCAGGGGCATCTCCCTGATTTTTCTCCCACAGTTGTTCCTTTGTTTCCTTGTAAGGAGATGTGAATTTTCACATGTCTGTGTTCTTAACACAAGCATGATATCATGGCACTGGATACAGACATTTCAGCTGGAGTTGTAGTGATGCTTTCTTTCTGAAGCACGTGTTTTAAGAACTTGGGGCTGAGTGCGGTGGCTCACGCCTGTAATCCCAGCATTTTGGGAGGCCAAGCCAGGTGGATCACGAGGTCAGGAGATTGAGACCATCCTGGCTAACATGGTAAAACCCCGTTTCTACTAAAAATACAAAAAAATTAGCCAGGCATGGTGGCGGGCACCTGTATTCCCAGCTACTCGGGAGGCTGAGGCAGGAGAATGGCGTGAACTCGAGAGGCAGAGCTTGCAGTGAGCCGAGATCCCACCACTGCACTCCAGCCTGGGTGACAGAGTGAGACTCCGTCTCAAAAGAAAAAAAAAAGAAAGAACTTGGATATTTGTGTAGTAGTGAAAGTGCTGTTTCGCCTGCTTTTTATATAAAGGCATTTTAAAAATCTTTAGACAATTCTGAAGCTTCTCTAGTGTATAAGAATATACGTACATGTTATTACTTATTCAGGAACAATGTTGTAGTGGGCACTCATAATATCAAGGCAAATAAAACTTATCCGTCTTACAGAAAGCAGGTCAAGAGAGGTTTTGGAATAAGTGTGGCTTGAAAAAGAATTACTTTGAATAATTAAAATTAGCAAATAACTTATATTTAGTCAGCATGAATCTCTTCACGGGGAAGTTAGTGGGATAATAAGCGTGAATTCATATTCTTGGTGACCATCTGTGTTTTTAGTAAGCCTGGACTTTCCTCTGAGGTGTCCTGTGTAATCTAGTTCTTTAAGGCTTTTCTTGTCTGAGAAATATTGAGATTGGTGTGATCCTGAGGTGATTTTATTCTACCATCCTATGTGTCTCCAGGTGAAGTAGGGTCATATTAATTAGTATCTTTGATACAGGAAAGGAACTATAAAAACCTAAGTTGAGGGCTGAAAGGAATTGTTAAAGAAGAAAGAGGAAATTCTTTTCACTTTGTCTCTAGGTTAAGTTTAGGGTTGTGAAAATTGAATGAGATGTTTCAAATAAAGAAATCAGCACAATGACTGACAGGTAACAAAGGTGCAATAAACACTAACTGGAGTAATAGAATGTTAATTCTTATCCCTTCCTCCCTTGGCACCTCTCTACTTTGGAATCAGTGTAAACAAAATAAGTAGGAAGAAAATGTTAGCTTCAGTTTTGATAGGCTAGAAAAAGAAAATGTATCTTTGACCTGCAGACAAAAAGGCTTACTACCATTATTCCCCAGCCCCTGCAAGTATGTAACTTGAAAGCACAATCATGGAAAGTCTCAGTCTACAGAGCCTATCCCCTTACCTGGCAATGCAGTCTCATACTAATCTGGGGAAGATAGGAAAGAACAAAGATAATGAATTCTCAATGATTTCCACAGTTTAATAAAATACCTCAGAAATGCGTACCAATGAATTTCACTCAACAAATCCCTGGGAGTATATTGCAAGTCAAAATTCTTTCACATAGATGTATCAGACTAGGGAGAAATAAGTTACACTCCCCAACTTTAACTATTACTACTACTACTACTACTACTACTACTACTACTACTACTACTACTACTACTATGTTGGTAATTGCAATTACTTTTGCACCAACCTACTACTACTATTACTATAAATATACTGTGTGTCCATTACTTGATTGCTCAGCTAAAGATTTAGAAATAAGAAAAGCAAAATACCTGAATTAAAGGAGTTTAGCAGAAGCTGTCCTTGAAAGCAAGGAGGATTTAACTCCTATTACATACATTATCGCATTAAGGTCATTTTTCACACTAGAGTTGTTTTCAAACAAACTCCGGCCTGGCTCCTCCTTTCTAATTTATTCTCCAGCTGCCACGATTCATGGTCCAGCAGGATTGGCCTCTACCAGTGTGAGTGAGTTTCCAGAGCAAAAGGAAGTAAAACAGAGTAGGGAGAACCAAAAGTCAATATGTAGAAGAATAGCCATGTGCTTTCATTTCAGGGATAAGAAATTCTTGCCAATGACTACCTTTTATGTGAAAGTGTTAAACTCTCCAACTACAAGAGGAGAAGAACAGGGGAGAGTTGCCGGTAGCCGGAAGATAAACAGCACTGCCCTTTTCAGCCATGAGCACGCGGAATAAAACTTGAGAGTAGAAATTTAAAGGAACAAAGATTTTAGACTAATTTGTGTTAAATGAGAAAAATTAACATCTGGAGTGGAGAAGACTTCAAGGACAAAAGATAAGAGCACTACAGCAAAAGGCAACGTGCTGACTAGTAGCAGGGATGGGGGTGCTAAAATGAGTGGAGTAATAAAAATGGAAGGTAAATATGTTTAAAATGAGGCCAGGTGTGGTGGCTTATGCCTGTCATCCCAGCACTTTGGGAAGTGGAGGCGAGATGATCACTTGAGGTCAGGAGTTCCAGACCAGTCTGGCCAACACCGTGAAACTCTGTCTCTATTAAAATACAAAAATTAGCCAGCCATGGTAGCGGGCACTTGCAGTCCCAGCTACTCAGAAGGGGAGGCAGGAGAATCGCTTGAACCCAGGAGGCAGAGGTTACAGTGAGCCAAGATCACACCACTGCACTCCAGCCTGGGTGACAGAGTGAGACTCTGTCTAAAATAAAATAAAATAAAAATAAATGAATAAAAATGTTATCAAAGAACAGAATAACTTGATCTAACATCTTTTTTTTTTTTAATTTTCCATTGTGGTAAATTACACGTTACAAAATATTATTTTAACCATTTTACTATGTACAATTAAATGACATTTAGTATATTGAAAATGTTGCACAAGCATTACAAATTGTCTCCAAAGCTGTTTCATCATCTCAGAAGAAAACTTCATATCCATTAAGCAGTTGCTCTCCATTCCCTCTAGCCCTGAGCCTTGGTCACCACTAATCCATTTTCTGCTTCTATGCTGTATTTACCTATCCCGGATATTTCATATAAATGAATGCCTTGGCTTGAATTGTGTCCCCACAAAAAGATATATTGAAGTTCTAATCCCCAATAATGTACACTTCTTTGGAAATAGGGCTCTTGCAGATATAACTAGTTAAGATGAGGTCATAGTGGAATATGACTCCTGATCCAATATAACTTTTGTCCTTATCAAGAAGAGAAGAGACATATATATGGACAGAATGCCATGTGACAATGGGAGCAGATCAAAGTGTCGCAGCTGCAAGCCAAGGGCTGCCAAGAATTGCTGGCAAATTGCCAGAAGCTAGGAAGACGCAAGGAAAGATTCTCCTCTAGGGTTTCAGACGGAACACTGATCTCAGACTTCTAGGCTCCAGAACCATGAGATAATAAATTATTGTTTCAAGCCACTCAGTTTGTAAACTTAGTTATGGTAGCCCTAGGAAACTAATCATGTGATCATGAAACAGGTGATCTTTTGCATTTGGCTTTTTTTACTGCATGTAATGTGTTAAGCTCCATCCATGCTGTTGCACGTTTCAGAACTTGATTCTTCAATATGAATGAATAGTATCCCATTGAGTACCACAGTTTTTATACAGTCTCAGATTGCTGAACTAACCTAACTTAAAGTATTCTTTAACTGCAAATGTGTATTAACTTTAATTAATAGAAAACACATAACATGTAAAAATCTGAAATTTAAAATCAGAGTACATAAAACTAAATCGTAGCCCTACTAACCAGTTGATTGGGTATGTTATTTAATCATTTTAATACTTTGTATCATTTTCATCAGAATGGAAAAAAAAAACCTGCTTTGCTTCTAGAATTTTTTAATGAATCATTTTCATAATTCACCTTACATCTAGCCCTTCTGAAACACCGATCTATCCTACATCTCTGAGTTAGGAACCATCCTTAGCTGTTCACTCTCTATGGAGCTCTATCTCAGGACTCACCATACCATGTTGTAACTGCTTATTCATTACTATCTTTCTCCTTTAGGCTTTGAGATGAAGAACTGTATCTTATTCATTTTTGTATCCCTTTGTATCCTTGGCACATAGTGAGTTCCCAATAACTGTTTACTGATTGAGTGAATAAATAAATGAAAAAGCCCAGTCTGCTTGGAAGAATAACATTGCTGAGTATACCATTTTTCCTGAGTATACCATCGCTTGGCAGCAATACCAAATCCTAGACTCATACTACCCAAGAGGGATGAATGGTCAGCTTCAGGATTTAAGAAGCTGGGCAATGCTCACTTATTAGTGTTTATGGCTACAGGGCAGAATGTTTAATTAGCTTCAATTCTGAGTTTTCCTTTGGACATTCACATCTCTGCTTCAGTGTATTTATTTTTATATCAAGGTCAATTGTGTTTAGTCATAAAATGCACATTTGCTTTTAGAATATTTTTTTGAAATCACCATACTTTAAAAAATACTGAATTAATCATCAAGAGAATACAAGTTCTTTTGGAAAGCCAATGACTGCCTAGAAATTAGGGGAAAAACATAAAGGGCTGTTAAATCCATGGGAATATGATAAATTAAATGCAATGCTTTTAGCAATCATTGAATGCTTACTCGATGCAAGGCACAGGGATGAACCCTGTGTGGGGTAAAAAGATAGATATAATATGACCTTAGGGCTCAACATTCTGGACAAAATAGACAATTACAAAATCAGTGGCAGCCTGAGACAGAATATAATATATTTTTGGCTAGCACAGAGGTATAAGCAATATATTCTAAAGACTCAGAGGAAGGAAGCACAGTATTAATTCTCAATAAAAGAAAACTTCAGAATGTAAAGCTTCAAAGAATAGCATCTGTTTGAGCTGGCTTACTTTGAAACACAAATGACAAAAAGCAACTTTTATTGTATGCTTGCTATGCTCCTGGTTCTCTGCTAAGAGCCTTACATTCTTCATTTATTTAATTCTTACAGTCATGCTTGAAGATAAGACTATCATCACCATTTAACAAATGAAAAGCAGAGGTTCAGATAAGCTAAGTACATTTGTCTAAAGCCATATTGTTTTATGAGGTAGGGCCAGAATTTAAATCTGAGATAAATTTATAATAAACTTTAAATTCTTGGTTTTTAAAAGTGTTATCTCATAGTTCCTTGGATTGACTCCACTAATAGAGTTACCACACCTCCTGTTTCTTTGGAACACTTAACTGTCTCAATGAAAAATAAAGTATATGGTCACCCTACCTAATAAACCACAATGAGTGAAGACCAAGTCTCCTCTGAAATCTCCCAAACATGGCTGTTTTCCCAGTGTTATTTAGCAAGTAGCTCATTGGTTTAAACATGTGCCTTCCCAAACAATCTACCTCAGCCTTGCATCATCTTTCATCCTCAACTTGTGAGTCATTTTAGACAAAAATCAAGCAAATAAATTATGTATTTGTGTGTATATTTGTGTTTATGTATTCTTCTCTGTTACTCAAGATGCAATAATTTAACATCAATTCCTCATTTGAAAAACAAATGTGATTTTAACTTAGGCTCCAAGGCCAGTCTTATATCCAGAGTAAGACCTGATGTCAGAAGAAAACATAACCTTCCAACCCTGTTTGTTTATTTTTTTGTTTCCAGTCAAAACTCCATGAGAGACTCCTATCTGAGGAAAGGGAAAATAATGAAGACTACGTTTTGTAAATATTGACTTCCAAACTAAAGGTTTTTTTGCCACTTATGACCTGGCCTCTTGGAAAGAAGGACAGAACAGGATCCTTTCTTCTCAGTTGATACACATTTTAAAATACTAAAAAATATCTGTTTAAGATCAGGGGAAGGTAGGAAGTCACAAAAATTCTGTAGCAATTACAACAACTTTTAGTAATTTTCAGAAGTTATGACATTTTTAGAACTTCTTCCCTCGAGAGAATTTTTAAAAATTTGATATTCTTTGATGCAGTCTTTTAACATTTCCTGTAACTACAGTATAATCTCTTACAAAACAGTGTGGCCTATGAAAATATGGCCAAATCTTTTTCTGTGACCAATTCAAATATTATTAATCAACCTTGGCTCACTTTCTGTGGATGGTTATCACTGAGAATTGCCTTCATTAAACTAGTCCTGTGCATGTGTATATGTGTGTATGTTTCTATGTATGTATGTTATACTGAAGTATTTTACCATAATCTCCCTATTTCCTTCTCTTCTAAGTGGTAAGGGTGAGGACGTTACACTTTACTCTTTTTAATGTAGGCTTGTTTTCCAAAGTAATTTACAAATATATTTTTACAGAATAAATTCTACTGCATTCAAATATATTCTCCTCTTACTTAATATTTTAAAAGTATTCTAATATATAAAAAATATTATATGTATGCACACATATGTACACACACATAGACACAGACACATATGCACGCACACACACACACACATTAGACCTCATATAAGTGACTGAAAAGATTTGAGAAAACCGAAAACGGTAAAATACACCTTTGAATAATAAAGAGAATATTCTCTGAGAAAAAATCTGCCCATATAAATTCACGCAGCACATATGAAGTCTAATTACATATTTAATACCTTGGAATCATTTTCACATTTTAAGAGAATATTTACAAGTCAGCTAAACTTCTAAACCCTTCCCATTGGTAAGAAACACTACAGTGTGGAAAAGAATGGTATCCAGTATTTCCTAGCACGTCTCTTTTCATTGATAAAATTAATCTTAGTGAAATATTTTTAGCCAAAACTTTTGAATTATAATGCTGTTTCATAGTTAGTGGTGATCACTGTGAAATCTGTTTACCTATTGGTGGATATCTGTGTTGTTTGCAAATAAAGCTGCTATCAACATTTTTTTATTATTATTATTATACTTTAAGTTCTAGGGTACATGTGCATAATGTGCAGGTTTGTTACATATGTATACTTGTGCCATGTTGGTGTGCTGCAGCCATCAACTCGTCAGCACCCATCAACTCATCATTTACATCAGGTATAACTCCCAATGAAATCCCTCCCCACTCCCCACCCCATGATAGGCCCCAGTGTGTGATGTTCCCCTTCCCGAGTCCAAGTGATCTCATTGTTCAGTTCCCACCTATGAGTGAGAACATGCGGTGTTTGGTTTTCTGTTCTTGTGATAGTTTGCTAAGAATGATGGTTTCCAGCTGCATCCATGTCCCTACAAAGGACACAAACTCATCCTTTTTGATGGCTGCATAGTATTCCATGGTGTATATGTGCCACATTTTCTTAATCCAGTCTGTCACTGATGGACATTTGGGTTGATTCCAAGTCTTTGCTATTGTGAATAGTGCCGCAATAAACATACGTGTGCATGTGTCTTTATAGCAGCATGATTTATAATCCTTTGGGTATATACCCAGTAATGGGATGGCTGGGTCATATGGTACATCTAGTTCTAGATCCTTGAGGAATCGCCATACTGTTTTCCATAATGGTTGAACTAGTTTACAATCCCACCAACAGTGTAAAAGTGTTCCTGTTTCTCCACATCCTCTCCAGCACCTGTTGTTTCCTGACTTTTTAATGATCGCCATTCTAACTGGTGTGAGATGGTATCTCATTGTGGTTTTGATTTGCTATCAACATTTTTATAAAAGGTTGAGAGTTAATAAATATTTCTAATTTTTTCAAGCTTACTACATTATTTTACATTTCCACCAGAAGGATGAGAAAATCCCAGTTCCTCCATATATTTACCAATGCTAATGCAGACAGTTTTTTGTTTGTTGGCCAATTTTGTCATTCAAGTGGGGTTAAGATATCCTTGCAGTTAAATTTGCATTTCTCTCATGACTAATGAGATTGAGCAAATTTCCTTGCATTTATTTCTCATTCTTATAGCTTCTTACATATTGTGCCCATTTTAAAAACTGGCATCTTTTTAATTGTTATTAATAAATTATGAGAGTTTATTTATTTCAGATATGAATCTTTTGTCAGATATATGATTTGAAAATATTCTTTTGAAGTCAGGTGTTTTATTTTGAAGGTCTAAAAATTTTAATTTTGATGATGTCCAATTTATTTGTTCATGTATGTTTGTTTGTTTATTTATTTATTTATTTAGATGGAGTCTCACTCCATTGACCAGGCTGGAGTGCAGTGGTACAACCTCAGCTCAGTGCAACCTCCACCTCCCAGGTTCAAGCAATTCTCCTGCCTCAGCCTTCTGAGTAGCTGGGACTACAGGTGTGTACCTCAACATCTGGATAATTATTGTATTTTTAGTAGAGATGGGGTTTCACAATGTTGACCAGGTTGTTCTCAATCTCCTGACTTCAGGCTATCTGTCTGCCTCAACCTCCCAAAGTGCTGGGATTACAGGCATGAACCACTGTGCCCAGCCTATGTTCTAATGCTTAAATAAATAATTCCAACTTTTTCCATCACTGGAAAATATTCAGATATTAAGACATTTGGATTTTTGCATAGTTTGTGTTTTTTAATCACACTTTATAATCTTCATTGAATCCAAAATAATTTATATTTTCTTCTAAAAGTTTTATTATTTTAGTTCTTGCATTGAGGGCCATCTCCAGTTTATCTATATATATGATTTGAGGTAAGGAATGAAGTTCGGGACGGAGGATGGATAGATTATACTTTGCCTATTGGATTGCATGGGACATCAATGAACATCAATGAACATCAATTTAACATGTGTGTGTGAGCCTCTTACTGGATTCTCTATTGTGCTTCATTGATCAAATTTTCTACGTTTATACCAACACCACACGTTTTTGATTACTATAGCTTCATTAGTAGTTTTTAAATCAAGGAGTGTGAGTTTTCCTACTTTGTTCTTCTTTGCAAATTCGGTTAGATTAACCTAGGTCTCTGCATTTTGATATAAAATTTAGAGCCAGCTTGTCAATTTCTACAAGAACTCCATCTGAGATTTTTATTAGGATTGCCTTGAGTGTATAGATCAGTCTTGAGAGAATTTGCATGTTAAAATATTAACCTTTCCAGTCCATGATTATCAAGTATCTCTCTGCTTATTTATCTTTTCTTTAATTTTTTAATCGATGTTTTACATTTGTCTCTATATAAATATTTAATATTTTTTGTTAAATTTATGCCTAAGTATATTATGTTTTTAAAGAATTTAAAAATTTTAAATATCACCTATATTGCTTCTTTTTAAAATAAAAATGTACTGTTAATTTTTAATAATGACCTTGTACACTGCAACTATGCTGCATTTACTTATTAATTCTAGAAGTTTTATTTTGTAGATTCTACAGAGTGTTCTACATAGAAAATAATGTTATCTGAAAATAAAGACAAGTTTACTTCATTCTCTTCATATTCTTTGTCCTCTTCGAGAAAACTGTGATTTTTTTTTTTTTTTTTTAAACAGAGTCTCTCTCTGTCACCCAGGCTGGAGTGCAGTGGTGCGATCTCAGCTCACTGCAAGCTCCGCCTCTTGGGTTAATGCCATTCTCCTGTCTCAGCCTCCTGAGTAGCTGGGACTACAGGTGCCTGCTACCACACCCAGATATTTTTTTTGTATTTTTAGTAGAGACAGGGTTTCACCATGTTACCCAAGATGATCTCAATCTTCTGACCTCATGATCTGCCCTCCTCAGCCTCCCAAAGTGCAAACTGTGGTGAATTTTTTATAATTTCATTTTATTGTTGTTATTGGCTTATTAGATATAACTTTCTTTTGTTATTTATGTTATTGATTTGAAGTTTATTGTTAAAAACTTTAACTCATTATAGTCTACCTTCAAATGACATTACACCACTTTACATAGAGTATAGAAACTGGCAAACAGTGTACTTTCATCCATTCTGCCCAACCTTTGCCTTACACTTTTCATAAATTTTATTTTTACATATGTGTAAAATCCTCAATAAATTGTCTATTAAATTATAAAATATCTTTTAAAGATTAAAATTAGGAAGAATGTTATTTTATATTTTCTGACATACCATTTTTGGTGCTCTTCATTCCTCGGTATAGACTCAGATTTCTGCTATAATTTTCATTCTGCCTAAAAAATTTACTTTACTGTTACTTGTAGTGAACGTATGCAGGTGGTAATGTTTTTCTGTTTTGCATTTTTGACCTTCATTTTTGAAAGACATATTACCAATACACAATTTCAGATTGATTTTCTTTTTATTACTTTGAAGATATTGTTCCACTATCCTCTATATTGGATTGTTTCCAATAAGACATCAGCAGTCTTTCTCATCTGATATGGTTTGGCTGTGTCCCCACCCAAATTTCATCTTGAAGTGTAGTTCCCATAATCCCCATGTGTTGTGGGAGGGGCCCAGTGGGAGGTAATTGAATCATAGGAGCAGTTATGCTCCTATGCATAATAGCAGTTATGCTATTTTCATGAAAACAGACTAATACAGAACATTGATACTGGGTAGTAGGAGTGGGGTGCTGCTGTAAAGATACCTGAAATGTGGAATTGACTTTGGAGCTGGGCAACAGGCAGAGGTTGGGACAGTTTAGAGGTCACAGAAGAAGACATAAAGATGTGAGAAAGTTTGGAACTTTCTAGAGACTTATTGAATGGCTTTGATCAAAATGCTGATAGTGATATGGACAATGAAGTCCAGGCTGAGTTGGTCTCAGATGGAGATGAGAAACTTATTGGGAACTGAAATAAAGGTGATTCTTTTGAGCAAAGAGACTGGTCGTATTTTGCCCCTACCCTAGAAATCTGTGGAACTTTGAACTTGAGAGTGATGATTTAAGGTATATGGCAGAAGAAATTTCTAAGCAGCAAAGCATTCAAGAGGAAGCAGAGCATAAAAGTTTGGAAAATTTGTAGTCTGACAATGTGATAGAATAGAAAAACCCATTTTCTGGGGAGAAATTCAAGCCAGTTGCATAAATTTGCATAACAAGGGGTCAAATGTTAATCACAAAGACAATGGGGAAAATGTCTTCAGGGCATGTCAGAGATTCTCATGGCAGTCCCTCCCACCACAGGCCCAAAGGCATAGGAGGAATACATGGTTTCCTGAGTTGGGCCCAGGGCCCCCTGCTGTGTAGTCTTAGGACTTCGTGCCCTGCATCCCAACCACTCCCGTCATGGCTAAAAGGGGCCAACATACAGCTCAGACCAGGCCTTCAGAGGGTATAAGGCCTAAGCCTTGGCAGTATCTATGTGATATTGAGCCTGCAGGTGCACAGAAGTTAAGAATTGAGGTTTGGAACCTCTGCCTAGATTTCTGAGGATGTATAGAAATGCCTGAAGGTCCAGGCAGAGGTGTGCTGTAGGGGCGAGTCGCTCATGGAGAACCTCTGCTAGGGCAGTGCAGAAGGTAATTGTGGGATAGGAGCCCCCACACAGAGTCCCCACTGGGGCGCTGCCTTGTGGAGCTATGAGAAGAGGGCCACTGTCCTCCAGACCTCAGAATGGTAGATCCACCAACAGCTTGCCCTGTGTGCATGTGCCTGGAAAAATGGCAGACACCGGCCCATAAAACAGCCAGGAGCGGGGCTGTACCCTGCAAAGCCACAGAGACATAGCTGCACAAGATCATGGGAGCCTACCTCTCACATCAGTGTGACCTGGATGTGAGACCTGGAGTCAAAGAAGATCATTTGGAACTTTAAGTTTTAATGACTGCCCTATTGGATTTCAGACTTGCATGGGGTCTATAGCCTCTTCATATTGGCCATTTTCTCCCATTTTAAATGAGGGTATTTACCCAACTTCTATATCCCCATTTTACCTACGAAGTAACTAACTTGCTTTTGATTTTACAGGCTCATAGGCAGAAGGGATTTGCCTTGTCTCAGATGAGACTTTGGACTGTGGACTTTTGAGTTAATGCTGGAATGAGTTAAATCCTTAGGGGACTTTTGTGAAGACATGAATGTGTTTTGAAATGTGAGGACATGAGATTTGGGATGCGTCAGGGTCAGAATAAGATGGTTTGGCTGGGTATCCACCCAAATGTTATCGTGAATTGTAGTTCTCATAATCCCCACTTGAGGTGGGAGGGACCCATTGGGAGGTAATTGAATTATATGGGCAGTTTCCTCCATGCTGTTCTCATGATAGTGAGTTATCACCAGATCTGATGGTGTTAAGGGGATTTTCCCCCACTTTGCTATCACTTCTCTTCCTGCCACCATGTGAAGAAGGACCTCTTTGGTTCCTCTTCCACCATGATTGTAAGCTTCCTGAGGCCTTCCCAGCTATGCTGAACTGAGTCAATGAAACATCTTTGCTTTATAAATTACCCAATCTTGGGTATGTCTTTAATAGCAGCATGAAAATGGGGGTGGTCGGGGGGTGGGTAATATGCTAAGAAACATCTGTAAAGATTATAATTCAGGGACTTTGGCCCACTGAAAGACTGAGACTTAATCAAAGCATTATAGAGTGCTTTCCTTCTCCTCCATCATACCCACAGACCTTTATGCATCAAAAGACAGTACTAACAGAATAAAAAAGTAATCCACAAAATGAGAGAAATATTTGCAAGTCATATATCTGATAAGAGATTGATGTCTAGAAAATACATGAAATTCCTTAAACTCAAGTACAAAAAAATATGATTCAAAAAATGGTCAAAAGACCTGAATAGGCATTTCTCCAACGAAGATATATAAATGGCTAACAAGTACATGAAAAAATGCTCAGCATCACTAATAGTTATGGAAATTCAAATCAAACTACAAGAGATACCACCTCATACCCATTAGAATGGCTGTTAAAAAAAAAAAAAAAAAAACCAAGAAAACAAATAGAGGATAACAAACGTTGGTCAGAATGCTTGGAAACTGGAACCCTTGTGCAATGTAGGTAGGAAAGTAAAATGATAAAACTACGGTGGAAAACAGTGTGATAGCTCCTCAAAAACTATTATATGATGCAGAAATTCCATTTCTAGATATATCACAGAAGAAGGGAAAACAAAATCTCAAAGAGATGACTGTATACCCATTTCATAGCAACATTATTCACGATAACTAAAATGTGGAAGCAGCCCAAGTGCCTGTCAACAGATGAACAGATAAGTAAAATGTCAGATATACATATGATGAAATATTACTTAGATTTTAAAAGGAAGGAAATTCTGAAATATGCTACAACCTAGATGAACCCTACAGATATTACATTAAATGAAATAAGCCAGACACACACACACAGACACACACAAATACTGTATTATTCTACTTATATGATACAATTAATCAAAACCATAAAGACAGAAAGTAGAATGTTGGTTCTAAGGGCCAGGAGAATGGCAGGGTAGGGGGGGATTTACTGTTTAATGGGTACAAAGTTTCAGTTTTAGAAGAAGAAAGAATTATGAAGATAGATGGTGATGATGGTTAGAAAACATTATTAATATTTTAATGCTACTGAACTATACATATAAAATGGGTAAGATGGTAAGTTCTATGTTATGTGTATTTTACTAAAATAAATACATAATAAAATTTTATAAAAAAACTTGTTTGTGAAGATTATAACCCAGACACACAGGCCTACTAAAAGCCTGAGATTTAATTATGTGATTATAGCATATTTCCGCTTCCATATCTAATCACCACCTCAACAGGGCTCTAGTATAATAAAAGGGGACTACAACTGAAAGAACTCTAAGATGCAAACTCGACTTAGGAATTCTCAAGATGACAAGACATATAAACACAAAAACAATTTGAAGAACTCTAATAATTTGAAGCCTCTGTCACAGCTATAGCAAACATTAAACACAGACCATCTTCTAACCAAATTAATCAAAAGACTCACAGTAAAAGACTCCACCTCAGTTCCTTACCCTAATACGGCATGCCCAGATCTCAATCAAGAATGACAAGGCATGCTGAAAGGCAAGAAAAAGACAGTCTGAGGAGACAAAGTCAGCATAGGAACTTGACTGAGATATGACACAGATTTGGAGTTATCAGACAGGGCATGTAAAATAATAATGATGATTAACATGTTAAAGATTTTAATGGAAAAAGTAGACAGTGTGCAACAACAGATGGGTGATATCAACAGGAAGATGGAAATTCTAAGAATAAATAAAAAACATTGTGACAGAACTGAAGAATTTACTCCTTAAGCTCAACAGTAGATGAGCAGGCCAAAGGAAAGAATCAGTGCACTTGAAACAAAACAGAATAACTGAGACCTGTTGGTCAATTTCAAAAGGTGTAAAATATGCAAAATTGGATTAGTAGTAACAGAAACGAGAACAGTGCTGAAAAAATATTAAATTAGTAACAATTGATAATTTTCCATAAATAAATGATGGATATGAAACTCAAATCTAGAAAGGTCAGAGAACCAGCATAAAATACCAAAAATTTTACATTTACACATATTGTATTCAAACTGCAGTAAAACAGGGAAAAATAGAAAATCTAGAAAGGAGCCAGTTACTTGGGAGGCTGAGACAGAAGAATCGCTTGAACCCAGGAGGCAGAGGTTGCAGTGAGCCGAGATCCAGCTACTGCACTCCAGCCTGGGTGATAGAGCGAGACGCCATCTCAAAAAAAAAAAAAAAAAAAAGAGAGAGAGAGAGAGAGAAAAGCAGCAGCAAAAATAAATAATAAAAATTTGAATAGAAATCAATAAAATTGAAAATAAAAAACAAAAGAAAATCTGATTATTTGAAAAGATCAATAAAATTGATAAAATTCTAGCCAAACTAACTTTGATAAAAAGACCAACAACACAAATTAGCAATATCAGAAAATTTTTTAAAAAGTTTATTACTAATATACTCATGGACATCAAAATAATAATAAAAGAATATGAACAACTGCATGCCCAAAACATTTGACAACTTAAATGAAATGGACCAATTTCTTGAAACACCAAAACTACCAACTAAGCAGGTCCAAATTCCACTCCCTTTCTCCTGTAATCTTCAGGCTATTGTGCTTTTTATGGGCACCACTTCCCTGTACCAATGGCAAGAAATTGTCACTGGGAATAAAGCTAGGGAAATGGAGTGGCACATGCCATTTATTTCACTTTTTTTGGAAATTACAGAGTCATATATCCTGTGTCTAAGTTATGAAACTATTTTCTACATTATGCTTATTTTTATAGCTGTTTATGGCAGGAGGCTATTCTTATCCCTGTACTACCTTGGTGGTAGACTTTTAATTTTATCTTTGACAAAATGCTGAATTTATATTACCTAGTTAACAAACTAAAGCATTTTTTGTTCATCTATACATATATTAGTATCCTAATGAAACTCAGAACATACAGCTTTTTCTTTTTAACCCCAATTATATCATAATCTTAGTACTATATGACATGTTATTATTCATCATCTAAATCCTCCTTTCTTTCGATAGGAAAATGGATCCAGAAAGTAAATTGAGTTTTCCACATTCAAGTAAATAAATGTGTAAGGGAGTTGAGATGCAAATCAAAGTTTCCTATCTCTTCTTTCCCTTCACATTGCATGGCCAATTTAAAACAAAAAATAAGATGAGTAAGAGGTAAAAATGAACAAGGAGAAACAACATTGCTTTGAAAAGGATTGTAAAGATACTTCTAAATAAGAAACAACAGAAAATCTTAGTCAAAAATAATTTGTGTGATGGTCCATTCCTTTTCCATCTACTGGATCATGTATTTCAGAATGCCCAGAATCTATAAGACATCTCAAATAGACTGTTACTTATTCAGTTGGTTGGGAAACAAGTTTACATGTGGGAGGGTCAGAGGAGATATTTTGCAGTTTCTCAGGTTCTATTGTCAAATTACAATCCCCTATTACTCAGTGTCTCTCTTTTTAAAATATTTTATTTATTTATTTATTTATTTATTTATCTATTTATTTATTTTTTGAGACAGAGTCTTGCTCTATCACCCCGGCTGGAGTGCAGTGGCACAATCTCGGCTCACTGCAACCTCCACCTCCCGAGTTCAAGCCATTCTCCTGCCTCAGCTTCCATAGTAGCTGGGATTACAGGTGTATACCACCATGCCCTGCTAATTTTTGTATTTTTAGTAGAGATGGGGTTTCGGCTTGTTGTTGCCCAAGCAGGTCTCAAATTTAGTGTGTCTCTTTAATCACCACTACAATAAACAAAAATTGTGTCTGTTCTAACCTAGGAGCCTCCATTTCCCAGCTGCTGATGTGTCTTTCAGCCTTATGACTCTCCAAAATCCCATCTTATTGCTCTTCTTTTCCTTTTTAAAATTAACACATAACTATCTTTCTTAATACAACCACTTAATGATGTTCCCAAGATGTTTACAACTAAGAAAAGCTACGATATATGTGAACAAGCAAAAATTATCTATTTATTTTACCCAACTATCAAAAACTTCTCCAAAGGATTGTCTTTTCCTCGTGAAAGCATCCTCAAGCTTTTAAGAATTTCAGAAATATAGCTTACTCTCGTGTTCAATAATAGCCTGCTTCTAAATTTGCCTGTCCTCAAGGAATAGGAAGCTTTGGCAGCTGCCTGAGTGCTCTGTGATCACGAGGAACTGTGTCACACTAGATGCAGCTGTCTGAAATGCTCTCCCTTAATTATGAGTATTGATTGTACTTACCCAGCTCCATCGAGAATTCCATTTCCATATATAGGCCTAAACTCCCTTCTTTTTGTGAGGATTTAAAGAACAGACAGATGTCTGCTCTTGGGCTTGATATAACTTCCCAAGGAATATTTCCTTAGGCTTTTGCCTTCACCCTCCCAAATATACATAGCATGGGACATGGTTTGTATATATAGCATTTCTGCAGGCAGCACCACATTTGCACAATGATTGCTCACCGGTTTTTTCTTCCACTCACGCATTCAAGCATAAGTCTGAGATTGAGTCAGAAGTTACTTTTCAAGAGTTGCTTTTGTTTGAACTTCTTTCATTTCACTAATAATCCCAAGACCTAGCAATGAAAATGAACAATGCTTTACAATTATTTTTGTCAATGATTATATTTTCTTGAATAGCAGTTATAATTTGTGAGATTTGTTATTAATGTTTTCTTGTATGAGCAGTTTCATCAATACATGCTTTTAAATTATTGTGTCTATGCCAGAAAGTATTAGACACTGAATTCTATGTTGATAAATTACCCCAAGGTGCAGGCAGGACAGTCCTGTAGATAGACACTACTCCTTATGCAAGTGTGATTTAAGAAACTGAGAAGTGTTCTCCCTCACATAATCTAATATTCTCATAGCCATTTAGAAATATATTTTGTTAAAGCACAATTTTGTGAGCAGAATGCTTGCCTGGTTTTTCCCATTTAGGTTAACAGAATCTTCACTCTTGTCAAGTAGGGAGCACATAATGTGAGGACATAAATGTTGAGGACATAAATGTGAAAATCATCTAATGAGAATTTTTTAACTATTAGGAAAATTATAGTTAAGACAAAACTTCACTGTGTAATGAATGACGTATTCAGTTTAATATGTGTTAGTATATCAGCATGTATTAAAGTATGTTAGTGGATACTTATGATATTGACCTTCGTCTGTAGGAAATTCACCTCTGACTCTCTCAGTACACTGCTTCAGAGTCAGGACTGGCATGTTCTTATTTATCTGAGCCATTAATCACAGTCAATTTAAAGATGGTCAACAAACCCAAGTTGGACCAATCAAAATCTTTCCTCAGAGTTTTTGAAACTGAAATTGAGAATAAAAATTGTGTCATTGTCTGATGGCACAAACTTTAGTGAAGTAAGACTTGGCAATTATTGGAAGCTATTGCCTTCCATGTGAAGCAGCTGGCCTGTAATGAAAGAACATGTAGCTGACACAAAAGGAAACAAGAAATGAGAGCAAGAGAGAGACATGGAGCAAAGCAGGTGGAGAAGAGAGAAACAAAGAGAGAGAGAGAAAAAAGAGAGAGACCTTTTCCTAAGCATTTGAGCTCCTGGTTGCAAGCATCTGGAGGCCCATCCACATTGCTGTTTTCTCTTTAGTTGGGTGGTTTAATATTCTTCAAATTATTCCCTTTCCATAAATTTCCATTTTCTAATGCATGTTCATTTCTTCTTAACAACTTTTACTCTCTAATACTGTAGTAAACATTTTTTTTCACTAGTGTATACCTAGTGCCTAGAGCAGTGCCTGGCATAATATACACTCAATGAATATTTCTTGAAAAAAATGAGGGAAGAAATGACTGATACATGGTATCTCAGTATCATTGAAAAATTCCTCCAAAAGTTAGTTCAAATTGGTTCAAATTGTTGCATGCAACAGTTTACATCAGTACTCTAAAAAATTTTAATTATATAGATCCATTTCTTTCCCTCTAAAAAATCTATTAAGAAATCATTTACTGAGGTAAAACCAGGGATTCTCAACCTGTGAGCCAACGGAACTGGAGGTATCATTCAGAAGAGGCTAGATTATGCTGCAAAAAGAAGCAACCTCATAATTCTAGTGGAATAACAAAATAAAATTATATTTCCAATACATAATATGTGCCCATAGTAGGGCATCAGGAGACTCCACTCATCACATATGTTTCTGAAGACCAATCTCAGCACATGCATCTAAACTTACTGAGGCAGTGTGAATAGGGTATGGCAAGTAACGCCCTGACTTCTACTGTTTCGACCCAGAAGGAACACATGACACTTTTGTTCACATGTTATTAACAAAAGCAAAACACAGTGGTCATGCCTTATTTCAAATGGAATAAAGAAATAAAACCTAACATGGGGCCCAAAGGAAATAGAATAATTTGCAAAAAGCAAAAATGAACACTACACTGAGGTTCTGTGGAAGCATTTTCAGTAATCTACAACTCCATATTTATATGAAACATCACTGTCTATAGTAGGGGTCAGCAAATTATGGCTCAAGGACAATATCCAGCCTATTGCTTGTTTTATAAATAGTGTATTACAACATAATCACAGTCATTTGTGTATGCATTGCCTATGCTTGCTTTCACAGTACAATGACAGCTGAATAGTTTTGAAAGAGACCAATATAGCCTGCAAACCCTAAAATATTTACTATGAGTAAATTAAGCCTGCCTTACATTGTATATTTTCTACCCTTTTAAAATTTTTTTTGGTTAATACATTCTTAACATATTTGCTAATTTCTTATTAGTTTTTGTTAGTTAGTTATTTCCATCAATATGTTAAAGCTTTTTAGGTAAAAGAGGGCTTTGTTTATTAAAAAAGAAGCAAAAATTGGTAATCATTTATACTTCTTGCTCTCTTATGTGGATTCTGGATTCTGCTTATTCTAAAGTTTTATGATTATCTCTAAGTGGCCCATAGAGGTTCTCATCCAAAATACAATTAATACTGAGAATTAACATTTCCTGAACAGATCACTTGTGAGACATTGTTTTGAGTATGCCACTCTTGATATCTTTTTAAATCCTCTTTAAGGGGCTCTACCTCTACCACAAAGACATGGGCAGGTAGGTGACTCAAGAAAATCCAATGTGGGTCCTTCTGCAGGGATTAACATGATTATTGGGAGACAGTCTCTCTCTTTTGGAGACAGTAAAATTTAGGAAGTAGATAAGACTGGACTTGTGGTGAGAGATCTTTCACAGGAGAATCTGTGAAAGAAAGAATCTAACATCGAAGAAAACAGAGACTAGAAATGGAAAGAGAGGCAGAGATAGTCCCGAATACCTTGTTTCCGCACCTGATTCAGCACATCTTACACTGTACAGTGACAAATTAATACCTTCTGCTCCAAGTCTTTTCAGGTCTTTCTGAAAATAAAATATTTCTGGGGAAAGTAAAATGTTAAGCCTTAAGCAGAAGGGAATTTATTATAACTTTTTCTAATTGAAAGTTTGAACATTGAGCAAAATAACAGGGTTAAAAAAGCACCAGGCAAGAATCATTCCTAGAAGAAGGTGGAACATGAAAGATTAATCTCATAGGTTTTCCCCAGTCCTAGGAAATAACACTGAACCAATAACTGGTGCTTGTAAGGGGGCAAGCTCTACATATAGGAGACAGAAAATCATCTATATGGTGAACATAAAAAGCAACAGAAATGACTCTTGTCTCAAATGCTTCTAATTCCAGCAGCTTTGTGTTGCACTGCAGTCTAAAGCCAAACTTCTTAGATTTTCATCCAACCTTTGATATGTGTCCAAACTCTATGTTTTTTTTTTTGTTTGTTTGTTTCTTGGTGCATCTTTCCTACTTAATACCTAGACTTATTATTTGAGGAAAAAGAGCCCCCATTCTTTAATCTTCAGTACCTAGCATGTTGTAAGCCACCTATGAATTTCTTCAATATAACTGTATTATTAAAAGCATTAATAATTGAACATATTTTAATAAGAATAAATTTTGACAGAAAATTTTAAGTGCTTAGCCTAAAAGATAATTAGTTGCAACCATTCAAACTTGGTGTGATGCCAATAGGAAACACGTTTGGAGATATCGAACGACTCTTGCTAAGTGTATTGAGAAGACTATATAGTTTAGAATGAGACAGTTCTGTACTCATTCTACCTCCACTATCAACTAGATGGAAAAAGTGGAATAAGTTGAATACATCTGAACCTCAGGATTTTTTTTTTTTTAACCTTTATTTTAAGGTCGGGGTACAATGGCAATTCTGTTATATAGGTAAACCCATGACATGGGGGTTTGTTGTGTAGATGATTTAGTCAGTACTACCAATATTAAGCCTACTACCAATTAGTTATTTTTCCTGATCCTCTCCCTCTTCCTACTCTCCACTCTCTGGTAGACCCCAGTGTTTGCTGTTCCCGTCTCTGTGTTCTTGTGTTCTCATCATTTAGTTACCATTTATAATAAGAACATGCAGTGTTTGGTTTTCTGTTCCTACATTAATTTGATAAGGATAATGGCTTCTAGTTCAATCCATGCTCCTGCAAGGACATGATCTCATTCTTTTTTTATGGCTGCACAATACACAATATGTACCACATTTTCTTCATCCAGCCTACCAATGGCGTGGGCAGTTAGGTTTATTCCATGTCTTAGCTATTGTGAATAGTGCTGTAATGAACATACACATACATATGTCTTTATGATAGAATGATTTATGTTCCTTTGGGTACATACCCAGTAATGGGATTGCTGTGTTGAATGGTAGTTCTGTTTTTCAATCTTTGAAGAATTGTCACGCTGCTTTCCACAATGGTTGAACTAATTTACATTTCTACCAGCATTGTATAAGCATTCCCTTTTCTCCACTACCTCACTAGTATCTCTTAGTTTTTAACTTTTTAATAATCGTAATTCTGACTGGTGCGAGATGGTATCTCATGGTGGTTTTGATTTGCATTTCTCTAATGATCAGTGATAATGAGGATTTTTTCATATGCTTGTTGGCCACATGTATGTCTTCTTCTGTAAAGTGTCTATTCAGTGTCCTTTGTCTATTATTTTTTGTAAATTTTCTTTTCTTGTTTAAATTCATTATAGATTCTTGGTATTACACCTTTGTCAGATTCATAATTTGCAAAATTTTTCTCCCATTCTGTAGGTTGTCTGTTTACTCTGTTGACAGTTTCTTTTGCTATGCAGAAGCTCTTTAGTTTAATTACATCCCATTTGTCAATTTTTGCTTTTGTTCCCATTGCCTTTGGCATCTCCATCATGAAATCTTGGCATGTTCCTATGTCCATATTGGTATTGCCTACGTTATCTTCTGAGGTTTTCATAGTGTTGGGTTTTACATTGAAGTCTTTAATCCACTGAGTTGATTTTGGTATATGGTGTAAGGAAGGGTCCAGATTCAATCTTCTTCATGTGACTAGCAGTTATTCCAGCACCATTTATTGAATAGGCAGTTATTCCCCCATGGGTTGTGTCAACTTTGTTGAAGGTCAGATGGTTGCAGCTGTCTAACCTTATTTCTGGGTTCTTTATTCTTTATTATGTTCCATTAGTTTATGTGTCTGATTTTGTACCAGTACCACGTTGCTTTGGTTACTGTAGCCTTGCAGTGCAGTTTGAAATCAGGTAATGTGACACCTCCAGCTTTGTTCTTTTTGCTTAGTATTGCCTTGGCTATTCAGGCTCTTTTTTGATTCCATATAAATTTCAATATAGTTTTTTTCTGGTTCTATGAAGAAGGTCATTGCCACTTTGATAGGAATAGCATTAAATCCGTAAATTGCTTTGGGCAGTTTGGTCATTTTAATGAAGTTGATTCTTCCTACCCATGAGTTTGGAATGTTTTTCCATTAGTGTATGTCATTTCTTTGAGCAGTAGTTTGTAGCAATAATTGCAAAGATCTTTCACCTCTCTAGTGAGTGGCATATCTAGGTATTTTCTTCTTCTTTTTTTTTGCAATTGTGAGTGGGATTGCATCACTGATTTGGCTCTCAGTTTGACTGTTGTTGGGGTATAGGAATGTTAGTGATTTTTGTATGTTAATTTTGTATCTTTAGACATTGCTAAAGTTCAGCCTAAGGAGCTTTGAAGCCGAGACTATGGGTTTCTCCAGATATAGAATCTCGTCACCTGCAAATAGAAATAGTTTGACTTCTGTTGGCTGTATGAATGCCTTCTTTTGAGAAATGTCTGTTCATATCCTTTGCCCACTTTTTGATGGGGTTGTTTGTTTTTTTCTTGTAAATTTGTTTGAGTTCTTTGTAGGTTCTGGATATTAGCCCTTTGTCAGATGAGTAGATTGCAAAAATTTTCTCCCATTCTGTAGGTTGCCTGTTCACTCTGATGGTAGTTTCTTTTGCTGTGCAGAAGCTCTTTAGTTTAATGAGATCCCATTTGTCAATTTTGGCTTTTGCTGCCGTTGCTTTTGGTGTTTTAGACATGAAGTCTTTGCCCATGCCTATGTCCTGAATGGTACTACCTAGGTTTTCCTCTAGGATTTTTATGGTATTAGGTCTAACATTTAAGTCTCTAATCCATCTTGAATTAATTTTCGTATAAGGAGTAGGGAAAGGATCCAGTTTCAGCTTTCTACTTATGGCTAGCCAATTTTCTCAGCACCATTTATTAAATAGGGAATCCTTTCCAACAGACACATGAAAAAATGCTCATCATCACTGGCCATCAGAGAAATGCAAATCAAAACCACAATGAGATACCATCTCACACCAGTTAGAATGGCGATCATTAAAAAGTCAGGAAACAACAGGTGCTGGAGAGGATGTGGAGAAATAGGAACACTTTTACACTGTTGGTGGGATTGTAAACTAGTTCAACCATTATGGAAAACAGTATGGCGATTCCTCAAGGATCTAGAACTAGATGTACCATATGACCCAGCCATCCCATTACTGGGTATATACCCAAAGGATTATAAATCATGCTGCTATAAAGACACATGCACACGTATGTTTATTGCGGCACTATTCACAATAGCAAAGACTTGGAATCAACCCAAATGTCCATCAGTGACAGATTGGATTAAGAAAATGTGGCACATATACTCCATGTAATACTATGCAGCCATCAAAAAGGATGAGTTTGTGTCCTTTGTAGGGACATGGATGCAGCTGGAAACCATCATTCTTAGCAAACTATCACAAGAACAGAAAACCAAACACTGCATGTTCTCACTCATAGGTGGGAACTGAACAATGAGATCACTTGGACTCGGGAAGGGGAACATCACACACCAGGGCCTATCATGGGGAGGGGGGAGGGGGGAGGGATTGCATTGGGAGTTATAACTGATGTAAATGACGAGTTCATGGGTGCTGACGAGTTGATGGGTGCAGCACAGCAACATGGCACAAGTATACATATGTAACAAACCTGCACGTTATGCACATGTACCCTAGAACTTAAAGTATAATAATAATAAAAAAAAAAAATTAAAAAGAAAAGAAATAGTTTGACTTCCTCTCTTTCTATCTGGATGTCCTTTATTTATCTTGCTTGACTCCTCTGGCAAGACTTCCAATACTATGTTGAATAGGAGTGGTGAGAAAGGGCATCTTTCTCTTGTGCCAGTTTTCAAAGTGAATGCTTCCATCTTGTGCTCATTCAGCATGATGTTGGCTATGGGTTTGCCATAGATTACTCAATGTTTTTAGGTATGTTTCTTCATACCTAGTTTATTGAGAGTTTTTAACATGCAGTAGTGTTGAATTTTATTGGAAGACTTCCTGCATCTATTGAGATAATCATGTGGTTTTTGTCTTTAGTTCTGTTTATCTGATAAATCACATTTATTGATTTGCATATGTTGAACCAATCTTGCATCCCAGGGATAAAACCTACTTGATCATGGTGGATAAGTTTTTGATGTGTTGATGGATTCTGTTTGCAAGTATTTGTTGAGAATTTTTGTATTGATGTGTTCATCAAGGATATTGGCCTGAAGTTTTCCATTTTCTCTTATATCTCTGCCAGGATTTGGTATCAGGATGATGCTGGCCTCACAGAACAAGTTGGGAAGGAGTCCCTACTCCCCAGCTTTTTGGAATAGTTTCAGTAGGAATGGTACCAGCTCTTCTTTGTATATCTGTTAGAAGTTGTCTGGGATTCCACCTTGTTCTGGGATCTTTTTGTTTGGTAGGCTAGTAATTGTTGATTTAATTTTGGAACTCATTATTATTCTGTTCAGGGATCCAATTTATTTCTGGTTCCATCTTGGGAGGGTGTATGTGTGCAAAAATTATTCATTTTTTCTAGATTTTTTGCTTTGGTACGTAGAGGTGTTCATCATATTATCTGATAGTTGTATTTCTGTGGGGTCAGTGGTATAACATCCCTTTTGTGTTTTAATTGTGTTTATTTGAATCTTCTCTCTTTTCTTCCTTCATAGTCTAGCTAGCAGTCTATCTGTTTTATTAATTTTTTTCAAAAAAGCAACTCCTGGATTGATTCATCTTTGGAATGTTATTTTTTTTCTCAAAGTCCTTCATTTCAGCTTTCATTGGGATTACTGAATGTTTAGTGCTATAAATTTCCCTCTTAATGCTTCCTTAGGTGTGTCTCAAAGAATCTTCCATGTTGTATCTTAGTTCTCATTAGTTTCAAAGAATTTCTGCCTTAATTTTAAAAGTCATTCAGGGAGCAGGTTATTCCATTTCCATGTAATTTTATAATTTTGAGCTGTTCCCTTAGTCTTGAATTCTATTTTAATTGTGCTGTGTTCTGAGAGAGTGCTTGCTATAATTTCAGTTATTTTGCATTTGTTGAGGAGTGTTTTACTTCCAATTAGGTGATCAATTTTAGAATATGTGTCTTATGGCGATGAGAAGAATGTATATTCTGCTGTTTTGGGGTGGAGAGTTCTGTAGATGTCTGTCAGGTCCACATGATCCCATGCTGAGTTTGGGACCTAAATGTCTTTGTTAATTTTTTTGCCTCAATGATCTGCCTAATACTGTCAGTGGGGTGTTGAAGTCTATCACTATTATTGTGCAGGAGTTTAAGTCTCTTTGGAGGTCTCCAAAAACTTGCTTTATGAATTTGTGTGCTCCTGTGTTGGGTGTATATATATTTAGGATAGTTAAGTCTTCTTATGGAACTGAACCCTTTACCATCATGTAATGACCTTCTTTGTCTTTTTTGATCTTTGTTGGTTTAATGTGTATTTTGCTAGAATTAGTACCACAATTCCTGCTTTATTCTGTTTTCCATTTGCTTGGTAGGTTTTTCTCCATCCTTTTATTTTGAGCCTATGGGTGGCATTGCATTCAAGATGGTTCTCTTGAAGACACCATACCAATTGGCGTTGGTTCTTTATCCAGCTTGTCACTCTGTGCCTTTTAATAGGGGAATTTAGACCACTTACATTCAAGGTTCTGTCATCATGTTAACTGGTTATTATGCAGACTTGTTTGTGTGCTTGCTTTATAGTGTCACTAGTCTGTATACTTATATGTGTTTTGTAGTGCCTGATAATGGTGTTTCCTTTCCATACTTAGTGCTTTCAGGAGCTCTTATAAGGCAGGTGAAGTGGTGATGAATTCTCTCAGCATTTGCTCATCTAAAAAAGATCATATTTCTCCTTTGCTTGTGAAGCTTAGTTTGGCCAAATATGAAATTTTTGGTTGAAATTTCTTTTCTTTAAGAATGTTGAATATTGGTCCCCAGTCTTTTCTGGCTTGTATGGTTTCTGCTGAGAGGTCCACTCTTAGGCTAATGAGCTCCCCTTTGTAGGTGACCAGATCTTTCTATCTTGAACATTTTTTTTTCATTTTGACCTTGAATAATCTGATGATTACATGTCTCGGGAATGACCTTTTTGTGGGGATCTCTGCATTTCATGAATTTGAATGTTGGCCTCTCTACTTAGGTTGGGGAAATTCTCATGTATGATATGCTAAGATATGTTTTCCAAGTTGCTTACATTCTCCCCATCTCTTTCAGGGACACACCAGTGAGTTATAGATTTGGACTCTTTCCATAATCCCGTATTTCTCAGAAGTTTTGTTCATTCCATTTCATTCATTTTTCTCTATTTTTGTCTGAATGCCTGATTTCAGAAGGTCAGTGTTCAAGTTTTGAAATTCTTTCTTCTTCTTGGTCTATTCTGCTATTAATAATTGCAGTTGTATTATCAAATTATTGTAGTGTGTTTTTTAGCTCTATCATGTTGGTTATGTTCTTGTCTATACTGGCTATTTTGTCTTTTATCTCCTGTATCATTTTAATATAATTCTTAGCTTTCTTGGATTAGGTTTCAATGTATTCCTGCATCTCAATGATCTTCATTCCTTCCATATTCTGAATTATATTTCTGTCATTTCAGCCATCTCAGCCCAGTTCAGAACCCTTGCTGGAGAGGTAGTATCATCATTTGGAAGAATGGAAGCATTCTGACTTTTGTGTTGTAAGGGTTCTTGTGCTTCTTTTTTCTCGTCTTTAGGAGCTGATGTTCCTTCAATCTTTAAAGTGGCTGCCCTTTGGATTTTTTTGGTATTTTTTATTCAATTTATGCTCTGGAGGATTTGCTTGTGATATAAGGTGGATTCAGTCAACTGGCTTCACTTGTGTAAGATTTTAGAGTCAAGACTCCGCTCCCAATTCTTGGACTGCATGCTCTAACTCTGGGTAACTCGTATCAGGCCTTGAATTTGTTTTCTGGCTTCTCAAGATTAGGAACCCACTGTGCTGGTGCTCCCAGACTGCAGGTCTGTACATTCCAACAGGCGGTGTCAGCTAAAGCATTTGACAGGGTGGTAGCAGCAGGATCTGTGTTGTGAATCTAAGTTCCTTATAAAACTCATGATTACATAATATATAATATGTGTTTTACTGCTCATAATGCTAAGCCTTCATTAAAAAATATGTTTAATGTAGGTGTTATCTAAGTATCAGTTTATTTTTAAGTTTAAATAAAATCTATGTAAGTCATCAACACTCTGTCTTGTATATGGTAGGTATTCAATAAATTTCTATTTTCTTTATCTACTTTCCTCTTACACAACATTACAAAATAGCTGCCTATTTCATTTTATTCAATTGTGTTCTAATTTGAAAAGCATCTAGACTTAATCAGAATTTTTCTTTAGTAGCTCTGCCACCTCCTTCATAGTTTCCTCATAGTAACTCACATTTTGTGGTGTTTAACAGTTTATAAGGTGGGTTTGTAAGTTATTACCTTAGGTAGCAGTTATGTTATTATGTTATTTTCCACATTTTATAGATAAAGAATATGATCTCTGAGAACTGCCTTGTAATGTGAATATGATCTGTTGGTTATGTGGACTTTTTGGGAAAATGATAGTAATCTTATTTCTGGTCAGTTGCATACCTTTCAGTATCTTTGGTAATTTTTTTGTAAAGTCTGATATTGCTGATGCTTTTAAAAAATAATAATTTGCTTAATTAATTTGTAAATTAAATTTCCCCCTTTTTTCCCCCACATTTAGCAATGTTTACAGCATAATACCTTTCCCCCAGACTTGGATATTTCTTTAACTTTTACTTGGTCTGCATTCCTGAAACAGTGCAGATGTTTGCAGTGAAACATCTGGCTCAAATAAGAAGACTTTTCTCTTATGCATATGGAAGCAATTGAATAAAAATACATCAAAAACTCTCTTTAGGTGAGAAACTCAAGATTCACATATTTATTCATAAACTCTAAAGTATGGTTTTGGTCATTTGTTTTTGACTATCTATAAAATCTAAAAGTTTGACAATGTCTGTGGGAAAACAGACAATCCTATATGATTTTGATAAAATTTGAGTTGGTTCAAATATTAGAAAGGAAAATTTGGTAATGTATATCAAAAGTTAAAATATTTTTTAATCAGCTATTAAATCAACAGCTTTTGAAAGTTTATCCTATAGATATACTTACACACATGAGAAATAAAGTATGCATACAGATTTTTTTTTGTATAATTGTTTATGATGGCAATATATGAAACCAACCAACCCCACTCAAATGCCAATGACAGGTGACTGGGTGAGTAAAATATGATGGCTAATACAACACCAAAAGCATAATCCATGAAAATTTTTGATAAATTGGACTTCATTAAATTAAAAACTTTTCAGCAAAATATATGCTTAAGAGATTGAAAAGGAAACCTTAGACTGACAAAATATTTGCAAAAAATATATATTTGGGCTAAAGGACTGGCACCCAAAATATATGAAAGACTCTTTAAAAAACAATAGGAAAATGATTTCTAAGGACATCATCAGGATTATACACACAGATTTATATGAAGAACGTTTACCATAATATTACTTAAAATTTTAAAAAATAAAATTATAAACAACCTATAAAACCAAGTTAAATACTTTAGTCTTATTTCATATCAACAAAAGGGAATATTATGCAAACATCAAGGTTATCTTGTGTAAAGTAAAACTACAGCAAGACACCACTACATATCTATTAGAATAGCAGAAATCCAAGACACACAATATTAATTGCTGGCAAGGATGCAGAGTAGTAGAAACACTTGTTCATTACTAGTGGCAATGCAGAATGGTAAAATCACTTTGGAAGACATTTTTACAATTTCGTATAAAGCTAGACATAATCTTACCATACAATCCAGCAATGAAGTCCTTAGATATTTATCCAACTTATTTGAAAATGTAAGTCAGCCAAAAAGCTTTCCTATAAATAT
This sequence comes from Macaca fascicularis, assembly GCF_037993035.2. NCBI lineage: Eukaryota > Metazoa > Chordata > Mammalia > Primates > Cercopithecidae > Macaca > Macaca fascicularis. The sequence goes on along the minus strand of NC_088388.1, from coordinate 89,630,422 downwards.
TTATAGCAGCTTTATTCATAATTGCCCAAAACTGAAAACAATCAGGATAATGCTTCAATAGGTAACTAGGTGAACAAATTGTGGTACATTCTTACAATGGATAATTATTCAGCAATGAAAAAGAATGAGCTGTCAAGTCACTGCAAAAGTATACACGAATCATAAATACTTATAAGTAAAGTGGTGTGAAAACGCAAGATATTGTATTTCCTTTATGAGACAGTCTGGAAAAGGCAAAGCTATAGAATAATAAAAAGAACAGTAATTGCCAGAAGTTGGGGTGTAGGGAGTTGAACAGGTGAAGCACATATAGTCTTTGTAAGAGTATTCTGCATAGTACTTCAATGATATATACAGGACAATCTGCATTTCTCAGAATCTATAGAACTTTACAGCATAAAAGTGAATCTTAATGTATGCAAATTAAAACAAAAATAAATTCAGGGGTTAGGGAAATCTCAGGATGGAATACATACTGTGACAGATGTATCTAATTTTATTGCTGATGTATAAAACATCCTCACTGAAGGGGTTAGGGGAAAAGATGCTGAATGTGAAATTACCGACAAGGAAGCAGAGAAAGCTAGATTTGTTCATCTGATATTGGAATAAGGATAGAAACATTAGTATGAATTATGCTTAGTTTAATTTATATTCAGACAGATGACTATGCAAATATTTATACAGATATGTGTACATATATATGTGTGAGAGTGTGTGTATGATATCCACACATATATTTCCTTGATCTCTTAACTGAAAGGGTCTAGAAGCTACACTATCTCAATAGCAACAAACAAATAGTGCCCGAATCTTGGTTTCTAATACCATTCCAATAATAGGATTGGTTGAATCCTAAATAATAGGATTATTGACTCCCAATAATAGAATTCAAGATTCCAGGGAAAAATGACTGATCATAATACTGGGGAAGGACATATATAAGATAGGCCTCAAGCATCTTGTAGTGCCATAAAACAAGTAAGTCACAGTGATGGAGGTATACCAGGGAACAAACTGGAAAAAACAACAACAACAACAACAAAAACTGAAAATCATTCAATGGCCAAAACTGAGACAATTTAAGCAGCACCAAAAAAAGTTACTGGATTACAACCAAAACTATAAAAGAAACATCCACAGGCCTATTCGGATACAAATAATTGCATGTATCAATAAATAAATGAGGGAGGATAAACCAATCTCCAGTGTAAAAGGATGCCAAAAAATTATGTAGATTTTCTGCCCTCGAAGAGTGGAGCAAAACTCTCCACTTCTTAAGATTGAGCTGTGCATAAAGACTGTCTTCCAAAGAGCTCGATATGGAAAGAGTGGGGAAGAGTAACATTATAGTGAAGAAACCTGATAAACATTATTTAGCCATGTGAACAAGCATGATATCAGTAGTGAAAAGTAATATTGACAGTATATGCCTTTGATGTGTTATGATAATAATGACACTTAGCCCCTGTGATCTTTCTACCCCAAACCCCTAATCCCAATCTAATAATGATTAAAAATTATGTAAGTATGAAATGAGGGACATGCTACAAAATATCTAATGAGTATCACATCAAGAAGAGCCTAAGGAGACATGTTAACTAATCATAATGTGGCATCCTGGATGGGATCCTGTAACAGAAAAAGGGACGTTAGGTAAAAACAAAGGGAATTTTTATAATATATGGACTTTAAGAATACTGTGTCAATAGTGATTCAGTAATTATTACATATATACCATACTCATTTAAAATGTAAATATAGGGAAAATTGGGGGTGAGAAATGTGGAAACTGTCTGCATCATCTTTGTGATTATTCCCTTCAACTAATCTCAAATAAATAGTTAATGAAAAAGTCATGTAGGTGAATAACCAATATAATGTATATGCATGTACATGCAGTATATATATGTATATATGCACACACAAATATGTGTGTATATATGTTTATGTATATTTGAAAATATATACCTCAAAATATTGGGAGTAGTTATCAATGTTTAAATTATTTTATGCTTTCATTGTATTTTCAAATTTTAGTAATTAAAATATTTTATCCTTTAAATAATTAAAAATATTATATTTTTAAATATTGTAGATTAATGTTATCAGTTATTGTGCATAACATAAAAAAAAAACTATCATCAGCAAGAACAGCAGTATGGTTTTGTGTGGGACAAAAAATGGCTCAAAGGGTATCAAATCCCAGACCAAGTTACATTATTTTATATTGTACAATCATCAACTGAGAACAAAATTTATTTATCACCCACCATATGCCAGTCATGAAGTAAGTGTTCAAGATTCAAAGATATGCCTGTTTTCTAGACATTCAGTCTATGGGTGAAGTCAGGCAACTAAATTCTAATGCATTATAAGTGCTCTTAGACAAAGTCAACAGAGAGATTTGTAAACCAAAGCATGGATCTTGACCTTGAATCTCTCATGGATATATAGCAACTTCTTGACTACTTTGCTAAACAAAACAAATTGTTGGAAAATCCTATGTAACCTGATTCAGTGGACTTACTGAAAATTTGTTCATATGTCTCTCATGTTATATTTTTCTTGCTTTCCTGTATCATCCAGCTACCACCAAAACCATTCTATTTTATGATACTTCATCTAGGATATTCCCTAGAGAAATAAAATGAGATAATTTCAAGGATATTATCTCTATTTTGAACCCAAAACTGTTATTGAATGTGGAGAACACATAAATGTACGTGTGTGTGTGTGTGTGTGTGTGGGTGTGTATCTATCTCTATAAAGTCTTGGTCTCAGAACATGAGGTTGAGAATAGAAGAAAAATATATCTGCCTGGGTAGGAAGAAATAAGAAGAAAAGCCCCTTCATAAACAAAGCTGATGTAAAATTACACCAAATAAACTACAACTTTGCCATGGCATTATAAAATAGAATTTCAATGTAGAGCTTAAATTTATGTTTTCATTTCCCTACACAAATACAGTAATTGTAATATGTGATGTCTGTTTTATGTACTGAGTAGAAAATACCCATATAATATCAGCCTTCAAAGACAATTCGATTGATATTTCCAATTGTTAGGCATGTTATCATATTTAAAGATTTCTTGAGATATTCTTTCAAGATTTGAGATCTTCCAGAAATCTTTTCGTAGTTTACTAGTTAATTTTTTTATGCTTGCCTCTAAAGCATCTGAAAGCTTTGATCCAGATTTCTTGATACTTTAAGATACTACCGCCTGGCTGAAAAGCAAAAACAACATGGAGAGTTTATCAGTGATTGGTCACAGTTTTTTCTTTAAATTATTTGCATCATAAGTTATCCTTATTGAGATTCAAATACTTGGATAAATAGAGAAACATATCCTGTGCTTTTCAGCCTTTTCATCAACCTTCTTCTTTCCTTGGAGAAAAATAAATTATAACATCACAATATCCTTTATCCCTTAATACAATGATAGAAAACCTGTATTTAACCTACAATACACTAGTATGTAATTTTTGGCATGGTACTTAATTTATCTAAGTCTCAATTTCTTTGCCCATCAAATGGTAAAAATAATGGATATTTTATAGGTTACTGTATTACATAAGTAGTACATCAAAATGCTGTGTCTCGCACACAGTAATAATCACCCAGTAAACACTGCCTTTTAAATTTATTATTATTATCATAATTATTTTTGGTTGGTGTGTCTATTATGAGTACTTTTTGGTAGTTTAGAGTAAAACATGTCATGCTATACTCAAATACCTAGGGTTTAAAATAAAGCAAAATGAATAAATTATTTATAAAGTACAGTAATGAAGAAGCAGCATGAACATGGAATTACACTTCACAATGTCTTTGTTTCTGCTGGAGAAGTAGCAACCATGTACCCTCTGCTAGGGTAGAATTACTGCCAACCAAATTATAGTTGGCAGAGAGCTGCAACTGCATTCATCTACAACAGAGGGAAGGTGCCAAGTGTCAGTGAATAAAATAGACCTATAGTGGCTAACAACCCCATGACTTTCTTTCTACTTTTTAAAAAATCTTATTTTTATATCTCACTTTTCAAAGTTGATTAATTTTCTTTATCTCATATATTTGTGAGATATATTCTTTATCTCATATATTTATATGTAAGCTACATTTCTCTATTGTTATCAGTTTTTCAGATCAAAGTTTTCCTGCTTTAGAAATGGTGCCACTATGAAGAGAGAAAAACATTTATTTAATTATTAATGAAATGGAGTATTATTTGGTTAATAAAGCAGCATCCTCTAAGTAACTTTAACACTTAAGTCACTTAAGTAACTTTAACACTTAATGTGTTAACTTTAACACATTAAGCATTCATTTATGAATCTAATTTAGGGGAGACATCACTAACAGGAGTAGAAATATATGCATCGCTTTATTTTATAAATAATGCTTATTTATCTCGATGAGTCTTTAAGAGTTTTTAATTGTAAGAAAGTTGTATATTTTTTTATCTTAAATGTCTATTCTAAGGGTACCTTGCATAATGCATGACACATAAAAGCTTCCTAATAAAAAGGTATTAATTAAGTGATTTCACTGATTTCTTCCATTTGTCTATGAAATGTATTCCAAATAAATATTTTATCATTACAGGCTTTAGACTCATCGGTGTTAGCAAAAGCTCTGTTTCTTAAATAAAATCCAGAATAGCTAAATTAGTACAGGAAATCAGTTGAGAAAAATCAGTTAAAGTATTTCCTTGTGTTTCTTTAACTCTCTTTCAGGTTTTCTTGACTTTGGTATCATCATCGAAATCAGATTTAAAAGGCACTGCTGCTCCCTCTTGCCCTCTCTGAACCTAACATGTAATAAAATAAATGTCTTTCAGATAATCTCCTTCAGAAAAATTGAGACTGGCTGTATTTTTTTAATTCAGTAAAATACTAGAGAATAATCAAATAAAAATGAATCCAAAACATACTAGTAACGAACACAATTGTGCTTATAGACTGGAATTTTTAAAATTTAACATTTCCTCTCATTTTGAAATATCATTTCAAGTTCTAGTACATTTCTTTCATGAGCAAAAACATTGTAACACCCTATTCTTAAAGTATACTTTTAGAAATCATGTCTCTGTAAAACACAGAGCAAGAAATTCATACACTCGCTATAAATAAGAACCACCCAACCACATCCAGAATCCTATCTTAGAGACACACTTTTATCCATGAGATTGCCTCCTGGAAAAGCATTTTGCTTAGGTATTTCCATATGCACTTACTGTGAGAGTGTGGATATTACTTAAGAGAACAATGATATATATTAATGCAAAAAGTATAGAAATAAATATATATGTGTGTGTATATATATATATACAGTAATAAAATAATCTCCTTTTTTCTCTAGTAATTTGATAAAATATCTTTTTTTAAAAAATTTATTTATTATTATTATACTTTAAGTTGTAGGGTACATGTGCATAAGGTACAGGTTTGTTACATATGTATACTTGTGCCATGTTGGTGTGCTGCACCCATCAACTTGTCATTTACATCAGGTATAACTCCCAGTGCAATCCCTCCCCCCTCCCCCCTCCCCATGACAGGCCCCTGTGTGTGATGTTCCCCTTCCTGAGTCCAAGTGATCTCACTGTTCAGTTCCCACCTATGAGTGAGAACATGCGGTGTTTGGTTTTCTGTTCTTGTGATAGATTGCTAAGAATGATGGTTTCCAGCTGCATCCATGTCCCTACAAAGGACACAAACTCATCTTTTTGATGGCTGCATAGTATTCCATGGTGTATATGTGCCACATTTTCTTAATCCAATCTGTCACTGATGGACATTTGGGTTGATTCCAAGTCTTTGCTATTGTGAATAGTGCTGCAATAAACATACGAGTGCATGTGTCTTTATAGCAGCATAATTTATAATCCTTTGGGTAGACCTAATACCATAAAAATCCTAGAGGAAAACCTAGGTAGTACCATTCAGGACATAGGCATGGGCAAAGACTTCATGTCTAAAACACCAAAAGCAACGGCAGCAAAAGCCAAAATTGACAAATGGGATCTCATTAAACTAAAGAGCTTCTGCACAGCAAAAGAAACTACCATCAGAGTGAACAGGCAACCTACAGAATGGGAGAACATTTTTGCAATCTACTCATCTGACAAAGGGCTAATCTCCAGAACCTACAAAGAACTCAAACAAATTTACAAGAAAAAAACAAACAACCCCATCAAAAAGTGGGCAAAGGATATGAACAGACATTTCTCAAAAGAAGACATTCATACAGCCAACAGACACATGAAAAAATGCTCATCATCACTGGCCATCAGAGAAATGCAAATCAAAACCACAATGAGATACCATCTCACACCAGTTAGAATGGCGATCATTAAAAAGTCAGGAAACAACAGGTGCTGGAGAGGATGTGGAGAAATAGGAACACTTTTACACTGTTGGTGGGATTGTAAACTAGTTCAACCATTATGGAAAACAGTATGGCGATTCCTCAAGGATCTAGAACTAGATGTACCATATGACCCAGCCATCCCATTACTGGGTATATACCCAAAATACCTTTTTAAAAGGAATGGTCACCTGCTGGTGATGCACTTCCTCTCCTTGCTTCAGTTATCTGAATCCTACTTTCAGGCCTGTCATTCATTGTTTGCATCTATCTTTTTCTCCCTCCATTTATAATCTTGTCATTTGTCTTTGCAGAAACCGGGGCTCCTCTAACTCATATACACCTGTCTTGGTCACCAGTTCCCATGGTCACATCCTAGGCCACTATTTTTCAAACTACATGTTTTGGTCTGTGCAAATATTTCTTGAGTAAGACCTCAAAAGCACACTCAAAGAAAGCAAGCATGGACAAACGGAATCACATCAAGCTAAAAAGCTTCTGCATATCCAAGGAAACAATCAACACAGTAAAAGGACAACCCACAGAATGGGAGAAAATATTTGCAAACTATCCATTATTTCTAATCTCGGATCACAAGCCAAAAAGTTCGTTAACTACTATCATAGACTTTGTTATTAATAACTACATCACCAGTAAAATCATAATATAAGGAATCCTACTTTCTAACTGCAAAATCCTATTGGTCCAAGTGATGCAGTGTTAAACAACAGAATCTTCAGTCTTGAAAATTTTAGCCATTTATTTCTCCACATGTCTTCACATTCTTTCTTACTTAGCTTAATTTCAATTACCAGTGTTATAGTCATTTACTTGCCCATAGCTTCACTATGTTGGCATGCTCTCTCTCTTGCTTCTACTTACCTCACAAAACTTAACTTTTGTATAATTCTAACTATCCACTTAGTCTTTGCCAGTCCTCAAATGGCTTAAACTTTCTAAAGACAATATATAACCATAAAGAGTAGTAACCAGTCTCACTTCCAACATATGGCTACAAACACCAAACATGTATTTCTCTATATAGTCTGCTGGTCGATCTACTTACCCACTCATGTGATTGTGTATGTTATACCTCCTTTTATCCCCTCTAACCTCTCATAATGCTTTCTTACAGTCAGACTTCTTACTTCTTATGACAATATAATCTTCATATTTCACTAGAAAGTAGGTACAATAAGAAGGCAGTTTCAAACCACTTCAACTACAACACATGTAAACCTATTTGTATTTATACCTATATAATCTTTCTTCCTTCCATAGATACAAGTTTGTGTTCCTTTTTGAGGTCAATTCTTCCTTAAAAAAACTGAATCCCAGCACCTACAGGCTACGTAGAAAATTTGCTTCTGTTATTTATCTGCTCTCCAGTTTTGACAGATGCCAAATGTAGAAAATATTTTTTTTAAAATTGTCAAATGCTGCAGAAAACCTGAATTAGCTGAGGCCTATTCGAGATTATTCAATTTGGCAACATAGAAATTATTGATGACAATTATTGGTGACCTTGGCAAAAAAAAAAAAAAGTTTCTGTAGTAAAAGATAATAGTAGGAATAAAGTTTTCTTAACTGGATAACTTTTATAAAATGGAGGGAATTGTCTAATTTTAATTAAATAAATGTCTTTATAAAGAGAGGGGATAAATAACAAAGGCAAATTTGTTAAGTAGCCTGGACAAACAGTTGATCAGGTCATGAAGGCTCTCCCCTCCTGAATGGAATTAGCATCTTTATAACAAGGCCTGAGGGATCTTTTCTGTCCTTATTGCCCTGCTGTTCGTGAGGACACAGCAACAAAACGGCACCTATGAAGCTGACAGTGAGCCTTTACCAGCCACCAAATGTGCTACCACCTTCATCTTGGACTTCCCTGTCTCTAGGACTATGATGAATATATCTCTATTATTTATAAATCAAAGGTATTTTGTTATAGCAGTAAGGAATAGACTATGTATACTTTACAATGTTATGAAAATTAAATTACTATAAAACAATTAATAAAAATAAAAAGAGAAATTGGCCAGACACAGGAGCTCACACCTGTAATTCCAGCATTTTGGGAGGCTAAGGCGGGTAGATCACCTGAGGTCGGAAGTTCGAGACCAGCATGGCCAACAAGGTGAAACCTCATCTCTGCTAAAAATACAAAAATTAGCCGGGCATGGTGGCGTGTGCTTGTAGTTCCAGCTACTCAGGGGGCTGAGGCAGGAAAATCACCTGAACCTGGGAAGCAGAGGAGGCAGTGAGCCAAGATCAAGCCACTGCACTCCAGGCTGGGTAACAGGGTGAGACTCCATTTCAAAAAAAAATAATAATAAATAAATATATATATATATATATTTAAACATATATATATTTAAATATATATTTAAAAAAGGGAAATTAAACAATGAACTTAATTTGTGTTCATTTGGTAGCATAAATATACACAGATAAATATTTCAAGCGATCATTAAAAACTATTATTTGGTTGGGCATGGTGTCTCATGCCTGTAATCCCAGTACTTTGGGAAGCTGAGGCAGGCAGATCACAAGGTCAGGCGTTCAAGACCAGCCTAGCCAACATAGTGAAATGCCATCTCTACTAAAAATACAAAAAATTAGCCGGGCATGGTGCCGGGTGCCTGTAATCCCAGCTACTCAGGAGGCTGAGGCAGGAGAATCACTTGAACCTGGGAGGCGGAGGTTGCAGTGAGCTGAGATTGAGCCACTGCACTCCAGCCTGGGCGACAGAGCGAGACTCCATCTCAAAAAAAAAAAAAAAAAAAAAAAAAAAAAATTAACTCTATCTTCCTTAAGCACAAGAGAAAAGCTAAAATATCTTAAACTGCTCTAGGTAATTATATCTATGGTGGAGTGATGTTTATACTTTTATTCTAAGACAATTATTTCATTTGTGCATCCACATGCGCACACATGCCTAGGTACACACACTATGGAAATATCAGTGAAGAAATGACATTTATGTTTAAGAATTGAGTGTTTCAGAGTGGTTAAAAAGAGAGAAAGTAAAAAAATTAATATATTGTGATAGCTAATTTTATGTTTCAATTAAACAGAATCAGAGAATGCCCAAGTATCCAGTTAAACATTATTTCTGGGTTTGTCTATGAGGATGTTTCTGGATGAGATTAGCATCTGAATAGGTGAACTCAGTAAAGTGGTTTGCTCTCCCCAGTGTAGATGAGCATCATCTAATCAATGGCTCAAAAGTCAAACCAAATAAACTCTCACTGGTCAAAGTCAGGACAATTTAAATATCAAATATATTTAAATTCATAAGTTCATAAAGATTCAAGCAAACGAACAAATATATGCGTCCTTGGTCACTTTCAGAGAACATTTAATAAAAGGAAAGACTGTAATACTTATCTGTCCCCTTGTGTAATCAAAATGTTGATAAGAGAAAGGATCTCTTTACAGTAGTATTTCAGCCAAAAATGAAGAAGAAATTTGAATTTTCAAATTAGTGAATCATAAAGTTATAATTAGCAACTAATAATTATAACCCTTACAAAATCAAAGAGAACAAGACATCGGTTATCACATGATAGTGATACATCACACAATCTCTATGGTACCCTAGCCCCCCAAAAACAAAAAATCAATTAGTATTATCAATTTACAGGATATGTAGATATGAATTTCAAACAGAAAAAGAAAAGAAAAAAAAAGATTGGGAGAAAGAGAGAAAGAGAAGAGTAGTCTCAAATCAAAAGAAACTTATGAGGCACATCAATAAATTACAATGTATAGATTTTCCTGGATTTTTATTCAAATACACATAAGTAAAACCACATTGTAAGTCATTTAGAGAAATATAAACACTAACTGAATTTTGATTTTGCTATTGTTAATTTAGTGAGATAATGATATTGCAATTAAAACATTTAAGGAGTTCTTACATTTTAGAAATATACATTGAAGTATTTATAGATCAGTAATGAGATAACTGGAATTTGCATCACAGCAATTCAAAGGAAGAGCCAAGGGGTATCTGGAACAAGCTTGGCTATGTTTTCAAGTTATGGAGGTGAATGGTGCATAAATCATTGTGTTGTCTTTTCAACAGTTGCATGTATTTATGCAAAAAAAATAAATACAAGATAAGTTCAAGAGATAAACACAAGATTCAGGGTTAATTTTATTTCAAAACACACATTCGATCTGTCAGATAATTTTCTCCACTTTACTTCCAAAATTGTTCAGAATCTCATCATTTTTACCAAGGTTTATTAGTGTCACTAGACCAAAGTTTCGTTATCTCTTTGAAAACTTTGAAACAGCATTTCAAAGTTTCCTTGAAACTTCCAGGCCCTCACCTCGCCTCCCTGCTTTTACTCTCACCTTTCTATAGGCTGTTCTCAAACCAAGAGTTTGAAAATGTAAGGCCGGTTTGGTAGCCCTCTGCTCACAATTCCCCAAGGGCCTCTCATTTGGACTATGTTCCTTAATATGGCTCTCAGTGCTCCTCCCCGCACTACCTCTTCCACGGCATTTCCTACTACTCTGCTTACTTTCTCCACATTCTGGTTTTCAATCATTTGCAGCACACTATGATCTTTAGGCTTTGCCTTGCTTTTTTCTCTATTCTTACACTCCTTCTCTTACTATATGCTTGGCTTGCTCCCTTGTGGCTTTTAGTTCGTGGTTCAAATGTCACATCTTCAGAGACATTTGCCTGACTACCCTATGTAAAATACTACTTTGCAATCTCTAACCACTTAAGCTGCTTAATTTTTTTTATCACATGTTGTCATGTATTTATTTGTGAACAAGAACATTTTTTGGTGTTCACCACTGGACTACTGGCATCTAGAGTATCATCTGACACACAGGAATAATCAACAAATATTTAATGGAGAGAGTGAATAAATAGATTTGTTTAACAGAATAATAGTTCATTAGTAAAACTTGCTTAAGTGTTTGTAAGGCATCTGGAAGAGTATTTGATATTTTGCATAATTATCTCATTTAATCTATATATCAACTCTGTGAAGTAGGCACTATGATCATGTATTTTTATTAAGAAGAGAAAATAACTGACACTCGTGGCGTTTAAAAATACCAATAACCCCATAGGGGGAAAAATGGTATAGCATACACTTAAACCTAAATGACTGTAATTTCAAAGCATTTTGTCTTTTTACTGTATCATTCTACCACAAACAAAGCACGTCAGCCAGGTTCGGGCTTTCCAAAAAAAAAAAAAAAAAATGCATCAAATATCTGTTAAAACAAAGAACAAGTGATCAAATGGAACAAATGGGTATGATGTTACCCCATTAGATATTTATCTGTTTATTCATCACCACTGAGGTATTCTCTTTACAGCTGGTCTCTTTGGGAGCCTTAAATCTCTGTTTGATATGTTCTTTCTGTGAACCCACAAAAGAAACCAGCATTTACCTGATCTCAAATAATGAAAGTACAGAAAAATCAATAATGGTAAAAGAATAGCTACCTTCCGATTATGTTTTCTAGCAACAACTGCAGTAAAAAGGAAAAACACAAGGTTCACTAAGACGCCTCTATTTTGTACTAATCTGGTATTTTTAGGATGTGCTCTTTGTGGAAAATTGCCCTGTCTTTTCCAGCATTGACTTGCAGTAAAGATAAAGCCAAAGTTCACATATGTTTGCCTTAGATCTTGTAAGATCTACTGGCTCAAGCAAAGTTTTGTAGTCTCGGGTTCCAGACCTGCATCTACCTTTTTGGATTTTCAAAGAAACGACATTTCAAAGCCTACTTAGCTACAGAGTATTATGAGAATAAAGTAAAATAAGAGGCCCAGGTAAAGTTTCAAGAACTAATTGGTAGTTATTATGGGCCTTGACATATTTTATGTTGTTTAATTCACACAAAAGTTCTCTTACAGGTATCTTAGAGGAAATACAGATGACATATCAAGGCCTACCAAAGGTCTCAATAAATACATTAATATCCAAGTTCTAAAATTAATAATATCATGCAATATATAGTTTTTTTTCTTAAGCTTATTGTTTTCAGATTCTACATAATTTCCTTCAAGAGTCGTAATTTCAAATATCACGAAGAGGTAGGCAAGACCACAGAGGTGGGTCTGGGTTAAAGCTTTAGCAAGAATGATCAGTTAGGCAAGGTTTCAGCTTGTTTTCTTGTCGTTTTACTAGTTAAACAGTGTACAAGGAATGCAAATAATGTATATAAGACCAAGAATACAAGGAAATGTACCCTCATTTTTACTATTCCCTAGTTCGAAACAGTGTGCCAGTGGAGTTCAGTGGTTTTAGCCACTTGCTTGGTCAGAGGAAGCCAGGACTTTGACTTACATTTAAGACCTGAAACTATGAAACTACTAGAAGAAAACATTGGGGAAAATCTCTAGGACATTTGTCTGGGCAAAAATTTCCTGAGGAAAATACCCTACAAGCACCTACAAGAACAGGCAATCGAAGCAAAAATGGATAAATGGAATCACATCAAGTTAAAAGGTTTTTCTGCACAGCAAAAGAAACAATCAGCAAAGCAAACAGATAACCCACAGAATGGAAGAAAATCATTGCAAACTACCCATCTGACGAGGGTTTAGTAACCAGAATATATAAGGAGAAAAAAACCTAATATAGGGGAAAAACCTGATAATCTGATTAAAAATGGACAAAAGATCTGAAAAGGAAAGAAGACATACAAATGAAAAACAGTTAGATGAAAATGTGCTCAACATCACTGATCATCACATAAATGAAAATCAAAACTACAATACGATATCATCTCATCCCAATTAAAATGGCTTATATCCAAAAGACAGGCAATAACTTGCAAGGATAGGGAGAAAAGGGAATCCTCATACACTGTTGGTGGGAATGTAAATTAGTACAACTATTATGGAGGACAGTTTGGAGGCTCCTCAAAAAAACTAAAAATAGAGCTACCATATGACCCAGCAAGACCACTACTGGGTATATACCCAAAAAAGGAAATCAGTATGTTGAAGACATATCTCCATTCCTATGTTTCTTGCAGCATTCTTCACAATAGCCAAGATTTGGAAGCAGCCTAAGTGTCTGTCAGCTGATGAATGGATAAAGAAAATGTGGTACATATACATGATGGAATACTATTCACCCATAAAGGATAATGAGATCCTGTCATTTGCAGCAATAGGGATGGAACTGGAAGTCATTATGTTAAGTGAAATAAGTCAGACACAGAAAGAAAAACATCACATGTTCTCACTTCTTTGTGTGATCGAAAAATCAAAACAATTAAACTCATGGAGATAGAGAGTAGAAAGATGGTAACCAGAGTCTGAGAATGGTAGTGCTGGGGTGGGGGACTGGTGGGTATGGTTAATGGGTTAAAAAAAAAAGAAAAAAGAAAAATTAGAAAGAATGAATAAGACCAAGTATTTGATAGCAAAACGAGGTGATTATAGTAAAAATAATTTATGTGTACATTTAAAAATAACTAAAAGAGTGTAACTGGATTGTTTGTAACACAAAGGATAAATGTTAGAAGAAATGGATATTCCATTTTCCATGATGTGATTATTGCACATTTCATTCTTGTATCAAAATATCTCATGTACTGCATAAATACATATACCTACTATGCCTACTACGTACCCACAAAAATTAAACATTAAAAATATAGGCCGGGCGCAGTGGCTCACGCCTGTAATCCCAGCACTTTGGGAGGCTGAGGCAGGTGAATCACGAGGTCAGGAGATCGAGACCATCCTAGCTAACACGGTGAAACCCCGTCTCTACTAAAAATACAAAAAATTAGCTGGGCGTGGTGGTGGGTGCCCTTAGTCCCAGCTACTCGTGAGGCTGAGGCAGGAGAATGGCTTGAATCTGGGAGGCGGAGCTTGCAGTTAGCCGAGATCGCGCCACCGCACTCCAGTCTGGGTGACAGAGATAGAGTTTGTCTCAAAAAAAATTAAATTAAATTAAATAAGGCATTTGATTATACTGTTTATATTCTACGCTCTGCAGGAAGAACTGCATTTTATTTTATCTCATTTTATTTCATTCTATTTGAGATGAAGGTCTTGATATGTTGCCCAGGCTAGCCTCAAACTCCTGAAGTCAAGCAATCCTCCTGCCTCAACTCCTCACCTTCTCACCCCAAGTAGCTGGAATTAAAGGCATGCAATACCGTGCCCAGCTTGAGAACTTAATTTTGCATGTGTGTGACTCTCCAATATTTAGAAAAATCTCCCTTGATACAATATCTCTAATAAACCAATATTTTCTTAAATGGTGAATTTTTCCAGCTTGCCCCTAGAGTTCAGTACTCAGACATGTATTGTTACATGGTATTAATATTACCCTTAATGAAGGCACTATTCATCACGTATGTGGTAGATATGATACAACCAAGGGACAGAATCAAGACCTCAAAATATCAAAAAAATGCTGAATAATAAGCTCAAATACACAAGATGATATTTGTGGGCACAAATGTAATCTTGTTCCCTCAGGTACAGAAGCAAATTCTCACAGAGAGAGGATGGCATTTATGTAGCATAGTATAAATGTTATCATCATCACTTTCACTATCATATTTCTTGAATAATTTCTATGCGCCTGGTACTGAATATGTCTGTACTATATGTGGTAGATCTGTTATGTTTATCTTACAGATTAGGAAATAGAAGCTAAGCGTATCTGCTGAAGTTTACACTTCTAAGGATCTGGGATTCTAATGCACATAGTTTTTCTCCAGGGCCTGCAATCTTACAGGCTATGGTAAATTAATGGGTTTTATGTATGTCACAGCTGCCATAAAAACGAATGACACCATAGGCTACATAAAAAGAAGTACGTGAATTGATGAGACAAAAGGTTCACAGTTTACAGTAACCCAGGTAATTTGCCACAAGAGCCAGGTTTGAACTAGGATTGCCACAATTCTAACCATGCTTTTAAACATTCTGTTATGCTGCTACAAATGTAATGCCACCTCTAGAGTCAATTTAGTGTCTTTTCCTTATCACAGGATTCTTACATCTATCAGAGACTTTAGAGAAATAAGTTCATAGGATTCATTTAGAATTAATATTCTGATATAATTAACCTTAATTTACCCTAGACTATATACTTTCTAAAGTATACTTTGTGATTATTGAAGGTCTTCCCTCCACAGAAGGGGACCAAAGTTTGAATACTATCCACTGAGAACTTCTCCCAGTGTGAGAAATTTATCATCAGAGGACTTGTACTTATAAAAATGGCTTATTACTGTTATGTCAAAAATGCATAATTCAGAGCATCTAGGCAAATTGTGCATTTTAAATTTTTGTTTGAAAGAATGCTTAATAATAATACCCAAGAGCATTAACATCTCTATTTGAAAAAACAGCTATCTTCAATTAAAAAATACATATATGAATCATGCTATGTGCTTGTCGGTATCATTCTTAAAAATAAGATCTAATTGCAAAAGTTTTGCATCTAAATGCAAAAAAATCATCATTCTAAAGTATTCTTTCATTATCCCTATAAAATACTGCACATTTAATACATGTGGTATCAAATGGGATTAGATGAAGAAATGCTTCAGTGAAATCATTGCAAAGACAGTTTTTGCAAAATGCCAAAGTAGCAACGTCTTGCATAACGACACTGAGATCTAGATATGCTACATTATATACCGAGAGTAGCAGTACAGTCAGTCAGGATGCTTAGAATGCCACAGTTTTTCCTTCAAAATCTGTCTGTTATTATTGAGAAATAAAAGATACTATCTATAAATACAATGATAAAGAGAGATGTAAGTGAAATATTTCATATTATAGGTCATAAACACTTCATTGGTCAGAGATTGTTCAAAACCAAGAAAACTTGGGATGAAACTTGTGGCATACACAGAAAGAAACTCTAGAATGTGAGTAAAAAAATGAAGTATTCCTCATTAGAGTGAAAAAAAAAATTATGTGTTGTATTAGTTTGCTTTCATGGTACTGATAAAGACATACCCCAAACTGGAAACAAAAATAGGTTTAGTTGGATTTACAGTTCCACCTGTTTGGGGAGGCAGAGGCAAAAGGCACTTTTTATGTGGTGGCAGCAAGAGAAATTTGAGGACAAAGCAAAAGCAGAAACACCTGATAAACCCATCAGATCTCATGAGGATTATTCACTATCAAGAAAATACCACAGGAAAATCCAGCCCCCATGATTCAATTACTTCCCCCTGGGTCCCTCCCACAACATGTGAGAAATGTGGAAGATACAATTCAAGTTGACATTTGGGTGGGGACAGAGCTAAACAATATCATTCTGCCCCTGGCCCCTCCACGTCTCAATTCTTGACTTATGTCCACCCACAGGCTCAACACCACATGGAAGCTGCCAAGGCTTGGGGCATCCACCCTCTGTAGCCACAGCCTGAGCTCTATGTTGGCCCCTTTCAGCCATGGTTGGAGTGGCTGGGACACAGGGCACCAAGTCCCTAGGCTGCACATCACTTGGAACCCTGGGCTCAGCCTACGAAACCACTTTTTCCTCCTGGGCCTCCAGGCCTTTGATGGCTGGGGCTGCCATGAAGGTCTCTGACACAGCCTGGAGACATTTTCCCCATGGTCTTGAGCATTAACATCAGGCTCATTGCTACTTATGCAAATTTCTGCAGCTGGCATGAATTTCTCCTAAAATAAAAAATAGGTTTTTCTTTTCTACTACATCAGGCTGCAAAGTTTCTGAACTTTTATGATCTGTTTCCCTTTTAAAATGGAATGCTTTTAACAGCACCCAAGTCACCTTTTGAATGGTTTGCTGCTTAGAAATTTCTTCCACCAGATACCCTAAATCACCTCTCTCAAGTTCAAAGTTCCACAGATCTCTAGGGTCCATCTGACACCACCTCAGCCTGGAGCTTATCGTTCATATCACTATCAGCATTTTTGACAAAGGCGTTCAACAAGTCTCTAACAAGTCTCTAGGAGGTTCCAAACTTTACCACATTTTCCTGTCTTCTTCTGAGCCCTCCAAACTATACCAAACTCTGCCTATTACACAGTTCCAAAGTCACTTCCAATTTTCAGGTATCTTTTCAGCAATGCTCCACACTACTGGTACCAATTTACTGTATTAGTTTGTTTCCACACTTCTGATAAAGACATACCAAAAACTGGGCACAAAAAGAGGTTGTATTGGACTTACAGTTCCACATGGCTGCAGAGGCCTCAGAATGATGGCAGGAGGCAAAGGGCACTTCTTACATGGTGGCAGCAAGAGAAATGAGGAAGAAGAAAAAGGAGAAACCTCCGATAAATCCATCAGATCTCATGAGACTTATTGACCCTCATGAGAACAGCACAGGAAAACCCAGCCCCCATGATTCAATTACCTCCCCCTGGGTCCCTCCCACAACACATGGGAATTCTGGGAGATAACACTTCAAGTTGAGATTTGAGTGAGGACACAGCCAAACCATATCATGTGTTAACAATGATTTATTAATCAATTAAGGCTTTTCCCAATAGTCATAATAATATGAGTTTTTTAAATAAAAAGATGAACACTTGAAAAAATTTTAAACAATACCAAGTATAGAATCAAAATCAGAAGAATGAAGAAAATGCAAATGCTATGTTCACCATTATTCTCTTTCCATGTGCTTTTTAGTTCAAAGAAAGGTAGATATATAGCCTTTGAGAATTAAAATTTAATATCTCAGAAAAATAACTGAAAATAACACTAAAATTATAATTCACTGGCATGATTTAGATTCTACCACCCCCAGTTAGTAGTGTACAAATAACTATTGGTCCATTTGTAAAATCAGAATTATATATTCCTTACAGTGTCGCAGGGATGGAATTAGATAATGTATGTTAAGTATCTAGCATATAACAATCCTATCACAATGAATGAAAGCTTTTGTGAAGCTATGGGAGGCTTATGGGAAACTGCTAGTATAATATTTCTAAGAATAAAACAGAATTACAGGAATTGCATTTATAAACTGACTTTTTTTTTTAAAAGTTATCTGTAGTAAAAGTCTCTGTTTTGGTATAGAATCCCATGAGTTTTAACACTTATAGATTCATGTAACCACTACCACTAACATAAGGCAGAATAAGTCTAGCACCCCTAAGGATTTCTTCATGATAGACTCAACCTCAAGCCCTAATCCCTGGAAACCACAAAAAGTTTCACTATCATTAAAGCTTTACATTTTTCAGTATATCATGTGAATGGAATTATACAGTATATAACATTTTGAGTCTGTCATCTTTCACTTAGCATAAAACATTTGATATTTATCCAAGTTATTGCACATGTAGGAACAGTTTGTTCCTTCTTATTTCAGAGAATATTTCATTATATGTATATGTCAAAATTTATCAATTTAGTCATTAAGGGACATTTACGTTGTTTCTAGTTTTTCGTGGTTAGAATTAATGCAGCTATAAGCTTGCATGTACAGCAGGGTTTCTCAAAGTCAGCATTGTTGATAATTTGGGCTGGATAACTCTTTGCTATGGGGAAAGGTTTTGTGCACTATAAGATGTTTAGTAGGATCCCTGTCTTGTACACACTAGATGCCGGTAGCATCCTCCTCTCCAGCTGGGATAGCCAAAAATGTTTCCAGACAATCTCTCATTGGGTGAAAATTACCCCCAGATGTTCAGGTTTTGTGTGAACATATGTTTTGCATTCTCCAGAATAAATAGTTATAAATGTCATTATTGAGACATATGATAATTCTATTTTTAACTTTGTAATTAACTGTCAGACTGTTTTCTAGTGTCTGTAGCATTTGTATTCCTCTAGTAAAGCAATGCAGGAGCTATTCAGTTATCCTTCGTTCTTACAGTCCTTGTTGTCAGAACTCTTTTTTTGTTGTTGTTGTTTTCTCTGTTATCCATATGTGACAAATGCCAATATTTTTATAGTAACCACTTGAATAAGTGGTTACCAGGGCTAGGGTGTAGGGGTGCAATCTTGGCTCACTGCAACCTCCGTCTCCCAGGTTCAAGGGATTCTTCAGCCTCAGCCTCCTGAGTAGCTGGTATTACAGGCCTGTGCCACCATGCCCAGCTAATTTTTATGTTTTTAGTAGACACGGGGTTTCACCATGTTGGCCACCCTGGTCATGAACTCTTGACCTCGGGTGATCCATCAGCCTCGACCTCCCAAAGTACTGGGATTACAGGCATGAGCCATCGTGCCCAGCCTACTTTTGATTTACTTCTTATTTTCTGTATAACGTCCTTTAGAGAACTTTTTTTTTTTTTTTTAATTTTGATAAAGTCTAATTTGTCTTCTTTTTTTATTTTTTGGGTGACGCTTTGAGTTTGCATTTATAATCTGCTTAACCAATGTCATAAAGAACGTTTTCTATATTTTCTTTGGTGTTTTACATATACAGTTAAATCCATGAACCATTTAATTTTTGCATATGCTTTTACAGGTTCATTATTTTTGTATGTTAACGTCCAACTGTTCCAGCACCATTTGTTGAAAATTTTGCTCTTCTCCACTGAAGTGTCTTTGCACATTTGTCAAAAACAGTTGGCCACCATATTTGAAGATCTGTATACTGTTCAATAGGTCTATATGTTTTATTTTGTCAATACTACACTGTCTTCATTACTGTAGCTTCATAATATAACTTAATATCACATAACTCTAACTTTATTCTAATTTAAACAATTGTTTTGACAATTTGAGTTTTTGAGATTTACATACAAATTTTTGGAATAAAGTTTATGTATCTACCAGGAATTCTGCTAAGATTTTGACTGGGATTCCATTAACTCCATACATCACTTTGGAGAGAAGTGATCTTACTGTATCTTTCAGTCTTTTAACAAAGTAAAACATTTCTCCATTTATTTACATTCTCTCTGGTTTCTGTCATCAGTGTTTGTAGATTTCACCATATATATTTTGCAAATATTTTGCTAGATTGGTACCTAACTATTTTATTAGGATGGGAAGCATATTGTGAAAGGCATTCCTTTTTTCTTTTTTTCTAAGTCCCGGTTTCTAATTTTTAATTTTGGTGTATGATTGATTTTTGTTTTTTGGCCTTTCTAAATTTACTTATGATCTCTTAAAGCTATTTAGTGTATTCATTGGTGTATTTTACTTATAAAATCATTGTATTTGCAAATTAGGTCAGTTTATTTCCCTTAACAATTAGAATACATTTTATTTATTTATTTTTTACTTTAGTGTACTTTCTTGAACTTGCAGCACAATAATAAATAGGAGAGATCAAGAGTAGTTATACATACCTGGATCACAGGGGAAAGTGCTCGGTCTTTCACTGCATGACAGTATCTGAAAAAAAAAAAAAAAAAGATATTCTTCTATTCATAGGTTCTTCAATTTTTAAGATTATAAATGGATTCTGAATTTTGTCAAATGCTTTTTCTGCAGCTATTGATATGATCATGTTTTTCCTTATTTAGTCTACTAATATAGTGGAAACCAATGATTGGTTTTCAAATGTTGAATTAGTATTGAATTCTGGTGTAAAACTATTTGGCCATGGTGTATCATACTCTTTATATATTGCAGTATTCCATTTTATAATATGTGTTGAAGTTGCTCACACTCGTTTAACATATGAGGGATACTGGCCTGTAGTTTTCTTTTTCATTCATTGTTGTTTTGTGGTCTTGGTAGCAGAATAATGTTGGCCTCATAAAATGAGTAGGGAAGTATTTCTTCTGCTATCATAAAAGATGATATAGAACTGACATTATTCCTTAAATGTTTGATAAAATTCTCCAGCAAATTCATTTTCTTTTGAAGTGTCTTCTTTTGTTTGAAGTGTTTTTAACTAAAAACTTTATGTTAAAAATATAGAATGATTTAGATATTAACCTATTTTTTATTGAATTTCAGTGGTCTCTGTCTTTCAAGGAATTGGCTCATTTCATCTGGGTAGTGGAGTCAATGTGCATAGAGTCATTCAAGCTATTTTGTTATTATCCCTTTACCATCTATATTAATATTATTCTTCTTGTTGGCCATGTGTCTTCTTTCTTTTCTTGTTGGAGAAACTGTCAAGAGGTTTATCAGTTTTACTGATGCTTTAAAAATATTTTTGGCTTAATAAATTATTCTTTTGATTTTCTGTTATTAATTTTAGTGATTCCTACTTTCATCTCTCTCATGTCCTTCTTCCTGCTTGATTTGGCACTTCTTCTTGTGCCTTAGGTGGTGTCTTAAATTGTTGATTTAATATCCTGTTTTTCTAATATAAGCATGTATTGCTATACATTTCCATCCCTGTAATATTTTAGCTGCATCTCATAAGTTTTGATATATTCTTCTATTTTCAAAATATTTTCTAGTTTCCTTTGAGACATATTCTTTGACATATAGATTTAGTTCTGTGTTAATTTCCAAGTAGGTGTGGACTTTCCAGACATCCTGTTATTGATTTTTAGTTTAATTTCCATATGATCAAAGAGTACATTTGGAATAAATCCAATTATTTTATATTTATTAGTGTGTATTTTATGACCTAGAATGTGGTCTATACTGCTGAATGTTTTATGTGCACTTTGTGTTAATGTGTATTCTGTTTTGCTGAGTGGAGTATTTCAGAAATGTCAGTTAATTCATCCTTGCTATTTTTTTTTCTGTTCATTCTATAGATTACAGATACGTGAGTATTGAAGTCTTCAAATATAATTGTAAATTGATCTATTGATCTTTCCAGTCTATCAGCTTTTGCTTTACGTATTTCAGAACTGTGTTTAGATGTATATAAATATAGAATTATTATATTTTCTTAGTGAATTGACATAATCACTTTGTAATATTCCTCTTTGTTCCTAATAATTTCTTCATTCTAAAACTTGCTTTGCTTGATATTACTAAAGACACTTGAGTTTTTTTTTTAAATGGCTAATGACATATTTTCTTTACCATACTATTTTAAATCAATATGTTTCAAGTATATTGCTTATAAATAGTAGAAAAAAGGATATTTTAAAACATAAAATTAAAATGGCTTTTCTTTATATTTGGTATGCTTAGACTTACCTCTGCTATTATTGATGGATTAAAGTCTACCATTTTATTATTGGTTTTCTCATGGGCCCTTCCTTTTTATTTCTGTTCCTCTGTGTTCCCTTTTTAAATTTTGCTTGTATTTTAATGTTTTTTAGAATTCCATTTTGTCAATTGTATTTAAATATAGTTGCTGCTTTAGAGGTTACAACACACATACAAAACCACTTCTTATGACTAAAAACAGTTCCTTACCCTCTTACCTTTTTGACGTGCCATCTGCTTACATTGAAACTCCCATCAGAAAGTGTTATAATTTTAGCTTTCAACAGCCATATATAATTTAATAAACTTAAGTGGCAAAAAATGACCTATTTTACTAATCAGGTTTGGTTCTGTTATTTTATCTGACAATATCTTTATTTTGGCTATATTCCAGAAAGATATTTTTGTTAGATGTAGGAATAAGATAACGTTTCTTTTCTGTCAGTGATTCAAATGTTGTTCAACTGTCTTCAATCCTCATGGTTTCTGGTGGATAATCTGAAGCAATTTGAATCTTTGTTTCTTTGTATGATATGTACCACTTTTATATTGGATGCTTCATAAAGATGCATTTTTTTTAATCTTTGGTTTCCAATAATCTGACTTAGTGTGTCTGAGTGTAAACTTTTTGAATTTATCCTGTTAAGTTCACTGACTTCGTTGGATTTTCCAACTTGTTTTTCCTCAAATTTGCAGTTTCGGATCATTATTTCCTCACATATTTTTTGCACACTTATCTCTTTTTCTCTCTTCTGACAGTCCGACACCAAGGTAAGGCTTTTTGATACTGTTTGATAGTTGCCTGAGGCTGTGTTTGTATCTTTCACAGTTTTTACCCTCTCTGTTACTTAGGTTGGACAATTTATGTCGATCTGCCTAGAAGACCACTTCTGATGTTTGATCACTGCTACCACCTCTGCCTTGTGTATGGCGTGGAAAGTGAAAAAAGACTCTGCCCTGTGAGGTAGCCTCCACTAAGTCAGAGACAAAGGGGTGCTGGCTCATTAGAAAAAAAAAAAAATGCTCTTTTTTCACAAGGTAGTTTAAGAGTAGAACATGTAATTCTTACAAGTATAGCCATAGTGCAGTTGAGAGCTCATCTATAGATTTGTGGTAGGCCTAAGAGAGACCTCCCAGATACAGGCACTGAAGGGGAAAACTTCTTAGTGAAAGAAAATGATTCCCTTGCCTGAAATATGAGAATAGAAATCTTGGATCAGGAAGAAGTGGATCAGGTGAAGAATACATTTTCAATAGGCATTTAGTGTACAATTTATCAACATAAGGTGGAAAACTATTTGGGTAGAATTGAGGACTTTTTCAAAACTGTAAAATAAATAAACGTTCTATTTGCAAGATCAGTAACGTATTTTAAAGCCTTTATTTTTACTTAAATAAAACCAAGAAGTATGAGGCAGAGAAAAACAGATTTCCCTTTTTTTAAGAAATGGTTTTATAGAGATTATAATGCAGGAAACAGGACCACCCTGTGAGGTGAAAAGTTTCCCATCCTGAATGTTTTCAGATAGTCCAGCAGAAATTGGGCAACCACCTTGCAAGAACTGCACAAAGGGAGCTGCCACCCAGAGTTGAGAAATCAGTAGATGGTCAAACATCCCTTTCAACTTGAAAAAGCTAGAGTGATTTTAGTTACCCAAACAAAATCATTTACAAATGGATGAAACCCAGAACACAAGTAGTGACTCCGAAAAATTTAAAATACTTGGTAAAAATAAATATTTAAAAGAACACATTGTTTTGCTTATTTTCAAACTTCAGATCTGAAAGTTTTTGCCACTGAATCCCATAAATTAAATACCTGTAGTATCATCTCTTACCAGCCAATCTATGTTTCATTTGGTTTATGAGTAATAAATAACACAATGTCTAGTATGTTACACTTATTGTAAGAAATAATATCCTCCATAATATGTAGAGATAAATGTACTGATGAATATGTTTAAATTTTTTTAACATTGCTGATTAAATTATATGTGAGTCAACAGAAGAGTCTATCATAATTGTGAATATATATCTAATGTTTTTTAAAAAGCATACTAACCATTTTATTTTTACTTGATTTGCAAATAAAAAATGAATAATTTGATTTCATTATGCAAACTGTCCTCATTTTTTAAAAGTCAAGGATCTTTAATAAATACCAATGCACACCCTTAGTATTCCACAGCCTCAGTCTCTAAGGAAAATACAACAAAAGATTATTTATACTCCTATAATATTTTAACCAAGACTTTTTTTTCACCTAATATGTGCCAGATGCTCTCATAGGCACTAGGTTATGAAATAAGGATATAGTGACTATTCTGAAGGAATCTGCAATCTAGGTAGATATACAAGCAAGAAAGTAAAGCTATGATAACAGTTATTTGAGAGTTTTTAAAGTGTGGATTACACTGTGCTGAAGTATTTTTATGTATTTATTTATTTGAGATTATAACAGTACTGTGAGGTAGGCCCTGTTGATATAAGCTGATTAAAAATCACAGACATGCTGCAGTAATACTATAATCCTTATCTTCTGCAGGCGGTGAGTGCTACACATAAATTCCTAGTGGGCACAATGAAGGGGCATATGTCAGATTCTGTGTTCACCACTTTTTGGCATGCCGTTCTCAGTGGAAAAGACACAGAGATTAGCGTACTTTAAAAAGCTGAGTTTTCTGCTCCACTGTATAACTGGCATCCCATATATGATTTAGGATCCACCAATAATATTGCTTATATAAGCTTCAAAAAGTACTAAATTATTTGGAGAGGCAGACTGCAGAAAATTTCTATTTTGATGATATATATCAACAAGCTGTGTAGTTCCAGAGTGACCACTTCTAAATAAAGCACTTGACCCTGATTTGGCAGCCACCCAATTATGGCAGAGGTGGCTTGTTCTAGAGCTAGTGGCCACAGCAGCAGTTTCTTGGGTCTGCAGATACTGGTAGAGGTAGCAGTTCCCTTGGCTTTGTTGAGTTGCAATTTGGGTCGTTTTCCTGGAAGTTTAGCTAAGAGTCCTTTTTGCCAGTCTTCCTTGAAAACACTGTGAGCTCTTCCTAAAAATACTGTAAGCTGTTGATAACACTTAATAAATTCTTTTCTGCTTAAACTATTGTTATAAATTTGCTTAATACAGTTGCTGCCTCAGCATCCATTTTTAGTCCTGACATAAACTGTTTAAAACAATCATATCCTGTCACGTTTAGCTTAGTAAAAACTTACCTACCACATGGGTGTGTTTGTGGGATAGCATTATTCCTTGTCCCACTGACCTGAAATCCAGCACACTCCCCAGCTGCTGACCATGATAAAACCAGAGTCGTGAAAATGTTTCCTCTTCCACATGTGTTTTTTAAACTACCCAGCCCTCACCTCTTATGGGAAAGCCTAAAAAATAATGCTCATGGACTTTAATAAAGGAATAGTCCCACAGGTCCTTTCTCTCTCTCTTGCTCCCTGTCTGCTGGTTGAGCTCCATGCTGCCTCCAGACTTTTCATGCCTCACCTCTCCATTGACAGCACTAACCTCTCTGAGATCTGAAAATAATAAATTGCTTTCTGGTTCATGCATTTTGGTTTCACCTCCTCATTGTGTCTCACCTAACTGACACGCCTGAACCTAACTTTCCCTCTGTCAGGGTTCTCCTAGAGAGGGGCTCTCTTGGCTTATGGTGCCTCACAACAGAGAGCCCTCAAGACAAAATGAAAAAAATCAAAACATTAAAAATCACAACTCTCTAGAATGTTTCTAAATGTCTCTATTTACAATTTCTGACTAATTTTGAGCACCCTGTCTAGCCTCAAGGGCAAGGAAATGGGATAAAGTAAGGACCTTGGAAGAAATAACTTCAGGGATGATCTTAAAGAAAGACTTCAAGAAAAGAAGACTAAGAAGTCATCTGTGAAGTAACAGTGTGTAATAGGTTCAGATTCATCAGAAAGTATCACATCCAGGGGATCATAAGTACTGGAATATTCACTATTGACATAGGATTACCTTGAAGTTTTATTTGAGACACGAAATTTCTCTTGAAAAGATTATGCAGTATATCCATATCACTTAATTAAAGCTTTCTGAGTTGTGCTGGCATCAAAAGACTCAACAATAGAATCTGATTAATGTAATTATAGCTTGTTACTTGTATGATTAAGGACACATTTGTTTGATATAGCACATCTCTAAAAGGAATGCAATTTGAGGTCAAATTTTTTTGCTGCTGTTCTAGATTTTTTTTTTTTTTTTTTGACCAAGAATTCCCATTATGCACTTTGTGCATTATCAGTGATATCAATGCTTTGGCAAATAGATTTTTTTTTTTTTTTTTGTCAACCTGTATAGGACCACATTGAAACTTATTCAATTCTGTTTCCTTTTTTTGAACAACGATTCACTGCCAAATTTTGCTCTCAGAGTTCAACAGCCTACTTCCCCGTCCACTTACCTTCTCTAGCCTCCGTGTCTTGTAGATCTCTAATTACCCTAATATCCCACTCTATTCCACATCAGAGAAAATAAAGCCCAAAAGGTTAAACAATTTGCTCCAGTTCATATAGAGTCAAAACCAGAAAGGTTTGCCATATTCCAGAGTCCTCGCCTTAACTACCAAGTTTAGTTGCCATGTTAACACCCAGAAAGAAATCATCTTAAGACAGCTGAAGATTCTTTAAAAAGAAGCATTTTGAATAGCTGTATTAGTAGCTAATCTAAGTCAAAGTAATTCTTCCTCTAATGTGGTTCAGCCAGAGATATATTTTCTCCAACCAAGATTATTCTTGATCACTAGACTTAACAATATAAACATATAGAATCATATAAATCTTTACATGAATGTTCTTATTAAAAAATAGTATTTTATTTGAAATAAGATGGGAGGAAATGGGAAAGGAGAGAAAAATACTTGTTATAGAAACTCAGTTTACCAATTTTCTGTCTGATAATTCTTTTTATTTATTTATTTTTTTTGAGGTGGAGTCTCGCTCTATAGTCCAGGCCGGAGTGCAGTGGTGCAAACCAGGCTCACTGCGACCTCCTGTCCCGGGGTCAAGTGATTCTCCTGCCTCAGCCTCCTGAGTAGCTGGGATTACAGGCACATGTCACCATGCTCAGCTAATTTTTGTATTTTTTAGTGGAGACGTGGTTTCACCATGCTGTTCCGATTGGTCTTGAACTCCTGACCTCATGATCCGCCCACCTCAGTCTCCCAAAGTGTTGGGATTATAGGTGTGAGCCACTGCACCCTGCCTAATTTATTATTATTATTACTATTATACTTTAAGTTCTAGGGTACATGTGCACAACGTGCAGGTTTGTTACATATGTATACCTGTGCCATGTTGGTGTGCTGCACCCATTAACTCATCATTTACATTAAGTATATCTCCTAAGCTATTCCTCCCCCCTCTCCCCACCCCACAACAGGCTCCAGTGTATGATGTTCCCCACCCTGTGTCCAAGTGTTCTCACTGATCAATTCCCACCTATGAGTGAGAACATGTGGTGTTTGGTTTTCTGTCCTTGTGATAGTTTGCTCAGAATGATGGTTTCCAGCTTCATCCATGTCCCTACAAAGGACACAAACTCATCCTTTTTGATGGCTGCATAGTATTCCATACATGTATATTTGCCACATTTTCTTATTCCAGTTTATCACTGATGAACATTTGGGTTGGTTCCAGGTCTTTGCTATTGTGAATAGTGCTGCAATAAACATACATGTGCATGTGTCTTTATAGCAGCATGATTTATAATCCTTTCAGTATACACCCAGTAATGGGATGGCTGAGTCAAATGGTATTTCTAGTTCTAGATCTTTGAGAAATCGCCACACTGTGTTCCACAATGGTTTAACTAGTTTACAGTCCCACCAATAGTGTAAAAGTATTCCTATTTCTTCACTCTCCAGCACCTGTTGTTTCCTGACTTTTTAATGATAGCCATTCTAACTGGCATGAGGTGGTATCTCATTGTGGTTTTGATTTGCATTTCTCTGATAGCGAGTGATGATGAGCATTTTTTGATGTGTCCGTTGGCTGAATAAATGTCTTCTTTTGAGAAGTGTCTGTTCCTGTCCTTTGCCCACTTTTTGATGGGGTTGATTTTTTCTTGTGAATTTGTTTAAGTTATTTGTATGTTCTTGATATTAGCCCTTTGTTAGATGGATAGATTGTAAAAATTTTCTCTCATTCTGTAGGTTGCCTGTTCACTCTGATGGTGGTTTCGTTTGCTGTGCAGAAGCTCTTCAGTTTAATTAGATCACATTTGTCTATTTTGGCTTTTGTTATTTAGTCATGAGTCCTTGCCCATGCCTATGTCCTGAATGGTATTGCCCAGGTTTTCTTCTAGGGTTTTTATGGTTTTAGGTCTAAAATTTAAGTCTTTAATCCAGCTTGAATTAATTTTTGTATAAGGTGTAAGGAAGGGATCCAGTTTCAGTTTTCTACATATGGCTACCCAGTTCTCCCAGAACCATTTATTAAATAGGGAATCCTTTCCCCATTTCTCGTTTTTGTGAGGTTTGTCAAAGATCAGATGATTGTAGATGTGTGGTATTATTTCTGAGGGTTCTGTTCTGTTTCATTGGTCTATATCTCTGCTTTGGTACCAGTACCATGCTGTTTTGCTTACTGTAGCCTTGTAGTATAGTTTGAAATCAGGTAGTGTGATGCCTCCAGCTTTGTTGTTTTGGCTTAGGATTGTCTTGGCAATGAAGGCTCATTTTTGGTTCCATATGAACTTTAAAGTAGTTTTTAAAAATGTTTGAAAATATAGAATGACTGATGTGTTATTCATCACATTTGTTTTGTTCAATTTCAAAAGTAATTATTGTTTTAAATAACTTGTTATAATATTAAACTCAATAAACACCATTTACTTTTTGATAGCTTAAAAGTAGAGGCAATAATGTATCTCAGTGTCATTCTGGAATAATTTTTTAAATAGCTACTTTTTAAATTATTTTTACAGTGAATGTATACAAGGCAAAACTCTTCTCAGGAGAAAATAATATATGAATATTGTAAGTCTATTTTAGAATATGGTTAAAATCTATGTGTTTTATAGTATATTAAGAAAAATGGTCTTTTAAAATAAAATATCTTTGAAAATCACTATCAAAGTAGAAGTTGTGAATGGGCCAGGCTAACAGTGTGATTCCATACATTATGTCTCATGAGTTCATTTTTATGTTAACACAAATGCAGAGCTTTTCTAGCTTCCGGAAAACCAAGAGGTAGACACACTGACCTTTCACATTTCAGGTCATTCACTGGACTGCATGTACAAGTGGATGGAGTCTTCTGAGGACTTGCATTGACACGCACATACTGCCTTTCTGTAGCATGTGAACCAGATCCAAATCTTAAGCCTTTTTCTCTGGTCAGCCCCCTTATTCCACAGAGCAGGATTGAAAAGCATTTCTGTATCCCTTAGACAAGTGTTGTGAACACATCTTCCTAGGCCTTAGAAAATAAGGAAATTCTTTCTTGTTTAATATTTCTAATGTATAACTATTAAAGTAATTAGGTATGAAGGTAAGTTTGCTTCCTTGTGATCTATGTATTTGTGTTGTTAAACATAATGGCTTAGAAAATATGTTTTGAAAGTCAAACCTTCAATTAAAAATGAAAATACCGAAGTAATTTCACCTATTTCATTCAGTTGCTTTCAGAGAACTAATTCATTAAAAATGAAATAACACCTACAAATTCACAACTGCTTAATTTAGTAAAATGATATAACCCTTCCTACTCACAACCGGCAGCCTACTCGCAGGATTCCTCATCACCGATAGCATCTCTCCCACTTTACTTCCCCAAATAACAATATCACCCCACCTAAAACTCTCAGCCCTATACGTGACTGCTCTAGGATTTCTAGTAGCCCTAGACCTCTCTCTTATAACCAGTAAACTTAAAATGAATATTCCGCTCCACACATTCAAATTCTCTAACATATTAGGATTTTATCCCCTTACAATTCATGGGTTGTGTTTCCTGTGAAGCTCTTCACACCCTGAAACTAGCCACACAGCAACTCACATTATACTGTGCTGTCGTTTTAGGTTATTACTGTGTCATATTACCTCATCTAATTGTGAAGATGCCATTTCTGCATTATTTTACATGAATGAAATACTTAATAACGTATTTCATGTGACAGATCAAAGAAAATCCTGACAGTGTCCGTACTATAAATTAAAATAAATGAGAGCTTTTGATCTCATCAAGAAAATTATGAGTCATCATGACCATTTTATCTTAAATTCCAATATTTTCTTGAAACATGATGCAATGTTCCCTTTTGTTCACACAGGAGGCCATCAATGGATATTCGCAATTGTTTTCTTTAAATAAAAACTCTATTTTGGTTTAATGATGTGTTACATTTTTATAAGACAATGCTATGAACTCAAAATGACTCTTCTCATTACCCTATAAGTAAGTAATATATTCTTTAACATGATAATGAAGTCCAGTGATACTGGGTAAAAGTCACTGGGCAGTATTGAAACATGTGTGACTTTTATTTTGTAGAACCAATTTTTCCTCATAAATATCGGCAACTGCACCAATACTTCTGTTTTTATCCACTAGAGTGCTAAACACATGATATTCAGTTAAGGAGTGGAAATATAGCTGGCTTCCAATAGGAAGGAGCTGGTAAAGCTTTTAGAAACAATGTCAGAACAACAAATGTAATCACCTTATGAAAGTTCCACAGGGAATGGTACATAGTTTGGGTGAAAAAGATATTTCATTTTATATACATAGGAAAGTAAATGAAATACATAAAATAAACAAACATATTGTGGTATTTTAAAAACCAAACAAGTATGTCTAGTGGTAAACACATTTGTTTTTATTATTTTGAGAGATTCTTACCTAGTCTAAATATAGAAAAAACTGTAGAGTTTTTCCCCACTATTACCACCACTACCTTCTGTCATGCTGATAATCGACACCACAAAGCATGCCATTAGGAAATCTTCAGTGAAATTACATCTCTAATGTGTACTCAAAGCATGTATTATGATTTTTTCTTAATAGAAATAGTATTCAAGATTTTTCCATTGTGAATCATATACTGGACAACATGGACGATCAACTCAATAACTCCCATCTTACAGTCAAATAAACTATTCTGTGGTTGAGTAACATTGAAACTATAGTGACATCTAGCAGTAAACATATTCAACATGATGAATCTTATATGAGAGTCCTATAAATGCATAAAATGTAATTAATTCAAGGATCCCAGTCTTTTCTCAAGGTGACAAGTATAATTTTATCAAATAGTTCCTTAAATAAGCATCTTTTATAAAGTAAATGAAATAAATCATATTTGATTTCTGCCTCCCAAACTACAACTTGTTTTAAACATTCAAATAAGAGTGCAATGAATGACTTTGATGTTAAGCTGTATTTTTACAACAGCTGTTGTTGTATTATTGAATCTATGTGCATTGCAGATTACCTTTAACATGGTGCATGTTAAAAAATAAAAGATGCTTTTCTGTTAGCATAGTTAACTAGCTGCTTCTGAAATGTAATTTATTTCACCCACATGGCCTGGAAATAAACAAGTTTGATATTTTACTTTAGAGAAATATGATAAAATCAGAATTGCAAACTTAAATTTATAATTTTATGTGAAAAAAATCATTTTCCTGACTATAGATGGACAGATATTTTAAAATATTCTAAGAATTTTTTTCCACAATATAATATAAATGTGGCAAAACTGTTTAATTTCTTTCTTCAAACAGTATAAGAATTTGATTCATATAAATTGCCTCCAGACTGTGCCTTTTCCTTGGTTTAGATTTTGCGTTACTGCAGATGCTTTTTTTTTTTTTTTTTTTTTTTTTTTTGAGACAGAGTCTAGTTCTGTTGTTGCCCAGGCTGGCAGGCTTGAGTGAGGTGGTGTGATATTGGCTCACTGCAACCTCCACCTCTTGGGTTTGCATTCCTGCCTCAGCCTCCTGAACAGCTGGGATTGCAGGCACCTGCCACCACATCTGGCTAATTTTTTTTTTTTTTTTTTTTTTTTTTTTTTACTAGAGACAAGGTTTTGCCATGTTGGCCAGGCTGGTCTGGAACTCCTGACCTCAAGTGATCCACCCGCCTTGGACTCCCAAAGTGCTGGGATTACAGGCATGAGCCACCACACCCGGCCCAGATGCTTCTTCTAATTAGTGTAGGAATCTAATTCCAAGGGCTTTAGTGGAGCAATAAATTTGGAGAGGATCCCTACATTTGTGCCAGTAGCTTCCATTAGGATCTCAACATTGAGAGCTTGTATTGTGTTATAGAAAATTAGACTTTGCTAACATTGAGGTTTATGTGTTACATTAAAATAATTTCCAATTATTCCTGTTATTATGAGAAAAAAAGAGAGAAAAACATTTTTCCTCTCTAGAAGCAAGTATTAAAATTTCTGTCAGTCTCACATGAAGGTGGTAAAATATATTTTATTTTGCAAAAACTCGCCAAAGTATCATAGATGAAACTGCCAATACAAAGAAATGAAAAGGAAAGTAGAAGCATGCCAAATGATGAAAAATGTCTTGAGGGTTTTTTTATGCTGTTGAGAAGTTTGAGGGGTGATAAAAAGAAAGCCTTTTTTCTGCCTCTCCTTCCATTTAAAAAAAATAAACAGAAGCAAGTTTATATGAAATTTACATTATATAGTGGACGGGTTCCTCTTTTTGAGAATTTGTCAAGTGCAGATTATGTACTTTTTGGAGAGCAAAAAACTCATCTGAAATTAGCTGAGAAGAGAGAGAAGAAATGAAACAATACAGACTCCATCGCTGTTCTTAAAGTTTTATGCTGTCTATCCACTGAGGCTGTCTGCACAGCAAGACCAGTTCTTTATCTTTGATCTGTTAGCGAAGATCTTCAAAATCTGTCTGCACAGATGATAAACACAACAGATTACTGTGAGAAAACAGACGAGCTTTTGAAAGGAAATAGACAGAGGAAAGAGAAGTGAAACAAATACCTAAGCCATATTAAAAATATATAAAGCTCCATTACAAATATAAATGTTTAGCAGAGAGAAAGAGTAGGTTTAAAACATTTAGACTTAATAACAGTGATCATTTACTAATAGCTAACCATTTGAGCCCTTTAAATGGGCCAGGAGCTCTGTTATGAACTTTACATTTACAAACACATTGTTTCTTACCACAGACCAAGTAAGGTGCATACAGATTATTCAGCTAACACGTAGTAGAACTAGGATTCACATCCAAGTAGTGCTACACTTAATAATCACTAGAACAGACCACATCTCAAATTTATGGGTCATTTTGTGTGGCAAGCACTGGATAAACAAGTACACATATCTAATTCATATTAACTTTGGGAAGTATGCATTTGTCTCTATCTTATAGATGAGAAACCGGAGATTAGAAAAGAAAGCCCAAAATTCCAGTAGCTTGACAGAATTTCAGTGTCTGATATTCTTCCTATTATATTCTTAAAGAAAATGATTATTTTATGACGGTTGTTTCCTGATATAGAATATAATTGAAGAACTAGTTGTCATCTATGTGTTTTCTGCTGCCCCCAGATAAGAATTTATTATTAAAAAGACATCCTGTGACTAATGGAAAAAATACAGACTTTAGAACCATATCTCAGCTTTGCCACGCTCTGGCTGTATTTTCCTGAGCATGCTTGTTAAATGTGCTGAGAATCTGTTTCCTTAAGGAGAAAAACTGATTCATATGTTTCTCAGATCATTGTTAGAAAAATTTGAGCTCAATTAAAAATGTGTTTATCCTACAGAAAGTGCTCAGCTACTTTGAAGTTTCAATCATGGCATTTATTTGTCCTTTTGTTCTAAGGATGGCTCCAATTTATGTGAGATCCTCAAAGAAATAAAGAACCTTCCAGGAAGAGCATGAATGCTTGAGACAGACTGGCTGGCTGGTTTTATAGACAGAAATTAGTCTAGTAGAAATGGATCCCATTAATATTTTAAAAAGCAAGGCCTATATATAGAAATAATTATAGAGTGTCAATCAGCAGCATTATGTAAATAACAATGTAGCTGGACCTACTGTCATAGCTGAAGAAAAGATTTTCAATACCTCCACGGTGCATGTTTCAAAACATTGCTCCATGCATCAGGGCCTCATTTCCATTAACCTGATGGAGCCTGGTGGCTGGAATTGTCTGCTCTAAAAATTTCATGAGAACTACTTTTGAAAGTGCTATTTGGCAGTTTTTCTTTTGTCCTCTAACCACAACTAAATTATCTTTTCTTAAAATCACCTTTAACTATTAGGCATCAGTGAGTGAGACCCAGATTAAGAATATAGTGGGAGCCCACTTGCCAGCAGGAAATACATTAAAGAAAACCTTCTAATGGCAAGAATATATTTAAGCTGTGTCTCCCAAGGGAAGTGGTTCAAGGCCCATTGCCTAACAAAATTAAAATAAGACTGAACAAAAGGCTGCAACTTATTCATTGGAGGATCATTCTACAAAAACAATGACAAGCATAGGTATTGTCTTTCATTGAAGTCTTAAATTTCTAGAATTTTATTCTTTTCATTTAAGCCACTCTATTAAATGCATAAGGTTATTTAAATTCTATACATTTATGACACCATATATATATAAATTCATTCATAATTTATGAATGAATTATCTGATCACATATCCTGATTTTAAGATTATAATATTGTCAAGGTATATAGAAAACTAGCTAGCACAATGATAGAACCTATTTATATTCAATTATTTGATTTTCTACTTAGTCAGAAAATAGAAAGAAAATTATGTCATGTCATTTCAGTTAAGTCCAGTGATAAGATGTCAAAATGTGTGTTGTTTATGCTGCTTGGAAACTTGCATGCTTTTATCATTTTAATGTGATGTTTCTGCTTGAGAAAATTATTTTCAATTTTTTATTGTTTCATGGTCATAGATTATTAAACGGACTTGGAGAATTAACTTATGTCTGAGGTGTAGACTGAAATCAGGCTACTGTAGAGGAAGGTATCTCCATTTCCACTTTCGTATGGAAATATTCTTAAAAGAGTTAAATTGCGAATCCTGAGTCTTATGTGCTATTGGAAACCCAGAACTTTCTTTAGAAATACAAGTTGAGAAAAACTGAATGCACAAGAATTTTTCTCCATTTCATCCTCCTAATTTTCTCCTCTAACATGATTTGACATGTTTTTTTTACAGTTCTGAATAAAGAAAATTCAATAACAAACAGCATATGGAGTGTTAAATTGCCTCTAAAGAATAAACAGTTTCTATATTCTCACAAACAAGGTGGGTAACAATTCACATGGAATAAAACAATTTATAATTAGTTTTTTAATTGCATGTTGCTTAGTTTGGAGTCTGTACAATATCTATTGCTTCTAAATCATGTAATGAAAAGCATAAGGCTTGATTTTTAAAATAAATCTGAATCATAGAAAGGTACAATTATCTAATCATTCTCACTAGTAATCATTCTGATCGATAAATGTGACAATAAAACTCACTTTAATGGGCAGGTAGCAGTTACAACCATAACTGATTATTTTGGTGGAATAATCTCAGAGATAAAGAAGGATTTCTCACTTTTCTCAACTAAAGAACGTATCATTCAACACCCTGGAAAGCTAAAAAACACACAAGAAGTTGTGTATCACCTTATCTGTGATTTTTAAAAATTTTCTTTTTAAAAATTTTTAAAAATTTTCTTAAGGAAATTGAGATGAGTATGTGGCAAATAGAAAGCTTGAGATGAATCTTTGACCCTTAAGATTCTCTTTTTTTTTTTTTAATTTATTTATTATTATTATACTTTAAGTTGTAGGGTACATGTGCATAACGTGCAGGTTTGTTACATATGTATACTTGTGCCATGTTGGTGTGCTGCAGCCATCAACTCGTCATTTACATCAGGTATAACTCCCAATGCAATCCCTCCCCCCTCCCCCCTCCCCATGATAGGCCCCGGTGTGTGATGTTCCCCTTCCTGAGTCCAAGTGATCTCATTGTTCAATTCCCACCTATGAGTGAGAACATGCAGTGTTTGGTTTTCTGTTCTTGTGATAGTTTGCTAAGAATGATGGTATCCAGCTGCATCCATGTCCCTACAAAGGACACAAACTCATCCTTTTTTATGGCTGCATAGTATTCCATGGTGTATATATGCCACATTTTCTTAATCCAATCTGTCACTGATGGACTTTTGGGTTGATTCCAAGTCTTTGCTATTGTGAATAGTGCTGCAATAAACATACGTGTGCATGTGTCTTTATAGCAGCATGATTTATAATCCTTTGGGTATATACCCAGTAATGGGATGGCTGGGTCATATGGTACATCTAGTTCTAGATCCTTGAGGAATCGCCATACTGTTTTCCATAATGGTTGAACTAGTTTACAATCCCACCAACAGTGTAAAAGTGTTCCTATTTCTCCACATCCTCTCCAGCACCTGTTGTTTCCTGACTTTTTAATGATCGCCATTCTAACTGGTGTGAGATGGTATCTCATTGTGGTTTTGATTTGCATTTCTCTGATGGCCAGTGATGATGAGCATTTTTTCATGTGTCTGTTGGCTGTATGAATGTCTTCTTTTGAGAAATGTCTGTTCATATCCTTTGCCCACTTTTTGATGGGGTTGTTTGTTTTTTTTCTTGTAAATTTGTTTGAGTTCTTTGTAGGTTCTGGATATTAGCCCTTTGTCAGATGAGTAGATTGCAAAAATTTTCTCCCATTCTTTAGGTTGCCTGTTCACTCTGATGATAGTTTCTTTTGCTGTGCAGAAGCTCTTTAGTTTAATGAGATCCCATTTGTCAATTTTGGCTTTTGCTGCCGTTGCTTTTGGTGTTTTAGACATGAAGTCTTTGCCCATGCCTATGTCCTGAATGGTACTACCTAGGTTTTCCTCTAGGATTTTTATGGTATTAGGTCTAACATTTAAGTCTCTAATCCATCTTGAATTAATTTTCGTATAAGGAGTAAGGAAAGGATCCAGTTTCAGCTTTCTACTTATGGCTAGCCAATTTTCCCAGCACCATTTATTAAATAGGGAATCCTTTCCCCATTTCTTGTTTCTCTCAGGTTTGTCAAAGATCAGATGGCTGTAGATGTGTGGTATTATTTCTGAGGACTCTGTTCTGTTCCATTGGTCTAGATCTCTGTTTTGGTACCAGTACCATGCTGTTTTGGTTACTGTAGCCTTGTAGTATAGTTTGAAGTCAGGTAGCATGATGCCTCCAGCTTTGTTCTTTTGACTTAGGATTGTCTTGGAGATGCGGGCTCTTTTTTGGTTCCATATGAACTTTAAAGCAGTTTTTTCCAATTCTGTGAAGAAACTCATTGGTAGCTTGATGGGGATGGCATTGAATCTATAAATTACCTTGGGCAGTATGGCCATTTTCACGATATTGATTCTTCCTATCCATGAGCATGGTATGTTCTATTCTAGAATTACCACTCTTCGCTGGAACAAATGAAATGATCTCAGAAAGATGGGCATCTAGGAAAAGTCATATAGTCTTCATCTATTAAATGATTGTAAAGCTTTTCCTGCTTCTCCATAATCATACAATATTTATCAATTTTAAATCACATCAGTTTAAATGAGTGTCTAGGAGACTTATTACATCATCCTCTCCTAATTATTACAGGTAGGTGGAGTCCCAGGTAGGAAGAAAGAAGATATTGACTAAATAATCTAGAGGGTAAGGAGTGTTAAATTTCTGAGCCAAAAATTAGAAAATAATATTAATATTACCAACTTAAGAAGTGAAAAAGGGAAAATGAAGAGTGATCAAGTTAAAAGAAAATAGCTAACGAGGTCAGATGGATCTAGGTGTAAACGTCCATTTGGCCACCTATGATCTGAGAGATTCTCACAAATTTAACTCTTCTAGGTTCAGATTTCCTTTCTGAAGAAAAAAATGGGTCTAATATTAACATACTAAGAATGTATTTGATGACTAAACTTTTAACATCACATCATGTATAAAGCACCTTACAGAGCACAAATGATACTTTTGATAAATCGACTTATCTTTGTCTTTTTAGTCTTTTTGTTTGTTTTAGAGATTGTAGTAGTTTTGTAAGATTTTATAACTTTGGTGGACTATCCCTTTGTGTATGTTTCTAATTTCAAAAATCATTGCTTTTTATTTTTTATTTTTGGATCATAAGTGTATCTTCTTCCTTGGGGGAATAACTTTTTCTCCCTTGATCTAAACCCCCAACTCATGCCAGCCCTCCCTTTTCCTGGCTAATTAGCTTGCATTTTTACTTTCCCTATGTAAATGTTATTTCCTCAAGGATCATTTCTCTGATCACCCACCTTGCCATCTAGATAAGTTTAATTTACCTGTCACAGCTCTCACAGTACACTGTGTTTTATTATCTATACTGAAACATTTTCATTTATTCATCCAAAGGTAGTGGGCACTTATAATTGAATTATGTTTGTGATTTTAATTTAATGTCACCTCACCCATCATTGCATACTCCTAGAGAGGCTGTTGAGAATACTCCCCTTTATACCTACGCATCTAGTGTGATGCATGCTACACAGGTTGGTCCAATAAATTATTGGGCATTTATGGATGTTGAATATTTTATACATATAAAATCAAATTCTAGGATCATCAATGCTATTTTAAAATACTTAAAATCAATATTTTATCTAGTATTTGATAATAGTTAAAGGATCTATGCTAAATAATCTAAGGCACAGTTACAATCATAATTGCAAGTTAAGTACTTTGCGATTAAACACACATTCTCGGGATTTTTTTAAGTCACATGAATTTTTTAGCCATAAAAATCAGTTAATCTCTCTCTCTCTCTCTCTCTCTCTCTCTCTGTTCCTCTCCTCCCCCCTCTCTCCCTCTACCCCCGGTCTCTGTCTCTCTGTCTCTGTGTCTCACTCTTCCCTTC
This sequence comes from Macaca fascicularis, assembly GCF_037993035.2. Taxonomy (NCBI): domain Eukaryota; kingdom Metazoa; phylum Chordata; class Mammalia; order Primates; family Cercopithecidae; genus Macaca; species Macaca fascicularis. The sequence continues at coordinate 89,591,078 of NC_088388.1, read as the reverse complement.
TCTCTAGTGCACATGTATACACACAATTATACACAAAAACACACACAGGAAAGGATTAAGAGTATAAATTTTCAGGTAGATAATCCTTTCAGCCTTCAGTAATGTGGCAATGTGCAATTACAGACATGAAAGCATCACCTAGAGGATAAATAAGAAAGGAAAATCATTATATTGTAATTTCTATGAGTTGCCTATTAGATAAGTCTATTTAGTGAAGACCTATATTTTTTTCCATTGTAATCTAGATGATATTTTGCGTTCATGATTTACATCACATTTTCCTTTTCTATTCTATTATCTTCTTTTCCTAAAACAAACAACAAATTATAATATTTAATGTAGTGTAAGAAAGAAATGAGATAACATTTTAGTTTGGATTTCAAAATTTGGCTTAATCTATTCCAGCATCTGCACCTCTTCTAATTAGAGATGACTATAAAACATCTTGGCTGCATGCAAATAACACCAAATCTAATAGTGCTATAATGACTTGCTCTTCTACTCTTGAAGATAACCCTCAAACCTAAAATAGCTAAACTTGGTAAGAAATTGGCAGGCAAACTTGATAAGCACTTGCCTTGTAGGTAATCCATAGAATGCCTTTTTTCAATGTTAAATTACCTTTACAAAGAATCTAAACAGTCTAAATCTTAAATTAATAAGAAAATCATTTCATAAGTCTGCTATTAGTATAAAGGTCACTATAACAAATATCTAGACATAAACTAGTCTTAGAATGCAGCTCAGTCTATTCAAAAATTGATCTGCTGTGGGTTTCTATTTTTTGAATATATGTTGAGCCTTAGACACCTATGCATCAGACCTTGCTGTTTCACCTCCATTACCAGTTAGTGCTTTGCCTCTGGAGCTTACTGACTACTCCAATATATTATAAGATCTCTACCTGTTTTCAGGGAGAGATGTCATAAAAAATATTAGAAATTATTAAAAGTGAAATAAACCAACTGTTATTGATTACTCAAGAAATATAAGAGAGCATTTTTAGTAGTTTGAAGTGTCCTTAAGGTTACTCATTAATAACAAAAGCTAATGTGTTCTAACACTCAGCATTTTGCTTAGTGTTTAAATTATTTAGAAGTAAGAATGAAGAACACATGAACAGCGGGCCAGGGGCATGAGTTGCTAAAAGCAATGCTAATTATTAAACACGCTTGAAGGTAGCAATTAATATCAGAAGATCAATTTTACTTTGAAATATTTTAGTTTTTAAAACTATTGAGAAAGTATATATAAAACTACTGTATAAGTAAAACCACTATTAAAATCCTCAATTTGTATATTATTAATTGGTTCTTAAGATACGGTCTAGAGTGTATTTTCACAGATTATAATGGAAATGCTTCTCTCACATAACAGAGAAAGACTCTTCACCTTGTAAGATTCCATCCTTAGTACACCAGGCTTTTAAAAGGATCATTTGAGATCATGATGTATTTAAATCAATGAATCATTCAATACTTATGCCAGAATCAATCACTTCACATGCAGTCGAGTTTGTAAAAGAACCACTCAGCTGCCATGCACCCTAATCTGTATTTTCAGCTGAAAGCCTATATACAAACTACTGGCCAAGATAAGAATTATACACTATGAAATAGATGGGGAAGAGTAATTTTAGAGAGCAGAACCCTGGGAAACACCACCTCCGAGAGTTGATGAAGGTCAACATTAAATGTGGTAACTCCTGTTAATAGTATATATCCTTGATATGATGTGATAAAAATCGCACTTTGCTTCTGTGATTTTCCTCCTCAGAAACCAGAACCCCAAAATAATTGTGATAAAAAACCATCAGATAAGTCCCAAGTGAGGGATGCTTTACAAAATATCTAAGCAATAATTCTCAAAACTGTCAAGAACAACAAAAGCAAGGAAAGTCTAAGAAATCATCACACCCAATAGTAGCCTACAGACAGGATAATACAATGTAATATGATATCCTAGTGGAATCCTGGATCAGAAAAAGGACATTAGACAAAAATTAAGAAAAACTGAATAATGAATGCACTTTAATAATATACAAACACTGCCTTATTAATTATGGTCAATGAACCATACTAATATGTTAATAATAAAATAGATGCTGAATATATGGAAACTTTCTGTAGTATATATGCAATTTGGGGGTAAATCTAAAACTCTTCTAACAATAGTTAATGTTCAAAACACCATACAAAGACCAAAGATGCTGAAGGTAAGTCTGATGACTCACAGGAAACAGCAGATCTAGAATGTTTTCTCTTCTTAACAATGCTTAAAGGAGTTAATTTGGCTCAAGATTTCTTAATGACTACAGAAAATAAACTGAGAATATCCTTATACAGATTATACAATTAACTGTATCAGCTGAATCCATAGCCCTGGTATATACCCCTTTATATATGAGTTAAATTATGCAAACACAAACAAAACTAATCCTCAGAACCATTGCACTGAATGATAAGCATGCTTAAGATTTAACATTGAAATGCACTTTAGTTTATCTTTCACTCTTACTTTAAATATATTTCTTAGTATAACAATTTATTTCATTGACTCCAGATAAAAATTTTGGTAGCCCCATGATTTGTCTGATTCATTTTATGAAATGAAGTATACTATGATTATTTCTAGTCACAATTTCAATTTGTTACTCATAGTATGCAAGTAATATGCCAAATTTCATTCTCGCCTATAAGTGGCAACTTCTCTGTTCTCCCAGCTTAGCCTTGCTCAAATTACGGAAGTGAAGTGTGATATGTCTTCCTCCTTCCCCAACGGACACTTCTGAATTTAGCCTCATTTCTCAATTTGCTTAGTGATTTCCACTCCTCTAGAGTTGGAGCAAAATTAAAGGGTAGTAAGAGTAGTAAGAAAGTTTTTACTTAATGGATCCTAGCATCACATCTTAGATTGAAGCTTCTTGAGTCTGGAAGGTGTTGTAACATTGGTTCTTAAGGTACCTTTCATTTCTGGGTTTAGAGTAAATGTAGTGTTTTTTTTGTTTTGTTTTGTTTTGTTTTGTTTTGTTTACCCAGTTAGTTATTCCTGTCTGCAGCCCACGGCATCTGGTGTTATTTAGCTTATTATTGATAAGTTTTATTTCATTCTCCAAGTGATCCTCTTGGATTAAATCAAATTAATCTCATGCCAACTGTATTGGATGTACAACCTATATGTATATGATGAAATACTTTGGCGCATCCCTTGCTCTGACAAACTCTGCTGAACATCAAGCAAGTTCACGAGCCTACCTCTGGTCCTTAGTAATTTCCAGACAAGAGACAATAAGCCATCCACTGATATGGTTTGGCTGTGTCCCCATTCAAATCTCATCTTGAATTGTATTTTCCTTAATCCCCACGTGAATTGGGAGGAATCCAGTGGGAGGTAATTGAATCATGGGGGCAGTTTCCCCATGCTATTCTCATAATAGTAAGTTCTCATGAGATCTGATGGTTTTACAAGGGACTCCCCCTTTTGCCAAGTTCTTATTCTTCTCTCCACTGCCACCCGTGAAGAGGTGCCTTCCACCATGATTGTAAGTTTCTTGAGTCCTCCCCAGCCATGTGGAACTGTGAGTCAATTAAATCTCTTCTCTTTATAAATTTCTCAGTCTCAAGTATTTCTTCATAGCAGCATGAAAATAGGCTAAAATAGCCACTCTTTCTCTTTATTTGAAAAGTATACTTTTCTCTACAAAACTGCCTTCAAAAGAGAAGTAACCCCACCATTCCCTCTTGTGATGAAGTTTTAATTCAAATCAAATCATACCAAAATTTCTACCTAAATATACTCTTTGAGTCCTTTTTTTCTTGAAACACTTCTTATTCCATCCTGTGTTTCTGGTAGAATGCTTCACCTTTTCCTTTAGGAGTGTTCAATTAGATTCATGAAAAGCTCTAATGAAACCTTAAAGAAACATCATCTCCCAATTTTTAACTCTCAGTCCCTTTGTATACGGCATATAATTGAGGAGTAGACAGTAGTAAATGACAAGAAACTACATTTTCAGAATTTCCTTTGTAATTACTTCAGAATGATGCAGTGCCTCTTTTGAAATGTGCTACTAATTGTTTATCAATATCTCAACCAAAGCTTCCATTTTCAGATTCTATTGTGTGTGTGAGAATGATAAGCATCCTTATCGTTCAATGCAATGGTTCTATGGATTAGTTTTGTTTGTGTTTTCATACTTTAACTCATATATAAAGGGTATATACCAGGGCTATGGATTCGGCTGACATAGTTAATTACATAACTGTATAAGGATATTCCCAATTTATTTTCTGTAGTCGTTAACAAATCTTGAGCCAAATTAACTCCTTTAAGGGTTGTTACAAAGAGAAAACGTTCTAGATCTGCTGTTTTCTGTGATTTATCAGACTCACCTTCAGCATCTTTGGTCTTTTAACACTATCGTTAGAAGAGTTTTAGATTTACCCCCAAATTGCATACATACTACAGAAAGTTTCCATATATTCAGCTCCTAGTTTATTTTATTAACATTATATATTAGTAAGGTTCACACTGATTTGAATATAAACAATTTACATACTAATACTTTATAAACAACTTACAAAAATAAACTTACAGTGGGTTCTAGATGGAAATACTGACACTTATTTAGTGGAACAACGGTTCTCAAAGTGTCTTCCTAAGACCAGTGGCAACAATATGTCATGGGACACAGGTTTGCCAAATAAAATGTAAGCTACCCAACTAAAATTCAGATAAGTAGTGACTAATTATTTAACATGAGAGTGTCTGAAATATCATATACTTCTGTAAAAATGTTTTTTTGTTATTTGCCTGAAATTAAAATTTAACTGCATTTTATTTGCTATCCCTGGTAACAATAGCTGAGAACTTGATAAACATGCAGATTCAGAAGTAATTCCACAAACTTACTGAGTCAGATATTTTAGGATAGGAGTTCAGCAGTTTGTGTTTTAACAGTGCCTGTAGGTGATTCTGATGTGCTCTCATGCATGAGACCCACTGCCCCAGGGTATTATGAATCTTTCAGTGAGCAGTCTTGAAGCTGTCCCCAATCTGGTCCTTCTTTCACAAGATACCAGTAGACTTATGCTTGTCAAGTGCCTCAATTAAAAATAATGATGAAAATAAATGATGGTAAAAGTTGCATAATTCTTGTTTCAGTAAAAGGTGTCTGAAATGAAAAGGAGTCTGAAATGACTGGTGACTGAATTTAAGTTTCTTAGTTGTGATTCACTGTGGGTGGGATGAGTTTTCCTTAGTAATATTTTGCCTGATTCATTGTTCCAGATTATTTTCCAGCTGAAACAAGAGTAGTTCATGAAATATCGCTCCTCTAAAACTTTCTCCTATGTTTGGTGTTCCTGGAATTGACTGGGATGCATCTACTTAATCTAAAACAAAACCATTCAACTAAGGCTGAGAAAAACTGCCACCTAGAAATCCTACTATTGTGTACTGCTTTTCCTTAATTTGTTTCCTTTTAATGTGATGTTTCCTGTTTGGTTGGTTATATGGACAATTGGCTGCTTACAGAGAAGCTCCACTGTTTCATTCAGTCCTCTTCCCTTCTCTGGCATCCTTTGTCCTGTACTAAATGCATTTTGCCCTAATTTCTTTTGTGGCAAAGTCTGAGTTTTACTGTCTAGAACGACTCAAAGTTCAGTGTGTAAAGTATCAAATTTTCTGACTTAACCACAATAGCTCATCAAGTATATTTCTAGTGCCTTATTTATTTCTGAGACTAATTGCTATTGAACAAACCTTTACTAATGCAGGAAACTGAAGAGGTATTACTCTCCTTGGATACAAATGCATTTTATCACAGAATTCTCTACAAAATGTTTTCTGTTTAAGGTCAGAGAAAGGAACAAAATTGACATTTATTGAAGGTTGAATGTATACCTAAAACTATACTAGATGGTTAAGGTATTTATCTCAATATAGAGTTTATTTATTTATTTATTTTTTAACTCTGATCTATCTTTCTTCCATTACTTGAAATCTCTTAATTTGCAGACTGGTGTTTTTAGCCTTGAAATAACTAGAAAGGATAAAGAGAATCAACAATGTAGATTTCAATGATGCAAAAGGAAAAAATGAGAGATGAATTACTAAGAACTGAAGAAAGAGATATTTTTATCTGAAAATTCATAGGTCCTAGTGAAAGAAAAGCAAAACTAAGAGAGCTCATGCAACATTCCCCTCTCTGAAAACTGGATGACGTAAGAAAGAAAGAATGAGAAAAGAAAGATTAAGAATGAGTAAGAATGAGAGAATAAAATATGAAAACAAAAGTATGATTTTGTAAATGGTTTAAAGTAAAATTTAGTCTCAAGATAAATCACTAGGTAGGCACTCTCACATGTGTCTATGTTCTATATTCTGGATGGAAATGGTCTTTAGAATCATGAGAATTCTACCACTCATCCAAATTGAGATATAAGGTATGATCACATTATTATTATGTAAAGATGAGAGGAACTTGAAAAATTATGTTTCCACACTTTAAAAACGATGTAGATTAATTTAGCAATAAATTATTCCCAGAATCATGCTATGAGACTAAAAGCATTTGCTCTGAAGTAGCAAAACAGGTTTTCATTAGCTATTTAGAGTTTTGTAACTACTTAGCCTAGAGCCTCCTAGAACACAGTCTTCCATGAATATTTGCTAAATTAAGAGAAAATTGGGAAATTATTTGTTATAAAATACATTGCCTCAAATTGATCGTATATGATTCAATTTTTCTTTTTTTTTTTCCTAGACCAGAGAAATAGTTGGGTCAACGGTATATAACAGAGGATCACTTGTAGGACTGGTTAAAACAAAGATTGCTGGGCCTCATGCCTCACAATTATGATTCAGTTGTCCTGGGGTCTGATTTGAAAATTTTCATGTCTGAAAAATTCCTGCTCAAGTTTACACTTTTGTTCTTCGGACTTTACCTTGAGAACTATGAATTTAGATCTCTAATACTTTTTCCATTAGCTCTAACAGGTGAAAGAAGAAACTGGGAAGAATGGAGAAAAGAAAAAATAAATAGGCCGGGCGCGGTGGCTCAAGCCTGTAATCCCAGCACTTTGGGAGGCCGAGACGGGCGGATCACGAGGTCAGGAGATCGAGACCATCCTGGCTAACACAGTGAAACCCTGTCTCTACTAAAAAATACAAAAAACTAGCCGGGCGAGGTGGCGGGCGCCTGTAGTCCCAGCTACTCGGGAGGCTGAGGTAGGAGAATGGCGTAAACCCGGGAGGCGGAGCTTGCAGTGAGCCGAGATCCGGCCACTGCGCTCCAGCCTGGGCGACAGAGCAAGACTCTGTCTCAAAATAAATAAATAAATAAATAAATAAAGAGACTCCAACAATCTTTAAGACTTACAAGCAATGAAAAATAAAGTACGCTGCTTTTTCATAGAATTCAGATTTTTATAAAGCTTTTCATGAGTGTTTGGTTAAAATTCCAATTGGCCATTACATGTAGATTCATTCATTTAAAAACAATACAGCACTTTGGGAGACCAGGTGGGTGGATCATGAGGTCAGGAGATAGAGACCATCCTGGCTAATACAGTGAAACTCTGTATCTACTAAAAATACAAAAAAAATTAGTCAGGTGTGGTGGCGGGCACCTGTAATCCCAGCTACTTGTGACTGCATTTGACATAATAAAGTTGTTAAAATTAGATGAGAACCTGAGCCCTGGTCTGATAGGATTACTGCCCTCTTGGAACAGACACCAGGGAGCTAGTGCTTTCTCCCTTTTTCTTTCTATCTCTCTCTCTCTCTCTCCCTCCCTCCCTCCCTCCCTCTTTCTGTGCCTTCTGAGGACATAGTGAGAAGACTGCTGTTTGCAAGTCAAGAAGAGAGCCCTTACCAGAAATCTAATAGGAGAAGCACCTTGATCGTGGACTTCTTAGCCTCCAGAACTATGAGGAATAAATTTCTGTTGTTTACATCATCTAATATATGGTATTTTGTTATATGAGCCAGAGCAGACTAAGACAAAATGGCAGCTAAATTGTATCTCATGACTCCACTTGATTTACAGTAGCTATCTGAAGATTTCTGTTGAGAAGAATTCTGATCTCAAGTTTGCCTTGTCCAATATTGTGGCCATTATCCTGGTGTAGCTTTTTAAATACATATTGATTTAAACCAATTAAAATTTAAAATTCATGCAAGACTCATCACTGCCTACTGCCGCCTCTCCATCAAAGCATTTTTGCTGGCACTCCTCTTTGGAATGTAGTTGCCAGTGGATTGGAAACACCTCAGCCCCTTCAGCATAGCAGGTGCTTAACATTGAGGAGCCAGAGAAAAACGTCATGGGCCTGCTTCCAGCAATCCAGGGTTACAACGCAAAGTCCAGGTGTACTGAGCTGAGCCTTAACACTCAGAAATCATCCAGAAACAAATCCAGTTGACTTAACCCAACATATACCATGATCAAATACTCAAGGGTATCCAAAAATATGAAAGCATCCAAAAATATGAAAGTAAAAAGCTTCATCTGAAGGACAGAAACTTCAAAGATTAAAGGAACATCAGGCCACACAGATTAGGAAAAAAAAAAAAAAAAAAAAACAGTGAAAGAACTCTGGCAACTCTAAAAGCCAGAATGTCACCTTACCTTCAAACAACCACACCAGCTCCTGAGCAATGGCTCTTAACCAGACTAAAATGGTTGAAGTGAAAGACACAGAATTCAGAATCTGGATGGCAATGGAGATCAAGATTCAGACAAAACTTGAAATCCAATCCACGAAATCTAAGGAATCCCATAAAACAATACAAGGGCTAAAAGACAAAATAGCCTTTTTAAGAAGGAATCAAACTGATCTTTTTAGAGTTGAATACTCACTACAAGAATTTCATAATACGACCAGAAGTTTTAGTATCAGAATAGACAAAGCTGAGGAAAGAATCTCAGAGCTCAAAGAGCAGTTATTCAAATCAACTAAGTCAGACAAAAATGAAGAAAGACATATTTTTAAAAATTAACAAAAAATATGAGAAATATGGGGTTACATAAAGAGACAAAACCTATGAACGATCAGCATCCTAGAAAGAGAAAGAGAGCAAGCAAATTGGAAAACATATTTGAGGATGTTTTTCATGAAAATTTCCCCCAACCTTGCTAGAGAAGTCAGTGTGAAAATTCAGGAAATTCAGAGAACCAGCAAGATGACCATCTCAAGACACATAGTTGTCAGATTCTCCAAAATCAAAATTTAAAAAGTAATATTAAAGGTAACTAGAGAGAAGGGGCAGACCATCTACAAAGCGAACCCCACTAAGATAACAGTAGACCTTACAGCAGAAACTTTACCAGCCAGAAGAGATTGGGGGCCTATATTTAGCATATTTAAAGAAAATAAATTCCAATCAATAATTTTATATCCAGTCAAGTTAAGCTTCATAAGCAAAGGAGAAATAAAATTATTTTCAGACAAGCAAACACTAAGGGATTTGCTACCGTCAGGCCTACCTTACAACAGGTTCTTAAGAAAGTGCTAAACATGGAAACAAAAGACTATTACATGTCATCACAAAAACATACTTAAGTACATAGACTATTGACACTATAAAACAACTATGCAATCAAGTCTACATAACAACCAGCTCCCAACACGACGACAGGATCAAGTCCTCACATGTCAGTATTAACCTTGAATGTAAACAGGCTAAATCCATACTGAAAAGACACAGAATGGCAAGTTGGATGAAAAGCAAGAACCATCTAACTACTGTCTTCAAGAGACCCATTTCACATACAATGAGAACCGCAGGATCAAAATAAAGTGATAAAGAAAGATCTAATGGAAAACAAAAGAGAGGAGAGGTTACTATTCTTATTTCAGACAAAATAGACATTAAGCCAACAATATTCAAAAAGGACAAAGAAGGGCATTACATAATGATAAGGGGTTCATCTAGGAGGCTGAGATGGGAGGATCATCTGAGTCCAGGAGGATGAGGCTACATTGATCCATGATTGTACCACTACACTCCAGCCTGGGTGAGAAAGTGAGACTCTGTCTCAAAAAAGGAGGGTCAGGGAGGTTATTTCAACAAGAAGATTAACTGTCCTAAACATATATGCACTCAACACTGGAGCACACAGTTCCATAAAACAAGTTCTTTGAGATGTATGAAGAGACTTAGATAACCACAAAATAATAGTTGGAGACTTCAACTTCTCACAGACATATTAGACTGATCATCAAGTCAGAAAGCTAACACAGATATGTGAAAACTAAATTCAGCACTTGACTGAATAGACCAAACAGCCATCTGCAGAGCATTCCACCCTATAAAAACAGAATACAAATTTTTCTCCTCTGCACATAGTATATGCTCTAAGATTGAATACATGCTCACACAGAAATGAATTTTTAACAAATTCAAAAATACCCCAGATATTATAACAACCACACTATTGGATCACAGCACACTAATTCGAGAAATCAATACCAAAAAGATCTCTCAAAACCATAGAATTACAAGGAAATTAAACAATCTGTTCCAGAGTTACTTTTGAGTAAATAATGAAATTAAGTTAAACGGTATTTGTAGTTCTAGATCCTTCAGGAATCACCACACTGTCTTCCACAATGGTTGGACTAATTTCTACTCCCACCAACAGTGCAAAAGTGTTCCTATTTCTCCACATCCTCTCCAGCATCAGTTGTTTCCTGGCTTTCTAATGATTGTCATTCTAACTGGCATGAGATGGTATCTCATTGTGGTTTTGATTTACATTTCTCTAATGACCAGTGATTTTAAGTCATTTTACTATAAAGATACATGCACACGTGTGATTATTGTGGCACTATTCACAATAGCAAAGACTTGGAACCAACCCAAATGTACATCAATGATAGACTGGATAAAGAAAATGTGGCACATATACACCATGGAATACTATGCAACCATAAAAATGGATGAGTTCACGTCCTTTGCAAGCAAGAACATGGTTCAAAAGTATCATTCTCAGCAAACTATCACAAGAACAGAAAACCAAACCACATGTTCTCATTCATAAGTGGGAGTTGAACAATGAGAACACATGGACACAGGGAGGGGAACATCACACGCCAGGGCCTGTCAAGGGGTTGGAGGCTAGGGGAGGGATATCATTAGGAGAAACACCTAATATAGATGGGTTGATGGGTGCAGCAAACCACCATGGTACGTGTATACTGATGTAACAAACCCGTATGTTCTGCACATGTACCCCAGAAATTAAAATATAATCATAAAAAAAAGAAAAGATCAATGATGGGTGCAGTGGCTCACGCCTGTAATCTCAGCACTTTGGGAGGCCAAGGCGGGCGGATCACGAGGTCAGGAGATTGAGACCATCCTGGCTAACACGGTGAAACCCTGTCTCTACTAAAAAAAAAAAAAAAAAAAAAAAAAAAAAAAAAAATTAGCCAGGCATGGTGGTGGGCACCTGTAGTCCCAGCTACTTGGGAGGCTGAGGCAGGAGAATGGCGTGAACCCGGGAAGCAGAGCTGACAGAGCTGACAGTGAGCCAAGATCACGTCACTGCACTCTAGCCTGGGTGACGGAGCGAGACTCCGTCTCAAAAAAAAAAAAAAAAAAAAAAAAAAGATCAACATAACAAGGCCAAAAAAAAAAAGAAAGAAATTAAGGCAAAAATCAAGAAACTATTTTAAACTCATGAAAACAAGGATACAACATACCAATATCTCTGGGACACAGCTAAAACAGTGTTAAGAGGAAAATTTATCTTTCATCAAAAATCAGAAAGATCTTAAATTAATAAACTAACATTACATCTGAACAAACTAGAAAAACAAGAGCAAATGAATATCAAAGTTAGCAGAAGAAAAGTAATAACCAAAGTCGGAGCTGAACTGAATGACTCTGAGATGCAAAAATCAATACAAAAGATTAACAAAACTAAAAGTTTATTTCTAAAAAAATAAATAAGATAAATAGATTTCTGGCTAGACTAATAAAGGAAAAAAAAAGAGAGAAAACCTAAATAAACACAATCAGAATTGACAAAGGTGACTGATATAGCTTGAGTATTTGTTCCCACCAAAATCTTATTTTGAATTGTAATCCCCAATACTGGAGGAGAGACATAGTGGAAGGTGCTTGGAGCATGGGGGTGGCACGCTCTTTTGTGATAGTGAGTTCTAGTGAAATCTGGTCATTTAAAAGTACGTCACACCTCTCCCCATCTATATCTCTTGCTTGCTCCTGCTTTTGCCCTGTGAAGTACCTGCTCCCATTTCACCATCTGCCATGACTGAAAGTTCCCAGACTCTTCACCAGAAGACAAGGATATGTCAGCACCATGCGTTGTATAAAGCCTGCAGTCATGAGCCAATTAAATCTCTTTTTTAAAATAAATTACCCAGTCTCAGGTTGTTCTTTATGGCAATGCAAGAATGGTCTAATACAGTTGATCTAATACCAACCGCACAGAAGAACAGAAAACCTTAAGAAACTGTTATGAAAAGGCCCATGCACACAAATTAGAAAACCTATAAGAACTGAATAAATTCCTGGATATACGCAATTTTCCAAGACTGAACCAGGAATAAAATGAATACCTGAAGAAATCAATAAAGAGTCACAAAATTGAGTAAGTAATTTCAAAAAACCTACCAATTAGTCAAAACCCTGGACCAAATGGAGTCACATCTGAATTACATTAGATTTATAAAGAAAAGCTAGTACCAATACTACTGAAACTATTCACAAAATTCCAGGAGGAGAGACTCCTCCCTAACTCATTCTATGAGGCTAGCATCATTCTGATACCAAAGCCTTAACCCAGCAACATCACATTACCTGACTTTAAATTATATTAGAAAGCTACAGTAATCAAAGTGCATGGTACTGGTACAAAAACAGAGACAAAGACAAATGAAACAGGCTAGAGAATCCCTAAATAAAGTAACAAACCTACGGCTATCAGATCCTCAATAAATTCTACAAAAATAAGCAATGAGGAAAGGACTTCCTATTCAATAAATGCTGCTGGGATAACCAGCTAGCCATATGCAGAATAAAACTGACCCTGTTCTTTTACCACATAACTTAATTCAAGATTTATTAAAGACTTAAACATAAAACCTAAAGCTATAAAAACCATTGAATATAGCCTAGGTGATACCATTCTGGACATAGACCTTGGCAAAGATTTTGTGACAAAGACTCCAAAAGCAATTGTAACAAAACCAAAAATGGACAAATGGGACCTAAGTAAACTAAAGAACGTCTGTACAGTGAAAGAAACTATCAATAAACAGGCAATCTACAGAATGAGAAAATATTTGCAAACTATGCATGTGACAAAGATCAAATATCCACAATCTATAAGGAACTAAAACAAATCAACAAGCAAAAACCAAACAATCCCATTAAAAATCAGCAAAGGATATGAACAGACACATCTCAAAAGAAGACACATACATGACCAGTAAGCATATGAAAAAAATGATGAATATTGTTGATCAACAGAGAAATGTAAATCAAAACCACAATGAGATACTATCTCACACCAATCAGAACAGTATTATTAAATATTCAGAAAATAACAGTTGTTGGAGGGTTGTGGAAGAAAGGAAATTCTTATACATTGCTGATGGGGATGTAAATTAGTTCAATCACTGTAGAAAGCAGTTTGGAGATTTCTCAAAGAACTTAAAACAGAACTACCGTTCAACTTATCAATCCCATTACTGGGCATATACTCAAAATAATATAAATCATTCCAGGAGGCTGAGGCAGAAGAACTGCTCGAACCTGGGAAGTGGAGGTTGCAGTGAGCCGAGATTGTGCCACTGAACTCCAGCCTGGGTGACAGAGTGAGACTACGTCTCAAAAAAAAAAAAAAAAGAAAAGAAAAGAAATCATTCTACCATAAAGACACATGCATACATATGTTCACTGAAGCACTGTTCACAATAGCAAAAACATGGAATCAACCTAGATGCCCATCAACATTGGAAGAAAGAAAATGTGGTACATATACACGATGGAGTACTATGCAACCATAAGAAAGAATGAAATCATGTCCTTTGCAACAATATGGATGAATCTGAAGGCCACTATCTTAGGAAAATTGACAGAGGAACAGAAAAATCAAATTGCATGTTCATACTTATAAATGGGTGCTAAACTTTGAGTATACATAGACACAAAGTGGGGAACAATAGACACTGGGGCCTACTGAGGGTGGAGGATAGGAGGCGGGTGAGGATTTAAAAACTGCCTATCGGGTACTATGGTCACTACCAGGGTGAGGTCAAATCATTTGTTCACAAATCCCAAGCCACACAGTATTGATCCATGTAACACACCTGCACATATACTGCCTGAACCTAAGATAAAAGTTGGGGAAAAAAAAAAAAGAAACAAAACTTTAGTTCCTCTGTCATTTTAGTAGTAACAGGTGTTTTTTAAGTGCATTTATTTGCTGCTGTATTGGAAAGTGAAGAATATAAAACATTTTCATCACTAAAACATTAAGTTACATTGGGCAGCACTATTCCACTTAAAGAAGAAAGAAGTAGTCAGGATTACTGAAATTTCCTTTCCAAAGAAACAGTAAAAAGAAAGAAAAAACAAAAAAACGTACTCAATCTTTGGCCAGAAAAAACATAAGCAATTTTTTTTTTTTTTTTTTTTTTGCTAAAGAAATTGGCATAAAACAGCAGCTTTGTAAAGGAGTAGAAGGTTTAGAAGGCTCAATTCTCCCTACTCATCTACACAGAAGCATTATAAAAGAAAGAATATATGTGTTCACAGTCCTAAAATATTCAATAAAATTCACTGAATTGAAAATATGTTTACCAAGATCATGAGTAGGGAGCCCACAGAACACCCAACAAAGACTTTATTTAGAGTCAAAGGAATCTTTACTTCCTCACAGTCTCAGCAGGCACAGGACTTCCCTACTACAGAGGAAAGTTAAGAGCATAGACTGCAATAATATCAATATTGAACCAATTCTCTTCCAAATACATGAGGCAGAAGTACAAAAAAAAGAAAGAATTATTTCAGAGTTTCTCAACAAGGATGCTATTGGTGTTTTGACTGGAACAGTTCTAGAATGTACAAAATTGTCTAGAACTTTATAAGATGTTTAACATACTTGAGCTTTGGTCACTAAATGTCAGTAATGTCCCATTGAGACAATCAGAAATGCCCCTTAAAATTTCCAAAAGTTATCCTAGACAGTTAGTACTATTAAGCCAGTTGAGAAAATCAAGAATTCTGAACTTCAAAAGAGGCCAGATAGGCGTTACTGTATCCCCATGGATTAATAACATAGAACCAAGTTTGAGAAAAGAACAAGACACCATTAGGAGAAGCAGTCAATTTAACAGAGATATTGGTAACTTATTGAATATATTTATCTGCTTAATATTTAAGCCAAGTTTGAGAGAAGAACAAAACACCATTATGAGAAGCAATCAATGGCCAGAGATATTGGTAACTTATTGAATGTATTTATCTCCTTAATGTTTTTGAAACAATTTTAAGGCTGTAGAGTCATTGAAACTTAATTGCTCAATTAATTGCCAAGTTAGAGCTACATTTTAATTTATTACACCAATTTTTTAACCCCAAAATTTTCAGACATCAGTCAGGATTTTCTCATAATTCAAGTAAACCTGTCAGAGACAAGTTATAGTTTAAATTTCATAAACATTTCCTATACTGCCACAACAAATAACCACAAATTTAGTGGCTTCAAATGATACAAATTTATCATCTTACACTTCTAGAAGTGAGAAATGGTTTTCCTTTGACTAAAATCAAGGTGTTGGCAGGCAGGGCTGTAACTTTCTGCAGGTGTTAGGGGGACTTCCTTGCTTTTTTCCAACTTCTGGAAATTGCTCATATTCCTTCACTCATGGCCCCTTCTTCCATCTTTAAGTTAGCAATGCCAGGCCAATTCCTTTTCACATGATTTTCTTTCTCTCTCTCTATAGTCTCCTTCTTCCACTTCATAAGGACCCTTGTGATCCACTGGCCCCACTGAAATAATTGAAGATAATATTTCCATTTCAAGGCTAGCTGGTTAGGACCTTAATTCACCTTTGCCACGTAACCTAATACATCCACAGATTCTAAGGATTAGGAGACCCGTATGTTGGGGAGTTTAGAAGGCCTGTGGCAGATTATTCTGCTTATCTCAACAGCATTTTTTTTTTCATTTACTTAAAAAGTTTAGAGTGTTAGGATCTTCTTGCAATTTAATTCAGATTGTCCTAGTTAGAGACAAGATATAGTTTAAACTGTATGTTAAATGACATTCTTAACATTTTCTGAAAATTCTTAGGTTTATTCTATCTATGTAGTTATCATAAAGAAAATCACTTAAATGAATTTAAATATTTTTAAATTGCCTAGCAGAAAGAAAATAGAATGCTTACATTGTAAGACAGTATTATTTTTAAACTATTATACTATTCCATGTGGGTCAAAACCAAAATTTAGATTTTGACTGTTTCCCAGAAAACTGAATTTCAACTTTTGTTTCCAGCTCTAAAACACACACACACACACACACACACACACACACATACACATACACACCCCCCCAAACACAATGGAACAAGGAAAGGATCTAAATTTCAATAGGAGTTAATTATACATTATTATAATATGAATTATGTAACTATCAGAATATTCAGGATATTGGATCTATTATTCCTAGCAGTCTAAAATTGCCATGTTTCAGAGAGAAAAATAACTTTGTTTATATGAAGATAGTCTGCTTGATCTAAGAACACAAAGATTGATACTATTGTCTTTGGTGCCCTCTAAAACTACATATGAGGATCTGTACTGAATTTAACTGAATTTCCAGTGAAATATATACTTTAAAACTTATATTATTGATTTTAATTATATTTTTCCTCAATCTTGTTTCAGAGAATTTTATTGTCTCTATAGGTGCTATTTTGTTATGCTTCTTATCATTTCATTGTATCATATAGATCTCTAATATCACATGAAATTTTTTTATTAAATATTTTGAACTTGAACAATCTAATTTATTCCAGTGAAAAAACAAAAGACACCTCCCAGTATGTGGTTCTCTTTGAGCGTCAAAGGGAAGATGACTAACAATATTACAAATATTATATTTTCATTGTTTTTTGTCTTTAGATCAGCAATTTATTTTAATTTGTTAGCCTGTTTGCCCACTCAAAATTAGGATTGTTGCTACTGACTGGATTTTTAAAAAGTAATTTAAAATCTCTAACTATATTCTCACTCACAGAATAGAACTTAAATGGCTAACAAATAGATAAAAGTAATCTGTAAATTGTAAATTACTATTTGAATGTTATATGCAATTATAAAATGTGTGTTCATGTCTGAATTATGTAGGTGGCAACTAAGAATGACCGAAAATAAGATCTGGTGAACTTTATGCCTCATTTACACAATATTTTGTCAGAAAACCCTATTTTATCTGTGTTATTGCCAATATTTCTCTTAGAGGAAATGTAAGTAGTGTATTATTTTTAGAGAATTAGAAAATGTTGAGGTTTGCTGGAAAGAGTTTTTCAATAGGACTATAGTAGTTTATAGTGTCTGAGGACCTGACATCAAGTAGAAAAGTTAGCATTTCCTCTTTATCAAAGTTAACATGCAATGTATGAAAAATAAGCCTATCTCACAAACGTGGTCTTCCACATCATCACAAATTTTGCACACTTTCAATTTCTCTTGTAGGACTACGTTTTGTCACTGTGCTTTGTTTTGTTTATATACATTTTGTTTTCTAAACTTTTATTTTAATTTCAGGGGTATATGTGTAGGTTTGTTACATGGGTAAGTTGTGTCATGGGGGGTCTGTTGTACAGTTTATTTCATCACTCAAATATTAAGCCTAACTAAGCTTTTATTATTATTTTCCAGATTTTCTTTGCTTTTATTTTTAAGTTAAAAAACTATAAATAAATAAATAAATAAATTGGCAGTCTCTTTACAAGTACATACTAGTTGAGAGAACTAAGGGAGGGGTAAAACTTCCATTCTTGAGGTATAGTGTCAAAAATTATTGGATTTATTTTGGGAATAACCACTACTCAGAATAATAATATATCAAAAAACAGACGAATAGGGCAGAAGGAGAGTTCCTGTAACATGAGAACAAAGTTGACAATTGGTCACATGAACTGGAAAGACTTACAGTGAGTAAAACCGAGGTAAAAAATAAGACTGAATATGGTTGGCAAATTTCCTACTCATACACAGGATCAGTTGTTCTATAATACAAAAACAAGAAAAAAAGTTGACAATAAATTACTACCACAAGTAACTACCTTTGCAATAAGGCCTCAAGTAATAAGTTAACATTTTGATGGCCATCCTGAACAGCAAGTCGGACTCGCAAGGAAAAACCTGAGAATCACTCAAAATGTTCTAGTGTTTTATCACATTGTCACTAGAAGTAAAGAAGTAAAGAATAAAGCACTTGATCTTTCATTAAAAAAAAAAAAAAAAAAAAAAAAAAAAAAAAGTGTATGGAAGAAGTTAAGGAGAGCAAAAAGTATTTTACACTCCTATGACATTTTCTATGTCATCAAAGTCCTTTAATTTTATAGGCCCTGAGATGCTTTCAAAAATTACCAAGAGTATGTTTCATTATCTTCAGTCTATTATTGAAGAGTTGGAAGTTAGTTGGCCAGCCAGATGCAACATAGCAAGTCACTAAAAGATCTTGTATCAAGTCTTTCAAATCTCGTATCGTTTTTTTGTTTTTTTGTTTCTTTTTCCCCCAAGATGGAGTCTTGCTCTGTTGGACAGACTGGAGTGCAGTAGCACATTCTGGGCTCACTGCAACCTCCACCTCCCAGGTTTAAGTGATTCTCCTGCCTCAGCCTCCTGAGTAGCTGGGACTACAGGTCTCAAACTCCTGACCTCAAGATTCGCCTGCCTCGGCCTCCCAAAGTGCTGGGATTATAGGCGTGAGTCACCACACCTGGCCTAAGTATGCTTAAAAAAAAAAAAAAAGTAATAATGTTTTTAAAAACTTGAGCTCATTAAGGAGTCTGTTACCTAATAGTCCAACATTAGCATAAATTAGTTAATTATTTCTCTAATAAGCAGAGTAAAAGCATTAGATCTGTCGGACTCTTCTAAGTTCAATTTCAGCAGTCCCTTTTTTTCGGACACTGGCAGTCATAGTCACACTACTATTTTTTAATAGCAATTTGGCAAAAGAATAAAATAAGAAAACATAACAGATGCTTCACACACTGTGTTAGATACTGCGATTTAAAAGAGAAATAAACACTGAGCCTAACCTAGATGGGCATACAGTTAAGTAAAGGAGACAAGGGTAAATAAATCGTTAAATCGTATCTTTCCTAGTATACCTAGAGGTATAACTATGAATGACTATGCCTGCAGGCAAAAACATATGGCTTCTTAGAAGACATGCATTACAGTGAAATCATAAAAGATATTCCAGGAGAGAACTTTCACTTCTAATTTTTTTAAGTTGCAAAAGTATGTCCCTCCCTCACAAATAAAGAGAACAAGTAGAATAAGAAATGAAATCATAGGAACTCAGTGAGTCCAATGCATCATGCAAATCTGCACTCACTCAATTGTTTTCCATAGGCCTTTACTGAGAGCACGTAAGTAGTAAAGTGAGGACCAGATAAAGCAAGAGCTGAGGAAGCTCCTTAGGCAGACAGGGACATTCTCAAGTACTAGGCTGAAGTCAACTGAAAACTGGGAGCAAGACAGAGAACCTCAGAGAATGACTTTCAAGTATTCCAGGTCTTGATGGGTATAAGAAAGTGTCTCTGGAAGCCTGAGAATTCAGAAAAATTCAGCTGATGCACATTGCTTTCAATTATACTTCAGAACCACCACCAGATAGACCATATATTGGATGATACAATATGTATCAAAATTTCCAAATGATAAAGATAATACAGAATGTGTTTTGTTTTCTGATCGCAGTGGTGTTAGGCTGATAATTAGTAACCCCGGAATATTTAGAAAATCTCAAAATATATGAAAATTAAGCCTCAGAACTCTATACAACTTGTAAATAAAAAATACAATCACAGGGGAAATACTAAGACATTTTAAATTAAAAGGTACAGAAAACACAAAGTATTAAGCTCTAGAGTTAGGAGCTATTGAAGTTTTAGAATGAAATTTATAGCGTTAAATGCCCAGGTTACTTAAAAAAAAGAAATGTGTAAAACCAATAATCTAAACTGCCAAATTAGGAAGGTAGTGAAAGAATAGCAAGTTTAGCCTACAATGTGACACAACACTTTTCAAGCACTCTTAACCTCAATTTATATTCAGAAAAGTGTTTTTCAGTGGAAATCAGCATATTCTCAGATGAAGAAAAATAAGATATATCATCACTAATGCATCTAACCTGCTAAATGAAGTTCCCTAAATGAAGATGATTTAAAAAGGGGATCTTGGAACATCCGGAACACTATTTTCATTTAAAACAATGAAAATAGTTTTAAAATGAGTAAATATAATTTTATTCTCATTAGTTTTCTAGGTTATATCTCATTATTAAACCAAAAATTATACCACTGCCTAATGTATGTCTCAATGCATATAGAGGGAAAAAAATAAGGTAGTTGTATCTTCTTAGTTTTTAGAAGATATTTACACTGAGTAAAAAATTCTAGGTTAACAGTTTCGGTTTTCTTGTGTTTCTTTTAGTGTTTTAAAAAACTACTCTACTGTCTGTCTGATTGCATTGTATTACAAACTGTTGTATTACAAAGACACACACACTAATATGTTTATCGCTGCACTATTCACAATAGAAAAGATACGGAATCAACATAGGTGCACATCAGCCATGGATTGCATGAAGAAAATGTGGTACAGGGACACAATGTACCCATCATTTGTTTGTGTCATCTATTATTTCTTTGTCAGCAGTGTTTTGTAGCTCTCCGTGTAGAGACTTTTCAACTCATTGGTTAGATATATTCCCAGGTATTTTATTTTGTGTGTGTGACAGTTGTAAACAGGTTTATGTTCTCGATGGGGCTTTCAGCTTGAATGTGTGGAAATGCTACTAATTTTTGTCCACTGATTTTGTATCCTGAAACTTTACTGAAGTATTTTATCAGGTCTAGGAGCCTTTTGGCAGATACTTCAGAATTATATCATTGGTGGAGGGAGAAAATTTGACTTCTTTTCCTATTTTAGTGCCTTTTATTTCTTTTTCTTTCTTTCTCTTGCTTAATTGCTCTGTCTAGGACTTCCAATAATATGTTGAATAGGAGTGGTGAGAGTAAGCATGCTTCTCTTGCTTCTGATTTTAAGGAGAATGCCTCCAGGTTTTCCCCTTTTAGTATGATGTTGGCTGTGGGTTTGTCGTAGATGGTTCTTATTATATTAAGGTTTATTTCTTGATGCCTAGATTGTTGACGGGTTTTACCATGAAAGGATGTTGGATTTCATCAAAAGCATTTTTCACATCTATTGAAATGATATGATTTTTGTTTCTAGTTGTTTACGTGGTAAATTACGTTTATAGATTTTGGTTTGTTGAACCAACCTTGTGTCAAAGGAATGAAGCCTACTTGATCCTGGTGAATCAACTTTTCATGTGCTTCTGGATTTGGTTTGCTAGTATTTTATTACGGATTTTTGTGTCTATTGCCATCAGGAATATTGGCTTGTAGTTTTCTTTTTCATCATGTCTTTGCCAGGTTTTGTATCAGGGTGATGCTGGCTTTGTAGAATGAATCAGAAAGAAGTCTCTCCTCCTTGATTTTTGGGAACAGTTTCAGTAGAATGGCACCAATCTGCATTGTACATCTGGTAGAATTTGGCCATAAATCTGTATGGTAGGGGGCTTTTTTCGGATGGTCGGGTTTTTAAAATTATTGATTCAATTTCAGAACTTGATATTTGTCTGTTCAGGGTTTCAAATTCTCCTGATTCAATCTTCCTGTATGTTTCCAGGAATTTATGTATTTCCTCTAGATTTTCTGGTTTGTCTGCAGAGACTTGTTTGTAATAGTCTCTCAAGATCTTCTGTATTTCTACAGTATTGGTTGTAATGTCACCTTTGTTTCTGATTGCGCTTATTTGGATCTTTTCCTGTTTTCTTTGTTATCTGATTAGTAGTCTATTGATCTTGTTTATCCTTTCAAAAACCAATTTTTGATTGTGTAGATTTTTTGTATGGATTTTGGAGTATCAATTTCATTTAGTTCTGCTCCGATTTTAGTTAATATTTTTCTGCTAGCTTTTGTGTTAGTTTGTTTTTGTATTTCTAGTTCCTAGAGGTGTGAGAGTAAATTGCTAATACAAGATCTTTCTAACACTTTGATGTAGGCTTTAACACTGTAAACCTTCCCCTTTACACTGTTTTAGCTGCATCCCAGAGATTTTGATATATTGTATCTCTATTTTCATTAATTTCAAATGATGTTTTGATTTCTGCCTTAATTTCTTTTACCCAAAAGTCACTCAGCAGCAAGTTGCTTAATTTCCATATAATTCTGTGGTTTTGAGAGATCGTCTTGATATTGATTTATATTTTTCTTCCACTGTAATAATATGAGAGTATGTTTGGTATGATTTCAATTTTTTGTAACTTGTTGAAACTTTACAACTGAGCATGTGGTTGATCTTAGAGTATGTCTTATGTGTAGATGAAAAGAATGTATATTATGTGACTGATGGGTGGAGTATTCTGTAGATGTCTATTATGTCTAATTGGTCAAGGGTTGAACTTGAGAGTTTTTTGTTAGTATTCTGCCTCAATAATATGGCTAATGCTGTCAGTGGGGTGTTGACATCCCCCACTATTATTGTGTGGCTGTCTTTTCATAGGTCAAGTACTTGTTTTATGAATCTATGTGCTCCAGTGTTGGGTTTCCATATATTTAAGATAGTCAAGTCTTCCTGTTGAATTAAACCCATTATCATTATATGATGCTCTCCTTTGTCCTTTTTACTGTTGTTGGTTTTTAGTCTGTTTTATCTGATATAAGAATAGGACCCTCTGCTCTTTTTTTGTCTTTCATTTGTGTGATAGGTCCTTCTCCAATCCTTTACTTTGAGCCTATGGGTGTCATTACATGTGAGATGGGTCTGCTGAAGACAACAGATGGATGGTTCTTATTTTTATCCAACTTTCCACTCTGTGCCTTTTAAGTGGGGCATTTAGAACATTTATATTAATGGCTAATATTGATATGTGAGGTTTTGATTCTGTCTTGAAGCTTTTAACAGATTGCTTTGTAGCTTCTATTGTGCGGTTGCTTTATGGGGCTATGGGTTATATACTTAAGTGTGCTTTTGTGGTAGCAGATATTTTTCTTTTTTTTTCCATGTTAAGAATTCCCTTAAGAAGCTCTTGTAAGTTTGGTCTAGTTTTAACAAATTTCCATAGCGCTTACTTATTTTAATTTTTTTTTTTTTTCTTCTTCACTTATGAAGCTTAGTTTGGCAGGATATAAAGCTCAGTTGAATTTCTTTTCTTTCAGAATGCGGAACAGGCCTCCAATCTCTCCTGGTTTGTAAGGCTTCTAATGAGAAGATCGGACTTTCTTTTCTCTAACTGCCTTTAAGAATTTTTCTTTAGCATTGATTTTGGAAAGTTTGGTAACTATCGCTCTTGGTGATGTTAATTTTATAAAGCATCTTTTAAGTGTTCCCTGGATTTCTTTTAGCTCGATATCTACACCTTTCTACGATTAGGGAAATTTTCTGAATTATTCATTCAAATATGTTTTCCAGGTTGTTTATTTTTTTCCTTCTTGCTCAGGAATGCCTGTAATATGTAGCTTTGGTCACTTTACATAATCCCATATTTTGTGAAGACTATTTATTTTTTAAAAATTTTATTTTTGTCTGACTGGATTACTTCAAAACACTGGTCTTCAAGCTCTGAACATCTTTCTTCTACTTGATCTAGTATATTGATAAAGCTTTTGAGTATATTTTAAAATTCTTTGAGTTTTTCAATTCCAGAGCTCTAATTTATTTTTAAGGAATCTCATTGATCTTCCTTGCAATCCATGCATTGAATTCCTTATTTGTCACTTCTAAGTTTCCATTTTTGTTAGGGATCATCGCTGGAGAGCTCATGAAATCCTTTAGTGGTGTCACTACATTTATGTTTTTCATGGTGCCAGAATTCTTGCATTGGTGCCTTTCATTGGGAGATGCTAACACTTCTAATTTTTGTAATTACTTTGAAGCAGATAATTTTTTTTTTTTTTTTTTTTTTTTTGAGACGGAGTTTTGCTCTTGTTGCCCAGGCTGGAATGCAATGGCACGATCTCGGCTCACTGCAACCTCTGTCTCCCAGGTTCAAACGATTCTCCTGCCTCAGCCTTCCTGAGTAACTGGGATTACAGGCATGTGCCACCATGCCGGCTAATTTTGTGTTTTCAGTAGTGACAAGTTTTCTTCATGTTGGTCAGGCTGGTCTCGAACTCCCGACTTCAGGTGATCTGCCTGCCTTGGCCTCCCAAGGTGCTGGGATTATAGGCGTGAGCCACTACACCTGACCGTTTCTTTCCTTTTCTGTATTATCATCATTTTCTCTTTTACTTTCCTTCCCTTTCCCTCCATACCCCATCCCCAACAGAGGGTGTGATTATAGAGAATGTTGGGCAGGGTCTTCGGATTTTGCTTCTGTAGCCCTATGCAATTCTGTCAGCAGGATTTTTATTGGGCTTTGCTGTTCAACTAACAAGCCCATAGACGTTTATGAGTAAGAGCTAGCTGTGGCCAACATTGCTGAGTATATACTTGATCCTTCTTTACTAGGAGAAGCTCTCATTTCGTGAGGCAATGGGCTAATCATTGGGTTGCAAAGTGGGCTGAGCTCCATGCTCAACCTCAGGGGAGGGAGCCAAGTTGGGTGGGGCTTCTCTGGGCGGGCCCACCTACAAGTCCCCCAGTGGCAGGCACAAGCATCAGCACAAGGGGAAAATCCAGTGTCAGTCACAAAGTGCCAAGACATATGCCTAACTGTGGCACTAAGAAACCTCCTTGGCTCCAAGTTTTCTGCATGAGTATGGGGGTCATCTAAACACCTAATCCAGGAGAGTGAGTTCCCCAGATGCCTGAAGATCTGCCTAGGTGTGAAGTGTAGAAGGCTTTGCTTCACCACAGTCTCCGTACAGGAAGGCTAGAGTGTCTCAGGCTGTGGTTTTAAGTGAGTGGGTGCTCTAAATGCCTGGAGATCTGCCTGGGATAGAGTACAGAAAGCTCTACTGCACCATGGTCTATGCACAGGTAGAGAGGGGCGGGTAAGTCTGCTGACATATCAGATGAGCAGATGCTCCAAATGTCTGGAGATTTGCCTGGGCATGGAGCAGATAGGGCCTTAACATACCATGATCTCAGGCGTGAAGGCTGGGATACCCAGCAGTGACACAAGCCACCAAGCTGGCCGTGGCTTCATGTCACCAAGCTAGAAGAAACTGCAGCAGTAGCAGCTCTTCTCCAGCCCCAGGCTTGTGATGAGGGAAGGCACAAATCCAGCACCTACTACTGAGGAATTTCCCACAGTTCGGTCCGTGGAGGCCCCCATTCCACTCAACAGCAAGCACTCCAACCTCTGGTTCAGGATTAAAATACCTGCGTAGCCACACTGCTGGGTTACTAAAGAGTGACTGACATCTTACGTATCTGAATTAAAAATGGTATCCTGCTCTCGGTCCCGGGTCTCGGAAGATGCCTGCAACTTTTCCCAGTCTCTCTCTCTCTCTTTCTCTCCAACTTTTTCCCCAGGTTAGCTCCAGGGCTTTGGAGAAACAGAGTCCTCTCCCTTGTCCTGGGTTGCTCAGTGCAAAAGTGAGTCACAGAGGTAAGCTCTCTGCCAGTCTCACCAACTGGAGCTTCACTCACTTTTATCAGCCAGACACCATCACTGCGACAGTCTGCCCACCTTCTTTTTCCCAGGATCTGGGATGTCTTTCACAATTGCAGTGATTTCCTGTCTGTCTTCTTGAATTAAAGGTCACAGAGTTGATTTTTATGCACTATTTTGCTACTTCCAAGTGGCCGGGGCACACTAAAAGCCTGTAATCTGCCATCTTGGAAAAAAGGCCGGGGGCGGTGGCTCACGCCTGTAATCCCAACACTTTGGGAGGGCGAGGCCGGCGGATCACAAGGTCAGGAGATTGAGTCTATCCTGGCAAAGACGGTGAAGCCCCATCTCTACGAAAAATACAAAAAATAAAAATAAAAATAAAAAATTAGCAGGTGGCAGGCGCCTCATCCCAGCTACTCAGGAGGCTGAGGCAGGAGAATGGCGTGAATCCGGGAGGCAGAGCTTGCAGTGAGCCGAGATCGCGCCACTGCACTCCAGCCTGGGCAACACAGCAAGACTCTGTCTCAAAACAAACAAACAACAACAACAACAACAACCACCCCTGCATTTTTCACTACGGAAATTTTAGAATTTATCTCTGGAATTTGATTTGTATATTTTTTGGTGTCTTCCCTGTCATAATAACTATTCCATGTTACAACTATGGTAATATCCTCATCTTTTAAAATCCGTGTCAGTTTTGAATTAGTTTTGTCTAAATTTTCCCCTGAATAGTGTTTTCATTTTCTTGCTTTTCAGCTTGCAGAGTAATTTTTAAATAAATACTAAATATTAAGGATTTTGTAATTTAGGGGACAGATATTTAATATTCTTTTTAAAAAGTATTCTAAAGTTTCATTTTGGAACTCAAGTCAATGAGTTAGAGTTTGATTCTTATATGTCTTGCTAATTTTTAGAGGTCAAGAACAGTGTAGCATTTAGTCTAAGGTTACATTCTCCTTCTTACTAAGGCAGGCACCTGTGTTCTCTACCTACAGGAATCATGAATTTCTTGATTCTCTTTGGAACAGGCACTTGTCCCAGTCCTGTTTAAGCTCTAGTCACTGTTTCCTCTACTAATCCAGTCTGATGTGTTTCCTTCTCAGGGCTGATACAATTACTGTGCATGCATGAGCTTGTCAACACTCAGCTGAATACTTGAGGAGAATCCTCCATTGATCTCTAGAGTTTCTGCTCTTTGTAGCATTCCTTTCTCTCTGGACACTCTCTGATGTTTGCACAACAATGAAATTACCTAACAATGCGTTTCTCAGAAGGTATCCCTGTCATTAAGTGATGTATGACATATATTGAAATTATGTTTTGGACATATTGGGGTAAATTAAATAACTATTGAAATTAATTTTACCAGTCTTTACACTTTTATAGCATGGCAACTAGAAAATGCAAAATTCGCATTTGTAACTCACATTATATTCATATCGGACAGTACTTACATAAAGTGTTGTTTTTAACCTGCTTAATTCAGTGACTTCTGCATAATATATGAACTTTTTCTCAGTAAAAATGCATAATTTTCCCCACAGACAAATTTATGTAAATAACTCTACGGATTTCTTTGATATATTGAACCTGTCTGTGGGCCTAAGTTAAGAATTCCTATCACAGAAAGGTTATCATCATCATAGCAGCCATGCTATTTCAGAGTACAGAGAAGAGAAAACATCTGTCCTGGGGTTTTCATCGGGCTTCCAGGCTGGGACACACAACAACAGAGAAGTAAAAGATTTAAGTGTTCTGACATTTCCTACAATGATCTTGGCTTCTGTACCAAATGTTTTTCTCCTACCAAGTACTTGGCTCAGTGTGAAAGAAATACTTACATTTATAGTGTCTGCCTAACTGCAAGTCAGACTCCTGAGGGTAGACTTCCTTTGTCTTCTTCATATTTCAAAATCGGCCTACATGCATATTTTTTTTTTTTCAAACTAAATATTGTAGCTCTAGCCACAGAATTGAGTGATTTTTCATATCCTATTTAGTTTCAAGATCATGTAGTCTGGGCATTTGGGAATTACATTTTATAGCCATAAAATCACAACTGTGAAATATGAATTGTTAAAGCATGAACAAACCTCAGAGAAACTTGATTGATAGTGGTTGCCCAAGTGAGATTATCAGCAGTAAATGATCCAATGTTAATTTGATTGTGATTAGATGCAATGCCTTCCATGTCACAGTGTCACCTCCAAACAAGTCTTTCCATAATGAAGTAGAAATCAACCTAAGAACTAATCATGTGAAGAAATATGCTACTAGAATCATTTTGTCATTGGGTACCACCTTCTTAAACTAAAATCCAAGAAGTGCTATGAGAATTTGATAGCTACTGTATCCTAGAATGAAGACATGTAGAAATTCTTATTTGTTTCCTTTTAGACATTTATTCATTTTCTTATATGACTTACAATTTTTCAGATTGCAGTTAGTCAAATATTGCCAGTATATAATGTTGTATTTACAGAAAGTTCCTTATTATCTGCAAAATGTGTAGTACTCCATCCTTTTTCAAGCTTAATTCTATCATTTAAAAAAATAGTAAATATTTAACCTGTGCCCAATACTATAATAAGTACCATGACAAAGACAAAAATAAATAGAACAAATGTTCTTCATTTCTCCATACTTGCATTTCCCTTGCAGAAATAAAATATTTTGATTGAAATATAGCAATGACATATATAATTCAGTGAGACAATGGAGAAACATAACCAAAAAAAAAAAAAAGATTTAAATGGGATGGCAAATATTAGAAATGCTACAAAAAGTCAAAAGGAAAAAAAAAACTGTTGTGGAAACTATACATTAAAGAATCTGTTCTTGAAAGCTATGCAGCTTTGGATACCCTGGTTGAGCAGAGAAAGCAGAGCAAAGCACAAAATCTGTGTTTGCTATTATTTTTCATGAAATAGCACATATAAATATGGCAATACTTGTAAACTCATTAGGGTAAATGGAGAAACTGTCAGTGGGACAGACACAACCAACCGAGAATTCTAATTTTCCCAGGGCCTGCCTTGGTGCACTCCAGTCTGAGGGTTTCAATATCTTGGCATACTTAAAAGGTATTTATGATATATTTGTTGGAAATTGCTCATTTATGGAACAAGATGTTTCTGAGACATTACTCCTAAAAAGATTAATAGGTAAATTTTTGTGGGGGCAGGATGTTTTGTCTTTTTTTTTTTTTTTAATTTAACTTCTTTAACTATAGAATTCCATTATCTGGCCTAGGGTAGCAATCTAGAGGCCGTTTGGTAGCTATGAAGTGTCCTTATGTAAGAAATCTCACCCCCACCGCAAAAAAAAAAAAAAAAAAAAAAAAAAAAAAAAAAAATCTTAACCAAACTGCATCTGGCTAACTAAATCTTAAACCCTCTTAAGAAGGCTTAAGTGTGATTTCCAGAAGATATATAAAATAGAGTAAAAAATAAAAATGGAGGGTTTTAAAGATAAAAGCAGTACAAGTTATAAGGGATTAAAAAAAAAAAAGAATGGGTAAATATAAGCCATGAGAGAAATAGGGGAAAAAATGGCAAAAGGTGAGCAGAAAACACAAATGGGTAGAAAAGAATCACTAAATGGCAAGCTAAGTCAAAGAGGTAATATTTTCTTGAGAAGGGAGTAAGCTGTGCTATTGAATGACTAGAACTGCTCTCAGACCACAAGAGCTGCTGTTGACTCATGAAAGGCCATGTGTTCCCATTCTCCATAGAGTCTGACTGTGGTTTATCAGAGTGTTCATTCTGTGCCTTGTAAGCCATTGCGTTGGTTAATGGGTGTTACTAAATGGGCTGAGACTTGAAATATGCTTGTACATTGGGATATCTGCTGTTTGGAGCCATGAGGTTGTTGCATGGGAAAAAACCAAGGTATATCTACTAGAGGATGATACCACATGGAACAAAGACCAGACTCCTTGGCTGAAGATTTACTAGGAACAGCCATTCTGTCTACTGCTAAGCACTATACAGGGGATTATCTTTGTCTATGCAGCCCTAGATGAGCTGACTCAGACCAAAAGAAACATCCAACCCAAAGATCTCTGAGAAATAACAAAGATATGTGTTTTTTGTTTTTTGTTTTTTTAAATCTAGGCTTCTGGAAAGTGCCATATAACAATATTTTGACTTTGTGAATCATATGATCTCTCTCTCAAGCATTCAGCTTTGTAATTGCAGCAAGAAAACAGCCATAGACGATAATGTATGGATATGACTGTATGCCAATAAAACTTTACTGAAACATGATTTATAGTTCCAGTAAAAATACTGTTGCCATAGTTTACTGATCTTTGTTTCAAACTAGTAAGTTATGACATGCCTTGTTACATAACAAAAGCTAAAAGATACACTATTTTTACTGTAGTTTCCTCTCTCACCTTTGCAGTCTAGTTAACTACGCCTACTTGCCCTTTAAAATTCAGTAGAAGCATCATTTCAGAAAACCCAAAATAATAGGTTTTGGAATCAGACCAATCTGATTTTGAAGCCCGGTTCGAATTCAATGTTGAGACTTGGCAAAGTTAACCTAAGTTTTGGTTTCTTCAGCTATAAAATATGTCTTGCATAAAATACTTTAATTTTTAGGATAATTATAATGTTTTTATTTTTAGACAATTATAATACAGTTAAATATTATGTCATTATAATCTTACTACCTTCATTCTTGGTCTAGACTAGATGCTCTATAGTAACATATCCCATGCATATTCCTACAATATCACTTTTTACCGTATATAAATTGCTAAGCTTTTCTTGTCATTTTTGGAGACAAAATAATTAATTCATCACTAAGAAGAACACTTCTTTCCTCCTCTGATGATTTCTTCCAAGAGGATACTTAGTTCTTGCTCACTCCTGGTCTCTCTTTGCCCATTTACTCAATTCAATATACTGAGCTCAGATCCCACCTTGTTCCTTTTGGAGAAGTGAATACCCTCTGAGAGCACACGCCCTCTTTTGCTTCTCTAGGTAACAGCATCACCTGTGGAGTAATCCAGTCCAAAGCTCCATAACCATATTAGTACATTGGTCTTATTCTAGGGTTCAAAAATAGGTATTAGAATAACCCATTTGCTTCTCACATCAACCTTGGTTCTGTAATTTAAAAAGGTTTAATTTAGACTTTCATCTTTCTGTTTCTTGGTCATATTTCTCAATTGGTTCCTATCTCACACAAGGAACAGAGATAAATTATTATCGGATCTCTGCAAAATCCCAACATACATGTCACATGCTTAGAACAGTTACTAAAAAACTAGTGCAATCCTTGTAGGAGTAAAGTATAGTACTTCTTTCTAATGCCAGCTAAGTAGAGAGGCTCCAAGAAATCAGATCATAAATATGGAGACTGTTTGCAAGAAGGAAGATGGGCATTTCACTCCTGGCTGCCTACTTGCTGAGCTGCTATTTGTTTGCATCAATCTGAATAAGCATGAGTGAGTTCTTGAGAGAATCTCACATATATCTCCAAGATCTTTTGAATGTAAGTTAAGTTACAGAGCAGAGCTGGAGGTTTGCTGGAGGAGACCTCATTGGCACTCGATGGACAAGCTGTGCCTCAGGTGCGTGAGTTTCCCCGTGGGCTAAGTGGCACTGTAGGTTTGTCCTCTTGCCATGGGTTTCCCAATAGAAAGAGGCCATAGGACACTGCTGAGGGGAAAGGAATTAACAAGGAGCATGAAGGTATCTGGAGAGTTGTTCATGAAGCTTGTTAGAAAGCAAGGTCATGAAGCTTTTAAGGGACAAGGTCCCTGCAAGAAGATTTCCAAATAAATCACCAAAGATAAATTGTGATGCTTGAACCACTGAGGAAGCGGGCCTTCTTTTTTTGTTTCTCTTTATCACTTTTCCTCCCCTTCACAACTCCATATTTTACTTAAGTTATAAAGCAAAGAACTAAGAAGAACAAAAGTAAAAAAAAGAACAAACCAAACGACTCTTCTTTCTCCTGAACTTCAAATTAGAAATTATGTAGAGAGAAGAGGAAAAAAAAAAAAAAAAAAAAAGTTCAAAATCTTAGTTTAAACTAAAATAGACTTTATAATGCCCAAAGTAGATATTGTCATTTCAAATGAAAGAAACCAGATTTGAACATAGAAAGAATTAACCTGTTTCTTGCTTTAACCCTACTGAATATAGCCCATTAAGAATCAATACATAGGTGCATACAAACATTAATTATTTGTCTCTTTAAATAAGATTAGGTTGTTGAAATTATAGTAGAGCAATAAACATAATACCAACCCCTTTACTAGCAGAAAGAAAAATTGGAGCCGATTAGGACAGGTCAGTAAAATGAGTTTATTCAGTCTTATGTAAATCATAAAACATAATTTTTAATTACTGTTCTACAAACACCAAGGTAATTTGATCTTGCAAAAAAACTAAAACTGGAACTACATTAGCAAGCCAGCTGCAAATTCAACAATTTATATGTTTAAAAAAAATACAGAGTGTATACCCTCAGAATACAGATAAGAGATAAAAAACTTAGTATAGCCACTTTTAGTCCATAGAAATAATAGCTAGGTCCCACACTTCAACATGCTATATTCTTTCAAAAGCATGATAAGGGTTCTCTAGCTGAATAGTTGTTTCTAATTTGCACTCTTTCATCCTTAAAAGATTTTGCAACCAATTTTGTTTTCTTCTTCGTTTGTTGTACACTTTCTATAGCATTGCTGGGCTAAACTTTTTATCACACTATTTTATCACCGCATTCCTATTTAATACAAAACCACATGACTTCTGAAAAGGTCTACAATAATTTAAGCATCTCTAAGCACACTATTTCTCTGACTACATGCATTTTTTATACCCTAACTCTTATTGTAATGCTTATGATCAATAAAGATGCTTGCTCAGAAGTAGAATAAATTTCTGAATTATTAATATTTAATGTCTCAGGCCTCAAATCATTGACCAATCTTACCTAAATAAAATTCTTTTGTGCTCTCAGTGTTAGCTTATGAAAACCAGGAGTAAAACATCAACAAAATCATTCCTATTTTTAGCACTTTTAGAAAAATCACTTCTACATATTTATGGATAAAACCAAGTTCTATCCAATTTATTCCTGCTGAAAGATGATGTGGAGAAAATGTATGTAAGGTTTATATAACGTTCAAGGAATTTGGATGAGAATTTTCTGCCTACAGAATGTATTTTCATGCTCAAATGTGCAAGGATTTAGCTAATTTAAGCAAAATAATAATAATAATATTTGATAAATGGATATAAGGAAGTAGAAATGCCAGAAAACAAAGCCCAGAAGTCAGAAGTGGCTTTAAAAAAAATGGCTAGGCGAGGTTGCTCATGCCGGTAATCCCAGCACTTTGGGAGGCCAAGTGGGTGGTGGATCACCTGAGGTCAGGAGTTCAAGACCAGCCTGACCAACATGGTGAAACCCTGTCACTACTAAAACTACAAAATTTAGCTGGACGTGGTGACACATGCTTGTAATTCTGGCTACTCAGGAGGCTGAGGCAGGAGAATTGTTTGAACCTGGGAGGTGGAGGTTGCAGTGAGAAGATATCGCACCACTGCACTCCAGCCTGGGTGATAAGAGCAAAACTCCATCTCGAAAGGAAAAGGAAAGGGAAAAGAGAAATACACCAAAAAGCAAAGAAAGAAAAAAAAAGGAAAAACAGTTAGGTGAGCTCAGCATCAGAACCACAATCAAGTAAAGCAAACAAATAGACCAGAGGCATGGTTATTGCTGGACATTGGTTGTTGCAAGCCACCACCAATGCTTACCCTTGACACTGCCTGTCACTCCACTTCCAGCACAGCTCCAGGATCCTGATGTCACTGCCAGCACCACTCAGTGCACCATGCAAACTGCAACTTTCCATAATGATGACACAAATACAAACCTAAACTGTAGTTTAGTCTTCAGATCACCCACTGAAGTGCAAAAAATATGTGCGAAACCTCTGATTGGCTGAATGTCAGACATCTCTTTACAACTTAACTTCCAAAGTTCTGCAAAAGCAAGTATCTCACCCATAGAACGCAGAATTTCAAACACATAAGGAAATTTCATTACCCAGGAAGTAAAAATAAAAAGAAATAACTTTCAATTACGATTAAATTGTCTGTGAGACCTGTACGACTGGGGAGACAGACGGGAAGGGAAAGTGACAGATAGATAATTACATAGCGGTTAAGTGTCTGAGTTTTCGGGCGATATTACTAGGTTTAAGTACGAGTTCCTCGTGCCAATAGCTTTGTAGCTTTAGCAAGTTTTACAATTTTAGTCAAGATTTGTAATGTTTCTGTGTTTCAATTTTCTCATCTTAAAAATGGGCTTCATAAAGATTTCTGCTTTCTTTGATTACTGTGGGGATTAAACGGCATCATCCATGTAAAGTATTTATTACACCGTAAGTCAGTCTTCAATGTTAGGTGTTATTTATATTGTAATTTCCTATTTTCATACTCAACAATTTTTTTCATCACTGACGTGTACATAATAGATATAACATTATGCTATATGTATAAAATAGAGTGTTTCACCTTGAGGAGTACGTCTTAAGCTCTTTCAAATATTTGCTGTTTTCTTCTTCTGTCTGGATTCACATCCACTCTTCTTGCTCTTTCAAACTTCTGTCTTTCCTTTAGGAGTCTATTCAATTCCAGGTCCCTACTTCATAAATGCCTGGGAAATTACCACAAAACATAGAAAATATTTTTGCTATTCTAGTATAATGAATGTAAATACTACAATATTTTAACGATTAATAACAATTATTGGTTTAGTTATGTCTTTCTTTCTATTTATAAACTCTTTGAGGCAGCATTATCTAATTAGAGAAGGTATTGGATTTAGACAAACGGTGGTTCAAATCTTCTTGTGATTACTTGTGAGAACTTCAAAAAGTTAATTAAGCTCTTGAGCCTCAATTCCTATTCTATATATTGAGAACAATAATACATATTTTACAGAGTTGCTGTAAAGATTAAATGAGATTGTGTGTGTGTGTGTGTGTGTGTGTGTGTATGTGTGTGTGTCTATGCATGTTTGTATGTATGTGTGGGTAATTATCAAAGTATGGTAGTTATTGCTCAATTGATGCCTATGGCTCTTTTTACTACACCATTATATTATTTATTTTGCAGAGTGCCTGAAATAAAATAGGCACCTAATAACTACTTATAAAAATAATTCCTATACTTGAAATAAAAATGAAAATGAAAATTAATTTTTTATTTTAAAAATTAAAATGAAAGAAAATGAGTGTATAATACTCAATGCATAGAATATGCCTATAAAGTAGTCCTTTCTTATAAATGTACATGCATATCTATCAGGTTTCAGTTCCAAATAATGGAAAATATTGAAGCTGATTTAAGAATAACATTTAAAATGGATGCCCCACAGTACATCTCTCATCTCGTTTTCTTCAGTTCTAAATTAAAGTCCTCCACAAGTGCATCTGACTGGTAGAACCTAATTTATTTAATCACTTCTTCATTAATTGATCTGTCAAATAACTTATTGTGTGCCAGTCATATGTTTGGTGTTGTGGATAAAGACTTCATGGAGTTTACATTCCTGGTCAAAGAAGACACACATTAAAAAGTGCATAAATAGGTTAGGTACCATATTAGAACTTTAATATGATAAATTCTTTGGGAAAAAAAAATAAGCAAGAAATGATGACAGTGAGTGCCAGATGATGGAGATTGTAATTTTAAAAGCATCGAGTAAAATTTATTGAGAGAGAGACATTTGAGCAAAGAATTAAAAAGGCGAGAAGCAAGCCATGAAAATATTTATATGAAAAGCATTTTAGGCCCAAAATATAGACAATGTAAAATCCTGGAAGTAAAGACTGTGTTTAGTATTGAAGGAAAAATGAGGAGCTTCACATGGTTGGAGTGAGTGGGTCAGGGGTTCTGGCTAGTAGGAGAGGAGAAGAGCA
Organism: Macaca fascicularis; assembly: GCF_037993035.2. Taxonomy (NCBI): domain Eukaryota; kingdom Metazoa; phylum Chordata; class Mammalia; order Primates; family Cercopithecidae; genus Macaca; species Macaca fascicularis. Next base: position 89,555,271 of record NC_088388.1, on the reverse strand, counting down.
AGATAGTGGAAGTCAGACCATACAGAGCCTATAGGCTTTAATGGGGACTTTAATTTTTACTCTGAACAAGATGAATATCCATGGCATAATTAGGCCCTCAGATTGATACAATGGAACCTGTGTTTGAACAGGATCCCTTTGTCTAATGCATTCAGAATGGACTGAAGGGGAGGAGCAAGAACAGATGAAGGAGGGCAGTTAGGAGGCTCTAGCAATAACCCTACTTGATGATGATGGTGCTGTGCTACCAAGGGAGGTGATGAGCAGTAAATGCAGTCCTCAATACACTTTGAACATAAAGCACAAAGGATTTTCTGATGAAAAACAAGTGAGGCATACAGGAAGATTCCAAACTTTTTGAATGATCAAGTAAAAGGATGGACTTGCTACTAATTGAGATGATAAAAAGCGAAGATAAATCTCAGGTTGTGAAGGGGAGCAAAGGTATTTGTTATTATTTGTTGTTTGGTGAGTCACACTAAATATGAGATGTCTACTAGAAATACAAGTGGAGATGTCAATTGGCAAGCTGATCAGTGTCTATGTGAGACTTGAGATTAGGGTGTTCCATGTGACAAATGCACATTTGGGAGTTTTTAGGGAACACATCTTTTTGGAAGTCATGGGACTGGTAAAGTCACAAAAGACATGAGTGTAGATTGCTAAAAATGGTCACGGAGCAGGCCTGGAGCACCATGTTAAGAGATCAGGGGTAAGAAGGAGGACCAACCAAAGAAACTTAGGAAAGGCCAATGGGCTATGAACAAACACCAGAGGCTATGAGGTCCTAGATGCAAGCATGTTGGTTTCCTAGGGCTTCCCTAAGAAAGCACCACAAACTTGGTGGCCTGAAAAAAATCCCAAAAGTTTATTTTCTCACAGTTCTGGAGGCAAGAAGTCTAAAACCAAGTTGTCAGCAGAGGTATGTTTGCTCTAAAGGCTCTGAGAGAGGATTCCTTCATGTCTTTTCCTAGTTCTGGTGATTGCCAGAAATTCGTGAGTTTCTTAGTCTCTATCACTCCTATTTCTGCCTATGTATTTACATGGCCATCTTGTCTCTGAGTGTGACCCTGTATATGTTTTCTCTTCTTATGAGGACACCAGTTATTGGTTAGAGACCATACTAATCCAGGATGATCTAATTTTAGATAATGACACCTAAAAATATCCTATTTGCAGATAAGGTCACATGCTGAAATTCCAGGTGGACCTAAGTTTTCGGAGGGCACTATTCAATCCAATACCTCAAGTAAAAATTATGTAAGGAGGTTGCAGATAATGTTGGTAATACAAAATTGATAAATGGTGATATCTGATCACTATTAATAGCCACATGGAGGCCACTGAACCCTGGACAGTTTCATGTGGTGGTGGGCAGCAGCATGTAAGCCTGAATAGGTGCACTTAAATGAGAATAGAGATAACTAGAGACTCAGTAAACGCAACTCTATTGAGCATTAAAATGAGAAAAAAATGACAGTAGAAAAATGAAGTGGAGGCAGAGTAGGATAAAGATATGAGAAAAATAACTACTCGCTTGCATGCTAAAGGGAAAAATACAGGAGAAAGAACAATATTGACACAATAGAATGTTTCCACTTAATATAATTAAGACATATTCACATAAATACAAAGCATGCTCACTCTATTTTGACTTTTTAATCTGCCTCTGCTTGAGTCTGACAGAATCTACTCCATTTATGGATCTGGAGGCATGCATGGATATCTCCTTTCAAGCCAGCCTTTTGAAGTCATCTTTATCTTCTTCAATGTAGGCAAACCAGATCCGAATGCTATAGTGACCCAGGAGTCTACCCCAGGAAATAGTCAGTTTTTATCAATGATAGGGTAAATCTCTCATCTCTTGTATCTGTAGACTAACAGAGTCAACAACCAGATTAAGAGTTTGATTCTGAAGGAGTCCTTGAATTACTAGTTTAAATTTCTCCACTCTCCCAGTTCTTAAAGATAATGTATTAAGAAAGAGTAAAACTCCCAAATTCCTGGGGCTGAAATCATGAGTATGTCCTCTGATAATAATATAATTATGCTGCAAATCAACAACAAAAATACAAGTAGGAAATCCTCAGGTATTCAGGCACTAATAAGTACATTTCTAAATAATCACTCGACCAAAAAAGGAAGTATAATAAAATTGAGATAATATTTTGAGTAAATAATAATGGAAATGTATATGAAAACTTGTGGGATGCAACTATATCAGTACTTAAAGGAAAACTTAATAATGTAAAGTCTGTGTTATAAAAGAAGAAGAGAAATTAATTTTTTAAAATCACACAAATAATAGATTAACAAAGAAAGTACCAACAAAGCTTGAATTTCTGAAAGGTAAATCTCTACAATTGAGCTGACTTTTCTGTATACAGGATAGGGATTGCAGGCCAGAAGATTTTTTTATTAAAGAGAAATAGTATGTCTGTGTTTGCCTGTGTGTGTGTGTGTGTGTGTGTGTGTGTGTAATCTATGAGATTCTGAAAATGTTTAATGGAGAATAGTCTGGTCAATCCTGATTAATCCAGGGAACTGGAAAAAAGAATACCTACCAACATTTTTATTTTTAAGAAATAGGGTCGCATTCTGTCACCCAGGCTAATGTGCAATGCCACAATTATAGATCATTCCAGTCTCTAATTTCTGGGCTCAAGCAATCCTCCTAACTCAGCCTCCCAAGTAGCTGGGACTACGGATGTGTACCACTATGCCCAGCTAATTTTTATTTTATTTTTAAAAATAAGAACAGGGTTTTATTATGTTGTCAAGGCTGGTCTTGAACTCCTGGCCTCAAGAAATCCTCCCATCTTGTCCTCCCACAGTGCCAGGATTATATGCATGAGCCACCATACCTGGCCATCAACTATTTTTGATGACTAGCATAGCTTTGGTCTTAAAATTCTACAAAGACACTGCAAGAAGACACAGAAACAGAAGACACAGCATTATCCCTCCTGAAAATTAGCAGGAGGGAATGTATATAACCTGAACTCAGCACTCCCATGATATAAATAGGATATATTATAGCTACCATTGAAGTAATAGATAATAGCACTGCAACTCAGGCTTAAATGAAGCCTATGCAAGTATTTTCTTTTACTGTAAGCCATATTACAGTCTTCCTGTGTTTAGTAACACTAGATAGCATTTCACTATACTTGGTGGCCACACTAAATGTGATCTCACCCAACAAAAAAACATAAAAATTTGGAAAACATGGCACTAAACAGACTGCAAAAAAGGGTACTCTTTACAGTATGAGAGCTGAAAACAAGTCAGAGAATCACCTTGTTCAATCTTAGCTGGGAAGATGGGTATTGGATGACTTAAGTTTCTCATAACACTGAGTATGTCTCTGAATGACCACAAAAGTGCACAGAGTATTGATTTGGGGGTTACAAATACATTTTTTGCTAGTAGGATAATTTGCAAAAAAATCAAAATCCACAAATAATACATATCTACTATATATGTAAGCATATATCTGCAGAAATTATACTTAATGAGGAAATGTTGAAAGATTTCCTCTGAGATGAGGAATAAGACAAGGTTTCCAGCTATCACCAAAAATCTTCAACATTGTCAAATCTTAATTAGTACATTAAGTAAGAAATACTCAAAGAAAAATTGAAAAGGAATAAAACAGTGGTAGTTATTTTATTAGCCTTTGTCTCTCTAAAGTACTTGGATAACATATACTTCCTCTAAAGATAAATGGGATACTGAGAATTAAACTAACATGTGTGTAAACTCTATTCACATTTAAGGAGAATAAAAGGATCATCCACTTTATAGATTGGCTTGCAATAACCATTTTTGAATTAAAATAATACTTTATTAAAGCAAATATGAACTTTGCATTACATTTCCTTAGTCACAGCCATGAATAAATGGGAAATTTCAGCACTATTCATAATAGCAAAGACATGCAATCAACCTAGGAGCCCATAAACAGGGGACTGCATAAAGAAATTGTGGTACATACACACTATAGAAGACTACACAGTCATAAAATTGAATGTAATAACGTCCTTTGCAGCAACATGGATGCAGCTTCAGGTCATTATACTAAGCAAACTAACACAGAAACAGAAAACAAAATGTCACTTGTTGTTACTTGTAAATGGTAGTTAAATGTTGGGTAAACATGGAAACAAAAGTGGGAACAACAGACACAAGCTCCCAAAGAGGCAAAGGAGAGAGGATGACAGGGGCTGGAAAACTACCTATTGAGTACAGCATCTGAGTGACAGGATCAATCATACCCCAAACCTTAGCATCATACAATATAGCAATGTAACAAACCTGTACATATACTCCTTGGATCTAAAATGAAAGTTGAAATTAAAAAAAAAAAAAGAATTACCAAAAGTGAGTATAGAAAAAGAGACAAACATGTATGGTAGTGTGGTTTGCTACACATAAAGAGCAAGAACACACAGGGCAGTAGAAAGCGCTACAGCAGATAAGAAGGTACTAATCATAAAACTAGAATACCAATAAATATTAAAACATGGGCTCTGCTTTTACCATCATACACAGAGAGGGATCTGTCAGAGAGAGATTTATGGGAAGTTAAAGAACAGCAGTCAGTATAGCTCTGATCCTCCTGTCCATGGCTTCTCTGGCTTCCATTATAGTAAACTTAGGTGTACTTAAAAAAAAAAAAAAAAAAAAAAAAAAAAAAAAAAGTCCATGATTTAGTTCATAATTCTGCTACTTTTTTGAAATAGCTTTCCTTTCTATCAAGAAACTGTTTCCAAAACCTTCTTTAAATATGTTTACAAAAAAGATAGTTAATTGACAAAAGATTGATATACCTTAGGTTTGTGCCAAGCACAATGTCATTCTGGATTTTATCAACTGCAGAAAGCAAAATCAAGAAAATATCTCTTTTTGTAGTTATGGGTTTTATTCTAAAAATTATCTGTGAGATAGAATGCTGTGAGACAATTGTATCAATAGCCCTTTTATTAACTCAAATATTTCATCTTGTTCCTAATGCAATCCAGTAGTTATTCAATTATTTAAATGAGATTCCTGTATTCAATAATTGAAACTGCTCTGAAACAACATCAAAGCCAGAGTCAATAGCATAAAAAGCAATAGTGATGTGGATCCTTACTCTAAACACCACTAAAGTATGGGAAGATATTGATCACCAACACTATGGGAAGGTAGAGTGGAATAAGCAGCACATACGGAGTAACGAAGAGAATCATAATGAGGCGTGTGATGGGGAGGATACAGCACAGCAGGAGAAGGTGCTCCTGGACCCCAGGCACCTGGGCTGTACTCTGAATGGCACTGCTATCCAGTTTTCTAAACTTGAACAATTCATTTGATCTCTCTTGGATTCAGATGCTTATTTCTAAAATACAAAGGCTAGATTCGATAGTCATTACTAAATTTTTAGTATCTGTCAGAATTTTCCAGTATTCATAATGAGATATAAATACTTACAACAGAGAGAATATGTACTATATATGATCATTAGAAACAATGTATGGGCATTATGACCCTGTGGTTCTGGAGTACACAATATTATTATCCCTTCTGTACAGAAAATTTAGCTGAAACCATACAACTGTCAAAGGGTAGGTCTGGAATTTACCTGTAAGTCTGTTAGACTCCAAAATTCCTATTATTTTACCAAGTAAAATGAAAACAGGAAGTCTGAAAAGACTACATAGGTAATCCAGACCTCTATTATTGTTATCTTTATTATTATTCTCAACAATGTAGAATAATTTATTTCCTCAATCTCTGATCCAGATATTTTCTAAAATTATAAATTGAATTTTTTTCCACACTAGCTTTCTCAGACATGAAAACAAATGGGCAGATTATGGCAAGTGAAGGCAAAAGGAATGACATTTGCTAATATGTCAATACCATTTGTAAGTTAAATGCTTTTTAATTAGGAATTATCTATGTTGAGTGTTCATCATGCTCTTAACCCGTCGTAAGGCAACATAAAGATCAAGAATTAGAAGGCATGGGACTGGGAACAAATTTACAATGACTGGGAGGAGAATATTGGTGTATATAGAATAACAGTTAACACTACATGACAGAATGTATATGGAAACTATATAAACATACAAACTAACCAAATATGTATGTATATGAATGAAAGAGAAATCAGTGGGGCTAAACCAGTAAGGAAAGTCTTTAAGGAGAAAGAGAACTTATGCTATCCTTTGAAGGGGTAACATTTAGGTAAGCAGAAAAAAGAGATGAAATAATCCTAGGTGAAGCTAACAGCATGATTAAAAGCATAGGAAGTTTGAGGACAGTGAGGAGACCATTTAACAACTTCAAAAATTCACATACTAAGTTATAGAGTGGAGAACAAAAATCCTACTCTGAATTGAAGTGATATTAAGATTTTGGAAATGAAAATTCATAGGGCTTTTCAATAAAGGAGTATAGCATGATGAAAGCCATGTTTTAGGGAAACTAAGTTGATATGAAGACATGTAAGGTAGTGAGATGAGAAACCAAGAGACCAACAAAGAGATTGTTGGAATAAACTGGCTATGGGAATATGAGAACAAGCCAGGATTGGGAGGATGATTACACTTGGGCATGCCCACAGACTAACTGAAAATAGAATAATTATTGTTTAATGGAACATTTTTTCATCTCCAGGTATCATTAAGTCAGAGTTGATGTTTAAATTCATAGACTGTTCTTGATAAATTTTAAGACAGGGAATTTACTGCCACCTAAAAATATTCTACTAGAACATATTTTTTTTCTGAATATTAACCCAGAGTTTAAAGTGATTTCCAAAGGTTTGTTTCCCTACCTCTTGCTAGAATTTATTTCAAGCCATGCCAGACAGATCGCTGTATATATAACAATTTAAAGATGATCTGAAAATTTATATAAAGATGTCACTAGAATGAGGATACTGAAATCACAGGAAAACTTATTTCTACCTAGAAACAAAGAGCTTTGACAATCTTCTAGAAAAAAAAAAGAAACTAAAATATCCGTTCATCATACAGATAGAAAGGTGTAAATAGCATATGTCAGCCTTTAAAAAACACATGGTGTATAAAAATTCTCAGTGCATAAAAATTAAGAAAGGGTACGATCTCATTCATGTTATTACTAATTGGCAACTAAAAGAGAAAAAAAAAATGCTAACAAGGTAGCATTCTTTTCCAGCTAGCTCAAAATGCTGAACAGAAAGTAGCATAATAAAATCTATACTAAATCCATCCTGTTCTGTTTGCTTTTTGACACATGTCACCTTAGAGCATGTTGTAGAACTGAGCATGAGGGCATGGCTTTTTGTGTGTGTGTTTTGTTTAAATTCATCCAAAGTGTCTGGAAGTGGTAATGGTGCAGTTCTCAATGTGTATTTCTGATATAGTGGAGTACCCCCAATACATAAATGTCACGGTCTTTTACATATCTCTTAAAAGATTAAAGATTTTTTCACTTCAAATATTCGACAGTGATATCAAAGGCATGCCCCAACTCACCCATAGAATATTGACAAATCCTGTAGAGCATGCCATAGGATAACAAGGTTCAGAGCACTGAATTGAACTCAAAAGTTTAGCTGTGGTCTGGGTTGGGTGCTGATTTCTAGTTATAGACCTTAGGTAGACCATAATGCTTGTCTGAATTTCAAAGTTCATACCTATAATATGAAACTAAAAATATGCATCAGGTTGTGAACCAGGTTTCTCACTGTTGGAGTTTACAGATAACAAAGTGGAAATGTGTACAATGGTCCATGTGATAATGAATTAGAGTTGGCGACATTAGTATAAACTCATGTTTACCTTAATGTAGATCAAGGTGCTTATAGAAGTTTTTATAGTTATGTGTATACATGTGAATTGGTATACAAGCATATTTTCTTGCTCTGTCCATTGCGATGACTAGAATCAATGACACTGCAGTAGCTATAAGCCCACCTAGGACTCAGATCTTGATTTCTAATATTTATTCCCCATAAAAACAACCAGATATCCAGGGATCCTTGGAGAAATAACTGATTCTGGGACTGAGATAAGAAATGTCTAAGCTGAATCTAGAATCTAGATCATCTTGCAGATGCTAGAAAGTGGCCCCGCCCCCCGCCACACACACACACACACACACACACACACACACACACTATATGTAAATAGGCATGGGAGCCAACTGAAGGACCTCCCAGTGACAAAAGCTGGAATAGTTTCACCAAAACAAACAGGTAAAATGTAATGTTACTCTGGTATTACCCTTTTATTATACTGGTAAAAATGATTAACTAAATAATTTGGGGAAAATAAGCATGGAAGATGAAAAATTCCAAATAAAGTATGTAGATATCCACTAGGAGATAAAGTATATCCTCTTAATCATGAGCAGTGACTGGGACTAGTTCCCAAGTGAAGAATACAGACAGGGGAGAGAAAAAAAGTAATTATAATGGAGAAATCTGACAAACATTACCTCAGCTGAGTGGTGAAGGTCAACATAAGTGATGCTAAGGCATGTTACAGTAGGGAACCTTAATATGATGTATTTAAAAATGTCACGTTACTTCTATGATCGTCTTTCAGAAACATGTAACTCCAGTCAAATCATGAGTAAGTCTAATTGAGGGACATTCTACAAAATATGTAAACAGTACTCCCCAAAACTGTCAAGATCATTAAAAACAGAGAAAGTATGAGAAAACATGACATCCAAGAGGACTGAAAGGAGACACTACAACTAAATGTAAGGGAATACCCCCGATGGGATTCTAGTAAGGGAAAATAAATAAAAATGAAGGAAGTCTGAAAAAATATAAATCTTATTTAATAATTTATCAGTATTCGTTCATTAATCACAGTAAATGTACCATACTAATGTAAGAGAGCAATCATAGGGGAAACTGGGTGAGGGGGAATTCTTTTTACTATCTTTGTAAGTTTTCTGTAAATCTAAACTTTTCTAAAATGAAATATTTATTAATATATTATTACGGATGAGGTATTGCTCTGTTGCCCAGGCTGGAATCAAATTCCTAGACTCAAGTCATCCTTCCGCCTCTGCCTCCCAATTAGCTGGGATTATAAGTTTATGCCATTATGTCCAGCTTTAAAATATACGATTTATTTTAAAAAGTTATGCAAGTTATAGTCTAGAGTTGCTACATAAATCAAATAAGGTAAATGTGGTAAATATGTAAGATACAATTCAAATTGAAATTTCCTTTCTTTTTTCTATGTTTCTCCCCTCCACCCTCCCTCCCTCCCTCCCTCCCTCCCTTCCTTCCTTCCTTGTCATATAGGTATATGGTATAGATGGCACTTGAAGAAAATTGGATTTAAATTTCTAGGGCATTTCATCATGTCAAGAATGCTTCTTCCTCTTAGGCTGAGCTAGAAATGGGTTGGTGGTCCTATGAAGTGCAGCATCAACCCTGGCTTCTGTTGAATTTATATGTGACTATTGAAATAGATTAGGTCATGTAATAGTAACAAATATCTTCCAGATCCCTATAGTTTAAACCAGAAAAACCTTTCTTGTTCACAATACATTTTAATTACAGTTTGATAGTTTCACAAAATCTTCACTCAGGGACACAAACTCAACTCCACCAACCAGAAACTCATCATTTTCTGTTACACTGTGGTAATGGGGAAAGACATGGTATATCTTAAAGACGCCTATGTCACAATGAGACATATCACCTCAGCACACATTTCATTAACCAAAATAAGCCACCTGGCTGCATTTTACTTTAAGGAGGTGGAGAAAGACAATCCTACCATATGTCTTCATGTAGCAGAAGCACAAATACCAGTGAACAGAACAAGTGACTACAACACTTTTTGATAACTCTCTCTGTTATACATTATTCATTCATTCAACCCATATTTAAGAACCAATTACATTTGTTCTGAATGAAATTGGAACATTTGTGTATCAGAAATTCATTCTTTCTAAGTCTTAGTCTTCACTCACCAGATATGAGATTCAAAAATTCAGGATCTCAAAAACTTAAGCTAATATTCAAAATAGAACCTCCTTAGGTTATCTATCTGAAAAGCTCTGGATGAAAAGAACATGTTACTTTTTAGTAGATAGCCTCCTTTCAGGGACCAGGCATGATCCTGGCACCTTTCATAAATACATAATGACATGGCAAAGAAGAGAGACACAGCGGAAGCAATCAATACACTATAGTCAAGATATAGGGAGATTTTATGATGAAAAACACAGGCTTTGGTTCAAATTTCAGTTTTTCCATCTGCCTCCATTGTTCCTTCTCCCCCTTCCTTCTTTTTACTTTCCTTCCACCAAAATAATAAAATAAAAAACCTGAGTCAGATGTACCATGGGCCAGATGCAAAGACAGATAGAAAGCAAGTAAGAAATATAGCCCCTACTCCAGTGGCTCACAGTTTAGTGGTTTATCTCTGGTTTATGTCTCTCATGTTTGCTTTTGAAGGATACTGGGGTGATGGTGGGGTACATATTAGTACCTCAGTTGAAAACCAGCTCAGTCTCCCCTACAATTTCTCCTCTGTTCTGCAAATAATCAGTGCTCACAAGTTACACAAACCTGTTTAATGAGCAAGTATCATTTTCATGCTGTACAATTATATCTTCTAGCAGAGTTTTCCAGAGACTATCAGTGTTGCATGTTGATAGTGTCTGAAATTTCACTATTACAGATTCGTTTCACTGGTGCTTGGAAACGTTATATAGGAGAGGAATTTTTAAAAGTCTGCAATGATAAAGTGAAGACCTTAGAAAGAGGAGTACATTAGGCCCCTATTAGCTAGATCTAACAAAATTATGACTTGACAGTGCAGACAGACCAAGGCCTTGGAGTACTAAATAATAGTAAGAATCCTAGAAGACACAAAATGGAAGAGACAGGCACTAAAAAAGGTTAGATGGGTATAAAAGGGAAGTCTTACGGACTCTACTACTTTGCCTAGGGCTAAACTTGCACAAAAGAAAGAGTGGTATAAACAAGAGAATAAAAGTTGCCTGCTGTTCAAGTTTTCAGTTAATTGACAGACCAATCTTTTCAGCTTAATATTTTAAAACTGTTTAATAAATCCTAAACATGTAGTATTAATAAATACATTAAGGAGGAAGAGAAGGTCCTAGGGAGAGCAAAATTCCTTTAGGTCATTTCCGTGCCATTATTTTCAAGAAACACTACAGGATTTAATATGAGATTAGCATCAAAATCAAGAGAGGCCATTATAACTTTGTAAACGTTCTTCAATTATGCTTTTCTTGGTAGATTCCTTTGGCCTCCCACTGCCATTCTGTTTGGAGATAGCATTTGAAATCAAGGCGCTGCTCTGCAGGCCACCTGGCAAGGAGAAATTAGCAAGAACATAGCTAGACACAGGATAGAAGAATCTATTCATAGCTCAACAAGGCAAGCATTATGATTCCACAAACCAGATAAATGGGGCAGTGAGGAGATTGAATCTACATGAAAATATTTATTATTAAAATACATTTTAAGAGTTTCCAGTCCTTCAGGGGATTCCTGATGAGAAGTATTTATGATTAAAATATGAACCCTACTCTTTTGCAAACAAAGCTCATTTGATGAAACTTGCAAGGATGTGTCTGCCTCCAAAATGTGAAAACGCTTTCATTTTTTTTTCGTTTTGTCCCTGAATGACCATATATTTTCATTACTGGAAGCAACACTGGTCATGTAAGTCAGTGGTCATATTCATAGACTATTTGAAGGCTAGGCATGCATGTGTGTCTGCTTAGGACAATCCCAGATAATACTGCTGTCCTAGCATGGCTATTAATAGCACCACTTTTACTTTCAAAAGCATCCTGATTTATATAATAAATCACATGGTCACCCTACTAATAAGCAGCCTCTGTGACTGATTTTGGCTCAATATAAACTGATATCAGCTTCACACCAGTCATGATCAACACAGTTGTGTATTGATCATGTCATTTGATTTGAGCGCTGCATTCATGAGGTCAAAACCCTGAGTCATACCTATATTACTGGCAGAGGGGAGTGAATCTATTCCAAAATCAAATAATTTTTTAATTAGTCTAACTTATAAATATATTCAGGGATATTTAAAGAGAATATATGTTTGTGAATATACACGTTGCATTTGAAGGACTGCCAGTCCTATACATTTCACTTGCAGTACTATACCTTTAAAAGGTATAGAGGTACACAGTACTATACCTCTAAAAGCCTGTTTTTTTCATCTATAGAACTGAGATAATAAAGAATTTTATTATAATTTAAATAAGAATTGAAAGAGTCAGGTAGACAAAGATCACTGAATTTGGAATCAGAAGACATCAGAGCATGATGCTATCACTTACTTGTTGTAAAACCTTGAACAACTCATTTTAAACACCCCATGCCTTATTTCCCTTTTGTGTAGATAGAGGAGTTGAAGGCCTTTCCTGTTTCAAGGTAGGAGTATGCATAGATGGTAATGGGGAGTGAAAACTGTGAAGTGTTTTGGCTACCTAGAGGGGACCACATGCTTAGGTTATCTCAAAGCTGGACATACTAATTATTAGTAAATGGAAGAGAATGCTTCTCGCTCCACCCCCTATTTGCCAATTTAGTCATATTTACTAAATGAATGTATGAATCAGTGGTCACCACTTTGGCTTCATCCTGCCATGCAGCTAGATTGGAGATCCAGTCCTGGGTCTCTACTCTGAGCAGGTCCTTTCATTTTAGTATCTTCCAACCCTCTTAGTTATATACTAGGCTCCACCAGACATTTGTATTTTGGCAGCAAAAGTAAATAGAGATGGAAAACTGCACTCTGTTGCCCTCTAAGCTAAGCTATTTTGCAGTGAACATCAGTTGTTTCTTCTCAGCTTTCCTTTCTCTTTCCCTTACTTCTGCAAACCCCTTTTTCTATGCAAATGCTCTCCAGCAACTTTGTGTGGTTCTGATGCAATTGCCAATCTCTGGAATCTGTCTTTCTGAACACAGGGTTAGGTGCATTGTATGTACAGCCCCCAAGAGGTACAATAATTCTAACTATAGACTGGTCATTTTGCTTTTCAAAATTTCCTACTCTGTTGCGCACACTACCCACTCTCAGTGTGATCACTGCAACAAAGAAGAGAGCTATTTATAAGGGAAAATGGCATAGATAGCCATTTTGGAAGGGTTAGATTTCAAGGATAGGTGAGAATGTTGAACTAGAGATACTCTACATTTTTCTGAGGACAACCTAAACGGTTAGGCAATAACATACCCTATCTTTTTAAAAACAAAGCAACGTAGCTTTTTCTGAGCGAAGACATCAACAGATCTCAAATGCACTGAACACGCAGTGTGGTATTGCAATTGTCTATGACTCTTCTCTGTTTGGCTCTTCTGTCTACCAACACTGTCCATAACGTTAATATTCTGATCAGTATTTTCTTTGATATTTTTATCATAACCAAACTTTTCTCTGTAATTATGTAAAGTAATTGGTGCAGAGCCCCCAAACAATGAGATTTGTCCCCTATTCAGCTTCCCACCAAAGTTGATTTAGGCAGTTCCCGGCTACCAGGTAGTTACAGAACGATAATATGGGAGTGTCGAGGATTTTCATGTTGGTACTAATTTTTGTATCCTATCTGGGATTTATATGAGTTTATTTTTCTTTTGTTTATTACCTTTTAAATTTGATTTTTAATACTAATAGCAATATTTTTAAACAATTACTTGTATCTATGTATAACTACATTTTTTTTTATCCCACAAACATGCATTCATCTATAACATAGGTATATTCTTCAATAAATAAAATCATGGCATAATGTTGTCCCACAACTTAAAATATAAAAATATATGGTGTAAAACCTCATGTTCATAAACTTAGATATACATACTCTTTTTGTTTTGATTTTGGTGGGGTTTTTTGATGTGTAGGCAGGAAGTGATGCTGGTAATGTTTTATTTTTTCTAATTGTGGTAAAACATAACATAAAATTTGGCTACTTTAATCATTTTTAAATGTTGAGTTCTATGACTTTAAGAACATTTATAGTGTTGTGCCATCATCATCACCATCTATCTCCAAAACTTTTTCATCTTCTCAACCTGAAACTATATACCCATTAAACATAAAGTCTCCATTCCATCCCCATTCCCTGACAATCATCATTTTATGTCTTTATAAAATTGACCACTGTAGGTACCTCATATATGTACATTAATACCTTTTTTTTTCCAGACGAGGTTTCACTCTTGTTGCCCAGGTTGGAGGGCTATGGCACAATCTCGGCTCACTGCAATCTCTGCTTCCCAGGTTCAAGTGATCCTCCTGCCTCAGCCTCCCAGGTAGCTGGTATTACAGGTGCCTATCACCATGCTTGGCTAACTTTTGTATTTTTAATAGAGATGGGGTTTCACCATGTTGGCCAGGTTGGTCTCAAATTCCTGACTCCAGGTGATCCGCCTGCCTCAGCCTCCCAAAGTGCTGGGATTACAGGTGTGAGTCACTGTGCCCAGCCTAGAATTTTTATCCTTCTATAAGTTATGATATTTATCCTGTTATATCCTATTATGACTGGCTAATTTTGCTTAGCATAGTGCCTTCAAGGCTCATTCATAATATATCATTTGTCTGGATTTCCTTCCTTTTTAAGGCTGAATGATACTCCACTGTATGTATATAACATGTTTTGTTTATCCATTTATCCATTGATGAACATTTGGGTTGCTTACATGTTTTGACTATTGTGAAAAATGCTGCTGTGAACGTGGTTATAAAATACATTTTAAAGCCCCTGCTTGCTTTCTTTTGAGTGTATACACTGAAATGGAATTGCTGGATAATATGGTAATTTTGTTTATTTTTTGAGAAAATACTCTACCATTTTCTACACAACTCTATTATTTCACATTCCCACAAGCAATGCACAAAGATTCAAATTCCTCTGCATTCTTGCCAACAGTTACTTTCCTTCTTAAAAAAATAATAGCTATCCTAATGGGTGTTACCTGGTATCTCTTATAGCCAGTTTGAAACATCCTGTAAACCATATTTGTCAGTCCATTTAAGAAAAATTGGATGCCTGCTAAGTTGGGACATTTCTCAGACAGATATCTCTAATCTCTTGACTATGTGACCTTCACAAAGTCACATCTAGCTCCTCCAGATAAAATTTTTATTCAGTTTTCTTAGGACCTGGCTATAGTACTTGCCCTTATATTCTGGCTTTGTCATTGTCTCTGACTTTAGCAACTTCTACTGCCTCCACTGTGAATTCAATACTTATTTCTGGTTATCTCTAGCTTTCCCTTAAAA
This sequence comes from Macaca fascicularis, assembly GCF_037993035.2. Lineage (NCBI taxonomy): Eukaryota > Metazoa > Chordata > Mammalia > Primates > Cercopithecidae > Macaca > Macaca fascicularis. Next base: position 89,539,972 of record NC_088388.1, on the reverse strand, counting down.
TAATATTTAGGCTATAATACCACCGGTGGAAGATCCCCAAAAAGATTTTAGCCATCACCCTAGCCTTCTGTCTTCTAGGTTAACTCTGGCTCTAAAAACAAATACAAATTATGTAAGTACAATATAAAATATGACCAGTCAAAAGTAAGTTTTATCACAACAGGGTCCTATATAGGAGACTAATCTAGTTTTATCCACTTATGGTACCAGAATCTATATATGCAAATAGTCATGTCGTCAATCTAGAATGGATATTTAACTCTAATAGTATCTCAGAAACATATGAAAATGAGCATAAAGACTAGTTGAGAATATCTGATCTCCAGGCAGAAGACCAGATAATTATATCTAGTTTTCTACATAATCTACTTATACTAAATTATCCAGATCAGTTATAAATATTACATCAGGAAATTTTATATACCAGTTTCTAATTCTTTTTCCCAGGAACACACGAGACTCAGAATAAGAGAATTTTTGCAGTTTTTATTTGGTTCAGTTTTACCTTCTCTTTAAATTGTTTACATTGTGTTTACCTATTTCCTGTGCTTCATGTGCCTTGTTTGCTATGTTTGTCATAAAATTCGATGCTTCTGTACATTTCTGCATCATGGTACTTATGACTATTTGTTTAAAATGCACTAACCCTTGGCAATTGCTTATGTTTTACTTTTAATTTAGAGTCATTTTCAGATATAATTTATCTTTTCATTCTGCTCCACAGAATGTCATTATTTACTTGCTGTGTGTTCCTGAAAGTAGCCTTTCTTCCCGTTGAGCTTTGACCCACTACTTGTCTTTCCATGAGTACACTGGCCAACTGCTTCTCTCTTCTGCATATCTACTTTAAATAGCACAGAATGACATTATATCTGCTGCCTCTTTTTCAACTGTCTGAGCTGGAAATTAATTCCAATCCTAATATGTAAAAAAAAAAAAAAAAAAAAAAAAAAAAGACATGATACTTCCTTTGTAACAATTATTAAATATTCTATGAGAAAGCATCAACTCATAGATTTTATTATTTAACAATTAAATCACTAAGCAGCATCTGGCTCCATACACATTTATGAGAAGGACTGCTGACCAAACATCCATACATTATCAGACAATATCGCATATCTCAAAACTACGTTTGTTCAGCAAATCAATCGATTGTATTTACAAATAGAATGAGAATGCATTTGAAACTCCCTTCAATTATAGTAGTTATAATTAGCCTAATTACTGTCATCATGCAGAAAAGTAGGCACTGGTCTCTTCAGAACTTCCTTAAGTCAGGGAACTGCCGCTTTAATTTCTTTTAGATTATCAAGCACTTACCAACACCACTTCCTCCTTCCCTGTGCAGCAGTGCAAATGTATCTGCCTTCCAAACCTTGCCCCTTATGCTTTTCCTTTTGCCAAAAAGGAAATAGTTTTTCCATGTTGCTTTCCATTTTCTATAGACAACCCATTCCAGTTAATGATATAACTTTTTATGCAGATATTAAGCATCAATTAACCTCTATTTTTAATAATACTTTAGAATTCAAAATCATATGCTACCAAAATTTTATTGTTCTTCAAAATAACATAAAATAGGAAATTTAAATTCCATTTTATATATAACAAATTGAGACTATGCCTATTTTCTTGTAGCTGGCAAATGTCTACTTACTTTTAATTATAGATGTTTCTTTGTAATAATAATGACAGGTCCTTTCTTGTATGATTTACGTAAAAGTAATTGCTATTAACCTTAACATAAGGCGCTAACTATAATATTGAGCACAAGGAAAAGTGGATTTAGGACAGCATTCAGGTTGGATTGGGAAATAGATGGACATTCTGTTTCCTTTGAATCAATAACTTAATTGATTGACATTTTTCACATATCAGCAAAATCTTTCATCTACTTGTTCTCGGGTGTGGCATTTGAATTTTTAAAAGAACAATGACAGAAAATAACACAAAGTACATGCTCAGAAAGTTGGCATAAACATGGCATCATGATCACATGTATTTATCTTTTTTCCCATATCTAATCAAAATCGCAAGAGAAAAAAAGATATTGTGAACTTTTAAGGACAAACAGAATAGAAGGATGATGGCAGAGGATGAAAGAGAAAGACATGGTGTCACGATGTGAGACCCAGCAAAGGAGAATAAAAGGGACTTCCCAGGATAGCAACTGTACTCTAGACAGCAAAAGTAATCTTTCCAGACTTGCTGCTGTAAGATGGAAGCTACTGGAGGAAGAGAGAGGGTGAAATGTGATGGAAGGGTAGAATGTAAGATATTGACTGTGTCTGGGCATTGGAAATCATGAACTAGTAGCTGTTGAAAGATATTTTGAAGTATATCAGGTGGAATACCAGCTCCAGTGTCAAAACTAAGCAAATAAAAATAATGCCAACTGTAGAATAAACTAACATAATTTTAAAAGAAGTTATTTAGTAGTTATAAAATACAAGGATAATTATAATATCTTAAGTCCTCATTATTGTTTCATTACATACAATTTATAAAGAAGAATAATTAGGATTACTGGAACTGTGTAAGTGGGGATAGTGTATATATCCAAGAAAGAAAACCTCTCAACTACCAAAAAGATCATGATAGACAATAGAGTTTATCCAGAGTGAAAAGTTCAAGAAGTAGCAGTGAACATTTATTTTTCAGAGCAAAAACAATGAGCTGTTTTTCATAGAAACATTTCAGAATTATTTGACTTCTTATATGTGTATGTTGCTTATTACGTCAATAAAAAATAAATTGAGGAACAACAGCAACAAAACAGATATTCAAGATCTTTAGTCAAATGCTTTTCAAATTGATTTGAAGAAAAAGATGTTTCTTGTGTTGACACATGCCAGTACTATGGACTTTTTAATCAATTTTCTAATGGTTTTTTACACTTCCAATAACTGAGGGTCTCTAATCAGGAATCACAAGATTACACGCAAATCAGACTTATTGATGAGGCTAAATTGGAACTAAGGAATATGCATATGATATCTGGGTTCCTCACTCATCATTAAGGTTTTTTAAAGCTCAATTTACATTTTTAATATAGAAAAATATGTAACAGTTACAAAATGTCTTTTGTTTCCTTCAGTATAATTTATACTTAGTTAAATATAGATTATAATTGATGAGTTTAATAAATTTGAAAATGCATACAATCATGTCAAGTTATAGAACATTTATGTCACAAGATAAACTTTCCTCATGCCTCCACCCAGTCAATCATGACCCTTCTAGAGACAAACCCTCTGAATGTATCTGTCACCATAGATTAATTTTACCTGTTCTAAAACTTTAGAAGGGTAAAATCACAATATATGTACTCTTCTGTGTATGAATTATTTTGCTTATTGCTGTTTGAGATATTAATCTATGTTGTGCATATCAGTTCATCCTTTTTGTTACTGAATTCTATTCTTTTGTATGTATACACATCTAAGAGTTCTTGATTCCTTTGTGGATTGCCATTTGGGCTATTTTCAATTTCTTACTATTTAGAATAAGTTGGTATGAACATTTGTATCTAAGTCTTTTTTGAGGACATATATTTTCATTTATAGAAAGAAAAATCTCATGAGAGGGATTCCCGGATTGTGAGATATGTATTACTTTATAAGAAACTACCAATATTTTTCTAAACTGATTTACCATTCAGCACTTTCACCCATCAGTATGAAATAATCCATCCCTTGTACTTTTATCACAAACTTATGAGCCGGTATTTGATGATTCCAGAGCTTAGATTTATTTTATTTCATTTTGTTTGATTTGTTTTTGCCTTCCTGGCAGATGTAGGGTATCTCATAAATTTTAATTTGTACACTTTTGCACGAATTAATTAACACTTTTTCATGGCTTTGTTTCCATTCACATTTTAGATTTATTAAAATTAAGAGTTTTCAAGGTGCCTTGCTCTTATCTTTTTACTTTTGATCTCTTTGTACTTTTATAATTAGAAAGAATGTAGTTTAAGAAGTAGTTGTCCAATGAGATCACTTGGACTGTGGAAGGGGAACATCACACACCGGGGCCTATTATGGGGAGGGAGGATGGGGGTGAGGGGAGGGGGGAGGGATTGCATTGGGAGTTATAACTGATGTAAGTGACGAGTTGATGGGTGCTGACGAATTGATGGGTGCAGCACACCAACATGGCACAAGTACACATATGTAACAAACCTGCACGTTGTACACATGTACTCTAGAACTTAAAGTATAATTAAAAAAAACAAAAAAAAGTAGTTGTCTTGCTTTTCTATTATCAATCTGAAAATCTATGGTGTTTAATTTGTGTGATTATTTTATTTAATGCATTTAATAGAATTACTTTTTGACACTGGTGAGTGGATATCTATTTTATACTTTTTATTCATTGTTTGTTTCAACTCTTCTCAACGCTTTCATTTCTGCCTTCTTTTGGATTTTAGTTTTACTTTCTGGTTTTTCAGTGTTGTTCTAAGATTCACTGCAGGTGTCCTCAACTTTTCAAAATACGTCTTGAATGCATATTGTATTATTTCATGTACAATTTAAAATTTAAAACAGAGTGCTTTCCCTTTACACCCATAATTTTTTTTTTTTTTTTTTTTTTTTTTGAGACAGAGTCTCACTCTGTCGCCCAGGCTGGAGTGCAGTGGCCGGATCTCAGCTCACTGCAAGCTCCGCCTCCCAGGTTTACACCATTCTCCTGCCTCAGCCTCCTGGGTAGCTGGTACTACAGGCACCCGCCACCTCGCCTGGCTAGTTTTTTGTATTTTTTAGTAGAGACGGGGTTTCACCATGTTAGCTAGGATGGTCTTGATCTTCTGACCTCGTGATCCGCCCGTCTCGACCTCCCAAAGTGCTGCGATACACCCATCATTCTTTATGGTAACATTGCTAGACACTTTACTTCTCCTTACACTATAAACTTCACACCAGCACATTTTATCTTTTCAGACAATTGTCTTTTATAAACATGAGACATAAAATCTTATATTTACCCACATACTTTCCATTTCTATCACAATATTTTTCATATGTATTTGCATTTCCGTCTGATATTATTTTTTGTCAGCCTGAAGAAATTTTGTCAATATTTCCTATACAGACTTACTGGTGACAAAATTTCCCAACTTTTATTTATTTGAAGATATCTTTATTTTACCATCACTTTTGCAAGGATATTTGCTAGGTATATAATTCACGATAATTTTTTCCTGTTTTTTAATGTTATAAGTTCATTATTTTCTGCCATGTATTGATTCCAACGTAAACTCAGCAGTACATTTTTTCCAATTTTCTTCTGCATACAATGTCTTTTTTTCTCTAACCAATTTAAAATGTTTTCTATTTATCTCTGGTTTTCAGTAATTTGATTAAGTTGTGCTTTTCATGTTGTCATCCTGATTGGGGCTCATGAACTTCGTGAATCTCTGTTTTGACATTTTTTCTCTAATTTGGAAAAAATATGACTATTAATATTTGAAATATATTTCCACTCTAATTTATCTATCCTCCTTTTTTGAGCTTCTATTACACATAATTTAGACTGTATAAGATTATCTCATAGGTCACTGAGCTGCAATCATTTTTTTCTTCTCTAACTCAGCTTACTTTCCATTATCTTGCCTTTAGGTTCACCAGATCTTCCTTCTACAGAATAAAATGTTCTTTTAATTCAATTCAGTAATATTTTTATTTCAGATGTTTTAATTTCTCAGTTCCAGTATGTCCAGGAAACTGTTTTTAAAAGTAATTTTAAGCCCAGGTAAAGTGGCTTACACCTGTAATCCCAGCACTTTCAGAGGCCAAGGCAGAAGGATTGCTTAAGGCCAGGGGTTCAAGACCAGCCTGGGCAACATAGTGAAAGCCTGTCTCCATTAATTATTATTAAAAATGTAAAAAATCATAATTTATAATAAAACATTTTATATCCCTGTATCTGTGTTTTACTCATGGTATATTTTACTTTAACTCTTCAAACATGTTTATAATACTTATTTTATAATCCCTTGTCTGATAATCCTAACATTCCTATTACTTCTGCAACTAATTTTAGCAACTGTGATATTTCTCCTATTTATGGATCTACATGTCTATTTGAATGCTGAATATTGTGAACGACATATTGTTGCATGATTGCATTTATTTATCCTATTTTAAAGAAGTTGGTGGTAGATGACACTTTGAGGATTGTTTTCAGGATTTTGACAAAGCATACATGGACTAGTCCTCTTGCTAAGGCATGGTGATTTTGAAGGATCAATAATATTCAGTGAGATTCTCTACTTTCCTGTTGAGAAATCCAGTGTCTCCAAGTACTATGTGAATTCCAGAGTATCTATTTATCTCAAATTCCCCTAGCAGTTACTCTCTTATGCTTCAAAGTATACTCAGTTTAGCATTTTGATAAAGTCTCAAGGGAACTCAATGAAGATTTTAGGGCTTTTCCCTTAGTTTCTTCTCTAAAAGCCTGCCCCAATGAATTCTGACTACCTTAGGATGCCTGAGCTCCAGTCTCTCCAACTAGATAGACTACTGGTAACTGTTTAGGTTCACTGCTTTGTACCATGTTTTGCAAAGTGTCCTTAAAAAGAAAATCAGGTTGAATTTAAAGTTTAGCTCATGTGTTTTCCTTCTATCAAAAACACATCTCTCTGCTGTCTGTTTTCTTATGAATAGAAACCATTGTTTTAGATATTTTATTTAATTTTGTAGTTATTGGCATCTGGAGAGGAAATCTAACACCTATTTTTTTGCCATGGCTAAAACTACCCTTCTTTTTAAATAACCTAAAGTTTTAAATAAATAACTGAAGAAATTCTCCTAATAGTAATACAATAAATATATTTTACCTTGAAGATATTCCTTCAGAAACAGCCACTGTCAAAGCCAAAAGAGGCAAGGAGAATTGGTGTAGGTTATAAATAGTATTTAGTTCACACTGCTGCCTTCGATAAAAAGTAGTACCAACTTGGCGCCAATTATGTATAGGTTGTGGTGATTCTAAGCCATTTTTCTGTTTTTTTTTTTGTTTGTTTTTTGTTTTTTAAATCTTTACTTTTCACGGACATCTACTAATCTTGGTTGTGACAATTTACTTGACTCTATTTCCACTTCCTATATGTTCTTGTCTTAGGTATTTGTGTAATTCAGGACAAATACCCACCTTGAGTAAGTTAAACATAAAATATTTCCATAAGAAGCAGCCTTCATATCTAAGATTGATGTAACAAAAAATTAATACACATATTTGAATAATCTAGGTTAAATGGTCTTACTAAACATCAAAAGCTTGTAATACATGAAGAAAGACATCATATTTGAATTCTGCTAAAATTATAAATAGAAGTATGTAACAAGTTAGTAGCACAACAAGTGGTCCAAGACTTGAAGATACAAAACCAAAACCTTACTAGTACATTTCCAAATGATTAATTGCTTACGGTGTGCTTATAACAACTGAATTCACACGGGACTGATGTACCAAGCAGGATGCAGTTTGTTAACTTATTATGAAAGACGATAGGTGCAGGATTGTCTGTATCCCTCAGACCCAGCATTTCTCTGGACTACAATTTTACAATAAACACACACACACAGAGAGAGAGAGAGAGAGAGAGAGAGAGAGAGAGAGAGAGAGAGAGAGAATCACTCTAAAACATATTTGGCTGGGCACAATGGCTCATGCCTGTAATCCCCAGCATTTTGGGAGGCCAAGACTGGTGGACCACTTGAGGCCAGGAGTTCGAGACCAGCCTGGCCAACATGGTGAAACCCTATCTCTATTAAATATTCAAAAATTAGCTGGGCATGGTGGCACATGTCTGTAATCCCAGCTACTTGGGAGGCTGAGGCATGAGAATTGCTTGAGCCTGAGAGGTAGACATTGTGGGGAGCCGAGATGGTGTCACTGCTCTCCAGCCTGGGCGACAGAGGAAACTCTGACTCAAAAACAAACAACAACAACAAAATATTTTCCCAGGTTAGCTACACTCCCTTCATTAATAAATTCATCCTTTAACTTGGTTAATATCATCGATGAAACTATAACTCAAGAATATATTCCAGGGGCCAGGCATGGTGGCTCATGCTTGTAATCCCAGCAGTTTGGGAGGCCGAGGCAAGTGGATCACCTGAGGTCAGGAGTTTGAGACCAACCTGGCCAACATCATGAAACCCCTCTCTACTAAAAACACAAAAATTAGCTGGGCATGGTGGTGCATGCCTATAATTAGAGCTACTCAGGAGGCAGAGACAGGAGACTTGCTTGAACTTGGAGGCGGAGTTTGAAGTGAGCCAAGATCGCGCCACTGCACTCCAGCCTGGGCAACAGAGTGAGACTCCGTGTCAAAAAAAAAAAAAAAAAAAAAAAAAGAAAAGAAAAAGAAAGAAAAAAAGAAAAAGAAAAAGAATGTATTCGAGGAATTCTAGTGAAAATTTGTCTCCTATTAGGGATGTATTTTAATCATTTGACACCATGAGGAATTTTTTAAATCTTTTCTACAGGTTGTTGGAGGTAACTACATTCCTTACATTCCCAATATGCCAGTAACTTCCCAGGTTTAAAAAAAAAATCAATAAAAAACTTTGACATAATGAATAAAATCTGGACCTTTTAAAAAAAAATGCTAGTGTTCAATAATTTGACATCACAAGAAGGGAACTTGAATGAAGACTAAAATTATGATATAAATCAACTACTCTAATTTTTTTTTTTACAAACCTTGCAAGGCTCAGAAAATCATAGCTACAAATGCCAAAGAACACTCTCAGTTGCACATCAGGGAAATTATTGTAATTTGTGTAACAAATTTTCTTAGTCAAATTATAAGAAAGGTACCAAGAAGTATCACTAAAAGATAATTATATTTGGACATTAAGAAAATTGCCCAGCCACACTCACATACATGTATATGTTCTTTAAAATGAGATACTAAACAGAAAAAAAAGTTTTTAAAATGTGAAAATAAAGAAATAAAATTCCAGAGCTAAAGATATTAAGACAATCTAATACACTAAGATACAGCTCTTGAAAGACATGAAATCATAGCTCTGTGCATTTTTCTATATAAGGGAACCTCACAGAAATCCTAAGAGAATTGCAGTAAAATAATAGCACCTTATAGCAAGAAGAATGCTCTTGTACTTCCACTAATAAAAGCTCACAGATCCCAAGTGATGAAATAGCCAAAAATATGGCAAATCTGCTCGTCTAATTTATAGATTCAGAATAAATCTTGCCGTTTTCTTACCTGGTTTGATGTATCTCCAAGAAAAAGAACAAAAGTATTTACCACCTTGAAAGGAGTATGCTATGCCATCTGATATAACTTATGGGTTTTTTCTGAAACATAAGAAAATAATGGTTCTGGCACTCCAGCTTTTAGCTTTAAAGCACTGTTCGGCTTTTAGCGTTAAAGAATGAAGCAAAAATAAAAGCTTACCCAATTGCCTTAAAAAGCCATCTACATGAAAGCTATTGGATATTTGAAATCATCTGCTAATGAATCATCAAAACTTACTAGGATATATTAATATATTTATAAATAAATCGATTTCAAGGATGAAATATAATACTCTTTACCTTAAATAGTCATCAGAACACTTGACAAACTTCTCTAAATTATGTGTGCAACATTTATTCTGCTAATTGCTAAATATATTGACTACCCTTCCTAAGTTCAATGTGTAATTTCATTTTCATAAGTTACTGAAAACTGTTCAGTGTGTCCATTCATTCATTTATGCATTCATCCACCAAGTGGCTGCAGAACTCTTGCTGTGTGCCAGGCAAAGACTTTGTCCTCAGGGAGTTTTTGGTCGAGCCAGGGACACTGTTAGATTGTGGAAAGAGCAGTAAACAACACGGACACTTTTCTTGCCCTCATAAAGCTGTCACTCTGCCTGGAGAGACTGATATGACACAAACAATTTTGTAAAACATATTAAATTTCAGTTTGATAATTTCTGATTAGGAAAAGTACATGGTTCTCTGAGGGTGCCTAACCAAATGCCTGAAATTGCTCCCTTCCATTTCAATAAATACAAAGTGACTTCAGATTCAGAGAACTCATCTGATATCTTTGTTTATTTTAAGGGAAATGTTGGTTAATTGCATCACTGCCTTTATTTGCAAGTTCATGTTAAACAGCAGAAATGGACAGCATAGAGAGATCAACCTAAAGTTCAGTAAGAGTACTTAATAACTTTCTTCCGTTTGCCCATTATGCTCCAGGCATTATTGTACACTGTAAGGATGAAAACATATATAAGATAGTAACAGAATGAGTGATAACAAGAATGATGCAGGATCAAAGGGGAAAAGGGGTAGAAGTGAGATAGAATGGGTGCTTGATTTTGTTTTAAATGCTCTAGAACAAGAAAATCTTGATCACATTTACAGATTAAGTGAAAAGAGACAATAAAGGAGAAAATGTTGAAAATGTAAGAGAAAGGCTATATAGTTAAAAGGGCATTTGTGATTTTGTGTAACAAAATGCAGTCTAAAGCAGAAGAATTCTTCCTAATTTTTTTTCCTCCATGTATTCCTATGAGAAGCAAGCCTCCTAATATACTATAAAAACCTGCCTACAGAAACACCAGGAATTATAGGGGTGCTAATCAAAGATAAACTTTTTTTTTTTACTTATTTTTGTTTTTAATTTCTCTATGTACATAGTAGGTATACCCACCTACTATAGGGTACATGAGATGTTTTGATACAGGCATGCAATGTAAAATAAGCACATCATAAAGAATCAGTGTCCATTCCCTCAAGAATTTATCCATTGAGTTGCAAACAATCCAATTATACTCTGAGTTATTTTAAAATATACAGTTATTATTAACTACAGTCACTTCATTCTGCTATCAAATAGTAGGTCTTACTCATTCTTTCCATAACCATCTCCACCTGCCAGCCAGCCCCCCACTACCCTTACCTACTTCCGGTAACCATCCTACTCTGTATGTCCATGAGTTCTATTCTTTTGACTATTAAATCCCACAAATAAGTGAGAACACGTGATGTTTATCTTTCTGTGCCTGATTTATTTCACTTAACATAATGATCTCCAGTTCTATCCATGTTATCGCAAATTACAGAATCTCATTCTTTTTATGGCTGAAGAGTACTCCACTGTGTCTATGTATCACATTTTCTTTATCCATTTATCTGTTGATGGACACTTAGATTGTTTCCAAATCTTAGCTATTGTAAACAGTGCTGCAACAAACATAGGAGTGCAGGTATCTCTTCCACATGCTGATTGTCTTTTTGGGGTACACACCCAGCAGTGAGATTGCTGGGTCATATGGTATCTCTATTTTAAGTTTTTTGAGGAGCCTCCAAACTGTTCTCCATAGTGGTTGTACTAATTTACATCCCAACTAACAGTGTATGAGGGTTCTCTTCTCTTCACATCCTCACCAGAATTTGTTATTGTCTGTCTTTTGGATATCAGCCATTTTAACGGGGGTTAATTGATACCTCATCGTAGTTTTGATTTCCATTTCTCTGATGATCAGTGACGTTGAGCACTTTTTCATAGGCCTTTGTATGACTTTTTTTGAGAAATGTCTATTCAAATCTTTTGCCCATTTTTAAATTAGGTTAATTTTTTTCCTTTTGGGGGGTTTAGGCTCCTTATATATTCTGATTATTAATCCCTTGTCAGACGAGTAGTTTGCAAATATTTTCTCCCATTCTGTGGGATGTCTCTTACTTTGCTGATTGTATCCCTTGCTGTGCAGAAGGTTTTGAACCTGATGTGATCCCATTTGTCCATTTTTCGCTTTTGGGGTATTGCTCAATAAATTTTTGCCCAGACCAATATCATGTAGCAGTTTCAGAGTTTGAGGTCTTAAACATAGATATTTAATCCATTTTGATTTGATTTTTATATATAGTAAGAGATAGGGTCTAGTTTTATTCACATGCCTATGGATATCCAGTTTATCCAGAACCATTTATTGAAGAGACTGCCTTTTCCCCAGTGTATATTCTTGGCACGTTTGTCAAAAATTAGTACTGCAGGTGTGTGGATTTGTTTCTGGGTTCTCTGTTCACTTCCATTGGTTTATGTGTCTGTTTTTACGCCAGTAGCATGCTGCTTTAATTACAATAAATCTGTAGTATATTTTGAAGTCAGATAATGTGATTCCTCTAATTTTGTTCTTTTGCTGATGATAGTTTTGGCTATTCTGTGTCTTTCATGCTTCCATATAATTTTTAGATTTTTTTTCTATTTTTTTTAAATTTATTTATTATTATTATACTTTAAGTTGTAGGGTACATGTGCATAACGTGCAGGTTTGTTACATATGTATACTTGTGCCATGTTGGTGTGCGGCACCCATCAACTCGTCAATTACATCAGGTATAACTCCCAATGCAATCCCTCCCCCCTCCCCCCTCCCCTTGATAGGCCCCGGTGTGTGATGTTCCCCTTCCTGAGTCCAAGTGATCTCATTGTTCAGTTCCCACCTATGAGTGAGAACATGCGGTGTTTGGTTTTCTGTTCTTGTGATAGTTTGCTAAGAATGATGGTTTCCAGCTGTATCCATGTCCCTACAAAGGACACAAACTCATCCTTTTTTATGGCTGCATAGTATTCCATGGTGTATATGTGTCACATTTTCTTTTTTTTTTTTTTATTTATTTATTATTATTATACTTTAAGTTGTAGAGTACATGTGCATAACGTGCAGGTTTGTTACATATGTATACTTGTGCCATGTTGGTGTGCTGCACCCATCAACTCGTCATTTACATCACGTATAACTCCCAATGCAAACCCTCCCCCTTCCCCCCTCCCCCCTGCCCCCTCCCCCCTCCCCCCTGCCCCCTCCCCCCTCCCCCCTCCCCATGATAGGCCCCGGTGTGTGATGTTCCCCTTCCCGAGTCCAAGTGATCTCATTGTTCAGTTCCCACCTATGAGTGAGAACATGCGGTGTTTGGTTTTCTGTTCTTGCCATAGTTTGCTAAGAATGATGGTTTCCAGCTGCATCCATGTCCCTACAAAGGACACAAACTCATCCTTTCTGATGGCTGCATAGTATTCCATGGTGTATATGTGCCACATTTTCTTAATCCAATCTGTCACTGATGGACATTTGGGTTGATTCCAAGTCTTTGCTATTGTGAATAGTGCCGCAATAAACATACGTGTGCATGTGTCTTTATAGCAGCATAATTTATAATCCTTTGGGTATATACCCAGTAATGGGATGGCTGGGTCATATGGTACATCTAGTTCTAGATCCTTGAGGAATCGCCATACTGTTTTCCATAATGGTTGAACTAGTTTACAATCCCACCAACAGTGTAAAAGTGTTCCTATTTCTCCACATCCTCTCCAGCACCTGTTGTTTCCTGACTTTTTAATGATTGCCATTCTAACTGGTGTGAGATGGTATCTCATTGTGGTTTTGATTTGCATTTCTCTGATGGCCAGTGATGATGAGCATTTTTTCATGTGTCTGTTGGCTGTATGAATGTCTTCTTTTGAGAAATGTCTGTTCATATCCTTTGCCCACTTTTTGATGGGGTTGTTTGTTTTTTTTCTTGTAAATTTGTTTGAGTTCTTTATAGGTTCTGGATATTAGCCCTTTGTCAGATGAGTAGATTGCAAAAAATTTCTCCCATTCTGTAGGTTGCCTGTTCACTCTGATGGTAGTTTCTTTTGCTGTGCAGAAGCTCTTTAGTTTAATGAGATCCCATTTGTCAATTTTGGCTTTTGCTGCCGTTGCTTTTGGTGTTTTAGACATGAAGTCTTTGCCCATGCCTATGTCCTGAATGGTACTACCTAGGTTTTCCTCTAGGATTTTTATGGTATTAGGTCTAACATTTAAGTCTCTAATCCATCTTGAATTAATTTTCGTATAAGGAGTAAGGAAAGGATCCAGTTTCAGCTTTCTACTTATGGCTAGCCAATTTTCCCAGCACCATTTATTAAATAGGGAATCCTTTCCCCATTTCTTGTTTCTCTCAGGTTTGTCAAAGATCAGATGGCTGTAGATGTGTGGTATTATTTCTGAGGATTCTGTTCTGTTCCATTGGTCTATATCTCTGTTTTGGTACCAGTACCATGCTGTTTTGGTTACTGTAGCCTTGTAGTATAGTTTGAAGTCAGGTAGCGTGATGCCTCCAGCTTTGTTCTTTTGACTTAGGATTGTCTTGGAGATGCGGGCTCTTTTTTGGTTCCATATGAACTTTAAAGCAGTTTTTTCCAATTCTGTGAAGAAACTCATTGGTAGCTTGATGGGGATGGCATTGAATCTATAAATTACCTTGGGCAGTATGGCCATTTTCACGATATTGATTCTTCGTATCCATGAGCATGGTATGTTCTTCCATTTGTTTGTGTTTCTGTAAAGAATATCACTAATATTTCTATAGGAATTGCATAGAATCTGTGGATTTCTTTGGATAGTATAGACATTTGAACAAACTTGACTCTTCTAATCCATGAACATGGAATGATTTTCCATTTTTGGTGTCCAATTTCTTTCATCGGTGTTTTATCGTTTTCATCATAGAGATCTTTCACTTCTTCAGTTAATTCCTAGTATTTAATTTTATGTGTGGCTACTGTAAATGGGATTAATTTTTTTTTTACATTGCTCATTGTTGGCATATAAAAATCCTATTTATTTTGTATGTTGAATTTGTATTATGCAACTGTACTAAATTTGTTTATCAGTTTTAACAGTTTTTTGGCAGAGTTTTTAGTTTTTTCCAAATATAACATCGTATCATCCACAAACAGGGATAATTTGACTGCTTCCCTTCCCACTTGAAAAATAAACTTTTCTGTTGTTATTTTAAAACTCCTTTTAAACCTTATTATTGCAAAGGTAATATAGTAGTTGCTTACTTCAAATATGCAACAAAGACTGATATGTGTAATACAAAAAGTGAAAGTCTTTTCCAACCATACTATCAGGTCACAGCTCATAGTTTGTTTATTTTCCAGACAAACTCTCCTCCCATGCATAGTCTTTGAAGTGAAAACAACAACATAAATCAAAAGACTGATTCTAGTGCAGTTAGTTTCAAGGCAAATGCTAAGGCCACAGAATAGCAAGATACTACACTATGAATGAGGTTTGAGTACCAGCAAAGATAATGGCATGTACCATGTAAATGAAAACAGTAAAAAAAGACAGCATAGGTTAATGGAAACAGTAACCACCTATTTATCACAGATCTCAAGTTTCTCTCTTATAAAATGTGTGGGTTTGGCTGGGTGATCATTATGACCAGCATTAATAATTCTCAACATTACTGATTGAGAGATTTTAGAAATTTTATTATTTCAAATTGATATATTAGATTTACCTTTCATATATTGTTGGGATTTTTAGAAATATTGCTTTCAGTAGTAACAATCTTAAGAAAAACTTTAAAAGATATTTTATCCCAAATGAGTGAAAAAACAAACTAAACAATAAAATATAGTTTAAATCCTATTCTACTAGCACTATAAATAATGTCTCTATATAGAACAAAGCCCTTGTCATTGGCTATAAAACATTTAAAGTTATATTACCACAAGAGATTTCTAATAGCATAAAATAATTTGTATTATTTATTTACATTAGTGTTAATAAGCTATGCTGTAATAATTTTCCTTTTTCTTTGAAAAGATTCAAAAATGGGTTAAGACTGTTATTCTCAAGCATCATAGATCACAGTTTTGCAAAACACAGTAAAAAGTTACATGAAATTTTTTAAATGCTTAAAATATTTCACTGACATTTTATCTTTCAACCACCTGATTTTTCCAGTTTAGATATTACATGTTTCCAACATATAATTTATTCAGTTATTTGTTAACTACACATTTATAACATGCAATTAAAACATTTAAACTTCGACTCATGTTTGTAATTTGATTTATTTTTATGAAAATACATGGCCACAGAGGACTTATATAAATGGGTGCTTTTTCTAAATTTATTGGCTGACTGATAAGAAGTAAAGAAATCAGTTAGAGAGAAGTAAACCTAATTCGTGGAAAACTACATACAAAAAATTACCAAACTATTATTTTTAAAATGTGCATACTATTGTAATTGCATTCCATTTGTTTGATACTCAAACATTTATTGCTAATTATTACAGTCTCTACTATAATTAGCACATGTGTCAGCCACTTTGTTCAGTATGTGCATATACCATATTGTAAAACATCTTTAATGAAATTCAACAAATATGTATTAAAAGCATCATTATGTGCCCACTTGTATTCAAGATGACAATATAAAAATTCAACATATGTGTGTACATATATGTGTATATGTACTTCACAATCTTTAAGTGAAAGAGGTCAACAAAAAATATGATTTCATGAAATGGATATTATAAGAAGTATAAACTCTCTTATGGAAGCATAGTGAAGAAAATAATAAGTTCTAGGGCAAATAAGTGTCTTTATGGCATGAGTAACTTTAGTACTACATTTTGAACTACAACGACAATTTCACTGAATACAAATGAGAGAGAAAAGTATTCTGGTAAGGGAAAGTATGAATAATTCCTGAGAAGAATAAAAGTTGTTTGAAAGATTGCAAGTAGTCGAAACCAACTCATGGCTAGAGTATAATGTCTTATGAAAAACAACCTTGGGCAATAACTGTGGTCCAATTTTGAAGTATCCTGAGTGCTATTAAAGAGTTTGGCTTTTTATAATCAAAGTAGATGTTTTCGATACTGGTTGTGATTAAGAATTATTTGCAGAGCTGCCTGTCCCCAGAAAGGATCGAGTAAGAAGGAATCTCTATGGGAAAACCCAGAAAATAATATATATTTAAAATCCCATAATTTGTTTTGATGTATATTAATGTTTGAATAAGAGAAAGGTTTACAAGCAGGAAATTCTATGTTTAGTTATTGATTTGGAAAAATAATTCTTGCTGCTAATTGGAATCAGGAGACACAAATTATGGGGTGATTGTATTATCCATGCACTTGGCATTGAATTTTAGATGCAAATAAGACAAACAAGTTTCTTGCTCTCCTACAGCTTGCATTCTAATGGAAGAGGCCAAAAATCAACACTATTTTGTGCACTATGTGAAAATGGAGATTAATGTACATTATTTGAATAAATATACTTTGTATATCTTTATTACTTTATTAATATTTTGCCTTGCAAAATACAAAGTAATTTGTAACTAGTGGTTGCCAAACTTGGCTGCTTATCAGTAGCACCAGGGAATGTTATGGAAAATACAGGCATCAGAAGCTGCTTTGGAATTTGAGGTATTGCTGAAAAGCTTCTTCAGCAGCTTTTGAAGTGGTCTTAGCACTAATTTGTAGAGTAGCTTTGGGTATACAAGAATATAGAACTTTAACAACCAGATTTGCTAAATAATCTCAGTCTTATACTTCACATTCTGCTTAGACCTGAGAATTAGCTAGAAATTAACTTTCAATTCAGTTTAAAGGTAGCAAAGATTGTGCACCCACTCTATGTCAGACACTCAGTGCTTGTAGTCAGATGGGTGGAGTTGGATAGAAAGATGCTTTCAAGGAAGCTACACTTTAGCACAGAAAGCAGACTCACAACTGTCTATAATACAAGTCACAGTTAAATAGAACTAAATAGAAGGGCTAGTTACATATTGTGAGAAGGAAAAAGAAGTTGTAATTAATTCTGTCTGGTGGAAGCAGACAGGAGGTGGAGGTGGCATGGAAATTGGAGAAGCTTCACATTGGCGGTTGTAGCATAGCTGAGTCTTGCAATATAGATTTAGAAGGGAGGTTAGGAGTGGCATTTCGGCGTTAAAAAACAGCATAGACTTAGATTCAGAAAATGTTTTCTTATTAATAATTTCACTTAGAGTTCTCAAGGGGTAATGTTTTCCTAAACTCTTGTTGCACTGAAACACAGGAGTCTCACTCTTTTGTAATTATGCAGTTCGCAAAATTAGAAATGAACATTTCAAAAACCAAAGAACCAATATAAAAAGAATAACCCTGTGCTTTCGCCTGTGATTATTTTTCTGTCATAATTTGCCTAGTTCATAAAATTCTCACAGTTCCTTAATGCCTCCTCTACATTCTCACTCTTGGTTTTTTCTTCTTCTGAAACTCAGAGATCTGCATAATAGATTACCTGTCTTAAGAAAAGAGAGAGTGATAACAAAGCAGACTGTCTCAACTCCCACTGAAACTAGGAGTCTTAATAAACGAAAAAAAAAAAAAAAATGGAGAGAAATAAAAAAATCAAGTCTGAGGAGCAGAGAACAGTATCTAATAAATCTCACTTGAGGCAAATTTCACTATCAGGATAACATTTGAATGTTTTTATGTGTGAATTCATGCTCAATGTTCCTTTTGATTATATAGTCCCAGGGTTGAATTTTTTCTCTTCAAGTTCTTTCTGTATGTCCCTTCTCGCTTAGTGTTGGGAACCAGACTAGTTCATAATACAAGGTGTTGGGAATAGGCCCCCAAAATCTGGCCATAAACTGGCCCCCAAACTGGCCATAAACAAAATCTCTGTGACACTGTGACATGTTTGTGATGGCCATGACGCCCAGGCTGGAAGGTTGTGGGTTTACCAGAATGAGAGCAAGGAACACCTTGTCCACCCAGGGTGGAAAACCGCTTAAAGGAATTCTTAAACCACAAACAATAAATAGCATGAGGGATCTGTGCCTTAAGGACATGCTCCTGCTGCAGATAACTAGCCAGACCCATCCCTTTACTTGGCCCATTCTTTTATTTCCCATAAGGAATACTTTTAGTTAATCTATAATCTATAGAAACAATACTTATCACTGGCTTGCTGTCAATAAATGCGTGCGTAAATCTCCGTTCGAGGCTCTGAGCTCTGAAGGCTGTGAGATCCCTGATTTCCCACTGCACACCTCTATATTTCTGTGTGTGTGTCTTTTATTCCTCTAGTGCCGCTGGGTTAGGGTCTCCCCGACCCAGCTGGTCTCAGCACAAGGTAGGTTAGAATACATCAACGTCCATATGATGGAACATAAATTGTACCCGTGTAATACTAGTTAGTTCAAAATTGTGAGTTAACATATAAAACTAATTTTCCCCTAAAGTTTTACCTTCTTAAATATTAGAAACAAAGTTAACTCAAAGTTTGAGTCCTATAAGCTTCAAACTAGGAGAATTGGACTTCCTAGCATTTATTAT
Source organism: Macaca fascicularis (assembly GCF_037993035.2). Classification (NCBI taxonomy): domain Eukaryota; kingdom Metazoa; phylum Chordata; class Mammalia; order Primates; family Cercopithecidae; genus Macaca; species Macaca fascicularis. The sequence continues at coordinate 89,520,814 of NC_088388.1, read as the reverse complement.
ATGTATTTTTTAAATAAGAACAGATTATTTAATTATAAAGTATGGCAACTGTTTACTCAGAAATGCAAAGCATTTTTGCAAAGTGTACTCATGCAGAATACCTGGTGACGGAAATGCACAAGGGAAATCTTAATAGAAAATCAAGCAACAAGTCCAGTTAATAAAGAGCCTCCTTCTCTTTCTTGCAATGAAATAATATGGCATAATAAAAGGCATGCAGGTTTTTAGCATCTGACACATTTGAGTAAGGCTCCCACCTGCACTACTTTAATAACTCCATGACCTTGGGCAAATTGTTCATCACTCTGAGTCTCAATTAACTTATCTATAAAATGGAGAAAATATATATAAATCTCAGGATTATTCTAAAGAATCAATACTATTAAATAGCTTATAGAAATAACAAAGTAGCCTAGGCATTTATGTTTTTAGAATTAACAGTAAAAGGAACACAAACTTCTATTACTTTAACCTTTGTAGTGACAAATATCCAAAAAGTCATTCTGTCACTTGAGAGAGTTCAGTTTTTCTTTTGATTCATAATCTAGAATGTTAGGCTTTCCTGTTTCAAGTTATTTCCATTGTACCACAGGTTCCTCAGATAACACAGGCAATATTTGAGATTCTATTGGTGCCTCTTTTGCCTACATGATAGAATTGAGCCATATGCACAGCATTCCCTGCAACAGGAATACACACAGAGTAGCTGTGATCTCATGCTCTTAAATAACACAGAAAAGGGGATTCTCTTTCAAAGAAGGATAGTGCTGCCTAAATACACATTGTGCACACAGTTTGATGTCCCATTTCTCACATCATGAATTTCATAATAGAAGAAGGGCTCTTCCCTCTGGGCTTTCTCCACAACAATACTTACTCTTGCTCACTTCTCCTCATCCCTGCCAAATATTCTATTTGTGAACCAGCCACAGGGAGATAGCAAATTACTGCTATTCTGAGTTGAGCTATTTGTCTGCAAAGGCAGACACTGTCAGAGACACTAAGATCTGGTTAGCATTATAATTTAGTGGCTTTGTTGGAGGTTGAAAGATTCTGCATGCAAACATATGCAGTGTGAAAGGACCAGGGCCAAAAGAAAAGATTAAATTGTTAACAGTGCTGGAGCAACAGATAATCGCTTCATAAATATATTAGTGCTATATATCTATATGCATTGATGTAACAAATACATTCATTGATTCCATTTATAAAAAGAGTATTCTTAGGGACTATATATATACACACACAAACACACCCCCCCACACACACACATATATACACACACACATATATATACTACGTATAACTAAGAGAATTGTACCTACTAATCCTAGATACACCAATATTAACCCTATACAGCAACACAAACTGTACCATCTGCAATCATAATATATAAAAACATATTAAATATATAAACACAGACTTTTTATACAACCCTACAAAAAACCCATACCAGAACATATGTGTTGATTCTCATTCATATATATCTGATATATATATATATATATGATATACATATATCAGATATTTCATAAAAGGTATTTCACATATGAGAACTATTTCATAAAAGAAAATAGATCAACATTTTCATACAATAAATATTGGTTTTGTTACCATTTTGAAAGCCTGTACTTTGTCAAACAGTTGTCTGATATTTTTCTTCACATATTTCTTATTCTCTCCATATGAGATCTCTAACTTTTCTCTCTATAATCCTCACACAAAGAGAATAGCTTTGCCTCCTGTTTTTGATGCATAGTCACTCTGCCTGTTCTCAGATTGCTCTTCAAAATCCATCACTTTCTTGGAACATCTTAGGTCTTCCTTCTATAGTGATGACTCAATATGGCTTTGGGTTTTACTGAGATAGCAAAATCCCCAGAGCAGACAACTCACCTATAACAAACTACAAAAATATGGCATCTTTTGGAGACACATATAAAATAACCTATCCAAAATGTACTAGAAATTATACTATGCAATGATTCAGACTACAGGCACTAGAAGGAAACGGTCATAAGTTCAAACCCTGACTCTGCCAGTTACTAGCTGCCTAAGCTTACTAAAAAATTACTCACAAATTACTGACCATCTGACATCTGTTTCTTCATCAGGAAAGGGAAATGTAATTCCTGCCCCAAAGGGTGGATTTGAGGACTAAAGGAGAGGATGCATTTAAAATACCTTAAACAATCCTTTCTATAAAGTAAGCTGTCAGAAAACATTAGCTAGTATTATTGTTGTTGTTTAAATTTATCTGCAAAACTAGATAACTCTAGAGGAATTCTGTATAAGAAAATATCTCATGCATATGTAGATTTAGTGACTTCTGAGAAAACATATGTCAAAACATGGGATGCTGATTTTATCACAGTCTATCCACAGATAAACCTTTACTGAGTGTTATTTTCCTGAGTGATTGATAGTGGCGTGTATGATCAAATATGATAGATAATCACAGATGTTCTATTTCAAGCAATTAAAGGCATTAATCTCATACTAAGTGGATGACTCCAAGACATGTTGACACAAAATAAGAAAAATAATACACATCTCCCCCTTTTTGTCCAGAGCAAAATGTCAATCTCTTTTAGATTTCTTAGACATCAGCAGAACACTTGATTTGTTAAGAGTTAGTTACCACTGCTTGTCAGTAGAAGCAGAAAGATGTAGTGCTTGCTTTTCTTTTTATATAGTCCTTAAGTATGCATCAAAAGGGTGATTTGAAAATACACATACACACAAAGTAACATTCCTTATAGAGATACTCATTTGGAAAATTAGTTTTCCTGGCTTCCTTGTGGGGTTCCTTGAATATAGTATACAAAGGACCTAGTTGACTTGAAAAAACATTTCTCTGTCAGAGATGATAATCTTATTTTTGTGGGAGGACAGAGAGAAAGGGGAAAAAGGGTAAGAAAGGATCATACATTCTTTTATTATTATTATTATTATTACACTTTAAGTTCTAGGGTGCATGTGTACAACATGCAGGTTTGTTACATATGTATACTTGTGCCATGTTGGTGTGCTGCACCCATCAACTCGTCAGCACCCATCAACTCGTCCTTTATATCAGGTATAACTCCCAATGCCATCCCTCCTCCCTCCTCCCTCCCCATAATAGGCCCCAGTGTGTGATGTTCCCCTTCCCGAGTCCAAGTGATCTCATTGTTCAATTCCCACCTATGAGTGAGAATATGCGGTGTTTGGTTTTCTGTTCTTTGCGATAGTTTTGCTGAGAATGATGGTTTCCAGCTGCATTCATGTCCCTACAAAGGACACAAACTCATCCTTTTTTTATGGCTGCATAGTATTCCATGGTGTATATGTGCCACATTTTCTTAATCCAGTCTGTCACTGATGGACATTTGGGTTGATTCCAAGTCTTTGCTATTGTGAATAGTGCCGCACTAAACATACATGTGCATATGTCTTTATAGCAGCATGATTTATAATCCTTTGGGTATATACCCCGTAATGGGATGGCTGGGTCATATGGTATTTCTAGTTCTAGATCCTTGAGGAATCACCATACTGTTTTCCACAATGGTTGAACTAGCTTACAATCCCACCAACAGTGTAAAAGTGTTCCTATTTCTCCACATTGTTTGGTAGGGTGTGTGTATGTTTGCATGTGTATGTGTCTGTGTATGTGTGTCTGCAAAGTGAAGTACCTTCAACTATACCTTAAAAAACTGTCAAATGCCTCATTGAACTCTTCTCTCTTCCTTCACCTTATTCTCCCTTCTTTACTTCACATTGCTCACTGAAGTTTGTTTTCGTCAAATGAATCAGGGAATGAGAACTTCAACTTCTTTGAACAGAACAAACACCACCATAATTAGAAGGCACTTAATTTGCCTTAAGTAGTGAACAAACAGTCTCACAAATAGCATAATTTTATTTTGGATTGTACACATACAGGCTATAGGGTTTTTAAAATCCAATTTTGTGTATAGACCATATGAAAATCTTTGTCCAATTCATGTGCTTACTCATTTGATAATTTTGCTTCCTAAACTCTTGTATATGCCTTAATACCTTGAAATACCTCCTATAACTAGCAGCATCTGGAGTTATTCCCCCATTTGGATAATGTGGGGATATTTGTGTTTTGTTCCTAATTATCTTCATAAATCTCACTAAACTGCTTGGCCATAACCATGGAATAGAACACAGGAAAATTTGACTACCTGGCACAATTGGATATGTTTTTGTTGACTTCATCTTGTGTACTCTTATGCACCAAACTTCTATTTAGTCTTCATTTCTGAAGGTTAATGCTTGTGGCAGGGCTGGGGGAAGGGAGAAGCTCCAGTGGCTGAGTCTCTATGTTGGCAGGGCTGTTTGAAAAAGTTTTCAGAGCTGACTGAGTCTATATTATGCTTGGCCAGCACCAATAATCCTTTGCATCAAGGAATATCCAATTAAATTATCTTCAAAAAAGTATTAATCTCATTTGAATTTTTCAGAGGAATGTTTTTGTTTTTAAGTGGCAATATGTATGTGCTAGGAAGAAGGGTGCTTGAAAGAACATATGTCCTGGATATTTCATAGTTTTTTCTTTGTAATATGTCAAGCTACCTTCTATAGAATTATTCACTACAGCAAAATTAATGTGATAAGATATATATATATGCCATCTTTATATTTGATTATTAAGATCTTTGTATCTGATTCTGTAATGCATATCATCTTTGTATTTGATTCTTAAGATGAGAACAAACCTCAGGATAAATATAATCACTTGAACACGTTTTTACAATGATTCAATATAGCAAGGAGATAGAACCATGATACTACTGCCTCACTATTCAGATTTGTGAATCAACAGTGAAATTCTAAGCTCCCCAGCTGACTGAATGGACCCTCCACCTCTTGGCCAAGAGGATCCCAAAGACAGCCTGAAATGAGTTCAGTTCATGATGTGAAGGGAGGTCAGACATACCTCATTACAACCCCTCCCTTTGGAGTTTAGGCACAACCGACCACCACTAAAATTAAACTAGAAATCATAACACTGACAAAGCAGACACATGAAAGTGTTTTACCCCAAAATATATTTATTTGATATATCTTGAAAGGGTCATGCCTTGTGGATGAATTTGCATTCTCTAGAGAATCTTCTTCCCTTTCCAGGTCTCTTCTTGATCCAGGGAAGATTTATCTAAGAATCTGACATCTTTTAAGATCCAGTAAGAGAAATTTACCATGTATTCCCTCTGAAGCCTACTACCTGGGGGCTTCATCTACATCACAAGAACCTTGGGTTCCACAACCCTCCCTACTCGCCTTATATTAACTCAAGTCTTTCTTTCTACTGACTTTAACTCTTTAGGCAAGGCTTTACTTTTTCAGCCAATGGCCAATCAGGAAACCTTTGAATCCACCCATGACCTGTGAGACTCATCATTCTACTTCAAGAAGTCCTGCCTTTGCATGCCAAACCAATGTGTACCTCACATGTAGTGGTTTATGTATCTACCTGTAACTTCTGTCCCTCTAAAGTGCATAAAAACAAACTGTAACACAGCCACCTTGGGAATGTGTTCTTGAGGCTGTATCCTGGGCCATGATCACTCACGTTTGGCTCAGAAAAAACGTCTTCAAATATTTTAGAGTTTGGCTTTTTTTAATCAATGGTTTCAACTATTATAATTTATATTTTCCAACCATGCAGGTAAAATAGAAATGCAAGATTTACTTTGCTAACACTAGGCTCTCTCTCTACCCTCTGTATCTTCACGATCACCAATTGTTAGCTCAATTATGTATTTATGTTAGTGTCAAACATTAACTTTATCTTACATAGAAATCATGGCTTCTCTCCTATGGGGTATCATTCTTTATAAACTTTTCACAGTGAAGGTACTTTTTCTAGAAGATAAGATGGATTACAAATAACAACTTTACCATTTACACATATTTCCCATTATATTCAAAGGCATTTTTATTAAGTTAGATATTATTTTCATAATTATAAATTGTATGATGGTATCATAATTTATCACACCTTTTCCCAAAGACTGCAGAAAGAAGTCTTAAAATTAAGTACCTTTATGATAAAAAGAAACATAAGGAGTAAGTAAATACATTTTGTTTTAGGGACATAACAATATAAACTGCAAATTAAATCTAATAAAATAAAATTGTTATTTTTCTTCTTGGGAAGCAATTTGTTTTGTCTCATGTTACATCTTTGCAGGAGTTCTGGTTAAAGATGGCACATTGAATGTATGTTTTTATTTCCCCTTCCTCTTCCCAACTATGAAGTGACAATAAGGATGTATAAATATGAATAATCATAAACACCCTGAAAATGAAAATTGTTCTTATGTGCATATCAAAGAAGTTCTCTAGAGAAACCCATTATCTCATAGGATTATACTGACTTAGAAACCTAAAAATAGAGGTCAAAGCCTAGAATTTGACCAGCAAAACATAAGAGCTCTTCTCCCTAGTGGACTTGAAAGAGGCTCATGCTCAAACATTGGCAATAACCAATGAGGCTCATGACAAACACTGGCAATAAACAGGGTAATTAGTGACTACTGACTATCTATAGAATAACTTGATCAGGTGGCACTTCTCCTCTACAGGCATTCCCAAGCAGAGAAAAAGTATATGGTGTTTTTCCCCAGAATAAATCCATAAAACTGCTTTTTATAGAAAGTTCATTTTCTATGCCCCTCTCCTAGGAAAAAGCTGCTAAGAGTCTTTATGCCTAAGAGAGAAGCAAAAGAGATCAAAGTAACTTCAAACTTCCATAAAAAAATATATGATGGAGCCAACAGGAGATAAAAGGCAAGGCAGTTCTGCCTAAGGTAAACATATGTTGAACAACTTTCACATTTGAAAAAGTATCTCAGTTTATCTGACTACACTTGATATTCTATGCCTCATAATTATATGTCAGCACTACTCTGAATTATTTACATATATTAATTCATTTTGGTCTTACAACAGCCCCTATGTGATAAATACCATTATTACCACCATTTAAGACAGAAGGAAACTGGGGCACATAAATATTAAGTAATCTGCTTAAGTTTATACAAATACCAAGTACTATTGTTGGATTTGTATACAGTCTAGTTCAAGAGCCTCGTCCTCTTAGCCACTATTCCAGTTCACCATTAGGCAATGCATACAGTCTGATGTGCCACAAACCTGTAGTCAGCTTCCCAATATACAGGAAAGGACTTCGGTGAAATAGACCTACAAACCTACAAAGGAAACCCCTTTAAGTCTCTCTTGTGTTTATCAGGGTGCCTTGTCCATAAATACAAACATACAAGCAAGATTCATCAGACATTTGAGGAAACCCAACAGGTTGAAAGAGAAGAGACAAAAATGAACAAATAAAACAGCTGATGCTAAAAATACCAGAGAGAATTTAAGGAATAAAAGAGAACTTTATAATGTATAATTATTACCCTTAGAAAGGTAACATAGAATATTTTTTCATTAAAAAATAAACACTACAATGAGAAATAAAAGCAATCATACAAAAGAAAGTTTCTCAGAAATTTCAAATAGCTTTCTTAACATTTTTTAAATGCATGAAATGACTAAGTAATTGAATGGATATGGTTTAAATCAAATTATTCACTGTGGATGGAATAATAATGAATTCTCTCAGAATATGAAGAAAAGATAGAAAAGGAGAGAAATTAAGGAACACAATGGAATGAGACAGGCATTGTAGCATCCAACTAATAGAAGTTCCAAAATCAGAGAATACATAAAATTTAGAAAACAAAATGATAAAATATAGTAGAATATAATTTCAATAATTTTAAGTAATCTTTTCTTATATTTAAATAATTCATTGCGCATCAAATTGGGTAGAATAAAAGCTTTAAGCCTATAAATACTTTGGTAAAATTTCTGAATTTGAAGGGAAATTATATACGATTTCAGAAATGAAAATATAAACGGGTTGCTTCCAAATAAATAAGAACTCAAAGACTGGCATCACATGGCCCACCATCAGCACCAAATGCCTGATGAAAATGAAACAAGGTTCTGAGGAAAATGATCTTGAGCTTGTAATTCCAAACCCAATTCAACTATCAATTTTTTAAAAGACAATTTTAGACAGATTGAGATATTTTATGTCTTATACATGCTTCCTTCAGAAAGATTTCCTGAGGATAAACTCAAGGAAAAGAATACGTACATGTAGGATATAACATTATACTAAATCCAAGACTGGTGGAACTAAGCCAGGAGAAGAAATGGTGACAATCAACGATGACACTCTACAGCCTGTCTAGACAGCAACAGATCAAAGCTAGAAGAAAAGCTAATTCATAAAGTTTGTCTTCAAGAAAGTGATTTTTATCCATAGATTTTGTGATTATGAAAGTGAAGGCCTTCACTTGTCTCCTTTATAAACAACAACTACAAAAATCTCTGGAAAACTTTAAAATTTTTTAAATTTTATAAGTGCAAGAAGGTCATATTTTTATACAAAATAAACTTAAATGAGACATAATTTTGAGCAAATACTTGAATATAGGAGCAGATAATTTATTTCACCTAGGCATATAGAAAATTATTATTTGAGTGAGACAGATTTGATTAAAAAAATGAATTTCTTTTCTTTGGTCAAATTCTAGTATTATTCATTTAAAAAATATTCTTTACTTAATCATGCTACGGTTATTAGTTTTCTAATAGAATGAATATTCAGATAAACATTCAATGAAGTTTACTTTAGTTATGGAACATCCATGTTAGAAATCATAGAACTTCGAAAATGTCTACCTTATATTATAACTGACAGAAGTTAGCAAGAGGCAGAGATAAGCTATGGATGAGTCTTAATTTTCTCTTATTACATAGGAAGGAATTAGTATATACTGTTTAACAATTATGAACTAAAAGTAAAGACGTGTGATTTTTTTGTTAACAAATATAACTACTAGAAAGACAAAAAATAGATAAAAATAAAAATGAAGCAGGGAAAAGACAGAAAAATAGAGGTAGTGGGCAGTGTACCTGTCCTAAATTCCAGCTGTGGTGACGAGATGCCAGTACATGTTTTCCAACTGATAAAATGATATTAATAAATAAAGGTGTGAAAATATGTAGGTTTAATGAAAATGTGAATAACAGATGGTGGGGTAGTAAGCCACTGTAGGATATGGGGTATCACGGAGGGGGAGGAGCAGAAAGCCTTTTATTTTACATATACCCTTCTATACTGTGAATATTTTAAACTAGGAACACGTATTATTACTATAATATCATAAGAGTATCAAAAATTACATAAATTATATATATACATACACATATACATCTATGTGTGTCTGGCTTTTTGTCAATCTATGTATATACATATGCACATACATACATATATGTTTATGGAAACAAGCATGTACATGGATATCATGCATATACATTCAGATATATATTTTCTGAGTTTGTAGAACTCATATAGATACCTAGTTTCAAACAGCTAAGGCTGTCTTTTAATCAAGATCTATAAACCTTCAGGTGTCCAATCCTGAGTTATCAATGCCAGTATGTTTCCCAAAGGTGAAACAGATTTTTAAGGATTATAAACACTTATGGTCCAAAAAATTGTAATCTATATTGCACACAAAGTTAATCTCTTGACTCTTAGGATGCGTTGGTATGTTCAACTTCATACAGCTTCATTAATTTATCTTAGATCATTAAGGCTTAAAATGAACAGTTATTCATGATAAAAGCTAAACTACCCTTCCATAGGCTTTCTTGAGCATTGGTTGCTGTTCTAAATAGTATTTTATTCCCTCAGTAGAACACGTATTGAGAGTAATAATTTTAACATGCTGAAATCCTACAGCACAGAAATTTGGCCAGATTATGATCCAAACATAACCCAGAAAATTTGTGGTGTTGGGAGTCAAAACTACTTGATTAGTGTATTTCATTGTCTCATGCAAAGTATTCCAGGAGGAAACTTAGATAAAGGTTTTACCGTAAGTTAATAATTGTTGGCCTATTTTCCCTAACAAGGAGTGTTCCTGTTAATATTTCATATTGACAATATTTCACATTCCAAGTCCAATATCACCTTTTTTTAAAACAAAACCTTTCCTAATTATCACAATCCACATTTATTTACTCATTTATCTGCACCATTTACTGGGCACTAATTACATATCAGGTAGTAAAATACATATATAAATAAAAATTATAGACCTTGTCCTCAAACAACCCACATTCTATTGAACAAAACTAATACGTAAGCAAGTCAACACACAATACAACAAAGAAAATAAAGTGCTTTTGGTAGAGGAAAGCATAGAACGCTTTAGAAACAGAGAGGGACATTCAGTCCAGCCTGAGGAGAAGGAAGAAAATGTCAGTGGTCATGAAATTCTACAAGGAATATCTGCATTCAATTGTGAGAGGCAAGTAAGAGTTAATCAGGCAAATAAGAAGACAAAGAGTCTTCTAGATGCAGGACAACATTAACGTACGTATTCCTGATTTGCATAGCTTTCTTATTTGGATTCCCAAGGAATCTCCTTGGCTGCTGGTGGAAACTAAATTGGGATGATCATGGATGGAAGCAGAGAGAACCATAAGCAGACTGGTACACTGATTTGTGTAAATAATAGTTGTAGTTTAGACTACAGTAGTAGAAAAGATGAAAAAATATCAGGAACTTGTGATATATTTTGGAAGAAAAATTCACACACCTAGACAATGGGTAGTAGGTTGGCAAGTGAAAAGAAAAGTAGAACTGAAAAATCATTAACCAGCAACCAGATGGATAATGGTAGTTTTACTGAGATAGGGAGGTCTGGAGTCACAACATGTTTGGAGTCAGAGAGGCAATTAATGACTTTATATTTACACATATTATATCCCTAATAAAATAAAATGTCTTAAGAATCCTATGTGCGACATGTGGCTAGAAGAATAACTCATTTAAGAATCAGGATATAGGACTAAGACAATTAAGTTCATTTAAGTTATATAAAGTGATTTTAATATAAGTTATATATTGAATGAGGTGAGTGGAGCCAAGAGAACCTCAACCCACTGCTACAAGCTGCTGCCTGAATCATATCCTTCATCACAGTGGGTGTAGGCATGGGTTGAGAAAAGGAAAGAAGCTAGCCATACTTTTGCTTTCAAGAAGTGTCACAAACCTGATTAAAAATATTGAATGGCTTTTATTTGCACTTAAAAGAAACCATAAACTGCTCACAAACCTCACACTGTACTCCAGCTATATTCTCTGAACACATACCTCTTTGTATCTTTGCAATCACTATGTTCTCTGCCTGAGTGTTCCTCATTCACCTCTGTGATGGTTTGGCTTAGTCTCATTTTTTAGGTCTTACCTCAAACATCCACTCCTCAGAGGATGTTTCCTTTATTTATCATCCTAGCAAAAAATGACCTTGGTCTGTTGTTTCTACCTCATTTCTTGCATAGAATAGCACTATCGTAGTGTGAGTGTTTATTTTTATTGTTCCGTGGAATGCAATCTCCATGAAGGCAAACTTTGGTTTCCTCCTTCACTACAGCTCGAGGCCAGACATAAAAGGTGGTAAATAAGCATTTGCTATTTGATTAAAACATCAAGATTAGTTATTACAAAGCAAATATGGATTGCAGTTAATATATACTTTAATGGTATCTACTTAGAAGATTCTTTGCATGCTTCTTTGCCTGATTAGTTCTTACTTGTCCCTCACAATTGATGACTGCCTGTAGACTATATCCATACTCATGCTACTTCTGCCCACCTCCATCAGGGCTGTCCTAGACAAAAACCTTTCTTCTGTATCCTGGAGAACTGTATTGCAATAACCTCCTAAACTACACTCTTAGCTTCTTTGCCTCTTTGGAGTCTATTCTCCACTCAGAAACCATAATGAAATGATCCCCGTAAAAAGAAGTCAGATCTATTACTTTTCAGATCAAAAGACTGTGACACATTTGATATTACTCATGGCAAATTCAATGATTAAAAGAATAGATACTGGAGTTAACTTGCGAGTCTACATCCTGGTTGTACCCTTTCTTGAACCTGTGACCTTGGCTAAGTTACTTAAATCTTCTACATCTCAATTTTCACATGTGTAAAATTAAAGTAATTAAAGCACCAAATTCATAATGCTATTGTGAGGATTAAGTGGGTCAAAATACATGAAATCCTTAGGAGCTTTGTCTGTTAGTTATTGTTTTCTTGTGCTATAGGTGCTACAATGATCTAGTCCCCCAGCCACCACCTGATCTTATCATCTATCTTCCTTGTTCATTTGCTCTACCCTCAATGATCTTTTGCTGTTTCTCATGCATATCAACAAACTCCATTTCCAAAGCTGTCTACCTAGAAAAGTTTTGACTTACATATCTACATAGAAAATTCCCTCAAATAATATTTTGTAAGAAAATATTTGCTAATCCCTTCATATAAAGACTATGTCTTGTCACATTCCATCTTCATATATTTAACTATTTTTATATTGCACATCTTGAGACAGCATATTTCCATCTATTTATTTGGATATTCTCTATCTTCTGTGTTAGAGTTAACTTACATAAGAATAAAAACTGAGTCTGTTTCCTCACCTTTGGACAGCAAGAGACTAAAATAATGTCTGGCACATCATGAGGGCTTGATAAATATTTGTCTAACTTGTCCTTTAATAATCATAAGCATTTATAATAAATCACAAGGAAGTGATTTATCTACTAGGTACAATTAACATTTAAAAATAATATGAACATTATTAGTAGGATATATTAACAAAGCCTGAACATGATTAATATTTATTAAATTTTTAGATTTTATCAAATAATTTTCCACAAAATAAAAAAATAGGCACTTTTTCCAAGAATTCAATTTCCAAGTTTCTTGTTGCAATTAATATTTTTCAGGTCCAAGTCCCATAATAGCTATGACTATAATAATTAAGCACATCATAATTCTAATGGCCATCTGTTCATAAAAAAGTTGTTACTAAAAATGTAAATTATGTTTAGTCAACTCCACTTAAAAAGTGAGAGATATATGTAGACCATATGTTAAAGCTTTTCATTAAGACAAAATGCTATTTCTAAAGCATTTCTTTTCTGTCAAATAGAAATAGTAACCAGAATATAACTATTATCAGAACTCACCATTCTAATTTTTAGCTTATAGCTCTGTGTAGAGACTCTAAAGCAAATAAAGAAACAAGAACAAATAGAAAATTAAGGAAGCAGTATTAGTACAGGCTTAGTGCCAGAAATAGGCATCATTTTAAGCAGCATGAGCTTTAATACACAAAAAGTGTTTACAAAACGTTTGAAACAGCAAGCAGTGTAATCTCAAAGCTAAGGAGTCCTAGAAGCACATCAAGAACATCATAAAGTTTCTTCTCTAGCATAACTGATGACTGTACTTCTAACAGGACCTAAACTCAACATTGAATCAAATGGATCTGACCGACCTTTACAAAACTCTCCACCCTAAAACAACAGAGGATACATTCTTCTCATCACCACGTGGCACATACTCTAGAATCAACCACCTAACTGGACATAAAAAAATTCTCAACAAATGCAAAAGAACAAAAATCATACCAAATACATTCTCAGACCACAGCTCAAAAAAAATAGAAGCCAAGACTCTGAAAATCACTCAAAATAATGCAATTGCATGGAAATTAAACAATATGCTCCTGAATGACTTTTGGATAAATAATGAAGTTAAGGCAGAAATCAAGAAATTCTTTGAAAATAATGAGAAAAAAGATACACCAAACCAGAATCCATGGGACACAGTCAAGGCAGTGTTGAGGTAAATTCATAGCACTAATTGCCCACTTCAAATAGTTATAACAATCTCAAATTAACAACCTAACATACAACTAAAAGAATTAGAGAAGCAAGAACAAATCAACCCCAAAGCTAGCAGAAGAAAAGAAATAACCAGAATCAGAGATTAACTGAAGGAAATTGGGATATTAAAAAGGATTCAAAAGATCAACAATTCCAGGAGTTGGTTTTTTGAAAGCATTAATAAGATAGCTAGGCCACTAGCTAGACCAATAAAGAAGGAAAAGAGAGAAGATCCCAACAAACACAATTATATATGATGAAAGAAATGTTGCTACTGACCCCACCAAAATAAAAACAAACATCAGAAACTACTCTGAATACCTCTATGCACATGAACTAGAAAACCTAGAAGAGATGGATAAATTCCTGAATACATACACACTCCCAATCAATAAATGTGATTTATCACATACACAGAACTAAAGCAAAAACCACATGATTATCTCATTCCTACTGAGCCAGTAAGAAATTGATTCCCTGAACAAACCAATAATGAGCTCTAAAATTTAATTAGTAAGGAAATAGCCTATAACTCCCCCAACCCAAAAGCTGAGGACTTGATGAATTCACAGCCAAATTCTACCAGATGTGCAAAGAACTAGTACCATTCCTACAGAAACCATTAAAAAAAAAAAAAAAAATTGAGAAGAAAGACTCCTCCCCAACTCATTCTGTGAGGCCAGCATCATCTTGATATCAAAACCTTTCAGAAACACAACAACAAAAGAAATTTCAGGTCATCCTTGAGGAACATCGACACAAAAATCCTCAAAAAAAAAAAAAATACTGAAAAATTGAATCCAGTATCACACCAAAAGCTAATCCACCATGGTCAAGTAGGTTTCATCTCTGGGATACAAGGTTGGTTCAACATGCACAAATCAGTAAACGTGATTTATCACATAAACAGAACTAAAGCAAAAACCACCTGATTATCTCATAGACACAGAAAGGGTTTTCAATGCAATTCAACACCACTTCATGTTAAAAACTCAATAAACTAGGTATTGAAAGAACATACATCAAAATAATAAGAGTCATCTCTGACAAACACACAGCCGACATTATACTGAGTGAGCAAATACTGAAGCATTCCCCTTGAAAACTGGCACAAGACAATGATGCCCTCTCTCATCACTTCTATTCAACATAGTATTGGAAGTCCTAGTCAGAGCAATCAGGCAAGAGAAAGAAATAAAGGGCATTCACCTAAGAAGAGAGGAAGTCAAACTATCCCTGTTTGCAGACAACCCAATTCTATATCTAGAAAACTCCACAGTCTCAGCCCAAAAGCTCTTTCAGCTAGTAAACAACTTCAGCAAACTTTCAGGATACACAATTCATTTACAAATATCACTAGCATTCCTATACACCAACAACAACCAAATTGAGGGCCAAATCAGAAAGGCAATCCCATTCAGAATTGCCACAAAATGAATAAAATACCTAGGAATACAGCTAACCAGTGGGGTTAAAGATCTCTACAATGCAAATTACAAAACACTGCTCAGCACAATCAGAAAAGACACAAGCAAATGTTAAACATCTGATGTTCATGGATAGAAATAACCAGTATCACTAAAATGCCTACAGTTCCAAAGCAATTTACAGATTCAATGACATACCTACCAAACTACCAACAACATTCTGCCCAGAATGAGAAAAATTATTTAAAAATTAATGTGGAACCAAAAAAGGGCCCTAATGGCCAAGGCAATCTTAAAGCAAACCGAACAAAGCTGAAGGTATCATGTTATCCAACTTCAAACTATACTACATGGCTACCATAACCAGAACAGCATAGTATTGGTACAAGAACAGGCACGTAAACCAATGAAAAGAATAGAAAGCCAAGAAATAAGGTTGCCCAATTACGACCATCTGAACTTCAAAAAAAAAAAAAAAAGTGATGAAAACAAGCAATGGAAATAAGATTTCCTATTCAATAAATGGTGCTGGGATAATTGTCTAGCCATATGCAGAAGATTCAAGTTGGACCTTTGCCTTACAAAATATACAAAGATCAACTCAAGATGGATTAAATAATTAAGTGTGAAACCCAAAACTATAAAAACCCTAAAAGACAACTTAGGCAATACCAAATCAAACATAGTAACAGACAAAGATTTCATGACAAAGATACCAAAAGCAAAAATTGACAAGGAGGATCCAATTACAGTTAAGAACATTATGAACAGCAAAAGAAACTATCAACATAGTCAACAGACAGCTTACGGAGTGGAGAAAATACTTGCAAACTATGCATCTGACAAAAGTCTAATATTCAGTATCCATAAGGAACTTAGACATATTTACAAGAGAGAAGCAAACAACTCAATTAAAAAAGTGGCAAAGGACAAGAAGAGACACTTTTCAAAAGAAGACATACATTCAGCCAAAAAACATGTGAAAAAGTTCAATATAGCTGATCATTAGAGAAATGAAATCAAAACCACAATGAGATATCATTTCATATCAGGCAGAATGACTATTGTTAAAAAGCAAAAAATAAAAAAAATAATAAAAAAATAAAAGGACTAGGCACTGTGGGTCCCATGGCTGTAATCCCAGCACTTTGGGAGGCTGAGGCAGGTGGATCATAAGTTCAAGAGTTCGAGACTAGTCTGACCAAAAAGGATGAAACCCTGTCTGTACTAAAAATACAAAAATTAACCAGGCATGGTCACTTACATCTGTAATCCCAGCTACTCAGGAGGCTGAGGCAGGAGAATCACTTGAACCTGGGAGGCAGAGGTTGTAGTGAGTCAAGGTTGCACCACTGCACTCCAGCCTGGGCGACAGAGTGAGACTCTGTCTCAAAAAAGAAAAAAAAGTAAAAAAAAAATAACAGATGCTGGTAAGATTACAGAGAAAATGGAACACTTATACACTGTGGGTAGAAGTGTAAATTAGTTCAACCAGTGTGGAAAGCAGTATGGTGATTCCTCAAAGAGCTAACAGCAGAACTGTCAGTTGACCAAGCAAACCCATTACTGGGATATACCCATATGAATATAAATCATTCTACCATAAATACAAATGCATGTGAATATTCACTGCAGCACTATCCACAATAGTGAAGATATGGAATCAAAATAAATGCCCATGAATGACAGATTGGATTAATAAAATGTGCTACATATATACAATAGAATACTATGCAGCCATTAAAAAAAGAATGAGATCATGTCTTTTGCAGAAACACAGATGCAGCTGAAGGCTATTATCTGCTCCTGCAAACTAATGCAGGAACAGAAAATCAAATACCCCATGTTCTCACTTATAAGTGGGAGTTAAATTATAAGAACTTATGAACACAGAGAATGAAAGAACAGATACTGGGGTCTATTTGAGAGTGGAGGACATGAGGAGGGAGAGGAGCAGAAGAGATGACTATTGGATACTGGACTTAATACTTCAGTGATAAAATAATCTGTACAATGAATCCCTGTGTCATAAGTTTACCTACATAACAAACCTTCAAATGCACCCTCAAACCTAAACTAGAAGTTTAAAAAATCAGTTTGAAAAATTCTTAAAAACTTAAGAGTTGACTTATGAAATGGTAAAAGTTGGCTTGAGATCACTGCTATATACAAGGATCAACTTGGGATAATGAGGCTGCCACTACCACTCTGGCATAACTGAATACATTTAACAAGAACACTTCCAAATGTCTACTCCAGTTTGCCAAGTAATGTTAAATGAAAACTTCTACCTAACACCACTTTCAGGAGATCTCCTTTTACCCCCAAAACTAACAAAGGGAGCATTATCTTCAGACATTTTAATTCTTAAAGGCAATAATATTTATGAACTCACTACCTCTCCAGTTCCTAAAATGTTCATTGTTAATACCAGTTGGGGGAGAATAGAAAATCATGACAGTAAAGTAAAA
Source organism: Macaca fascicularis (assembly GCF_037993035.2). Taxonomy (NCBI): domain Eukaryota; kingdom Metazoa; phylum Chordata; class Mammalia; order Primates; family Cercopithecidae; genus Macaca; species Macaca fascicularis. Next base: position 89,503,071 of record NC_088388.1, on the reverse strand, counting down.
GTATGTGAAGGAACTGACAAGTTTATAGTCAGAATCAACATCGTGAAAAATGCTTAAAGACATAAGTAATTGAATAAATGAATTTAAGACTGCTGGCTTTTAAAAACCTCTGTTGAACAGAAGTTATGTTCTCTTATATCACAACTCATTCTCCCGCAAAACTGATGGCCTGTAGATTAGGCACTCTAATTGATGATGTTAGCAGAAAAATAAGTGACCTGACTCCCATCTTCCAAAGCTGATATGGAAGTCAGCAAGATGATGGATTAGGAGGTATCAACCTTCATCCCCCTATAAGTGATCAACAATGAGACAGCTGTCCATTCGCAAGAATAGCCTTGGGGAGAAGGAGCTCAAAGATTTCAATTCAAAACCTGCAGCAACAGAGTGGATGAAAAATGAATAACTACACAGAAAGGATCACTAGAGAGATTAGCATATCTGAGATATCCAGAGACAGCTAGGAACAAAGACGAAGAGTGGGGGCTATCATTATCAGCCATGACATGAGTGCCACTGCAGTCCCTAGTGGCCTGCTCCACATAGGACAGGAGCAGCTTGTGACCCCAAAGTCACCCATAGCCATTACCACCACAAACTCTCCAGCAACAAAGATGCTATTGCACCTAATTCACAAGAATGGCCACTGTTTTACTGTACTAGTACCAGGTATGTCACCCTCCCTACACCACTTGCACCTTAAACACCAAAGCCACCTCCACAGTAAGCTAACCCACACCCAAAAACCTGCAACCACTATTGTTCTGTGCATGCCCATGTTCCACCAGAGCCAGAGTTGGAGTTAGGCCCTGGCTCCCTGTAAACTGAAATCCAGGGCATTTGAGAATAACCAGTCAGGGGAGAAAAGAGAAAACATAATGAAAAGGAAAGAATAAAATATATAGGATATCATCAAGGGGCTAATTTTCACATTGTCTTTCCTTTTCTTTTTCTGTAACATCTACAAAGACAGAAGGCCTATGTAAAGAATCAATGCCTGGAAACTTGCCAAATCTTCAGAAAGATATGAACATTGGGTACATAAAACTCAAAAGTCTCCAGATAGTTTCAACTGAAAGACAATTTACCAAGACCTTTAAAAATCAAACTGTCAAAACTCAAAGACAAAGAAAGAATCTTCAAAGCAGCAAAAGAGGTTTACAACATACAAAGGAACCTCCATAAGCCTATCAACAAATTTCTCAGCAGAAATATCACAGACCAGAAGAAAACTGGATGACATAATCAGTGTGCTGAAATTAGTTTAAGAAAAAAACCTGCCAATCAAGAATACTTTTCCCAGTAAAGCTGTCCTTCAAAATTGAAAGAGGGATAGAGACTTTCCTTTTTATTATTATTATTATTATTATACTTTAAGTTCTAGGGTACATGTGCACAACGTGCAGGTTTGTTACATATGTATACTTGTGCCATGGTGTGCTGCACCCATCAACTTGTCAGCACCCATCAACTCGTCATTTACATCAGGTATAACTCCCAATGCCATCCTTCCCTCCTCTCCCCACACCCCTCCCCCCTCCCCATAATAGCTCAGTGAATTTGTCACCTCTAGTCCTGCCTTAAAGAAATGCTAAAGGGTGTTTTTCAAGCCAAAAGAGAAAATCTGACAAAATAGTGACACGAAAACAAAGAAGAAGAACACTCATTAGTAAACATCAGTATACAGACAAATTCAGAACACTGTAATACTATAATGGTAGTGTGTAAATTATTTATGTCAGTATAAAAGTTAAAATACAAAGCTATTAAAAACAACTATAGCTACAATAATTTGTTAATGGCTACACAATATAAAAGTATAAAATTATGACATCAAAAACCTAAAATGTGGAAAAAGGAAGTAAAAGTATAGTTTTTTGGTTGAAGTTATCTCCTCAAAACAGATTGTTATAACTATAAGATTTTATGTACAAGTCACAAGGTAAACACATAGCCAAAACCTATAATAGATATTTAAAACAGAGAGAAAGATATCAAAGAATACCAGTAAAGAAAATCATTGAATCACAAAGGAAAATGTCAAGAGATAAAGGAAGGTTAAAGGAACCTAAAATACAATCAGAAAACAAATTTGAAAACAACAATAGTAGGCAGTTATTACTAATAACTAAGTAAAATGTAAATTAATTAAAATATTTGATGTTATGTGGGTATTTTATGAATTAAAGTATCCATTTTATTGAAAAGGGCAATAGTAAGTTCTTACCTATCAATAATTACTTTAAATGTAAATATGTAAATGGATTAAATTTCTCATTTTATTTATATGTCTGCAAAGACATACAGTGGCTGAATAGATTGAAAACAAAACAAACCCAGATATTAATATGTGGTACCTACAAGATACTCAACTTTACTTGTGAGATACACAGATTGAATATAAAAGGATAATAAAAGTATTCCATTCAATAGAAACCAAAAGAGAGCAGAGGTAGCTATACTAATACCAGAAAAAAATAGACTAAGTCAAAAATTGTCACAAGATATAAGAAAAGGTCATTATATAATGATAATCAGTTCATCAAGAGAATAATTATAAATATGCATTCAATATTCAAGCATCTAAATATACAAATAACATATTAATAGAACTAAAGGAACAAAGACTAGCAATACAATAATACTACAGGATTTCAATATCCCATTCTCAACAACAGACAGATCATTGAGAGAGAAAATTTGGAAAACAGTAGACTTGAACAACACTTAAGCTCAAATGGACCTCACAGACATACATAGAAGATTCTAAGCCATAGTGGCAGAATACACATTCTTCTCAAGCACCTGTGGAACATTCTCCAGGATAGATCACATGTTAGGCTAGAATTTAAGATTGAAACCATATTAACTATCTTTACTAACTACAGTGAGATGAAACTAGAAATCAGTAACAGAAGAAATTTTTTAAATTGAAAAATACAGAGAAATTAAACAATATGCTCCTAAACAATAAATGGGCCAGAGAGGAAATTAAAATGGATATGAAAAAAAAAATCTTGAGATAAATGAAAATGAAAACACAACATACGAAAACTTAAGGGACACAGAAAAAGCAGTTATATGAAGGAGGTTTACAGTAATAATTGCCTATGTTAAAATAGAAGAAAGTTCCCAAATAACTAAACTAACGCTACATTTCAAGGAACAAGAAAAAACTAAGCTTGAAGTTAATAGAACACAAAAAAGAAGTGTAAAAGGCCAGAGCGGAAATAAATGAAATTGAGACTAGAAAAATAACAGAAAAGATTAAGAAAACCTACAGTTGGTTTTTTGAAAAGATAAAGTTGATAAGTTTTTAGATGGACTAAGAAAAAAAGAGAAGACTCAAAATCAGAGATGAAAGAGAAGACATTACAACATATACCACAGAAATACAAAAGGATTATGACAGACTATTATAAAAATTATATGCCAGCGAACTAAATAACCTAAATAAATGAATAAATTCCTCAAAAAGTGCATCCTACCAAGACTAAACTGTGACGAAGTAGGAAATTGGCAAAGACCAAATTAAGAAAAGAGATTGAATCAGTATTCAAAAATCTCCCATTAAAGAAAATTCCAGGACTGATGTCTTCACAGCACAATTCTACCATTTAAGAATTAATGAAAATCTTTCTCAAACTCTTTCAAAAAGTTGAACACAAAGGAATACTTCCAAATTTCTTTTACCAGGCCAGCACCACCCTGGTACCACAGCCAGACAAGTATATTCCAAAAAAGAAATTCCAGATCAATATCTCTGATGAATATAGATGCAAAAATCCTCAACAATATAGTAGCAAACCTAATTCAATGGCACATTTAATCATTTATTTACCATGATCAAGTATGATTCATCCCTTGGATGCAAGGATGTATCAACACATGCAAATAAATAAATGTGATAAATCACATTAACAGAACAAAAGATAAATGCATAGACCATCTCCACAGATGCAGAAAAAGCATTTATAAAATTTAACAGTTTCATATCAAAAACTATCAAAAGTTAAGTATAAAAGAAATACATTTCAACACAATAAAAGCCATATATCCCAAACCCATAGTTAACAAAAAAGTTAAAAGCATTTTCTCTAAGATCAGGAAGACAAGGATGCCTACTTTCCTCACTTCTATTCAACATAGTAATAAAGTCCTAGCCAGAGCAATTGGGCAAGGGAGAGAAATAAAAGGCATCCAAATCAGAAAGAAAGAAGTTATATTTTTTTCCTGTTTGCAGGTGACATGAACTGAAGATACATATAGAAAATTCTAAAAACTCCACTATAAGCTGTTAGTACTAATAAAAAATCCAGTAAATTTGCAGCATACAAAATTAACATACACTAAGACCAAACTATCCAAAATCAAGAAAACAATCTGATTTACAGTAGCATTTAAAAAGACCACTTAGGAATTAACCCAAAAGGTGAAAAAGTTATACACTGAAAACTATAAAATATTAGTGAAATAAATTTTTAAAGGCACAAATAAGATATCCTGTGTTCATGGACTGAACAAATAAATATCATCAAAATGTCCATAATACCCAAAGCAATTTATAGATTGAATACAGATCCTGTTATAATTCTCATAAAGTTGTTTACAGAAATGAAAAGAAAAAGCAATCCTAAAACTCATATGAAACCACAAAAGACCTCAAATAGCCAAAGCAATGTTTTGAAAGAACAAAGCTAGAAGCATCACACTTTCTGATTTTAAATTATATTATAAAGCTATAGTAATTAAAACACCATGGTATTGTCATAATAACAGACATATAAAGCAAAGGAACAGAATAGAAAGCTGGGAAATAAACCCATGTGAATACAATCAGCCAATCATCAACAAAAGGCCCAAAAATACAAAAGGGGAAATGATTTTTCTTCAAGTAATGGTACTGGAAACACTGGATATGCATATGCAAGAAAATGAAAATGTATCCTTACACTATGTACAAAAATCAATTTTAAATGCATTAAATTTTTATTTATTATTATTATACTTAAAGTTCTAGGGTACATGTGCATAACGTGCAGGTTTGTTACATATGTATACTTGTGCCATGTTGCTGTGCTGCACCCATCAACTCGTCAGCACCCATCAACTCATCCTTTACATCAGGTATAACTCCCAATGCAATCCCTCCTCCCTCCCCCCTCCCCATAATAGGCCCCGGTGTGTGATGTCCCCCTTCCCGAGTCCAAATGATCTTATTTTTCAGTTCCCACCTATGAGTGAGAACATGCGGTGTTTGGTTTTCTGTTCTTGGCGATAGTTTGCTGAGAATGATGGTTTCCAGCTCCATCCATGCTCCTACAAAGGACACAAACTCATCCTTTATTGCGGCTGCATGAAAGGAGCCTACTCCTTTAAGAAATGTGCCACATTTTCTTAATCCAGTCTGTCACTGATGGACATTTGGGTTGATTCCAAGTCTTTGCTATTGTGAATAGTGCCTCAATAAACATACGTGTGCATGTGTCTTTATAGTAGCATGATTTATAATCCTTTGGATATATACCCAGTAATGGGATGAATGGGTCATATGGTACTTCTAGTTCTAGATCCTTGAGGAATCGCCATACTGTTTTCTATAATGGTTGAACTAGTTTACAATGCCACCAACAGTGTAAAAGTGTTCCTATTTCTCCACATCTTCTCCTAAATGGATTAAATTTTAAATGTAAGACTTGAGCCTATAAAACTCCCAGCAAAAAACATGGAGGAAAACATACTGACATTGGTCTTGGCATTACATTTTGGATATAACACCAAAAATACAGTCCAGACAAGCAAAAATAATCAAGGGGGACTATATCAAGTAAAAAAGTCTCTGCACACCAAAGGAAACAAACAACATAATGAGAAGGCAACCCACAAAATGGAAGAAAATATTTTTAAAACATATATCTGATAAGGAATTAACATCCACAATACATAAGGAATTCAAATAACTCAATAGTAAAAGCAAACAAAACAAACCAATAGAAGAAGAATAAATTCAAAAATAAGTAGTGAATCTGAATAGAAAATTTTTTAACGAATAGTACAAACTGCCAACAGGTATATGAAAAAATGTTCAACACTACGAATTATCAGGGAAATACAAATTAAAAACAAAATGGGATATCACCTCACACCTGTTAGAATGGCTATTATCAAAAAAGACAAAAGATAAATGCTGGCAAGAATATGGAGAAAACAGAACCCTGGCACACTGTTTGTGGGAATGTAAATTAGTACAGCTACTATGGAAAATGATATGGAGATTCCCCAAAAGTTAAAAGTAGACGTATCATGTGATTCAGCAATCCCACTACTGGATATATATCCAAATGATATAACAAAATCAGTAAGTCAAAAAAATAATAATAATCTGAACTCTTATGTTTATTTGCAGCATTATGACAAGAGTCAAGATATGGAATCAACCTAAATGTCTGTCAATGGATGAACAGAAGAAGAAAATGTTATCTTTATATATCGACATGGAGGACATTATATTACGTGAAATTAGGCATAGAAAGAGAAAAACTACATGATCTCACTTACGTGGGAAATTCTAAAAAAGTAAAACACTGCAACAGAGAGTAAAATGGTTATTACCAGAGGCTGGAGAATGGAGGAACTGGGGAAACATTGGTCAAAGGACATAAAATTCCTATTAGATATGAAGGATAAGATCAAGAGATCTATTATACATTATGGTGACTATAGTTGATAATAATATATTGTATACTTAAAAATTGCCATAAGAGAATATTTCAAGTGTTTTCACCACAAAAATTGGTATGTGAAATAATGCATGTGTTAGTTTTGTAAATCTGTTTCACAATGTATACACATACTAAAGCATAATATTGTACATGATAAATATAATTTTTACCTGTCAATTAAAAAATAATTATTGTATACTTGAAATTTTCCAAAAAAAGTAGATATTAAGTATTCGTACCACACAGAAAATAAAAAAGGTAACTTTATGAGATGATGGATATGTACATTTGTTTCACTATATATATATATATATATATATATATATATATCAAACTATCACATTGTATACCGTCAATACACATACAATTTTTAATTTCTCAATTATACCTGAATAAATCTGACATGGTTACTTACTATGTAACTATTACTATGCTACCATTATTCAAAAATGTTGTTTCTCATAAATAAACCTCAGACTGGGGTGTTATGGAGAGTCACTTGATTATGAAAGGAATAAAGACAACAAGGACTAGAAGAAAAGTGTTAACAAAAAATATATACAACTCAGGTGGTTGTCTAATGCCTCTCCCTTGATAAAGAAGGTGTTTTAGAAACATTATTAAGGTTTCAACGTCCATAAAACCTAGTACATAAAGCATGAAATAAAATACATATTTGTGCAAGACAGTGTAAAAATCGAAAGCCTTTTACCAAGGTACAAAATATAAACAAATAAAATATAGAATGACTATCTCATTTGAGACTCCTACTATTTCAGTAAAGTATTGGGTATCTAATTTCTATTACCACCCCTTCCAGATGTTTTAGGAATGTTATAACTATTATTTGTGAAACATATAAAGGGATTTCAGTTACTAAACTTTTTGGCTGAATTTAGAATGACTTGGGCATTAGAAGGATCATTTTGGGGCAAATTATTTCTATAGGAGCATAAATAAAGTCTTAGACTCTGCAAACAACATAAATAATTTAAACATCACCAGAAGTTCATTCCAGTGATAAGGCAGGGTTTGATGAGAGAATGTTGTGTTTATTGGAAACAAATTTTCACGTGCACAAAATATCTCTAGTTAGCATTATAATTTTAAGCTCACATGTAAACTCTAGTTTCAACTACTTCCTTTTCTTTTTAACTAGTATTTTATAAATAGATTTAATTTTTCATATTTTTGTTTACAAAGAAGCATGGTAAAAACAAATAATATTTGGGATCAGATAGGGGTAGGCTCAAAATTAAGACTTATTTTTTCAAGTAACTCATCTTCTCTGAGACTGTTTCTTTACAAGCAAAATGTAGCCAAAATCCTCTATCACTTGACTTTATACCCTCATATAAGAAAGTTTACAAAATTCAGATCCAGGGAAATATGAAGCATGTACCACCATCTTGTTCAAGGCATGTCATAGTTTGTAAGCTCAAAAGGATGGGTTCCATAGAAGAGAATGTGCATCAGGCCAATTATTTTTAAAATATTTTATATCGATACATAATGTCTGCATATTCTCATGGGTGCATGTGATATTTTGTTACATGCATAGAATATATAATGAACAAGTCAGAGTATTTAGTAGATCCATCACCTCCAGTATTTGTTATTTCTATGTGTTAGGAGTATTTCAAGTCCTTTCTTCTAGATATTTTGAAATATACAATACATTGTTGCTAACTATAGTCAGCATACTCTGTATAGAACATTATTTCTTCTATCTAACTATATTTTGTACCTGTTAACCAACTTCTCTTCCAACCTCAATTGCTCCTATATTCTTCCCCAACTCTGGTAATTATCATTCTACTCTCCACCTACATAAGATCAACTATTTTTTTGGTCTCATATCCAAAGAGAAAATGTGACATTTGTCTTTCAATGGCTCACTGATTTCACTTAATATAATGACCTAGAGTTCCATGCACATTGTTGCAAATGACAAAATTTCATCCCTTTTTATGGTTGAGTAGTATTCTATTGTATATATATACCACAGTTTCTTTATCCATTAATCCTAGGTTGATTCTATATCTTTGCTACTGTGAACAGTGCTGCAATAAATCTGAGGGTGTAGGTATTCCTTTGATACATTAATTTCATTTCCTTCAGATAAATATCTAATAGTGAGATTGCTAGATAGTATGGTAGTTCTATTTTAAGATTTTTTCTTTCTTTTCTTTCGGGGGAAAGCTCCATACTATTTTCCATAATGGCTGTACTAATTTACATTCCAACAAATAATGTATAAGAGATCCCTTTTCTTCCCATCCTTAACAGAATCTATTTTCTTTTTTAATAAAGATAAAATTGGGGTAAAATGAGATATTACCCCAGTAAGAAAGACCATTATTTTAAAACCCTTGATTTATTCTATTTCTCTGATGATTAGTGATATTGAGCATAATTTCTTCATATACCAATAAATGGCCATTTGTATGTCTTCTCTTGAGAAACAGCTATTCGTGTCCTTTACCAACTTTTTAGTGGTATTGTTTGCTTTTTTTGCTGTTGAATTGAGTTCCCTATATATTCTGAATATTATTCTCTTGTGAAATGAATATACTGCAAATATTTTGTCCCATTCTACAGTTTGACTCTTTACTCTGTTGATTGTTTCCATTGCTGTGAAGAAGCTTCATAGTTTGATGTATCACAAATTGTCCATTTCTAGTTTTATTGCCTATGCTTTTGAGGCCTTAGTCAAATAGGCCTTTGCCTGTCCTGGAGTGCTTCCTTTATATATTCCTCTAGCAGTTGTATAGTTTCACGTGTCACATTTAAGTGTTTATTCCAATTCGAGTTGAGTTTTATGTGTGGTGAGAGATAGACCCTGTTTTTATTCTACTGCATATAGATACAGTTTTTCCAGACACATTTATTGAAGAGACTCCCCATTCCCAAATGTACATTCTTGGCACCCTTGTAGAAAATCAGTTGGCTATAAATATGTGGCTTTATTTCCAGGTTTTCTAGTCTGTTTTACTGGTCTATGTGTCTGTTTTTACAGCAGAACTATGCTGTTTTGGTCACTATAGCAGTGTAATATATTTTGAAGTCACGTAATATGATGCCTCAAGCTTTGTTCCTTTTGCTCAGGATTACTTTCACCATTTTGTTATTGTTCCATTCAAATACGTTGGATTATTTTTTCTACTTCTATGAAAAAATACATTGTTATTTTAATAAAGATTTCATTGAATCTGTAGATTGCTTTGAGGAGTATAGTAATTTTAATGATATTAATTCTTCTGACTCATGAGCATGGAATGTCTTTCCATTTGTTTGGGTCCTCTTCAATTTCTTTCAACAATGTTTTGTAGTTTTTTGTATAGAGGTCTTTTATCTCCTTGGTTAACTTTATTCCTAGTTGGGTTTTTTTTTTCTTTTGTAGCTGCTGCAAATGGGATTCCCTTTTTAACTTATCAGCTAGTTGATTACTGATGCACAGAAATATTACTGATTGTTTTACGTTGATTTCATATGCTGCAATTTTACTGAATCTATTATATCTAAGAGTTGTGGTATAATCTTTAAGTTTTTCTATATATATAATCATGTCATCTGCAAAGAAGAATAATTTTCTTCTTTGACATCCTATTTTCTAACTTCAATGCATTTTATTTCCTTTCTCTTGCCGGATTTCTCTGGCTAAGACTTCCAATGCTATATTTAAGAGGAACAGTAAAAGTGGGCATCCTTATATTGTTCCAGTTCCTATAGAGAAGGATTTAGCCTTTCCTCATTTGGTATAATGTTAGCTCTGGGTTTGTTGTATATGATCTTACTATATTGAGCTGTGTTTCTTCTGTGCCTAGTTTTTTGTTTTGGTTTTTTGAGACGGAGTCTCGCTCTGTTGCCCAGGTTGGAGTGCAATGGCATGATCTGGGCTCACTGCCTAGTTTATTTATTTATTTATTTATTTATATTTTTTTGAGAGTTTTTATCATGAAGGTATGTTAAACTTTATCAAATACATTTTCTGCATCAATTGAAATGGTTTTTACACTTCATTCTGTTGATATGATGTATTACATTTATTGATTTGTATATGTTGAACCATCTTTGAATCCCTGGAATAAATTATATTTGATTTTAATGCATTATCACCTTGGTGTGCTGTTGGATTTAGTTTGCTAGTATTTTGTTGCAAATATTTGCATCTATGTTCATCAGAAATATGGGTCTATAGTTTTCAATTTTGTTGCATCTTTGTCTGGTTTTGATATTAGGGTAACACTGGCCACATAGAATAAAACAGAGAATTCACTCCTCTTCAATATTTTTGGAATAGTTTTGGTACAATTGGTGTTAGTTTTTCTTTATAAGTTTGGTAGAATTCAGCAGTGAAGCCATCTTGTCCTGGACTTCTCTTTTCTGTGAGACATTTTATTATCGATCAAATCTTATTTGTTGTTACAAGTCTGTTCAAGTTTCTATTTCTTCTATTTCTTCCTGATTAAATCTTGGTACTTTGTATATCCAGGAATTTATCTATTTCCTCTAGTGTTTCCAGTTTTCTAGCACATAGTTGTTTATAATAGTCTCTGATAATATTTTGTATATCTGTGGTATTAGTTGTTATGTCTGCTTTTTCATTTCTAATTTTGCTTATTTAGGTCATTTCATTAAGTCTGTTTTTGTTTTGGTTTGGTTTTAGTCATTTCATTTAGTTCTGCGCTGATTTTTGTTTCTTTTCTTTTACTAAGTGTTAAGTTTGGTTTATTCTGGAGGTTTTTTTTTTGGTTCCTTGAGATGCATTATTAAACTGTTTATTCCAAAACTTTCTTTTTCACATGGGTGTTTACTGCTACACATTTCCCTTTTACCATTGCTTTTGCGGTATCTCACAAGTTTTGATATGTTGTATTTTTATTTTCATTTTTTAAGTTTTTTATTTCCTTTTTAATTTTTTTCATCGACCTAATGGTCATACAGGAGCTTGTTGTTTAATTTTCACGTATTTGAACAGTTCCCAAACTTCCTCTTTATGATTTCTAGTTTTATCACATTGTGGTCAGGGGTGATGCTTTACATGAGTTCAATTGCTTTTACAATTTTTTGAGAGTTGTTGTGTGGCCTAATATATGGTCTGTTCTGAAGAATGTTTCATGTGCTGGTGAGAAAAGTGTGTATTCCATTACTGTTGGATGAAATGTTCTGTAGATATGTCTTAGGTCTGTTTGGTCTAAAGTTTAATTTAAATCCAATGTTTGTTAATTTTCTTATCTAGATGATATATTTATGCTAAGAGTGAGGTGTTGAAGTTTGAAGTTTTCAAGTATTTGTATTAGAATAAATCTCTCCAATGGGAGAAGATATTTGCCATCTATCCATCTGACAAAGGACTAATATCCAGAATGTACAAAGACCTTAAACAAATTTGCAAGAAAAAAACAAACAACCCCATCAAAAAGTGGGTGAAGAATGTGAACAGACACTTCTCAAAAGAAGACATTTATGCAGTCAACAACTTATGAAACAGTGCTCATCATCATTGGTCATTAGAGAAATGCAAATCAAAGCCACAATGAGATACCATCTCATGCCAGTTAGAATGGTAATCATTAAAAAGTCAAGAAACAACAGATGCTGGAGAGGATGTAGAAAAACAGGAATGCTTTTACAGTGTTGTAAATTAGTTCAACCATTGCGGAAGACAGTGTGGTGATTCCTCAGGAATTTAGAACTAGAAATACCATTTGACCCAGCAATCCCATCACTGGGTATATACCTAAAGGATTATAAATCATTCTACTGTAAAGACACATGCCCACAAATGTCTATTGCAGCTCTGTTCACAATAGCAAAGTCTTGGAACCAACCCAGATGCCCATCAATGATAGACTGGATAAAGAAAATGTGGCACATATACACCATGGAATACTATGCAGCCATAAAAAAGGATGAGTTCATCTCCTTTGCAGGGACATGGATGGAACTAGAAACCATCACTCTCAGCAAAGTAACACAGGAAGAGAAAACTAAACACCACATGTTCTTACTCCTAAGTGGGAGTTAGAACAATAAGAATACATGGACACAGGGAGGGGAACATCACACACTGGGGCCTATTCGGGGGTGGGGGGCTGGGGTAGGGATATCATTAGGAGAAATATCTAATGTAAATGACAAGTTGATGGATGCAGCAAACCAATATGGCACATATATAACTAACAGACCAGCATATTGTGCACATGTACCCCAGAAATTAAAATATAATAAAAATTAAAAAAACCAACAAACAAAAATAATCTAGCTCTCCCTTCAGATTTAATAATATTTGTTCTGTATATCTGGATGCTTTGGTGTTCAATGCACATATATTTAGAATTGTTATGTCCTACTGCTGAATTTATCCCTTTTTCATTATATAATGAACTTCTTTGTGTCTTTTTAATGTTTTTGACTTAAAATTTGTTTCATATTATATAAAGAGAGCTCCTCTTGCTCACCTTTTGGTTCCATCTATATGGAATATCTTTTTCCACCCCTTTACCTTCAGTCTATACATGTCTTTACAGGTTAAACAAGTTTCTGGTAGGCAGCATAAAATTGGGTCATTTTAAAAAAATCCATTCAGGCAGTCTCTATACTTTAAGTGGAAATTTTAATCTGTTCACATTCAAGGTTAATAGTGATATGTGAAGGCCCCAAATGTGCCTGATTTTGTCTAATACGTGAAGACTTCCTCCTGTCATTTGAATTATTCTCTGGTTGTTTGTGTATTGTTTGTTCCTTTCTTTCTCTTATTATTACTGGGATTTGGTAGTTTTCTGTAGTCATAATATTAGAGTCTTTCTCTTCCTCATTTGTGTATTTACTAGTAAATTTTATACTTTTGTGTGTTTTAATGATGGTAAATATTATTCTTCTGCTTTCAGATATAGGGTTCCTTTAAGCATTTCTTGTAAGACCAGTCTAGTGGTGATAAATTCTTTCACTTTTTGCTTATCTGAAAAATAGTTCATTTTTCCTAATTTGTGAAAATAACTTTGTTGGGTATACTGGGCAATTTTTTTCTTTCAGTACTTTTAGTATATTATTCCATTCTCTCCTGGTCTATAAGGTTTCTGCTGAGAAATCCAGTGTTAGTCTAATGAGGGTTTCCTTATATGTGACTACATACTTTTCTCCACCTCATTTTAGAATTCTATCTTTAGCTTTTGACAGTTTGACTATAATTTGCCATGGAGAAGATCTTTTGGGGTTCTATCTATTTGGGGATCTCTGAGCTTCCTGAATCTGGATGTCTAAATGTCCTCTAGACTTGGGAAGTTTTAAGCTATTTTTGGTGTTAAATAAATTTTCTGTGACTTTGAGCTTTTCTTCACCTTCTGGAACACCTAAAATTTGAATATTTGGTCATCTTAAAGTATTCCGTCTGTCATGTAGGCTTTATGTATTTTTTTTTCTTTTTGTCTGACTGTCTGACTATTTCCAAAGATTTGTCTTTAAGTTCTTTCTTCTGCTTAAATTAGTCTATTGTTGAAGCTCTCAATTTTTTTTTTTTCACTCATTGAATGCTTCAGTTTTAGAATTTCTATTTGATTCTCTTTATGATATCTGTCTCTTTGGTTAATTTCTCATTTGTATCCTGAATTGTTTTCTAATTGTATTGTATTGTTTATCTGTGTTTTATGTGTTTACCAGCATTGTACGCCTGCAGTCCTCCTAATAGATGAATGGCAGTGTCAGTGGGGCTCCAGGAATGTGAATATGTAGAGGCTGTTGGGCCTCAATGCAAAATACAGTCTGTTGGCAGTTGGCTCATAAAATGATGCCATACTGCAGCTGATTAGGACTCAGGGGTTGTGTGGAGCTCAGCATGTGCTACCCCTATGAAGCAATACCATCATTCAGGCTCCAAGCACCTCCCTATGCTAGTCCCAGAGAACTCCCATGGTTAGAGTTACAGTTCACAGCCAGAACAGGGACAACTGGGGATTGCTTACCTATGCTTTCCCTGCACTGAAGAGCCTCTCTAGGGTTCCAGTCAATGCTGGCCAAACTGGCTTTCTTCCCCTTCTGTGCCTTGGGTATTTCCTGTCACTTCTCTGCCAAATTCAAGTGTTCTCTCTTAGATCCTCTGTTTGAAGTGTGATTATCTACTAGAAATTTTATTGTTCTTTGTGGTTGAGGTGAGTGCCATATGCTTCTCGTCAACCATTTTGAAGCCTCTTCCAGGCCAATGATTTCAGGTGACTATTCAGTGGAAAATAAAATGTGTGTCTACTGTGTAATTTTTACATTTATAGGGAATCAAAATCAAAAGCCATTCTTGTTAGCTGAAATCACACCATAATGAACAAAAGATTTTAAAACTTACTAAGTGCAATTATTATTTATCTATTCTTTTTTATTAGCAAATATTGCAGACATTCAAAAATGTTTCATACAACATAATAAATACCCTTGCACCCACTACCCTGCCTAATATTAAAAGTACAGTGGAATAAATTTGCTCTTTCAGTAAAGTATGTATTATAAAAACATTTTTGTTTAGTTTAAACTGCTGCTTCAACAATTTGAACACACGAACCCTGAATAATTTACATCTTCTCTTAAATAGAAAAGATACTATTTTGGGTATATGTATGGTTAAAAGAAAATAATATAGATGCTTCTCAACTTACAATGGGGTTACATCCTAATAAACACATTGTAAGTTGAAAATAAAGTTGTAATGCATTTAATAAACCTAAGCTACCAAATATGATAGCTTAGCCTTAAACACGGTCAAAATATTTACATAAGTCTAGAATTTGGCAAAATCATCTCACATATAACATGTTTCATAGTAAAGTGGTGAATATCTCAAAAATTTGAAGCACAGTTTCAACTGAATGTAGATCACTTTTGAACCATCATAAAGTTGAAAAACAACAAGTTGTACCATCCTATACTGGGGACAGTCTATAAATACTTTCCCTGATGGAGCTTACCATCTAGTAAAAGAGTTAAAATTGCCAAAAAATGAACATAAAAACAAAATATAATTGTAAGTTGTAAAAGAGGAACATGAATAAGCGGAAAGTTTGGATACCAAGTTTCAGAAATTTTGTATTCTGGCATATATTTTGCTATTTATATGTATTAAAGTCCTATTTTTTTAAACTTAATGTCACCTATTAATATTTTTGAAAATATGAACCTTGAATCATTTGCATCTTCAGTCACACTCAGAGATATACTTGCCAATGATAATTTGAATCAAATACTCACTTGAAAAAGATTCATATTTCCCTACCTAATAATAAAATGACTATTGACAATGTATATTTTCTTTAACCCTGTAAATGTTAACGCCTAATCCAAATTAAAAATTTTCTGAACAAGTTAAATATAAAAATGACAATACTGAAAATGATACATGTACATCTGCACAAAAATCTCCACCTTTCCATGATTGAATTAAAGGAGACAAAGATGAACTGGAAATATTCTTTTGAAGGTAGATCATTGACAGTTCATTACCAATATGAAAATATTTATCCAAAAATGCCTGAAAGTTATCAAACAAGGTATTTTCTTGTTAAAGTGAATGGAAATCTCAAATTAGCTAATAACTATCTTTTAACTATTCCCTTGACTAGAGTAAAATCAGAAGTTTATTCAGCAGCTGAAAATTATTATACAGGCATGCTGCAGATTGAATGATGCTTTATCGACACATGCTGCTGTTTAAAATTGTACCTTTTAAATCTCAAGTCATTTAAACTACCAACTTCACTGATAGTTTAAATTCTGTTCAATTGATTTGTGTTCAGTTTTCTGTTTATATAATTTTATTACAAAGATATTGTTTAGCACATAGAATTTTATCAATTTACATTTTTATTATTTTATAAATTGTTACCATATTTTATCTTTAATATGTATTAAACTGTCAGCTTATTGATTTAAAACTTCTGAAACATTTTATAAATAATGATACTTTGGAAATAAATCTCCAAACTCATGGTATTATTTTGCTGTTGTGTTGTGATCAGTCAGCAGTTTACGATAAGCTTTCCAAAACGGAAATACTTGTCCAAGTAAAAATGGGTGCTTGATGTAGAAAGGGAAAACCAAGTAGGCTGGGCATGGTGGCTCACATCAGTAATCCCAGTACTTTGGGAAACCCAGCTGGGGGGATTGCTTAAGGCCAGGAATTCAAGAGCAGCCTGGACAACATAAGACCCTCATCTATATAAAAAATAAAAATAAAAATTAGCTGGGCATTGTGACAGGTATCTGTAGTCCCAACTGCTTGGGAAGCTGAGACAGGAGGGAGACAGGAGGATCCCAGTGAGCCCAGGAGTTCAAGGCTACAGTGAGTAATGATTGTGCCATTGTACTTCAGCCTGGGCGACAGAGTGAGACCCTGTCTCTCAAGAAAAGAGAGAGGAAGGAAGGAAGGAAGGAAGGAAGGAAGGAAGGAAGGAAGGAAGGAAGGAAGGAAGGAAGGAAGGAGGGAAGGAGGGAAGGAGGGAAGGAGGGAAGGAGGGAAGGAGGGAAGGAGGGAAGGAGGGAAGGAGGGAAGGAGGGAAGGAGGGAAGGAGGGAAGGAGGGAAGGAGGGAGGGAGGGAGGGAGGGAGGGAAGGAAGGAAGGAAGAAAGGAAGGAAGGAAGGAAGGAAGGAAGGAAGGAAGGAAGGAAGGAAGGAGAGGGAAGGAAGGAAGGAGAGGGAGGGAGGGAAGGAAGGAAGGAAAGAAGGAAGGAAGGAAGGAAAGGAAGGGAAAAAATATGTATATCTGAGAGCAATCATATGCAGGATCAGAGGCAGGGAAACACAGCATATTGGGGTATGTGAGTTATTCAGCATGAAGTTTAGTTGAAGAAGTGAAGCTCATTTTTTTCTGTCATGGAAAGGCAAATTCCCTAAGCAAAACTGAATCTGAAGTGTATTGTAGAAATATTTGAGTGTAATTTTAGTGACTTATTGATAAAAGGCATGGCAATGGGGCAGATGTCACTTTTATATGCCATAGCTTCCCAGACATAACTTAGATCATCAACCAAGCATATGTGTAGAGTAATTATATCAGAGTGTCCAAAGTTAAGTCAGCAGTAAGTAAACATAACCACAAAATGTTTTATTATGCTGAAACCTTTCCAAGAAAGTGAAAGTGATAAGATGGTTATATAGTTGAAAAGGATATATTTCAAATACAAAAACAAAGAAAGTAACTAAATTCATTCATTTTGCATTAAGTAGAAGGAAAGGATTTTAATGACCAGTAAGAAATTAAGAAATATTTTTTAACATGATTTCATGCCAAGAAAACGTTCCTTAACATTCTGTGCTATTGGCTTGCCATACAAAGGCAATTCTAAATAATAAAATCTTAATAATATTCAAAATATTCTTATTCACTGAACCAGTGGCTCTATTATTATCTAAGTTTAGTATCAATATGCAGTCTACTAACAGCACATAAAGGCCTTTGCAAGGTAGTGAAATAGTATGCAATTATAATTAATATTATCATCTTGTGGAAGAAAACTTTCAGGAAACAATCCTATTCAACTTTACAAGTCTCAAAGTAAATATAGTAATTCCTTCACTTATTTTTTCACTAAAGTTAAATGATGGGGGCTATTTTAACAGTTCATTGCAACAGCATAGTTATTTTTCTCAAGTAATCATGGAAGCTCAGGTAAGTGAGACAGAGGGTGTTGTTCAAACTAGAATTTGAGCTGGAATATAATTAGCAATCCCACTACACATAAAATTGCCAATGTTTAAAACCAATTAATAGTTAAAATCTTGGTTTTAATGTAAAATGAACAAAAGACATGATCTTTGATATCATGTTTACAGTTCTTTAAGTTTCCTTAGTGAGGGGAAAGGAATTGGTACAATGATATTTGAAACTACTTAGAGGGTTCCTATTAAGTAATCGGGGAGGCATTAGCTGAAATCTACAAGAATGAAAAATGCTAGAACAGCATCACCAGATGGCACCTCTCTGACTCCATTTGAAGAACAAAACTTACAGGAAGAAGTGATATTTGACTGCTGCATTAGAAAGCTTGTATCTATTTTACAATCCATTTCAGTAGCCTTGTAACTTTTAATCCAATATTTCTCATCAGCAAAATAACACTTCATTATCTAATAAAAATGACATCAAGAAGTAGAAACAAATTATGGTAAAAAACAGGTGACTTGGGATTAGGTCTCCTTCTCTGTATCTACAATTTTGTGACCAAGTCGCACCGTCTTTTAGGCTTCAGTTGCTTTATACAGGAACTGGAAATAATAATAATACCTTCTGTTCCTAAACATAAATCGGGCTAGGTGATTTCTTGCGGTTCTTTCACTGATAGAATTCATGACTCTGAGATTCAATATACTCATGCACCCATAGAAATAAAAGAAACCTAATGTATTAGACCATTTTCAACCTACTCATAAAGACATACCCAAGACTGGGCAATTTACAAAGAAAGAGGTTTAATGGACTTACATTTCAACATGGCTGGGGAGGCCCCACAATCATGGTGGAAGGTGAAAAGCACATCTCACATGGTAACAAACAAGAGAAGAGCTTGTGCAGGAAAACTCCTCCTTATGAAACCATCAGATCTCCTAAGTCTTATTCACTATCGTTCGAACAGCACGGGAAAGACCTGCCCCCATGATTCGATTACTTCGCATTGGGTCCCTCCCATGGGAATTCAAGATAAGATTTTGGTGGGAACACAGCAAAATACTATCAACTACATTATTTTTAATTCTCTTTACCTGAAACACCAATGAATAAAATGCCATCATTTGAATTTGAATGCCACTACCATTTTGAGCAGTCACAATATGCCAAGCATTGGATTAAGCATCAATTAATTTAACCTAAAATATAATGCTGAGAGATATCTATTAATGTCCTCTTTTACTAAATGAGGAACTGAATATTAAAGTGATTAAGAAATTTGTTGATAGTTATATATGTTATGAGAAATACACTAATTTAAACCCAGGTCTCTTAGCTTTGTAAGTTTCTTATGCTTGTATTTATTATGTAACTTAAGTAGTTGCATCACTGCAACAAGATAATACCCAAATTTGCATCAACTGGTTATACAAGGATTCCAATTTCAACCATCATTCTATAACAGAAATGCTGTTTAGAACAATCATAACAGTTATATTACATTTTTAACTTTTCTAAAACAATGCATATATCTTATTTATCCCCAAATTTTTGTTACCAAATAACTAGGTCTATCTGTTTCCATTTGGCATATAAAAAACTAGTGCAGTGGAGAAAAGACAACTTTTTAGAGCTGGGGAATGATGTAATATGGTAGAAAGAGAACTGCAAAAAAGTTAATAAGAGTTGAATCGATAGCCTGTGTGTTCCCAGTTCCTCCTCTAGATCTTTTCCTACCACTTTATACATTTTTTGCTCATGTTTTCCTGGAGGCCATGCCCTTTGCTGACTACTGCCCCAGTACTCAGTATTGCTTGAGCAATAATGGCAGCAGCAGCCTTGAAGTTGTAGTACATAAGACATTGACTCAGAAAAATAAATTTACAGAGAGCCATAATAGCCAGGAAATATCCCATCAAACACACGATAAACATCTTAAAGAAAAGTAAGTGGAGTTGAATATCAAATAGAAGAAGCTAGAAATGGCAAAGTATCATGGTCTTGGGCAGCTCTACCCCTGTGACTTTGCAGGGTACAGTGTCCCTCCTGGCTGCTTTTGTGGGTTGGCATTGAGTGCCACTGACTTTTCCAAGTGCAAGGGCAAGCTGTCAGTGGATCTAGCTTTCTGCAGTCTGGAGGCCAGTAGTTCTTTTCTCATAGCTCCACTAGGCAGTACCCCAGTAGGGACTCTGTGTGGGGGCTCTGTCCCCACATTTTCCTTCTGCACTGCCCTAGCAGAGGGTCTCCATGAGGGCCCCACCCCTGCAGCAAACTTCTGCCTGGCCATCCAGGGGTTCCCATACATCTGAAAACAAGGCAGAGGTTCCCAAACCTCAATTCTGGACTTCTGTGCACCTGAAGGGTCAACACCACATGGAAGCTGCCAAGGCTTGAGGCTTCCACCCTCTGAAGTAACAGCCCAAGCTGTACCTTGGCTCCTTTTAATCACAGCTGGAGTGGTTGGGACACAGGGCACCAAGTCCCTAGAATACACAAACCATAGGGATTCTGGGCCAGGCCCAAGAAAACATTTTCTCCTAAGCCTACAGGCCTGTGATGGGAGGGGCTTCCGTGAAGACCTTTGACATGCCTGGACTCATTTTCCCCATTGTCTTAGGGATTAACATTTTGCTCCTCGTTACTTAGGGAAATTTTTGCAGCTGGCTTCAATTTATCCTCAGAAAATGTATTTTTCTTTTCTATCACATTGCCATGTTGCAAATTTTCTGAACTTTTATGCTCTGCTTCCCTTACAAAATGGAATGCCTTTAACAGCACCCAAGTCACCTCTTGAATGCTTTGCTGCTTAGAAATTCCTTCCACCAGAATTCCACAAATCTCTAGGGCAGGGGCAAAAAGCCACCAGTCTCTTTGCTAAAACATAACAAGAGTCACCTTTGCTTCAGCTCCCAAAAAGCTTCTCATCTCCATCTGAGACCCCTTCAGCCTGGATTTTATTGTCCATATCACAATCAGGCTTTTGGTCGAAGTCATTCAGCAAGTCTCTAGGAAGTTTCAAACTTGCCCACATTTCCTGTCTTCTACGGCCTCCAAACTGTTCCAATCTCTGCCTGTTACCTAGTTCCAAAGTTGCTTCCACATTTTCAGGTAACTTTTCAGCAGCACCCCACTCTACTGTTACCAATTTACTGTATTTGTCCATTTTCACGCTGCTGATAAAGACATACCTGAGACTAGACAGTTTACAAAAGAAAGAGATTTAACTGGACTTACAGTTCCATGTGGCTGGGGTAGCCTCACAATAATGTTGGAAGGCAAGGAGAAGCAAGTGAAGTTTTACATGGATAACAGCAGGCAAAGAGTTTATGCAGGAAAAACTCCTCCTTACAATGACCATCAGATCTCGAGAATTACTCACTATCACAAGAATAGCATGGGAAAGACCTGCCTCCATGATTCAGTTACCTCTCACTGGATGCTTCCCATTACACATGGGAATTTAAGATGAGATTTTGGTGAGGACACAGCAAAACCATATCACTATCTATAGAGATATTTTGGTCAGATTGAAATTGGCTTCCTTGAAGATTATGCTATGGGTGCTGAGAGAAAAGTTAACACACGAGCTTCATTATGCTACCTGCACATTTGGGAGCATAGCTTTCAGAGAGGAAGTCCATTGCACTCACTCACTCTTCTTTCAGCCCCTTGCTTTCAATGATTTGTCAGTTACTTTTAGATTCCTAGGATGGGTGAAAATATGGCAGGGTGTCCAACAGGATCACTGACTTTCATGTATATGAACACTAAGCTTTCATAGAGTCTAATAAATTCTGATAACTGAAGCATCAAAGCTAATAATAATGATGAATAACATCAAATAAGAGCAACTATTTGCCAGGGACAATGCTTAATGTATTTTGTAACTACCTCATGAGAACAGTCTAGTCTAATATTTTATAGAAAAAAGTGAGTTTTGTAGACATTATTATTATTGCTTAAAGTCATATAGATGGTAATTGGAGCCAGGATATGAACCTGGCAGTTGGGCTCTAGAGTCTCCACTCTTAACTACTGCACAAAATAGCAATGTTTCCTTAGCATTTTCTATGTGTCAAAAACTATGGTAAGCACATTATTGAATTTTATTCTTATATTGTTATTCCCATTTTCCAGATGAGGAAGCCAAGGATTAGTGAAATAAAATAAGTTAACAAAGCTGGTTAGTGGTGAGGCCCAGATCAAACCTATTTTTGTTTTGCTTTTGTCTTTTGACTCTAGTATCCAAGATAGTGTGCACTCTGCCATATCACTTCTAGTTAGAGAGTAGGACCACAAAACAATAAAAAAAAACCACTTAATATTGGTCTTTTTTTTTTTTAATCAGAAAACTGAAATGCAGAATAACAGAAATGTACTCAAGATTTACTGTTTACTATTGACTGCAAAGCTGTGATAAAATCTTCTAAGCAGTCTATCCAGAGATTATTCAAGTAGGCTATCTTTCCTATCTTAAAGTATGCTTTCTGGTCTTTGTCTCATTAAGTTATGCCTACAGGGAAGCATATTCAAATGAAAATTGTATGATATAATTTATAGTTATTGTTATCATTTTGTGTTTACAGAGAAAATGTCTTTCTAAAAAAAAAAGTTTTCACCTGTATAATTTCTTATTATCAGGAAAAAAATAAAAACACATGATAGAGAAGGTACATAGTTGATTTTCCTTTTATATCTGGGTTGAACTTCTACAACTAATTTCAAAGAATGGACTTTGTCAACTTACTTAATTCATCATCTAACCGAGCCAACAGATTCCCAGAAAATGTTTGGAAGATTTATGAACACTAAAATTTATACCAAAGATTTAATGCCACATCAAGGTTTGTTCCATATGAGAATTACTAATGGGAACTTTTACTAGGCGTATTTGTGAGCATCTTTGATTGAAAGCTCCACTATGTAAAAATGTACCCCTCAAATACACTCTTAGCATAGTTTAGCTTGCAAAGACACAGTATAGGTATTTGACAAAGTCAAATTATGTATATATTTTTTTTCCTTTGACTAACAGAAAGTTAAACCTCCATGCGACTGTAGGGCAGTCAGGAGTCTGTGATTCAAAGACAGCTGTGCAGATGGTTAAAAGAACATTGTTCTTAGATTGATATAGAAGGGTTGCCCAAAAATATATTGCTTTTATATTTATCAAATATTTATAAAAGCAATATTATATATAAATTTATATAACAATATTTGTATTTATGACCATTTATGGTTTTTTTATACAATAGAAATTGAGGATGTATAAGAGGCTATGTATATAGAGGCTAGGGACAACCATTCCAATAATGATATTTTGTCCAGCTTCATAGACTTCAGACCACTGGCTGAAAAGGAGCGTATCCTGGAGGAAGCACCTAGAAATTATATCCATGCCTTCCCAAAAGAAGTATATGGTCATTTAATTAGACAGTGATACTGTGGGAAAGATGAATACCCAAAGAGTTCCAGGACTTAGACACAGGGAACCAGGAACCAAAAGCACCATCAAAACCTATGCTGGAGTAAGAACATATGTAGTGTAGATAATAAATAGAGTCCTGGCTCAGATCCAATTCACATTATATCTATAGGGTTCACAAATTCACCTACTAGTCATTTTTCTAGCAACCGAATAAGTAATTTGAATGGATAAACTCACAGTTGGCTAACTCCTCATGTTAATTCCTTTACCTATAGCATAAGAGCTATCATAGTGATTAAGACTAAGGATTAGCTCTGAATATGTCCCTTTCCCCCAAGGTAATAAATCACCAACAATACTGCATCCTCATGGGAATAATAGTGATTGTTCTCACTCTAAAATAATTTAAAATTGAGGAAGGGTGGTCTCCATCATATTACCATTTTTTGTACCAGTCGGCCCCTACCAAAACTGAATGGTAGATGACGGTGAATTGCTGCAAACTTTTCCAAGTAGTAGTCCCATTGAAGTTGCTATTCTGGATGTGGTGTAATCATTGCAAAAAATTAACACAGTCCCCAGTAAATGGTACAAAGCAACTGATCTGTTGAATGCATTCTTTTCTATTAAGCTGGGCTCTTGGAGGTAAAGCATATAAACTATGTCCATAGGTTCTGGTAACAAATGATTTCTTTTGGGGTTTGGCCATCGATAATCAGAAGGAAGGACTGGCTGCTTGCCTATAAAGCCGTCTTGAGCTGGCTTGATTGAAAGTTACTGATCTTTTAATCAACTGTATGTCTCCAGGTTCCAGTATCCTCTCCCTCACTTTATTGCTTTGAGCCTAAGGATGTTAATAAGTTGGTTACCACAAAGTTTCAGGTTATGGTTCCAAATCTACACTCTTGTAAATAATTCCTTCATAAAGAAACCTCTTTGAATTATCTAATACTGCAAGCATTCTCTATTTCTTTGGGACTCTGACTTCTTGTTACAAGAGGTCATCAAATCGGCCTGAGATATTGAGAAGAAAGAGACAGAGAAATTGAGAATTAGGAATGTAAAAATCGTAGTAAATGGCTGTTGACTTAAGTTTCATTTTATTGATTCCTAGATACACTAAGAGTTTCACCAACACTTAAGTGATTTTGCATGTTGTGCACTAAGATAGTGGCTGTTAATATGTGGGCTTTGCACCAGTAGCATCAGCAATACTTGGAAAGTTGTGAGTGATGTAAATTTGGGGGCTTCATGTCAGACGTGCTAAATCAGAAACTCCAGTAGTGGGGCTCCGCATTCTGTATTTTAAAAAATCCTTCAGGTGATTCTGATGCACATTCTAGTTTAAGAATCACTACATTAACGCATAACGTGACCCTGTTTTCCTAATATACTACAGAAATAAACACCAATTTTGTTATAATCAAATACATTGGAGAATCTTTTTATGTAAACCCAAATATTCTGAATCAAGACACAAATAGTAAATGAAATATTTAAATTATTGTATCCATTGGCAAACTTCAGCATTTTTTTTTAATTCGAAAGTTCATAGAATGTTTAGCTCTCCTGTGCAAAGTTTGTCATAATTTTCAGCTCTAGAAACAATATAAGCCAAAAAGAGGTGTCTGGGGAACAAATATAATTGCTTATAGATCAGGGTTTTCTAAATGTCTTCTGCAGAATGATATTGCCACAAGCTATTAATAAAAAGTATTGAGAATTGGTTGTTATGGACCCAAGATCAAATAATTTAGGAAAAGTGTTATTGAATAGGATTATTTACTGCATTTATATAAAATTATCCTGGGTTAATATGCATTTGTGCATTAAAAATCTCTAAAAGGCATAAAGCAGGTTGTATCTTCCAGAGTATTATAGATATAAAATATATGCTGAAATCTCAGACCAGTGAATGCCATGAGTAGTAAAACAGGGCTACACACCAGAAAATCAGAGGCATACCTGAACAAAAATGAAAGAATGAAAGTTTTATGGGCCATGCTGGTGAGGAGTTCTGATTCTCAGAATGGACTATTAGAATTACTTTCTGAGAGAGCAAAAATTTTTCCATAAGGTTTAAGAAGGAAGAAGAAATGGCAGGATCAACACAAGGGAAGAAAAGATGGCTTTGTCATGTCGTTACAAATTGGTCAAGTGGCTGAAGTAGGAAGTAAGCAGAGAAAAGGTGTAATCCACAGGATTAAAATTAAAATTTTATTTACTAGAGGCATTATTCTACTTTAAGTGCAATAGTAAGAATAAACTATTGACTAATCTATTATTTTAACAGTCTGAATTGAGGAGTCTATCAGAGTTAACCTTTATCATTGGAATGTCAATAAAAACCCAAGTATATGATGAATATAATTTGAAGCACATAGATAGGTTTACCTCTTCCCTTATTTTTACTTCCACTGACAGTGGTCAAGAGGAAACGCAGTGTTCCCAACATGTTCCAAATAAAGATTTCTCCTTTCCTGGCTTTCACACTATCATTGGCAGCAATGAAGAGGTGGCCCCAGAACTTTGTGTTCTTCTATCATGACTTCTACCATTCCCACTTTCACAACATTTACTGCCTCAACACCATTAATTTAGCTTGAGAAAATCTCATTACAATGTCAATCCCTTTTAACAGTGGTCACCAAAAGAAATCCAGAGCATCCTTCTTCCCCAGAATATAATCATAAAGTGTCATGGACAGTGAAGGAGCTCACCTTAGGGTGAGCACTCCCTTTCATCCTTCTCTGATTTATGTTTCTTTTCAGCACTTAACCTTATCTGATATACTTTATATTTTACTTATTTAGTGATTTGTTGATCCTCCAAAATAAAAGCTTGAAGGCAAGGATTTTTTTTTTTTAATTTGTCCTCTATCCTTTTATCTAAACAATTTCTGACATACAGGAATTCTACCCATTTTATAAATAAAGAAATTTTATTTAATGAATAAATGAATGAATTCATCACTACCTCTCATATTATCAACAAACATGAAGAACAAATAAACAGAACTCACTGATTATATACGCATTCTTCTATCTTTACTCTATATTCCAAAAGTATCAAACTTCTATTGTGCCTTAATCTTATTTACTTTTTTACAAATAATCTTTACAAAGAAGCTGTATTTCTTTAGAATGTTATATCTCTATATTTTCATCATCTACAGAGCAGTCTGCTATATATTCCTTAAAGTGATAAATATATGATGAAAATTATGTCTGAGTTAATAGAAAGCATACTTTCCTTCAATTTTTAATAGTAATATAAAGTAATATACAATATAAAACACAATGACCTGATAAATATAAAATACAATCATCTGGGGGATAAAAGTTCAGTTGACTCATCAGTAAAGTAATCTGTTATCTTTGAATCCCCCAAATATTTTCCAATTTTCCCAAATCTTCATTAAAACCATGTATTCTCAGCTATCCAAAGAGGCCCAGGCTACTTCTACTTTTTGGGATTCTTAGTTTTATTTTAGAAAAAGGAAATATGCCAGAAACAACTTAGATATTTACACTTGATAAATTAATATATTTAAAACAAAATACAATAAAGCATGATACAGGATGTATACAATGATATTAGTATGAATATATAAAATTAATATGCACGTAAACAAGAACAAGATGACTTGCAAAATAATTTTTGGGATGTATTTCTTGAGAAATTGTTTCTTGGAAAATTATACAGTAAGTTTAACAAATATAATTTACACTGTGGTAATATTTACACTTAATGAATGAATAATTTAAATTCAGGTATTCAATATAAATCAAGTATACTTTGTAGAAGGAAATTAGAGTTTGTGAAAAATATTTGCAGTATACTATAGACAGTATTGTTCCAAACTGGACATACATATAAGCATATATGATAAAGGAATTATTTTATTAAGTAAGCATATATCTGTGGTTCAATATATAACTCACTTGGGAAAGTATTAACAATCCACATTTCAGGCTTGTTATCACTGTCATGGTTTGTTGCCCTGACCAAATTGCAAGACTAACCCATAAGACACAGTATCCTGTCAGAAGTAATATTAAGATATCCCTAAGATTTACTGGCTTGCCATATGATAATTTTATGGAAATAATTCATAATGAAAGCTAGGATGGTTTGAGACTTGAGTTTTACTTGTGAAGTATCTGTTAGCTAGCATGCAATCCAGGTGATCTAGGCTAAAAAGCCATAATATTTGAAAAGTATAAACTTGGAGTTGATACACAGCAATTATAAGTGGGTCTCTGTGTGTATCTGATCATTCTGAGAAAAGCCATGCAGAATCCAGGTTTCTTCCTGATTGATAAGCAGTTTCTGTGATTGGGCATATAATCTCAAATTCCTTTGGAAATACCCTAAATTGCTTGAAATAATGTTAATGTTTCTTTGTTGGGCAAATATATTTTAAATTTTAAAAATTTCTGATAGGTCATTAAAAGTTAGAAGTAATGGAGCCTATAGCTTTAAAGCGTTTGTGTCAAGCTTAAGAACAATGTATGTATACATATATATATATTGAATATATGCAATAAATATACATAATTGTAATTATTGTTTAATGGAAAGGTATGTGCTAGAGTATGTAATAAGTTAATTTTATGATTATAATTGAAGTATTTCAGTATAATTAAAATATTTAAGTAAAGTATTTAAGTAAATTACACATTTGATTTTAATGTTGTTACTGAAACACCTGGTGTTTGGGCTAGGTTTTGCTGCTTGGCACACAGAAAGCCAATCACTAAGACGAAAAGTATTGCCAAGGAAGAAGGCTTTAATTGGGTGCTGCAGCCAAGGAGATGGGAGCTAAGACTCAAATCCATCTTCCCGACTAAAACCAGGGGTTTATATAGCAGGGAATAAATGTAACAATGTGTAAGAAAACAGGACCTAGGAGGGGCAAGGAAGCAATCATGATGAATGAGGGGTCTGGCATCTGGTATGGTGATCTGGTAAATTTTAGTTTTTTGATTTTTTTTTTTTTTTTTTTGAGAGGCTTGAAGGTCATTTCCTGAGAAAGGAACTCAGATAAAGCAAATATAAGTTTCAAACTTTAAATGAGAAAGGTCAATTTTGATGTTTATCCAAAAAAACAGTCTATGGAACTACTGGTTCAGTTTAAATGTGAAAAGCAAAATTAATGTGATTACAATATTGGAATATATGAATTATCATGTTTTATGTTTAATCTATTTATTATATTCAGAAAGCTCATCTAGATACTTCAGATAATTTTGTTAGGCAGTTGAAATACTTCAGAAAATAATTGATTATGTTGAATTTATAAAGGTAGTTTAAAATTTTAAGAAAATTTAATTGTTATAAAGGCTGACTTTAAGGTTATTGTAAAAACTTGATAGATCTATTAAAAGAATAACATTTATAAAGTAAAAGTTTATGGATTGATAGACTTTTGATTTGGAATATAAAGCCAAGGTTAGCTTCAAATGTTAAAGTAGTTGCAAATTTTATCAGGTCAGTGCAAAAATAATTGTAGTTTCAAAAACCACTGAAAGCAATGGCAAAACTGCAATTATTTTTGCACAATGGCAAAAACCACAATTACTTTTGAACCAACTATAATATTTTCTGTGCACAACAACTACCATCAAGAACACCAGGAAAACTCTCAATAACAATAATAAATGTGAGATTTTATAAACTTTGTTATATGTTCCACTTATAGCCCTAAGGTGCTTATAAATATTTTTATTCTGATTACCAGAATCTCCACCCAATCCAACTATCTTACAACTTTTGACTTGAATAAGAAAAGTTGACGCTATAATCTATAATGTGTAATGACAACTACATACACTTTCCTATACATAATTTTAATATACAAAAGTTAAAATAACTATTAAAAATATAATTTTTACTGAGCTGCATTCTAGGGGAGGAGCGGTATTACCAAAATTAGAGAAAGCACCTAAATAGATTGCCACATAGTTGTGAAAGGTGATTATTATGATCTTGTCCCAATTCCTGCAAGGTATGGAGGAGGTTAACCACATGACAAACAAACTGCTGAGAATGATAAATATCAGATATTTGGAGGATTAGGAAGTTAAGGATACAGAAAGAGAGGATCAAACAAACATGGCATCAGGCAGGTCCACAAGAAAGGAAGCTATGAGAAAAGTTACTTGTGACAGTGATGACCAAGGGTCTGTTGCCCGTATTGCCAAGGGTCTGTAGCAGGTATGGCCAAGGGGCTGAAGAACTCAGTTGCTTGACGATTCAATTTTAAGTTACGACTTGCTCTATGCAGTGCTAAAATTCACTTTGTTCTTTTTATTCTTTTTTTTCAGCTTTATTGAGTTATAACTGACAACAATTTGGTGTATTTAAAGTATAAAACGTGTTGCTTTGATGTACGTGTACTTTGTATAATAACAGCACAATTACACTAATTAACATATTCCAACACCTAGCATAATTACCTTTTTTGTGTGTTCAGTGAGAACATTTAAGAACTACCTCCCTTAGCAATAAGTATACAAAACAGTATTGTTACCATAGTCACCATTCTATATATTGTATCTCAGAACTTATTCATCTTACATAACTAAAACTTTGCATCTGTTGACCAACATCTCCCCATTTCTCCCTCCCCCTAGTCCCTGGCAGCCAGCATTTACACTCTGCTCCTATGAGTTTGATTACATAGATTCAACATGTAAGTGAGATCAACTAGTATTATTTATTATTTAGTAAAACCATTTTGTCTGAGTATCTAATCAGTGACTCTGGGCTCTGAAGGAAAGGGGAAATTTTCCATGTTTATCATATAAAGAGCAGAGCAAAGAGAATAATCACAGAACGTAAAGTTTAGAATTCAGCAGAAGCAAAAAACTGAATTGAGATATGTTTTCTAGATCCATGGAAGATTTTAGGAAAATGGTTGAACTTTCCAGAAGAGGTGGCACGGGAGCTTAAGATAATTTGCTTCTATGAAAGTCCAGACAGACACCAAATAATTGGAAGACTTAGTGACATTCAGGTGGCAAACAAAGGGATTCTTTTTTGTGTGTGATGTTTAATTTTTTGCTTTATTATGTTTTTAAAATTAACATACAGTAAATTGGCTTTACGGTGTACAATTCTATTAATTTTAGCTCAGGTATAGATCTCTGTAACCACCAGGACTGTAGAAACAGAACAGCTCTATCACCTCAAAAACCTCCCCAGCGTTATCCTTTTATTGTCACACACTCCCCAGTCTCAACCGCTCAGAGTCACTGTCTGTTCTCACTCACAATAGTTTTGTTTTTTTGAAAATGTCATATAAATGGAATTGTACAGTGTTTAACATTTTGAAACTGATTTCTTTCATTCAGCATGTTGCCACTGAGATGATCCAATGGTTGCCTGTATTAATGATTCATTCCTTTTAAAAACTAAATCCATGTTTTTAATTGAGAAATAAAAATCATATATTTATAATGTACACTGATGTTTGATAATATGTATATTGCAAAATGGCTAAATCAAGCTAACATTTTCATTACCTCGCATATTATTTCTTATGAGGATAATATTTAAAATCTCTCATCTTAGCAATTTTCAGGTATGCAATACATTGCTATTAATTCTAGTCATTCTGTTTATTGCTACATAACAGAATATACAGATGACCACACTTTGTTTATTCATTTACTTGTAGGAGATTTGATTGTTTTATATTTCTAGTGATTATGAATAGAACTGCTATAAATTTTTGTATTCAGGTTTTTGGGTGAACAGATTTTCATTTCTCTTGGGCAACTACTCACAATTGGGATTATTAGGTGGTGGGGTAAGTGTAACATCATGGGAAAATATCAAACTGTTTTCCAAAGTGGCTGTCTCGTTTTGCATTCCCAACAGCAATGAGTGAAAGTTCCTATCCTAGGAGTTTGATTTTCATGTCTGTCAATAGTAAAATGTGTGTTTCTGGTCATGTGCTAGTTTTGGTAAATTTCATAAGCCATTTATTTTTTATTTTCTAATAAAATAGTCCTTACATGTTCTGTCATCAGTTATCTCTGTTTTTATAAATTGACATGTAATAATTATACATATTTACGGGTGAAATGTGATGTTTCTATACATGCATACCTTGTGTAATGATCTAATCACAAGAATTAACATATCTATCACCTTAAACCTTCATCATTTCTTTGTTGTGAAAACATTCCATCTTCTCTGTTAGCTATTTGATAAGTACAGTGCATTATTGTTAGTGCTAATCAACCTACTAGGCAACAGACTACCAGAACTTCCTCTTCCTATCTAACTATAACATTGTATCTATTTATGAACTTCTCTTCATCTCCTTCTCTCCTCTATTTTCCTGTCTTTGGTAACCACTATTCTTTCAACTTCTATAAAATCAAGTTTTTCTTACTTTTATATGTAATGAAATGCACAAGGTATACAGTCGATGCTTCTTTCTAACCTAGAAACTGGTGAGAACACTTACCTAGTGCATCAGACAGAATAACCTGTGCTGACTCACGCTGTAATTTTTCTCTTAATCTAGTCCCAGCCCTTTATAAACTTTCTATTGATAGTTGTCTTGAATGATTGCCTGGAAAACACTTCTGCTCACTTACACAAGCTATGTTGCCTATGTTTATACATGTCTCTGTCCTTGGTTTGACTTGGTTCTCTAGGTAACTGTTAGCTTGGCCTGTTTCCTTAAGTTCCATGTTATCTGTGACTTTAGATACAAATACTCCTCTCTCAGTAAAACCTTCTTCAAAGTCCTTCTCCTTTCTTTCTTTCTCCCCACTGAAGGATAGGAATAAAACCTTTATTTAATTAGTTCAAAAGCATATTTTTTTTGTTACTGTGACTCTTTCCTTTTATCTTCTATTTAGATATCTGACAACTAAAATGTGTAATCATGCTGTATAAATTTTTTGCTTACAACATATTTATAACTATAATCAGAAACTCAGTACAAGCACAGTCAAACCCAGAGATCGAATCTTGAAAAATACATAAAAGTATTTGTCATGAATCATAAAGGTTTATAAAAGGCCTTTTATAAAGGCTTTCTGTTCATCTTAAAAGGCCTTCTCTTCAGAGGTTTCTAACTAGAAAATAGCGAGTTGAAGGAATCAGTCATTCTTAGGCCATGGACAAGCTTTCCAACCTTACCAGTTTCCTTCTAGCTCACCCCAGATAACTGTAATTGGCATTCATCGTCTAGCTGAGTTACTTTGAAGAAAAATGAGAGGCAGATCAGCAGGGTTTCTTATTAAAAGATAAACCAGAAATAGAAAATGTCATTAAATGACAACTCCTACAGAATTGCATGGGCTACCAACTACTGCTTTAATTTTTTTTTTAAATGAGCATGAAAGACAGTAATCATTAGTTGGTATCATTGCCCCTTAAATGCATAAGGAGTTTTACTAACAGTAGAAAGAGGTGGAGATGATCTTGTAGGTTGAGTTATTACTGAGAAGTGATCACGGATGGAGAAAGAGCCCCTCCTCATACTTCCTTCATTCTCACTGAACAAAAATACCATCAGTATTTGTTTGGTGGAATGAATCGTCTTATTTAATTAGAGTAACAGCCCTCTTACAATTATAAACTCTACTCCCCTTTACGGAAGCACTTGCTTGGACTATTTCAAATATAACAAATCATTTGCTGGTCCAAATCAGTTTAAAATGGTGTATTTTTCTGAAGAATGAGGTAACACCATCCACATGAAAAAATCTTGCCATGCAAAAGGAGTCTAAAGAATGGAAATACATGTCTCCCTCAGTTACTGACTCAAATCAAAGTGAATTCCTGTATCCAAGCCTCACAGTTACATAATTAAAACACTTGTGAATGTTATCTTAATTATTTATCATTATTGTTGGGCCCTTTTAAGAGCCAGCCAGAGAGAGAAAGATTTCTCAAATTCTCTTCTCTACCACATAGGGTTAATATGGATCAGAATTAGGATTTAGAGCCTTATCTTTCCTTGGATAGCTTGACAAGTTATTGGATTGAAATTTTCATGAGAGAAAGGACATATTGTTTTTCATACACAGAAGTACATAGAAAGCAATCAGTAAATGGTTGTGCAATAAATCCCAAGTCATTACGTGTTTTCATCAAATTAGTCACTTCCTCTTGTTCCTAATTTGACTTCTGCCACCTGGTGGCAAGTTTGCACAGGTCGATTTACCATTCAGTGTGAAGTCTTGGCAAAGTACTAACTTACATACTTCAGAAAATGTTAATTTAAACTTGGTCCAGTGAAATCCCTGAGTACTTAATGCATCTGATAAACTAATCATGGGAATTAGCAAATGACAAAAGAAAGCAAAACAGCAATGGGTCAGATACAGTGGTAATTTTTTTTTTTTCATAACAATTGTCTAGCCTGGTGTGATTTTTACCTACTGTCCTCATTTACATTGAACACTTATACATTTCTGACAAATACCAATGGAGCTAAATATCTGGATATAGCTCTTACTAGGACTCAGTCCTACCAAGCTAAGAACACTGTATCAAATACTTGAAAAATGCATTACTATAACTAAAGTAAGATGATCTTGCTACACAGTATTTTTCCTTTCTTTTCTTCTTGTTACCGAATGGATTAATAAAATTATCTTGTGGAATAAAACAGAGAATCAAAAGGCAGCTAAGCAGGCAATGAGCAAAACTAAATATTCTTTCACCTTCATTTTCTCTATATAAGTATTTGTGGTTTCTCATAGTTAATTGAAAACACATAGCAAGCCCACTTGGTGCCAAATTGGACAGAAGTATAAACCTCTTTGCATAACAGTTATTGGTAGCAATTTCTAAGAATCTGTATTAGAAATTAATAATTTATCCTAGCTTTTTATAATTGTTACATAATTTTTCTTTCATAGTATTATTTTGGGTTTGACAATGAGGGATAGGATTGAAGAGGATACAGAATATAGTTTGGTGGGGATATTTTTCATCTTTCTAAGTTGCATTTTAGGTGAAGGAAGAGTTTAAGAACTTAGTCTAGTTATGCTTATTCAGTAGACATTATCAGCAAAGGAAAGAAATAGTTTTTCTTTGAAAAGAGACAAGTGAGCTTTTTGAAATACTTTCATTTTCTTAACAACAATAACAAAAAGAATGCATTTCACAAAGGCCTCAGGCCATTCTGATTACACCTAGGCAATAAAATTTCTCCGCATTTCAGGTGACACCACTAGTGTTTCTGCTAAGTACAAAAGAGAAGACTGACTGAATCTTTTACAAAACAGTTGGCAATACATCTATAGTTACCTTTTATTTCTTTCCATTTTTAAAATAGCCAGATCCAAAGGAACAGTCTGACCAGTTAACATGCCTGCCCAATTATAGGTCAATGATGATTGCATGTCTTTGGAGCTGGCTCTTCCTCCCCCAACTTCATTCAGCAAAGATGCCATATTTTAAGTAAAATGACACTAAGACAACTGTGGCCATTATAAGACAAATGTACTTCTCATGAATTGGAAACACTTTGCTCTCAGCTTCCTGGTTCAGTATGTTCCCAGACTTATGATTATCTCACAGCTGCAAACCTTGGAGCATGCTGCACTTCAGTTAATGCTCAGCTAGGGTCTTCTCTGGGGTACCAATGACTGGATGCTAGGTGAATTTCTCCTTTACTGTCACACCAGTCTGTCTAAATGAATAAAGGGGAAAAATGAAATTATCTCTGTCCTAGACTATTCTCTATTCTTAGGTTTTTGAAAGACTCTTTCTAGCCACTCAGTAGCCTTGTTATCACACCTAAAAGAATTTTGGGAGAGAGTTCAGCCTTTCATGTGGACATTTGTGACAAAATCAGGGTTTCTATCCTCTTATTTTTGTTTTGTTTCCAAAGAACACTTCACTAGGGCTCAGGAGACTTGGATTGTGTATCCACCTTCATCAAAAATCACTTAACATATCCAGATTTTTCTTTATCTTTAAAATGAAGTGTTTAGGGTATATGGCCTCTAAGGTTAGCTGCAAGTTTCTATGATTTGTGTAGACTTGTTAATTCACTTTAAGCTGATGACTTCTTAAGGTGCATACCGTCATTACATTAATTGACATTATTTGTAAGCTATTCACACACATACACACACGTACTTAATTCAAGAATAAGAACTAGCACTATTGAACATCTACTACAATGTCAAGCACTGTTGTATGTAATCTCATTTAATTATCATGTAAATTTTAGGAATTGTATTATATCAATCTTTCAAGTATAGAAATTGCTAATTTGACCTATTTTAAAACTTGAGTAATTCACTCTGCTAGGAAGTGGCATAACTTGGCAACTGTCAACTGCCATGTTTATTCCGCAATTTTTGTGGTGGCTTCTACTGTGTACCTGTACACCTTACTCACTGGAAAAAAAAAAAAAAATTTTTAAAAATAAATCACTTAACAGTTACTCAGTAATAATTCACTGAATGACTTCTATGTGCTACGTTTTGTTCTAGGTACTAAAGGTGTAGATCCTGCTATTATGAAGCTTATATTCTAGTGTAGTGGAGAGAACCATAGAATAGAAATTATAAGTAAATATCTAGCCATTACATTTTAGATGGTGATAAATGTCAAGCTACAGAATAAGTCACAGTAGAGAAATTGAGAGTATTGAACTATTAATGAAGGTGATTGTGGGGGTTGCCTGTTTGGTTAGAGTAGCAAGAAAAATCTTCATTGAGAAGGTGATATCTCCCTAAAGCCTAATGGAGGTGAACACATAAGCCATGCAGATAACTTCAGAAGCAGCATTACATCCGGAAGAAATGGTAAATGCAAAGATCCTAAGGAAGAAGTGCTCCTACAGTGTTTTAAGAAAAACCCAGTGAGGACTGTGTGAGTTGAATGTGGAAAACAAAGACAAAATATAGAAGAAAACATCAAAGAGGTAATGGGTGATTGTAGGGGACAGATTATATGGGGCCTTGTAAACCATTGGAAATTATTTTTCTTTAATTCCAAGTTAGGCATGAAGTCATTGGAGGGTTCTGAGCAGAGGAATGACCTATTTAACTTACGTTGCAACTATATTATTCTGGTCACTGTGTTAATAGAATGTAAAAGGGTGATGGAGGAAGCAGAGAGAACAATTAGAGGGCTAATAGTGATCATGATCAAAGTAAGAGCTCATATTTGTTTAGACTAGGTCTCCAAAATGGCCCTAGGGATAATCAGAAGTGACAAGATTTAAGGTATTTGAAGCTGTAAGCCACAGGATGTCTTAATGAATTGGATGAGGGTATGAATAAAGAGAAGAATGAAGAGCAGCTCTATGGCTGCCTATCTGAGAAACTGCAAGTCTGTAGTTACCATTTATTGAGATAGAAAACACTTTGGAGAAGCAAATGTGTCAAAAAATATCAGGAGCTCAGCTTTAGACATTGAATATTTGGATTTTTAAAATTAGATGCTAAGTTTGGTTTGCCTAGTAGATATCCAAATGGAAATGTTAATTGTATTAGTTCATTTTCATACGGCTATAAAGAAATGCTGGGAAATTTTTAAGGGAAAGAGGTTTAATTGACTCACAGTTCAGCTTGGGTGGGGAGGCCTCAGGAAACTTACAATCATGGTGGAAGGCAAGTGGAAGCAATGCATCTTCTTCACAAGGTGTCAGGGTGGAGAATTGAAGGCAGGAGGAACTACCAAATACTTATAAAATCATCAGATCTCCTGAGAATCACTCACTATCGCGAGAATAGCATGGGGGAGACTGCCGCCATGATTAAATTTCCTCCACCTGGTCTCTCTCTTCACACGTGGAGATCATTGGAATTATAGGGATTACAATTGAAGATGACATTTTGCGTGGGGACACAGCCAAACCATATCATTAAGTAAGTGATTAGATATATGAGTCCAGAATACAGGGTAGAGGTCTGAGATGGAAATATAAAATTTTAAATAATCAGCATAAATATGGTACTTTAGGTTTTTGAAAATGTATGAGATTACTATGGATATAAGTGAAAATTTATTTTAAAAAATAAATGTTCCAAGAAGTAACTCTGAAGCTTTTGAATATCCCAGAAATAGACAATAGGGAGAAAACTAGCAAAAGATCATGTGGAGTATCAGTTAAAAGGTAGATGGAAAACTAGAATCTGCTGTTTCCTATAAGCCAAGTAGGAATGAAGTCTTGCAAGAATGAAGAAATAGTTAACTCTGTCAACCACCACTGATAAGTCAAGTAATATGCCACCTGGAAATTTCCTGTTCAATTTAGCAATGTGAAGATCATTGGTAACCAGGATATCTGTAGAGACCAAAACTGAAAACAATAAATAAAAAGAAGATCAGAACATGCAAGGAGAGATTTTTGAGACTGTAAGTCCAGACAATGCAAAGAATTTTGCTCTAAAAGGATGGAAAAAATAGAGTGGTAGCTGACATGGAGCCATTATACGACTGATAGTAATAGACGGTAATAGCCTAAAGAGTCTTTACTTTCTTAATACAGAAAGGAAACAACAGGATAAAAATAGGCTTGCCATCAATTCACTCAATTAATAAATAGTTGCTGAATGCCTGCTTTGTGTCAGGAAATGTTTTAACGTGCTGGGGCAATAGCAATAAACCTTCATAGAATGTTTTTGTTCAGAAACAGTAAAAAGTTTCATGCAGATAATTAATGCAGAGTTTGTGCATAAGGAATAGTTACTGTTGACCCTTGAAGGTGACATGTTTAAAACTATAGTTAGGGAGAGTGCCCAGAGGACTTTAAATTTCAGTAATTCTCTAGAAGGATTCAAAGAATTCAGAAAAGTCACTATACTCATAGTTACAGTTTATTACAGCAAAAGGATACTGACTAGAATCACCAAAGGGAAGATTTGCATAGGGCAAAGTCTAGGAGATAACCAGGTGCAAGTTTCCAGTGATCCTGTCTCCATGGAGTCAAGCAGACAGCATTTTCTTCTACCAGCAACAATGCATGGCAATATGCATGAAGCATTGCCAATCAGAGTTTTAGTTGAGGCTGGTCATCTAAGCACGACTGACTTCATATGTGGTTGACCTCAGTAAGTTACTAGTCTCCTGCCCCTCTAGAAGTCAAACTTTACCACCTGGCCCAAGTCCCTCATGATAATTCATATTGATAAAATAAACCAACCTGTGTGGCCAAGTCCCCAGTGACCCTCTTATCAGGCAGAATATTCTAACGTCTTAGACATAACCTCCCAAGGAGTAGGTCAAGAGACAAATCTTTGGAAGATGTTCTCTCATATTGTAATGTATAATTTTAATATTTTCATATAAATATTCATACCTCAAATACCTATTTTAATCTTTAACATAATTTGACAATGTCTTATTAAGCAACTATTTTAGCATCCAGAAACTCAAATAGAATTTCTGAATATTTTAGTAGTTTAATCAGATTTTCCTTTCTATACGTTTGGCTAAAAACCTGTTTGGTGGTTTACATTATTTAATTTCAAAGAGGCTCTGGGTTGAATCAACTGCGTCCAAATTAGTAAACAAATTATTTTTAATTACTGAGCAGCTTGAAAGAATTTAGCAATTTTCATTCAGAAGATGAAAAAGATGGAATACATTTTGTGACAGCTGAAAGCTTGCCTCATATCAGAAAATCTGAGAACAAAAATAATCTTTAACAGACATAGAAATACTGAATTTCAAATTCATTGTTTTTCATCATAGAAACAATTATTTCTAGTTATAAAAAGTAAAAGGTTTAAAAATAAGCATTTATTTATGGCCCAAAAGGGTATGATAAAAATGTACAATAAAAACAATCTGTAAAATCGAATCTGTAACTATTGTCACAATGTTTTAATAACTCCAAAAAATACCAAACCACAGCAACCCACATATTTCCTATGAACATTCTAAAGTTTTTAGATTCACATTATTAACCAAGAAACAAAATGTGGTGGTTCCATAATCCACATGTGTGCCATTCTAGCCCTAAAATAGAACACCTGCATTAGGCTTTGCTTAGAAGCACACGCTCACAACTCAAAACATGAAGGTGTAAAACTTCTGATTATTTCAAAACGTTATGGTGTTCAAGGGGGAAAATCAGTTGATTATGATTTTTGTATCTGTTAATTTGAGGAAAGGAAAGGGTTGGAGGACAGGGATTGGCTTTGGGGCGTTTGGTATGATACCTGGAATTGTGCATATTTTTAAGAGTCCTTCATTAATGCAACTTCCTCTTTATTTCTAAGGACTGTCTTTGATCAGGCCTATAACTAGATAAAAGAAGGATTAATTTTCTATTAGAAGTAATAATTTAGTATTTACTATATGTTATATAATGCTAAATATGTATATATTAGCATCTTCTTTTTTAAAAAAATAACTATAATGCTTGTACTATTATGATACCAATTTTACAGAGAAAATAATTATAATTAGAAAGACTTGGCAACTTGTTCAAAGACATAGGCTTAGTAGGAAGCATAGATGAAACCTGAACCTAGATCCATCCCAGAATACAACTTAAAATTGTGAAGATGTTTCTGTCAAGAATAGAGACCCAAAAGTCATGAGAAAAGGTCATCTACTAGTCCAGGGGATAAACAGTTAAAATAATTGTGTGTTAATAAACAACTATTGAGCCAAAAATGCTTATCAAGCATTTAGAAATACTTGATACTGGGGTACTGATAAGAAATATCCTTAAGGGATACACACTCTAGTGTGGAAGAAAGATTCTTAAATCAGTGATTATACTCCATGGTGGTGTAAACAATGATTTCTGGAACATAGAACACTTCTTTCTACTCGGGGGCTAAAGAGGATAATATGAATGTTATGTCTTAACACATGAATTCTTTAGAGAGGTGAGCTATGGAAGGCTATTTGAAGCAAAATTGGCCAGTATGAAGACAGGCACACAGTCATGAAAGAGTGTGGTCTGGTTAAGGAAAGAAAAGTTTACTGCTTTGACTATATCATGTAGTATATAAGGGAATTTAAAAGGCAAGATTGAGAATAGCTCACTTACAATAGTAATATCTACTCTTCCCCAGACCCTGCAGTTCTCATCCCCTAAGGGTTAGCAGTTGGCTCAATAATACCTTGGTTGATATTACTTGGAAAACAAATAAGCTCCTTGATTTGAGTTTTTTTTAATACAATTTTTATATTAGAAGAGTTTTTAATTTCCAGAAAACTTGCAAAGATAGTACAGAATTTTCTCATAACTAGCATATATCTTCTCTTTCATTAATATCTTAATTAACATTAGTATGATACATTTGTTAATTAACAAGTATTGATACATTATTATTAACTATCTAGGCTGTATTTATATTCCTTTTTTTACCCAATATCATTTTTCTGTCCCAGGAACACCTATGATACCACATTTCATTGAACTGTCATATCTCTTTAGTTTCCTCTTGACTTTTACAATATATTTTTTGTTGTTGTTGATAACCTTGATAATTTGAGGAGCACTGGTCAGGTATTTTGTGGACCCTCCCTCAACTGAGATTTTTCTGATGCTTTCCTAATGATTAGACTGGAGGTATGCATTTTGGGGATGACCACAAAGGTAAAGAGTGTTAGTTTCATTACATCACATCAAGAGAACATTCTATCAGTGTGATTTACTATTGGTGATGTTAAGATTGATCTCATGGCAGAGGTAGTTTTGCCAAGAATCTCCACTGTAATGTTAGTCTTTTTATCCCTTTGCACACCGTACTCTTTGGAATGAAATCACTACACACAACCCACACCTGAGGAGTGAGGAATAGAGCCTCACTTCCTTAAAGTGAAAGTGAATTCTTTGAGAGAAAAAGAGGCCCCCTCTCTTCACTTATTTATCCAATCACTTATTTCTATCAATATAGATTTATGAGTATTTACTTTATACTTTGAGTTATAATTCATTACAAAATCTTTTCTTTTTCCACTCATGTTGTTCCATGTTGTTCAGTAATCGGGAATTCTTTCAGTAGGCTCCAGTGTCTCTTTGGCATACCTATCA
Organism: Macaca fascicularis; assembly: GCF_037993035.2. Classification (NCBI taxonomy): domain Eukaryota; kingdom Metazoa; phylum Chordata; class Mammalia; order Primates; family Cercopithecidae; genus Macaca; species Macaca fascicularis. Next base: position 89,461,279 of record NC_088388.1, on the reverse strand, counting down.
TGTGGTATTTATTTGAGCATTGACTTTCTGTCACTGCAAAATGACGTAGGATAATATTGGAAATGTCCTCGCTAATCTATAATCAACCATTTCTACCAAAATCCCTGGTTCCTTTTATTGGACAATAGCATAAGAAATCAAGATCTGGTGTTATGCTCATTGCTACCTTCTGAGAACCTTCCAGCTGATGGAACTAAGAAAATGTATGTGTCTATACTAATACATGTATATATACATACATATATATATATTTCTATGTATATTTTTATCTTTAGTAGGCTAAATGTGAGCACAAGTTGAAGTCTCAAATGCTCATATGTTAATATATGGATCACTCAAGCATCCTTTTCTAGTCTCTCTATAACCTCTCATTCCACCAGTGAGAAACCTGACTTCAACTGTTGGCCATTCATTTATTTAATTGCTCAATTCCAGAATACATGTATAAAGGTTTCAGAATTTGTAACATGAATCCCTGTGGGAAAAATACTTTATCAACCTGAGCAAAGTTTCAGGACAGCTCCTTTTTCTTTAGTCTTACAGATTCCACTCATTTCCAAAGTTGCCTAGGCTGACAACTCATCCCTCCGACCCATTCAACAAGGTTGTCACATCTTTGTAAAACATTTAGATCCTTTTGTTACATTCTGATTTTCATCCTGGAATACTCTGGCATCCTTAATGATTTTTTATTTGCATACATGTACAGTTTATTCTTTTTCTGTGGGTTTTGACAAAAGTTTGATGTCTTATATTCACCATTATAGTATTATACAGAATACTTTCACAACCCTAAAAAAATCCTCTGTGCTTCACCTACTCAACCCTCAACCTTACTTATTGCCAAGATCCTGTCCAACACTGATCTGTTAGCCTTTCCAGAAAGTCATATAACTAAAATCACGCAGTATGCAGAACTTCAGACTTGGCTTCTTTAAAAATATGCATGTAAGATTCATTCATATCTTTCTGTGGCTTGAAGTTTTTCTTTTATCGCTGAATAATATTCCATTGCACAATTGTATCATAAATTGTTTATCCAATAGAAAGATATTTTGGTTGCTTATAGTTTTATTATGAGTCAAATGCTATAAACACTTACATACAGATTTTTTGTGGACATAATTTCTCATACCAGTTGGGTAAATAGTACCATAATTGTTGGATCATACCATAATTACTGGATCATACCATAATTATTGGATCCTACAGTAAGACAATGTTTAGTTTTCTATGGGAACTGCCTGTCTTCCAAAGCGGCTGCACAATTTGGTAACTCCCAGGAGAGTTCTTGTTGCTCTGCATCCTCTACAGCAATTATTAATAGTGTTGTCAGGTTTGGGATTTTAGGCATTCTAATGGGAGTATCATATCTCGTTATTATTGTTGTTTAATCAGTTTCCTAATGACAACAAATGTTAAGCATCTTGTTATATGTTTATTTGCCGTCTGTGTATCTTCTTTTGTGAGTTACCTGATCACATCTTTTGCCTATTTTTAATTGGCTCTTTTATGGTTGTTTTAAGCATTTAAAAATCAATTTTAAATTCAAGGCCAGGCATAGTGGCTCATGACTGGTAATCCCAGCACTCTAGGAGGCCAAAGTGGGTGGATCACTTGAGCCCAGAAGTTTGAGACCAGCCTGGGCGGTATGGTGAAACTCCATCTCTACAAAAAATTACAAAACAGCCCCATGTGGTGATGCATGCCTGTAGTCTTAGCTACTCAGGAGGCTGAGGAGGGAGGATCACTTGAGCTCAGGAGATCGAGGTTGCAGTGAGCTGTGATTGCTCCACTGCACTCCAGCCTGGGCATCAAAGTGGGACCCGATCTCAAAAAAAGAAAATAAAAAATCAAATACTTTATCAGGTATATGTTTTGCAAACATTTTCTCCCAGCCGTGTGGCTGAACTCATTTTCTTAACATTGTCTTTTGCAGAGAAGAAGTTTTAAATGTTAGTAAGTCTAAGTTATCAATTTTCTATTAACTACCATATTATTGGGATGTTACACATATATTTTATTTTAAAAGTCATCACTAATCCAAGAACATGTACATCTTCTCTTAAGTTTTCTTCAAGAAGTTTTATAGTTTGACTTTTTTTTTTTTGAGATGGAGTCTTGCTCTGTCACTCAGGCTGGAGTACAGTGGCGCGATCTTGGCTTACTGCAACCTCAGTCTCCTGGGTTCAAGCAATTCTCTGCTTCAGCCTCCTGAGTAACTAGGATCACAGGAACCTGCCACCACACCCAGCTAATTTTTTTTCAGCAGAGACGGGGTTTCACCATCTTGACCAGGTTGGTCTTGAACTCCTGACCTTGTGATCCACCCGCCTCAGTGTCCCCAAGTGCTGAGATTACAAGCATGAGCCACTGCACCCAGTTTGATGTTTTAGAGTTAGCTTGATGACGATTTTGAGTTATTCCTGTGTAAAGCCTGCGTCTAGGCTCACTTTTTTTGCATATGGACATTCAGTTGTTTCAACATCATTTGTTGAGAGCACTGTTCTTGAGTTAACCATGCTTCTATATCAAAGATCAGTTAGTTATATTTGCATAGAGCTATTTCTGGGTTCCCTGTTCTTTTCTGTTAATGCATGTATCTATACTTTCACCAATATCATGCTGCTTTCATGACTGTAAACTTATAGTTAATCTTGAGGCTGGGTGGTATTGTAAAGCTTTCAACTTTGTTCTTCAGTATTTATTTAACTGTTCTAGGTCTATGGCTTTCCGTAAAAAACTTTAGAAGCAGTTGTTCAATATTTAAAATATAACTTGACAGGATATTGTGATTACAAGAGTGTAGGATATCTATTGATTATATCTTTTGGAAAAATGTTTTCTTCATTGTTTTGAAGTTCCTTACACATAGGTCTTATAATTTTTTTAGATTTTTTTTTGTTTTGTTTTTTGAAAGGGGGTCTCGCTTAATCACCCAGTCTGGAACGCAGTGGTGCGATCTCGGCTCACTGCAACCTCCACCTACCTCCCAGGTTACAGCAATTCTCCTGCCTCAGCCTCCTGAGTAGCTGGGATTAGAGGCATGTGACACCACTCCCGGATAATTTGTGTGTTTTAGTAGAGATGGGGTTTCACCATCTTGGCCAGGCTGGTCTCAAATGCTGACCTCAATTGATCCATCCGCCTCAGACTCCAAAAAAGCTGGGATTACAGGTGTAAGCCATTGCATCCAGCTACTTTTTAAAACTTATATTTTAGTATTTTTGTGTCTGCTATTATAAATGATATTGCTTGTTTATTTCAAATGTCAGTTGTGCATTTTAGGTATGTAGTAAACCTCTTGACTTCTATGTATTAAACTTGTTTCTTGTTTTTTTTTAATACACATATTAGTTCTAGTTTTCTTGTAGACTCTTTGAGATTTTTTACATAGACAATAATGTCATCTGTGAATTGAGGCAATTTTTATTTATTTATTACCTCCAATGTGTTTACTTTCTATTTCTTTTTCTGGTCTTGCTGCACTAGCTAAGAGTTCTAGTACAATGTTGAAGAGAAGTAATGAGGTACCTTAGACCTTACAAGAAAAGCATATAATTTCTCACCATTAAGTATGATGTTATCATGTTGTCTGGAAGATATTATTCAAGTACAGATAGTTCCTTCTATTCCTACTAAATTGTTAATTTTGTGTTCCCTTAGTAGGTGTGTGTGTATATATACATATATATAAAAATATATAAATATACATAAATATAAATATACATATATACATATACATATAAATATATATACATATATACATATAAATATACATAAATATATAAATATACATAAATATGTATATATAATACATTATATATTACATATAATATATATTATATTAATATACAGTATATAGTATATATTAATTATAAATATATATGAATATATAATTATAAATACATAAATATATATTAATATATATTTTTATATATGGTACATGAGATGTTTTGACACAGGCATGTAATATGTAATAATCATAACATGGAAGATGGGGCATCTATCCCCTCGAGCATTTATCCTTTATCCTCAATCATACTATTTTAGTTTAAAATGTACAATTTAATTATGATTGACTACAGTCACCCTGTTCTGCTATCAAAATCTAGGCCTTACTCATGTATTCTATTTTTCTGTATTCATTAACCATCCCCACCACTACCCTTCTCAGCCTCTGGTGACCATCCTATCTCTATATCCATGAGTTCAGCAGTTTTGAGTTTAGCTCCTACAAAACAGTGAGAACATGTGATGTTTGGATTATTTCACTTAACATGATAACTTCCAGTTCCATCTATGTTGTTGCAAATGACTGAATCTAGTTCATTTTTATGGCTAACTGGTATGCCATTATGTATAAGTAACACCTTTTCTTTATTCATCTGTTGATGGACACTTAGGTTGTTTCCAAATCTTGGCTATTGTGAACAGAGCCACAACAAACATGGGAGTGCAGATATATCTTCAATATAATATTTCCTTTCTTTTGGGCATATACCCAGCAGTGGGGATGGCTAGATTGTATGGTAACTCTATTTTCACTTGTGTGAGGAACCTCCACACTGTTCTCCACAGTGGTTGTACTAATTTACATTCCCACCAACAGTGAAGGAGGGTTGCCTTTTCTCCACATCCTTGCCAGCATTTGCTATTGCCTGTCTTTTGAATAAAAGCCGTTTTAACTGGGGTGAGATGATAATGCATTATAGTTTTGATTTCCATTTATCTGATGATCAGTGATGTTGAGCACCTTTTCATAAGCCTTTTTGCCATTTGTATGATTTATTTTTAGAAATATCTATTCAAATCTTTCGCCCATCTTTTGATTGGATTACTAGATTTTTTTTCCTGAGTTGTTTGAGCTTCTTATATATTCTGGTTATTAATCCCTTGTCCCTTACAAGCTCTTTGTATATCTGATGTAAAATTAAAATCCAGTTCCTTTGTGTTTAATTCATCAACACATGCCTGCCCTAATTTGAATTTCATCCCGGTCTTTTCAGGTGAATAACATGAACTTTAAGACTTCAGTGACTGGGCAATAATGTTGCTAAGTGTTTCCATTATGTGAAGTTATTTAAATGTTAACATGGTGTAGTGGCATCTGTGGTATGAAATACAACAACCCATTTGGTATCAGAAGACCTAAGTTAGCATCCTATATCTAGCACTGAGAGGCAAAATTTATGTTGAAATTCATATCCGCTGGAACAGCATTAAGAGATGCACCTTTAGGCCATTGATGAGGCTATGAAAGTTCTGCCCTCATAAATAGGATGAATTCCTTACAGAAGGGGCAGAGATAACCACGTAGGTGCCCTTCTGTTCTTCTACCCCTTTTGTTTGTGAAGACACAGGTTCCCCCCGCTAGAAGATATAATGAAAAGGTGTCATCTTAGAAGCAGCCCTCACCCGACACTGAACCTGCCAGCACCTTGATCTTGGACTTCTAGGCCTCCAGAACTGTGAGAAATAGGTTTATGTTGTTTATAAATTACATAGTCTATGCTATTTTGTTATAGCAGCACCAAGACATATGAGTTATCAAAAATATTCAAATTTATGGAATCACAGAATAGAACAGAACACAATATGTGGTTAACTACAGTAACCATGTTGCAGAATAGATCTCTTGAACTTTTTCCTCCTAACTGAAATTTGGTACCATTTGACCAATATCTCCCCAATTCCACACCTCCCACCCACTCCAGCCTCTGATATCCACCATTCTACCCTTTACTCTTTTGAGATCTACATTTTTGCAACCATGAATAATGTTGGATGCAAAGTGTTCTCACCATAAAATAATAAGGTGTGATGATGAACATATTAATTAGCTACAGCCAGTCATTTCACAATGTATATATCCTTTAAAATAGTATGTTGTACATAGTACATACATATAGTTTTATTTGTCAATTAAAAAAAAAAAGAGTGGAATGGTGGTTGCCAGGAGCTGGGGGAAGAGGCAAATGGGAGTTACTACTAGGCAATGGGCAAATATATATATATATATTCATTTCAGTAAATATATATATATAAGTTTCAGTAAATATATATATATAAGCTCTAGAGATTTGCTGTGCATCGTTGTGTTGCCGGAGGGCTAAGGTTGGTCTCCAGATGATGTGAGATCCCAGCCCCAACCAGTTTACCTGCTCTTGCCACCATCATGAGAAAAAAATTCAGGGGTAAATCACAATAAAGAAAAAGGCAAAAAGTTTTTATTGTAAAGTAAAAGTAGCTACCTAGAGAAGTATGGGCATCCTCATGAGAATGACTTACACACAACAGAGTCTGGTTTTCTAATTTGATGGGTGTTTCTTTAATTAGGGGGTAGACTAATCATTAGGTATTCTGGAAAACAGTGGATTTCAGGGCCTCCCGGTTATTGCCCCTTTCTCTCTTATTTGGGTTTGCCTGGAAGAGTTATGGACATGTCTCCCTGACCAGAGTACTGGTCATTTTCTCTTTTCTCTCCCCTTATTTTGGGTTTTCTGTTTTCCTGTGGGATTTTTGTTTTGGTTTTTTTGTCTGTTTGTTTTGTTTTTTGTTTGTTTGCTTTGTCTGGTTCCTGTTTTAGCTATTGTTTTTTTTCATCCTCCTACGACTACCCAGTGCTATTCCTATCTCAATTGTGCCTAGACTCAACAATGATATATGATACACCTAAAAATTTATTGAATATAGATCTCATATTAAATGTTGTTACTACAACAAAATAAGAGAAGTGAGGTAAAGTTGACTAAAGGCAGAAGTATTTAAACACCCATGTATAGGCTTCAAACATATATAGATATTACCATATTTACTCATGTATAGATATCACCTGTATATACTTATCATACACATATAAACATACACATACATGTAAGTGTATACATGTTATTTCAATGTTTTGTTTTATTGTATAAATCTTGCACATGTTGTCAAATTTATACCTAAATATTTTATTTATGTTGTTAATTGTAGGATTTTTATAAATACTCTTTATCAGGTTGAAGAAGTTGACTTCTATTGCTAGTTTGTTGAGTGTTTTTATTATGAAGGGGTGCTGGATTCTTTCAAATTCTGTTTCTGCATCTGTTAAGATGATCATGTTTTTCCATTGTTTTGTTAATATATTATATTACTTTGACTGATAGTCATATGTTAAACTAACCATGGATTTGGATTCAAATCCCACCTCATTGTGGTATACAATTCTTCTAATATGTTGCTAGCACTTTTTTTGGGGGGGGCGGGGGGTTATGCATTTATTTTCATATATTATTAATCTGTCATTTACTTTCCTTGAGACGTCACTGTCTGCTTTTGGAATCACAATTATAATGGTAACAAAGTCGGAAGTGTTGTCTTCTCATTTGTTTTGTAGATGATGTTGTAAAGAATTGGCATTAATTGGCCGGGAGTGGTGGCTCACGCCTGTAAACCCAGCACTTCGGGAGGTTGAGGCGGGCAGATCATGAGGTCAGCAGATGAAGAACATCCTGACTAACACGGTGAAACCCTGTCTCTACTAAAAATACAAAAAATTCGTCAGGCATGGTGGTGGGTAGCTGTAGTCCCAGCTTCTTAGGAGGCTGAGGCAGGAGAATGGCGTGAACCCGGGAGGTGGAACTTATAGTGAGCCGAGATCATGCCAGTGCGCTCCAGCCTGGGTGACCGGGTGAGAATCCATCTCAAAAAAATAAAAACGAAAAACAAACAAACAAAAAAAGAACTGGCATTAATTATCTTTAAATATTTAGTAAAATTAACCAGTAAAACCATTTGAGCCTGGGCTTTTTCTTATGTAAGTAGATTTAAATTACTGATTTAATCTCTTTGTTATAGTTCTATTCTGACTTTCTATTATTTTTAAATTCAGTTTTGATACTTTGTGATTTTTAGGAATTTGTCCATTTAATCTTAGTTATCTAATTAGTGGCATATATTGGTTCACCATATTTCCTTATTGGCTCTCTTTTTTGTGTGGAGGCAGAGGTAAACTCAACAGTGATGTTCCGTATTTCACCTCTGACTTTTGTAAAGTGAGTCTTCTCTCTTTTAATCATGGCTAGTCTGGCTAAAATTTTGTCAATTGGTATTTTCAAAGAAAAAACAACTTTTAGTTTCACTGATTTTTCTCTTATATTTTATTAGTATTATTTCTAATTTGCTTTTCAAAAATTCTACTACTTATTTTAGATTTAGGTTGCTATTCTTTCTCTAGGTTCTTATGGCAAAATATTAGGTTATTATTAGAATCTCTTCATTTTTATCATGGGTATTTACAGCTATAATTTGTTCTCTGAGCATTGCTTTATCTGTATCCCACAAACTTTGGTTTTAAAAAAAAGTGGGGGGGGGGCGGAGCAAGATGGCCGAATAGGAAGAGCTCCAGTCTCCAACTACCAGCACGAGTGACACAGAAGACCGGTGATTTCTGCATTTTCAACAGAGGTACTGGGTTCATCCCACTAGGGAGTGCCGGATGATCGGTGCTGGTCAGCTGCTGCAGCCCGACCAGTGAGAGCTGAAGCAGGGCGAGGCAACGCCTCACCTGGGAAGCGCAAGGGGGAAGGGAATCCCTTTTCCTAGCCAGGGGAACTGAGACACACAACACCTGGAAAATCGGGTAACTCCCACCCCAATACTGCGCTTTAAGGAAACAGGCACACCAGGAGATCATATCCCACACCTGGCCGGGAGGGTCCCACGCCCACGGAGCCTCCCTCATTGCTAGCACAGTAGTCTGGGAACTCCCGGCAAGGCAGCAGCGAGGCTGGAGGAGGGGCGCCTGCCATTGCTGAGGCTTAAGTAGGTAAACAAAGCCGCTGGGAAGCTCAAACTGGGTGGAGCTCACAGCAGCTCAAGGAAACCTGCCTGTCTCTGTAGACTCCACCTCTGGGGACAGGGCACAGTTAAACAACAACAAAAGCAGCAGAAACCTCTGCAGATGCAAACGACTCTGTCTGACAGCTTTGAAGAGAGCAGTGGATCTCCCAACACGGAGGTTGAGAGCTGAGAAGGGACAGACTGCCTGCTCAAGTGGGTCCCTGACCCCTGAGTAGCCTAAGTGGAGACATCCCCCACTAGGGGCAGTCTGACACCCCACACCTCATAGGGTGGAGTACACTCCTGAGAGGAAGCCTCCAAAGTAAGAATCAGACAGGTACACTCGCTGTTCAGCAATATTCTATCTTCTGCAGCCTCTGCTGCTGATACCCAGGCAAACAGGGTCTGGAGTAGACCTCAAGCAATCTCCAACAGACCTACAGCTGAGGGTCCTGACTGTTAGAAGGAAAACTATCAAACAGGAAGGACACCTACACCAACACCCCATCAGTACGTCACAATCATCAAAGACCAGAGGCAGATAAAACCACAAAGATGGGGAAAAAGCAGGGCAGAAAAGCTGCAAATTCAAAAAATAAGAGCAGGAAAGATCTAAAATTGACACTCTAACATCATAATTAAAAGAACTAGCGAAGCAAGAGCAAACACACTCGAAAGCTAGCAGAAGGCAAGAAATAACTAAGATCAGAGCAGAACTGAAGGAGATAGAGACACAAGAAACCCTCCAAAAAATCAATGAATCCAGGAGTTGGTTTTTTGAAAAGATCAACAAAATTGACAGACCGCTAGCAAGACTAATAAAGAAGAAAAGAGAGAAGAATCAAATCGACGCAATAAAAAATGATAAAGGGGATATCATCACCGACCCCACAGAAATACAAACTACCATCAAAGAATACTATAAACACCTCTACGCAAATAAACTAGAAAATCTAGAAGAAATGGATAATTTCCTGGACACTTACACTCTTCCAAGACGAAACCAGGAAGAAGTTGAATCCCTGAATAGACCAATAGCAGGCTCTGAAATTGAGGCAATAATTAATAGCCCACCAACCAAAAAAGGTTCAGGACCAGATGGATTCACAGCTGAATTCTACCAGAGGTACAAGGAAGAGCTGATACCATTCCTTCTGAAACTATTCCAATCAATAGAAAAAGAGGGAAACCTCCCTAACTCATTTTATGAGGCCAACATCATCCTGATACCAAAGCCTGGCAGAGACACAACAAAAAAAAGAGAATTTTAGACCAATATCCCTGATGAACATCGATGCAAAAATCCTCAATAAAATACTGGCAAACTGGATTCATCAGCACATCAAAAAGCTTATCCACCATGATCAAGTGGGCTTCATCCCTGGGATGCAAGGCTGATTCAACATTCGCAAATCAATAAACATAATCCAGCATATAAACAGAACCAAAGACAAGAACCACATGATTATCTCAATAGATGCAGAAAAGGCTTTTGAGAAAATTCAACAGCCCTTCATGCTAAAAACACTCAATAAATTCGGTATTGATGGAACGTACCTCAAAATAATAAGAGCTATTTATGACAAACCCACAGCCAATATCATACTGAATGGGCAAAAACTGGAAAAATTCCCTTTGAAAACTGGCACAAGACAGGGATGCCCTCTCTCACCACTCCTATTCAACACAGTGTTGGAAGTTCTGGCTAGGGCAATCAGGCAAGAGAAAGAAATCAAGGGTATTCAGTTAGGAAAAGAAGAAGTCAAATTGTCCCTCTTTGCAGATGACATGATTGTATATTTAGAAAACCCCATTGTCTCAGCCCAAAATCTCCTTAAGCTGATAAGCAACTTCAGCAAAGTCTCAGGATACAAAATTAATGTGCAAAAATCACAAGCATTCTTATACACCAGTAACAGACAAACAGAGCGCCAAATCATGAATGAACTCAAATTCACAATTACTTCAAAGAGAATAAAATACCTAGGAATCCAACTGACAAGGGATGTAAAGGACCTCTTCAAGGAGAACTACAAACCACTGCTCAGTGAAATAAAAGAGGACACAAACAAATGGAAGAACATACCATGCTCATGGATAGGAAGAATCAATATCGTGAAAATGGCCATACTGCCGAAGCTTATTTATAGATTCAATGCCATCCCCATCAAGCTACCAATGAGTTTCTTCACAGAATTGGAAAAAACTGCTTTAAAGTTCATATGGAACCAAAAAAGAGCCCGCATCTCCAAGACAATCCTAAGTCAAAAGAACAAAGCTGGAGGCATCACGCTACCTGACTTCAAACTATACTACACGGCTACAGTAACCAAAACAGCATGGTACTGGTACCAAAACAGAGATATAGACCAATGGAACAGAACAGAGTCCTCAGAAATCATACCACACATCTACAGCCATCTGATCTTGGACAAACCTGAGAGAAACAAGAAATGGGGAAAGGATTCCCTATTTAATAAATGGTGCTGGGAAAATTGGCTAGCCATAAGTAGAAAGCTGAAACTGGATCCTTTCCTTACTCCTTATACGAAAATTAATTCAAGATGGATTAGAGACTTAAATGTTAGACCTAATACCATAAAAATCCTAGAAGAAAACCTAGGTAGTACCATTCAAGACATAGGCATGGGCAAAGACTTCATGTCCAAAACACCAAAAGCAACGGCAGCAAAAGCCAAAATTGACAAATGGGATCTAATTAAACTAAAGAGCTTCTGCACAGCCAAAGAAACTACCATCAGAGTGAACAGGCAACCTACAGAATGGGAGGAAATTTTTGCAATCTACTCATCTGACAAAGGGCTAATATCCAGAACCTACAAAGAACTCAAACAAATTTACAAGAAAAAAACAAACAACCCCATCAAAAAGTGGGCAAAGGATATGAACAGACATTTCTCAAAAGAAGACATTCATACAGCCAACAGACACATGAAAAAATGCTCATCATCACTGGCCATCAGAGAAATGCAAATCAAAACCACAATGAGATACCATCTCACACCAGTTAGAATGGCAATCATTAAGAAGTCAGGAAACAACAGGTGCTGGAGAGGATGTGGAGAAATAGGAACACTTTTACACTGTTGGTGGGATTGTAAACTAGTTCAACCATTATGGAAAACAGTATGGCGATTCCTCAAGGATCTAGAACTAGATGTACCATATGACCCAGCCATCCCATTACTGGGTATATACCCAAAGGATTATAAATCATGCTGCTATAAAGACACATGCACACGTATGTTTATTGCGGCACTATTCACAATAGCAAAGACTTGGAATCAACCCAGATGTCCATCAGTGACAGACTGGATTAAGAAAATGTGGCACATATACACCATGGAATACTATGCAGCCATAAAAAAGGATGAGTTTGTGTCCTTTGTAGGGACATGGATGCAGCTGGAAACCATCATTCTCAGCAAACTATCACAAGAACAGAAAACCAAACACCGCATGTTCTCACTCATAGGTGGGAACTGAACAATGAGATCACTTGGACTCGGGAAGGGGAACATCACACACTGGGGCCTATCATGGGGAGTGGGGAGGGATTGCACTGGGAGTTATACCTGATGTAAATGACGAGTTGATGGGTGCTGACGAGTTGATGGGTGCAGCACAGCAACATGGCACAAGTATACATATGTAACAAACCTGCACGTTATGCACATGTACCCTAGAACTTAAAGTATAATAATAATAATAAATTTGAAAAAAAAAAAAAAGAGGTATAGGCTGAGCGCAGTGGCTCACGCCTGTAATCCCAGCACTTTGGGAGGCTGAGGCAGGCAGATCACGAGGTCAGGAGATCGAGACCATCTTGGCTAATACAGTGAAATCTTGTCTCTACTAAAAACACAAAAAAATAGCCGGGCATGGTGGTAGGCACCTGTAGTCCCAGCTACTCGGGAGGCTGAGGCAGGAGAATGGCGTGAACCCGGGAGGCGGAGCTTGCAGTGTGCCGAGGTCGCGCCACTGCACTCCAGACTGGGCGACAGAGCCAGACTCCATCTCAAAAAAAAAAAAAAAAAAAATTATAGAGAAGCTGCAAAAATTATTCACAGCAGAGATGACTCCAAGAAATTTTAAAGGAAAAGTAAAGACAATGTATGGTTGGGTCATGATAAATGTAAAGTAGAATGTATGATGATAGCACAAATGTAGAAAGAGGAGAAATTGGAAGTGTGCTTTTTTAAGGTCCTTAAATACTATGTAAAATTTAATAACACACAAAGGCACACTGTGATAAACTGAAGTGAATAATTTACAGTATGAATCATAAGTAAATCAGTTTTTAAAGGTATATACCTAATAAGCCAGTAAAACCCTCAAAAAGGGAGAAAAAAGAATGATCAAACAAAAAACATAGGAAATAAAAAGAAAATGGTAGCTTATACCCAGTGATATCCACAATAACTTTAAAATAGTCTGAGTACTCAACTAAGAAGCAGAGTGTTAGGTAGGGTGTTTTGAAAATAGTACCACTGTATATATTTCCTTCAAGAAATCCAATTGAAAGATAAAGAACTATGTCAAAATTTAAAAAATAGAGAAAGGATACACCATGCAAACACTAAACAAAATAAAGCTGGATTTGAGATCAAAGACTATTACTAAGGTTAAAGAGGATCAGTTTACAATGATAAAAGGATCAATTCATTAAGGACATACCAACCCTAAACATTTATGCACCAAATCAGAGAACTTTAAAACACATGAATCAAAAAAAGGATAAGACTTTCAAACATATAGAGACATTACCATTTTTACTCATGTATAGATGTCACCTGTATATACTTATCATACACATATAAACATACACATACATGTAAGTGTATACATGTTATTTCAATGTTTTCATTGTATAAATCTTGCACGTGTTGTCAAATTTATACCTAAATATTTTATTTGTGTTGTTAATTGTAGGATTTTTATACATACTCTTTATCAGGTTTTAAAAGCTGATTTCTATTGCTAGTTTGTTGTTTGTATTAAGAAGAAGTAGCAGATGGTTCTGAAATATATAACAGAAGTTCAAAATACATAAAGGAAATAATAATAATAATTAAAAGATGAATAGAAATATCCACAAGTCCAATTGGATACTGCAACTCCCCAGTACAGTAATTGATAGAACAAGGAGAAAATCACCAAGGACATAGAATACTTGAGCAACAATATCATCAATCAAATTGACTTATTTAATATTTTCAGAATTCAGAATTCTTGCCTCAACACATACAGAAGGATTCCTTCTTTTTATTCAGGTACCTTTGGAACATTTACCAATATAAATTGTATTCTGATACATAAATAAATGTCAATAAACTTTAAAGAATTAGAATCATACAAAATTTGTTCTCTCATCAAAAAGCAATTTTCTCTTTGGCCTATGCTAGAGAAAATGGAATTTCTTCACTTGCAACCAAAAGATTTTAGGGTAGTACAGTTGCATGAAAAATTTCTTCATTAGAGCTGAGATTAGAAAATAGGCTTCTCATTTACGAGCAACTTTCACCTCATTGTGATTAAAATTTTCTCATAGTATTAATTTAACTTTCTTCTTTTCATCTAAATCTGACTTTCTTTTCTGGCCATTTCACTGAATATTTTTTCACCTTTACCATGGTTTCTCCAAAGTTCAACATGAAGAGAACTGGGAGAATGACTTTCTCAATGTTGTGCTGCCAGTAAACATTATTTAGTCATTTTTGGCTAATCTTACAGGTTTCCCCTCGAATCCACATTCTGAAGGAAGAAAGCAGATACTATGTAGTTTAGCTGTTCCAAATTTGTAGGACCGTAGACTTCATTCTTTATTAGACCGTGATGTTTCAAATATTTAGTTTAAAGCTATTAGATTCTCCACAAACAATGGTTAAATACACAAAAACACACACATACACACACCCCATTTGGAAGAATTTCACGGCTCCTAAGTAAAAAATTTTTCTATAAACAGAAATAAAACATTTTAATTCAAAATGATTTTATAATCTATATTATTATTATTATTGTTATTATTACTAATTTGAGACAGATTCTCACTCTGTCGCCCAGGCTGGAGTGCAGTGGTGCGATCTCGGTTCAATGAAACCTCTGCCTCCTGGGTTCAAGAGATTCTCCTGCCTCAGCCTCCTGAGTAGCGGGGACTACAGGTGCTTAGCACCATGCCCAGCTAATTTTTTTGTATTTTTAATAGAGACGGGGTTTCACTGTGTCAGCCAGGATGGTCTCAATCTCATGACCTCATAATCTGGCTGCCTCGGCCTCCCAAAGTGCTGGGATTACAGGCATGAGCCACCGCACCCAGCCTATATTTTAAAATTTTTAGTTATTTTAAGAAAATATGCAAATACTTATTAGTAGCTTTTAATATAATTACACTGTATTAAGGAATAATGTTACATTACTTTTATTACTCATACAGCAACTACATTTTTTTTAAATATTAAAAGTGCAAGTCTAAAATATTTTGCTAATTCACCGCTAGATCCTACATAAATAAACTCTGCTATAACTCAATGACTCTACCAGAGGTCATAGTACTATAAATTGGACCATGAAATCACTGGTAAATATCTTTTAAATTCCCCTTGAATTTCTAAAATATTGAGTCACAAACTACGGGAGCCCTGAGAACTATCATACTTACTGATATAAGATGAAACCAAACACCTCCCTTGGGGATTACGTGAAAGGAAAGCCAGAGAGAGTCAATTTAACATTGTAGAAAACTTAAATCTGCAATAATGTCCACCACTATGTACATCATGTTTCAATACAAAGGAAAACAATTAAAATAGTGGTATTTCCCATTTCTGCACATTTTTATTAGTATTTGCTCATTTGACTTTACAAGAGTCCTAGAAAGAACAGAGAGTTATTATTATTCTCATTTTTTAAAAACTGTAACAATGTTCCAGGAGATCCAGTTAATTTCCACCCTAGTTCTATGGCTATGGTTTACTTTTATAAGCCCTAGTCATAAATGGCAAAATATGAAATAAAAAAAATTTATAAATCTGATTTTTATTTGCTGCTATATTGATGACATAAATAATGGTTTTTAAAGAACCCAAACAGAATTTAGAACACAGACCCGTAGGTTTTCTTTAAAACAATAAATATAACAGAATGCTCATGGGAGAAAAGCATATAGACACAATTTTTTTAATCAAAGAAACTCTCCTCAAAGGTATTTATCTTGTTACTATCACTTGCAGCAAGGGAGTCTTGGCGCATCTGAGAAATCATAAAATAAACTCACAAATATAAAATTTGATGAGAAATCAAACAACATAAACCAATCTCATAAAAGGAAATGAGGAAATGAAATAAAAAGCAGTCAGGAAAAAAAAAAATCTGACTTTAGCATTTTTGATGGTTTGCCAGGTCATAGACTGCTATAAAAGAAAAAAAACTTTTATTAATAGATCCCAAAATTGAAATATTTGGAGAATGGAAGGATAGCCAGGGTTAATATTTTTGTTGGATTGATTATAAAATTTACGACAAACGGTATGTGGCAACACCAGCACCATAATGTAAGGATAGCCCAGATTTTCAATTGTTTTTTATAATATTGTCTATTACTAAAATTAAAGTGCAGCATATAGGAGAAAGACTTCTAGTATGACAGATAATTTGCATTCATATCTCATCTTTTCAGCTGATTGATGTGCTCTTAGGAAAGTTGCTTCACCCAACTAGCTCTAGTTTTCCTCATATAATGCGAGATGCTCATATAATGCGAGATGCCCAACAAATTAAACATTCCCATAGTAAAAGATTAGTAGTCAAATACTAAAGCACCTTAAATAAGTACTTTAAATAAATACAATTCAGTACAACTTTCAGTTGTGTATGACAATACTTCAAATAACAATGTTTACAAATATTCAATGAATATTTATTGAGAACTTACCATGCTATGTGTGTTAGGTACTGGATATTAGATAGTCTATAGAAGGAAAGATATCAAAATAATATGTATATGAAATTTCTAGCATATTCATACACAGAAATAAGTAGTGTTATCTCATTTCAAAGGGTGGCTTTGCTCAATATTGGCAAGAGAAATTTTACAACTTTACTTCCGATCATAAAATCAATAATTATCCATTTTGTATAACTTGAAAATATATAAAAAGTTCTAAAATGATCAGAAAAATAATCTGAAATACTGATAGATTTCCCCATTAATATATTTCAAAAAGTTATTAATGTGATATTTACACATACATTGTATTTTTGCTTTCTGTTTCATTTGTTTTTCTTTTATAATTTCATTTTAGATTCAGGGGGTATATGTGTAGGTTTGTAATATGGATATATAGAGTGACACTGAGGTTTAGGGTACAAATGATCCCATCACTCTAGTAGTGAGCATAATATCTAACAGGGATTTTTTTAGACCGTACCCCCTTCCCTCTCTCCCCAGTCTGTCTGCAGTGCCTATTGTTCCCAACTTATGTCCATGTGTACACAATGCTTAGCTCCTATTTATAAGTAAGAATATGTGGTATTTGGTTTTCTGTTTCTGTTAATTCATTTAGGATCATGGCTTCCAGCTGCATCTATGTTGCTATAAATGAGATGATTTTGTTCTTCATTATGGCTATGTAGTATTCCATGGTGTCTATGTTCCACATTTTGTTTATCCAATCCACCATTGATGAGCATCTAGGTTGATTCCATGTCTTTGCTATTGTGAGTAGTGCTGTGATGAACATACGAGTACACTTGTCTTTTTGACAGAATGATTTCTTTTCCCTTAGGCATATACCCAGTGATGACACTACTGGGTTAAATGGAACTTCTGTTTCAAGTTTTTTTGTTTTTTGTTTTGTTTCATTTTGTTTTAGAGATGGAGTCTCACTCTGTTGCCCAGGCCGGAGTGCAGTGGTGCAATCTCAGCTCACTGCAACCTCCACCTCCCTGGTTCCAGCAATTCTCTGCCCCAGCCTCCTGAGTAGCTGGGATTACAGGCAGGTGCCACCACGCCTGGCTAATTTTTGTATTTGTAGTAGACACAGGTTTTCACCATCTTGGCCAGGCTGGTCTTGAACTGACCCCGTGATCCACCCACCTCAGCCTCCCAAAGTGTTGGGATTACAGGCGTGAGCCACTGTGCCTGGGCTGTTTTAAGTTCTTTGAGAAATCTCCAGTGGCTGAATTAATTTACATTTCTACCAATAGTGTATAAGCATTTCCTTTTCTCCACAGCCTCACCAGCATCCACTGCCTTTTGAATTTTTAATAATGGCCATTCTGACTTGTGCGAGATGGAATCTCATTGTGGTTTTGATGTGTACCTCTTTGACAGTTAAAGATATTGAGCATTTTTTCATGTTTGTTGGCCACTTGTATGTCTTATTTTGAGAAGTGTATGTTCATGTCTCTTTTTAAAAAGGCTATGTTTTTTGCTTGTTAAAGTTTCTTGGCTTGGCACAGTGGCTCACGTCTGTAATCCCAGCAATTTGGGAGGTCAAGGCGGGTGGATCACTTGAGGTCAGGAGTTCGAGACCAGCCTGATCAAAACAGTGAAACCCCATCTCTACTAAAATAAATAAATAAATAAATAAATAAATAAATAAATAAATAAAAATACAAAAAGCCAGGGGTGGTGGTGGGCACCTGTAATCCCAGCTACTTGGGATGCTGAGGAAGGAGAATGGCTTGAACCCAGGAGGCGGAGGATGTGGTAAGCCAAGATCATGCTACTGCACTCCAGCCTGGGTGACAGAGCGAGACTGCATCTCAAAAAAAGAAATTGTTTACATTTCTTATATTTTCTGGATATTATACCTTTGTCTGATGCACAGTTTGCAAATATATTTTTTCATTCTGTAGATTTTCTGTTTACTCTGTTGATAATTTATTCTGCTGTGCAGAACGTCTTTAGTTTAATTAGGTTCCACTTGTCTATTTTCGGTTTTGTTGCAATTGCTTTTGAGAACTTAGTCATAAATTCTTTCCCAAAGCCAAAGTCCAAAATGGTATTTCCTAGGTTTTTCTAGGACTCTTATAATTTGAGGTCTTACATTTGAGTCCTTAAACCATCTTAATTTTTGTAGAAGGTGAAAATTAGGGGACCAGTTTCATTCTTCCACACGTGGCAAGCCAGTTAGCACAGCACCATTTATTGAATAGGAAATCTTTTCCACATTGCTTATTTTTGTCAATTTTGTCAAAGATCAGATGGCTATAGGTGTATGGACTTATTTCTGGATTCTCTATTTTGTTTCATTTGTCTATGTTGGGGTGATCATACCCAACACCAGGTCGTGGGGGTGACAAAGTCCAGCAGAGTCAAAGGATTGAGAAAAGGACAGTTTCAGAAAGAAAGGTGGGACCCAGGGGGCCATCGCAATTGTGGAGGCTGCAAAGGCCCTGAGCTCTGGAAGCCCAAGCTATTTATTGGTAATCGAATAAAGAAACAGGTGGTGAGAATGTGGAGGTCAAAATGTCACGTTGTATTAAGCACATGATTTACAGCTGTGATGGTTTAGTATTTGATCTGCTACTTGAGATAATGGAGAGCAGGTTCTTTTCAATCAAGATACAATAGATCCTGGAGAGCAAGGATCAAGGATCCAGCAAGTCTAGACATAATCCAGAGCCACAAGCCCTGGATTCTATCCAAGCCACGAGCCTTGGATTCTATCAAAGCTGCAAAGGATTTTATGCCCTGGGCTTAGATGATGGTACATCAGGGTAGACTTCCACCCTTTAGCACAGAGCTTGGTGTTCCAAAGGACACAAGGGGTTTTAGACCCTGGACATGTTCCAAGACTCTTTTATATTATGTCAGACATGCAAGCCCTGCCTCAGCTTCTTCCAACACTCAGCTTTTCCCAACAGTCTATGAGTGTGTTTGTGTACCAGTACCATACTGTTTTGTAGCCTTAAAGTATAGTTTGAAGTCAGGTAATGTGATGCCTCCAGGTTTGTTCTTTTTGCTTAGAATTGCTTTGGCTATTTGAGCAACTTTTGGTTCCATGTGAATTTTAGAATAGTTTTTTTCCAATTTTGTGAAAAATTATATTGGTAGTCTGATAGGAACAGCACTGATTTGGGCTTATGGTCATTTAACAATATTGATTCTGCCAATTCATGAGCATGGACTGTTTTTCGATTTGTGTCAACTGTGAGTTCTTTCAGCAGTGTTTTGTATGTGTCTTTGTAGAGATGATCTCCTTGGTTAACTGTATTCTTAGATGTTTTATTTTTTTGTGGCTATTGTAACTGGAATTAATTTCTTGATTTGGCTCTCAGCTTTGATTTTTGTACATTGATTTTGATTTTTGTACACTGATTTTGTATCTTTTCTGAAGTAATTTTTCAGTTCTAGGAGCCTTTTGGCAGAACCTTTAAGGTTTATCTAGGTGTAGAATCACATCGTCAGTGAAGAGAGATAATTTGACTTCTTTTCCTGTATGAATGCCTTTTCTTTCTTTCTCTTACCTGATTGTTCTGGCTAGGACTTTCAGTACTATGTTGAATAGGAGTTGGTGAGAGGGCTTTCTTGTCTTGTTCCTGTTCTTAAGAGGAATGTCTCCAGCTTTAGCTTATTCAGTGTGATGTTGGTTGTGGATTTCTTATGGATGATTCATTATTTTGAGGTGTGTTTCTTTGATGCCTGGTTTGTTGAGGGTTTTTATGAAAAAATTTGGATTTTATCAAAAGCTTTTTCCATATCTATTGAGATGATCATATGGGTGTTTTTTATTTTTAATTCTGTTTATCTAGTGAATCACATTTATTGATTTGCATATGTACATACATTTAAAAGGCAAATAATACTAAAAGCAGTCCTCAGCTTTAAACCTTTGTCCCATCCTCATTTCTGATCTCTGGGGTAAATTCCTTTGAACACTTTTAACTACTTTATTTTTCTGATATTTATTTCAATATATTTAGATAACAGTGTTTGTAGCACTTATTGATTTTTTGATACACCGTATATCAATTTCATTTTAATTTACACCACGATATGTCTTCTGTATCTATCACCTTCATCCTTTTCTCCATAGATTGTTTTAGTTTTTTATTGCTGCCTGCCATGACAAGTTATCATAAAGTTTGCCTCAAAAACACAAAATACCATCTCACAGTTCAGGTAGGTCAACTAGTTTATTCTCTGGATCTCACCAGCCCCAAATAATGGTTTCCAGCCTGGGCTAGTATCTGGAGGTTCTTGGGGAGAATCTGCTTCCAGTCTCTCTTGGGTGGTTTATAACATTCAATTACCTGTGACATCATTCTGAGATTCTCATTTTCTTCTTGGATATCAGCTGATGACTGTTCTTTACTTTTAGATGATTCTCCCTGTTCCTTGCACATTGTTTCCTATGTCTCAGAACCAGAGCAATAAAGGCATGAACATAAAGAGGTAGGAATCACTATAGGTAAACTTAGAGACTGCCACAGTCTGCCATCCAGCCCCCAGTGCTTCACAGTCCTTTCACATGCTAAATGCACTCATCACCTACTAAGGTTCCTAACAGTCTCATCCCCTTATGGCATTTGCTCAAAGTCCATAATCTAATCATCTAGATCAAGTCCAGGTACAGAGGAGACTACTGGTTATAACCTAGTAAGTACAGTTTTTGGGGTACAATTATTTACCATCTGTGGACCTGTAAAACTAAAGAGAAAAATGGTCATTCCCAAACATAGCTAACCAATAATGGGACATGTGTAGAACAACAGCTATAGCTATTCTAGACTAGAAATGGAGAAGTGAAGGTAAAAAGGAGTCACTGGTCCATTGCAGTTTTGACATTCATGTGGACAAATTCCAGCCCGTCTCTGGTTTATAGGTTTCAAAGCCTAGGAATAATCTTCCCTGACTCCCAATTCTACTATTTGGGCTCTTGGTTTTGCCTTCTCAGTCAAACTTCCTTTTTACATAAAAAGCAGCATGTATGTATAAAGAAATTATATCAGCCTAATATCTGCCAGTAGAATTCTGGGGTTCCAAGGGTCTCTCTTTATTTTGCACACTGTTTGTCTTGTTCGGTCCAAGCACGTAGTTTCTTGCTGAAATAAACTTCTCAAAAATTATGGGGCCGGGCGCGTTGGCTCATGCCTATAATCCCAGCACTTTAGGAGGCCGAGGCAGGTGAATCACTAGGTCAGGAGATTGAGACTATCCGGGCTAACACGGTGAAGCCCCGTCTCTACTAAAAACACAAAAAACTAGTCAGGCGAGGTGGTGGGCACCTGTAGTCCCAGCTGCTTGGGAGGCTGAGGCAGGAAAATGGTGTAAACCCGGGAGGCGGAGCTTGCAGTAAGCCGAGATGGTGCCATTGCACTCCAGCCTGGGAGACAGAGCAAGACTCCATCTCAAAAAAAAAAGTTATGTAGATCCCATGTATTTCATTGGGTTTCACTCCTTTATGATATTCTCTGAAATAATGACAGGATGGAGAAAGATGGAAATCAGGATAATGGCCATAGTTTAAGAGACTAAAGTTATATTTTTGTCTTTTCTATATGAATTCAACTTATCTATGATTTCTCTTTATGATGGAAATACAAAACAATAATAAAGATATATTCTAAGTCAGTATCTACATACTATGTGTGAAAGGCTGTATTAGTTTTCTCCAATAAAGTTACCACATCCAGAACCAAAGTAATAATTGGTATCAACACCTGAACAAGTAGTTCGTTTTTATAACTCTTTTTCACATTGGCCAAACAGGTAAGTGTGGATGTGGTAAGAATCACATTTCTCAATTTACTACCTGTTATGTTAGCAATTTTTCCAAGGTAGGTAGTATCATTTTTAGTTTGCTATCTTGTCAGGGCATTCATATAGAACAATTTTGTGTTCTTCTCACCAAAATAATAATTTAACACCCTTCCCACCTCTGTACATTTTTGTGACAAGTGCAAAGATTCTGACAGAAACCAAGTATATTTATTTCCCAATATATTTTCTAGGACTGAGTAAATAACCCCCGTAAGCCTCCATGGTTCCACTGGATCCCTGTGAGACTGACTTAGGTCAACTCTTCAATTGTCACTCAATTACATTAATTCATGTCTTGTAACATTTAGGGTCTTTGGGGATAAGCATAAAAAGTCTATATCAATTAACTCTAGGAATATATGCAGGGGAAAGGGGGTATTTTCTAGTGTATAATCAACTTGGTGATTCTTCATGTCCCTTTGGGAAAGTCTCGAGTGAACTTCTTATTTATTACACTTTAAGTTCTAGGGTACATATGCACAACATGCAGGTTCGTTACATATGTATACATGTGCCATGTTGGTGAGCTGCACCCATTAACTGGTCATTTACATTAGGTATATCTCCTAATGCTATTCCCCTCCCCTCCCCCCACACCGTGACGTGCACTAGTGTGTGATGTTCCACTTTCCTGTGTCCAAGTGTTCTCACTGTTCAATTGCCACCTATGAGTGAGAACATGCGGTAGGTGTTTGGTTTTTTGTCCTTGTGATAGTTTGCTGAGAATGATGGTTTCCAACTTCATCCATGTCCCTACAAAGGATATGAACTCATCCTTTTTTATAGCTGCATAGTATTCCATGGTGTATATGTGCCACATTTTCTTAATCCAGTCTATTATTGATGGACATTTGTATTGGTTCCAGGTCTTTGCTATTGTGAACAGTGCTACAATAAACATATGTGTGCATGTGTCTTTAGAGCAGCATGATTCATAATCCTTTGGGTATATACCCAGTAATGGGATGGCTGGGTCAAATGGCATTTTTAGTTCTAGATCCTTGAGGAATCACCACACTGTCTTCTACAATGGTTGAACTAGTTTACAGTCCCACCAACAGTGTAAAAGTGTTCCTATTTCTCCACATCCTCTCCAGCACCTGTTGTTTCCTGACTTTTTAACCATTCTAACTTGTGTGAGATGGTATCTCATTGTGGTTTTGATTTGCATTTCTCTGATGGCCAGTGATGATGAGCATTTTTTCATGTGTCTGTTGTCTGCATAAATGTCTTCTTTTGAGCAGTGTCTCTTCATATCCTTCACCCACTTTTTGATGGGGTTGTTTGGTTTTTTCTTGTAAATTTGTTTGAGTTCTTTGTAGGTTCTGGATATTAGCCCTTTGTCAGATGAGTAGATTGCAAAAATGTTCTCCCATTCTGTAGGTTGCCTGTTCACTCTGATGGTAGTTTCTTTTGCTGTGCAGAAGCTCTTTAGTTTAATTAGATCCCATTTGTCAATTTTGGCTTTTGTTGCCATTGCTTTTGGTGTTTTAGACATGAAGTCCTTAAGCTGATAAGAAACTTCAGCAAAGTCTCAGGATACAAAATCAATGTGCAAAAATCACAAGCATTCTTATACACCAATAACAGACAAACAGAGAGCCAGATCATGAATGAACTCCAATTCACAATTGCTTCAAAGAGAATAAAATACCTAGGAATCCAACTTACAAGGGATGTGAAGGACCTCTTCAAAGAGAACTACAAACCACTGCTCAGTGAAATAAAAGAGGACACAAACAAATGGAAGAACATTCCATGCTCATGGATAGGAAGAATCAATATTGTGAAAATGGCCATACTGCCCAAGGTAATTTACAGATTCAATGCCATCCCCATCAAGGTACCAGTGACTTTCTTCACAGAATTGGAAAACACTACTTTAAAGTTCACATGGAACCAAAACAGAGCCCACATTGCCAAGACAACCCTAAGCCAAAAGAACAAAACTGGAGACATCACACTACCTGACTTCAAACAATACTACAAGCCTACAGTAACCAAAACAGCATGGTACTGGTACCAAAACAGAGATATAGACCAATGGAACAGAACAGAGTCCTCAGAAATAATACCACGCATCTACAACCATCTGATCTTTGACAAACCTGACAAAAACAAGAAATGGGGAAAGGATTCCCTATTTAATATATGGTGCTGGGAAAACTGGCTAGCCATATACAGAAAACTGAAACTGGATCCTTTCCTTAAACCTTACACAAAAATTAATTCAATATGGATTAAAGACTCAAATGTTAGACCTAAAACAGTAAAAATCCTAGAAGAAAACCTAGGCAATACCATTCAGGATATAGTCATGGGCAAGGACTTCATGTCAAGTGAACTTTAAAGGCTAGATGGTAACTTTAGTGGCTCAAGTAACTCGAGTAACTTTAGTGGCTAAACCCGTGGCTAGATGGTAGGATCTTTGATCAAGGATCTCAACCTCTTTCTTTATGTAGCACTCAGTTTGTTAGTGGGCTTAAGAGCCCTTACATAAAGTAAGAGTACATGAATCTCTACAATATTAGCTAGATTCGGATTTGACCAAAATATTTGAAATTTCTACCTATAAATGTCAAGCAAAACCACATCCAGCTGCAAATTTCATTTAAGGATCCCGTGATTAGTTAGAACTGTCATAAATACTTGTATGTTGAAACAGTCTGGTTTCTATATAATTTTTGTAGTTTAGTTTATTAATTGCTTCTACCTTGCCTATGTTATTTACGCAATAGCACTGGGATCTCATTTTTTTCCCATTGAAATCATCGAATTTAGCCCTATTACAGCACCATTTTCACCTTCTTTCTTACTTAAATTCTGATTTACAAAGGAAAATCACCAGTGGTTTCTCGAGTGATGCTGAACACTGTGACCAATGTATTTCTTAATTCTTTAACGAAGGGCATGACCTCTCTTATTGACAGGGGGGTGTACCTTACAGGTAGCTGGGCATATTTCTTATAATAAATTCATTCCAAGATACTAATTTTCTTGGAACTTTCAGATTCCTTCTCTGCAGTATGACCAGGAACTCCTGGCATAAGTCCTCATTAAGTAAAGGCCACCTTGCATCCAGGCTTCAACTACACAATCAAATCAACTTTAAATTTCAAGCATTGAGGCCACTAATTAAAAACAAAATCCCTGGTAAATGCAACCCTGTCAAGGACAGGGCTTCAGGTAATGTGAGGTGCTGGATTAGACACCAAGGAAAAATGCTTGCTTCTACCAGTAGCGCACCCATCAAAATGCTTCTAAATATATAAGACCATTTCTTTACAAAGGAAGCATGTTACCTGAAAAAGTAAAAGGTATTTAGGGAAACATGAGGTTCAAAGTTCTTAGCTACATCCATGAGTGTACATATGTAACAATCCTATGTCTCAAGTTCCTGCTGCTTCTTCAACAGTGCTCACATTAGTGTAAGAGAGCTGGTGAAATTGAGCACTAATTTAGTACTTCAAGGTCCTTAATCATTCCAATCAGCAGTCGAATTTGGTCCTTATAGGAGAGATAACACCTTCCTTTAAAGCTGCTATAGAGGACTTCCAATTTTAATCAGATAACTTTAATTACATAATAGTTTTGTCTTTTTTCTGTCTATGTGATTCCTAGAGCTAGCCTAAGAAGATATGTGACTCCACAACTTTTATAGTCACCTATATTGCCCTAATGATTTGTTGCTACAGCTATGTGATTTTCCAAAGCCTGGCCTTCCACCTGCATTTCATGTCATGCTATCAATTGACATAAGGATTAGACATGTCTCATTGTCTCTAGACAAGAAAGTTATTCCTCTTTTCCTTCAAAGTATGGGTCAGCCTAATCTGAGAAATGTATTCAATTGCTACTTTTCTCATCACTTGCAGGACCAATTAGCTAACAATTAGTTTTTTCATTAATAAACAGATAGCATACTTGAAACAAGATAATTTGAGGAGTACTTCCTTATAAATAAAGAGGTAATTCACAACTGTAGCAATGGAAAGAAGCTACAAGGCATATACATCAATGAGAGATATAACTGTTACCACTCCTGGACCCAAAGACACAATAGAAGTAATAAATTGTCTGAATTCTGGCAGAGAAAATAATTGTATTAAAGTTTTAGGACTCACACACACACATACACACACACACACACACATACACACACACACACACACA
Organism: Macaca fascicularis; assembly: GCF_037993035.2. Lineage (NCBI taxonomy): Eukaryota > Metazoa > Chordata > Mammalia > Primates > Cercopithecidae > Macaca > Macaca fascicularis. Next base: position 89,434,488 of record NC_088388.1, on the reverse strand, counting down.
CACACACACACACTGGGTGGCTTAAAAAAAAAATGAAATATACTCTAATCATTCCAGACACTAGAAGTCCAAAATCAAAGCGTCAGCAGAGCCGAGCTCTCTCTTGAGATTCTAAAGGAGAATCTACCCTTGCCTCTTCCTGGCTTCATGAGGTTGTATGAAACATGTTTGATGTTCCTTGTTTTATAGCTGCATAAGTACAATATCTGCCTCCATCTTTACATGGCTGTCTTCCCTGTATTTATTTATGTCTCTGGTTTTTTCGCTTCTTATAAAAACAAGTCATATTGAATTTAGGGCCCACCATATGCCAGTATAACCTCATTTTAACTAATTACATTTACAGAGATGCTACTTCCAAATTAGGTCACATCTGGAACTTTGAGAAACACATAAATTTTGTTTGGGTGGAAAGAGGAGTGAGTACTATGCAACCCAATACAATTATATAGAGTATGTGCTTGAAAGGAGCTTTATCCTTCATAAAAGTGATACAACTAACTTGAATTGACCTAGAAATGATGAAGCTGGGAAAATAAATATGCTGATTCTACTCTCTCACTCCATCTAGATCTCTTGCCAGACTTCACATCGACCAACACCAACTAGAATCTAGAAGACATAGAGCCCATTTGTCAGACACTTGGGCAGAGAGCCAGGTGGAGGAAGGTATTACGTCAACCTTAAAGAGCAAAAAATATTCATCACACGCCTAAAGGCATCCCCAGAAGTCTAAATAAACATACTAGGTTTCTAAACATTATGAAAAATGTACAAAAATTAAGTACCCATTGTAATAGAATGATAAAAGTAGGAGGATATTGTCTAAACTTCAAAAGCAGAGAATTTTAAAATTGCTATTGATAGAATTTGTCCATCTTTACTCTGGTATTTTATTTATTCTTTAGATTCTCAAGAAGTAGAAAGTGATAGATACTCAAGAGAAATAAAAGATATTTAAGAAAAGACTATTAAATTAACATATTTTGAAAGTCTAATCCCATGGAAGGCCACTAATGTTAGGGCTAACTGAAAAACACAATTAATTTGGGGAGTCTTTTTAAAATGATGATTGATATGGCTTGGAACAAACTAGTCTCCTATTATCCAAAGTGAATAAGCATTTTCAACAGAAAAAAAAATCATTGAACTATTTATTCATTAAAAGGAAAACAATATGCTGGGCGCGGTGGCTCACGCCTGTAATCCCAGCACTTTGGGAGGCCAAGGCGGGTGGATCACGAGGTCAGGAGATCGAAACCATCCTGGCTAACACGGTGAAACTCCGTCTCTACTTAAAATACAAAAAAAAAAAAAAAAAAAATTTAGCCGGTCATGGTAGCGGGTGCCTGTAGTCCCAGCTACTCGGGAGGCTGAGGCAGGAGAATGGCCTGAACCTGGGAGGTGGAGCTTGCAATAAGCCGAGATCACGCCATTACACTCCAGCCTGGGCAACAGAGCGAGACTGCATCTCAAAAAAAAAAAAAAAAGGAAAACAATAACATATTTAGGTTAAGATGATGTCAATGCAGGAATCTCTAGTGTATCATCTCTCTATAAATGAAAATATTATTAGGAAAATAACAATGAAGTACTCATATCGGCACTAAAAATTTAGACTAGCAGTCTTCAATTCATCAGTATCAAGGAAGAATGTCTACTAGGAGCAAGATTTAGTGGCCTCTCTTTGTATATGTCAGCCTCTGAATTAAAACACCAATTAACGAAGCTAGCCTTGGGCTTTGTTTATCCCCATGTCTTACATTAACTGAAAGACAAGTCTATGTTTCAATCAGAAACCCCGTAGGGGAATACTGCTTTCCTAAGTATCCATTGCCTCACTGTGTTCCCCTGCCAGGACTCCCTCCCTCTCTACATACATTTAGACACTACACATCTCATGACTGGGATAAAAGAGAACAGATACTGACATTTGGCATTCTCAAGTTAGAACCCTTTCATCTAAAGCACTGCAGCTGAGAGGAATAAATGTCATTTATAATGTGTGTGATGTGTATGTGCACTTTCCTGCTCTGCAAATGATCAAATGGAAGCTATATTATCAGGGACCTAAATTATCTTCCTTATTGTCAGAAATTATGTAAATAGCCTTAATTTAAGCATAAAAGTTTATAATAACATACACCAAAACAGCTACAAAGGTCACTGGAATGTATATAGTTTAGTTTTAAACTTTTATCACAAACGTGTATTTTCAAGTCATTCTACACTATTTCTATGTATCTTTTGTTAAGAAAAAGAAAACACGGCCGGGCGCGGTGGCTCAAGCCTGTAATCCCAGCACTTTGGGAGGCCGAGACGGGCGGATCACGAGGTCAGGAGATCGAGACCATCCTGGCGAACACGGTGAAACCCCGTCTCTACTAAAAAAATACAAAAAACTAGCCGGGCGAGGTGGCGGGCGCCTGTAGTCCCAGCTACACAGGAGGCTGAGGCAGGAGAATGGCATAAACCCGGGAGGCGGAGCTTGCAGTGAGCTGAGATCCGGCCACTGCGCTCCAGCCCCGGCGACAGAGCGAGACTCCGTCTAAAAAAAAAAAAAAAAAAAAAAACACATTTGAAATGAAAGAAATGGAGAACAGAAAAGCAGAAAAGAAGAAAGCAAAAATAAAAGATTTTAAAACGCCTGTCTAAATATATTATGAATGTTTGCAGCGGTGGTTGAACAGACCAGTGAATTCAGAATAATACTCATAACATAGAACATAATTTTTGAACTTGTATCTTAAAACAATAAAGTTGTGCCAGTGTTTATGTCTTAACTCTCTGATATTTTGCTCACAACCTAGTAACGGCATGCGTTCTGCTGCACAGAGTAGTTTCGCAGCGCTACACTACAGTGTATTTTAGCTTGAGGTGTGATGCTATTTTTGTTTTGTTTTATTTTGTTTTTTCAGCCAACCTAACTTATCTGAACCTTATTTGAAAACCAGATATTTCTCTAATGCTTTAAGACTTAGTTCAACTGGGCGTGGTGGCTCATGCCTGTAATCCTAGCACTTTGGGAGGTCAAGGTGGGTGGATCACTTGAGGTCAGGAGTTTGAGACCAGCCTGACCAACATGGTGAAACCCTGTCTCTACTAAAAGTACAAAAATTAGCTGGGTGTGGTGGCACATGCCTGTAATCCTAGCTACTTGGGAGGCTGAGGCACGAGAATCACTTGAACCCAGGAGGCAGAGGTTGCAGTAAGCTGAGATGGCACCACTGCACTCCAGCCTGGGTGACAGAGACTCTGCCTCAAAGAAACAAACAAAACAAAACCTCAAACAAAACAAAACAAAACAAAAAAATACTTAGTTCAGGGGCCAGGCATGGTGGCTCACGCCTGTAATTCCGGCACTTTGGGAGGCTGAGGCAGGTGGATTACGTCATGTCAGGAGTTCAAGACCAGCCTCACCAACATGGTGAAACCCCATCTCTACTAAAAACACAAAATTATCCAGGCCTGGTGGCAGGTGCCTGTAATCCCAGCTACTTGGGAGGCTGAGGCAGGACAATCACTTGAACTCGGGAGGCAGAGTTTGCAGTGAGTCAAGATCATGCCATTGCACTCCAGCCTGGGCAACAAGAGTGAAACTCCGTCTCAAAAAAAAAAAAGATTTAGTTCAAATATTTTAAGATGTCTTCCTGAAATGTATACTCTACAGTGATACCTCTTTTCTCCTAACTGCTATTAAACTTATCTAGCTTTTAAATAAATGTAGTTTTTTAAAATTCATAATTATTGTTGTGTTGAATTGCATCTTCTCAACATGCTGTGCTAGAAATCAAATTTGCCATTGTGTTTTCATTCAAACCTAGCATAGGTGACATGTTTTTTTCAGCAGTACAGACCATAAAAATTTTATGTCCCTCACAGACAAAATTATGCTAGGCAGGCATATAGAGAAATGCTGATAGATAGATAGATAGATAGATAGATAGATAGATAGATAGATAGATAGATAGATAGATAGATAGATGGATGGATGGATGGATGGATGGATGGATGGATGGATGGATGGATGGATAGATAGATGATAGATAGACAGACAGACAGACAGATAATAGATTATGAATGACTGATGGATAGATGGATAAACGGATGGATTTAAGTTAAAAATGACAAAGAACTCATTTATAGACTATCTTAAAACTAAACCATTTATATAATAACATAAGTAACAAAATTCATTTTTCCATTGCAAAGTTATTTTATGGTCTTAGTGAACATAGATACATTTTGGAAGACTTTGGGTCATCATTAGTATTGATATAAAGTTTGAATTCCTGGAAAATTCAACTGCCTCCTTTTTTCTCTATTATTTATGTAACTATGTAGAACTAAACTGCTAGCAATGGACACTGAATCTACGATCATGCTGACAGTGAAAAAAGATTATAGAGATCTAAATTTCATTACAACCTTTGCCTACTTGGCCAGGTATTTTGCTTATTACATATTTGTGATCACTCAGTCATAAATATTATCTAAAGTTCTCTTTCTTACATAACAGAGAAAGTATTAGCCAGCACTCTAGTATTTCTATCAATAAGAGTATTCTTCTTTCAGATATTTTCAGCATATACTATTGAAACATACCTTTTAAAAACTAAGGTCATGTCAAAGAATATTTCAAATTTCTACAATGTTTAGAAGTATCAAGTCAACAGATATCACTCTATGCTAATGAGAACATTGAGAATGTTCAGTGAGTGTTCAATACATGCCTTACTAGGCAATTTTCTTTGAAATGAGATACCTATGAACATGAAAAAGTTGAAAAGTTCCTACTTTTAAAGAACTTGTAATCCAGTAGAGAAGACTGGTTTGTACACAATCATACAATGTAATTAATACTATTTTGAATTTATGTACAATGACCAGATGTGCATACACAGGTGAGGGAGTGTTTAACCCTGCCACTAAAGGAGGAAAAAAGATTTAACCAAAGAAATAATATTCAAATTAACTCTTGAAGGATTCATGCACCCATTTATTTGTTTGTGCACTCTTTTTATAAGAACTTCTATGTTCTCCTTTTTGAGAACCCCTATGTTTCAGGCATTGGGATAAGTAATAAAGAAATAATTTCCTTGATCTCTTACAGCCTAATGTAGGAGACAGAAATGACTTCACCTTAATGAATATATAATTACAATGTAAAGTATATTCTATGAGGACAAAGAATGTTCATCTATAAAAACATATAAAATGATATACAAATGTACCCCAAGAAAATGTTGCTTAAGCGTGCTGGAGTTAATTAGGCAGAGGGAAGGACGAAATTTTAAAAAGATAATTTTATGTACAAAGACTGTTTGATAGAAGGAAGTAGGACACACTCAAAAACTGATTTTTAAAAACCACCAAAACCACAACAAAAGCCTTACAGTGGAACGGAGTAGTGAGGGAGGGTAATATAAGACATGCTGAAACCCTAGTCAAGGCCAGTTAGGCAAGACTTGTAGGCCATATTAAAGACTATATACTACATAACAAGAACAATGAAAACCATTGAGAGGTTTTAAATCAAATTCTACCGCTCTAAGAAAATAATTTGGTACAATCCTGACATAAAAGTAAGAGTGCATGTGGCATATTCAGAGAAGGGCAACTAGGTGAGTATAACTAGAGGAAGTTGGAGATTTGGAGGTGACCAAGACAGCCTTAACATTCCTCTCCCAGCAAGTTGAGAAAACTTTTAGACAAGCATCTTACTGATTTTAGGCCCCTGACCACTTTTTTTAGAGCACTTATTTAAAAAAACCTGTCATTATAAGTTCTTTCTCTGCCCCTTGGACATGTGAATATTTTCAAAAGCTCCATGTCATTTTTTCAATGCAGCAATGTTCTTCTCAACAACCTGAGAACCATTCCTTTGATATGCAGTTATCAAGGAAGACAGCACCCCTATCTCAGTTTCTGTGGGAGAGTAGCAGCCTAAATTTAACAGGTTCCTTGCTCCAAGTTGTAAAACTATTCCTGTCATGAAGCTATGAGAAAGTTAAATTTAACTTTGGGTAAAGCCATTAGTAAATACAGATGGCCTATGACCCCTCATCCCCAGCCCAGCTCTTAAATGCTCTCCAGTCCTGTGTTTTAGTAGAGTTGAGCTTGAAGTGGTTCAGGCCTTTCTCCTCCATTGCGACTGTCTTAAATAGTCTTTCCTGCCTTTGATTTTGTCCAATACAGTTTTGCTTTGACAGAAATGAGATCAGAAAACATCAAACAACAAATTAAAGAGCTTGATTCTTTTATTATGCAATGTGAAAACAGCCACTAATTTTAAGCAAAAGTAAGGATCATATAATTTAGAAAGATACTTTTGGGGACAATGTAGAAGAAAGATAGAAAAGTAGGTAAAGGACATATTGAGAGCACAAATGGATCTGAAATTGGTTGGATTTGAAAGACAAGTTAGAAAAAAAATTCAAATCTGAAAATATAAGGTTTATAAGTTAACTGAATGGAATGATACTGATGTCATAAATTATTTTTCTTTGTACCTGTTTTTCTTGCCTGAAATGCTCTATTACCAACCTTCTCCATATGGCAAATTTCTTCAAGATCTTCCTTATATGTTATTTCATCTTTGTGGGTTTCCCTCATGCTTCCAAGTGTAATTAGTTGTTCCTTCCTATGGATTTCAGAGTTCTTTAGACATACTTGCACACTGTGATGTCTATTATCCTGATTGTCTATTTGTTCACTTGCTAGTGTGCCACATTTTATGTAGAAGAAAATGACTATGTCTTATTCATATTTGACCTTTCAATGTCTAGCATTGTACCTATTATGTAAAAGTTAAAGTCACAGGAATAGGCAAGTAAGAATAATGATAAAGTCACAAGTCTATAAGTGAAAATAAAAGGAGGCTGGTTGTCATGGTATGTTGCAAGGGAAGGAACATGGATGATCATGGAAGAAAGATCCGTGGTTTCTGTTTTAATGTAACAAGTAATATAATATTTGAAGTTACAAAAGCCATAGGATTTGAAATAAAACAGAAGCAGTAAAAGGAAATTTTTAACAAAACTGACTGAAAGTTGAACTGTAACTATTAATAAATAGAGTCACAGGGAATACCTCCAGAGGACTTGGAAGATGAGTGAATGCACAGATCTCTAAAAATACATGGAAACAACCTAGCCCTTGGAGATGTGATGTTATGGTGTGACTGCAGAGTTGCATTAAGAAGCAAATATTACATTTCATTAAGAAGCAGAGTTGCATGGAAAAGCATTAATATGCAAAGATATTTAAGAAAGGTTTGTCTTAGGATAGATACATCTACCTTTACTTTTTAGAGCGAGGAGAAAATTAACCACTGAAGGCAAGAAGAAGGGCTACATCATTGGAGAGGCCAAAGACGAAGTTGAGATCATTGCTGAGCTTTGCTAAGGAGTTATTTCAGCTGCCTTAATAGAGGAAGAAAATTGACACATGCTGGGATTGTAAGGTTGTTGCATAAAGTTGTGTGTGAATGGACTATCCTTATAATATTTTGGAATCTCAAATTATTGCTATGTGGGACTCAACATATTAGAAAGAACTCAATGTTTGTTAATTTGAATTGAATTGCTGCATAATCTGTAGTATAGTGATTTATTTTAAATACATGACTTCAATCTTGGTTATATAGCCTTATTTAATCAATTATCTAAGTAAAATGTTTCCTATAGAAAATACTAATTAAATAATTTAATGATCTGTCTACATACATAAGGGATAAATTAGCCCAATAGCTAGCATATAATAGCTATTCAAAGAAAAAACTAGTTCCCTCGCCTTGTCTTTTCTTCCCTGTAACAAAAGCACCTAAGGAAATAACCAATATGCTATTATACTTCAATAAATACTGGAGTGAAATATAGAATATTTGCTAATATTTAGACTAGGACAATTATAAATAAAACCTAATTCAAATACAAATATTCTTTAAGAAATTTGAAGTTTTCTGAACTTAATTATATGTAACTATATACATAATATGCATATATATACATATGCATATATATTATATACACATTATATAAATGTATATAACTATATACATAATATGTATCATTGCACCGTATACATGGTATAAAAAAATTGAATGATCCCAAAGTAATATACTTAATAAAAATTGGTAAATATATTGTTAAAGAATAGAATGTTGCAACATTTTCTATCTTTGAAATTAAAAATTACAAATTCTGGGTAGCTGGCATCATAATTGACCCATCTGAAGAATCTATACCTACCTTTCAGTGAGTTTTTGCTCTTGTGAGACATACAATTTTTTTTATTAATTTTTAATCATGTATTTATTGCTTTGATGAGTTTGCTTAAGTAAAAAGAATTGTATTAAATTTATTAAGCCATTTAAGATTATATGCCTGTTTGACTCCACTTCAAAAAAAAAAAAAGTCATGGTATAAAATTGACATCCCACAAATAGTTTAGCTAAGAAAGATACTATAAAACAAAAATGTTATTGTTATCTAGTAGGTATAGTATAATAGATAATGAAGATTAATGGCATATTTAATGATACTGTACTTATGATAAACATGCCCATCATTATAAGTTCAACCATGGCAGAGAGAAATATCTCAGTATATGAAAATGTTAAAGTTAAAATGACACCTGAAAGTCGCCCAATTAAATTATTCTTGCCACAGATGAGTGCACTGCATCCTTTAGATATTAGGTTTTATGTGAAAGTTTTCAAAGCAAGTTAACAACATAGCCAACCTATACCCCAGGATACTATGATATCAATCCAGTTTCTTACTCTCACTCAGTCCCAGTTTTTCTCAGCTGTAAAAATAGAGTAAAAATACCTTAAGATCTTATTTTAAAGGAAGAAATGAGATTTCCTAAGTCCCATATTAAATGATTGTTGCTAGTCTTATTATGCCACCTGCCCCAAATTAATATCATTATTCTATCCCAGCCACAACTGGGGAGTATTAACAGTAAGAGAAAAAAACAATCTGAATTCAGGAGCAATCTATTTTCTAAATATCTGTGGTTAATTTATTCAATGAATGTAATCAAAGCATTTCTCATAACTTTCTTTTCTCCAAAAGCAGAAATAAGAATTAGTATAATTACCTTTTGTAATATGATAAACTTGATAGACTGTTTGCATTTCCTTATCTATAAAGCAAACTGGTATGCAAGATAAACGAAAACCTTATACCTGATTTTCCTACACATCAAGGTAGTTCTATTTATCTCAAGATTGGGAGTAGGTGAAAAATCTTTACATATTCAGTTTAGTATTAAAATAAAATTTCCTTTTGTTATATTGATTTATTTATGTAATAAATAATACTTTACAGGAAATAAGGAAACAAGGAGAAAACAAAATCAAACATATTAGGCCATAATAATTGATTAAAACTTTAAAACTCTAAAAATTCCACAAAAAATTAGAATAATTGCTGAAAACAATCATTTCATTCAGTTAATTCTGTACTCAACATTTAAGTTAGTCATTTTCTATCATATGAAAATTATAAAATTCAAGAGTATATTATAAAATTAAACAGCCTTAATCTTGGGTGAAGAATATTATTTAACTGAAATACCAATTACCTTCTGTTTCTCCTTTTGGGTAAGACTGACAAAGGATCTTCTCTTCCCAAACCAGGGATTAGGTCCCAAAAAAGATCAAAATGCTACAACAGGACCAAAAAATAACTGGGTGTAAACAGGTGTTATAAGCAAATCTAGGCAAGGTTAATGGAGATGGATAACAACAATATAAGGATTAGAAAATAATGAGAAGCAGAAGAACTGGGATACAGAAAAAGAAGAGGTGAGGATGAACAACCAAGCACATTGAGAATCAACTCAGTTATACTCAAAAGTTTTCTTTTCCTTGTCTCTTATGAGTGATGCAATCTCTTCTTCCAAATCCATGAAAAAACTCATGTGAAAACAAGCCTCTATATAAAAAAATATATATGTCATAACTAAAGTCTCATTATCTGATATTTAATTTATGGCCATTTTACTGTCAAAATTTAATTTTAGCTAAAATATTTGTAAAGGTATTCTATTTGTATAAACAAAATCACTTAAAAGAACTTAGAGCCTTCCTTAATTGCTTGCTAACTTTATTTTATAAATATTGATAAATGAAACAGTTAGGGACCTGACAGGAAGGACCTGGCATGCTCAAACAGAATAATTGAGGCTCGCAATATGGAAACTATTTATACATGTGTACGTAGGGACAGAAACTCAACAGTGTGTGTGTTGTGATTTCCAGGGTACTTCACACACCCTTTCTGCTAGGAGCTGAACACTCATCAGGAAACCTTCACTGTGGAAAGGAGCTGCACCCTGCATGTTTTCTCTGAGCTGTTCTATTGCTCAATAAAGCTCCTCTTCATCTTGCAAACCCTCCACTTGTCTGCATATTTCATTCTTCCTGGTTGCAGGACAAAAACTTGAGACCCACCAAATGGTGAAGTTAAAAGAGCTGTAACGCAAATAGGACTGAGACATGCCCCTTGCTTGCCACTTGGCAGTCAAAGGAAAGGAAAGAAGAGCTGCAGCCCTTTGAGGAAGCCAGACTTGGGAGTTCCCTGAGCCAGCGCTGTGACTTCCTCTTTGGGGCCTTGCAGTTCCTGTCATCTCCAAGCTTTTGGGCACCACCATGTCCTCAGTGCCAGCCACGGAAGCTGCTTGAAAGGCGCCTGTTCTGGCTGCAGCCTCACAGAGAGCCATTGCCCATGCTGGCACCTGGAGCTGCCTGCCCCACTGCAGCAGCCTGCATGTCTGACTGTGCGCAGTCACTAGCCCCACACTCACTCATGCACCCCTTGCCAATCCACACCTGACTCACCCTTGACAGGTGTGGGATCCAGGTTAGTGGCATAAACTAAGCACAGCCTGCCTGGTCACATGAGCAGAACAAGCCTAGCAGGCCTGACCAAAACTTGGACAAAATCGTCACTGGCCACAGAGGTTTCCAGCCAGAAGAGCAACACCTGAAGGATCCTGTAACACCATTGTTAAGTGGAAATATTTACTCCCAGTGTGCATATTGGTTTCAAGGCAAAAGGAAAATCAAACAGCCAATTAAATGAAACCATTACTGCATTCACTAGTGGAATCATTCTTTCCTTAGGCATTAGATATCTTGATGTGTCACTTGATATAATAGTGAAATGGACCATTTTTAAACACCTTGGTCCCCAGACCTATCTGATATGATTATGGGGAGAATGGCACAATATGTCACAATATATTGGATGCTGGTTAAAGGCATTTATTAAATCTTTATTACTTGTTGAGACAGTATCACAAATTTACAGGGTGTGGTTCCCTAGCTGGCACCATGAATATCCAGCAGCCTATTCCAACCTTCTATTTAATCCAACTGCTTCTGTGTGAACTGTAAAAATGGTGACGTTTATAGCTGTGAATTCTTTGCTTATCTTTCCATAAGTCCCTTGGTAAAAGAGAATGCTGTGTGGGATATGATGACAATGTATCCATTTTGTAAGTCCACAAATGGTGGTGCTGGCAGAACTTCAATGGATAGAAAGGAAATTCTGAATATAAAATACATATCTGTTCCTATAAAGATTAATTTATGTTTCTCCCCCCATACTCCACCTGTAAAAGTGGGGTCAAACTAAGCAATCTTCTCTATTGACCCCTAAAATGGCTTACTGAGGGTTTCAGCATAAGCCTCTGCTATTGGCAGGTTGGATACTCAGCAATGTTAGAAATCAGATCAGTCTTAATAAAAAGAAATCCATGTTGTAAAACCCATGCACAGCCTCTATGCTTGTCATACTATTTTGTACTTTAATTTATTGACTAAACATTGGAGTGGCTAGAAAAAGAGGCTGTCTGACATACACAAAACAGCCTATCATGTCCATATGATTACTGAGATTCATCTCTGCTTTAGATGGATATTTACATTGGCTAGGAATATCTTGACATTCTGATCCAATTCCAAGATGTTCACCATTTCCTTCATCAATATTCCAATTCTGAAATCTTCATCATCAATATGAAATATTTGTCATCAACATTCCAATTCTATTCTTACTATCCCTGGACAATTGGATGAATTAATATAGATCAGTACTTTGTGTCAGTCTTGTTCTCACAAAGTAGATACAGACGTAAGACTTAAAGACTTGCCTTTCACCATTACTCTCAGGGCCACCCCTGAGTAGATAGTACATATAGTGGCCATTCACATTCAATTGGTGCTGGCATACCAGAAGTTGCAGGGAAATATTCATGAAGCAGCAGGTATCAATTGAGATAGAAGCTGCAAACCTACATATAGCCTAAGAGTCTAAGCCACCTGCACAGGCAGTTTACTTGTGTTCTCCAGACCTGCTAAGACCCAGATTTATATATGCCATTTTCTAACCTACAGCAGAACGTTGCTGCACACTTCAATTTTATAACGCAGTAGATCAGATAATGCCTAGTACATGACGGATGGTTCAGATCATATAGTCTATTGGGACTTTTGATCAGGTATTCAGTATCTATAAGGGTTTAGTATCATGTCACAAATAGATTTTCAAATGAAATAAAACTACTGGCGAAAGAATGCATAACCTCAGATGAAAATCCTTGGGATATGCCTTCTCATATTCCTATTCTGGCTAGCATAATGTTCCATATAGCATTTCTCTCTGCCACAGGCACTTCCTGTTTCCTGTTTAGCCAAGTCGTAAGGCCCAAGTACTATGCAGCTTGTGCCACAGTGTGGCCTGATTTAAGCCTCTTTTTACTCTACCCCCACTCAAAATTGGCAGTCTTACTGGTTACCAAGAAAATGGAACACAGAAGAAAAAGAAAAAATATATGTAATATGATGCATCTTGCTTCCAAAACCCAAAAAAGTATCTCAATTGTAATGTTTTGAGATAGCAAATAGCAGGTTCACTTTAGGATGGATATGCAAATGTACACCAGGCAGCCAGATCATTACAGGCTATCCCAATGTGACAGGTGCTTGACTTTTTATAGATTTCATTTTATATCCTCAGTCATACCTGTATCTAATGCAACTCAGTGGTTACTGCTTCCTGCTCATCAGGTTGAATTACTACATCTTTAATATAATAGATTAGCATGATGTCCCATGGAATATCAAGGTGATAAGATAGCTCTAAAATTTGTTGTGATAGAGGAAATGAGAACTGACATAGTCTTGAGGTAACGTGAAATATTGTTTTGTTCTGTAAAGTGAAACTGATTCTGGTTATCTTTGTTGTTAGGTTTGGGAGCCGAAAGCATTTTCTAGGTAAATAACTGTATTCCAGGTGCTAGACATGCTTTTTGTTTTTTGGTTTTTGCTGTTTGTTGTTATTGTTGTTAATTTCAACAGCAATAGCTCATCTAAGACCACAGTTACAATTAGCATCACTACTTGATGAACTTTGTGAAAATCTGGTGAGCTGAATATGAATGTTGGGTAATTCTTTAACCATGCTTCTTTCAAATCTTTTAAGATTTCATAAAATAAAACACCCTCCCAGGATTGTGCTTAACTTCCTTGCAAAGAAGGGAACAATTCCAGATGCTTCCACTTGGCCTTTCCTTTCAGCTAATACTACATGGTCCAGGAAACCAATATGGGGGTTCTGCCAGTTATCCTATATGTCTATCTATTCCCTCTATGCATTCTGGGAATGGGAAAATAACCACAGAATGCATTCACAGTGCCACCGGACCAACTGTTAGACAGAACTGGCCAACTCATTTCATCGCTTTCATAAGACTTTATTATGACTGGATGACCGTAGTGGCATTGAGGATTAGCATCAATTTAAAACTAGTATCTATTAAGCTCTGAAAATTCTAGATGTTTCACTTTCACGAGTGCATAGTCACCTTGGGAAATGGCTACAGATTCTTTTGGGGAAAGGTTGGATGAAGATGTAAGATGTAAGATCTATAGTGATTTTCTTCAAATGGGTCTATCCTCTATCTCAAAAATGGAACTTGATATGTAAACTGCCTTAATTCAAAGACATAGGAAAAAGGCTGTGGGTCCCAACTGTGGCAATGTATGTTAGAATTCTTCCCATCAGACCTAAAATAATGTGTGTGTGTGTGTGTGTGTGTGTGTGTGTGTGTGTGTGTGTGTGTGTGTAGTCAGTGTTATCTACAGAGTTCATATTTGTAAATCTATCTTCCTCTCTCAAATTTGTTTAAAATCCCCAAATCACTAGTCATGGGGCTTTTGCAGTCATTTGCTAACATGTGCAAAGTGTAAAAAAAATTGGGTCACCTGAAGCCCACATACCCAGCTCATTTTAAACCAGATGATTTTCTGCCTTCTTGTGTCACCTTTCATATGTAAACCAGTGCTCTTTTCTCAGTATATTTGTGTCACATTTTTCACATTTTTGTGCTTCTTGTTCAGGATTTTGCTGCTTACAATGATTCCTAAGCACAGAGCTGAAGTTCTGTGTAGTTCTCCTAAGTTCAATAAGGCTATGATACGCTTTACGAAGAAAATAGTGTGTTAGATAAATTTCACACATATGTAAATTATAGTGTTGTTGGCCATGAGTTCAATTTTAATGAATCAACTATATATAGTAAATAAAGTGCCTTTAAACAAAAACACATTAAATAGGGTTATCTGATAATTAGTTGATGAAAATATTGTGAACACAAGCCCACAAGAACCTACCCCTGCATCTGCCTTTGGAGCAATAGTACAATATTCACTAATTAAGTGTTCATGGCAACTTTATATAACTACTGCAAATAGTGAGTAAAATGAGAATTTACCGTGTGAGCTTAGTGTTATCTCATATGTAGTTTTATTTATGTAATAGTATATAGAATCAATATAAATTTTGATATGTTATACATATCATATACAAATCAAGAAGCACCTTGATAGTCTGCTTATCTTTTTCATTCCTCAGACACTTTGATCAATTAACTATTTGGTAGATCTCTCTGAGTGAGATATTCTAATTATCTTTCCATCCCAGGGTAGATTATTGTAATAACTCTGCCCACCTTATTCCTTAGAGTTAAGCTATATATCTGGCCTCTCCATTCTGTAATCCTGTTGTTCCCATTGAAGCTAGAAAGCCCAATTCCACTGCATCAATCCCTATCAACACCTTTGAACTACAGAGGGCAATCTCCATGAGTTTTAGGAAGGCTAGTGTCCGTTTATTAGTGTATTTTTTAAATACCTTGGTGAAGGGTGTGTCACCTGAGCCCTACCATATGCTTTGGCTAGGTAGGAAGGGCATGTTACACGTAATAGGTCCACTTAAACATATTGAGTTCCATGTGAAACTCTATCATATGAAACTCTATCATATGAAATGAAATTTTCATCTTTTCAATCCCATTGATTACAGATTGCTGTTGAGGCTGAAATTTTGAGGACCAACATAGTAAATGCTAATGCCTCCTCCAGGTCCTTGAATCAACACATTGTATTCCAATTTCTTTTTTTTTTTTTTTTGTTGAGACGGAGTCTCGCTCTGTCGCCCGGGCTGGAGTGCAGTGGCACAATCTCAGCTCACTGCAAGCTCCGCCTCCCGGGTTTACGCCATTCTCCTGCCTCAGCCTCCCGAGTAGCTGGAACTACAGGCGCCCGCCACCTCGCCCGGCTAATTTTTTGTATTTTTAGTAGAGACGGGGTTTCACCGTGTTAGCCAGGATGGTCTCGATCTCCTGACCTCGTGATCCGCCCGTCTCGGCCTCCCAAAGTGCTAGGATTACAGGCTTGAGCCACCGCGCCCGGCCTGTATTCCAATTTCTGAATGAGTCACCCAGTATTAACTAATTCCACCCGATCAAGCCTCATATTTTATTTTCCTTAGTTTAATACCCAAAAAATCTACTTGCATATATGCTCACTAGACTCCTGATGTTATAAGTTAAGGTGCTGCAAGTCTTTCAATGTATAGTGTTAACTCTTTGCTGATCAGACTTTGTGTGTCATTATCTGCACTATATTAGTTCTAACTCTTTTTATGCCAGAGAAGCAATGTAGAGTGCTAGGGAATGTCCTGAGGAGTGTGAGTGTGCCACTGTGAATGAACTCTCCCAGAGGCAATTACTGAAAGGCTAATATGCTATTGGAAAAGCTGGTTCACTCAAATGCAGAGAGAGAGGAGTTGCTTCCCTCAGAAAAAAGAAGTTTAAACACATTTGTGACTTAAAATACATCAGTTTCATCTGTAGCTGCCAAAATACGTATTTACAATATCTCAGGGTCTCATTGCTTTCATATCAGCCCTTTAACCTTAACATGAGAGGCATGGCTATACCAATGACTGTGTCAGTCAAAGTCTGAAGAAGAAAGTGAGGACAATTTAGAAAAATTGGGTAATCAGGGGAAAATTGGGTAATTTGGGGAAGTATGATAAAGAAACTAGTTACAAATGTGTGAGCAGTAAGAGAAGGTGCAGTGTCCTGGGCTAACAACAGCAGGCTGGATTTATCACCACTAAGCTTGATGAAGCAAGCAGAGGGAGTAGGTAGGAGAGACCAAAAAAAGTGCCTGTGGCAGCAGGTGATACAACATAAGCCATCGCCTTCAGTAGCAGTACACAGTTAATCTACAGTGACACAAGCAGGGAAGGAAAACCGATTCTTAAATCTCCCTTCACTGTTTATTCATTAGTGAACAAGCAAGGTAGACGTTAGAAAGCCACAGAGCCTCTTGATGCAGTCAAAAGATTCCAGGCTTCTGGGGCACAGAGGAGAGTGAAAAGCGCTAACATAAAAACGTTCATTTACACAACTTTAACTGAATAACTGTGTGTGTGTGAGAGTGTGTGTGTGTTGGTTAATATCCAGAACACACCATGTATTATTATGGAGACCAAAATACATAGCACATGGCTTTTGCCCTATACTACAATGAGAGAAACTCAGAATAAATATATGGATAAAAGAGGAACATAAAAAAGGTGCTATGGATGCATAAAATAAAACATGAATTCATTTTGATAGAGAAGTGGGACTTCACCACCTGGAGAAGGAAAAAAAAGGCATTCTACACAGAGGAAATAAGATGGATAAAGGCAGAATTTTAAAATACAAAAGTGGGGATGGGAAGGAAACAAGTCAGTATCTTCTTGAGAAGGATCTTGTAAAATATATTAAGAAGTTTAAAATTGATCTTATAGGCAATGAAAAAAACAACGAAGGTCTCTAATCTATGTTATAGAATTTTATTGACTTTCTCTGAACTGTTATTTTTATTATAGTGCCTTCCATTGAAATTTCTTAGCTAAACAAGTAGGAGCTACAATAAAAAGTTACACCCAGAGCCGGGCGCGGTGGCTCAAGCCTGTAATCCCAGCACTTTGGGAGGCTGAGACGGGCGGATCACAAGGTCAGGAGATCGAGACCATCCTGGCTAACACGGTGAAACCCCGTCTCTACTAAAAAATACAAAAAGCTAGCCGGGCGAGGTGGCGGGCGCCTGTAGTCCCAGCTACTCGGGAGGCTGAGGCAGGAGAATGGCGTGAACCCGGGAGGCGGAGCTTGCAGTGAGCTGAGATCCAGCCACTGCACTCCAGCCTGGGTGACAGAGTGAGACTCCGTCTCAAAAAAAAAAAAAAAAAAAAAGTTACACCCAGAAAAATAACTTTTTGGCACTGAATTTGTAGATAATAATTTAGCTGTTTTTCGTGTTTTCTGATAACTTATCACCTGAGAGATTGATCCTAGAGAAATCAAGAATTAGAAAAGTCACTCTGTATGTAAATACAGTATGAAAACATTTTATTAATGCCAGAGTAAATTCCGAATCTGTCTCTCATTTTGATGCATTGAAAAAGCCATCTTACCTACTACCACACTGTTATTGCTCCCTGAGTAATAAGAGAGGTATTATGTCAATATATTGGCAATGTAAAACTCCATGTTATTTAAGTGCCTGTAAACTGAACTCACGTGCTTTTATTTCTTGTATAAAAATAATGTGGGCCTCGGGCGCAGTGGCTCACGCTTGTAATCCCAGCACTTTGGGAGGCCGAGGCAGGTGGATCACCAGGTCAGGAGATCCTGGCTAACACATGAAACCCCATCTCTACTAAAAATACAAAAAATTAGCAGGGAGTGGTGAGGAGCACCTGTAGTCCAAGCTACTTGGGAGGCTAAGGCAGGAGAATAGCGTGGACCCAGGAGGCAGAGCTTGCAGTGAGCAGAGATTGCACCACTGCACTCCAGCCTGTGTGACAAAGTGAGACTCTGTCAAATAAAAAAAAAAAAAAAAAAAAAAAAAAAAAGCGAAGTAGGCAGACATGAATGACAAATATAAAAATCAAGAGACTATATACAGATTATCTCTCTAATAATTTTATGCCAAATTTACCTCATAACATTATTTAATGAGAAAATTTCTTTGCAGGAATCAATAGTCACTGTTTCAGTTTTACAACTTAAAAAGTACATAATGGCTTCAACATTTTAAATAAAATTTTAAAAACAATGCGTAGGAACTGTAAACCTCAAAATTCCCTAAAGAGAGGTGTATAAAAAATAAAAAATGGCAATAGCTACAGATTCAAAACAGAGAAAGAAACTTTTAAAACAGAAAAAAGCGCCAGGCACCATGGCTCACACGTGTGACCCCAGCACTTTGGGAGGCCGAGACAGGTAGATCACTTGAGGTCAGGAGTTTGGGACCAGCCTGGTCAACATGGTGAAACCCAGTCTCTACTAAAAATGCAAAAATTAGCCAGGCATGGTGGTGGGTGCCTATAATCCCAGCTACTAGGTAGGCTGAGGCACAGAAATGCTCGAACCCAGGAGACAGAGGTTGCAATGAGCCAAGATCACACCATTGCGCTCCAGCCTGGGCAAAAGAGTGAGACTCAGTCTCAAAAAACAAAAACAAACCAAAAAACAGAAAACAAATTGAAATGATAGAAATTAAGCAAAGCATATTTATTATTCAGATAAATATAAATGATAAAAATTCACATAATAGGAAAACATACTTCACATTTAAAAATAAAGCAACTACATGCTGTATATGAGGCGCCTGAAAAACAGTAACTTAGAAATACTAACTACAAAAGGATGAATAAAGACATACAAAGAAAATATTACAAGAAAATCAACAACAGTAATAAAAACTAAGATTTTAATACTAACAAAAAAGAATATGAATTTATGGAACAGACTGTTATGACACAAATGGAGATAATTTATAATAAAAAGAGCTAATGTGAAACATTATTCTTTTGGAGAAGTCTGATTCTGTCAAGTGCAGTACCCAATTGAAGTCCTTCTTATCCCTATTACTATATGTTCTGATTTCAGAGTTAATGCGTGAGGTTTTCATAATTTTATCTGGAGACACAGTTACATAACATTGTGGAAAAAATTGTGCTTGTGGAACTTCTTCATCTCATATTCCATTCCATGCCATCCATGCCCCCATAATTCTATAATTTAGTAACCATTTAAAATTTAAACAACATATGCAAACCAGGTATGTTAATTTTTTATCCCTACCATAACAAATTACCACAAACTTAGAACTTCAAACAACACAAATTTATTATCTCACAATTTATATAGGCCAGAAGCCCAGCAAAGGTCTTAAAAGGCAGACCACACACCTATAACCATCCGAACTTCAACAAACCTGACAGAAACAAACAATGGGGAGAGGACTCCCTGTTTAATAAGTGGTGCTGGGAGAACTGGTTAACCATATGCAGAACATTGAAGTTGGACCTTTCTTACACCTTACATACAAAGATTAACTCAAGATGGATCAAAGACTTAAATATCAAACCCAAAACTATAAAAACCCTAGAAGAAAACCTAGCCAATACCATTCAGGATGTCAGCATGGGCAAAGATTTCATTACAAAAATGCAAGAAGCAATTGCAACAAAGCAAAAATTGATAAATGGGTTCTAATTTAATGAAAGAGCTTCTGGACAGCAAAAGAAACTATCATTAGAGTGAACAGACAACTTACAGAATCGGAGAAAATTTTTGCAATCTGTCCATCTGACAAAGCTGTAATATTCAGTCTACAAGGAACTTAAACAAATTTACAAGAAAACACCACCCCATTAAAAAGTGGGCAAAGGACATGAACAGGCACTTCTCAAAAGAATACATTCATGCGACCAACAAACATATGAAAAAAAGCTCAACATCACTAATCATTAGGGAAATGCAAATCAAAACTACAATGAGACACCATCTCATTCTAGTCAGAGTGGCAATTATTAAAAAGTCAAGAAATAACAGATGCTGGTGAGGTTTTGGAGAAAAAGGAATACTTTTACACTGTTGGTGGGAATATAAATTAGTTCAACCATTGTGAAAGACAGTGCCACGATTCCTCAAAGATCTAGAACCAGAAATACCATTTAACCCAGCAATCCCATTACTGGATATATACCACAAATATAAATCATTCTATTATAAAGATACATGCATGTGTATGTTAATTGCAGCACTATTTACAATAGCGAAGACACGGAATCAGCCCAAATGCCCATTCATGATAGACTGGATAAAGAATACGTGGTACATATACATGATGGAATACTCTGCAGCCATAAAAAGGAACAAGATCATGTCCTTTGCAGGGACATGGATGGAGCTAAAAGCAAACTAACGCAGAAAAAGAAAACCAAATACTGCATGTTCTCACTTATAAGAGGGAGCTGAACAATGAGAACACATGGGACACACACAGGGAACAACACACACTGGGGCCTGTCAGGTTAAGGAGTGGTTAGTTGGAGAAAGAGCACCAGGAAGAATAGCTAATGGATGCTAACCTTAGTACCTAGATGATAGGTTGACCTGTGCAGTAACCACAATGGCATACATTTACCTATGTAACAAACCTGCACATATGGCACGTGTACCGTGGAACTTAAAATAAAAGTTGAAGGGAAAGAAAAAAAAAGTCTTAGATGGTTAAAATCAAAGTTGTAGGCATGGATATATTCCTTACTAGATGTTTTGGGAAATAATTCCTTTCAGGTACATCCAGGTTGTTGACCAAGTTTAATTCCTTGTGGTTGTAGAACCAAATTCTCTATTTGCTGACTGTTAGCCAGAGGTATCCCTTAGAACCTAGAGGCCACTTTCTAGTCCTCACATGCAACCTCTGTATTTCAAACCTAGTATTGATGCATCAAATCCTCACCCTGGAATCTCTCTGACTTTCCCTTCTGTTGCATCGCTTATGTCTCCTTCTGCCTCATCTCTTTAACTCCATCTAGAGAAAGTTCTCTGTGTTAAAGCCGTCTATGACTAGTTAGATTGGATCCACACAGACAGTCTAAAATCACCCTATCTTAACGTCTGTAACCTTATTTACATATCCAAAGTCCTTTTTTGTCACATAGTATAATTTATTCACAGATTCCAGGTAACAAAACATGGACATCTTTGGAGACTGCTTATTTGGCTTACCATAAGAGGTATACATCCTGTTAAAATCTTTTTACTAAAAAAACATTGTTTTGTGTATCAAATCTGCTTATTCACATGCTTACAGCATCCTGGGAGAAAAGGGAATGGGTTATTGGTCTCCTTCTGAAATGAACATATTCCTGAAGGCACCAAACAACATAAATTTGAAATATATAAAGCAAAATCCATCAGAAATTCATAGAGCTATCTTGAGCAATATGATTAAAAATAAAAGGGTTATCTTGGCCTGGGAGAGTTCAGGTAAGAAAAATCAAGTAAAGATACACGATATCTAAAAATATAATTAATAAAACTTAGCTAATTAATACTTTTCTAACATAATCATTAATAAAATATACAGTTTTCCTTGAATAGTCCACCAAACATTTACCAAAAATACCAAATGTTCCACTGTAAAGAAAAAACTCAAGAAGTCTTAAAAAATAGAAGTAGATTTCTTTTTTGGTTCTGCTTTTTTTTTTTTTGTTTGAGAAATAGCGTCACTCTGTCACCCAGGTTGGGGTGCAGTGGTGTGATCATGGCTTACTGAAGCCTTTACTTCCCCAGGCTGAGGTGATCCTCCCACTTCAGTCTCCTGAGTAGCTAAAACCACCATGCCAACATAGTTGTTGTCTTTGTTTTTTGTTTGTTTGTTTAAGAGACAGGGTTTCACCATGTTGCCTAAGCTAGTCTAGAACTCCTGGGTTCAAGCAATCCATCCACCTCGGCCTCCCAAATTTCCAGGATTACAGGCATCAGCCACTATGCTTGGCCAGATTTCAAATTAATAATAGCAAGATGAATAAAAAGGAAAGAAGGAAAAGAAGACATCAATGAAAAAGGAGGAGGAGGAGGATGGGGGGAGAGTTAAGAAGGAGAAGACATGCAGATTAAGATGGTAGGTAGGAGGCAGGACTAGTCTGCAGCTCTCTCTGGGATGGATAAAGCAACATGTGGAGACTCACACTGTGAACTTTTTACTCCAAGAACTACTGCAGGAACATACCAGGAAAGCCAAGATAATCCACAGACCCTTTGAAGGAACAGGATCACCACTGCAGACTTCCTGAGATGTGGAAAAATTGTGAGCCTACTTGCTTTCTCCAAAAGGAGTCTCATGATCAGGGGCAATTTCTCAGCCCTTGTCACCGGCTGCCTGGAAATAGACTTGGTGCTGTGGGTAGAACATGGTAGGAGTGAGTCCAGCATTTAGGACTATGGGCTGTGAGGAAGTGGGGCAAGGCCTGTGACTGCCAGCTTTCCCACACTTCCCTGGTGACCTGTGTGACTCAATGGAGGTAGCCATAATTCCCCTGGGAATACAACTCCACTGGACTGGGAACCACACTCCCATCCCCCAAGCAGCCACAGCAAGTCCCAGCCAAAAAGATGCTGAACTCAGACGTGTCTATTCCTGCCCCAAACTGGTGGTCTTTCTCTACTTGCCCTGGTAGCTGAAGACAAAGGTCACAATCTCTCGGGAGGTCTATGGCCCTGCCCTGCGTACTGCCTGAGAAACCTGAATACTTAGCCAGGCATCCCTAGGGCAAGTTTTCATGCTCTCCATAGGACCACAGATGATGCACTTTTGAAAGCACCACTTCCTGACTGGAGGCCAACCAACACAAAAACAGTGCACTAAAGAAAAACACAACCAAGGACCCTCACAGAGTCAACTGCAATCCCCAGCTACCTCCACCAGAGCAGGTGCTGGAATCCACAGTTGCAAGACCTGAAGATTAATCACATCACAGGACTCTTTGCAGACACTCCCCAGTACCATCCTAGAGGCTGGTAGCTCCACTGCGTGGCTAGACCCAGAAGAGAAATAACAGTCACTATAGTTCGGCTCTCAGGAATTCCCATTACCAGGGGAAGGAGGAGAACACCACATCTAGGGAGCACCCTGCGGGACAAAATAATCTGAACAGCAACCCTTGAATCCCAGGATCTTCCCTCTGACATAGTATATCCAAATGGGAAGAATCCAGAAAAACAATTCTGTTAATATTACAAAATAAGGTTCTTTAACAGCCCTAAAAGATCATATCAGCTCACCAGTAATAGATCCCAACCAAGAAAAAATCTCTGAATTGCCAGAAAAAGAATTCAGAAAGTTGATTATTAAGCTAATCAAGGAGGTATCAGAAGAAGAAGTCCAACTTAAAGAAATCAAAAACATGATACAGGTATGAAAGGAAAATTCTTCAGTGAAATGTACTGCATGCATAAAAAACAATCACAACTTCTGGAAATCAAGAACACAGAAAAATGCCCTGGAAAGTCTCAGCAATAGAACTGAGCAAGCAGAAGAAAGAACTTCAAAGCCTGAAGACAAGGCTTTTGAATTAACCCAATCCATCAAAGGATTTTTAAAAAAGAATTTAAAAATATAAAGCCTTCAAGAAGTTTGAGACTATGTTAAACATCCAAACCTAAGAATAATTTGCATTCCTGAGGAAGAAGAGAAATCTAAATGTTTGGAAAACAAATTTGAAGGAATAATTAAGGAGAACTGCACCAGCCTTACTAGAGATGTAGACATCCAAATAAATACAAGAAGCTGAAAAAATGCCTGGGAAACTCATTGCAAAAAGATCATTGCCTAAGCACATAGTAATCAGGTAATTTAAAGTCAAGATGAAGGAAATAATCTTAAGAGCTGTGAGGCAAAAGTATCAGGTAACCTGTAAAGGAAAATCTATCAGATTAATAGCAGATATCTGAGCAGAAACTAGTTTGTAAAAATCCTACAAACTAGAAGAGATTGAGGTCCTATTTTTAGCCTCCGTAAACCAAACAAGCATCAGCCAAGAATTTTGTATCCAGTGAAATTAAGCTTTATAAATGAAGGACAGATACAATCTTTTCCAGACAAACAAATGCTGTGAGAATTTGCCACTACCAAGTCAGTACTACAAGAACTGCTAAAAGCGGCTCTAAATCTTGAAAAAAAAATCCTCGAAATACACCAAAATAGAACTTCTTTAAAGCATAAATCTCACAGGATCGATATAACAATAACACATTGAAAAAAACAGAAAACCAAGGTATTCAGGCAACAAATAGCATTATGAATAGAATGGTACCTCACATCTCAATACTAACACTCAATTTAAAAGGCCTAACGCTCCACTTAAAAGATACAGAATGCAGAATGGGTAAGAAATAACTGACCAAGTTTCTGCTATCTTCAGGAGACTCAACTAACACATAAGGAGTCACATAAGCTTAAGGTAAAGATGGGGAAAAATACATTCCATGCAAATGAAAATCAAAAGCAAGTAGGAGCAGCTTTTCTTATATCAGACAAAATAAACTTTAAAGTAACAACAGTTAAAAAAACAGAAGAACATTATATAATGATAAAAGGGCTAGGAAAATACCACAGTTCTAAATATATATGCACCTAACACTGGAGCTCCTAAATTTATAAAATAATTCCTACTAGACCTAAGAAATGAGATAGACAGCAATGCAATAGTAGTGGGAGATTTTAATACTCCAGTGACAGCACTAGACAGGTCATCAAGACGGAAAGTCAATAAAGAAAAAATGGACTTACACTACTCCTTACAACAAATGGACTTACCAGATATTTATAGAACATTCTAGCCAACAACTGCAAAAAAATACATTCTATTCATCAGCATATGAATCATTCTCTGAGATAGATCATATGATAGGCCACAATTTTTTTAAAAAAAATCAGTAAATTTTATTTATTTATTTTTTTAATTTATTTATTATTATCATACTTTAAGTTCTAGGGTACATGTGCATAACGTGCAGGTTTGTTACATATATATACTTGTGCCATGTTGGTGTGCTGCACCCATCAACTCGTCAGCACCCATCAACTCGTCATTTACATCAGGTATAACTCCCAATGCAATCCCTCCCCTCTCCCCCCTCCTCCCTCCCCATGATAGGCCCCGGTGTGTGATGTTCCCCTTCCTGACTCCAAGTGATCTCATTGTTCAGTTCCCACCTATGAGTGAGAACATGCGGTGTTTGGTTTTCTGTTCTTGTGATAGCTTGCTAAGAATGATGGTTTCCAACTGCATCCATGTCCCTACAAAGGACACAAACTCATCCTTTTTGATGGCTGCATAGTATTCCATGGTGTATATGTGCCACATTTTCTTAATCCAATCTGTCACTGATGGACATTTGGGTTGATTCCAAGTCTTTGCTATTGTGAATAGTGCCGCAATAAACATATGTGTGCATGTGTCTTTATAGCAGCATAATTTATAATCCTTTGGGTATATACCCAGTAATGGGATGGCTGGGTCATATGGTACATCTAGTTCTAGATCCTTGAGGAATCGCCATACTGTTTTCCATAATGGTTGAACTAGTTTACAATCCCACCAACAGTGTAAAAGTGTTCCTATTTCTCCACATCCTCTCCAGCACCTGTTGTTTCCTGACTTTTTAATGATTGCCATTCTAACTGGTGTGAGATGGTATCTCATTGTGGTTTTGATTTGCATTTCTCTGATGGCCAGTGATGATGAGCATTTTTTCATGTGTCTGTTGGCTGTATGAATGTCTTCTTTTGAGAAATGTCTGTTCATATCTTTTGCCCACTTTTTGATGGGGTTGTTTGTTTTTTTCTTGTAAATTTGTTTGAGTTCTTTGTAGGTTCTGGATATTAGCCCTTTGTCAGATGAGTAGATTGCAAAAATTTTCTCCCATTCTGTAGGTTGCCTGTTCACTCTGATGGTAGTTTCTTTTGCTGTGCAGAAGCTCTTTAGTTTAATGAGATCCCATTTGTCAATTTTGGCTTTTGCTGCTGTTGCTTTTGGTGTTTTGGACATGAAGTCTTTGCCCATGCCTATGTCCTGAATGGTACTACTTAGGTTTTCCTCTAGGATTTTTATGGTATTAGGTCTAACATTTAAGTCTCTAATCCAATTAATTTTCGTATAAGGAGTAAGGAAAGGATCCAGTTTCGGCTTTCTACTTATGGCTAGCCAATTTTCCCAGCACCATTTATTAAATAGGGAATCCTTTCCCCATTTCTTGTTTCTCTCAGGTTTGTCAAAGATCAGATGGCTGTAGAGGTGTGGTATTATTTCTGAGGATTCTGTTCTGTTCCATTGGTCTATATCTCTGTTTTGGTACCAGTACCATGCTGTTTTGGTTACTGTAGCCTTGTAGTATAGTTTGAAGTCAGGTAGCGTGATGCCTCCAGCTTTGTCCTTTTGACTTAGGATTGTCTTGGAGATGTGGGCTCTTTTTTGGTTCCATATGAACTTTAAAGCAGTTTTTTCCAATTCTGTGAAGAAACTCATTGGTAGCTTGATGGGGATGGCATTGAATCTATAAATTACCTTGGGCAGTATAGCCATTTTCACGATATTGATTCTTCCTATCCATGAGCATGGTATGTTCTTCCATTTGTTTGTGTCCTCTTTTATTTCACTAAGCAGTGGTTTGTAGTTCTCCTTGAAGAGGTCCTTTACATCCCTAGTAAGCTAGATTCCTAGGTATTTTATTCTCTTTGAAGCAATTGTGAATGGAAGTTCATTCCTGATTTGGCTCTCTGTTTGTCTGTTACTGGTGTATAAGAATGCTTGTGATTTTTGCACATTAATTTTGTATCCTGAGACTTTGCTGAAGTTGCTTATCAGCTTAAGGAGATTTTGGGCTGAGACAATGGGGTTTTCTAAATATACAATCATGTCATCTGCAAAGAGGGACAATTTGACTTCTTCTTTTCCTAACTGAATACCCTTGATTTCTTTCTCTTGCCTAATTGCCCTAGCCAGAACTTCCAACACTATGTTGAATAGGAGTGGTGAGAGAGGGCATCCCTGTCTTGTGCCAGTTTTCAAAGGGAATTTTTCCAGTTTTTGCCCATTCAGTATGATATTGGCTGTGGGTTTGTCATAAATAGCTCTTATTATTTTGAGGTACGTTCCATCAATACCGAATTTATTGAGCGTTTTTAGCATGAAGGGCTGTTGAATTTTGTCAAAAGCCTTTTCTGCATCTATTGAGATAATCATGTGGTTCTTGTCTTTGGTTTGGTTTATATGCTGGATTATGTTTATTGATTTGCGAATGTTGAACCAGCCTTGCATCCCAGGGATGAAGCCCACTTGATCATGGTGGATAAGCTTTTTGATGTGTTGCTGAATCCGGTTTGCCAGTATTTTATTGAGGATTTTTGCATCGATGTTCATCAGGGATATTGGTCTACAATTCTCTTTTTTGTTGTGTCTCTGCCAGGCTTTGGTATCAGGATGATGTTGGCCTCATAAAATGAGTTAGGGAGGATTCCCTCTTTTTCTATTGATTGGAATAGTTTCAGAAGGAATGGTACCAGCTCCTCCTTGTACCTCTGGTAGAATTCAGCTGTGAATCCATCTGGTCCTGGACCTTTTTTGGTTGGTGGGCTATTAATTATTGCCTCAATTTCAGAGCCTGCTATTGGTCTATTCAGGGATTCAACTTCTTCCTGGTTTAGTCTTGGAAGAGTGTAAGTGTCCAGGAAATTATCCATTTCTTCTAGATTTTCTAGTTTATTTGCATAGAGGTGTTTATAGTATTCTCTGATGGTAGTTTGTATTTCTGTGGGGTCGGTGGTGATATCCCCTTTATCATTTTTTATTGCGTCTATTTGATTCTTCTCTCTTTTCTTCTTTATTAGTCTTGCTAGTGGTCTGTCAATTTTGTTGATCTTTTCAAAAAACCAACTCCTGGATTCATTGATTTTTTGGAGGGTTTCTTGTGTCTCTATCTCCTTCAGTTCTGCTCTGATCTTAGCTATTTCTTGCCTTCTGCTAGCTTTCGAATGTGTTTGCTCTTGCTTCTCTAGTTCTTTTAATTGTGAAGTTAGGGTGTCAAGTTTAGATCTTTCCAGCTTTCTCTTGTGGGCATTTAGTGCTATAAATTTCCCTCTACACACTGCTTTAAATGTGTCCCAGAGATTCTGGTATGTTGTATCTTTGTTCTCATTGGTTTCAAAGAACATCTTTATTTCTGCCTTCATCTCGTTATGTACCCAGTAGTCATTCAGGAGCAGGTTGTTCAGTTTCCATGTAGTTGAGCGGGTTTGATTGAGTTTCTTAGTCCTGAGTTCTAGTTTGATTGCACTGTGGTCTGAGAGTTTGTTATAATTTCTGTTCTTGTACATTTGTTGAGGAGTGCTTTACTTCCAATTATGTGGTCAATTTTGGAATAAGTGCGATGTGGTGCTGAGAAGAATGTATATTCTGTTGATTTGGGGTGGAGAGTTCTATAGATGTTTATTAGGTCTGCTTGCTGCAGAGCTGAGTTCAAATCCTGGATATCCTTGTTAACTTCTGTCTCGTTGATCTGTCTAATGTTGACAGTGGAGTGTTGAAGTCTCCCATTATTATTGTATGGGGGTCTAAGTCTCTTTGTAAGTCTCTAAGGACTTGCTTTATGAATCTGAGTGCTCCTGTATTGGGTGCATATATATTTAGGATAGTTAGCTCTTCCTGTTGAATTGATCCCTTTACCATTATGTAATGGCCTTCTTTGTCTCTTTTGATCTTTGATGGTTTAAAGTCTGTTTTATCAGAGACTAGTATTGCAACCCCTGCTTTTTTTTCTTCTCCATTTGCTTGGTAAATCTTCCTCCATCCCTTTATTTTGAGCCTATGCATGTCTCTGCGTGTGAGATGGGTCTCCTGAATACAGCAGACTGATGGGTCTTGACTCTTGATCCAGTTTGCCAGTCTGTGTCTTTTAATTGGAGCATTTAGTCCATTTACATTTAAGGTTAAGATTGTTATGTGTAAACTTGATCCTGCCATTATGATATTAACTGGTTATTTTGCTCGTTAGTTGATGCAGCTTCTTCCTAGCCTCGATGGTCTTTACATTTTGGCATGTTTTTGCAATGGCTGGTACCAGTTGTTCCTTTCCATGTTGAGTGCTTCCTTCAGGGTCTCTTGTAAGGCAGGCCTAGTGGTGACAAAATCTCTAAGCATTTGCTTATCTCTAAAGGATTTTATTTCTCCTTCACTTATGAAACTTAGTTTGGCTGGATATGACATTCTGGGTTTAAAATTCTTTTCTTTATGAATGTTGAATATTGGCCCCCACTCTCTTCTGGCTTGGAGAGTTTCTGCCGAGAGATCTGCTGTTAGTCTGATGGGCTTCCCTTTGTGGGTAACCCGACCTTTCTCTCTGGCTGCCCTTAAGATTTTTTCCTTCATTTCAACTTTGGTGAATCTGGCAATTATGTGTCTTGGAGTTGCTCTTCTCGAGTAGTACCTTTGTGGCGTTCTCTGTATTTCCTGGATTTGAATGTTGGCCTGCCCTACTAGGTTGGGGAGTTTCTCCTGGATGATATCCTGAAGAGTGTTTTCCAACTTGGTTCCATCTTCCCCCTCACTTTCAGGTACCCCAATCAGACGTAGATTTGGTCTTTTTACATAATCCCATACTTCTTGCAGGCTTTGTTCATTTCTTTTTCTTCTTTTTTCTTTTGGTTTCTCTTCTCGCTTCATTTCATTCATTTGATCGTCAATCGCTGATACTCTTTCTTCCAGTTGATCGAGTCGGTTATTGAAGCTTGTGCATTTGTCACGTATTTCTCGTGTCATGGTTTTCATCTCTTTCATTTCGTTTATGATCTTCTCTGCATTAATTACTCTAGCCATCAATTCTTCCACTTTTTTTTTCAAGATTTTTCGTTTCTTTGCGCTGGGTACGTAATTCCTCCTTTAGCTCTGAGAAGTTTGATGGACTGAAGCCTTCTTCTCTCATCTCGTCAAAGTCATTCTCCGTCCAGCTTTGATCCGTTGCTGGCGATGAGCTGCGTTCCTTTGCCGGGGGAGATGCGCTCTTATTTTTTGAATTTCCAGCTTTTCTGCCCTGCTTTTTCCCCATCTTTGTGGTTTTATCTGCCTCTGGTCTTTGATGATGGTGATGTACTGATGGGGTTTTGGTGTAGGTGTCCTTCCTGTTTGATAGTTTTCCTTCTAACAGTCAGGACCCTCAGCTGTAGGTCTGTTGGAGATTGCTTGAGGTCCACTCCAAACCCTGTTTGCCTGGGTATCAGCAGCAGAGGCTGCAGAAGATAGAATATTTCTGAACAGCGAGTGTACCTGTCTGATTCTTGCTTTGGAAGCTTCCTCTCAGGGATGTACTCCACCCTGTGAGGTGTGGGGTGTCAGACTGCCCCTAGTAGAGGATGTCTCCCAGTTAGGCTACTCAGGGGTCAGGGACCCACTTGAGCAGGGAGTCTGTCCCTTCTCAGATCTCAACCTCCGTGTTGGGAGATCCACTGCTCTCTTCAAAGCTGTCAGACAGAGTCGTTTGCGTCTGCAGAGGTTTCTGCTGTTTTTTTTATTGTTTACTGTGCCCTGTCCCCAGAGGTGGAGTCTACAGAGACAGGCAGGTTTCCTTGAGCTGCTGTGAGCTCCACGCAGTTCGAGCTTCCCAGCAGCTTTGTTTACCTACTTAAGCCTCAGCAATGGCAGGCGCCCCTCCCCCAGCCTCGCTGCTGCCTTGCTGCTATATCGCAGATTGCTGTGCTAGCAATGAGGGAGGCTCCGTGGGCATGGGACCCTCCTGGCCAGGTGTGGGATATGATCTCCTGGTGTGCCTGTTTGCTTAAAGCGCAGTATTGGGGTGGGAGTTACCCGATTTTCCAGGTGTTGTGTGTCTCAGTTCCCCTGGCTAGGAAAAGGGATTCCCTTCCCCCTTGCGCTTCCCAGGTGAGGCGATGCCTTGCCCTGCTTCAGCTCTCGCTGGTCGGGCTGCAGCAGCTGACCAGCACGATCGTCCGGCACTCCCCAGTGAGATGAACCCAGTACCTCAGTTGAAAATGCAGAAATCACCGGTCTTCTGTGTCGCTCGCGCTGGGAGTTGGAGACTCGAGCTGTTCCTATTCGGCCATCTTGCGCCGCCCCCCTCAAAATCAGTAAATTTTTAAAAATTGAAATTATCTCAAGTATTCTCTCAGACCACAGTGGAATAAAATTGGAAATCAACTCCAAAAGGAACCCTCAAAACTATGTAAACACATGGAAATTAAAGAACCTGCTCCTGATTGATCACTGGGTCAAGAATGAAACCAAGATAGAAATTTTAAAATTTGAACTGAACAATAATAGTGACACAACCTATCAAACCTCTGGGATACAGGCAAAAGTAGTGCTAGGAGGAAAGTTCATAGCGTTAAATGCCTACATCAAGAAGCCTGAAAAGTACACATAGATAATCTAAGGTCACACCTCACGGAACTGGAGGACCAAAAACAATCCAAATCCAAACCCAAACCCAGCAGAAGAAAAGAAATAACAAAGATAAGAACAGAACTAAAGGAAATTGAAACAAACAAACAAAAAAAAAAAACAAAATACAAAAAATAAATGAAACAAACAACCAGTTCTTTGAAAAGATAAATAAAATTGATAAACTGTTAGTGAGATTAACCAAGAAAATGAGAGAAGATCCAAATAAGCTCAATTAGAAACAAAACAGAATATATTACAACTGACACCACAGAAATTTGAAAAAAAAAAGTTTACTGAAAGCTACTATGAACAGCCTTATGTGAACAAACTAAACTCAGAGAAGATGGCTAAATTTGTGGAAATTTAAAACCCTCCTAAATTAAGTCAGGAGGACAGAGAATCTCTGAACAGACCAATAACAAGTAGGTTAGTTAAATTCATAGGTGAATTCCATCAGACATTCAAGGAAGAATTGGTACCAACCATATAGACAGTCTTCCACAAGACAGAGAAAGAGGGAACCCGCCCTAAATTATTCTATGAAGTCAGTATCACCCTAATTCCAAACCCAGGAAAGGAAATAACAGAAAAAAGAAAACTACATACCAACATCCCTGATGAACACAGATGCAATAATCCTCAACAAAATACTAGCAAACCAAATCCGACAGCATATCAAAAAGATAATCCATCATGATCAAATTGGTTTCATATCAGGGATGCAGGGATGGTTTAACTTGCACAAGTGAATAAATGTGTTAACATAAACAGAATTAAAAACAAAAATCACCTGATTGTCTCAACAGATGCAGAAAAAGTATTTGACAAAATCCAGCATGCTTTATGATTAAAACCCTCAGCAAAAACGATATAGAAGGGAAATACCTTAAGGTAATAAAAGGATCTACAACAAACCCACAGCCAACATTATACTGAATGGGAAAAAGTTGAAAGCATTCCCACTGAGAACTGGAAGAAGTATGTCCATTCTCTCCACTTCTGTTCAACATAGTACTGGAAGTCCTAGCCAGAGCAAATACACAAGAGAAAATAATAAAAGGCATGCAAATCAGTAAAGAGGAATTCAAACTGTTGCTGTTTGCTGACTATATGATCATATACCTAGAAAACTCTAAAGACTCATTCAAAAAGCTCCAACTGATAAATCAATTCAGCAAAGTTTTGGGATACAAAATTAATGCACATAAATCAGTAGCTCTGCTATACACAAACAGCAGCCAAGCTGAGAATCAAATCAAGAACTCACCCCTTTCACAATAGCTGCAAAAAATAAAATAAAATACTTAGGAATACACCTAACCAAGGAGGTGAAAGACCTCTACAAGGAAAACTGCAAAACACTACTGAAAGGAATCATAGAAAACACAAACAAATGGAAACACATCCCATGCTCATGGATGGGTACAATCAACAGTGTGAAAATGACCATAGTCCCAAAAGTAATCTACAAATTCCATGCAATACCCATCAAAATACCAATATCATTCTTCAAAGAACTAGAAAAAGTAATCCTAAAGTTCATACAGAATGAAAGAAAAAAAAAAGGCCTGCATAACCAAGCAAGACTAAACAAAAAAGAACAAATATGGAGGCATCACATTACTTGACTTCAAACTATACGATAAGGCCACAGTCACCAAAACAGCATGGTAGTGGTATAAAAATCGGCACACAGACCAATGGAATAGAATAGAGAACCCAGAAATAAAGCTAAATTCTTATAGCCAACTGGTCTTTAACAAATCGAACAAAAAGTACAACAAATGGTGCTGGAATAATTGGCAAGTCACATGGAGAAGAGTGAAACTAGATCCTCATCTCTGACCTTATGCAAAAATCAACTCAAAATGGATAAAGGACTTAAATCTAAGACCTGAAACCATAAAGATTTTAGAAGATAACACTGGAAAAACCCTTCCAGGCATTGGCTTATGCAAAGACTTCATGACCAAAAACCAAAAAAACAAATGCAACAAAAACAAAGATAAATACATGGAACTTAATTAAACTAAAAAGCTTCTGCAGAGCAAAAAGAACAATCATCAGAGTAACAGAAAACCCACAGACTGTTAGAAAATCTTCACAATCTATACATCTGACAAAGAACTAATATCTAGAATCTACAAAGAACTCAAACAAATCAGTAAAAAAAAAAAAAAAAAAAAATCCCATCAAAAAGTGGGCTAAGGACATGAAGAGAAGATTCTTAAGAAGATATACAAATGGCCAAGAAACTTACGGAAAAATGCTCAACATCACTAATTATCAGGGAAATTCAAATAAAAACCACAATACGATACCACCTCACTTCTACAAAAAATGGCCTAATCAAAAAATAATCTATGTTTGCATGGATATGGCAAAAAGGACACAGTTTTACACTGCTGATGGGAATGTAAACTAGTATAACAGTATGGAAAACAGTGTGGAGATTCCTTAAAGAACTAAAAGTAGATTGGATCTACCATTTGATCCAGCAATCTCACTACTAAGTATCTACTTAGAGAAAAAGAAGTCATTATATGAAAAAGATACTTGCGCATGCATGTTTACAGCAGCACAATTTGCAATCGCAAAAATATGAAACCAGCCCAAATGCCCATCAATGAATGCGTGGATAAAGAAAATGTGGTTAGTACCTAGACCATGGAATACTACTTAGCCATAAAAAGGAACAAAATAATGGCATTCACAGCAACCTCGATAGAATTGGAGATTATTCTTTTAAGTGAAGTAACTCAGGAATGGAAAACCAAATACCGTATGTTCTCACTCATATGTGGGAGCTAAGCTGTGGGAATGAAAAAGCATAAGAATGATACATTGGACTCAAGGACTTGGGGGAAAATGTGGCAGGTGGTGAGGGATAAAAGACTACACATTGGGTACAGTATACACTGCTCAGGTGATGGGTGCACCAAAATCTCAGAAATCACCACTAAAGAGTTTACTCACGTAACCAAACGCGACCTGTTTCCCAAAATCCTATTGAAATAAAAAAAATTTTAAGAGGAGGAGAAGGAAAACAAAAACAAAAGTAATATTTATTAAGAATTTTCTGTGTGCAAGAAATAGCTCCTTCCTTTCTTCCTTCATTCCTTCCTTCCTTCCTTTCAATTTTATTTTTCCATAAGTTATTGGGGTACTGGTGGTATTTGGACACATGAGTAAGTTCTTTAGTGGAGATTTGTGAGAACCTCATGCCCCATCACCTGAGCAGTATACACTGCACCATGTTTGTTCTCTTTTATCCCTCACCCCACTCCCACTCTTCCCCTCAAGTCCCCAAAGTCCACTGTATCATTCTTATGCCTTTGTGTCCTCATAGTTTAGCTCCCACTCATCAGTGAGAACATGCGATGTTGGTTTTTCCATTCCTGAGTTACTTCACTTAAAATAATAGTCTCTAAACTCATCCAGGTCCTTTTAATCCTCTAAAACCCAATTAGGTAGGCACGGTTAATACCAACAATTTATAGAAAAGAAAACTAGAGCACAGAGATATTAGGTGATATGCTCAAGAACATTCAACTAGTTAGTGGCGTCTGCTTAACCACCATGCTATATTTAATCTATAAAAAATAGTAAATCTATAAAATCACAGAAGTAAACAAAAATCCCACATTATGGGCTGAATCTTGTATCCTGCTAAATTTTATATGTTGAAGCTCTATCCCCAAGTGTGGTGACATTTGGAGATGGGCCTCTAAATAAGTAATTAAGGTTAAATGAGGTCATAGGTGTAGAGCTCTGATCTGTTAGGATTAGTGTCCTCATAAGAAGAGATGCCAGAGAGTACTCAGTTCCCCTGTACCCTCCCCCCACGCCCCCCGCCACACACACACACACACTGAATAAAGGCCATGTGAGCACATAGAAAGAAGGTGGCCATCTACAAAGGAGATAGCGTTCACCAATCATCAACCTTGCTGGTACCTTGATGTTTGACTTACAGTCTCCAGAATTGTGAGAAAACTAATTTTTGGTGTTTAAAATGCTCAATCTATGGTATTTTTATTACAGCAGCCTAAGCAGACAAATATAACCCACCATTTGGATATTTTTAAATTATTTATACATATCCTTTGTGTTATAGAGAAAACAAAACTAAAAATGTGGAACATGTTGATAGTAATATAGTTAAAATATAGCTTATAAAAATGTATAAGATACAGCTTTCATGAATATATCTACAACCAAGCATGCATTCATACTTCTTCTAATGATTAACAATTCTACCGTATTTTCAATCTACGTACTTTCAAATAAATTGACCTCAACCATAACTCCAGAATTCTGTTTTTGTTGACTTAAATCCATCCATGTTTCATGTTCTTCTAGCCACAGCAATTGTTTCAAGGATGTACATACAATTCAATCAAAAGCCCTATGACTAAGTAGACTTTTGATGAAACTTGCGAAATAAGAGGAGACACTCTTTCTATAGGGCTTCAATCAAGTAGACATGGGCTAAAGTTGGTGTGACCAACTGTCACCAGTGATAAAACGAAAGTACACATATAGAGGTGAGTGGAGAAGTGACAAACAAAAACTAGCCTTCCTTGAATGCAACACCACCCTTGGGACTTAATACTTATATAAGTGAAAAATCTGACATTTTGCTTTAAAGCAGTTTGAGTTGGATTTTCTGTCACATTCAAACTAAAGAGTCCGAAATAACATAAAACTGAAGTTACGTTCAATGAAAATTCTATTATTTTTTGATAAAATATTATGTCACCAAATCTTTGATTTAGGCTTGATTTAAAGTAAAATAAAAAGCAGAGGATGGGTTTTTGTTTTGTTTTGTTTTTGTTTTACTGAGAGTAGGAGAAACTGCCTAAAGTGTAGTGGAGAATGCAATTCTCAGAACAAATATTACTCTTTGATAAAATGGGAAAAATCTGAGTGATGTTAAAATAGTCTATTTGGTCTTGGAAAATAAATGTGTATTTTTATTCAGAAGTCCAAACATTATGCTAATTATTACTGCTGAGCAATCATGACCAAAATATGTTTCCTAAGGGCACAACTGAGTATCCTTTATGTAGTTCTTAACCCACAGATGAAAGATAAAGGAGACCTCAAATCAGTCGCTATAATTGGATCAAATATGTAACTCAAAATCAAATAAATGGTCTCTTATTTAGGGGAAAAACATTTTAAACCTGAATGAGATCCCAAAAGCCTTAGTTCAATTATATAAGGGAATGTTTCACAGCAAGACATTTTAAGAGTTTTAAGAATATTAACCAGAAATACAAAGCTCTGAGGTACAAAACACTATTTTAGAGCAAGATTTTGAGTGAAAGTTTTAAATATAGACTTTGTAGAAATAACAATAAGGTATGAGGAAACACATTTCCTCTCCTCATTTCCTCTTCTATCTTTTGATAGGCTACCTACAGGACAGGACTTCATTGAGAGCTGTTAAGAGTTCTTGGAATATTTTTAATGATGATTGCTCTTTATCAATTATTTATTTCCTACATTAGGCATTTGCTAATTGGAGGGTTAAAGACACATGCTTAAAATAAGATGGATGAATACTCAAAGCTATGTTCCAATCTATAATTATTATTAATTTTTTAATTTGAAGACCATTTTACAATTTCAATCTTCACGTTTTTCTTTTTTCTTTTTTTTGGGGGGAGGTGGCGGGGCAGATAATCTCCATGTTAAGCAGCTCTAAATTTAACAGATAAAAATTTCTTACATTCCCCAAAATTGCTGAATATAGAAACTGCAGATTTTGATATACATATGCAAAGAAATTCTTTTTTTTTTAATTATGAACTGAAAAAGCTTGTCTCCTGAATGCTTCAGGTCACTCAGTCAACCACTTGCATAATTTAAATACTTGGAAACCTGTCAAAGATCTTAATTCAAACTCCAACTGCAGAAAATCGCACAGGAAAATCCTTTCTTGCATATTTCCAATATTATATGTTAAACTGCATTTTCCGCAGATAGAGATAATTCTAATAAATTCGTAATTATATCCAATTTAGCATCATTTTTTTTTACAATATTGTTCTTTCAAGAGAGGAAAACATTGTGTCTTCTCACAAAGTAATGATTGTTACTTTTACATTATGTGTAATTGTTTTAGAGTAAGAGAAATGTAAGCAGATACTTAATCAATATTCATGAAATGGGAATTAAAAAGGGAGGGGCCAAATCTGCTTTAGCATGTCTTAGAATTAGAATTCACAAACTGGCAAAATATTTCCTGATTGACACTTTGGTCATGTTTGGACTCATCGGCTTCAAAGTGTATTCAACTCTGACAGGTGAAATGTGTGGACAAATCTGGATAAGACACTTTTTCCTTTTATTTCTGCTCTAGTCCATAAATCAGGCTACAAGCTTTAAGATACCCTTTGAGGTAGCTGGCAAGATGGTAGAATAGGAACAGCTCCAGTCTGTAGCTCCTAGCAAGATCAACGTAGAAGGCGGGAGATTTCTGCATTTCCAACAGAGGTACCTGGCTTATCTCACTGGGACTGGTTAGACATTGGATGCAGCCCAGGGAGGGCAAGCCGAAGCAGGTTGGGGTGTCACCTCACCTGGGAAGTGCAAGGGGTCAGGGAACTCCCTCCCCTAGCCAGGGAAAGCCGTGAGGGACTGTGCCCTGAGGAACGGTGCATGCTGGCCCAGATACTATGCTTTTCCAGTCTTCACAACCCACAGACCAGGAGATTTCCTCAGGTGCCTACACCACCAGGGCCCTGGGTTTCAAGCACAAAAATGGGTGGCCATTTGGGCAGATACCAAGCTAGCTGCAGGCATTTATATATATATCGACCTAGGATGCTACAGCTTGGAGCTTGGTGAGGGGAGGGGCATCACCATTACTGAGGCTTGAGTAGGCAGTTTTTCCCTCACAGTGTAAACAAAGTCACCGGGAATTTTCACCTGGGCTGAGCCCACTGCAGCTCGGTAAAGCCGCTCTAGCCAGACTATCTCCCTAGATTCTTCCTCTCTGGGCAGGGCATCTCTGAAAAAAAGGCAGCAGCCCAAGTAAAGGGCTTATAGATAAAACTCCCATCTCCCTAGGGCAGAGTACCTGGGAGAAGCAGCGACTGTGGGCGCTGCTTCAGCAGACTTAAATGTTTCTGCCTGCTAGCTCTGAAGGGAGCAGCGAATCTCCCAGTATGGCACTCTAGCTCTGCCAAGGAACAGATTGCCTCCTCAAGTGGGTCGCTGGACCCCATGCTTTCTGACTGGGGGATACCTCCCAGCAGGGGTCAATTGACACCTCATACAGGAGAGCTTTGTCTGGCATCAAGATGTTCTTTGAAACCAATGAGAACAAAGATACAACATACCAGAATCTCTGGGACACATTTAAAGCAGTGTGTAGAGGGAAATTTATAGCACTAAATGCACACAAGAGAAAGCAGGAAAGATCTAAAATTGACACTCTAACATCACAATTAAAAGAACTGGAGAAGCAAGACCAAACACATTCAAAAGCTAGCAGAAGGCAAGAAATAACTAAAATCAGAGCAGAACTGAAGGAGATAGAGACACAAAAAACCCTCCAAAAAATCAATGAATCCAGGAGTTGGTTTTTTGAAAAGATCAACAAAATTGACAGACCGCTAGCAAGACTAATAAAGAAGAAAAGAGAAAAGAATCAAATAGACGCAATAAAAAATGATAAAAGGGATATCACCACCGATCCCACAGAAATACAAACTACCATCAGAGAATACTATAAACACCTCTACACAAGTAAACTAGAAAATCTAGAAGAAATGGATAAATTCCTGGACTCTTACACTCTCCCAAGACTAAACCAGGAAGAAGTTGAATCCCTGAATAGACCAATAGCAGGCTCTGAAATTGAGGCAATAATTAATAGCCTACCAACCAAAAAAGGTCCAGGACCAGACGGATTCACAGCTGAATTCTACCAGAGGTACAAGGAGGAGCTGGTACCATTCCTTCTGAAACTATTCCAATCAATAGAAAAAGAGGGAATCATCCCTAACTCATTTTATGAGGCCAACATCATCCTGATATCAAAGCCTGGCAGAGACACAACAAAAAAAAGAGAATTGTAGACCAATATCCCTGATGAACATCGATGCAAAAATCCTCAATAAAATACTGGCAAACCGGATTCAGCAGCACATCAAAAAGCTTATCCACCATGATCAAGTGGGCTTCTTCTCTGGGATGCAAGGCTG
This sequence comes from Macaca fascicularis, assembly GCF_037993035.2. NCBI lineage: Eukaryota > Metazoa > Chordata > Mammalia > Primates > Cercopithecidae > Macaca > Macaca fascicularis. The sequence goes on along the minus strand of NC_088388.1, from coordinate 89,394,602 downwards.
GTTCAACATATGCAAATCAATAAACGTAATCCAACATATAAACACAACCAAAGACAAAAACCACATGATTATCTCAATAGATGCAGAAAAGGCCTTTGACAAAATTCAACAGCCCTTCATGCTAAATTTTCTCAATAAATTTGGTATTGATGGAACGTACCTCAAAATAATAAGAGCTATTTATGACAAACCCACAGCCAATATCATACTGAATGGGCAAAAACTGGAAGCATTCCCTTTGAAAACTGGCACAAGACAAGGATGCCCTCTCTCACCACTCCTATTCAACATAGTTTTGGAAGTTCTGGCCAGAGCAATCAGGCAAGAGAAAGAAAGAAAGAGTATTCAACTAGGAAGAGAGGAAGTCAAATTGCCTCTGTTTGCAGATGACACGACTGTATATTTAGAAAGCCCCATCGTCTCAGCACAAAATATCTTTAAGCTGATAAGCAAGTTCAACAAAGTCTCATGATACAAAATCAATGTGCAAAAATCACAAGCATTCCTATATACCAGTAATAGTGAACCAAATCATGAGTGAACTCCCATTCACAATTGCTACAAAGAGAAAAAAATACCTAGGAATACAACTTACAAGGGATGTGAAGGAACTCTTTAAACGGAATTACAAACAACTGCTCAAGGAAGTAAGAGAATACACAAACAAATGGAAAAAACATTCCATGCTTATGGGTAGGAAGAATCAATATTGTGAAAATGGTCATACTGCCCAAAGTAATTTATAGATTCAATGCTATCCCCATCAAGCTACCACTGACTTTCCTCACAGAATTAGAAAACACTGCTTTAAATTTCATGTACAGTCCAAAAAGAACCCATATAGCCAAGACAATCCATAGCAAAAGGAACAAAGCTGAAGGCATTATGCTACCTGACTTCAAACTATACTACAAGGCTACAGTAAAAAAAAAAAAAAAAAAAACAGCATGGTACTGGTACCAAAACAGATATATAGATCAGTGGAACAGAACAGAGATCTCAATAATAACACCACACATCTACAACCATCTGATCTTTGACAAACCCGATAAAAACAAGCAATGGGGAAAGGATTTCCTATTTAATAAATGGTGTTGGAAAAACTGGCTAGCCATATGCAGAAAACTGAGACTGAACCCCTTCCTTACACCTTATACAAAAATTAACTCAAGACAGATTAAAGACTTAAATGTAAAACCTAAAACCATAAAAACCCTACAAGAAAACCTAGGCAATACCATTCAGGACATAGGCATGGGCAGAGACTTCATGACTAAAACAGCAAAAAGCAATGGCAACAAAACCCAAAACTGACAAATGAGATCTAATTAAACTAAAGAGCTTCTGCACAGCAAAAGAAACTATCATCAGAGTGAACAGGCAACCTACAGAATGGGAGAAAATTTTTGCAATCTACTCATCTGACAAAGGGCTAATATCCAGAACCTACAAAGAACTTAAACAAATTTACAAGAATAAAACAACCCCATCAGAAAGTGGGTGAAGGATATGAATAGACACTTCTCAAAAGACGACATTTATGTGGCCAAAAAACATATGAAAAAAAGCTCATCATCACTAGACATTAGAGAAATGCAAATCAAAACCACAATGAGATACCATCTCATGCCAGTTAGAATGGTAATCATTAAAAATTCAGGAAACAACTTGCTGGAGAGGATGTGGAGAAACAGGAACACTTTTACACTGTTAGTGGGAATGTAAATTAGGTCAATCATTGTGGAAGACAATATGGTGGTTCCTCAGGAATCTAGAACCAGAAATACCATTTGATCCAGCAATCCCATTACTAGGAATACACCAAAAGGATTATTAAGTCATTCTACTATAAAGACACATGCACACATATATTTTTTGCAGCAATATTCACAATAGCAAAGACTTAGAACCCACCCAAATGCCCATTGATGACAGACTAGATAAAGAAAATGTGTCACATATTCACAATGGAATGCTATGCAGCCATAAAAAAGGATGAGCTCATGTCCTTTCTAGGGACGTGGATGAAGCTGAAAACCATCATTCTCAGCAAACTAACACAGGAACAGAAAACCAAACACCGCATGTTCTCACTCATAAATGGGAGTTGAACAATGAGAACACATGGACACAGGGAGGGGACTGGGGTCTGTCGGGAGGTGGGGGGCTTGGGGAAGGATAGCATTAGAAGAAATACCTAATGTAGGTGACGGGTTGATGGGTGCAGCAAAACACCATGGCACATGTTATATCTATGTAACAAACCTGCACATTCTCCACATGTATCCCGGAACTTAAAATATAATTAAAAAAAAAAAAAAAGATACGCTTTGAAAATTAGTTGTCAATATTTTTGTTTGATGCCTTTTTGTTCTCTCAGCAAAGCTAGACAGGGCACACCTAGGTAGTTCTTGGTTTGGTTTGCTGAAACAACAACTCAATTAATTCCAGTCCGTTAGACATGCATGTCTGAATGACACTCAAATCTCAGTCATATATCATTTTGCCACTGCCTTTGCAGTTCTGAAATAGTCCCATTTCCCTTTCAAAGGAGAGGAAAGAATAAAACTGCAAATATCCACTACATAAACTTCACGGATTTCAGAGGCCAGTTTTGCCCTTGTGTATTGAGTAAATCGGGTTATTCCCTAGCTCTAAAATCTTTTATATTTCCCTATGTCATGCCATAGCTTTCAGGTTTGGATGAGGAAAACAGAACTCAAAAAATTTAAATGGCTTTCCCAAAGTCATACAGCTGATAAATATAACAATAGAGACGCCTGTCCAACTTCAAAGGCTGTGCTCTAACCTCTACCACCAAGTAGACCTGTGTACCTTTAGGAAAGCCTGCATATCTTCCTAGGTTGAGATATTAGAAATTGCCTGACTCTACTAGCTTCTTAAGGTTTTATTTGTTTTCTTGCAAATGAATTAATCTTTCAAAAATCTGGAGCACAGTTACTTATAAAACAAACCTGAACTCCAATGATGGAATCTGCATAATTGTTCATGTATCTGTCTCTTGCCATCTGTAGAAAGTACATTGCTGTTCTTTTGACAGCTTTTAACAATACCCGATCGAGATTTAACAACTATATCCACAGCAAGAGATCCACCCAAAGTTTTATTTAAAAAAAAAATTGAAATTGGATGTTTGTTGACATCTGAAAGCAAGATGGTTGAAAATAAAGCATGCTCCTAGTAATGATATGAAATACAATAAGATGGGACAAAGTGTAGGTTGATAATACCTGTTCAATCAAGTGAGGTCCATTTATGAATAAGATAAACATAATGACTTTGAAGAGGCCTGACACTTAGTTTTATTATGAAAAATTTCAAACATATACAAAAGGAGACAAGACAACATAAAGAAGCCCTTGTGGCTGGCAGGCTGGGGTGTGGGGGGTGCTCACGCCTGTAATCCCAGCACTTTGGGAGGCTGAGGCGGGTGGATCATTAGGTCAGGAGTTCAAGACAATCCTGGCCAACATGGTAAAACCCCGTTTCTACTAAAAATACAAAAATTAGCCAGGCATGGGGTGCCTGTAATCCCAGCTACTTGGTAGGCTGAGGCAGGAGAATCACTTGAGACCAGAATGCAGAGGTTGCAGTGAGCCGAGATCACAGCACTGCACTCCGGCCTGGACAAATGAGCAAAACTCCATCTCAAAAAAAAAAAGAAAGAAGAAGAAGAAGAAAGAAGAAGAAAGAAGAAAGAAGAAAGAAGAAGAAGAAAAGAAAGATACCCTTGCAACCATCACTACTCAGCTTCAACATATCAGCTCATCTCAGACCCATTACCCCATCTCCAAATTGGTTTGAAGCAAATTCAGAATATTACAGGATTTTTTGCAAGTAATCCTGCATATATTTCTAAATGATTAAAAAGTTTTTAAAATTACGACATTATCACTTTTTAAAAAATAACCATAATGAATTGTTGTCATTATTTAGTCAATGACCAAATTTCACAGTATCTTTTAAATGTCATTTTGTAACAATTTGTCTGAATTAGGATTCAATAAAGTTTAGATAACAAAATTACTTAATGCGTCTTTTAAGTCTCTTTTAATCCATACTGTTTTTTCTTTTCTTACTATTTATTTTTAAGGAAATATAATGTTTCCCACAGTCTGGTTTTTGCAGACTCTGTATACAAGGCATCGTTCAACCTGTTCTGCTCTTCTCTGTATTTTTCATTAACTGGTATTGGGATATAAAGATTTGCTTACATTTTAGTACATTTTTTGGCAAGATAATTTCATCGGGAATGTGCATTCTTCCCTCGGGAGGCAATTATATTTGTCTAACATGGTTTGTAACATCACAAAGAGACAGACGACTCCTGTGATGTTACAAACCACTGATGACCAATGACTAGATCTAACAAAGCTTCAAAATAGTATTATTCTAATTTTTTTTATTTATACGCTGGAATAAAAGTATAAAGAGGAACTTTCCTACAAACAATTATTCGAATCCCAAGTGATAGTTCACCAATTGTCAAAATAATTAGTTTACTTTACTTTATCATTTACTACCATAAAACGTACACAAATGTGTTATAAAAAGTTAAAATTTATCAAAACCTACAAATACAACACTTAGAAACCATACATGGTGCTCTATATAGTCAAGAAAAATTTAAATAAATATAAAGAGGTAATATAACGTCATAACTGCATAAAATTAACTTTTGTACATACTATACTACTATAATAGTTTTGTACCATCTTCTGCTGCTATTAGTGAGCTTAAGTGTTGCGAGTGTCCACTTAAAATGCTTGTGGCATGAGGAGTTTCTCTCTAGTAAACTGCATATTACAATAAAAAGTGTTCTTTTGCAGTTCTTGAGTATTTTTCATCATGTTTAATGCAATTCCACAGCCTTGAAGACCCATATGAAGTACCACTGGTGATGCAGTAAGTGCTCCCAAGAGTCAGTGAAAAGCTATGATATTAACAAAAAAAAAAAATTGAATTGCTTGATATATACCATAGACTGAGATCTGCAGCTGTGGTTTCTGTCCATTTCAGACAGAGGATTCATCTTGTAAACAGAGGTAAACTCACAAAATCAATAAATACAGTGCAGTACTGTAAATGTATTTTCTCTTCCTTATTTTTTAAGAACATTTTATTTTCTTTAGCTTACTTTATTATAAGAATAAAGTATATAATATACATGCAAAATAAGTGTTAATCTACTTTATACTATTGGTAAGGTTTCTAACAGTAAGCTATTAGTAATTAAGATTTGGGGAGGGTCAAAAATAACATATGGATTTTCAACTTCGTGGGGTCAACACCCCATACGCCAGGATTGTTCAAAGGTCAACTACAGTTATACAAACACCTCTACAATGAAGATATAGAACAGTATATCATCCAAAAAATTGTTCTTGCCTTTTCCAGAATGTCATAAAAATGAAATCACATACTATGTAGTCTGATGTGTCTGGCTTCTTTCACTTACCATAATTTATTTGAGATTCATCCATGTTATTGAGTATCACTAATTTATTAACATTAATTACTTAGTAGTATCCCATTGTTTGGATATATCAGTATATCCATTCACCAGTAGAAGCAATTTGGGTTGTTTCTAATTTCTTATTATAAATAAGACTGCCATAAATATTATTGTGCAGGTTTTTAGATGACCATAATTGCTAATTTTTCTTGTGTAACTACCTAAAAGAGGGGTGTCTAGGGTTTATGCTTAACTTTATAGGAAACTGACAAACTGTTTTCTAAAGTGGCTGTGCCATTTTATGTTCACACCAAGAGTATATGAGAGCTCCACCTGCTTTGCACCTTCATCAGCACCTTGTAGTCTCAGATACATTTATTCTTTCTAATTTGTATGCAGTGATATCTCATTGAGTTTTCAATTTGTTTTTCTTAATGACTAATGATGTTGTATATCTTCATATGCTTATTTGCTATTGTGTATCTTTTTTGGTGAAATGTCTGTTCAAAGAGTTTGCCCATTTTTTATTATTTTTGTTTTCTTGTTATACAGTTGGAGAATTATGTATACATTCTGCATAGAAACCCATTATTAGATTGGAGTCATGAAAAGATTGTCTCCTGATCTGAGACTTATACTTTCAATTTCTTAACAGTATCTTTTGATGAGTAGATTTTTTAAAATTTTGATAAAGTCTAATTACTTTTTTTCTTTTATAAATGATGCTTTTGGTGTAGCATCTAATAAATCATTGTCTTCTCCAAGAACCCAAAAATGTTCTCCTATTGTTTTCTATAATGCTTATAATTTTAAAGTATTACATGTAAGACTGTGGTCTATTTCATGTTAATTTTTTAATGTGGTATGTTGTATGGGTCAAGGTTCTTTTTCTGCATATGTATATTCAATTTTTCCAGCATAATTTGTAGAAAGTCTAATCTTACATTGGATTTCATTCTCTTCCATCTCCATTGTAATCTTATTCAATAAATTAACTTAAATTTTTTACATTTACTACTTTATTATTACTCAATGGCTTATGATCATTAAAACAAAATTCCTTGAAAGAGTTATCTATATTCCTTGTCTCCATTCCCTCTTTTGCCATTTTCCACAGCAATAGTTAGCTAATATAAATGGTTATTGAAAACTGTTGGCTTTCCCATGGTGCTGAGTTCCTTAAGGGGATATTACATATAGTATATATTTTATATTTATATAACTCCATATAATATTTTATATAAAATTCAGAAAAATGTTGGTGAATAAATAATGGAGAAAGAATAGATGGAAAATTGCAGCTTAACATCATTATTATCACAAAAATATAATAATATATGTGTTGAGTTTTGATCTATGGAACCCAAAAGCATGTTTATTTTTTTTAATTTTATGATGCAAATTTCCTTTTAAATCAAAACTTTATAAAGGGGAAAGATAACTTTATGTGTATTTGCAAAGTAAAAATGTATGAGCAATTATCAGTAATGATGTTGTTAAGCACAGTATTTCACTTCTGTCATTAGCAAGTACACTGGTTGATAATATTCTCATTTTTTTAAAAAGCTGTTGAAATATATTCTTACAACTTTCGCAAAGGCATTTGTTGCCCAGCTTTATTTCACTGATTTTCTACAATAAATTAACTAGTCTAGCATTACCAACTCAGTGACTAATCAATCCTTGTTGCTTTCGAGTTGAAATGTAAAATCCCGATAGTAGCTATTCCGAAAATCTCCAATGTAACAAGGTAAAATTGGGCATCTTACACTGATGTGTTTACTTATTACATACAAATCTGTATCTGGGTTAATATCACTTTCAAAGACTTCTTGCTCTTGAATATAATCACCATCTACTATCTGCCATGAAACTTAGAAAGCTTTTATCATGGTTTTGTGGCAAAACAATGCGCAAGCAGAAAAGATCATAGTATGATAATAACGTTTTAGTAATAGTTACTGAATATGTTTGGACACAGTTTATTCACAACTATAAATTTTATAAATTTATCTGCTATTTGTTTAAACTTATTAATCACAACATTTTCCAATTTTAAATACCCACATATACTTCATGCCATAAATCCTTACATATATTGCTAATAATTTTAGGGAAATCACATCATTTAAATGCTATAAGGGCTACTTATGAGACCACATGAAATGAAATAACAACAAAAAAGGAAAATCTTATTTAAAAAAGTATATATTTTAGTCTTCTTGGTTTTCTTTAGTATTTGAAAAGTACTGGCCAAAACCACCTTTCTACAGTAAACGGTTATTTTTAAAATAGGTCTTACTGTATATAATTTATTTCACAATGATACACATATAACTTGTATCCATGAAGCTCTCAACTACACCACTTGAAAATACTTAAACTAAGACCCTTATAATTATTACTATCATTTTGTTATCACCAATCAAAATCAAAATATTGTAGAAACCAATATATCAGATACAAAAATAACACTAGGATTACTTACAGTCTAATTAAGTGGAAAAATACACTTTAAACGTGGAACAATATGCAGGAACAAAAGCCAAGAATACTTGGTAGATCTTAAGACAGAAATCACTTCTGAAGAGAGAACTTGAAGGAGATAATTCTCTAGTTAAGAGATGTTTTCCACTTTTAAGTTGAATTTTCCTAAGCATTGAATCCATATTATAGAAAATCCCTGGAGAATTTAGTTGCAGCTTAGCTATCCAACTAAGACATTATTTATCTAGAATTCAACTAGCTAAAGGGGTAGAGTGGGAGAAAAAAAGAAAATTCAAAAGCAGTGCTCTCACAGAGAAAATTCTCTAGAGGCCATAAATTCCTCAATAAATACATAATAAATAAATTTATTTGGAGTGACAAGACAGCTGCCTAATAAACCTTATCCCTAGTGTGCCTTATAATATCTAAACACTCCTCCAATGGAAATAACAGAAATCTATTTGTATATAAATATACAGCTCAAAGAATATTTTTCATTTGCTTTGCTCAATTTAATCTTCATATTGTCTTTGAAATATAGGTATTTTTATTTATGTCCCTACTTTGGAGATGAGGAAACCAACTAATGGAATTTAAGTATAAAGAGTTGAGCTGGAGAAGAAGAAGAAAATGGACTCAGGTAAAATTAATTTAAAGCCATGTTTTAGAAAATGATAACGTGAAGGGAATACCAATAATATTTTTTATTCTCCTTTGGCTATACTATGATATTCTAGGCATAGCTTTCAAAAATATAAATATAAATTTAGTTTATAAATGTGTAATAATAGCCTCAACTATGTGCCCAGTACATTAATTTTAGGCTGTTCACTGTACGACTCCTACTACCAATTCTATTTTAATTTTATGATTAGAACTATTCTTTATAGTGAGGATGGGGTTGGTAGAAGAAACATCACAGTGGTTTGACAATTCTGTGGGAAAATAATATGCACTCAAGCTAAAATAAATTTCATTTTCTTTCTATATGCAATGAATAAATATAATTTTAGTGTAATATAGACAGTCATGCAGGTATGTTTAGCAATTTATGACTTTGACAAGATGATGAGAAGAGACTGAAGAAAAATAGTCACTAAATGAACAGAGGGACTAAGCAGATGAAAATATGGAGGGGAAAATGTTGAGATTCAGCATAGGGACTATGTAGGTTCTGGGTAGAAAGTGACTATTTACACTTATTCAGTAGGCCATAATAGTCAGTAGGCCTCACAGATAATAATAAGAGTATATACTTTGTTGTGTGCAAACTGTCAGGGAACGAGTGAGACACAGTTTAAATTTCTTCATAGTTTAGTGGGCTGCCGCGTACATAAATGGTTATAATATAACATTACATTTTATGAGTGAATCACTAAAATAATTCTGCGAAATAGTTATTCCATATTAAATACTGAAAAGACTAAGGAGGTTGGGTTATCCTAGGTATTATGATTGGAATTTTTTTCATCAAGTTGGAGAAGACATGCTGAAAATGCATGGGAATTCATGTCTTGCAAGGTGTTCAGGTCAATCCCCCTCCTGTGGATCTTTCAGGAAAACATTACTTTGTGATATACTCAGATTTTTTTTTTCAGAAAAACATTACTTTGTGATATACTGAGATATATATATATATATATATATATATATATATACACACACACACACACACACACATATATGTCTCAAGATAATTACAGGCTATGTATAGACATTTGGCTAATGAAACTTGAAAATAATATTTTGTTTAGAAATCAATGATATGTGTTGAGTAATTTTACTTATAATTTTTTAAAGGGCTAGTTGATTACTCTTGCTTTTGCAATTCGGCCCCTAAATTAATCCTTGGACTTCTTGAGTAATTCAGAGCCTTAATAGCTTGGCTAATATGAAAATTGGTCAGCCCTACAACCAGCAGGAGGCACAAGAGGATCTGATAACTGTTGGAAAAGGCAGCCTAAGGCAACTGGACTCTAATCAGTCAGTGCCACTACTACTAGAAAGTCTGAGAGCAGATGGCAGAAGTGAGAATCCTCCTTGAGGACCAGTAGGGATTTTGAACAACTGTACCTGCTCTTCTTTAACATTAACATATGTCAGACCTCAACTTGTATAAGACATTTCAACTCTTAATTATTCTTTTAAGATTCCTCCTCTTTTCTCTCTGTTCACCCAAGGAGTAAATAAGGCATGTTTGCTTTACATCTACTGTGTGAATCTGTGTATTTGTGTGAAGATATATTTGTGTGGTGAAAAGTTTTTGAAGCTTTACTTCCAGCCTAGAAAATAAGTTTCCAACCAGGTTACTCCAGGTAGTGTCAGGAAACCAGGCGTACTAATTAAAGGAAATTTGCAAGGAAACACAAGCCATCAAGAAATTATTGCCTGTTTGTAAATGGAGGGAGGGAGGAAATACTAATTTTGGATTGTGGAGTTATGTGAGTGTTGTGATTGTGTTATTATATGGCAATATACTCATGGGAATTTTAGTATAAATTCTCTACCCTGTGAGAGAGAGGAGGATCACACCTAAATAGCGAGATCATACCCTGTACCAGCACCCTGAAAAGGTAGCAGCTATCTCAGGCAGGAGCCCAGAACTGGAAGAGAAGTCTCAATGAGGTAGCAGAGAATAGTCATTTATTTTCTCTTAGCTTTGATGGTAAAGCGGCCAAGATATTGTGAAAGGAGTTCCTGGGAACTAAATATGATGTTGCCCTTCAAATAATGGAATTAATAAGTCCAATCTCTTTGATCAAAATAGCCTCCTAGTCATGACTAAAGACATTCTTTTCCAACAGAAACTCAGCAATATTCTTAAGCAGTTACCAAGAGAATTAGCATGGCTGTCAGTGATGAAACCACTTGAGAACATGGATGATGAAAAAGTATAGACGTGAAAGGGGTAAAGACAAAAGCTAGTTGCGCTCTTCTTCTATGATCTAAAGTATTTTCAACTTATCTCTAGTGTTTCACATGGCATAATAATTGATGTACATGTCTGCTTTCCTCATTGGAATTTGAGCTTCTTGAGAGCAGATTTCTCATCTTTATATGTGCAGTTCCTGACCCTGGGACAGGCACTTGAAAGACTTTAGACAATTAATAGTGTTAATGAATGAATAAATAGTACCTGAAAACTAAAGCAACTTCATCTCTAATAGGGATGAGATGGCATATTTGCAAACTAGTGGTTATTTTCATAACTGCCATTGTATTGCTGTAGAAATAAATGTTATTGAGGTGTAAGATTAATAAGTATACATAGATCTGATACTATAAACAAAATGAACTAAGAACTTCCCTGTTTGACAAAACTTCCTAAAGTTAGAGGAACATGAATAGTTTGGTATCTTATATAGAACTGAAAAATATTCCTTCAGATGCCAATATATATCTGCCTATAACTGTTATGAACCCCTTTAGAACTATATACACCCCTGGCCACCACCCCCGAACACCAACCATCTTCATAAACAAGATATGGATCTTGTCTATAGAAATGCAAACATGACCAGAGATGCTGGAATTCTCAGTCCTGTCATATGGGTAGCTGTGTAGTATTATTGGCAGACAGAAAAACTGAGAAGAAACTTGGAAAATTAATAAATTTTATAATTCATAAAATCTTTGTGAAAACTTCTAAAACACTCTGTATGAGGGAAGAAAGGAACTCAAAGTTAGTAGTTAAGCTCCCAGACATGTCTTAGTCAAACTAAGGCTTAAGGAAGCTAAATGAAGCTCAGTGAGTTGCTCAAGTGGTAGAACCAGGACCAGAAAACAGTTTTTGAGACTCTTGCGTCTAAGCATGTATTACAAAGTGGACTTTGTCTTTATGGAAAATTTTATGAAGCAATAGAGGCTAACTAGAGTTCTGTGTTAACAAGGGTCTGAAGCCAAGTTCTAACTCATTGGAAAAAATTTCTGTGATTGATTATATATGATCAAAACCACAATGAGATACCATCTCACACCAGTCAGAATGGGTATTATTAAAAGGTCAAAAATTAACACATGCTGACAAGGTTGCAGATAAAATTAAACACTTATACACTGTTGGTGGGCATGTAAATTACTTCAACCATGGTGGAAAGCAGTATGGTGATTCCTCAAAGAACTAAAAGCCAAACTACCATTTGACCTAGCAAACCCATTAGAGGGTACGCACCTAGACAAATACAAATCATTCTACCACAAAGACATGCACACAAATGTACACTGCAGCAGTATTCACAATAGCAAAGACATGGAATCAACCTAAATGCCCATCAATTACAGACTAGATAAAGATAATGTGATACATATATACCATGGAATACTATGCACCCATAAAAAAAGAATGAAATGTCTTTTCTGGGAACATGGGTGGAGCTGGAGGATTTATCCTTAGCAAACTAATGCAGGATCAGAAACCAAATACCACATCTTCTTACTTATATGTGGGAGGCAAATGATGAGAGCTCATGAACACAAAGAAGAAAACAACAGGTAGTGAGGCCTATTGGAGGGTGCAGGGTGGAGGGTGGGAGGAGAGAGAGGGACAGAAAAGATAACTATGGGGTACTGGGCTTAATACCTGGGTGATGAAATAAACTGTACAACAAACCCCCATGATACGAGTTTAACTACGTAACAAACCTTCACATGTACCCCCAAATGTAAAATTTTTTTGTTTGTTTTTTAAAAAGAATGGCCAATTATCAGCTCTTCCTATACTATTTTCCCCTGTTGAGGTCCAGATACATATATCTACCCCAATAGTAACACTGATTTGACTGATTATAAGATCCCTGAATGGAAAGAATAGCTTCCAGTTACAGAGAATTAGCGGTGATGATAGGTGCTCCCTCTTATCCAGCATACTAGATAGAACTTCATTGAGTGGCTTGTCCTCAAAGGCAGATTCAGAGATAATCAGAGAAAGAGGAGGAAAAGAGGATACTACCAGAAAGTGGGTTATGCCCTGGAATGCTCTGCTGCTGAAGAAATAAACAAGAGAGAAGAAATTTTACATACAATTTATATAATTTAAAATGTTTGCATAATTTCTGTGATTTTAATAGTAAAAATTAAAGCATTGCAGCTTTTCATACCAATCCTTTCCACCTAACTAAAGTGTCTTTATTTTTGAATCTTAACAATGAAGAGGCTTGCCTTTTGAATGATGGAAATTCTTCACAAACATAAGACAAGTAATCATTTTCAGGCAATTAAGAGTTGTCTCAGGTGGCCAATTCCATGGACTTGCTCAACATAGCACAAGGACTATAATTTATACATTGCTACACTTAAAGTACTTTTTGGCATATTCTCCTAAGAAAGAAAAAAAAGCATTGTAGCAGCTCAGTAAGGTAATTGTTATCTAAATATGTAATATGATCATTCTTATTTAAATATGTAGAGAAAAGACATGCTTTAAAATGTTATATTGGCTATTAACAATCTTTTGGACACTCATTCATACTAGAGTCTTTTTCATGTGTTTCTGTCTCTTTCTCTGAATGGTCCTGCTGCCCATTACCTTTTTTTCTGGCTGAAAAGGCCCAATCACAAAGAGCTTTCAGAGCCCAGTACATTTCAGATCTATTCTCATTTTCAATGCCTAATTCTGAGTGGAACAGTGGTCATTTAAATACATTTTAGAGTAATTTTAATAGAACATTTGCATAATACAATTCTTGCTTCTTGTAATTCAAATCTGCTTACTCCAAATAGATTTCTCCATGACGCCCCTCTGCCGTGCACCAAGTTCTAATACATTTGGCTTACCTGTAATGAGAGTAGGGAAGCAAAACGAAGCAAAGCCTATGGGAAGAGGACTGAGGTGGGATTTCATAAAGCTATTAATTAACAATACTAGAAGGACCTTGAATTTTCACAGAATTACACATTGTTAAAACAAGCATACCTGTTATCTAATCCTTCCATTCTAATCTCTATTGGGAAACTTCAGGCTCAGACAAGCTCCCTTAGATAATCTATTCACATTTGAAAGGGTGATATCATGGGCAATTTTCATCCTGAAATTTGGTGAAAAGTAAACGGAATTTAAAAGGGCCTTTTCTCTGTCTTTGACTATCAGACGGCAATAACTACTGCTACCTGCTCTTGTCTGCTTCTATTCCTCATTTGCATTTGTTGGATGGTTGGATTTTTTTTCAAAAATTGTTTTGGCTATTTTTTCTCTCTCCTCTTCCATAAGCCCTTTTTGGAAATTATTCTGATAATAAGGCAGAAGAAATTCTAACATCCTTAAATGTGTTTATTTCCATTCATTACAGAAAAAAAAAAGTTTAAGAAATATAACTGCATACTGTTGCTGCTCTATCAAGAAATGTAACTGCATATATTGATTTTTATATCATTATTATTGATATTTATTATAAGGCTTTTCTCTTTTAATCATTTCATGGGTATGTAAAATATGTATCATGTTTACAACTCTTGGTCTTCTATTAAGAATTATTTAGGTAACCAATTTATATCTTAAATTCATATTTCTTTCTATTTCCAGATAATGTGCCCATACAAATTTAAGTGGATTAAAAAAAAAAAAAAAAAAAACTTATACCTTCAAGGTGGCCGCTAGTAGAAAAGGGGGATTTTGTCACAATTACTTTTTTCTAAAATATGCTCCTAACTTGATTTTTTAAACTCAGGCTTCTCACCTGCCCAAAACCATTTTCATGCTACTGCCAAACTTAATTACCTAAAGTAACTGTCTGATCTTCTACTACCCACATCAAGCCTGTGATGTATCACCACTGCCTTCAAGGTTTTTCATCGTGAAAGTTCTTCAAGATAAACTCATTTAGACCTATATCACAAAACAAACCTTAACCTTCATTCCTTTACTCATGGTTATTGAAAGGAATACCTCCAGGCCTCCAGTTATTATTAGCTTACTGGAATATATTGTTTCCTTAAATTCCCAACTCATCTACAACTTCTTCTTTGAAAGGCTTCCATAGTGAAACAATCATAAAAATTTAATTCTTTGCTTCCAGAACATGGTTTTAAAAATTTATTAGCATATATATTATTCTGCCTTATATTAAAGGTAATTGCTTCTTGTTTTTAACTTACCTCATTAGTCTATATGTTCCTTAATGACCTGCATTAGGACTTATTCTAATCTCTTCCCAAAATAGCCATGACTGACATCCAGTATAAATAAATGCTTTATAAATATCAATTTAAATTAAATTTCTAAAACTCATTAACATAAATAAGCAATTTCAGTACCATTCAGCCTTCACTATCTGAAGCAGCTTTTATGGTTATCTTTCCCCAAGTCAGTGATACGTCCTGCAATTTCTCCCCAAACATTTGACCTATGGTCCAGGAATGTAGTCTCTTGTGTGTTACATTTTCACCTGATCAATTTTAGGCCTATAATAATTTAATTAAATTATTGATCATTCAGTGGTCTCTCTTCATTCATTCAATAGCTTGTTCTATTTATATGTGCTTGAGTACTACTTCTGCAGTGAGCATTCTAAGATAACTGAGAAAGAAGGAAGAAAAGATGCAATCTAAAGCAGAAAGACTTTTTGTCTTTCTGACATGTACTTAAATTCACTGGTAATTTTCTTTCAGAATGAGTGATCAATCTGTATAGCTCTTAGTATCCTTTAAACGTGGCCACTCAATATGCACCCCCCAATTTTGTATTTATAGTCAATGCCCAAGTAGTCAGTCACTGCCAAAAACATTAAAAATAAAAGGAAAGAAAAAAACCCCACGCAATGTAGATTGATTTAAAGAGGCTTATATACACAATGGAGAATCCAGAACAAAAGAGAAGATTCAACAAGGAGATGGTAGTTGTAACATTAGGCAGCTTGCCCACTGAGTACCACTCTTAATTAGCATTATTACCCCCAATGAAACTGGCTTAACACCTTATGTGTAGGCACTGTGCCATCTAACAGATGGATCTGCACACAAGATGCCAAGAAACCACATATGAACATCAAACGTGGCTCCTGTCCATGTTATTTTCAGCTTATAGTGTTTAAATGACTGTTGTCCTGCAATGCCATGGCTGTAGTTATAGAGAAGAACAAATACATCAATTCCAACCACAGCAACTGTTAGGGACCAAACAAGAGGGGTTCTCATTTCAATGTGTTTTTTTTTTTTAGTGTTACACTGAATTTTAGTCACTGAAAAGACCTAAAGTTTTGATGCTCTGGTAGTACAGAGACTCCAGAAAACACACACATACACACACACACACACACACACACATATTCATATATCTACATATTTTTATATATGATTATATATACATATATGTATATATCATTAGCAAATGGCCTAAAGTCATCATTCTAAAAATTGATTACAATTTTCTAGAGGCTGATGAGAATTTTGTTTCCAAAAATAGTTTCCACTAAAATCATAGCTATATCAAAAGATACCTTTATTAGCAGGATATATCACCAGAATTTGAAAAGGTTGATTTCTAGTGACATTTAGAAGTTTAAATTTTGACTATCAGAATACATTTCAATTTTTCAAAGAAGCAGCATTATATGTTAGCCAGATAGCCAACTATGTTTCTCATAGCATTAAATATATATATATGTCAAACAAAATATTAAAGTCAATTAATAATAATGAAGCACCCATTACATTCACAGAACTATGCTGAGCTGTGAGGGGGAGACAGAAACAAATAAGGCACAGGCCTACTCTCTTTGGATTTTCCATGCAACTGTGAAGGGCATATGTAATAAGAGTCATGTTTGAAGCATAAACCCTGTTTGCTGAAAGAAGTTATATCCAGTTCAAGACATCATAAAAGACCTTTGAAAAAGGTAAAATTTGAAATAGGCTAAAATGAATGAGCAGAATTTGCAGTAAGTTGACTATGGGGTTACAGTGGCATTAAACGCTAATATAGGCTCAATAAAACAAGTGAGTCAATGGCTCTAATAATCAACATGTAATTTAAATGACTTCTCCACTGATTTCCATATTTTATCATTTTAAAATAATATTTTGATAATTACCTAAGCAAATAATAATCTTCCCTGGTGGCTTCCCTGACATAGATACCATCGGAATCCCTAGCGAGGCAAGAGCTGCTTCTAGCTGTAGGGATAACCATGACAACCTGTCTGTCCATGGGGACCTAGCCAAAGAGAAGGCCAACTCGTAAAGGCCCACTGTGCCAGCTTCTGGATGTGAGATATCTGAGAGATTTCCAGGGATACTTCCAACAGAATAGCCTTGTTCATCTTGCCCTCCAGCTTTTCCATAATTTTTAACATCTTTCATTCCTATGGAAAGCTGACTTCTGTTTTCCTGCTCAGCTCAACAGAATTCGGTCTAGGAAGTTAAATTTTTTAAATGTATGAATTGCTCCAAATTACCTATTTTCCTCCTTCTGGTTCTTTCACTACTTTGGTTCCATTCAGGACAGGAGATTTTCTTTCCCACAAGCCCCATAACCAATAATCTGTCCTCTGGTTATTTCCAGCCTTGACTTTTCTTGACTTCTGCTCTAGAGAAGAAACTGGCTGGCCCTTATCAGTGGGCATATAAACTTTAATGACCCTCTCAGCTAACAGTAAAACTATCAAATTTGCTTCAATAATCAGTGTCTTCAAGTGTGAATGTCTCCCAGGAGGCATCTGTCCTCTGTGCAGGAGGGAAACAATGGCATGGATTAAAACATGGATCTCTTCCCTGGCTGCCAGAGTGTTATTAAGCTACCAGGGCCTGGTGAAAATTAAAGAAAATAACTACTCAGCAGAGATTCACATGTTATTTGTTTTAATTATATAAAATATTAAACAAAATACCTGGCTTATGGTAGTCACTCAATAAATATTTAAAGAATTAGCAAATAAATATCTCTCTTTTCACATTCTTACTGTGGACCTATATAAACCCTGTTACCTAGTAGCTGCTTAATGAAACTGCCCTTCATCCAAAGACAGAATTATTTTTATAATTATATGTATAAATCATAAATTAAGTTTTATGAGTATAAATATTATAGTCTTTGCAAAATTTCAGCATGCAGTTTTGAATTTCCTATAGCAAACAACAAGTCATTTGCAAATAACATAGTTATATTAGTCTATTATCATACTACTATAAAGAACTACCTGAGACTGGGTAATTTATGAAGAAAAGAGTTTTAATTGAATCAGTTACACAGGCTGTACAGGAAGTATGGCTGGGAGACCTCAGGAAACTTACAAGCATGGAAGAATGCAAAGGGGAAGCAAGCAGGTTTTACCATAGCAGAGCAAGAGAGAGAGTGAAGGAGAAGTGCTAACCACTTTTAAACAACAAGATCTTATGAGAACTCCTATCATGAGAGAAGCAAGGGGGGAAATCTGTCCTCCCACCATGTCCCTTCTCCAACATTGGGAATTATAATTCGACATGAGATTTGCGTGTGGACACAGCCAAACCATATCAATGGTCAATATCAGAAACTAAAAACAAGTCCATTCTTTATTAATTTATTCAATAAATATTAGACACTGTATCCATCAGGGTTGATGAGGTTATGCTTCAATAACTAACAGCCTGAAAACTCAATGGCTTAATTGAGTTAATTTTATTCTTATAAAATACACATTTTACTCACACTGTGTGTCCATTTTAAGTTCATAAGAAGGTTCTACTCACTTTGGTTATCCACCGATTCAGTTTAACAGAGATTTCATCTCAATTTATCTTTCCTTGATCACAGATGCAGGGAAAAGAGAGACAATATTGAACTACATGCTAGTTCTTAAAGCTGTTTCATGAAATGACATCACATCTGCCAAAATTTCACTGACTGAAGTCACACAGCTACTCCTGGGTTAAATAGGAAAAGATATATAATCCTCCCACATTGTGTGGCTTCATAGAAGGTAAATCAGATAAATGGTGAATAGTAACACAATATTCTACAAACACCTACTAATTAGCTGGTGTAAGGCACTAAGATACAAGGTGAACAAAATAGGCATAGCTCTGGTTGACTATTATCGCTCCGTTGGTTGAGGACTATTTATTTCTCTCTGTGTCCTCCTTATATTTAAAAAAAACACACATGTTCAAATCTGCAATTGTGGATGATGATGGTGACTGTTTCTCTACAAAAGTAATTAGAAAATAAACAATAACATTTACAATGAAGTTGAATAAATACTTTGAGCTGCTGAGGCCTAAATGCAGAATGCAGATTTTTTCCTGCTCAATTTGTCTCATCAAGGCCCACTGTAAGCAGTATCTGTAAGAGACAAGCTGCCCTCTTAATGTACATGTCATGGCTCTAAGTGCCTCTGTCTGTCTTCATCCTCTCTACTAATTTCCTAGAACTCTTACTATTTCTACAAACCTAAAAGACAAAAATCCTCAATTACCTGCCCATCTTGCCTCTGAGGATTGCCATTAGAATGAGATGAACTAAAAAATAAATGTGAATATGTCTCATAAAGTACAAAGTGCTACATAAATTTAGGAAGACTATTTTTATAAACCCAAAATAATGAGCCTCTAGTGAGGACAGTGGGAATGGAGGAGGAGGTCGAGGAGAGAAAAATTGGGGGAGGTCTGGTATGATAGTTTCAGAGATAAATAACTAGTCTGCTTGTTAATTATTAGGGTTTTTTGTTTGTTTGCTTTTTGTTTTTTTATTGAACTAGAGTCTTGCTCTGTTGCCAGGCTGGAGTGCACTGGCACAGCCTCCGCTCACTGCAATGGCCTCTGCTCACTGCAACCTCTGCCTCCTCGGTTCAAGCGATTCTCCTGCCTCAGCCTCCCAAGTAGCTGGGATTACAGGAATGTGCCACCACACCCAGGTAATTTTTGTATTTTTAGTAGAGATGGGGTTTCACCATTTTGGTCAGGCTGGTCTGGATCTCCTGACCTTGTGATTCACCCTTCTCTGCCTCCCAAAGTGTGGGATTATAGGCATGAGCCGCCGCACCTAGCCAGGTTTAATTATTGTTTTCTACTGTTTTTTTATTTTAAAAAAGCTTAAGGTCCTATTTTCTTTTACTTGTGGCCTTTAAATAAGAGTTGTTGATTTCTTCTGGATCACCAAAAGTGTCTATAAATTTATGCTGGGGACCATAACCTGTATGGATGGAACAAAAAAATTGGACAATTTGTCCATTAGGTCATCAATCTTGGCTGAAGGCATTATGATATAATAGGAATACCATGAATTTTAAAGACAAACTGAACTCATTTTGAATTTAGGCTCTATTGCTCATTACTAAATTTCTCACTGAACCTCATAATTTTTCTTCAAAATGATGATAATGCCATCCATGACATATTATAGGATTTTTTAAAGTAATACAATACCAGGGGATAAACGTCTAGCGGAGAGGTTCTCCCTCAGTCCTTTAGTAATCCATGTATATATATGTGTGTGTGTGCGTGTGTGTATATACATAAATATATATTTATTTATTTATTTATTTCTGCTGGGTGTTACCCTCAAAGCATGTGGTATTTTCCATCTTTATCTACAGTTTCTAATTTTATATGATATATAAAAGTTATGACGACTTCAGGGAATATTTTAGTAAGTCTACAATCAGTAACACTGTAAGTGATAATTAGACTTAAGATGTTATCTCTCTTCAAAGTAACTTGAATTTTGAAATGAGATAAAGTCTTAGAAAATCAATTGTATGTAAGCACTACATTCTGGGTTTTTGAACTTTCAACTTGTGTAACTGTAAACTAATCATTATTGAAGAAGTTACTTCTGATTTTAAGCCCTAAGTTTTGTCTTTTGTGTGCTACGTTGTTTTTAGCTTTAACACAAAGAACTGTGCTTTATTTTAACAAATAAGTCCTACCAGCCCTAACATTCTACAGTTTTTGTTGTGGAATTGCAAGTACAAATGAACTAAAGAATGAAAATAATATTTACTGAATGCAAAAATACTGAGCTAACTGTAGAACTACTCTAAGCACCTTTAATTCTCAAAGAATCTCTAAGAGTTGTTATTATTCCCCCCCCTTTTTTTTTCTTTTTTTTTTTTTTTTTTTTTTTTTTTACAAATAAGTACTTTTAGTAACAGTTAAGAGGCTTGCCTCAGGTTGGCTGGCTGACAAGTGGATGAGCCAGATGAACTGACTCAAAAGTCTTTGTTATTTTCACCAGGGAACAGCACTGCAAGAGGAAGGCTTTTTTTTTTTTTTTTTTGCCACCCACATTAGACAAATAAAAAGTCCACTATTTTTAAGCTTGTTTTGCTGCACTTGTTTTTACAGTACCACTTGTAAGCTCCTAGAAAAGAGAAGCATGCATAATTTGCTTAAGTTCCAGCACCTTAAAAAACTCAAGCATCAAGTATTTTCTTTTAAATACGGTTTGTAATAAAACAAATGATGTGGAAAAGAGGAGGAAGGGAGAGGAAGAAGGAAGTGAGGAAATGAAGAAGCAAGCCAGTATTTTATTTCTTAGTCATGATTAACTTTAGATTTACACTAAGTAACAGTGTAACTTTAGATCTTACACTAAGTAATAGCTATCTAAGCACATCTTTATGGATAGCCACGCCATTCTTCACCATAAATAAGGTATTATAAAATTAAACTTTATTTCAAAAGCCCTTTAAATATTTTAAACTTTAATGTCATTCTTCATTCAATTCTGTGGCATCACAAACAAGAATTGATTTTACATTGAAGAGGAGGAAAATTTTTTTCTACCCTCATAAGTTCTGTTCCTGAAGCCTGCAGACTATACTGGCAAAATATTGATTATCAGAGGAAAAGAAATTCAAGTTTTACTTTTAATTTTATGTACATGAGGCATCCACAGAAAGGTGAAAATCTAAAGAAGCAGACTTGGGGCATATATGCCATTTTAACAAAGGGCGATAAATTGAGGGAAGGTGACTAGAAAAACATGTGGATGATAAGACTTGTTTAGTAAGGTTGTTATGGAGACTCAGTTCAAGTGCTGTCTATAGTCTTTCTAACATGGGAGAGGGGACACCTGGACACCTTTACAGAAGAAATTGTATATCATCTTTACAAAAGAAATCTGTGTCCTTCATTTATGTAGAGAGAGAGAGGACAGAGAGATTTTCCTATGTCTGTTGTTTTTCAATTGCCTTTGGCTCAAAATAACCCTGTTCCAAAATGATATATTTTGAGGTGTCATACTCTGATCCCCATCAATGCCAATGGGATTTTAGATATTTACAAGAGCACCAAAGTCTACTTAAAAACCTAGTGAAGATGGGTGTGAGGAAGATTCTTCAGACACTGTTGGTTGCCATGTTGGAAACACACTTCCTATGTCAAAATTTACTTAAACTTGTGTATCTTTCGACCTAGCACTATTTCTCTTTTTAAATGTATCCTAAGGCAATAATAAGACACATGTACAAAAAATGTATTTAGATGTTTGTTAAAGAAACACATAATAGTAATAAAAGAAGTGGCTGAGGGAGGTGGGCAATCTAAATGTCCATCTACAGGTGAATGCATATATAAATTATTGCAACCAACCTATAAACCAGACATCTATAATCTAGATCTGTATCAATTGACAGATGTCCTTGACATATTATTGAGTGGAAATACTGGTTACAGAATAAATATAGCGCGAGTATAAATTTTACATAAATAATACTTTCTATGTAATTATTCATTTGGATTTGTCTAAAATCACCAAAACACTAAATAATCTTTATTTGTACTTTATGTGTTATTTATTATTAAGAGATGTCACTTTATTATTGGAAAAAATAAAGTTATTTTGAATTAGGAAAAATGTTCGGGTTTTGAAATACTAGGAAATATGAAAAATGTTGCTATAAATTTTTGATGAATGAACCTTGAGAGATTTGAAAATATTTAGGGATAAAATATTTAGGTATACTCTCAATATCAATAAGCAGTTTAAATGTTGCTACAACTTGATAAGCACAATTTGAAATATAGATCAATTTCATAATACAGATCTATAGAGAGTGAACAGAGTGTCAGAACATGGGAGAATATACTACTTGTCTCACATGTAGAGTTCCTTCATTTTTCCTTCATATCTTACCTATATCTTAAACCTGTTGGGGTATTACTCATTTCAACTCTGAGATTATATATTGATTTAAAATGTAATGAGTTAATTTGCTTCCTCGCCTATTTTTGTGTGAGATTTTATACAGTTTAACTGATATTTAATCCCCACAAAAACTTTATTTGTAAGAGGACACAAATTGATTCAAAGTATTTTATGTTTTAATAATTAAACAGCGTTTCCTCAAAATGAATTTAAAATCTTGTCCTAGTCTCTGAAGAAAAATCATCGAGGGAAATTGATTAAACGTGGCCTATTTCCTATACATCACATATCATCCAATCGCAGAATCAGTCTTTGTTTTTGGCTCAAAGGGGATAGGCCAAAAAGAAATCTTAAAAAGTGTTTGTAGTCACCTGTTTTCTTATCAAATAGTAGGTCTTACACATTCTTTGTCAATAATAACCTAATTGTAAATTTTTTGTAACTCAAAGGATAAATTCTTGAGGATATGGATACCCCATTCTCCATGTGCTTATTTTACTTGACCTGCGTGTGTCAAAATATCTCATGTATTCCACAAATATATACACCTATTACGTACCCACAAAAATTAAAAATAAAAATTTTTTTAAAAAGTTATTGTAAGGCCAGTTATGGTGGCTTACACCTGGAATCTCACCACTTTGGGAGGCGGAGGCCGGTAGATCACCTGAGGTCAGGACTTTGAGACCAGCCTAGCCAATGTGGTGAAACCCCATCTCTACTAAAAATACAAAAATTAGCCGGGCATGGTGGTGTGCACCTGTAGTCCCAGCTACTTCGGAGCCTGAGGCAGGAAAATCTTTTGAACCCGAAAATTGGAGGTTGCAGTGAGCCAAGACTGTGCTACTGCACTCCAGCCTGGGCAACAGAGCAAGGCTCTTTCTCTAAATAAATACAGTTTAAAAACATTGAAAAGTGATTGTAAAATGTTGGTGTGATATACTTATCATGAAACATTTCTGACCTGAAACTGGATTCTGATAAACAATCCTGAGAGGTGGAAGGTGGAAGGTGCAACTGTGCATTCATGTCTTATTCACTACATCAGCTAATTTTAGACTCTACTTCTCAGTAATGATGGTATCTCATTGTTCTCATTTTTTTTCTATATTATCCATGATTCCTGCTGTGACAGTTAAATTGTTCTAAAATTTACTATAGTCAAAATGTTTAAAATTACACTTGTGTATAATTTTGTTTCTAGAACTTTTGAAAACTGATGATGGTGATGAAAGAAATCTTACTTTTGACTCTTGATGAGTTTAGATTGGACCACAGCCAAAAAAAAAAAAAAGGGTTTCGGAGTACATAATGCAACTATTTTTCAAATATTAAGGAAGTAATTGTTATCACATTTCAAAATGTCTTAAACTGTAAATAAATTAGATATTATCATATATTATGAATGTTACTATTCTTTTATTACAATTTAACACTGTGTTTTAATGAATATAACAGAATAGTAACCTAAAATACTCAAATTTCTCATCTTATGTTCCCTCTGGGGAGCTTAGCAGATAGTACTAGTTTCATTCAACTTTGTAAATATTTGTCAGTTTTGCCCATGAGGCTACACGCTACAAGGGAGTAATTAATACATGTGTTATTAGGTCTTGCCTCCTCAGTACCTCAGTCCATTATATACCAGGCACTCAAAAATCATCTGTTGAGTGAGTGAATGCTTATGCTCCCGTATTTTTGTTCTATAAACATCCATGATTAAATACGTCTTTTGAATCTCTAGGAAATGGCAGATATGTCTATGTAATTATAACTTTACATCAAGAAAATGTTATTTTTAACAAAGTTTCTATTATGTGGTTTAACTGCAGTTAAAGTATCTGTTCCTCCAAACCAGAGATTAGACACATGAGGGCATGAATTATTGTCTGCTTTATTCCTCTTTCCTCAGTACACAGAAGTGTTTATCATAGAGGCTTAATAAATATTTTCAAAATATATTAATGGATGAATATCAAGAGGATCATTACCTGGCTTTCTTAGGCATGGCATCATAGCAGATATTACTTTAAACATTCGTAATTTCAATAGTTATTAAGAACACGCTAGGCACCTCACTAAATGCTGGTTATACATTTGTTTCCATCCAAAATTGTATTCAGATATTTAAAGATCAAGAAACTCAGTTGTATTATCAGAGTCCATCAAGATTGGCTGTAGAATGTCATAACCCAAAAGAAGAGATTGGTAAAACAGAGTGTCAATCTCAATTTACAGTAAAGATATATACAGAAAGAGCAGGAGAGAAAAAATATAAAAGTAAAATTTTAAAAATAGGTTATAAATATTAAGAGGAATGAAGAACTCATAACAACTTCCCAGCAGATATTCTCTTTCAGGTAGTCTCCAACTTGAACTTTCATTACCATAAGAAAATAATTTTCAAGTCAGTGAGGTTAGAATAATCTTATTAGCTGTTATCAAACTATGATAGACTGATGTACCCATCTCCTCTTTAGAGGAAAAGGAATGAAAGAAGTGAGTTAGAACTTAAGTAGTGTTAGGTACGATTCCTCTTATTTTTAAAATTCTTATAACAACTCTCCAAAATGAGAAGCTCTGTCCATAATTTTATAATCAGGATATTGAGATTTGGATCTTACACCAAAGCTACTTGTCTCCAAAGATCATGCTTTTTCCATGATGTTTTACTGTTCCTATGCTATAGTTAACTGGACTACTTATGTTGGTTCACTGAAGCAACTTTATTCCTAAACAATATTTGAGGCCCATTTTAGTAAGCTTACTTTCCAGTCATTTTTGTTAAAGCTGTTCCCACTTCTACATGAAATTTTCTAAATCAGATTTAGATGATTTTTAAGGAAAGGTACAAAAAAACGAAGAATGTAGGGAAGTTCTATCTGACAGTCTGCTTGCTGCTTCACTTAGTTTTTAAAATCCTTAAAGTCATGTACTAGTTTTTAATGTCTAAATCTTTACCAAAATTTAGAATAATCTCTGGCACAGATGTGTAAAAAGCATTTATTTAGTGGATGCTATGTGCCAGGCATACTGTTAGGACCTTTGTTGCACATTTTCCAACTCTTTAAATTCTAGAATAGTTGCATTTTACAGATGAATAAATTAAGTAACTTGTCTCAAATCACACAACAAGTAGGAAATAAAGACAAGATTTTAGATGAGATTCAATACATCATATTTGTTCCTGTGTCCCATGGCACGTCTATCTACCTAAATTATTTGTGTTGATTCAATTGGTAAGAAACCAGAAGTAATTAATATCTAGAGATTAGATTTATTGTGATTAAAGATATTTAAAGTATATCTTACTTAATTCTTCCAATAATCCTTACAATTAGGGAGGGTTTTTTTGTTTGTTTTTACATAAAGAAAAGACTTTTAAAGAAATTAGGCTATTTGACAAACAGGTAGAGGGTCAGGCTTCAATGTTCTGTCTCTTTGACTTAAAATCCATTCTCTTTACACAATATTATTCTAGTTTTGACAACAGGAGGTTAAACAGGATGCTAGTGCAATAATATAGGTATGAAAGGAAAAGTGCCTGGAATATAGCCATGGAGTTGGAAAGAAAGAGAATAAAAGAAGAATGATGGTTTATTGTGTGGATTTTCTAAGAATGTTGTAGCATGACTCAAAGTAGGGTAAGGCTCAATACACTACAATTACCTCTCAGAAGTCTACAATAAAATTTTATTTTAAAAATCTAATTGCTAATTATTGTTCTAATGCCAGTTTCCTATTCTCATTATAGCTCAACATAAACTCCAAAGTTTGTTGGATACAATGTATTTTATTACAAATTCTCTAATGCATATTACTGCCTTTTTCACTTTTTAGGTATAATGTTTTAAATAAGCCTATAAAAATAGCATACAGACTCTATTACAGTCTTATAAAAAGAAAAAAAAAATCAACTGCTTTACAATTTATTTCAGGGTTGCTTCAGGCATATTTTCTGAAGTAGAAATTCTTGCCCTTTATTTTTCTTTCTTATTCTGAACTTACTCTCAACTTCACCAGAAATCATGCCTGAATAGTCTATTCGGTCAATAACAATTTATCTTGTAGTAATATAAATCATGTACTGGGTACTGTTTTAGCCTCTAGAGAAACAAAAATGAGTAAGACATGGTCAATGCCCAAAGGAAACTCACAGTCTCTTGGAGTCCTAGATAAACAAATAGATTCAATACAAGCATGTGAGGTCCTTGCAGAAGTATAGTACTTAGAGGACACAATAGGGGAGAAGAGGAAGGCCCAATTATTTCTTATTCTTGCAATCTTTGTTCTTAAAGCTAGAATTGACTTTTGACTCATTGTATATTACATGTTCTAAGCTACATCAATTTTTCACATAAATCTCATATCTTCTTCAGTTTAAATTATGTTAATGGTTTCCCACCATATAAACTTAAAAATCTTATCAGGAAAAAAAGTCCTTTATAAATTCTGGCCCCTGAATACCTCTCATTTCTTATTACACTAAAACATATACCATCACCTTAGCCATATTACAAAAATATGCAGTTCAACGAATAATACCACAATTCCTGCCTCTGTGATTTCACAAAGAATATTCCTTCTATCCAAAATATTGAAGAGAAATACGATAAACTCTCTTTCTTCTAGCCAGCTCCAAACTAAATTTTCTTATAGCTTTTTCTTCTACCTAATATCCATCTAATTTCAATTCAAGAGTCACATTCTCCAGAAATCCTTCCAACCCTAGATTTTTATTTCAGTGCACATACCCTGACTCCCACAACAGTATGTTTATGAGGCTAATACCGAACTGTTAAATTTTCTATGCTACATAACAAATTGTCAAAAACTTAGCAGCTTCAAACCGCACACATTTACCTAACATTTTCTGTGGGTTATAATTCTGGGTACAGATAAGCTGGGTGCTTATGCAAGGATATAATCAAGGTGTCTAAAAAGGTTAGGTTCTCATCTGCAGGCTGAATGGGTAAGGATCTGCTTCCAAGCTCACTTAATTGGAATGGTGTAATTTTTTTTATTGTACCTGTACAACTCATGGCTGCTTCCTCCTTTAATGACAGTAAGAAGAGCAAGGCTTAGAGCAAGAAGAATTCTTACATAACATGAAAGATTCATAACCTGTCATCTTTGCCATATTTTATTGGTTAAAAACAAGGCACAGATTCCACCCACACTTAAGCAGAGAGGATTATAGAAAGGTATGAACATCAAAATGTGAGTATCATAAGGGCCACCTTAAAGTTTGTTCAACACAGTTGTCATCACTGATTTATAACCCTGTTTTCTCAACTAGGCTGTGAGAAACTTAAGGGCAAGGAACATGGCTTACCTGACTTTGTGTCCCCAGGAAACAGCACTCTGTGTTCGGTATATGACACACTTAAAATCTGATTCACTGACTAAAGTGTTACTTCTGATACAAATTATTTTACATTTTCTTAAAGAAATGATAAATTAATTATATAATCACTTCCTAAAGTAATGACATTTTCATTGTAATTCTTATAGCCATATTCAGAATAGATGTGAACAAATTTGTTTATTTAATAGAAAACTAAACAAGCTTGAGTATTTTGAACCAATGAATGAACAGAGTATCTGTTCCTTATAAAGATACAGTTAATTTACTAACACACATTTGGGAAAATGCATTTTGAGAGAAGGGAATCATCTTAATTTTAAATACTTCTTGTTGCCAAAATCAAACATGTTGAAGCTATACAAAGTAAAAAGCAATTAACTTTTCATAAAAATACTCAAAAATGGTAGGATCTACAAATAAACGAATATAAATTTGTGATAATAAAGTAGCATAGATAATACTAACCCTTTTCTCTCATTCTTTTATTATCACTATGTTTTGTTTTTATTTTTATTTTTATTACTATTGTGTTTTTTTTTTTTTTTTGAGACGGAGTCTCCCTCTGTCGCCCAGGCTGGAGTGTAGTGGCGCAATCTGGGCTCACTGCAGCTCCGCCTCCCGGGTTCACGCCATTCTCCTGCCTCAGCCTCCTGAGTAGCTGGGACTACAGACGCCCACCACCGAGCCCGGCTAATTTTTTGTATTTTTTTTTTTTTTAGAGATGGGGTTTCACCATGGTCTCGATCTCCTGACCTCGTGATCCGCCCGCCTCCGCCGCCCAAAGTGCTGGGATTACAGGCGTGAGCCACTGCGCCCGGCCTCTTTTATTATCACTATGATGTACTGTTTGGGATTTTTAGAAATGAAATAATTAGTGTGATGCATGAATCAAGAGAACAAAAACACTAGGCATTTTTATTGACTATTTAAAATAAAAGAGAAATTATGGATTTAGTAGAAGAGATTAGTGACCTACAGAATATCAGTTGCCAGAGCAAATTAGTTAATTAACACACTTGGTTTGTATTACAAAACTGCTAAAGTAAATTCATATACTTGGGAATGCAGAAATATAAAATGTGCTCTGAGGCTGTCCGGTATACTCCAGAGAAAGAAACCTTATTTTGCAGAATCCCTTTCTAATAAATTGGCTAATTAAAAGTAGTGTTGATGGATTTCAAATGCTTATGTCTACACTTCAGGCAAAAATGACACTTTTTTAAAAGAACAGAGCCTACATTATTAATTTGCATTTATAATATAATAAAGAAGTTCAAGATTAGAATGTAGGTACAATGAAATAATGTCAGTAGTGTAGACTTAGTCAACACAAGTAATTAATTTCCTTAATTTGTCATTAAAATTTACACAAGGGTAGCTATGAGGTCACTTGACATAGCTCTACCGCCAGGCAGCAGAACTAAATGTACCTTAGCTCCAGGGATTTCATTTACAGCTTTTAGACTAACTAAAAAAAGTTTACAGAGCTCTTGTTCCACTTATTTCTGCATTGGCTAAAAGAATATACATCATGAGGAACCGTTTTTTCAAAGTCCCCCCAGTCCATTCACAAGAGACCTACTGAATTGAGCACTCAACACTAGGCTCTCAAAAGATGGAAAAAAAAAATAAAAGTTAATTTGTGTATTGTGGACAAAACAAAGCATAGCCTTCTTGCACTCTTAGAATTTGTCCTTGGGCTTAGCACATGTTGCTTCCAGAAGTGGGTATTCTTCAGAATAAATGTGGATGGAACACTTTTACACTGTTGGTGGGATTGTAAACTAGTTCAACCATTATGGAAAACAGTATGGCGATTCCTCAAGGATCTAGAACTAGATGTACCATATGACCCAGCCATCCCATTACTGGGTATATACCCGAAGGATTATAAATCATGCTGCTATAAAGACACATGCACACGTATGTTTATTGCAGCACTATTCACAATAGCAAAGACTTGGAATCAACCCAAATGTCCATCAGTGACAGATTGGATTAAGAAAATGTGGCACATATACACCATGGAATACTATGCAGCTATCAAAAAGGATGAGTTTGTGTCCTTTGTAGGGACATGGATGCAGCTGGAAACCATCATTCTTAGCAAACTATCACAAGAACAGAAAACCAAACACCGCATGTTCTCACTCATAGGTGGGAACTGAACAATGAGATCACTTGGACTCGGGAAGGGGAACATCACACACCGGGGCCTATCATGTTGAGGGGGGAGGGGGGAGGGATTGCATTGGGAGTTATACCTGATGTAAATGACGAGTTGATGGGTGCAGCACACCAACATGGCACAAGTATACATATGTAACAAACCTGCACGTTATGCACATGTACCCTACAACTTAAAGTATAATAATAATAATAAATAAATTTTAAAAAAAAAAGAATGCAGTATTAGCAACTGTTTCTGAACAATCTGCAGCTTGAGTGCTGCTGGGGCCACACTTAAAATGCCTTTTTTTTTCTTGTCTTCTTTTTTAAAAAGCATGAATTATAAAACACATACAAAATATTTTACCAAGCAAAAATATATAGAACACGTAATTATCACAAATTGAATGTCCATATGCCTACCAATCTTGGACAGGAAATAGAGATTTACCATCACTCCAGGTAATTCCCTTGTTCTCCATCCCAATCATGACTTGTTATATCCCCCCGAGGTCATGATTGTTCCATCTTTTATGGAAAATCACTCTCTTGATTGTTCTGATAGTGGTACATTGATGTAAAGATTTTTTCTCATGTAATCATAGGAGTTTTGTTTTGTCTTTTGCATTTATATATAATATTTCCCTAAAATTAGTTCATTTATACATATGATTTTTAATGTATGCTATAAGGCAGGGGTCAATTGGCAAACATATTATTTTCTTATGGTTTTGCAGTGTCACCTTTGTCATAAATTACATGAATGTGCCTGTTCTTGGTCTCTTTAATTCTACCACTTTGTCTCTTTTGCCATTACCACACTCTTGTAATTCTTGGTATGTAGTATAATGAGTTTAACTACTTCAATCTTCTTCGATAATATCTTGTTGGATTTTAATTAAGATTGCATGTAATTTATGAATAGTTTTAATAACAGACATCTTTACAATATTGAGTCTTCTTGTTGATGAATTTAATATTCTCATCTATTTATATAGGTTTTCCTTTTATATTTTCAGGAACATTGTATAGTTTTCTGCATAGAGATCTTTTCCATTTTTGATTTATTTTTCCAGTAACTCTTAGCTTGAGTTCCTACAGAAGCAGAATTTGAGACAAATACTTTAAGTTTAAGAAATTTATTTGGGAGGAGATCTCTAGAAATATCAGTAGGGAATTGAAAGTAAGATGGGTAAAAAAAAAAAAAAAAAAAAAAAAAAAAAGTCAATAAAGGGTATAATCAAGTGGGTTACAACTGTGGAAAACTGGGACTTAATCTTTCTGAAACACAGCATGAAATATTTCTCAGTTATCCCAGTTGATGAGAGAGAAAGCTACGTGTTTGTCCTCCAGTTATCTGCTTGTGTCACTGATTGAGGATCCTTTCCCAGATTATATACTCTCCTTAAGTTATTGCTTTCCTTGTACATCAGTCAATCTTGTTCTTGAAAACAATGCCCTCCCCTCCAAAAAAAAATCAGTAAAGAGCTTCAGGTGATCATAGTACAACACCATCAGAGTGTAGAAGTGAGTACTCAGAAAATATGGAATGACCACAGACATTGCAACAATCAAACTCTCACTCCTCACAGTCTCATTCCTCCTATTAGGTCTTGATGACCCCTAGCATCATGCGATCGGTCAAGTCAGATGACACAAGGGTTAAGGCCACTTGTCTTATAATTCACACCAATTGTAAAGCTCACTAAGGCACACTCAAAATTGGCATCTTTCTGGATAACCTGATAAGTGGGATACAGAGATATTACATGCTGTCTCCAAAATCCAAAGAGATCAAGACTCTTTGGTAGGAGGTTCAATGTTCAATATGTGTTATTAACCTTGAAGGAGATGTCTTGGAATGCCCTTGACCAATAGACACCCAGCAGCTCTAGCAATGTGCAAGCTCTCTGAGTTTCTACATGGTTTATTGCCCACTCTGGCACACAGGTGTTTACCAGAGAATCTAGAGTAGTTGCAATTTCCTGCTTACTAAATCCTTTTAACTTGATGTCATCACCATAGTATATAGTGGGCCAGATGGTCAGGTCCTTCAGATCATGTTGCAATGCACAGGTGGAAAGTTAACATGCCCTTTAGCAAGATGATGACTAGTGTCACACAATTCTTGCCAGTTGAATATGAGCTGTTTCCAATACTCTTTCTTTTCCCTTTTTTTCAATTGAAAGATAAAATCATATGTATTTATCATGTACAACATGATGTTTTGAAGTATATATTCATTGTAAAATGGTTAAGTCTGATTAACAAATCCATTACCTGACATTTTTGTGTTAAGAAGACTTAACATCTGTTCTCTTTTCATTTGATCCTCTTTCTTGATGGAAATTGTAAATAGAACATTTAGGAGATAAATACCCACCTACCAAATGCTATAGTCTGTTCTAATCTTCTTGATGAGATACCATATTCGGCCCTGGGATTAAAGCCATCACTTGGTTAAGTTTACAGCAACACATTACTATTCACCATCATCTACCTTATTTTTGCAAGACCTAGCCTGGTGAATTAAGCAAGTGTATGGTGTAGACCACAACAATCTTTTTTGTTTTTGAGGTGAAAGTGACATCTGCCGTTTTACCAAAGTTACTCTGTTTCTTCTGATTTACAGCCTTAACTTGGGAGTGAGTGAGGGTGCAGTTTCAGAGCTTCTACTTGTTTTCCTACCACTATGATTCTTCCTACACAGTTCAAGGAGTCAATATGAGTGCTCCAATAGGTGACAAATAACTACAATCTCAAATGTGCAATGAGGGACCAAGAAAATGATCATGGGGTAGATATGCAGAACCATTAACCCTACTCAAACCGGATGATCATGATGTTGTGTTGGAATTTTGTTATCCATGTAACCTTACCCTTTGTATCCAATAGCTTTCTAAGGATCTGAGTATACTCTTTTCCTCAGGATATAGACACTCTGGTAAATAGTTATATGTCACTTTAGGGAATAATTAGAGGAATTGCTTTCTTCAAGGTTGCCCACCTTCCCTTTCAACTCATGCATCCTGCATCTTAGAAATAGCTTAAATTTGGAAACAAGGCAAAGGGTCATAATTTTTTATTATAGTAGCTGGTATCATTCTTCTACTCATCTCGAATTATTTTTGGATATATACTCCAACTAATACCCTTATTGAACTCCTGTTTATCTCATGCTTGGAAATACCACCATCTTTTAACCATTAGCACAGAACCCTGTGAGTCAAGACCCATGCATGCCATTCTGGCCTTGCTGCAGACATTTACCTTGCCTCTCACAATTTAGTGCCACAATTCTAAGATCTTTTCACTGTTGACTTTTGCTGTGGTCTGAATGTTGGTATCTCCCCAGTATTCGTGTGTTAAAACTTGATCCCCAATGCAATATGATTAAGAGGTGGGGCCTTTGGGAAGTGATTGGTTTATGAGAGCTTCACTCTCATCAATGGAATTAATCGCCTTATAAAAGAGGCTGATTGAAGGATCCCAGCCTCTTATTCCTTTTCCCCTATATGAGGACGCATTTTCTCCTTCCACCATGTGAAAACACAGACAAGTTTCCATCTATAAATAACAGGCTCTCATCAGACACTGAATCTGCTGGTACCTTGATCTGGTACTTCCCAGCCCCCAGAACTGTTAGAAATAAATTTCTGTTGTTTATAAATTACCCAGTCTAAGGTATTTTTTGTTATAGCAACTTAAATGGACTAAGACAACTGCATAGCAGCAAGCCTACTGATAACACTGGTCTACAGGGTATAGCTACCATAAATCTTCCCAACGATACCTCTACTACCACCTAGGGGATTTCTTATCGCTGTAGTGAAAGAATATCTTATGAGAATATAGTCACCTGGTGAGTTCTCTGGCCATACATAATACATCAGGTAAGGACTTTCTATATTCTCTAATCAAGAAACATCTGCTTTTCTTTAGCAATGGGCTGCTATCCTATCATAAAGGCAAGCAGGTGATGTATAATCCCAGATCATCCAATGGAATGTAGGGATTCAGAGTTATCAAGAATACCCACAGAAATATTCTGAGTCTATCTCAGAGTGTGTCTTCTTTCGTAATTAGCACAACAGTCTTGCTGAGAGTTAATTTAAACTTCTATGTATCTTCATTACTCTCAAAATCAGATTTTGAACATTCACGATAGTCTGCCCTCCACTTGCAGGACACAAGACTCTTCTAAATGATGTCCTAAAGGCCTCCAGAATGTATCCTAAATTGATAAATTCATTGCCCTAATTTCATAATTTTATTTCTTCAGTGTTTCAATGTCAGTTAACAACAACCAATCAATTCCCCAATCTATAATTATTATTGTTCTGGCCGGGCGCAGTGGCTCACGCCTGTAATCCCAGCACTTTGGGAGGTCGAGGCAGGCAAATCAGTTGAGGTCAGGAATTTAAGACCATCCTGGCCAATATGGGGAGACCCCGTTGCTACTAAAAATACAAAAGTTAGCTGGGCATGGTGGCAGGTGCCTGTAATCCCAGCTACTTGGGAGGCTTAGGCATGAGAATTACTTGAACCCAGGAGGCAGAGCTTACAGTGAGCTGTGATCGTGCCACTGCACTCCAGCCTGGGCAACAGAGTGAGACTCTGTCTAAAAGTAATAATAATAACTATTATTATTCCATATCTGTCAAATGCTAGTAATAGTGCATAAACCAGTGTATTTCTTCTAACCTATTTAACATCCCAATTTGATCCTATAGCACACCAAAAATTATTTTTTACCCCACTCACCATCAACAAGGAGTACTTATACTTACCACACTAACACATTATCAAAATTCTATGATCTATATAGAGGATCTGCATATGCTACCCTTGTTACTAATTGTCTTACTTTGGTTCCCTCAGAAGAAGACCCCAGAGCAAAGAATCAAGTGCAAGAATTTATTTTAGGAAGATATCCCAGAAATCTGCCAAGGGTCTAGGGAATTAAGACAAGGAAGGAAGCCAATAAAGGATACATTATCAAGCAAGTTACCACTATGGGCAACCGGGACTTAATTCCACTAGTGAACTATGGAAGGTAATGAAAAAAGATACCTCACACTTATCTTAACCAAGGGTCAAACAATCTAGAGTATTTGTCTACCACATATGTAAATCCATCATTAATGAGGGTGTTTTCCAGAACTATTACCTCGCAGGCACTTTTGGCTTTCCTTCCAGATGCCCATAGTACCCCTGAAGTCAGACAGAGGTCCTCAGTGAAGGAATTACAGGTGTTCCCAGTAAGTAGTCATCAGAGCATAGAAGGGGATGCCCTGGTTTAGACTGGAATGCTAACAGTGTGTGAAATACTAGGTATAAAATATTTTTTTACTTTTTATTTTGGAACAATCTTGTATCTAAAGATTTTTTTTAAATAATAAGTTTTATATATACTTCACTCACTTTCTTTCTCCACATGTAGTGACAATGTTAAACAATCTATTACATTTCCTTTGGAGGAGGGGTATTCTCTTATATAACCAATGTAAAATTATTAATACAGTATTATTGATACAAAACAATTATATATTGTATAGATCATATTCAAATTTTGGCAGTTATCACTCTCATTTTCTTTATAGCAAAAGTAAAAATCCAATTAAAATAGCTTTTATTTATTATAGCTCCTTTAAACTGAAAATGTCTTTTAGTCTTTGTCTTTCATGAAAGTGATACTTTTGAAGAGTATATACATTTAATTCATATAATGACACCCAATTTTGGTCTGTCTGTTGTTTCACATGATCAGATTTACCTTATGCAGTTTCAGTAGGAATTTCAACCATGGAAGTAATGCTGGATCCTCACTGCAACATATCACGAGGCACACAGTATCTATTTGTCTCAAGGCTGGTAGTGCTAACTTTGATCACTTTGTCCAGGTGGTATCTGCCAAGCTTCCCCACTGTAAGAGTATTATTTTTCTATTTTAATTAATATGCATCCTGTTGGAGGTTCTTTGGAAACTACATAAATAGACCGTTTCTTATCAAATTTTCACTTTCCAGTTTTAGCACCCACTTGTCGGTGATTACAATAGTGGTTGCCAAATCGTGCCTGTTTTAATCTCATTACTTCTGCAAATTAATAATTGGCATTCCACCATAAGAGATTTCCTTTCTCTACATATAATTTATTCATTTATTTATATCAGTGTGTACTCATAAATTTTAATGTCAATCTATAAGTTATAATCCACTAATATAATTATTTATTTTGATGTTCAGATTGACCCAGATTTGCTCCATAGTACTCCTTCCAAACTGGCTTCTCTGCTTGCCCCCACTTTTTTTTTTAACACTTCCTTACATTTCTGATAGAGCAAGATGTTCTAGGTTTATTATGCACTCTCCCAGGTCCAGCTGTGGAATCAGCCAATGGACTTGGATACCTGATAGTGGAGGATGTGACTCAGAATTCAAAACCTGGTGTTTTCTATCTTTATCTAAATATCTATCTATCTATCATCTATGTATCTATCATTCTATCTGTTTAAGCATTAATTTACACTAATACCTCAAGTTTCAATCAAATATTGCAAGGTTCATTCAAGTACTCCCCCTTTCCATATTTGCAATTCCCTTCCTGACTGAAAAACCTGGCTCCCACTATCCAAAAATATTTGCTCATTTGCTTAATCTTGGAATGCCCATTGAACTTCAGAATTGCTAACCCATACCTTATGAAAAAAGAAACCTACTAATAAGTTTAAATGGTTTACAGTTTGACTAATCTTTAGCTTAATGGTATATTATTAACATAATAGTTCTAGTTACTTGAGGAAGTTCTTGCCTTCATCCTTTACAAGGGTGACTAATTTATACACTTGAAATAAATACATTCTGATTCATTTGTTTCCCTTTGCAATGTTGATTTCAAATTTTTAAAGCCATAAATTGGCTTAGTCAAAACTGTACAGAAATTTTACTCAGAGAAGTGAGTGATTCTCCCTTTCCTGTTCCTCCAGCCTTTCCACCTTATTTCCATAAACCTCCATTAGTTTTAGACTTATCTTTCCTGTGTTTCTTTTTGCTTAAATGAATAAATATGTGTATATTTCCTCATTCTTCCTGTTTTCTTATATTTTCTTTTTTCACTTAATTTATCCTGAAAATCATTCTGTTTCAATCATTATTTTTTCACATTGTTTAGTTTTCATTGCAGTTTTTTAAAGCTTGGGTTTTAGCAGTTTTATTACAATCTCAAAATACTGAGGATTTGGAATTATGTTTTAGTTATCTTTTTAATAACTGATTTCTGGCTTAATTACATACTCTCAGATTCTTTATTCTAAATTTTTTATAAACACTTAAAATATAAAAATTATCTGTGGGCCGTACAAAAACAAGCCATGGTCTGAGTTTAGTTTCCTGATCCCTGCTTTACACGTATCCTTTATTTGTCAAAGTTGAATATTAATTTACCTTCCTCTTCAACAATTACATTTATCCCCCTCTAACTTAGAAACTATCCTTGCCCTCTGTTTGGATTCTTCATATATTTTAAACTTGCCCTAAATACTTATTCAGTGAACAATCCCTTGGACTTAATGACATATTTAACCTTTTCATTGTTCTTTATTCCTTCCTGCATTCTGATCTTCATCTGGGATCCTTTTTCCTTCTTTTTAAAGAAACCACTATTGCAGTGCCACCAGTGATACATTCTCTCCATTTCTGTTTGATACTTCATTCTTGAGAACAATTTTACTGGATATATAATTCTACATTTGCAATTCTTTTTCTTTGGCTATCTAAAAAGGATAATTCTATTGTCTTCTGACTTCCTTGCTTTATTGAGAAGCTATTAATGAAATTGTTGCTCTTTTTAAAGTAACCTTTCCTTTTTTTGTGACTTCTTTTAAGATTTTATCTTTTATATTTGTTAAATCAGTTATATTATAATGTGCCCATATGGTTTTATTTTGTATTTTGAACTTCTTATATTTAGATAATTGAAATTTACATGCATTTATTAGAAATAAAACCTAGAGATCCACACACCCTTCACCCAGTGTCCCCCAGTGTAACACTTTGTATTACGGAACAATAACATGACCAGGGAATTTACATAGATACAGTATATCCTCCTTATTCAGATCTCACCAGTATTATATGCCCTCATTTGTGTATGTGGATATATTTATTTCTATGCAATTTTATCACATGTAACCACCGCTACAGTCAAAGTACAGGACAGATCCATGACCACAAAGGTCCCTCTTGCTGCCCTTAGAATGACTGGACTCACTTTCTCTCACCCCCACCCCTCCACTTCCAGTGGCAATCACTAATCTATTTTAATAGTTTATCATTTTAAAATTGTTACATAAATAGAATTATATAGTATGTAGTTTTTAAATACATACTTTTAATTAAAAAATTGAAAATTACATACTGTGTGATTTTTCTCATTCACTATAACTCCCTGGATATTCATCTAAGTTGTAAAAGTCTATTTTTACTCAAGTCTATTGCTAAGTAGTATTCTATAGTAAATATGTACCCATCCACCCTTTAAAGGACATATGGGGAGTTTCCAATTTGGGGCTATTACAAATAAAGCTGCTATGAACATTCTTGTATAGGATTTTGTGTAAGTATATGTTTTCATTTCTCTGGTATAAATGATCAAGAGTATAATTGCTGAGTCACATAGTAATTGAATATTTAAGTTTTAAGACACTGCCAAATTATTCTTTAGGGTGACTGTGCTATTTTACATTCCCACCAGCCATGTAATCCAGTTTATTTACATCATCGTTAGCACTTGATATTATCATTCTTTTTAATTTTAGCCATACTGCTAAGTACATACTGTTATCTCCTTGCACATTTAAATTGCATTTCCTTAATAGTTATTGATGTTAAACATGTTAATTGGCCACTTCATTCTTCTTCAGTGAAATGACAGTTCATGTTTTTGGCCCATTTTCTAATTCGTTATTTGGTTTTTTGCTGTTGAGTTTTGAGAGTTCTTTATATATTCTAGACACTAATACGTTGTCAAATATATTCTCCCAGTTTGTAACTTCTCTTCTAATCCTCTTAACAGGGTCTTTTGCAAAGTAAAAGTTTTTAAATTTGATGAGGTCTAATTTATCAATTTTTGTTTATGGGTCATATTTTTGGTATCAAGACTAACAACTCTTCGCCTATTCCCAAAAGACCATTCAAATTCTCCCTTTTTAGTTGTGACATTCACCTTCAGAGTCTAATGATGCTATGTAAGAAGTTCAGCTATCCCAAGGCTGAGATGCTTCATGGAAGTCCTAACAACATGTAGATATTCTAAACAACAGTTCCACAGTGAAGTCTAAGCTGACAGCCAGCATCAACCACCAAACTTGTAAGTGAACAAGTCTTCAGATGATTTCAGCCACCAGACACCAAGTTACCCCTATCCCAACTGAAGTCTAAGACATCATCATCATGGAAAAGATGAGCCATCCTCACACTGCACATTCCAAATTTCAGACTCATAAAATCCCTGAACATAATACATGCCGCAACGTTTTGGTTTGTTGTACAGCAATAATAACGGAAACAGTGATCATCTGCAAGATGGGCTCCACTGTAGTATTTTTCTTCCAATTCTATCATTAGAAACACAGCAAGAGCTGCTCTTCTCAGTCCTGTCCCCACTGAGTTTTAATTTCAGAAGGAATGGGAATAATCTAATTGATTTAGTTGACATCTAAGAATAACTCATAAGAGATTATCTTAATAATATTAGCTCAACAATAATAACAATAGAAACTAAACTTTTTTTCAATAATCAGCAATTGTTGATGACTAGAAAGTAGCTATTTTGCCTGTTTATTTCACTGATACAAAATATTTTACATATTTATGGAGTATGTGCAATATTTTGTTCCATGCATAGAATGTGTGATAATTAAGTGGGGGTATTTGAAAGCTAAAAATGTTGTTTTTACTTTCTCATCTCCCACTTGTGGTTGTCATCTTCCGATGTCAGCAATTAACAATAGAACTTTAACAAATCCCTTTCTTATTCAGTTCTATTCCTTAACTGTTTACCCTGTGGGTTTAAGCAATTTATGCAGTTTTAATATCAATTTTCACATACATAAAAAAGAATAATAATGTTTACCTCTAAATATGTTGGGGGATTTAATTAAGGACATGTAAATGAAAGAGCCTATTATATTATCTAAGCATATTCAAAGTGCTAAAAAGTTAGCATGCTAATTGAATCTAAATTTAAAATAAGGCAATATCTGTATGATTAAAAAATTCCTACTTTGATTAATGTTATCGGCCACATCAATTATTTTTCTTTCTAATAACATAGCTATTATTTGGTTATTTTGATATTTTAAGTATTTGCATAAGATTTTTAGATCACATAGCACCAATAGCAAGAAAGTAGTCACTATCTGAGGAATATTATAAAGGAAGGTAATGAAAGTTGTTGTCAACAAACTTGCAAGTGCTAAATTGCTGTGGTTACTATTTACAGGCAAAAATGATTAATTGTGCTTTGCAATTTTGATACAACACTCACCTGCTGCTAAATCTATATTAGACAACTAATTAAACAATTTATTTAATTGATACATATTTTACATATTTATGGGGTACATGTGATATTTTGTTACATGCATAGAATATGTGATAATCAACTCAGGGTATTTGAAAGCTAAAAATGTTATTTTTGCTTTCTCATCACCCACTTGTGGTAGTCGTCTTCTAATGTCAGCAATTAACAATAGAACTTTAACAAATTCCTTCCTTATTGAGTTTTATTCCTTAACTGTTTACCCTTGAGGGTTTAAGCCTTAAAACATCAAGAAATTCTTTATGTAGCGCAACTCTAAGGAAAATATTTTAGTAAAAACCATTATTTAAATTGTCATATTCTATGGGAGATAGGACTAAGAATCTCAAAAATTATATTTAATGATGCAGTTGGAATTGCTTGAGAATTAAACATATCTAGATTAGTAGGTAGGAAGAAAAGGCCTAAAGGGAGTGAGATGGAGTGCAAAGGGATAAACAATAAAGTTGGGGCTTGCTTAGAATGAATGGCAAATTTGAAGCTATCTTAAAAGCCTATAAAGATTTATTATAGAGAAAATGATGCCCAGCTGTTCTCCATCCCTAATGAGACAACACCACAGGAAACTGGTTTAAATTGCATTAGGAGGATTGTGGTTCCATATAGGAAAAGTTAGATTGAGAGTGGAGAGAGATGCATGGTTGCTAAGGGGAATGTGGTCACCTCCACTTTGAGGAAGGGTGTGTGTCTTAAAAACCCATGATCTCTCCGAATTTACAAAAACCCTCTCTTGGGTCTTCTCAGAGTACACACATGAAGGGTGGTCTACTAAATAAATACTTTTTTGATAAAAGATATGCCAAAACAACCTCCAGCGGAAGAAAGAATTTCCTGAGAGGATGATTAAGCACTAGATCGGGTAACTACAATTTTGGTATCCCTTTCACAGTGCATTTTTAAGAAAGAAATATTTTTTTTTTCCTGCCCAAAATGATTTACTCAACCATCCTTAGAGAAACACCAGTCATTGTGTCAAGGACAGTCTTGTCGATAAATTTTATGCTGAAATTTTTGTCATTTTACATAGGGAAAAACTAAGACTCAATGACTTGGCAACATTCCAACAGTATATATGTAGTGGTGCCATTACTCAAACTCCAGAAATTGAGCAGTCCAGGGTAAAAACACGTTCAGCAAAGCCACACTGTGAATGAAATTCTGGACTTAGTTTTGGTTACAGACAGAAGCTTGCTATCAATTAACACAGAACAACCAATTGAGCTATATCAAAGAACCTGACTTCACTAATAATCCAGTCTATTCTCTCAGAAGTCAGTGTACTGACTCTGGTATATTAAAGTAGTTCAGTAATTTGTCACAAAATTTTCTAGTTAATAAGTAGAGGAGCTGAAATGCAAACACAGGTGTTTTAGTTCAAAATCTCAGACTCTTAACCTCTACATTATGACATCTTGGATTATCTTGAATGCATCGCTTACTGGACATGAAACTATGAAACTGTACATACTATTTAGCTATCTTTTGTGGACAGACTGTCTCCAAATACATTCTCTATTTCTCAAAGGCAAACATGTAGTCATATACTTTATTTTATCATCATGATTCTCAACCATAGTGACATAAAAATAATGGAATATTTAGAATACATATTATATATACATGAATATCTTGCAGTGTATTTATATATTTATATTTTAACATATAATTGTTGACAATGGTAATTCAAAAAACATTTACCTAACTTGGTAGATACTTCACACAACAAAATATTTCTCATTCTTCAATGATTGCTTCAGATATTTACTGCTCCAATAAAAATCATTATTGGATTTTTATCAAGTATATTTTTAACCTTTAAACTTCTCACATGTAAACAGTATTTGTCAACAGCAGTGCTCAAACAGCAACTGACAATGTTCAAAAATTTCCAGATTGGTGTTTTTATATCTAGCTATTTATATAGTTATATAGTCACATTTTGAAATTAGTAAATGCAAAAATACAATTTAATTATTAATACTAAAGTCTGATAAAGCTGATATAAAAATTCAAACCATATTGCTGGTGACAGAAAAAATATTTAAACATTTTTGAAAGATACTGTGGTAATATATTTTAAAACTCATATAATTATTGTTTTAGACTTAGAAATTTAATTTTGAGAATTTGTTTTGTGAAATAAATGATTTTTAAAAAGTTATACATAAAAGGTGGTGACTATATATTTTAGGTTATAGAATAAGAGAAGGTATTTTAATGTCTAAGAAGATGGCATAACTTAAAAATATTCTGGTACAAACTCAAGGAAAAAATATTCAACCACTAATAGTGATAATTGTTAAAACTATGTAGCAATATGGAGAAATAGTCACTACATAAAGATAAGTTAAAAGTAGGATATAAATGTTTATGTAAACTAAAATGATTAAAATATGTACATGTATGAATATTCTAGAAACACATGAAATTTATAATAACTGTTTAAGGTAGTGGAGGATGATTCTTTCATCCCTTTTTCCAAAAGTTCTATAATATTATACATTTTTAAAATTAAAAACATAAAATTGTGATAGATTTTCCTTTTATATGTAGCTTTACATACTTAAGAGTAATAAGTTTCTAGTTCTGTGAAGAATGATGGTGGTATTTTGAAGAGAATTGCATTGAATTTGTACATTTTTAGCAGTATAGTCATTTTCACAATATTGATTTTATCCACCCATGAGCATAGGAAGTGTTTCCATTTGTTTGTGTCATTAATAATTTCTTTCAGCAGTGTTTTGTAGTTTTCCTTGCAGAGGTCTTTCACTTCTTAGTTAGGTATATTCCTAAGTTTTTGTTTTGTTTTGTTTTTGCTGCTATTGTAAAAGGGGCTGAGATCTTGATTTGATTCTCAGCCTGGTCACTGTTGGTATACAGCAGAACCACTGATTTGTGTACATTGATTTTGTACCTTAAAACTTTACCAAATTCATTTGTCAGTTCTAGGAGCTTTTTGGATTAGTCTTTGGAGGGTTTTCCATGTATATGGGAAAGCAAACAGTGACAGTTTGACTTCCTCTTTACCAACGCGGATGCCCTTTCTTTTTGTCTGATTGCTCTGGCTAGGACTTCCAGTTCTATGTTGAATAGAAGTGGTGAGAGTGGGCATCCTTGTCTTGTTTGAGTTCTCAGGTTTAGTGC
This sequence comes from Macaca fascicularis, assembly GCF_037993035.2. Classification (NCBI taxonomy): domain Eukaryota; kingdom Metazoa; phylum Chordata; class Mammalia; order Primates; family Cercopithecidae; genus Macaca; species Macaca fascicularis. The sequence goes on along the minus strand of NC_088388.1, from coordinate 89,350,298 downwards.
TTTCAAATTTCCCTGTTCAGTATTATGTTGGCTGTTGGTTTTGTCATAGATGGCTTTTATTACATTAAGTCATGCTCCTTGTATGCTGATTTTGCTGAGGGTTTTAATCATAAAGGGATGGTGAATTTTTGTCAAAAGCTTTTTCTGCATCTATTGAGGTGATCACATAATTTTTAATTCTGTTTATGTGGTATATCACATTTATTGACTTCTGTATGTTAAACCATCCTTGCATCCCTGGCATAAAACCCACTTGATCATGGTGGATTATGATTTTGATATGGTATTGGATTTGGTTAGCTAGCATTTTCTTAAGATTTTTGAATCTATATTCATCAGGGATATTGGTTGTAGTTTTCTCTGTTGTCATCTCCTTTCCTGGTTTTGGTATTAGAGTAATACTGTCTCCATAGAACAATTTAGGGAGGATTCTCTCTTTCTCCATCTTGTGGAATAGTGTCAATATGATTGGTACCAATTCTTCTTTGAATGTCTGATAAAATTTAGCTATGAGTTCATCTTGTCCTGGACTTTTTTTGTTGGCAATTTTTTTAAATTACCATTTCAATCTCACTGTACTTGGTCTACTCAGAGTTTCTATTTCATCCTCGTTTAAACTAGGAGGGTTGTATATTTCCAGGAATTTACCCATCTCTGCTAGATTTTCTAGTTTATGCATGTAAAGGTGCTCATAGTAACCTTGAAAGATCTTTTGTATTTCTAAGGTATCAGTTGCAATATTTTACATTTCATTTCTAACTGAGTTTATTTGGATCTGCTCTCTTTTCTTGGTTAATTGTGCTAATTGTCTATCAATTTTATTTATCTTTTCAAAGAATCAAGCTTTTTGTTTCATTTATCTTTTGTACTTTTTTTAAAATTTCACTTAGTTCTCCTCGATCTTTGTTACTGCTTTTCTTCTGCTGGGTTTGGGTTTGGTTTGTTCTTGTTTCTCTAGTTCCTTGAGGACTGACCTTAGATTGTCTATTTGTGCTGTTTCTGAGTCTTCGATGTAAGCATTTAATGCTATAAGCTTTCCTCTTGGCACCACTTTTTTCTGTATTCAGAAGGTTTTGATAGATTGTGTCACTATTATCATTCAGTTCAATTCTCAGTTTCACAATACAGCCACTGTGGGGGATGACGGTGTGGCTCTCAGGCCAATGCAGTTATGTTCAGGGGGATTACGGCTGCCTCTGCTGCATCATACAGGTGGCCAGGGAAGTGGGGAAAAGTCAGTAGTGACCAGCCTCACCCAGCTGCTACCTAGCTAGAAAGGTCAGTCTTACTCCCACTGTGCCCCACCCACAGCACCGAGTTCACATCCAGGTAACCAGTGAACAGGGCTGAGATCTTGCCCCAGGATACAGCCCTCCCTGCAGAGAAAGCAAGCCAGGCTTTCAGGATTTGCCCCACTCTGTCTGCCATGGTTTCTGTCCTTGTATCTGCACTCCCTATTCACCAGCAGCCCCTGTCCCCACCCTCCCTGACCCTCGCATTCTGCTCAGGAAAATTTTAGGTCAAAATCAATTACAGAAGTTCAGTTTGAAATTTCCTTTTCCCTGTGTTCATTCTTCCACTGGCAGCCCTCCTCAAAGACCTCTGTGAGACAAAGTTAGAAATGGCTTTTCTGGGCTTCCTTGGGGATTGGGAGTACCTACAGGGCTCTTCCCATTTCTTCTACTTTTATATTTTGCTCAGCTCTTGAAATTCATTTCAGCCCTGGGTAAGGTTAAATCCTTTCCCCATGATCTGAAATTCAGGTTCTCCAGTGAGAACGTGTGTTCAGAGGTGGGCTTTCCCCCCTCACACTTTGAGCACTCATTTTTTCAGCGGTGTCATGGAGTTTGCAGTGGCAAGCCACTTCTTTCAAAAAGTCTGTGAATTATGTTGGTTTTGCTGGTATGTTCCTGCAGTAGTTCTTGGAGGAAAAGTTCATGATGTGAGTTTCCACACATTGTTCTTCCAGTCTAAGTGGGAGCTGAAAGTTAGTCTTGCCTCCTGTCTGCCATTTTCTCAGCAAATGCCAGATGATATATTTAATCAGAACTTATTAGAAAAAAAGAACGTAAGTTTCTTATATTCATGGAATAATCAACACTAAATAAAAATAAATGTTCTCAATAAAAGAAAATATAAGCTTGGATGCTCCAGTGGTGCAATTGGTTAGTGCATGGTATTTGGTAGTATGTATGTGTTAACTTTAGAAACTAAAGCTCAATCAGAAATATTATGGGCAAGCACAGTCATTTATTTCCTTGTGTGCTTTTGTTTTCTATTGGTTAAAATTTAAGTGACTTAAGTGATCATTTAATATCTTCTGTTGTATTTCATTTTATAGGACATAGAGTGTCTGTCAGTATTTTAGAAAATATTTATAATTATTTGGTTAGCCTGTTTTTCTCACTAGCCCAAGAAATTCTAGAAGGCAGGGACTATATTTGCTCTTAGTTACTATCCCCACACCAGGAATGGATACACAGTATACTTCATAAATTTTTGGTGACCAGGTAAATTAGATACCAAGCAGTAAAGAGAAACAAAAAGATGCTCGTATTACATTAATTCACACTAAATTGTGATCACCTATTTATCTCTTTCACTGTACTAAAGTTTCCTCAAAGGCATGAATAATTTGTGTTCATACTTGTCCCAGAATGTATCACTATGAATAATATGTAGGTACTCAATAAATATATATTAAAGTAAATTGAACTGCATGGAAAACAGTGTGGTTGAAGAGGAAATAACTGATGCAGAAGGGGCAATACAGCCCAGCTTGCTGGGTAGATAATGGAAGTGAAGGAAACAAAAGCCAAAGATAATACAGGTTTATAAGGACATGTTACCCTATCTCAAGAAGTTAACACTTTTGAGACACTGTACATCCAAGCCTAAGATATTTTTTGTCAAAACAAAGCACCAAAATAGTCATGACAGGAAAATAGATACTATGTGACGTCATGACAGAAAGACCTTCAGGAAGAGGAAAAGCTTTAGGAATTTATTAAATTAGCTATAGTAAGTAATGAGGATGCCTATAATTACAGTAATTCTCTCTCCAGACTTTCTGACATACTATTAATTTCATATAGTTGGCCCACTGAACTACTGCTATTCGACACTGGATGGAACTGAAGGCCCTTAAGTGAAATAAGCTAAGCACAGAAAGACAAATGTAGGATATTCTCACTCATATGTAGGAGCAAAAAAAAAAAAAAGTGGATCTCTTAAAGACAGAGAGTAGAATGGTGATTACCTGAGGCCTAAAAATGTAGGGGTAGGGGGAATAAAGGGAGAAAAAGGAATATAAATCTATTTTTCCCACTGAGCTGTATACTTAAAAATGGTAAATATGGTAAATTTTATCTGTCTATTTTAACTCAACTTTAAAAATATAAATAAACTATTGCTATTATAATATTCCAGAAATTCTAACAGTGAAGCACCCAAAATACATTGACCTCCTACTCTTAGTACAAGGAAAAGTAAAAAGAAGAAATATTGAGAGCACATCTCCAATTGAAAGAGTTCTGAAATATGGTCAACATAACTAAGAATATGGCCTCCCCAAATTAAAGTTGATCAGATTAGTCAGTGGCAAAATCTGCAATCATTTTTCTCACATAAAAGTCTATGTTAGAAACTATTAACTATGTAACAGCCTAAAATGTTTAAGATGTGAATAAATAGTCCTGTCACTCTAGTTTTAATAAAAGAAAATTCTAACAATCCCAAATCAAGGTAAATCTTACAACAACAAACAAAATTTATGGCAGGCATTTTCTCAATATCGCTACATTTAATTCTCAGAAAAAAAAAATCCAGGGAGATAGGTGTTATTTCCATTTCACAGATAAAGAGAGTGAGATTCAGCACCATAACACAGGAAATAAAAGGTGGTGCTAGAATTTCTGCCAAGTCAGTTCAAACCTAAGGTTGGTCCTCTTAACACTATCACAGAAAATTTTGTCATATAAGATTCAATAATGTGCTATGAAATGATCCCTAACTCCTTTGTTGGAGGGTTCTTCTAAAATAGCAGTTGAAAAAAAAAGGAAAGGATTGAATATCTGGAAGAAAACTGAGCTTCATTTATGACATCTTAGGTAATGAGCTTATGCCTTGAAATATGATTGACTTTACTTATCTCAAAATGTGTAAGAACCATAGTTGACTTGCATTCCTAAACTTTCTAAGCCCTAACCACAACTGAAATTCAGCATTCAGGAAGTTTGCAGATAAGCACTTACTTAGAGGTTGTCAGAATTAATTAACAAGCCAAAATAACTCAAATGAGGAATCTCAACTGCCTTTATTCCTTGTATTGCATTGCATGTTACCCACATAGAAATACTGGGGCTGGGAAACCCCAGGTGCTGAAGGTGGGGTGAGGTTTTCTCAGTGATATTGGACTTTCAAGACATCACAAACTAATACAAAGAGAGATCATTTATTTTTAGCAGTTGAGCTTCCCCTTTAATTTTAGCTTCTACTTCCCAAATCCAGTTTTATTAAAAACAGCTTGAATCATGAGCCATGAAATTAAAGGAAATCTCTGTGATATTGAACCTAGAACTCACTGGTTCCCTACCTGAGTTGTTAGAAGCACTTCCAAAATTGAATAAAGGGACTAATTATAGTCATTGTTTATTTAAACATTTTGTTTTAATACAAAGATCCCCAAGAAATGTAAAATTCTGTCAAGAGGAAGCCTAAAATAGCTTCTCCAGAGGTCTATAAAAAGCAGTACATGTAGTGGGCAAAGTATGGGTTCTAGGGCACGAATTAGTTTTTCACAAAAAGCACTTATGCCTAGTCTAAATTTATTCTGCTCTAAATGAAGACATCCCTAAGGTTCATAGTCAATATGGCGGCATAGCAATGGTTTGTGTTATGATTAAAGCAAATTATTCTTATACGCCATCCATTTAAACAGTACAATATCCATTTCATGTTCTGGAAGTAATTTTTAGTAAGTATTTTTGCCATATCCATTAATGATGAAGTAATGGAAGACACCAATGGAGATTTAAACATATCTGGATTTGAATTTCCCATTAATATGGCATTTTAATGACAGATAGCATCATGCCTGTCTCTAGTGAGGGGTATTTCTTACTTTGTCTATGAGATCATATTTCTGTGCTTGTAACACATAAGCATAAGCTTGTGCTTCTATAATAAAAAAATTAAAATCTAGACAGTATGTAATTTAAACCAGTATTTCCAAAAGTGTATTCCTTTACTTGTTAATAGGTTTCTTCCCTCTACCCTCAGCAAGAAAACCTTAAGTGGCCTATTGTTGGTTTGGACCCTTTGTTTGCAAGTACAACTCCTCCAACCAGGAAGGACAGAGATCAACCAGAGACTCACAACTCTCAGCTCATTTGCTATTTTTGTCTTTGATTCTCTGTTAGGTTGTCTACATTCTTTCTGGACAGTTCACAGCAATGGCTATAGTGAGCTCCACATTTATAGATTAGCATTTGCAACCGGCACAGATAAAGGGTCTCACCAAATCAATGTAGAAAATATGTTGAAGGACTTTGATCTAGCTTGGCTCATAGGTTCATTACTAAGCCAATCCTTGTGCCATGGAATATAGATACCTAGTCCCACCCCTGTGGCCAGTGAGAGAGCTATAATCAGAAGTAAGTTTGGGGAAATGGTGTTGGCAGACAAAGGTATAACAAGGGAGAAACATTTGAACAGGTCTCTGTACGGTTTGCCATCTCAGAATCTTCAATATGCTAATATGAATCATAAATCTGTACACAAGGAGGACAATTATGTGCAATGTTTCTAAACACTGGAATATAGAAATTTCTTCTTAATGGGCCATCCTGTGAGATTAATGTGTTATATGGATACAAATGTACCACATATCTTCTTTAGTTTCTGTTATTGATCGAACAAGTCTTCATGAACTCCCACTGCTGAGTGGAGGTCCTGATTGAACTGTACATTTATAGAATGAGTATGTGAATATGGCAACTTTAACTGCCAATCAAAAATACCTCATATTTTTCAACTTTAAATAGTTTCTACTGATAAGTTTGTCTCTCTTGGTGTAAAGTTCAATCAGTTAAATTACCTCTCGCTTCTCCTCAAGAAGGCCTCTGGCTATATGGTTAAGGACAGAGTTGTGCATGTGTTGTGATGTCTGTGCTTTTTCCTCTGGATGCTTGCCAGCCTGTGCTATGAAATGTATGTTTGGGCCCCTTGGCTCCCTTCGCTGTGGTCTGCTGAGGTATAGCTTGTGCCCTTAGAATTCATTTGGCCCAGGTAGGGCTTTTTGCCCCTCTTTTGCTAAATGGTTTTACCTCAGCTCTTGCTAGCAGTACATGCTCAACCAACACCAAAATGTCTTGCATTCAGTTCCAAACCAAGGCTTTCTTTTCCAAATTAAGGGCCATCTCTCCATTTGCCATGGACCCTCATGGTCCCAATTTTGATTGTTAATGAATGTGAATCCTCTTCCTATGTGGAAGAGGATTCACATCCCAAGGAGTGTTAATATTGTCTCCCCTAAGTATCTGATATAAATATAAATGAAGCCACAAATCTGAGACACATATGTAATTTTAAATTAAAAGCAACATTTTTTTGCTGTTGTTTTTGGTTTTTTTTGAGATGCAGTCTTTCTCTGTTGCCCAGACTGGAGTACAGTGGCGTGATCTTGGCTCAATGCAACCATGGAATATAGTTGTGCCATGGAATATAGATACCTAGTCCCACCCCTGTGGCCAGTGAGAGAGCTATAATCAGAAGTAAGTTTGGGGAAATGGTGTTAGCAGACAAAGGTATAACAAGGGAGAAACATTTGAACAGGTCTGCCTCCTGTTCAAAGAGGTATTTGAATACCTCTGCCTCCTGAGTTCAAGCAATTCTCCTGCCTTAGCTTCCTGATTAGCTGGGATTGCAGACACCAGCCACCACACCCAGCTAATTTTTGTATTTTTAGTAGATACAGGGTTTCATCATGCTGGCCAGGCTGGTTTCAAACTCCTGACCTCAAGTGATTCACCCGCATCGACCTACCAAAGTGCTGGGATCACAGGCATAAACCACTGTACCCAGCCAAAAGTCACACTTTTAAAAGGAAAGTGAAAAAGTACAAATAATGTTAACATGATTTTATAATTAAACAACATGTTAAAATATTAATCCAATACATTCAAAATATTGCCTTTTCATATGCAATTCCACAAAAATATTAATATATGAGATATTTTACATTTTTTTTTTTGACTGAGACTTCAGAATCTGGTGCGTACTTTGCACTCACCGCCTAGTTCAACTGTAGTGCCCAACCACAAACCTTTAGTACCTACCATCTTGGACAGCACGGCTTAGAGCATGTGTCACCTAATCACAATAAAGCAGATGCTTCCACACAGGATTTGAGTCGCAAGACAGTGGTATAAAGTCTCAGTCAGCCAGAGTTTGTTCATACTCATTGCTGTGGTGGAGTTTAGTTAGCAGCATGGATTAAGGTATCCTGTGGTAACAAGTGTCCACTGGCAACTGAGCCAGTCACATGTCCTAAGTCAGCCATCCTACATCAGGGTAGTCAGCAATTCTTGTTTCCTGCATGAACCTGATTCTCTAACATTCATATGATCTTCATAACACTCTTCCAATACATTTATCTGCTGGTAATATGCAGCATAACTGGTAGTTTTGTTCATGACTGGGAACCCTAACTGACAAAGAGAGATTTTAGAATAGTGAAGTAAATTTAGAGAACTGAAAATAAAGATATAAAGCTCTGTGGAGGTTTGGGTTGAGTACTCAAGTAAAAATTCAGGTATAAATATTAAGCATAGGCAGGATTTCAGTAAATGGATATAAGTCGAAATAGAAAATTTTAATCCTTTGCTTTCATTATTACCCTCTTTTAATAGATGTATCCAACCAACAAAGTTATATGTAATGATAGCAACCAAAATCTAGAAAAATTAAGACACAAAAGACAAAAAGTCTGATATTTCAGCCCTGATATTACATAGAAAGAACGTTTAATATCTCTGGACATCATCTCATTTCCATCCATAGGGTGAAAGAGTTTGATTAGATTACAAGATCTCAAAGACTATAATAACAACAAGTTGGCCATAGGGCAAATGATTTTCAGATGAATGAAGAGGTAAATAAATACATAGATACATAGCAAAGGAACAAATACAAAATAAGAAAAAAATTCTCATTTAACAGCTTATTATAAAAAGTTGAAATTTCTTAAAGGGAAAACTCATTTTACTGAGGAAATTTGTGGAAAATCTGTACGAGTAGGGAAACAAGATGAATTCTGTAATTCGTACTGATATTTAAAATACGTTTATTGGATAGGAGCAGTGGCTCATGCCTATAATCACAACACTTTGAGAGGCCAAGGAGGGAGGATCTCCTGAGCCCAGAAGTTGAAGACCAGCCTGGCAAAATAGAAAAACCTCATCTCTACAGAAAGAAAAAAAAAAAAAAAAAGCTGGATATGATGGCACATCCCTATGGCCCCAGCTACCCAGGAGGCTGAGGCAGGAGAATCACTTGAGCCCACAAGGTCAAGGCTGCAGTGAGCCATGACCACACAGCTACACTCCAGCCTGGGGGAAGAGTGAGACCATGTCTCAAAAAAGAAAAAAAATATATATGCAAAATTTTTCTATAAAATAAAAGGATGAGAATTTTGAAATTCACAGATGAATTGTATGTGATTCTCTTTAAGGATGGAATCAGGAAGGCTAGTATAGTGTGGCAGGATGGGTGGTAGAGAAGAAATCCTCCAGTAGGCAAAGAAGAAGATGGAACAATGCTTTGTCTAATGGTTCTATCTCAAAATAAATGCCACATGCTGTGAAATGTGAACCCTCTTAAGAGCCTTCAGTTTTAGTCTAAACTTCTGCAAACATAAGCTTAAATGGTATGAATTTCTTTTTTTTTTTTTTTTTTTTTTTTTTTTTTTTTTTTTTTTTGAGACGGAGTCTCGCTGTCACCCAGGCTGGGGTGCAGTGGCCGGATCTCAGCTCACTGCAAGCTCCGCCTCCCGGGTTCACGCCATTCTCCTGCCTCAGCCTCCCGTGTAGCTGGGACTACAGGCACCCGCCACCTCGCCCGGCTAGTTTTTTGTATTTTTTAGTAGAGACGGGGTTTCACTGTGTTAGCCAGGATGGTCTCGATCTCCTGACCTCGTGATCCGCCCATCTCGGCCTCCCAAAGTGCTGGGATTACAGGCGTGAGCCACGGCGCCCGGCCAAATGGTATGAATTTCTTACAGAAATTCCCAGTTAATGGAGCTGTGTTCTGCTCTCCAGTTGAGCCTGGAAAAGTGTCAGGCCACATAGACTAGAGAACAATTAAAACCAGAGTCATAGAGTAAACATCTAATAAACCTTTGTCAAAGTAAATGCATAATGTCTTTAAAATGTAACACTCATCTCCAGTGTATTAACCCCCAAAACTGACTCATCGAGAAATATCAGGCAATGAGACTGCCTGATATAATTTAATAAGGGCTTAACTACGGGAAATTCACAAAGATCAAACATATCTCTTATTTCAGAATTTTAGAGTGCCTACAGATGAAATTCTGATGGCCCAAAGGTTTTGGCAACTTCAAGGCGAAAGATGTAAAATACGTTTGACTATGTTTTAGCACAAATATATTTATCATTATCATAGAATCATAGAAATCCATCAGTACAACCTTCATTTCATAGGCTTCAAATATTTTTTATGTTTAACTCATTTTCTGAGGTTCCATTTCATATTCTTATTCTGTCTGTTGAAATCTGCACCCAAGATAGCTGAAAAAAATATGCCAGCAATACCAGTAGTAAGAATAAAAGGGGAGAATAAGTAGAAGTGGAAAGAATAAATTAAGAAGCCTGGCAGAAATGGCCCCCTTAGGAAGTGTGAGACTCAATGTAAATATTAATGATCTGTGGGCAGGACAGAATGGGGCCAGAGAAGGGGAAAAGAATGGAATCGACATCCCCTATGATTGCCTGTGAAAATAATGGAGACCACATATCTTATGATTACCCTGAGAGACAGTACAGTGTTACAATTAAAACTCCAAGCATAAACACATGAGCATAATTGGCATTGCTTGTTAGAACAGAAACTGGAGTTTTATATGGCCTGTTACAACAAAGTTCATTTACAATGCAATATAAATATGTACTCTAGAAAAAGACTACTGGGGCAGGGTCCAAGTTGGCCAGTTAGAACAGCTGCAGTCTGTGGCACTCAGAGAGGAATGAAAAGGAATAAGTGCATATAGCACCTTCAACTGAAATATCCAGGTTCTTGCATAGAGACTGATTAGGGAAACAACTCAACCCACAGAAAACGAAGAAAAGCAGCGTGGGGTGAAGGCCCACACAGAAGCAATGCGGAGCCAAGGGAATCCCCACACCCAGCCAAGGGAAGTGGTAAGTAATTATGGGACCATGGGAGGAATCCACGCTTCTTCCATGGATCTTTGTAACCATTGGTTACAAAATATGAAGTCTTGGTAGAACAGATGCTCAGGCCAGTACAAAGCCCCAGGAACTTTACATACTCCAGCCTTGGGATCCCCAACAAACATGTCCGCAACTCAGGCAAGGTGGGAGGTCTGCACGTACTCCTAGGAAGGTGGACAGAATCCAGGGAGCTGGACAGCATCATTCTGCAGGCCCCACTTCCACTGCAACTCACAAGATAAAATCCCCTGGCTTAGAATTCCAACCAGCCACCAGCAACAGGGTGGAGCCCGCCTGAAACTGGATGGAGCCCCCACGGGGAGGGGCAGGCACCATCTCTGCTGTTTGATCAATTCAGTCATTCTAGCCTGTGGGCTTTGGAGAGCCCAAACAGTCTGGATGAGGAAGGGTCCCCCCAGCAGCACAGCACAGCGGCTTTGCCAGTTCATGGCCAAACTGCTTTTTTAAGCTGGGCGTGATCCAGTCACTGGGTGGGACCTAAGAGGTCAGACATGCCTGCCTGCCCACACATGTTAAGGACAGAGCTCTGATCTCTCCCTGGGATGAAGTGCCTAAAGGAAGGAGGGCTACCACCTGGGTTGGTTGGATGACTCAGCCCTTCCAGCCTGCAAGCTTTGGAGAGTCCAAGCTGACAGGGGCAAATGTTGTTCCCCAACATGACATAGCTGTTTTGTCGAAGCATGGCCAGGTTGCTTCTTTAAGCAGCACCTCAATCCACTCCTCCTCGTAAAGTGGATCTTCCCAGCCAGGTCCTCCAAGACAGGCCTCCAGCCAACCCCACCTATGTTCTATGGACCAACAGAGCTCTAATTTCTCCCTGGGATGAAGTGCCTGAGGGGTGCGGCAGGCCACCACCTTGGCCTTTTGGGCTTCTCAGCCAGTCCAGGTTGTGGGCATTGGAGAGCCCAAACCAACTGGAGCCTGAAGGGATACCCAACACAGCACAGCTGCTCTACCAAAAAGCAGCTAGACTCTTTAAGTGGGACCCTGATACCGTTCCTCCTGACTGGGAGAAGGACCTCCCAACCGGGTTCTCCAGCCACCTCCTACAGGCACATTAGGACCAGCAATATGTCAGTAAGCCCCCAGGACAGAGCCTCCAGAGGAAAGGTCAGGCTGCCATCTTTGCTGTTTTGCAGCTTTCCCCAGGATGGGGAAAACATGAGGCAACTAGAGTCTGGAGTGCTTCCCCAGCATACCACAGCAGCCCCATGGAAGAATGGCCTGTTAAAGAAAAAATGAAACAAACAGAAAATAACAACAAAACACACACACACACACACACACACACACACAAAACATGAAAGGTCAGCAGCCTTGAAGACTGAAGGTAGATAAGTCCACAAAGATGAGAAAGAATCAATGCAAAAATGCCAAAAACTCAAAAAGCCAGAGTGCTCCTTTTCTTCAAAATGACCCAAACACCTCTCCAGCAAAAGCTCAGAACAGGACTGAGGCTGAGATGGATGAAATGACAGAATTAGGCTTCAGAAGGTGGGTAATAATGAACTTTCCTGAGCTAAGGAGCATGCTGTAACCCAATGTAAAGAAGCTAAGAATCATGAAAAAAAAAAAATACAGGAGCTGACAACTGAAATAGCCAGTTTAGAGAGGAACATAACCAACCTGTCAGAGCTGAAAAACACACTACAGTAACTTCATAATGCAATCACAAGTATTTACCCATTTATGGCAGAGGTTGCAAATTTTTTATGTGAAAAATCAGACCTTGTGATGACCCTGAGCGGTAGAATGGATATAAATACCTCCTACAAGCTTAGTGTTCCAATAATGGAAGACTAGGCAAATGGAACAAGCAGAGGAAAGAATCTCAAAGCTTGAAGACTATCTTTCTGAAAGAAGACAAGCAGTCAAGAACAGAGAAAAAAAAAATAAAAAGGAATGACTAAAACTTCCAAGAACTATGGGATTATGTGAAGAGACCAAATCTACAACTGATTGGGGTACCTGAAAGAGACAGAGAGAATGGAACCAAGTTGAAAACACACTTCAAGACATCATCCAGGTGAACTTCCCCAACCTAACAAGATAGTCCAACATTCAAATTTAGGAAATGCAGAGAACCCCAGTAAGATACTCCATGAGAAGATCATCTGCAAGACACATAATCAGATTCTCCAAAGTTGAAATGAAGGGAAGAATGTTAAGGGCAACTAGACAGAAAGGCCAGGTAACCTACAAAGGGAAGCCCATCAGACTAACAGCAGACCTTTCAGCAGAAACCCTATAAACCAGAAGAGATTAGGGACCAATATTCAACATTCTTAAAGAAAAGAATTTCAAACTAAGAATTTCATATCCAGCCAAACTAAGCTTCATAAGTAAAGGAGAAATAAGATCCTTTTCAGACAAGCAAATGCTGACGGAATTCATTATCACCAGACTTGCCTTGCAAGAGCTCTCAAAGGAAACACTAGCTATGGAAAGGAAAAACTGTTACTAGCCACTTCAAAAACACAGTGAAGTACACAGTGACACCATGAAGCAACCATATAAACAAGTCTGCAAAACAACCAGCTAGTATTATGATGGCAGGATCAAATCCACATATAACAATACTAACCTTAAATGTAAATAAGCTAAATGCCCCAATTAAAAGACACAGAGTGGCAAGCTACATAAAGAACCAGGAACCATTGGTATGCCATCTTCAAGAGACCAATCTCACATACAAAGACACACATAGGCTTGAAATAAAGGGGTGAGAAAAATTTACCAAGCAAATGGGAAACAAAAGCAGAGGTTGCAATCCTAGTTTCTGACAAAACAGGCTTTAAACCAACAAAAACAAAAAAAGACAAAGAAGGGCATTACATAATAGTATGAAGGAGATAAAGACATGAAAAGCCCTTCAAAATATTGATGAATCTGGGAGTTGATTTTTTGAAAAGTAAAATAAAATAGATACAACACTAGCTAGACTAACAAAAAATAAAAAATGATTCAAATAAACACAATAAGAAATGCTAAGGGGGATATCACTGCTGACCCCACAGAGATAGAAACCACCATAAAAGAATACTGTAAACATCTCTATGCACATAAACTAGAAAGTCCAGAAGAAATGGATGATTCCCGGACATATACACCCACCCAAGACTGAACCAGGAAGAAACTGAATTCCTGAATAGACCAATAATGAGTTGTGAATTTTAGGCAGTAATAATTAGTCTATTAGCCAAAAAAAAGCCCAGGACCAGAAGGATTCACAGCTGAATTCTACTAGAGGTACAAAGAAGAGCTAGTACTATTCCTTCTGAAACTATTCCCCAAAAATTGAAAAGGAAGAATTTCTCCCTAACTCAATCTATGAGGTGAGCATCATGCAGATACCAAAACCTGGTGAAGACACAAAAACAGAAAACTTCAGTCCAATATCCTTGATGGATATTGATGCAAAAATCCTCAATAAAATACTGGCAAGCCAATTCTAGAAGCACATCAAAAACTTATCCACTAGGACCAAATAGGCTTCATCCCTGGGATGTGAGGTTGGTTCAACATATGCAAAACAATAAATATGATTTATCACATAATCAGAACTAAAGATAAAAACCACATGATTATTTCAATGAATGCAGAAAAGGCCTTCAATAAAATTCAACATCCCTTCAGGTTAAAACTCTCACTAAACTAGGTACTGAAGGAACATACCTCATAATAATAAGAGCCATATATGACAGACCCACAGCCAGTATCATACTGAATGGGCAAAAGTTGGAAGAATTCCCTTTGACAACCAGCACAAGACAAAGATGCCCTCTCTCACCACTCTTACTCAACATAGTATTGGAAGTTTCACCACGGCAATCAGGCAAGAGAAGGAAATAAAGGGTATTGGAATCGGAATAGAGAAAGTCAAACTATCTTTGTTTGCAGATGAAATGATCCTATATCTAGAAAACCCCATTGTCTCAGCCCAAAAGCTTCTTAAGCTGATAGGTGACTTCAGCAATGTATCAGGATACAAAATCAATGTGCAAAAATCACTAGCATTGCTATACACCAACAACAGAAAAGCTGAGAGCCAAATTATGAATGAACTCTCATTCACAATTACCACAAAAAGAATAAAATACCTAGGAAGACAGCTAACAAGGGAAGTGAAGGACATCTTCAAGGAGAACTACAAACCACTGCTCAAAGAAATCAGAGATGATATAAACAAATGGAAAAAACATTCCATGCTCATGAATAGGAAGAATCAATATCGTGAAAATGGCCATACTGCCCCCAAAGCAATTTATAGATTCAATGCTACCCCCATTAAACTACCATTGACATTCTAGACAGAATTAGGGAAAAAAAAAAACATTTAAATTCATATGAAACCAAAAAAGAGCCCAAAGAGCCAAGGCAATCCTAACCTAAAAGAACAAAGCTGGAGGCATCACGCTACCCACCTTCAAACTATACTACAAGGCTACGGTAACCAAAGCATCATGGTACTGGTACAAGAGCAGACATGTAAATCAATGGAACAGAGTGAGAACCCAGAAATAAGACTGCACACCTACAACCATCTGATCTTTGACAAACCTGACAAAAATAAGCAATGGGGAAATGATTGCCTATTTAATAAATGGAGCAGGAGAACTGGATAGCCATATGCAGAAAATTGAAATGGACCCCTTTCTTACATCATATACCAAGAATGTAAACCCTAAAACTATAAAAACTCTAGAAGAAAATCTAGGCAATGCCCTTCGGGATGTAGACACAAGCAAGCATTTCATGACAAAGATGCCCAAAACAATTGCAAAAAAACAAAAAAAAAAATTGACAAATAGGATCTAATTAAAGAGCTTCTGCACAACAAAAGAAACTATCAACAGAATATACAGACAACCTACAGAATGGGAGAAAATTTTTGCAAACTATGCATCTGACAAGGTCTAAAAGGAACTTAAACAAATTTTTAAAAAATCCATTTAAAAGTGGGCAAAGGACATGAACAGACACTTCTCAAAAGAAGACATACATGCAGCCAACAAACGTATATTAAAAAAACTCAACATCAATGATCAGAAATGCAAATAAAATCCACAGTGAGATACCATCTCACATAAGACAGAACAGCTATTATTAAAAAGTAAAAAAACCAAAAACAAAAAAAAATAGATTCTGGCAAAGTTGTGAAGAAAAAGTGCTTTTACACTGTTGGTGGGAGTGGAGAAATAAGAAAGCTTTTACAGTGTTGGTGGGAATGTAAATTAGTTCAACCATTGTAGAAGACAGTGTGGTGATGCCTCAAAGACCTAGAGGCGGAAATACCACTTGACGCAGCAATCCCATCACTGGGTATATACCCAAAGGAATAGAAATCATTCTATTGTACATATATATGCATGTGTGCATTCACTGCAGTGCTATTCACAGTAGCAACGACATGGAATGAATCTAAATGCCCATCAGTGATAGACTGGATAAAGAAAATGTGGTAAATACACACGATGGAATTCTATGTAGCCATAAAAATGAATGAGATCATTTCCTTTGCAGGGACATGTATGGAGCTGGAAGCCATTATCCTCAGCAAACCAATGCAGGAACAGAAAACCGAATACTGCATATTCTCACTTATAAGTGGGAGCTAAATGATAACAACACATGGACACATGAGGGAACAACACATACTGGGGCCTGTCAGAGGGTCGGGTTTGGTAGGAGAAAGAACATCAGAAAGAATAGCTAATGCATACTAGGCTTAACATCTGCATGATGGGATGATCTGTGTAGCAAATCATCATGACATATGTTTACCTGTGTAACAAACCTGTATATCCTGCCCATGTACCCTGGAACTTAAAAGTTAAATTTTTTTTTAATGTATTCTGTTAAGACTGTTTAGTAAGTGTGTGTGAACACTATGTTATGGTCAAATAGAAATTGAAAATGAAGTATAATTATTATTGCTATAAAAGTTTCCTAATCAAAATTATAATTAATACTATTGTTTCTATATGTAAATATTATAACACTGTAAATATACAAACACTGTAAAAATGAGAGTTTCAAGAAAGGTTGTAAGTAAGAGGAGTAATACTATTGGCCTACAGGGGGCCTCAGGATAATTTTTAACTGACTCAAATATTATACACTTGAAAAAATCTGTCATAGAGGATTAAGAAGAAAAATACATTTAGACTATTTAGTTCATAATGTGTATAGTCATTTTATTTTTAAAATTAAATAATACAGTATCTTCAGTATGATCAGCATTTTACACAAATGAAAACATAATGTAATGAAATGGGATTTTATGCACTTTAAGCAAAGCTAATGGAATATAAAAATGAAGGGAATTGGTGAGGCAAGAAAAAGGAGAGAGGAAGAGAATAAAGGAGGATATTCTCTTTTAAAGGAGAACATGAGACCACAATGTCATTACATTTGACACTAACCCAGAGTGAAAATAAGTAATGAGGCATCAATATACTACTTATCTTAACAAGATTCTTTTTTTTTTTTTTTTTTTTTTGAATGATTTTCAGCAGTTCAGGAGAGCATATAGACACTAACTTCTACCTGGGGAGATACTGTGAAACTAAATAGTGAGTAGTGGGACTAATTACCAACTAGGTAATTTTCAGGGCCCATTGCAAAATAAAACTTCAGAGCCCCAGATGGACGCAGTAGCTCACACCTGTAATCCCAGCACTTTGGGAGGCAGAGGCAGACAGATCACAAGGTCAGGAGATAGAGACCATCCTGGCCAACATGAGGAAACGCTGTCTCTACTAAAAATGCAAAAATGAGCTGGATGTGGTGACAGGCTCCTGTAATCCCAGCCACTTGGGAGGCTGAGCTAGAAGAATTGCTTGAATCCAGGAGACGGAGGTTGCAGTGAGCAGAGATCACACCACTGCACTCAAGTCTGGGTGACAGAGCAAGACTCTGTCTCTAAATAAATAAATAAATAAATAAATAAATAAATAAATACAACTGCAGAGCCCCTTGTTCAAAAAAGATTAAGAATTTTACGATGCAAATGGCTGAACATTAAGCCAAGTGCTGAACCATTCTAAACAAGGAGCTCTGTGTTAGTTCACGGTCATATGTCCAAGAGGCCAGTTCTGATGGTGAGTTTAAGAGTATTATTTATTAAGAATCAAGTAAGTGCTAATCTAGTTTGGATCATTATGTGTATTTTAGAGGTTATCTTAAAATATTTTTTACCAGGTGACAAGGATAACAGTAAAAACTCAAGCCTTGACTTTTCCAGAAGCAAACTCAGAATCCTGTTACTGTACTATTTGTGAGCTGGGCTGTCTACAGAAATATATTTTGTCAAGGTTTTTTCTCTAGCAATAGAGAGAGTTAACTAATGAATGTATGGCTAAAGTCATCCCACTTCCCTGGTTCCCTGGTTCTTGAAGTACAGTAACATCATCACATAGAGTACCTTGGTAAATGACACTTCCTCCTACATTAAAGAACTTTCTTACTTCCAACATTCAGTATTTTAGTGAATTTTGTGGGATTTAACTGCCAACCACTTAAAGATTTAATATTATTCGCTGTGTTGTGCTCCCTAACCCCCCAACCCCTGAAAATCACTGTACATTTTTTTTCTGAGAAAAGGACATGAAGACTTATCTAAGCAGTCCAATTTGTACTTAAAAGGTTGTCTAATATCATATGAGGTATTACATGAAAATCATATTTCATTGAAAAACAAAGATCAGATAGACAAAACAATCTGACTCACACAGTTTCATTTTCTATTCTTCCTACCTTATAGAGATGTCCTTGAGGTAAGAGGTCCTGGGGTTTTACCACTTGGTTTTTAGATATTTGTATGTGTAGGAATAAATTTATCTAAATTAGTCCCAGGTACATTATAGTGATTACCTAAGAAAACAAAGGTAAAAGTATACTTCCGTCTTGCCTCTTACTACACAGCACTGCTATTCCTTGTGTCTATCTCAGTCATCCAATGCAGCACCAAAGTACAAAGGAGGTAGTGCCAAATGAACTGCTAAGTACGGTATATGAGGAGAATTATTATAATTCCAGATTCATTTTCTTATTGTAAAAGTATCATTGTTATGATATTATTTATATTATACACTAGAATTTTGATCTTTAAAAGTCTATCTCCTGTAAAAACAGTCATCGTGTTTGACCCTTCAAGGTACCACAATTTAGTCTACCCACTGTCTCTGAATACATTTTTTAGTTTAAATTTATTTGAAATAAGTTCTGTCTATCGAATCTATTACCTAATATTATGACCTAGAATAAAATGGGGGGATTAAGTCAAGAAAGAGAACTAAGACTCCTACCTATATAACCATAGATTTGTTGGCTCTTGTCCCTGCTACTTGGTAATCAAGAAATTCTAGCTTCCAAACAAGCCTCCCAAAACTAAGTAGAAGACGATTTATTATATAATCTTCAGGAAGCCAAAGTTTATGCTTGTTTTGTTCATTGTTATATACTAGGCACGATGACAGAGTCTGTGAATATAACAATGAACAAAACAAGCATAAGCCACTGCAGCCTGGCCAATAATTTCAATTTTTAAGCACTCAGAATACACATTTCACATCCACACTTTCTTGGATTGAATTGGGGAATATGTCCTGCAAAACAAGGGAGTTAAGAATGGCAGCATATTCAACCCAGAATAGCAGCAAGTAGAAGTCTCAGGGTGAAATGCATATCTAGAAAGCAACAATTTCAATCACAGCACGAACAGGAGTGCTCAAAACAAAAAAATTAAAAAGATGGGGAGAGGAGGAGATTGGTAGAATAGATAATACAAAACAATCACATTTGGAAAGTGAAAAAAGGCAACGTATTTTACTCTAAAACATAGCTAGAAACATTTTTGTAATGAGTTCACAGGTTGGCTAATTCTGTTAATACCAACTGGATTTACTCAAGTGTATTCAGTCAGTTGTCAGCTCAGCTAAGGACTGAAAGGTCCAAAATGGTTGCAGCTGAGACCACTCAATTGTTATCCCCAAAGTCTCTGATCCTTCAGTAGGTTGAACTGAACTTGTTCTCATGGCATTGAAAAGGATCCAGCCGGACACAGTAGCTCACGCCTGTAATCCTAGCACTTTGGGAAGCCAAGGAGGGCGGATCACCGGAGGTCAGGAGCTTGAGACCAGCCTGACCAACATGGTGAAACGCCGTCTCTACTAAAAATACAAAAATTATCTGGGTGTGGTGGCATGTGCCTGTAATCCCAGCTACTCAGGAGGCTGAACCAGGAGATTCGTTTGAACTCGGGAGGCGGAGGTTGCAGCAAGCCTAGATCGCCCCACTGCACTCCAGGCTGGGAGACAAGAGCGGAGTGGCGGGGGATCCAAGAGAGAAAATAAAAATGTCCTAATACTTTTTGAAGCCTCTGCTTGCATCAGTTCTGCCAAGGTGTCAGTGTAAAAGCAGACCCATATGGCAAACCTCAGAGTCAATTTGGGAAGATACTTTTAAAGGGTGTGAACATAGCAAGGTGTAAAAATTGAGTCCAGTTAATAAATCTACCACAAAATGTGCAGGTGCAAGAATTTAATCCTCAACTATTATAGGTAGAAAACAGAAAATGATCATAAAATTGATAAATCAAGAAGTAAGACAAGCATTTTACTTAGAAATAGAGAAAATTACGAGAAGAAACTAATGGGAATTAATAGAAATTGCTTCAGAAGAAGGATTTGAGGGAAAAAAGGTTGGGGAAGAGGACAAACATTCTTCATTATAAGACTTTAGGCACTGTGATTTAAAAGAAAAGTGTGCTTGTATTACTTTAAAATATGAATTATGAGTAAATAAAATTTTACAGTTATAAGTTATGGATAAAGATACCATTCTCAAGAAAATGCTCATTTGTATCAAATAAAGCTAGCAAGAAAGTATTTCAAGATAAGAACTATGGCTTTTTTTTTTTCCTTGAGACAGGGTCTCACTCTGTCACCCAGGCTGGAGTGTAGTGGTGTGATCTCAGCTCACTGAAACCTCCACCTCCCAGGTTCAAGCAATTCTCCTGCCCCAACCTCCCAAGTAGCTGGGATCACAGGTACCTGCCACCATGCCTGGCTAATTTTTGTATTTTTAGTAGAGATGGCGTTGACTGTGTTTGCCAGGCTGGTCTCAAACTGCTGACCTCAGGTGATCCGCCCACCTCACATTCCCAAAGTGCTGGGATTACAGGAATGAACCACTGCACCTGTCCCTATGGTGTGTTTTTTTAAGCACAAGTCAGGAAAGCAATATCTTGAAAGGAATATAAATACTATATCTGAATTATTTTAAAAGAACATCTCTAAAAATGTCTGTGGAAAAAAGTAGAATTTGTGTAGAAAGAAGATAAATCAAAACTAAATTTTCTATTCTGCTAAAGAAAAAAGGGCCAAGACATTGTATTCCTTATAATATATAGTAGCAAACAACTTGGAGCTTAGTAAAAGAAACAACAGTAGAAAAAAATTATTTTAACCCCAAGAGAGTCATCTACAACATGGAATGTTCAGCTAAGAAAACAAATTTCTGTGGATTTCTTGTATTCACCATTGTTGATGCTGCTAATAGAAATCACAGAGAACTATTCTTTTTTTTCATATATTAAGCAATTTGGGATATTTCATATACGATATTAACAGAATGTAAGATAACTGGGTTAAGTAAACGTCCCATCTCTAAAACTACCTGATACTTTGGAAAACAGAGTTTCATTTTGATTTTTGTATTTCTAACATTATTTCCTCCGTGCGTCCTCATTGAAATTATGTTAGAGCCTAACTACCGAGAGTATATTACAATCATTTATGCAGTCAGATGCTCCCCCAACTAGGTTATTATTTCTGTAAAGATTGGAACTCTGTTTTATCATATTCATTTAGAGTCTCTAACATGTAGCACAGTACTTCACACAGTAGGTGCTTAATGTAACTTGACTGAATAAATAATAAAGAAATGAATTATTCTGCCTCAACAACTACAATACATTTAATAGTGAATAAACTATAATTGTTAGGAAAATGATATTAATTATCTACTCTATATAAGGCACTATGTTTGAGAAGCAGAGAGCAAAACCATAATCCTTCTCAAGCAATTTATACTCTAAAGGAAAGCAACATACATCTATTGAGTAGCTACTATATGTCAAGAACATGTGGATGTATTTATTATCTCATTAGATCAACAAACAACCCTTGAAGTTATCATTATTATCCTTGAGATGACAGATACTACTGAAATCAAAACGCTATTACAATATTTACCTATGTACCCCACTATATGTGTTTCCAATTTTTCAAACAAATTCTTCCTCTTTGTTGTGGCTGGTTGCTAAAGATTTTCTTCATCCACAACTTCCAGTATATCACATAGTGGGCTGTCTTTCCAAAATATTTCACCAATTTGCTGGATCCTTTTTGTATACAAGTTTGAAGTCCTAAAACTTAATAAACCAAATAATCTAATTCTTAATTTTTAAGACTTAAGATTAACACATAAGCTTACATAATATGTTACTGTTTATAAATTTGTTAATATGTGATGAATATGATTATTAACTGCTACTTATTTAATCATTATCTTATGGCCAGGCACTTTGCTAAGCATTCTATAAATATATCATATTTAATCTCCATGATGATTTGGGAAGATTTCTGTCAACTGCATTATCTTAGATATGGTGACTGTGGCTCATATGGATTTAACAGTTTGCCAAGGTCACATATCTAGAAAGTTATCTAACTGAAAGTCTGCACTTGACCACTATATTATACTATCTGTTATATCTGTCAGGTGAACAGCATTATTTGACCCCATTTTAAAAATATGATACATTGAGAAACTGATACATTGAGAGACCAAATGTTCCACAGGTAATAAGTAGAAGCTTTGCCTTTCTAATCTCAATTTTAGTGTGGGGGAATTAAATTGTACACCAGTAAGCAGAAAAGGCAAATAAACAATTGCTTTCTATATTTTACTTTTCAAAGAAGGAGAAAGAGGGAGAAAAGACAATCATCATTATTAGTGATAACTTTTATGAACACCTTTCTGAGGCTGCCCAAATTTATTTTAAAACTCTAAGCATGGAAGTATAGTTCACAAAGAATAGACAGTAATTTAATATAAATTTCAAAGAAATTTATATGATTATCTATATATTATATTTACATATATATTATATGAGCCTCCAAAGAGATTACCAAAACTATGCAAGCCATCTATAATCAGTCTCTTGTGTTCTTTATCTTATGAAGGGCTTTCTAGAACCATAAAGTATGAGAAGACTTTGAGATCTAAATTGGCCTTGGAAAGCACTTGAAAGCTAATATTTACATGTCCCTGTTATATTTGTGCCTCTATTTTTAATAGTTATCACAAGTATTTATAATATTTCAGATTACTAAAAACCAAAATAAATATACAAAAAATTATCTGATATTATTGGGGAATAAAGGGTCTGATACTTGCAAGGTCATTTAGATCTTAAAGTTCTTCATCTCATTACATTTTATTCCATAAAACCAATCTCTCTCTCATTACTAGTGTTAGCCACCAAATAATTAAAACCCAAACTATTTATGATTTTTAATACATTAAATAGCATCATGGAGGCATTTGTAACCACAGACCTGGTCTGGCAGAAGGAGAAAGTTGGCCAAGCTGGTTGAGAATTTTAAGCAAGCCAAATTTATCAGTGGCAAAATCCCAAGTAGGAATAACTACATGGTCAAAATAGTAAGATCCTGCCAGGTGTTCCCTTTATAGGAGAAAAATCTACCCAACATGGGGATGGCTAGTCAATCTTCCTTCTGTTTCAGAGATGCCCCTAAGATGGGGCAGGCTCTCAGAGAAATTCAACTTAACACATAAAGAGCTGCTTATGAGAAAGAGCCAAAATCACTACCTACAACAAAAGTGGGAGGCACTTGTTATTAAGAGGCTCTGGACCAGGCAACAAACAAGGGTTTCAGTTCCATCACTTAGCAGCAAGAGGATCGTGGGCAGCACACTCATTGTTTTTAAATAAAAACTGGCACAAAAATAATTACTTTGCAGAGATGTTGTGAGGATTAAAGATAATGTACACAAGGGCCTAGCACAGTATCTGGCACAAACTAGCCTTACAAATTAGAGACATTTTTCACTACGTGATAGAATTCTAGGAGTTCCTGGAATAGCAGATGAAAGGTTATAAATCAGGGTGATTAAAGCACACTGATGTTTAGTGGTGAACAAATTCTGAAAGAATCATTTGTTACAGCTAAAAAATATAAAACAATCTGTTTTCTTCTGTCTATACTGTACTCCTACAGTCCTAGAGAAAAAGAAAGAATTCACAAAAGCTCAGTGATGAAAACAGTAATGATTTGAAAACAAGTAACCTCAATAATTTCTTTAAAGTGGATAAATTAGGCAATGAGTATGTAACATATATAAGGAAGAAAATCTGAAATTAGATCATACTTAACTGTGGACTGAAACATTAAATAAGTTTATTAATTCAAAATACAAAGTATTACATATTCAGGATATATGCTTTTAATAATTATTCTTTTTAGCAATGTAAGTAATTGAGCTCTTGAAAATTAGTACATGAGGTACAACTTAGCTCTGTTTTTATTCACAAATATTTTAAAGACCATCCTATATGTCCAACACGTGTTTAAACATTGGGAAATCAATGGTAAGAAAAGTAGGCAAGTCTATATCCACATTAAGTCAAAATTTCAACCAATATCTTTAAAAGATTTTTTAGCATTTGGTCTTATATTTTATTAGCTTGTTAATTTTTGTTTCATCAAAACAAGTGTTGTGCTCCTGATACTTGAAATGTACAATAACTATGAGGAACTCTAATCCTTGCCCAGAAATTAAATATAAATAGCAATACATCATTACATGTGCCAACTATTGCTGGCAATATGATTGATTTTTAAAGGGGTCAGACATCTTAGTATCACTATAGCTAGCAGAGTTTTTGATGAGCATTTCATTTTCATAGTCATGGAGAATGTTTTCTTTGTAATAAATTTGTTGAAAACCTCCTTTATGAATGACTTCTGTAATAGAAATCTTACATATAAACATACACAATATACTACCAACTCATAATATAATTGCTTTGAATTGATAGTGGTATGCTCTACGGCCATAAGAAAAGCATGTGATGTTCTGAATTCCTTCTTGTTGAATTGAATATATATTGAAATTCAGTGCAATAAGTAGGGTTAGTTGCCTTGCATTATACATAATGAAAATTCTCACTCTTCAGTCTGTGGGCTGAAGGGCTGACAAAACATTTTGTGACAGCTTTGCCTCATAACTTTTCCTCATGACTAAAGAAAAATGACCTTCCATCTGGTTCACAGAAATGACTGAAATTTCAACTCCTGTGTACAGTATCTGTAATATTGATATGGGTCTTAAAATTAAATATTCCTGAGGTTATCACATCTGTCAAATATTGTACTTCTGTTTTAACTGTATTTTAATTTTATTTTAATGTAAATTATTGGCATGATATAAATTATCCCATGCAGTTTAATTAAAATCAATTCAAAGTAAGGTATGTAGCAAAAACTAAAATACGTTCAAATCAAATAAAGAAAATGTATAATCACAGACCCAAAAACAATATTCCAGAGCTTTAACAAACTCCTGAAATTTGTTATTGATCAGGCAGACCAATACTTTAGTATTTGCATTTATATTTAAAAGATATTCATCTAAAATATTTTTTTAAATTTTAAACAAAGTAAAAATTAAAAGAATGATGTATTGATCTCTCAAATATCAAATGACACCAAGTAAGTTTTATAAAGTAAATTTTCGCTTTTCTCTGTGACTTTCCTACAAACATAATATATGAAATGGCAGAGGCATCCGAAGAAAAGTGCAGAAATCAGGAGATATATGTTTTCAACTGAAATATAGACTATTTTTTAAAATGTTTTGTACTTCACTATTTTCCTCTTTTGCTCATTTCTCTTCCTGTATCATTCATCTAGCAGATACCCAAATGTTGATGAATTCATCCATCTGCTTCTCAATAACTGCATCTGGACAGCTAAGTACAATTCAACCAGGGAAAGTATGACTATGAATTATTTAACCAGGGCTCCAGCAATTTTGCTACAATTTTCAAGTTAATTGATTTTCACATACTCTGTAACTACTGTTGGACACTCTCTCCATATTTCTCAATCCACCCACTCTGTGGTTTAGATTAATCAGTTTATTTTCACTTATGGAGGTCCAGGTAGAGCAGCTGTCCTGAGTAACTTTTGTTCAAGTAGTGGCTCAGAGATCAGGCTCGTTCCATTTTGTAAATTCATCTTAGAGTCAGTGTCCAATAGGAGTAAACTACATTAGAAATTCAGAGAGAATATTTAGTATAAGGAATAAGTTAAATAGGTGCTAGAAGACTGAAAAAGTGAATAATGGAACACTGAGGAAATACTATCTCTGGTGAGACAGTATCACCAGAAAGCACATACTGCCCCTAGGTTGGAGACCAAAGGTAACAGATAGGAGTTAGAGAATCAAGACATTTGGGCAAGATGCCACAGATCTGGGACTCAGTTGAAGAGAGCCATTATCTGGCTGTTACCTCTGAGATATGATATAATACCTATTCTGGAACAAGGAGATTTGTTCTATAACTGCTGGAATAAGAGCTGGAGACTGGTACCAACTGCTGCTGCTAAGGTGAAGGGCCACAGTTAGTGTAACACCGACAGGGATGAAAAGCAGACATAAAGGAGAAGTCCCTTCTTCCATCTTCCTCTCTTTTAAGTTCTTTTTATTGTTCCCTATTGGCAGAGCCTGAGAGTCACCTGGCAAAGAAGAAATGCAATTTGCTAAGACTCCGCTGCAGAATGGCAAAGCAATACGTAGAAGGGCAGGTTGGGAACTGACAGACAATAGTTTAGCAATCATCACAACTTTATCTAAATGCTCAGAAACCTCTTAATTCAGTTGTAATTTAGAAAAAGAGAGAATTCAGAGATGTCCCCGTGGGTTAAATGGGCCAGTGTACATTGCCTCCACCAATATTTACTTTGGCCAAAAATCAGATACCTGGATGCACCTAATGACAAGGGAAGCTGGGACCTGTATATCCAAGAAGGATGAGAGAACACAAGTATTATAAAGCACTAGCAATTTCTACCACTTCCCCACATCAGTCTCCTCACCCACATACCTTAATTTGTATTTCACAGAGAAAGTATAAGCCATCACACAGAAACTCCCTCAGTTCTGCAATTGAACCCATTCTTGTTGTCTTTTTATCAGATAGAATGGAGGAAGAGTGTGTCCTGTTATCAGAGAGTGGTCTGATCATACATGCTAGAGCATTAACAACCCAAACAAGTGCAGAAGAAAGATATTAAGAAGTAGGGAATGTGTAGAAAGGCAGAACTCATGATACTGAAAGCCTCTAAAACAGCAGGGACAATATCTCATGTGTCCTTCAGTTGCCTGTCTAGGACAGGGCACATAGCATACACATTATTCCAAAACATTCACTTATTTAATTAAATACATATTCATTGAGTACTTATTATTTGCTATACACTGAGGAAAAAGCAGTAAACAAAATACAAAAGGGTTTTTCCTCATCCAACTTACATTTAGTGGATAATGACAGCTAACATATACCAAGCACCCTCGATGTACATTCCTGAGTGTTTTACATATATTGATTCACTGAATCCTTACAAGAATCCTGTAAGTATTGTCTCTATCCTATTATTCAGATGAGAAAACTGAAGCACATAGGCATTAAGTAACTTGCATAAGTAACAGAGCTGAAATTCAAACACAGAAAAACTGGCTCAAGAACCCACGGTTATATCACCACCCTGGATTATTATGGGTTAAATGACACAAAGTATACAGAATTATTGAAAATAGTTATCTGTGACTATGTGTTGAATGATGAATAAAAGAAATAGAGATGAAGGCAGGGCTATTCAAACCTAAAGTCTGGGCTCATTACCTTATTTCCTACTGTCTTTCTAAAGAAAAAAAAAAATGGAGTAGCTATACTCACATCTAGAATAGAATTACATTCCTCTATGAGGAAAGAAAATGTCCACCACATTTCTTCAGCCTTGTCCCTTCCCAACTAAAGTGGACATTTATTTTCTCACCTTCCCTATTCAGTAATGTACTCAACAAATGTTTATTCAGTGATAATTCAATTATAGGCTATATACAAGGTGCTAAGGACACTAGGGATAGACAAAACAAACAGTCTCTCCCTCCTGAAACCTACACACTAATAAAAGGACACGGAGATGTAAGCAGACAATTACAAAGAAAGCAAAAAATGTGATAACAGAAAGTTATGGGCACTCATGAGATGAGGGACATCTATCCCACTCTTGATAAGAAGTAGAAGGCTTTCCTGGGGAAACAAATACAAGCTGACATTCAAAGGATGAGTAGCTATGGTTGAGGATGAGAAGCAAAAATAGGACGAAGAATCATTCCAGGCAAAGCAGCAAGATGTCCAAAATCCCAGCTTAGGTTGTGTGTATTTCATTGAAAATAGATCACTTTGGTGTGAGGTTATTGGAGGAACGGCTAGATAGAAAAGAGCAAGGGAAGAATGATGAAGGCTTTGTAAAGCAAATGAAGGATGTTTAGCAGAGGAGAAATAACATCTGCAGCACAGAAGAACGAGGGAATGAGGCAAACTGGGGGTAGGCCCAGTTAGGAAGGCCATGAGGGCTTGAATGAGTCAGGATACAAAGCCGCAGGTAGAAGTGAGAGATAACAAGAGGTTAAATGTTTTCTGGTGATCACTTGAAATAGGTCCCTGTCTATGATAAATGAGTCAGCCTATGTAGGGTAAATAAAGAGGAAGGTACCCTGAACTATTTCCTTTTGCTGGTAGTAATTAATTGATTTCCAGCAGTGTCAAGCCAATTGGCCTGTTTACTGGTGCTGTCACTTCCTTTCTGTGTGACCCTAGGCAAGTTATTTAACCTTTATATGTCTTTGTTTCTTTTTTTTTTTTAAGTGTGACTATTATTTCTGCAACCCACCTGTAGTGGGTTGCATGGTGGTCTCTAACAACACACGTCTATGTCCTAACCTCTGGAACCTTTAATGTGACCTCGCTTGGAAATAAGAGTCTTTACACATGTAATTAAGTAAGGATCTCGAAATGAGATAATTCAGCATTATATGAATAGACTCTAAATCCAATAACACTGTCCCTGAAAGAGATAGAAAAGACACAGACACAAAAGAGAAGAAAGTTATGTGAAGATGGGGCAGAGACTGGAGTTATGCAGCCACAAGGCACAGAATGCCTGGAGCCACTAGACACTTGAAAAGTTAATGAAGGACTCTTAACTCCAGCCTTCAGAGAGAGGATGGCCCTGCCAACATTTTTATTTCAGACTTCTGTTCTCTAGAACTGCAAAAGAGTAAGTTCTTATTGTTTGAAACCACTAAGTTAGTGGTAATTTGTTACAGCAGCCTCAGGAAACTATACAGCACCCTGTAAAATTATAGTGAGGAGAGCATGAGAAAAACATGAAGGACAGTTCCTGGAATATGATGAGACATCAATAAATATCATTAACTAAAGGCTTAGACAAAATATAAGCATTTCCATCCTGTGCTTCACAATGTGCTGTCATTGTTTCTCTGACCAGTGTCTTTTTCTTTTTTAACCTCTCTCTGTCAATACTGCTTGTTCATCAAAGCTGGAGGCATCATGTTACCCATCTTCAAATTATTCTGCAGGGGTACAGTAACCAAAACTACATGGTACTGGTACAAAAATAGGCACATAGATCAATTGAACAGGACAGAGAGCCCAGAAATAAGGCCACATACCTACAACCACCTGATCTTCGACAAAGCTGTCAAAAACAACAATGCGGAAAAGAATCCCTATTCAAATAAATGGTGCTGAGAAAATTGGCTAGCCATATGCAGAAGACTAAAGCTGGACCCCTTCCTTACACCATATACAAAAATCAACTCAAGATGGATTAAAACTTAAATGTAAAACCTAAAACTATAAACACTCTGGAAGACAACCTAGGCAATACCTAGGAATGGGCAAAGATTTCATAATAAAAACATCAAAAACAATTGCAAAAAAAGTAAAAATTGACCAGTTAGATGTAGTTAAACTAAAGATCTTCTGCACAGCAAAAGAAACGGTCAACAGAGTGAACAGGCAATGTACGGAATGTGAGAAAATGTTTGCAAGCTGTGCATCTGACAAAGGTCTAATATCTCGTGTCTATAAGGAACTTAAACAAATTTACAAGAGAAAAGCAAATAGCCCCTTTAAAAGTAGGCAAAGGATACTTTTCAAAAGAAGACATACATGTGGCCAAAAAGCATATTAAAAAAGCTAAATATCACAGAACGCTACAGAAATGCAAAACAAAACCAAAATGAGATACCATCACCATCTCATACCAGTCAAAAGGGCTATCATTATAATAAAAACTCAAAAAATAGCATATCAGACAAGCCACTGTGGTAAGTGATACAGCAATTCTTCAAAGAGCTAAAAGCAGAACTAACATTCGACCCAGCAATCTCATTACTGGGTATATACTCAGAGGAATATAAATCATTCTACCATAAAGACACACGCACACAAATGTTCACTGCAGCACTATTCACAATAGCAAATACATGAAATCAACCTAAATGCTGATCAATGATAGACTGGATAAAGACAATGTGGTACATATACACCATGGAATACTATGCAGCCATAAAAAAGAACCAGATCATGTATTTTGCAGGAACATGGATAGAACTGGAGCTACTATATGCAGCAAGCTAATACAGGAACAGAAAACCAAATACTGCTTGTTGCTACCTGTAAGTGGGAGCTAAATGATTAGAACTTAAGAACACAAAGAAGGAAACAGTAAACTCTGGGGTCTTCTTGAGGTTGGAAGATGGGAGGAGAGAGAGCAGCAGAAAAGATTACTATTGAATACTAGGCTTAATTCCTGGGTGATAAAATAATCTGTACAACGAACCCCCATAACATGAGTTTACGTATGTAACAAACCTTCACATGTACCCCGAACTTAAAGGGTTTTATATATATATACACACACACACGCATATATATGTATATACGTATATATGTACATACATGTATATATGTACATACATATTTATATATGTATATATACACATATATGCATGTGTGTATATGTGTATGTGTGTATATATGTATATACGTATATATGTATATGTGGAGACATCCAAGTATACCTGGCTGTGGGGACAGGCTATATATATACACATATATATGTATATATGTGTATATATGTGTGTATATATACGTATATATACACGTATATCTACACACGTATTTATACACACATATATACGTGTGTATGTGTGTATATATATGTGTATGTATATGTATGTGTGTGTGTGTGTGTGTGTATATAGCTTGTCCCCACAGCCATCAGCATACCTGGATGAAATAAATATAAAAATTCAGAAAAACAAGATGGATTCTTTTTCTTTATATTTTCCACAACAAAACAATGATCCTCTTTTATTTTTACAAAATTGGTCAAAGTACACAATTACATTTGCATTGTATGCTCCTGATAAGCAAAGAAGGATCTTTGATTAAGCATTCACAGATCCTAGAATGGGGGGTTATAATCCAATAGTACTTTTTATTCCATTGCTCAAATTGTTACAGCTTTGGCCTTTTGATCTCAGTCTTTTGTAGTGTGTGTGTGTGTGTGTGTGTGTGTGTGTGTGTGTGTGTGTGTGTTTAGCACTACAAAATGCTCCAGGTCATCTTGTATATTCTGTGCCTTAAACCTAGAATCAGTCATTTCCCCAAAAAAAACCCTGGCTTCTTTTTTTGGAGAATAATACTACAAACCAACATCTGAGTGTTGGATGTGCTCATTGTTACTGGTGTATCTTAGCTTCTAGGAACTCTCAACTGACTGAACAAAGAAAAATATGGATGTGTACTAACCTGTATATATACACAAATGCATAAATATTTCTATGTGTAACAATCTGTATCTATATTACACATTTATGTCTCAAATTCTAATCCATTACTATGTGGTTCATTCCAGCCTTCTTGACTTGCTTGTCTATAACTCTCTCCAAAAGTAAGAAACATGTCTCCTAACATTCTTTATCTGTTTACATAATTGTTCAATTCTAGTATGGATGTATAGTGATTTCAGAATTATTAACTGTACTGCCATGGGAAGCTATTTTATCAATCAAAATACAGTGTCTATGTTCATTTATTTTGTCTTTACTCTTACAGTCTCCACTCATTTCCAAGGGACTTGGATCAGCATTTTTTTTTTTTTTTTTTTTTTTTTTTTTTTTTTTTTTTTGAGACGGAGTCTCACGCTGTCGCCCAGGCTGGAGTGCAGTGGCACCATCTCGGCTCACTGCAAGCTCCGCCTCCCGGGTTCCCGCCATTCTCCTGCCTCAGCCTCCTGAGTAGCTGGGACTACAGGCGCCCGCCACCGCGCCCGGCTAATTTTTTGTATTTTTAGTAGAGACGGGGTTTCACTGTGGTCTCGATCTCCTGACCTTGTGATCCGCCCGCCTCGGCCTCCCAAAGTGCTGGGATTACAGGCTTGAGCCACCGCGCCCGGCCGGATCAGCATATTTTTTACCACCCTTTTCAGTGAGGTTATTTTATACCTTTGTAAATAGTTGATTTTGTTATACTCTGTGTGATCATTAAATTTTATTTGTCAACTTGACCAGGGCATCAGATGCCCAGACATTTGGTCAAACAATATCCTGGGTATGTTTATTAGGGTGTTTCTGGAGGATATTAATATTTGAATTGGTAGATTGAGCAAAGCAGATTTCCCTTTCTAAGGGACATAGACCTCACTGAAGACCTCATTAGAAGAAAAAGGATGAGCAGGAGGGAATTCCTCCTGCCTGATTATTTGAGCTAGGACATTAGGTTTTTTGTTTGTTTGTTTGTTTGTTTGTTTTACTGATGGAACTTAGGCCATCAGCTCTCTTGTTTCTTGGGCCTTCAAATTCAGACTGGAAATTATACCACTGGCCTTCTTGGATTTCCAGTTTGCTGACTGCAGATCTTGGGACTTCTCAGCCTCCATAATCATGTGAGCAAATAATTTCTTAAATAAATCTATCTTTTTTTTTCTTTTTACATATATGTATATCTCCTAGTGGTCTATTTCTCTGAATAACTCTGAGCAACACAGTCTAAATTTCATTCTGGAATTTCCAACTTCCTAAACGATTCCTTTATTTGCATACATTAAGATTTGCTCTTTGTGCTGTAATGATCTACAAGTTTTGACAAATACATAGTGTCATGTCACTGTTACAGTATCATACAGAACAGTTAAAACATCCCTACAAAACATCCCCTGTCACTTCATCTATTTGAATCTCTTCCATCCCTAAACCCCTAGCAATCACTGATCTATTTACTATCTCTATAGTTTTGCCTTTTAAAGATTAGGTCATAGAAATGGAATCATGTGGCATGTAGCCTTTTCAGATCGGCTTCTTTCACTTAATATTATGCCTTAAAAATTCATCCATGTGTTTGCATGTCTTGATAATGCATTACTTTTGTTGTTAGAGTAACATTTTTTGAATATAAGATAGTTTACTCACATATTGAATGATATCTTAGGGCTGCCAGTTTTTAGTGATTATGAATAAAGATGCTACAAACATTTGTGTACAGATTTCTGTATGGAAATAATTTTCAAATCATTTAATAAATACCTAATATCATGATTATTGAATTGTATGATATGACTATGTTTAGCTTTTTAAGAACTACCAAGCTCTCTTCCAAAGGGGCTATACCATTTTTGTGTTACCACCAGCAATGATTCAGAGTTTTCATGATATTTTGGGAAGAAAATTCCTGTAAATTAAATCACTGAAGTCATTTTCATGAAAAAAAAAATATAAATGCTATTACAGATTCTCAAACTTGCAAACATGATAATATCATGAGCAAATAAATAAACAAACAACACATCTATTCCTAAGATTAAAATTGGGATGTCATTCAAAGCAATATCCAGAGTAAAATCAGCTTATTGAATTATGTATAGGCCTTAGCAATGACTTTTTTGGGTATTGAGTCACTTCAAGAAGTGGGACTGGTTCTGTAAATAATGTCTTCTAGACCCAAAACATAATTTTCTCTTGGTATAGATTTTCCTTTAAACATCAAAATCTGTATCTGTTTAGTCAGCACTTCATTTGAGACACTGAATCCAATTAATTCTCTTTCAATGTACTTTGGTTTCAGATGGTATAATGCATCCTTTTTATAACAGATTTAGGAGGAAGAAATGCACGGTCATAGTGCATTTTCAAGTCAGTTTTCTGACTGTAGGGAGGATAAACCAATCATCATTTTATTTGGGTGCAGTATCTTAAGCATCTTTTTAAGGTCAAGATTTGTGCATAATCAATTATTGATATGAATGTGACAGAGATTACTAAAATACATTACATATATTATGTTTTTAACATTTAACATATTATTGACACATATAGTCAATACGCCATATTTCTCGCATGTTTCTGAACTGAACACTGGTTTGAACTCCTGAAAGTAAACAGTAGCACCAATTCATTGTTTTGTTTCTATGACTACCATGTATTATGATTCAAAATAACTCATTCTCCTCTACCAACTTATTGATCAATAAATGTTGGAAACATCCAAACTGCATAACTCCAGTCTACTTAGTGTTAGATGCTACAGAAAAAGTATTACATAGCATATAGAAAAAGAAATGTTCACTTGTTTAATGACAAAGAGTTTATTTGTTTAATGACATTTACTCAAATGAACTATTTGTACTTTAACATATATTAAAAACTTATAATGTCCCAAACAAGGTGCCTAAAAGGTCCATTATTTCATATAATTAAATTTATTCCTCATAACAATCCTTAGCAATAAATGCTATTTTGCACTGCCCAGATCCCTACTATAGATACTAGATATATAGCAGGTAAAGACTGCTTAATTGAGGCTCAGCTTTTATAGGAGAAAAAGAAATAGTAATGAAATTATTATTTATAAAGTTTAGATATTTTTCAAGTTTGAAGCATGCACTTAAAGGGCTTTACTAAATTCCATTTATGTGACAACTATGTATTGAGTACCTGCTCTGTGCTGGCACTATTTTATGTGCTAACAAATTAAAACCTTTGTTTTCATGCAGCTTTATATTTTAGTGAATTTTGGGTATAATGCCTAACGGCTTTGGGAAGTGAAAAAGTGACAGATGTCAAATTTCCTTATGATTAACACGTAAGCCTTTCTTCCCTCTTCCTTCCCCCTGTTAAAAGGCTCAAATCATTAATACTATCTTCTCTCAAGGCTAGACTAAGTTTTAAAAAAACAGATGTATATTTGAGCTTTTAATTTCTATTAAAAGGAATAAATTACTCGTAAAATTCTAAGTTATTACCAGTGATTAGAGCTGGAATCGTCTAGAAAGACCCACAGGAAGAAGTTATGAAATTAGGAGCTAATATTTCACTTGAAAATAAGCTCATAGAATGTAAACATTACAAAGGAGAAAAGCTTAATAAAGGAAAACCTGCATTTTAAAATTATGTTTATAAGATTTTACTGAAGATAAAATTATATCAAATTGCAAGTAGAAATTACAAAAGCCTAATTAATTTTGTATTATTAAACAGTGAAATATCAATTAGCAATTTTATTATCTGAGCCAACTTTGGGGGCAGAGCCATCATGAGTATATAAAACACCCTTGTGTAAATTAGCAAAAGGTGCCATCTCTGAGTGGCTGAATCACAGAAGGGCACCTCTTTTCTTAGACTGACACAATAACAAGGTTCATGAAGGATTTCAGCCCCCAAGTGCTCCTCCTTCAGGGACCCTTGTTCAGGGAACTACCTGGAAAAAAAAAAAAAAACATACAGCAGCCCTGATTGCTGTTACTGGCAGAGGACAGAGCAAATAGTTCAAAAGAGAATCATCAGAAATAAGCCAAATTAAAGTTATCAGTACTGAAGCAGCCAAATACTGGAAAAATATCCAGTCATTCTACAAAGAGGAAAAAAAGTCACAGATCAATAAAGAAGGTTATGACAGGGTGACTCTAACTGAAGAAACAAATACAAGTTGTCCACTATGCTTGCAGCTCAAATGTTCATTCATAAAGTGACAGATGTCAGATTCCCTTATGATTAGCAGGTGTAAGCCCTTATGGTTACCATCAAAAGCCTCTATCTGTTTATTTATCCTTTGGCTCCCATCCTGCAGGAAGCACCTTGTGTTAGCCTAACTTTTTCTTTAATACTAAAAAGAAATGCATTCAGATAATAATGTAATATACATGTAAGTCAGTCTAACAAAAAATGTTGAAAGAAAGCTGGATGCTCTCGATACCCTATAAATTACTTATGATTCATTTTTTTCTAACAGCTTAGTATTGATACATCATGCATGCTGCATTTCATGAACAACAATGCCCAGAAACTCTGAATTGGGTGTGAAAAATTAGCTTTTAACAGAAAGCCTGGATGTGTGTTTATATGTGTCAATATGAGAGAAGGAATATCTACATACACCCTATATATACATACATACATACATATACATACACATATAAATTGGAAGCCATACTTACTTTAACAACAACAACAAAAAAGAAAACTCTAGACTACACTTGTCTTAGCTTTCCCTGTGAAATGAGAATACAAACTGCCAAATTCTGCAATCTCTCTCTGCTTTCTGCTGCAAGTTTGGCTTCTCTAGAAGCAGATGCTGAGATTAAATTAAAAGCCATATTGCACTGTTCTAACAAAAATATATCTGCCACAGCAGCTGGACTTCTGACTATTATTAGTTGAACTTGTGGTAGTCTGTAGTTGTTTCCAGGATCCACCTGTTCCTGCAGGGGATATTCTGGTGAATTAAGCAAGATATGAGGAGGAAAATCACCATTGTATGCTTAAATCCTTAAAAGCGCTAATTTCCAACCCCCAGCTCCATCCCCCAAGATACAATATTGATTTTTATTTACTTCACAGCCTGGGTAAGGGAAGAATTCAAAGGTTTCCACTTGGTCTCTCCCACAGTGATAGCTACAACCTCACAGGCTAAAGACCTAATGTGGGAGCTGCACTATCCACTGTAAAGTATGTCGATCCCAATTATATATTTGAGGACTGATGGAATTACAAGTGGATAGCCCAGTGGAAAACTGGATCCATTTTAAGCTAGAACTTTTCTTAACTTCATTTATTACCCCAGTCCCATTTGCCCTCACTCTTAACAGGAAGGTGATGATATTGCTTTACCTCTCTGGATGTCAATATTAACTTACTCTGAATAGCAGACTATTGTTTCCTTTGAGGAAAACTGGAAAAAATTATCACTATTTATAGTTGCTGTGGTATTGCAGGGTCTTTTCCCCTGGGAGCACAGCATCTTCTTTAGTCTATGGCCCAGAAACTAGCCAATGTTTGTAAACTTGGCAAGAGATTTTGGCTTTTCATTTAAGAGAATGCCTTCAGCCTCTCAATCTATCCTTGATTTTATCTGCTGTTATAAGCTAAGTAAGAACCTGGCAGCTGCCCATCTATTCTGCTCTAGGGACGCTATGTTCTGTTAACCATCTCTACAACTCTTTGCAGATAAGCCCCCTTCAGCTGCTATTTTGACTCTGAGGCTTATTACAATAATTATGGAACACTGGCTTCTTACAGCCAAGTGCCAATACTTGGCCTCTATTGCTTCAGTCCTGTCTTTTCCCTCCTCTCAAGTGATCCGAAACCTATAATAGTCTGGTCTGCCATCAGCCCCCATCTATGGAATGTGACCACTGAATAACTATAGTGTTCTTGTGACTTTCTCACTAGAATGTTCCTTATGGCCTTGTGAAATGCTATGTTCTCTTGATCTATTCCTAAAATATAATCATCTGGCAGGTCCTCTGGCCATACATAGTTTGTCTTGCCCAACATGTCCACTTCCCAAGATCTTTAATCTCTTCTTCCACTTTCTTCCATGATGATTCTGACATTCATCTCCCCGAGGGCTGCTGTTTATTGTGTGCCCTAGGTACCATACCAGTAGCCAGTTCGTATCATCTACAGTTCTTGTCAGAGTGTTAAAACATCAAAAGAGTGCTTCTGAGTACATAAATGATTTCCTATTCAGATGTGTCTTGTAGCCACCCTCACCTACCAACTTTGAATTCATTCCCACGTTTATTACTCCAGCTCCTGCTAGTATATGATGGCTAATTCTCACAGATCCTTTGGAATATACATTCCTTCTCTCCTCTCATCAGGCTCATCACCTCCCCACGTAAATGATGCTGTAACGTAATCCTATTTATAGAACAGAGATGTGTCTTGAGAGGACATATGTTGCTTTTCAAGAAAAAGGGTTCCCCTTTGTCCTCCTGCAAGGGGGTGGGGGTGAGTTATGCAATGAGGTATAGAGGTGGTCAGTTAGGACAATGAGCCAAACTGAAAGGACTAGTCTGGCTCTTATTCACCTACTATAATAATGCAAGCAAGAAGCCTGAGAGAGAATAGGCTACCCCATCACGAACTGAACATTGAAGGGCTGTGATCATAGCCAGTTAATCTAAGGCTATAGCAGACCAGGTCCGTATCAAAATCACCAGAAGCAGGATAATTAGTCCTTCCTGGCCGAATCATAGCCATGGTCCTTAACAATTGCTAATCCAAGCAAAGATGTCCTGTATCCCATTACGGTCTACTCTAGAAAGCCAGGAGACGTCCTGTCTAATTCTCATGATGCACTGTTCTACTTCGCCAGTTTCACTGACACAGGAGCAACACAGTTGTTGGCAACTTCACACCCCTCCTTGGATGGCCAACAAAACAGAGTTATGCAGGGAGACCTGAACAAAAGACATCTACTACTGTAGGAACTCATGGGCCAGAGGGAAGGAGAGGGGGAAGGGCTGGAAGTGGAAAGGTACTTAGCCAAAGTGGAGAAAAATGCCTCAGTCAAGGATCCCTCCCCATCCTCCTCCATAAATAAGTCTTAGTAGAGGCACTTTGGTTCAAATGCAGATATGAGTATGAGCATGGCCTTCCCAGGGTACCTGGATTCTTGACTGTAATTCTCTCCAGAAAACTACTATACACTGGCTGCACACCAAGTCTGTGGTAGGGAGGGCAGCTGCCCCCAGTGAAATGTACCAGCAAAGCTTTGAAACTCACACAATTTTTTTCCTGGAGCCAGACTCCTCAGTGTATAAGAAGGTTCAGAGTAGCAGTCCCCAAGCTTTTTAGCACCAGGGGACTGGTTTCATGGAAGATAAGTTTGCCATGGACTGATGGGATGAGGGGACATGGTTTCAGGGTGAAACTGTTTCATCTCAGATCATTGGGTATTAGATTCTCATAAGGAATGCACAACCTAGATCCCTCGCATGTGCAGTTCACAATAGGGTTTGCGATCCTATGAGAATCTAATGCTGCTAATGATCTGACAGGAGACAGAGCTCAGGCGTTAATGCTGGCTTGTTCACCACCCACTCTTCACTGTGTGACCTGGTTCCTAACAGGCCACTGATCAGTACTGGTCCATGGCCTGGGGGCTGAGGACCCCTGATTCAGTGGATTCTAAGTTATCAAAATATTGAAGAGCATTCTCACATAAATTATATGCCATATATTAGGATTCTAGATTTTTCCCAACCAGGTCCTTCATTGTAACATGAGAAGCCTGCCTTGGTTAGGCATTTAACTGTCTTTTAGGATCATCTATTCTGGTAAGTCCTAGGATTCGTCCTTGGCTTTCTTCACTCTCTTGATGATGGAGATAAGAACTTCATTTATTTATACAGCCAAAAAGATCTTCTGGCTGTCAACCGCAGGTTACTCAGTTCTTATCATTTCTCTGTAACACATCAATAACACAACAGCCACCAATATCATTATCCTTTTAGCTACTATTTCCTTCATACCTCTCAAATGCCTAATACATCACATCCACAAGTACATTCCTTCTACTGGCACATCATCACAACACACTGCTGGTGAGAGTCAAAATGTCATCTTATGCTGAAGGCTGTCTGTGCTCTACCTATTATCAGTGATAATGTCTTCATTGCCAAAGAAACTGTGACTGATCCACCTCCAAAATTAGTACCATTTGCCTGCTAGGACCACTCCTAGTCTCAAATGTAACAAGATGAGTTCTCCAGAAGCAGATGCTAAGACAGAGTTTGAGGTGCAATATATTTATTAGGTATAAACACCTGTGAAAGAAAGGTGACAAGCAACTTTTTCTTTCTTTTTTTTTTTTTTTAGATGAAGTCTCACTCTGCTGCTCAGGCTGGAGGGATCTCAGCTCACTGCAACCTCTGCCTCCCGGGTTGAAGCAATTCTGCTGCCTCAGCTTCCCAATAGCTGGGATTACAGGAGTGGGCCACCACGCCCAGTTAATTTTTGTATTTTTAATAGACATGGGGTTTCACCATGTCAGCCAGGCTGGTTTCAAACTCCTGAACTCAGTTGATCCACCTGCCTCAACCTCCCAAAGTGCTAGGATTACAAGTGTAAGCTACCATGCCCAGCCCAGAAGTAACATTTCACAGAGGAATAATTTGAGCTGTGATGCAGCTGCCTGGAATTCCTGAGGCAGACCAAACAGACCATTATGTTGCTGACAGCTGAAGACTGTCTGCTGATGGCACTCCCCACAGCTGGGCAGCAAGGGTATATGGATAGCACACCAACATGTCTACCACAGTCTTCTCCCTATAGCTTAATTCCTTGAAGAGGGGTCTAACAGATACATTCAATGGCAAGAGGACATTTTACTTCAATCATTTACAGAAGGCAACATGGCATCAGACATGGAATCAGATGGACATGGGTTCACATTTTGGCAGTGCCTTTCAAAAAGCTATGTGAGTTGAAGCAAGTCACTCAACCTTCTTAAAACTAAATTTCCTCATTTAAAATTTAGTAGCAACCATACAGTTCAGTAAAGATGTAGTAAAATTAAAGATGAAACATATGCTAATTCCTTTCCCACTTTTTTCATTTCTTCACTTTTCCCATATATTGTTGTTTGGGTTTGGTATACATTGTTTCAATTATATTATTACAACCTTAATGTTGCCCCAGGAAAGCACTTTATAAACTCTAACATCCAAAAAAGTATTACATCCACAAAAAAATTAAAAATAACATCCACCAAAAAAAAAAAGGCTATTTTTGTTAAATTTTGTGAAGAGGCAACGTGATAGAACAGAGTGCAAAATTTCTAGTTTCACATCCTACTTGTGAAACATACAAAGTGTGTGGTCAAAGCATGTTGTATAATTGCTTAGAGCCAGTGTCCACATTTCCAAATGTAAGGTAAAACTTTTATATGCATGGATCCCAGTACAGTTTTGAGAAATAAATGGGTTAATAAAAGTGAGTGCTCAAAACATTTTAAAGCACTGACAAATATAAAATAACATTGTTATCACAATTCTGATAGCCTCTGAAATGGGTTCCTGATAGCCTCTGAAATGGGTTACCATTCAATGCACAGCAGCTAAATAAGTTTTCTAAAAGCAGAACTCAAACTATGTTATTTCTCTGCTCAAAATTCATCAGTAGCACTTATTGGCTTCTCAAATAAAGGTCATGTTCTCAACCTGGCATTTAGAGTTCTCTTACTTTTAAAGGTTTGTCATCATTACTCATGAACAAAAATAATAAATGCTACTGGCAAAATATACAATTTATAAAATAATGATCAAGTTAAAGAAGTAATACGTGCTTTTTGAAATAGTAAAATATGATACAAAAATTTACAACAAAGTTATCATTTCCCCTTCTACCTTACTATCCCAACCGTATAAAATACTGAGTGTTAACAACCTTGTGAGCATAAAATCACACTATTCTTCTTAAAGAAAGATATGCAAGCACATATATAGATTTTCTTCTCTGCATTTTTTGTCCTTTTTATTCCAAGATTAATTCTTTCTATGAAATTAATTGAAACTTGCATTTTTCAGTTTTCAAAATATCAACGAAAGCTCTGTCATGTAAAGAGGTAAGTCATTAATTCAGTCTTTTCAACAAGAAAACAGTAAAGCCAAGAAAAATTAATGATGTGTTTGAACCAATCAGAGAACTGCCACTCTGGAATCTGAAAAGACAGGCACGTCCAGAAAGATACAACAACTGTGATCTGCTTACCTGGAACAAAAGTTACCGGAACAATTAGGTGGTGGAAACATTCAAATAGTAATTTTGATGACATAATGGAGACTGAGCTTAAGAGTGAGAAACTAACTCCTGGGGCCTCAGTCTTAGAGACACCCATTGTAATTTCATTGGCTTTCCTTTAGAAAGCTACCAGGTTCTCAGAGTGAGAATCTGAGAAAAATCCCCTTGAAACTTGAATCTACATGAAAAATAAAGGTTCATCAGAGAAGAAATAAATGAAAATAAAATAATCTGACTTTTTTTATTCATAATTGATCTAAAAGATAGCTGTTTAAATCAATAAATGTTAAAATACATTGAGTGATTATGGTATATGGATACAGGAAATGACTGATGACAATATCACAAAGAAGGGTGGGAGGGATCTGGAATACTCTAAGTTATGTGCAATACATGTAAAGCAGACTAGTGCTATTTAGAGTGGGATTTGATTACTTATAAATGTATTGTAAACTGTGGGGGGAATTACCAAAAACTTACAAAAGAGATAAATGATATGCTCAGGAAGGAGATAAAATGGAGTCATAAAATGCCCAAATCAAACCAGAGAAGGCTAAAGAGGGAAAGATGGGGAAACGAAGAGAAAATTCAATAAATAGAAAATAGAAAAGTTACAAAATAAACACTTATTAACCCACACATTTAAATAATTACGTGATAATGATCTAAACATGTCAACTGAAAGACAAAGATCATTAGAGTGAAAAAAACAAAAATATGTTGTCATAAGGTATTTTTAAACATAAAGATGGATAGGCTCAAAGTAAAAGGATGGAAAAAAGATAGACCATGCTATCACTAACCAAGAAAAAACTAGATTGGTTGTATTAATTTCAGACAAAGAATTCAGAACAAGGAATACTACCATGGATAAAGTCTTCACTCTCCAAGAAGACATAATCTCAAACATGCATTCACTGAAAACAGAGAGTTAACGATACATGAGGCAAAACAGAACTGAAATGAGAAAGAGATAAATCTAGTATGATAGGTGGGGGCTTCAGTACACATCCCTCTTTCAATAATTGACAGATTCGGCAGGAAAAAATAGCAATAAGGCATGACTTTTATAAAGAGCACTATCATTATCAACTTAATCTCACTGGCATTTATAGAATACTCCATGTTTTAATTATTTTATTATTATTATTATTGTTAGATAGGGTTTTGTTCTCTTGCCAGACTGAAGTACAGTGGCGTGATCTTGACTCACTGTAGCCTCAACCTCCTGGACTCAACCAATCGTTCCACCCCAGCTTCCTGAGTAGCTAGGACTAGAGGTGTGCCAAGACACTCAGCTAATTTTGCTTAATTTTTTGTGGAGACAAGGTGTTGCCAAGGCTGGTCTCAAACTTCTGGGCTCAAGTGATCCACCCGCTTTAGCCTCCCAAAGTGCTAGGATTACAGGCATGAGCCACCATACTTCATTTAACAACAGTAACATATACATTCTTTCCAAGCTGTCAGGTAACATTCAACCAAAATAGATAACAGTCCCTTTCATACCTTAATATGCCTTAACAACAGCAACAAAAAATGCGCTATGCTTGCTGGAATGGGAAGCAAAATTTAAAACAGAAGTCATTTAAATTATCTTCCTAGAACAGGATGAAATTATGTTCTAAAATAAAATACCTGAAAAATCTCCAAATATTTAGAAATTACAGTAAATAGCAAACTTCTAAATGTTTCTGGGTTTTGTTTTTTTTTTTTTTTTTGTCCTCAAGAGCAAGAATTCTAGCAAGTCTCCAAACCGTAATTTTATATGCTGTATTTTTATTTTTATGGGGTTGATTCCTAGGAATGGGGTAGTTTTATAGAAAAATATAAATTTCTTAAATAGATGGTACTCAATTGTTTTTAAAGGAAACTATAAAATTAGAAAAGTCTTCTGCCAATGATAAAGAAAATTGCTCCACCATATTTGCTAGCATAGGTTTCACAGTATATCTCAATTCTAGCAGCTTGGTAAAAAAAGTACTTTTCCGTATTTTCTTCAGCATTCACTTTTTTAACAATTGAGCTTGACCACCTTGTCTGATTTTTGTTAGCCATGTAGAATTATTCATCTGTTAGTTGCCTACTTCTATCCTCTGTCCATTTTATAATTTAAATTACATACTATTTTCTTTAAAGTGTTTCAGAATTCTCTAGATTCCCTTTTGTCCAATCTACTTTTTGTTTTTATGCTAATATCATATTCATTTATTATTGTGGCCTTAAAATGTGTCTTGATATGTGTTCATCATTTTCATAATTTTCTATTATATTTAATGTTATACATAAACCTCAAAATAAGCAATTCAAATTATTTTTTTAAAATTACATTGGAATTACATTGGAATTCAAATTGGCATCGTATTAAATATCTAACAGCTTTGGGAGAGTGGTCACTTTCATGAAGTTACACTTTCCCATTCAGAAGTGTCATGTGATTTTTCATGAAATTTATTTGCTTCAATGATATTTTGTAGTTTTTCTTCGTATGCTCTTGATTGGCTTTGTTAACCTGATTCGTAAGTACTGTATAGATTTCTGTTTCTATTAAGAATGGAATTTTTCCTAGTTCTGCTTCTAGTCACTTATTGGCAAAATAGAAGTTAATGATAAGTGAGTTTTGAAATTAGAATTATAATCGTTTCATA
Source organism: Macaca fascicularis (assembly GCF_037993035.2). Lineage (NCBI taxonomy): Eukaryota > Metazoa > Chordata > Mammalia > Primates > Cercopithecidae > Macaca > Macaca fascicularis. The sequence goes on along the minus strand of NC_088388.1, from coordinate 89,305,885 downwards.
AAATGAATTTAGACAGCATTGGAAACATCTTTTATTTATATGTCAGATAGGTTCAATTTTTAATGTTTCCTTAATGACCATTTCAATCTCTTTTTCTTTGACAATTAGTCTATCAATTTTTCCACTTCCCTTACATGGGAACTAGGAAAAAAGTTCATTTCCTATACGTTCTCAAATGTTTGCCATAGTTTTGCATAACATTTCTTATGGTTCTTTGCATAACTTTTATTTGTGTTGTGATTTGTAATATGAGAATATATTAGAACATTGAAATTGATAAAGAGCATTATAAACCTCTCTGATTTGCTTGCAAACCAGAAAAGACAGAAAAATGTGTTCAAGTGTTACCATTCATGTTTTGTAAACAGAATTTTTTAGCGAACTTGGAGAGGAATATTTAGCCCTTTCTTCTTTCTGGGAAAACAATAATTATATTTGGGATCCTTTAAATAGAAAATTTATAAGCACAAGAAGCCATTAAAACATTAATCATTAAACAGAATTTTTAGACATTTACCAAAGTATATGTATGCAATTATATGAAGCAAAAAGTAAATCTGCTATCATGCTAAGGCATAAATATATTTCTTTTCTAAATTTAGCAGAAAAATATTTTTTCATGGCTTATGTAAAAATAATGCATCATGGCATTTTGGGAGGAACCCAATAAACAGCTCTCAAATTTTCTACCTGATTTCTAAACCAAATTATATATAAGGTGTAAGAGCCAGTAAAAGGGGCTCAAAATATCACCTTTATTATTCTAACACTTCTCTCCTTCACTCCTAATATTTTTTATATCTTAGTTCTCCAAGAGAAGAGTCTATGAACCAGGGATGATATTCAAAACTTTAATAATTGTGGCACCATTACCCAGGAGTAATCAGAATGGTCATAATCTACAGTGCTAGAACTGAATTTTGGAAGGCTTGTCATGTCCAGAGATAATCCCTTTGTTGCAGTGTAATTGCCAGGTGTGGGAAGGAGGTCTCTGGAGAGAAACCTGGGTAGCCAAGGTATCTGCAGAAGCACTTGGGAGCACAAGCAGAGTCCACTTATCAACCAGAACAAAAGGTTTCACTGTTTTAATAAGTGGTTCAGCCATCCTGCTGTAAACTAGTTGACTGTAGTATTTTTCCTAGAATTTCTACCACCACTAAAAAAGATGATACTGCAAAATATGAAAAATACATCCTGTTAAGAAGGTATTCCAATAACAAACTCCAAAATCAGATAAATGTGGGTACCCAGACATGGAAGCATTGGAACAGGGAAAATTTCTCCTGACACTGTCCTGCCCATTCCCTCCCCCTAACAAAAAGCCTGTCCAGGGAATATGAGAAAAGATTATTTGCTCCTTTGTGGCAACTGAATCCAATAGCTATAAAGAGAATTTAGTGGGCAATGCATGTCTTGTCATTCCTCCAAAACTCACCAATAAGTCACTTGCCCTTTCTAATAAGGAGCAGAAGAGATTAGAAAAAGATGCTGGGAGTGGTTAGGTCAGTGAGGTTTCCCCATAGGTAAGGAAATATCAAAAAAAAGAGAACAAGGCCAGATGTAGTGACTCACGTTTGTAATCTCAGCACTTTGGGAGGCCAAGGCTAATGGATTGCTTAAGTCCCGGAGTAGGAAAGATGGTGAAACCTCATATCTACAAAAAATACAAAAATTAGCCAGGTGTGGTGGCACACGCCTGTGGTCCCAGTCACTTGGGAGGCTGAGGTGGGAAGATCACTTGAGCCTGTGAGGTGGAGGTTGCAGTGAGCTGAGATCATCATGTCACTGCACTCCATCCTGGACAACAGAGTAAGATCCTGTCTCAATTAAAAAAAAAAAGGAAAAAATAATCCCACCTTATACAACCTTATACTTGAGGGTTAGCATTATTGAGGGTTATCATTCATTTATTTATTCATCAACTTATCCATCTATTAAACATTTATTACACACTAATAATACTAAGGCCCTTAAAAAGATCAGTCTTCAAACTTTATTCTAGATAGCTCTTACAGTTCACTCCCCAAAACAGTATTAATACCATATTTAAAATGGCTAAAATATAAAGATAATTGATTGTCTACTTTCCAGATGCCAGCTATCTTTCTTTCTGGAATGATTAACAGAATGGGAAGAGAGACGCAGCAGTTGTATACTGTAATTTGTTTGGTATTAAAGTAGATATTGGTGCTTCTAGCACACCCTGGAAAATAATGAATAAGTATCAGAATAGTAACCAGTCCTAACTTATAACACCATTTTTGGTACACATATCACAAGTAGCAGATGTCTGCACAATGCTGATATCTAGGCTTTTCGGTAGTATTTTTTCTAGAATTCCTAACGCCACTAAAACACAGTAGTGCCATCTTCAGAAACACACAAACCAGTATAAATGACTTAGTCTTTACTGGAAAGCACTGTGTTATCTGGATCCTGTTCACTTCCCTAGAATTTTCTCCCACCACTTCCCTCCTACTACTCACTGCTGCAGTTCTACTGAACTATTTTCAGTTCCTTAAATATACCAACTGCTTTCTCACCAATGGACCTTTGTGCACATTGATTTCTTTGTCTAGAACATTATTTCATCTTCTCTAACACTTCTCTCCTTCACTCCTAATATTTGTTTATATCTTAGTTCTCCAAGAGGGAGTCTATGAACCTGGGTGATATTCAAAACATTTAATAATTGTGGCACCGTTACCCAGGACTAATCAGAATGGTCATAATCTACAGTGCTAGAACTGAATTTTGGAAGGCTTGTCGTGTCCAGAGATAATCCCTTTGTTGCAGTGTAACTGCCAGGTGTGGGAAGGAGGTCTCTGGAGAGAAGCCTGGATAGCCAAGGTATCTGCAGAAGCACTTGGGAGCAGAGTCCACTTATCAACCAGGACAAAAGGTTCACTATTTTAATAAGAGGTTCAGCTATTCTTCTGTAAACTAGTTGACTGTCTCCCTTTATAAACTCTATGAGAAGGTCAGGTATCCCGTCTGCGTCCTCCTATGGTATTTATCACCATGGTACCACCTTTCTCTCTGTATCGTAATTTCCAATTCACTTGTTTGTCTCTCTCACTAAATTAAAAAGCTCTTTAAAGTCAAAGTCCTTGTCTTATTTGTCATTGTGCTGTCAGCATTCGATATCATTACCAGAACCTGGTATAAAAGCTTCATAAATATTTGTAAAAAGAGAAGGAAGAATGGTAAGAAAATAGGGAAGAAGAAAGAGAACAGAGGCTAGGGAGGAATTGTCGTAGGCAAGACGTTTAAAGCACTGTTACTATTCTACAGAGCATTGTTCAAAAATATGTGTTAAGAATAGAAGAACACAAAGATCATTTAGTCCAACCTCCTCTTTTTATAAGTGAAGACAAAAAAAATCAGAGAAATTACTATCTTACCCAGCATCATGTAGCTTGGGAGAGTACTCTCAAGCATCTTCATCCAAGTTTATTTCACTGAGCTTTTTAAACTCAAGATTGAATTCTACTGGAAAAATATTCCTCATTCATTCATAAGGTTTCCTTACTTCGGAATTGAAACTTTGTAAAGATATGCTATAACTATTGCAGATACTTTCAGTATGTTTCAGGAAGGCTGGTGTCTTCTTTTGATACTCATATAAAATAAAAATGCCCATGTACATAAATGTTAATATTTATCAGGACTAGACTCTGAAATGCTGACTCCAGTTTTGAAGATGGAAATTAATGCTGTTATTTCCCTGCAGCATGTTCCATGATCACATCATATGTCTCTCTGTGTGGGCGCCTCAGGTAAAGCATCTGTGCTCTTGCAACTAAAAATCTCCATGAGATTCAGTTTTAAAAGAGAACATACAAACTCTACGTAGCTTTGGGCCGCACACTCCCACATTTCCGAAAAAGTATGTAAAGCTTCCTTTAAACTGCCTAACATATGTAAGTGAGCAATAAATTAGGTGCTTAGGCCTCTAAGCCACCTAAACCGTTTATGTGTATTATTAGCAAAGTATAAAGTGAGACACATGCTACACTGTCAGGGAGTTGTGGTAGACAGTTGAGTAGCATGTATTTTGAATGCTTGAATCCTTTTGCTGACTTCAATAAAGCAGAGCCAAGGCTTTTACCTATTCAGTAATATAGGCCATAGTTGTTTTAGAACAGCACCTTCCAGAATGAGTCAGTTGCAATACCAGTAAATACCAGCAGAAACAGAATTCTCAGGGGTGGAACAGAGGATTTTTGGGGCAATGAACCTATTCTGTATGAGACTGTAATGGTGGCTACATGTTATTTTACATTATTTATCAGTTAAAACTGATAGAATAAATAAACCTAACCACATTTACAAAGAAACCCACAGAATGTACAAAACCACGAATGTATCAAATATACCACTCCAGTGCGGATATTAATCGCCGGCAGGCTGTGCTGTGCCTGTGTGTGTTGGGAGTGCAGGGGAGGGGACACATCAGAATTCTGTACTGTATGCTCAATTTTGCTGTGAACCTGAAGATGCTCTAAGAAATAAAGTCTATCTAGGAAGAGAAAATTTTCTCTCCCTCTCTTCCTCCCACACACCCACACACCCACACCCACACCCACACGAATAAAGATGTGCTCAAATAGTAGATACGGGGTTTCACCGTGTTCGCCAGAATGGCCTCTGTCTTCTGACCTTGTGATCCGCCCGCTTCGGCATCCCAAAGTGCTGGGATTACAGGCGTGAGTCATCGTGCCTGGCCAAATTCTTCAATCTTAAGTTCCATTTTCATTTACTAGTCCAAGAACCAATACAGAACAAATCAATTAATTTGTAAACATTATGTCCGTCTACCTCTCAAATCCCTCAAGAGAAGGGGAAGAGGAAGCTTAGGAATTCAATCATTTGAGTTATCAGGCTCCTATGGGTTCAGAACTGGTTTGCCTAAGTTAAGACCTCGCCCCACCCACCACCCCTGTGCCAACCAAGGGAGTGAGCAAGTAACAAGGAAAGACTATGTGAGAGCCCTCTAAGCACCCTGAGAATTTTCTATACTCTTGCAGGCTGTCATATGACTAAGAATAGAAGTCTTATACTACATAAAATCAACATAATTGAGACGATTGAAATATTTTATTCTCACCTGGATTCCTATCTCCTTGGCCCCAGGTAAGATTAACTTTTACTTGAAATTTTTTAATGTACTTGTAATGATATTCCCTAAATTGTTTAAAATGTTCTTGGCAACCAGTTTTGCAGAGAACAGTGAAAAACAGGCTACAGAGAACAGGTGTATCTATTCTAATAAAATAACTCTGTTGTACAAATTGACAGGTAGGGGTTGAAGACACTGATATTCCATCAGGAGAAAAGGAGAATGCACCTGTACCATGCTTCCCTGTCTTCCATGGTATGCACTGGCTTACCAAAAGGCTCAAAGAAGTCCCACCTTACAGTAATTTCTCCAATTTCCTGAATTGTTATAACCTCAGAATTCTTTTTGGGCAGTATCTGCTGATATCTCACAATACACCAGTGTTCCTAGGAATAATTTGGAAAGCAGGGCTCTGGAAGGTATTCCTGGTCTAACTGCCTATAAATAAGATGATTTGTGACAGCAAATGACTTATGGTTATATGACCTGTTCTAATATTTTGGGGAATTTCCCCAAATATACAATTTTATTTAGGAAAACTTTGTAGATTTTCAGTTCAACTCTTTCATTTTATGTGTAGGATTAAAATGGTTTTGTAGTGCACCAAAGGCCACACAGAAAAGGAATGGCCCAGATAGAGCTAGATCCCAGGTCACTAATTCTCTCTCTGAAACCTCATCAACTTGACATGCATATTTGCTATGTACTGAATCGTGTCCTCCCAAAATGCATATGTTTAAGTCCTAATACCCCCAAAACTCAAAATGTTACTGTACTTGGAGAGATAGTCTTTAAAGAAGCACTTAAATAAAAATTACACCATTAGGGTGGGCCCTAATCCAGTCTGAATGATGTACTTATAAGAAGAGGAAATTTGGACTTGCAAAAGAGACACTAGGGATGTGCACGCACAGAGAAAAGACCATGTGAGGACACAATAAAAAGTGGTCATCTGCGAGCCAAGGAAAGCAGCCTCAGAAGAAACAAAATCTGCTGACACCTTGATCTTGGACTTCTAGACTTCAGAACGCTGAGAAAATAAATCTATGCCCTTTTAGCCATCCAAACTGTGGTATTTTGCTATGGTGGCCCTAGTAAACTAATATAACATCCCTCTACTATCTGATTCTCTTATTTTTTTCAACTTTATTTTCCTCTTCAACCCCAGTGCTAAATGTGCATTTCAACTAGAGTATATGCCTCGAACATTACCCCTCTGTCCTTCCCCATAGGGTGGCCTCTTTGCCCAGAATGGTGTTTATTTCTTCCCCTGGATGTTCATATGGACTCTACGCAGTGAAGCCCCACTTCTGCTATACCATTCTTAATCAGACCAGCTCATGGTGTTCATTGCTTTTGCTAAACTCCTCAAAACCAAAACATATGTCACATCATTCTTTTCATACAATTATTCATGACTAGTCATCTTTTTCTGATTGTGTATCTTGTGTCACAAACCAGATCCTCAAACATCATTTTCGTGGCATTTCCACTGTTACTAGTCTTTAAATATAATCTTGATTTTTCTCAATTTCTAGTAAGTTAGCCAGAATATACTCTTCCTAAGATTACGTATGGCCACATCAGTTTAAGCATAATGAAATTCATTATAACTATAATGCTCACAGGGATTTCTATGGTGTCACCACAAAAGTAATATCATAAAAATAGGCATAATTGGACTGTTCTCCTGTTATGACAGCAAAGTGCTGTCATTATTAATATTGGGGTATACATGAAATCACTAAACATTATATACACAAGGCCTAATTTTAAGAACTGTCAGTTTAAAAAAATATTTGCTAGTCACTTCTGATTGTTTTTCTTCATTCTTGTCTTCAGATTCCTTCAGTAAACTCATAGTTCTTGTCTGTAATGATGTTTGGTATTAAAATTTCAATCTAATCTGGGGAGTATGTCTGAAGGGTTTAAATAAGCCCTAAGCTGCTTGGCAGTGTTTGTGTCAAGATCACTGAACTCACTGGATAGTTCCAAGATTTGGACTCTGGATAATGATCAGCTTTGGGGATGAAGGAAGAGGACAAAGAATGACTTCACAGAAAATGAACTTTAACTACTTTGAGTTGCTGCTATCCAATTATGATGATTCGAGATCCATTTTGGTCAATATCATATCAAATCAAATACCAGCATAGTTAAGGATAGGGTTTCCGGCCAGATACGTTTAAAAATCACATCTAAATATGTCCAGACTTTGTCAATATTTAACTATATATCTGCTACTTTTTATTTTGCTTCTTAAAAGCAAAATTTATTTTTAGAAGACAAAAATACCATAAATTTTCTGATATCTTTAGACAAAATAAGTCTTTAATAAAGGAATCATATACTTTTTCGAGCAATCTCCATAGAAATCATTAGAACAAAAAGGCAATCTCATTAGAATTCAAAACAAGCACGCATCTTTTTTCTCATTACCTTGATTCTCTGATTCCCCTGGCTATTTTAGCAAAATGCCAGTGATCCTTAGTTATTTCAATTCTATCAACTATACCTCTCAAAAATAAATTGTACTATGACAACATCCCCCTCGGAATCACCTGGGAGCTTTCCATTTGAGATGTGATCCTAGAATAAAATGCTCCTTAGATGAATGCAGGGCTTTCTAATTTGCTCTTAAGGATTATTAGATAAACTTTGATTCACTCAGTATCAACCCATCCCCTCAAACTTTAATGACTAGATGTAAACCACCAAATCTTGTTGGCATAAGAAATTTCAGGCTGAAAGAGCCTTGAGTAATTGAGTTATAAATGTGTAACGTCTATGCTAATACTCTAGCCAGAAAATAAAGGCCAGGAAAAGATACGTCCTGAAGATTATGAGTGTTGATCTTATAAGAGGGAGGAAGTCCTGATACTTTTTGTCATACTGCCTTTTATTTTAGAACACTTATTTCCTTGGACAGTGGCCATTATAATAAAGATCATATACCTTCAAGGTTCCAAGGTGGTGGCACTTCAAATAGATGCTAGGGGACAAATAAAATATAGGAATCTAAAGGTGACTTGCCAAAAAGGACTCTTAATTAGATATTCTTCACATCATGCTGAATGTCAGCAATAAAGGTGTGAGCAAGGAAAGGTAGGTGGCTATGAGCAACTAAAAACTGACCTTTCACAAATTCATTTTAGGTTCCCAAAGTCCTTCAATTAGGAAATGTTGCACTAGAATGCAAATTCCCGGCACACTTCCTAGAACAAAATTTAGGAGCAATCTTATGATATTAAAACCAAGAGCTGTTTTACCTCCTACACATACTTTTTTTCTCTCTATCCAAACTTCTTATATTTTTCCCTCTATTTCAAAACTACTCGCCATTAGTTATGCACCTGTCATTATCATAGGCAGCACAGAGTTGAGTACACAATGCCAATGCCATATCAAAGCACAGGCAGTAACATCAAAACCTACAGTAGCCAGGCACAGTGGCTCATGCCTGTAATCCCAGCACTTTGGGAGGTCGAGGCGGGTGGATCACCTGAGGTCAGGAGTTCGAGACCAGCCTGACCAATATGATGAAACCCCATCTATATTAAAATTCAAAAATTAGCCAGGTGTGGTGGCATGCGCCTGTAATCCCAACTAGTCAGTAGGCGGAGACAGGAGAATCGCTTGAACCTGGGAGGCAGAGGTTGCAGTGAGCCAAGATTGCACCACTGCATTCCAGCCTGGACAACAAGAGCAAAACTCTGACTCAAAAAAACAAACCACCAACCACCTACAGTATTAGTTGGGGAGACAAATTATGCACCTTATAAAATAGTTAAAAGACTATTTTTAGAAAATTAGATATTCATTAAAATATCATATTATACACTTCATTTCTGAATGCTTAAATCAAAGTAGCGAAAGTATTGGAGAACCAATCAAAGGTTTTCAGCAAAAAAGTGGCATTATTAAGCTTAGGAAGATCAATCTGCTGAGAACTTTTTGAAGAACTTGGAGGCGAGACTAAGAAACAGCAGGCAGACGAATTATGAAGTATGATGTCATATACGGAAAATGCTCATCTTTCCTTCCTGAGAGATGACAGGGAATGAAAAAGAGAACAGAAGACAATATGCAGGTAAAATACACAAGATATGGCACCTGATTCACTGGAGAAAGCTAAGGAAAAATTAAAAATGATATTGAGTTGTATAATGTATTCTAACATTATACTCATTTACAGTATTATTCACTAAATATTAAAAAATATTAGTAGTATTAATAGCAATTTCCTTCAATAGTTAAAATTTTTATTTATATAAGCTTACCCATTTTTCTGTAAGTTCAATATATAAAAATACAATACTACCCACTTTTCTGCCAAGCTCTGTAATCCTCAACTCTCCTAAACATCATTAAACTTAAATATTAGTGAAAAGTACCTCTAAACCCCTACAAACATTCTGACATAGAAAAGCAATAAATGTTCCCCCTGGAAAACATTCTTTAACTTAAAAATTATATTTAAAATTCAAGTTGCTTGCTTAACAAGGTTAGACACCTTGTTTCTTTTGGTATCTTTTATTGTTACTAAGCTACCACAGGCAGTTAAATAAATTATAGCTTAAAGCTCCATGCTTCATGTGCATTTTTAATTTGGTTCTCACCACAGTCCCTGAAGGAGGTACTACTATTAGCCTCCCAAAATGAGACTTACAGAGGCCAAGTAACAGCTACCAAATATTGAAATCCAGGACTTTGTCACTGTAAAGTTATAGTTACAGAGCATCAGCGAGAAAGTGAGGGGTGGAGGAGTGTTGGGGGAAGGCTGCTAAAAGCAGCAGCACTGAGCTGGGACAACTGCTTTTAAGTAGTAAGACAAGAGAATTAAAGCACAATATAGCAATCTAGGATAATTTAGTCTAGGGGCAAGAAGCTCAATAGCAATGATGACAATTCTGCCTCACAGAATTTTATACCATTGGATGTTCAAAATGATGTCATCTTGTCATGGAGAAAGTTTGTATTCTATGCACTATGCTCTCTTTAATAGAGCAAAGGAATGCACAATACATTTTAGACGTATCTCTATGAAACAAAGTACAGTCCACTGTTTAAAGGAATACGTTTTAATTATTGAGAATGGAGCTGATCCTAGGTAAAATGATTAAATGGACAAGTGAAGTTGTTTTTCAAAGTCTTAATTAGTCATTTTATCTATTTTTTCACTCTCTTCCCTAGGGGCACCAATTTGAGTAACACTTGCACTTTAGGAAGCTCTCCCTAAAAAGCCCTCAGGTTTTCTACAAGTCTGGCAAAGGTCATTCTCACAAAGCTGAAACTCTAACATCATTGATTTTATGGCATTGTTTCTTAATGAGTCCTTTTAGAATGTAAGCAACTAAAAAGTACATAAGGTATCTGTACTTAAGCTTTGAAATAAAAAAGATAAAAGAGAAGGTCTTCCAAATCTTTCTTGGCTCCAGTAAACCATAGCTTAGTAAATGATCACAGTTCCGCTCCTAATACAAAAAAGGCCCTTATGATTAAATAGAGAAGTACTATTAACAATCACACAGTTTTATCTGGATGAAGCATCCTATTAAGCAGAAAATGTTCTTAACCTTTTTTGAAAGAATATTTCTTAGCTGTACATAAAGGAGACTTGTTTTCATTGTTGCAGTACATAGGTTAACGAAAATTCTTCTATGTGGGACCATGTTTAAAGCTTAAAAGAAGTCTGAAGTTTAGAAATAAGCAATTAAATCTTTAATCTTCCAGCAGGTTGTTAAAATAAGGGTAAAGCTGACTACTCAAAAGCTATTACTACCTTATAGGTACATGGTGGCATACGAAATTTGTTATTTCAGCTCAGTACTAGCAAATGACATAATTGCTCTTATCATGTGTGCAACAGTAGTCCCATATAAAGTATTCAAAATAGTAAAAATGAATAAAGCATCAGAAAATACAGTGCTTAATCAATAAGCATCTTTTAACAATATTTGACCATCATGTATCATGAAACTAATATGTTACTGACAGTAACATATGTTAACTAATATGTTACTGACACTATAAAGTGCAGGTATAAAGTGCAGGAGGCTCCAAGAGCTCAAGATCCAGTGGAGGAGTTAGGCTAAAATTGAGAATCATAATTCTTTGTAAGACCTATAACAGAGATATGTATAGTGCTCTGAATATAAGAAAGATACAGCAACTACCAGTGAAGTAAAGAAAAGCTTCACAATAACGCTGACATCGGAACTGGTTCTGGAAGGGAGCTGAAGTCCTTCCAGAGACTTCTGTGAGAGTTTGAGAAAGGTTTTCTGACCAAAGGAACAATACGTGCAAAAATGGAGAGCTGAGAAAACATAGTGTATTCAGATAAAACTAGTCTCTAGTAAAACAACTAGCATATAGTAGATATCACAAAAATCAAATAAATATATCTGGAATGAACAAGCAAAAGATGAAAGTGAGAAGCTATGTTTCACTAGAATGTAAACAGTACATGTAAAACAAAAAGGAAATGAGCTTGGAGTGGTAAATCTAGGCAAGTACAAGTGGTCAATTTTCAAGAGACATTGTTCTCTTACTATACAGAACTATAACAAATATTTTTATAAACCAAAGTTTAGATATGGAGACACTCTGCTGCAGCTATATTTTTTTTGTACATACACACACAAGACCTCCAAACTTAATGGCTTCCAATTCTAAAAGCATTTATTTTGCTCACAAATGCGCAATTTGGGCAGGGCTACGAAAGGGATAGCTGGTCTCTGGCTCACTAAGCATCAACTGAGGTGGCTTGAAGGCTGAGGTCTATAATCATCTGAAGCTTGCTTACTGATACATCTCAGAGTGGATACTAACTATCAGCCGAGTTTTTTGATGAGGCTGGCAACCGAAACATATACACATGACCCTCCGTTTGTCCTGGGCTTCCTCACAACCTGGTGGCTGGGTTCCAATGGCAAACATCCCAAGAGACAACCATTTGGAAGCTGTATAATTTTTAGATCTAGCCATGGAAGTTCCACAGTATCATTTCTAGTACCATTTCTGCTATACTCTTTTGGTCAGAGAAGATATAACCCCTTCCAAGTTCATAGGGAGAGAAAACGGACTCCTCTGATAGTGGTATGGCAAAGATTCAGAGAATAAGATACCAGAAATACCACAGTGAATTTTTTTTTGAAAATGCCATATACCACAAATGCTATTTTCCCTATCAACATAACAAAAATTATATCCACGAAGGTCTAAACAATTTTTAATAAACTCAACAGTAGAGACCACAAAACTCATAGTTTTAGTTAGCTCAGGACTTATCAATTATCTTACTATATTTGTTTATAGTATAATATAAAAGTTTGCCTATCTGATATTTTAAACTTCATTAGAGTAGAAAATGACTCTGTTTTTTAATCATTGTTTCTCAATACATAGTAAAATCCTGGCATATTAGAAGTTTTATTAATATTTATTAATAAATGATTATATAGTATATATGAACTTAATATTAAAAATCACTCTCATATAACTGAGTTCGATGGTAAAGTCTTTTAACAAATATATTTTGGAAGCATGACATGAATTTTGATATCAATGTAGTTTCTAGAGGACGATACACTCAAAGACGGAGATAATTGACCTTCTTGGAGGATTATGATTTTGCCACGGTAGGAGGTGAGGGTCAGTCAACAGCAAATAGCCAATAGTTGTTATTTCTTAATAAGAGAAATTGACCATCAGAAATCAAAGGAAGTTTTTAAAAATAAGATAAATCGACCAGCCACGGTGACTCACACCTGTAATCCCAGCACTTTGGGAGGGCGAGGTGGGCGTATCATGAGGTGAGGAGATCGAGACCATCCTGGCTAATGCAGTGAAGTCCCGTCTCTACTAAAAATACAAAAAATTAGCCAGGCATGGTGGCGGGCGCCTGTAGTCTCAGCTACTCGGGAGGCTGAGGCAGAAGAATGGCAGGAACCCTGGAGGCGGATGTAGCAGTGAGCTGAGATCGCGCTACTGCACTCCAGCCTGGGCGACAGAGCAAGACTCCATCTCAAAAATAATAATAAGATAAATTATAAAAATTTGGACTTAAAAAAACATTTTACCCATTGTCTTCCAAGAACTAATGTATACCATGAAGTTAACTTAAGCACTGTAATTGGAATATTCAAATTGCCTCAAAGAGTTACCAAACAATTAAAGAGTTTGCTGCCTGATGCACATAGAGGTCAATACTATGGCACTGGCTTTTGAGAAAAGAAAAGCTTTACTGTGAGTCAGCTGGCAAGGAGACAGAAGGAAACACCCGAGTCTCTCTCTTCAAGCTGGAGGCTGGGTCAAGTTTTAGAAGGATAGAGCAATGAGGTATGATCTGATTGAATCTGGCAATCAGGTGTTTTCCAGAAGCATGACCTGCCTGGGCACTATTACAGGGTGACATCAGGGCTCAAACTGATTGGATCCTGGACCTTACCAGGATTCACTTCTTAATTCTGTTACCATTATTTGATCCGATCACTTAAGTTCCCTCTATGGTTGCATGCTTGGTTTATCTGGGCATTCTCAGGTTCTATGACCTTCAACTTGAGAGTCCATGGCAACTAGAAAACAACCTATAACTTTGTTACATAAACATTGAACCAGACTGGTGTGATACAGTTACGAAACAATTACATTTTACTTGTAATTCACTTTAAGTATATTTGGGATAAAAGTCTCCAAAAATCTATTATTCACCTGTTTTATAGCTGCTGGACGAATGTCCAATCTGTATTAAGTAGGCCTCCATTCTCCTCTCTCCCCTCAGCCTAGTGAAAACATGGAAATTGACAAAAACTTGATTTCCAATATAAGAAAAAACAATCAGTTTTGTTATTTGTAAGGTGAAGATGCAACATGCTTTGATCTTATATGTTTAAGTGTAGAATACATAAATAAGGGGATTCATATGTCTGGGCTACATTTAACAGTTATAAAACTGTAGAATGATTTACTTTGAAATTATGTATGCAGTTTGCTTTGCTAATCAATAAATACTTAGTCAAATTTCATAAACTACTGTCAAGGAGGCTTGTCAGTTTCAAGTCCTTTTAATAATATTTACAGCTAAAAGAGATAAAATCACATTGCAAGCTAATGTGGAAGAAGCAGTGACAAGGTTTAGAATGCTTTCCTTTCTCAGTATAAAAACAGTTTGTTATCAGTAAATTTTCCACAGTCCCTTAGCTCACCCAAAGCCTAGTGTCTCTTCAGTGACACAAATGTTGACCATATGTACACAAGAAGGAAAACTATCAAACAGGAAGGACACCTACACCAAAACCCCATCAGTACATCACCATCATCAAAGACCAGAGGCAGATAAAACCACAAAGATGGGGAAAAAGCAAGGCAGAAAGCTGGAAATTCAAAAAATAAGAGCGCATCTCCCCCGGCAAAGGAGCGCAGCTCATCGCCAGCAATGGATCAAAGCTGGACGGAGAATGATTTGACGAGATGAGAGAAGAAGGCTTCAGTCCATCAAACTTCTCAGAGCCAAAGGAGGAATTACGTACCCAGCGCAAAGAAACTAAAAATCTTGAAAAAAAAGTGGAAGAATTGATGGCTAGAGTAATTAATGCAGAGAAGGTCATAAACGAAATGAAAGAGATGAAAACCATGACACGAGAAATACGTGACAAATGCACAAGCTTCAGTAACCGACTCAATCAACTGGAAGAAAGAGTATCAGCGATTGAGGATCAAATGAATGAAATGAAGCGAGAACAGAAACCTAAAGAAAAAAGAAGAAAAAGAAATGAACAAAGCCTGCAAGAAGTATGGGATTATGTAAAAAGACCAAATCTACGTCTGATTGGGGTGCCTGAAAGTGAGGGGGAAAATGGAACCAAGTTGGAAAACACTCTTCAGGATATCATCCAGGAGAACTTCCCCAACCTAGTAGGGCAGGCCAACATTCAAATCCAGGAAATACAGAGAACGCCACAAAGATACTCCTCGAGAAGAGCAAATCCAAGACACATAATTGCCAGATTCACCAAAGTTGAAATGAAGGAAAAAATCTTAAGGGCAGCCAGAGAGAAAGGTCGGGTTACCCACAAAGGGAAGCCCATCAGACTAACAGCAGATCTCTCGACAGAAACTCTCCAAGCCAGAAGAGAGTGGGGGCCAATATTCAACATTCTTAAAGAAAAGAATTTTCAACCCAGAATGTCATATCCAGCCAAACTAAGTTTCATAAGTGAAGGAGAAATAAAATCCTTTACAGATAAGCAAATGCTTAGAGATTTTGTCACCACTAGGCCTGCCTTACGAGAGACCCTGAAGGAAGCACTCAACATGGAAAGGAACAACCAGTACCAGCCATGGCAAAAACATGCCAAAATGTAAAGACCATCGAGGCTAGGAAGAAACTGCATCAACTAACGAGCAAAATAACCAGTTAATATCATAAGGGCAGGATCAAGTTCACACATAACAATATTAACCTTAAATGTAAATGGACTAAATGCTCCAATTAAAAGACATAGACTGGCAAACTGGATAAAGAGTCAAGACCCATCAGTCTGCTGTATTCAGGAGACCCATCTCACATGCAGAGACATACATAGGCTCAAAATAAAGGGATGGAGGAAGATTTACCAAGTAAATGGAGAACAAAAAAAAGCAGGGGTTGCAATACTAGTCTCTGATAAAACAGACTATAAACCATCAAAGATCAAAAGAGACAAAGAAGGCCATTACATAATGGTAAAGGAATCAATTCAACAGGAAGAGCTAACTATCCTAAATATATATGCACCCAATACAGGAGCACCCAGATTCATAAAGCAAGTCCTTAGAGACTTACAAAGAGACTTAGACTCCCATACAATAATAATGGGAGACTTCAACACTCCACTGTCAACATTAGACAGATCAACGAGACAGAAAGTTAATAAGGATATCCAGAAATTGAACTCATCTCTGCAGCAAGCAGACCTAATAGACATCTATAGAACTCTCCACCCCAAATCAACAGAATATACATTCTTCTCAGCACCACATCGTACTTACTCCAAAATTGACCACATAATTGGAAGTAAAGCACTCCTCAGCAAATGTACAAGAACAGAAATTATAACAAACTGTCTCTCAGACCACAGTGCAATCAAACTAGAACTCACGACTAAGAAACTCAATCAAAACCACTCAACTACATGGAAACTGAACAACCTGCTCCTGAATGACTACTGGGTACATAACGAAATGAAGGCAGAAATAAAGATGTTCTTTGAAACCAATGAGAACAAAGATACAACATACCAGAATCTCTGGGACACATTTAAAGCAGTGTGTAGAGGGAAATTTATAGCACTAAATGCCCACAAGAGAAAGCAGGAAAGATCTAAAATTGACACTCTAACATCGCAATTAAAAGAACTAGAGAAGCAAGAGCAAACACATTCGAAAGCTAGCAGAAGGCAAGAAATAACAGATCAGAGCAGAACTGAAGGAGATAGAGACACAAAAAACCCTCCAAAAAAATCAATGAATCCAGGGGTTGGTTTTTTGAAAAGATCAATAAAATTGACAGACCGCTAGCAAGACTAATAAAGAAGAAAAGAGAGAAGAATCAAATAGACGCAATTAAAAATGATAAAGGGGATATCACCACCGACCCCACAGAAATACAAACTACCATCAGAGAATACTATAAACACCTCTACGCAAATAAACTAGAAAATCTAGAAGAAATGGATAATTTCCTGGACACTTACACTCTTCCAAGACTAAACCAGGAAGAAGTTGAATCCCTGAATAGACCAATAACAGGCTCTGAAATTGAGGCAATAATTAAAAGCCTACCAACCAAAAAAAGTCCAGGACCAGATGGATTCACAGCTGAATTCTACCAGAGGTACAAGGAGGAGTTGGTACCATTCCTTCTGAAACTATTCCAATCAATAGAAAAAGAGGGAATCCTCCGTAACTCATTTTATGAGGCTAACATCATCCTGATACCAAAGCCTGGCAGAGACACAACAAAAAAAGAGAATTTTAGACCAATATCCCTGACGAACATCGATGCAAAAATCCTCAATAAAATACTGGCAAACCGGATTCAGCAACACATCAAAAAGCTTATCCACCATGATCAAGTGGGCTTCATCCCTGGGATGCAAGGCTGGTTCAACATTCGCAAATCAATAAACATAATCCAGCATATAAACAGAACCAAAGACAAGAACCACATGATTATCTCAATAGATGCAGAAAAGGCTTTTGACAAAATTCAACAGCTCTTCATGCTAAAAACGCTCAATAAATTCGGTATTGATGGAACGTACCTCAAAATAATAACAGCTATTTATGACAAACCCACAGCCAATATCATACTGAATGGGCAAAAACTGGAAAAATTCCCTTTGAAAAGTGGCACAAGACAGGGATGCCCTCTCTCACCACTCCTATTCAACATAGTGTGGAAATGCTGGCTAGGGCAATTAGGCAAGAGAAAGAAATAAAGGGTATTCAGTTAGGAAAAGAAGAAGTCAAATTGTCCCTGTTTGCAGATGACATGATTGTATATTTAGAAAACCCCATTGTCTCAGCCCAAAATCTCCTTAAGCTGATAAGCAACTTCAGCAAAGTCTCAGGATACAAAATTAATGAGCAAAAATCACAAGCATTCTTATACACCAGTAACAGACAAACAGAGAGCCAAATCAGGAATGAACTTCCATTCACAATTGCTTCAAAGAGAATAAAATACCTAGGAATCCAACTTACAAGGGATGTAAAGGACCTCTTCAAGGAGAACTACAAACCACTGCTCAGTGAAATTAAAGAGGACACAAACAAATGGAAGAACATACCATGCTCATGGATAGGAAGAATCAATATCATGAAAATGGCCATACTGCCCAAGGTAATTTATAGATTCAATGCCATCCCCATCAAGCTACCAATGAGTTTCTTCACAGAATTGGAAAAAATTGCTTTAAAGTTCATATGGAACCAAAAAAGAGCCCGCATCTCCAAGACAATCCTAAGTCAAAAGAACAAAGCTGGAGGCATCATGCTACCTGACTTCAAACTATACTACAAGGCTACAGTAACCAAAACAGCATGGTACTGGTACCAAAACAGAGATATAGACCAATGGAACAGAACAGAGTCCTCAGAAATCATACCACACATCTACAGCCATCTGATCTTTGACAAACCTGAGAGAAACAAGAAATGGGGAAAGGATTCCCTATTTAATAAATGGTGCTGGGAAAATTGGCTAGCCATAAGTAGAAAGCTGAAACAGGATCCTTTCCTTACTCCTTATATGAAAATTAATTCAAGATGGATTAGAGACTTAAATGTTAGACCTAATACCATAAAAATCCTAGAGGAAAACCTAGGTAGTGCCATTCAGGACATAGGCATGGGCAAAGACTTCATGTCTAAAACACCAAAAGCAACCTCAGCAAAAGCCAAAATTGACAAATGGGATCTCATTAAACTAAAGAGCTTCTGCACAGCAAAAGAAACTACCATCAGAGTGAACAGGCAACCTACAGAATGGGAGAACATTTTTGCAATCTACTCATCTGACAAAGGGCTAATATCCAGAACCTATAAAGAACTCAAACAAATTTACAAGAAAAAAACAAACAACCCCATCAAAAAGTGGGCAAAGGATATGAACAGACATTTCTCAAAAGAAGACATTCATACAGCCAACAGACACATGAAAAAATGCTCATCATCACTGGCCATCAGAGAAATGCAAATCAAAACCACAATGAGATACCATCTCACACCAGTTACAATGGCGATCATTAAAAAGTCAGGAAACAACAGATGCTGGAGAGGATGTGGAGAAATAGGAACACTTTTACACTGTTGGTGGGATTGTAACTAGTTCAACCATTATGGAAAACAGTATGGCGATTCCTCAAGGATCTAGAACTAGATATACCATATGACCCAGCCATCCCATTACTGGGTATATACCCAAAGGATTATAAATCATGCTGCTATAAAAACACATGCACACCTATGTTTATTGCGGCACTATTCACAATAGCAAAGACTTGGAATCAACCCAAATGTCCATCAGTGACAGACTGGATTAAGAAAATGTGGCACATATACACCATGGAATACTATGCAGCCATCAAAAAGGATGAGTTTGTGTCCTTTGTAGGGACATGGATGCAGCTGGAAACCATCATTCTTAGCAAGCTATCACAAGAACAGAAAACCAAACACCTCATGTTCTCACTCATAGGTGGGAACTGAACAATGAGATCACTTGGACTCAGGAAGGGGAACATCACACACCGGGGCCTATCATGGGGAGGGGGAAGCGGGGAGGGATTGCATTGGGAGTTATACGTGATGTAAATGATGAGTTGATGGGTGCTGACGAGTTGATGGGTGCAGCACACCAACATGGCACAAGTATACATATGTAACAAACCTGCACGTTATGCACATGTACCCTAGAATTTAAAGTATAATAATAATAAATTAATTAAAAAAAAAAAAGAACAGTGTTCCCTAATGGAGTAGAGAGTACCTAATATTTATAAACATAAACACCCAGAAAAAAAAGAGAAGTACTTACTATTTATGCTAGAAAAATAATTAACCAAATATACAATCTAACGCAAGAAAAAAGATTGTAGTTTGACCATATTGTTGCCTATAAATTATAGTAAGAATAAAACTCCATTTTTGATGCTTTATTGTGGCATAATGTATACATCATAAAACTCATCCACTCAAAGTATATAACTCTAAGTATATGGAGTTATGTAGCCATGACAACAATGTATTTTCAGAACATGTTCATTACCCCCCAAAATTCCCACTAAGACTGACTCTAAGACTAACTCTCTTAGTCATTTCCCACTTGCAGTTAATGTTATCATTCACTCCCATACCCAATTGACTACTGGTCTGATTTCTGTGTCTAAAGATTTTACTTCTGGACATTTCATACAAACGATTTTATGAAATCAATATGTAGTCTTTCACATTAGGCTTCTTTTACTTAGCATAATGTTTCTGAGATTCATCCACGTTGTAGCTTACATCAGCTTACATCAGTACTTCTGTTTTATTTTCTTAATATTCCATTGTAGAGATATACCACATTTTTTTTTATTATTATTATACTTTAAGTTCTAGGGTACATGAGCTACCACATGACTCAGCAATTCAACTGCTGGGCATATACCCAAAAGAAGAGAAATCAGTATATTGAAGAGATAATTGCATCCTATGTTTGTTGCATCATTGTTCACAATAGCTAAGATTTGGAAGCAACCTAAGTGTCCATTAACATATTATAAAATGTGGATTTTAAAAATGTGGTCCGTATACACAATGGAGTATATTCAGCGAAAAAAAAAAAAAAAATGAGATCCAGTCATTTGCAACAACTTGTATGGAACTAGAAACCATTATGTTAAGTAAAGTAAGCCAGACGTAGAAAGACAAACATTACATCTCCTCACTTACTTGAGATCCAAAAATTAAAACAATTGAATTCATGGACATAAACAGTAGAAGGATGGTCACCAGCGGCTTGGAAGGGTAGTAGGTGCAGGAGATGGAGATTGTTAATGATAGAGACAAGTGACAGGGAAATACTGGGTAGAAGAGGGCAGATACCAGGCAAAGGCCGCACCCTTGAGCCTGAAGACCCAGAGCCCTAAATGAGGACCAGCATTGCTATTTTCCCTCCCAGAAGTTGCCTTTGGGCCCACCACACCCCCTTATCCTGCATCTATATAAACCCCAAACCCCAGGCTCCAGAAGGGGACAAACAGATCAGCAGACTGGCTGACCAGCAAGCCAGCAGAACAACAGACAGATGGCAGAATGAGAAAGAGAGAAGAGGAGGAACATCTGTATGCTGAGGAGTTCAGCTGGAGGTAGTTGGAGAGGAGTCTGGTTGCTGGGCGGCTGTACTCTAAGGGAAGATCACCTTCCCACTCTATCCCCCACTTCCAGTTCCCCATCCATCCCGCTGAAAGCCACCTCCACCGCTCAGTAAAACCTTGCATTCATTCTTCAAGCCCACATGTGACCCAATTTTTCCAGGATGCCAGGCAAGAGCTCAGGATACAGAAAAGCTATCACATTGGCCCTATGTCCTTGTGAAAAGGCAGAGGGACCAATGAGCTGGTTTCACACTCAAGCCATCTGCAGACAACAGAGCTGAAAGAGCTTTGTAATACTGGGGTTGCAGACTACCATCCCTAGACACTACCTCAGGGCTGGAGCCCAAAGCACTCACCCCAGACTCTGCACCTGCCCATCTGCATGCTCCCTGTACCACAAGGGGTTTGAGCAGCAGGGCGAACTGGTGAGCAGAGACCAAATAGGCAAGCCACACCCCTGTTGCATATCCCGTGACGGAGATCAGGCTACTCTCCTGTTTCAATAATAGATACAAAAAAAAAAAAATAGTTAGAAAACTTCATGTTTCTAACTTACTATTTGAAGGCACAGCAGGATTACTAGAGTCAGTAATAATTTAATGGTACATTTTTAAATAACTTAAAGAGTATAACTGGATTGTTTGTAACTCAAAGGATAAATGCTTGAGTGAATGGATACCCCATTCTCCATGATATGCTTATTTTACATTGAATGCCTGTATTAAAACATCTCATGTACCCTATAAACACATAAACCTACGATGTACCCACAAAAATTAAAAACTAAAAACAAAAAATAACTAAATGAAATATCTGTTTCCCAGTGCCACAGTTAAAGATATTTAAACATGGAGTTATATGCTGTTGATACTGACTCCCAACCATTTCAGTACTTTATATTTGGGTTGAGTTATTGTCCTATGTGTACTTCCATCCACCAGATTATACTTGGTAAGGACTGTCATCTATTCACGTTTATGTGTCCTAATAATTCCTGAAATATACAAAGTGTACAAACAAATACTGATAAAAGAAAAAGTTTAGACAAACCATACTTAACAGAGTTTAACAAAGCAAACAATAACTTGTGAATCCGGTAGTCCCCCATCCCCCACAACCTGAATATGTTCAGAGGACCTCAGCACTGCTGCAAGATCATAGAGGATTTATGGACAGAAAAAGGGAAGTGAGGAACAGAAACAGCCAGATTGATTACAGCCCAGTGTTGGCCTTATTTGAACGGGGTTTGAGCATCTGGCTGCCTGTGAGTGGTTGAAGCATGGCTTCTGTGATTGGCTGAGACTCAAGTTACTTGTTACAAGAGTAGGTTATAGTCTGTTTACACATCCAGTTAGGTTATAGTACTAAGGTGAAACTTTTAGGCTGAACTTAAAATATGTTAGGAGGCAGATTTAGGCTAAACTTAATTTACAATACTGTTGCACTTGTATTTACTTGCTTTTAAGATTTTTCTGTGCATGACAGAGCACACTGTCCATGGTTCATACTGAGAGAAGGAAGCAGGGAGAAGAGAGACTGGGGAAAAGAGAGACAGAGAGAGGAGACAAACAAGGTGTGGGAGGAGGGAGAGAGAGAGAATTAGGTTAAATGGTCTATATTTTGTTCTTTTAAAGACTTAGTAGTCAAATTTGGTTTCCTGTCTTTTTATACTACTAGAATGGAATGTATAAGTTTGTTACAATTAAATTCAACACACATTTGTTACCTTAAGCCCAGTGCTAGGTTCTCGGGGTATGTAAGAGAGCTAGATAAAATTCTGTCTCACTAATTTTACAAATATGTATTCAGCTCCTATTATGTTCCAGTAATTATGTTGGTCTCTGTAAACAAAATGCCGAGTGGAGGCTAAATAAATAAGCCGGGAAAAAAAACAAAACAAAACTCGGTTTTTCCTATTGTACTCTCACAACATGCTTCTGACACTGTTTGTGTCTCCACATCGGCAAGTGAGCAATCAGTTCTGCAGTAGAAGGCACCTGAGTGTACTCTAATTCAGTTCCATTCTGACACTACTTGCCTGGAGATGGCATCAGATCACACAGGTTGATCCCACAAGACTGAGCCCCATTTCTGATGCCATTTGAGAGCCACAGGTTATTTTGCCTGTGCTTCTGACCAACTGGCTATAAATCAGAGTTTCCACAGCCCCCTCCTTGGGTTCAATTAATGTTCTTCAGGAGCTCACAGAACTGAAAGAAACACTTACATTTACTAGTTTATTGCAAGAAATATTTCAAAGGATACAAATAAACAGTCAGATGAAGAGATACACAGGGCAAGGTCTGGAAGGATCTAGAGCACGGGAGCTTCTCTTCTGATGGAGTTGAGGTGCACTACCCTCCTGACATGTGGTTGTGTTCTTGTTCACCTTCCTGGAATCCCACATGTGTGCAGCTATCTGCAAACTCCCTGGACCTACTTCTTTGGGGGTTTTATGGAAGCTTCATTTTGTAGGTATGACTGATTAAATCATTGACCATTAGTAAACAACTTGATCTTCAACCTCTCTCTGCTCCCCAGAGGTTGTGGGGTAGGGCTGAAAGTCCCAACCTTTTAATGCTTCTCTACTCTTTCCAGTGACGAGCCCCCATCCTGAAGCTAACCAGGGGCTGCTAGCCATCCATCAACTTATTAGCACACAAAAAGATACACTGTTGTGAAGATTCTGAGGATTTTAGGAGTTATATGCCAGGAAACGATGAAGAACTTATATTTCACAATATCACACAAATACCAAATACAAACATGATTCCCTCCATCAAGTAGCACAGAGTCTAGTTGAGAATACAGACAAGTAAATAAGCAGAACACAGAAAATGGTATTATGATGAGGCAAGGGCACATGTGCAATGTATTCACCAGAGGCACACCTAACCTAGACATGGTCATCTAGAAAGACTTCCTGGAAAATGTACAGACTACTGAGACCTAAAGGACAAGTAGGAATTATCCAGGCAATGGGACTGTAACTGCTTGATGGGTTCTTCCTGCCTGTTGCACAAAGACCATGGCATTGCAGTAAAGAAAGAGTTTAATTGATGTGAGCTAGCCACACCACATGGGAAACAGAGTTAGTACTCAAATCAATCACCTCAAAGGCTTGTAGGTTAGGGGTTTTTCAAAGGCAGTTTGGGGGAAGGAGTAGGGGTGGCTAGGCAATGAGTGCTTGCTGCTGATTGGTTGTGTCAGAGATGAAATCATAGCGAATGAAAGCTATTCTCTTTCACTGAGTTGCTTCTGGGTGGGGCCACAGGAGCAATTGGCAGGTCTGGGTGGAGCCAGGTGTCAGACATGCCAAAAAGAAAAAAAAAAAAAACTGAAAAGATTCTCAAAAGGCCAATTTTAGATTATATAATAGTGATATTATCTGAGGAGTAATTAGAGAAATTGCATGTCTTGTGTTCTCACAAATAATAGCTGGTGATCATTTATGTCTACACCTTAGCAGAATGTAGGCTCCTCTACTCCCTGTAGCCTGATGGTCTAACTTTACAAAGACAGCTGAGTTTTAGTGAAGGGCTATTATCATTTAAACTATAAACTAAATGTCTCCCAAAGCTAGCCCAGGCTAAGCCCAGAAATAATTTAGGCAGTTTGAAGGCAAAAGGCAAAAGGGAGATTGCTAGATCAGATCTCCCCCACTGCCATAATTTTCTCAGTATTATAATTTTTGCAAAGGCAGTCTCAGGATTAAGGTGGGAAGAGATGTTCTAGGAAGAGAGGACAGCATATTCAAAGGCAATGAGGCAAGAGACAGCATGGCTCATCTCAGAAATTAAATGTAGTATAGTATAGATAGAAGCAGGAGAAAGCAGGGATTAGGCAGAGATTGTTACTGGCAAACCCATATAGATCTGCAGCAACCTCAATTCTTACCTACTCAGAAGAAAGAATTTGACTGAGGGGCAGAAGGCAGGAGGAGGGCCTGTGGCAAGTTTTGGACAGGAGTGAAAGTTTATCAAAAAGTTTTAGAGCGGGAATGAAAGGAAGTAAAGTACACTTGGAAGAGGGCCCACCAGGCAACTTGAGAGATTCAAGTGCGTGGTTTGACTTTTGACTTGGGGTTTTATATGTTGGCATACTTCCAGGGTCTTGTATCCCTTCTCCCCCGATTCTTCCCTTGGGGTGGGTTGTCTGCATGTTCAGTGGTCTGTTAGTGCTTGGGAAAGGCCATATGCACAGTGTGTTTACTGGAGTTTAACACATACTCACTTGAGGTGTTTTTCCTTCACCAGTTGAATGTTCCTAGGTCATATACCAGTTAAACTCTGCCATTTTGCCTCTTAATGCACATGCTTGAGCACACTTGCCAAACTCCTGAGTTCTTATTTGGAAGCGGCTCATCACCAGTTTCAAGTGTTTCTATTTATTGGAAGATTGCCTTTCCCTGGCATTGGCTGTGACCAATTATTATTAATATTTTTAGAGAGTTAACAACTGCCTGAACATCACCTGATTGCCACCTGACACTTCTGGTGTGTGTGTCGGGTAGGTGGGGGCCCTCTCCTGCCCTGTTCACATCTGACTACCTACCTACTGTAAGAGGATGAGTCCAAATGCAAAGTCAAGTCTGGATCTTACGAAAAGTTTATTTTATGCCATTTTAGAAATGTAGACTTTACCATGAGGGCAACAAAGAGACATCAGAGGGTTTTAAACACCAAAGCAATGTAAGTGACAGCCTTCAAAGAGCTGTCACAGTATTGGAGGAAAAACAGACATGCAAACAAGCAATACAGAATAACTAATGACACTCTAGACACATGCTGGTGGTACAGAAGTGGCATGCAAGAAGAGTTAATTATGCTCCCCTTGGATGAAGTGACCAAAGAAGGTATAAAATGTGATATACAAAATGGCATTGTCAGAGGCATTCAAATCAGAGTGACTCCATCTTGAATAGGGTCTGGGTAAAATGAGGCTGAGACCTGCTGGGCTGCATTTCCAGGAGGTTAGGCATCCTTAGCCATAGGATGAGATATGAGATTGGCACAAGATACAGGTCACAAAGATCCTACTGATAAAGATGTGGTAAAGAAGCCAACTGAAACCCACCAGAACCAATATGGTGACAAAAGTTACCTCCGATCATTCTCATTGCTTATTATACACTAATTAGAATGCATTAACATGCTAAAAGACGCTCCCACCAGCACCATGACAGTTTACAAATGCCATGGTAATATCCAGAAGTTACCTTATATTATCTAAAAAGGGGAGGAACCCTCACTTCTGGGAATTGCCCATCCCTTTCCTGGAAGATTCATGAATGATCCGCCCCTTGTTTAGCATATGATCAAGCAATAACCATAAAAATAGCCAATCAGCAGTCCTTGGAGCTGCTCTGCCTATGAAGCAGCCATTCTTTTGTTTCTTTACAGCTCTAATAAACTTGCTTTCACTTTACTCTGTGAATCAAGACCCCTTTCCTGTAGCAGCCTCGCTATGACTCAGGGCTCTAATATGGAGTTGGCAAGCCTTTCTAAGGAGGACTACCTGCACAACCTGCAACCTTGCAAAACAGGAACTTGTCTTGAACCTTTTAACTGGGCCAAATCACCATGACCACAACATCTTGAAAAACAGCTACATTTTATCAGCACTACAACTTACGAAAAATGACAACCAATGAACTATGGACTCATGTACTAAGCCAGCTACCTCCATTAATGATCATTCTTCTGAAATAACTTGTGTAATCACCTTCAGCATGCTTTTAAAAATTCCTACTACCTTTCCTTTATTCAGAACACAATTTGGCTTTTAGCTGAGTCTGTGTCTCCTGAATTGCAATTCTTAAGACCCGAGTAAATGCTTTGTCTTTCTGCTTTGCAGTCTCATCTTTGACTTTTCACTGACAAAGGTGAGCAACAGTGAATACGGAGGGATGGTGAAAAAAACTCCCTGTAATGCTGATTACTCAGGTAAGTTTTAAAGCATAAAAAATAATTTTACCATGTAATATAGAAAGAATATAAGCAAAGGCAATGAAACACGAAATAAAATGAACTTTTTGACAGTTGCCTATTGCTAAAGAGAAAAATATGAACAGGGTTGTGACAGAAAATAAGAGTAGTAAGTAGACATAGGTTAAGCCATGGAAGGTTTTGAATAACAGGTTAAACTGTACTTTGTCCTGAAGGTACTCACTAAAGGCTTCCAAAAATTTCAAAACCACCAAGAGATGCTCTATATGAAAAAACATTATCACTTATTTTTCTTTCTTGTGTTTCTCTTTATTTTCCTATTCCATCAAATCTGCTTAACACTGACCTACTATGATTTAAAAAAAAAAAAAGCTGGAAAAGTAAAATCAAAATGTAATTCCAGTACAAGTTCAAGTCCCCATCTGCCAATTTTACCCACATGTGCCTTTTACTAAGATACATGATCTCCTTTTAGATTGTCTTTGATTCCACATTGAAAAAGGTTGAATAACAGAGTTAATGGAACCAGACTCATGGAATGTGAAACAAAATGAACATCCCAAAAGTATATTGTTACAACATCTCTTACTGAACTACTGAACTTACCTGCTTCATTCCATTCATCTCTATTCAATCTTCTATTTCTACAACACAGTCTAATCTTTAAAACATAAATCAGATTATGTGACTCCCCTATTCAAAATCCTTCAAAAATGTTAATCAACCTTAAGCTAAAATGCAAACTCCTTACCATCAACCTCCAAAGTCCTCTATGAGCTGGCCTCAGTCTAGTTTTCCACCGTCCTCTTCATTTCACGTTCCACCCACCACTGTCCTCTTCATTTCATGTTAGCCTTCTTCCTATTTCTCAAAAATTTTAATCTTGTTTTTATCTCAGGGTCTTTGCTTACTGTTCCAGCTGTTTTAAAATATTCTGTCACTGGATCCCCTTTGGCTTGTTCCTCACTTTATTCAGGTCTCTACTCAAACGTAGAAGGTCTCACAGAGGCCTTCTCTACCCATCGTATCTTTGAAATGGCATGCAGTAACACTGCTCCCTTGTATTTTTCTGGGCTATTCTTTTTACAGTTTTTTTAGTGTTGTTGTTCATGGCATTCATCATCACCTGATATTAGATTACAAATTGATTTCTTATGTATTTTATCTATCCTCTATCCTCTACTAAGCTCAATGATAGGAACTTTACTCACCAACAGTAGGCACACAATAAATGTTTGGTTGAATAAATAAATAGGTGACTACATTAGAGCAATATAGAGAAACATATACTAAACCTTCCAAAGTCATACAGGATTGTCGAGGCAAAAACTGATTTTCCATATGGGATTTTAGGCTTAGCCTTAATGAAGAACTTTGTAATTTCAAAATTTATTCTCACTGTAGAATCCTTTGTTATCAGTGTAAGTCAGAGAAAAATAAAATTTATTTCCTATGCCAGGTGAAAAAAAAATTGGCTAAGTAAATTAGTAGAACAAAGAAAATTTCTAAAGGGAGATATTGTGAAAGACATCATTTTAAAGGAATGATTTGCATTTACATATATATAAGGATACCTGACATGTTAGATACAAATCATTTTTTTGTTAAGGTATGACCTCTAGATATAGCTGACACATATTTTGTCAGCCTAGCTTTGTTATTGCATTTATTAGAAAATAAAGTTTTATTTCCTTTGATATTCTATTAGTTTATTTAGTTGTACAGAGCAGCCATTATCCAGATAGACCCAACTTCTCCCACTCTTAGTTTCACTGAGCAATTAATACATGATTTATTATCCTCTTTAAATATTGGGGTTAAATATACCCAAGTTTTTAGCCCTGGCTCTAATAATTACCAGAATAATGGTTACAAGAGGATAAGAAATTATGTATGTGTTTACATAAGGCTAAAATTTGAATTTCATCAGTCTCTAAATAACGAGACGATAACACTCTCAAGAGGTGACATATGCTTCCACTAAACAGTGTAGATATCCACAAGGTCAGCCACAAGAACCAAGCAGTACGTCACTAGAATAATTCACATGCCTCTGTGCTTCTTTCTATTCCTATTGCTACCACCTCTAGTTCATCAGCTCATTTTTCTCAATGGACTATTTTTTAAAGTCTTATATATTATATCCCCTCCTTCAGAATTTTCCACTCCAAGATACCACACATGTAGTTGCTAGATTCATCTTGTATCCACATTCAAATTACTGCTCTACTTAAATCCTTCAACAACTTGTTTTTCTTTCCAAAACTCTTCAGCTTCTCAGTAAAGGCTTTCCACAAATTCCACTTGCAAGTGAATCTTCCACTACTTACTCATTCAAAACCCAAATTTCAGCTGCTGTCCAAACTCTTATGTTTTAACACCTTGGTATATTTACTCCCAATCTCTGCTTATTGCATCCCTATCCATTTCTTTAAGAAACATTTCAAATGTCACACTTATTTATTTATTTATTTATTTAAAGACAGGTTCTTGCTCTGTGGGTCAGGCTGGAGGGCAGTGGCGCTATCTCAGCTCACTGCAACCTCTGACTCCTGGGTTCCAGTGATTCATCCATCTCAGCCTCCAGAGTAGCTGGGACCACAGTCGCATGCTACCATGCCCAGCTAATTTTTGTAGAGATGGGGTTTCCACACATTGCCCAGGCTGGTCTCGAACTCCTGAGCTCAAGTGATCCACCCACCTAAGCCTCCCAAAGTGCTGGGACTACAGGTGTGAGTCACCGTGCCCAGACTAAATGTCACTTTTTTTTATTATTTCATCTTTATTATTTCCTCACCAGTTCCCTCAACCAGAGGAGATCTACTCTACTTTGAATTCCATCACACCTTTGACCTTTTTTCTAATAGTCATTTCTGATCATCTTACCCCAATATTCTAACGAGCAACATAAAGAACATAGATTTCAGGAATTATAGAAACAATGTTTGAAACAATATCTTCACAACATTTTCTTTATGTGACACTGAGGAAATAGCATCAGTGGGCAAATACCTTAACTTTGATATCCTCCTCTGCAACATAAAGATAATACCTAATTTAAGATCATTAGAAAGATTTAATTAAAATTATATATAGTATGAAAATTATCTGGCTGCTTACAATTCTTATCTTTCATTTATTTTTTGATTTTAATAAACTTCACAAGGAATAAATTCACAAATTTAATAAATTTGCTACTGACTGGCCAAAGAAACAGGGTCACAGATGTTATCATCAAATTTCATCAAGGTACAGGCACATTGGAGGAGCCTGCTACTTGACCCTGTCCCTTGGTAACTCATTCATAAATACTATATGAGTACCTACAACT
The DNA here is from genome assembly GCF_037993035.2 of Macaca fascicularis. Lineage (NCBI taxonomy): Eukaryota > Metazoa > Chordata > Mammalia > Primates > Cercopithecidae > Macaca > Macaca fascicularis. The sequence continues at coordinate 89,275,579 of NC_088388.1, read as the reverse complement.
TGACGATTATCTTTACTACTTGTGGCCAATGCAGTAAACATGCTACAAAATGCTACCACTGCTTAGGGAATATTTCTAGAAGACAGAGTAGAACTAGCGTTACAAATGTACTTTGTAAACCTTACTAAAGAGCATGTAATGTATATTCTAGAAAAATTATTTGTAGTTTTCTAATGTTAATAATCATTTCTGTCACCAGCCAGATTTAAAACCATTTTACCATTCACCATAGTACTCTATAGCACTGCACTCCACCCACTTCTATAGCTTCTGATACTGTTACTGGTGGTTCAATTCCCATCCTTAGATACTCATGTGGATAAAACAAATTCCAAGGGAACACACTATTCTGCCTACCAACAGCTATATTCCTGTTGATACACAGGGAATGCCTGAAAATGTCTATCTCAATTTCTACCAGAAGAAATTAAAACTGTCAATAAATTTCCCCTGGTAATCAATGCAGAGGCAGATACCAAAGGAATTAAAAACAGGTGTTCAACTGAAAAATTGTACACAAATATTCACAGCAGCCCTATATACAATACTCAAAAGGTGAGAACAACCCAAATACCCATTGACAAATGAATGGATAGACAAAATGTAAAGTATCTATATAATGGAATATTAGCTACAAAAATGATGACAGGTGGGTTCAGTGGCTCACTTCTGTAATTCCAACATTTTGGGAGGCCAAAACAGGAGGATCTCTTGAGCTCTTGAGTTCAAGACCAGCATGGGCAACATGGTAAAGTACCGTCTCTACAAAAAATAGCCAGGTACAGTGGCGCGTGCCTGTAGTCTCAGCTACTCAGGAGGCTGAGGTATGAGGCACACTTGAGCCTGGGAGGTGGAGGTTGTAGTGATTACATCACTGCACTCCAGATAATGTGACAGAGAAAGTTCCTGTCACAAAACAAACAAAATAATGAGGTGCATTACACACTACAAAATGGCATATCTATATAACAATGGAATTTTATTCTTAATCTAGACTAGTGAATTGTTGCAAAACATGGTGAATGTACTAGATGTCATTGATTTGTATACTTTAAAATGGTTACGATGGTAAATTCCATGTTATGTGTATTTTACCACAGTGAAAAAAGTTCTCATTCACACACACAGAAGATAAATACCAATTGTATTACAATTTGATGTATTCAGTGCAGTTTCTTAAAGAAGCTATTTGTTGACCAAAAAGGATGCAAAAGGGAAATGTACTTTTGTTGAAAATATGACTTTACTTTCTAATAACTACTAAGTTGGGAAAGTGAAGATACCACCACAATATAACCAGTTGCAGTGATTTAAGAAAAGATTTATGAGGAAATACTGTAGTCTTAGGAAGAGGCATTTATGTTTTTCAAAATAAATTGAACTATTTGTTGATGATAAAAGGTAACAAACCTGCAATTATAAGAGGAATAAGTTCTGGAGATCTATTGTACAGCATGGTGACTATAGTTAACAATAATGTATTATATACTTGAAATTTGCCAGAAGAGTAGCTCTTAAATATTCTCACCACAAAAGAAAAAGAAAAGGTAATTATGTGAGGTAACAGGTATGTTAACTAGCTTTATTGTACTAATCATTTCATAATGCATGAATATACCAAAACATCACATTACATACCTTAAATGTATACAATTTTTACATGTAAGTTATACCTCAAAAATAAATAAATAGAACCAGATAATATGCTTCAGATATGTGTAAAATGAATACTTTAAATTGCTTCCTTTGCAAAATAAATTATAAAACACATAAGTATCTCCCACTGAGAGAATTCTAGTGACCTATAGTCAGCATAGATCTTCAAATTGTCAATGGACTTTCAGATCCTGAAGATCTGTAGAAAGGAAGATTGTATATTTTCATATCATCTTGGCATTGTCCGAATTGAATAGGATCATTTTAGAATTAAAAATTAGAACTGCAATGCCATCTGCAGAGCAAAAGTTCAAATATAACTGATTACTAAGACTTAAGCTAATACAAAGACACTTTGGGAGTAGCCACATATGTTAGGGAACATATGTCTGGTTCTACTAAACCAAAAACTGAATAAGTATTATGAGTGAAGAAAGCAAACAAAGGGAACAAGAAAAGCACATAAGAGAGAGACAGACTGGAAAATAGAGTAGGCAACAAAGATAAGTTACAACAGTGAAAGCAATTTCTAGTTTGACATCTGGATTCTGTATTTTATGTTTCCTGGATTAAGACATGTGTCTTGAGATCCAATCAATTACAGCAGACCACCTGATTATAGACACAATAATGAATTGACATAGAAAAGCTACATTCCTAGATAGAAAATTCAAGAAGGAAAATGTATTACCTTACAGCCTGTTAGTGCCAACTTCAGGTAATTATTAAATTGAGTTGCTTATATCTCCATTGTTTGTATTTCCACTTATTATTTCTCTTGTCTAATGCTGCCAGTGGAAAACATCTGTCTTGTCCATTTAAACAAATTTCCTTGTAAATTTAAGGAAGAAATATGCAGATAATATCTCATTTCTTAGTCTGTAAATGTACGTAGAAAATTATAAATAAAAGTCTAAGAACCATGAAAAGAGGTTAATTAAAATTGATGATTTCAAAAATCAATAAAGAAAACTCAAGGACTAACGTATTGCTTTTAGTGTTTAATGGTCCATATGGTTGCTTTTTCTTAAGAATTCTAAACATACCTGAGAAGATTAAAAAGCATTTAGGTTTTTCTGTATAATTTTCCACATAGGCCACATTTGCAGACATACACCTCTCTAGCCCTTGCCATCTCCTGACTCTTCTAACTGTAGTGATATATCTACATCTTTCAAACTCTGCTTTACCCGTTTATTGAACAAATTATACAACCATGGGGTCCAGAATTGGTCTCTTGGCTTGTGATTCCACTATCTTGTAAGTCCACAGTGAGCCAGCCCTACGTACCTATGTGTTCACTGGGTTGCATGCTTCCCCTGGATCCTGCTGGGTTGGACCAATCCATTCAATTAGACCTCTCCCTAGCATTTTAATGCTATACTGGAGCTACAACTATGCTGAATCCCCATGTGCCTGATAAGAGGTAAAAATCACGCAATCTCTCTAATGCCCTCATCTTAGGGGCTATATTTTGCTGCTGGGGGTCATTCTATAAACAGGCTGATTATCTAGTTACATTATTAGAAATGGTCACTGAGAAAATACATTGTATGTCTCCTCAATTTTAGGTAGCAGAGAAACAAATCAAAGTAGATATTTTAAGAATTATCTGGTAGGGTAGAAATCTATACTAGCTTCATTGTCCATAGCAGGATTTAATAATTGGTTCCAAATGCAGAGTTATCTTCAGCTGTCCATGATTTTCTTAGGTTCATCTGAAAATCACAAACTGCTTAAAGCTCCTGATTTATTTTTATAGCACTTTTTATTGCCTTTTATACAGATAAGGTAAGATAAAATTTCTTATTCTATATTGAATGGAATTTACCTATGAACAACGTAATATATTGGATTAGAATTTTTATCATCTGTATGATTAGTATAGAAATGAATGATTTCAGATTAACATCATCTTGATATAAACGATATAAAGTGAAATGGTTATATTCACAAAACAGATAAATTTTACTTTATATAAACTATCTTGGTGCTTTGAATGATGAATCACTCAACCAAAATCCAAAATATCTTTTCATATCTATAGGCTGTATCTACAAGTACCATAGCAGGGTAGAATATAATGATTCTTTTCTCTGTTAGAGTTGCAGAAATGGATCATAACTCTCTGTGCTTGCTACATATATGAATCCTTGCGTCCTCTCCTAAAAATGAGGTATTTCTTTACATTTTAGATTTGAGTTAAATTTGTTTTGTATATTATCTAAATTCTGTAACACCTTTTGTGATCATCTAAAACACCAAATGAGGATTGCGACACTGTATGTAGGATCGCAGTACATTGGCTATAAAGAGTAAAATAATTTCAAGATACATTAATTACATTCCAGACTTGAGTGTATAAACAGAACTACCTTTCTTGTCACTTTGCGGAATTCTTTCATTCATCCATTTATTTATTTATGAACATTTATTGAATGTGTACTATGGTCCAGATACTGGGAATCTGTCTATAAGATATGATAGTCCTGTGGGTGGACGATAGTGGGGAAAATTATAGAGACTGTAAAAGATGCAGGGAATGGTATATTAAAGGGCCAAAAGCAAGAAAAAGTAAGGCATGTTCAGGAGCAAGAACCCCAGTAAGATTAGAACACGGGAGGAGAAGGGTAATTGAACAGTTAAATATAAGGCTGGAGAATTAAGTCTCATACAGTAAAGGTACAAAGTGTGGCACATGTATCCCATGTTGCAAATAGTTCTTACAAATTTATAATTCATGAAATTTAAATTTATCTTCAAGGGTCCATAATTTTAACTCACTTGTAAGTGTGTATTTTTAAATAATAAAACTATCATAATTGAAAAGCTGTATTTGACTGAACTACACAAAATATTCAAATAAACCATAGTTATTTTTAAGGGGAGTGAAAATGTATGAGTTATGTGTTTGTATACTGGACACCAAGTAATTTAGTTTATCCTACAAACTTATAATAGGCTAAGTGCTATGAGAACCCTGTATTTTCTTCAAATATTCATCACAGTGTCTAATTTTCTAGTTTATATATTTACTAGCTGTTTTCTTTTTGTATTTCCACAACCACACTTTGAACTCTGAGAACAGAGACCTCGTCTCTTGTTTACTAGTGACACTTTCAGGATATAGCTCAATACTGCCACATTGCAAGTGTTTAGCGAAATTCCTCAGTGAAATATTAATTGTGAGTGAAATATGTCACAAAGTTGACAAAAACTGGGAAAATATTCTCAGATAATGTGATATAACATATTAGAAAATTTATAAAAGTAGAGTATTTTGTGCTAAGTATATAGTTAATGTAGCTCAAAGATAAAATAGGAGCCATGAATAAGAGAGAACTTGGACTCAAAAACGTAGCTCTGTAATTTTTTTTTAGAAAAGAAAGCCTGATTATAACGCAGCTAATTCACATTTGTATTTTTTAATAACATAATTCATAACTGATTTTATGAGCTTTTATTGTATATCCTCAAAGGAATCAGAAAGTATGAAAAGGACAAAGAAAAGAAGATCAATTTAATATATGAAGAAGCAAAATAAACAGCATAAGGAAATATCAACATTCTTTTAACAATCAATCACTAATATTACATCAGCAAGCATGAGGTCATCTTCAACTGGCAACTGAAGGGAAATAGATAATTTAAGTAAGTAAGGTAGTGTTACTAAATTCAACAACCTATCAATATTTGCTTGACTGTTTCATGAAACTGAAAGCTACATAAAATAAATACATGACGAAAACCTACAGCAGGAAAATTAAAATACTAGTCTTTCAAAATGGCTTTGGTCTGAATCTTCAATAAGATTTAACAAACTGAATTTTTGATAAGCTATCATATTTTACTTTTCAAAGTAAAAATTTGTCTTCAAATAGAAGAAACATTCTTAGCTTAGTTTCCTTAGAAGTGGGCTTATTTAAAGGGAGAGGAGTTATTTTCATTGTGCACACTATAAAATGCATATTAACAGAAATTGTTTCAGGCAAGAATTATACATAAACGTAATCTCTTTTTGCCTTAAATGTGCATACACTCAGTTTGGTCCTATATGTCTGTGAGAAAAAGAGATGTACTGTAATTTTCCAACCATTTAAATACTAGCTGTAATAGTATTTGCGGTAACAGAGCTTGTTCTTTGACCATAATGTAATCATAGGTTTCTGAAAACAGAGAATTTTAGAACAACTATGTAAATAAGTAATTAATTATATCAAGAATCTGATAAAGAAGGATTTGGATTTTAAGCTACAGATGAGTCTTCGGCATGTCTAAACAGAAATCATGGAGTACAGATGATTCTAAAATCTTAAATATTTTATTAAGAATGGTGCCTTCCTTCGAATGATTTATCATATCTGAAAATATGGGAAGAGTGGATGAAAAAATGCATTGGAGTAAAGAGTGCTCCTGCAAATCTTCAGCTCAACATATATGTAATTAATTGTGAATTTAACTCTTCCTGTTGCTTTAGATTTGCATCCAAGTATCACCACAGACAATCTAAAGAGAGTATTCAGGAGGGTTTTTTAGTTTGTTATTTATTTATTTGGAGACAGAGTCTCACACTGTCAGGGTTGGAGCCCAGTGGCCCAATTTCGGCTCACTGCAACCTCTGCCTCCCGGGTTCAAGTGATTCTCCTGCCTCAGCCTCCCAAGCAGCTGAGATTACAGGCACCCGCCACCATGCCCAGCTATTTTTTTGTATTTTTCGTAGAGATGGGGTTTCCCCATGTCGGTCAGGCTGGTCTCAAATTTCTGACCTCGTGATCCGCCCACCTCAGCCTCCCAAAGTGCTGGGATCACGAGGGTAAGCCACCGATGTTGGCCTCAGGAGGGTTTTTAAAAAGAAGTAGATACTATCAGTCTCACCAGCACCCCTCGAGACTGCATGAAAGAAGGAAAATACAGGGGTCCATGAAAAGAGTTGTAGAAAATGCAGACATTCTGGTAAAATGTTACACATCATCTTTTCAAACGGAGAATAAGAGTTGCTCCTCCCATCCAAATAATGAGGCTCCAAGAAACCTACTTCTAAAAATGGAGTCTGAAAGAAGATGAGAGAGCACCACATTGTCTAGGTGGACATTTACTTGTGGCCATCATGAATATTGTTCAAGAGGAAAAGAGAAGTGGAAGGACAATGCAAAGTGAAGAGACAGTGTAGGACACAGAACATTCAAACTGTTTGGAATTATAAGGATGTAGGAGTGTCATACCAGCCAGATAAGCCCAGATAACAAGGTAACTGCCTTGAGCTGCCACTTCAGAAGCGGATTCTAGCAGAAGAGAAATGACTGATACACTGCTTGGGGAGAGAACTGAAGCAAGGTGCGAAGAGAATGGCTTCCACTGTACTAAACCATTTAGTCGTAAAACCTCTCAAAATTCCCAACGGCTTCACACATTTTTGACATGAGAGAGTTGCCATTTAGATGCCTTTCTTGCCCTTGTTATTGACAGCCAGGAGGATTACAATTAAATGAAAAGATTTCTGACCCTTTTCCCAATCTCTGATCCTAGATCCAATTCACTAAAGGAGAAAGAAGAAGCAGAAGAGAAAAAAAGGCAGAAGAGGAGTAAAAGATTTGATTATGCGCCTTTTTCATACTAAGACCCTCAGGCTGAGTTTAAATGATCATTATGCAGACAGAAAGATCTGAACTTAAAATGTTCAACTTATTTAAATTGTACTGGACTTTTTTATACTCAAAAGTGGCCAGAAAGTTAGGGGATGCCTGAGATGTAATTAAAACAGGAAAAGGAGATTCTGCAGAGCATGTTTGAGCAGGTATTTTTATTAAGTTAGGGTTTTTTAAAACTGATGTTAATATCATTGTTTGAGAATATTTCAGAATATTTAATAAATTACTTACATATCCAAATTTCCAGTACTAGCCATAATAATTTAATGCAATTAACACTTCTTTGATGGTAGCATCTAAATATGTTTTGGTAAAGAAGGAGAGTAGTTTGCACCATTAAAATCTCCAAAAGTATAGTGATATTCCCTTACATTCATCTCGGCTTCATCCTTCATTAATTTGACTAAAATCTTCTTGAATAAATTCATGTTTAAGCCTTTATCATCTCTTTCTCTTAGTATTTATGTAAATACTCTCATTGTCTCACGTGTATTCCTCCAAGTTTGAAAGAGTTATTCCAGACAAATAAGTCAATGTTGGCCGAGCACAGTGGCTCACGTTTGTAATCCCAGCACTTTGGGAGGCCAAGGCAGGTGGATGAGGCCAGGAGTTTGAGATCAGCCTGGCCAACATAGAGAAACCCTATCTCCACTAAAAACATAAAAAATCAGCCAGTTGTGGCGCTAGATGCCTGTAATCCCAGCTATTTGGGAGGCTGAGGCAGGAAAATTGCTTGAACCCCGGAGGCAGAGGCTGCAGTGAGTCGAGATGATTCCACTGCACTCCAGGCTGAGCCACAGAACAAGACCATGTCTCAAAAAATAATTGTAATAATAAAGTCAATGGTAACATTATCCATAGTCTTCATAATTTCTTACTTCTAGGTGAGTAAAATTCCCAAATTTCATCTTTTCTAATTGAAAATCCTGTATTTTAAGCTTACATTGTCACACATGTAAAAGATACCAGATTTCATATTGTATTTGAACTAAATCTGTCAAAAGCAACGCAGAGTTAAAATATTTTTAATCCGAGAATCCACACATGGTGTTGAATTGATTACTTGATGGTAGAATCCATTTATAGAACAGTGAGTTAGTTTTCCCAAGGCTGTTAATTTATTTACAGATTAAGTAGATAAATTCAATTTAAGTAGATAATTTAAGTAGGTAAATTTTCTGCAAAAAAAAAAAAAAAAGCATTTTATAGGCTAAGTGAACAAATACAGTATCCTGTAACAAACATTTTATAAGTTTTGTGGTCATCCCAATCCTCATATGTAAATATTTCATTCCTGGGAAATTAACCAAAAAATGTTTAGTGAAATAATTGAATATCTTGGGCTGCCCTTTTACTACAAACATGAAGAGAGAAGCTCATATGATTATGATAAGAAATGGAGAACTTTTAGATTTTTAATATATAACTCCATTTCTATTTGGCTGTCTTTCCAACATGAATGTTAATTGTAAGACAGTTATAATTACAGAAATCTAAATATTTTCTTATTGTGTTTCCTGTATGTTGCTTTGAAAGGCAATTTCACATATCACTAAAGTACTTATGTCACAAGAAGAAAATAAAGTCAAAATTGTTTTCTTCCCAAGTTCTCTTACCCAATTTTAATGTAACCTTTTTTATGACCAATGGCAATCGAATTAAAACCTGTCATTTCTGATATCTGCTAATTGAAGCTGTATGTGCTTTCTCTAAATTGTCTTCTGCCATGTTATGATAGTCTTGAGGTTGAGAACAAAAATTCCAAACGTAACTATTTCAACAGTTGGAAGTAATGTAGCATAAGGGCTTTTCTGTTTTGTTTCCAGTACCTTTCTTAGTGACAGCAAATTTTTTTTTATCCTAATTGGACATAGTGTCAATCTGATAATATATCATCAGTGGGTTTTAGATTTTAGACTCCTTCCTGTGTCACAACTAAAGTCCCAGAGTGGCAAGTCCAATATTTTTATAAATATGTGTTGTTTATTATGTGCAAAGAAGTATGCTGGGGATTCAGAGATGAAAAAACTAAGTCCTTGACATTGAGAAATTCAGAGATGAATGTATATATAGTGTTTTATAAATGTTCTGGATAATTATAAATAAAGTAGCTTTTAAAAATACATTAATAGGAGGTGCTGGCAAGATGGCCAAATAGGAACAGCTCCGGTCTGCAGCTCCCAGTGAGATGGACGCAGAAGGTGGATAATTTTTGCATTTCCAACTGAGGTACCCGGTTCATCGCATTGGGACTGGTTGGACAGTGGGACCCAAGGAGGGCGAGTCGAAGCAGGGTGGGGTGTCGCCTCACCTGGGAAGCACAAGGGGTTGGGGAACTCTCTTGTCTAGCCAAGGGAAACTGTTAGGGACTCTACTGTGCACTCTGGCCCAGATACTGCACTTTTTCCATGGTCTTCGCAACCTGCAGACCAGGAGATTTGCTCCGGTGCCTACACTACCAGGGCCCTGAGTTTCCAGCACAAAACTGAGTGGTTGTTTGGGCATACAATGAGCTAGTGACAGAAGTTTTGTTTTTCATACCCCAGGGGTACCTGTAATGCCGGCGAGACAGAACCGTTCACTCCCCTAGAAAGGGGGATGAAACCAGGGAGTCAAGTGGTCAGGCTCAGCGGGTCCCACCCCCACAGAGACCAACAAGCTAAGATCCACTGGCTTGAAATTCTCACTGCCAGCACAGCAGTCTGAGTTCGACCTGGGATCTTCCAGTTTGCTGGGTGGGGGGAGGGACATCCACCATTGCTGAGGCTTGAGTAGGTGGTTTTCCCCCTCACAGTGTAAACAAAGCCACAGGGAAGTTCAAACTGGGCAGAGCCCACTTCAGCTCTGCAAGGCCTCTATAGCCAGATTGCCTCTCCAGATTCCCTCCTCTGTGGGCAGGGTATCTCTGAAAAAAAGGCAGCAGGCCCAGTCAGGGACTTGTAGATAAAACCCCCATCTCCCTGGGACAGAGCACCTGGGGGAAGGGGCGGTTGGGGGCACAGCTTCAGCAGACTTAAATGTCCCTGCCTGGTAGCTCTGAAGAGAGCAGTGGATCTCCCAGCACAGCATTCAAGCTCCAATAAGGGTCAGACTGCCTCCTCAAGTGGGTCCCTGAGCCCCGTGTATCCTGATTGAGAGACACTTCCCAGTAGGCACTGACAGACACCCCATACAGCAGAGCTCAGGCTGGCATCTGGTGGGTGCCCTTCTGGGACAAAGCTTCCAGAGGAAGGAACAGGAAGCCATCTTTGCTGTTCTGCAGCCTCTTCCAGTGATACCCAGGCAAACAGGGTCTGGAGTAGACCTCAAGCAAACTCCAGCAGAATTGCAGCAGAGGGTCCTAACTATTAGAAGAAAAACTAAAAAACAGGAATAGTATCAACATCAACAAAAAGGACATCCACTCAGAGACCCTATCTGAAGGACACCAACTTCAAAGACCAAAGGTAGATAAATTCACAAAAATTGGGAGAAACCAGTGCAAAAAGGCTGAAAACTCCAAAAACCAGAACACCTCTTCTCCTCTAAAGGATCACAAATCCTCTCCAGCGACAGAAAAAAACTGGAGAGAGAATGAGTTTGACAAATTGACAGAAGTAGGCTTCAGAAGGTGGGTAATAATGAACTCCTCAGAGCTAAAGGAGCATGTTCTAACCCAATGCAAGGAAACTAAGAACCTTGAAAAAACGTTAGACGAATTGGTAACTACAATAACCAGTTTAGAGAAGAACATAAATGACCTGATGGAGCTGAAATACACAGCATGGGAACTTCGTGAAGCATAAAATAAGTATAGATAGCCAAATTGATAAAGTGGGAAAAAGGGTATCAGAGACTGAAGATCAACTCAATGAAATAAAGCGAGAAGACAAGATTAGAGAAAAAAGAGTGGAAAGAATGAAAAAAGCCTCCAAGAAATATGGGACTGTGTGAAAAGACCAAATCTATGATTTGTTTGAAAGTGACAGGGAGAATGGAATCACATTGGAAAACACTCTTCAGGATATTATCCAGGAGAACTTCCCCAACCTAGCCAGACAGGCGAACAAACATTCAAATTCAGGAAATACAGAGAAAACCACAAAGATATTCCTTGAGAAAAACATCACCAAGACACATAATCATCAGATTCACCAAGGTTGATATGAAGGAAAAAAATGTTAAGGGCAGCCAGAGAGAAAGGTCAGGTTACCCACAGAGGGAAGGCCATAGACTCACAGTGGATCTCTCAGCAGAAACGCTACAAGCCAGAAGACAGTGGGAGCCAATATTCAACATTCTTAAACAAAAGAATGTTCAACTCAGAATTTCATATCTAGTCACACTATGCTTCATAAGGGAAAGAGGAATAAAATCCTTTACAGACAAGAAAATGCTAAAAGAATTTGTTACCACAAGGCCTGTCTTACAAGAGTGCCTGAAGGAAGCACTAAAAATGGAAAGGAACCACCAGAACCAGCCACTGCAAAAATATACCAAATTGTAAAGACCATTGATGCTATGAGGAAAAGGCATCAACTAATGGGCAAAATAAGCAGCTAGCATCATAATGGCAGGATCAAATTCACACATAACAATATTAGCCTTAAATGTAAATGGGCTAAATGCCCCAATTAAAAGACACAGACTGGCAAATTGGATAAAGGCTCAAGACCCATCAGTGTGCTATATTCAGGAGACCCATCACACATGCAAAGACATACATTGGCTCAAAATAAAAGGATGGAGGAAGATTTATCAAGCAAATGGAAAGAAAAAAAAAAGCAGGGCTTGCAATCCTAGTCTATGACAAAACAGACTTTAAACCAACAAAGTTCAAAAGAGACAAAGAAGGCCATTACATAATGGTAAAGGGATCAATTCAACAAGAAGAGCTAACTATCCTAAATATATATGCACCCAACATAGGAGCACCCAGATTCATAAAGCAAGTTCTTAGAGACCTACAAAGAGACTTAGACCACCAAACAATAATAGTGGGAGATTTTAGCACCCCACTGTCAATATCAGATAGATCAATGAAACAGAAAATTACCAAGGATATCCAGCTCTGGACCAAGCAGACCTAATAGACATCTACAGAACTCTCCACCCCAAATCGACAGAATATACATTCTTCTCAGCACCACATCGCACTAATTCTAAAATTGACCACATAATTGGAAGTAAAATACTCCTCAGCAAATGCAAAACAACAGAAATCATAACAGTCTTTCAGACCACAGTGCAATCAAATTAGAACTTGGGATTAAGAAACTCACTCAAAACCACAAAACTACATGGAAACTGAACAACTTACTCCTGAATGACTACTAAGTAAATAACAAAATGAAGGCAGAAATAAAGATGTCCTTTGAAACCAAAGAGAGCAAAGACACAATGTACCAGAATATCTGGGACAGTGTGTAGAGGCAAATTTATAGTACTAAATGCCCACAAGAGAAAGCAGGAAATATCTAAAATCGACACCCTAACATCACAATTAATAAACTAGAGAAGCAAGAGCAAACAAATTCAAAAGCTAGCAGAAGATGAAAAATAACTAAGATCAGAGCAGAACTAGTAGAGTCATGAAAAACCCTTCAAAAAATTAATGAATCCAGGACCTGGTTTTTTGAAAAGATCAATAAAATAGATAGGCTGCTAGCCAGACGAATAAAGAAGAAAAGAGAGAAGAATTAAATAGACGCAATAAAAAATGATAAAAAGAATATCACCACTGATACTACAGAAATACAAACTACGATCAGAGAACACTAAAAAACTTCTAGGGAAATAAACAAGAAAATCTAGAAGAAAGGGATAAATCCCTGGACACATACATCCCCCCAAGATTAAACCAGGAAGAAGTTGAATCCCTTAATAGACCAATAACAAGTTTGAAATTGAGGAAGCAATTAATAGCCTACCAAGCAAAAAGAGTCCAGGACTAGACCGATTCACAGGCGAATTTTACCAGAGGTACAAAGAAGAGCTGGTACCATTCCTTCTGAAAATATTCCAATCAATAGAAAAAGAAGGAATCCTCCCTAACTCATTTTATGAGTCCAGCATAATCCTAATACCAAAATCAGGCAGATACACACACACAAAGAAAATTTCAGGCCAATAACCATGATGAACATCGATGAGAAAATCCTCAATAAAACACTAGCAAACTAAAAATCCAGCAGCACATCAAAAAGCTTATCCACCATAACCAAATTTGAATCATCCCTGGGATGCAAACCTGGTTCAACATATACAAATCAACAGACGTAATCCACAACAAACAGAACCAATGACAAAAACCACATGATTATCTCAATAGATGCAGAAAAGGCCTTCGAAATACTTCAACAGCGCTTCATGCTAAAAACTCTCAATAAGCTAGGTAGTGATGGAACATATCTCAAAATAATAAGAGCTATTTATGACAAATCCACAGCCAATATCATACTGAATGGGCAAAAACTGGAAGCATTCCCATTGAAAACCAGCACAAGACAAGGATGCTGTCTCTCATCACTCATTTTCAACATAGTATTGGATGTTCTGGCTGGGGCAATCAGGCAAGAGAAAGAAATAAACGGTATTCAATTAGGAAGAGAGAATGTCATATTGTCTCTGTTAGCAGATGACATGATTGTATATTTAGAAAACCCCATCATCTCAGGCCAAAATTTTCTTAAGCTGAGAAGCAACTTCAGCAAAATCTCAGGATACAAAATCAATGTGCAAAAATCACAAGCATTCCTATATATCAATAACAGATAAACAGAGAATCAAATGATGAGTGAACTCCCATTCACAATTGCTAAAAAGAGGGAAAAAAAATACCTAAGAATACAATTTACAAAGGATGTGAAGGAACTCTTCAAGGAGAACTACAAACCTCTGCTCAATTTGTTTTTCTACAAACAAATAGAAAACCTTTCCATGCTCATGGATAGCAAGAATCAATATAGTGAAAATGGCCATATTGCCCAAAGTAATTTATAGATTCAATGCTATCCGCATCAAGCTACCATTAACTTTCTTCACAGAATTGAGGGAAAAAAACTACTTTAAATTTCATATGAAACCAAGAAAGAGCCTGCATAGTCAAGACAATCCTAAGCAAAAAGAACAAAGCTGGAGGCATCACACTACCTGATTTCAAACTATACTACAAGGCTACAGTAACCAAAAGAGCATGGTACTGGTACCAAAACAGATATACAGACCATTGGAACAGAACAGAGGCCCCAGAAATAACACCACATACAACCATCTGATCTTTGACAAACCTCACAAAAACAAGCAATGGGGAAAGGGTTCCCTATTTAATAAATAGTGTTGGGAAAACTGGCTAGCCATATGCAGAAAGATAAAATTAGATCCCTTCCTCACACCTTAAACAAAAATTAACTCAAGATGGATTAAAGACTTAAATATAAGACCCAAAACCCTAAAAACTCTAGAAGAAAACCTAGGCAATACCGTTTAGGACATAGGCATGGGCAAAGACTGCATGACTAAAACACCAAAAGCAATGACAACAGAAGCCAAAATTGCCAAATGGGATCTAATTAAACTAAGGAGCTTCTGCACAGCAAAATAAACTATCATCAGAGAGAAAAGGCAGCCTACAGATATGGGAGAAAATTTTTGCAACCTATCCATCTGACAAAGGGCTAATATCCAGAATCTACAAAGAACTTAAACAAATTTACAAGAAAAAAAAAAACCAACCTCATGAAAGAGTGGGTGAAGGATATGAACAAATACTTCTCAAAAGACGACATTTATGCAGCCAACAAACTTATGAAAAAAAGCTCATCATCGCTGGTCATTAGAGAAATGCAATTCAAAACCACAATGAGCTACCATTTCACTCCAGTTAGAATGGTGATCATGAAAAAGTCAGGAAACGACAGATGCCAGAGAGGATGTGGAGAAATAGGAATGCTTTTACAGTGTTGGTGGGAGTGTAAATTAATTCAACCATTGTGGAAGACCGTGTGACAATTCCTCAAGGATCTAGAATTAGAAATACCATTTTACCCAGCAATCCCATTACTGGGTATATACCCAAAAGATTATAAATCATTCTACTGTAAAGACACACGTACACATATGTTTATTGTGGCACTGTTCACAATAGCAAAGACTTGGAACCAACCCAGATGCCCATCAATGATAGACTGGATAAAGAAAATTTGGCACATATTCACCATGGAATACTATGCAGCCATAAAAAGATGAGTTCATGTCCTTTGCAGGATATGAAGCTGGAAACCATTATTCTCAGCAAGCTACCACAAGAACAGGAAACCAAACACCAAACACCACATGTTCTCACTCATAAGTGGCAGTTGAACAATGAGAACACATGGACACAGGGAGGGGAACGTCACATGCCGGGGCCTTTTGTGGGGTGAGGTGCTAGGGGAGGGATAGCATTAGAAGCAATACCTAATGTAGATGACAAGTTGATGGGTACAGCAAACCATCATGGCATGTGTATACCTATGTAACAAACCTGCATATTATGCACATGTACTCCAGAACTTAAAGTATAATAATAAAAATGTACATTAATAATTCTGTTATTAAATTTAGTACACTTTTAAAGAAAGATGGATCACAAAACATAGGTCAAAATATTCTGATTATATATTTTCAATGATTAAGAAGGCTTGATAAGGAATTGGTAATTACTGAGGAAGTTATTTAATAAATTTTAATTCTTTCAGTTTCAAAGTAGCACCCAGTGAACACAATGATTCCCACCCACCTGCCCCCCTGCCACCCAGTTTAAAAAAGAGACTCATTTGTTTAAATTATTGATATGGAAATAAATTAATATATTTCTTAAATCTAAATGCATATTTGGGGCTGCATTTTTCTGGCTTTTTAAAATAAAAGATCAAATACGATTTTTTTCATCTGACAGAACAAAGAAAAGATCAACAAACATAATGGGTACTCATTTCTTTATGTGTAAGAGTGCTGGTAGTAGACTTTCCAGATGACAAGGTGAGATAAAAATAAAGCATTTTATTATGGAAAAAACTCTGACAAGAGTTCTAGAAATTCTTGATACACATGGACAGAATGGTCAAGTATTCTACATTAGTTTCACGTCTAAACTGATGAAATCAGTGGCTTTCAAATTGTATTCCAGAAAAGCTGCCAGGATTTCAGGTTTATACAAATTTAATTTAAATATGTTTTTATTTTTAGTTACGATAAAATACACAGAACATAAAATTTACCAACTTAACCATTTTAAGTGCATAGTTCAGTAGTGTTAAATATATTCATGCTGCTGTGCACCAATCTCCAAAACTTTTTCATCTTGCAAAAGTGAAACTATAACCATTAAACACCACCACCCTATTTCCCTTCATCCTCAGCCTCTGGCAAAGATTCTATTTTGTTTCTATTTGTACTGACTACTCTAGTACCTCATATAAGTGAAATCATAAAGTATTTGTTTTTTTATGATTGGCTTATTTCATTTAGCATAATGTCCTTAAGATTAATGCATGTTGTAGCATGAGTCAGAATGTCCTTCCCATTTAAGGGTGAATAATATTCCATTGTATGTATGTACCACATTTTGTTTATTCATCCACTGATAGAAATTGGAGTTGGTTCCACTCTTTGGCTATTGTGAATAATACTGCCATAAACATAGGTGTACAAATATCTCTTTAAATGTGTAAATGTATTTTAAAATACTTAAAATAAATGAGGAATGAAAAAGCAAACATGAAAATATGTTACAAGCCAAAGTTTCACTTGTTGCTGATCTCCAGTGTAGTAATGTGTTTTTGTATAAACTTTGAAAATGAAGATTAATCTGTTCTCATATTTAACATATCTGAATTTAATGTAAATATATCATTAGCTATATATAATGCTTGTACTGTGACACTGGCTCTTTATTTAAATTCAGGTCTGTATGACTGTTCACATGTATATTATTCTACTAAAGCACTCAGCAACATACTCAAACCACTGGGCTTGAGTATTCCTGCTTGGTCTGTTTTCCTTATGGTGTAGTACGAGGGGTCTTAAAAAGGTTCATGGAAAACACACTATGAAAAAACTATGCATGAAGCTGAGCAGGGTGGCCCGCACTTGTAATTCCAGCACTTTAGGAGGCTGAGGTTGGCGGATCATTGAAGTAAGGAGTTCGAGACCAGCCTGACCAACATGGTGAAACCCCATCTCTACTAAAAATTAAAAAAAAAAAAATAGCTGGGCATGATAGCAGGCACTTGCAATCCCAGCTACTCAAGAGACTGAGACAGGAGAATCACTTAAGCCGGGGAGGCAGAGGTTGCAGCGAGCTGAGATCAGCCACTGCACTCCAGCCTAGATAGCAGAGCAAGATTTGAAAGAAAGAGAAAAAAAAGAAAGAGAGAAAGAGAAAGAGAATGAAAGACAAAGACAGACAGACAAAGAGAGGATTTCAAAAATTTTGCACCAAAATCAGCTTATACTAAGTTGTTATAACAAGACTGAACAGGATCTTGTTTACAGCACTAAGAAAGTTAAGACATCAGTTTGAAAGAGCCCCTGTGAGAGCAACATGAATTCTGCTAAAACAAATATCAAATTTATGGTAAAGCATGCATGGAAAAATGGTGAAATCATTAACGTTTTTTTCACAAAAAGCTTATAGGGAAAATGCCCCCAAAGAAATCAGCAGTTTACAAATGGATAACTTGTAAGAAGGGACAAAATAATGTTGACGATAAAACCCAAAGTGGCAGACCATCAACATTTCAAGAAAAAAAAGTTTATCCTGTCTGTGCCCTATTTGAAGAGGACCAACAACCGCAGAAACAATAGCCAACATCATAGACATCTCAACTAGTTCCACTCACACAATTCTGACTGTAAGATTAAAGTTGAGCTAACTTTCCACTTGACAGGTACCAAAACCTTTGTACCCAGATGATTCGCAGGTAAGAGCAGAGCTTTCAATGGCAATTTTAAACAAGTGAGATCAAGATCCAGAAGCATTCTGTAGTCTGTTCTCATGCTGCTAATAGACATACCTGAGACTGAGTAATTTATAAAGGAAAGAGGTTTAGTTGATTCACTGAAGGCGAATGAGGAGCAAAGTCACATCTTACATGGCAGCAGGCAAGAAAGTATGTGCAGGGTTTATAAAACCACCAGACCTCATGAAACTCATTCACTGTCACAAGAACAGCATGGGAAAGGTCACCACCAGGATTTCATTACCTCCCACTGGGTCCCTCCCATGACATGTGGGGATTATTACAATTCAAGGTGAGATTTGGGTGGGGACACAGAGTCAAACCATATCACATTTCTTTGAAGAATCATAACAGGAGATGAAACATGGCTTTACCAGTATGATCCCCAAGACAAAGCACAATCAAAGCAATGGGGACCAAGAGGTGGAAGTGGTCCAGTCAAAGCACAGGCAGGCTGGTCAAGAGCAAAAGTCATAGCAATAGTGTTTTTAGATGCGCAGGGCATTTTGCTTGTTGCTTTCCAGAGGATCAGAGAATTATAACATTTGCTTATTATAAGAGTGTTTTCAGAAACTTAGATAAAAGTTTAGCAGAAAAATATTTGGGAAAACTTCATCAGAGTGTCCTTTTCCATCCCAAAAATGCTCCTGCTCATTCTTTTCATGAAACAATAGCAATTTTGTGAGATTTTTAATGAGAAATCATTAGAGATCCATTTACAGTACTGATTTGGCTCATTCTGACTTCTTTTTTTTCCTAATCTTAAAAAACCTAAAAAGATCTTCCATTTTTCTTTATTTAATAATGTAAAAAAGACTGCATTGACATAGTTATGTTCCAAGACTCCGTTTTCTAGGTAGGGACTAAATAGCTGGCATCATCATTTACAAAAGGGTCTTGAGCCTGATGAATCTTATGCTGAGAACATTTAAGATTTGTTTTAATTTTTATCTGTTAATTTCATTTTCCAGAAATTTTTGAGAGCCCGCTATAATCTGTACACGTAAATGCATACTACATCATATTGAATAATATCATACTTTTTTTTCTTTTTTTGACATGGAGTCTCACTCTGTCACCCAGGCTGGAGTGCAGTGGCGCGATCTTGGCTCACTGCAAGCTCCGCCTCCCGGGTTCACGCCATTCTCCTGCCTCAGCCTCACCAGTAGCTGGGACTACAGGCACCTGCCACCATGCCCGGCTAATTTTTTTGGATTTTTTTTAGTAGAGACGAGGTTTCACCGTGTTAGCCAGGATGGTCTCGATCTCCTGACCTCGTGATCCGCCCGCCTCCGCCTCCCAAAGTGCTGGGATTACAGGCGTGAGCCACCGCACCTGGCCCATACTATGTATGGGCTTATGATTACTGTATAAGAATTGGTTGCTTGTTGATTCACTTTTGTATATCTGACAAGAATACCAGCAATTGTTACATAATGGAAGACTTCTGCAATCACTTACACAAAATATCTTTTATCACCTACTAATATTCTAACTTTCTCAACCTAGTAAACACCTATACACTCTTCACAACAGTACAAGTGTCACCTCTCTGAAGCTGCGTGTAATTCTCTCCTGCAGTCTCAGATCTGCTTTCTTTTTTGTTTCTCCACTGTAGCCTTTACATTATTGCATGCTTCTGTCATTCCACACTTTTTATTGCTTCTATATGTTTAATTTTCCATTTTTATTGTAAATTTCTGTCTTAAAGACACACACTGAGTCTTCATATTTGTATATGTATTCCATTGTAGAATAATCATTCAAATAATAATTATTTGTAAAAAAATAATTTTTGTAAGGGTGAATCTTTATTAAGTTAAATCTAAACCTCAAATTGTAATACATTTAGCAGGTGCTTCTTAATAGTCTTTTTTCTTTTTTTTTTTTGAGGTGGAGTCCTGCGGCCCGCCACCACACCGGGCTGCTTTTTTTTTTTTTTTTTTTTTTTTTTTTTTGTATTTTTAGTTGAGACAGGGTCTCACCGTGTTAGCCAGGATGGTCTCAATCTCCCAACCTCGTGATCCGTCCCCCTCGGCCTCCCAAAAAGTTGGGATTACAGATATGAGCCACCACACCCGACCACTTAATAGTCTTAATTATGACCATGGATAAATAGACAAACATGAAGAGTCCCTATCATTCTTGATAGTTTATTTGATGAGTGTCCTAAGATTTCATAATAATCTGTTTTTAAAAGTAGTTACTATTTTTAAAAATTAACTTGTAAGATTCAGGATTTTCTCTGAACAGTACCAACAAAGCAAAATACAGAAATAAATTGGATACTGAGGCTAACGTAATTGCAACTGTTATCTCTAGCAACCAAATTTAGAATTTTAGACACTTGTGTTCATCAAAGCAGACTCATTGTTATGTTCAAAATATTTAAGTTATAAAAGTAAATATATAACATAAATTTATATTGTCTTACACTTTTGTCAGTATCATATATTTGGATTACACATACTAATGTGTTTGGTAAAAGGAGATTCCATTAAGAAAACAAAAATAAAGTTTTGAATAACTTGTAGTCAGATGATCTCTGAAAACTCCCAGTTCTCACAATGTATGAGTTAATAGTTCCTCTTCACTTTCAGCTAGTCTTCACATCCTCAGTCCTGCTTTAGATGGCCCATGGAATTATCTTGTTCACAACCTGTAGCACCAAACTAAAACAAGGAAAAACCCCATCTATCTGGTGAGCTTGAAGAGAATTCTTCAAGGTAGAGCTATAAATTCCACTTTGTTTCCCCTTACAAGACCGTAAGGTTTAACCTTTCACTAAACTACACACTAGCTGTTTTACCTGATTATACAGGTTTGCATCCTAAAACTCATTATCAGTATAGAACACGAATATTTCTGGGTGTTACATGGATCACACTTTGTAGTGTGATGTAGTAATACATTGTAGTGATGACAAATTGTACTTGATAAATTCAATTTCATAAGTATATATTAACACCCACTCAGTGCTAGGTCCTGTACTACATGCTAGTGATAGTTCTTTCTTCTTCCCTTCATATAGAAACTCTTTGAAAGAAAAATCTATGTATTTAGCTCCTCTTCCTTCTCTCTTCCCATTCCTTTTCAACCTTCAATCACCTGACTTCTAACCTAACGCTCTATATAAACCATTCTGGAAAAGATCCTTATTACTTACCAATTGCCAAATTTAATGGACTCCAGTCGATATTTACCCTACTGTGCCTCTTTGCTGCATTTGACATGTTGACTGCTTGTTCCTACTTTAGTTTCTCTATGTCCATTCTATCCTTCTTCTGTTCCTGCTATTTTTATATTTTTAATCTCAGAGCTCCTTTTTATCTTATTTATACCTCAAATGCTACACTTTCCAATGTCTTGTCCTTTCTTCTTTTCTTTTTTCTTTTTTCTTTTCTCTTCTTATCCTCACTAGGTGATCTCATACATATCCAAGGTTTCAGTTACCACTCATATGCTGACAGATCCCAAGGCCACAGTTCTAATTTAGAGCTTTCCCTTGATAACAAATGCTGTCATATGTCTCTTCTATAGAAGCCCAATGGGCACCTCAATCTAAACCTATATAAGACTCAGCTTGTTATTGTTTCTTCTGGATTCGTCTTATTCTACTGAACTCAGGCCCCTCATTATCTCTTGCCTAAAATACTGCAGTCTCCAAGCTAATGTTGTTGCCAAATTCCTACTCCTCAGCCTATCCATTATACCTCTGACAGAGTGAAATTTCAAAAAGGTAAATGAGATCTTCTCAGAGTCCTACATAAAACATATTTCTGACTGACTCCAAGTACCCAAATAATAAAGTTCAAATTCCTTGATATGATATGCAAAGCTTCCTTGACCACATCCCTACATTTAGAGATCTAATTTTTGTACTACTCCACATCAACTAATTTCAGTTTTCAAATAAAACATGCTATGTATAATCTTCTGTAATTCTCATATTGGTCCTTCTGTGTAGAAAATTCTACCTCACAGTTGACCTAATGAACTCAAAAGAGTTCAAGTCTCTCTCTAGTAAAGCTTCCTATCACACCTCCTTACCTCCCCATATATAGAAAGACTCATTATATTTTGCTCCTTCACTATAGCCAATTAATATTTTCATCATGGAGTCTGATATACTAGCCTTATTTTTCATGTGTCTGCTTTACCTTTACATACTTTAAGTTTCATAAAGACAGAGTCTTTGTCTTATTTTATCCCCAGTTTGTCATATGTTAAGCATGCAATAAATGATTAGTAAAAGCAAGATTGCATAAATAAATTAATGTGAAAGCTTTTCTGCCCTCATCTGTTTCAAAGCCTAATGGGGAAACACATACACAAACATTAAAAGTTATTAACTATGTAGCTTCAATGGTTGAATTGTGTGCATTCTGAATGTTATTCCCAGTTAAGGCAAAGGAAGACATATATAATCATAGCAAAAAAAAGTGTCTTGCTGTGTCTTTTGTAATGTGTGTGTGTGTGGGTGTGTGTGTATGTAGTTGATTTTATACATCCCTCAAAATACTAAAGCAACATAAAAATACAGAGCCTGAGTATAATATAAAGTTAGTCAAACTATCCACATAGCAATTTATTTTTAGAGAAATACATTTCATGAGAAATATGTGAGAAGCTACCCCTATACAAGGAACCTGTGTTTTTATCATGTCCTAAATTCTGTAGTTAACAATGGCTGTAGATTAGAACAAATTTAAGGTTGTGGTTCTTTCAGCTGTTGGCAAATTGTAGAATACACTAAGTAAAAGAATTCAAAAAAGAAATCCACTGGAAACTAAACCCAGTATTTGAAATTCTGAGTTGTTCCCTGGGCTTTAGTCATGTTTCTTCTCATTGGAGTAGGGTCAGTGTGACAGGGCTGAAGTAGATGGAAAAATGATGAATGTAATGAGGGGAAGAGGTTGAGGAAATTATTCTGGAACCCATGATTTAGGTTTCAAATAAAGATACTTTCTAAAGGAAATGAAATTGGTGATCTCAGTTTGCTCCCTAGCAACTACTGTAGTGGAGATGCAATTTGAATGCATCAGCGTGTTTCATATATTGGGAATCTCTGTGGAAATGTATAATGAGCTCCTGTTGGGGCGGTTTTCCATCCTATGCTTCAGTGCTAGGGCATGCAATTGTCCAGATATCTACAGCATTCTGAGCTGCTCAACAAATTTTAAACATTTTGGAGATAAAAATAGTTTGAGGCTTTCCCTAAATACTCTCCAAGGTACCAGGCTGATAACAAAGTGGAGCCCCCAAACTTAAAAAAACTGAAGTCTGCATCATTTGAGTGCCCAGCTTGGCAAGAAACTGGCTGACATTTGCACTGAAAATCACACAGACCATGTGGCTATTGATAAGCTTATTTTCAGAAAGAAATACACAGTGACATTTAATCAAAATGTAATTCATTGGTATGAAATTTGATGAGCTAGCACAAAGTCAATTGTGTTTGATGGTTTATTTCCAATTAACTTAAGACATATTTTAACTTTCCCTGCTTCTTAACAGTTAATTTTTTAAAATCCATTCATAAAAATTAAATAAACACAATGTGCTGAATTTAAAAATCTATCTTTATCTGTTTCCATTTTCATCTCTTTTTCAATCTCTTTTATCCTTTTTTTCTTTTAAAGAAAGATAGGACATGAAGAAGGACTGCCATCTACTGGTATACAAGAAACATTTCTGAAATAGATGAATAGCACCAGGTATCCTGGTGGCTTTGTGGAAAACATTCTCCGATACAAAAGAAAACGTTATTATGCTTTACGCTTTTTAAATGAAACAATGGTTAATATATCCATTTACTCACTCATTCACTTCAACAAAATTGAATTTAGCACCTACCAGTATTGCCAAGCACTGAGCTAAACCCATAGAGAACACAGAAATGACTAAATCATGGTACTTGATAGAAAAATCATTTCATTTTCTTTCCTTCCTTTTTTCATGTACTGTCAACAGTACACAAATATGTTTTTGTAGCATGCACTTGAGTTAATGGATTGGGGCTCTGAGGATAATATCTGGAAAATATTAAATATTTACAGGCTATGCTACTGGCAAAAAAATTCCCAGGAGGATGCCAGAAGCATACAAATCTCATAAATACCTCTTTTCTCACTCATTCAATATTCAGTCTACTTATTTTAATATCTGTAATAATCCATTTAAATATTACCATCCACAAAGGAATAAAGATGGAAAAGTAGCTCTCTTAAATGTTTTTTTTAATAGGAGATAAAGAGAAATATTGAAAGTGGTACAGAATACACACAGATATTGATTTCATAACATTAATACTGATAAATACATTGAGAATATTCAGCACATACCTGAGGATATTAGCAAGCCTGCCCTAATACCCACGCTACTTACTCTATCAAGCCAGAAACACTCAGGGATCGAAAAAAGCTTACAACACATATGACCATCAAACATGAGTTTAAAAAAAAAAGTACAAACATTACTGATTTAAAGTGTTTCAGTTATAAACCTTACTTTTTCAGGAAAACTTGGTTTTCCCAGGACACATCAACTTTGAAGATGATACAAAGATATTTGTAGCAGAGCCTCCAACCCAATTTTATCAAATCCAAACTTTCTCAGCCTCCCTCTACCTGTGGATACAGTACTCATAAACCCCCTTGCCAAATGAAAGAGCATGTACCTTTAATTTACTTCTATAATCTAGTCATAGTATAATGCTTGGCCCGATTTAGGTCTCCAATACTTTTATATTAAGAGACCAAATAAATATCATTGACTTTCTCGTCCTGTGGGAAATTAGAGAGGCCCCACTAGTGATATATTAATGCCTTGCTCTATTGTTTCTAAAGTCTCAATATTGCTTTACTAAAGAAAAAAATCATGGTGAGGTAATTTTAGAATTACAGAAAAGTTACAAAGAGTAAATTCTCATATACTCTTCATCCAACTTCCCCTTAATGTTAATATCTCACATAACCAAAGTATAATGATTTTAAAAAAATATAAAAACCTTAAACTACCATTAACTAAACCAGGGGTCTCCAATCTCCGGGTCATGGACTGGTACCCATCCATGGCCTGTTAGGAACCGGGACGCACAGCAGGAGGTGAGCAGCAGTTGAGCAGGCAAAGCTTCATCTGTATTTACAGCTATTCCTCATCTCTGGCATTACCGCCTGAGCTCCACCTCCTGTCAGATCAATGGTGGCATTAGATTCACACAGGAGTTCAAACTCTATTGTGAAATACACATGCAATGGATCTAGGTTGCGCGTTCCTGAGATTCTAATGCTTGATGATCTGTCACTGTCTCCCATCACCCCCAGATAAAACCATCTAGTTGCAGGAAAAGCAGCTTAGGGCTCTTACTGATTCCACATTATGGTGAGACGTATAATTATTTCATTATATATTATGACGTAATAATAATAAAGTATACAATAAATGTAACGCACTTGAATCATTCCAAAACCATTCCACCCTGGCCTCCGTCTGGAAAAATTGTCTTCCACAAAAGCAGTCCCTGGTGCCAAAAAGGTTAGGGACCACTGAACAACAAATTTTTTTTAGTTTCTCCACCTTTTCCACTAGAGTACATGTTTACGTTCTAGTACATAGCCACACCTCGTTTTGTTGTGCTTCACTTTACTGTGCTGCACAGATACGGTGTATTTTACAAATTGAGGGCTTGTGGCAACCCTGCATTGAGCAACTCTATTCAGCTCCATTTTTCCAACAGTATGTGCTCAATTCATGTGTCTGTATCACATTTTTGTATTTTGTGAAATATTTCCAACTTTATAATTATCATATTTATGGTGAGCTGTGATCAGTAATATTTGATATTACTATCGTAATTGCTTTGCGGCATCACGAACTATGCCCATAAAAGATAGTGAACCTAACAGATAAATGTTACGTATGTTCTGACTGGCTCCATCAACCAGCCACTCCTTCTCTCTCCCTCTCTTCAGGCCTCCCTATTCCTTAAGATACAATATTAAAATTAGGCCAAAGAATAACCCTACTATGGCCTCTTAAGTGTTCAAGTTACAGTCACATAACTATCATTTTAAATCAAAAGCCAGAAATGATTAAGCTTATGAGGAAGGCATGTGTAGATAGGCCAAAAGCTTGGCCTTTTGTGCCAAAGAGTTAACCAAGTGGTGAAAGGAGAAGTTATTGAAGGAAAGTAGTGAACACATGAGTGATAAGAAAGCAATACATTATTGCTGACATGGAGAAACTTTTAGTGTTCTAAATAGAAGATAAAACCAGCCACAACATTCCTTTAATTCAAAACCTAATTCAGAGCAAGACACAAACTCTCTTTAATTCTAAGAAGGCAGAGAGGTGAGGAAGCTGTAGGTGAAAGGATGGAAGCTAGAAAAGGTTGATTAATGAGATACAAGGAAAGAAGACATCACCATAACATAAAAATGCAAGTTGAAACAGCAAGTGCTGATGGAGAAGATTCAGCAAGTTATCCAGAAGATCTACCTACAATTATTGATGAAGGTGGCTACAATAAACAAAAAATAATCAATGTAGACCAAACAGCCTTATAATCGAAGAGGATGCCATCTAGGACTTTCATAGCTAGAGAGAAGTTAATGCCTAACTTCAAAGCTTCAAAAGACAGGGTGACTCTTTTGTTAGGGGCTAAGGCAGTTGGTGACTTTAAGTTGCCACTAATCCTCATTTACCATTTCATCTTGAAAATCCTAAAGCTCTTAAGAATTATGCTATATTGGCCAGGCGCGGTGGCTCACGCCTGTAATCCCAGCACTTTGGGAGGCAGAGGAGGGCAGATCACGAGGTCAGGAGATCGAGACCATCCTGGCGAACACTGTGAAACTCCGTCTCTACTAAAAATACAAAAAGTTAGCCAGGCGCGGTGGCGGGGGCCTGTAGTCCCAGCTACATGGGAGGCTGAGGCAGGAGAATGGCATGAACCTGGGGGGCGGAGCTTGCAGTGAGTAGAGATCGTGCCACTGCACTCCAGCCTGGGCGACAGAGCAAGACTCGGTCCCCCCCAAAAAAAAAAAAAAAAACAAAACAAAAAAAAAGAATTATGCTATATTTACTCTACCTATAGCAAATATATGCTATATTTTCTCTATCCATCCAGCAAAGCCTGGATGATAGCATGATTTACTAAATGTTTTAAGCCCATTGTTGAGACTTGCTGTTCATAAAACAGATTGCTTTCAAAGTGTTACTGCTCTTTGACAATGCACCTAGTCAAACAAGAGTTCTCATGGAGAGATACAGGAAGATTAATGTTGTTTTCATACCTGCAAAACTCAGTATCTACTCTGTAGTCCATGAATCGAAGAGAAATTTCAACTTTCAAGTCTATTTGTTCAGCAGTACATTTCATAAGGCTGTAGCTGCCATAAATTGTGAATCTTCTGATGGATCTTGACAAAACAAGTTGAAAACCTTTGGGAAAGAATTAACCATTCTAAGATGTCATTAAGAACATTAGTGATTTATGAGAGGTTGAAATGTCAACTGTAACAAGGGTTTGAAGAAGTTGATGACTTTGAGGATTCAAGACATTATTATTGGAAGAAGTAACTGCAGATATGGAAATAGCAAGTGAACTACAGTTAAAAGTGGAGACTGAAAATGTGACTGAATTGCTGCAATATGAGACAAAATCAACTCTTAGTGAAGATGCTGTGAACATTGTTGAAATGCCAACAAAGGATCTAGAATATTCCATAAACTTAGTTGATAAAGCAGCGCAGAGTTTGAGAGGATTGACTCCAGTTTTGGAAAAAAAAAAAGTCCTACTTAGGTAAATTGATCTGAAATAGCATTAAATGCAACAGAGAAATTTTTCATAAAAGGAAGAATCAGTCAATGAGGCAAACTTCATTGTTGTCTTGTTAAAAATTGCCACAGCCACCCCAACCTTCAGTAATTACCACCCTGATCAATCAGTAGCCATCAACATTCAGGCAAGCCCCTCCATCAGGAAAGGCTCAAACAATCATTAACATTGTTAACAATATAGTATTTGTAATTATGAGATATATGATTTTTAAAATATCATGCTATTGCACACTTAATAGATTATGACTTTTACACACACTGGGAAACCCAAAATGTTATATGACTCACTTTATTGTGAAATTTGCTTTATTGCAGTGGTCTAGAACCAAACCCACAATATCTTCAAAGTATGCCTGTACCACAGTGAATTTAGTTGTTATGTCTCTTTAATCTCCTCCCATCTGTGACAGCTCCTCAGTTTTTCCTTGTCTTTCATGACTTTGACACTTCTGCAGAATACAGATCATGAATTTTGTAAAATGGTCCCCATTGTAAGTTTGTCTGATGTCTTATCATGATTACACTGTGTTATAGAATTCTGGGAATAATGCCACTAAGAATAAGTGCTCATCATATCATATCAGGAGGTACATGATATCAACATATCCTAGTACTGATGATGTTAACTTTAATCACTTGATTAAGACAATATCTGCCAGGTTTATCCACTGTAAGCTCTACCTCCTGGAGAAAGAAATATCAAAGAATTTGTGCCTGTTTCTCCAGCCTCAGGTAGTTCTCTCACATAAAAGCACTAACATGTATTCAGCTAAAGACTCAAGAAGAAAACCTTTGCTTATTTCTAGAGCTCTTTCTCATCACCTCACTTCTCTTTAGTGTGCTGCTCAATGAATTTCTCTCTGCATTCTCAACTTAGCCTCCATGACTCAGGGAAACTGCCAGGCTCTGTTTGTATTTCTCTTCCCTCCACTGTATCCTGAAAATTATCTTAAGATAGTAAGCCGTATCAATTCTAGAATTCACCATATTTGTTTTCCTCCTCTCAGGAGTTAGTCATCCAATTTCTGTAAACCATTGTTTCATATGTATTTTTATTTGCTTACATTGGAGTGGTAAATACAGAAAGAGGTGCCTGGTCCAGAGTTTTAAACACCATCTATGTGCTGATACCACCGAAAATTAAAATTGTAGCTCAGAACTTTTCCCTGAACTACAAATACTTATCCAATTTCTTATATTTCCCCTTAAATTCTCATTGGCATTCTAAACTCAACTTACACAAAGCAGAACTCTTGATTCATTACATCCCCATCCATGTCTCTCTTGCTCCTCTTAATCTCAATACATATCACTACAAGTCACTCAGATACTCAATTAAAAATCTAGGAGTTATCTTTGACTCTTCTCTTCCCCTGACTGCCATATCCAATACATTAGCAATTCCTATTTTTCTATTTCCAATATTCATATCAAATCCAACTTCTTGTCTGTCTACACTATAACCATTCTCAGTATCTCTCATCTGAGCCATTGAAGAAACTTGTAATCTACTTACTTACATTATTGCTTCTCTCTTTCCATTCATTATCCAGCAGCCAGAATAATATTTTTAAAATATACATACAGAGTAATATCAGAAAGATGACAAACTAGAAAGCTCTGGACTATCTTTTCCCCTATGAACACAACAACTCAGCAACAACTCACAGACAGATACCCTTTGTGAGAAACTAATTGAAAGGATCTTGTACCCTGGGCAAACAAAAAACCAGACTCATGGAAGCTAGCAGGAAGATTCAGAACACCCTCTCACCAGAATTCCCACACCTGACATAGGGCCATAAGATTGATTGGAAAGAGACCATCTTCCCCCTCCCCCACATCCTAACATCTCTCAGGTAAGGAAAAGAATTGGTTCACATATAAGTCCCCCAACTTTTCCATAGAGGCATCCCAGAGGACTGGGTTCTGTCTTGCCAATCTTGGAGCACTGATGGGACCAGCATAATCTAGTCGACTGGGTGAGAACAAAAACAGCAGTGTGGGGCATAGTTACCATAGCTTTGCCCCTCAGTTCAGAACAGCATGAGCAGAGGGAAAATTCCAGCTCCCTGCTACTCCCTGTGGAGGAAAAGAGTTAGTCCATGCATCCAGCATCCCAACTTCACAGTGGACTGGCTTCTGTTTTGCCATCCAAAGACTTCACAGTGAACTGGCTTCTGTTTTGCCGGTCTCAGAGCACTGACCTGGCAAAATGTAGCTGTTGGTGGGGGAGAGTGACAACAGAGATGGAGGTTTGGGTTGGCAGTCACTATGGCCTGTCTTCCAAAAACTTGAAGAGGGGGAAACACTTCCGAACTCATTTTATGAAGCCAGCATTACCTTGATACCAAAGCCAGACAAAAACACCCCCAAAAAGGAAAACTACAGGCAAATATCTCTAGTCAATATAGAGAAGAAAATTATTTTAAAATACTAACAAATTGAATTCAACAGTATATTAAAAGGGTCATATACCATGACCATGAAGGATTTGTCCCTGAGATACATGGATGGTTCAACATATGAAAATCAAGTAATGCGATATTTTGTATTAACAGAATAAAAAATAAAAATCATATGATCATTTCAACAGATACAGAAAAAGCATTTTTCAAAATTCAGTACCTTTTCATGATAAAAACTCTCAACAAACTAGAAATAAAAGAAAATTATTTCAACATACTAATGGCCATATATGAAGAGTCCACAGCTATCATCACAATTAACAGCAACAAATCTTAAAGTTGTTTTAAGCTCTATAATCAGGAACAAAGCAAGAATTCCCACTCTTGTTACTTCTATTCAACATAGTACTAGATGTCTTAGGTAGACTTTCCTGCAATTGGGCAAGAAAAAGAGATAAAAGGCATCCAAATCAGAGAAGCAGCAGCAAAATGGTCCCCATATGCATATGATATAATCTCACACCTAGAAAACCCTAAAGACTCTACCAAAAAACTGTTAGAACTAATAAACAAATTTAGTAAAGCTAAAGGATACAAAATCAACATATACCGTAGTCCCAGCTACTCAGGAGGCTGAGTGGCAAGGATGGCTTGAGCCCAGGAGTTTAAGTCTAGCCTGGGAAATATATAGAGACCCCATCTCTATTATTTTTTTAAAAAAATCAATATATAAAACATTATATATCTATAGAGTAAAAATAAATTATCTGAAAAGAAAATTCAGAAAGCAATTCCATTTACAATAGCATCAAAAAGAATAAAATACTTAGGAATAAACTTAAGGTGATGAAAGACTTATACACTGAAAGCTACAAAACATTGATGAACAACATTAAAGAAGACACAAACGAAAAGATATTTTGTGGAATGACATTTAAGCTGAAACCTGAATGATGAAAAATAAGTGAGCCATATCATGAACCAGGAGAAGAACACTTTAGGAAAGGGTTCTGTTTCTCTTAGAATCCTAATTGGTACATTATTCTCTTAACCAAATTTTAAGTGCATAACCATTGTTAACTATAGGCACGATGTTGTACAGCAGATTTCTGAAACTTATTAATTTTTCCCTAAATGAAACCCTATGCTTGTTGATGTAACTCCCCATTTCCCTTTCTCCCAGCCTCTGGAAACCACCATTCCACTCTTTTACTGGACAAATTTGATGATTTTAGGTACTCATGTAATTGGAATGATCCAGCATTTGTTCTTCTGAGACTGCTTTATTTAACTTAGCATAATGCCCTTGAGGTTTATCCATGTTATTGCATATTGCAGAATTTCCTTCTTTTTAAAGGCTGAATAATATCCATTACATGTATATACCACATTTTCTTTGTCTTTTCATCTGTTAAGGGGCAAGACATGATTGATTATGGTATTCATTAGATATTACATAAAAATTCTCAAATATATTAATGAAGATACAAAGATATTTTTCATAGATAGGAAGGAAGTTAATGTTATGGTCCAGGCAAGATCTAACTTGGTAAGATCTTGTTTGGAATCTAGACAATAGAGCAGCAAACAAGAGCCTACAGGTCAAATCAAGCCTGCTTTTGAAAGTAAAGTCATGCTGACAGACAGCCATATGCATTACATATTTTCTATGGCTACAGTGGCAGAGTTAAAAAATCAAAACAGAGACGATTTGGCCCAGAAAGCCTAAAAGGTTTACTAACTGTTCCTTCCTAAAAAATACTTGCCAACTCCTAATCTAGACATATGTAGAGATAAGGGGGATAACACAGA
Source organism: Macaca fascicularis (assembly GCF_037993035.2). NCBI lineage: Eukaryota > Metazoa > Chordata > Mammalia > Primates > Cercopithecidae > Macaca > Macaca fascicularis. The sequence goes on along the minus strand of NC_088388.1, from coordinate 89,243,230 downwards.
GGGAATATAATATATCAAGCATTACTCTCAGAACACAAATCTGTGTTCCATGATAATACATATGCAATTCATCTCTCTCCTACCTCATGGTCTGTTTCCTACCTTCTTCCCTACCACTATCACCCCAGAAATAGAATAACTTTTTTTATAGTATAGATCCCATGTTTCCAAGACTGTAACTATAAATCAAATGGGAGGAAATTTTTGCAATCTACTCATCTGACAAAGGGCTAATATCCAGAACCTACAAAGAACTCAAACAAATTTACAAGAATAAAACAAACAACCCCATCAAAAAGTGGGCAAAGGATATGAACAGACACTTCTCAAAAGAAGACATTTATGCAGCCAACAGACACATGAAAAAATGCTCATCATCACTTGCCATCAGAGAAATGCAAATCAAAACCCCAATGAGATACCATCTCACACCTGTTAGAATGGTGATCATTAAAAAGTCAGGAAACACCAGGTGCTGGAGAGGATGTAGAGAAATAGAAATGCTTTTACACTGTTGGTGGGACTGTAAACTAGTTCAACCATTGTGGAAGACAGTGTGGCAATTCCTCAAGGATCTAGAACTAGAAATACCATTTGATCCAGCCATCCCATTACTGGGTATATACGTAAAGGATTATAAGTCATGCTGCTATAAAGACACATGCACACGTATGCTTATGGCGGCACTATTCACAATAGCAAAGACTTGGAACCAACCCAAAGTCCAACAAAGATAGACTGGATTAAGAAAATGTGGCACATATACACCATGGAATACTATGCAACCATAAAAAAGGATGAGCTCATGTCCTTTGTAGGGACATGGATGCAGCTGAAAACCATCATTCTCAGCAAACTGTCACAAGAACAGAAAACCAAACACCACATGTTCTCAATCATAGTTGGGAATTGAACAATGAGAACACTTGGACACCAGAAGGGGAACATCTCACACTAGGGCCTGTCATGAGGTGGGAGGAAGGAGGAGGGATAGCATTAGGAGAAATACCTAATGTAAATGATGAGTTAATGGTGCAGCACACCAACATGGCACATGTATACATATGTAACAAACTTGCACGTTGTGCACATGTACCCTAGAACTTAAAGTATAATAAAAAAATTTTAAAAACACCTCCATTATTACTATAATAGTAAAGACATGAACCACTTGTACATTCTGTACCTTGTCACAGTATTCCAGAACTTCCATGTTACATATGCTGAGTTAAATACTATCATCATTCTTGCTATTGCTTTTGCATTTTGAAAATGTTGCCATTTTGTGAAACTTATTAAAATGTATATTGTTTTTGTTGAAATTCTATTAAAATGTAATTTTAGCCAGAAACAGTGATCCATCTTTCTAGGACCATTAGTTCCTTTTAAATGGGCATTCAATGCATTCAACCTTTCAGACCATAGTACTATCAACTAGGCTACAAAAAATATAAAGTACATCTCCAGTGCTTTCCAGAGTTCCTAAAATCAACTCGAAGAAAATATGTTACTCAGCTAGCACTGAGTGTTTATGACAAAAGGTGAAATTATGCCCTTTTCCTGCCTTCCAGCATTCTTACACTTAGAGGCAGATGACAACAGATGACACGGAAGTCTTAGATTGTCCCAATTGTCCTATTATTGTCACCATTCCAGACTTGATTTCATAAATCTTCAAATATACAATGATAGTGCCATACAGACATAAATGATGTTATAACAATACTATTTTGTGTTCCAATACGAAAAATTAGAAGGGTCACAAGGTCACTAAGGAAAACATGCTGACTTTGCGAAAAAGACTGTTATGGGTCCATGTACCTTGCTCCTCTGCTTTGTCCTCTTCAGTTTTAACCTTGATTATGACCACAGTATGAGAAATTAGAGAGGATACTGATAAAAATAGTTAAATTATAGTTTCATTGGTAACCACAGACGAAAGTGGAGTGATATTAAGATGTGAATGCTTTTATTGGTAACTATCTTAGCTACTTTATGCCTATGGAAAAGCAGCCAGTATAAATATTTGAATGCCTTGGAATCCTCCAAGCTCACACTTAAAATACAAAAATAACCTACTTGCCTACCTTCTATAATTCACTCATTCATTGCTTAATAGGTTCTGCAACAAAAGTCTATGAGTGATTTTAAGTAAGTGGAGTCAAAATCAAAGCAAATCAAAATAAAAACAAAAAACTGAAAAAGCAATTACAAAACACAGCCAAGTTATTTAGTGTGTAGCTTAATACTCAAGCATCTCACATTAACATAACATATAAAGGATATGTAATAAAGTATATTACAGGAGCCAAGAAATGGAGACTATCAAATTTCCTCTAAAAGTTGAGTAAGATATTAGTTTATTATTAAGAAACCAGTTTGTATTGTTTTGTGTGCTGGACTTCTGTTAAAAAGAATATAACCTACTTTCACAATTATTTATTCCACAGACTCTCTTTTCATTCCAAAATTTAAGAATTTGTTATTATAAGTATTGAATTTCATAGATTTCCACTTCTTTAAATCTCTAGTTCAACGTGGATCAGATACCAACATCCCATGAAAGAAAAAAAAATTCAAATTATAAGAGTATTTTTTGAGTTAGACGCATAAAGTGACAATATTTATGATACAAATGAATCAAGAAATAGTTTATTCATCTATTCAGGCAAATGAGACAAAATCTCATATATAAGATGTGAAGAGTTGGTTCCTGTTGTTCTTCAGTTTGTATAGTTTATTTGTTTTGCTAAATACCTTCAAACACTAATTCTGTTCTTCTGTTGATCAATTTTTTAAACCTTCTCAAAAAGGAAGGTTGGTACTGAAAGAAAAATTCTTTTTTTTTTTTCTTTTTTACGATGGAGTCTTGCTGTTGCCCAAGCTAGGGTGCAGTGGTGCGATCTTGGCTCACTGCAACCTCCGCCTCCCGGGTTCAAGCAATTCTCCTGCCTCAGCCTCCTGAGTAGCTGAAATTACAAGTGTGTGCCACCATGGCTGGCTAATTTTTGCATTTTTAGTAGAGACAGGGTTTCACCATATTGGTCAGGCTTGTCTTGAACTCCTGAGCTTAGGTGATTCATCCACCTCGACCTCCCAAAGTGCTGGGATTACAGGCGTGAGCCACCGCACTCGGCCGGAAAAAATCTTTTAAAACAGCTCTTACAAAGTTTTTTTTTTTTTTTTTTTAATATAAGCACAGTTTTACTTTTTCCCTACTAAATAGTCATCTAATGTTCCCCACATGGTGTGAGCAACTTCCTCTATTATTAAATTAGTAAATCTTCTGTACACATACATTTCCACCCTCTGAACCTTTGGTCATGCCATTCTATCCATTGAAATGTTCTTCCCTCATCTTCATGTGCATCAGGGAACAATTCGGCTAAACCCGATATACTGCTAGGTATCCTAATCAACCATTAGGAATCTCAAGTGAATTCAGTTATCCTCATCCTTAAAGATATGCTACATGCTTAGCTTTCCTCAAAATTTTCTGTTTATTTTGCCCAACTTCTGTCCTCAAAATATTATCCATCATCATCAACAATTTTTTGAGTTACATTTATTATTACATACTATTCAAAATGCAGGCCCTATAGTCAGTTATAAAAAATTACAATTAATTTGCTAGATACTCTCCTAGATGCTAGAACTACAATAAAGTTTTCAAATTATTAGCAATTAAGTTTGGGGTTCAACTTGTACACATTATAAGTTGTATAAATGATAGAAATAACATATAATATCAAGTGATTAGCCCAGAATGTAGATGAGAAAAAAATTCAGAGAAAGGAAGCAGTCAGAAAATACATATGAAAGTAAAAACACAAAGAGTAATAAAAGAAGATATTCCAAGTAGCAAGAAAGGAATTAGTGAAAGTGTGAAGGTGGATATATATGCATTGGTTTCACTGACACAGAGAATTCACAGGAGATAAAGAAATAGCCAGTCATCTATCGCCTGAGAGCACAGCAGGAGGGACAATGATCGGGATATAAACCCAGGCATTCGAGCCAGCAACGGCTACCCGCTTTGGGTCCCCTCCCTTTGTATGGAAGCTCTGCTTTCACTCTATTAAATCTTGCAACTGCAAAAAAAAAAAAGAAAAAAAGATAAACAGAAGAGATTGGACTAGCAAGATGGGTGAATAGGAACAGCTCCGGTCTTCAGCTCCCACCAAGATGGACACAGAAGGCAGGTGATTTCTGCATTTCCAACTGAGATACTCGATTCATATCATTGGGACTCGTTGGAGAGTAGATGCAGCCCACAGAGGGCAAGCCGAAGCAGGGTGGGGAGTCACCTCACACGTGAAGCACAAGGGCCAGGGGATCTCCCTTCCTCAGCCAAGAGAAACTGTAAGACATTGTACCAGGAGGAATGGTGTACTCTGACCCAGATATTATGCTTTTCCCATGGTCTTTACAACCTGCAGACCAGGAGATTCCCTCCGGTGCCTATGCCACCAGGGTCCTGGGTTTCAAGCACAAAGCTGGGCGGCAGTTTGGGCAGGCACTGAGCTAGCTGCAGGAGTTTTTTGTTTTGCTTTGTTTTGTTTTTTCTTTCATACCCCAGTGGCACCTGGAACGCCAGCGAGACAGAACCGTTCATTCCCCTGGAAGGGGGACTGAAGCCAGGGAGCCAAGTGGTCTGGCTCAGCAAGCCCCACCCCCATGGAGACCAGCAAGCTAAGTTCCTGAAATTCCTGCTGCTAGCACAGCAGTCTGAGGTCAACCTGGGATGCTCAAGCTTGGTAGGGGAAGGAGTGTCCACCATTGCTGAGGCTTGAGTAGGAGGTTTTACCCTCACAGTGTAAACAAACGCACCTGGAAGTGTGAACTGGGCAGAGCCCACTGAATCTCAGCAAGGCCTCTGTGGCCAGACTGCCTCTCTAGATTCCTCCTTTCTGGGCAGGGCATCTCTGAAAAAAAGGCAGCAGCCCCAGTCAGGGACTTATGGATAAAACCCCCATCTCCCTGGGACAGAGCACCTGGGGGAAGGGGTGGCTGTGGGCACCGCTTCAGCAGACTTAAACATCCCTGGCTGATGGCTCTGAAGAGAGCAGCAGATGTCCCAGCACAGCGTTTGAGCTCTGCTAAGGGACAGAATGCCTCCTCAAGTGGGTCCCTGAACGTCATGTAAACTGACTGGGAGAAAACTTCCAGTAGAAGCAGACAGACACCTCATACAGGAGAGCTGGCTGGCATCTGGTAGGTGGCTCTCTGGGACAAAGCTTCCAGAGGAAGAAACAGGCAGCAATATTTGCTGTTCTGCAGCCTCCACTGATGATACCCAGGCAAACAGGGTCTGGAGTGGACCTCCAGCAAACTCCAGCAGACCTGCAACAGAAGAGCCTGACTGTTAGAAGGAAAACTAACAAACAAAAAGGAATAGTATCAACATCAACAAAAAGGACGTCCACACCAAAACCCCATCCGAACATCACCAATATCAAAGACCAAAGTTAGATAAATCCATGAAGATGGGGAGAAACCAGCACAAAAAGGCTGAAAATTCCAAAATCCAGAACACCTCTTCTCCAAAGGATCACAACTCCTTGCCAGCAAGGGAACAAAACTGGACAGAGAAGGATTTTGACAAATTGACAGAAGTGGGCTTCAGAAGGTGGGTAATAACAAAGTCCGTCAAGCTAAAGGAGCATGTTCTAACCCAATGCAAGGAAGCTAAGAACTTTGAAAAAAAACCTAGATGAATTGGTAACTAGAATAGCCAGTTCAGAGAAGAACGTAATTGACCTGATGGAGCTGAAAAACACAGCACGAAAACTTCATGAAGCATACACAAGTATCAATAGCTGAATCAATTAAGCAGAAGAAAGGATATCACAGATTGAAGATCAACTCAATGAAATAAAGCGAGAAGACAAGATTAGAGAAAAAAGAGTGAAAAGAAATGAACAAAGCCTCCAAGCAACATGGGACTATGTGAACAGACCAAATGTTTGATTGGTGTACCTGAAAGTGACAGGGAGAATGGAACCAAGTAGAAAAATACTCTTCAGCACTTTATCCAGGAGAAACACCCCAACCCTAGCAAGGCAGGCCAACATTCAAATTCAGGAAATACAGAGAACACCACAAAGATACTCCTTGAGAAAAGCACCCCCAAGACACATAATGATCAGATTCACCAAGGTTGAAATGAAGGAAAAAATGTTAAGGCAGCCAGAGAGAAAGGTTGTGTTACCCACAAAGGGAAGTCCATCGGGCTAACAGCGGATCTCTTGGCAGAAACACTACAAGACAGAAGAGAATGGGAGCCAAAATTTAACATTCTTAAAGAAAAGAAATTTCAACCCAGAATTTCATATCCAGCCACACTAAGCTTCATAAGCAAAATAAAGTCTTTTACAGAGAAGAAAATGCTGAGAGATTTTGTTACCACCAGGCCTGCCTTAAAAGAGCTCCTGAAGGAAGCACTAAACATGGAAAGAAACAACCAGTACCAGCCACTGCAAAAACATACCAAATTGTAAAGACCACTGATGCTATGAGGAAACTGTATCAACTAACAGGCAAAACAACCAGCCAGCATCATAATGACAGGATCAAATTCACATATAACATTATTAACCTTAAATGTAAATGGACTAAATGCCCCGATTAAAAGACACAGACTAGTAAATTGGATAAAGAGTCAAGACCCATCATAGTGCCGAATTCAGGAGACCCATCTCACGTGCAAAGACACACATACGCTCAAAATAAAGGGATGGAGCAACATTTATCAAGCAAATTGAAAGCAAACAAACAAACAAAAAAATAGTGGTTGCAATCCTAGTCTCTGATAAAACAGACTTTAAACCAACAATGAACAAAAGAGAAGAAGAAGGGCATTACATAATGGTAAAGGTATCAGTGTATCAAGAATAGCTATCTATCCTAAATACATATGCATCCAATACAGGATCACCCAGATTCATAAAGTTATTAGAGACCTACAAACAGACTTAGATTTCCACACAGTAATAGTGTATGACTTTAGCACCCCACTGTCGGTGTCAGACAGATCAATGAGACAGAAAATTAACAAGGATATCCAGGACTTGAACTCAGCTCTGGACCAAGCAGACCTAATACACATCCACAGAACTCTCCACCGCAAATCAAGAGAATATACCTTCTTCTGAGCACTTCATTGCACTTATTCTAAAATTGGCAGCATAATTAGAAGTAAAACATTCCTCAGCAAATGTAGAAGAATGGAAATCATAACAAACAGTCTCTCAGATGACGGTGCATTCAAATTAGAACTCAGGATTAAGAAACTCACTCAAGGAATTGATCTCGGGGGGCGGAGGAAGATGGCCGAATAGGAACAGCTCCACTCTCCAACTCCCGGCATGAGCGACACAGAAGACAGGAGATTTCTGCACTTTCAACTGAGGTACTGGGTTTCTCTCACTAGGTAGTGCCTGACAATCAGTGCTGGTCAGCTGCTGCAGCCCGACCAGCGAGAGCTGAAGCAGGGCGAAACATCACCGCACCTGGGAAGCGCAAAGGGGAAGGGAATCCCTTTTCCTAGCCAGGGGAACTGAGACACACAACACCTGGAAAATCGGGTAACTCCCACCCAAATACTGCGTTCTACCAAGGATCTAGGCAAACGGGCACACCAGGAGACTATATCCCACACCTGGCCGGGAGGGTCCCATGCCCACGGAGCCTCCCTCACTGCTAGCACAGCAGTCTGCAATCTCCTGGCAAGGCAGCAGCGAGGCTGAGGGAGGGGTGCCCGCCATTGCTGAGGCTTAAGTAGATAAACAAAGCGGTTGGGAAGCTCGAACTGGGTGGAGCTCACAGCAGCTCAAGGAGTCCTGCCTGTCTCTGTAGACTTCACCTCTGGGGACAGGGCACAGCTAAGCAACAACAACAACAAAAAGCAGCTGAAACCTCTGCAGACGCAAACAACTCTGTCTGACAGCTTTGAAGTGAGCAGTGGATCTCCCAACACGGAGGTTGAGATCTGAGAAGGGACAGACTGCCTGCTCAAGTGGGTCCCTGACCCCTGAGTAGCCTAACTGGGAGACACTTCCCACTAGGGGCAGTCTGACACCCCACACCTCACAGGGTGGAGTATACCCCTGAGAGGAAGCTTCCAAAGTAAGAATCAGACGGGTACACTCGCTGTTCAGAAATATTCTATCTTCTGCAGCCTCTGCTGCTGATACCCAGGCAAACAGGGTCTGGAGTGGACCTCAAGCAATCTCCAACAGACATACAGCTGAGGGTCCTGACTGGTAAAAGGAAAACTATCAAACAGGAAGGACACCTACACCAAAACCCCATCAGTATGTCACCATCATCAAAGACCAGAGGCAGATAAAACCACAAAGATGGGGAAAAAGCAGGGCAAAAAAGCTGGAAATTCAAAAAATAAGAGCGCATCTCCTCCGGCAAAGGAGCGCAGCTCATCGCCAGCAACGGATCAAAGCTGGACGGAGAATGACTTTCACGAGATGAGAGAAGAAGGCTCCAGTCCATCAAACTTCTCAGAGCTAAAGGAGGAATTACGTACCCAGCGCAAAGAAACTAAAAATCTTGAAAAAAAAGTGGAAGAATTGATAACTAGATTAATGCAGAGAAGGCGATAAACGAATGGACAGAGATGAAAACCATGACACGAGAAATACGTGACAAATGCACAAGCTTCAGTAACCGACTCGATCAACTGGAAGAAAGAGTATCGGCGATTGAGGATCAAATGAATGAAATGAAGTGAGAAGAGAAACCTAAAGAAAAAAGAGAAACCTAAAGAAAAAAGAGAAACCTAAAGAAAAAAGAAGAAAAAGAAATGAACAAAGCCTGCAAGAAGTATGGGATTATGTAAAAAGACCAAATCTACATCTGATTGGGGTGCCTGAAAGTGAGGGGGAAAATGGAACCAAGTTGGAAAACACTCTTCAGGATATCATCCAGGAGAACTTCCCCAACCTAGTAGGGCAGGCCAACATTCAAATTCAGGAAATACAGAGAACGCCATAAAGATACTCCTCGAGAAGAGCAACTCCAAGACACATAATTGCCAGATTCACCAAAGTTGAAATGAAGGAAAAAATCTTAAGGGCAGCCAGAGAGAAAGGTCGGGTCACCCACAAAGGGAAGCCCATCAGACTAACAGCAGATCTCTCGGCACAAACTCTACAAGCCAGAAGAGAGTGGGGCCAATATTCAACATTCTTAAAGAAAAGAATTTTAAACCCAGAATTTCATATCCAGCCAAACTAAGTTTCATAAGTGAGGAGAAATAAAATCCTTTACAGATAAGCAAATGCTTAGAGATTTTGTCACCACCAAGGCTGCCTTACAAGAGACCCTGAAGGAAGCACTAAACATGGAAAGGAACAACCAGTACCAGCCATTGCAAAAACATGCCAAAATGTAAAGACCATCGATGCTAGGAAGAAACTGCATCAACTAACGAGCAAAATAACCAGTTAATATCATAATGACAGGATCAAGTTCAAATATAACAATATTAACCTTAAATGTAAATAGACTAAATGGTCCAATTAAAAGACACAGACTGGCAAACTGGATAAAGAGTCAAGACCCATCAGTTTACGGTGTTCAGGAGACCCATCTCACATGCAGAGACACACATAGGCTCAAAATAAAGGGATGGAGGAAGATCTACCAAGCAAATGGAGAACAAAAAAAAGCAGGGGTTGCAATCCTAGTCTCTGATAAAACAGACTTTAAACCATCAAAGATCAAAAGAGACAAAGAAGGCCATTACATAATGGTAAAGGGATCAATTCAACAGGAAGAGCTAACTATCCTAAATATATATGCGCCCAATACAGGAGCACCCCGATTCATAAAGCAAGTCCTTAGAGACTTACAAAGAGACTTAGACTCCCATACAATAATAATGGGAGACTTCAACACCCCACTGTCAACATTAGACAGATCAACGAGACAGAAAGTTAACAAGGATATCCAGGAATTGAACTCATCTCTGCACCAAGCAGACCTAATAGACATCTGCAGAACTCTGCACCCCAAATCAACAGAATATACATTCCACTTAGCACCACATCACACTTATTCCAAAATTGACCACGTAATTGGAAGTAAAGCACTCCTCAGCAAATGTACAAGAACAGAAATTATAACAAACTGTCTCTCAGACCACAGTGCAATCAAACTAGAACTCAGGACTAAGAAACTCAATCAAAACCGCTCAACTACATGGAAACTGAATAACCTGCTCCTGAATGACTACTGGGTACATAACGAAATGAAGGCAGAAATAAAGATGTTCTTTGAAACCAATGAGAACAAAGATACAACATACCAGAATCTCTGGGACACATTTAAAGCCGTGTGTAGAGGGAAATTTATAGCACTAAATGCCCACAAGAGAAAGCTGGAAAGATCTAAAATTGACACTCTAACATCACAATTAAAAGAACTAGAGAAGCAAGAACAAACACATTCAAAAGCTAGCAGAAGGCAAGAAATAACCAAAATAAACGCAGAACTGAAGGAGATAGAGACACAAAAAACCCTCCAAAAAAATCAACGAATCCAGGAGTTGGTTTTTTGAAAAGATCAACAAAATTGATAGACCGCTAGCAAGACTAATAAAGAAGAAAAGAGAGAAGAATCAAATAGACGCAATAAAAAATGGTAAAGGGGATATCACCACCGACCCCACAGAAATACAAACCACCATCAGAGAATACTATAAACACCTCTATGCAAATAAACTAGAAAATCTAGAAGAAATGGATAATTTCCTGGACACTTACACTCTTCCAAGACTAAACCAGAAAGAAGCTGAATTCCTGAATAGACCAATAGCAGGCTCTGAAATTGAGGAAACAATTAATAGCCTACCAACCAAAAAAAGTCCAGGACGAGATGGATTCACAGCTGAATTCTACCAGAGGTACAAGGAGGAGCTGGTACCATTCCTTCTGAAACTATTCCAATCAATAGAAAAAGAGGGAATCCTCCCTAACTCATTTTATGAGGCCAACATCATCCTGATACCAAAGCCTGGCAGAGATACAACAAAAAAAGAGAATTTTAGACCAATATCCCTGATGAACATCGATGCAAAAATCCTCAATAAAATATTGGCAAACTGAATCCAGCAGCACATCAAAAAGCTTATCTACCATGATCAAGTGGGCTTCATCCCTGCGATGCAAGGCTGGTTCAACATACGCAAGTCAATAAACGTAATCCAGAGTATAAACAGAACCAAAGACAAAAACCACATGATTATCTCAATAGATGCAGAAAAGGCCTTTGACAAAATTCAACAGCCCTTCATGCTAAAAACGCTCAATAAATTCGGTATTGATGGAATGTATCTCAAAATAATAAGAGCTATTTATGACAAACCCACAGCCAATATCATACTGAATGGGCAAAAACTGGAAAAATTCCCTTTGAAAACTGGCACAAGACAGGGATGCCCTCTCTCACCACTCCTGTTCAACATAGTGTTGGAAGTTCTGGCTAGAGCAATCAGGCAAGAGAAAGAAATAAAGGGTATTCAGTTAGGAAAAGAAGAAGTCAAATTGTCCCTCTTTGCAGATGACATGATTGGATATTTAGAAAACCCTATTGTCTCAGCCCAGAATCTCCTTAAGCTGATAAGCAACTTCAGCAAAGTCTCAGGATACAAAATTAATGTGCAAAAATCACAAGCATTCTTATACATCAGTAACAGACAAACAGAGAGCCAAATCATGAATGAACTTCCATTCACAATTGCTTCAAAGAGAATGAAATACCTAGGAATCCAGCTTACTAGGGATGTAAAGGACCTCTTCAAGGAGAACTACAAACCACTGCTCAGTGAAATAAAAGAGGACACAAACAAATGGAAGAACATACCATGCTCATGGATAGGAAGAATCAACATCGTGAAAATGGCCATACTGCCCAAGCTTATTTATAGATTCAATGCCATCCCCATCAAGCTACCAATGAGTTTCTTCACAGAATTGGAAAAAACTGCTTTAAAGTTCATATGGAACCAAAAAAGAGCCCACATTGCCAAGAAAATCCTAAGTCAAAAGAACAAAGCTGGAGGCATCATGCTACCTGACTTCAAACTATACTACAAGGCTACAGTAACCAAAACAGCATGGTACTGGTACCAAAACAGAGATATAGACCAATGGAACAGAACAGAGTCCTCAGAAATAATACCACACATCTACAGCCATCTGATCTTTGACAAACCTGAGAGAAACAAGAAATGGGGAAAGGATTCCCTATTTAATAAATGGTGCTGGGAAAATTGGCTAGCCATAAGTAGAAAGCTGAAACAGGATCCTTTCCTTACTCCTTATACAAAAATTAATTCAAGATGGATTAGAGACTTAAATGTTAGACCTAATACCATAAAAACCCTAGAAGAAAACCTAGGTAATACCATTCAGAACATAGGCATGGGCAAAGACTTCATGTCTAAAACACCAAAAGCAATGGCAGCAAAAGCCAAAATTGACAAATGGGATCTAATTAAACTAAATAGCTTCTGCACAGCAAAAGAAACTACCATCAGAGTGAACAGGCAACCTACAGAATGGGAGAAAATTTTTGCAATCTACTCATCTGACAAAGGGCTAATATCCAGAACCTACAAAGAACTCAAACACATTTACAAGAAAAAAACAAATAACCCCATCGAAAAGTGGGCAGAGGATATGAACAGACACTTCTCAAAAGAAGACATTCATACAGCCAACAGACACATGAAGAAATGCTCATCACTGGCCATCAGAGAAATGCAAATCAAAACCACAATGAGATACCATCTCACACCAGTTAGAATGGCGATCATTAAAAAGTCAGGAAACAACAGATGCTGGAGAGGATGTGGAGAAATAGGAACACTTTTACACTGTTGGTGGGATTGTAAACTAGTTCAACCATTATGGAAAACAGTATGGCGATTCCTCAAGGATCTAGAACTAGAAGTACCTTATGACCCAGCCATCCCATTACTGGGTATATACCCAAAGGATTATAAATCATGCTGCTATAAAGACACATGCACATGTATGATTATTGTAGCACTATTCACAATAGCAAAGACTTGGAATCAACCCAAATGTCCATCAGTGACAGACTGGATTAAGAAAATGTGGCACATATACACCATGGAATACATAAAAAAGGATGAGTTTGTGTCATTTGTAGGGAAATGTATGCAGCTGGAAACCATCATTCTCAGCAAACTATGGCAAGAACAGAAAACCAAACACCACATGTTCTCACTCATAGGTGGGAACTGAACAATGAGATCACTTGGACTCAGGAAGGGGAACATCACACACCGGGGCCTATCATGGGGAGGGGGGAGGGGGGAGGGATTGCATTGGGCCTTATACCTGATGTAAATGACGAGTTGATGGGTGCTGACAAGTTGATGGGTGCAGCACGCCAACATGGCACAGGTATACATATGTAACAAACCTGCACGTTATGCACATGTACCCTAGAACTTAAAGTATAATTTTAAAAAAAAGAAAGAAAAAAAAAACAAAAAAAGAAACTCACTCAAAACTACACAACTACATTGAAACTGAACAACCTGCTCCTGAATGACTACTGGGTAAATAACAAAATTAAGGCAGAAATAAATATGTTCTTTGAAATCAATGGGAACAAAAACACAACATACCAGAATCTCTGGGACAAATTTAAAGAAGTGTATAGAGGGAAATTTATAGCACTAAATGCCCACAAGAGAAGGCAGGAAAGATCTAAAATTGACACCCTAGCTTCACAATTAAAATAACTAGAGAAACAAGAGCAAACAAATTCAAAAGCTAGCAGAAGACAAGAAATAATTAGGATCAGAGCAGAACTGAAGGAGATACAGACACGAAAACCCCTTCAAAAAATTGATGAATCCAAGAGCTGTTTTTTTTAACAAGATCAACAAAATAGATAGACCACTAGCCAGACTAATAAAGAAAAAAGAATCAAATAGATGCAAGAAAAGATAAAGGGGATATCACCACCAATCCCACAGAAATACAAACCATATCAGAGAATACTATAAACACCTCTACACAAATAAACTAGAAAATCTAAAAGAAATGGATAAATTCCTGGGCACATACTACCTCCCAAGACTAAACCAGGAAGAAGTAGAATCCCTGAATAGACCAATGAAAAGTTTTGAAATTGAGGCAGTAATTAATAGCCTACTAACCAAAAAAAAAACAAATCCAGGACCAGACAGATTTACAGCCAAATTCTACCAGAGGTAGAAAGAGGAGCTGGTACCACTGCTTCTGAAAATATTCCCAACAATAGAAAAAGAGGGAATCCTCCCTAACTAATTTTATGAGGCCAGACTTATCCTGATACCAAAATCTGACAGAGACACAACAGAAAAAGAAAATTTCAGGCCAACATCCATGATGAACATCGATGCAAAAATCGTCAATAAAATACTGGCAAACCGAATCCAGAAGCACATCAAAAAACTTATCCACCATGATCAAGTAGGCTTCATCCCTAGAATGTAAGGCTGATTCAACATATGCAAATCAGTAAATGTAATCCACCACATAAACGGAACCAATGAAAAAAAGCACATGATTATTTCAACAGACGCAGAAAAAGCCTTTGATAAAATTCAACACCCCTTCATGCTAAAAACACTCAAACTAGGTATCGATGGACTGTATCTCAAAATAATAAGAGGTATTTATAACAAACCCATAGCCAGTATCATACTGAATGGGTGAAAACTGGAAGCATTCCCTTTGAAAACCAGCACAAGACAAACATGCCCTTTCTCACCACTCCTATTCAACATAGTATTGGGAGTTCTGGCCAGGGCAATCAGGCAAGAGAAAGAAATAAAGAGTATTCAATTAGGAAGAGAGGTAGCAAGTCAAATTGTCTCCATTTGCAGATGACATGATTGTATATTCTGAAAACCCCATCTTCTCAGCACAAAATCTCCTTAAGCTTATAAGCAACTTCAGCAAAGTCTCAGGATACAAAATCAATGTACAAAATTCACAAGCATTCCTATACACCAATAACAGACAAACAGAGAGTCAAATCATTAGTTAACCCCCATTCACAACTGCTAAAAAGAGGATAAAATAGGAATACAACTTACAAGGGATGTGAAGGACCTCTTCTAGGAGAACTACAAACCACTGCTCAAGGAAATAAGAGAAAACACAAGCAAATGAAAAAACATTCCATGTTCATGGATAGGAAAAATTAATATTGTGAAAATGGCCATACTGCCCAAGGTAATTTACAGATTCAATGTTATCCCCATCAAGCTCCCACTGACTTTCTTCACAGAATTAGAAAAAACTACTTTAAATTTCATATGAAACCAAAGAAGACCCCGCATAGCCAAGACAATCCTAAGCAAAAAGAACCAAGTTGGAGGCATCACACTACCTGACTGCAAACTATACTACAAGGCTACAGTAACCAAAACAGCATGGTACTGGTACCAAAACAGAAAATAGACCAATGGAACAAAACAGAGGCCTCAGAAATAACACCACACAGCTAGAATCATCTGATCTTTGACAAACCTGACAAAACAAGCAATGGGGAAAGGATTCCCTATTTAATAAATGGTGCTGGGAAAACTGGCTAGCCATATGCAGAAAGATGAAAGTGGATCCTTTCTTTACACCTTATACAAAAATTAACTCAAGATGGATTAAAGACTTAAATGTAAGACCTAAAACCATAAAAACCCTAGAAGAAAACCTCAGCAATACCATTCAGGACATAGGCATGGTCAAAGACTTCATGACTAAAACACCAAAAGCAATGGCAAAAATAGCCAAAATTGACAAATGGGATCTAATTATACTAAAGAGCTTCTGCACAGCTAAAGAAACTATCATCAGAGTGAACAGGTAACCTACAGAATGGGGAAAAATTTTTGCAATCTATCCATCTGACAAAGGGCTAATTTCCAGAATGTACAAAGAACTGAAACAAATTTACAAGAAAAAAAAAAAAAATCAAAAAGTGGGCAAAGGATATGAACAGACACTTCTCAAAAGACATTTATGCAGTCAACATATGAAAAAAAAAGCTCATCACTGGTCATTAGAGAAATGCAAATCAAAGCCACAATGAGATACCATCTCACAGCAGTCAGAATGGCAATCATTAAAAAGTTAGGAAACAACAGATGCTGGAGAGGATGTGGAGAAATAAGAATGCTTTTACACTGTTGGTGGGAGTGTAAATTAGTTCAACCATTGTGGAAGACAGTGTGGCTATTCTTCAAAGATTTAGAACTAGAAATACCATTTGACCCAGCAATCCCATTACTGGGTATATACCCAAAGGACTATAAATCATTCTACTATAAAGACACATGCACATATATGTTTTCTACAGCACTGTTCACAATAGCAAAGACTTGGAATCAACCCAAATGCCCATCAATAATAGACTGGATAAAGAAAATGTAGCACACATACACCATGGAATACTATGCAGCCATAAAAAGGATGTGTTCATGTCCTTTGCAGGGACATGGATCAAGCTGGAAACCAATATTCTCAGCAAACTACCAAGAGAACAGAAAACCAAACACCAAGCACAGCATGTTGTCACTAGTAAGTGGGAGTTGAACAATGAGAACACATGGACAAGAGGGTTGGGGGGGCATCACACACTGGGTCTCCGGGGGATGGGAGGCTAGGGGAGGAATAGCATTAGGAGAAATACCTAATGTAGCTGACGGGTTGATGGGTGCAGCAAACCACCATGGCACGTGTAACAAACTTGCACGTTCTGACGTTCTGGACATGTATCCCAGAACTCAAAAAAAAAAAAAAAAACCAGAAGAGAATAATGAAGATAAAGGCCATGAATGCTATAGTAAACTGCCTAGATTTATTTTATAGAATGACAAAGAGTAAATGAAAACTTTTGAACTGTTAGGGACATAAATAGAAAATTGCTTTAGAAAGATTAATCTGGCATTAAGAGTGCTATATTAATTGGAGGTAGAAAGATGTATCAGGAGACTTTTGCAGAAGACTGAGGGTAAGATAATTGTGCTGTGCAATACAGCAGTGCCAGTGGGATTAAAAGGCAAATTATATAATGATATCACAATGAAATAAAATGATCAAAATTTATGACTGACATGACATGGAGAAAAATTTGGAAAGAGACTAAGACTAGAGAAGAATAATGTTGGTTCATGAAACTGATACAGGCAAAATCAAAGTCAGTACCTGGAAGATATAAGAGAAAAAAGTGTTATTTATGGGTCCTGTTTTAAAAATTTAAGTGAACAACACTTTTGCTTTGGCTTCATATTCTCCCTTCCAAAGTGGCTACATCTTGTCTTCTCCTGTTTATAAGCTACCTTTGACAAATGGAATATATTCAGTAAATCTTATTCTTCTATAATGCGTTTTATTATTCATTTATTTAATATACATTTATTGAGTTCATAGTAAATGTTAAGCATTATGTTAGGTAGTAACAATGATGAACAAAATAAATGCGGTGCCTACCCTCATTGTAGATATACAGGAATAGAGAAGACAGATACTTAAATTGCTCAAATAACTATTTAATATGATTGTTATGCATATTATTGAGCAAAAGTAGAGATGGCTATGAAAGTTTACAACAGGAGGAAATAACCTAATCTGGCAAGAGGTTCTGGGAATAGTGCCCTGACGAATTAAAGTAATATTTAATTTCATAGTTGAAGGATGAGTAGAAATTAGCTAAATTAGAAAGAAAAGCAAGTGAGCCTGGTCTACATGGAGAAAACCTCTCTCTACAAAAAGTAAGAAAAAAAATTAGCCAGGCATGGTTGTGTGAGCCTGTAGTCCCAGATACTTGGGAGGCTGAGGCAGGCATATCACTTGAACCCAGGAGGTGAAGTTCTGATTGCACCGCTGCACTCCAGTCTGGGCAACAGAGTGAGATCCTATCTCAAAAAAAAAGAGAGAGAGAGAAAGAGGAGAAAGGGAGAAGTATGTGTGTTTATATTAGAGGTGAAAAGAATACCTCACATACAGGAAGCAGTATAATCAAGGGTTATGAGGGCAACAGATCTTAGTACATTTTAGGGATAGAAAAAGTCGGTGTGGTGGAGCAAAGTGAGCGAGAGAGGGAGATGATTAGTGAAAGATGAGTGTCTTAACTTATTTGTGTTTCTATGAAGGAACACCTAAGACTGAGTAATTTTTTTTTAAGTTTTATTTGGCTCATGCATGGCACTGGCATTGCATTTAGTAAGGGCCACAGGCTGCTTCCATTCATAGTGGCAAAAAGGAGCCAGTCTGTAGAGAGATTGTGTGGTAAGAAATGAGACAGAGGGGAGAGAGACAGAGGGGAGGTGTCAGACCCTTTTTAACAACCAACTCTCATTGGAACTAGTGAGGACTCACTCATTATCATGAGGACCACACCAAGGTTTCATGAGGGATCTGCCCTCATGACCCAAGAACCTCCCATTAGGCCCCACCTTCAACAGGAGATTAAGTTTCAACACGAAGTTTGGGGAAGTCAAATATCTAAACCATAGCCATGAGGATGGAGAAACAGGCAGGAACCATATTATCTGAGTCCTGAAGAATTTTTACATTTATCCACAGAGCAATGGAAAGATATTAAGGGCCTATAACAAGGTTTTTGTTGTTGTTTTTGTTTTTGTTTTTGTTTTACTATCTGGTGAAAGTGTGAGTACTGGAATGGAGAAAGTCATGATTAGAAACAGGAAAACCAGTTTAGAGGCTGTTTGTCTAGGTCTAGGTAATTTATGATGGTAGCTTCAAGTAGTAGCAATACAATTTGAGAGACATGAACACATTCAAGACACATTTTGCACATTTGGGAAGTAGAATTGGCAAGATTTGATAATAAAGTGGATGTGAGGAGTAAGGTAGAAAGATTGTTAAGGATGGCTCCCAGGTTTCTGGAAACAGCAACTCAGTGATTAAAAAATCATTTGCTGATATAGTGTGGATGTTGTCCCCACCCAAATATCATGTTGAAACGTAAGTCCCAGTGTTGGAGGTGGGGTCTGGTGGGAGGTGACTGGATCACGAGGGTGAATTTTTCATGCATGGTTTAGCACTATGCACTTGGTACTGTCCCTTCACAGTAGTGAGTGAGTTCTCATTAGATCTGGTCATTTTTAAGTGTGTGACACCTCCCCTGTATCTTGTTTCTGCTTTCACCATGTGACATGCCTGCTCCCTCTCTTTGCCTTCTGTCAAGATTGTAAGCTTCCTGAAGCCTCCCCAGGAGCCCAGCAGGCAGCAGCAGCATGCTTCCTGTAAAGCCTGCAGAATGTGAGCCAATTAAACCTCTTTTCTTTATAGAATACCCAGTTTCAGGTATTCTTTTATAGAAATCTAAGAATGATTTAACACACTTGCCAAGACAGTTAACATTAGAGGAGAAACTGGTTTGATAGGAGCAGATTATGGGTTCAGTTTTTTACTATGAGGCGCCTATGTAGATTATTCCAAAAACCATAATATATATGAGTTTGGAGATCAATGTGGATCTAATGCTTCAGTGAAACATTATTGGGAAAAGATTTCTGATAACAAGGATAAGGTGATATAAAAATACTTTTTATTATCTATAGCTTAATATATTAGGTGAAATAAAACCTTCATCTAAAGTGAATCTGTGAGTATAAAAACTATATACATTTTATTCATTTAATTAACATTCTGATGAGAAGAAATTATCTTTTCAAAGAAAGCTCAACTTATCTAATAATAATGTTGTTACTTTTTTTTTTTTTTCCTTTTTTAACTTTTATTTTAGAATCGGGGTACATGTACAGGTTTGTTACAAAAGAATACTGTGTGTTGCTTAGGTTTGAAGTACAAATGAATCCATCAAATATACCTAGGTAGTCAGTATATTACCCAATCGCGAACCCGGATTTTATTTTTATTTACTTATTTTTAAGACAGAGACTCACTCTGTCATTCAGCCTGTAGTGCGGTGGCCCCATCTCAGCTCACTGCAACCTCTACCTCCCACGTTCAAGCAATTGTCATGCTTCAGCCTCCCTTCATTTAAATAAAAGTAACAACTGTCGAAGGTTTAACTTCTTCCTATACAGAAGCATAACATTTGGCAGGCTAATGTGCCATTACAACTACTTTGTACTTTTCTTTTTACTTTCTAGACAAGTAACATTTTTCCATGGAATAACTACAGATGACAAAAGATATGTAGTTAATTAGAAGCCTTTTAAAAGACACCATCTACCTCAAAGGTCAAATATTCAAGAAATAAACTGTTAAAATATAAGTTGTCTTGGAATTTATTGCATCCAGCACTTCTGTAATACATGAGTGTTTTCCATAGCTGAACATTTTCTGCTAAGTTTTGTTTGAAATCTTCTAACAAAAAAGAAACTGTATTTCAAGGGCAATAATTTTATACAATCATTTTATCTATTTATTTCTTCATTCATTTGTACGTTCATTTATCATGTATTCTAATTTAACAAAGCATTGTGCTAGATGCCACATAGGGGAAAGTTGAATAAAATGATCAATCAGATATAGGTACTTGCTTCTCCAGCCACTTAAAACCTGGCAAATATGAAAGAAAATTGCTATAATTCAAGAAAAAATAAGTGATAAAAGAAAGCACATAAATAAAAGATAGTATTCAGGAGATGAAGAGTCCTCTTTTAGGTAGTAAACAACTTAAGGTGTATAGCAGACATTGTGGTTTGCCTCCCTAGCAATTATTATTTTTCTATCAATTACAAACAGCCATGAAATTGATGACCCGCAAACTCCAGGGGAGGACCCTGACCAACTTAGCTCAAAGGTAAGCTCTGATGATCTAATCTAATCAGCATTTATCAGCCCATATGAGTGAGAATATCACCTAAGCTATTTTAGTATGAAGCCGAGAACTTTTATTGAATTGAAGGTGAGTGGGTGGAGAGAGTGGGAAGATGCTTTCTTTTCTTGCTCTGTGTGATGTGGGATGTTAATGTAAGGCTTAAAATTGCTCCAACGTTGTGTAACCCTAAAGGAAATCAACCTAAGGACAGAGATCACATGAAGGAATAGAGAGACAAGGGAACTGTGCATAAATTAATCTGGCACCTCATGAAATTGTACATGAACTTTTTCCTTTATCTTAACTTTTCTGTATCATAAACCTATAAATTTCCTTTATTAATTATAGCAATTTGAGTGGTTCTCTGCTACTTATAATCAAAACTATTCTAACTACAAAATATTAATAAAGGAAATAGCATCTGATCTAGAGTTTGAAAAACAGTTAAGATTTTAGCATAAAAGGATGAAGGGGGCCGGGCGCGGTGGCTCACGCCTGTAATCCCAGCACTTTGGGAGGCCGAGACGGGCGGATCACGAGGTCAGCAGATCGAGACCATCCTGGCTAACACGGTGAAACCCCGTCTCTACTAAAAATACAAAAATTAGCCGGGTGCAGTGGCAGGCACCTGTAGTCCCAGCTACACGGGAGGCTGAGGCAGGAGAATGGCGTGAACCCGGGAGGCGGAGCTTGCAGTGAGTGGAGATCGCACCACTGCACTCCAGCCTGGGCAACAGAGCAAGACTCCCTCTCAAAAAAAAAAAAAAAAAAAGAATGAAGGGAAGCATTCCAGACAGAAGGAATAAACACTTAGGAAAGTAGGAAATTTCTGCAGCACCTCAGTTTGACTCTGATAGAGACTGAATAGAGATGTAGCCTGAAAGTGATGGCTGGGTGAAACTTTCCAGAGTAAATGAAAGCCCGGCTACGACAATTTCATTCTATAGACCAGTTATTCCAAGTGTTAATAATCACGCCTTTACTAGAAAAGTATCTCAACACCTTTCTCTTTATTCACTCGTTTATAAAATATATACTTTTAATTATTATGACAAGGCAAATAAAGTTTTAATATATTTCTCTCATATCTTAGTGTGTCACCTTGTATCTTCACTTATATATGCCTGCTCCTACTTTGAATCTATTGTAACAGACAATGACAAACCACTACAAATTAAACAAGAGCACAATGGGTTAAGAACTACAGCTTAGATGCATTTATCTGAGAGCAACATCTAAAATGGATTAAAATAGACATTACTGGAAATAGGGGGATTTGTTAGAGTACTTTTTGCAACAAGCCAGTAATTAAAGAATAATTGGAAACTTTAATCTTTAAGGCTTTGGACCATTCTAATAAGATTACCTTTTTCTATTTTCCAATCAGTTAACTGTTTGATAGTATTTAAAAAAAAAATGCTAGGCCGGGCGCGGTGGCGCAAGCCTGTAATCCCAGCACTTTGGGAGGCCGAGACGGGCGGATCATGAGGTCAGGAGATCGAGACCATCCTGGCTAACACGGTGAAACCCCGTCTCTACTAAAAAATACAAAAAACTAGCCAGGCGAGGTGGCGGCGCCTGTAGTCCCAGCTACTCGGGAGGCTGAGGCAAGAGAATGGCGTAAACCCAGGAGGCGGAGCTTGCAGTGAGCTGAGATCCCGCCACTGCACTCCAACCTGGATGACAGAGCGAGACTCCGTCTCCAAAAAAAAAAAAAAAAATGCTTAGTGAGTTGCATAATTTCTTCTATACCTTTTTTTAATATCTGATAAAAATGTAAAATTAAAAACATTCATATAGGTAAAAGATGTACAGCATGTTTTTATAAAAATCAGTAAACTGGAAAACTTTTAAAAAGTAATCTTATTAAGATGGTCCAAAGGCTTACTTTTCCATGGAACTTCCAGTTAGAGAAGCAAAGAAATCTACAGCATGATTAAAAGATATGTATATCAAGATATTTAAGGCAGTGGGCCAAGTCTACTAAACCCTCTTATGTAGAAACTTCCTCTTCACCTTGGAAGATATGCAAAGACAGAAAATCTCAGAGAGCAACTACGAGTGACCCCTCTTCAAATGTGACTAGTACCTATAAAAGATTTTTCTTGAAAAAAAAAAATTCAACTTTTATTTCATGTTTGGGGAGTATATGTGAAAGTTTGTCACATAGGTAAACTCATGTCACAGGAGTTTGTTGTACAGATTATTTCATCATACAGGTATTAAGCCCAGTACACAATAGTTATCTTTTCTTTTCCTCTCCCTCCTTCCTCCCTTCACCCTCAAATAGATGCCAGTGTCAGTTGTTGCTTTGTGTTCATAAGTTCTCATCATTTGGCTCTGTTATATGTGAGAACATGCAGTATTTGGTTTCTGTTCCTAAATAATTTTACCATAAAGATACATGCACATGAATGTTTATTGCAGCGCTATGCAAAATAGCAAAGACATGGAATCAACCTAAATGTCCATCAATGACAGATTGGGTGAAGAAAATGTGCTATATATACATCATGGAATACTAGGCAGCCATAGAAAAGAACAAGATTATGTCCTTTGCAGGAAGATGGATGGAGCTGGAGGCTGTTATCCTCTTGAAAAATTGTTTACTTAAATCTTAATGTTTATTGTCATATAACTATTTTTGGCATGTCAGCACAAAGAAACTCTCCTTCTACTTTTCATCGCAAAGTCCTGAGAAGAACAGTCAGCTGGGAAACCTGAGATTCCCTGCAAGCTCTGTCACTAAGGGTTGTAAGATTTAGAGCAAGATTTTAACCTACCTACAACGCAGTGTCTTACTTGTCCTTAAAATCTCTCCAAGCTTAGATGTAACACTATTTCATAGCTTAGTGCTGTTTGAAATACATACATACAATCAAAAACAGAATTTTTTTTTTTTTTTTTTTTTTTTTTTTTTTTTTTTGAGAGGGAGTCCCGCTCTGTCTCCAGGCGGGAGTGCGGTGATGTGATCTCAGCTCATTGCAACCTCTGACTCTCTGATTTAAGAGATTCTCCTGCCTCAGCCTCCCAAGTAGATGGGATTACAGACACGTGCCACCACCTCCAGTTAATTTTTGTATTTTTAGTAGAGACAGGGTTTCACCATGTTGGCCAGGATGATCTCAATCTCCTGACCTTGTAATCCGGCTGCCTCGGCCTCCCAAAGTGCTAGGATTACAGGCATGAGCCACCCCGGCCAATTGGTTTTTTTGTTTTGTTTTGTTTTGTTTGTTTTTTTTGAGACAGAGTCTTGCTCCGTCGCCCAGGCTGAAGTGCAACAGCTGGATCTCCACTCACTGCAAGCTCCGCCTCCCAGGTTCATGCCATTCTCCCGCCTCAGCCTCCCAAGTAGCTGGAACTACAGGCGCCCACCACCATGCCCGGCTAATTTCTTTGTCTTTTTAGTAGAGACGGGGTTTCATTGTGCTAGCCAGGATGGTCTGGATCTCCTGACCTCGTGTGATCCACCCGCCTCCGCCTCCCAAAGTGCTGGGATTACAGGGGTGAGCCACAGCGCCAGGCCAATTTTTTTTTTTTTTAATACTTTCAATTCTGGGATACATGTGCAGAACGTGCACATTTGTTACACAGATATACATGTGCCATGGTGCTTTGCTGCACCCATCAACCCGTCATCTACATAAGGTATTTCTCCTAGTGTTATCCCTCCCATAGGCCCCCACCCCCCGACAGGCCCCGGTGTGTGATGTTGCCCTCTCCCTGTCCATGTATTCTCATTGTTCAACTCCCAATTATGAGTGAACATGCAGTGTTTAATTTTCTGTACCTGTGTTAGTTTGCTGAGAAGGATGTTTACAGCTTCATCCATGTCCCTGCAAAGGACATGAACTCATTCTTTTGTCCTGGCTGCATAGTATTGCATGGTATATATGTTCCACATTTTCTTTATCCAGTCTTGATGGGCATTTGGGTTGGTTTCAAGTCTTTGCTACTGTGAACGGTGCTGCAATAAACATACATGTGCATGCATCTTTATAGTAGAAATTATAACTGGCATGAGATGGTATCTCATGGTTTTGATTTGCATTTCTCTAGTGACTGGTGATGATGAGCTTTTTTTTCATATGTTTATTGGTCACATAAATGTCTTCTTTTGAGAAGTGTCTGTTCATATATTTTGCCCACTTTTTGATATGGTTGTTTTTTCTTGTAAATTTGTTTAAGTTCTTTGTACATTCTGGATATTAGCCCTTTGTCAGATGGATACATTGCAAAAATTTTCTCCCATTCTCTAGGTTGCCTATTTACTCTGATGATAGTTCTTTTGCTGAGCAGAAGCTCTTTAGTATAATTAGATCCCATTTGTCAATTTTGGTTTTCGTCACCATTGCTTTTGGTGTTTTAGTCATGAAATCTTTGACCATGCCTATGTCCTGAATGGTATTTCCTAGGCTTTCTTCTAGGATTTTTATGGTTTTTAGGTTTACATTTAAGTCTTTAATCCATCTTGAGTTAATTTTTGTATAAGGTGTAAGGAAGGGGTCCAGTTTCATGCATATGGCTAGCCAGTTTTCCCAATACCATTTATTAAACAGGGAATCCTTTCCCCATTGCTTGTTTTGTTCAGGTTTGTCAAAGATCAGATGTTTGTAGATGTGTGTCATTATTTCTAAGGCCTCTGTTTTGTTCCATTGGTCTATTTATCTGTTTTGGTACCAGTACCATACTGTACTCCTATTCAACATAGTATTGGAAGTTCTGCCCAGGGAAATCAGGCAAGAGAAAAAAATAAAGGTATTCAAATAGAAAGAGAGAAAGTCAAATTGTCTCTGTTTGCAGATGACATGATTGTATGTTCTGAAAACCCTATCGTCTCAGCCCAAAGTCTTCTTAAGCTGATAAGCAACTTCAGCAAAGCCTCAGGATAAAAAAATCAAAGTGCAAAATTCACAAGCATTCCTATACACCAATAATAGACAAACAGAGAGCCAATCATGAGTGAACCCCCATTCACAATTGCTATAAATAGAATTAAATACCTAGGAATACAACTTACAAGGGATGTGAAGGACCTCTTAAGGAGAACTACAAACCACTGCTCAAGGAAATAAGAGAGAACACAAACAAATGGAAAAACATTCATTGCTCATGGATAGGAAGAATCAGTATCATGAAAATGGCCATACTGCAAGGTAATTTATAGATTCAATGCTAACCCCATCACGCTACCATTGACTTTCTTCCCAGAATTAGAAAAAAAACTACTTTAAATTTCATATGGAATCAAAATGAGTCCATATAGCCAAGACAATCCTAAGCAAAAAGAACAAAGCTGGAGGCATCATGCTACCTGAGGTCAAATATTTTTTATTTAAAATGTTAAATTACTTTGAATCTCTTGGGGAAAAAAAAGACAATAATTACTTACTGCTTTGTTAATTGCTAGCCAGAAACTTATTTCCCTTAAATATTCGCCTCTGAAATATGTGCCTTCTACTCTTCTAAGAGCATGCTTCAAGTTCCTGAGAAATACGATGTCAAAGATACCACATGTATGCACATTTTTAATTCCTAGCTAGGCCCCAATCACAAACTCTATCTACTTTCTTCTCCAACAAAGCAACAGTCTTTTTAACTCTTAATTTTAAATCCTGGAGCAGGGTCAACTCTACAAATTCATTTCTTATTTCCTTTACTCTTAGCCCCATCACACATCTTTGCTGGACCTTTCCAAGCGGATGGTCTCTCGACAAGAACACACACTGACTTTTTCAACATTGCAAAACACAGAAGAAAAACTTACCACCATAAGGGAGAAGATAATCTTGACCTCCTTACTTCCAATAAAAGTCCATCTCTTTCATGGTACCTAAAGCCTTTTAGATGTCATGCCAAAGCTTTGTATGTCCACATATACACATATATCATTTACATATAATCACCTCCACAGGCAGGCTGTCATAATAAATAGTTTATAGCAGAGCTATGAAAGCATAGACAGGCTGGACAAGTAGGCCAACATCACCCATTTGAGAACTGTGGAGCCCTTTGAATTTAGAGTGAAAGAGTGAGGGTATATGACACCACAACAGCCCATGCAGAGATGTGGCCATGTTTGTTTACCTATAACATCTTAGTAAACTCATTTATGATAAAATCATAACTAGAAATCTGTTGGGAGCTTCATATTTAGATAACTTTTGGCACAGAAACTTGTCAAATGTTGTGTTGAATTGAAATCAACCCAATAGTTCACACTTACCATATTTATATTTTATCGTCTCACACACCCAGGAAAGAGTAAATACTCCTGTTCCTTATAGGGAGTACATATACCTTGACCATTTATGTTAAACACACTTTGGGAGATGTTTTACATAGATTATCTCAAAATATAATTCTATGTTTTACATGGATAATTCTCAAAGTACAAAATAAACTATTTTATAAATAAAAATATTTTCATCTTTTAATTGAAAAAATAAAACAGTTAATTTAAACAACTTGTCAAAAGTCACCCAGTTTTTATGTAGTGATAAAGGGATTCAAACAGTTTCACTCTGTAGCCCTTGCTCTTTTTTTGTACCATATTATTTTTCCTTTCTGCCATAAATTATGTTTCCTTAAGTGTTCCTTAAATCCATACCATTTCTTGGGAAAAAAAATGACATTATTTTTATTACACAAAAATAATGATATATTCTTATTAAGATAGACATTGTATCAATGCTGTATTTATATAGTCCTATTTAATCCTCATATAAACAATGTAGGCCAGGCATGGTGGCTCATACTCGTAATCACAGCACTTTGGGAGGCTGAGGCAGGAGGATAGTTTGAGCTCAGGAATTTGAGAGCAGCCTGGGCAACATGGCAAAAGCTCGTCTCTCCAAAAAATATAAAAATTAGACAGGCATGGTGGCATGCACCTGTAGTCCCAGCTACTTGGGGAGGCTGAGTTGGGAGGATTCCTTGGGCCCAGGAGCTCGAGTCAGCAGTGAGTCATGATTGCTCCACTGCACTCCAGCCTGGGCAACACAGCAAGACCGTGTCTCAACAACAAACAAACCAAAAAAAGAAATAAAAAAAAAAATGTGAGGTAGATAATATTATTCCTACATCACAGACAAAGGAATTGAGACTCAAAGATAACAAACTCGCTCCAGGTTCCACGGTAAGCAAGCAATGAACCAGAATTTGTTCACAAATGCAACCATTTGACACAAAAGATTATACTTTTAACCATTAAACTAGTGTGTGCAGATCTAAAATTGCTTAGAATAAATTATATTTATGGAGATTATACCAGAATTCTGCCAGTTCCCCAGTACAAAAATTAAGGAAGCATTAAAAATAAAAGATAATAATGGGGGAAACTGTGCAATATAGGGTTAGAGGGAAAGAGAAGGGGTACATAAGAGTTCTCTATACATTCTGCTAAAGTTTTCAATATACCTAATATTGCTTCTTTCAAAAGTTCATTGATATTTTAAAAGCAAAAATTATGATTTTGCCTTGAAAATTCCTTAAAATCATTAAGTGAAGGCTTTGTGGAACTAAGTTACTGATAAGATCTAAAACATTGTAATCACAGTTCTATGAACTGTAAGGAGCCAAGTAGAATGACCACACATAGGTGATTTTCCCCGTAACAAACATACAACTAGTTTTGGAAGGTGTGAATAGGTGACTTAAACAAAAAGTGTCTGGGAAAAATCTACTACATAAAAGTCATTTTTAATATTAACAAAACTGAACGCTTTTTTTTTTCTCTCGCAAGATCTATTTCCTTGATTCCTGCACCTGACTTTATTCAGTTCTTGGTGCCTTGTTGACAAGACTGGTCACTCGTGTTTCCACAGTATCGTGCCACTAGACTTTATTTTTACTGTTGCATAGGTCCTTCCAACAATTTGGTTTCTGAGGAATGTAGATCATACAAATAATAACATTGTTAAAATTTACATTATAACAGTTTTCACATTAAATTTTAAGTCAAAAAATTATAAACTGAAACATAATCCACTTCTAAAAGGTAATATATATATCATGGCTTCTTTTTAAACTTTTTAATGCCAATTTACTTAATCTTCAACTACATCATTTAATTTTTACTAATAATCATATTGTTACTACATAAAAATTATGTTTTTTATAATAAAAAATACATGATAATGTCTTTGGCCTCAGTGAGAGACTGAGCGTAGTCTTAGATGACTATAATCTTGCTATTCAGTTCAGTAAATATATCACTAGCCACTTTTTCTGACATATTTATGGATAACTATTGTTTGTGAATTGAACACTGCTACTTTACATGCTTCTTAGTTGATTTTATATCAAAGCACAAATGAAAACACCTACTTAGTTCCTTCTACAATTAAAATATGTACTGTCACTTATCTTACATTTTCATGAGTTACAGTCTAGACTCTAAACATGACCTAATCAGACCTTGCAAAGTATTAAAAATGTAAATAAACTTAAAAAAGTAAAGCTTACATGATACAGTAACAGAAGGATATATTGATTTTAAAATGGACAAAATTAGATCTATATTTTTGCAGGCAGGGAATGCTAGGGAGAGATAAGAATAATATACTTTTTTAAAGATTTTTTTATTTATAAATAATATTTGTGCATATTTGGGGGATACATGTAGTATTTTGATACAATATATAATGAATAAGCCAGGGAGATTGGGACATCCATCACCCCAACCATTTACTTCTTCTTTATGTTGGGAACATTTCAATTGCTGTCTTCCAGCAATTTTGAACTATATAAAAAAATTAATGTTAACTATAGTTGCCCTACTCTACTATCAAACACTAGATCTTATTCCTTCTAACCAAATGTGTTTTCGTACTCTTTAATGACTTTTCTCTCCTCCTCAACTCTTCCCAGCCTCTGGTAGCCACAAATCAACTCTCTATCTTCACGAGCTCCACTATTTTAGCTTCCACATATGAGTAAGAGCATGTGGTATGTGTCTTTCCATGCCTGGCTTATTTCACTTAACATAATGACTTCTAGTTTCAGATATGTTGTTGTAAATGAAAGGACTGTATTAATTTTTATGGCTAATAAGCCACTGTGTATATGCATCATATTTTCCTTATCCATTCATCTGTTGATGGGCACAGGCTAATCTCAAAATTTGACTATAGGGAATAATGCTGCAATGAACACGGGAGTGCAGATATCTCTTAGATATACTGACTTCCTTTCTTTTGGATATATACTCAGCAGTGAGATTGCTGAATCATATGGTAGTTCTGTTTTTAGTTTTCTAAGGAACCTTCATACTCTTTTCTATAGTGGCTGTACTAATTTACATTATCACCAACAGTGTATAAGCATTCCTCTTTCTCTGTGTCCTTGCCAGGTATCCACTTTTGTTGTTTTTTGGTAAAAGCCATTTTAACTGGAAAAAGTATCTCTTATGGTTTTGATTTGCATTTCCCTGATGATTAATGATGTTGAGCATTTTTTCATATAACTTGGCCATTTGTGTCTTCTTTTGAGAAATATCTTTTAAGATCTTTTGCTTTTCTAATCCAATTATTTGAAAATCTTTTGCTACTGAGTTACTTGAATTCCTTATATATTCTGGTAATTAATCTCTCATTGGATGGAGAGTTTGCAAACATTTTCTCCTATTCTGTAAGTTGTCTCTTCACTTCGTTATTTCCTTTGCTGTGCAGAAGCATTTTAGCTTGACGTGATCCCATTTGTTTATTCTTGCTTTTGTTGCCTGTGCACTTGAGGACTTACCTAAAAATCTTTGCAAAGACCAATGTCCTGAAACATTTCCCCAATGTTTTCTTCTAGTAGTTGTATGGTTTCAGTTCTCATATTTAAGTTTTTAATTCATTTTGATATGATTTTTGCATAAGGTAAGAGATAGGAATCTAGCTTTATCCTTTTGCATATAGTTATCCAATTTTCCCAGCACCATTTATTGAAGAGACTTTCCTTTCCCCCATGTATGTTCTTGGCATCTTTGTCAAAAATGAATTGGTTATAAATGTGTAGATTTATCTCTGGGTTCTTTAAGGAATAATGTGCATTTTTAAAGACATTTTTTAAAGACAGGAAAACAATTATTTGATTGACTAAGGAACTTTCTTTATGCTAATATAGAATAAGTATTATAGAGCACTATAGTAAAAGTAATTAGATATTACAGTAGACCAAGTATTATTGTGGTTATCCAGGAATGCGTAAGTGAATATCACAAAAGAACAACATTAGAAGCAGCCACTAAGAATTCAGCAACTGAAACTATACTGACTTAGTGAGTTCTGGATGTATGATTTAAAAGACTAACATAGTCCTTCTCCTCATGAAGCTTATATGCTATATGGGAGAATAATCAATAACAACTGATGATTGGAGCTTGTGAAAAGCATCAGAAAGAAAGAAACAGGTGCCAGAATCCCTTCAAATATAAATGTAGGAGTAGATATACAGAGAAAGCCTCTCTGGGGAAGTAACATTTGAACTGAGACATGAAGGAATAGGATAGAATAAATAGGCAAAAGTATTCTCCAAAGAGAGAGGACAGCAATATAAATGCCTTAAGGATTTTGCTTTCATTTAAGAGTATATAGTGCATGAGAGAGAAAGTGGCATGAGATGAGGCTGAACGTAGGAAAGATACAGATTATTCACTGCCTTGTAACTATTAAAAGATATTTGAAATGTAATATAAATGCGTAAGAATCATTAGGAGAGTTTTACAAAGTAGTAAAATGATATACCTTGAGTTTTGAAATAATCATACCATATGATATGTAATGAATGTGTCATAGAAGGGTATCTTAGTCCAGTTAAGCTGCTATGACAAAATAACATAGACTTGCTGGCTTAAACAATAAGCATTTAAAAGTTACCTCCTAAAGGCCCATCTTCAAATACAATCACACTGAGGGGTTAGGGATTCAATATATTAATTTTGGGGGATGCAATTCAGTCTATAGCAGAGGACAAAATGAAAGTGATAGATACCCATTATTTCTGCCTTCTCAATATCCATTTC
The DNA here is from genome assembly GCF_037993035.2 of Macaca fascicularis. NCBI lineage: Eukaryota > Metazoa > Chordata > Mammalia > Primates > Cercopithecidae > Macaca > Macaca fascicularis. The sequence goes on along the minus strand of NC_088388.1, from coordinate 89,211,363 downwards.
CTCTTCTCTTGGGAAAAAAAAATGCCTTGAAAGTCCCTTAGGGATTGATCTTTTCCTTTTCTTTTTTGTTTTTTCTTTTTATTTTTTTGTCCTTGTGGTTTGGGTGGCGATGACTCCACTTAAGCCAAACTTCCATGTAGTTACTTTTGACAAGAGTAATGTTTCCCTCTGGTGCCATAGATGGCTTTAGGATCCCCATATGAGCCAAGTTGGCTTATTAGACTCTCACTAGAGCAAATAATTGGGAAATAGAAATGGCCTTTCTCTAAGAAGGAAAACTTAACTAAAACTGAAATCAATGCCCTTGAGAGATGCTTGTAGTAATCTATATGGGGATGATGGTGACTTGATTTTGAAAGGTGAAAAGAGATAAAGAAAAGTTGGCAGTGGTAAACACATCTTTAAAGTAGATTTGACTGGCCTTTCTAATGGAATAGATGGAAATAATGAAGAAAAACACTTTAACTTTTGTTTTATCAGATAGAGTGAATGAATAGTGATGCCAAATAGTATGAGGGAAAAAAAACAAAACAAAAAAAAACTTGTTTAGTGAATAACACAATCAATAAGTGTTGTCTTAAACTTATTAAATCTAAGACATTGTTGGCACTTTTTTTTTCTCACTCTGTCCCCCAGGCTGGAGTGCAGTAGCATGATCTCGGCTCACTGCAACCTCTGCCTCCCGGGTTCCAGCAATCCTCCTGCCTCAGCCTCGCGAGTAGCTGGGATTACAGGTGCAAGCCGCCATGCCGCGCTAATTTTTTGTATTTTAGTAGAGACGGGGTTTCGCCGTATTGCCCAGGCTAGTTTCAAACTCCTGAGCTCAGGCGATCCACCTGCCTTGGCCTCCCAAAGTGCTAGGATTACAGGCGTGAACCACCGCACCTGGCCTATTGGCACTTTTGAGTGGATATGTCAAGAAATCAATTGTATGTATGTATCTGAATCTTAGGAGAGAGGTGTAAACTATATACATGTGGGTCAAAATTAGATCAGGTATGGAGTTAATATAAACAGAGATTTTAAGACTTTCCAGATCAAATCTTAAGGTACTTCAACAAAGTAGACTGAAAAGGAGCAGAGTTGAATACAAAAATAAGGATTGTCATTATTCATTACTGTAAATAAATAATAATCTTAGAATATGCTTAATGAAAAATACTAAATATGGTCTTTTCTATCAAAAAACATCTGCTATCCCTTGGGGATATCAAAGCAAATGTCTATACGAAGCTACCATAATGTTTTTTTGTGTTTTTTGAAAATGTCTATTCACTGACACTGAAAAAAAAGTTTTAAGTTGACTGATAATGCTTCTGAAAAAAATAAATGCTACAGATTCTGAATACTTCATGAAGCTACTGGGTATTCCCAACCTTGAAACTAATTTCAATTCATTTTGAGAGCTATGAGAGAGAGTTACAAGAGCTGTTACTGAGCAAAGGCCAATTTAGTGAGGAAAACATCAATAACTTCTCATATTTCCTCTGCCTTTTTTAAGTGCAGAGTCAAATATTCTGCCTTGCTGAGGGCTTAATAAAAATAAACACAATATATAAAGTTTTACATAAATGGTTCTAAATTTAGGCAAAATATATTTATATATTGTACAACAAAATTATTAGTTTGTACTTAGTGACAAATTATTATTTCATTTTTATAAGATAAAAACAAATTCAAAATGATGAATTATACCAAATAGTAGGTACTTAACAGCAATAAAGAGAGAGACAGCAGGGGTGAGGGTCTCACTCTGTCATCCAGAATGCAGTGCAGTAGCCCAATCATGGTTCACTCAACCTCTCAGGCTCAAGCATTTCTCCCACCGCAGCCTCTTGAGTAGCTGGGACTACCGGCAGGTGCCACCATGTCTGGCTAATTCATTATTATTATTATTATCATTTTAAGAAACAGAATCTCACTATGTTGCCTAGGCTGGTCTCAAATTCCTGGGATCAAGCAATCCTCCTACCTTGGCCTTCCAATGTACTGGGATTGCAGGCATGAGCCACCTTATCCAGTCACAATATGTTTTTATAAGGCAAAGTAACTCCATGTATTAGACCAAGGTACATCATTCTGAAAATAATATAAATGTCCTGAATTGAAAGGAATACAGGATATTCATTTAACAAATAACATGGTTGTCTAAGCACTGGAGACACTATCCTAAACAACAGAGATAGAATCATAGTTCTTATTGATTTCACTTTCATTAGTAAACAAAAAATAAGTGAACAAGTAAATGGTAGTTTAAGATCATGATAATGTCCTTGATGAAAACAGAGAAACAATAGTGATTGGGGTGAAGGATAGCTCTACCAACGGGCTGCATATGGAAACTGTGGCCAATGTGCATCCCCCTCTTACTTTCAATGGAGAACTCATGGCTTGTGCTCATTTACTTATAGTTGCCAGTCACAACTCCTTGTATTGTAGCTGTTGACAATAGAAGGAAAAAAAGTAAACTACCTCATCCCACACCTCCCTTTCAGATCATATATGTATGAATTCTGTAAGGCCAAAGAATCTCCCTTGCTCAAATGATGATCAGGACTAAATTCCCATATGCCTCACACCCTTCATTTCTACCTCAGCTTCTGTGTATGTCTTTGTGAATTGCATGCCATTGCAGCGATTGTGTTATGCATATATAAGCATTTTTAGCTATCCTTAGCTCTAGTCTCATCCCCATTATTCTCAGTATGTCTGTTCCCTGACCTGTCAATCACACTCCCTTCTTTCCCTCCAAAACAATTCCACTGGACTTTCTTAAACTTTTTCTATAAAACTAGCAAATTCCCACAACCCTACCAGCTTCCCCAAATGTTCATTTTGCTAAAAAAGAAAAAAAAAAAAAAAAGGATGACTACTGAAAAAACATCTACAATTCTCTCAAGTAGAGGCTATTTATTCTTTATCATTCTAGATAATACTAATAATAGCTAACATTTATTGTATACTTCCTATGTTCAAGCACTATACCAATGATATATACAAGCTTGTTTCATAAATAATTTTTATGAATGTTAATTCATTAAATTATCACTACAATGTGATGGATTAGGTCATTTCATCCACATTTTACAGACGTGACACTGAGACAGAGCGATTAGGAAAGTTTCTCAGGTCACAGAAGTAAAGAGAGATGAAATTAACAACGGAATCCACACAGTCTGAATCCAGAGCTCATATTCTTAGGCAGTATCTTCATCTTAGGTAGCTCATGGGTTAGAAATAGGACTAGGGTTTTCATTGCTGCCTAACTCTACAAAAGCTCTTCCAGCTTCTTAAAATATTCATTTCCCATTTTGTTTTAAATCTATAAAACTAGCCAATTTATCTCATTTACTGCAAATTTTGGTACCCCAACTCAGGGTATTTCTCTCCTTTTCTATTCTTGCGGTCATTTTAGGAAATTCAATGTCCACATAGACAATCTATCCAATATCATGTTTTAATGGTTCTCTGACTTCCTTATCACTAATGTTATATTTACATCATCTTTGTTGAACTCTTAAAACTTATCACTGAAAAAAAATCCACTTCCAAAGTCACAAACATTCCCTTCTTATGAAAACTTCCATTTACTGCTCAAGAGCCCATTTGTTCTTCAATCTCTTTGAAGCTTTAGCTCCATTGACGTCTGTGCTTTCTTTCAAAATATCAGACTCCTTGTATTTTTAATTAATCCTACAGCATTTAAGCTCAATCATTTTGTTAATAATACACTAACCTTCCTTGTCAATTTGTTCTTTCAAGCCTCCACCTAGAATCCAACAATCACCGTGGTCTGTGCCCACCTATGCTTAGACAGCTGAACACTCCTAAATAGATTAACATTTCTATAAATTTAATGAACAACCTCACCTACACCCATCTTAATTCTCTAATCATTGTTATCAACTTCTATGTAAAGTGTTTCAAAATTCCTCCATTCTTACATATCATGATATCCTCTCTATGCCCTTTACTCTCAACAGACGATTGTATTATACTTAAATAAAATGATTAGAGTCACCAGATAGGAATCCCTTAAACATTCTGCTGCCAAATTTCATAGTCACATCTGTACCAATCTTTTTCTCCTGCCCTCCTGACACAAATATACATATATTTCCATATATATGTGTGTCTCTTCCTTTTTTCTTTTTCTTTGAGATGGAATTTCACTCTGTCGCCCAGGCTGCAGTGCACTGACCTGATCTCAGCTCACTGCAACCTCCACCTTCCAGGTTCAAGCTATTCTCCTGCCTCAGCCTCCCGAGTAGCTGGTATTACAGGCACCTAGCTAATTTTTGTATCTTTTAGTAGAGATGGAGTTTCACCATATTGGCCAACTAGTCTCGAACTCCTGATCTCAGGTGATCCACCTGCCTCCATCTCCCAAAGTGCTGGGATTACAGGCGTGAGCCACCGCACCCAGCCATCTCTCTTCCTCTTGAAGGCTAATTCTTCTACGTGTAATCTGAGTGCAAGTCCCTTCCATTCTCCAGAATCTATGCTAACATTTAATTATTTTGCTATCAAAGAGTATTTCTTTTTTTGTTTTACTGTAAGCCACAACAAAAAAATATATATATTATGTTGCAACCTAATATATACGTATTACATGTGTATATTATATATGTATCACATATATAAGTATCATGTATATAACATATAAAATACACTTCTTACTGTTTGCAGTCAAAAATTTGTGCAAACAACCAAAACAAAGATCCATAATATAACATTACCTTACTGTGCATGATACCATGATACACTGATGTTTTCTGGGTTTTTTTTTTTTTAATGGACACCACTCGTTAAATTAATGTTACAACAAACAAATAAGTTAGGACCTGTAGTTGAAACCACAGTGGGCTAGTATATTCCTCCCTAACTTTATCTTTGAATTTTTTTATCTAGAAAATTAAAAATAAAAGACAACTCTTACTTCCAAGTGCTCCTTCAGCTCATAACCTCTGCACATTTAGGCATACCAGAATAGTTACTTAAATTAAGACTACTTTTTTTGTCACATTAAATATTTAGAATAATCTAATCTGTCTTTGACCAAACTACTGCATGAAAACCACTCTCCTCAAGTTTCAGTTAGTTACCCATACATAAATTCAGTGGACTTGTTTCAGCCTTCCTTGTATTTAATATTTCAGTAGCAGCATTTGACAGAATTGATAACTACCTCCTTCTTGAAACATTATTTTTGCTTTACTTCCATGACACTACATTTCATCAGTTTCCCTCCCTTTTCTCTGCCTACCCCTTTTCAGCCTCTTTTTGCTGGCTTCTTTGCCATCAGACCTTAAAGTATTGAAGACCACCTGCTTATCTCATCCTTCTCTCTCAGCATCTTCTCATGCTTCCTTTATGCATTGCTGTAGCGTGCTCTCTCTCTCTCATTGTTGGAATTACCAGCTGGTTTCAAGAGAAAAGTAAGATGTCCTCTTTGTAGGCTAGAGGCCTTTTGGATATTAGATATGTAATGAAGTTACCTTCCCCTGGAGAATGATTCAAATCTTCTTTGAATCATTTCCAGGTATACACAGTTACTGAACAGAGAAATACTGCTTTTTATATCCCATGTTCATGACCCTGACCACTTCAGCACATTAGAATTGACTGTATAGTTTTTGGTATATCAAATAACATCAAGATTTCACTTACATTTTCTATTTATTTAAATTCAAACTTTCCTTTTCTCCTTATAGGACTTACACATTCCTGGTAGTTAACAGTTTCTATTAGAAGTTAGCTGGAAGCCTTTGAAACTTACATGCTCAGCATATGAGGGATAGATTTTCATGATATAGGAATCATCACATAAAACTTTCCTAGTTTTGAAAATTCCATGTTCTGTTCCAAGAGACTTGGCAATTTCTTATCTCTTTAATTGCATTGCCTGGAGTGTGACCAGAAATTCTTTTTTAAATGTCTCAATAACAAAATAAAACTCAGCTTTATCTTCTTGTGTATTTTTCTCTAAGTACAAAAAAATACTTGGTTCATGGTATAAAAATATGAATATAATATTCCATTAACAAATATTTTCTGTACTCATAATAAATTTTCATTTTGCAAATCTATATTACAATCTTCTGCATCTAATACTTTTCATTTTAATGTTGCATTCCAATGTGATAGTTTTCATGAATTTGGTGCTGCAATTATGATTCCAAATTAAATTAAAATTCAATCTTCTCTTTGGTTACCAATTTGCAAATAATCTAGCTAAGTTGACAATTAGATAAATATGCACTTACCCATTGTTAAGACTGCAGGCAATGGGGACCACAAGGCTACTCATTGCTTTACCAAAGTTTTGGCAATGAGGCTACAATGTTAACATAGATTAAACAATGTACTTCAATTTCACAATGTTAAAATTTGAGGACAAGGCATTTTTGAATCAAATAAAAGTGGTAGTAGGCACTCATTAAAACTAGCCAACTAAATTTTAAAAATTGCAAAGAATGAATAAACATTTTTGAACAATTGCTTGCTTAAGCTATGTAACATAATATATGTATATTACATATGTTTTCACTATGCACATATCTAATTAAAATTTTGATATATAACTTAAGGCAGAAATCATATATTAATAAATGTTCATGTTTTATTAAAACACATTCCATTTCCCCTCTCATTTTATAATTCTGATCATTTCTACTGCCTCCAGAAATGACTTTATTTTGGGTTTTAAAACTATTGAAAGAAGCCACTCATTTAAGGAGTCAACTCTATGTCATTTTGTCCATGAGAATTATAACCAAACACATCATATACTTTCAGTGTTACAGTAACAGTGAAAGAGACACAAAAATCATTAAGACCATATAATTGTGTTAGGGTTATTAGGATATTAATTTATAAACACTTAGATTCTATAGCATTAGGTGTTATGGAGAAAATTGCTGAAATATGATATGCTGTGAATTAAGTGACTTGGACTTAGAGAAATAAAAAGCCCGCCTTACAAAAGCTCCTGAAGGAAGTATGAAATATGGAAAGGAAAAACCAGTACCAGCCACTGCAAAAACAAACCAAATTGTAAAGACCATCGACACTGTGAAGAACCGGCATCAACTAATGAGCAAATAAGCAGCTAGCATCATAATGACATAATAACATTAAATGTAAACGGGCTAAATGCCCCAATTAAAAGGTACAGACTGGCAAATTGGATAGAGTCAAGACCCATCAGTGTGCTGTATTCAGGAGACCCATCTCACGTGCAAAGACATGCATAGGCTCAAAATAAAGAGATGGAGGAATATCTACCAAGCAAATGGAAAGCAAAAAAAAAAAAAAAAAAAAAAAAAAAAAAAAAAAAAAAAACCACAAAAAAACAGGGGTTGCAATCCTAGTCTCTGATAAAACAGACTTTAAACCATCAAAGATCAAAAGAGACAAACAAGGGCATTACATAATGGTAAAGGGATCAATGCAACAAGAAGAGCTAACTATCCTAAATATATATGCAAACAACACAGGAGCACCCAGATTCATAAAGCAAGTTCTTAGAGACCTACGAAGAGACTTAGACACCCACACAATAATAGTGGGAGACTTTAACACCCCACTGTCAGTATCAGACAGATCATCAAGACAGAAAATTAACACAGATATTCAGGACTTGAACTCAGTTCTGGTCCAAGTAGACCTAATAGACATCTACAGAACTCTCCACCCCAAATCAACAGAATATACACTCTTCTCAGCACTGCATAGCACTAATTCTAAAATTGACCACATAATTGGAAGTAAAACACTCCTCAGCAAATGCAAAAGAACAGAAATCATAACAAGCAGTCTCTCAGACAACAGTGCAATCAAAGTAGAACTCAGGATTAAGAAACTCACTCAAAACTACACAACTACATGGATACTGACAACCTGCTCCTGAATGACTACTGGGTAAATAATGAAATTAAGGCACAAATCAATAAGTTATTTAAAACCAATGAGAACAAAGACACAACATAGCAGAATCTCTGGGACACAGTTAAAGCAGTATTTACGGGGAAATTTATAGCATTAAATGCCCACAGAAGAAAGCAGGAAAGATCTAAAATCGACACCCAAACATCACAATTAAAAGAACCAGAGAAACAAGAGCAAACAAACTCAAAAGCTAGCAGAAGACAAGAAATCACTAAGATCAGAGCAGAACTGAAGGAGACAGACACAAAAAACCCTTCAAAAAAATCAGTGAATCCAGGAGGTGGTTTTTTGAAAATATGAACAAAATAGATAGACCAATAGCCACTTTAATGAAGAAAAGAAAGAAGAATCAACTAGACACGATAAAAAATGATAAAGGGGATATCACCACTGATCCCAAAGAAATACAAACTACCATCAGAAAATACTATAAACAATTCTATGCAAATAAGCCAGAAAATCTGGAAGAGTGAGATAAATTCCTGGAAATATACACCCTCTCAAGACTGAAACAGGAAGAAGTCAAATCCTCAAATAGACCAATAACAAGTTCTGAAATAGATGCAGTAATTAATAACCTACCCACCAAAAAAAAGAACAAGACCAGACAGATTCACAGCCAAATTATAACAGTGGTACAAAGAGGAGCTGGTACCATTCCTTCTGAAAGTATTCCAAACAATAGAAAAAGAGGGACTCCTCTCTAATGCATTTTATGAGGCCAGAATCACCCTTATACCAAAACCTGGCAGTGACACAACAGAAACCGAAAACTTCAGGCCAATATCCCTAATGAACTTTGATGCAAAAAATCAAAATAAAATACTGGCAAACCAAATCCAGCGACACTTTAAAAAGTTTATCCATCACGATCAAGTCAGCTTCATCCCTGGGATGCAAGGCTGGATCAACATACACAAATCAACAAGCATAATCCATCACATAAACAGAACCAATGAAAAAAACCACGATTCTTTCAATAGATGCAGAAAAGGCCTTTGAAAAAATTCAACACCCCTTCATGTTAAAAACACTCAATAAACCAGGTATTGATGGAACATATGTTAAAATAATAAAAACTATTTATGACAAACCCCCAGACAATATCATACTGAATGGGCAAAAGCTGAAAGCATTCCCTTTGAAAACTGGCACAAGACAAGGACGCCCTCTCTCAGTACTCCTATTCAACACAGTATTGGAAGTTCTGGCCAGGCAATCAGGCAAGAGAAAGAAATAAAGGTATTCAAATAGGAAGAGAGGAGGTCAAATTGACTCTGTCTGCAGATGACATGATTGTATGTTTTGAAAACCCCATTGTCTCAGCCCAAAATCTCCTTAAACTGATAAGCAAGTTCAGCAAAGTCTCAGGAAACAAAATCAATGTGCAAAAATGACAAGCATTTCTATACACTGATAATAGAGAGCCAAATCATGAGCAAACTCCCATTCACAATTGCTAAAAAGAGAATAAAATACCTAGGAATAAAACTCATAAGTGATGTGACAGACCTCTTCAAGGAGAACTAGCTCAAGGAAAAAAGAGAGAAGACAAACAAATGAAAAAACATTCCATGCTCATGGATAGGAAAAGTCAGTATCATGAAAATGGCCATACTGCCCAAAGTAATTTGTCGATTCAATGCTATTTCCATCAAGCTACCATTGACTTTCTTCACAGAATTAGAAAAAACTACTTTAAATTTTGTATGGAACCAAAAAAGAGCCCATAGAGCCAAGACAATCCTAAGCAAAAATAACATAGCTGGAGGCATCACGCTACTTGACTTCAAACTATACCACAAGGCATGGTAACCATAATAGCATGGTAGTAGTACCAAAACAGATATATAGACCAATGGAACAGAACAGAGGCCTCAGAAACACCACCACACATCTGCAACCATCTGATCTTTGACAAACCTGACACAAACAAGCACTGGATAAAGGACTTCCTATTTAATAAATGCTATTGGGAAACCTTGCTAGTCATATGTGGAAAACTGAAACTAGTCCCCTTCCTTACACCTTTAAAAAAAAGTATCTCAAGATGGATTAAAGAATTAAACATAAGACCTCAAACCATAAAAACCCTAGAAGAAAACCTAGGTAATACCATTCAGGACATAGGCATGGGCAAATACTTCATGACTAAAACACTAAAAGCAATGGCAATGAAAGTCAAAATTGACAAATTGGATCTAATTAAACTAAAGAGCTTCTGCACAGCAAAAGAAACTACCATCAGAGTGAACAGGCAACCTACAGAATGGGAGAAAATTTTTGCAACGTATCTGAGAAAGTCTAATATCCAGAATCTACAAGGAACTTAAACAAGTTTACAAGAAAAAAAACAAACAACCCCATCAAAAAGTCGGCAAAGGATATGAGCAGGCACTTTTCAAAACAAGACATTTATGCAGCCAACAAACATATGAACAAAAGCTCATCATCACTGGTCATTAGAGAAATGCAAATCAAAACCACAAGGAGATACCATCTCAAGCCAGTTAGAATGGCAATCATTAAAAAGTCTGGAAACAAGAGATCCTGGAGAGGATGTGGAGAAGTAGGAACGCTTCTACACTGTTGGTGGGAGTGTAAATTAGCTCAACCATTGTGGAAGACAGTGTGGCGATTCCTCAAGGATCCAGAACCAGAAATACATTTGACCCAGCAATTCCATTACTGGGTACATACCCAAAGGATTATAAATCATTCTACTATAAAGACACACACACACATATGTTTATTGCAGCACTATTCACAATAGCAAAGACATGGAACCAACCCAAACACCCATCAATGTTAGACTGGATAAAGAAAATGTGTCATATATACATCATGGAATACTATGCAACCATTAAAAAAAATGAGTTCATGTCCTTTGCAGGGACATGGATGAAGCTGTAAACCATCATTCTCAGCAAACACAGGAAAAAAAACCAAACACTGCGTGTTCTCATTCATAAGTGGCAGTTTAACAATGAGAACATATGGGCACAGGGAAGGGAACATCACACACTTGGGCCTGTTCGGGGGTGGGAGACAATGAGAGGGATATGTGTAGAGAAATACCTAATATAGATGACAGGTTGATGGGTGCAGCAAACCACCATGGCACATGTATACCTATAGAACAAACACGTTCTGCACATGTATCCCAAAACTTAAAGCATAATAAAAATAAATTAAATTTTTAAAAGCCTAAATTATTCAGCCATGAATGACAAAGGGATTACTTGAACTTACTTAGAAAATTTATACTCAGTAAGTAAAATACATTTACTGAAAAACTTTTTCACATCAAATTTAAGTCCTATTGATGTTATTATTGAAGTTACTGGAAGAAAAAAAATATCACTCATTCCTGACTGGATTAAGGATTAAGGAATTCCTGACAGGAATGTTGGAAGTATCAACAACTAAAATTGCCTTACATACAGAAACATCCTTTAAAATACATCATTGTAATCCAAATAATTTCCAACTCTTGTAGATTTATTTGATGATAATACATTATTTTCTTGACTCTTTTTGTGTGTCTACATGACCAGTTAGGAAATAAAATCTCCACATTAAATGTAACTCTCTAGTCCAATCTAGGGCAGTTATTCAGAAAGTCTCCCAAAATAAATTTGAAGATGTTTAAGAGGGTTTTCCTAAACATGTCATCAAATATGGGCATTATAATGGCAAATAATTTCTTCAATTATATAATGACCAAAAATGGTTGTGTTAATATACTGATTATATGGCAAATGGGTTTAATAAAATGGTAAAAATGGAACTTGTAAAACAATATGACTTAAAGTTTGACCCTGAACAACAAACCTGATGGTATTATCTCCTTCTAGAAGAAACAATATTAAGTAAGGGTTAAAGGCACAGGCTACTGAATCACATTGACTAGTTTAAATGGTACCACTTGTTATTTGTGCAATCGTAGGCAAGTTATCTGAATTCTCTGTGATTTTGTAACTTCTTCTATAAAAAAGGAAAAACAACAGTACCTGTCTTACAAAGTTTGTATATGATTACATGATTTAACATATTTAAAGAACCTAGAATAAAAACTGAACAATGGTAAGAATCTGATTAGTGTTAACTACTGATATTACCAATTTAGTGTGAATATCTTGTTTCCTAAGCAAGATAATAAACTATGCCATGGCAAGGACCAATTATTACATTTATTTTTACTTCAAATATTAGAATGTAGTAGGTATCCAGTGAAAACTTGTTGAATAATATAAAAATGCACTAAGTTATATCTTATAACAACATCGTAGCATTAACTAAAATTTGGATCTGATAAAGATTCCATGCAAACCTTTCAGAATAAAATAATTATACCAAAGCAGATATCTGTAGGTAAATTACAGATTCTCATTTTATCAAAAGCCCAGACATATATTTTACATGCATTATTTTCACAAAAGACTGTGTTGTCAGCTTTTGAAGGGAAAGATTCAAAATCTCCATCTCCTAAATGGTGTTTCATGAACATATTTATAAGGGTTATTATTAATAAGATATAGTTTAAATTTTATACGTTAATTTATAAGGTAAAATATTTAAGTATATACTGGGTCATCTGAAAATCATCCTAAACCTGTGAACTACTTCATAAATTCAGCACCCAGTTTCTGTTCATGATAATCATATTAAAAGAGGTTGTCAGAGGCTAATAAGAAAATAACCATTTATATATAACTAATGAATTTTTCCAAGTGAAGATTAAGTTACATTATCAATGTTAAATGAACAAGGTATTCAAAGTATTTCAAAAAGAAAAAAGTTATAGAGAGTTATCACACAGTCATGTGAAATTATAAGTAGTCTTTCCTTTAAAGGAATGAGTATCACATACTAAATCTATTTGATAACACAACAGCATAATTACAGCCAACAATTTATTGTACACTTTAAAATAAAGAATATAATTGGAATGTTTGTATCACAAAGAAGTAATAAATGCTTGAGGTGATGGATACCCCATTTACCCTGATGTGGTTATTAAAAATTGAATGACTGTATCAAAATATCTCATGTACCCCATAAATACATACACTTACTCTATACCCATAATGATTTTAAAAAATTAAAAAGGCTGGGCATGGTGGCTCACACCTGTAATCCCAGCACTTTGGGAGGCCGAGGGGGGTGGATCACCTGAGATCAGGAGTTCAAGACCAGCCTGGCCAACATGGCAAAATCCCGTCTCTACCAAAATTACAAAAATTAGCTGGGCGTGGTGGTGGGCACCAGTAATCTCAGCTACCCGGGAGGCTGAGGCAGGAGAATCACTTGAACTCAGGAGGAGGAGGTTGCAGTGAGCCAAGATCATACCACTGCACTCCAGCCTGGGCAACAGAACGAGACTCCATCTCAAAATAAAATAAATAAATAAATAAATCTATCATTTTCATCTTGAAGAAAGTAATGCATTTTTAACAAGATATTCATTACATCAAATTAACATTGTTAATTTTATTTGTTTTGTGTTTTGGTTATATAAATATATATGAACTGTAAACAAAAGAAATTTATACCTATTTCTACGTTTTAACATATTTAAGTAACACAGCAGTAAACATAATTTAAATAACTATTATGGATATAAAAGAGGGCTTTCCTTTTGGTTCCATTCATTACTTAGGTGAGAAATAGTGACTAAGATGATGGCAATGCCTTTAGCATATTAAACATTGTAGTGCTAGACGAATCTAGCACTACAATATAAATATTGTATATTTAGAAAACACTGAATATTCAATCATCTCAATAATGAGATTTACATGAATTGTGACTTGTTTCTTTATAAGAGTGGTTGGCATACTGCAGCCTAAATGAAATACAAACTATGATATGTTTTTGTAAATAAAATATAAATGGAATACAGCCACACTCTTCACGAATTGTCTGTGACAGCTTTTTCATGATAACAGCAGAATTGAATAGTTGTGACAGTGACCACAAAGCCAAAAATATTTACTATCTGAACCTCGTTTTGAGTATGTAGTCAGTCAGACATGAGCAGGGCATGAGAGGGTCCCTCACCCCACTAGGAATGTCTGGCAACTATCAGGTGATGATCAGGTGCTTGTTAGCTGTCTCTCTAAATAATTGGTTGCAGTCAGCACCAGGGAAAGGAAGTCTCCCAATAGATAGAAAAAAACCTGAAACTGGTGATCAGCAGCCTCCTGATAAGATCTTAGGAGTTGGGCAAGTGGGTTCAAGCATGCGCACTAAAAGGCAAAGTGGCATAGCTTAACTGGTTTATGACCTTCCTCCAGGAACACTTGACTGGTAAGGGGAAAAGGCCTCAAGTGAGCATGCGTACAACTTCAGTAAACACACTGCACATATGGCCCCTCCCAAGTGCTGGCAGGCCACTATGCATGTGGACAGCCCACTAAAAGCGAAGTATTGGGGGAGAAGACCTGCAACCCTCTGTAAGTCTGCCAATGTATAAAATCCCAAGGTAAAGGTCAAACACACTTGAATCTCTCAAGTGACCTACTTAGCCCTCTTCCAAGTATACTTTATTTCCTTTCATTTCTCCTCTAAAACCTTTTAATAAACTTTCACTCCTGCTTTAAAACTTGCCTTGGTCTCTCACTCTGCATTATGCCTTGGTTGAATTCTTTCTTCTGAGGAGGCAAGAACTGAGGTTGCTGCAGACCCATATAGATTTGCCACTGTTGACATACTTCGGTGCCATGTAACTGAGATATGTTCCCTAGTGGCAAGACACCTCTATGCCTTGCCTGCTTCCGCTGGAGGCATTCAACCCCCAAATGCAGTTTCCTTCTCCCATTTCACTGTCCTTCTTACTAACCAACCCCCAAAAAGATTCTTCTCAGCCAAAGGGGCTCTGTTCTCCCTGGCTGATCTCTCAGCTCACCCTGATGGATGGCTCATGGGGCAGGGAAGGACCTTGGAGTCCACACCAAGTAGACCTGAGACTAGTTGAGGAGGCTTACAAGAGTGGTAAGGCTAATGCCTAATACCTTGTCTGAGGTTTCCTCTGCTTTTTCAACTAAAGTCAGCTCTTTCCCAAAACCCGCACTTATTTAGTGACAACCTTCATAGAACTAGGAGACTTGGAAGACATTTTGAAAACATTGTTACAAAAGCACTACTAAATGATTCAGAGGATGAGTAACCAGTTGGAAGAAAGGATCCTAAGGACGTGATATTGTTTTGTTGTTGTTGTTGTGTTTTTCGAGACAGAGCCTCACTCTGTCATCCAGGGTAGAGTGCGGTAGCATGATCTCAGCTCACCACAACCTCTGCCTCCCAGATTCAAGTGATTCTCCTGCCTCAGCCTCCCAAGTAGCTGGGACTGCAAGTGCATGCCACCACACCTGGCTAATTTTTGTATTTTTAGTAGAGACAGGGTTTCACTTTCACCATACTGGCCAGGCTGGTCTCAATCTCCTGACCTCAAATGATCTGCCTGCTTCGGCCTCTCAAAGTGCTGGGATTACAGGCATGAGCCACCATGCCTGGCCATGATGCTGGTTTTCAACAATATGCTGAGAGAACTCCTGAAGTGGAGATCAAGTGTCAACTCAATGAATACAATGTTTTCATTGAATTTATTTTTTGAAATTTATGGGGTGATAGTGTGGCTTTCTGAAATGGGAAAATACTCAAAAGATCTTTTGCATTTTCAGCTACCAGGTATTGGGGAGAGGGAACAGGGGAACAACCTATGGAAGGACATGTGTGCTATGTATGCTAGGCATCACTGTCAAGTTTCCGGGAAGGGATGGGAAAGGATAAATGGGTTTGCTTGGCACTGTCCTGTGCTGCTTGAGAGGACCTGGGAGATTGAGGGAAATGTGAGTGACGGGGTGCCCAGGTCATGGCCCCTCATTTCTATGCTGGGTTCCCACAGCCTGTCATGTTTCCCTTGGCAATATAAATGAAGATGGAGGGGCTAATTCATTATTTCCTGCTACTGATAATAAATGTCTTGTGAAAGAAAATAAAAAGGAATTCTGTGTATGAACGTATTAGCTAAAATTAAAGGGATATTACTCAGTTTATTTATAAATTGATGAACATTTGAATAAAAGCATAACAGAATTTTATTAAAGCACTAATCTGCTCTTTAACCAAAAATAAATTGTCAAAAAAAATTACAAAAGGTTTATGAGAACCTTACCTTATGGTCAAACTGACTAAGATTGGATAGATTTGTCTATAAGATTTTAATAAGAATTGGGTTTACCATCAATAGTACACTAATTCAAAGGTAAAATCTGGCTTCCTTTGGACTATATTTGTATAAATACATTGTTGGTATGTGTTCCAAAACTGTGCAAAACTCCTGCAATTCTGATATTACTTAGTATACATTATCAGTAATAATTACAATTTTTATGTAAAATTATTGTGTGCCACAAAGGTAACCAAATTTCCTTATCTATTGTGTTTTTTTTACTGTGGCTACCCTAAGACTTTTTGTCATCTATTGTCTTGTTTTCATCCTCTTTAAAAGGTGGTTTTATAATCAGCTATAGTACTCTAACAGGTGCTTTTGAATGCAGTTTTCAGATAACTTTGGAGACTGTGACATTAAAATGGAGAGAAAATTCCAAGACTCTCTTGGAAAACTAATGTGTTCATAAATATCAAGCAAAACAGGAATTAAGTGCATAGACTAACCTAATCAGAGGCCAAAGCAATCTTTTTTGACTTTTTGCTTAAAATTTTGCTGATCCTTTGTTTATCAGAGTCAACAAAGCTTTTATTTTGAGATATGTACAGCTTTTAAAAACTGTAAGGTACATTCCTTTAGACAAAATTTGGAGCATATTTCTCTCTACCAGATTTCTGCAAAGTTTGGAAACTATTTGTGAGTATTCTTAACTCATGGCAATATAGTTATTGGCATATGTGCAATAAGAATCTGTTTTCTTTTACAACAGGATACAATTGCAGAAACTGCTTATTTTACCAAGGCTCTAACTGGGATGGCATGCTTTCTTTTAAGGTAGAGGTGGCCAATCTCTGGTCCATGGACCAGTACCAGTTCATGGCCTGTTAGGAACTGGGCTGCACAGCAGAATGTGAGTGGTGGGCAAGCGAGCAAAACATCTATATTTACAGCACCCCCCACATCAGTCATATTCTCATCTGAGCTCTGCCTCCTGTCAGATCAGTGGCAGCATTAGATTCTCACAGGAGTGCAAACCGTATTGTGAGCTCTGCATGCAAGGGATCTAGGTTGCGCACCCTTTATGAGAATCTAATGCCTCATAATCTCTGTCTCCCACAACCCCTAGATGGGGGAGTTGTGGAAAAACAAGCTCAAGTATCCCACTGATTCTACATTATGGTGAGCTACATAATTATTTCATTATATATTATAATCTAATAATAATGCAAACAAAGTATACAATACATGTAATGCACTTGAATTATCCCAAAACCATCCCCCTCAACCTGGTCCGTGGAAAAATTGTCTTCCATGAAACTGGTCCTTTGTGCCAAAAAGGTTGAGAACTGCTGCATTAAGGAATCAAAATTGACCTATAGAGCCAATAAAATCCCCTCTAGAAAACTGGCCTCATTCCTTGTCTACACAGTCCCTGTGCAGGGTTCCTTACTTGCAGTAACTAAAAAAGCCACTTTCTGACAGACTCAGGAGTCCCAAATTATCTTGGGAACTCAAAAGGAGAGGAATTTGCTTAACTCCCACAGGTATTCAATAGTACACACCTATGGGTGGGCTTAAGGCTATAAAAAGTCTTATCTGAGATGTCTTATGGAACAAAGTTTCATCAAAGCCAATTTTCAAAGGAGTCTATGTAGCAAATAATTATTCTTGTTGTGCTTTATGCAAATAATGAGGCCAAGTATAATAAGACTAAAGCTTCTTTTGCAAATAAGTCAGTCCTATCGTGATTGTTTTTAATAAAAATGAGGACTAGAGAGTAAATAATTATGCTTCAAGACGTATGGTACACCTGTTATTAAATTCTAGTCTCATCAGTTGTTTTTAAATTTTTGTCTGCAATTTATACCAACCCTGCTTATTCCTCTTATATAGGTGATCTCAGGCTATAGCTCAAAAATAAACAAGAGGATTGGGCCACTAAGCTCCAGATGATTCTCAGTGAGGGATATCATCCTCTCAATATTCAAGAGTTAACCCTCTATAGAAGGCCACTAGACTTCCTATCAGAGACACAAAATACACACACAAAACAACCATCACTCCAACTCTGTCAGCAGGAAGTTACAGAAGAATAACTCTCACTCATTTTCCCCACAGAATTGGGATCTTGGACTCTTAAGGGGTAAATGTTAGAGAGGTAGTTAGTCAGACATGAGCAGGGCAAGAAAGGGTCCTCCATCCCACCAGGAATGTCAGGCAATCATCAGGTGATAGGCGGTAGTTAAACTATCTCCCTAAAATAATAATTGGTTGCAGTTAGCCAGGGAAAGACATTCTCCTGATAGATTTAAAAAAAAAAAAAAAAACCTGAAACTGGTGATCAGCAGCTTCCTGATAAGATCTCAGGATTTGTGTAAGTGAGCTCAAGTATATGCACCAAGAAGCAAAATGGCAGAGTTTAACTGGTTTATGACCTTCCTCTAGGGACACTGGTAAGGGGAAAAGGCCTCAAGTGAGTATGCATGCAATTTCAGTAAACGCACTGCACATGTGGCCCCTCCCAAGTGCTGGCAGGCCACTATGTGTGTGGACAGCCCACTAAAAGGGAAGTGTTGGGGGAGAAGACCTGCAACCCTCTGGAAGCCTGCCAATGTATCAAACCCCAAGTCAAATCAGTCACTTAAATATCTCAAGTCATCCCCTTGACCCTCTTCCAAGTATACTTTACTTCCTTTCATTTCTGCTCTAAAACTTTTTAATATACTTTCACTCCTATTAAGAACACTGGCAAGGATGCAGAGACACTGAATCCTTTATACATTGCTATAGAGATGCAAAACAGAATAGTCATTATAGATTTGTTTGGCATTAATTTTTTTCCTCTTTTTTTCCCCCCTCTTAGAGACAGGATCTCACTCTGTTTCCCAGGCTGAAGTGCAGTGATTCCATCATAGTTCACTGCAGCTTCAGCCTCCTGGGCTCAAACAATTGTCCTGAGTAGCTCAGACTACAGATGCACGCCACCATGCCCAGCTAACTTTTTTATTTTTATTTTTGTAGTGACAGGTCCTCGATATATTGTGCCCAGGCTGGTTTCAGACTCCTGTACTCATGTAATCCTCCTGCCTCAGCCTCTCAAAGCGCTGGGATTACGGGCATGAGGCACCATGCTCAGCCTCAGTTTGGCAATTTCTTATAAAACAAAATATACAATTACCATATGGCCTAGCAATTGCAATCTTGGACATTTATCCCAAAGAAATAATACTTATGTTCATGCAAAATCTACAGACAAATGTTCATATCAGCTTTATTTGTAATGGCTAAAAACGCAGATGTCCTTCAGTGAGTGAAAGGCTAAACACACCGTGGCACATTCATACCATGGAATACTACTCAGCAATAAAAAGGGATGACGTATTAATATATGCAACAAATTGGATATGCTTCCAGGGAATTATACTCAGTTGTTATTAAAGCTCACCCTGAAAGGTGTTATACTATATGATTCTACACATATAACATTCCAAATGATAAAATTATAAAGATGGAGAAGTGATTAGTGTTGTTAGAGGTTAAAGAAGTAGGGGTGCAGTGGAGAAAGATGGGTCTGGTTCTAAAATTGCAATAGGAATCCTTGTAGTGATGAAACTAATTTACCTTGACTGTGAAGGTAGTTACATGAACCTACACATGTAGTGAATAAAACTAAATACACACATGCAAATTGATACATCTAAAACTGGGCAATCTGAATATGATGAGTGGATTGCATCAGTGTCAATTTCTTTATTTTTTTTCTATACTTTATACGATAGTATCACATTGGGAGAAACCAGGTAAAGAGTATATGTTACTGTGATTATCATCATTATTATTATAGCTATTATTTTCCCAGCTGTATGTCAATCTTCAAATATCTCAAAATCAAAAGTTTAATCAATTTTTTAAAACTATCCTCCACAAAATAAAATTTGCTCTCAAATATTGCTCCCCCTTCTTTTCTTTGAGCAAATTTTACTGATAAATTTCAATGCATAATTTATTCAACATCTATGTATTAGGTATTCATAGTATTAGATAACATTGTATAATTAATAATTTATTCAACATACATGTATTAGATATTCACAATATTAAATAATGACATTGTATTAGGCACTTAGGAATGAAAGTAAGACTAAACTATGGCTACAATAGAACACTTACTTAGAAGATAATATTAACCAATTCCACCTGAAAGTGCCCTCAAATTAATTATACAAATTACCACAAAATGTATTACTGTTCTGTTGTGTTAATTCTATATATCCCAGACACAATAGAATTACCATATTTAAAACGCTTTGGCCATTCATAATTAAGAAAATGAGCTCTGGATTCAGAATGCCTAGGTTTCAATTAAGTCTTTGTAACTTACTATAAGTTTGGCAAGTTAATTGACTGTTTTATGTCTCATGCTATAGTTTGGATATTTGTCCCTTCAGATTTCATGTTGATATATTATTCTATTAATAGTGGAGTTGGAAACCTAATAGGAGTTGTTTGAGACATGGAGGAGGATCCTTCATGAGTACATCAATGCCCTCTCGTGTGATAGGTGGGGGGATTTGACGGAGTTCTCACTCTATTAGTTCCCTTGAGAGCTGGTTGTTTAAAAGAGCCTGGCACCTCCCTTCTCACTCTTTCTTATTTCCTCCCTTGCCATGTGATCTCTGCCCACACTGGTTCCCCTTCATCTTCTTCCATGAGTGGAAGCAACAGAAGGCCAGAAGCAGATGCTGGCACCATGTTTTTTTGTACAGCCTGCATAACACTGAGCCAAATCAACCTTTTTCTGTTTATAAATTACTCAGTCTCAGGTATTCCTCTAAAGCAACACAAATGAACTAAGACACTTTCCTAACTTGAACAAAATTGAGATAATAAAGTACCCATCTCAGTTTTTGTGAGAATTAAACAAAAAGAGCTTGGAACAGAATAATAACTAAATTACCTTTGTTGTCTTTCATAGTAATGAGTGTAAAAGACCAAAATGATTTCATGTTCTCAGCTATTTTTAGCAATTTAAAAAATCATATTTAGGATGACTCAAAAGAATCATAAAAATGTACAAATGTAGACATTTTGTTGGGTTCTGTTTTTAAAGTATCTTGTACTTCTATTTTTTAAGAAATATAACAAATATCATAGAAATATATGTTGATTAAACTACTATTAACTTTTGAAGTTGTGGTTTACATCATTATCTTTCAGATATGTTTACTTATTTTCAATGATAAAAGACTGAAATATTATGAAGCAGATATCAAAAGTTCAACCAGTGAAGTATTTATTACATGAGATATTCAAAATTACAATGCTACCAGTATTCATTTAAAAGGCTAGTAATTTTTTACTTCCTTAACACATTTGAAACAGAAACATGTTTTTTTTCTTTTAATGCTAGTAAATATTGAACTGGTACTGTTAAAATCTGATGCCATTTAAAGTGCTTAGCAGATGTTTTCCGCTTTCCCTTATTTTTTTAAATTTTCATTATATTAGCCCTCTTTCTTTCCCACTTTTTATTTTACAAAATTATTTTCCCAGAGAAGTAATATGTGTGAATAAAAATATGTAACAGAGACTGACAACACTTTACAACACTTTTTATTTTCAAAATTCTTTGAAAGTCCTCATTACCCTTACTACTTAATAGACTAGTAAAATGTGACTGTATTTTATTAAAAGAATCATGTTACCTGCACTAGTCACATTGTTTTTAAATTTTACTTTCCAATGGCAAATACTATATAAAAGTTGCCTTTTTATTTAAGTCACACAAAGTAGATATGGCAAAGGCCTATCAGGCTCCTACTCAACTCAACCACTGTATAAAATGACTCCCGGGGTGTATTTTTAATGCTGTTTCCAGGCTGGTTTTGAATTTTTAATAAGTGAAGTTTTCACACTTCCCATGGGAGGGTATTTCATAGCATGATTTTAGTATTAGAATATTTTCCCTGAAACTCTATTTATTTAAAATTTCCTTTTTTATATTATAATATAATATGTATTCAGTTCTCTAAACACACTCCACATTTATTTGTATGAATTCCTCATTTGGTTATCTCATGACCAACTGAGTACTTTATCATTAATATTTCATATAATTTATATTAACAGCTATTCAAAGAAATGGAGAGAGTCTAAGCATATATTATTCGGAATCACAGATGACTTACCAAATATGTGATTTCTAAATGTCTATTAAAATTATATTTATTAAGCTGACAAATTTTGCAGGGTTTCAAAAAAGAAAAGGCACATTATAAATACATAATGAAATAAAACTGAATTGGAAAGATTGCCAGGATACAGAGGGATTAAAAGCATAAGGAACAGGCCAGGCATGGGTGGCTCACTCCTGTAATCCCAGCACTTTGGGAGGCCGAGGCAGGTGGATCACCTAAGGCCAGGAGTTAGAAACCAGTCTGGTAAACATGGCGAAACCCCTCTACTAAAAATACGAAAATTAGCTGGGCGTGGTGGCGGGCACCAGCAATCCCAGCTACTCAGGAGGCTGAGGCAGGAGAATCGCTTGAACCCGGGAGGCGGAGATCGCACCACTGCATCCAGCCTGGGTGACAGAACGAGACTCCGTCTCAAAAAAAAAAAAAAAAAAAAAAGAAAGAAAAGAAAAAGAAAAGAAAAAAGAAAAAGGAATAATTGCCTTATCTATACAAGAAACCAGCCTGGATATAAGCTCAATCTTAAACTAACTGAAGGCAATTGCCCCGTATATTTTTTCTAAGAGTAGCTGAGAGATAAATATAACCATTCATTCTTTAGGCCGGGCGCCCGTGGCTCAAGCCTGTAATCCCATCACTTTGAGAGGCCGAGGTGGGCGGATCACGAGGTCAGGACATCGAGACCATTCTGGCTAACACAGTGAAACCCCGTCTGTACTAAAAATACAAAAACAATTAGCCGGGCGAGGTGGCGGGCGCTTGTAGACCCAGCTACTCAGGAGGCTGAGGCAGGAGAATGGCGTGAACCCGGGAGGCGGAGCTTGCAGTGAGCCGAGATCTCGCCATTACACTCCAGCCTGGGCGAGAGAGCAAGAATCCGTCTCAAAAAATATATAAATAAAAAAATAAACATTCTTTAAATTTTTGATGAATGTAACTAGTACAAATAAGCAAGAAAAAATAAAACTGTAAATAGATAAAATTTCGTGTGAAACATCATAACATATAAAATCTGGTGCAAGTATATTGGATTTCGTAGAAATAATAATCACCAAAGTAAATATCTAATAGCAGCAGTTATAACTAATAACATTTTATAGAGACAAAAAAATCAGCGTATCAAATCACAGTTAAAAACTTAAGAAAAAAATATATTTTGATAAAAATTTCAGTAAATTTAAAGTGAAATAGCAAAGTTGTGAATAGATAACTGTACAGAAATTGATCAATAAACTGACATGTTTAGTACCCAAAATATTTTTTCTTCCAAATTTTTTCTCAAAAATAAACAATTTTGTCATAATTTCTGATTAAAATGTTTTAGACTTCTGAATAAAAAACAAAATTACCTTAGGGTCAAAATCTAAAGTTAAGTACCCATTACCTAAAATCAGTCAAGTCAAAATATTCTGTGCCTGTATTTAAAATATGCAATAAAGACATTCAGATGTTTAAAAACAAGATAAATATTTTTATAGGATCCACTATTCGCTAATTATTCACATAACCTTTACTGAAGGACTTTTAATTGTCAAATTGTGGTTAGTAATAAGAACCAAATTGCTGTCAATATCAAGATCAAAATCTGTGAAATATATAGAGAATCAGATACTGTAATTTTAACAAAGCTTCAAAACTATAATACGCTTTAATATGAATGTTTCTTTAAAACATTTACTAATATTTTTACAACGATTTGTAGTTCACAACACATTTTCACAACAAAACTTCTTAATTGATACTCCTTAAAACCTTTTTATAGGTTAGAAGCATGTGGGCCTGAAAAATATATACCCAAGATTATACACTTGTACTCAATACCAGGTCTTCTTACTCCAGGTCCTGGCTCTTCTCATTACATGTTGTTTTTTTTTTTTTCTTATAATTTTAGTGTACAGCTACTTTCATTGTTTTCCCCAATTTGACTCTTTTATATTGCTAAAAAGTCACATATTATAACAAAAATTTAATAAGATTTTAGCAGTACCATTGGGAAACTTAAGCAGAAACAAAAATTAAATAAACATTTCCTTAATGGTAAATAAACATATATTTTGCTTTTAATAAGAGTAAAGACATCAGCAGGATGGAGGAAAAGATCTTAGACTTCGTATACTCATAAGAGCAACAATTAGACAGCTATCCACAAATGGAAATACCTCTGGAAGAGCTCAGGAGTTCAGTTAAGAAGGTGCAGCAATGTGGCAGGGAAGAAAAATGAGGATAATCTCACAGAAATGATAGAAAGAACAATTTTATTTTTGCCTGCATCATCCCATCCCCCAGGTCCACACAGCTCAGTACTGAAAGGGAGCCCTGAGCTCATAAGTTTCCTTCATGAGGGAAAAGGAGAGCAGGGTGAGCCTTTCAGAGCACTGCCTGAAAGTTTGGTTTTATCCCACCCAGATTAGTAAGGAGATAGGAATAGTCAAGACATCTGGAGACAGCTAGGAACAAAGAAGGTTGTGCACTATAAGTATCAGCCATACTGCAGGTGCCACTGTGGTCCCCAGTGGTGTGCTCTACAGATGATCCCGGGAAATTTCACAGCTGGGGACATCAACAACCATCACAGCCACTGAGACTCACTATGTTCACCACCAAAGACCTCACGGTGTGGGCTGTCAAGGACCCCAGAAGTGTGCTCCACACAGAAACCAATAGTTCTCACCACTGAGAAATCCAACAGCCAGCACAGCTGCCACAGACCCCTACATCTTTTGCCACAAAGGACCCTGCAGTTTTTCACCTCTGCAGAGCCCAGCTACCTGAGCTGCTGTCCCTACCCCTCTACCAGGGCCACCCCAGTCAGCACACTATGAGTGCCCTGACCTTGGACAGAGTACAGCCACCCCATATGCTCCACAACCAACCCCAGTCCCATCAGTAGTCTCATCTATACTTCCACGTACATATCTACTGCCAACCCCAACCACCAGTCCTCATTACCTCGCACACACACACACTGAGTCCAGAACCCACAGCCAAGCATACATATGACCAGCTCTGACCAATATTGCCAACCCTCATTTCTATGTGCACATACACCACAGCACCAGCCCTCGCAACAGCGCATGCACATGTAGACAGCCCTGATCCCAGCTGCTGGTCCCACCATAGCACATATGCCTGCAGCAGACCCCTGCAACCACAATCACAGGGCACCAGCTCCAACCTCTGTAGCCTCGTGCACTCACCACTGATTTTGCCACTGTAACCATGCATGCCAACAATCAGCCCTAACCCCTTAGACTGGTCCCAGCCCTTGACACTGGGTGCATACCTACAGCTAGTTCCCATCACTGTGCACACACTTTACACATACCAGTGCCACATACTTGCCCACTGCTGCCCATGGTTTTCACCAACATGCATGTTCATCACTGACCCTCACTTGCTATGACCAGCCTCAGCACATGCCTACTTAGGTATACCCACAACTAGAACTGGAGGCACTGCTGAGGACTCCAACAGCTCTCAAAGCCACTACAGACCTAGAACAGTGGGTCTCTTACCACTGAGGACCACGAAGTTGCTAATACCACTGACACTAACTGCCTGAGCCCCCTAGCCACCACACCTTCCTAAACCTAGAATCACTGCACATTCCCACACTTGGCACTCCATGCCATCAGACTTGCTACCATAGTGTGCTCCATCATACACCCCATAGTCACCACCCCACATCTCCTTCCTACCCCCACCTTCCTATAAGTGAAGGTCTTTCCTTACCAAAGCCAGTCCATAAAATCTGGAAGAAGTAATTACTTATTCAAATGTACAGACGCTTACGCAGAGCTACAAGAATCATGAAGAATCAGGGAAACATGATAACATGAAAGGAACACAATGAATTTCCAATAACTACACGAAAAATAACATAAAATGAATCAAACCAAACCACCACAAACATCATCAAATACCAAAAGAAAACAACAAAATAGGGGGGGGGAAAAAGAAGAAAGAACTGCAAGACAAAAAGGAAACAATGAACAAGATGGCAATAGCAAGTTCTTACATATCAATGATCACTTTAAATGTAAATTAATAAACTCCCAATCAAAATGAATAAAAATACAATATCCAGCAATATACAATCTACACGAAACTAACGTTAGATACAAGGACATACATAGACTAAAAGTAGATGGCTGGGAAAAGGTAGTTAATGCAAATGGTAAGAAAAAGAGATCTGGGTGGCTATACTTATATCAGACAAAATAGACTTTAAGTCAAAAAATGTCACAAGACAAAGAAGGTTATTATGTAATGATAAAAAGCTTAATTCATCAGGAAGACAACAATTATAAATATATAGGCATTCAGCATTAGAGCACATAAATTTATTAAACAAACATGGACAGAGCTGAAGGGAGAAACTGACAATACAGTAATAATAGGAAACTTCAATGCTTTCACTTTCAATAATGGATAAAACATCTAGGCAGAATTCCAATAAGAAAACAGCTAATTTAAACAAAACTATGCACCAAAGGGACCTAACAGATATACACAGACCTTCTTCCCCAACAACAGCAGAATACAAATTATTCTCAAGCACACATAGGACATTATCCTAAATAGGTCATATGTTAGGTAACAAGTCAACAAGTTTTAAAAGATTTAAACCATATCAAGTGTCTTCTCAGATCACAGTGGAATGAAATTAGAAATAACAAAAACACAACTGGAAAATTCTCAAACATGTGGAAATTAAGTCACAGCTTTTGAACAACCAGTGGGTAAAATAGAAAACCAAATGGGGAATTTTTAAAATATCTTGAGACAAACAAAAATGAAACTACAATTTACTTAAACTTATGAAATTCAGCAAAAGCCATATACTAAGAGGGAAATTTATTGTGTTAAATGCCTACATTAAAAATGAAATATCTTAACTAAATGACCTAACTTTATAACTCAAGGAACAAACTAAACCCAAAGGCAACAGAAGGAAGAAAATAATAATGATCAGATCAGAAAGAAAGAAAATATCAGATAGAGAAACAATAGAAATATAACAGAGTTGGTTTTTTAAAGATAAACAAAATTAAAAAACTTTTAGCTAAACTAAGAAAAAAAGAAGATTCAAATTATAAAAACAAGAAATGAAAACAGAGGTTTTACAATTGATGCCACAGAAATAAAAATGATATTAAACAATTATGATGAATAATTATACAGCAACAAATTTATAATGTAAAAGAAGTAAATTCCTAGAAATATACAACCTACTAATGCTGAACTAATAACAAACAAGGAAATTGAATCAGTAATAAAAAACTTTCCAACAAGGAAAAGCGGCTTTCATGAGAGGCTTCATGAGTGCATTCCACCAAATATTCAAAGAACTAATACGAACCCTCTTAAACTCTTGCAAAAAATAAAAATAAAAATAAGTAATACTCTCAAACTCATTTTATGAGGCTAACACCACAATTCTAAAGCCAGAAAAAAACCAACACAAAAAAAGAAAACTGCAGGTCAACATTCTCAATGGCCATAAATGTAAAATTCTTCAATAAAATATTAGCAAAAGAATTAAAATAATCATATATCAAGACTAAGCAGATTTTATCCCTGACATGCAAGCACAGTTCAACATATAAGAACCAATCAATGTGATATACTAAATTAACAGAAAAATAAACTACATAATCTCAACAATGCAAGAAAAAATATTGGAACAAATTCAACATTAAGTTAAAAACTATCAACAAAACAGATATAAAAGAAACTTTCCTCAGCACAATAAATGACATATATGAAAGAGGCACAGCTAACATCATAATCAATGGGGAAAATCTGAAAGCTTTTTCTCTAAGATCTGTAAGGAGGCAAGAATGCCAACTCTCACCACAGCTATTCAGCACAGTACTGGAAGTCCTAGCCAGAGCAATCAGGCAAAAAGGAGAAAAAAAAAATAAGTATCCAAATTGAAAGGGAAAAAGAAAAATCATCTCTTTCTGCAGATGATATGATCATATACCTGGACATCCCTAACGACTCTACACAAAACACTATTATAACTAACTTAAAGAGTCAATAAAATTACAGGATACAAAGTTAGCATACTTAAATCAGTGGTGTTTCCATACACTAACAAACTTTCTAAAAGGAAAACCTGGAAACAAGCTCGTTTAAATTAGCAGCAATAATAACAAGGAAATACTTAAAAATTAAGAAATAAAAGACCTGTACCCTGAAAATTGTAAAACATTACTAAAAGAAATTTTTCAAAAGACACCAATAGAAAGACATTCCATGCTCATGGATTGGAAAAATTAAAATAGTTAAAATGTTCACACTACCCAAAGCAATCTACAGATTCAATGTCATCCTTATCAAAATCCCAATTGCAATTTTTACAGAAATAGAAAAGACAATTCTAAAATTCACATGGAAGGATAAAAGACCCTGAATAGCCAAAGCAATTTTAAGAAGAAAGAATAAAGCTGGAAGCATCACACTGCTTGACTTCAAATCATATTACAAAGCTATAGTAATCAAAACAGTATGGTATTATCATTAAAAACAAACATCTAAATCAGTGTAAAAGACTAGAGAGCCCAGAAATAAACCCATACATTTATGGTCAATTTATCTTCTACTAGGATGCCAAGAACACATAATGGGTATAGTTTCTTAAGAAATAAAATTGGTGTTTGGAAAACTGGTTATCCACATGCAAAAAAAAATTAAATTGAACCCCTATCACACACGTACAAAAACCAATCTATAATGAATGAGAGACTTAAACACAATATGAAACTGTAAAACTCCTAGAAGAAAACATAGGGAAAAAAATTTTTGACAGTGGTCTTGGCAATATGTTTTTGAATATGGCAACAAAAGCAAAAATAGATATCCAGTATTACATGAAACTACAAAGTTCTGCACAGCAAAGGAAGCAATCACCTAAATCAAAAGGCAACTGATGGAATTGGAAAGGCATATGCAAACCATTCATCTAATAAGAAATTAATACTCAAAATATATAAAGAACTTATACAACTCAGTTCCAAAATACAAATAACTTATTTAAAAATTGGGCAAAGTACTTCAACACGTATCAAAAGTAGAAATTCACACGGTGAACAGGCATATGAAAAAGTACTCAACATCTCTAATCAGGGAAATGCAAATCAAACCACAATAAAATATCACCTTACACCTTTAGGATGACTATTATTAAAAAAACAAAAGATAACAAATGTTGATGAGGCTGTGGAAAAAAAGAGAATGTTTTTCCCCTGTCTTTTCAAAGGGACCTTCTCATAGAAACAGTTCATGATTACTAACACACCCTCTTTACTTCTCAACACAGCAATCAGGTTCCCACCTTGCCATGCCACTGAAGCTGTTCTGGCAGAGGTCACATCCAGTCTAATTGCTAAATCCAGTCAACAGTTCTTAGTTCTTGTTTCGGTTCTTAATTCTGCAGCATTTGACAATAAATTATCCATTCCTAAAAGTATTTCAATTCTTGTCTTACATGACCTTATTCTCTAGATTCTTATTTAGCTTCCTGGCCATACCTTTTCAGTCTCAGGTGCTGTGTCCTCCACCTCCCCCTTCCTGAGTTACTGTTAAGTGAATTGCAGTTCAAAAACAGGATGCATATTATGGCACTATGATTATGTATACGTAAATATGTTACTGGATAGAGTTGTCCAGGTTCTTGCCCTGTTGAACAAAGAATTGAACAAAATGCAGAAACAAAGTGACAAAAGGAGAAAGCAAGGAAAGACAAAGCAACAGGAGAATGGAGCAAGGAAAGCACACATTTGTTGAAGACAATTCACAGAGTGGGAGCCGGCTGTAGCAAGTGGATCAAGAGCCTCTCCAATTAGGGTTTTTTTTAAAGTCAAAATAACTTGGCAACACCCCTACGTGCCGTTTAGAGGCCTCCAATTGCTTACACCCTATGAAGGATGGGCCTGAAACCCAACAGAGGCTGAAGTGGAAAATTCTGTCTTGTTATCACAGGAGTGAAGATGTGGCCTGTATGCTGCCTAATCTTGCCTAGAACTGACTGCACCTGCTATTCCTTTGCCTAGAACTGGCTGCACCTGCTATTCCTTTGCCTACAACTGGCTGCACCTGCTATTCCTTTGCCTACAACTGGCTGCACCTGCTAGTCCTTTGCCTACAACTGGCTACACCTGCTATTCCTTTGCCTAGAACTGGCTGCACCTGCTATTCCTTTGCCTACAACTGGCTGCACCTGCTATTCATTTGCTTACTTATGACTCAAGCCTTGGCTATCCTAGTTCCCTATTTTTCTGCCTCAGATATATTATACATAGATATTTAGAGTGTACACATATAAGTTGTGTTTATGTGTAAGATAAGTGTGAAATACAAATATGTATATTATTTATGTGTATATGATACATATGTGTAAAAATGTTAGCAGGCAATGGAAGTAATCTGTGTGAATTTCACTTTAATCATTTCTGTAGCTCTTGAATGTTTGTAATTATTATTTATAACTCTAAGAATCAATGTTATTACTCCGTTTTCAGACTGCTATAAAGAAATACCCGAGACTGGGTAATTTATGAAGAAAAGAGGTTTAATTAACTCACAGTTCTGCAGGCTTAAGCACGACTGGGTGGCCTCAGGAAAAATACTCGTGGTGGAAGGCGAAGAGGAAACAAGCACTTCTTTACCATGGCAGGACAGAAAAGAGACTGGGAGATGGAGGAAGTGCTACACATTTTCAAACAACCAGATCTCGTGAGAACTCACTCTCACAAGAACAGCAAGGGAGAAGTCCGCCCCATGATTCAATCACCTCCCATTAGGCCCCTCCCCCAACACGTGGTAATTATAATTCCCGATGAGATTTGGGTGGGGACACAGAGCCAAACCATATAAGTCAATAATAAATTATCCACTAATGCTTATAGCTCTTTAATTGTACTTATATGTTGATGATTTCTAAACTGCCCTCTAAAGCCCATATCTTTTCCCTGAATTCCAGACCTGAATGATCCATAGTCAAATTTACCCTTAAGCTTTATTGTTTTGTGCCTTCACAGTCCCCAAACAATTCTCTAGGTAATTGCTTTCTTGCAGCTATATCTTTACAAGTTTATAATATTCAAAATGGAAAGCTTCGTGAATTATTCTTGTTTCTATTCCTAGTGCCCATGATAGATACATAGTGCCTTGTTACTGATATTGGTTGAGTGAATAAACTAAGAGGACTTTTTTTTTTTTTTTTTTTTGAGACGGAGTCTTGCTCTGTAGCCCAGGCTGAAGTGCAGTGGCGCGATCTCAGCTCACTGCAAGCTCCGCCTCCCGGGTTTACGCCATTCTCCTGCCTCAGCCTCCTCAGTAGCTGGGACTACAGGCGCCCGACACCACGCCGGGCTAATTTTGTTTTTGTATTTTTGGTAGAGACGGGGTTTCACCGTGTTAGCCAGAATGGTCTCGATCTCCTGACCTCGTGATCCACCCGCCTCGACCTCCCAAAGTGCTGAGATTACAGGTGTGAGCCATTGGCGGATTATTCTTTATTCCTTGTGGTTTAAGGAATTTTCAAAGTATTTTTTTAGTTAGGGAGTAACATGTTCAGATTTCGAATTTAAGATTAATCTGGATGTATATTTAAAAATGAAATAAGGCCGGGCACGGTGGTCTGTAATCCCAGCACTTTGAGAGGCCGAGGGCGGTGGATCACTTGAGGTCAGGAGCTCAAGACCAGCTTGGCCAACATGGTGAAATCCCGTCTCTACTAAAAATAAAAAAATTAGCCAGGAGTAATGTCGCAGGCCCCAACTACTCGGGAGACTGAGGCAGGAGAATCGCTCGAACCCGGGAGGCAGAGGTTGCAGTGAGCCAGGATCGCGCAACTGCACTCCAGCCTGGGCGAGAGAGAGAGACCACTGTGTCACAGGGAAAAAAATAATAATAATAAAAGAATGGAGAGTTTAGAAGAAACCAAGTACAAAAAAGTCGCAGAAACTCTAGACACCAATGATAGAACCTTTCTGATGAAGTTTTACTTCTAAGGAAAAACAACAAAGAATCTGCATTTCTTACACATTAGCTTTTTAAGATACATACTATTTGGTTTAATGGCAGGTTGTTTACTGATTCTAAAATAAATCTTTGCTGCCATCTAGTGGACAGAAACAATTTTATCTTTTTATACGAATGTTTAAACTTTGTAGTATAATAATTATCCATAATCGTTACTCATTATTTTAAAAGAAACGTCAACTTAACTCTTAAAAATCAAAAAAAGGATTTTTTCAGCTACTTTCATGCAAACTTACTTTTAACTCTACATGGACTTTTTATTTGTATATATTTACAGCCATACTGTCTTGTTAATTATAAGTTATTTCTAAACTAATTTCTCTACTGAAATTTGTTGTTGTTCAATTTTGCTCCAAATTCTATAGGCTACAGAAAAACCTCAGTGATTATTTCATTGTGAATATATTTATTGAGCTTCTTTCCTATTATTGAGTTCTTATATATTAATTTATTCTATTTAACAAGTATCTACTGAGTACCTACCTTATGTAAGTCATTGCTCTAAACACTGAGGATGTAATAGTTTTAAAAAGAGACAAAAATTCTTTCCTTCCAGGAGTTAATATTTTAGTTAGATATATGGAGTAGAATTGTATGTGCTAATGTTCCTTAAAAATGTATTTCCCACTATAACAAACTATATAACTTTCTGATTTGGAAGAAAGATATAGGAGAAATTATCTCTAAAATAGACTTTTTTTGAGAAATATGGTCTGGAATACTCAAAAGTTAGGGTCAGACATACAAAATTTGGTAGAAACTGCAAGTCTTAGTAACTTTCTGTATTGATAGGATTATAGAAAAGTATACTACCAATATACAAAAATTCAGTCAAAAAATTCAAAACTGTAGGTAGTTTATTCAAATCTGAACAAAGCAATTCATTTAGCACTTGTATGCTCCATTTAAAAAACTAAAGTTTAATAAAAATTGTAATGGTTTGGAAAAGCTGGGATTTTAGATAATGATGGAAAGGTAATTTTTTTGGAAATGCCAGCCATCATTGCACAAAAAAATTGTTCTTCCTAATCAACAACAGTTCCGAACACTCTGCCTGTAAACTTGTTTTTGTTATTAGTAGAGCAGTTAGTTCATAAAATTCTGAAATATGATTAATTTCATTTTCTGAATCTTTAATTTAAAAAAAAAAAAAGATGCTCAGTAAGAATGCTTGTATTTCAAAATATTTCAGTTTGTCTCATGCCTACATCATCTCCAAAAGCAGAGCTGAATATAAAGGCTTGTAAGCAGATTGTTTGTTTGTTTGTTTGTTTGTTATTAAATTATCTCAAAGAAGAGAAGTGGGAAACCGGGAAGAGAAAGAAAGGAAGGAAGAAAATTAAACCTTAGAGTATACGGTTGCACTAATTATTGTAGTATTACTTGGGGCTCAATCTTTCTGAGAAGTCGTGTAGAAATCATCTCAGGTGTATTTTCCACTTCAGACAGAATCAGGGAGAATTTACACATCAGTTCCCATTCCTAAGTTGGACAAGTGTTGCACTATTTTGCATTTACTTCTCTCACTTCCAGGTTTTATAAGCATCTTTCTACCAGACATTCTACATATTGGCAACAGAGAAGCCGAAAAACAGAAAGATAAAGGTACATGACGCAAATGTGTTTTCAGATTACTTTGCACAATGACTGGAGGAAAACTGTTGCCAAGAGAATGTGAGGTGGGGCACAAAATGTCTATGCATCTCAGCTCTTTTACGAAACTATTAAAACTAATTAAGGAAATTTTAAAAGTAAAAATACATATAAGATTTTATCGTAAGAAAGTGTATTTCACAATTTGGATATAAACATTTAATAAATTACTCCCATCAAGATTACTGTTTATAGAGGAAACTCAAACATGAGTAACATTAGAAAAGTTGTATTCCTCAAATAACTGTGTGTATGGTTGCATGAGTGCACACAAGCACGTGCTAAAGAGTAAAAATACATATGTATGTTTTTTAATATACAACTTTATCATCTCTAGTTCCTCCCACTCTTTGTTTCCATTTTAGGTTTTTCCTTGCTTTGTACGGATAAAGTTCAATGTATTCTTATTTGTAATCTTTATTTTTAAAAACCACAACTCTCTAAGAATTTCCAAAGCTGAATGTTTTCTGGCAATCTAAATTTATTAACTGTTTTGTTTAAAGATGTTCTGCTCCTTTTGAAAAGAAAATGCAACCGAATTTTGGAAGAATCATTTATAAAATATGCAATACCATTTTGTTGATTTACAACATAGTGAAATATAGTAGTAGTGTTTATGTTGATTTACAAAGTAGTGAAATAAATTTAGGACATTTCTAAAAATTTTATTGATGCTAGGAAGAAAGAGAAGAAAACGTCCTGCCATACTGAGGTTTTGTTTGTTTGGTTTTCAGGAAGGGAAGGAATTCAACACAGGCTTCATCACAAAAAAAGTTCAGTTTAGTCATTCTATGGTATACAAAAATATTTGTAAATTCTGACAGAGTTATATTTTAAATAGTACACTATCATAGTTTAACTAAACAAAATTATAATGTACCAACACTAATCTCAAGTATATTTCTGCTTCATAAATTTCTTAATTTCATAACATTGTACCATCCTGCTGTGCTCCAACAAAATTGGTATTCATATTATATTCCTAATCATAAAACACTTTTATTTCCAATGTAAAATTACTTAAGTGAATTTATAATAGTATTCACCATATCTCAGATGTACAACCTTTATAGAAAGCAATACAAAAAACAAAACGATAGTGAAGCAACATTTTAAAAAATGTCTAGAAGTATATAAAGGATTTTATATCAAGCTCTCCTTTAAGTTTCAGGCCTTTAGAAAAAGCTATTTTAAACATATAAGAACTCAAGGAATATTGTTTTCATAGGCTATTCCTAAGGATTCTGCTACAGTACAAGCTTTATATGACCACAAGAATGACTGAGGAAACTGTACCCAAAAGATGGATGGCAACCAGTGAATATATTTATTTAATATATTTATTATAAATGAATAAATTTAGATCAATTTAATATATATACTTATAAATGTAGGTCAATATATAAATATATTAATAAATAATTTAGATAATATATTTAAACCATAAATGCATAATAAAGCTGGGCTTAAGGGTGGAAGACTATTACATAAATGCTACATTTACTGACTAATACGGCTTCACTCTGTACCCACCCAAATCTCACCCTGAATTGTAATAATCTCCACATGTCAAAGGTGGGGCAGGTGGAGATAATTGAATCATGGGGGCAGTTTCCCCCATACTGTTCCTGTGGTAGTGAATAAGTCTCATGTGATCTGATGGTTTTATAAATGGGAGTTCCCCTGCACAAGGTCTCTTGCCTGCCATCATGTAAGAGATGACTTTGCTCCTCATTCGCTTTCAGTCATGATGGTGAGGCCTCCGCAGCCATGTGGAAGTGCGAATCAATTAAACCTCTTTCCTTTATAAATTACTCAGTCTCAGGTATGTCTTTATTAGCAGCATGAGAACAGACTAATACATGGACAAAGTAAAAAAAAAAACTTAGAGAAGATAGAAGAAAGAAAAATAATACAATAATCTCGTTGATTGTCCTGTAGAAAGCAGTTAAGGGTAACTCAGTTAAAGCTGACAAACTGAACAGTAGAAGCCTAAGTAAGAAAAGAAAGAGGTAATTATATAAAGATATTAATACACAGAAAACCACTGAAACAAAAATGCAAACGTTCCTTTATACCAAAATAAAGACAATTAAACAAAATAAAACAAAACTTGGTTGATATCATTTGTTGCAGTCTTCTATTTAAATCTCTTTTCTTTTTGTCTTTGTGGATTTACATACTTTTTTAATTCCTATACTATAATTTTGGTGGAATCTGAGGAGAAAATGGCAATAAATGTATGTGTTCAATATGACATGGCTTACCAAAATAAAGTCATTTTTTAAGCCCTGGGGTTGGAACTTCCTGCTGTATGTAAGTCATCGGGTTAGGTCTATAACTAATCCTATGTGGTATTCCACATTCACAACTTATCATGAAGGAAGATGAAAGGTGACTTCTCATTGCTGGATATGCTATGTCTCTGGCTTGGGAGGCTGGATGGATGATGGTACATAAATTGGTTGTTTACCGATTTCTATCCACCTTCCCACGGTCCTTCACTGCAATTAAGGGTTGCAAGTTCTTTGTCTAGTCAACACAATCCACCACAATCGTATCTAATTTGATTACTTAATCTAATTTTATGCATAAAATTTTTCTGCTATAACTTTTTTTTTTTTTTTTTTGGAGACGGAGTCTTACTCTGGTGCCCAAGCCGGAGTGCAATAGCGCTCCACCTCCTGGGTTCAAGCCATTCTCCTACCTCAGCTTCCCGAGTAGCTGGGATTACAGGCACCCAACACT
Organism: Macaca fascicularis; assembly: GCF_037993035.2. Classification (NCBI taxonomy): domain Eukaryota; kingdom Metazoa; phylum Chordata; class Mammalia; order Primates; family Cercopithecidae; genus Macaca; species Macaca fascicularis. Next base: position 89,174,589 of record NC_088388.1, on the reverse strand, counting down.
CACCCCTCCCCAGTTAATTTCTGTACTTTTCATAGAGACGGGGTTTCACCATGTTGGTCAGGCTGGTCTTGAACTCCTGACCTCAGGGGATCCACGTGCTTCGGCATCCCAAAATGTTGGGATTACAAATGTGAGCCACCATGCCCAGCCTTTCTGCTATAATATTTAAGAGCTGTGTCACCACTGGAAATTTCAAAATACTTAAATACTCTAGGCCTCAGATTCTCATGATATGGAAATAATAATATGGAAAAGTACATAAAATATAAACATACTGCTTTATGAATCGTAAACATTCATGATCTAAAGAATATGCCAGTGCCTCAGAATCATTCCTCTTTCCTACCACAATCTCTCACCTCCCCGTAACCATAGCCTGTTTTTTTGTAATAATAATTTTTAAATTTTTCTATGTGGGTTTACCATGATATACGTATTCTTAAATCTAATGGTTGCCTTTTTTCTGAACTTTATGTAAATATAATTACGCTGAATGCATTTTTTTCTTTAGCTTTTTTTTACTCAACATTATGCTTGTGAAATTCATCACTTTTTGTTGCGTGTATCTGTAATTCATTTGTTCTTAATTTTGTATAGTATGACGTTGTATGGTTATACCACAATTTATGCATACCCTTTATAGTTAATTAATGCTTAGATTACTTCCAATTTTTGATTGTGTAAGTAATGCTGTTCTGAACATCTTTGTACATATTCCTGGGTATCTTTGTGTGTGCATTAATATACATGCAGCATTGCTGGGTCTGGAATATGCTCATCTTCATCATTATGAGAAAGTGCCAAAATTTGCCAAAGTATTTTTACCAATTAACATGAACCAGTAGTTGTACTTTCTTGCAAACACTTAAAGTACAATATTTTCGACTTTAGCCAAACATAAACGTATGGTGGTATCTTAAAGCACATTTTTTTCCAACTGATTAATATTGAGAAAAGCATCTGATCATATGTTTGATGGTAATTAAAATTTTATTTCCCCTACTGATTTCTATTACTGTTATGTAAATGTTCTTTGTACGATGTTGATACAAATGTCTATCAGTTACAAATAATTTAGCTCACTTCATAGTTTGTTTTTTCAGAGTCTCATCCATTGATGGAAAAGTTCTTAATTGCAATATCATACTTTATATATTACTTAGTGGTTTTTGTTTTCTTTATTCTGTTTCAAAAATCATTCTCCAGTTCTTGTATGTCATCTTTCAGAAGTTTGTTTTTCATTTTATTTTGTTTTGCTTTTACTTTCATATTTGTAATCCAGTAAGAATCCTTTTTAGGTATGTGGTAAGAGATATAGGTAATAGTTTACTCTTTTTATGTATGATTAATTAACCCAGCAAAACTTTTGTACAGTTCATCTCTTTCACTACTGCTCTGCTGTGCCACCTTTACCATGAATAGTATTTCCATGTAACCAATGTGGTGGAAATGGAGATGTCATTAAGATTTTCCCTTCAAGAATTGTTGCTACAGAGCACTATACAATCTCTGTCAGTTGTATCAGGTTACGATTAGCTTCAGCTGCAGATAGCCACCTTACATAATAGGATACATTACCAGGCTGATTCACAGGCAATGAGTGATTGTCATGTCAATATAAAGACCTGACCATTTCACTTCACCACAGGACAATGTATTTTTCAGAGCTCCCCATGGGATTGGCAAGATAATGTTGAGCCGGCGTCATAGTTTGAAATCTCCATCTATCCAATCCTGTTTCCATCTCCTTCCTTCTACAGATATTGATTCCTGTAAATATCCTGTATGCCAAGCATGGCTCAATGTCTGTTTCCACAAAGCCCAACCTGAGACAACTGGTACCATTAGTGGTTTGAAAAAGCATTCAAAATCTCTTGTGACATTGATTCTAACCAAGACAAAAGAAGAGAAGCGAGATTTACTTTATTTCCCAAAACACAAGCAAACAGATAAAACGTATGGAACAACACTTCACAAGACAATGGACATTGGGCAATAAATGACAGTGATCTCTGAGAGACAAGACACCAATGAGATGAGTAATACAATAACCCTAGCTTACAGTCTAGAGGAAGTTTCAAGTTTACAACACAGAGGAACTTAGGCATGGTAGTGGAATGGTCTTCCTGAGTTTAAAGAGAGAGACCTGGAGTTCCAAGGAGGCCAAGGTGGATAGAATTTGTGAAGCAGAGTACTGAAAGGTAGAGAGCTGCACAGAAAAAGAATTCCAGGGATCTACCGAGTCCCACTTGAGGAGCTGCTGCATACTGAGCAGCACATGAATTTGAGAAAACGAATCAAAGATGGGAAAAGCATCATCTGAAAAGGTTAGAGAAAACAACCCAAGCAATCATACAATGTGACAATATTTTGGTTCCCATCAGGTCAGTTAACCTCACAATCCATGAGGCGTGAGCTAGAGTACTCTGAAGGTTTTTGTCTCATTAGAAGGCAAAAATACCCACAGATTAACTGTTGCTCTTGTTCTCCTTTTCCCTAAAAAAGCTTAAAAGGTATATCCAAATAATAAAATTTTTAAATAATTTAAGTGCAACGCAGAACAGATATTCAGCACCCACCAGGTAAAGTTCACAATGATAGGAAGTAAAAATTTAATAGGTATGTAGAGAAGAAGGAAAATGTGTTCAATAATGAGAAGAAAAAATCAAACAAATTAAACCAGGGATGGCACACATAATACAATTAATAGGCTAGGACATTAAAAGAGTTATTATAGCTCTTTTATAGCTCTATACCACATGTTCAAAAAACTAAATCAAAGATAAATATGTTAATTAGACACATATTTTTAAAAAACTTCTACAGTCGAAGACTACAATGTAAAATACTGCATGAGATTAATGATGAATTAGACATGGTGGAATAAAAGATTAGTAATTAGTATCAACAGAAATCATTGAAAATAAAACAGAGGGAAAATTTTTAAAAAAGTAGTGGACAGAACATCAGTAGCAATGAGAGAACTTCAAAAGCCTGATATTGGAGACCTCAAAGGAAATGGAAAACCAGAAAAGATGTTTGAAAAAACAATGGCCAGCTTTTTTCCAACTGTGATTAAAACTATAAACATGAAGATTGAAGTATTTCAATCAACCTTGAGCACAAGAAATATGAAGAAAACTACAGTAAGTTTTGTACATGATAATCAAGTTTCCCAAAGCCAGTGATAAAAATAAAATCTTAAAAGCAGCAGCAAAAAAAAAAAAAAAAAAAAAAAAAAAAAGACACAGTACAGAGAAACAGAGATAAGGAAGACTACCTATTTCTTGTCTAAATGCAAACCAGAAGAGAGTGAGGCAACATTTTTAAAATAATAAAGGAAAAAGGTGATAGCCTAGAATTATATACCCTGTGGCAATTCAAAAAGACTGGCAAAATAAAGAACTTTTAAGATATGAAAAAGCTGGGGCTGGGCATGGTGGCTCATGCCTGTAATTCCAGCAATTTGTGAGGCTGAGGTGGGAGAATTGCTCCGCCCAGGTGTTTGAGTCCAGCCTGGGCAACATGGCAAAAACCCATCTCAAAAAGAAAAAAAGAAAAGAAAAGAAAAAAAAGTCAGGCATGGTGGTGCATGCCTGTAGTCTCAGTACTTGGGAGGCTGAGGTGGGTGGATCACTTGATCCTGGAGACAGAGGTGGCAGTGAGCCAGGACTGCATCACTGCACTCCAGCCTGGGAAACAGACAGAGTGAGACCCTGTCTCAAAAAAAGAAAAAAGATATAAAAAAGCTGAAAGATTCTTTCACCACAGAGGCTACTACGAGAAATGTTGAAGTAGGTACGGAAAGCAGAAGGAAAACGATATCACATGAAACCCAAACAGGAAAATAAATGAAACACAAAAAGACAAATACTGTATTAACTCACATGTGGAATCATAAATAGATGAATTCAGAAGCAATAAGTACAATGGACTGGGATGAGAGAAATGGCAAATGTTGATCAAACTGTAAAGTTTCAGATATGTAAGATTAATAAATTCTTGAGATGTAATGTACAGGATGGTGGCTATAGTTAATAATATTGTATTGTGTACTTGAAATTTGCTAAGAAAAGTATAAATTGTTATCACAAAAATGGTAACTATGTAAGGTTATAGATATGTTAAGTCGATGGTGGTAAATATTTACATTTAAATGTATATTAAAACATTATGTTGTACATTTTAAATATATACAATTTTTGTCAATTATACCTCAATAAAGCTGGGGAAAAAATGCCCTCAAACAAAAGTTCAGGCCCCGAGGGTTTCACTGTGGAAAGAAAACAAAGTTTTTCAGAAAAATATATATTTTTTTCACAACATCTTTTAAAATTAAAGATGAGGAAATAGTTTCCAACTCATTCTATATGTCCCCTATTACTCTGTTTGGAAAATTTTTTAAAAAAGGCATTAATAAGAAAAAAAAATTACAGATCGATATCTTTCATGACCATAAATTCTGTAATTCTTCAGAACATGTTACCAAATCTAATTCAACTATATGTGGAAAAGGCAATATATCATGATCATGTGGAGCTTATCCTAGCAATGTAAGGTAGGCACAACATTCAAACTTCAATCAATGTAATTCACCACACTAACAAATAAGAAAAGCAAATTCATATGATCATTTCAATATATGTAGAAAAAGCATGTAACACAATTCAATATTGTTTCATGATAAAGTCTCTCAGCAAACTAGAACTAGAGAAAATTCTTCCACTTATTAAGAAGTAACTCCTGAAAACCTACAGTAAACATGATATTTAATGGTAAAAGACTGAGTGCTTTTCCTAAGATCAGTAACAAAGCAAGCGTAGCAGCCCTCACCACTTCTATTCAACATATAGGTGGAGATTCTAGTCAGTGAGATATAGCAAGAAAAGAAATAAAAGACTGCATTGGAAAGAAAGAAGTTAAACTGTCTCTATTCTCAGATGACATGATTATCAATTCAAAAAATCCAATGGAGTCTATAAAAAGTAACTGCCCTAATGAGTGAGTTTAGGTGTCAGGATCAAAATACAAAAATCAATTGTGTTTCTATATACAAGCAACAAACAATTGGAAATAGAAATTTCCTGAAGTCCCAGCTGCTCAAGAGGCTATTTAAGTACAGTCTGGGCAACATAGCAAGACCTTGTCGCTAAATTATTTTTTAACTAAAAAAACGTAGCTTTATAATCATATTCAAAGTTTTGGAATATTCAAGAATAAAGGTTACAAAAGATATGCAAAACTTATAAACTGAAAACTTTGAAATGCTAAGAGTAATTACGGACCACTTAAGTAAATGGAGAGATACACCATGTTATAGGTAGGAAGTCTCAATGTTGTTATGTCAATTCCCCCCAAACTGATTCAAGATTCAACACAATGGCAATCAAATCTCAGCAGGCTTTTTGTGAACACTCAACATATAAGATTTCGGTGACCAAATACGGGGGTTTCTCCCAACCACCAAGCAAGCAATCAGTTCTACAAGCAGATTCTAAAATCCACATGAAAAGGCAAGTGAACCCAGAATAGGCAAAACAACTTGATAAAGAAGAATGATTTTTAAGGACTAACATCTGATTCAAAATTTATTATTACTTCATGTCTATCAAAATGGCTAAAATTTTAAAAATATAGTGAGGATATAAAATGCTGGCAAGGATTTGCAGAAAATAAAGTCCTATCATATTGCTGATGGGAATATAAATAGTGCAGTATTATGGAAAAGAGTATAGTACTTTCTTAATTAAACATGTAATTCACCATAATAACTCACCATATGACTAACTTACAATATGACCCAGCAATTATACTATTTCATTTATCTTTATTCAAGAGAAATGAAAATTTATGTTCCACAAGAAAACCTGTATATGAGTTAAGTGTTTTTAAAATGTTGTTTCTGATTTTTTTTGTATGTTTGTTTTAAGACGGAGTCTCGCTCTGTCGCCCAGGCTGGAGTGCAAGCTCACTGCAACCTCCACCTCCCTAGTTCAAGCCATTCTCCTGACTCAGCCTCCAGAGTAGCTGGGACTACAAGCGCCTGCCACCACGCCCGGCTAATTTTTTTGTATTTTTAGTAGATACTGGGTTTCACCGTGTTAGCCAGGATGGTCTCCATCTCCTGACCTCGTGATCCGCCTGACTTGGCCTCCCAAAGTGCTGGGATCTCAGGTGTGAGCCACCGCACCTGGTCTTTAATTCTTAAGTTCTGTTATATAATTTCTGTTATTCTAATTCTGATTTGTGCTGTTCTTTTGTGTTTTGAATCATTTCCTTAAAGTTTTTCAGCCCATTTTGAAACATTCTATTAAAGTTGCATTTATTTCTTGAATATGTCTTTCCAGTTATTCTGTAGGATTATTCTTCTGCTTCTAATTCACATTTTTTTCTTCTCATGGTAGATTCACGTGGGATTTGATCTTAACATTTTGTGTCTCTCCTTTTCATGTGAAATTATTCTTTCTGGACTATGTGAAGAGATTTCGATTTAGATAGCTTTTATAACTTAATAGTTTCCCTTCATCCATTTTTTTGTATGTGTGCATTGTTAAAAAAAAAATTGACAGTTTATTTTCTGAGATTCTCTAGTTCTTTCTCTCTAGCACTTTTATCCAACCCATCTTCTTCTTGCTCTGTCATCCTTATTGTGATTCCACTCCAAGCAGTTCCTCGTTATATCTGAGCCCTGCCCTGGGAGGAAGGCCTGATGGTTCAGTTTGAAAGTTCATCGGAAATAATCAGTTTCAGCTCCCTGAAGCCTTACTATGGGTCGCTTGCAATTAGCCACTTTTACAGTGAACTAAACCCATCAGTTGTGTTACATTAGCGCACTGTGCTTTCTAGTGAATGCATGCTGCCTATTTTGGGGTTCTGTTCTCAGGTCTGTCAGTGCTGTGTTGCTTCCCTCTGCTTTCCTCTACACAGATGTTGATAACACACAAATCTTATGGGTCTTAATGGTTTATCCTCTCCCCCTTGTATTTTGGGGTTCATAAGGATATATCATCACCTAAGCTTTTGTTTTGCTTTTGTAAATGTCATCCACAGGCTTTGATTTTGGTAACTACCCAGTTCCCACGCAGTGATTTGGAAAGATCCCAAATCTGTATTTCTATTGATGTTATCATATTTCCCAAATCCCTATAACCTTCATTTTTGATGTTTTTTTCCCTTTGATCACTTTAAAGATTTTATTCTATTGTTTTCTGGCTTCCATTGTTCTACTGAAAGCTATGCGAGTTTAGATGTAGCTTAAAACTCCAAAAACACAAACTGTCTTTCTTCTACTCTAATACTGCAACAATCAATACGTAAGATTTCAGTGACCAAATATGGGGGTTTCTCCCAACCACCAAGCAAGTCATCAGCTCTACAGCAGACACCACCTGAGTGTCTTCCAATTCAATTCTGACACTATCTTCCTGTCAGCAGCATCAGATCTCACAAAGACCTGCTTCAAATTGAGCTTCCCATGACACCCTTTTTGGGCTTAATTTTCTAGCATGGCCCACAGAACTCAGAGAAACACCTGTTACCTTTACCAGTTTATTGGACAAAGAAAACAAATGAAGAGATGCACAGGGTGAGGTATGGGGGTGGCGGCGGAGCTTTGATGAGTGTGTCACTCTCTAGGATCCTCCATGTGTTCAGTTATCTAAAAGTTCTCCAAACCCAGATCTCTTGGGGTTTTATGGAACCTTCATTACATAGGCATGATTGATGAAGCCATTGGCGTTTCATGATTGACTTAATCTTCAACCCCTCTATCCTCTCTGGAAGTTGGAGATAGGGCTGAAAGTCCCAATCCTCTAATCATGTCTTGTTTTTTTCTATGACCAGCCTTCATCCTGAAGCTACCTAGGGGCTATCAGCCATCAGTAAACTTGTTAGTATACAAAACAACATCGATTTGGAGATTCCAAAGATTTTAAGAATAATATGCCAGGAAACAGAGACAAAAGCCAGGTATATAACTTACACAATAAAATACATAGTGTGCTATGTTAAACATTAAATAGCAAAGTGCTGACTACTTTAATGACATCATGAATTTAGCTGGTTCAGGGATATGGATAGACTCACTCCCTTTTATTGTCAAATGTTTCAAGGATAAGTTTTGTCTTGTGTGAGCATGTGTGTGCGTGTGTGCATGTGTGTGCACGCGTGTGTGTTTTCTCCATCATTCTTCTAGCAAGACTTTGAATCGCAAGCACTGTGAGACTCAGGGAGATCTTCACTCTACCTTTCTGGTCTAGCTCCCATATTCCTATACCACCGTTTCACTTAAAAAATGTCCCTTAGGGAAAATTGGATGTGTGTTGTGAGACAAAGTAGCAAATGTAAGAAGTCATGTTTGTTCATTTCTGCTTGCCAGCAAAATTTCGCAAAGCCCTGATTTGTAATGACATGCAGCTCTCCAGAAGGATGATTTGAAAATAAAACACGGATACAGCACATGGACACCAAACCTCTCGCCTGAGTCACTACATTCCTTAAAAGATAAATGACCCTAGTCTTTGCCTTTTCCTACACATAAGACAACTTCTGACATGGTTAGTGATTATGACTCTGTGATCCACAACCAGATATACTCTTGCACCTAAACGGTGATGTGATTTTGCTTTAATGTAAGTAACTTCTGAGCGCATACTTGTAACTGGCTGAAGCACAGCTGCTTGCTGCTCAGAGGCCGAAAACTCAAGAAGTGAAGTGTGGTGAAAGGAAGGCAGTTTTATTTATCAAATGCTACCAACTGGGAAATGGCCAGGCTCATATCTTTAAAAAACCATTTTAGGTGTTCAGCTGAGGGGAGGGGTTTACAAGTGGAGGCTTGGTATGAGAAATACCCAGAAGTAGCATAGGATGCAGGTCTGCATGTCTTGCTCCACGTGCTATCTTGGATTAGTGTCCACCTGGAGTTCCAGCTGATACCATGTCAGTTAAAGACAGGTTGTAGATAATCCATCTTGAGGTAATTTCCAAGTGGAAGAGAATCCACAACTGGGCTTCCATGCCTGGCTTGTTGTAAAATAAGTCCCTGGAATTTTTAAACAAGAATACAGTTAGATAAGTGTGTGTATTGAAAGGGAGTGTCTGGTGGGAAAGAGAGAAGAGTAGAGTTTCAAAGTACATTTCAAGGCTATATTTTAAGACTAAGAAAAAAACATGTCTACAGTCTATTTCAGGGTTACATCTTAATAGTAGGGAGAAAGGAGAAAACAGTTTTAAAATGCATTTCATACATACTGAACTTTCACAACCTTTATATAAGTTATGAACTGAAACACTGTTTTGAAGCAGTCTGATAGAATCTCCCCGAAACAATCCTCTCAGGCTATAATCATCTACAGTCCTCAGTAAGACTTCAGAATGAAACTAACTTTAATTCTTTAAAAGCTTTATTTTTCTTTCTTTAGTCAACAATGTCTTGGTTTCCTTGGATTTCAGTTTGTCATGCCAGCCCATGTAGCAGTTTTTAGAAAGCTCACTTTGTTTATTCATTTAGCTAAACCTAGTAGAGCTTTTCTATGTGTGGCAAGCTCAGTCTTCATCCAGTGACCTCGAAGAGGAAAGACTGATTAACAATTCAACTAGGAAGAATTATTCTGTCTTTAAAATTTTACTTGATATATAAGCTTCTTTGCTTCTACACCTATGCAGTGTCTTTAAAACTATTAATCTTATGATGTATTCCATTTTATAGTTGTTGAAATAGAAGAAGAAAATAGCTTGCCACTACCTACTATATTTTAATACAGAATAAAATTCTCTATTCACCAAGAGCAAGAGAAAAGAGAAACATTCCTGGATCTGCCTGAGGTGGAACTGTTGACATAATTTGCCCTCCCTTCCTTTATTAAGATGGGAAAGCAAAGGGCTGTATCCTTGCTATAAAAATGAAATAGAAATAAACCTACATTGCTCTTCCTGCTTCTTTTCCTTCATCCTCTACAGAAGACTACCAGGAGCTTTATTTTTCTTTTTTTAGTCAACAATGTCTTTGGTTTCCCTGGATTTCAGTTTGTCATGCCAGCCCATGTAGCAGTTTTTATCTATCTTGTCTTTTTTTTTCTTTTTGGAGTGGATCATTCTACTTAATCTGTCAAAGGCTGAGGGGTGTTCTAATATAACCCATTATTATTGTATTTCGATCAGTGTTATATATTTATACACATTTTTGGTTCATTTTGAATATTATTGAGTATATAACGTTTAATGAAACGGTTAAAACATTTTTACCTTGGCTATTGATAGTATAATGCTGCTCTTTTCAGACTTCCACTGTCAACTGCTGCATACTCTGTCTTTTCTCTATAGCTTCTTTTAAGATCTCTTCTGTTTTTGCTACTTTACAATTTTAAAAATATTGTAATTTTTTTTTCTTTCTGCTTGAGATTCATTGAGATTCCTATATCTGAACATAATCATCTATCATTTCTGGAAAATTTTTACCAATTATCTTCCTACATACTATCTCTATTTAACTCTGCCCTGTTCCTTCTCTGATTAGACAAATATTTGACTTTCTCAATCTCCTCGTCTTTACCTTTTTTCTGTATTTTCAATTTCTTTTTCCCTCTCTTTTGCCTTCTATGTATTTTTTCCAGTTGTATATTCTAGTTCAAAAATCCTTCTTTGGGGTGGGTCTATCAGCTATTAAGCTCATTCATAAACTTTTAACTATATATATATTTTTTTCTGGCTGTTTCTGATTCTTTTTCATTTTTGAAGTTTGTTGTTCTTACTTGAGTCCTTTTTATTTCTTTAAATATACTGATTTTGATAAATTTCAACCCTTTAGAGGTTTAATTCCACTGTTGTTTTGTTAGCTTTCATTCATGGTATTTTATACCTGTTTTTTGTTTGTTTGTTTGTTTTTTAACTGAGAGCTCACATTTCCTGCAACTTTATCTATGGTTATCTTTTGAGGCCTAGGTTGAAGTAGATGCATGTAGGGAGAATGTGTGTTGTTTTTATCAGGCAATTTAAGTGGAGTACTTTACACTAAATTCTTACTTTAGACTTTCAAAAATTTTCTTAACAATCTCTAGAGTGTGAATCTTGACTACCAACCTGAGTAAAGGTTGGCTTTTTTCCTTCTTTACTTATACCTGAGATGTGAAGCAGGCAATACTCCTGGTAGTCTTCTGTAGAGAATGAAGGAAACGAAGCAGGAAGAGCAATGTAGGTTTATTTCTATTTCATTTTTATAGCAAGGATACAACCCTTTGCTTTCCCAGCTTAATAAAGGAAGGGAGGGCAAATTTTCTCCACAGTTCCACCTCAGGCAGATCCAGGAATGTTTCCCTTTTCTCTTGCTCTTTGTGACAACTTGAGCACAAGATCAATTCAATATGACAGCCATCCTCAATGTTTCAGCTTTGGAGCTAAAGATTTGCACTTTCTCATAGTTTTTGTCCCCTGAGTATTTCTGATGTTCTTGCATTGGTGAATGTATAAAAAGTTTTAAAGAATTGTATCCCATGTTTTAAATTGTTTTCCATGGGACAGTTGATCAGGGTACCTAGTCTGAAAAAGTATTGAATACAGAAGCTAGCAACATATTTAACATAAGAAAAAGTCTACAAGTATCCAAAGAGGAAACACTGATAACCTATAAACAACATTTACTCTGGCTTCCAGCTTCTCTTTTGCAATACCAAACACCCAAAAATAGCAGAGTTATACCTGAAGAAGAATTCTGACAGAAAGAGATTTTGATCCAAAATTTGATGCCCAGGTAAGTTGTCATTCAAAAGAGATACCTTAGAACTATAAGAATTCAGAAAGCACATCACTCTAGATCTAAAGTTAAGAAACTGATATGAGTAAATTATGGTATGTTGACAGTGATTCAAAGCAAACTAAACATACGACTAAGTAGAAATATTGCAAATATGGTCACAAACACTGAATATAAATTTCAAAAATTATTTCCAAAGGGAATATATAACATGAAAGCTATTAGTTTAATAATAATAATGTGATTCAATTCTCATTAATAAAATCTAAAAAGAGGAAAGAGATATCCGAAGAAATATAACATCAATTTCTATGAATTAACCTGTCACTGGGATGACAGTATTATATACATTAATTAAATTTAATACTCATGAAAACTCAAACAGGTATATTAATTTTCTCTTGCTCCTGTACTAAATTACCTAAATTATACTGGCTTGAAAACAGACAAAAGTATTATTTTACAACTCTGTATGTCAGAAGTCCAACACAGGTCTCACTTGGCTAAAACAAATGTGTCAGAAGGACTGTGTTCCTTTCTTGAAGTTAGAGAGGAAATTATGTTTCCTTCCCTTTCTAGCTTCTAGAGGCTACCTACTATTATTGGCTTGCAAACTGCTTTCTCCATATTCAAAGTGAGCAACAGTGAGTTGAGTCCTTCTCACATCACATCACTCTAACCTCTTCTTGAATAGTCTCTCCTACTTTTCAGGAAGCTTGAAATTATATTGAGCCCATTTGGATATTCAGGAAAATTTCTATTTTAATGTCCACTAATTAGCAATCTTAATTCTCTCTGTAACCTTACATCCCCTTTGCCATGTAACATAATATTCAGAGTTCTGGGAATTAAGATATAGAAATACTTGGGTAAACTTTATTCTACACATCACAGTCTAGCCCTCTGACTGCCAAAGATTAATGTTAGTCCGAATGTTTGCTCCATCTCAAGATCCTCAAAATTTCTGAACCCATTATAGCATCAATACAAATCCTCAAATCTTATCTAAATTTCATCATCTAAATAATCTAAATTAGGTATGGGTGAGATTCTGGATATGATCTACCTGGTAGCACAATTTTCTTTATCTATGGACCAATAAAACTAAAGAAGTAGACAATATTGAATTCATTTTACAAAGAAGACATTGAAAGTTAAATACCTTTTCTAAAACCACATCCTTATTAAGTGTTGGAGATTCTCATCTGTTTTCAACCCCAAAGTTCATAATATTTTTAATCATTTCACTATCTAGAGAACACAAACCTCCAAAATTCTTCATTTTACAACTAGGGAGTTTAGAGGGTATTAATTCACCAGGAAATACATAAATCAGATATTGGAAAAGGCTTTAAATATTTATATCACCCAGAAGTAGTTTAAGTCAAGGATAGATATGGATAAGACCAAACTGATGGGACCCATTTTCAGTTGCTTTGGAGAACCTTATGATATTGGTATTGTGGTAGGCTAAATAATGCCTCAGTCTCACAAGATGCCAACACACTAATACTTGAAATCTATAAATATTATTATACTTAGTTTTCGAAGTATAATTTTGCAAAATATAGACTACTTACTTAGTTGATTATATTATTCTTTTGTTACTTTGAATGTGTCATACTATCTGTTTGGACTACAGAGTTTTGGAAATGAAATCATGAGTTAATGTTAGAGAGAATCCCTTGTATGTGGAGAGCCATTTTTCTCTTACTGCTTTCAAAATTCTCTCAGTAGTTTTGGCTTTTGACAATTTTATTATTTTGTTTATATTAATCTCTTTGAGTTGTCTTACTGGGGGTTCCTGAATTTTTCAGATGTGTACTTAATGTTTTAATTAAATTTGAGTAGTTTTTAGTTATTATATCTTCAAGTAGTGTTTCTTCCCCTTTTTCCTATCTTCTGTGATTCTAATATGTGTATGCTGATAAGCATGACACTGTTCAATTAGTCTCTGAGACTTTATGTATTTTTATTTATTCAGTTTTTTTTTCCTGTTCCTTAGGCTAGATGATCTAAACTAACCTATATTCAAATTCTCTTTTTCTTCCATGACTAATCTTCTATTGAATCCCTAGAGTAAATTTTTTAGTTGTTATTATACTTTTCAATTTGATAATTTTTACTTTTCTGTTTCCTCATTGGTAATATTTGCTGAGACATCAGTTTTTCATTTTTAAAATTTTTTTTAGGTTTTTAGAATTAGTTTCCTCTATTTCTTTGAACATATTTATAATAATTGATTTAAAGTCTATCTATTATGTCCAATATCTACCTCAGCAACACTTTATATTGCATGCTTTTTTTTCCTTCCTGTATATGAGCCATTCTTGATTATTTACGACTTCTAATTTTTTATTGAAAACTGGATATTTTATATAATATAATGTGGCAACTCTAGCAATCAGATTATCTCCTCCCAGGCTTTCTTTTGGTTGCCATTTATTGTTGTTGTTGTTATTATTTCTCTCCTGGACTAATTCTTTATTAGTCTCTGTTATGTGTGGCCACTGAGTCCTCTGTACAGTTAGCTTTGTAGTTAGCTCATGCCTGGACAGAGATTTCTTTATATACCCTGAGTGAATAAGCTGTATGTTATTTGTCGAGAGACTCTTTGTATTATGACGTGGTGTCAATGTTTTGATAGTTTACAATTCTGCATTAGTCTTCTCTTCCTGCTTCACAGGACCTAAAGTTCAAGTGGAGGTGAGAGGATGGAACCTTCTCAGATCATTCTTTTACATGCACACAGCCCTACTCATGGATGATGCTTTCTTCAAATTCCTAAGGAATATGTCAGTGTTGTTCAAAGATTCTTGTGTTATCTCACTCATAAACTCTTCGGTTTACATTTTTATTGGCCAGCTTCTTATTTGCCTCAACTCATATAGTCTCCTCAGGCAGCTGTCATGTTAAACAATCACTTTTGATTGTTTTCAGCAAATGTCCTAGAGACAAGATTTCTCCCAATCCACAAGCTTTCAGTAGGTCAAAACAATCATAAGCCTTAAAAATTGAGCTTTTCCAAGGAGCTGTCAGATGGATCAAGGCTTAGACAATGCCATTCTGCCTCCTCTTGTAGTTTCTAGAATTCCACTTTACATACCTATTGTTGAGAGGCTGCTGGATTTCATACCAACCATTTAGATATAAAGAAGAGAATGGAAATAGGGAAATTAAAATGTCAGACAACTTGTTGTTCTTACCAATATTTAGCACTCTTGTTGAATAAGTGCTCTTTGGATTATTGCATGCCTTCAGTTAATTTTGAGATTCCTGGAAAAATGTGATTTTTCCAGATTCACATTCATGGAAAATTCCTTTCAATTATTCCTCTTTGCCCTAAGGATAAAAGCCTTTTAATCATCCTTACAGCTGCCTCTCAGGCTGCCTGTGTTGTTGGGCCTCTGTCTACCTTTCCAGCCTCAGTTGGTGTTATAGATTAGATATTCGCCCCCACCCAAATCTCATGTTGAAATATAATCCCTGATCTTGAAGGTGGGGCCTGGTGGGAGGTGTTTGGATTATGGGAGTCGATCCTTCCTGAATGGCTTGGGCCATTCCCTTGGTGATAGGTGAGCTCTTGCTCTGAGATCTCATGGTCATTTAAAAGTCTGTGGAACCTCCCCTCCCCCACTCTCTCTCTCTTTCCCTGCTTTTGCTATGTGACATGCAAGCTCCTGCTTTGCCTTCTACCCACTTCCTGAAGCCTCACCAGAAATTATGCTTCCTGTACGGCTTGCAGAACTGTGAGTCAATTAAATTCTTTTTCTTACAAATTACCTAGTCTCAGGCATTTCTTTATAGTAATGAAATAATGACCTAATATAGAAAATTAGTACTCAGAGTGGAGTATTACCACAAAAATACCTGAAAATGTGGAAACAGCTTTGAAATTGGATAACGGCCAGAGGTTAGGATCATGTGGAGTATGTCTTTCTAGAGAAGACAGGAAGATAAGAGTAAGTTTGCAACTTCTTAGAGACTGCTTAAATGATTGTGACTAAAATGCTGATAGTGATATGGAAAATGAAATCCAGGCTGACAAGATCTGAGATGAAAATGAGGAACTTATTGGGAATCAGAGCAAAGGTCACACATGTTATGTCATAGGAAAGAGCTTGGCTGCATTCTGTTTATGCCCTGGGTATCTGAGGAAATTTGAACTTGAGAGCGATAACCTAGGGTATTTGACAGAAGAAATTTCAAAGCAGCAAAGTGCTCAAGATGTGGCCTGGCTGTTTCTAACAACCTATGCTTAGATACAGAAGCAAAGAAATGGCCTAAAGTAGAAATTTATATTAGAAGAGGAAACAGAGCATAAATGTTTGGAAATTTTGCAGCCTAGCCACATGGCAGAGAAAGAAAAAGCTTTTTTGGTAGAGGAATTCAAGCAGGTTGTGGAGCAACCACTTGCTAGATACACTGGCATAACTAAAAGGGAGCCAAGTGCTACTATCCAAGACAATGGGGAAAACAACTTGAAGGCATTTCAGAGACCTTCATGACAGCCCCACCCATCAGAGACCTTAGGAGAGACCATGGGCCAAGCCCTTGGCAAACTGCTCTCCCCAAATCCCAGCCACTCCAGTTCCTGCTATGGCGTAATAGGGTCCAGGTACAGCTCGGGCTGCCACTTTGGAGGATGCAAGCCATAAGCTTACATGATTTCCACGCCATGTTAAGCCTGTGGGTGTACAGAGTGCCAGAGTTGAGGCTTGGAAGCCTCTGTGTAGGTTTCAGAGGATGCATGAAAAAGCCTGGATGTCCATGCAGAAGCCTGCTGCATGGGGCAGAGTCCTCACAGACAACTTCTACTAGGGCAAAGTGGAGGGGAAATATGGGGCTGGAGCCCCCACACAAAGTCTCTAATGAGCACTGTCTAGTGGAACTGTGAGAAGGGGGCCACCATTCTTTAGACATGAGAATGGTAGATCTACCAGCAGTCTATACTCTGTACCTGGAAAATCCACAGGCACTCAACCCCAGTCCATGAGAGCAGTTGGGGGAGCTGTACTCTGCAAAGGTATAGGGGCAGAGCTGCCCAAGGCCTTGGGAGTCCTCCCCTTGCACCAGTGTGCCCTGGATGTGGAACATGGAGTCAAAGGGGATTACATTGGAGCTTTAAGATTTAATGACTGCCTGCTTGGGTTTTGACTTGCATGGAGCCTGTAGCCCCTTTCTTTTAGCCAATTTCTCCCTTTTGGAATGGGAATGTTTACTCAATGCCTATACATCCATTGTATCTTGGAAGTAACTAACTTGTTTATTTTACAGGCTCATAGGTGGAAGGGATTTGTCTTGTCTCAGATGAAACTTTGGACTTTTGAGTTAAATCTGGCAAAGGTCAAGATTTTGGGGGACTGCTGAGAGAGTATGATTCTATTTTGCAATGTGAGGACATGAGATTTGGGAGGGGCCAGGAGAAGAATTATATAGTTTGGATATTTGTCCCTGCCCAAATCTCATGTTGAAATATAATCCCCAATCTTGGAGATGGGGCCTGGTGGGAGGTGTTTGGGTCACGGGGGTGTTATCTCTCATGAATGGCTTGGGCCATCCCCTGGGTTACGAGTGAGCTCTCCAGTTGAGTTCACATGAGATCTGGTCATTTAAAAGTATGTGGCACCTCCCCTACCACTTGCTCCTGCATTTACTCGTGTGAAGTACAAGCTCCCACTTTGCCTTCTGCCATGAGTTAAAGTCTCCTGAGCCCCTCCTGGACAGCCTGCAGAAATGTAAGCCAATTAAGCCTCTTTTCTTATAAATTATCCAGTCTTGGATATTTCTTTATAGCAATGCAAGAATGTCCTAATACATCTGGCATCCCTTCTTTCTGAGCATTGGTTTATCTCAATGACTCTGTGCTTTCTTTAATATTACACTACCTCCCATTGCAGGACTTCTGTTTAGACTAACACCTATGCCTGCACCCCCAACTCAAGATTAGGCAAATTCCCATCTCCACTAACTTAGAATAACATACTTTTCATTCATAGCAATTATGGCAATTATCCGTGATTGAATTCATAATTGGGAATGTTTGATTCACATCTTTCTTATAAAATTCAAATACAATGAAGACAGGTAAAATGTCACTTCGGTTCACAACCATATCCTGCATCTAATGTACCAACACATATTAACTACTTAATACCCGCTGAAATAAATGAAAACCTATATGTATATGTAAAATAAATCGTGGACAAAATAAAAAAGCAAGCACATGCTCTACTTAGAAAATAGAATAAAATAAAAACAAGGAAGCAGACACAACTGCATACAAAAGGGAAAAGTGAAATAACCAAACATCTTAGTTGACCGTTTTCATTGCTAAACTTTTGTGAAATTAATATTCAGTGCTTACACTAAACTGTATGTTTCACATACATTGTTTAACTTAATCTTCACAGCACTCTATTATCAATGTTTTACAGATAAGAAAACTCAGGCTTATTGACGCTAATTGACTTACAAAACCATTAATAAGTTCTGGGCCACTTTGGCACCTGAACTTTCAAGCATTAACAGGAAAAAAAAAAGGTTAAGCTTCTCTGTAAAACAAAAAGATTCTCAGATTTGAGTTCAAAAAAGAAAAACAAGATGAAATCTATCTATTGCTTACGGCAGATATGCCCAAAACAAGATTACACAGGTTAAATATAAATGGATAGGGTGAAGTCTATTAGGCAAAAGCAAAGAGAAACATAGCAAAAGTTGAAGCATCAATAACAAGGTAGATTTCAAGGCAAAAATACAAAATGATACAAAAAAGGTCTTTTATATTAGAAACATAAACTATGTAAATATAAAAGACATGCATCGTTATAGGATGAATAATACATGTTCAAAATACATAAACCACAAACTGCTCAAAGCACAATAATAATGGATGAAATTTTCATATCTTTCTAAGTATAAAGTAGACCAAATAAAAACAGTCATTGAAAAGTTGGTTTTTTGTCCTCTTTACGTTAACTATATCAAAAATGAATATGTATTTATATTTTCAAAAAAGTCTAAGAGTATAAAATAAAATATTAACTTTACTCCTTTAAGCTCATCCTTGACTTTATACATAGCCATTATTATAAAAGATTAATGGTCTTTTCAAATATTATTTTATACACTTACATAGATACATACACATCATATCTACAATCGTTTTTAAGATAATGGAACTTTATTATTATTATTATTATAACATTATTATTTGAGATATAGTTTTGCTCTTGTTACCCAGGCTGGAATGCAATGGCGTGATCTCAGCTCCTTGCAACCTCTGCCTCCCAGGTTCAAGCGATTCTCTTGCCTCCGCCTCCCGAGGAGCTGGGGTTACATGCGCCACTATACCCGACTAATTTTTTTGTATTTTTAGTAGAGACAGGGTTTCGTCATGTTGGTCAGGCTGGTCTCAAACTTCTGACCTCAGGTGATCCACCTACTTTGGCCTCCCAAGTACTGGGATTACAGCCGTAAGCCACAGCACCCAGCCCAAGATAACGGAGCTTATTTAACTTAATTTTTTTAGGAAATATTTTTAAATGCAGAAAAAGAGAATACTATGATAAACATCCACTTTGCACCAAGAATAATTGACAATTGTTTTATGTTAACATATTTATTTAACTCTTTTGTTAATAACAAGATAGTCAAAGTTAAAGCATATTTTGATATGTATGTGGGTAAAGAAGGGAGGGAAGATATACTCAAAGTGTACATAAAATATACACGTAAATGCCAGAAAGTTTTTCAAACAGTGGGTGGTAGTCAGCACTGAAGTGTTGGAATGGAAATGTAAGTGGAGGTGGGATTGAAACAGGCTGTTGCTGTATCACTGTTTTTCTTAATCATAAGAATGATTTAATTTTATAGTTTCTCAAAATACCCAAGGGAGGAACATAAACTCCTATATATAATATGACTCTTTTTAAACATATATACCTACAAATGCTTGGGGTGATAGGAAACACTGAAAATAAATTTACCAAAGAGTTATTTTAGCCATTCAGAGCTTATTGCTGGGTGGTGGAATTATCGCTGACTTTGTTCTTAGTATACTTCTTCATTTTCCAAATTATCTACCATAAGCAATTATATTCTGATTGTAAAATGCTACAGATGAAAAACTAGAAATAAACATTAAAATTATTTAAAAGGTTTAGTTCACTAACAATCCTGGCAATGTTGCGTTGATACTAGGATACTCAAGACAACAGATTTGGTCACAACTAAAACTTTTTAGAGCTCTCCACTTATTCATTTCCAATTATGTATGATTAATTTCTACGGTCTATTACTTACATTCACAGCTGGTGAAACTGTAAATTGGTACCACCTTTTGGAAAGCAATTGGCTCTATACATCTTCAAACTCTTAAAAGTTATTTAAAAAGGCTTATGCCCTTTACCCCAGAACTGTCGCTTTCCAAAAATTTTCCTAAAGGGGGAAATTTGAAATAAGAAAAACATACACAAGATGATCATTGTAACTTACATATAATAAAGTTGGAGAAGGGTTAAATTACCGTGCATTTATTCAACAGAATACTCCGTCATTTGTAACAATGATTATGAAACCAAATAGAAAAATATTCACTTTAGGTTAAATGAAGAAGAAAACATATCTATCTATGTTGGGATTGCAATATGAAAATTTAATACTTCTAGGTAGAAGAAGAGAAGCAGAATATGAAAAACTAAAAAGTCTTCAGGGGTAGGAGGAGGTGAGCAGATCTCTAAATAATCTTGAGATCAATGGAAACAGTGTATAGATTTTTAGGTTTACTTACATGCTACTGATCTTATTTTAAGATACTTCAGAATATGTTACCAAAAAGTGTTTGCTTTTCTTGCAAACGCCCCATGTTTGGGAAATATGCAATTTGAAGCCAAGGCATTACTGTACTTTTTATAATGCACTTGAAAGTTTTACTAGCTGTTCCAAAGGTGGAGTACTGAGTATTGATAAATCGCTTAAGTGGAGGCTCATATGAAATATTAACAATTACCCCAGGGCCTTAGAGCAATTGTGATCAATTCTGGCACAGCATCAAATCCATAATTTTCTTTGCTACTCTAATTTTTACTTTTTTTGTATTTTGAAAGTAATGTGACCGCAACTGTTACTAAAATTGCTCCTGAGATGAGGACACCGAAACACAGACACACGGAGAGGTTCGTCCGCTCTTCCTCCCCTCATTTACTAAGCTCATACGTCTATCCTGAGGATTTGGAAACACCGTACGATTGTGCACTTAGTGTGCACAGCTAAGGGGTAAACAGATACCCACCGGGCTAAGGCGCAGCCTCAAGGCAAGAAAAGAAGAAGGGTGCTGGGTCGCAGGGGATGTGAGGGCGGGGCGGCCACTTTGCTGCGGGTGAGACCCACAGCCAGTGAGCACTGAGGAAGTCAGAAGAGAGCTATCAGTCTCTTGGACACCTTCATTTTCTGCCCCGTACATTTATCTTCCGCTATTGTCTGGGCTCCACTTCCGACCCCCAGTTGCTACCAGCAGTAGCCCAACCTATGGCGGCTGGGGCTAGTGCCGGCCTCCCGCAGCTACCTCCGCCTCTTCCCGTTTCCTCTGCGCCTGCGCGACCGGAAAATTCGCGAAGGTTCCTGAAACGCAACAGATCGTTTCCGGAAGCCGGTAGCCGCCTCAGTCGTCAGACCGGTGCTAGCGACACGGGAGTGGCTAACGTGTCCTCTTGCCGTTCCCGGTGCTTGGGCCTTGCCTGTGACGGTGGGAAAAGAAAATGGCCTTGCTGTGCTACAACCGGGGCTGCGGTCAGCGCTTCGATCCCGAGACCAATTCCGACGGTAAGAGGAACGCGCCGCCAGCCCTCCCGCCCCTCTCCACCTCGTCAGTGGGGGAGGCCCTTTGGGCCCGAGGGTGCCCGCGGATCTCCTGCAGCCGTCCTCGCGCGGCCCCAGGTCCATGCCCCTCCTGGGCCTCCCTTGACCGCCCGCACAGCCCGCCGGCCGCCCTCTGGTGCGCCGCGTTCCCTTGGCGAGCGCCCGGCCCGGGCGCCTGACCTCTGCCACTGCGGAGAGAGACGCATCTCTGGATCCACGTGTTTCCCCCGTCGTCCCCTCACTCCTTTTAAGTCGCCTGGAATTTAGAACGAACATCTTTCTCCTCGGGGAAGCAAAAGTTAACGAGGTGCTGGTGAGCTTGCTTTGTAGCTCCCCAAGTAGTGTTGGCTGTGATTGCCTGCGCGAGAGGGAGAGGTGGCCGGGATGAGCAGCGGGTTGCCCTAGCATGTAAGCTCTTCCTTGTAGAAGTTTGTGTTCAGTCGATCCGCTGTTACAAACCTCTTACAGGTGTTCTTGATAAGGGACAATACTCTGTATCTTTACGCTGTTTTGATAGGTTCATCCTGGTGGTACGTTAGTTATCTTTTTCTTACTAGCGGCATTTGTTGGTTGTTCTTGTGGCCTCCACGTTTTACTACCATGCTGACTCCACTATAAAACGAGCGAATGTCATCTGCAGCACCTAGATGTCGAGCTAAGGATCCAAAGCGAAAATGACTATTAGATGAAGGACGGGAAGTGATCAGTGAATTGAAGTTTTGATTGATAAGGAAGATGATTCCTTGCGTAGTGTGAGAAGTGACAACACGTTTTCAGATTGAATTAGCATTTAGTTTATGTTTTCTGCATGCCAGACATTATCGCTTTATCATCTTATTTAATCTTCATAACAACCCTGGGACGCATGCCGTGTTACTTAGACCCTTTTGATAGAGAAGCTCAGTTCAATGAGGTAGTATTAATAAGATCCTTCGTTATTGTGGAGGAGATGAAAACTGATGCCTTTTGAACTCTTCACCTCTGAGATGTTTGAAATACTTATTTTTGGAACACAGATAAATTAATGGCGCTATTTAAAATAAGACCATTGATACAGGGTTTTAAGGAAAAGGAAAATCCAACCTATGCAATACTCAAGTTACCGCCACTGACATTTTTATGATGCAAATATGATGCTACTCAAGAGGAAAATTGTGAGATTTCAGTGGATGACAAAATCGAGAAGTGATTTTAAAGCCCTTTGGTGTTGGCAGCCTATGTAAAAAATTAATTGCACTTATGTCTGCAGATATTCTGCTTTTATATAGAATACAGGAGAAAGCCTGACGCTTTGCTTATGGGAGAGTAAAGTTCAGGGGAGATAGTCATTTGTTGGAAGTCTGTATCCATCTGTGAATTGTTGCAGTGCCTAGGAAACAAAGCGACCAGGAAAACTGTCTCAAAAATTGGGTGGTCAGCAGTATCAGTTACAGCAGAGAAATTTAAATAAGATCGCTAAAAGTATATTTACTTTTGCGAAATGACGGTTTTTAAAGAGACTTAGAATAAATTTGTCAAGTAAATTGAGTGAATGGAAGGAGAAGAAAATGGAGATACGGAGTAGGAGACAAAAACTACAAGGTTGGTTAGGAGGTTTTTTAGGAAGAGGTTTGGCTTTGTACAGTTCACGGAAGTAAGTTAAAAGAGGTAAATACACAAGCAAGTTACATTTTGCGTAAGCCAGATGCTAGATCTGTTATCTTTAAATATTTCTTAATCTACAATAAATCCTTTTTTTTCTTGGTGCTATGGCATAATTACCATGCTTGTTGACTTAGTCTCATGATTTATTTTTCCTCCTGGGGACAGAAATTAGACTCCCTTTTAAGCTGATAGAACGTTTAAATTTTTAACGCAAGTTAAAGAGTGTTTAAGGAAGACACAGTTGGTAACTTACATAGGTTAAACACTTATTCTTTAATAAACACAGCTTCACAAACAGTATTTTATTTAATCGACGTATACAAGGAAAACTGAGGGAACTATTAGCGAGCAGCTCAGTGAGAAATTTAGCCAGGGTCAGACCCACAATGTTAGAAGCCCTGGACACTTAACCACTACTACTGTGTTGTAGCTTCTCACCCATAAAACATTAATTTTACCAAAACTCTTAAAACTGATAAAGAAAGGATGGACATTAAATAAATTATGAATGCCCATTTGCTTGTTACTTCTTGTTTTTGAAAGCAGTGGCTTTCAAATTGTGTTCATACTAGTTGTATGGTTCAGATCTGACTCATTCCTGCTGCCATGCTGCCAAAATTGACTATTATTGTGACATTTTATGCCTCTGACTCTGTTATACGTTGTGCGTTTTATGTTTAAGTTTAGTGTTTGAAAATACTGAATCTATTCTCTGCTTCCATTCCCCTCTCAAATTCATGTCCTTTTGCGTATCCTTTTCTACTTCCAGCCTCCTTTTTCGGCCCTTAATTCCACAGCTACCCTTAATTAATAACATCTTTCTGATCCACGGGTTTACTTACTGTATCAGGAAGAGACCTCTAACACTTTCTACATTAGCTGGTATCTATGCAGCACATGGTTACTAAGGAAGCAATACTGGCTAATAACGGAGCGGGGAGATTTCTGTGAGCACCAGTAATGAATTATTTTGAGGCAGCACCAGGAATCAAGTGGTAGAGCAAGGGTGCCCAATGTTTTGGCTTCCCTGGGCAACATTGGAAAAAGAAGAATTATCTGGGCCACATTGGAAGAAGAGTAATTGGACCACACATGAATATACACTAACACTAATGATAGCTGATGAGCTTAAAAGAAAACAAAAACAGAAAAAAAATTCATAATGTTTTAAGAAAGTTTACGAATTTGTGTTGGGCTACATTCAGAGTCGTCTGGGGTGGCATGTTGGACAAGGTTGTTGTAGAGCATTGAAAGCTAAATAGAATTGAAAGGTTGAAAGATAGTCTTATAAGCAGATTGCGGAGGGATGAAGCTGACTGTTAACCTGATTTTTAAAAATACGGTACTCCATCTTGCAAATTGCTGAGACCAGCTCAGTCGTGGATACCCTAACCTGGTGGCACTAGAGGAATTAAAGACACACACACAGAAATACAGAGTGTGGAGTGGGAAATCAGGGGTCTCTTAGCCTTCAGAGCTGAGAGCCTCGAACAGAGATTTACCCACGTATCTATTGACAGCAAGCCAATCATAACATTTACTGAAAGTATTCCTTACCGGAAATAAAGGGATGGGCTCTGGGTAGGTGTCTGCAGCATGAACGTGTCCTTAAGGCACAGATCGCTCATGCTATTGTTTGTGGTTTAAGAACGCCTTAAGCGGTTTTCCGCCCTGGGTGGGCCAGGGGTTCTTTGCCCCCATTCAGGTAAACCCACGACCTTCTAGCCTGGGCATCAAGGCTGTCACAAGCATGTCACAATGCAGCAGAGATTTTGTTTATGGCCAGTTTTGGGGCCAGTTAATAGCCAGATTTGGGGGCCTGTTCCCAACACAAATTGTAATAAACCCCTTTACATAAGAGAAGTAAAGATTGATGGTGTAGTGGGGAGGGAAGTACAGAATAACATCCAGTGAGAATCTTGAAAATAGGCTGTAGAACTTCAGAGTGAGTTTGTTTTTAAGATGGAGTCTTGCTCTGTTGCCTAGGCTGGAGTGCAGTGGCCTGATCTTGACTCCCTGCAAACTCTGCTTCCCAAGTTCAAGCAATTCTCCTGCCTCAGCCTTCCGACTACAGGCATGCACTACCACGCCCGACTAATTTTTGTATTTTTTAGTAGACAAGGGGTTTCACCATGTTGGCTAGGCTGGTCTCAAACTCCTAACCTTAGGTGATCTGCCCACCTCAGCCTCCCAAAGTGCTGGAATTACAGGCGTGAGCCACCGGGCCGGCCTAGACGACTTTTTTTTTTTTTAATTAAAAAGTAAACTTTAATGTCGAAAATTCACACTTGGGGAAGGCAGAAATATCACACACACGGCTGTCACTTCACACTTGGAAGGTTGCACAGCGGCCGGGCAGAGACGCCCCTCCTCACTTCCCAGACGGTGTGGGGAGGGGGAGGGGGGGCGGGCAGAGGCGCTCTAGTCGTCTTTTTAGTGAGGTTTGTAGCTAGGAATTGACTGCTGTCTAGGAAAGTTAAATTAGCAATTAGATACTGCAAAAAATCTTTACAGTATTTAAAATCTTGAGCCTGTTATTACAAAATGCCTTTTAGGAAATCTCTTGTGAAACCTTTATGGATTAATGCACGTAAGAATACTTCAAGTTTGATAGTATATTTGTAAAAGCAGATTTGAAAAATGCTGGTCAAAATTTGGGGGTTTGAAGTTTTGGTACTAAACAAATTTTACTACCAAGATTAAGGGAATATAAAATATAATTGTTACACGTAAAGAATTCTGCATTTTTATCTTTAGTCATCATACTCTTGAATTAGAATTATTACTTATTTTAATATAGTACACTTTGTGCTGCGCATCAAACTCAGTCATTTGTACCTTTTTAAAGTACCTGCGTTTGGTAAAAGGATTAAAGGTTAACACCTTAAGGAGATGATCATATATATATTTTTCTTCATTGTAAAAAGAGTGGTACTTTTTTTTCTTCTGTTTTCTGCAGATGCTTGCACATACCACCCAGGTGTTCCAGTCTTTCACGATGCATTGAAGGTAGGAAGTATATTTTCATTTTCTTCATAACTGTAGTGAATTGAGAGATGTAATACTAAATCTTTATTTTCTCGTCTTTTTTTTCTCAGCTGGTGAGTTCTTAATGACCTTTGGAGGGGGGGTGCTTTAAGTGGCCTTTTCCACTAAAGGCAAAGAAAAGACAGTAGATGGTGATCTTAAGGTCTTTTCCAGTTATAAAATTGTATTTTAATTCTCTCTCTTGTGTGTGTTTTTTTTTTTTTTTTTGAGATGGAGTCTCACTGTGTCACCCAGGTTGGAGTGCAGTGGCGCGATCTCAGCTTGCTGCAACCTCTGCCTCCTGGGTTCAAGCGATTCCACCTCAGCCTCCTGAGGAGCTGGGATTACAGGCACCCACCACCATGAGCAGCTAATTGTTGTATTTTTAGTAGAGACAGGGTTTCATCATGTTGGCCAGGCTGGTCTCAAACTCCTGACCTCAGATGATCCACCTGCCTCAGCCTCCCGAAGTGCTGGGATTACCGTGCCTGGTCTTTATTTTCATTTTCTGCACCCCTTTCTTCACTTTTCTAATTTTGGGGGGAAATAGAGTGGTCATATTGAATCTCAGTCTGTCACTACTGGCTAATAACAGCTCTGAATTTTAGAAAAGATTGTTATAAACACTTAGTGCCAGTCTCGGGACAGAAGTGCCAGTCTCCGGACAGACATGTAAGTTTAGTGTGTTTTTACTTAAAAGAAACGTTACCTGTTTTCCAGCTATACTTCTTTGATGTTATGGAGAATTAGTACAGTGTTGTTTGACTAGATTTTTGCTGATCGTCTTTTTAAAATTCATGATAATATGATACATTTAAGGAGTTTCCTTTGTATATCTCAAAAGATAATGCTGTGATAGGGCTGCCATGGGTTTAGGTTCTGCAACTTTGGTTCTCAGGAACATAAGCAGTCTTAAACATGTTTAAGTATTGTTGGTGCCCTTTAAATGTCTAATTATACCTTCCAGAGAGTAGTTAGACTGTTTTGGCACTTCACTGTTACACCACCAAATCTAACAAAAGATGTATTAGTCTGGTTAGTCCTGAGTGAGGAAAACAGAAGACATTCAGTAGGACAAGTTGAGACCTTATTCCTCCATACATTTTTTTAGTTTTTACAAATCTTTGTGGTGGTGGAAACTGTGGTGCTGTGGAAATGTTTATTTTTCCTTTTGGGGAATTTTATCTTTCCTAGACTGCCATTTATTCTGCTATTTTTGTTTTACTGTATCTTTTTCTTTTTTTCTTTATGCTGTTTTCCTCTTAGCTGTTAAAGGTAACCTTTGGCTGTTTTCTCTCATTCAGTTCATTCATTCGTTTTCTCAAATGTCACCTCTACGCCGGTGGCTCTTACAACACATTTCTATTTATGTGTCTCATTGGCAACGTCAGACCAGTTTCTAGTGTGTACCGTGTATTCCAAAAGTAGTCTGCCTCTCAACTTTACTGCTTCTAATAATGATACTACTGACTTTCTGATCATTTGGTCCATTGCCTGTTTTTTCTCTTACCGCGTTGTTAATCAGTCCAAGTCTTAATGATTTCACTTGGAAATATTTTTGCTTCTCTCTCTTCTGCAGTTGTAGTGTTTATTATGGTCTCTATTTTATAACCATTTCTTAAAATCCTAGACTTTCCAAGGTTATTGGATCTCACAGTCCAGAAGATTTCAGACACAATGTATATACATCAATAAAGGGATACTAGTTGATTGACGAAGTAAGAAGTTAAACATTGCATTGACAAAAGAAAGACTGTTTTAGTATTGGAAGGGGCATGTTCGGAGAAAAGGACAATCTTGCTGAAAAAAGACAACTAGCAACCTTATATTCACATAACTTAAATTTATCTTTCCTTTTCTCATTGTACTGAAGACTAGCATAGAATCCAGATTGGCATTTGGGAACAGCTGGCCTATATCATATTTTACATGTATGTATCACAGTATCTGACATAATTCAGTACATGATTAAGACAGTAAAACTTTTATAGAATAACTTTTCTGTTGACTATATTATTGATGCTATTTAAACCCTATATTTAAGGTTGTAGTGATTGATCTACATCTCAGAGCAAAAGATAATTAAATTTCAAAATAAAGGAAAAGTTGAATTATAGGATATTTGAAATTACCTTTAAAGAAAAGGAACCTACAGGTGCATATTATGAGAAAAATCACTACCTAATTTTTATGCAGTCTTTTGAAAATCAGCGAGGTCCAGCTGGATGGGTGCAAAGTTGCCTCTTAATCTGAATTTAGTCCCAAATCTTCATCTGAAGTTCCACGTTTTGAGATTTTGCATTTTTGTTTCCCTATTCTCTATAAACATTGGGATTAAGAGATAATTATTAAAACCATTTTTTGGTAAACTACCTGATTGTTCAAAAGTTACAAATAGTAATAGTTTCTGTGTCTTTATGCTTCTCACTGAAAAGATCACCTTCAAAGACTTAACAGTGCTTTGGCTACTGTGTTAATTAATCTTTGTTGTTCTGAAGATAGAATGCTTATTGTGAAACTGTAATAGATTTTGTTTAAAAACTAAATTATAGTTATTATCGTTAACTTAGTAGATTTTAAAAGTAAAATACCTAACTTATTTTGAATATTCTTTATGTGATAGTTTTAGGAATTATAATGTGTTTTTCTTCTAATAAGCAGACCCGATTGTTGAAAAGAAAAGCCGTTTTTGTTTTATAAAGGTGCTTCCCTTGATGATAGGGCACAACGCAAATCACTTTAACATTGGTTAATTGGTTTTTTAAAAATCAAAGATTAATATTCATTTTACTTGATTAGGTGAATTATATGCAACACTGAAATTTTACACTCTATGTATACGCAAGTTACTGCAGGATTC
Source organism: Macaca fascicularis (assembly GCF_037993035.2). Lineage (NCBI taxonomy): Eukaryota > Metazoa > Chordata > Mammalia > Primates > Cercopithecidae > Macaca > Macaca fascicularis. The sequence goes on along the minus strand of NC_088388.1, from coordinate 89,145,454 downwards.
AAGTAGATAAGTGTAAGTAGAGTGTTTTAGTGGGTCGTGGTTCCCATGCAAATAGAGTTTAATTTCTTTCTCTTGTTTTCCATAGGGTTGGTCTTGCTGTAAGAGAAGAACAACTGATTTTTCTGATTTCTTAAGCATTGTAGTAAGTACTAATTTTTTTTTCTAGATTATCTTCCTAAAAACACATGTTACAGAAAGCTTCAGATTTGAGGAGTCTGATTTCTGATACAGATTGATTGGTGTCTTCATCAACTTGCAGATAACACCTTTTAAAAAGCAGCTCATCTCCCTTCCACAGCTTGTAAAATAAAGAATCTGTTTTGGAAGTTAACGTTTTAAGATATGAGTTACCTGCTTATCATTTTAGATTTGTTCTTTCTGTTATGTTGAAAGAACATCAAGAAGGATAAAGTGGTAAGCAACAATTTAAAGCCTTTTCAGTTAGGAATGATAAAGTTTTATCTAAGATACTGTTGAAATATTTTGTATATCACTTTTATATAAAACCATTTTATATACCACTAAGAAAACTAAAGATACTAACAAACTGATAATGCTATTGATTGTATTATTTCAGAGGTGTTAAAGAGTATATATAATTCAGTAGAATGTAGTAGAAAAGTAACTAACATTTGTTGAAGGTTATCACCTGCCAAATGTGCCAGGCATTATATTATTTAACCCTTTCAGAAAATATCTTACCCAAGATTACCTCCATTTTACAAATGAGGAAATGGAGGTTTAAAAAGATTGTCATGCTTAAGGTCATGTAACTAATAAGTATGTTGAGAACTAGGTCTCAAATTGAGACCTTTTTGAGTAACAGATTTTTATGTGAAACTATTTTTTACAGTTCTTTGTGAGATTCTCCAGAATTCCTCTGTAAACAAGAAGTTTATGCTATATTTTTAATCGAATAAGTAGATGTTTATGAAGTGTAATTCAAAAACTTTTTTAAAAAGCATTCAGAGATTGAGCAAATATAGCACATTTGGAATTCTATTTTTAATTTCTTAAAATCAATGTAATGAAACTGGAGAAAACATGAAGTAGAATCCATAAAGAATCGAAAAGATAGTGTTTCTATCATGAAATGTAAAATATATAGCTCTTAATGAATATCTTTCATTAACAGGGCTGTACAAAAGGTAGACATAATAGTGAGAAGCCACCTGAGCCAGTCAAACCTGAAGTCAAGACTACTGAGAAGAAGGAACTATCTGAATTAAAACCTAAATTTCAGGAACACATCATTCAAGCCCCTAAGCCAGTAGAAGCAATAAAAAGACCAAGGTATACTTTATATAGTTACATATTTTTGTCATACTTCAATAGTAGCACTTGTGCATGGTACTTTCCATTATGATTTAGCATGATACCATTTGTAGCTACCACGTAGGCCACCAAGCTTTGAACCATTTGGTTTCTCCCTTAAATCTGCCTTAAATTTTTATATCTCTTCAACTTGAGAGCATGTACACAATACAACCACATAACAGATTTGCATATTGTATTGTCATAATTACAGGGACATGTATCATCAGGGTGGGGAAGTCACACATTTTTCTTGTGCATCTTTTTCACTGTGGCATGGTAAAATTCTTTGACGCAGTTTTCCGTGTCATGGAATCTGTTTGAAGTAGAAAATAATGCAGAGGCCTAATCATCCATCTTTACTTTCAGATCCCTGAAAACTACTGTTAATCTCATTACTACTGGTCAATTTTTAATGCATTTGATTTAGGTGACATATTTGTGAAAGTCTTAAAAAAACTTTTGCTCATTGTGCAATAGAATTGTACAGATTCTTCATACTCGCCTTCTGATAACCAGACTCTGTATTCCCACGCATGTATATTGAGTACCTTTGTTGAACCAGGTCTTCTTCATGCTACACTTGAGTACTAAATTGTTTTAGAAGAAAACTTCAGAACTTAAAAAAAAATGAATTTTTTTTTGGCTGCAAGTAGGCATCTATTGCAATTTTTATTCATGCTATGAACTCAGGATTTTCCCTTTATTCTCCATTGATCCTACTTAAATAAATTTATAGAGTATTGAATAATATAGAACCAAGACAAGAACCCTAAGAAACTTTAGGTGCTTATTTGTTCATTACACTCTGAGTACAGATTATTGCTAAGTAAACTACTCAGGATGATTTTATTCTCTCTCCATCTTCATAGTTAGAAGAAACCATTGAATGCCTTGTTGGCCAATTTAGCAGTTAGAAAAATAATTGGGAAAAGACAAAACTTCCGTCATGGCTCATTGTTAATCTCTTTAGTAATATAATAGAGTCTATACTGTAATAGTATGAGTTAATTTTTTCTTTAAATGTTGAGCCATTATTTTACTAAAGGGCAGTAAGAGGCAGGCACTGTGGCTCAAGCTCATAATCCAGCACTTTGAGAAGCCCAGGAGGGAGGTTCCTTTGAGCCCAGGAGTTTGAGACCAATCTGAACCAGATCCTATCTCTCCAAGAAAAAAAAAAAATTAGCGGGGTTTAGTGGTGTGCTCATGTAGTTGCAGCTACTCAGGCTGAGGCAGGAGGATCTTGAGATTGACTCTTTAAAAAAGGAAAAGAAAAAAGGCAATGAGGTGAGAAAAATTAAATATTTTATCCTAAATTCATTTAGTGGTATTACACAAATTATGAGGATGTAGGTTTTTACATACTTTTTTTTTTTTTTTTAAGAGGAACAGTCCCTCTCTTACCCAGGCTGTAATGCAGTGGCATTATAGCTCACTGCAGCCTTGAACTCCTGGGCTCAAGCCATCCTCCTGCCTACCCCTCCCTGGAACTATAGGTGTATGCTACTATTACTATATTCACACTGTTAGGAAGAAACACTCAAGACTAAGTGACTTATAAAGAAAAAGAGGTTTAATGGCCTCACAGTTCCATATGGCTGAGGAGGCCTCACAATCATGGCAGAAGGCAGACGGAGTAATAAAGCAATGTTTTACATGGTGGCAGGCAAGAAAAAACCATCAGATCTTCTGAGACGTATTCGCTATCATGAGAACAGCGTGTGAAAAATGCATCCCCATGATTCAGTTACCTCCCACCAGCTCCCTCACACACCTTGTGGGGATTACGGGAGCTAGAATTTGAGATGAGATTTGGGTGGGGGCACAGGGAAACCGTATCAGTGACTGACTAATATTTTCTATTTTTTGCTAGACAGGGTTCTTTGTTGCCCAGGCTTCAAGCAGTCCTCTTGTCTCAACCTCCCAAAAGTGTTGGGATTACGGGCATAAGTGACCATGCCTTGCCTATGTACTTTTAAAATGCCTCTTTCGTCAGATTTTTCATTGTGGATATAGAACAAATAGCCTGCAATTTTTGTTTTTGTTGCTGTGTTTATTAATATTATTACTACTTATTTATTGAATGTACTTAAATAAATTGTGTATACAACATTTAGCCATTATGAAATATTAGATGTTTTTTTAACCCTACTGAAATTGCCTTGCAATACGATTATATCTGAATTTACAGATCCATATGCCAGTGTCCACATAAATTATCCCCACTGGTAGAAGTGAGTATGGATTCACTTAGAACTTACTTATATTTCATGTTCATTATGTGCTCAGCATTTGCTTGGGCATGGGATGTAAAAGTACATTATGGTCCCTTCCTCAGCATTACTCATCTTGAAAAAGTTGAATTCCTAGTCTTTATTCCCTTCTCGTTAGTGCAACTGATTAATAATTAAATATGCTGACAATAGCGTGATTATTTGAGACTTGCTATTCTAATATAAGGAGCTTTTCTGTTAAGACAGAATGTAGATACGTTGTAACAATTATTTATAAAACACCTTCTTTTAACTTTTTAATGGGAATCATTTGATTCCCAAAGCATTTGGTTTCTCAAAACACTTTTAAGGTTTTTAATTTGGAGTACAAAGAAATATTTTGGTATATAAATAATGGTAATAAGGTTTCAAAATTCTCCAGCCCAGATGAACCAATGACAAATTTGGAATTAAAAATATCTGCCTCCCTAAAACAAGCACTTGATAAACTTAAACTGTCATCAGGGAATGAAGAAGATAAAAAAGGTAAGATTTTATTTTGTTTTATTGTAATTATTTTATGGTGCAGTTAAGCAGTTATCCAAAAGAGAGAACAGTAGTTTACTGCATATAAATAGTTTGGAAAAGTAGCAAATTGTAGTTAAGAAACTTTTTTTCTTCTAAATGTCAGATATGAAAAACTACAAATACGCCTAATATTTTAATTCCATGTCTTTATTAAAAATGAGAACCTATATTAAATTTTTTTTCTTTTATGGTTCTTTTTTTTTTTTTTTTTTTTTTTTTTTTTTGAGACAGTCTCACTCTGCCGCCCAGGCTGGAGTGCAGTGACCGGATCTCAGCTCACTGCAAGCTCCGCCTCCCGGGTTTACGCCATTCTCCTGCCTCATCCTCCCGAGTAGCTGGGACTACAGGCGCCCGCCACCTCGCCCGGCTACTTTTTTGTATTTTTTAGTAGAGACGGGGTTTCACTGTGTTAGCCAGGATGGTCTCCATCTCCTGACCTCGTGATCCGCCCGTCTCGGCCTCTCAGGCCTCTCAGGTTCATTATTTTTTTAAGAATCAGCTAAATTTCTTTGATATTTTAAAATGTTTTCTTGTACATTATACAAAATGTATTCACTATTCTCTGACTTTATACCTGGTACCATGGGAGGAAAACACCCTTTCATGATTTATTTTACAAAGTTAAAATATTGGATATAACATTTTGTTATGGAAAAAGTTGTTTCCTGCATTGTCGAAGACACCAGGTCCTCAAAAGAAAATAAGAAGAAGAAATGTGTCATATATCATTTTGGGGATATAAGCAAAACCTAGTCAGTCATTTTTTAAAAAGTGTTGTTTTCTGGGAAAACCTACTTTTTAAGAATGATGCCACAGTGAAGTTCTATTTTAACTTTTAAACTTGATTTTTTTTTCTTTGTTTCAGAAGAAGACAATGATGAAATTAAGATTGGGACCTCATGTAAGAATGGAGGGTGTTCAAAGGTATGTATTACAAGATTCGTGATGTGTTATGAAGTAAAATTTTAATTTTGAGAAAAGTGCAGTTCACTGACTCAATTCAAACATTTGGATGCATGTTATATATTGGACATTATGCTGGGGACTAGGGCTACAATCATGGATAAGAGACTGAGTAGCATCATGTCCAGTAGAATAATGAAAATAAGTAATTCCAATTTACTTAACATTTACTGAGCACTTATTATGTGCCAGACATTTTATGGGCTGGAGACATAGTATCAAATAAAGCAAACATTTCTGTTCTTACGGAGCTGATATTCTAGAATGGGGAGAAGAGCAACAAATAGTTAGGTAGATATTACAAAATCAGGATGATAAGAAAACATACTAACGAGTGCTTAGCCCTTCTTGAGATAGTAACACTAAATCAGAAATCTTCATATTGTACTGGATGGATTATGTCAACCTGGGTGAAGTGTTTTGGATGCAGTAGCATGAGCAGAGGCTTTAGAACTTGGCTATTCAAGGAATAACAAGGTCTGTAGAGCTTGGGCAAGGATAGCAGGTGGGAGAGAGAGACAAAATTATGGTGGTTCTTTTGAGCCAGGATGAGGTATTTGGGCTTTATTCTAAGTATTATGAGAAGCTATTACTTGCTTTACGGAAGGGTTTTAAAAAGATTCTGTGACTGGTGAATGGTAAATATGTAGTGAGGGAGCAGGAGTGGAACTGGAAGAAGAGAAACCAGCTAGGATGCTATTATGGAAGACCAGATAATGTGATTGGAGAGTAGTTTGTTGAGAAGTGATTAAATGTGGGATGCAGTCGAACATACCAGCAAGGCCTTTTCCTACCTCTTGCTACTTGATATAAAACTTGCATATCCTCCAGTATTTCTTCTCCCTTTCCTTTTTTCTCCATTGCTTTTATGACTTTATATTATTTTGCATACTTATTTTGCTTCTGATCTATATCATCTAACCCCCCTGCTGAGTAAAAGTTGTGAGGATAGGGATTTTTGTTGTTCTTGTATCTTCAATGCTTAGAACAGTGCATGTAGAATGAAAGATAGAATATAAAGTACAGGTGGTTCCCAACTTACCATGGTGTAATTTAAGGTTTTTTTGACTTAACAATGGTATTATCAGGCTATAACCACGTTGTAAGCAAAGGAGCATCTGCCTGTATTAGCAGGATTTGCTAATGGATTTGATGTGAAGGGAATTCAAGCATCTGGGTGATTGGTGACACCATTGACCAACAAGGTGAAAATGGGGTGGGGGCAGGTTTGTACTTTTTCCTCATGTTAAATTTTAGATCATTTAAGGAATGGAGATATAATTGTATTTACATGTGTATGAGGTAGAAGTAGTAGATAAAAGAGAATTAATTACTGGAGTGGGAAAGGCAATGCAAATGGTAGGGTAATAGAGGAAGATCAAGGAGAAGGTATCAGATGCGTTTTGAAAAGTGAATGACAGGAAAAACAGAGAAAGGGTATTTCAAGCATAAGTAATAGCAGAAGTATAGAGAAAATGATGTAATGGTACAAATTTGCTGCTGTGGAGTTGAGATTAATAGAGATAAGTAGACCTGGCCAGATCCTAAAAGGGTTTAGTGGTGCAGGGAAGTTAGATCGTACGTTAGATTGTGGAGGCCATTGAAATTGAAGACATTTTTAGTCTTTTTCATTGAAACATAGCATTGAAGTTTGTTAAAGGATATACCAATATAAATTTATAGCTGAAGGGATTTTCACAAAGTTAGACACACCAGCAGTGTAGAGCACTCCTTATGTGTTTTCTCATTCATTATCTCCCTCAAATGTTTTTCTGTCAATCAACATAGGTTTTTTTCTGTTTCAGAGTTTAATGTAAAAATAACCATAGAATATGTACTCGTGTTTGTCTTCTTCTGTGTAATAATGCTTGTTTTATTTATCTTTGTTGCATGTAGTTACGGTTTTGTCTTTGTATTTCTTTAAAGTATGTCATTATTTGAATGTGCCACAAATAATTTCTACTTTATTTGTCCTTTAATTAAAAAAAATTTTTTAATAATGCTATTATGAACATTCTTTTTGAGATGGAGTTTCGCTCTTGTCACCCACCCTGGAGTGCAATGGTAGGATCTCGGCTCACTGCAACCTCCACCTCCCAGGTTCAAGCAATTCTTCTGCTTCAGCCTCCTGAGTAGCTAGCTGGGTTTACAGGCACCCCCCACCACGCCTGACTAATTTTTGTATTTTTACTAGAGACAAGGTTTCACCATGTTGGCCAGGCTGGTCTCAAACTCCTGAACCTCAGGTGATCCACCCACCTTGGCCTCCCAAAGTGCTGGGATTACAGGCGTGAAGCCACCGCACCCACCATATTATGAACATTCTTGTGCATGACTTTTATGACACATATACACATTTCCATTTCTAGTATTTTGGATTTTTTAAAAAATTTTGGTGTATGTGCATTATACTTATCAATTAGTTCAGCATCCCTAATCTGAAATGCTCCATGAGTATTTTCTTTAATTGTCATGTTGGCTCTCAAAAAGTTAACAGATTTTGAATTAGGTATGCCCATCTGTATATCTCTAGCATTAACAGATACTTCCACATAGTTTTCCAAAGTGGTTGTATTTCTACCAGCAGTATGTGAGGCTGATTCAAGTTGTCCTACAGTTTGTTAACATTTTGTTGTACCATTTTTTTTTGTATTTTAACCATTCTAGTGTGTGTAGTGTTTTCATCATGGTTTTGATTTGTACTTCCTTCATCATGACTGCTTTTATGTATGTTTATTAGCCATTTGTATATCCTCTTGTGAAGTGTGCAGAATCTTTTACTTGTCTCTCTAATGTCTCTTTCCTACCAATTTGTAGGAATTCTTTATGTATTTTATCTGTGACTCTTGTCAGAAATTCTGTGCGTTTTCACTGTCTTAATGATGACTTTGATAAACACAGGCTTTTTAATTTTAACAAAATCCAATTTGTCCATCATTTTCTTTATGACTAGTGCTTTCTATGTTCTATTTAAGAAACCATTGCTTACTTCAGGGCTGTGAGTGTTTTCTCATATGGAGGCACATTTAAATATGTAAATGACCTAGAACTGATTAATGTATAAGGTGTGACATGGATGTAAAGAACTTTAAACAAGAGGGTGATAGTAATTTGATAATTAGATAGTAGAAAATAGAAATCAAAGACTGAGAAATAGTAGAAACTTGTTAGTGTAGTCTGCTTAAAGTCTGCAAGCTTATGAGGAAGATCAACAAATTGATATATTCAAGTCAAATTGATGAGATTTCATTATAGACTACCTATGGGTGGAGGGAGAGGAGATGCTGAAAAGGAACTAATGGATTTTGCTTTGACAAACTGAGTCTGTATGGTGCCATCAAATAATATGGGGAAAAGAATAGAATGTGGGGGCAGTAACATTAAGTTTAGTAGATGCTAACATACCAAGTTTTGTGTTCTTGTGAAATAAGGAGATATACACATCTAGTACTGTACTTTGGATTTATAAAAGATAAACACAGAATTTTCTGTTTGTAGGTAGTGCTATAAATAGAAAATATACTACTGGCTACATCCATGTTTTATTAACATAATTTTTTGTGAATTCATCTGTAGAGCCTCCATCTACAGCAGCAATGGGGCCCGGATCTTCCAGACAAACCCTGGATATATATATAGGTCTGCAGCTCATTTTACCCTTTATAGGGATAAGAAATCACCATCACTCTAGAACTTCCAGAATTGCTTATTAGATTTCTCATATTATTTGATAATACCTACATGGAGTTTACTATACACATAAGTCATGCCATAACTGTATTTCTGTTGAGAGTATTAATCCCTTGGTTTCAACATTGTTTTCTAAATTAGTACTAAGTAAGTACTTGAATGTGATTGGATGGGATCTCATACTTAAAAGGCTGAAAGTATCTTAATATGACTTTCTCACAGGGACCTAAAACTTAACCAAGTCCAAAAGGGAATCATTTTTCATTTTTTAACAGAATGGCGTGGGATGGATTTATGAATTTTCTAGGTAATTGTCATTTAAGTATTTTGCAAAGTTCATAGAGGTCAACAGTACTGCAATATGTATGATATGTAACTGTGAGATGCACAGCTAATTTTTTTCCTCTTTGTTTCATTTTTAGACATATCGGGGTCTAGAGAGTCTAGAAGAAGTCTGTGTATATCATTCTGGAGTACCTATTTTCCATGAAGGGTAACTTATGCATGACTTACTAAAATACTTTATGGTAGAGTTTAAAAAGTTAAACCTTTCTGTCTTTAAACATTGTTTGCCATGCAGTGTTATTAGGCATTTTACTTACATTGTCATTAACATCTTCACAATAGCCTACACAAACACAGGGGTTTGTATGTTGTATGTTTATACATGAGAAAACAGAAACAAGGTTACAGTTCTTAAGTGGTCATTATGATATAAACCACCTGTTTCTCTTTATATCCTGTATTTAAAAGTGATGCTGTTTATTTGGGGTAAATGTTTTGTTTGAAGGACCGTCCTACACACTGCAGGGCATTTAGAAATTTGGGCCCTGGGGCACTAAGACACCATTATCCCAAGAAGACCCATACTTCTCCACGTCCTGCAGTTGAGAGCCTCTCTTCTATATTATGCTCTAGTTTACAGAAATGCAGCACTATGTAAACATCTTCCACTGTTTCCACATTCTTCAGGACTTGAAACCTGAAGTTTTGCCATGATATTTGACTTCCTGTTTTTGATTTATCTCAAGTAAACAATAAGTAGGTTTCACCTACTTTGGGATTTGTTGTATAATCATTCATTTTTAATTTGTTTATATTGGTTTATTGAAATAGATTATAAATCTTAGGTCATACAAGTTTTTGGTAGCTTCACAAGAAAAAATGGAGTGTCAGCCGTCAGTGATAAATGGATTTGGAATAGGTGATGATTTTAAGTGACTTTATTCAGGAAGACTAAGTGTTTCAGGTATCATTTCTGTAAGTGTCTACTCAGGAATGCCAAGATTACTATAATAAATGGCAACCTGGTTTTAAAATACAGTCTTCCTGATATACTGTCCATTCATTTTTAGCTGTTTAGTAACTTAGATACTTGTAAAATACTGGAGTTGTATACTTAACTGACTTCTTAAAAATCAGATTTATCCCTAAAATACTTCTGGATTTAATTGGTTGTGAGATTTTATTTCTGAAGTTTTTCTGTGATAATTTGAAGGATGAAATACTGGAGCTGTTGTAGAAGAAAAACTTCTGATTTTAATACATTCTTAGCCCAAGAGGGCTGTACAAAAGGGAGACACATGTGGACTAAAAAAGATGCTGTAAGTAACATAACTCTTCCAAAAATAGCACACTGGGTTTATATTCATCTGAGTCATTTTTTAAAGATTTTAAATTATTCTGTCTTTAGATTTTTTTTTTAAAGTATTCTTTTTTCACCATAGAGCTTTGATATGACTACAAAATAAAATGAATATGAGTGAGGCTGCCAGTGCACTGCCTTTTGAGCAAAATAGCCATCGTCTGTTTTGATGCAAGCTTGTGGGGTTTTGTGACATATTTAAGCCTGACAAAATTGAAGCATTTTTGTCTTTTTTAATTAATAAAATCAGCTCCATGGCCTCTTCCTGCTTTTTGTTTTTTAAAAATTACTTTTCTATGAATTTGGTGATGTTAAAACATTTAGACCTGATTATTCTTTTGGCCACTTAAAACTTCAATCATTTACAGATGCACAAATTCTCCATCTAGTGGCCAGAGAGGAGGATTACAGTCTTGCTTCAGTGGAATTCTGAATGCCTCTGCTTGCTAATGGGATATTTATCAAAAATGGGGGAAAAAAGCATCATTTCCTACTTCCCTGGAGACCTTTTTAAAAAGACTTCGGGGCTATGCAAATAATTTCCCAAAACCCCATTAAGTTGTAAGAGGATGAGCAACTTATTGCTCAGTAAGTTTTTGTCTTTTAGCTATAAATGTATTTTATAATGTATTAAATTTTCAAATTAATTTAGAGATTTCTATATTTGAGTATTCTGTAGTTGCTGCCCCTCCCTGACCTTTTGTTTTCTTGAGTCAGAGTCTCACTCTGTTCCTCAGGCTGGAGTGCAGTGCAGGCTCACTGCAATCTCTGCCTCCCAGGTTCAAGCAGTTCTCCTGCCTCAGCCTCCCCAGTAGCTGGGACTACAGGCACGCACCACCATGCCAGGCTAATTTTTGTATTTTTTATAGAGACGGATTTTCACCATCTTGCCTAGGCTGATCTTGGACTCCTGACCTCGTGATCCACCCACCTTGGCCTAGTCCTAAAGTGCTGAGATTATAGGCATGAGCCACTGCACCCGGCCCTAGTTGCTGCTTTTTAATAACACATGGTTGGATATTATGAAAATACCCTGAAGTTATAAAAGTTCATCTACCACAAAACTATCAGAAATGTTTTTAAGTAAAAAGTGAGGGAATCTGTATTAGTCCAAAAGTTTGAAAATTTAAGTTTGAGAAAGTAAAATACTGTTTTCTCTTATGTTAAGTTTGGAAGTATAATCCTAGATAAAATGATGTAATTTTTCTTGTTTTTTAATGTATGCAAGTTTTAAGTAAGTTAGTAGCTAAGGGCAAAAATGTGAGTGATATATATAATTGAAATTTAGTTAATGTAATTTTATCAAAACGAAAATAGTACCGTTTACAAGAGTAGTGTCTCAGAGTTTCCTGAATTATGTAACTAAATTGTTCTTGTTTATATAACAAATCACCATTTGCCTCTATAAAAAAAAAATACTGGTAGGGCGGTATACTACTGTTATGTAAGGATTATTTTCATAATCAGAAAAATCCAAAAATCATTTGTTCTTTATTAAAATGGGAAGAAAGTAATAACTGGTCAGATTTTTTTTTCCTAGGTTCTGATTTGTAGAAAATAAATAAGGTTTCTAGTGCATGAGGTTAAGGTGTTATCTGATTTATCCCAGTAAACAAATGTCTTTCATTTCAGTCTTCAAAGAATGTTTTGATGACAGTACTTAGTAGGTTACAGAATGTTAAAATTGGATTAAATGAAGTAGGAGTTCTTAAGTTGTCTTTTTAAATGTGCATCAATATTAATGGTCCTAAAAGAGAAAAACAAAGGGAAGGAGAAAGTGTGTTCTCAAATCATAAAGTTTATGAAGAATCTTTGTATCATGATATATTTTGTTGTTTAAGCCTCTTGGGAAATTTAGAATTTTTTTGTCCTTAAAGATAAGTGCTTAGTTGTGCATGGTAGTTTTTTTCTCAGTTAGATGGGTCAAATTCCTCTTTTTAAGAAATTATGTGGCACTTTTTTAACTTACAAAGTTTCTCTTATATTACAGGGTAAAAAAGTTGTTCCATGTAGACATGACTGGCATCAGACCGGAGGTGAAGTTACCATTTCAGTATATGCTAAAAATTCACTTCCAGAACTTAGTCGAGTAGAAGCAAATAGCACATTGGTAAGTACATCTAAAAATTTTGAGTAAAAATTCTTTTCTATACATCCTTCTTTATGTTACTATATTTTGAAGTATTGTTTATATCTCAGCTGATTTGTGGGTAAGATTTTATAATGACTCCCATTAAAAAAAATTAAATCTATGAAACTATTTTAAATGAAGATTTCTGCATAATAGAGTTACTGCTGAACCATTCTGGAGATACTGTAGTAGATTTATCAAGTAATACAGTACTTAGTTATCAGTGTGAAACTTGAAGCCAATTACTCTTTTTTGTCAGCGGCTTTTCTCATATGAAACAATACAGTATTGGCAGTTTCTTAAAATAGTTTAATTCATTTTTGTCAGTCTTATTTTTATAATCAGTGTTTGATACCATAAATCTTCAGTTTGAATTTGATCAATTAACTGTGTATATCTTTTTCAGTTAAATGTGCACATTGTATTTGAAGGAGAGAAGGAATTTGATCAAAATGTGAAATTATGGGGTGTAAGTATTACAAATTTATAATAATTTTTTTCTGATAAGAGATCATTTGTAGAATAAAAGACAGTGCTGTAGTAAACATTGATGCAAAGTATAGATCCATAACTTAAAAGTGTATCCTACCAAAAAGTTTAAGTCTAGATATAAAAGAAGCCTTTAGAAGCTTGGATTTGAGATTATTGGCATAAGCAAGTCTGATGTTTTCCTCTGAGACGAATAAAACCACCGAAGTTTCCTGTAATTCTCTTTGATATGTTACAGGTGATTGATGTAAAGCGAAGTTATGTAACTATGACTGCAACAAAGATTGAAATCAATATGAGAAAAGCGGAACCAATGCAGTGGGCAAGCCTTGAACTGCCTGCAGCTAAAAAGCAGGAAAAACAAAAAGATGACACAACAGATTGAATGGGAGATGGGAGGAAGGCTATTACATATTTCAGAATTCTTAATACTGTGTGAAGTGGTGGCTTGCTGCTGTAATCTTTTGTTTTGTTGTTGTGTTATTGAATGTGGCATTTCAGGGTTAACATTAAGTTCTTAAAAGCCAAAGTCAGTTTGTCTTTTTGTGCCTCTCATCTTTCTTTTGTGTTATGTAAGATTGATTGATTATTCATTTCTCCTTACTGGTAGGAACCATAGTTGTGTCCTTTACTTGAAGAGGCTGGAAAATAGCCCATAACCATAATTGCAGTATTTCTTTGTATTTCTTTGTTAAGCAGAGAAATATTAAGGAACTTTTTTTTTATGTCTTCGTATTATTCCATAATTAGTAAAGCAAGATGAAATATCAAATTTTAGTCAGTTTTTTCATGGATTTGTGTTCTTACAGTACTTGAAAATATTTAAGGAAGAGATGAAGCTCTGCAGTTTTTTTCTATGTGGGATGATTACTTTTTTAAGGAGGATTAATTCTGAGTATAGTAAATAAAGGGGAATATATGAATTGTTTAACAAATTAGAATTTGTTTACAACTACTTGAATTTTTAAATTATGTCAAAACTTACATTACTTGCCAAGCAGTATGATGTAAGAGTATAGGAAACATAAATAAGAATACAGAGATACCAATTTGGTTACAATTTACCATTTTATAAGACTAAGCAATAATCTTAAAAACCTCTTTCCTGAATATTTAAATGTGTTTGTATGGTGTTATGACTGATTGTTACTGATTTAGAGACTAAGCCCTCTTAAAACCTTTAGTTAAATATAAAAAGAAATTATATATACCTTGCCTCCCTGATGGAAAACTATATAAAATTGTAGACTTAAAAGGTTTGTGGAAATACATTAGGATATCAGAAAACTAAATATATAGAGTTGCTTTATGACTATTACATGTTAAATAAAATAGCTTAATTCTTTTGGAGTTTTTTTTTAAGTCATGAAGAGCTTCACAATTCTAGTGATACAGTGTTGATTATATATTGTACTTTATATTAAATATAGGTAACACAGAATTAGATCGTTTGGATATGTTTGAGGCAGTGCAGAGCTCAAGAAGAAAAATTAGGAAATATTCTGAAGGCCGGAACTCTGGAAGAACTTAGAAAGTTTGGGGATAAATTAAACTTATGTAGATTTAAAATTAAAGGGGGTTTATTTCCCAAACCCCTTGAATCTTTTCTTTTCCTTGGTATTTATGGAATTCTTAAAGAAAAATTTGTAGAAGTACTATATTCGTTAATAAAGCATATATATCATTCTACTACCATTAGCAAATAACTTAGATGTAGTTAATATAATTGTTAAAAGGTTTAGCTCTGTTACAAATAAAAACAAAAAGATCTGGCAACCAGACTTTCATGACATTACACTACCATGACAAGAAATATGGGCAGTAAAAGTTGGACCCACATGGAGTACATAAGCATCTAATACCTTGAGATGTATTTAAAATTTTTCAAGTTATCTTCCATGATTTAGGAACCATTTAGAGACATGAAGTCTTTATGGGTTAGGGGAAAGGTTGATACTTAGTTTGATTAAAGGTAATGATTAATATGCCTTTTTGTTAATACTTCTTTCTGAGGCTGTTTTCCCCTAAACAGTATCTTAATCTTTACATGTAATTGAAATATTATTTAAAGCAGTGAGTTATTGTAACCTCAGATTAGTTGCATTGATCAAAACATTGATTTTTATATACACACACACACACACACGGCTTTTATATTTAGTCTGGTTACATTAGTGACCATGGTATTTCATTTCTTTCTTCTTAAGGAGCCTTTGAATTTCTTGTCCAGATAAAAATCTGAATGATATTTATCTTAGACTTAAAGGGACACAGTTGTATCATTAGGTAGCATATGTTTTACTCTCAGTTTGTCAAAAAAGTTAATAAAAAAAGCTTATTGATTTGTTTCTCTAGAAATTTGCTTTTTTTTTTAGCATTAAAAATAATTTACTGCAGCAAAGCAGTCAAAGTTAGGTGTATTATATGTATGCTTGGTGACTAAACATGGGAAACCTAAAATGCTATTTTTCTTTCATAGCGCATTTACTAGTATAAAGGAAGTAAAGTCCTAATAAACTGAGCCTTTTTTTAACCTCTTACTTCGACCTAGTTTTAGGTTTACAGAAAAGTGGTAAAAATATAATACAAGAGTTCTTTATATCTTATATTAATCTTCTCTTAATGTTATAATCAGACGTTATCATAGAACATTTATAAAAGTTAAGAAATTAACCTTTGTATAATACTATTAAATAAAATAGAACATTTTATTTTTACCATCTGTTTTTAGTGGAACTCTTCAAGGTCTTAAGACTTGTCCTTTTTGGTAATAATTTATGCCAGTAATTTATAAACAATTATGATTAGGAATCAACAAATGTTTATAGGTTGAAGATGTAACTTCTTGGTGTAACTATACTGGCAAAGGACTGTAATGATTTTACTTTATTCTAATTTATATATTTTTACAAGGATTTAATTAAGAATTTTCTTCAGAAAATTATTCAACCATCAAAGTGAAGAGAAACTTCAAAGAGTTCTTGCAAATATTTTAAAGGGACTTTGAGTTATTTCCCCTCTCCAAACTCCCTATTTTTTTTTTTAATCAGTTATTCCTCAGCCTGATAATTTATGTCATGTATATACTCACAGTAAGTAAATTCTTAAAAGCTCATTTATGAGGGCTGGTGTCCCTTTTAGGATATATGGGTATGTACTCTGTAAATTATTTTTTTTAAGTCAGGTACTTTTAAATTATCTATTTGAACATTAACAGGTTTTTTTGTCGTTCATCTTTTATTGAAAATTATTTTGATCTGGCATTTATGTTTGGTATTTACTTTGTTTTCGCCAGTATCCATGGCTTTAGTTTTGAAATGCAAGCTATTAAGTCCAGCTTGTTTTTAGGTTTTGTTAATAGGTTTTTCTGTTTCATTTATTTTGATTGTTTGATAGATAGGGTTTTGTTGTTGTTGTTCATTATCCCTGACTGCTTCCCTACTGCCCAGGTATCTTACAACTTAAATTAATCTGGTGGTGTTGGATGGCTTGCCTTCTTTAATTATGTATATGCCTATGGCTTTATACATATGGCACTGTCTCAAAAATACCAGGCTTGCGTAGGTTTTCTTCTGCATATTGTTTGATTTTAACTTTTTAGGAGAATTCTTCATTGTGAAGACTATCTTTAAGAACAGTTTTTCTGAAGACCATGTTTTCACTAAAAACTCAAATGACTTTTCTTAGTTTTTCCATTTAGTGGGCCACCTTTAATGTCCGTTGAAAAGAAATACAACTTCCAGCCTTAAACATTTTTATGTTGCTTAAAGATTATGTGTCAATTCAATTTGTCATTCCTTCTTAATTTGGCAGAGATGTTGTTTAACTATTTAAATTCTTTTTTAAAGACTTTGCTGATAAAAGTAAGATTAGTGATTGAGTCTGGAAAAGGGAAACCTTCCTGAACTTGAGGCACTTTCCCCTCCTTCATTAAAGAGGTTAGATTGGTGTATTAATATTTTTTAACACCCTGATGCTTTTCTTCATTTTGCTTATTTCATTTTGTAGTTTCATATGTATTCAGATTTTATTTTTATGATTAACTTGTTAATCTTCCTTACCACCCTATTAGGTAGATTCTTTTATTCTTACATTACAGATGAGGAAACTGACTTATGAGATTGGTTAAGTAGCTTACCTAGAGTTCAAACTAATGTGTTGTGATATAAAGATTTCAAAGTCATGTAGCCTGACTCTGTGTTGTTCCATGCTCTTAACCACTATTCTGTGCTGCTTTTGTCAGTTGAGTGAATAGGCTTTATATAACATGGGCATATAGCATGGAAAACTCTTAATGTGTTTGGTAACTAGGAACAAATTTTTTGTTGTGTTAAGTTATAAAATTATGTAGTCACTTTGCCTAGATGGTTTTGGATATAATAGCCAATTCACTACTTGTGATTTGATGACTCTTGGGGCCTCTAGGTTTTCCTAACAGCCTCCAAAAAAGTTTCAGAATCCTTACTGCAAAAAGCACAAAAGTTTTCATTTGATAGTGATATGTAGCTTGTAAATAGTAATTCTTACCTCTGTGTTAGATAAAACATGCAATAAAACACCATCAAATTTAGCTTTGATAGAAGGGAACAATTAGAGTTGGTGTAGAGGCAGACCAGTTAAGATGAGGGCATGAAATACAGCAGAAGCAGTAGGAAGAGAAGAGAGATTGAGGATTTTGAAAGGAATTAGGATTTAGATGAAAATTTAAGATAATTCCTAGGTTTGGGAATGGAGGGAGAGCTTAAACAAGATAGAGAATATAGACACAGGTTTTGGAGGAAATGATTTTCTCAAGGGACTGCTGAGTCCAAGGAATGTTTACAAATCCTCATGAAGTGTTCCAGGCTGTTGGTAAGATATGAGGCTCACAGACCTTGTCTGGCTGTCAGGATTTAGAATCATAATAGGCAGTAATGTAAATTCACTAGCTGACTTTGAGGATGCAACATTGATAGCACTCTGAACTTTGAGGGCATCTTGTTTTCATTGAAAAAACTGGTAATCCCTGCTTTGGAGTACACAAGCATAGGAATAAGTAAATCCAATAAAGGAGTATTTAGGCTCACCTGGTAAATATTCAGTGTGCCACCCAAACCATCTGTAATGGGTCCCCTTATGAAAACATTCTTTTTCCAGAATGTTGGAGGCTGGATGGGCAAAAGCAAAATAAATCTACCACAGACCCTTGATTCTGTTAGTATCAATGATAAAACATGATTGATAAAACTAGGCATGATACATTCTTAAGGTACAGAAAAATGTAGAAATTGTCTGTGTCAAGAAAATCCACAAGTTTTAAATGGTTCTTTAGGCTGACAGTAACAAATGGGATCACTATAATTTTATGTAAAACCTTAAAAGGCTTCCTACTAAAGAAAGCTGAATTCCAGTAACAAATTGAGCCGTGACTACTCAGTTCATATTAGAGATCAACTTAGACTATTTTTGATGCCTTAAAGATTTCTTTAAGTCCCCTTTCTACCATACCCCCAGTAAAGCTACTTAAAATCATCTGTAGGAAAGAGCTGAATAATTGGGGGCAGAGATGGAGAACAAATTTAAGGGAACAGCCATTGGGAAGACAAAGCCAGAATCTGAAGATAATTTTAAAACCTTCAGGGAAAGTAGGTGTCTAATCACAGGACTTAATTCCCTTGAACAGAAATTTGTAATTTAGCCACAGGAATTAGGAAGTATTAGTTATAAGAGGTAACTTGAAGCTGTGGATATAATGATAGCTATTTTTGTTATTGTTGCATAATTAGAATGTGCCAAACACTTTGCTAAGCGCTTATGATAGCTTTTCTCTTCAGAACATCACCATGATTATTTACAATATAACCTGTATTTTACAGATGGAGAAACATAGGCAAAGGAAAGGTGCATAACTTGCCTCCGGGGTTACATCGATAGCAAATGGTGAAATTTAATTTAAAAATTAGAAATTGATTCCAGAGTCCTTACACTCTTAAGCATGACGCTGAAGATACCTAAGTCACCACACAAAACCCAGAATCTAAACGGCCATTTGCTTATTATTAGTGCTTATTCCTTTATTTCGTAATATTAGTTAAATGACTAAATTACTATGAGAAGATAACGTGCTTTCAGTAGTCAGTTGAGCCATTGATTTTCTTACTAAGAACCTCTAAAGGTCCAAAGGGCAGTTGACAGAAATTGGTTATGGATTCTGGAGCTGCAGGACTGAGTCAAAGTAAAAGGCCCATGGCAGTAAATTTGTCCCTTGCAGGCAGGCAGTTCTAAATGCTCGTCCCTAGAAATAACCTTACCCTTACTATCATCTGGACTCTGAGCAATTTTTGCATCTCGGTATTCTTAGATGTGGATTATTAAAAGGCCACAAACGAAGGCAGCTAACATAAGACACTTTGTGGGTGTGAGAGTATTCATTAAAATCAAGTATTAGTGTATTAGAAACAAATTCACTCATTTCAATTATGTAAAGCTAGCTGGGTTCTCAGTTTTAGCAAGTTAGGGAAGATACCCCATCACATTACAGGAGAAAGACAATCTAAAAGTTTTTGAAGTTTTAATGGATTTAACCACTTGTAAAATGTTATAAATTGTAGGACACTTCTCCGAAAGAGATCCTCTAGCGTACATGGATGGTCTGCTTTTCATATTTATGATTTAGCAGGAAATTCTGAGTTCATTTGAAGTTAGACTTTTTAGTAGTTTTTCCCCTCCCAATGAACTGTTCTGAGTTGATAGGTGTAAAATGTGTAGATTTTATTGAAAATAAGATAAAAGTTTGTAAGCGTCTTTAATATAGCAATTCTCTTGCTTAATTATTTTGTTTTATTCAGCACCCAGGTCACTTCCTGTGTGCTGGAGATAATTAAACAGACTCCGCTTCCAAGAAAGGATACAACAAGGAAAATAAGAGGTTGTTAAATAAAAATTATGCCAAAGATAAGCCTGTAGAAAGTATCTGTGGTGCATATGGTAGATTTTTATGGTTGGATTTCGTGAAGGATAAATAGTAGAGTCCTGAGGAGGAAAAAAAGGACAGGAGGTGGCCAGATAAATACAAGAGAGGGGAAGGGAGAAAGAATAGGATATGAAGAAGCCTGGCGTTGAGAGGTGGTATTGGCCTGTTCAGAAAACTTACTTGCCTAACCCCTAAGCTCTAGTCTCACTCAGCATTGGGTTTGGGGCTCCTCTAGATTCTAGTATATCATGATAGATCATGCAGTCAGTAAAAGTCCTGCTGATTTTTACCAGTAAAGTGCTTTAGTCCACACCAAGCCTGATCTTTAGTCCATGCCTAGAATTGGCAAATGCTCCCAGGAAAAAAAACAGTTGGTAGTCTCAGCTAGCTAGCTAGACTCAAAGACTTTTAGTACATCTAGTCTTAAGTGCTTCCACAGCTCTTTGATATCTCTAGTGTATTTTGCATTTGATCCATTTTTTCCTAGTTATTGAACCTGGGAGCCATTGCCAGTACTACCACATCATTTCGGTAATGGAGGTCCCCATTGAAGGATTTTTTCACAGCACATAGCATGATGACATTTAGGTAGATCATTCTGGCTAGGATTGTATAATTGTGATACGAAGGGGGAAAGGAAGTGAGATGATGTAAAAGGAAGTTTTGCATCATTTACTTGAAAGATACTGTTCTTCTGAATTTAATCACATTGGGAATTGGAAAAAGTAGATGAATAAAAGTTATTAAAAAGAGAAAAAAGATCAATGAGTCCATAAAGTTAAAAAGCAATTACAAGAAAAAGACAAATCTAATACAGTACCGTAATTATTTCAAAGGTTACTATTTTACCCTAAATTCATTTCTGTACTTTCAAGGATCGATTGATATTTTTGAAATTCTGCACTAAATGGAAATATTAAGATGGCTCATGTGTGCATATATAAATGAGTGTTATTTGTATCCTCAAAATAATACATTTCAAGGGTATAAAATAGGATTACTATTTGTGAACTGTATTGAATCCCAGAACCCTGTACTTTTGTCTGTTCAAAATGAAAACAGTAGTTTTTATTATTTTACCCCTTATAAAAGGGAATATACTCTGATGTAAAAAATTTTAGCAATTCAGTACACAGTACAAGTCACATAAAAGTCTACCACCAAAATGCAAGCACTGTTGATATTTTGATATTCATATATTTAGTTTTATCACTTTTTTAAACCAGTGTTAAGTCATGGACAACTTACCATATACATGAAAAATGTATATATAATCATTTTATGTTCATTTTTATACTATAATCAATTCTCCATTGATATTTAGCTTGTGACCTTTTTTTACTACTTTTTACTATGATAAATGCTGTAGTAAACACTGTTGTGTCACATACATTGTCATTCTGTCCAGTTTTCTCTATAGAAACCAATTTTTAGAATTTCTTGGTTAAAGTATATACATGCATTTCACATGCTTTTTGCTTACTAGTTTTTATATTAGACAACTTTTGATTAAACATTTAGGTTAAATGATTAAAAGTATGGCATAATAATAATTTATGGATTATTTGATTTTAAAAGTAGGTCTTAAAACAGGCAATATACTATGACAAGCAAAATATTTCCTTGTCATTATTTCCTAAGTATCCTTAAGAGAGATAGTATCTCTCTCAGGACTTGGACCAAGGAATGAGATGAAAGGGGAATAATGATTAGCTGCTTAATTCAGCTGATCTCAAATGCCTAGGGGGAAATTTTTTTTAAAAAAGTCCAAACATATACCCTATTTAACATGTGATAACACATATTCTATGTTCAGTGTCCTGAATTGATTATAGTGCTTGCCACACAATCACTTGTTCTGTTGCTAGCAATCAGATATTGATTAAAAATTATAAAAACAAAACTTAAAAATTAAAGGAAAAATTAAATCGCAATGATTGCTATTTTACCCCAAACTCATATTTCAAACCGCGTATGCTGTTTTGGCAGCTTGCATCTGTCTTCAGGAAAACGACCAGTAGGAAGAACACCCAAGAGATTTCCAAACATTTGTGCTTTGTCTCCTTTAGAAATGATAGAATTGGAGAGAACTGATGCCCAGAGATATGTAGTGATCTACTCAGTTGGGTAGTAGATAGTATGATTCATGGGTCTTAATGCAGTATTTTTTCTACCACACAATGCTTCAAGGCAAAAGTTAAAGTGGTATACTTTGGTACTGTAGCATGGTAGTGAAGTTAACTCCCTAGATTTGAGAAAAACTTTTACAAAAGTCTTAATTGTGTATATTTATTTATACTTCATAAATAACACGCCTTATTGCCTCTTTAAGCAGAAGGAATGGAACGTATTTAAAAGTTACCTTGATGAGAGAACCATTGCTATACTTGCAACTTATTTTATTGTAGGGGATCAGTGAAATACCTCTAGTAATACTGAGATGTATAGAAAATGCCCCTAAACTAAATGCCCCCACTGTTTTAAGTTAAACTGTATTGTTGGCCTGGGAGCAAGGGTAACAGTTTTTCCTTGTAGTTAAGCTTTGAGCTATCATTTCTTATTTTAGTTATTGTGCCTGCCTATGAAGGCTCTTCTAATTTTTAATTCTTAACTCGTTTTGGTGAAGTAGATGAACAACCAAGTTTATTGAAGCTTTAATCATAGTTTAACATGTAATTGAGTCGTTGGGCTCTGCATAAAGGTTTGCAGATTCTGACATACATTCTTTACAGGAGTTACAGTGTGAAGATTGTAGTAGCTATTTTCATCACCCATCAGACTTATATGTTTATTCAGTAGAGCTGAAAGTATTAAATTTCTGAATATTACTGGCTTTTTCCTGACCATTCACACTTCATGGTGATTTCACAAGAGAAGGTATATGATTCTGGTTTCCTTGCCAGACTTGTTTTTTGTGTTTTTTGTAATCACAGTTATCGAGGCTTAATTCTCCTACAATAAATTATATATACATTTTAAGTTTACAATTTACCATTCAGATCAAGATACAGAAAATTCTCATCTATTGGAGAAAGTTTCCTCATACTTCTCTGCAGCCATCCTCCCCAACCTGCCACTTGCCCAGGCAATCACTAATGTAATTTCTAACACTACAGGTTAGTTTGCCACTTCATCTCAATAGAAGCATATTCTATGTAGCTTTTGTCTGGCTTTTTTCTTTCAACAATGTCTGCCAATAATATTGCATTTATTGAAAGTTCATTTTTATTGCTGAGTAGTAAGTAGTCGTGTGGATATACCACAGTTTATCCATTCATCTGTTGATGGACATTTGGGTTGTCAGTGAACATGCATACAAGTATTGCTGTGATCATGGTTTTTCCTTCTCTTGAATAAATACCTAGAAGTGGAATTCTGGAGTCCTAAAGTAAAAGTATATGTTTAACTTTATAGGAAACTGCCAAACTATTTTCAAAAGTGGTTTAACCATTTTACATTCCCACATCTGCAATGTCTGAGAATTCACGTTCCTTGCTATAATTTAGGGACTTTTCTTTTACTTTTTGCCACACAGGAGTTTTTTATTTCATTAGATTAACACTTTGCTAATATAATTAACGTTTAAAGAGCAAAAAAAAAAACGCTCTGCAGATGAAAAGACCAAAGCCTATAATCAAAACATGACACGAAAAGATTTTAGAACACCCTGGCTTCGTAAGTTATCAGAAGGGTGAATTTTTATCCTTAGACTTTCAGCAACACCTTTAATGGCTAGCCACTTGAGACCTTCCTATAACACTTCTTTCAGAGTTCCTGCTGCTGCTTGAATTGTAAAAGCTGCAATAGAAATATGTTTCTTTACTTCTTTCCAGGCCAAACGAGAGTCGGCTTTATTTTCAATATCAAAGATAGCATCATAGATTCCAGGAAATGATTCTCCAGCATATTTGTTGTGGCTACTTGGAGCAAATATGATGTGCCTAAAAGGAAGAAAACAAGGCAAATTAAACTAAAGTGTATACGTACATTTTAGATGCTTTTTGTTTAGTCCACATTATGTTTCCTTGTGACATTCACTTTTGTTCCTATAAGATGTTCCTATAATTGATTTGAGATACTTATGCAAATCATAATTTTAAGCCAGGAAAGGAGCTAACAATATGCATTCGCTAAGACATATCTCAGAAATCACATACCATGTTGCGAACCCAAAACAGACGGAAGAAAGTAGATTCTTGTAGGTTGTGCAGAATAATCGTTAAGCGGCCCGTGAGCGTCCACAAACATGGTGATAACATGTAAGTTTATGGATGTTTTTAACAAGAGGAGATTGAGAAAGATAGTTTATTTTCGTGTTGCCTTTTAAAAATAAACAAGAATGACAGTTGTTCCCAATACTTTTTAGACATTAAAAAGCAAGTATTTATAGAAGCCTGTATTTCAAAATGTCACAAATGGCAAGGATAATGAAGTCCATTCCACAAAAGTAAGACACTCAACTTTTGATCTAGAAAGAAAGTTGTATAATTGCTTTTCTCTTTCAACGTAAGTAGCTCAAGGGATCAAGCGTCTTTCCGCAATAAGTATGTAGCATTTTGCTTTCCAGAAAGCGATATATTTTATTAAATACTCACATCAGGAATTAGGTCCAACAGTCAAACCCCAGAGCTTATTCTAGAGTAAATCTGTGTGAAGTAATATAGACCTCCATATAAGTCAGTATTAATGATAAATCCATAACACTCATTCAGGTTTACCAGAGTACATCAGGATTTATTATCTTGGCTTTTAAATCTTAATATGGCCTCAGATGGATCTTATTTTTAATTAAAATCAGTATATGTGCCAAGTTGTTTATAAGCATTGGTATCCTGACGGGTATATGAGTCAAGAAATTAGAGATGCAAGTCATAGATATTCCTTAGTATACTTACCCTCTTCTGGAGAATTGTAAAGCAAGAGTATAGCAAAAAAAAAAAAAAAAAAAAAGATGATGGAAGCGAATAACCTTTGAATCATTGATCTGACATTTAATATCTCAGTAACCTTTGGCAAATTGCCTAAGTTGTCTAAACTTGTCCCAGATGTGTAAAATAATTGAAATAATATAGACTGCATAGAGTAGTATCTGAGCGGGTTGTAGAGTGAGACTGCTTGTTTTTTAAAAATCATAATACTATCAGCTATCAGCCTTGTGGCTTTGCACTGGTTATTTAACCTCTTTGTGCCTGTTATCTTAAAAATGGTGGTGATAAAAGTACTGTCCTAAAAGGATTGTTGTGAGAATCAAATGTTGGATGAAAAGCATAGCTTGACATTTAATAAGTGTTCAGTAAATATTAGCTATTATTCTGAAGCTAAATCCTTTCCATAATTTTCTCAGATGAGAAGCAGGCAGCAAGCTAAAAGAAATGATCAATTGGTAATGCTTAAGCAGCTCAAATACCTTTTATGAAATGGTGGACTCAAATAGCTATTCTAGACCCCTGAGAATTCAAACTCTGGTCTAGTTCGCAAGGTTTCAAGTATATGATTTAATTACCCTCCACAATGAACATTTCTGAATTTTAAAGAGGCATCAAGAACTACTGTAGCAGACTAGAGAATACAGTCAACACTGTCTTTCTTTTTTCCTCAACCTTTCCCTCAGTACATAGTATTCACTGATGGGTTATGATAATGTAAATTTTTTTTTTCTTTTTTTTCTTTTTTTTTTGGAGACAGAGTCTCGCTCTGTCGGCCAGGCTGGAGTGCAGTGGCACGATCTCGGCTCACTGCAACCTCCAACTCCCGGGCTCAAGCAGTTCTCCTGCCTCAGCCTCCCAAGTAGCTGGAATTACAGGTGCCTGCCAGCACACTTGGCTAAATTTTGTATTTTTAGTAGAGACTATGTTGGCCAGGCTGGTCTTGAACTCCTGACCTCAGGTAATCCACTCGCCTCAGCGTCCCAAAGCGCTGGGATTACAGGCATGAGCCACCATGCCCGGCCACAAATGTTCTTAGAATTTCATAATCAAATGCTTTGCAGTTTTTAAAGACTTTTACAGTATTTCACTTGATGTTTGCAAGAAAGTAAGCTTTATTTATTCCTTTTTAGATTCCATTACAGAGTATGTTTATTTTATATTGCTGCTGTGCAAATTACCACAAACTTAGTGGCTTAAAAAAACATTATCTTACAGTTAGTGTGACATGAATCTCCCTGAGCTAAAATCAAGGTATGATCAGGGTCACATTCCTTCCTGGAGGCACTAGAGGAGAATCCTTTTCCTTGCTTTTCTAGCTTCTAGAGGCCTCCCACATTCCTCCACCATCAAAATCCGCAACTGCATTTCAGAATGAGTCTTTCGCAATGGCATCACCCTAACTTTCTCTCCTGCCTGCCTCTTGCAGAAGACTTTTAAGGACCCTTGTGATTGCATCATTGGGACCACCAGTATATTTCAGAATACTATCCCTATTTTAATTCAGCTGATTAGTAACTTTAAATTCCATCTGCCACCTTAGTTCCTTTTTGTCGTGTAACCTAACATATTCAGAGGTTCTGGGGTTTAGAAAATAGACATCTTTGGGAGGCCATTGTTAGGCTTACCACACAGAGCAATTAATTTATGTGGAACTTTCATTAGGGAAAAAACAAGAGCAGTAATAGAATAAAGAAAATGAGCTGAATAGTAGATAAGGAAGGATTCATTACTTGCCTTTGTTGTGATAGTTATGATATATTACCCACAACTCAAAAACAAATAAGTTTGCAACATTTATCAAGCATGCTGCTATGGTCTGAATGTGTTCATTCCCCAAATTTATATGTTGAAACTTAATTTCCAGTGTGACAGTATTAAGGGATTAGAGCCCTTATAAAAGTGAATGAAGGAAGCTAACTAGCCCTTCTATCTGTTCTGCCAACTGAGGACACCCTGAAAAAAATGCCATGTATGGGACAGGTGCTCATCAAACATTGAATTGGCTGACACTGACCTTGTACTTCCCAGCCCCTAGAACTGTGAGGAATAAATTTCTGTTTGTTATAAATTACCCAGTCTCAGGTATTTTGATACAGCAGCAGGAATGGATTAAGACACATGTTTTTTATTCAATAAACATTTAGTTATACTTCTGAATTTTAAGATGAATGTTTTATATATTTCACATTAACGTTTTATTTTAAAATATGTACAGTGTTTTCTGATTTATTCATTACTGAATCTCAACTGTTTAACTTAAAGCTGCCTCCTTAAATATTTTAAGTTCAGTCTAAAGGTTTCTCTGTATATAGTGAACTATAACCTAAATGGAGTTGTCAACAGACTGAGTCTACTCTTGTGCCAGTCACCAAGTTTTGGCCAGTTAAAGGGGGTCAGTTCAAACTGTTCAAATAAGGTAAATTCTGCACTGTAACCAATCTAGCTGTTTCTGTCACTCATTTCCATTTTCTGTATGTCACTTTCCTTTTTCTGTCTATAACTCTGCATCCATCACATGGCTGCACTGGAGTCTCTCTGAGTCTATCATTCTTTGCTCAATTAAAGTCTGTTAAATATAATTTGGCTAAGGTTTTCCTTTAGCAATACATACATATGTAATGTACATACATATATATAATGGCTATACACATATATATCAGATTCGTCTAATTTTCTTAGTCTCAATTCTACATGGTAGAACAATTTTATTACACTAGAAATTTGGTAATATCTCCATTCTTGAGGTTCATGAAATAGCAGAGCTTAAAAATGTCATTGATCCATTATACAAACTGAAAATTTTTACTCTTAGGTTTATAAGATTTACAAGATCATTTTTAACCTGATCTACATTGCCTGATGAGGAAAAAGTCATTTTGAAATAAATTCTTTAAGACAAATGAAAAATTCTGGGTATCTGAAATTGCTATTACAGCTACATTTATCTTAGCAGTTATTGGGAAAAGTGTGTATATGCAATATGTCATATCAATCCATAAAGTAATCCTTACAATCATTAAGAACTTATTTCCATACTACTGCAGTAGACTAAAACATAATAATATGAATTAGCGTTAGAATATAATCTTAACATTGAGCTAATAGTTCAAAATGCATCTTTAAAAATATGGTAGTCTTTGGAGGACAGTTTGGCAGTAACCTAATCAAAATTTAAAATGTGTTTACCCTTTCACCCTGAAATCCCAGGTCCTGATTATAGAGTGTTTTTTTTTTTTTTTTTTTTGGAGGAATTAACAATTATTAAGGATACATAATTGCCATGAAAATATTGGCAAGAAATAGAAGAAAGTGATTATTTTGTCTGCCAATTAATATGATAAAGGTAACTGACCTTGTGGAATAAAGAAGGAACAATATAATACTATTTACCAAATATTTTAAATAATTTTGTCAGCACCATTTACCAAATAACCCTAGTACTCCTGTCCCCAGCTGATATGTGATGGCAAGCCAGGGTGAGTTTTTGTATATTGCATAGCCTTAATTCACTGATTGATGCTGGTACTACAGGCATTTGATTATTATAAGTTTAAGCTATTCTTTAATTTTACAGATAGTAAGTCTTCTCTCCTTGGAGGGGATGGATATGAAGGAATTTAACATTTTTAAAAATTTAAAACATCACTTCTCATGAAATAAATACATTTTTTTTCTGCAATGAGGAAGAGCATAGATAAATGGATGACTCCGAGTGGAAGGGAACAAGTGATTTTGTTACAGTCGTCAGAACTGTGGCCAGGATCATTTTAGATAAGTATGTCAAATGTGTGGAATATCATGGAAGTGGCCCTCTTTTGTCCTCCCAGCTGTATGCTAATAGAATGCCTCCCAGGCACATGCTAATAGAAATATGTGTTAGATGATTGAGAGTCTTTGTTGTTGTTAAGACAGAGTCTCGCTCTGTCACCCAGGCTGGAGTGCAGTGGCATGATCTTGGCTCACTGCAACCTCTGCCTCCTGGGTTCAGTCAAGTGGTTCTGTTGCCATAGCCTCCCAAGTAGCTGGGATTACAGGTGTGTGCCACCACGCCCAGCTAATATTTTTGTATTTTTAGTAGAAATGGGATTTTACCATGTTGGCCAGGTTGGTCTGGAATTCCTGACTTCAAGTGATCCTTCCACCTTGGCCTCCCAAAGTGCTGGGCCCACGGGCATGAGCCTCTGTGCACAGCTGAGAGTCCTTTTTTGATGTTGGATTCATATTTATCCCACACATTGACTGGTTATGCAGATACTGGTCACGTTAAGTTCCCAAGAAGTTCTCCTCTCTGCTGCTATTCTTTTCTTCTTCTTCTTCTTCTTCTTCTTATTATTATTATTATTATTATACTTTAAGTTCTAGGGTACATGTGCATAACGTGCAGGTTTGTTACATATGTATACTTGTGCCATGTTGGTGTGCTGCACCATTAACTCGTTAGCACCCATCAACTCGTCATTTACATCAAGTATAACTCCCAATGCAATCCCTCCCCCCTCACCCCTCCCCATGATAGGCCCCGGTGTGTGATGTTCCCCATCCCGAGTCCAAGTGATCTCATTGTTCAGTTCCCACCTATGAGTGAGAACATGCGGTGTTTGGTTTTCTGTTCTTGCAATAGTTTGCTGAGAATGATGGTTTCCAGCTGCATCCATGTCCCTACAAAGGACACAAACTCATCTTTTTTTATGGCTGCATAGTATTCCATGGTGTATATGTGCCACATTTTCTTAATCCAGTCTGTCACTGATGGACATTTGGGTTGATTCCAAGTCTTTGCTATTGTGAATAGTGCCGCAATAAACATACGTGTGCATGTGTCTTTATAGCAGCATGATTTATAATCCTTTGGGTATATACCCAGTAATGGGATGGCTGGGTCATATTAACATATGTTAATATTAACAAATGTTCAAATAGGATACAAGGACATCCATACAATGCCAGTATTTTTCATAATAGGAAATAATTGTGGAAAAATCTAATCTGAAACTAAGAGGTAGATACATATTTGCACAAGAGTCAAATCTTTTCTCTAAAAAAAAATTGAAAAGTCTTAGAGATCCTCCAGGCTGGAGTGAATGGCATGGTCCTAGCTCCACTGTAACATTGAGCTCCTGTGTTCAAGCAATCCCCCTGCCTTACTCTCCCAAGCAGCTAGGATTGCATGCACCACCACACCAGCTACTTTTAAAACTTTTTTGTAGAAACAGGGTCTCGCTGTGTTACCCAGGCTGGTCTTGAGCTCCCAGCTTCAAGCAGTCCTCCTGTCTCGGCCTCTCAAAGCGCTGGGATTACAAGTGTGAGCCACCTTGCCCAGCCTAAGATATATTCTTACGGAAAAAAATAAAATTATAAAATAATGTGTGGTCCCATACATTATTTATGTAGACATAAACAGGTTGACATATTTATACGTGTAAATATAAATGATTATGTAAATTTGTGTAAATATATGTAAACAGATGTTTATGTAAATATAAATGTGTTTATATGTGTGTGTTGTGTGCATTTTTATGCAAATATTTGCAATATATAGTATGTAAATGTAATATGTATATGTAAATGTATATGGAACTATATACAGTAACTCCTCACTATCCATGGGGGATTGGTTCCAGGATCCCCCTTGGATACCAGAATTTAAGGATGCTCAAGTCCCTTACATAAAATGGCTTATTATTTGCATATAACCTATACAAGTCCTCCCAGATACTTTAAATCAGCTCTAGATTGTTTACAGCACCTAATACAATGTAAATGCTATGCAAATAGAATAGTTGTTTACTATATTTAGGTAAACAGATGACCCAAAAAAGGTCTGTAAATCAGTACAGACACAACCATTCTTTTTTCGTTTTCAAATATATTCTATCTGCAGTTGATGAATCCACAGATGTGGAACTCACAGATACAGAGGGCTGACTACATAGATAAACATGTATATAAATGCATTAAAATTTACACCAAACTCTTGACATTGAGTTTCTCTGAAGAGAATAACAGAACTGGGTGTAGGGAGTAGGGGGGAATGCTGAAGAAGCACTGGTCCTTTTTATTCTATGTGATTCTATAGAGCCTGAGTTTTTCAAATAATGACAAAATATAGCTTTTTTCTTATAAATAAAAAATATATAAAGAGAATAATAACACCTGAGAGGACTAACAAACACTGTAGATATTGCTTTCGGCTTTTGTTTGATTCTTATAAATAATTGATCATTGCTATTTCATTTGTATCAATGAAGAAACAAACATTTGTGTTCTTATTTATTATTTATAAAAATAGCTGCCATTTATTGAGTGCATCCGTCTTGAGCTAAATCTTCTACATGCCTTAAATCTACAGACCTATTGGGTAAAAGCAATTATAATTTCCACTTAGTAGCTGAGGGATCTGAGGCTTAGAGAAATAATTTTTCCAGGTCACATGAAGTATGTGGCAGAGCTGGGTTCCAAAAGCCTGTGCTTGTAATTATCTAAATGTTAATATTAATCATTAACATTTATAGGAAAGGTAACATATAGACCTTTTTTGCATATTGTTTGATGATAAATAGCTTTGCAAAGTAGCAATTATCATCATCTTAATTCGGATGGGAAAACCCTAGAAGTTACTTGCTCTAAATCACCCATCTGCAAGTGAACTAGAATATAGAAAATACGATATAGATTTTCTGGCCTTGAATGCTAGGACCTTTATAATTTCCACCAGAGAACCACTGTTTAAGAAGGCCCTTGAGAAAATAGTGATCATCCAAAGGGAGGCAACCAAGATACTGAAAGAGAACATGATGTAGAGATACAGAAAGGAAAATAGAATACCGAGGCTTCGTCATTTAACGAGTTGTTTTCTGATAAAACCATCATAAACTGAAAATATCACAAGTCAAAAATGCATTTAATACACCTAACCTACCAAAGATCATAGCTTGGCCTCGCCTACCTTAAGTGTGCTCAAAACACTTACATTAGCCTACAGTTGGGCAAAATTAACGCAAAGCCTATTCTATAATGAAGTGTTGAATATCTCATGTAATTTATTGAATACTACACTGAATATGAAAACCAGAGTGGTTTATGGGTACTTGAAGTATGGTTTCTACTTAATGTGTATTGCCTTTGCACCATCATAAAGCTGAAAAATGAAATCTAACCATCGTTGAGAACCATCTCAAAACCTAAAATACTATATGGAAATAGAGCTAGACTTATTTGACTTTAATAGAACAAACTCAAAGAGGAAAATAGATGTTAAATCTTTATGGAGAAAACTTTCTAATAATTAGACCTTTCATAAAGTGAAATGGGCTTCCTCATGCAGTAGTAAGCTTCTCATCACTAAAAGATTCCGAGACTGGATAACTATCTGAGATTCTATAAAAAGGATTTATGAGAAGGTTGAACTAGATGAGCTCTAAAATTCCCTTTAAGATTCTACAGTTTGAAGATTTTGTTCGAGTTCTTTTTCAACTAGCCTTTACCATTTTCACTTACAGCAAAGCAATAAACAATATGAAATTTATTTTTCTAATATGTATTATACTATTATCAGATGTACAATCTTACCCAAATTCCCTAGAGTATACATATTTGTCTTTCACCCATCTAATGGCATTGGTTTAAAGCCAACTTTAGGTATGCTGGTTTTGGTCACAGTGATGTATTTGGCACCTGTTGTTTCCTTACCTATAGAACCGCTTTCCTGGTAAACCAAGAGGATCGATGAATGCTCTTTCCAGGAGCATCAACTGGTCATTCATCATTCTCACTGCAATGGGACTTTGAGAAGAACATATACATAATTATAACCCAAACCGCAGAATCGTGTTTCAAAATAATATTAAATAAAAACAAGGCTTGGGAAAATACATTTCTAAAATTGATCAATTTTTAACAAAATGAATATTAACACAGTAATACTTTACATGGTGAGCCACAAACAATAGCAGGGTCATCCTTCTAATATTTACAGTCAGCAGAGAGACCTAATGGGAAATCGTTTGTTACATATTTCTAGATCACACACCAATCAAAAAGAACTCAAAGACATTCTATACTTCTTTCTAGGAGGATAGCCAGGCCTCCTGGAAAGGTAGACAAAGTGAGCTATCAAGTTATTCCTGATAAGTCATTCAGTTCTACTGCGGAAGAAAGGAGCAGATAAAGGCTGGACAACAAAGAGTGAATGAAGGTTTCAGAAGTCTGTCAGGAGGGTAAGAGATAGCTGCACGCAATGGATAGGGAATCCCTTTTCACACTCAGACTATCCATTTGGGGAGCTGAATAAGTTCCCTGGGCTCCCCTACAATCCAAAGGAGAATGAGGTCCCTTAAAACTACTTATAGCTTTCTTCCAATATGGGAAGTGGCAAAGTTTATTCTGATTACATCTGAAAAAACAAATGTGACATGGACACATTTGTGGATAAATTTATGCTTGTTACATGGTATTTACTTTGAATATACTTTGAAACTATTTTCAATCTGAAAGTGGCAATAAATTAAATAAAATGCAAAAAAACCTCATCAATGAAAAAATTTCTAAACAGGTACATAGGAGTACTGAACAAAAGACTTGTAAAATACATTACAAACTAATATGAATGAAAACAGTTCATTCTAGTAACCAGATAGCTTTTTTTTTTAAGTAGGGATTTGAAACTTACTTGTTAAGATCAACTTGTATAAGTCGTTTATGAAAATCTGAAGCAGCCTCTGAGAAGTTTTTCACGGCAGAAAATAAGGAGTCTTTTTTAAAAATAGAAAAGCAGAAGAGAAATTAGCTCGTATTTCAGAGGTTCGCTTTCCCACCCTCCCTGTTCCAGATTGATATAACCACATAGATGTTGAAGCCATTTTTGTACTGAGTCTTCTTGCAGATCCATGAAAATTAGTAGAATATAACAAAGAAATATTGTATGAAAACAAAAAATGGTAAAATTCTTTCTTAAAGAAAATAACTTTCAAAAATCTAGGACACAAATAACTCCTTAACCCATAATTTACTACAAACCCAGAATTCATTCATTCATTAATTCATTCATTGGGACAACAACTATATGCTAGACACTGGATACAGCTATGCTAAGGTATGATTCTGTAATTATTACAGGGCAAAAAAATATCAATTTTTGTTTTTAAGTAGTGTATTTGAGATCTTGTTCAACAGGCAACCTGTGACAAACATATATCCAGAGACTGAGAAAGAGGATCAGATTTGGTCTTGTCAAACTCTTCTTTAATTCACAATACTTCTACGAAAAGTAATTCGGTTCTCAGTACTGTCATACCTCACTATCAGTGGGGCCTGGGTTCCAGGATCCCCTGCTGATACCGTATTCCATGGAAGCAACTCCCTTATATAAAATGGCATAGTATTTGCCTGTTACCTACATACATCCTCCCCTATACTTTAAATCATCTCTAGATTACTTATAATGCCTAATAAAATGACTATATGTCACTTCATTCATGTGGATTCAATGTAGTGCTCAGAGCACAACAAATTCAAATTTAAGTTTTGCTTTTTTGAAACTTAGTGGATTTATTTTTCTGATTCTTTTTGGCTTGCAGTTGGTTGAATATGTGGATGCAGAACTCACCGATATAGAGGGGTGACTGTATATTATATTTTTATTACAACAATGTATTTATTATTTTCCATATTTGCTACACAGGACTTTAAACATACATTATTGATTTGTTGCTTGCATCAATCCTGTGGTACAAGCAAATCAGGAGATAACGATACTCATTTTATAGATAAAGCACTTACAGCTCAGGATTTCTATTAGGTAACACCTAATGGAAAGGATTTCTATTTCTATTTCTATTACCTAATTTCTATTAGGTCTGACCTAATGGAAATCCTGAACTCTAAATGCTTTAGGTAGTAGGTGGTACATTCGGTATAAGTATATTCAGTATTTTTAAAAACCTTTTTAGTCCCAGATTTTAGTCCTAGTCTTTTGGTCCTAGATTTTCCTTAAGTTTTAATTGTTGTTTTTAAGCCATGTTCAAACCAAATAATATAATAATAGATGCAATAGAAACTATGAGAAAAGAATGCTGAAGACAGCATTTTAAATTTCAAATCCAGGACAGAAGTCAAGACAGATAACTGAAACGTGTCCCTGGGATTAGTGACACATGTCAATGAGGACTTTGACAAGAGCAATTTTTCTAGAGTAGAAAGGACATAAGACAGCACAGTGGACTGGCTAGTGAGAGGTAAAAAAAAAACCATAGACAGTGTAGATTATGTATTCATTTATCCATTCATTCATTAATCATACCTTCATTCCTACACTAATACATTTTCTCAGGAACTGTTTTTGCCTGGCACTAAATGAAGAATTTTGATTGTGAAGGAAGTGGGGCACATCTGGCAGAAGAAATGTTTTTGAAATAGAAAAGCTATAAGAAGAATTAATCTAATGGATAGTCACCAACAGTAATGGTGATTTTTGAAAATATGACAGGGAAAGGCATTAACAGATCAAACCAGGCCTCTAAGAAAGTAAGTAGGTAGAGGAATTAACCTTGTATAAAGCGAGCCCTTCCACTGTAACTGTGTAGTTTCTGTCTCTTAATTGGACCCTGACTTATAAAAACTGATAAGACATCATTCACCAAAAGGAAATCAGGGCATTTAGGAAGACAACTGGCTGCTGAATAGCCACAGAACTACGAATGTCCATTTTGCTGTAGGCTCTGCTTATTTCTCTGGTTTTATCTCCCCTTATTTCCCCCATCATTGCAGAGCTACGCCAATTGTATTGATATAAACACATTTTATTTGCTTCATTTTTTTTCTAGACCATTTTTTTTCTAGACTTGCTGTAATTGCTAATCCTTTCTATAATCATATTATATAAAGATTACTAATCCTTTATATAGTAATATTCAGAAGTCCTTACTATTCCATACCCATTCTCTGCATTCTTATAGTACTCTCTACATATCCCCATAATAACCTATTATCTACATA
This sequence comes from Macaca fascicularis, assembly GCF_037993035.2. Taxonomy (NCBI): domain Eukaryota; kingdom Metazoa; phylum Chordata; class Mammalia; order Primates; family Cercopithecidae; genus Macaca; species Macaca fascicularis. The sequence continues at coordinate 89,109,549 of NC_088388.1, read as the reverse complement.
TTGCCTTCTTCCTCGTGTTAGACTTTAAGCTTTCTTAGAACTATGACCGAGCCTTGTACACACTTATATCTCCTAGGTAATAACATAGTACTTAGTACACAGTAGAAACTCAGTGCATATTTGATAATTTGGGTATATACTAAAATATGTGCCCCCAGAATAATAAAAGACAATGGTTGTAATAAAACAGTAATAATAGGTAACATTTAATGAACAGTAAGTGTCACCCACCACAGCTTCTATATACTATCAAACTGAATCTCCACAATGATCTCTGAAACATGATATGTTGATACATTCTTTTTTATATTTTCATTGTATGAAAGCTAACACATAGAGAAGTTAAGTAACTTTCCCAAGGTCACACAATGAAGAAATGATAAAGCTAGTATCTGAACCAGGCAAACCGTTTCCAAACTCAATCCTCAATGCTACTACATACACTACATTATGATTCATCCTTGCTGTATAGGAGATGCACAGTGCAGAAGAGCAACCACTAAACAGTCATTAATAAAAGAAAAGAATGCTTATAACCATGTAAAAAAAGTTTCATATAGACAAATACTAAAAGATATATGCAGTAATAATCACATTGTTGATAATAAAAACATGTATGTAATAGAATTTGTGGCTTTCTCTATTTCTCAATCTTTTACAAATCATGTTACATTTTTCTAATACTGTTTCTATGACAGTAATTTTTTTTTTTTTTTTTTTTTTTTTTTTTGAGACGGAGTCTCCCTCTGTCGCCCAGGCTGGAGTGCAGTGGTATGATCTCGGCTCATTGCAAGTTCCACCTCCTGGGTTCCCACCATTCTCCTGCCTCCGCCTCCGGAGTAGCTGGGACTACAGGCGCCCACCACCACGCCCGGCTAATTTTTTGTGTTTTTGGTAGAGACGGGGTTTCACCATGTTAGCCAGGATGGTCTCAATCTCCTGACCTCGTGATCCGCCTGCCTTGGCCTCCCAAAGTGCTGGGATTACAGGCGTGAACCACTGCGCCTGACCAGTAAAAATGTTTTTAAAGGCCATAATATAGGAAAAATGTTTACCATCCCAATGTTTGTGGTAATAACTCAGCCATAATGGATTCATTCTATACATGCCAGATTAAATCAGATTCTTTAATAAGTGTTTGTTTAAAGTTTTTGTGTAGAAGTCAAAATAAGTAAGACAAATATGTATTCTAGGATGAAACAATATGCATTGATCATCATAGGAGATAATATTTTAAAGCTCCAAATTAAAGATTGTAAAATATCTGCCCAACTATTTCTTACCAAATGATACTCCATAGTCTCTCAATTGTTGGTCATGTTTCTTAGATAGATTATAGATACTTGCTGCATAGTTTTTCAAAGCTTCTGCATAGTCTTGAATATTGAAAGGAATGATTTTAGAGTCCACAAGCTCATATACCAGTGCTCCTCGTAATTGAGCCACACAACGTTGTTTTTTAAATGTGGGGTCATAAAATTTCTCTACCAATTCAAATGTCTCATAAATTGTGTGGTACACTGGGTAGCTGCTGTACTTATCTGTTCTCTGAAAAAAAAAGTGGAGGGAGGCAAGTATAAATAAACATTACATATTCACGTTATAATATTTTTATGTAAGCATAAAAATAACTATAGAAAAAAATACAACCAGCCAGGTGTGGTGGCTCACACCTGTAATCCTAGCACTTTGGGAGGCCGAGGCAGGAGGATCACCTGAGCTCAGGAGTTCAAGACCAGCCTGGGCAACATTGAGAAACCCTTTCTCTACTAAAAATCCAAAAAAAAAAAGAAAAATGAAAAAGAAAAAATACAACCATATAACACCCTGAGTTTTATCACAATGAGGCAAAATGCTAATAATGAAAACACCATAGCCAAATATTCACTGATTTTAAATTTTTTCTCATTATTTGTTTTATAATTTATGTAAACTTCATTCAAAATGCTACACCTTGAACATTCTTCTTCTTGTATCTTTGATAACTAAAATTAGGGAATACATATTCAAATTGCACCTCAGCATAGTTCAAAGTTATCTATCAATTGATTGGTTAAAAAAAGGTTCTGGCCAGCTAAGTATACAACTTAAGGATGATTTATTAAAGTAACTTCCCTTCCTTCCCAAACAGTGTATATCTAAATGTCATTTAAACTTTATTACATAATTAAGGGTACCATTATGAATATGAATTATTACATAGTAGTATCCTGTATAAATATTCTTTTTAGTTCTTCGGTTTGCCTATTGTAATTTTAGTTTTTACCATTTGCCATCTTTTTATAGGGCTATCGTTCTTACTGCTTTTAGTATCACGAAAAAGCAATCCCCATATCAGTCCTTCTCCTTCTATCTAATTGTCTGCTTCTAATCTAAAGTGGTCTTAGAAACTAGATAACTTTGATCCAATTACAGAAGACAGAGTATAAAAGTGAACAGGCCTTGAAAAAGAGTTAAAACGTATCTTTTATGTATTAAGTGTAATGAATGTTAGTATTCTGAGTTTATCTATCTATTTTGGGTTAATCTGGAGTTGCTTTTATTTCTTTGTTCTTTATTGTATTCTGAATAGTCAGATTTGCAAGTGATATACATATAATGGGCAAGCAAAATTTAGGTGTATTGCAATTATGATTTGAAGATTGATTAAAATCTATGACAAATCTGTGTCTGCTACTGTAATCTTCAATTTGGTTTATGAAATAATTTATAGCATTGATGAGCAAAGATGATATATGTTGGTTATATCCAAGTACTTGTATATCATCAGGATATCTGTGTGACAGAGGTGCAAACCAGTCAGTGCAGAGCAAAAAAGGGGATCGAGTTAAAAGAGAAACTTGCTGTATTTCCCAACCAAGAGCCCTTGACTCAGGTGACAGGCAGAAGTGGGAATATGAAGAGGAGCTACCCACCATAATGAATCTTACTCTAATGCTCCTCTTGACCAAAATATGTTCAACTGCATTCTTCCTCATGAAAAGTACATCAGAGCCTGCAAGACTAGTCTAGAGAATGAGAGTTTTCTGACATATCAGGAAAAGGATGTGAACTGCTTGGTTCTGATACCCAGCTAAGTGTCTGGCATTACTCTGTGAATTATCATTTCTTTGATTAACCCTAACAATGAAATTTTCACAAAATTACTCAAATTACTTCCTTGTTCATCTGGAAAGGGACATGCAGTCTATCTCTATCCCTGGGAACTCTTCCCAGGCCATATCCACCAGGTGTCTGGTGCCAAACAACTCAGTGACATTCTTTGCTAAAGGACTGTAGATGAAATGTTATATATTCAAAATGATAAAGTGGCTTACCTTATTCTTAGTGTAACGGGCTCTGCCTGAAGCAATTCCAAGTCTCTGAAAATAAGCTTCAAAGTCACTTCCAGATCCCAGCTTATTGATTCTAGATGCAATACACACACACACACACACACACACACACACACACACACACGCATAAATAGGTAAATGATACAAAGTTTAAATAGATGGGACAAGGAATCCTGTCCCAAGAATAGCAAGGAATTATATGTTACATTTACAAGAATTTAGAAAAGGTCAACCACCCTCAAGACATTTTCCCATAATCTGCAGGAAAATTGCTGTAAAATTAAAAGTAACGGCAAAAACTGCAAATACTTTTGCACCAACCTATAACAAGAATTGGGCCGTGCCACTAAAGACTGCATCTGGTAATGATGCTCTCCACCATATTTTCAGCATTTACATTTTTGTTTAGAGGGCAAAACAACGAAGACGTGGGCCCTGCCCTCAGAGAACTATCATCTAGTAAGAAAATTGCCACAAAAGTCTACTTTTAAAATCATGAAGTATCTAAATGTGCTTTGTTTCATTTTAGAAATAAATCTAATTATAATTTATTTCTTTTCATATGATTAGGAAACCTCTATCTGTTGATCTGTCCCTCACATATATATGCATATACATAAATAAGATGTAAGACATGAAAAATTTTTAGTAAAATAATGGTAAGTCATGAAAACAGAATATAAAATTGCATGTGCATTAATAACATAACTATATATTTCCAAACTATTAGATTAGTAGATGTGTTTTTGAGACTGACCTCTTCAATATTTTAAAAATCATTTTTGTATTTTACTATTGTTATTGAATTGGCATGTAAAACTTTTATAATGGACCCACATTCAAACTTTCACAAGACCAATTTGAAATGAGGAATAAAGCTATAAACTGTTACTATTATTTGCTTGTACATGTTGAGTATCCCACATGGAATGCTTAGGACCAGAAGTATTTTGGACTTAAGATTTTTTCCAGACTATGAATATTTACATATATACAATGAGATATCTTGGGGTTGGGGCCCAAGTCTAAACAGAAAATTCATTTATATTTCATATATATCTTATATACATAGGCTGAACTTAATTTTACATAATATTTTAAGTAATTTTGTGCATGAAACAAAGTTTGTGTTAAGTACTATAATGTGTGGAATTCTCCACTTGGGACATCATGTTGGTGCTAAAAAAGTTTTGGATTTTGGAGCACTTAAGATTTCATATTTTTGAGTTAGGAATGCTCAGTCTGTATTAGAAATGGCATTGCAGTAGAAAACAAATATATACTTTTTATTACATAATGTTTAGAAAAAAGAAAATAAAAACAAATAGATATAAAATAAATTTAAGAAAGCTGCTGTAGCATGAATGAGAAGACGTACAAAATAAAATAATATTCATATAAATTCTAAATCACAGGTAAAGACACAATTTGGTGTTTATTGATAATGCTCCTTAATAAATGTACAAGCAAATAATCTAGCATTTGTCTTTTATTTCATCATTATCATCTGAAGTTATATATTAATACACCTAATACATAACTAAATGAAATTTTATGCAAGAATGCTAACTAATGGCTAATAATGTAGTGAAACTATTTCAACTAAAAATTTGCAAAACTAGGTCTATTTGTGCTCTAATACAGGCTGAAAGATTTCACGTGCTGGCTAATCAGCAAAACAAAACTAGACAGAAAATTTTTTTTTTTTTTTTTGAGATGGAGTTTCATTCTTGTTGCCCAGGTTGGAATGCAATGGCACGATCTTGGCTCACTGCAACCTCTTCCTCCCGGATTCAAGCAATTTTCCTGCCTCAGCCTTCTGAGTGACTGGGATTACAAGCGCCTGCTACCACACCCGGCTAATTTTGTATTTTTAGTAGAGACAGGGTTTTGCCATGTTGGCCAGGCTGGTCTCAAATACCTGACCTCAGGTGATCCACTAGACTTGGCCTCCCAAAGTGCTAGGATTACAGGCATGAGCTACCGTGCTCAGCCAGGAATTCTTTAGTATCCTTTCTGATTCAAATTATTGATGAAACACTTGAGAATTTCATGTTTGGAGAAACAAGAGGCAGAGCGGAATTTATAATTTATCCTACAGTAGAAAAGGTGCACACCGGTAACTTACCTAGGCAAATTTTTACTTTCAGGTGAAGGATCTTTTTCCAACCAGCTTTCATACAGTGATTTACTCTCAAACCCATCATCAGGGCTGGGGATCTAGAAAGAGAAATCAAATACTGGAAATTAGGGGTAGAAGCAACTACATTTATGCCAAAATAAAACTATATATTATTTGTCATCAACTTCTACTTTTAATGACGTATGTACATATATGTATGTACATATATGTACACATGTATATATGTTTATTTATAGAAAAATTATCTTTTTGCAAATGGCAAGAAATAAATCTGGCCCAAATTATTTTTTATTCATGATGCCTACCTGTGTTGGTAATTTTGCCATATCCCTAAGGTGTAATTGCCTACTTACTTTGGTAAACTTTTAAATAGAACTTAAAATTTTTGCAAACGCCATTTTAATGTCTGGCAGCTTAGATTTCTTTTAGTGGGAAGACACTGGAGAAAACTTCAGATATAACATTTGCTTTTGTAAATTATTTTTGCCTAAGAAGACCTACAAAGAGGTCTCAGAACAATAGAGGTGACATAATTTCAAGCTCAGCTTCTTAACCTGTAAGTCTTGGTTTTGTAGGGCAGCAGGGGTTAGTGCCAGGACTCTTCTTTTAGACAGTCTTATTATGTTTAAACAAAGTTAAAATTTTATGGATTAAAAAAAAAAAAACTCTATATAACCTCAGATTTCTACTTAGGAATTTTAAGAGCTCCTCTGTGTGTGTGTGTGTGTGTGTGTGTGTGTGTGTGTGTGTGTGTGGTGCTCATCATGTTGAGCACCAACATGATGTCACAAGTGTCATATTTTTATTCCTTTCATTAAATGTACATTTACAAATTTATACTTGCCTTGTCTTTTGACACTCTAAGAAGAGCAGAGCCATGTGGTGAAAACATTGTGGACTGTGGACTGTGGAGTCAAATTCATCTATTTTATATCTAGACTACTACACATATTGACTATATTTTGTTTGCTTGTTTGTTTATAACCCTGATTTGCTCAAAAATAGACCCAAGGCAGACCCTACTTAAGTAACTGTGAAAGCATTATAACTTGGTATATTGCTTCCCCTCTTTGAACCTTAGTCTTCTCACCTGTGAAAATGGGGATAATGGTAACTTTCTGAACATAAACATCTGATATTTTCTCTGGCCTTTAGATAGAGTTGGTTATTCTAACTTCTGTTTCACTATTCTTAAAAATGTTTTTATGGATATTTACCAAGCACTGACCTCAGTAGAGATGCGGAAATGGAGACATAGTCTCTACCCTCTGGGACCTCACAATGAAATCTAATTGGGGATACACACACCAAACAAATTTTGTAATATAAAATTATAATAAGCAGTTCAAAAGAAAATATCGAAGTGCTATAAAGAGATGTGGGGATGAGAGATAGATACATCTCCAGGTAAGGCCTTTCTGAGAAAATGGCAATTAAATTTAGGAGGATTTAATAAAGATGTTGGCTATTGGCACATGTTTTTGAACAATTTCCCTGTTTCAATCTCATCCCACTTATTTAGAGGCACGAATGTGTTGTGTTTACTGATAACACAAGCCCTCATCAGTGTTCAAGTAGAAGGTAACAATGGTGAATCCGCCCCCTTCCATAGAGTAATGGTAGGGCTGGGAAGTGGTCACTTGCCCTTAGCTTAGCATGAATGAGATGATACTTTATCACTGCATAGAGGGTCCACAGCTTAGAAATAGTCTTGGCACTCCACACCCTTCCCCACCAACATGAGGCAGCTGCAGAGATGTTCTGCTCATTTCTAGCCAGCTAACTGGGTTCTGCTCTCTACTCTGCTCCTGCCAATTTGCAATGGTTGAGAGAAATTCTGTTCCGGTTCCTAGATCCTGCTTGAATTGAATTCCCAGTAAAATCGTCTTCATTTTCTGAATCATACTGTCTCCATAGTAGTGCTAATCAGAAATCATGTCCCATTGGCCTAGACAATCCGGGTCTGTCTGTCTGTCTTTCTTTCTTTCTTTCTTTCTTTCTTTCTTTCTTTCTTTCTTTCTTTCTTTCTTTCTTTCTTTCTTTTTCTTTCTTTCTTTCTCTTTCTTTCTTTCTTTCTTTTTTTCTTTCTTTTTCTTTCTTTCCTTCCTTCCTTCTTTCCTTCTTTCCTTCCTTCCTTCCTTCCTTCCTTCCTTCCTTCCTTCTTTCTTTCTCTCTTCCGTTCTCTCTCCCCCCTTTCTTTCTTTCTTTCTTCTTTCTTTCTTTCTTTCTTTCTTTCTTTCTTTCTTTTCTTTCTTTCTTTCTCTTTCTTTCTTTCTTTCCTTCCTTCCTTCCTTCCTTCCTTCCTTCCTTTCTTTCTTTCTCTCTTCCGTTCTCTCTCTCCCCCCGCCCTTTCTTTCTTCTTCTTTCCTTTCTTCCTTTTTTTTTTTTTTTTTTGAGTCAGGGTCTCTCTATGGCTTACACTCCTGGGCTCAGGTGATCCTACTGCCTCAGTTGGAACTATAGGCATGTGCCACCACACGCGGCTAGATCAGTCTTACCTCAGCTATATGCACTGTCAGAATTGATAGCCCTCCTCTTATTTAGCAGCACTTTGCCCCATTTCTTGCTCCATCAAGCAGCTGCCCTTCCCTCCAAGCTCAGCCTTGTCTCTCATCCCTACCCTATCCTCACATCACCAATATGGCTTGACTATTTGTGCTAACACGCACTAGGGATTAATAAAATTGTAATAATCAGTTCACAGGAGAGTAAAAACAAGTCTTCTTTGTCTACTGGGTCTTAGTATGCCCATAGATAAGCACTTATCTTTGTACAAAGGGGCATAGACGTCAACTTCTCCCTTATCAACTACCAAATTCTTATCATTCCTGACATCAAGGACAGGGATCATCTCTCTAGGACAGCACAAATCATAAATTCCTGCTCCAAAAAGGGTTCTCTCAGTAAAGATTTTCTTTTCAACTTGCTTTTAGATAAGATGCTTTTATGGAACATTCCAATGAAAGGATCAAAGACATCAGCTACCCAAGATGGTGACAGCATTGTGATGAGGAAAATGAGAGGAGTTTCATTTGGAAAACTAGTTTTTAAAGACATGAACAGTAAAAAGAGAGGGGTAAGATTAAGGCAGGAAGTATTAATAGTACCCAGAGAGAAATGATATCTACTTCGTATTGCTATCTAAGGCTGACCTTGAAGCAAACATTTCCACAGGTAAATTCTTTGGCAAGGAACTATTTAAATGATGTTCACAGATATTAAATGAGTAGATTATATAAGTTTTAGAGATTCAGAGTCCTTTAGATTTTAGAGTTTTAAAAATATCTATAACTCATTTAATATTTATAAATTACTGGGAGATTAGCAAGCCTGCAGAATTATTTCCATTTTTGCCTTTAGACTTGCAATTACTTAATGTACTCACTACACTGACATAAAACAATGAACAACCTTGTTAGAAATTCTTTAATGATTTCTCCATAATAGATTTCTGAATTCCTTGGCCCATTGGTTATACCCCATTTCTTGCCATTTTTCCCACCAACGCCTTTGGCTGGGTCATGCTGAGCTCCCTTCAGATCAGGAAATATATTCTTTTATACTTCCACATCTTTTTTAGATACTGTGTCCTCTGCTTAGAATGTCCTCTCCCTTACTTCTACATCCCTTCATTTGACAGAAGCATCAGTGACTCTGCAAACTTCCTCTTATGATCCTCAACTTCCCCCAGCCCCAGGATTTAATATCCTCTATTCCATAACTGTTCTCCATCATATATAGTATCAAATATTCCAGTGAACTCTAATTCCTCATTTACCAGTCTGTGTCCTCTCTAGATTACAGAGTGTTAGAATTCAGTGACCTTGTCCCTTTATCACTATTGCTGCTATAATTCATTTTATAGAGCCTGACATATAGTGACCACTCAATGAATATTTGTTGAATGAATGAAAGAGTAGCTAAGACAGTTTTTGAACCATACGCTTTTCTATTCCAGCTCAGTCTTCTTTCTGCTATATCAAATACCTCTGCCAGATAAATACATGTTACAACTGTTTACACAATTACTAATAAGAACTATTACTAGAACAAAGAAGCTGGTGATAATATCTTATGTCGTATAGGTAAATTGCATATTAAAGATTTTGTTTTGACTTGTTTATATGATTCAATCATGTTCTCTCACCAGCTTAAAAATAAGTACCATTCATTTGGGTGGGAACACATGTTATTCATTTATCCATTCAAAAGAAAACATATGAAGACACATCTCTTTATATACCTCTTTTGTCAGTTTATACACTAATTGGTAAAGAAGGGGTGTACAGTCAACTCTGAGAGTATAATTGCCTGAAAAATAAATAAGACACAGAGTATTATTTCATACTTCTAAGTGAAATTCCGTTTATGATTAATTCTAACTTTATTTTCTAATTTTAAACAAGATATAATGATCTTCAAATCAAAGATTTAATTCCCAAAGAATAAAACAGGGTGGAACTAGTTCTTCAGGAGCAAGAGAGGCTGCCCCATATATTTTGAATAGAAGAAGGTCTTGGTGGACTTTGGTTGCTAAGGCAGCAGCTCTCACAGTGATTATAAGGGTCATCCTTATGGCAGCATTTCTTAGGGGCACTTTGGCAAAGGAAGTGGTAAGTCTGTAGCATTAATTTTTTACTTGTTTCATTCTATGCAATAGTATATATCAAGATATTAGACAAAGCCATGTCAGTAATTATTATGCTCTGACATTTATTTAGAAATAATCACAATACAGTGAAAGCCTAGAGACACAAATCTCTTCATTTTCTGAATCATACTGTCTCCATAGTAGTGCTAATCAGAAATCATGTCCTGTTGGCCTAGACAATCCAGATCAGTTTTTTTTTCTTTCTTTCTTTCTTTCTTTCTTTCTTTCTTTCTTTCTTTGAGAGTCAGGGTCTCTCTTACACTCCTGGGCTCAGAGGATCCTGAGCCAGATTGAAAGGGAGTTTGTAGTTCAAAAGGAGTGAGTACACTTACTTCAAATTTGTTACAACGAATACAGGAAATATTTCTAGACAGAATATTCTGTAAAATCTTTCTTCTGAACTGTTTTAGCCAAATTCTATTAATATCTTCATTGTGAAAATATGTGGTTAATACTAGAGTTTTAAGCAGTAATTTAATATAAACAAATAGTAAATATATCAAAGAAATTAAAAGCAATAGCTTAGTTATGAATGATATCAATTCATATGAATCCTAATTATTTTCTCTGTGGTAAAATGAAAAATAAAGGTATTACTGAGGCATCTCATAGGAAGGGGATATCTGAGGTGCTTAATAATTTAGAATTTATAGGCTTAATAGATGGTAAACTACTCAACAATAAGTAAAAGTTACTTGAAATAAAATTTCCTTTCTGAAAATTTTACTTCAAATTGAAATAAAATTTACCTTCTATAGATGAATCTGAGTTGATATAAGCAATGCTTCTCTCCTGGAGTATTTTGACATTCTCCTACAGTTGAAGCAAAGTTGTTACTTAATTCACATTACTTACAGTTGTGAAAATGTCAACAAAATAAGCAAATTAATTTTGTGAAATAGCGGTTTACAAGTATCTTTCAGAATTAAATAGCTATATTCATCTGTGACCATAATTTCTGAGAAAATGCAGAAAACCAGTTGGTTAACAACAATTATGCAATTAATATAAGAATTAAGGTTACTCTGAAGCAATAGCTACTGTTTACAGAAATAGCAGAGAGCCCTAAGGAAAAAGAAAATATTTTCAAAGTGTGGTTCCTTGATTCCCTGCATCAGAATATGCAGGGATGTGGCTCCTATATTCTAGGGCCCTGCCCTAGATCTACTGAATAAGAACTCACAGTGAGGCTAAAAGTGGGGCCTGGAAATCTGTATTTTATTATTTTATTTTATGTTTGAGACAAAGTCTCACTCTGTTGCCCAGGCTGGAATGCAGTGGGACGATCTCAGCTCACTGCAACCACTACCTCCCAGGTTCAAACAATTCTTCTGCCTCAGCCTCCCAAGTACCCGGGATTACAGGCATGTGCCACGATGCCTGGCTAATTTTCGTATTTTTAGGAGAGACGAGATTTCACCATGTTGGCCAGGCTGGTCTTGAACTCCTGACCTCAGGTGATCTGCTCACCTCAGCCTCCCAAAGTGCTGAGATTACAGGCATGAGCCACCGCGCCGGGCTGGAAATCTGTATTTTCTAATAGATATAACTGGCAATTGACTTTTGCACACATTGAAGTCCGAGATCCATTTATAGAGGGGATACCCAAGTAAATTTATCATTCCAAAAGTAAGAAATAGAAAATTTCCATTTGTTTATATTTACTATGTATATGGAGAAGTGAACAAAAAACAAAGACAAAAAATTAGAAAGAGAGGAGGCACACATTAGGACAAAAACAAGACTCTCTTTCGCTCTCTCACTCTCTCTCCCACACACACACAGACACAGATTCAAGAAAGATAAAGCAAGACTAATGCACTTACACACAAAGAGGAACATACTGAGAGCCCTCCACCTCTCTCTCTAGCTTGTTAGCTTTATAAAATATGTTTTAGTAAAAACATCTAAAGCTGTGTGTGGTTATGGCACACAAAAAAAACTTTACCTCTTTTCACTGGCTTGCATAGGCCAGGTGATAGTTGACTCCATTACAGAGAAATATAAAATGAGAATTTCCATTATAACAGATTTATAGCAAAAATGAAGAAGATTCCTCACGTGTATTTAAAGAAGGTCAGCATGCTACTGAATATAATCAAAAACCTGGCACAAAACTGGAAAAGTGTATTGAAATTGCCTTTTAATGCACATGTTTATAAATTAATGCAAAGCATTTTTATTATTTTATATATTACATTTCTTTATGTTCAGCTGCTGAAAAATTTAAAAAACAGATGCATGTGTTTATGTGTATTTATATATGTATCACAAGAAATCACATGTTTCTAAATCACATGTTTCTAAAAGCAAATGACCTGAGGCACCAGAGGGGCAGGAGGAAAAAGATAATGACCTGAACTAATAAAATTTGATTCATCAAATTAATGTTACAGTTTCAAAATGCATATTAATAATACCAATGTGAAAAATAACAATTTGCAGTGTAAATGTAATCAACAAAGGATAAGTGATACCAGACAAGTAACTGTGAGTGGGATTTTTACTCCCTCTATATTTGTTTGATTCATATTATTCCTATCATAGTATTTTAAACTAATGTAAGAGAAAATAAGTTAGGAGGAAAGCCTTTTTTTTTTTTTTTTGAGACAGAGTCTCGCTCTGTTGCCCAGGCTGGAGTGCAGTGGCGCAATCTCAGCTCACTGCAAGCTCCGCCTCCCGGGTTGACGCCATTCTCCTGCCTCAGCCTCCTGAGTAGCTGGGACTACAGGCGCCCGCCACCACACCTGGCTAATTTTTTTTTTTTTTTTTTTTTTTGTATTTTTAGTAGAGACGGGGTTTCACCGTGTTAGCCAGTAAGGTCTGGATCTCTTGACCTCGTGATCCGCCCGCCTCGGCCTCCCAAAGTGCTGAGGTTACAGGCGTGAGCCACCGTTCCCGGCCGGAAAGCATTTTTAAAACTGAACACAAGGGCAAGACAGGTACACCATATTTTAAAACAGCTCTATAAAATCTGGACTTATAAATGATAAATAGCAGATGGAGGAGGGCAGGTAAATACTTATGTAGTGCACCTACCTAGAAATACCACTGGACCCAGCAATCCCATTACTGGGTATATAACCAAAGGAATATGTCATTCTATATAAAGACACATACACACATATGTTCATTGCAGCACTATTCATAATAGCAAAGACATGAATTCAACCTAAATATCCATCAATGACAGACTTGATAAAGAAAATGTGGTACATGTACACCTTGGAATACTAGACAGTCATAAAATCTAATGAGACTATGTCCTTTGCAGGGACATGGATGGAGTTGAAGACCATTATCCTTGGCAAACTCATGCTGAAACAGAAAAATAAATATCATGTTCTCCCTTATAAGTGGGAGTTAAATTATGAGAACACATGGAAACATAGAGGGGAACAACACACACTACGGACTTTCAAAGGTGAGAGAAGGGAGAAGGGAGAGGGTCAGGAAAAATAACTAGTGGGTACTGGGCTTCATACCTGGGTGAGGAAATAATCTTTCACTAGTAATATCACAATATTAGTTTCATAGAGTCTCAAAAATTACTACATTTGAGTCATAGGTTTAACATTTCAAACCAGGTTTTTCAAAATTCTCTCTTCACCTAGTTTTTAAAATAGTTTTTCAAATAACTTTCAAAATGATATACATGTGAAAAACTAGGTGAAGTTAGGGGAGAAGTAAAGATGAAGAGAAAAGGGAGCCAACATTTATTGATCACTTACTGTGTGGGTTAAATGAGTTAAAATGGGCAAATCACATAGCTACTGTAAAGCTCAATAGAATTAATATTGCAATTATTATTGCTATTAATACATGATAACACTCTTCTAGAAGAGATGTGATCACAAATTGTGTGTTTATTGAACTTAGTCTTACAGAAAAAGTAAAAGTTTACCACTGGGTCAAGGCAGGCAGGATATGCCAACTAGAGAAATCAGCTTGTAGAGTTGTTGAACAGCATGGCAAAATCCCATGACACAGTTTACCTATGGAATATACCTGCACTTGTACCCCTGAACTTAAAATAAAAGTTAAAAAAATGTATATGCTTACCTTTTACATTTAGGAACTTAGAGATTACTTGACAGAGAGACTAAAAGAAGAAGTTGAAAGTAAAGGGCCCTAGGAGAGACACTTAAATATAAATAATTAAGAGTCAGTGACAAATGACAATCAATCATATGTGAAGAAAAAAAAACCTACCTCTGAAATTGTAAAACAGGTCAATTTATTAAAGTAATTCAATTCACAGAATTATCACTTTATACTTAACAATGAAGCACCTATCTGTTGTAAATGCTAAAGTATACTTATGGTTGCCATTTTATATGGAATCTGTAAATGTGAAAATATAGTCAATATATGGCCATCTTAATAGAACATCTTATATTTTGTCAGATGGAAGAACTCTACAGAAACTTCAAAAACGTGAAAATTAGCTCTAAGCATCTGTATCAGTTTTTAGGTATGTTAATTCTCTTATCAAAAACATCTTGCTAATTTTGATTATTTTGAGCTTAGTGATTTTACGTATTTTTTAATAAAACAAATACAAATGGCAACTAAAATATTTTGACCAGACACAATACATTTGTTTGTAGCCTAGTAATGAGAGGTTATTGCCAAAGTGATGTGAAAGTAAAAACAAACTACTTCTTAAATTCTCTTGAGTCATTCTCCAAATCAAAACCATATTAGGTAATGGAATGTATTTTGATCATCCTGAGATACATACATATTTGTTCCCTGTTGACCAAAAAAAAAAAATAATAAGAACCTTCTTTGTCTTATTTACCTCAGCCCATTCTGTGGAACCCAGAAGTCCAAATTCTTCTGCATCCCAGCTGGCAAAAATGATAGTTCTTCTAGGTCTCCAGCCTGTAAGTATTGTTAACACAGGTGGTTAGGTACAACTGCCTAAAAAATAAAAGAAAATTAAGCAAGTCACTTTTTGTCATCATCTAGGAAAGAAAGGTTGTTTACCTTTACTCATCAGTTTTCCAAAACTCCGGGCAATTTCTTGCAAAACAGCAACCCCACTGGTTGGGTCAATAGCTCCAAATACCCAGGAGTCCCGGTGACCTCCCAGAATAACATACCTGTCTGGAAAATATTATGTTCAAAAAATCTACAACTTTGAATACATTATAAATATTTGTGATTTATGTTTTTAAAATAAAAATTATCTTGCTTGAGTTTCCTCTATAGAAGACAAGAAACACTATAAAGTAAAATCTTCTTTTAGACTTGTACCAGTTTTCCTCAAAATTTAGCAGTTTCAAATCAGCCAAAAAAACCCACATCAATTGTTGTCTACAATTTATCTTTACTTACTCTTTAATTTTTGTAGAAACAAAATGTTTTAAAAAAATTATCTGACTCACCAGGTTCCACAGATCCTCTGATAGTTCCAATTACATTGTAAATCCTTGTAATTTTATTGATGTTATGAACATGCATTCTAACCTTCCTAGAATTTTAAAAGGAATAAATTAGTATAGCAAATTATGTTTTTTTACAGTGTTTTGTTATTAAAAACTATCTTCATAATAGTGCGTTATTATAAAAAGCTGTGCAATAGCATAATGAATTCTCATATCTCTACTACCTAAATTCAATAATTGTTAACACTGTTGAAGCATTTGCAAGTAAGGTACAGACATTATGCGAATTTACTTCTAAGCACCTAAGTATGTGCCTTGAAGTCAAATTTTAAAAGCTGTCTATTTTATGTTATTTTCTCATAGCTAAATTGTTATCTATTTAAAATTCAAAATATTCTATTATTCAAAATGTCTTCAATATTTATTCTAAAATGTAAAAATATACCCCAGTTAATTATGAAAACAAAGAAGACAGCCCATTATGTAATAAAGAAAGAAGTATAAGCATATTATTTGAATGTATCTGTTTATATTAAATCCTAGGTTCAGTAATTTTCTTCATGATTGTGGAAATGATAAGTAAGTTTAAAAGCTGGCTTAGTGCCACCTATAAAAAACATAAAAAATTCTGTTGTTAAATGAGAATTTGGGAAACTCCTACTAAAATGCACAACTACATAATGAAATGTTTCTAGGCCATGATTGTTGATTCTGATTTGGGTCAGGCTTTTAAATATTCATTCATGAGTTACAATCAACTGAATTAGAAAACAAGGGAAAATACAATCAAGCTTAGCCAGACAGAAAAAAAAAGTGTCACACACATTTTATGAATCCAAGATGACATGGGAAAATGCTAGTTTTCCCCAAGAGAACAAAATTAATCATAGTTTATTCTAAGGGTAGGGAGACCGCAGTTGTTTCTAGTTTGTGATGGAAGAACGAATAAGACCCTGAAACTTGTATATTGTTAAGAACAAATTCTGGCTTCCCCCACCCCCACCAAAAGTATACTGTGCTTCTCATATTTAATCCATTCACAATATTCAACTAAGATTACCTCAGAGGAAAACTAATCGATGGGTATTTTTTTTTTCATTTTAAGGCATTAAGTAAATGGTTTCTTTTTGCTACTGACAGATGAAAATTAATAGCAGAAAAGAAGAAATATTGTTTAGCATGTGTTTCTAAAAATATGGGCCTTAAATATATGATTAGTAAGAAACCTAAATTCATTGGTATTGTGTCATTAACAGAAAAAAATCAAGTAAAGAAAAATGCAACATATGAGGAATGAAAAAAATTGATATTAGTCTAAACAAAAACATAGGCTATCTGCTAAGATTCTCAAAGAAGCACATCTCCATCTTTAAACCTATGTCTTTCTCGTTTTTAGTATTTTTGAGCTCCAGAAGAATATACATTTGTCCCATTATTACTTTATCACGTTTCAAATAAACTGAACTCCAGAATGGAGTCTCCACAGGGAGGAGATATTTTGCCTGCTTTGTTCACTGCAGAATCACCAGAACCCAGAATGGTGCCTGGGGCATAGGAAATGCTCAAGAAATATTTGTGAAATAAATGAACATAATCCTGTAAGGAAAAATTGGGAAAAACTTTGGCTCATCCATTCATTATGGTCACCTTTACCTGTCAGTGTTCTTAACTAGACTATTTTACAGCTCTGTAGAGAAAGAAGTTAACTTGTAGAAATATGAAAGTAATGCAAATAATTCAATTCCATTGAAATGCACAATCTGTCTAGTGAATGTTTGTGTTCCTTTCCTCACTGTGGAAGATTTTTGGAGGTTCCACTTTGAGGTACAATGGATTCATTTTGCAGAACCAGGTATGGGCAGCTTAAATCAATTCTTCATATCTTCTTTTGGCTCTCACATGTAAATTCTAAGCAACAGAAGAAATTTAACTTTGCTGATACTCTGTATCCCTAGCTTTATTTTTTCTCTACTGATGTTGTGTTTTATGTTTCCGCATTGCTCAGGGCAGATTAAGTTATTCCTCATTGGTGGCAGCAATGATTTGGAGTTTGCCTTTATGTCTTGTCATTTGATGATATCTGTAAATGGATTAATGGATTATCGAGATCTCTGTGAGGTGAGACATGAGAGAATCTAGCTTTTAGTTTTGTTGTTGTTGTTTGTGTATTTGTCCACTTTGAGTTCTAACCAATAGAGAATTCTGTGCTCACACTGAAGGAGCACGGCTATTTTATATCTAGACCTAGGAATGTTTATGTTTTTGAGTTTACTCTTTAATTGTTACTAAAAGTGTAGAACTGAAGTTATATGTTTTCTCTGTCTATATGTTTCTGCTTATAAATCAGAAAGGGCTTTACCTTTCATTGAATAAGTTATGTTTTCCTTTCTCTGGAGGGTATAAGCAAATAAGATAATAGTCTCTTAAATTAAAAGAACACTGTTCTGATTGAATTATAGAGATAAACACATATAAATCAAACATTTATAAACTTATTTTAAAACAAGGAAATTGGACTTCTAATACTTTAAAATTTCTGGAATAAAAGAAATCTTACAGAAACTAAAAAAATATTCTGAGAATCCAAATTCACATAGTTAAGGGTAAATTGTTAGCAAACAAGACTGATTCAATACTTTTGGTTTAATAAAAACAGTTATATGCACTCTGATTTATCAGTATTACATTTTTCTCTCCCATCACATTTCAGGCAAATCAAACTTCTTGAAGTTCTGATCATGCCATGCTGTTCAACAACTGTACAAGCTGATTTCTCTAATTGGCATTTCTTGCCTGCCTTGACCCAGTGGTAAACTTTTACTCTTTCTGTAAGACTAAGCTCAATAAACACGCAATTTGTGATCACATCTCTTCTAGAAGAGTGTTATCATGTTTTAATAACAATAATAATTGTAATATTAATTCTATTGAGCCTTATAGTAGCTATGTGATTTATCCATTTGAACTCATTTAACGCACACAGTAAGTGATCTATAAATGTTGGCTCCCATCTCTCTTCATCTTTCCTTCTCCCTTAAGTTCACCTAGGTTTTTTTTTTTTTTTGAGATGGAGTTTCAGTCTTGTGGCCCAGGCTCAAGTGCAATGGCGCATCTCGGCTCACCGCAAACTCCACCTCCCGGGTTCAAGCGATTCTCCTGCCTCAGCCTCCCAAGTAGCTGGGATTACAGGCATGTACAACCACGCCTGGCTGATTTTTGTATTTTTAGTAGAAAAGGGGTTTCTTCATGTTGGCCAGGCCGTTCTCAAACTCCCGACCTCAGGTGATCCGCCTGCCTCGGCCTCCCAAATGCTGGGATTACAGGCGTGAGCCACCACACCCAGCACCTTCACCTAGTTTTTCACATGTATATTACTTTGAAAGTCATTTGAAAAACGATTTTAAAAATTAGGTGAAGAGAGAATTTTGAAAAATCTTTGAAATGTTAAAACTTAGAATTCAAATGTAGTAATTTTTGAGATTCTATGAAACTAATATTGTGATATTACTAGTGAAAGAATCCAATATTTCATTTTGTAAGTACTTCTTAAGTAATGTAAAATTGTTAACTGTTTAGTAATGAAAAAGAGATAAGCAAATTATCCCTGGCAGAACAGTTATCTTGACATGTTTCCATTAAAAATATAAAACTTTTTCAGACTGTTAAAGTAATGCAAAATTACCTGGAAGAATTATTCCCTGTAAAGCCAGGTCCGATACTATAACTCACATTGAGGGCTCCCTTCCAGCTCTCATCTGGTGGAGCGATTCCTCCCAAGTGGCTGTCAAAATAAAATGAAAGTGACAGAAAAAGGCTGACTATCACTATTTCTAAGGAGAAATTATAAAGTTTGATGACAATATTTCATTCATATATAACACAAATATTTGTCATTTGTGCCAGGTACTGTCAAAAAGTCCCCGCTTTGTGGGGTTCATATTCTAGTGAGAGAGCCATACTAAAATCAATATGTAAAATATGTAATATGTTAATGATAAGAGCAAAGAGAAAAAATAAAATAGTGATGGCAAATGGGAAGCCCATCTCCTTATTTTTGACCTTAATTATTTATGTGGGGATTCACTGAATCCAAGAAATCCTAAATATAGGAAATTAATGACTCCATTAAGGAGAATAAATTAATTTGTAAAGAAGCTGCTGATTACATAGTAGGCACTCAAACAATTATTAAGTTGTAATACTCATACAGGCATTTAAAAATGGCAGTTGAGAGATATGTAAAGAAATGTCAGTTATAGAATACAATAATTGTTTACTATATTTTAAATATGGTGCTAAGTATTTTACACATATGATCTCATAATAACACTATGAAGGAGAAACAGTTACTAGCTTCATCTTACAAATAAAGAAACTGAGTCAGAGAAAGTTTAAGCAACTGGTTCAAGGTCATACCTCCAAGTAAGTGGGGGGCATTGTCATATTCTTATAATACACGTTGAATATAAATATCTAATGAATACCTATGAAAATTCAATTGCTTGAAAAATCTCAAATCAGAATTATCTTTGGACATAGTTTTGTATGAGAATTTCATTTGCAGCAAACAGACAGATATTTTATTTTTATTTCTTAGTCACCAAATGACTACTTTTATGAAATGAAAAGATAGTATACTCTGTTATACCTATTTCAGGAGTAATTTAGTTATAAAACTTTATGTTTAACATAAGAATGCCATACTGGTTTTTGATGAGAAAATAGACACCTAGTGCAAAATATCTTAATCTCATATCCAACAAGAAAACTATACCGTAATAATATTTCTGCATCATTATATCCAATGGGATGTACAGGTATTTTGGGGATTCCCACTCCTTCTTCAACATCAAGTCTGAAAGTGTATTCTAAAAAATCAAATGCATAAAATGAAAACAATTTAAAAATCTGAGCAAGAGATATACAGGGATTTTTTGCATTACCATTGCAGATTTGCAATTATGCCAAAATTAAAAGTTCCCGGCCGGGCATGGTGGCTCACACCTGTAATCCCAGCACTTTGGGAGGCCAAGGTGGGCAGATCATGAGGTCAAGAGATCGAGACCATCTTGGTCAACATGGTGAAACCCTGTCTCTACTAAAAATACAAAAATTAGCCAGGAGTGGTGGTGCACACCTGTAGTCCCAGCTACTTGGGAGGCTGAGGCAGGAGAATTGCTTGAACCCAGGAGGCAGAGGTTGCAATGAGCCAAGATCAGGCCACTGCACTCTAGCCTGGCGACAGAGCAAGACTCCGTCTCAAATAAATAAATAAATAAATAAATAAATAAATAAATAAATAATAAATAATAAAACTTCCCCCAAAGTCAGACAATTGTTTTACCTAATACATCTTACTTAATAAATCATTTACATTTTAAGGTAATGTTAATTATAGAGATGACAGTTTTCCAAATTTGTTTTGACATTTCACATAATTTTCTTGACCTTTACAAGAATATTTTATTTCCTCAAGAATCTTTTGAATCTTTCTCAGAGAAACGTTATTAACAAGATGCTTAGAAACTGTGTCCCAGATTCTGAAACTATAAATAATTGGAAAAAAACCCAAGAGAACATATGCAATATTGGGAATAAATGAGAAACATCTTATTCAAATAGTAATGTAATATATTATCATTCAAGGAAGACTGAAAATTATCGCCAGCCCTAAAA
The DNA here is from genome assembly GCF_037993035.2 of Macaca fascicularis. Lineage (NCBI taxonomy): Eukaryota > Metazoa > Chordata > Mammalia > Primates > Cercopithecidae > Macaca > Macaca fascicularis. Next base: position 89,088,351 of record NC_088388.1, on the reverse strand, counting down.
CCTCATTGGAACTGTGGCTTTCAGCCAAGATAGAGTTAAAGGGACCAAATTTACCTTCATGCCTGAAACACCTTATTTTTTATTCACCTTATTTTATGTAAATGAAACATTTTAAAAATAATAAAATATGTAAAATAATAGTTCTATCATGAGATTTTTATTAGGTAAGTAGCTTCATGAAATAATTGACTGCTGAAACAAAAATTTTAACACTATAATTAGGTAGTAAATCAGTAAGTATATAAGACTTTCATAACACTATTAACTAATTTGACCTAATTGACATTTACAGAATACTCCAACCAAAAGCAGAATATGCATTATTTTCAAGTGCAAATAGAATATATATTAGATAGACCACATTCTGGGCCATAAAACATGTCTCAGTAAATTCTCAGTATGTTCTGTGACCTCAGTGGAATTAAATTAGAAATCAATATTAGAAAGATACCTAGAACGTCCTCAAATATATTAAAATTAAATAACACATTTATAAATAAACCATGGGTCAAAGTAGAAATGAAAAGGGAAATTAGAAAGTATTTGGAACCAAATAAAAATAAAAACACTCAGCCTAGGCAACACAAGAAGACCCATCTCTAAAAGTAAACATTAAAAAATTAACTGGGCATGGTGGTACATGCCTATAGTTCCAGCTACTTGGGAGGCTTGGGCAGGAGAATCACTTGAGCCTGGGAGTTTGCGGTTACAGTGAGCTGTGGTTGGACCACTGCACTCCAGCCTGGGTGATAGATAGGGTGACAGAGTGGGATCTTGTCTCTAAAATAAAGTAAAACCACAATATATTAAAATCTGTAGGATGAAGCTAAAGTAGTGCATATAGAGAGAGGTATAGCACTAAATAATCCATCTTAGAAAAAAAGTTAAGTTTCCGACAAATGACATCAGTTTCCACTTTCAGAAACTAGAAAAAGAACAAATAAAGGCCAGAATAAGCAGGAGAAAGGACATGATAAATATCACAGCAGAAATCTAAGAAATAGAAACTGGCTGGGTTCCTGACGGCTCATGTGTGTAATCCCAGCACTTTGGGAGGCCAAGTCAGGAGGATTGCTTGAGTCAAGGAGTTTGAGACTGGCCAGGGTAGCATAGCAAGAGCTATCTCTATTTAAATTTTTAAAAAGCAATAGGAAACAAAAATAATAGTAAAGATAATCAATGAAACCCAACCTGGTTATCTGAGATCAATAAAACTAATAAACTTCCAACAAGACAGATCAGGACAAAAGGAGAAATGACTAAATTGCTAACATCAGGAATAAAGGAGAGAATATCACTCTAGTACCTGCAGACAGAAGAATAGTAAGAAAATATTATAAACCACTCTATGCTCATAAATTCAACAAGTTAGATGAAATGGACAAAAATCTTTGTAAAAATGCAAACTACCAAGACTCACTTGAGAATAAATAGACTATATATAAAAGAAATTCAACTTGTAGTGAAAAACAGTTCTCCATAAAAAACTTCAGGCACAGATAGGTCCCTGGAGAATTCTACCAAGTATTTATAGACAACATTGAACCCATTCTTTATAAGCTCTTGCAAAAAAGTGAAGATGAAATGGTTCCCAACTCATTCTAAGAGGCCAGCATTTCTCTGATACCAAATGACATAAAGATATTACAAAAAACTAAATCTACAGCTTAACATCCCTTATGACCATAGACAGAAACATTCTTAAGAAAAATAAATCAAAAATTCAATAGTATGTAAAAGGATAATACATTGTCACCAAATTGGATTTATTTTAGGATGACAGGGTTGGATTAACATTAAAAACAATCATATAATTTAACAAAAGTAAATAATAACATATGATCATCTCTATGTGCATAGAAAAAAAACATTTGGCAAAATCTAATATACATTTCTAATAAAAACACCCAGTATATTAGGATAGAAGTAAATTTCTTCAGTGTGACAAAAGGAATCTATAAAAAACCTAGAGCTAGCATAATATTTAACAGAGAAAGAGTGGATACTTTCCCTGTTGGAACAGAAGTAAAAAGCGAGTATGTCTGTTGTAACAACTTCTATTCAACATTGTACTGGAGTACCTCTATAAAATGTATATAAAAAGAAGAAAGAAAAAAAATGTCCTGGAGGTTCTAGCCAGTACAATAAGGCAAAAAGAAGAAAGAGAGAAAGGGAGAAAGAGAGAGAGAGAGAGAGAGAGAGGAAGGAACGGCATGTAGATTGAAAACCAAGAAATAAAATTATCTTCATTTGCAGATGACATAATCATGTATGTAAAAATGCTGATAGAAGCTACAAAAACTAGCAGAATTGATGGGTTTAACAAGTTTGCAGGATACAAGACCAATGTATTTCTTCTAGAAATAGAATAATGTTTTCATTTCCTAGTAATGAAAAGTTGGAATTGAGACTACAATAGCATAAAACTATGAAATGTTTGTGGATAAATCTGACAAAAGGTATGCATGATTCATACAGTGAAATCATAAAACTTTGCTGAAAGAAATTAAAGATTGCGAAGTTACATTTTATTTATGGATCAGAAAAGTAAATATTGTTAATTCAATTCTCCCAAATATTGCCAATTCTCCCCAGATTGATTTATATATTTCATTCAATCTCAATCAAACTCCCAGGAGGCTTTTTGGTGAAAATTGTAAATTAGTTCTAAAACTCACATGGAAAGGACCAAAATTAGGCACAACGTTTTGAAAAATAGAAGCGTTGTAACCTGGAAGTTGTACACATCTGTTAGAATGTATAATTGAAAAGACTGGCATACTAAATATTGGTGAGGACATAGCAAATAGAACGCTCATACATTACTGTTGAAATATAAAATGAAACAACTTCAGAGAACAATTTAAAAATTTCTGTGAAAGTTAAATATCCAACTAACCATAGTATTCAGGCATTTCACTTCCAAATATTTCCCAAAGAGAAATAAGAGAACACGTACATACAAGGTCTTGTACAACAACTGTTCATGACACCTTTATCTGTAACAGCCCCCACACTGAAAGCAATCCAAATGTCCATCTACAAGTAAAGGAGTAAACTGCGGTATAGCCATTCAAGGGAATACTACTCAGCAAAAGAAAGAAAAACTATTGACAAAAATGCCAACATGGACACATTTCAAAATAATCATGCTGACAGCAGAAAGCAAGAGGAATGGTTGCCTAGGGATTGGCATGAAGTGGGAAGGAAGAGTTGAGAGGGTGGGAATATAAACAGATGAGAAGAAGCTTTTCTGGGATAATAGGTATGTTCATTATTTTGATTGTAGAGGTCATTTCACGTATGTAAAACTTCAAATTTTGTGTTTTAAATAACACAAAAACTCATTTGTTTTAAGAAAAAAAAAAAGAGAAATGTATGTATTAAGAAGAATACAATCCATCGGTAATTCAGGGAACCTAAATTGTCATTTGTTAAAAGGAACATTACTTTAGGTATGAGGATCAGTATCTCTGAACTCTAATAAAGGAAGAAGGAGAATATGAGTTTACTCCCCATGCCGACATCTCATGAAAATTTAAAATAATACAAGAACAAATGTTTTAAAATTCCTAGCAACAGTAATCCAAAACGATATAAGTGTACTCAATTTTAGTTTAATATTATTCTGAACATGCTTGCTTTTCTTCCTTTTAAAAGGGCAAGGAGTATTTTTGCAAAATTGGTGGACTGATAGGCTCATCCCTCACCTTTTGCTGGATAGCCTGGAGTGAGTGGGTCACCAGCACCATTCAAATTTAACACATTTCCTCTCTGGGCTGCAGTTCCAGGAAGATTCCATCCTTTGGGATATGGCTGTACCTCAGGAGCAAAGTAGTCAGCCGGATCTGAGTACAGGATGATTCCTATGGCTCCTGCTAACATGGCATTTTTAACCTGCAGGGGCAATGTGCAATTCATAATGCAGATATGGCAAATGGTTGGCTTATTCATATAAGAAAGACATTAATTTAATAATGGAAGGATATTTAGACACTGCCTTTTATCATACAATTACACATTCTGTTCTCTTGGCTTTGAACACAATTTCCCACCTGTTAGACCTAACAGACTTCCATTATTCCATGGAATTCTAAACAAGTTATCATTTCTTCCGTGAAACATTCCTATTATAACCCGCAACTGTAGAATTAATGTTCTTCCTTTGTAGTTCTACATTTTCTATATTATAAGATAGCTCATAATGTATTAAAATATCTTTTAAATGTCTATCTCCCCTATTAGGCTGAGGGTGTTTTTGAAAACATGAACCATGTCTTCTTAATTTTAAACTACTCTAAAATCTTGCACATCATAGAGTAAGCATTCTACAAATATTTATGGAACTAAACTGATTTAAAATTGTATGCAGAGCAGTCATATTTTGAGAAAAATGGCCCAGGGCTTTTGTAAACATCTTTCTAACAATTCAAACTGGCCAAGAATAGGAAAATGTACCCTGTGAGATACCAAATTCTTCTTCACCAAAAGTATTGTAGCAGAAGATGGATAACAGTCTTGATTCATAAGAATGCATTCCAATATTTAGAGAGCACCCTGTTATATCACTCAGAGTATAATCTGTCACAACTTTTTGAAGGAAAATTGATGATGTCTATCAAAATTTTGAAAGAATATACACTATTATTTAGCCATTTAATTTCTATGAATCTATACTACAATAATCTTCACGCAAATTTCTGAAGCATATATTGACAAGGATGTTCACAATTAAATTATTTGTAGTAGTAACAAATTCAAGATAAGACAAACATCATCAGTAGTGGAATAGTTAAATAAATTGCTTGTCAATTCTGTGAAATATGATGCCATCATTTAAAATAGTGAGGTAATTAATAAGAAGTTATATAGAAATTACTAAGTACCAGACACTATCCTATGTGCTTTCAAACAAAGTCATTCAATAAGGACTCTATGAGATTGGTGCTATTATTGGCATTCGCATTTTATATATGAGGAAACTTTGCAACAGAGAAGTTAAGTAACATGCTTAACTTAACATGCTTACTGTTACTTAATACGTTAAGTAACAGTAAAAGATCTAGAAAGAATAGGATCTAGACCAGAACCCAAGTGATACGGATCTATGGTTCTATATTCTTAACCAATGTATTACATAACTCTCAATGTGCAGACATGAAGAATATGAGTCTTGGCTGAATGAAAAAAATTAAGTCTTGTAATATACAATGTAAAAGGTAATAAATATGTGTAAAATGGGCATATAGGGACAGATGTATTTATATTCCACATAATTAGATTTGAGAAAAGCTATTAAGATTGATTATATCTGGATAATGAAGTGGGTAATGCAGGGGAGCTCTTCATTTTTTACTTTATATAAATTTCCTTCAATTAAATTTCAAAAAGCAAATATTACTTTTGTAATAAAAATGATTAAAAAATAATTTTCTTTTCCAGGTATGTGAGAAAACATAAAAACATGAGTTTCTGTGTACCCATGGCAAATAGGAAAAAAAAGAAAGAAAAGAAATGTTTGAAAGCAATTTGGAAACTGAGAAGCAAGTTGGTCATTTACATTTACAGAATATATATATCCTCTCATTCTCTGTAGAAAAACAAATAATACTGTACTTTATTTCCTCTGAAGATTTTTCCATATCTTGCAATAACAATCTTCCCAGTACAGTTGATGCCCATCTCTCTTTCTAGTTTGAAAAAGTCTTCAGTGCGAGCATAGTTCACATATATAAGATCTCCCTATAGGGAAAAGAAAATATATATAATACTGCTAAAATTCAAGAAAAAAAACAAAAAATAAGTTTGCTTCACAATACTACATCATCAAAAGTGTTTCCTTTCTTTATTTGGGGAATAATAAACAGATCCACGGTAATTATGCAGATGTCATTAGAGAATCTGTTAAAATCCTGGAAAGGTTTTTTAAAATGACAATGTATAAGACTTATTTATTTATTTATTTATTATATTTGAGACGAAATTTCACTCTGTCATCCAGGCTGGAGTGCTGTGGTGCTGTCTCGGCTAACTGCAACCTCCTCCACCTCCTGAGTTCAAGCGATTCTGCCTCAACGACCAGAGTAGCTGTGATTACAGACACGCGCCACCATGCCCAGATAATTTTTGTATTTTTTAACAGTAGAGATGGGGTTTCACCATGTTGGCCAGTCTGGTCTTGAACTCCTGGCCTCCAATGATCTGCCCCCCCTCAGCCTCCCAAAGTGCTGGGATTACAGGTGTAAGCCACCGCACTCAGCCAGACATATTTAAACAGTGTATCCTGTGTTGAAGAAATTATCAGTGTATACTAAGCCACAGGGAATAGAGTAAATAAATGTCATTTTAAAGATCCTAACTATATTTATTTACTTTCCAACCATTGCATTACCTTAAGAACCTCTATAGTATGATCTATAACATCCTATCTATGAATCCATAAAAAATTCAAACTATTAACAATGGAAAGAAGCTTGTAAAAACACCTACTGCCGGCTGGGCGCGGTGGCTCACACCTGTAATCCCAGAACTTTGGGAGGCCGAGGCGAGCGGATCACCTGAGGTTGGGAGTTCGAGACTAGCCTGAACAACATAGAGAAACCCTGTCTCCACTAAAACAAAAAGTACAAAATTAGCCGGGCATAGCGGCGTGCACCTGTGGTCACAGCTACTCAGGAGGCTGAGGCAAGATAATTGCTTGAACCCGGGAGGCAGAGGTTGCAGTGAGCCGAGATTGCGCCACTGCACTCCAGCCTGGGTGACAACATCGAAACTCCGTCTCAAAAAAACAAAACAAAACAAAAACAAACAAAAACCACCTACTGCCTCACTGAATTAAAAGCGTGTTCAGCAGTTTCTTTGTTATTTCAAAGAGTGGCATCTGCTTCAGCAGGATCAGTTTTTAATGTATTTGTTTTGTTTCTTTTTTCTCTGGTGTTCTTTTCTATTTTATTATAATTTTTTTTAATTGGGGGATGAGGTTTTCATAGTACTGAATATCAAACAATAGATCAGCATGTATGATTCACCTAATTTCCTTGGTTTTAGTCCTCTATACAGATTTTATATAGCAAAAGAATCATTTAAAGACTTGGATTACAAATGTATTTTATTTTACCTCTGGCATGCCTTGGGCTGAGAAAGCATTATATGGTGGAACAATATTTGTAACATTCTCGTAGCCATCTGGTGTTGGTTCGAAGTATGATGTTTTGAAAATCTAGCAACAATTAGAACATGTCAAGTTGGAGAGAAAAATTCCAGATTATTATTAAGATATAATTCATTTTGCCTCCAAGTATATACTTCAGATTAAGCATCCTGGAACTAGGTTCTATAATTAAATAGAAAAATTACACTGACAACAATGAGAAAGAGCCTTATCATTATTATTGTCTTCCTAATAATAGAAACTGGCCTCAGAACTTAACACCATGTCAAACACATAATGGATACTGAATAATTCACTATTAAAAAATGTCTACTTTTACTTGACCCTACATTACAATCCACATAAAATAGTCAGATTGTAAAACATAAAAAGTACCAACAATTTCACATACCTCAGTTTCATGTTCATCCACAATCGCTATATAGTTGGCATTTGTCTCATTGGGGTAAGATAAGAGGACATCGTAATGAACCAACTTGGCTGAATCTAGTCCAAATTTCTTCCACTGGGTTTGGATTTCCTTGGCAAGCAACAAATTTTGTTCCGTTCCTGCCAGATGAGGAAGCTTTGTAAAAGAACTAAAATGAAAATAAAATATAGGAGGGAGTTAAAGACTATGCTCAGATGATGTGCCTAAAAACTACTCTAAATGCACTACTTATGCTTTGGGCATTAAGTTATTGTTCCTATATGACATATAAAAGAAACTTAGCTAATGTTACCAGTTTCTAGACAGGCCAATTTTTAAGTTATTTGTATACAACTGCAGTTTTCATATTATGCTTCCTCAGAAAAGAACACATTTCATGGTAGACACAATCAGCAGAGGCTCAGCTATGAGAAGACACCTGGAAGAACCTCATACTCCTATACTAACAATGTTCCTTTTTGCTGCTTGTCAGAGAACAGAGACATTTTGGGAAAAAAATTAGATCTTAATATTTCGCAGGGACCACTTGGGCACTTCCATGTTTAACTTATATGTTTCTACTGTTGATTGTATCATCTATGCAGCTGTTTATTGATCTCATTGATGTCAAAGTGCATGCATTTTTATTTTTAATATCCCGTTAGTGCTTAGTTCTTGCCTTTTACTCAAAAAGTACAGGCTTGCTGAATTTAATTTGGGCAGTGTTCTCTTGGTTCTGGATGTAAATGAGTTGTAACATTTAAGTGACCTCACAAACTTAGTTCTTAGTGAGATTTATTTTACTTGGGGTGAATATTTTTTTTTTTTTTTTTTTTTTTGAGACAGAGTCTTGCTCTGTAGCCCAGGCTGGAGTGCAGTGGCGCGATCTTGACCTGGGCTCACTGCAAACTCCGCCTCCCGGGTTCACGCCATTCTCCTGCCTCAGCCTCCTGAGTAGCTGGGACTACAGGCGCCCGCCACCGCACCCGGCTAATTTTTTATATTTTTAGTAGAGACAGGGTTTCACCGTGGTCTCGATCTCCTGACCTCGTGATTCGCCCGCCTCGGCCTCCCAAAGTGCTGGCATTTCAAACGTGAGCCACCGCGCCCGGCCGAATAATATTTTTAAAGTCCCTGGCCGGGCGTGGTGGCTGACACCTGTAATCCCGGCACTTTGGGAGGCCGAGAAGGGTGGATCAACTGAAGTCAGGAGTTCAACACCAGCCTGGCCAACATAGTGAAACCCCGTCTCTACCAAAAATACAAAAAATTAGCCAGGCTTCGTGGCAGGTGATTGTAATCCCAGCTACTTGGGAGGTCAAGGCAGGAGAATTGCTTGAATCTAGGAGGTGGAGGTTGCAGTGAGCCGAGATCATGCCAATGCACTCCAGCCTGGGTGACGAAGTGAGACTATGTCCCAAAAAAAAAAAAAAATAAAAAAAAATAAAGTCCCCCACCATCAGTAGAACAAAAATAAACCCTTTTTTAATTTTTTTTTTTGGTTAACCAGACGACAGCCACAAAATATATGGTAGTAGAGGGAAATTAACATGCACTGAAAACCTGTTGTATGACCAGCACTCTACAGTCACTTTCATATGTGTTTTCTCATTTAATCATCACAATCCTTCTTCCATCATCCCCATTTTGCAAATGAGGATACTGACAGAGTGGCTGAATAATCTACTCATAATTTTACAGCTAATAAATGCTGGAACTGGAATCCAAAATTTTAGTTATCTGATCTTGAGAAATAGTGATATTTCTAAATAATTCATCTGCTCTTATTACCCATGTGCTTAAAATTCTTCTACAACTCCCTGTACCCCGCATTAGAAAGTTCACACTCTAACATGGCATCTAAAGCACTTTTGGGTTAGGTCCTCTCTTCTGTCTTTTCAGATTAATTTCCCTTCACTCTCTTATAAACTTTTCTGCTCTCTGTCACTGAGTATACTTAATTTTCTCATAAAGTGATTATGATCTTTAATACTTTTTAGCCTTTGCACAATGTCTTATCTCAGCCAAAAATATTGTCCCATCTACCTGACTCTCCCTCTATTACCACTTCTAATCATTCTCCTTTCTTATCTCCAAACTATTAATCATCCATAAGGACTCTTCAAGCATCATCTTCTCTGAGAAGATGTCCTTCTCTATATCATAAAATGAAAACTGCAGGTATCAGATGTTTAATTTCATAATATATTTATTTTTAAAAAGTACAAATGTGTTCAGATGGAAGTTATTTTATATGTATAGGAATAAATAAGTAAAACAGAGACATTTAATTTCTAATTTATACAATTCATTATTTTAGTTTCTGCAAAGAGCAGATATGATTCTTGTAATTAGAAAAAAAAATACTTATTTCTTTAAATTAGGAGGAAGGATTAGCCATGAACTTTTTTGCCTCCCATATTTTCAAGAACCCCCTGAAATGAAATAGAGAAGTACAGAACAAGAGTAGGAAGGTATAACATCCTTTATTTTATATCAGAATTTCTCCGTATGGTCCCAAGATGGGCATTACAGCTTCAGGCATACATATTCACCCAGTAACTTCAGGAGAAACAAGTACAAACTAGAATAACTATTCCTTCTTTTGTGTTTAACAAAGGAACATTTTTGTAGAAGATCTTAGCTAAGTTTTTATCTCATTTCATTAGGCAAAATAGGGTCATTTACCCCTTTTCAAACCAATCAAGAGATTCCTGGGCTGGGAAGAAGGTAACCTTTACTGAACACATATCCTCCTGAGGGAGGGAGAACACTCACAGTTGAGGCTCTGTTAATAAGAAAGTGGCTGGGAGAAATAAAATTGTTCCCACATTTAAGCCCTTTAACTCAATCTCCAAGCCCTCCTTTGCCTTCCAAACTCCTCTGCTGTGTTCATTAACCCTTTAGATCTGCAATCAACAATTCGCCTATATCTTCAGCACCTTCTCTGAATGTTTCCCTGACCTCCTTGTCTTTCTTTCCTTTCTTTTTTTTTTTTTTAATTTGTTTTTCCAGGTGGAGTTTTGCTTTTGTTGCCCAGGCTGGAGTGCAGTGGTACGATCTCGGCTTACTGCAACCTCTGCCTCCCAGGTTCAAGCGATTCTCCCACCTCAGCCTCCTGAGTAGCTGGGATTACAGGTGCACGTCACCATGCCCAGCTAATTTTTTGTATTTTTAGTAGAGGTGGGGTTTCATTATGTTGGACAGGCTGGTCTCAAACTTCTGACCTCAGGTGATCCACTGTCCTCGGCCTCCCAAAGTGCAGGGATTACAGGCATGAGCCACCATGCCCAGCCAACCTCCTTGTCTTAACTGGTTTCCTCTGAGGACTCTGCTCACCTGCAGGCTTTTTATTTCCCATGACCCCACATATCTCATGACTAAAGTTCAGCTAGGAGGCCTTCTTACTCTCCACTGGCTCTTTCAAATATATCTCTTTCTTCTTCTTTCCAAACTAACAGCTTTTTTGAAGCTTACACCAAAAGTCACCACCCACTACACCTTCTAGGCACTGTCATCTACAAAACTTTAGGTCACGCCTCTTCATTCATTAAAGTTGGGGGCCCCTAATATGCTGTATTTCCCACTATCTCTGTTCTTGTCATCATTCTTGGTGTGTAATTTTTGTATTTGGTTGGATGCAAAAGAAAAAACAACACCAACAAGATATTTAATCATCATGAAAACCATTCAAAGATTGCTTATCAACCTATGCATAATCCCAGCACTTTGGGAGGCCAAGGCGGGTGGATCACCTGAGGTCAGGAGTTTGAGACCAGCCTGGTCAACATCTCTACTAAAAGTACAAAAACTAGCCGGGTGTGGTGGTGGGAGCCTGTAATCCCAGCTACTCAGGAGGCTGAGACAGGAGAATCGTTTGAACCCGGGAGGTGGAGGTTGCAGGGAGCCGAGATTGTGCCACTGCACTCCAGTCTGGGCAACAGGGCAAGAGTCTGTGTCAAAAAAAAAAAAAAAAAAAAAAAAAAAAACCTCCGCCATCCTACTGCTACTGCATTGCATGAGCTATATATAGATTGAGTCTCTCTTCAAGTGATGTTCATTCCTACTCATTATTTTCCTTGTATCACCAAAAAAGCACCCCAAAACAGACATTTTGAACTAACCTCTTGATATCTGATGTGCCTTGATAATAAATAGCTAAAATTGAATAAGAACATTATAGCTGATTTATTCCTCATTACAATAGCTCTCTTAAGTTCATCCATAGACACTAACATGGAACCTTGTGATCTCATCACCCATCTGTTGTTACAGCACAGATGGGTAGAAAATAGAGACACTACTCAACTTATGGTGAGGTTATGTCCCTATAAACCCACTGAAAGTCAAAAATACTACTAAATTGAAAATGCATTTAATACCCTGATAAATCCATCATAAAGTTGAAAAATTCTAAATCAAACAGTCATAAGTCAGGGATTGTCTGTTAACTGCAGTGTATGTACTTCACTGGGTGTATTTGTCTGTAGGGTTTAACTGGAGTATTGGAAGAAAAGAAGAGAAAGAATGGTGCAGAAAGATATTTTAAGAAATAATAAACGAGACCTTCCTAAAATAATGGAAGACATAAATTTACATTGTCAAGAAGCTCAGAGAGCCCAAACACGCTAAATTTAAAGAAAACTATACCTAGACACGTAGTAAAACTGCTGAAAATCAAAGACAAAAATGATACATGTTATATGATTTAATGACTAAACTTCTCATAGGATGACAGCAGCTAGAAGACAGTGAAACATTTAAAGTTCTGAAAACTTCATGTGTGTTGGCAGAGTCAACCCAGAATTCTATATTCAGGAAAAATATGATGGGAATAAAGTTGAAGTAAAGAATTTTATGGATGAAGAAAAACTAAGAATTTGTCACCATCAGAATCCACATTACAGGAAATACTTAAGGAAGTTATTCAGACTCAACAGAAATAGCACAGGGCAACCTAAATCTTCAGAAACAAATCAAAAGCATCAAAAAGGATAAATATCTAAGAAACATGAAATACTAATTTTAACTTTAATTGGTTTACAATACATATAAATGTTCGAAGAAAAAATATAACATTAATATAGCATTTTTTGAGGTTTATATTTAATGTCTGTATGATACATATGACAGCTACTTCATAAAGGATGGTGGAGGAGAGAGTAAATGGACATACACAAGTGTGAGTTTCTCCATTTTATATTAAGTGACACAGTAGTAAATTTAAGCATGCAGTGAAACATTATAGATGTGTAATATAACCTTTAGAGTATCCACTAAAAAGTATAGCTAAAGAGGTATAGCCAAAAGATAAATTGAAATAAAATAAAATTTCATATATTTTCCCCACTATCAAAAAGTCAGAAAATGAGTAAAGGTACAGAAAGAAAACAGAAGACAAACCATAAAGTGGCAGACTTAAGTTTAATTATATCGATCAATAACTATATTGTATGTTAGTGGACTAAACACTCACAAGGCAGAGATTACCAGAGTGGACAAAAAAGCAAATATCTATTATATGTTGCCCACAGAGGGCATACTTAAATTAAGGTTACAAAAATGGATAAAACAGCAAGTGACAACTGTGTTCTCTCTATAGAGGGTACATTTTAATTCTAATGAAAGTGAGAGTTAAAAGTAAGTAGATGGAAGAAGACATCCTATATAAACATAAGTATTAGAAGGCTGACATGGCTCCATTCATATGAAATAAAATAGATTTTAAAACGTTATTACTAAAGATAATGGAGCACATTTCATAAAAATAAAAGGTCATCTGTTTTGAACACATAACAACATCCATGTGTATATGCCTAATGAATGAGTCTCAGAATACATAGAGCAAAAACTGACCAAATTAATGGGACAAATAGACAATTTCATATTCATGGAGAAAACTATAACATGCCTCTGGATTAAATTTGACCCCCTCCTAAATTAGTAAAGAAATAAAGGAATTACCTAACAACCAGCTAAAAAAGAAAAATCATATGATCATATTAATTGATACAGAAAACGCCCTTGGCAAAATTCAACACTCATTCATGAAAAAAACCCTCAGCAGTCTTGGAATAGAGAGGAGCTTTCTTGACAAAGAGCATCAACAAAATACCGACAGCTACATCATACTTAATAGTGAAACTAAATCTTTCTCCTTAAGATCAGAAAAAAGAAAAGAATGTCCATTCTTACTACTCTTATTCAACAGAGTAATGGAAGTTCCAGTCAGCACAAAGAGGCAACTTTTCTTAAAAAAGTAAAAGGCATACAGATAAGAAAGTAAAAAGAAATGAAACGTTTCCTTTTTGAAGATGACATTATTGTCTACATAGAAAATTCCAATGAATCTACAAGAAACAAACCAAAACAAACAAACAAACAAACAAATCAAACTCTTTCCCACCTTCCAGCCAAGTCCAGTGGCTCACACTTGTAATCCCAGAACTTTAGGAGGCCAAGGTGGGAGGATCGCTTCACCCCAGGAGTTTGAAACCAGCCTGGGAAATATGGCAAGACTCTGTCTCAGAAAACACCCCCAAAATCAAAATAAACAAACAGACAAAACCTCCTTAGAGTTCAGCAAGGTCACAGGATGCAACATCAATACACAAACGCAGCTGTATTTCTATATGCTAACAACAGAGTATGTGGAAAGTGAAATTAAAACACAATATAATTTGCATTTGCTCCAAAGAAAATGAAATACTTAGATGTAAATCTAACAAAGCATATAACGCATCTGCTTAATGCAAATTACAAAACGCTGATAAAAGAAAGATGATCTACAATTGGAAACATACCATGTTCATGTAATAGAAGACTGGACATAGAAAAAATGTCAATAATTCCCAAATTGTTCTATAGGATTAATGCAATTCCTATCAAAACCCCACCAATAGTTTTTTAGACAAATACGTGTTTATTATATATTTTAAATGAAAAGTAAGAGATATAGCATAGCTACAATAACAGTTTAAAAGAATAAGGTAAGAGGAATCATTCTATGTTTTGTTAAAAATCTACTATATCACTTTAATAATCAGGACAGCATGGTACTGGATCAATCGGACAGAATATAAAACTCAGAAACAGAATAAGACTCTGTCTCTACAAAAGAGAGAATCTAGAAATAGACTCACACAAATAAGCCCCATCAATTCTTAACAAAGGTGCAAAAGCAATTAAATGAAAGAAGGGTAACATTTTAACAAATGGTGATAGAGCAACTGGATATTCTCAAGCCAAAGAATAAACTCAACCTAAACCTTTCCTTATGTACAAAATAACTCAAAATAGTTCAGAAACTTTAATGTAAAAGGTAAATTCTAAACCTTTGGGGGAAAAAAGAAGACAAAATTGGTCAAAGGCCAGATCAAAGAGTTCTTAGATATGAACCCAAAAGCATGATCCAAAAGAGCAAAATTGATAAATTAAACCTCATCAAAATAAGGTTTTAACTTCTGATCTGCAAATAAGGGTGGACAAACAGACAAATTACAGACTGGAAAAAAATATTTGTTCATTGCATTTCCAACAAAAGACTTATATCTAGAGTAGAGTTGACCCTTGAAACGACATAGGGTTGAACAGCATGGGTCCACTTCTATATGATTTTTTTCCAATAAATATATTGGAAATTTTTTTGAGATTTGCAGCAATTTTTAAAAAACTCATAAATGAACCACATAGCCTAGAAATATTAAAAAAGTAAGAAGAGGTTTGTCATGAATGCATGAAGTACATGTAAATAATATCTATTTTATTATTTACTATTTTAAAATAACATTAATCTATTATAAAAAGTTAAAATGTATCAAAACCTATTCATACACTTACAGACTACATGGTGCCATTTGCAGTCTAGAGAAATGTAAACAAACATAAAGATACAATATAAAATCATAATTATGTAAAATTAACTGTAATACATTGTGTACTACAGTAATACTTTTGTAGCCACAGCTTATTGCTCTTGCAGTGAGCTCCTGTGGTGACTATCTGCTTAAACCACCGTGTGATGCTAATCATCTCCCTAATCATCACTACGTGAACAGTTTCTTTCTCCAGTAAATGGCTTATGGCAGTTTTTTAAAAAAAAGATCTCTCATGGTTCTCATGTAGTTCTCACTGTGTTTAGTACAACACTGTAAACCTTGAATAACACCATGGGATCCATACAAAGCGCCACTAATGATACATTACAAGAAAAAGATGAATTGCTTGGTATACCATAGACTGAGGTCTGCAGCTGTGATTGCCCTCCGTTTTCAAGATAAATCCGGCATAAGGACTAATGTTAAAAAAAAAAAAAAAAGGAAAAATTTATGAAACAGTCATGGTAGCTGTGCAACAAATGTGAAAACCTCGTACTTTTGCAAATTACCTTTTTCTCTTGTATTGAAAATGTAGCTTTTATGTGGGTATAGGATTGCTATAAGAAAGGCATATCTATAGACTCTAATTAATGTGATTTGAGAAAAAGCAAAGTCATTCTATGATCATTTAAAGCAAAAGAAAGGTAAAGGTGGAGAATCATATGCCTGCAAAAGATGGTTTGATAAATTTAGAAAGAAGATTAACTTCTAAAGGAGGAGCAGCTTCTGCTCACCAAGAGGCAGTAGACAAGTTCTCAGATGACATGAAGAAAATTACTGAGGAGAAAGGATATCTGCCTGAACAGGTTTTTTAATGCAAATGAAAGTGCCCTATTCTGGGGGTGGAGGGGGATGCTACAAAGGATATTTATGACTAACGAAGAGATGTAAGCACTGAGATTTAAGGCAGGAAGGGATAGGGGAATTCTACTGTTTTGTGCAAATGCAGTTGGGTTTATGATAAGGACTGCCCTTATCTATGAAGCTGCTAACCCCCAAGCCTTGAAGGGAAAAGATAAACACCAGCTTTCAGTGTTTTGGTTGTACAACAAGAAGGCCTGGACAACAGAAACCCATGTTCTAGACTGATTCCACCCATACTTTGTTCCTGCAGTCATGAAATACCTTGCCGGGAAGGGTCTGCCTTTTAAAGTTCTTTTGGTGTTGGAAGACACCTCTGGCTACCCAGAAACCCTGAGATCAAGTAGTCTACTTGCCCCCAAACACATCTCTCTAATTTGCCCCCTAGATCAAGGCATCATAATAAGAACCTTTAAGGCTCATTGCACTCTATTGAAAGGATTGTCAGTCCTATGGAAGAGAACCCCGACAGAACATCATGAAATTCTGGAAGAATTAACACCATTGAAGATGCCATCGTTGTTATAGAAAATACTGTGAAAGCCATCAAGCCCAATACAATAAATTCCTGCTAAAGAAAACTGTGTGCAGATGTTGTACATGACTTCACAGGATTGATGACAGAGCCAAACAAGGTAATCATGAAAGAGATTGTGAATATGGCAAAAAAAAAAAAAAAAAGTAAAAAAGGTTGAGGGATGAAGGGTTTCATGTTAGTAATCTTTGAAAAATTCAAAGGTAGTAGACACCAGAAAAATTAACAGAAGATGATTTGATGGAGATGAGTACTTCTAAACCAGTACCAGATGATGAGGAACAAGACAGAAGCAGCAATGCCAGAAAACAAGATGACATTAGACAATCTGGCAGAAGGTTTTCCATTGTTCAAGACTGCTTTTGACTTCTTTTACAAAATGGTCCTTTATATGATACGGGCACTAAAACTAAAGCAAATTCTGGAAGAAGAACTGGTGGTATATAAAAATATGTTTACAGAAAAGAAAAAGTAAAAAACAGACATGATGTCTAAGAGTTAAATGGAATGTGACTGCCTTTCCTGCCTCCCCTTCTCTAATTTCTCTGCCTCTGCCATCCTTGAGACAGCAAGACCAACCCCTCCTCTTCCTCCTCCTCCTTAGCCTACTCAATATGAAGACTGTGTGAAGACCTTTATGAATATCTACATTCACTTAATGAATAGTAAATGATTTTTCTCTTTCTTATGATTTGCTTAATATAATTTTATTTTTTCTAGCTTACTTTATTGTAAGAATACAGCATATATTACATATACAAAATACATGTTAATTGTCTATGTTATTGCTAAGGTCACTAGTAGGCTATTAATAGTTAAGTTTTGGGGGAGTTAAAAGTTATATGTGGATTTTTGACTGCGTGGGGGGGTCAGCATCCTATGCCCACATTATTCAAGAGTCCATTCCATATAAAGAACTCTAAAAACTCCATTGGGGGGTTGGGAATGGTGGCTCATGCTTATAATCCTAGCACTTTGAGAGGGTGAGGTGGGTGGGTCACTTGAGCTCAAGAGTTCGAGACCAGCCTGGGCAAAATAATGAGACCCTGTCTCTACCAATCACAACAACAACAAAAATAAACAAATAAATAAAAATTAAAAAATTAGCTGCGTGTGGTGATGCATGTCTGTAGTCCCAGCTACTTAGGAGGCTGAGGTGGGAGAACCCCTTGAGCCTAGGACATGGAGGTTGCAGTGAGTTGAGATCGCACCACTGTACTCCAGCCTGGGTGATGGAGTGAGACTCTGTCTCAAAACAACAACAACAACAACAACAAACAAAAAACTCCACAGGGAGAAAACAATATATATCTAAATAGAAAATAAGCCAAAGCTGTGAATAGACTTCTAAATTTATTTCTTCATTTTTAAATTTTATGGCTACCTACTACTTGTACACATGTATAGGGTATATGTGATATCTTGATACAAGCATACAATAAGTAATGATCAAATCAGGGTAATTAGGATATCTATCACCTCAAACATTTATCATTTCTTTGAGCTCGGAACATTTCAAGTGCACTCTAGTTATTTTGAAATATATGATAAATTATTGTTAACTACAGTTGCCCTATTGTTCTACGTAATACTAAGTCTTATTCCTTCTATCTAACTGTATTTTTGTACCCATTGAACCAACCTCTCAGTATCATCCACCCTCCTCACTACCCTTCCAGTTTCTGGTAACCATCATTCTATTCTCTATCTCCATGAGATCAATTTTTTTTAGCTCCCACATATGAGTTAGATCATGCAATATGTATCTTTCTGTGCCTGGCTTATTTCACTTAACATAATGACATTTAGTTCCGTTCATGTTGCTACAAATGATAGGATTTTTTTCTTTTTTATGCTGAGTAATAATCCATCCTGTATATACACCATAATATTTCTTGATGGAAGTTGATCATCAAGTTGATTCGGTATCTTGGCTATTGTGAATACTGCTGTGATAAACATCGGAGTGCGCATATCTCTTTGGACTACTGATTTCCTTACTTTGGGGTAGAAATGCAAAATGATGCAACCACTTTTCACTTACCTTAGGCATTTTCTTAAAAAGTTAAACTTATGCTTATCATCAAACTCAATCATTTCTAGAGAAATAAAACCACTTTTCCACAGAAAGACTTGTAAACATCTGTTCACAGCAGCTTTATTCACAATAGTCAAAAACTATAATCAACCCAAATTTCCATCAACTACACATTGCAGTATATCCATACAATGGAATTCTAGTCAGCAATAAAAATAATGAACTACTAATACATGCAACAATCTAGATGAATCTCAAAATCATTATTCTGAGTAAAAGAAGCTAGATACAAAAGAGTATGTAGTATATGATTCCATTTAAATAAGATTCTAGAAAATGCAAATGAATCTCCAGTGACATAAAATTTATTAGTGATTGCCTAGTGCCAGAGATGGAGGGGGGTGGGGGATAAACAGCAAAGGGCATAATGGAATATTTTTGTAGCATGATGGAGGAGGTGGTTGGTTCACTATAGCATACATCTGTCACAACTCTCAAATTGTAGGGTTTATAGGGATGCAGTTTCTTTTATGTAAATTATACTTCACTAATGTTGATTTTTTAAAAAACACCGATTTGAAAGAGTCTGAATACAGAAATAAATACTATGGCCATTGTTCTTAAGGAGTTTATGATCACTCCCCCGATTTCCACTGTTTTTCATGGTTAGAAGCTAGAGGATTTGCAATGACTCTTTCTGGTTTCATTTTGTCTTATTTGTAAACAACAAACTTATTTATACCTGCAAGATGGGATAAAGGTTTAACTTTTGGCAGACAGAATCAGACACTTGGATCACTTTTCCACTAAATCACTTAGTCAACCAGAATCTAACTTTCTCTGACAGAATATGGTATCTAAAATATTGCTGATTAAAACCCAGGCACTGATGAACAAAGAATAACATTCAGTTAGATCTAAAGTTACATGAAGTTGAAACATCTCTCAATAAGCCAACCAGATACTTTGTGTTATGTAAAGTTAGGGAAGACCTACTTTTATAACATTCTAACAGATTTCACCCCAAGAGTGGTTTAAAGAGACATTAAAAAAAAAATAAATAAATAAACATAAACATAAGTTGATGACCAATATTGTAATTTCACACAGAGAAGACTGTCCTCATGCATATAACCAGTTATAACATGCTTCTCACTGTGATATTTTAAACATGAGTTTTAAGATCAAATATGTAAAAAAAAAAAAAACTCACCGAAGAAATGATTTGATGTTTTCAGCTTTCATTTCGGATACCAGTTCCCACCTTATACTTTGATGATAGCGCACAGAAGGGGTTGTTTCTTTGAGAGGCTTAATAAACCAGCCTGAGGGGAAAAAAAAATGCACAAACACACAAACATCCACAAAATCACTTTGACTTTATTAAAACTAGAAGCCATCCCTCTCTCCTTCCCCCCAAAAAGTCTTTATCTGACAAATAGGTCCTGGTGGGCTTTAAAAAATAATGTTCATATTAAATGCAGAAAACCTATCAATAAATTCTGATATGTAATATAATTTTGAGATGCTTAAAAGGAGTTTTTTTTAAGGGAAGCCCTTTCATTTTCTCACGTTATGCATGAAGGCATGGCTTTTCTTGTTCTTCCCTGAGTATCTAGTCCCTGACACATAGGGAACATTCCACACATATTTATTTAAATATAGAGCAGGGTTTTTGTTTTGTTTTGTTTTGTTTTGTTTCGTTTTGCTTAGCTTTGCTTTTAGCGCTGCCCGCATTAGTTGACAGTTTTGACTCACTAATGTTGCCTGGAAATAAAATGATTTTTTTCATCCCTGCAGACAGTGACAGCTCTAGGTTGTCTTTAGTGAACTCAGTGAACATTTAATAAATTTGAATTTCAAGCACATTTTGTCTATTAGGAAGCCCAAAATACGTTCCGTCTGGTTTCCAGTTTTGCTGAAATTTGCAGTTTATCGTATCTAGCCCAGTGGGTCAGGGCTAGCGCACAGCCCAGTGTCTTCCAGCTCCAGGATTTCTCCCTTTATCTCTGCAGAATCACGAGCCTCGGAGTAAGGGGAAAGTGTTTCGTTCACTTACCCACCATAAACCCCACCAGGAAAGATGCCAGCGCAGCAGTCAAGCACATCCAAAGGTATAGATGGCCCCTGGACTTCGCCATGGCTTCTTGAGGGCTGAGCTTGGGGCGCCTACTACCTTCGCGAGCCTCGGGGCTGCAGAGAAACAGAGAGCGCGCGGGCAGGAGCCTGTGAGCGCGGCGTGGCCTCCGCTGACCTTCGCAAGGCCGCGCCTCCGCCCTCCCCGCCAGTCCCGAGACAACGAAAACAAGGCAGCGCCGAGCTCCTCCGGGTCCCTGTGGTCCCCGGGGGCCCTGGAGGGGAGAGAGGAAGCCCTGCCGAGGGAGGAGGCATTCTTCCTGTTGGCGGGCGACTTCCATTCTGTGAATCCCGCAGTAACCCGGACATAGTAGGTTGCGGGAGCTGCTGAAAATGTCCCTAATTATTGCCTAAAGAACTCGACTGCTGTTTGCCACGCCCATCCCCCAAAACGTCCAATTTCGGCTCAGAAGTGAATTTAAGTATTGCTTTTCCTGACCTATTGGTTATTCTTCTTCCAGATTCTCTGCTGTAATTTCCCACTCGTCAAACTCGGGAAGAATTTCTGGTCCTAGGTGCTCCCCTGTTAAAGCTTTTAACACCACTAATACCTCAATCACTGTCAGCATCAAAATCGATGGGATTGCGTTCTGTTGTTCCCCTTTACTTAAACAAAACTCCACATTTCTGTAATTCTGTTTCCACTCATTTAACTGAGGTGTTTACCTACCTCACTGGAATGTTTTAGGTTCACATTAGTAAAAGTAGTCATTGAAAGGACCTTGCACTGCCAGTAGTTACTGAGAGTAGGTTCTTAATGCTGAGGCTCAGACACCAATATCCCAAAATATGGTGCTTTGAGATGCTAAACTGAAGAAGCTAGACGGTCTCTCTGATCATACCCCTCTCTTCCAGCTCCTCCCTCTCAATCCTTTGTCTCTCCCAAAGCACAGAATAAAGCTGCTCTCTCAAGTTCCCTTATCTGCCTCAAGTGCAGAACTACTAAAGGATAAAACAAGTAAACAAACGAAAAAACAGTTTCTTTCCTGAGTTTTAATTAACCGAACTCATAGGAAGAAGGACTGCAGTCTGTCAACACAACTGGCAGACTTCTGTTACAAACAGTTGTCTGCTCTGTAGGGCCAACAGACTTTGTCCCAGGCCATTGTATATTCTTCAAGCCCATTGAATTCCCCTAAAATTCATTTACTACCCTCCTAAAATTATACAAACATTCCCATCTTCCTTTCCTCTAAAAAGATGCGTATATTATCATCTGTACCTCATTGGGTTATTGGGTAATCATTCTACTATGATTCCCTTATGCTATGTTGTTCAATAAATTTGTAAGTCTTTTTTCCTAATAGTCTGCGTTTTGTGAGTTGATTTTCTAGCAAAACTTCAGAGGGTGAAAGAGAAGCTTTTCCACTGCATTAACAATGGCCCCTGTCATTCCCCTGTCCTCACCATATTACATTCACGAAGCATTTCTCTTTAAAGATGGGTTTGCAAAATAGTGGCCATCGTATATAGCCTGCATCAACCATCTCAACTCAGATAAAAATTTTAGGAATTTATGATTGGCTTCATATATCTAACTAAAAGTAGTTTTTTCAGCCAAAGCAAAATTGCTGAGTTGATTTCAAAGACGGTAGGATATGTAGGATAAACTTCACAGCATTGTCTGCAGCCCTGATAGCTTTAGGTAATGCACCTTTGCTCCTAACAAGTGACTGGAAGAGTAAAATTTATTTTTCTGGGACATAATTTTTTTTTGTCCTTGTAATGAATGGCTACGAATTGAACATAATTGTTGATAGGAATGCCTAATGACTTATTTCTTGAAACTTTTGTAGCACACCTGATATTTAACTTTGAAGCAAACCTCCTTAATGAACTATTGATTTTTAAATGTTGGCATGCAATTTAAGTCCCAACTAACTTCAGCTTTTTCAGCTACTAGCCCGTTAGACGTTCTTTGACTGATTTCTCCAGTTTTCTATTTTAGAGAGAAATATCTTTCAAAAAACATTTTCATAACAAAGTAAGTTTGTTGCCCCCTTATATGCATACACACAACAGCATATATAGGGAATTAGAATCGAATTATTCAAAAGGGTCAATATCCAGTGAAGTAACTAAACCCCTCAAATACGGCTTAAGAAACATTTTCCAAGAGCACTCAGAATTATTTTTATGTGTTGCATTATGAAATAATACTGGGATTTTAATAACTCTCCAGTATTTAACAGGTGACACACAAAGGTCTCAAACAATAGCAAATGTAATTTTTGTACATATAAACATTTTGGGGATTGATTGTGTAATTTGTCAATTTAGACTCTTGGCTTTTTCTACTGGCTATCCATGGGACCATTCTCTGTTGACTACATAGCCCTCAAGAGGCAGATCAAAATTATCTCCAGGAAAAGATTTATTGAAGAAAGAGAAGGTAGAAACTAATGAATAAAGTTGCTAAGCTATTTATTAAATTTATTTTTTTCTGCTCATTTTGTGTTTTTATTGCTAATTGAAGTTTGAGTAATAGAAAAAATCAATGCATTATTTAACACAGTTTGCCAGTTTGAATAATCTTCCTAAATTAAATTAGATTATTCATTTAACCAACATTTATTGAGAGGCTATAACATGCCACACATTATGCAAAATTCCGAGAATATGATCCTTGTTTTTATGAAGCCTATAATTCAATGAGAAGGCAAATATTGAATAAAAAATTAAATGTAAAGAGTTCCAAGAATGAGCAATGTTACCTCAAATATGACTTTTGTCTCTGTAGGCGGCATCTGCAATCTTGACCAGCCATTGTAAAAAGCCCAGTTAGCTGGCTCAACAAGTCTTTGGCCTTTTGTCAATATAGACACTGCAAGCATTCAAAATTCTATGTTAATTACGTTTGTAACAGAAGGCTGCTATCAAAAAGTAATTCCTAATTATTACCATCTTGGCAGATACTTGTACTTTGCAAAGCACATTTAACAAAGCAACACTTGACGTGGGACCATCCTTTTCAATTTCTCCATCAAAGCTAATGGTATATAAAAACTTTTAGTATTGAAAACCAGTCTCTCAATGAAGCTATTTGACACATTTGACCTGCTCATGATTCAGTGAGCCTCTAACATGACAAAACTCACCACTTCCTCCATTCAAGTTAAATTGCTCTTATCTAAGCATTTTTCCTCCTCCTCTGTCATAGCAGAGGCAATTTTGTAACTCCAAAGCTCAAGTTCCTTCAAATGGGTTATGGCAAGGTTTGAAAACAAAGTGTCATATATGTACTAATAAAGAAGTATATATAAATTTCACTTGCAGAATTAAGCTTTAATTATTAAGCTTTAATAAAAAAGAATAATGTTTAACTTGATGATAAACTGGCAAAATATTTGCCAAACCCACAGTCTCACCAGGTGCTGTGCCACAAAATTTCATGTTTTGCTTGAAAATGTTGCCTTATTCTGCATATGAGAGGCTCACTGTGTAGATACAGACATTATGCCTTTAGTGATGTCACAAGGTGGCATTACTAGGGAAATGCTAATAGGCCCACATGATGTTGTGGTCATCCAGAAAGCAATGCTCACTTTCAAAAATGTGAATGGTTGATGCTATGATAGCGGTGATTCAGCACAAGAATTATATTTCAGTTGGGTATGTGTTTCTTTTATCTTTCATAGGATGGGGTCTCACTATGTTGCTTCGGTTGGTCTCAAACTCCTGGGTTCAAGCAATCCTCCCAACGTGGTCTCTCAAAGTGCTGAGATGACAGACATGAGCCACTGTGGTTAAGTATTTTTAAGATTCTGGGTTCCAAAATTGTCAAAAATTAGTTTCAAACATAAAATAAGATGTTAGAAAATTAGTACATTAAACAATATACCAGAACCTATATAACAGAGGAGAGGTGAGACAAAGGAAGAAGTCTAGATAGTGAGAAGAGGTGAAAGACTAATAAAAGTGAGAAGAAATTTTAAAAGAAAAGCAGAAACCATGATTGGATGATTTCCTTCTGATGTCATAATTACCCTACTCAACAATAAATGTAGAAATTAGAAAAGACCTACCAGGTTAATGTGTAAAATAGACCCTCCATACCTTCTCATCAATGTAGAATATGCCTCCTATCATGCTAACATTCTAGTTGGAAGCTTGACACTGGTAAGTTGTATAACTTGGCCTTTAAACCAGATTTTCTGACTCAACATTGTTCATCCCTTATCATTAACATGTACCTTCAAGCTATTTTCCATAATAGCTTTAACTAATAGTGCCATGATTAGGGTACCTCCAGTGCTATTCCTTCACCAACTCTCATCCTATAGCCTCATTTACAGCTGTGGTCCCTGTATCCCTTTAGTATCACTTTATTGTGAATAAATCCCTTTATATTTAGAATCCTCTCTCTAACATATCCTTTTCTACCCCCTCTTGTCTGACACCTATTTTCACTTGATACCACTTTTTTTCTGAAAACCAGTTAAATGGACATTTCCTTTTCTTGCCTCTCCATTGACTCATGGGGTCAGAGAGAAAGGACAGATCTTTGCTTTGCCACCATCATTCCCTGTGCATTTTCTTCTGAAGTCACTTCCATCTGATTACATAATTTGCTTCCTTTTCTTTATCATTGTCCCCACCAAGATATCCTCCTACTTTCTCCAGTGGTTTCAATGGCTACATTGTAGAATTTGAGTGTGCCCCATTCTTTGGCACTTCACTCCTCATTTTCTTTCACACCTCACATAGAATTCTTTAGTATGTTCTATTGGCTCTGCAATCAAATTATATTTTGAATCTACTTGCTTACCATCTTCGCCAGCATTATTCTAATCTTAGCCACAATAACCTCTCATGTAAAGCCTTTTAATTGGGTTCTCTTTCTCCACCTTTGCAGACCATCTTTGACTCAATAGAATGTCCTTCCTAAGGCAATAATCAGATCATGTTATAACTTAAAATTTTCCAAAGCCCTGTCTTTAAACTTAAAAACAAAATTTATTAGAACAAGGATCTCTGAGGAAAAAGAAAAATATAAACTAAAAAATACTCCAATTTCCCCCAAATTTAGACTCATTAGAGTGGCTACCAAAAACCCACATGATCTAGCTTTTGAATCTCACCTCCCCTCAAAGGAAAACTGCACCAAGGAAATACATGGAGACCAGGCAACCACAAAATCAACAAAGATCACCAGCATCATAAAGAAACAGACAAACCTAAAGGGAGGGCTTGTGGCACTAAGCCCTCCTAGTGATAAATGTAATAAATTCATATGACTGTAGATAAAGGAGGCTTTGTTATATGGCAAATGGCAAAGAAAGCCCCAGTCTTCTATAGTATTTTTCAAGGATCCGTAACAAAGTAAATTAGCAAGAAGGGGGTGTTTAACAATTTTACAATTGGAGGTAACTATTGGAGAAACTAAAATCATTTCATATTTTTATTGTGGTGAGTTGAAATTCATTTGTTGTTTTAAAAGAGAATTATTTTTATTAACTGGTTACTTTTCTTGACCAGCTAACCTGACCAAGGACGTCTAATTCATAACAAGAGGAATATAATCCCTATTCTGCAAGCCATATCCATAACCTCATAGTTCCCTAAACCATATTGGCAGTATTTGGGACGCTCGAGCATTCATTTCCTGCTAAGTCTCAGACCACTCTGAGAAAGGCTGCCAAACATTTGCCAGCCCTGCTCATTACTATCCCACCTTCCACGCAAAATTCTTTTTCTTAGGCTCAGACAAGCAAGGCTATTAGCCAATGAGTGAAAGGAGTTTTTCAGATCATCTAGTGATGAAGTTATGGCACACTGGTTTTTACAGGTTGATATGATTTGACCATGTCCCCACCCAAATCTCAACCTGAATTGTATCTCCCAGAATTCCCACATGTTATGGGAGGGACCCAGGGGGAGGTAATTGAATCCTGGGGGCCAGTCTTTCCCGTGCTATTCTGATGATAGTGAGTAAGTCTCACGAGATTTGATGGGTTTATCAGGGGTTTCCGCTTTTGCTTCCTCCTCATTTTCTCTTGCCGCTGCCATGCTGCTGCTTTCCACCTCCTGCCATGATTCTGAGTCCTCCCCAGTCACATGGAACTGTAAGTCCAATTACACCTCTTTTTCTTTCCAGTCTCAGGTATGTCTTTTATCAGCAGCATGCAAACGGACTAATACAGTAAATTGGTACCAGTCGAGTGGGGCGCTGCTGAAAAGATAACCAAAAACGTGGAATTAACTTTGGAACTGGGTAACAGGCAGAGACTGGAACAGTCTGGAGGCCTCAGAAGAAGACAGGAAAATGTGGCAAAGTTTGGAACTTCCTAGAGACTTGTTGAATGACTTTGTCCAAAATGCCGATAGCAATATGGCAATAAAATCCAGGCTGAGGTGGTCTCAGATGGAGATGAGGAGCTAATTGGGAACTGGAGCAAAGGTGACTCTTGTCATGTTTTATCAGAGACTGATGACATTTTGCCCCTGCCCTAGAGATTTATGGAACTTTGAACTTGAGAGACATGATTTAGGGTATCTGGTGGAAGGAATTTCTAAGCAGCAAAGCATTCAAGAGGTGACTTAGGTGTTGTTAAAAGGCATTCAGTTTTATAAGGCAAGCAGAGCATAAAAGTTTGGAAAATTGGCCGGGCGCGGTGGCTCACGCCTGTAATCCCAGCACTTTGGGAGGCCGAGGCGGGCGGATCACAAGGTCAGGAGATCGAGACCATCCTGGCTAACACGGTGAAACCCCGTCTCTACTAAAAATGCAAAAAATTAGCTGGGTGAGGCGGCGGGCGCCTGTAGTCCCAGCTACTCGGGAGGCTGAGGTAGGAGAATGGCGGGAACCCGGGAGGCGGAGCTTGCAGTGAGCCGAGATCGCGCCACTGCACTCCAGCCTGGGCGACTAAGCGAGACTCTGTCTCAAAAAAAAAAAAAAAAAAAAAAAGTTTGGAAAATTTGCAGCCTGACAATGTGATAGAAAAGAAAAACCCATTTTCAGGGGACAAATTCAAGTCAGCTGCAGAAATTTGCATAAGTAGCAAGAAGTCTAATGTTAATTCCCAAGACCATGGGGAAAATGTCTCCAGGCCATGTCAGAGAACTTCCCAGCAGCCCCTCCCCTCACAGGCCCCGAGGCTCAGGAGGAAAATGCAATTTTTGTGGGCTGGGCCCAGGGTCCCCGTGCTATGTGCAGCCTAGGGACTTGGTGCCCTGTGTCCCAGCCACTCCAGCTGTGGCTGAAAGAGGCCAACATGAGCTCAGACTGTGGCTACAGAGGGTGGAAGCCTCAAGCCTTGACAGCTTCCATGTGATGTTGAGCCTGCAGTTGCACAGAAGTCAAG
Source organism: Macaca fascicularis (assembly GCF_037993035.2). NCBI lineage: Eukaryota > Metazoa > Chordata > Mammalia > Primates > Cercopithecidae > Macaca > Macaca fascicularis. The sequence goes on along the minus strand of NC_088388.1, from coordinate 89,060,020 downwards.
AATTGAGATTTGGAGAGAGTAGGGGTGGAATGATATGGTTTGGCTGTGTCCCCATCCAAATATCAACTTGAATTCTATCTCCTGGAATTCCCACATGTTGCAGAAGGGACCCGGGGGGGGAAATTGAATCATGGGGGCTGGTCTTTCTTGTGCTATTCTTGTGATAGTGAATAAGTCTCAGATCTGCTGGGTTTATCAGCGCTTTCTGCTTTTGCTTATTCCTCATTTTCTCTTGCTGCCACCATGTAAGAAGTGCCTTTTGCCTCCCTCCATGATTCTGAGGCCTCCCCAGCCATGTGGAAGTATAAGTCCAATTAAACCTCTTTTTCTTCCCAGTCTTGGGTATGTCTTTATTGGCAGCATGAAAATGGACTAATACAAAGATAAAAAACATTAAAGAAGACACAGAGAGTAAGAGAATCATGGTGGGGCCCAAGAAAATGGAAAATAGCCGGTTCAGTGAATGGTCTCTGGCCTTCACAAAGACCAAAACTAGACCCAGCTACCTATTCTAATTCCCAAAACACACACAAGTCATCTGTCCACAACAAAACTAAGTCTCTAACAAACACAAACTTTTGTTTTACTTCTCCTTAAAATCTCTTTTCATAAAAAAGGCCCAGAATCTGGAAAACATTATGCTAGGTGAAATAAACCAGACATAGAAAGGAAAATACTTCATGAGCTTACTTTTACGTGGAATCTAAAACAAGTCAAACACATAGAAATAGAGGAATGGTGGTTTTCAGGAGTAGGAAGAAGGAGGAAATGGAAAGTAGTAGGTCAAGGGGTAGAAAATTGCAGTTTTATAGGATAAATTAATCTACAGATCTAATGTACAGCATGAGGACTGTAGTTAATAATATTGTATTGCATATAAAAATTTATTGAGGGTAGACTTCAGGTGCTGTCACCATACACACACACATACACACACACACACACACACGCACTCACACAAGTAATTATGGCAGGTCATAGGTGGTTTAATTTGTTGGACTGTTGTGGCCATTTCATTATGTATACATATATCAAAACACCATGTTGCACACCTTAAATATATAGGATAAACATTTTATTGGACTATTTCATAGAATTCTTTTTTACTGCCATATTGAGAAATGGGATAAAATCCCCTCAAGCTAAATATATAAAACAGAGTTTTAAATGTATAATAATCAGAGGATAATTATAGTCAAATGAAAACACTGTTAAAAATTTTTCTTCAAAAAGATTTAAAAAGCATTTAACTTTAGTCAACAGTGAAGGATACAGAGACTCTAGGACTATTATTTTTGTCCTACCTGTTGTCATCTTTGGCATGGTGAGCAGGTATACTACGAAACTGGTGTTACAACATCAAAACATTGCACTTTGTATATTGTTTAGAGAAGAGTCTGTCTTTACAGTTTATTGGCCTGAAGAGATCCCACCTCCCACTCAGCAAAATACAGTGAGAGAAAGACTCTACCCTATTAGACCATCAGCTTTCCTGCATTTTATACTTTTATCGCATTTGATTAGTTTTGGTGAAACCAAATTTAAGATTCATCTATAAGTAAAGAATTTAGAGGAAGGTGATTCTTGTTTACCTTCCACTTTAAAAAAATCTTTGGATACTTGATCTGTAAGCATTGGGAAGTGACATTTTACCTAAGTGAAAGGGTGTTTTGCCTATCATTAAAACGACTCCATTGTAAACTGTATTGTGTGTAATCTATATCATTTTTGGCCTGTGCTTTGGTTTCTGTTAGCTTCTATTTTACAAGTAATATATATTACTCTAACTTGAACAGAAAAGAAATAGTAGCTCATAGAATCTCTGGCAAGATTAGTGAATCTTTTTTTTTTTTTAAGTGGGCCAGTCAACCGTAACTATGGCAAAAATGATGACAGAGGAACAATCTAGTGAGGCTGGTGTGACTGTGGCAGCGGGACACTGGATAGCACTCCTTGTTTTAGAGACAATCCCTGTGATCACCACTACCATAGAAACAGTGAGATCATGTGCCTGTGCTCTAGCGCCAGGGGCAGAGAAAACAGACGTCTAGACTTTATAGATTCTCTGAGACCATGAAGAATCACACAGCAGAACATTCCACAAACATAGAAAGGCTGTTCAAATGCTGTACAGTCAAAAATACACCAGCAAACAATTATATAGTCTCTTTTTTTTTTGCCCACCCAATATCTGTACACATTGATCTTCCAATAAACTTCCAAAAAACACATCCCTAGTGGTAGTTTTGTAGTTTTCACATTTAGCAAACAGGGCTACACTCATCATTTCTCTAAACAGACAGGAAAATAAATGCGTTAGAGTATTATTTAGAGAACTGGTTTGCAAAGTGAGGTCCCCACACAACATCATCAATATTACCTGGTAACTTGTTAGAAGTGCAGTCTCAGGACAATTCTAGAGCTGTTGAATCAAACTTTTCTTCAGAAATGAGGATAACTATTACTTTTATAGTTGCTTTTACACGATGGGACGAATCGATCCAAAGTCTTGTGGTTATTGCATCCAGCTGCAAATCTAGCTTTCTAGTTGATGCTCATTCTTATTCTTCTGTCATGATTCCATCTCAGTTGTCTCATCCTATGGACAAAACTGAAAAGCTAACTACTACTTTCACATCCTGTTTACACCTATAAGCAACAGGAGGCTGGGTTCAGTGACTCGTGCCTGTAATTCCAGCTACTTGAGAGGCTGAGGCAGGAGGATTGCATGAGCCCAGGAGTTGGAGACTGCAGTGAGCCATGATCATGTCACTGCACTCCAGCCTGGGCAACAAAGTGAGACACTGTCTCTTAAAACTAAAAATTTAGCCAAGATGGTGGCTCATACCCGTAGTCCCAGCTACTTTGGGGGCTGAGGCTTGAGCCAAGGAGTTTGAGTCCAGCCTAGGCAACATAGTGAGATGCCATCTCCATTAAAAAAAAAAATAAAATTAAAAAATATGTGTATATAATAGGGAGGGAGAAAAGAAATTTAAGATAAACTGTAAGAATATATACATGGTACAGTAAGAAATGAGACAGATGAGATTAAAGTTTTTGTTTCAGCATTTCATTATAAAGTCACTTATAACTTCCTTCTACCACTTTTCTCCCATATTCCCTTTGCTTTCAGTAAGTATCTCAGCTATTCAGAATTATTTACCTTCATTTCAAAGGGACCTGAGCTCTTGTTGTACCCTCTTGTTTAGTAATCTCAGTGAACCTTTTGCATTGAATGTAGGTTTGAGCAGGTGATTTAGATTATTATCTCAGTTTAATGGTAACTCTTCTTTATCTCCTTATGACAAGAATCTCAGTTCTTTCTTACCATGAGAATTTTCCACCCCAGCCAACAGTAAACTCATTTTCTGCCTACAGTGTTGTTTTCTGTTCAGTGGCATGAGAGGCTTAAGATAGCCAGATTGGAGCTTTAAACGCCATATCTATGTAACTTTTATTTTCCCTGATAGAAACATTTGCTCTGTAGGGGCTGGAACCTCTAAATCATCAGAGTCCAGATTTGTGGGGACTACAAGTGGATCATCAAATGTAATCATGAGAAGTACTACCTTTTCTCCATGCTTGGTTTCCTGAGATATATATTCTGGTTGTGGGAGAAATGGCACCACATGTGTATTAGTTGCTGCTCAGTTTATAAGGTGTCCTTCAGGACAGCACTTCAAACTCACAAAATGTTGTCTAGAAAACGCTACTGTAGGCTGAGCGCGGTGGCTTATGCCTGTAATCTCAGCACTATGGGAGACCAAGGTGGGTAGATCACGAGGTCAGGAGTTAAAGAGCAGCCTGGCAAAGATGGCGAAACCCCATCTCTATTAAAAATACAAAAATTACCTGGGTGTGGTGGTGGGCACCTGTAATCCCAGCTACACAGGAGGCTGAGGCAGGAGAATCGCTTAAACCCAGGAGGTGGAGGTTGCAGCGAGCTGAGATTGCGCCTTTGCACTCCAGCCTGGAGGACAGAGGGAGACTCTGTTTTTGTTTTTGTTTTTTTTAATTAGAAAATGTTACTGTGTATGAGTCATCAAAAAGCATTCCACTGTTCTATAAGGTTAGATTTTTGTGAATCAAGAAGTACATACAAAGACCAATGATGATCAATTAACTAAGACTACTTCCAGATACCTGAGCTAGCACCTTGAACATACAATGCCTGGTAAACACATTACATTGGTAAATTCACCCTAATCCAAAAGTTTCATTTTTGTCATGTATCACCAGAATCTATAATCCATGCATTTGCAAGATAGTTGCCAATATAAATTGTTAAAATCTGTAATTCTTTCAATGTGTAAGCATTGTTTATAAGGATATGCTATGGAAAAAGCCTTTTTGGGTTTGCTTCCATTTTAACCTGGTTACTATTTGGAGAGACAATGAGTTATGAAGACTATGGATGTTTTCTTTAGAAGTAGGAAAATTCCTTTGAGTGAGAGTCTAGGAGGCTCATTTTCCTCAGGGAAAGGAGAGGCCACACAGGCTGGAAAGCTGGACTCTAAATCCTGTAAGTACCTCTGTATGTTCACATTCCAGTGTTTGGTATCTCGCTCTTTTAAAATCAGTGCTCAGACTTTCAGTTAAGAGACTCCAAAACCTGGATTCAACCGACCTTGCAGTTTGTCAAGTGACAGAAACAAATTTGGCATTTGTTTATAACAACCTCAGCTGTTCACTTGCAAGAAATAAGAATCTGTGTGAGGGAAAAGGAGGATGTCAGTCGCAAAGTTTTAGAATGTTAATGAATGATAATTCAGAGACTTTAGTCTATTTATATCCTTCTTTGGGATACCTTTTGCTGTTAGAGGCAGCTACCCTCAATTATCATTCTTTGAATTTCTCTAGTCTTTTGTGCTGTCTGTCTTAAGTCAGCAAATATCTTACCCATATGATTTAAGAAATGGATGTATATTATTGTACTGAATGTAGACAAGAAATAGATATACATTATTGCAATATACATGTAGATAAGAAATGGATGTATATTATTGTAAAATGCTTATACTACACATGAAATGGTATAATATTACTCATAGGTAAACTGATAATTTAAAGATATATGCCCTAAAGCAGTCACTAAAATAACAAAGCATACAGCTAACAAGCAAAAAAGTAGATAAAATTTAATCATAAAATACTCAATCCAAAAGAAGAACAAGAGGAAAATAATACTTGTAACAAATAGAAAATAAATAACTGTGCTTGCCATGGTCAGGACAAAAAAACAAAACAAAACAAACAAACAAAAAACCACATTAAAAAAACAAACAAAAAGAAAGAAAAAAGAAAACAAATAGCAAGACGATAGAATTAAACTTTACCATACCAGTAATCACATTAAAGGTACATGATGTAAACATTCCAATAAAAAGCCAGGTTAAGAAGAACAAGATACAAATGACACAGTTATATATGCCATATAAGAAATGAACTTTAACTGTAAAGACAAATTGGTTAAAAGGAAAAGAATAGAAAAAAAGATGTAACTTGATAACACCAGTGAAAAAAGCAAGAGTATTAATATATAATAAGTTTTTAATACATTAGAGGAAGTACATTTAAGAGCAAAGAATATTAGCAGTGATAAAATTAGGTCATTTTGGAATCATAAAGTGATCAATTCATTGAGAGGACATAACAATCCTAAACATTTATGCACCTACTAACAAACTTTCATTATACATAAAGCAGACACTGATAGAACTGCAAGAAGAATTGAACACGTTTCTAATTATAGTGGATTTTTAAACTTCTCTGTCAACAGTTGATAGAAAAAGTAGATATAAAATCAATAGAAACATATAAGATGGTGCAATACTGTCAAGCAACAACAGCAGATCATGCATTTTTTTTTTCAACATTACAGAAAGCATTTAACAGGATAGTTCATATTCTGGGGCATAAAACTAACTGAGTTTGAAATGGTTCAAATTACACAAAATACATTTTCTGAGCACAATGGAATTAAATTAGAAATCAGTAATAGAAAGATATCTGAAAAATTCCCAATTATTTGGAAACCAACTAACATATTTTAAATAGCCTATGACTCAATATCTAAAGAGAAATTAGGAAGTGTTTTAAAGTGAAAACACAACATACAAAAATGTATGGAATGCAAGTAAAGCAGTACTTGAGAGGGAAATTTTTAGCACTAAAAGCCTACATATTAGAAAAGAGAAAAAATATCTAAAATCAATAACTTCACATTTTATCATAAGAACTAGAAAAAGAATAGAAATTCAAGCTAAAGTATGCAGAATCACAGAAGTAATAATCTTAGCAAAATTCAGTGATACAGAAAACAAAAACAATTGAGATCAATAAACCCAAAACCTACTGGTCTTTGAGAAGATCAATAAACTTGATGAACCATTAGTAAAACTGATAAGGAAATGAAGAGAAGACACAAATTATCAATATCAGGAATGAAAAAGGTGATACGGTTATACATTTTACAGATACTAAAAGAATAGTAAGAAAATACTTTGAAGAAATTTATGCCAGTATACCAGATGATTTAAGTAAAATAGAAAAAAACTCTAGACACTAATTACAGGCAAAGACCTCTAGAAACACACGCATAATTAATTAGATTTGCTACAACTTTGTTTTTTCTGTTTTCTTTTTTTTTTTTTTTTTCGAGATGGAGTCTCGCTTTGTCACCCAGCCTGGAGTGCAATGGCAGAACCTCAGCTGACTGCAACCTCCTTCTCCCAGGTTCAAGCAATTCTCTTGCCTCAGTCTCCCTAGTAGCTGGGATTACAGGTGCCTACCACGACAGTGGGATAATTTTTGTGTTTTTAGTAGAGACGGGGTTTCATCATGTTGGCCAGGCTGGTCTCGAACTCCTGACCTTAAGTGATCTGCCCACCTCGGTCTCCTAAAGTGCTGGAACTACTGGTATGAGTCACCGTGCCTGGCCTGCTACAAGGAGAATACATACCCAGAGCAACCTATGGTTGTCTCAGTAATAGGATGTTAAAAGGAACCTATTATGGGATTTACCCTTTGGTTGGGAGACGAGTGAATGTCTAAGAAAGAAGGGGTTTACTCTAATTGGATGCTGTCAGAAAACAGGCAGATGGTCCAGCCATTTCATTCCTAGGTACTACCCAAGAGAAACAAAAGCATATGTCCATATAAAGGCTTATATATGAGTGTTCACAGAAACTTTTTAAAAATTATACCCTCCGGCCGGGCTCAGTGGCTCATGCCACCTAGCACTTTGAGAGGCTGAGGAGGGTGGATCAGCTGAGGCCAGGAGTTTGAGATCAGCCTGGCCAACATGATGAAACCCTGTCTCCATTAAAAATACAAAAATTAGCCCGGCGGGGTGGTGCACACCTGTAATCCCAGCTACTCCGGAGGCTGAGGCAGGACAATCTCTCGAACCTAGGAGGCAGAGGTTGCAGTGAGCTGAGATCATGCCATTGCACTCCAGCCTGGGCGACAGAGTGAGACTTCATCTCAAAACAAACAAACAAACACAAACAAACAATTATACTCTTAAACTGGAAACAACAAAGATTTCCATTAACAAGTACTATAAAAGGTTAAACAAACTGATATAGTCACTCAATCAAACACTATTTTGCAATAAAAATGTATGCACATAACAAGGACAAATCTCATAACAAATTTGAGTGAAAGAAGCCGGCAAAAACAAGTGTATATTCTATGATCCATTTATATAAAATTCTAGACAGTGCAAACTTATCTATAGTGACAGAAAGCAGATCAGTGGTTGCTTGGAGAGGAGCAGCAGGGAAAGTCGGGAGGGTGAGATTACAAAGTGGCATAAGGAGGCTGAGCGCAGTAGCTCATGCCTGTAATCCCCAGCATTGTGGGAGGCTGAGGCAGGAGGATTACTTGCACCCAGGAACAGCCTGGGCAACATGACAAGACCCCGTCTTAAACAAAATAAAAAGTGGCACAAGGAAGTTTTTAGGTGATTGATGTTTATTGTCTTGATTATGGTGGTGGTCTTACACACGTATCTTTATATATGTCAAAACTCAAATTGTGCAGTTTTTAATATGTGGAGTTTATTGTATGTCACCTATACCTCAACAAAGCTGTTTAGAAAAATGGAAAGGAGGTAATTGACTTTTTAAAGCTTCACGCAGAGTGACTTGGACCAGAAGAAAATAGACTCATCCAACACCCTCCTTCTTCCTCTATGGGCACTGACTGTAATATCTCTATTAGCATACAGATATTTTAAAAATTTATATAAATATTTTTGATTGACAAACCATAATTATATACATTTATAGGGTACAAAAGTCCATTTAAAATCCATTCATCTGTTGTTGGAAACCTAGGTTGATTCCATATCTCGGCTATTATGAATAGTGTTGCAATAAGCATGGGGATGCAGATGTCTCTCCAATATAATGCTTTTCTTTCCTTTGGATAAATTCCCAGTAATGGGATTGCTTGAGGGGTTTCAATACTGTTCTCCATAGTGGCTGCACTAATTTACATTCCTACCAACAGTGTATAGGAGTTACTTTTTCCCCAGCTACTCAGGAGGCAGAGGCAGGAGAACTATTTGAAACCTAGAGGCAGAGGGAGCAAGATTACACCTCCACTGCACTCCACCCTGGACGGAGAGTGAGACTCAAAAAAAAAAAAAAAAAAAAAAAAAAAAAAGAAAAAGAAGAAAGTCCCTTTTCTTCACATTTTTGCCAGCATTTGTTATTTTAGTCTCTTCTATAATAGCCATCCTAACTGGGGTGAGATGATGCCTCATTGTGGCTTTGATTAGCATTTTCCTGCTGATTAGTGGTGTTGAACATTTTTTCATATATTTGTTGGTGATTTGTATGTCTTCTTTTGAGAAATGTCTGTTCAGAGCATTTGCTTATATTTAATTAGATTGTTGGGTTCCTTTGCTGTTGATTTGTTTGAATTCCTTGTATATTCTTGATATTAATTTCCTGCCAGATGAGTAGTTTATATTTTCTCCCCTTCTGTACATTGTCTTTTCACTTACTTTATTATTTCCTTTGCTGTGCAGAAGCTTTTTAGCTCAATGTGATCCAGTTTGTTTATTTTTTCTTTTGTTGCCTGTGCTTTTGATGTCTTATTCATAAAATCTTTTCCCAGACCAATGCCCTGAAGAATCTCCCCTATGTTTTCTTCTAGTAGCTCTACCATTTTGGGTGTTATATTTGGGTATTTGAGACACTTCGAGTTGATTTTTGTATAGAGTGAGAGGCAGGGGTCTAATTTCATTCTTCTGCAGATGGATATCCAGTTTTCCCAGCACTATTTATTGAAGAGACTTTCCCCAATGAGTGTTCTTGGCATCTGGCATCTTTGTTGTGCACATGTACCCTAGAACTTGAAGTATAATAAAAAAATCAGTTGGCTGAGATATGTGGGTTTTCTGGGTTCTTTATTCTATTTCATAGGTTTATGTGTCTGTTTTTATGCCAATATCATGATGTTTTGGTTACTACAGCTTTGTAGTATATTCTGAGGTCTGGTAGTATGATATGTCCAGCTTAGTTCTTTTTGCTTAGGATTGCTTTGGCTATTCAGGGTCTTTTTTGATTCCATACAATCTCTTTGGATTTTTTTTTTTTATTTTGGGAAGAATTTTCATTGGTATTTTGATAGAGATTGCATTGAATCTGTAGGTTGCTTTTGAGTAGTACTGTTACTTTAACAACATTAGTATTTCTGATCCATGAGCATGAATGTCTTTTCATTTGTTTGTATCCTCTTCAATTTCTTTCATCAGTGTTTTATAGTTTTCATTTTACCTCCTTGGCTACATTTATGTCTAGGTTTTCTTTTTGGTAACTATTGTAAATGGGTTTGCCTTCTTGATTTCTTTTTCAGCTAGTTTGTTGTTCATATAAAGAAATGCTACCAATTTTTGTGTATTAGTTTTGTGTCTTGCAACTTCACTGAATTTGTTTGTTCTAAAAGTTTTCTGGTAGAGTCTTCAGATTTTCCTATATATAAGATCATGTCATCTGCAAACAGGAACAATTTGATGTCCTTCTTTCCAATTTGAATGCCCTTTATTTCTTTCTCTTGTCTAATTACTCTTGATAGGACTCCACATTTATATACTTTGAATATTTTAAATGTTTACATAAATGTCAGAATCAACTTTCATTTTTCATAGAAAAAGAAGACCATACTTGATTTGCAGTTTTAATATTAATCAATTATTATTATCTGAGACAAATTATTTAACAAATTAAATAATATAATATAATATTATATATTATATATATTACCACAAATAAATCCCATAAGGAAAATATCTACAACTGTTTTTATGAAAGAAAAAAAGGCTTCTCTAAAGTTGCATAGGGTTGGTGCCATGGCTCACACCTATAAAGCCCAGCACTGTGGGAGGCCATGGCAGGAGGATCCCTTGAGCCCAGGAGTTTGAGACAGTGTGGACAACAAAGTGAGAACTCATCTCTACAAAAAATAAAAAAGAAATTAGCTGGCCATGGTGGCGCATGCCTGTGGTCCTAGCTACTTGGGAGGCTGAGGAAGGAGGATCACTTGAGCCAGGGAGGTGGAGGTTTCACTGAACCATATTCACGCCACTCCACTGTAGCCTGGGCAATAGAGCTAGACCTTGTCTCAAAAAATTAAATTAAATTAAATTAAATTAAACATAAAATTGCACTGTATTTAAGAAATTGGGAAAGCAGAAAATGCTTTTTTTATTTTTATTTTTATTTTTGAGTTGAACAGTGAGAACACATGAACACAGGCAGGGGAACATCACACACTGGGGCCTGTCAGGGGGTGGAGGGTTGGGGGAGTGATAGCATTAGGAGAAATATCTAATGCAGATGACGGGTTGATGGGTGCAGCAAACCACCATGGCATGTGTATACCTATGTAACAAACCTCCATGTTCTGTACATGTATCCCAGAACTTGAAATGTAATAGTAATAATAATAATAATAATAATAATAAACAACAAAGACAATGTTATCTGTTAGAATAGATAACATACCCTCATTGCTTTCTTAATAGCCTGTAATAAGAGAATATCCACAAGGTGGCAGTAATATATCAGTTTCATCCTCTGAAATTAAAACTTTTGCCTATTCAATAATACAAGGATCTTTCTGAACACATCGAATACAGCAATTTGATTTAATAATTAGTCTTTAAATTTATAGTCTTGGATTATCACTTTAGTGGCTTGAATTATTTTGTATTTTAATATATTTAAATGAATTAGTCCTGTGCAAATTGACTAATTTGACATATGAAGGTGTTTTTATTCTATTATCAGAAGTTTGGCTTTAAAAAAATTTCCAAACTTCGATATCTGGTGAGTGTTAATGTTTTTATCTTATTAAAAGGTGATACACCACATTATATTCAACTGATTTCTTTTAACAAGGATGCAAGAACAGTTTAAAGGAAGGATACCTTTTTCAACAACTGGTCCTAGAGCAATTGGACATTCATAGGTACAAAAATTAAGATTGACCTAAATTTATACTTTATATAAAATGTAGCTCACATAAATCACAGGCTTAAATGTAAAACGTAATATTATAAAACTTTAAGTTGTGTATGGTAGCTTTTGCCTGTAATCTCAGCTACTACTCAAGTGGCTGAGGCGGAAGGATCACTTCAGTCCAGTAGTTTGTGGCTGTAGTGAGCAATGATGGCACCACTGCACTACAGTTTGAGTGAAACCTCATCTCAAAATAATAAATAAATAAATAAATAAATTCATTAAACTTTTAAAAATAGAAGAAAACTCTTGAGGTCTCGGGCTAGGCAAAGAATTTTTAGGCTTGATATCAAAAACAAAATCCACAAAAGGAAAAAGTGATAAAACTGGACTTCATTAAAATAAATAAACTTTTTTTTATATATATATATATAACTTAGAACGACCCTGTAAAGAGGTTGAAAAAATGAATTACAGACTGGGAGAAATAATTTGCACACCATTATCTGACAAAGAACTTACATCTAGCTTATGTAAAGAATTCTCAAAACTCAATAGTAATAAGGTATCCAATTAGAAAATAGGCATATGTGACCTCTCTGTATTATAACTTAAACCTCATGTGACTCTACAATTATTTCAGATGAAATAAATGAAACAGTAATGTCTGTTTCTAGCATATAAAATAATCAGAGAACATAGAATTGTACAAAGTTAAATTATTGGACCATTTACTTAATTTAAATATCTTTAAATGCATGTACCAATTTTGCTTGAAGGTGTGTACAAGTATGCTTGTATTTTTTTTTAACGATAATATGGTTACATGAGCATATACTTTATTTCTTAGAAGTTTACAGTTACCCCACACTGTTCTTATTGATTCCCTCATTCTTAACAGCTGCATAGTATTTCATTTTATAATTAGTGGATTGTAGGTTTATTCTTTTAAAATCACTTCTGTTGTTCTCATGTTTTTTGTTTTTTGTTTTTTTTCCACTAAAAAGTGTTGCAATGCACGAAGCTACAAATACAAGGAGGGTCTTTTCTGTATTTTTTTTGAAAAACTTTGAATAAAAATTATAAGTTCAAATCACATGCAAAATAAACATTTTAATTAATAGGGCTTTTATGCAAGATGTTAGTAGCAGCAGCACAGTTTTATTAATATCCCTGAATCTCTCACAAAAACTGACTGAGCAACTGGGATAACAAGGTATTAACTATGACAAAACAATGTAACAAGGTGTCATCATGAACGTTTTGTGAGGTTAAACCATAGGGATCCAGGGGAATCACCAACTTTTTTGGAAGAAGGAAAGGAAAGGAAAGGAAAAAAATCTTTAATGGCCCTGGGAACTGGAAAACCTAGAAATACAAGTGCTAACATCTATGTTCCTAAATTCAGAGATTCCTACTAGGCAACAAGAACTCAGCAGATTAATCTGAGAACAGCAGCTGAGGCTGGCAGAAGGCTTCCTGGGCCTCAACTCACAGCTGAGAGTAAGGATGACAAAAAGCAGGTGCTGTGAGTGGTCTGTATCCTATGAACCCTACAAGTTAACCATCCCCAAAACAAAGCCCTGTCCTAAGGAGAAACTGCAGAAAGTCAATTATAAATTGAGTTGGGAAGTTCACTGAGGCTCAAGAAAAGAGAAGCTTCAGGTTGAGATACAAGAGAAGAAGGGAAAAGGCAGTTTTCTGCAAGTTCAAGCACAAATAATTCTTTACCTTCTAGTTCTGGAAATACCAGGTGCTGTGTATGTAAAGCAGGAATTTTGGTTGAATATTATATTATCTTCTGACCCATTGTTACTAATCCAGTCTCCCCTGTACTCAGATCTGCCATGCTACAGGCAGACTGACAGATGCTCAGCAAAGAGTAGCTAATATTTTCTAGGAAACTAGGTGCTAAACGAGTTTTCTTAAATTTCTACCTCCAGGTCTGTAAGTTGATTTGAACCATTACCAGTTCCTGATTCTGCACAGGTTGTTGAGGGCAGGACTTCTCTCCTCCAGTGGAAACTCCACCTGCTCACAATCAACCATCCTTTCCTGCAGCCTTGGAGACACTACTCAGTGTAGCACCCCTCCCAGTCTAGAATAAGCACACTTATCATCATTCGCTCTCATTTGCTGTCTTATCTCCATTCCATCTACATACAGTTTTTGTTTGTTTTTGCCAATGTTTTTAAATAAGCAACTGTACAAGCACAACAACTACAACAAAAACCTTCCTTCCCCCAGTGTTGTAGTGAGCAACGAATATATTTAACTTCAAATAAAAGACAAAAACAAACACTGGCGAAAGCTGACAGAAAGAAATTCAACTGTAGGTGCTCTGGTAATATAGAAATGATACAACTAAGAAAAATGGAAGGAAAGGAAAATGAAGATATTCTGCCAAATGATTTTACTGACTGCTCATCTGTAATGCTTGGGGTCAAAGGATATTGTTTATAGAAATGTAGGCATACTTAATGGCACCAGGGGAAACAAAGTTAATATTATTATATCAAATTGGCTGATGAAAGATCACATAGGGAGGACAAGAAAGAGAATACAGTTAATACTATTGTTCATAGTTTAGAGACATTAGCTACTGTCTAAAGAAAGAGATGATTCTATGAAATCACATAAGGTAGCCATCAGAATAAAAATTTAACTCTTCCGAATATCACAACATCAAAACAAAAGCAATAAAAACAATCAAGACAGCAAAAGACAGATACGTGCATATAGATCACAGGATAACATGCTGTAATCAAAATATAACCAAACACAATTTATCAATAAAAGTAAGTGGGCTTGACTCTCTTATTAGAGGAAAAAAGTATTGTCAGATTAAATCACAAGCGAAACTCAATTCTATGCTGGATATAAGATAAAATGTTTCACAAAGTTTAAAATAAAAGTATAGACAATGAATAAAAGGATCTTCTCTTCATGCATTGCAGAGTATAAAACAGTGAGTAAACACATCATACATTTTCTCTTTTTACACTTAAACGGCTGGAGATGTTACACCACTAGTATGAATTTACTTCAGATATATAAAGAATACACTTTTTATATAGTCAGAAACAGAAATGAAAATAGTTAAGGAGACAATAACATCTGCATCGACGCTAGGAGGAAAGAGCCATTATTGGGTACACAGTGATCACATTACCATGAAGCAATCTGTTCCCAACTGAAATGTCCTTGCCCTTCTACTGAAATCATGTACGATTCTGCAAAAACAGTGTTTGCTTCCCACAAATCAGCCAACAGCTCTGCTATTGTTGTCCACACAGAATAAGCATCAGACCTAGATTTAGCTGTTTTATCATTAAGAGTCATATTTGGCCCTTTCCAGAGGCTATTATTTCAATTATATTTTGGATAATTTGTCTATTTCCAGACAAATAATTTTTCCAGAATGTGATGACTAGATACACTTTGAGCCATATGAAATCACCCTTTGGTAGGGATCCAGGGATTGAATTTATTTTTAATTACTGTAGCATCCTGGTCAGGTTGAGAAACAGATCACCTTTATATTTCCCTGGCATGTGAGCAGGGCTAGATTTAGTGTGAGAATGCTTGAAAGTTTATAGTTTTTAAGAAATTGTTTTACTTTGTATCTCTTTATCAAAATAAATTTAATGCTGAAAAGCTATATTAAATGAATTATTTTGAGATGGTCTCTTTCCTCTTCTTCTAATGAGAGGATATCCACAGATAATGTCAGGAGCTTGCTTTACCTAGAAAAGTGTTGAGGGTCATAGGTTTGGGTTCACCTAGGAACATTTAGGGAAACCTCCCCAAGTTGTTGTTGAAGAGTGGGGTAAATGTAAGAGAGAATTAAGCTCACAGAGGCCAGATGAGAGCATCATGTCACCCCAGAGACATAGCATATACCTAGGAGAACTGTTCTCAGTATCAATGTCTTAAGCACTGTAAGACTGACTATAGACCAAGACAACAACTATATATATATAGTTAATGAAATCAGTTAATATATAAACATACATTTATTTATTTATTTATTAACTTATTTTTATTTTTATTTTTATCTTGAGACAGCGTCTTGCTCTGTCACTAGGCTGGAGTGCAGTAGTGAGATTACGGCACCCTTCAGCCTTGACCTCTCTGGCTGAAGCTATCCTCCTGCCTCAGCCTCCTAAAGTGCTAGGATTAGAGGTGTGAGCTACCTTGCCAGGCCCAGGGCAATAACTATGCAATGTTTATATAATTTGGAGCAAAAAACATTTGAAATATGTGCGCATTGCTTTTTAACCTTTTCTATTGATACATAAGTACTTATGATTACTTTTGAAGTCACCTGTGCAACTTTAGCTGACTACGTCCCCTTCTTCAACACTCTAATGATGGCCACTGTGAGCACTGTGCATATTGAGTTGTGTTTTATTTTAATACTATGTGCACTACATTGTTTTTCCTAGCTGTATGCTATTGCATTTAGTGAGCATCATGAATTATATCAGTATAATTCGCTTTTGTCATTTCATTGTTTCAGCTTTTCTGTACTAATTATTGCAAATGTATTTCTACTGGCATAAAAACAGACGAATAGGACAATGGAACAGAATAGAGATCACAGACATAAATCTACACATTTACAACTTATATCTGACAAAGGCATCAAGAACATACACTGGTCAAGAACAGTCTTTTCAATAAATGATCCTGGGAAAACTGAATATATGCAGATGGATAAAATTAAACCCCTCTTACCATACACAAAAATCAAATCAAATAAAGATGGATTAAAGACTTGAATCTAAGACCTGAAACTATGAAGTTACTAAAAGAAAGCATAGGAGAAATGCTCCAGGACATTGGTCTGGGCAAAGATTTTTTTGTGTAAGACCTCAGAAGCACAGGCAACAAAAGCAAAAATAGATAATGGGATTATATCAAGCTAAAAGGCCTCAAGCAAAGGAAACAATGAAAGTTAAGAGCCAACCACAGAATGGGAAAAAATATTTTCAAACTATCTGTCTGATAAAGGATTAACAACTAGAATATATAAGGAGCTCAAACAACTCAGTAATAAACAAACAAAAAATCTGATTGAAAAATGGGCTACTGAAGAGGCTGAGGCAGGAGGATTTCTTAATCCCAGGAGTTTAAGGTTACAGTGAGCTATGATTATGCCACTGTCCTTTAGCCTGGATGACAGAGCAAGATCTTGCTTCTAAAAAAATAATAGTTAAAAATATATAAATAAATACAATTTTAAAAAATGGGCAAAAGATCTGAACAGATATTTCTCAAAAGAAGACCTACAAATGGCCAATAGGAAGATGAAAAAATGTTCAATATCACTAATCATCAGAGAAATGCAAATCAAAACCACAATGCAGTATCATCTCACCTTGGTTGAAATGACTTATATCAAAAAGACAGGCAATAACAGATGCTGGCAAGGATGTGGAGAACGGGGAACACTAGTACACCATTGGTGGGAATCTACGTTAATAAAGCCACTATGGAGAACAGTATAGAGGTTCCTCAAAGATGTAAAAATAGAACTACCATGTGGTCCAGCTATTTCACTACTGGATATATGTCCAAAATAAAGGAAATCAATATATAAAAGACATCTCTACATGCCCACGTTTATTGCAGCACTATTCATAATGGCCAAAATATGGAGTCAATATAAGTGCTCATCAACAAATGAATATATTTTAAAAGTCATATATATACATAATGGAATACTACTTAGATAAAAAGAAGAATGAAATTCTGTCATTTGTAGCAACATAGGTGGCGCTGGCCATTTCGCTTAATGTAATCAACATAGCCCATTATGTTACGTGGAATGAGCCAAGCACAGAAAAGCAAGTATCGCATGTTGTCACTCACATGTGGGTGGTAAAAAAGTGGATCTCATGAAGATAGAAAGTAAATTGGTGGTTGCTAGAGGCCAGCAAGGGGAGTGGGAAGACGAGACGAAGAGAAGCAAATTTAAATGTATTTATCACCACTAAACTGTCCTCTAAAAATGTACAGATGGTAAATTAAATATATATATATAAAATCTCAATAAAAAATTAAAAAATTCTGCTGTGTGTTTATAGGGCACATGTACAAGACTTTCTCTAGGGTTGTATCAGTTTTCTATTCCTGGTATAGCAATTTACCACAAACTTATTGGCTTAAAAGAACACATTGTTTTAAGATTTGAGTCTGTTTTAAAAAACACACACAAACTTATTATCTTGGAGTTGTTTTGGTTGGAAGTCTGGTATGGCTTTCACTGAACTAACATCAAGATGTTGGCAGGCTGCATTTCTTTCTGAAGGCTCTAAGAGAGAATCTGGGTTGTTGGCAGAATTCAGTTCCTTGTGGTTGTAGGATTGAGATCCTCGGTCTTCTTTCTGGTTGTAAACTTCGGGTCATTCCCAGCTTCTAAAGGTCACTGGCTTTCCTTGGATTGTGGCCCCCTTCCACTGTTTTAAAAGCCAGTAATAGCAGGCCACATCTTTCTCATACTGCCATCTGTCTGAATCTCTGCATCCAGAAAATATTCTCTGCTCTCATGGAATTATGAGATTAAATTGGACTCACCAAGATAATTCAAGGTAATTTCCCCATTTCAATGCCGTTAATGGTAATCACATCTGCAAAGTCCCTTTTAGCATGTAAGTTAGCATGTTCACCGTATCTGAAGACTGGGATGTAGCTGTCTTTGGTGGGGGCCAATTATTCTGCCTAACCCAAAGATACACAACTTGCAGATATACAACTAGTTCATGGAGATTAAACATTTTCAAATCTACAAGAAAATGTTTTTTAAAATGAGCATCTCTTATTAGATTTTCACCAGCGCTGTATCAGAATTATATTTACTTCATAATGTCATCAATACTGACATCAGATACTTAATTTTCTAGTCAGTTCAGGATAATGTGACATTGTGAATAATATATTTGTTCATTCATTCAACAAACATTTTTTATCAGATATCACCAATATGCTGGACAGTGTCATGGATCCTAAAAATATAACCGTTATTATTATTTTTTAAACAAAGTCCCTGCTGTGATAAAGCTTTCATTCTTTGGGACAGGCAGACAGTAATCCAGATAAATAAATGCAAGGGCAAATTGGGGGAAAAATTAGATTGGAGAGTTCAGGATCTGGCACCAGAGAAGGGCAGAGAGAGTGGGGACCCAGTTCAGAATCTCGATGCGTGCACACCAAACAATTCCATGAGGGCTGAGGAGAAGGAGCTGAAAGGCTTGTCTGACATCACAAGAGACAGAAACCTGAGCCCCATTTTCATCTCTCTCCTGACAATGTTCCTGGCTTGATTTCCTCCTTCCAGCAGAGACAAGAATCAGGAAGTGCAACCTGATGGGTAACATTTCTTTTAAGGAGCCTATCTTGGGGCTCCTGGTGAGAACCTGAGTCCATTGCTGACCACGGTAGCCCAGCATGGTCCTCAGTGCGTGACCCAAGGCCGAGAGTCTGTGCCTCTATCCTGGAGGCAGAAGAAATGACTGGGGGAAAATGAGAGGTTTTAGGTGGTTGGCACTGGGTGAGACCAAGGAGAGCTTTTAAAGCTGTGTGTCCTGGGGCTAGGCGCGGTGGCTCACGCCTGTAATCCCAGCACTTTGAGAGGCCGAAGCGGGCAGATCACGAGGTCAGGAGATCGAGACCATCTGGCCATCCTGGCTAACATGGTGAAACCCCGTCTCTACTAAAAATACAAAAAATTAGCCGGGCGTGGAGGCCGGCGCCTGTAGTCCCAGCTACTCGGGAGTCTGAGGCAGGAGAATGGCGTGAACCTGGGAGGCGGAAGCTTGCAGTGAGCCAAGATCGTGCCACTGCACTCCAGCGTGCATGACAGAGCAAGACTCAGTCTCAAAAAAAAAAAAAAAAAAAACAAAGTTGTGTGTCCTTTGTTTGCTTGTTTATTTATATTTTGCAGATTTTTGATGTTTTTCATAGTCAAGAGTATTAATAAAGAATGACTTCTCTGTTATAAAAACCCTAATAGTGAATGTATTTACCAAGAGGTTAGATTCTATCTTTGTTTTTTTGTTTTTGCCCCATAATTTTTTAAAAATAGTTTTATTGTATGGATATTCTACAGTTAGTGTATCTATTCACATCTTGATGGACATTTGGCTTGCTTCCAGTTGTTTTTGCTATTTCAAATAAAGCTGCTATGAATGTTTGTCCAACCGTTTGGACATACACTTTCATTTGTCTTGGGTAAATAAGCAGAATTTGAATGAAGAGGTGGTGTGATACGTTTAACTTTTAAAGAAACTGACACAGTGGCTATACTGCTTAATATTTCCAGCAACAATGTATGAGCATTCCAGTTCCTTTGAGTTCTCACCAATGTTTACTATGGCCAGTCTTTTAAATTTTAGCTATTCTAATAGGCATGTAGCAGTATCTCATTGTGGTTTTAATTTGCCTTTCCCTAATGATGAATGATGTTGAACATCTTTCAATGTGCTTATTTATCATCCATCTGTCTTTTATGGTGAAATGTCTGTTCAGATCTCTACATTTGTGTTGGACTATTTATTTTCTTATTATTGAGTCCTGAGAGTTCTTTGTACATTTTGGATAACAAATATATCTTCAGCAGATATAGCTTTTGTAAATATTTACTTCCAGTCTGTGACTTGTCTTTTTATTCTCTTGATAGTGTTTTTCACAGATTAATTTTTATATAAATCATTTATTTTATTTTTATTATTTAAAATTTTATAATTTTTAAATTTATTTTTAATTTTCTTTTTAAAAGGTAAGTAGAATTTTAAGTGTAATGATGCAAAATTTTGTTTAAAAGTAAATGTATGTAAAAGTATTGATATATACTAAAAAGTTGAATCAGTAAAAAGGTAGTTGACTGTCACAGTAGGAGTGAAATGAAAATCTTCCCCTTTCACCCTCTGAAGATGAACTGACCATACACAGATTAATAAGAGAAAGGGCATACAAACTTACTTAACCTGCATAAACATGACAGCCATACACAAAGTATAAGACTTGAAGATGGCTCAGATCTTAAATGCTCTCCTCATAGGCAACAGAACTATAGACCCAGTATACAGACATTATTTTGTAAATAATTTCCTTTGGAAGCTGGATGGGACAGACATTACGGGAAGGTGAGAGATGGAACTGCACAGGAACAAAGTTTGTCTTTGTCACTTTAATTTTATCATTACTAGGGAATGTTTCGAACATTTTAGAATAATATATTTTTAAGCCCAAACCTCATCAAATGTTTTTTTCTAAAACAAACACTTTTTTTTTTTTTTTTTTTTTTTGGTACTGTGTCTCACTCTGTGTCTCAGGTATGGAGTACAGTGGTGTGTCCATGGCTCACTGCAGCCTTGACCTCCTGGGCCCAAGTAGTTCTCCTACCTCAGCCTTCCAAGTAGCTGGGCTATAGGCATGCACCATCATGCCCTGGTAATTAAAGAAAAAAATTTTTTTTAGGGATCGAGTCTCATTATGTTGCCCTGGCTGGTGTTGAACTCCTATACTCAACTGATCCTCATGCCTTGGCTTCCCAAATTATCGGGATTACAGGTGTGAGCCACAGTGCCTGACCACATATTTCTATACTTCACTGAGGAAAGGAAGGTGCTAGGAAAATTGATTAAGAAATATTTTTTAAAAAGCTATTAGTCGTGTTTTACTTTATTTTTTAATGATTGATCAGTTTTTGAGATGGGGGTCTCACTATATTGCTCAGGATGGTTTCACATTCCCAGATTCAAGCAATACCCTTGCCTCAGTCTCCCGAGTAGCTGGGATGACAGGTGTATGTCACCATACCCAGCTCCATTAGTAGTGTTTTTAACAATTGTGGGCCACTGGGTAAGACTAATTATTTTTTTTGAATTAAAGATTATTTTTTAAAAAGCACATTTGTAGAAAATTACTAGCATAATCTGCCTAAATATACATACATATTGAAAAAAATTTACACTGAACAAGAAGAAATACATTCACCATACACACACACAAACACACACGTACACACACACATATATTATGGAAGATTTTGAGACCAGGCAGTAATTTCCACTCAATCCAAAAGCAATGCAATCCAAGAACTGAATATTTAGGTGAAAAATATATCAGGAAAGGGAGGCATTCAGGTTTAATTTTCATGTTTTTTGTAGAGTTAGGATGTGAGTTTTCATTTAAAAATATTCTTTATTTTTTTCTCTACTATTGTGGTTTCTGTATTATTACTATGCAATTTATAAACTAAATAGTAAAAGAGAGAAAAGTGATTTTCAAAGAAGCTGGCTTGGGAAGAGGTATTGTTCTGGGAAGATGGAAGGTTTCACTTAATGACTGGTACCTGTTCCACTCAGGTTATTTTGACTCTTAACCTTTTAGCAAGAGGTTTTTCTTTTAAAAGACATCCTTTAATGTTTGTGAAGCTAGTGCAATAGTACACATTGAGGCCCACATACCACATGCCAAATATTTAAAAGGCATATTTCTAGCTGACCACTGTACATACATATATTTTTTCTCTCTTTTTTTTATTTTAGTTTTTTTCCTTGTCAACAATTTAATTTTATGTCCACACATATCTTGTATCATCGCACTTTGACAAATAATATTACACCTTCAAAATGATGTGGAAGGCTAGGTTGGAATTTAGAATCGTAGAACCTTGTAATTGTACAGGCAAGGTTCTTCCTGGGGAAATATAAAACAGGAAGAAAAGCCTGGGCAGCCTCTGGTTCAGGCAGGAAATTCGGGGGTCCCTTATAGCAGCATCTCTAGTACTTGGGAACCAAACAGACTTCTCGGCCTGTGAGGCTGAACCGGGCCCTTCTGGAGGACATGACAGAGAAGTTATCTACTGCCTTTGCCCCCAGAACCCAGGCAACACTTTTACCCTCCATTGCTTGCTTCCGAAGCTAAGAGGTGGAGACAATGTTCTGTCTAGTGACCTCGACAGAAACAGTGTCCTCCTGCAACCACTCATCTGTTACTTTCCTTCTGCCTGAATTGCCTGGACCCACTCCTCCTCCATTTGACTGGCTCTGTGCACTGATGTTGTAGTCAGGAGACTTTTGGGAATTGTGGCTTCTGAAAGTGTACACCTGACTCTATCCATAGCTGACCCTGTGAACCTATGCACCTGCTCTACTCTGTCTCCTTTTCATGGAGACACTCTTCCTGCTGAGTCTCTGCCCTCTGCTCCTAGATCCAAATGGCACTTCCTGCCCTATTGCTGTATGGCTTAACCTAGGGAAACTCCTTCCCAGAGGAGTCAGGTAAAGAGATGGTGGCTGAGCTTCTTAAAGATTTAAAGGAGACATCCTGGAATGTAGGGCTCCTTCCTTCCTTTCTGTCTCCCTGGCAGCTCCTGCTGCAGCTCAAAGTTTAGCTTTATCTCTCACCCAGCTCAGACTGTTGCTGGTCCTGATGGCCTCTGCCTAGCTGTATGAGTATGTTCTTGCATTGCTATAAAGAAATACCTGAGAAATACCTTTAGGCTGGAGTGCAATGGCACAATCTCAGCTTATTGCAACCTCTGCCTCCTGGGTTCAAGCGATTCTCCTGCCTCAGCCTCCAGAGTAGCGGATTACAGGCATGCACCACCATGCCTGGCTAATTTTGTATTTTCTCCAGGTCGGTCAGGCTGGTTTCGAACTTTCAACCTCAGGTGATCTGCCTGCCTTGATCTCCCAAAGTGCTGGGATTACAGGCACGAGCCACTGCACCTGGCCAAGATACTACATCTTTTATGTGTCTTTTTGTGTTTTGCTGGATGTTTTCCTATGCCCTTTTATCAGAAGTTAGTGCTTTATTTGCCTCATGCAGCTCAGGGGGTTATGTGTGGAAGAGCTCAATGCAGAAAGTTCTATATGATTATACATAGTTGCCTATATTTTTAGGATGCAGAATCATAAATATACAGAAATAAATAAATTACTTTGTTGCAGATGGTAGGTTAGAGAGGCAAGTACCTCTGAGAGGCAGGGGAATGAAAGAGAATGAGAAGAAAGATTCTCGAAGAAAGCCACAACCCCATTCCAGATTGTGGAGGTACACTAGAATATCAGAAGAGGATTTTGATGAAGGATTTTCAGTTTAAATCTGCCGTTTCTTAAGCAGTTTAATGAAGACTCAGACACCCAAAAGGTCAACTAAATCCTCCTTCTTGCAAGAGTGAGTCTGTGCAGCTGCACATGCTCCAGCGGGTGAGTACAGATTTCAGTGAGGGGCCCATGGCTGGACTGATAGACAGGCTCAACCACCTCTGAAGGTAAGTGTTAGCTTATTGGTGGAACCACCATACAGTGTCTTCAATAATGGCTTTCTATGGACAGTTTTCCCTCTGTAATGATCTTTCATTTAGGAGAAGATAAACTGAAATAGACATCTGCAAGGGGACTTCAAAAAGTTCATGGAAAAATGGAATTAAAAGGTAAAAATAAAAATGTAACCTCTATTTCTTAACATAACCTTCATCAAATTCAAGTCACTTTTATAAGCAATAACAGCTGTCTAGTTCATCCCTGAAGAACTGCAGATCCTAGAAATTTAACCATGTCAATAATGTCTTTTTTATATTATTAATGTAAGAAAAATGGTACCCTTTAAAAATTTTTTAAGATTAGAAAACAAAAAGAAGTCAAAAGGAGCCAAATCAGGATAGTAAGGTGGATGTTTAATGATTTTTTCCATAGAAACTTTAGCAAAATTGTTCTTGTTTAATGAAAGGAATGGGCAGGAACATTCTTGTGGTGGAGGACAAGCAGCCTTCCTGGGCATTTTCTGCTAACGTTTTGGCCAAATTTCTCACAATGCTCTAATACTAAGCAGTATTTATCCTTCTGTGGCCCTCCAGAAAACAAGCAAAATGCGTTGAGCATCTTAAAACACCACAGTCATGCCTTTGCTCTTGCTTTCACAGGCCCACTTCCACCTCTGTCTAGCCATTGCATTGCTTGTTCTTTGTCTTCAGGACCATACTGGTAAAGCCATGTATCATCTCCTGTTAAAATTCTGAGTATTAACTGAGGACAGTCCAATTTCAGATTAAGGGCAGTTAGTTATTGGTTTAGGGTTATCTGTGTTTTATTTTTAAATACAATTCAGTTAAAGTTTCCTAGTAATTCAACTTGTAATAATGTGTTTTTTAATTGATTAAAAAACACATGAGTAATTTTCTATAACTAGGTAAAACACTTGTGAACAATATTAAAGCATTTTGGGTTTTGATGAGGCTTTATATAAAACCCCATGATAGACCATGATTATTCCAATAGGAAAAAGAAGGCTATGCTTGAATCAGACATAAAAGCCAGATAATGCTTGGAAGAAAATCCCTTCTGAGAAGGCATATTCAGATTTCCTCTTTATCTTAAGTATGACTTTGCTGGCTTAAAGCAGATTATAATATCCCTGACAAAATGGTAACGTTTTATTTAGGTTTAAGAATGGCTCTCAGTCTTGCTGCCCGCCCCAAAAGAGAAGGGGCAGTGAAGACTATTTTCATTCCTATGGAATTGGCCGCAGAGCAAGGGTTTCTAGTTTTTCAGTTGTCATAAAAAGTAACTAACTAGAAGTAAGCATGACCCACCTTCCCCTTTATCATCTCTGAGCTTTTAGAAATTGTCATCATTGTGTTTAAGCATTTACTTCTGCAGATATCCTGGAAGCCTTTGCATTTAATATTTTTCCAGTCAGAAATTCCCTTCTAAGCTTGACCAGTCTTCTAGGGAGAATCTCTGTAGGCTGTCTTATCTCATAGGAATTTATAAATTGATTTTGACTAGAATATTCTTTTCCTCCCACAGTTAAAATCTCCTTTAGTAATGAAATAAGGACAGTATCAGGCTGTTTAATGATGTGAGAAGTTTGGTGTCTAGACCTGACCAGGTAGATGGATCTTTGAATTCTGGAAGATCTGACTATTTTGCTGCTTGGAGAGCCCAGGCAGGACTTCACCTCTGGGAACCACTACTGGGAGCTGGATATGGTTTTAATTTTTTTCTACTTCAATATCACCTCATTTTATTATTAAATATGAAAATAGTATGAAATGCAAAATTTTGTTGGCTCAATATCTTTTAATTAAAACGAGCATTTGTGGTTATTGTTTATATATTTTGTGATTGTTCATCTATTTGTGACCTGCTGAAATTACTAGAATATAGGGGTTTACGATTCCATCTTAATATCCCACCACACGCAGCCGTGATTACCTACAATGCAAACGTCAGTATAAAATATTCCTCTCCACCATTTTAACCAATTAAATAAATGTTTCTGATCATTTCTGGTAAATAATTGAGAATAGTCAATAAAATATATGGTAAAACCATCAAAAAAGACTTATGCAATAGGGAATATGGAGGATAATATGAAATAAGGAAATGTTTTAGGCTAATGGTTCTTCTCAAAGTTTGGTTCCTGTTCCAGCAGCAGCAGCATCACCTCGACCTTGTTAGAAATTTAAATTCTAAGGCCACATTAATCTGTTTTATCAATCATTCCAAGTGACTCTGATAAATTAGGTGAATGCGCCTAATATACAGCTGCAGAGGCTCAGCAAATTTCTTACACCTAAGAACCAAACTGTGGCTAGAGACAATTTGAATCAATAGGGTTAATTAAATACTTCTTAATGAAAAAGATATAATAGTGGAGATTAATATCATAAGGAGAACGCTGAGGATTCTGAAAATAAGAAGATGGATAATTATTTTCATGGAAGATACACAGTCATATTTCTTGAATCAACAATTACTGAAATAGAGAAAAAAGCTCCCTTTATTTTGGAAAATACGGGAAACAAACAAGTTAAAAACAGTAATCCAAAATTAGGTAGGTAAAAAGTTATGAGTTTAATTTGCCTTCTTGAAGATTACTCAGAAAAGATATTATAGTCTGAGTTACAGATATGTCATTTTTGGATATAATTTGAGCAGATTCTAAAATATTGCATATAAATATGTGCTAGATATTTACATATACAAACTTCTGCATACATGTCAGGCATGGTGGCATGTGCCTGTATTCCCAGCTAGTTATAGGCTGAGGAAGGAAGATCGTTTGAGCCTGGGGGTCTGAGGCCAGCTTGGGCGACATAGTGAAACTCCATCTCCTTTAAAAAAAAAAAAAAAACTTTCATGTATATATGTATATGCACACACACACATAATGAATATATATATATTTAAATATATTTGTATATATGTATATTTTTTAAGAAACAAGGTCTTGCTGTGTTGCGCAGGTTGGAATGCAGTGGTGCAATCATAGCTCACTGTAACCTCGAACATCTGGGCTCAAGTGATTCTCCTGCCTTGCCCTCCTGAGCAGCTAGGACTACTTGTGAAAACCACCGTGCCCAGCTAATTATTCTGATACTTTGTCGAGATGAAGTCTTGCTATGTTTTCCAGACTGGTCTCAAACTGCTGGTGTCAAGCAATCTTCTGACATTGGCTTCCCAAAGTTCTGTGACTATGAGGCATCAGCCACCATGCCTGGCTATAAATTTGTACTAGGCATAAGTGTTAGTAATATTAGAACAGTGCTCTTTTATGAGCCAAAATATCAAAAAGGTATTCAGAGATAATAATAGCAGACATTATGATCATGTGACACTAACAGTCGAGAAATGGGACATTGATATAGGGACGGACACAAATACCATGGAAACAAAAGAGAAAGTCTAAGACTCACCTGATATACAGATGCCTGATTTTTGACTGATCAGGCAGATATTACAACTTGCTTTAAATAGAATAGACTTCTCAATAAATGTGCTGTTGTTTTCAGAAAAATTAATTTCAGATGCATTAAATGCAAAAAGCAAATTCATCATTTTAAGAGAAGTGTATATAGGATATCTTTTACACACACTGTTAGAAACATTTTCTAATGAAGCAAAGCAAAAATTAAATAAGAAAACTAATGAGCAATTTAACTACCAAGAATGCAGTGTTTTCTGATATCAAAAGAAAGAAATACAGGGAGAAAAAAATACTATAACACATAAAACTAGCCAGGAATAAATATCCCAAATACATAAGCAATGCCTCCAATCTATAAGAAAAATATATACAGCTCCTCCCTCAGAAAAATTCTGAAATAATTACTTTATAGGAAAAAGAAATAAGTAAACATGAAAATATTCTCAATCTCATTTTTTAGAGAAATAAGATGAGAATCTCATAAGATGAGCATTTAAATTACAGATTAAGCTTTGATAAGAATGTGGAGTAACCCCAAATATTCCAAACTGTAGAAGCTGAAGTTGGTGCAATCCTGGGAAAACAATCTTTAGTAAAGCTGAAGTCATGTACAATTCCACTCCTCAATGAATAGTTTCTACTGGAGCAAGTCTGTGTGTGTCAGGTACAAAAGTGGTCATAATACTATTTAAAATCACGAAAGTAATGATAACTGAAAGTCCCTGGAATCAATCTCAAGTCCCTCAATGGTGGAATGGATAAAAAAATTGAAGTGTGTTCTTATATAAGAACACAAAACTCAATGAAAATGTAAAAACTCGAGCTCCATGTAACAAACACATCTCAGAAATGAATTGTCAAAGTAAAAGGAAAATCACAAATACTGTGATAAAATATTTCTATAAATTTCTAAACCTTCAAAAATGTAAAATGTATTAGTGAAATTTACAAACACACTATAATGTTAAGCATGCAAAATGAAAAATCTTAGCCAGTTGTTCTGAGAGCCAAGAGAAAGTGAGAAGTGAGGAGGGTCACACATTATGTTTTAGAGTTCAGGGTGGTATTGCATTTCTTAAGCATGGCAAAGATGCAGGTGTTTATTCATTTGTTTGTCTTCCTAATTTATGCATATGCTATATGTGCTTTTGTGCTTATTAACTATGGAATAAAAATCAGTATGCTGTAAGTAATTAGGACTATAAAAAACCAAACAATCCAAAGCTGCGGCCCAGGATCTCTGTTGCTCCCTCCAACCCCTAGACTTTGCAGACAAGGGAACCCAATCTTGGTTGCCTGGCTGAGCAGATGGAGGTCTGGGGCCAAGGAGGTGGTTGGAGGTGAGATGAGGTTTGGGTGCACAGGGCGGAATCTTCGGCCAGTTATCTTCTGAGATTCTCCTGCTGCTTTTCTCCAGGAGAAATAACCCTGTCAATGAAGTTAATATCATGGAACTTTCCATGCAAATAAATTCATTCAAAATCTCTTCCTCTCAGTAGATCTCTTTATTTTAAATTGGAACTCAACAACTGCTTGATTTTTTGTGAATGATCACATAATGTTCCGGTAGATAGGAACCACTAACTAGTTATTATTAAGTTAACTTGCATCAGCCATGTGCAGTGGTTCACAGCTATAATCTCAGTACTTTAGGAGGTTGAGATGGGAGGAGTCCTTGAGATCATGAACTCTAGACCAGTGTGGGAAATACAGCCAGACTTTGTCTCCAAAAAAAAAAAAAAACAAAACAAATCTTAGTTGGGCATAGTGGTGCACACCTGTAGTCCTACCTACTAAGGAGGCTGAGGTGGGAGGATCTCTTGAGCCCAGAAGTTTGAGGTTGCAGTGAGCTATGATTGTGCCATTGCACTCCAGCCTGAGTGACAGAGCCAGACTCTCTCTCCAAATAAATACATGAATAATTAACTTGTATCCCAAAGAGAAATCAACCTATTGTTGTTTATATTGTAGGTATGTCATAAATTCTACATAAAATGCTTAGATCACTGCCTGGCTTAGTTTTACTATATAGTAGTGCTCCCTTATATGCAGGGGATATATTCCAAGACTCCCAATGGATGCTTGAAACCAAGCATAGACAAGTGTTAAACTCAGTTGTTGTCAATTGGAACATGCTTCTGTTCATGTCTTCCACTTGTCAATCTAATACCATTCCCACCTTAACTAAGCATTTATCTCACATGCTGTGGCTACAACTTTGGCAGTTTGAGGTACAACAGAAAAGCTAGCATGAATTTATTTGTCCTTCACAATTTTATGATTAGATTTCTTACAGATCTTAGCAACCTCAGCACACAATTATTTTCTTTCCTTAAGTCGAGAACGTTCATCTATTCACTAAGAAGAAGCACTTTATAGTATGTCTTTGACATATTCTAATTGCCAACATCACTTCTCTTGCACTTGGAGCCATTATTAAGTAAAATAAGGGTTACCTGAACACAAGAACTGCTATGCTGCAACAGTCACTCTAATAACAGATGTGGCTAACTGAGGACTAACAGGCAGGTAGTGTACACAGCATGGAGACCCTGGACAAAGAAATGGAACAGAATGGAACAGGACAATATGGGACTTCATCAGACTACTCAGAACAGTGTACCATTGAAAGCTTAGGAATTGTTTATTTCTGAAATTAATCCATTTAATGGTTCTGGGCCATGGTTGCACATGGCTCCTGAAAACATGGAAAGCAAAACCACAGATGAGAGGGGACTGCTGTTCTCCCCCACCATGTTCTTTAATTTTTACTCTTATGAACAGACTATAGATTACTTTTCAGTTTCTGTGGGAGGGGCCAGTGATCTATATTTTTAAAATAAGCTCTCAATGTGATTGTAGCAATTAACCCACCAGATAATGCCCTAGATCTCTAATACGACAACAGAAGTTTTTCTTTTTCTTTTTTTTTTTTTTTTTGAGACGGAGTCTCGCTCTGTCGCCCAGGCTGGAGTGCAGTGGCCGGATCTTAGCTCACTGCAAGCTCCGCCTCCCGGGTTCACGCCATTCTCCTGCCTCAGCCTCCCGAGTAGCTGGGACTACAGGCGCCCGCCATCTCGCCCGGCTAGTTTTTTGTATTTTTTAGTAGAGACGGGATTTCACCGTGTTAGCCAGGATAGTCTCGATCTCCTGACCTCGTGATCCACCCGTCTCGGCCTCCCAAAGTGCTGGGATTACAGGCTTGAGCCACCGCGCCCGGCCAGAAGTTTTTCTATCTTGTCTAATTTCTCATGCTTTCTCAAATGCCTTATTCCAAGAGTAATAAATTCATAGTTTATCAAATAAATCATGTGATTTATGCATTTACACCTTCACCAGTGCTTTTTAAAAAATGCGGAATAAGGCCGGGCACGGTGACTCATGCCTGTAATCCCAGCATTTTAGGAGGCTGAGGCAGGCAGATCACAAGGTCAGGAGTTTGAGATCAGCCTGACCAACATGGTGAAATCCCATCTCTTCTAAAAACACAGTCGGGCATGGTGGCGTGTGCCTGTAATCCCAGCTACTCAGGAGGCTGAGGCAGGGGACTTGCTTGAACCCGGGAGGCGGAGATTGCAGTGAGCTGCGATCATGTCATTACACTCCAGCCTGAGCGACAGAGTGAGACTCTGTCTCAAAACCAAAAAAAACCAAAAAAACAAAAAACAAAAAAAGCAGGATAAGAATAAACATAAAGCTTCCAAATTTCAGGACTAAAGTTGTTTGTTTAATATTAACATGAATTATTTAATTTTACTAAAAACTTAATTCATTACTGCATTATAAAGGTAAAACTGCTCTATAGAAGAGCTGTTGTTAATTCAGAATATTTGAGGACTACATATCCATGTACAGGTTGTAAAACAAAATGAACATAACCAGCTCCCTAAATTAAATCTTTATCTCATCATCTTTAATTTTATTTAAACAAGGAAAACAATGCATTTAACAGTAAATTAATGTAACATTGTCAATCTGGCAGTCATCGGTTATTGCCATAGAAAAAAATAGATTACACTGTTTCTCATTTCTCTTGGTAAGAAAAGGAGTGGCCACAATCAGAATACAAAATAAATTTTATTTTCTACATATTGTGCTTTATTAAGTAGAAAACCTACCTGAAATAACTCCAGAATTTCATTCATCTGAATATTTCAATAATTATCCCCTCTCAAGAATAATTTTAGTTCCTGTGACTCTGTTCATGAATAGGAATATTCTGCATTTAATCTCATACCTACCGCCAGTAGGAATACCGTTTTTAGCTCTACGTTCTGGGAAGTCACTAGAAAAATGCTTTTGAGGATTTGTGCTTGGTTCCATGCTGCCTTACGAAAAGAATCAAATTAACTTTTGGCCTGAACTCAATGTGGGGTGCATGTATAAAAATTTCAGATTCAATGAAGGACCGATGTAATCTATTTTTTTTTCCTGTGGCAATAACTAACCCCTTAAGTGCATTTACCTCCTCCATGAAGGAGTTGTTTGCTTTTCCAAGTTCTGCAGTCTCTCTTATAAAAATGTTCCCATATTCCTTTCGCTTTTTGTAATATTCTCGTGATGCTTCACCGTTCGTCTTTGGGACAGTCTCTTTCTCTTTTCTCCATTGCTTCTTTGAAAAGCTAAACAGCTGGAGCCAGAGAAGATGCTCTAATAGCTCCAGGCACAATGCTGACAGTGGATGCCAATCTGGTATGATGGCACATTTCCAGAGACAGCTGATATCATTACCTGGTTACTGGATGCTAGCATTCTCTGCCTATCATTGGCTCCTAGTTTGTGCACTGCGTACTGTGTAAGTCACCAGCAATGTAGTAGATCCTCTGGTCCTGGTTACCTTTTCTGCAGTTCCTGGACACCATTAGTATTACTAGAGTTAGTTCCAAATCTTCTCACTGAGTAATGGCAATATACTTTCCATTGATAGTTTGGTAAATTGGAGTTTGTACCATCATTACAACAATAGTAGATATTGCTTTCTCATCTTCAGACTTTTCTTTAATCCTTGGCTCCCCAGGATATACCATTCAATATTATCTTGTTGGAAGTGCTCTTTGACAGGTTTGACCTCAGCTGTTAGAATCAGAAATTCATGCACCATATTCCGTGAATCTTCATCCTTTGCACTTATACAGATTTGAGCTCCAGAAAAGGCCGTCTAAAGTCTTCACTAGAGATCAGCTAGACCACTGTCTGCTTAGCATGAAAAGTCTTAAAGGAAGTGGTTTAAGAATAGAGGATTATTTTTCACTGGGTCCAGCGATACATAGACTCCAGGAATTTATGTAAAAGTAGAAAGGATTAGTTACTGTGATGAATGTGCTGGAGCCCCCAGTTAATGTCAATGTTCTCTTTAATCTGTTATGTTCAAAACAGCATACAGTTAGGCCTTAGTTTCTTTCCTAATACTACTACTGATAGAGTATTAGATGCCACTGTGAATGGGAGTCCACAGACCCAAAAAGTATGTAAGGATGTCAACTTCTTTAAAAAGAAAGCAGCTAAGTGGATCATGGACACCATCAGAAGCAGCAATATTAGAACCAGAGGAACCAGAATGTGAATGAAACAGAATACACAAAGGAGATAAGAATAGATGTTAGAAGTATTAAAGAATAAGGGTATACAAAAAATAGATAGTTTAGATATAAAAAATGGTTAAAATTAAAAATTTTATATGTGTGACACCTTGTAAAGTGGATGCAGTCAAAGAAGAAAATAATATATTGAAAAATCAGAGTTAGGAATTCCTTCAGGAAAACTGCAGACTGAATATACTTATATCTTTAAAAATGTATGAATAAATGAAAAAGATATGGAGGATAATAGTAAAAGTGCCAATATAGGTAAAAGGAATCCCTGGGGAGAAAAAATAAGAAAGAGGAAATACTGTAACTACTTTTCTACAAATATTGTGCTGAAATTAAGGAACACCAAAGACAACAAGAAGTGTATACAAATGTCCAGAGAAACAGTGGATATTGGCTGAAAAGATTAACAATTAGATTAACATCAAACTTTGCTACAGTATCATGGGGTGCAAGATGAAAATGGAGATTTATTAAAAGGAAATAACTTTAAGCCTAGAATTCTGCATGCTCCAAATTATCATTCAAATGTGAGAGCATACTTACTATTTTCTCAAGCATTACTAGGTTCAAGAATTTGCCACAAAAAGACATATTTCACAACACTTTTTAAGGAAGCATTCATGTAAGAACAATTGAAATCAAGCAACACACAAAATATGGGACTCAAGAATGAACAAATGCCTTGATAAACTTTGTTGATGGAAAAAAGATAAAGATCAAAGCAAAGAAAATGAATGTATATATAAATGTATAAATGTAATGAAAATTTATAAATATATAGATTTATAAAATATAACTTTATAATTACATTTATATATTAGACCTATACTTTTATAAAGTAAAATTTACATTTTGACAATAAAAGTATAATTGGTCTTTGGCGAAAGGGAAATAGACATGAAATTTTGCTTGTCTTGATTGGGGGATAAAATAGTCATCAGATGGAAAAAGATTCCAAATATGTCAACAATTGAAAATTAACAAAAACATATTAAATGTGCCACTTAAGAATACATATTTTCACACTGGATCAATAAAGAATAAATGGCAATCTATTTTTTGTTAAGAGGC
The DNA here is from genome assembly GCF_037993035.2 of Macaca fascicularis. Taxonomy (NCBI): domain Eukaryota; kingdom Metazoa; phylum Chordata; class Mammalia; order Primates; family Cercopithecidae; genus Macaca; species Macaca fascicularis. Next base: position 89,026,158 of record NC_088388.1, on the reverse strand, counting down.
GGGATCTCACTCTGGCAGCCAGGCTGGGGCACAGTGATGCTATTGTAGATTAGTACAACCTCTGTTCATGGGTTCAAGCAATCTTGCCTCCACCTCCTGAGTAGCTGGGACTACAGGTGCCCTCCAACATGCCTGGCTGATTTTCTTTTTCTGTTTTTATTTTTTACAGAGACAGACTCTCACTTTATTGCTTACGCCAGTCCTGAACTCCTGGTTTCATGTCATCCTCCTGCTTTAGGCCACCCAAAGTGCTGGGATTACAGGCTTGAACCACTGGTCCCAGTCACAGCCTATTGTTTAGAGGAGACAGCTGTGCATTATGATAAGAAAAGTTTGAAAATAAAACAATATAAAGCCAGGCACGGAGGTTCAGGCCTGTAACTCCGGCACTTTGGGAGGCTGAGGCGGACAGATCCCTTAAGTTCAGGAGTTCGAGACCAGCCTGGCCAATATGGCGAAATTACATCTCTACTAAAAATAAAAAAATTAGCCAGGTGTGGTGACAGGCATCTGTAGTCTCAGCTCCTTGGGAGGCTGAGGCAGGAGAACCATTTGAACCTGGAAGGCAGAGGTTGCAGTGATCCGAAATCATGCCACTGTACTCCACCCTGGGTGACGAAGCTAGACTCCATCTCAAAATAAAATAAAATAAAATAAAATAAAATAAAATACTAAGTGAGAGAAAGTAAAATTTCCAGCTTGCTCCCAGATATTAAGTGGAGAAGTCTAGTTTGTTATAGAGGGACACCATATAATATAAAAAACGTTCAATTCAATAAGATACATCAATTCTAAACACGTAGAATCTGGCAAATAGCCTCAAAATTAAAAGCAAAAGTTGATAGAAAAACAAAGATACTGGCAAATCTACCATTGTATTAGGCAGTGAATATACATCTCAATTATAGAGAAGTCAAGCACAAACACACACAAATCCAGGGAAGACATCATGGATTTGAACTACTCAGTTAATAAGATTAAACTTAAGTTCAGTCAATAAGAAAAATGTTATTTTGAAATATATGTTGATCATTTTCTAGACCCTAAAGCAAGTCTAAAATAATACAACATAATGTCACAATAAGGCGCAGATGCTCATGCCTGTAATCCCAGCACTTTGGGAGGCTGAGGAGGGCGAATCACCTGAGGTCGGTAGTTTGAGACCAGCCTGGCCAACATGGTGAAACCCCGTCTCTACTAAAAATACAAAAATTAGCTAGGCATGGTGGTGGGTGCCTGTAATCCCAGGTATTTGGGAGGCTGAGGCAGGAGAATTGCTTGAGCCCGGGAGGCAGAGGTTGCAGTGAGCCAAGATCGAGCCACTGCACTCAAGCCAGCAACAGAGCAAGACTCCATCTCAAAGAAAAAGAAGAAAAAAGTTTAGTGGCCTCGTGCAGTGACCATGCCTATAATCCAAGTATTCCAAGTATTTTGGGAGGCTGAGGTGGGAAAATTTCTTAAGGTCAGGAGTTCAAGACCAGCCTGGTCTACATAGTAAGACTCTATCTCTCAAAAAGTGAAAACAAAACAAAACAAAACAAAAAAACAGTAACAAACTATAAAAAAGAAATTTTTACTTAATCAGTAAAAGTATATGCTAAAATGAAAAATAACCAGTGCTATCATAAATAGGGGATTCTTCAAAGCGTTCTTTTTAAAGCCAGTATAAGAACAAGGACATTCACTGGGACTGCTTCCATTCAATACTGTGCTGGAGGTCCTGGCTGGCACAACTTATAAAAATGGTGGTAGAGGAAAGTTGGCAGGTACCTGTAATCCCAGCCACTTTGAAGGCTGAGGCAGGAGGAGTTTTTGTATTCAAGAATTTTGATTCTTCTATAGTATAAAAAGTAAAAATTGACAAGGTGGATAATACGGGAGGTGGAGTTTGCAGTGACCAGAGATCATGCTACTACACTCCAGTCTGTTCCACAGAGTAAGGCTCTGCCTCAAAAATAAATAAATAAGTATATAAATAAAATGAAATAATGAAATAATTATGGCACTTTTAAAAATAAGATTGATTTCAATTTTCTTAGGTTTTTAAATATAAACTAGTGGAAGATAAAGATCCCTATAATAAACGATGAGAGAAACAGAAACAGGACTTAGAATAATGGAGACTGTCAGGATTTAAATTGAAATATGAATTTAATTACTTGTAGGCATAAAGTGATATAAACCCCCTTATGCAGCAGAAAGAACAAAATTAATTTACATTTGAAAGAATAATCCAGATGATACAGAACGGAAAATTCTATAATAGAATGCAATAGCTATGTCTCCTCTGTGAGACAGAAAAAGAGAGAGTCATATCATCTATAATGTGATCATTCCATAAACCTGAAGTCTTATTTCTCAGAGTCAATTTAAGTGCAAACTTCTCATGGAACTAGTTAGGACACAGGATTATCTGCTCTAACAAAGACCTCAAATTTGAAATGATTCAGTGGGTGCATTCCTCTCACCTGTTTGTACCAGTATAAGAGTTGGTAAAGGGGAAGACTGAGATCGTCAACAACTGAATTTTATCTCTCTGTGTGGAAAAACTGCAATTTGTTGCTGTGTCGCATCTAGCAGGAAAGCTGGAAGAAAAATAGGAGGGATGAGGGTATTTGGCTTTAAGGAAGGGACATAGTGTTTCTCACAGTGCTTTTGTTCCCATCCTATTGGTTCAAGCTTAGGTGGATGGCAGGCACACTTAGTTGACAGATATATTCAGGAATGCTGGATACACACAAAAACTGATTTATTTTTATCATTTGGTTCAGAAGGAAAAATTAAATGACTGGCACAGCAGAGATAACCCAAGAGATTGTGTTCAATGAAGCAAAGCAGAACCTCAACAAAATATATGGTGTTGCTTAAGGTTAGCACCAGGTCTTAGTATTCAAGAGTGAGTAGACCTTACTTTTCACCACTGTCAAGGTGTCCAGTGTTTTCCTTTCTCAAGCCTGATTAGCTGAAGGTCATGTGGCAAGAAACATCTTACTTGTCTTTCAGCACCTTAAATGGATGATTTAGATAGAACTGATTCTCCAAAGTTTGAAAACACTTATCAGAAATGTTCTCTTGTTCTTTCACTCCATGCCACATAGATCCTATAATAAACTGTCTCTCTTCTCCCTCCACATATTTCATGCAGCACATTAGGAGTTAGCAGAGAGAAAGCTGATCACCAGCTTCTTCTGACCAGCTGCTTCTTTCCAAGTAATCTGAAATGATACAGTTGTTCCCTTTGGGGCTCCAACCCAGCACTCCTTTTTCATTTTCACCTACTGTTCCTGAGCTTTTCTGTTGATGCTAAAACTCTAAGTAACAGTCAGTGCATCCTGAATTTAATTATCATATTTGTTCCCAGATTTCAAGACAGATTTTATTGCTGTTGTTTTTCTAATTTAGCTCGGATTTACTTGTGCAGACAGAAAGAAGTAGCTGCTTTGTGATCATTTAGTGTTTGCCTCTGATTTTGGAAGATGGAAGAGTTTCTATATCTATTTAGCATGATTTCTTAGCCATTTCACCAAGATAATCTTATTCTAGTGATGCACCTGGAGATACTTAATACATTTACTCTCTTCACCTTTTGGAATTTATATTAGAATATCACTTAACACTTACTTATAATTGAAATAAAATCAAAGTGGGACCACTAAGAACCTTCCCAATCATTAATTCAGAAATCTCGAACTTCTTGGGTTCTTTTCCATAAAACAAGTGATTTATCAATAGCCTGGCCATATTTTTTTGTACTCAATTTTGATTCTTCTATAATACAAAAAGTAAAAATTAACAAGGAGAATAACCTGGAAAGGAAATAATCTAACAGAACTCAGACACATTCTTGACTAGCACTTCATTTCTGTACTGGATTTAGGAGACATGTAAATGGTAGTTTTGTGTAGCCATTTTATCTGAAAAGTATACTTCTTTCTTCTACAATTAATAAATTGACATATGTCTATGCCAGAGGCGTCAGGCAGAGCTTGTTCTCTAGTAGTTATATCTACAGAAAAATAAAAGACAATTACAAGGAGGCTCTAAGAAAAACATTTTTTTTTTTTTTTTTGTCATTCTGGACTTTGAGATTATAATTCTAGAGACTGATTTTTTGTCTCAGTGGTGGATATCACTCTGGAACTCAATTTGTTCAAACACTTCACGTAATCTGAGATTTTAGAAAACATGAAGTTCATAGGATCTGTATATTCTTGAGCCTTAAAAGTCTCCAGAGATTCAAGGATACTGTTCTGTGGGATCTCAGGTCTTCTACTGCATTATTGGAGGAGCACATTTGAGACTCACAGAACTGGGTTGCAGGAGTCCTTTAACAGGTCTGCACAAGGAGTGATGTCAGCACTGATAATTCTGAGGAAGATTTTCTGCTTTGTTATAAGGAGGATAATCATTGCAGACTCTAGACAAATCCCCCATCATCATTCCAGTGTATGCAAATACCTCAGAAAAGCTCTAGGGTGCTCCCGAGTTATGAATCTCCACCTGCCTCTTTTTCCATATTGCTGGATGTTCTCATAATTTGTTCCTTACCTACTTCTTTGCTAAAATACTCAGACCCTTCTTTGTCACTCATCAACAACAATGAAGGTCCACTTTAAGTATCATGGCAATGTTTTAAGTTAACTTTTTCATAACTAGCACAGAAAATGAGTAGTTAACTCACAGGGACTAGGGAAGAACCGAGGAAGTGCTGCTAGTTCAGTCATGGCCCCAGGGCAGACAGTGCAAGGGTTGTATTTTAAAGGACACCTATATTGTCCAGGAGGGGAGAGATTTCCTGGCAGACACTCACACAGGCAATTGATGAGAGAGGACAGGATGCGGAGTGCATTGGAGAAACTGCCAGAAATTGGGTAAAATTGGATCAAAGGGATGTGACCCAGTGGTCTCACCATGGTACTGAGGAATGTGAATTTAGATGGCTTGTTGGAAAGAGGCTATTCTGAAGGCAGAAAGCTATTTAGGCACCTATTGTAGAAATCCAGACAAGAATTAAGAAAAACAAAATAAAGCAATAGTGGAAAAAACACATTCATGAAATATTTGTGAAGCAGGAAAAACATAACTTAGAGGCTTATTTTTCTGGTAGACAAAAGAGGGGATTATTTAAGGTGATTCCCTGTACTGTGACTTAAATCCTGGGAAGATGACCTTGTGCCTCAGGGTTAGAGATACACAGTAAATAATGAGATAGAGCATGTTGAATTTAAGTGACTATAGAACATCCAGCTAATAATGATGTGAGTTGATACATTACCTATATGATGAGATGAAATGAGGTGAATGATGTAGGCATTGACATGTAGCTTTAGGCTACTGTTGACCTTCTGTATTCTCCAATCTGTGTTACTGTCATTGCTTGCAGTGAATAACTTAGTGTCATTGTTTTATGGGATCCTTTGCTAACATCTTCATATAGGTTCACACTTTCTGAAGAAACCTGTTGCCATCAATTGGATCACATTTCTTGTTCATATCTTCTACCCACAAATAAGCACTTTTGGTAGAGTTGGGAAGTGAGTTATTATTTTAAAAATATTCTTTATCATTTTCACTATTTTACCCTTTTTGGTGTAATACAATTTATAAACTATGTATAAACTAAGTATTAAAAGGAGGACATAAGTAATAATCAAAGATTTTTACCTGGGAACAGTCAATAACCTGGATAAATTTGGGTGTCAAAAAATGGTTTCATGTAGTGACCAGTACTCCTTCCACAGAGCTTGTCCTTTGGACTGTTAAACTTTCAGCAAGAATCTTTTCACAGACATATTCTCATACTTGTAAAGCCAGAGCAAGAAAATAAATTGAGGCCCACGTACAAATGTCCAAATGTTTAAAATGTGTAACTCTAGCTAAAATACTGTCAATAAATATATTTTATCTTCCTTCTTTGAACAATATTATATACCTTCATCATGACATAGAAAGCTGGGCTGGAGTTTAGAATTGTCCCACTATTACAGGACCCACAGGTTGTATAGTAACAGGCTGCTGTACGGTAACATACCAATCACACTGAGACAACAGAGGTACAACAGAGAACATGTTTAACGATTACAGGGTGCTGAGTGAGGAGATTGGAGGAGACCCTCAAATTCTTCACTCTGGGCTAGGATTTTTGAGGAGATTTTGGAAGGTGAGGAGCTGGAAAATTGGGGTGGTTGATTATTTGGGGAAAGGGGGATAAACTTCTCAGGATATGGCGACTGCATTCTTTGGTGAGTCAATTACTTATGGGGTCCTTCAGACAAGCAAAGTCTGTAGTTTCACCAGTGTGCAGGACAGAACAATAAAAGGGAACTATAATATAGGGTCTACATGATTCTAGGACAATAGGCACTAAATGGTTATGAGAAGGCAGTTCAGAGAGCAACCTGACCTAACGATTAATGCTCAAACTTCTGCAAGCTTAGTTTATTTACATTTCTCCCTCTCTATTCTCCCCTCATTAATTTCATGAAGTTTAAAGAGATGATTTTAAGACTTGAGCATGGAGTAATGTCAGCGTGTCTGCTCTGGTAAAAATAAACCAGGGAGAAAACACTGGAAAGTTCCTGGTTCAGACATGGAATTTAGGATTTAGACTTCCAAGAGGAACTACAGAACATTTTCTATTACTGAAAATTAAGAATTTTCATTACATTAATGAAGAGGTATTCATTTTCTCTAGAAAGCAATAAGAAAACTATTATTAAATTCTTAAATTGGCAAATATTAAAAAATGATGATGTCCAATGTTGATAGTACAATATGTGGGGAAAGACCTTTTATTTTTGAGACAAGGTCTTACTGTGTTGCCCTGGATGGAATGCAGTGGAATGATCACAGCTCACTGCAGTCTCAAATTCATGGTCTCATGTGATCCTCAGCCTCTCCAACTCCCCAAACCACCTGCCGCCTCCCCAGGTAGCTGGAACCACACAGTAGCATGCACAGGTTTTTTTGTTTGTTTGTGTATCGTTTTTTTTTTTTTTTTGAGATAGGGTCTCTCTATGTTGCCCAGAACTTTTTATTCAGTCTCCTCCAGATATTTCTGGTTTTCTCTGGTGCTAGTGCTAGGAAAATGACACTCTTCCCAACAGGAACAAGAAGCATTAGCTGGTTATTACGGCACTATTTCCTGCTTGAGTAATTTTAGCGGTGAACTGTCTTAATCTCCCTAGAAAAGTATTTTCTTTCTGTCATTACCTCTTATCCTTAGTAAAAAGGCTCTTTATTTGTATGTAGGTGCTCTCCTTGCAAATTGCAGACTTAATGTTAGCCAGCATTTCATTGTTGAGGACCAGTCCTGTGCCCTGCAGACAGAACACTGGTATCAAGGCTGCTACTTATCATGGTAGCTGATGGCTGTGCTCTTTCTCTGTTCCTCGCTCCACTTCACTCCACAGTATCTCACACAGGACAAAAAACACACCAGATATGTAATTGTTTCTTCAGATACTCTGATGCTAATTGAGGCCACTCTGCTTCTTAAGAAATACAAAATTTGGCTCAAAACCACCCATCCAGATTTCATGCAGAATTTAGTGACCTCTCTAATATGCCCTCCTGCTTCAACAGAATCAGTTCAGGTTCTGGATATTTTCACAAACTCAAGTTAGCTGCAACTACTCTAGTTCTCATAAATTCAGATACAAAATCATTTCCTTTCTTTGATTTCAACAGTAAGAATCACAAAACAAGATCTTGCTTACAAAGTATACCACACTAAATTGGGGGGTTGGTAAATAAATTATAAGTGGTCATTATCTATTGCTATTTTGTATTTCCACATAACCATTTCCAATCGTGGTGCCCATCCCTCGTCAGTGGGTGCTTGGCCCTTCTCTGCGCAAATGCCCCTCCTCTCTTGCCACAAAGGCAAAATACTACTTCCTGTATGTAGAAATACTATCAACTAGTTGTTACTGTTGCCATTACTTCATAGTCATCTACTCATGTGTACAACTTCTAAACTAAAATGTGGCAAGGAACTTTACTCAATGAAGACAATTCCATGTGAAATTATAGTCATATTTCTTTCTCTGCAGATAAATTGACTGATTCTCAAATTTTATAAGGCAAGTTTAGGCACAGCTCTTTCCACTGAGATCTTCATTCTGAGGAACTAACTCTGAATCTGTGTTCTGATGAGGATCTACCATCACACATGCCACAAAGTGCCACCCAGGTCAAGCATGAAAGTCTGCACTCAAACTGACACCCACAAGTCATATCACAGCAGAGAATCATGGACATAGAGCAAAACTGAGAGGAAGAGCAGTCCCAGCTATGCAGGCAAATACTTAGGACCAAATCAGGAGTTCACACCTCAGACACTGTGGCTTGGAGCTGATGGGAACACATTAGATAAGTATTTTTGAGAAATCAGATGTGGGATGAACCAGGGGTAATGATTTTCTGAAAATGATTAAATAAAGAACCAATACACATGGTGTTAGTGTTTTCACCATATTTAATAGAAACAGTATAAATGAGTTATGATGACATTAGAATGCAACTGAAGACATTAAATATGACTTATTAGTCCTGTTTGATGAGGTGCAAAAAAGGGAACTTTCTGGCATAAACAGGTTCCCACAGCATATAGACACATTTCTGACTTGTCTCTGGTCGGAAGTGACTACAGCAAAAGACGGGCCTGAGAGGAGGTGAGAAGGAGCAATTAGGGATGGTGTATATAAGGGAACTTTGACCAACATCAACAAAGCTCATGGTTCTACCTTCACAATCCAGGAATACTCCTACTTGTCTGGTAGGTCTTGGGACATAAAGCACCATTAGTGGGGAGGTAGTAAAGAGACTGCAGTGAACGTCCTCCTTAACACATCCAAGAAGAAAGAGTCCCTCCTCTTAATCTGTCTTGTCATTCTGACTCTTTTCTTTTCAGTAATTGTTACAGACTCCAAAAGCCCAATTCCAAGAGTCCGCCACATGAACCTCCCAGTAATATTTGCCAGATGTGAAAGTCTGAGCACCTCACACAAGAAAACATCCAGGTGTTGCAGTGATATGAGGATCATTTTGAGGGTCACATCCAACATTCATGCTTCTCAAATCTCCATACAGGAAGATACGACTATTGGTTTTTTCATGATGCAGAGTAATATCCACTGCAAAAAGTAAAACATAAAAGTATAGACACATGTAAATAATAGAAATTAGAATTCTTGAGGGAAAAGTTGTTCTACCAAGAATTTACTTTAGCAAGAAATCTGAAGTTACAAGAATGAGGACAATTTTGATTGTAACAGCTAATAAATTATAAGAATGATTAGTATTCTCTGAGGAAAAACAAAACCCTAAAAGCAGATAGTGAAAATGTATTGAAAACTCAAAAATTGAGAGTCAAATGTAAGATCAACCTCTTTTAATCCAATTTACAGAGTGAAAGTGAAATATTATATGCCCTGAATGCCCTTTAGTTATCAAGTTCATATTTCTTGTTCTTAAATACTACTGATATAATTTTGGCAACAATGTGAGAATTTTCACTTACTCAAGCACTGTTCTAAATAACTGTGTAAAAGTCCATATGTCCACATTATAAATGGTAACTTAAGGCAGATTTTTGAAAAACCTTTTACCAGTCACTTTGTGGTCTTCCCTGCTAGCTGTGGATTGAAACCAATTTTTAGATTTTACACATAGCTCTTCATGTTGTAACTAAACTGAAATTATTGTTTCTATTTTTACTTCCTATTTACAAAATAATTTCTTCTTTTTTTGCACAGTAAGTCAAAGTTTTACATTATATGAATAATATATATATTGTAAGAAAATACAAATACTCCAACAAACTCCAGTGAACTCTATTCCTTAAAAGATATGTTTTTTAACAATTCAAATAAAATACAGTAATGTAAAATTTTTATGTAACATTGGATAATTAAGCTTCTATTTGAACATTGTTCCATTTATTCAATTTTTCATTTCTTATGTCATTCATTTTACCCAATATATAACTCAATACATGTGAGCCCAGAACATATTTGTTTTTCACTGTTTTTCTCTTCATGTTATAAATTGGACTATAAATAGAAACAGATATAAAAGGGTTCCATAGTCATATTGTTCACTTACTTCTGAAAAGAAATAAAAATTTGATGAAGGGTAAACTACTACCCATACGACTGTAACAAGCAATAATACATTGAGGGAATTCCACCAATGGGCTGACACTCACCTCTGAATCCATTGAGCCTGTCCAGCAGTCCAGTGATGGGCCCTGCACTGAGCTCTGGATTCACAGGCTGGAGCACTTGCAGCAGCAGGGACTCATACCTGCAAGGAGAAAGATGCAGTTACCACATCTACAGCCAAAAAGTACATAAAAATCACTACTTTTATTTAAAAGACATTAATGTGTGGGTTCCTTTAACCTACACATTTGCTAATTCCAAAATTATCATTTTCTTTCTCAAGTTTATTCTTATTCACAATTCCTGATTTTCAAGCAGGATGGAAAAGTCTATCTGAGTGAGGATTCAATCTGATCTTTCTTCTTATTGCTCCAAATTAGTAAGGATCATTAGTCTTAAGGCTGGGAGAATATTCAAAAATGAAATTCTGATTCCAGACCACACTAGGCTGCCCTGAAATCACTGTCTGGGAAAGTGGCGTTATTTGAAGACCACTGCATCTGTTGCTTCCTTTTCAAGGTCAGGGTGTTGAAACTTGCTCCAGGCAGGGAGAGCTGCCTTTCACAGCTGAGTTTTTCTGGAGGCCTACACAGTTCTAACATTCTGAATAGTTTGTTTCATCTATTTTTCAGAATCATGTATTAAATATAAACAAGAAATCATCAACATTTTTCACTGCTAAAATACTTTACCCTTTTCTCTCTGGCTTCCCCTTGTTCACTTGGTCACCATGTAGCAAATGCAACATTTTCTGTTTCAAATATTCAGGCATGAAGGCATTTGAGCAATAAAAAGGAAATTAAGAATAGAGATGATCACTTTCTTTGTTCTTCTTTCATATGTTTATTTTTTGTTTTCTTTCCTTTTTTGTTTTGCAGAACTTTCATTGAACTGTCTAATAAAATCACTGAGTATGGCAACAAAATAGATGACCACATGGGGTGGGAGATGGAGAAAGTACAACCAGGACAAGGTAGTATCAATATCTGAATCAATTATACCTTCAGTATCAAAGTTCCTGCTTGATATTTGTGGAAACTGAAAGAGCATCTGCTAAAATCTTGGTACACACTCACCTGTGTAATATGTCTCCAAAAGCTTGTAAAAAAAATAGAAAGGCTTAGTGCTTTCCACAAGATGCATCTTCCACTAAGTTCAGTGTGAGATTTGGAGGCAGTTTCTGAAGATATTATTTTCCTATAATTTTCCCTCCTGGAAAGCATTTTCTATTTCTTTTCTAATGAAAATCCCAGTCTATCATATGTCATGAATTAATGTTCTCATATAATCTAAGTCTTGAAGACATTCTCTCTACAAGTGAAAGGAGGGGAGGCCCACAGAGTCTATGTTCTGCTGTAACCCTCAAGAAGCTACTCAGTCATCTTCCCTAAGCCCTGTTACCAAAATGAGTGGACCCCAAAATAATACTAAGGCGAACCTAGATTCCCCAACTTCTCCATCATGCCGTGTCTCCAAATTAACCTAAATGTCAATGAATCACTTCTTATTTTACATACTTTCAAAAATCCTAAATATATCATTGACTTTTGATGGGAAATATTTTGGGGGCTGTTACCTTGACCATTCCACAAAGGTTTGTTGCTGGTGGTTAAAGGAGGAGGTATACATAAGTAACAAACCTGCACATTGTGCACATGTACCCTGGAACTTAGAGTATAACAAAATAAATAAATGAATGAATAAATAAATTAAAAAAATAGAGTTAAAAAAATAAAGTAGGAGGGACCTTTTGTCCGGTAGAATCACTAGGAGAGTCTATAACCTCTCAGCAAACTAGCATTGATTATGGAAATGTGATTTTGGAAACAAATCATGGAAGTAAAGGGGGAGAGAGAAGAAAAACACCCATGCGTGTGAATGTTTCACATCCTGATACCCCATGGTCAGTCCGTACCTGGAGTAGCTCCACATCTGCTTTATGGCAAATTTGCTTCAGATCCGCATACATTCCTGTTAAAATTTCCTCCTCCTTTGTTTAATTCTGGCTTTGCTGTCATTGAGTTGCTGAAAAATGTCTTCGCCCTCCTTTTGCAGCCTCTCCAACTGATGTTGCTCTTCGTCATGGAGAAATGCAGGCATCTTCTGAAATTCAGTTCTGATTTCTTCTATCCTTAAACTCACATAATCCTGCAGTGACAACTAGTTAGTCAAAATAGAAACCTATTTATTTATCTTCTCTTGAATTTCACTGATTCCTCTTAGTAATCTGAACATCCAATATTTTAATTCTCAGTCTTGCCAATTCTCAGATTCTACAAAATTTTATTCCTCTCATTTTGTTCCACTTTAATATCAACATAGTTGTTTTTGCCCAGTTACATTTACTTGATTAAAGATAAAATGATAAAAAGTTTTCTAAGGTAGTTATGTGAAAATGAATTTCTCTCTTCCAAACCACCTTTTTAGAAATAAAACAAAGTTTTTGCTTAAGAATTAAACTATAGAGCTATATTAACCGGACAGAAAACCATTATTTCTACTTCTGAGAACTGGGGCAAATTATATAAAACGTTGTATGAGAAATGATGAAATGACCTCAGATTAGCATTGTCAGCTCAGTGCATTTCACCCAGCATAACGTATTCTAATAAGGTTTCATTCATTCTCTTCCACACTCACCCTAATCTGCAACATGGGCTTCTTTGTGGTTCCTCAACCCCCCAAAATAAACACAAGTGAAATACTATTGTACATGCTGTTTTCTCCACCTAGAATTATTTTCACATATATGTGTATTTCTCATATATATACTGACAGATATATATATATATACACACACACACACACACACACCTCGTATACATGTGTATACAAGTATATGTGTATATAGGGATATATATGAGGAATATATATGTGTATCTCTCTCTCTCTCTCTGTGTATATATAGAAGAGGAAGGCAAACAGGAGGATGTACGTATACATCATACATACAGTATGAATTTTTCCACTAGCCTTTTTTCTGACCACCCTATTTAAAACTCAAACCCTCATCCCCAGTCCCTGTTCTCTGTTCTCCTTTTCTACTTTCCTGCTTGATTATTCTCCAAAGACACTACTACACTCTAACACATCATGTATTTCACATATCTGAATGGTGACCATTTGCTTCTCTTATTTCCATTGTAAGATTTGTATGTTTTCTTTCTTCTTTACTGTTTAATTTCCTAAGTTGATATTTGACATACACTAGGTACTCATAAAATATTTTTCAATGAATTAATATTAGAATGAATGAATGAATGATTATTAGATATCATACCCTCAAAGTAAACATCCACAAAGAGAAAATCATTTCTAGAATTCTTCTCAAGTCCATAAAGTTCTCCTGATATTAAATACTAGTTCCCATATTTCTCGCATATTTATGTCTTCATCAAGACACAAACCTACATTTCTCACATACTGAATATGCATTATTCAATACTAACGAGTTGAGATACTTAATTTCATGCTTTCTCTAAATCTGCACTTTTCCTCCTTTTGCCTGAAATTTAACTCACATTTCCAAATACGCTTGCCCACCAGGATTCAAATTCATGCTGACCCAGCCTCAGAAGTTTCACTTGAAATTTCCATGACTGCTCAATAACTCTTGTGCCCAAGATTTATCCAGGCAGCCCATGAGGATCACTGTGAAATGGCCACCAACCAATATTTTTTGGTGTATTGCTGTAGGTTTGTATGGAAACAGATGCGCATGCTTGGGTTACGTCTGTGGTTTGGTTAGAAATCCTATGAAAGACTTGCACTATCCTACATAAAAAATTAGGTTACTTTTTCTCAACTGTTTTTTTCCTTTTTTATTGAATTCCAGAAACATTATGGTTCGAGATCAAGTTCCTATTTTAAGAGTCACCCATGTTCACCATAAGTTCTTGGAGAAGGTAAAGTAGTACAGGACTAACCTTCCAGCATCTGGTTCTCGTGGTTTCCACATTCAGGTTTCTGTGATTTTCACAAGCTTTTTCCCATAAAGACTGCATTTCCTTTAGAAGCTTCTCCTGCAAAAGAGCCATGACTTGGAGCACCAGTGAAGACAAAGTATGATTCACACTTGATATACAAAGGGGCCCAGAATGAGACAAATCAGCCCATAGAAAATGGCATTTGCTTTGTTTATCTTCATGTTTGTCAAATCTGAAGTTTAAAGCTAAGGAAGCTCATAACAGAGATGCTTAAAGGGACACAGAGATGGCATCGTCCAATCTCCAAGGAAATAGACTTACAAGAATTTTATGTGTCCTGTATAGAAGCAGATCTTCAGAGACATCACTTACTCAGTGTTCCTCAGCAGCCCACTCAATGGGACAGTGTCTGTGATCCCGGTGCTCCTGAGAGCTGGAGCACAGCAAACAGAGCAGGCTCTTGACCACATCACAGAACATCTTCTTTATCTCCCTGTGAGTCCCACACATTTGCTCCTCAGAGCTCAGGAATTGCCAGAGACTGGCTTTTTTGGCAAGGGAAGCCATCTTCTTCACATGAATGTCAGTTTTGAGGTTTTTCTGCTGTGTTATCTTTCTGCATTCAGAGCACTGAGCAAGAAGTGCGATGTCTTGCCAGTTGAGGTAGAAACAGGGCCTGCAAAAGGTGTGCCCACAGTCTATGGTGACTGGGTCTATGAAGTAGTTCATGCAGATGGGGCAAGTGAGTTCCCTCTGGAAGACTTGCAAGATTCCAGAATTCATGTTCATGAAAAAGAAAGAGCAGCATCATTTCGGGGTCTGTGTTGGTGAAAATCTGTGAACATGTGGTGATATGTGATAGCTATATTTTCTTCTCAACAGTGCGCATTAAAGCGGAACAAACTTTCCTCTGTAACAAAAATGAAAAATTCATATACAAGGAGAGTCTTCAGGCTTCACAGCAGACATTACTGATGAGATAACTCACAACCCCTTCTACTCCAAGTTTCTACCCATAACATAATGCAAATCTATTCAATTACCTATTCCCTGGATGTGGATATGATACTTGGGTTTTAGTCTTAAGTGGTCTGGAATAAATCATGGTTGTCCCTATTCCTCTTTCAATTAACTACTGAATGACTATGGGAGAGGAGTAGGAAAACCTACACTGACTAACAAAATATGAGAAGATTGTCAGAGGGCTCTAGGAAGTATTACTAGAGAGAGGAACCCAGAAGCCCAGCTCTTTAAAGCAAAAACAACCCCAAAACAAACCAACGGACCAAATAAACAAAAAGACAGCAGTAAACCAATCTAGGTTCACTAGGAGAGAAAATAAGTAATAAAATATATGGGTTTTTTTAAATGGATTAAATTAACCTCTTCCTTGGGCTACTCAAATGCTGAACTGACATTTGGTCAGTTTTTTAAACCTGAAATATGCATAATTATATTTCTATGGTATTATGGTTAATTTTATGTGTCAACTTGACTGGATTAACTAGTACATGGAGATTTGGTGAAGCATGATTTCTGGGTGAGTCTGTGAAGGTGTTTCCAGAGAGGCATAGGAGTTGGCGAGCTGAGTGGGGAACAGCAGCCCTCAATGTGGGTGGATACCATCCACTCAGCTGGTAGCTCAGATAGAAGAAAAAGGGCAGAGAGAAGACACTTTTCTCTCTCTCCTGAGGCTTATTCTAACTCAGCCAGAATATTGGTATCCCCAGGACACTAGTTTAATGACAGCCTATATTCAATTTCTCAGACTCCATAATCAAGGGAACCAATTCCCCTAGTAGACTTCCCCCCTTGTAAAGTCATGTGTAGAGTGGGGACAGATATATGATCAGAGAAATGCATTTGGCAGTTTTGTTAATTGTTTGAACATCGTAAATTACACTTACACAAACGTGGATGGTATAGCCTACTACACACCTATAGTATACAGTATAGCCTATTGTTCCTAGTCTAAAAACCTGTGCAGCATGTGCCGTACGGTATACGATAGGCAATTGTAACACAATGGTAAGTATTTTCTTTTATTTATTTATTTATTTGTTTGTTTATTATACTTTAAATTCTAGGGTACATGTGCACAACGTGCAGGTTTGTTACATATGTATACATGTGCCATGTTGGTGTGCTGCACCCGTTAAGTCGTCATTTACATTAGGTATATCTCCTAATGCTATCCCTCTTCCCTCCCCCAACCCATGACAGATCCTGGTGTGTGGTGTTCCCCACACTGTGTCCAAGTATTCTCATTGTGCAATTCCCACCTATGAGTGAGAATATGGGGTGTTTGGTTTTCTGTCCTTGTGATAGTTTGCTTAGAATGATGGTTTCCAGCTTCATCCATGTCCCTACAAAGGACATGAGCTCATTCTTTTTTATGGCTGCATAGTATTCACACAATGGTAAGTATTTTCTAC
This sequence comes from Macaca fascicularis, assembly GCF_037993035.2. Taxonomy (NCBI): domain Eukaryota; kingdom Metazoa; phylum Chordata; class Mammalia; order Primates; family Cercopithecidae; genus Macaca; species Macaca fascicularis. The sequence continues at coordinate 89,009,631 of NC_088388.1, read as the reverse complement.
TTGTGTGTGTATATATATACAGTTACATATACATCCTATGATTCCGTCTCTCTGGAGAACCCTGGCTAATACAAACTGTAATCTTTGCTCTGGTAGTTTGAAGTCCTTTACCTTACTCTTTTTTACTTAAAAACACCCCTGAATTTAAGTGTAAAAAGTGAAAATCTTAGAGTCCTAAATATTTTTCAGAGGTCATCAGAGTTATTTTCAGGAATTTTTCATAGTTTAATCTGATTTAAGCCACAATTAAATGTTAACCAATATCACGTATAAAATTATGCCTTGTACATTTATCTGTTCAACAATTGTGTTTTGATTTCTAAGCTAGGATATTTTGGAGAGCCTTCTTATTTCCTTTAGTATCACCATTTTAATCTCATCATTGCCTTAGTAATTTAAAATCAAGTCTAAAAGCTTAAGGTTATGAAAGCACAATGTTTACAGTATTCAGTAATTATCTCTTTTTAATTAATTCAATGTACCAATATTAATACATGTAATACACACTCACACACACTCACATACATATATATACTTGCCTACATATAAATGCTTTATAATGTGAATTCGATATATTCATGATGCATACAAATCTATTGCAACAAACACTAGATATTTAAAATTCTTCAAAAATGTATTGAACAATTACGGAATACACTAAATAACAACAATAACCTCATGTTATAAAATATATAGCAATGTGAGTTACAAATAATAGCATTAAATAGGTTTAAGTTAATTAGGCATTTTTTAACACTCTAATTTATTATTTTGTAAAGGAAGAATGAAATTATTTTCTTCATATAATTTGCACTCACCTCAGGGTTCTATGAATGTTTTCCACAGTGATTCTTCAAAAAAAAATTCTGTTAGGTACTCCTCAAGATCAGGAGCTCATTCACTGAGTACTAGCTGTTGGAGGTCAGCTGAATGCAGTTAACTCTAAGTGCTATCCTTATCCTCTGGAGAAAAATGGGCTTGTCCCTTCTATATCCTTTTTTTTTTTTTTTATGTTACATATGTATACATGTGCCATGTTGGTGTGCTGCACCCGTTAACTCGTCATTTACATTAGGTATATCTCCTAATGCTATCCCTCTTCCCTCCCCCGACCCATGACAGATCCTGGTGTGTGGTGTTCCCCACACTGTATCCAAGTATTCTCATTGTTCAATTCCCACCTATGAGTGAGAACACGCGGTGTTTCACCCTGTGAAACAGGAGTCTCACCTTGTCACCCAGGCTGGAGGGCAATGGCTCAATCTGGGCTCACTGCAACTTCCACTTCCTGGGTTCAAGCCATTCTCCTGCCTCAGCCTCCCGAGTAGCTGGGATTACAGGTGTGCACCACCACGCTCTGCTAATTTTTTTTTTTTTTTTTTTTTTTGTAATCTTTAGTAGAGACAGGGCTTCACCATATTGGCCAGGCTGGTTTCAAACTCCTGACCTTGTGATCTGCCCACCTTGGCCTCTCAAAGTGCTGGGTTACAGGCGTGAGCCACCATGCCTGGCCCTACACCCTTTTATACGAATGGTTGAAGACCACACCCACCTCTTTAGGGGTATTTAGGGTATCAAGAAAGGTGGAGACAGAGACAATTATGTTTATCCAATATTTAGCACACACTTTTGCACCACTGATTAAATTAGCCTCACACTATCATTATAAAAACCACTGCCTGAATGATGCATATCTAACATCAATTTTATCAGGGTAAACATATAATAGAAATGAACTAAGATTCACTTAATACTGTTTATTGAGTTTCTTCCAAGACACACACATTCATCTAAGTGCACATTTATTTATTTATTCTAGAGAAATTCTCCTTCTGGAGTGCAGTGACACAATCATAGCTCACCGCAGCCTTGAATTCCAGGGCTCAAGTAATCCTCCCATTTTAGCTTCCGAAGTAATAAGGACTAGAGGCTTATGCCATCACACCTAGCTAATTTTTTTTAAATTTTTTCTTATAGACAGGGTATGGCTATGTTGCCCAGTCTAGGCTCTAGCTCCTGGCTTCAAGTTATCCTTTGATAAACCTCCTACTCTGGAGGCTGATGCAGGAGAATTGCTTGAAATCTGAAGGCGGAGGTTGCAGTGAGCCGAGATCACGTCACTGCACTCCAGCCTGGGTGACAGAGTGAGACTCTGTCTGGAAAAAAGAAAGAAAGAAAGAAGGAAGGAAGGAAGGAAGGAAGGAAGGAAGGAAGGAAGGAAATACAACAACAACATAAGATTTATGGTCACAACTGTCAGAACAGTGAAAAAAAAGTCTATCAGCCCTATATCAGTCAAGGTTCAAAGACAAAAGCAGAACTCATTAGATATATGTACACTTGAGGAGATTCATATATGGATTTAGTACAAGGAATTGGCTTACTCAATTGTGGATGTTTCCAAAGGAAGTGTAAGATCCCTGTTATAGTCAATAAAAAAAAAAAAAAAAAAAAAATTCTTCTGCCTGGATCCCAGTGGTCATGGAACAGTCAATAGGGAGCAACTGGAAAAATAGAGACATTTTCACTGTTTAGTCTTGTTCAAGGAATGTCTAAGTCTTTCTTCAAAGGACTTTCACTGGTAAAGTCAGACTTATCTGAGTAAACTTCCTAGTTTCATAGTTAGAACCTTTACTTACATCTGAAAAATACCTTTCCAGCAGGGCCTAGGTTAGCATCTCATTAAGAAGGAGGTGTGTGCATGCTACAAAATGGCTGCTGCCCTCATTTCCTTTTCTGTAGTTAAGCCTAGCCAATTTGACACATTGAAAAATCATCAGGAGGTTATATGCCATAAATTTAAGAAACGGAAAAGTAGAACTCCTTTGTCCTTTCCTGCACTCAAGAGTGAGAAGCCAGTGAAACCCTTCTGTCATGAACTGGACCCTCTGGACATTCTCTGCTGAGATTCAGGGGCTCCCTGGTGGGGCTCTGGTATTCCATCACAGGGTCTGATGACTATGTGTATCAGGAAAGAATTGGGGCAAGGAGAAAAAAGAAAAGGGGCAGTTTCTAATTCCATTTCAACCACTTTTTGCGCCACATTATTCACTAATCCCAACAGTCAACTTCAGGCAGGTGATGTCTAGAGCATTGGAAATGGGGAGCTCGCAATTCTAGACCTACTTCTCTCTACTGTGGCATTATTAATGACATAGCTTATTTTCCTACATGAGTCTCAAACCATGAAACAAATATGAGAATGTAAGTCCCCTTAAAGTTGGTATTTTTTAGGTTTGAAAAGTCCTAACCCAGCCGGAAGAGGGATTAGAGATGGGTATGGGCATTAGAGATGTGTGTATGGCCAAGAACAATACACAATGTGGATAAAGATTTGCTCCCTAACCGATTTTGAACATTTTGTCATTTCCCACTGCTTCCCTTTTCAATGAAAAGTCTATATTTTTTGTACCTGAGAGTCTATTTCCATTCTAGCACTTGAAATCTTCCTAGACAACAAAGATTCCTCTTGAATAACAATTCTATTTCTGAAAATGGATAATAGACTCTCTCCCTCAACTGGGTTCCATAACGCCTTAAAAAATGTTTGTACAGAAGTTGGGGATCTATTTCTGCTTCCTTAATATGCATAGGAAACTAAGTTTATTTCATTTTGAATATGTTAATTTTTTAATGAAAATTCAATTCTAAGATAAATATTATTTAAAACACAGCAGTTATAATTCATCGAAATTTTAATTGCTATTTTATTTTTTTGCTCACATGGAGAGACATCTGCACAATTATATCCATGCTAATAAAAGTGTATTAATTTAATTATAAATTATATTTTCCTTTCTGGCTTCTGAATGTTCAAGACTATTTTTAAATATTTTAAATTTTATGTCTTTTTAAAAGCACATTTATTAGATATTCTTCTGCAAACCCCAGTCATTTTCTCTTCAAATCCCTTGTTTATTTGTTCAAAGATAAATACATTAGAAAATGGAAGGGAACAATGTGATACATGGGCTGTGATGTACCACATACCTTGCTATCTCCATACCCACATCTTCCATAATCCCCACAGAAAATGTGGAATATGTATGTAATTGTCCCAAGTTTATATATGAGCACATAAAGGGTAAGCAATCTCTCTTTGGTCCTATTTCCTATATGGGAGGGAGTCAGGAATCAATTCCATATCACCAACTCCATAAATCCTCAAATATTTCAATGTATTGCCTTATCAAGAACCACAGAAACATGTAGGATTCCTTCGGTGCTTGTGTGCCCAGCTGATGTTCAGCCTACGTTTTGAGGTTAATTTCGCTCATGAATGAAACATTCAGTTGCTGAACATTGCAACATGATAGTAGCCTATAAAAATTAGAATCAAAGAGATTGCATTCCATAAGAAAATAATGAAGGCAGTAATTACAAGCAGTACCATGAATGCTAGATTTTAAACACTTTTTTCATTTTTTTTTTTCTTTTCTTATTTCTTCTCTTAGAAATGGTGTCTGGCTCTGTCACCCAGGCTATAGTGCAGTGGGTGTTTCCTAGCTCACAACAGCCTCAACTTCATGGAGTCAAACCATCCTCCATCTCTGCCTCTTGAGTAGCAAGCACTACAGGCAGGCACTACCATTCCAGGTTTGTTTTTTAATTTTTTTGCAGAGACATGGTCTTCCTTTGCTGGTCAGGCTGGTCTCCAGCTCCTGGACTCAAAACATCCTCCTGTAGGCAATGGGATTAAACCTGTGAGCCACCATTTCCAGCCTCAAAACATTTTCATAGCAGAGTTAACAGAATATTTTATTTTATGTTAATCTCTGAATTCAGTAGGCAGAAGATTCATGTCCTTTACTCTTCCATATCTGGCTTAGTATCCCTTTCTTACACTATCTATTGCCAAAATTGAATGTTTGTTTTCAATTTAACATTTATGTTTCATAGCACAGAATAGTGAAATGAGTAATGTGAAGTAGATTTCCTATCTTCTTTCCTAGCCCCTGCCAATGTAGCCATAGGTATTCTAAAGGGGCTCATGATCTTAGCCTTTTCCCTCCATTGGAATCCAGATTATGAACTAGTTAAGTGTTGGGTTTAAAAACCTTAAGGAATAGAGCAGAAAGTAAGACTAGCAACCCTTATGCTTCTACCTACTCTACACCCAAAGGATTGAGTAGAGTTAGAGGTTACTGAGAACTAGAAGGGAGTCATATGAAGTAGACCTTTTAATAGGAATTTTGACCTTCTTTTAAGGTACACTGCCATTGTCTTTTAAGTTATGACCTTTTAAGGATTCCAAGTTACCAGGAAAGGGAGGAGTCTAGAAAATAAGGACTCTGACTTCATCATCCTTCTTCCTGCCAGTCTCCTGTGATTCCCCCATAACTAAACACAACTATAAACCAGAAGGGAAGGGAGATTGATGGTGTCATCCATGGAGCTCAATCTCTAAGGCTAAGGACTCTGGAAGACAAATAGGATATGCAAATGTATAAGGAAATAAATATAAAAAGATAAGGTTACTGCTTCATGTAGGAATCTATGGTTCATTCTTGGGTTTCTATTAGCCCATCTCTAAAACACAGAGCCTTTCAGTCCACACAATTTTTATGAAAAATGACACCTTGAAAACCACTGGGTAAATTGTATAAAGCCCATTATTAGTAACCAAATTGTTACTGTTTTAACTTTTCACAAAACTGTGCAACTGTGTTTTCTTTAGTTGCTCTTGTTTAGTAATATATTTAAGCCCTTCTTTTTCCTTGCTTACCTGTTTCTTTTATTTCTCTTCAAAGGTTATCCTCTTTATATTTTGTTTAATTTTTCCTTCACTGAATGCCTTTTTATTTTGTGAACCAATTTTTAAATCTTTTAAAAGTAGATTTAAAGATCTTTTTCTTAACAGAGATGGAGTTTGGCCATGTTGTCCTTGCTAGTCTCCAACTCCTGGGCTCAAGGGATCCCCCTGCCTCCCCTGCCTTCCAGGCCAGGCATGGTGGGTCACACCTGTAATCTCAACAACAGGCTTCCCAAATTGTTGGGATTACAGGTGTGACCCACCATCCCTGGCTTGGAACCATTTTTAAGTAGAGAAATTGTATTTATCTTGTTGAGTTGAAGGGTTATTAAATGATATATATTGGTGACACGTTGGGAACACATACACATATATTATCTGGAAAACCATGGGGTCTTGTTTAATGAAACTTTAAATTTACTATTTTTTATAATGAAAAAGAATAAATTAGCCTACATGCCCTTAAAATGTCTAAGCATGACATAAGTCAATTTCATTTATTCTGATTAATCTGTTAGACAATTCTGCCTAGAGTAAGAATACATATGCTATTTATTTCAGGATTTCATATACTGTTCAGTTCAACAATATACTTCATTTTAAATTAAATAAATTGGTAGTAAGGACACAGAGATTACTTACTTGACCAATATATTTTTAATATTAATTTTATACCCTCTGTAGAGAGAATTTTATTTCTATGTCCATAATAAAAATAGGCTTGGTGCAGTGGATCACACCTGTAATCCCAGTATTTCGGGAGACTGAGGAGGGCAGATCATTTGAGGTCAGGAGTTCAAGACCAGCCTGGCCAACATGGTGAAACCCTGTTTCTAATAAAAATACAAAAATTAGCTTGGCATGGTGGTGTGTGACTATAATCCCAGCTACTTGGGAGGCTGAGGCAAGAGAATCACTTGAACCTAGGAGGCAGAGGGGTCAATGAGCCGAGATCTTGCAATTCCACTCCAGCCTGGGAAACACAGCAAGACTCCATCTCAAAAATAAATATAATAAAATAAAATGATAATGAAAATACTAGCAAATAATAGTAATTCTAATTATGTAAGAGATAAAAGAAAATCTGTTAGTATCAACATATTAATATATCTAGATGGTGTTTGTTTTTATAATGTTTAGTAAATGTGTTCTAGTTTTCTAAACTATTTCCATATTACCAAATATTTATTTTTCTCTCTTTTATGATTGGAAAAAGTGCAGCAACATACATCCCTATACAATAATCCTTGAGTATATCTAAGGGAGTTTCTGCAATAATAAAATTACAGGGTTAATATATTCATATATGTATTTACAGGATAACTGAAAAACATTGCTGAATTCTTTCATCAGCAAAGCCCAGTGTAATCCTAATCCAGGTAGCCACTCTAATTAATGCAATCAACTCAGATACATAAATATATATATTATATATATATAGGTATATGTTTGTGTCTGTGTATGCGCTTGCACTTAAATGGTTAAAAGTACCACGGAACTGTCCTCTCAAATAATTTTTTTTTTTTTTTTTTAAGACGGAGTCTTGCTCTGTCGCCCAGACTGGAGTGCAGTGGCACTATCTCGACTCACTGCAAACTCCACCTCCTGGGTTCACGCCATTCTCCTGCCTCAGCCTCCTGAGTAGCTGGGACTACAGGCGCCTGCCACCATGCCCGGCTAATTTTTTTTTTTTTTTTTGATTTTTAGTAGAGACGGGATTTTACCTTGCTAGCCAGGATGGTCTCAATCTCCTGACCACGTGATCCGCCTGGCTCGGCCTCCCAAAGTGCTGGGATTACAGGAGTGAGCCACTGCGCCCAGGCTCAAATAATTTTTGTTGTTGTTGCGAATAAGCTATATTCACAAATTCATCAAAAAATGTCTTTGAAATTCTTAGATGATTGCATTTGTTATAGTGACTACCTGGGTTAGATTTAGATTGGGTTTTAAATGACGAAAGAATCTGGGAGGGGGGGAGAGTGTTGGTTGTTAATTAGCACATGGATCAAAGGAGAGCACTGATGTGTTTAGAGGCCACAACACTGACAGAATAAAAGTCAGACCCAACAATTCCATTGTAAATCTGTTTATTATGGTATTTTCTGCCATTTGTGCTCCCTGACACTCACCTTAACCACTTTGTCTTGGAATCTGTAGTATTTTATCTTAGTCTAAATAGCACTTTCTCTCAAATTCATTCCATCTCTGCCTCCTTCACCTTCCCTCCCTTCCTCTTTCCAGCTGTATTTTTTTTGGTAGAAAACATTAGTACAATGTTCTCCCAAATTTCAGATATCAGATACACATCTTTGAAATAATGTTATGGAGACACATTTTAGTTGCTACTGAACACTTAGTTGTGTTCACAAGTTCACAGCCTAACTACTCTCTTCCAAAAAACGGTTTCCTATTTCCACATCTAATCTCATCACTGACTCTGTCATCCCAGTTTCTTCTATGCTAATCTGGAAAAGTCAATTCTGATAGTTTCCCTTTTCTCACAAAAATGAAAACGAAGGCATGCGTTGTTAGAACTGTGGATGACAGGGCTTTTGGGATCTGGGGACCAGGATACTGAGGGACCAACGACAGCTAAGCACAAATCACCTGTGAGGATCCACACTCAAAAAGCCGCGCAAGGCGCACGCGCAGACATCTTCTGAGTCCCCAGGCTACCCCAGAGCATTTCCGGGCCTTCATTATTGCACTGCAACTGTTGTCTTATTTGGAGCCAATTTTCGCAGCCTCCTCCAGCTCCACTTAGTCGTTTTTCAGACATCGAGGGAAACTTACTTTAAAATTGTTTTTGGGAAATAACTTTTGAAAGACGATTGTCACGGAGACCTATATTAAAAGTAAACTTCGTTGAAAGCATTAATGACTTAACCAACCTGCACATTCCGAAGAGCTAAAGTTAATATTATTGTGGACCCATGTCAATGATCTTCACGACAAAAGGGAAATGGAATTGAAGCTAGGTGGTTTTATGTACTCTATTCAGAGTAGCTCTAGCTTATTTCTTAAAGGAATCTTTAAATTTTATTTATGTCAGACCAGACTCACAAACTCTTCCTTGTGCAAAGAACAAAGGAAAGATGGGAGACACACAAAGGAAAGAGGGAGAATTCTTTTTGGTGGTTAATAACTGAGATTTGTTGATGTTTTGAGGTCTATTTTCCCAGATTGTAAACTAAAGATTAAATAAAACAATATAGATGAAAATAATTTTGATAAATCAGTGGTTTACTCCAACCTTGATTTTTTTCTGAGACTATTAAAGTCAAAAATCCATAAACTTAAAAGAAAACAGTAAAGTATCAGATCTATACACAGACTATTCCTCAAAGCACTTTGTTTTCTTTTTTCTTTTTAAAGATATACTTATGTAAATGAGATCTATCATTTGATATATACATCAGAAAGAATTCAGTTTGCCTTGTTAGGGAATATCTTTATTGTTTTGTAGACATATCCAAAAATAAAATCTGCAGTCAAGTTTTAAGAATAGATTGTCTCGATTTACTGGAGAAAGGGGTTAAACTCAGGAGTTGGAGGAGGTGTGGAGAGGTGAGGCTCACAACAGGCTGCATTTATTATTTGACTATATACAGCTTATGGGGAAACTAAGAGAGTATATGTAAGATGCAAAAGTTCCAGCACTTTGGGAGGCCGAGATGGGCGGATCACGAGGTCAAGAGATCGAGACCATCCTGGCTAACACGGTGAAACCCCGTCTCTACTAAAAAATACGAAAAACTAGCCGGGCGAGGTGGCTGGCGCCTGTAGTCCCAGCTACTCGGGAGGCTGAGGTAGGAGAATGGCGTAAACCTGGGAAGCGGAGCTTGCAGTGAGCCGAGATCGCGCCACTGCACTCCAGCCTGGGTGACAGAGCGAGACTCCGTCTCAAAAAAAAAAAAAAAAAAAATGCAAAAGTTGAGGTAGTGGAAAAAACTAAGGTTACATGAAACTCTAAAAATGACCATTCAAAGATTAAAAAGGATCTTATAGTCTTAAAAGTAAAGCAGAAATGAAAACTGTAGAAACCTATTAGATAAACAAAATTGATGAAATATAGATTTTATCAGTCAAACAAGAAACTAAACTGGACACAAATAGTTCAAAATATTTCAAAAAAGGTAAAACTGATATAATTTCAGCAAGATTAAGGTAATCAACAAGTTAACGGATTCCCCAAATTGTAGCAATGGTGGCAAGCTGTAATCCACTCTAAACCTGAATGATGCAAAACAATCTCTTCATAATATAGAAGAATTAATGGATATGTTTGTATATCTAGAGAAAAAGTTTTCATCTCAATGAGTTTGGAGATGAGTTCATGAGAGGTTTAAAGAAAGTCACATTACTCAAGTGGATAAACTCCATAGAAAGTGAAAACAAAAATGTTATGATTTTCCTCTTTAAAAATAATATGTAATGTAAGCATATAAGCTTATGATAAATTATGATGTAACTATATTAAGAAGTTGAGGAAAAGAGAATATGTGTATGTGGAAGAGATGAAGTTGGAGAACTAAATTTTTGTTTCTCATAAAATCAACTATCTTAAGAAATGTCAGAATAAGCACATTTTTTAGAATCATGTACAGAATGACAGGAACTATATTTTTTGGTAGAGGTATAAAGGTAAACAATACAATACATCTGTCATGAGAAGCTTACAGTTATTAAACACATGAATAGGAAAGTGCCATTGTGCATAAGTGTGCAGGGTGCTCTGAGAGCTGACAAGAGGGAGCACTGCTCTGCATTTTGTCTTCTGCACTCATACACAGATGCACTTCTTGACACCCCTGATAGGAAATTTTGAGAAAAGTAATTGTACATGCCATAGACACACAATTATATATTTACAAAGCAATTCGTAATGTAATGTGTATCTAATGTTTAGAATATAAGATCAATATCTCCATAATCATATGTGATGTACCATCCTTCACATTTGAAAATAGGTAATTCCCAAGTTTCAATGACAAGCTATTGTGATAAGTGAGCTATCATTATTAAAATATAAAATTGGACAGGATTAATAAGTGATATTATTGAATATTCTGACAATGTGAAATAGGTACCTTCAAATACCATTTGATATGTTTGTGTAAATTTCATGGAGAATATTATTGGGAAAACGCATTAAAATCCTTACAGATAAGTTTGCCTCTGACCCAGCATTCTAGTACTAGTAAGTAATACTAAAATCTTTACTGGACAACAGCACACAAATATAAACTCTAGCCTCAAGTATGTCTCTCTGTGATTCATATAATACATATGCAGCAGAGAAAGAACGTTGTTTCCTGTTTCTTTGTTTCACAACGATTGACTCATGTAACTTCATGATTTAATTAAATTAATTAATTAATTAATTAATTATTATACTTTAAGTTCTAGGGTACATGTGGATAACGTGCAGGTTTGTTACATATGTATACTTGTGCCATGTTGGTGTGCTGCACCCATCAACTCGTCAGCACCCATCAACTCGTCATTTACATCAGGTATAACTCCCAATGCAATCCCTCCCCCATTCCCCCTCCCCATGATAGGCCCTGGTGTGTGATGTTCCCCTTCCCGAGTCCAAGTGATCTCATTGTTCAGTTCCCACCTATGAGTGAGAACATGCGGTGTTTGGTTTTCTGTTCTTGTGATAGTTTGCTAAGAATGATGGTTTCCAGCTGCATCCATGTCTCTACAAAGGACACAAATTCATCCTTTTTTATGGCTGCATACCACACATCTACAGCCATCTGATCTTTGACAAACCTGAGAGAAACAAGAAATGGGGAAAGGATTCCCTATTTAATAAATGGTGCTGGGAAAATTGGCTAGCCATAAGCAGAAAGCTGAAACTGGATCCTTTCCTTACTCCTTATATGAAAATTAATTCAAGCTGGATTAGAGACTTAAATGTTAGAACTTCATGATTTTAATACATTGTATTTCTCAGTGTTTTGGCAGGTGACCTGCATTGAGAGCCCTCAGCTTTTTTCTCCATCCTTCTTCCTGTGGCTCTACTTTCTGCTCTCAGCACCCCAAACATTAGTCAACAAAGCTATGTGACTTGTGCTTCTACCAAAAAGAAGAAAGAAGAAGAGAGGAGAAAGAGGAGTGGGGGGAATTTTTGAAAACTTATGAATATACGGCAATGCTGCAGTGTGAAGTTTACAGAACAGTACAAAAGATATAAATGTAAATAAATACATTTACAATTACAAAATCTTGGATTTAGCACCAGGATCCACAGGTTACTCATTGAGTATAGGAATATAGGAAACATCTAGTGACAGTAGAAATTAGCAAATGTGAAACAGTTGTTTATAATAAATTAAGGATTATGAATACTACATATTCAAGTATTTCCTCCTTACACCTGTCATATTCTACTTGGATGTGGTGGGGACATAAATCCTGTGCATCCCCTTTTGATATACAGAATAATAGGATTTAGCTTAAACAGATATTTTCATAATTTTCTCAGCAGACTTCAATCATATTTTAAAATAAATGCATTATAAAACCATGTAATACAAGTTAAATATCCATTGTCCACAAGAAGGGGACAGGAAAGTGCTGGGTAGAGAAGTGCCAGGTTCCTGCCGAGGGCTCCACTCTCGAGGCTGTGCCCAAGTGAGAACAGGCACCCCTGCTTTTGTGCCCAACGGTTGCACTTTCCAAGACCACTCTGTCCGGCCACGCCCCCTATCCTTTGACCATATAAACCTGAGATCTTAGCGGGCGCACACACAAGCAGCTGAATGTCCAGACCAGCAGATCGGCAGACCAGCAAATCAGACCGTGGAATGAAGTGACAGAGAAAGTGAGAAGAGGAGGTACTTCTGGACGCCAAGGGGAGCTCAGCAGGGGCGGTCAGAGGAGATTGCCGCCACTAGGTGCCTGAACTCCAGGGGAAGGTGATATCCCTCACCCCTCCACCTTCTGACTTTCCATCCACCTTGCCGAGAGCCACCGCCACCACTCAATAAAATCTTTCATTCCAGCTGCATCCATGTCCCTACAAAGGACACAAACTCATCCTTTTTTATGGCTGCATAGTATTCCATGGTGTATATGTGCCACATTTTCTTAATCCAGTCTGTCGCTGATGGACATTTGGGTTGATTCCAAGTCTTTGCTATTGTGAATAGTGCAAACTATCGCAAGAACAGAAAACCAAACACCGGATGTTCTCACTCATAGGTGGGAACTGAACAATGAGATCACTTGGACTCGGGAAGGGGAACATCACACACCGGGGCCTATCACCGGGAGGGGGGAGGGGGGAGGGATTGCATTGGGAGTTATACCTGATGTAAATGATGAGTTGATGGGTGCTGACGAGTTGATGGGTGCAGCACGCCAACATGGCACAGGTATACATATGTAACAAACCTGCACGTTATCCACATGTACGCTAGAACTTAAAATATAATTTAAAAAAAAAAGCGCTTGACCCTGGGAGGCAGAGATTGCTGTGAGCTGAGATTGTGTCATTGCACTCCAGCCTGGTGCAAGAGGTAAGACTCCATCTCAATAATAACAATAACAATAATAATGCATTGAAAGCAAATAACGCAGCCCTATATATATATAAAAAAAATCTTTCATTCATTCTTCAAGCCTGCATGTGATCCCAATTCTTTTGAGACAGTGGGTAAAAGCTCTGGATACAGAAACCTGTCACACGGGCTCTCCGCCCTTCAGTTAAGACAGAGGGTCCATTGAACTAATTAACACCCAAAGTCGTCTGCAGACAGCAAAGTGGAAACAGCTTTGTAACACAGGGGTTGGCAGGCACCCACCACTGGAAACTGCTAGGGGGCGAACAGCCAAAAGCACTTGCCCATCTGCATGTTCCTGCCTGGCGTTACAGCTGCCAGGCAACCAAAGAGGCCAGCCACACCCCTGTCGCATATCCTGCAAGGGGAATCAGGGAACTCTTCCGTTCCATTTTATAAAATATTTTTAACTTTGAAAAGTTTACAAGCAGAAAAAAAGCAATTATTTAAAACAAAACATGTATAAACCAAGTGCCTAAAAACAATCCATTCTGAAAAACATTTTTTTTTGACTGAACTCAATGTTTATAGAAGAGAGAAGCTTCATTGGCTACTGCCTTTTTTTTAAAAAAGTCTTTAACTTTTTAAAAATCATGCAAAATATACTATTGTAGACGAAAGTAGAAAACAACATTGTAATTAATATATTTCAGGTTTTTAATGATGAATCATTAAAAGGGATTTATGAAGTCACTTCATGTAGACTTAAAAAGGTAACATTGGCTGGCCTCGGTGGTGGTTCATGCCCATAATCTCAGCGTTTTGGGAGGCCAAGGTGGGTGGATCACCTCAGGTTGGGAGTTCAAGACCACCCTGGCCAACATGGTAAGACCCTGTCTCTACTAAAAATACAAAAATTAGGTCAGGCACGGCGGCTGACACCTGTAATCCCAGCACTTTGGGAGGCCAAGGCTGGCAGCTCACCTGAGGTCAGGAGTCAGAGACCAGGCTGACCAACATGGAGAAACCCCGTCTCTACTAAAAATACAAAATTAGCCAGGTGTGATGGTGCATGCCTGTAATCCCAGCTACTAGGAAGCCTGAGGCAGGAGAATCGCTTGAACCAGGTAGGTGGAGGTTGTGGTGAGCTGAGATGGCTCCATTGCACTATAGCCTGGGCAATAGGAGCAAAACTCCATCTCAAAAAAAAAAAAATACAAAAATTATTCAGATATGGTGGTATGCACCTGTAGTCCCAGATACTCTGTGGGTCTGAGGCTTGAGAATGGCTTGAACCCGGGAGGTGGAGGTTGTAGTGTGCCAAGATCACACCATTGCACCTCAGCCTGGGCAACACAGTGAGACTCTGTCTCACAAAAAAAAAAAAAAAAAAAATTAACATCAAATAATGACCTCAGATAACTGATGTAGTTATATATCATTGGCATGTATTTGTAGAAGTTTTTTATTTAATAGATTAGGCAATTATGCAATTATGTAAAGCCAATCAAAAAGATAAGGTTTTGCCTTTGAAACAGCAATAAACTAATCTTATGTTAAGAGTGTATACATGCATAGTTTAAATTTAGAAAATTAAAAAAATAAAAAATAAAAAGAGTGTAGATGTTTTAAGAAAAGTGTCTAGACTTTGGAAATTCTACACAAAGTGTAAGTAACAAAATTTAGTCTTCCACATTATTAAAAAAACAAAACCCTCAGGGGTGACCATTAGAATGCCAACGTACAACCACCAGTGAGTTCTAAATTATAAAGCATCCAGCCTGGCTCACTTCGAGAACTTTCCTTCTAAAATTATACCCATGAGGTCTTTTCTATTTGACTCTAATTTACAGTTCTCTAAACCCTTGAAATTAGAGAAAGTGAGTTCCAATCTCCCCTTTCTTCTGAAACCTAAGTAGGCTTAGGACTTTCTTCCTACAATGTATGAAAATTGCTCTGTAAGCTAAGGATTAGAAAATAAAGGTGTCTCCTAGATAGATCGGTGGTTTGTCTAATTCCACATATCTAATAGGAAAGCCACAGGTAGATACTGAACATTTGAAATGTTATTCTCAATTGGACTATAAGTGTAAAATGCAAACTGGATATCAAGAATTTAGTATGAAAAGAAGAAAGGCAGGGTGCAGTGGCTCAGGCCTGTAATCCCAGCACTTTGGGAGGCAAATGCAGGAAAATTGCTTTAGTCCAGGTGTTTGACAGCAGACTTAACAGCATGGTGAGACCTCCTCCATAAAAGAAAAAAAGAAAAAATTAGCCAAGCATGGTGGCGTGCGCCTTTAGTTCCAACTACTAGGGAAGCTGAGGTGGGAGGATTGTTGGAACACATGAGGTTAAGGCTGCATTTAGTCATGATCCCGTTGCCATCCTCCAGCTTGGGCAACAGAGTGAGACCCTGTGTCAAAAATAATAAGAATAAGAATAATATAAAACATCTCATTAATATTTGCAATGTTCATTATGTTGTAAACATTTTGGATATATTGGGTTAAAGTATTTTATTTCATTAAAATTAATTTCAGTTGTTTCTACTTGTTTTATAATATCACCAGAAAAATGTATTCCCATCCTTTCTTTTATAGTTCCCTTGCAAATGCATGAACTAAAGAAAACCAATGATGAAAATATGTTTAATTGAATAATATTCAAGATACCTAACAATAAAATATTTGAAATATAATTAAAATAATGGTAAGAAGGAAATGTATATCATTAAATGCATGTGTTATTAACAAAGAAAGGTCTATCCCAAACAACCAGACAAATGCTAAGAAATTCATGAAAAAAAAAACTAAAAAAAATTGGAGAAGAAAAGAATTGCAGAAAATTAGTTAAAAATCATAAAATAGATAAAATAAATAAAGTCAAAAGCAGGCTCTTTAAATAGGTAAATTAAATTGATAAATTTCAAGCAAGACTTGTTTAAAAGACAGAAAAAGGGAGTTCAAATCAAGAGTAAACAGGCAGACACACAGGTCATCCAGGTATTAAATAGTCAATGAGAAGATTTTAAGGACAACTTTATACCTACACATTTGACAATTTCAGTGAAATGAGAAAATTCTTGAAAAGCCATCTGATAAAAACTAACAAAAGAAAACATTGAAAACTGAAATATATGATTTGGATTCTAAAAGTTCACCCTATTATTTAAAAAACAAACACAAAAAATCTCACAAAGAGAACTCCAATGATATCTTTCAGTGAAATCTTGAAAACACTTAAAAACAAAATAACACACTTAGACAAATCCTTCTAGAGAATAGAAAGAAAAGTTTTACTTCCCAATTCATGACTTTTTTTTTTTCTTTTTCTTTTTGTAGACAGCTTTTCTCTCTGTTGTCCAGGCTGAAGTGCAGTGGCAGAATCATAGCTCACTGCAGCCTCAAACTTCTAGGCTTAAGTGATCCTCCTGTCTTGGCCTCCCGAAGTGCTGGGATGACACTTTGCCCAGCCCAAGCTTATAGCTTTAATACCCAATCCTGATACACATGTATTACAAGAAATGAAAATTACAGTACAGACTCTAACATAAACGTAGGGACAAAAATTTAAAAAAGTTATTAACTAATCAAATTTTGTGAGAGACAAGGGCATAATACATCATGTGCAAGTGGAGCTTATTCTAGGACAATAGAGTAATTTAACATCAGAATGTGGAATAAATGTGAATCACCACAGGAACAGGACAAAATACATGTTATTGTTCCTGTAGATAGAGAAGGGAAACATTTGATTTAATTAAATGGTCATTTATGATTAACATTTGACTTAATTAAATGATCATTTATGATTTTAAAGATATTATTTAAAAACTAAAATAGATGGAAACTTTCATAATCTAATAAGAATATAAAATCTTAGAAGCAACACATTATTTAATGGATAATTTGAAAGCTTCTACCCAAGAATGGAAATCAAAGGTGAATTCTGCTATCACTGCTTGTTTTCAACACCTTGCAGGATATCCTCTTCAATGCAACCAGACAAGAAAAAGAAATAAATAATGTGAGGGTTGGATAGAAATAAAGCTATGATAATTGCATTATAAGCATAACATGATGTGCAGTTAAAAATTCCCTGAAATCTATAAACTGCTAGACGTACTAGTGAAACGAGAAAGAGATTTAGTCTTTCATGCTTCTTAGACAACAATTAAAAGTGAGAATAAAATGAAAAATGTATTTAAATATTATACAAAGGACCAAATACTTAGAAATAAAGCTAATGAGAAATGCACAACTCTGTGTATAAAAACCATAAAACACTATTGAAAGAAATGTTTAAAATATAAGTAAATGAAGAGATATGCCATGTTTGTGGATTTGAAGGCAATGTGGTAAGATGACAATTACCTCCACACAGACTTATAATTAAATACCATTTCAACAAATGAGCAAATAGGGTGTTTTTGTTTGTTTTGTTTTGCTTGAGTTTTTTGCATGTGTGTGAACATTCGGAAGTTGATTTTAAAATGTATATGTGTCGTTCGGGCTCTGAAAGCATTTTTTAGACTGTAGAGTAGAGTGCAAGGGTCAGACCACAACACTACAGAGGAATTAGTACTCCGTTATCAGACTCATCACCTGTATTCATACCTGAAAGGCACAGATAAAATTGTTATCATTCTGTCGAGGATGACATTTGTGCAAGAGAGATGATACATTCCAGTAGAAACAGAGAATAAATACCTGTCTAAAAAGCCCTTGAAAGCTTTTCACTATTCCAAGGGGGCTATCTGAGCTCACTCAGAATGTAGTGGACTTCTATTCCGCAGTAGACTCATATTCACAAGAAGTCACAAGCTTATGTATTACTCATCACCTACCACATGAAACTCTTTCAAGATTTAAAATGTAATGAGCTTCTTTTCAATTCTCTGAGAACATGGAAAACATAAAGGAATCACCATTTTCCACCAAGTCAGCAGGATCTTCCCTGCCCAGCTACTTCCCAACTTCACCTCCTTCCCTTTGGGTTTCTTGAGCACCACTTAAAGAGTAACACTTGAAAACTGGTTGATTTTAAAACTAGATGATTTTATCCCTAGTAAGATAGTTAGCAGTATCTGCATCCCAGGCATGTTAGGAAACACACTATGTTCTGAAGATAGCTACGTTACAATGTACTTTCAAACGTACATTTGGAATTCAATTCTAAAGGATCTTATGGCTGCTGCATTCAGATTCTTGCTGTCCAGTGTGTTGACAATGTCAGGTGAAAAACTGACTTTAGGGTCTGTCTTTTCTAAATCTGCTAACAAAAATTTGCTCATATTAGCCAAAAAGCACATGACCTGGTGAGCCTGATTTGGGCTGTTTTCCCTAAGCCAGTGTCCATACCTATTTCTAGATGTTCAAGTAGCACTTACAGCAACTTTGGTGAAAAGACTCACCAACTGTATTCCACCAACCACAGTGATGTGAATCTGGACTTCATCACTGTTTGTTAGTAGGAAACTTACTCTGCACCACTCAGAATTTTGAGATACCAAAATCTGAAGGGAGACTGACACCAGCCTGACATATGCAAAATCCATGTAGCCATCTAGATGGATGGGTTACTGTTTATTTCCTGGCTTTATAAGATCCCTCATGTGTCTCAGGCCTTGTGATATGAGATAAATGAACTATAGGTCTTTGTAATCTGGTTGGTGCAAACTGATCTTTCATGAGAATCTCTAGATCCAATGATCATTACTGTTCTTCTGAAAATAGGATTTGGTCCATCTGTATATTGTTTCACAATTACCTGCTATTTGTGCTGTTAGAATACACTTTGGCTAATAAAAGATATTTTTTAACATCAATTTTTATATTTATGTTTATATGAGGTTTGTAACAGACTAAATTCATATGCTTGGATGAATTCACATCTGGCAAGTGTTCTAGAATTAGCACATGGTAGAAAGATACATGCATACTTCTATTGGTCAGATTTGTGGTGTCATAGCGGAAATGGAAGACTTTTTAATCAACCTTTAAAGGGCTTTTTTCCTATGGTTTGGAATGGGTAGTCTTGTGTTCATACGTATATACTGATGTAAAGTATCTAATGTAAATGTTTTCATAATGGTATAATAGTTCAAAAAACATTTTATTTTTGTATATATCAACCATTAAAAATAGTAATAAAATAGTGAATGGAAGAAAACAATTTTGTGCAAGTAAGTTCACCAATGGTTGTATATAAAATTATTTGAAACACAACTAAGTGCCTAGGTGCATTTTTGTATGAGAGAATTCCAAAGATGTGTTGCCTATTTAATTTAATATTTTATAGTTGTACATATTCAGATAAATAATGGCTGGAGAATTATTTAGCAATGATATATTTTAAAAGGAGAGTGAGACTTCACTGGCTTCCCATAGTTTCTAAAGAACTCATCCTTTCCATGTTCTGAAGCCTGTACCTGCCTCTGCAGCCTCATCTCCAATCAGACCGCTGTCATTCTTGTTACTCTAGCTTCAGTGGCCCTGAACTCAACTACACTGGGCTTCCTCCACCCAGGAAGCTTTCGCATCTGCTGCTGTCACTGCAGAGAAAGTTTTTCTCTAGCTCCCTTTGCCAAGTTAATGTATTCCTATCCCTCAGATCTCAGTTCTGACATATTTTCATGAAAGCCCTGTGTGATCCAGCATTTAGCACCTCCCTCCCATTACAGACCCTCACAGCATTTATTGCTCTTTTGTTGAGCTTATAGTTCTAATTCTAATTCTGTATGTACTTGTGTGATTCTTCCATTATGGTACATCTTATTCACTAGTCTGGATATTCTAGTAGGACTGAATTTGTTTATTATTGTTTACTGTAATTTATTTCCAATTCCTCGTCCATTGTCATCAGTAAACATTTTTTGAAGATTGAATGAAAAATCTAGAATGGAAATATAGATCTGAAATTTCAGAGTTTAAAAATGGAGCAATAAAGCATACTTTTAAAATTGTGAGGGAATTGTTTGTGGAATAAAACATTACTTAATGAAATACTTGTTTCAGTTGTAATATCTCTGAACAACATATGTCAGGTCAAGTTTCTTACATCTCACCCCAGAGTCATCTAGATTCTGTTGGGCTGTAAGCCCCCAGGCATGATTGTCTATACTTTATAAATCCAATCAGCCAATGTTACACCCTTCTGTGTAACCTAATCTTCCATTTCCACTTCTTTCTCCAGAACGTAGCTAACCTCATGAAGTGGTTGTGGTCTTAAGTGAGTCTAATCATTTAAAAATCAGACTTGTCCAGAGAAGACATCTCCAGAGAATACACACTGAATATGCAGCTGTTAGGCTTCAGGCACCCAAGAATTACTGCTTACTTGGATATCCAAAAATCCTCCAGACATGAGACTATTCACAGCAGATTCTGGTGCATATCACATTTGTAATAAAACACTTTATCCTCATTTACTCTAATAAAAATACTTTTAACTTACTTCCCAGGGCACTTTTGTCTTGTCTAAGCAAACATGAACTACCCCCAGCTTTCTCAGTTATTTTAAATAACATTAATGTTTGAAATATCAGTAATTAGAGCATTTATAATATATTGGTTTATGTTATATCAAGTTATTAGACTTTTTATTATTGAGACAGGGTGTCATTCTGTCACAGGCTGGACTGCAGGGGCACCACCATGGCTCACTGCAGCCTGGATCTTCTGGGCTCGAGCCATCCCGCTGCATCCATCAGCCCCCTGAGTAGCTGGGTCTATAGCATGTGCCATCATGCCAGGCTGATTTTTAAAGGAATGTTTAGTAGAGATGAAGTCTCACTATGTTACATACACTGGTCTGGAACTCCTGGCCACAAGCCATTCTCACACCTTGGTCTCCCCGAATGCTGGGATTAGAGGTGTGTGCCGCCATGCCTGGGCTCCCTTGTTTACTCAACTACCATATGCATTATCGGACATTTTGGGTCTTAAAAGTTATAATTCCACAATGTTCATGTAATTAGAATCCATAAAGAGCCTACAGTTGCTTATATTTACATGGAATAGTCCTTTCTTAACTTCAATTTTATTGTTTAAATTGACAAATGTTTATTAACTTGTTTCTGAGACACATCAGTTTTGTTGCATTCAGGGAGTTTACTCTCTGTCTTATATGATTATTTTGTATAAACACACCACAATTTAGCCATTCTAGTGTTGAAGAATATTTTGTACCTAATTTGGAGCTACTATAAAAACTGATGCATTGAACAATATTGTGTATATCTTAAAGTATATGTAGGCAATCAGTTGACTATATTTTAGAATTCGAATATCTAGCCTATGCGTGAGGAATGTGAATAGTCAGTTTTCCCAAATATAATTTCCATTTATATCTCCCCAGCCATGAATAAATTTCATTTATTCTGTATCTGTGACAGCTCACAATATTATGTGTCTTTAAATTTTGGTAATTTTTATGGGGGACTGTGGTACAACTGGCGGATTAATTCTTACTTTTATAAGACTAATGAAAGTGAGCACATTTTTATATTTGGTCAGTTATTTATGTATCCAGTTCTGTAAAGTGTCTGTTCAGATATTGTACCCAATCTTATATCGAGTTCATTGTCTTTTATTTATTACACTTTAAGTATTCATCATGTACATGTATTGTATGTTATTTTATATATGTTCAGGTGAATATCTTTCTCCACTATTGGTTCGCATTTTATTTCTTGTTTCATGTGTTTTGAAACACAGAAGTCATCATTATTAACACAAACCAACTAATTTTTTTAATTATTAATTTTTATACTGGTTAAGAAATCCTTATGAGAATATTGTATCATGATCCCCTTACCTTCAGGACTCAAATCTATTTGGAAATGACTGTGTATGGTTTGAGGTAGGAGTCAATATTTAGTAACTTTTTAAAAAATACTCAATTAATCCAGCATTAGTCTGATCACCTTGTGTATTTCAACGTAGAAGAGCACACTAATAATGCAGGATTATTTATATATGTAGTGAGAATTGAAAATAAAGCCCAGCATAGAAGGTCAAATAATATTAACTCAAAGGATAGATCAGTACAATTAAACATGATGGATAAGTGTGATATAGTTAGATAAAGAGAAAGAAAAACATTTCCTAGTTATCATTGAGACTTCACTCCAAGTTTTTTCCACAAAGCAAAAGATCCTGCCTCTCTTCCATTGATTTTAACTTCATTAAGACATGTCTGTCATCTATTGTTTCACTCAGTGACACTCAGAAATAAAGAAAAAAAAACAGAGAATATATTTGATGCCATGATCATTAATAATGATTTTTCAAAAATTATTTAATAAAGTACCAATACATATACTTTTAGTATTTTTACCATATTTAATAGTGACACAATAAATGAATTTTAATAACATTAGAAGGCAATTGAAGACATAAAACAGAACTTATTTGTCCTGTTTGATAAGGCACAATGAAGAGGGCTTCCTGGGATAAAGCGGTTCCCACAGCAAATGAACACATTTCTGATTTGTCACTGGTCAGAGGTGAATACAGCAAAAGATAGGCCTGAGAGGTGAGAAGGAGCAATTAGGGATGGTGTATATAAGGGAGCTTTGATTAACATCAACAAAGCTCACAGTTCCAGCTTCACAATCCAGGAATAATCCTACGTGACTGGTAGGTCTTGGGACGTATTGCAGTGTAAGTGGGGAGGTGGTAAAGAGACTGAACTGAATGTCATTCTTAACACATGCAAGACTAAAGAGTCCCTCCTCTCCATATATATTGTCATTCTGATTATTCTCTTTCCAAAACTTATTACAGACACCAAAAGCCCAGTTCCAAGAGTCCCCCACATAGACCTCCCAGTAGTATTTGCCGGAGGTGAAAGTCTGAGTACCCCATGCAAGAAAACTTGTAGGTGTTGCAGTGGTATGGGGTGCATTTTGATGGTCACATCCAATACAAATAATTCTCAAATCTCCATATTGAAAGATATGACTGTTGGCTTCATCATGATGCAGAGTAATATCCACTGCAAAATAAATAAATAAATAAATAAATAGAAAGAAAGAAAACATGTGTAGACATGTGTAAATAAGGAAAAATTGTTCTATCAAGAAGTTACTTTACCAGGAAATGTAAAGTCACAAGGACAATTTTGCTTGTAACTTTTAATAAAGTATAGAGATGATTAATATTATCTACAAGACAAAATGCTAACCACAGATATTAAAAATGTTTTGAAAACTTACGTATTGAGAGAGAAATGTAAAACCAACTTCTTTCAATCCAATTTTCAAAGCAAAATTTACACATTATGTTTTTTTGTTTTTATTTTTTTTTGAGACGGAGTCTCGCTCTGTCGCCCAGGCCGGAGTGCAGTGGCCAGATCTCAGCTCACTGCAAGCTCCGCCTCCCGGGTTCACGCCATTCTCCTGCCTCAGCCTCCCAAGTAGCTGGGACTACAGGCGCCCGCCACCTCGCCCGGCTAGTTTTTTGTACTTTTCAGTAGAGACGGGGTTTCACCATATTAACCAGGATGGTCTCGATCTCCTGACCTCGTGATTCGCCCGTCTCGGCCTCCCAAAGTGCTGGGATTACAGGCTTGAGCCACCGCGCCCGGCCAATTTACACATTATGTACCCTAAATGCTATGCTGTTGTGAAGATCATTACTTAGAAGCGTTTCTTATTCTTGAAAACTAGTGCTATCATTTGGGAAAGAATGTGAAGACTTTCAGTTACGCAAGAAGTGCTCTAGCTAACTGGATAAAAATCTATAAGTACATGTCATAAGTGACAATTTAAAGCAGATTTCTGCAAAATCTTTGAGTGTATTCATTTGAACAGTTAAAATCAGTCTCTCTGTGGTCCTCAATGCTAGCTCGGGGCTGAAGCTGGATTTTAGACTTAACATGTCGCTTATCATATTGCAATTAAACTGAACTTCTTTTTGTTTGTAATTTTACTTGTTTTCACAAAATGATTTCTTCTTTTTATTTTTACCCATTAACTAATTTTTTTGCAATACATAATATATAGCCATTTAAAAAAATAAAAAAAACCCAAGAATCTCCAGTAAACTATATTCCCCAAAAGAATAGTTCTTAGCTGTTCAAATGAATACACTCAAGAAATGTAAAATTTTGTATTTAACATTAAATAACTCACTTTCATTCTGAGCATTGTTTCATTTGCTTCTTTTTAAGATTTGCTACACTACTTCTTTTTCCCATTATGTAACTCAGTACATATGAGGCGATAATGTATTTGTTTTTCACAATCTTTCAAACTTAATGCTGTAAGTCTGCTATAAATACAGATACAGATACAAAAGGATAGCATGATTATATTGTTCACTTATGGCTATAAAGAAGTAAAACATTTGATAAAGGGTGAAATATTACCTATGTGATTCTAACAATAATAATATTTAGATAGTGGGAGTGCTGCCTGTGGGTGGAGACTTACCTCGGAACTGGTTGAGCCTGTCCCTCAGTCCAGTGATGGGCCCTGCACTGAGCTCTAGATTCAGAGGCTGGGGCATGTGCAGCAGCACGGACTCACTCCTGCAAGGAAAAAACAGCAGTTACAACATCTACAACCATAAAATAAATAAAAATCACTATTTGTATTTGAAAGACATTTCATGAGAATCCTTTGAATCCACAAATTTAACAATTCAAAAATTATTACTTCCTATTTGAAATTAATTACTATTTATAGTTTCTGAATTTTAAAGCATGGTGGGGGAGTCTGAGTCAGAATTCAGTCTGATCTTTCTTTTTTTTGCCCCAAATATGTAAGGTTCCTTAGCCTTATGGCCTTGAGAATATTTAGAAATGAAATTCTGAGTTCCACTTCTTGGCAGACTCTCCTAAGATCTTTGTCTGAAATAGTGGGGTTCTGGGGAGACTGCAGCATCTGCTGTTTCCTTTTCAGGATAAAGGATGTGAAATTTGTTCTAGGCAGCGAGATCTGCTTTTTAGAAACAAGCTTCCCTAGGGACTTATACAGTTCTAACACTCTGCAGTTTTTTCAATCTATTTTTCAGAACTGTTAACTGATATGTATATATGTATAAACAACAAATCACCAACACTTTTTCACTGCCAAAATACTTCCCCCCACTTCTCTACTGTTTCCTCTGGCGACTTTCTCACTATCCACAAAACAAAACTTTATCTTTCACCTATGCAGGCTTTTAAGAAATAAAACAAAATCAGGAATAAACATTTTTAAAATTTTATTTCACTATCTATTTATGTATTTATTTAGTGGTCTTGTCTTTTCTGGTGTGGGAATGAAAGTAGATGCAAAAAAAAAGTAGTATCAATATCTTAATCATTTATGCCATGACTTTGGTAGAGCCTGCTTTAATATTTGTGGAAACTGAAAGAACATATGCTAAAATCTAGGTACATACTCACCTGTGTAATATGTCTCCAAAACCCTGTAAAAAAAAATACAAAGAATTAGTGCATTTCACAAGATGCATCTTTCACTAAGTTCAGTGTGAAATTTGGTGTCAGTTTCTGAAGATATTATTTCCCTACCATCTTCTCTTCTGCAAAGCGTTTTCTATTTCTTCTGTAATGAAAAACCCAGTTAGCGTATTGTCATTAATTAATGTCCTGGGAAAGTCTGAGTCTTGAAGACATTCTCTAAAGAGGTGAAGGGGGAAGAAGTCCAGAGGGTCTATGCTCTGTAGTACCCTCGCATAACCTACTCAGTCATCTTTCCCAGAACCTATTACCCAAATGAGTGGACCCAAAAATAATATTAGTGAGATCCTAGATTCCCATAACTTCTGATCTTGCATATCCTCAAATTAACCTAAATGTAAATGAATCACTCACTATTTTATACATGTTTAGCAACCCAAAGTATATTACTGACTTAGATGGGGAATATTTTTTTGGGCTGTTACCTTGACCATTCCACAGAGTTTTGTGGCTGGTGGATAAAGTAGGAGGGACCTTTGGCCTGGTAGAATCCCTTGGCGGGGCTATATTCTCCCAGTAAAGTAGCATTAGTTATGCAAATGTGTTTTTGGAAACACATCATGGAAATAAAGGTAGGGAGATGGATTTCAGCCATGAGGAAAATACCTATACATGTGAATATTCAAAAACCTGAACCACGTTGTAAGCTTGTACCTGAAGTAGCTCCACATCTGGTTTATGGCACATTTTCTTCAGCTCTGCATACATTCCTCTTAAAATCTCCCTCCTATGAGCCATTTTGGCTTTACTTAAATGAAGTTGATGAAAAATATCTTTCCCCTTCTTTTTCAGCATCTCCAAATTATGTTTTTCTTCTTCATGGTGAAGTGCAGGCATCTTCTGATACTCAGCTCTAATTGCTTCTAGCCTTAAATTCACATAATCCTGCAGTGATAATGGGTTAGTCAAAAGAGATATGTATTTATCCATCTACTATTAAATCTCACTGATTCCTTTTGTCTCTCAAACATCCAATAGTTTAAACCTCAGTCTTGCCAGTTCTTAGAATCCACAAATTTTGTTTCTTTCCCTTCTTGTATCTGATCAATTACATTAAATTTATTCAAGATAATGTGTTTTCTAAGATAGTTGGAAATTAAAAACAACAACAAAAAAAAACCACTTGGATTTCTCTATTCCAACCCATATTTATGGAAAAATAAGAACAATTCATGCTTGTGAGTTGGAGTATAGAGCTGTAGTTACTAAAAAGAAAATAATTATTTCTATTTCTGACATTCACAACGAGTTGCTTAAACTCATTCTATGTGAAATGACCCTAGACTACCATGTCCAGCTAAATGCATTTCACCCAGCAAAACCTATCCCAATAAGGTTGCATTTATGATTTGGCCATCTTTGTCTCTCTGAATTCATTTCCTTCCATTTTTTTTCTAACTCATCCCAATCTGAAACATAGACTTCTTTGTGGTTCCTCAGGCCTCCGAATATACACAAACTCCAAATTACTGCATATGCTGTTCTCTCCAACTAGAATTTTACACAAACACAAACACATATACATTTACATATATACACACTCATGGTCCACATATATATCCATATACACATTCGTGTTCCCCCTCCTCTTTAAAATTTTGTTTCAATTTGAATTTTTCAGTGAGGCTTTTTTCTGACCACCCTATTTAAAACTCAGACACTCATCTCCAGTTTCCAGTCTCTATTGTTCTTTTCTACTTCTCTGCTTGATTATTCTCCAACAAAGAACCTACCACACTCGAACATATAATGTTTTGCACATTTTTGCATATTGACCATTTGTCTCTCTTGTTTGGATTGTACGATTTGTGAGGACGAAGATGCTTTCTTTCTCCTATACTAGTAAACTTTCTAATTTAATATTCAACATAGACTAGGTTCTTATGAAATACTTTTCAGCAAACTAATATTAGCTATCATACCCTGAAAGTATATATCCACAAAGAGAAAATCATTTTTAATATTTTTCTGAAGTCCTCAGAGTTCTCCTTATATTTAGAGACTAGATCCCATATTTCTGGCAGGTTTATATGTCTCCCTCAAGACACAAATCCACATTTCTCAACACTTTTCTCATATGTTATGTATTATTCAATATTAATTAGTTGAGATTCCTAATGTCATGGTTCCCCTAGATTTCTCCTGTCACTTTTTCTGCCTCAAATTTTCCATACAGTTCCAAATACTACTTGTCCACCAGCCTTCAGATTAATGCTGACCCAGGTTCAGAAGGTTCACTTGAGCTTTCCATGGCTGCCAAATAAATCTTGTGCCCAGCATTTATCCAACCAGCACATATAGAATGCTGTGAGATGGCCCGGTTTCTTGTATCTGTTGGTGTACAGCTACAGGTTTGTATGAAAACAAACCAGCGTGCTTTGGGTGACATCAATGGTTTTGTTAGAAATCCTATCTAACAGTCATACTATTCTACAAAAGAAATGAGGCCACTTTTTCTCAATGTTTTCTTTTTTTTTTTTATTGACTCACAGAAACATTATGGTTTGATATCAAGTTCCTATTTTGAGAGTCACCCATTTGCCCACCATAAGCTCCTGGAGAAGGGAGAGTAGTACAGGACTAACCTTCCAGTATCTGGTTCTGGTGGTTTCCATGTTCAGGTTTCTGTGATTTTCACAAGCTTTTTCCCATAAAGACTCCATTTTCTTTAAAAGGTTCTCCTGCAAAAGAGCCATGAATTGAAGCGCCAGTGAAGACAATAAAGTAACATGCAGACCGTTTCATAGGGAGGGGGCCCAGAATGAGAGACAAATAAGTCCCTAGTAAATGGCATTTCTTCTGTTTCCCTTCTTGTTTGTCAAATCCCAGAGGTTTCAAGCTAAGAAAGCCCAAAAGAGAGCTGCTTAAAGGGACTCAGAGTTGGCTTTATCCAATCTGCAAGAAAGTAGACCCACAAGAATTTCATGTGTCCTTTATAGAAGTAGATGTTCAGAGGCATCACTTACCCGGTGTTCCTCAGCAGCCCACTCAATGGGACAGTGTTTGTGGTCTCGGTGCTCCTGAGAGCTGGAGCACAGCAAACAGAGCAGGCTCTTGTCCACTTCACAGAACATCTTCTTTGTCTCCCTGTGAATGCCACACATTTGCTCCTCAGAGCTCAGGAATTGCCTGAGACTGGCTTTTCTGGCAAGGGAAGCCATCTTCTTCAAACGAATGTTAGTTTTGAAGTTTCTGTGCTGTGTTGTCTTTATGCATTCAAAGCACTGAGTAAGAATTGGGATGTCTTGCCAGTTGAGGTAGAAACAGGGCCTGCAAAAGCTGTGCCCACAGTCTATGGTGATTGGGTCTATGAAGTAGTTCATGCAGATGGGACAAGTGAGTTCCCTCTGGAAGGCCTGCAAGATTTCAGAATTCATGTTTCTGAGGAAGAAAGAGCAACATGTCATTTTGGGGTCTGGGTTGATGAAAAGTTTCTGAACATGTGGAGATATGTGACAGCTATAGTTTCTTCTCTTGACACGGTTCATTAAAGCACAGTGAACTCTTCCTTCTGTAACAAAAATAAAAATCTCACACAAAGAGAGTCTCCCGGCTTTATAGGAGATGTTACTGACTAGATGACTCACAGTCCCTTCTGCTCCTAGTTGCTGTCTGTAACATAATACTAACCTATTCAATTTCCCATTTTCTGAATGTGGATCTGGAAATTGGATTTGATTCTAAGTGGCCTAGAATAAACTGTAGTTGTTCCTATTCTTCTTTCACGTAACTGCTGAATAAGTATGAGAGAGTGGGAAAAATCACCCTGGCCAAAGAAATACGAGAAGATGACCAGAGGGTTCTATGACATATTTTTAGAGAGAGACACAACAGTGGGGCAGCAAACCACCACGGCACATGTTTACCTATGTAACAAACCTGTAAGTCCTTCACATTTATCTCAGGACTTAAAATAATATAACACTAAAGTAAAATAAAAACCAAAACCAAAACAAAATAAAAAACAACCAATCAACAAAATAAACAAATTTTAAAAACCAGCAATTAAACTAATTTAAGTTTAATAGAAGAGAAAAAATAATTAAAGATACTGGGCCTTTTTATTTTCTCGTGGATTAAATTAACTTCTCCTAGGGATACCCAGACTCTGAACTATCATATAATAGGATTTTTGTTAAACTCAAAGAGGTGTAGTTATATTTCTATGGTGTGATGGTGAATTCTAGGTATCAGTCTGACTGGATTAACCAATACCTAGGGAACTGGTGCAGCATTGTTTCTGGGGGAGTCTGTGAAGGTGTTTCCAGAGGAGAGAGACATGTGAGTTGGTGAGCTGAGTGGGACCATCATCTCTCAATGTGAAAGGGCCCCATTCAATCAGCTGGTAGCTCAGATAAAAGGAAAAAGCCAGAGAAAAGGCAATTTTCTCTTTCTTTCTCCTGAAGCTGGTTCTGAGGCTTTCAGCTTTGAGCTCAGTCAGGTTACTGGTATCCTCAGGATACCAGCTATATTGCAACTGCTCTGACTCCATAATCAAGCAAACAAATTTTCCTGATGAATTCCCTCTCATGTAGAATCATGTGTAGCTTGAGGACAGATATATGTTCTGCGAAATGTGTAAGGAAGTATTATTTATTTAGTTTTTGAGATGGAGTCTTCCTCTGTCACCCAGGCTGGAGTGCAGTGGTGCAATCTCGGCTCACTGCAACCTCCACCTCTCAGGGCAAAGCGAATCTCCTGCCTTAACCTCCCGAGTACCTGAGATTACAGGAACACACCACTACACATGGATAATTTTTTCTTTTTTCTTTTTTTTTAAGTAGAGACAAGATTTCGCCATGTTGGCAGGCTGGACTTGAACTCCTGACCTCAAGTAATGTGCCTGCCACAGCCTCCCAAAGTGCTGGGATTACAGGTGTGAGCCACCACTCCCAGCCAGGTGGTTTTATTGTTTTGACATGATAGAATATACTTATACAAACCTAGATGGTATAGCCTCTTACACACCTATGGTGTACAGTACAGCCTATTGCTCCTAGGTTAAAAAACTGTACAGCATGTTCTGTACTGTACACTGTAGGCAATTGTAACACAATGGTAATTATTTAGTATGTAAACATATTTAAATACAGAAAAGGTACAGTAAACATACTGGTATTATAATCTTATGTGACCACCATGTGTTGTTTGTGGTTGACTGAAATGGCTCATGAATGTATCTCTACATATATACATATACATCCTATGATTCTGTTTGTCTGGAGAGCCCTGACTAATATATAAACTATAGTCTTTGTTTGGCAATTTTGAGTCCTTTATTCTCCTTTATTTGATAACACATGCTGAATTTTAGTGAAAGAAATGAAAAATCTTAGAATTGCAAATATTCTCCAGAGGTCATCTAAGTCATTTTAAGGAAGTTTTCATAGTTTAATAAGATTAAGACTCAAGTGAGATCACAATCACCGTCACGTATCCAATTTTATCTTATACATTTGGTCAAAAAATTGTGTTTTGATTTCTAAACTAGGATGTTTTGGGGAGCTTTTTCATTTTTTTCAGTTTCACTATTTTGCATCTCTCATCACTACCTTAGTAATTTAAAGCCATGTCTAAAAGCTGAATGAATGAATTAACATTGATTAACATCTTCTGAATTCAATTTTACAATATTAATTCACTCATTACACATATATTTACACATATCTATGTGTACTTATATGTATTAATATCAACTCCATATATTTATTATGCATACATATCTGTTGCAGCAAACACTAGATATTTAAATTTTTTCAAAACTATATTGAAGAATGATAGAAAACACAAAATAACAACAATTAGTATCCTCATAATTCATAAAATCTATAGTAAGAGTACGAATTAGAAATGGTATCATTGTGTAGATTTAAGATAATGAGATATTTTTAACATTCTATTATTTTGCAAAGGAAAGAAGATATAATTTTATCAATATAAGTTTCACTTACTGCTGGGTTCTTTTAATGGTTCCCACAATGATTCTTCAAGAAACAATTCTGTTAAGTACTCCTCAAGGTCAGGAGCTCATTCAATGCAGTACTGAATTTCAGAGGTCACCAAAATACAGCTCCCTCTAAGTGCGGTCCTTCTCCTTTGGAGAAAACTGAGCTTGTCTATTCTAGGTCCTTTTATAAGAATCTGCGAAGACCACACCCACCTCTTTAAGTGGGTGGAGTATTGAGAAAGGTTGAAAATAAGATGATTAGGTTTATGCAGTATTTAGAACACACCTTTGCACCGCTGATGAAATTATCATCACTTCTTCATTCTAAAAAACCACGACTGAAATGAATCATATGTAACATAAATCCTATCAGATTAGACATAGACTAGAAATTAATATGCATTTTATACTGTTTATTGAGTTTCATCCAAGATACAGGCATTCCTTTAAGGGCACATTTATTTATTCTAGAGAAACTATCTCCTTGTGGAGACACTCGGTGGTACAATCATAGCTCACTGCAGCCTTGAATTCCAAGGCTCAAGGGATCCTCCTGCTTCAACCTCCCAAGTAGCTAGGACTACAGGTTCACACTATCCCATCTGGATAATGTTTTTTAAAACTTTTCATAGAGTCAGGGTATGATTCTGTAGCCCAGGCTGTTCTCCAACTCCTGTCTTGAAGTGATCCTCTGGTCTTAGACTTCCAAAGTGCTTGGGAGCACAGGCATAAACCACCATGTCCAGCCTTAAATGCTGCTTTAGTACGTTTATAGGATATTCCCAGAGAAGTCCAACAGGAAGATACAACTTTTTTTTGTTTTGTTTTCTACCACTCTAAGAGAGATCACTGATTAACCAAATAGCCACACTAATTTGAGGTCTCTTATTGAATTTACAAAACTTCGTCAATCTCATGGGTGAAATGAGTTATTATTTTAGTGCTTTTCTCCACATAGTGCATGATGTTCTACGAATACTAGAAATGCAATATAATAATTAATTTGGGGATTATAAACAAGTTTTAGAATGTATGCTAATTCACAAATACAAAATCCAAATGATAGGGATGGACAGTATCTTTTTTTCTATAACAAATACTTTTGTTGTCATGTGACAATTAAAAAAAGAAAAGAGACTTCAGAAGCGGCTGCTCAAATATTTTCTGACAGAGGAATTCTTTGCCAATAGCCCCCCAAAGACTTAGAGTCAAGAGTGTCAGAACAGTGAAGACAAATCTATCAGCCCTATGTCTGCCAAGGTTCAAAAAATCTGTCAAGGTTCAGAAATCAAAGCAGAACCCATAAGATATATGTACAGCTAGGGAGGTTCACATATATATCAAGTGCGAGGAATTGGTTTCCACAGTTGATGGGCTGCCTGAGCAAGAGATCCCGGTTAAAGTCAGTCAGGAAGAAAAATCCTCAGCTGGCTGGATCTCAATGGTCATGATTCAAAGCTTTGGTCCAAAGTCAATGGGGAGCAATTGGAAGATTAGAGTCTCATTTGTAAGTGTTGTTCAAGGAATGCCTGTGTCTTTCTTTAAAGGACTTTCACTGATGAAGTCAGGCTTACCTGGGTACACTTGCTAGTTACAGGAGTAGGACCTTTGGTTACATCTGCAAAATACCTTCCCAGTAGGTCCTAGGTGAGTGTTTCATTGAGTAATAATAAGGTTTGCCTATGCCACAAAGTCCAGTTTCATTCTCCTACTTGTGACTTGCCAATTATCCCAGGACCATTTGTTGAATAGGGATCCCTCCTCTTGCTCCTGGCAGCCCTGAACCCGCCCGGTTACAGGACCACAGGCCTCAGCCTGGAGGAGCGCTGCCGCCGGGGCGAGCCCCAGCTCCCCTACCCTGAGCCCGGATGCCTGGCTCCTGCGTCAAGGTGCCAGAAAAACCAGGACCCAGCGCCCGCCTGACCTACCCGGACTGCGCCCTGGCCTGCGAGACACCGCGCTCTCCTCTGCCCTGCGAGATACCTGGAGGGGCCCCTTTGGATCGCGGCCGCTGCCACCATAGTCACCACCATAGTCGCTGCCGCGGGCGTCGGAGGGAAGGACCTTAGGGTGGCTTTCCCAGCCGGCTGCCACACAGGAGATCTGGATGCTTAACCCGCCCGGCCGACAGATCTTAACAAGGTAGGTATCTTGTAGAACAGCTCAACCCAAAGGCAGATTGCTAGTCTGGACTTTACTACAGGCGGGACTGCGGTGATGTTTATAGCACTGAAGTGAACTCCATTGTAAGTACAGAAAGTGGCCTCTCTGCTTTCCCCCCGAAGCACAATCATATTCACCTTGCAGACTTGAATTACTGAAGATGTAAGCCAACTGTTACGCTCAGTTTCAGAGACCCGCTGTGCACAGCATGGAGACTGTCCCTGGTCAAAGTCTTAGCAAGTCAAGGTTAAGGAATGCGTCTGACTCCCCTGAACTGTACCTTGGAAAGTGAACCAAGGCCTGGGTTTTGCTCTGGAAGCCTGTCTTGCCTGCTTCTATCATCTGGCGCTCTGCATGTGAGTCTTGCAGCCATATGGACACTGCTGTATGTTACTGTCATGATTCTCTGCTCTTCTTTGAGTTCAGACTTGGCACCTTATTTTACTTCTGATCCACTCTCTGCTGTCCAGAAACGTAGTGGACCCATAGTACAGCTATGTGGATTGCTGAGGTTGGAGGATTGTTTGATCTGGGGAGTTCCAGGCTGCAGTGTGCTGTGATCTTACCACTGCACTCCAACCTGGGCGACAGAGTGAGAGCCTGTCTCAAAAACAAAACAAAACAAAACAAAACAAAAACAGAAAGCTGACTGTATTTATCCATCCTTCCTTATTGCTCTAATAGTAATATTCTAATATACAATGAGATTATATACGAGATGAGGATGGTTAAAACAGTATAATGCTATTAAAATATAAACGACTACAGAATTGTGTGTTTGCATTACTCCTATCATTGAAATATCCCATTATGCAACCCGTCTGTCATTAAACTTTTGTATCAGGGTTTCTCCTTACAGATGGAGTCAGCCTTTTTTAGACTTTGTTCTCAGCAATCCTCATTAAAGGAGGCATAACTGGATTGTTTTATATAAATTCAAAAAACTTATATCAGGAACTTTTAATATGTTTGTTGTGTTCCATGTTGAGAGTAATTAAATTAAGTACTAGAAAATACACTATGAAATATGATATTTGATATACAGTTGGACCTCCATATGATAGGGTTCTGCACCCATGGATTCAACTCATCATGCATTAAAACATTTCAGGAATGTTTTAAAAATTGAATGATTACATTTTCACTGCACATGTGCAGACTTTTTTGCTTGTCATTATTCCCTAAATAATACAATGTAACAACTACTTACACAGCATTTACATTGCATTCAGTATTTTAAGTAATCTAGAGATAATTAAAGTACATTGGAGGATGTGCTTAGTCTACTTGCAAATAATTCGCCATCTTATGTAAGGACATCTGAGGATTATTAGCATCCAGGGATTTTGGTATCTATGGGGGATCCTGGAACCAATTTCCAGTCGCTACTTAAGGAAAGGCTTCATACAAAATTAACATGATCAAAATATAGGTATTTCTGATAATAAGGATAGTTTACTGCACATGTATTTTAAAAATTTCAAAGACCTAAATAAATTGAAAATTTTATTAAAATGTAATGAGGTTTCTCACTATTCCGTATTTTTCTGAAGCAAAAAGTGAGTCTTACTTTCTATTCTGGTAATGACATCTTCCCAGGTAACTGTCTGTAGGATGCCATAGGTGGAACAGAGAAAATAAAATTCCAGTTCAAGGGGAAGAAACCTGTGCTCTTGCATTAGCCCATGAGTTTGGATAAACCCACTCAGGTATTCACTTGCCTGGGCTGGCTTGGAAATCAAGGGGAAAAAAAAAATACAGCTTAAAAGAAAAGACATGTGCAGGATTCTAAGAGAGAGTAGTTTAATGAAAATCAAAACAAATGTATACCTCCACACTTTTAAAGATGGTGCAAAGTTTCATAGAAACAGATAAAGAAAATTGAGTAGTCAGTAGGTTAGCATTCTCAGAAGTTGGTGTTTCTGATGCCTTTAGTCAAGTTACCGACCTATCCCTGATTCTGTTAGTGCAAGGCAAAGCAAAGGTGTAAGAGGGTAAGGGAAAGAACCTCAGAGGCTACAAATGAGAAAACTGTTGGCCACATTAACAAATCATTGTTACATTCATAATCTAGAAACACCTGCATCTGGCCTAGAGGCCTTTCTGTATCCTGAGGAAAGACTGGGGAAGAGGTCTTGAGATGATACCAGCAGTCTTCTTGACACAAAAAAGTAGAAAAATTTTCTTGGAGTTAACCAGCATGTCATTTCTCATTGTCCAAGAATCTTTGCAAAATCCAACGGCCCAGTTCCAACACTGCCCAACATCCACCTGTCAGTGATATCTTCCAAAAGTGAATGCCTGGCCTCGCCATCAAGAAAACACTTAGATTTTGTGGGACTTGGAGCAATGTTGAGATCATCAGAACCAAAGAGTAACTGTCTCAGATCTTCAAACAAGGGGAATGTAGCAAGTGGTTATTTTATTATCCCAGGAAATATGAACTGCAGGATTAAGAAAACAGTCACATGAAAACTTAGTGTTATAAACTTCTAATGAACGTGGGCTTTACATAGTGTCTACGTATGCCGGGTTACCACTGGAAATATGGGTCAGGACAGCAGGCACACTAGAGAAGTTTACTGATGTTCAAGGGTTACTCCATTATTCGTAACAATCAAATCCTGAACCAGAAAAATGGGGAAAATTACAAAGTTTCTGGGAATATATAAAGAACAGAAATTATTGCTAAGCTCAGTTACATTCCCTAGAACATTTAAATTTGTGGAATTTTTAATAATTTGAAGATAGTAACAGAAGCAGCTTGCTCTTATTCTCAGACAAATAATGTAAATAATAACTCCTATTTTAAAAAATCACTTTATGTCAGATTTATGGATTTTTCACTGAAGCATGCATAGGTGTAATAAAGTAAAAGAAAATCCACATATGCTTTTTAAAGACTTCTTTGTGAGAATTCTTTGTCAAAGGATCTCTTGAGAAAGGGATAAATCCAGTGAAATTAGTTGCCAGTTTACTTTATGATTGTTGTTATAAATATTCCTCTAATGTTTTTAATATCATTGATGATTATAGAAAGTATTTTTGTGTAATGTTATACACCACTGTGATGCTCAGTGTCAACAACCACAAGCTAGGGCTTGACAAGCTTAGCTTAGGCAGGCATCCTGCTTCCTAAGACCCAGCTTCCCTAAATGCATCCGATAGCATTTCCATTTGTAGTTGGAATCCACCATCTGCTACATACAAAAGCCCCAGATCCTTGAGGATCTTTTCTTTTGCTTCTTTACACCTTACTTTCACCATACACTGTCAGAAATACTTACCTTTCTGCCATAAGTCCTGGCATAATTTGGGGCCATTATGCCAATTTCGTTATACACTTTGAAAATTAAAATTGGAAATGGTAATTTTCTCTGTGTGATTTCTCTATAGTTCCTTGAAACTAATAGCCCTGCCTAACAAACAAACAAAACCTTTCTGCCTTTTAAGAAGGAGAAGACTACATGTACTATGAAGGAGGGTACATTTTCATCATAAATCATGTTCCCACTTCAGTATTAGACTGATAACTGTTACAGTTCTCAAAATTTGAATATAGGAAGAAATTTACCTTTCTAACACGTTTCTAAAATTAGGTAAGAAAGAAGAGAGAAAGTCTTAGCATTCATCACAAAATTCACAGTGAAGGCTTAATTTATTAGATTCCTAAGGATGGGTGAGCCCAAAGGTTATAGCAATTGGTATATAGGAAATGGCCATTGAGGAAATATGTTGCATGGATTCCCAAATTTCTAAATATCTAAATATATTTAAATACAAATTCAAAAAGCTTCAAATAAACTTTTTTTTACTGCAGTTTTTCAGCAATTGAATGAATTTTGAAAGGAAATTTTTTTCTGGGATGTTTTCTACTGTTTTTTTTTCGTTTGTCTTTTTGCTCCTGGATCAAGAAAAACTGACTGTCTCTTTTATTGCTAGACAAGCAATTCACTTTCCAGCATCACGAAAGCATCATTCCAAACACATCACAGAAGGCAAAGAGGATGAGGTCATTTTTCCCAGTGGACTCTGTTTTTCTCAGTCCTAATCTGGAGCAGCTCCAGGTCTGGTTTATGGCACATTTCCTTCAGTTTCTTATACATTCCTCCTACGGCTTTCCCCTTTCATTTCATTCTGTCTTTACTGTCTTTACTTATCTTTTCTTTCCTATTCCAGTCTCTCCAAGTGGCATTCCTCTTCCTCATAAAGTAAATGACAAACTCTCCAATACTCAGCATGGATCATCTTCTTCCATAGATTCACATAACCCTGAAGTAATAATGAAATCATTGGGACACATAGTATACTTTTATTCATGTCTTTTTATTTATTGTTTTATCTTAAGATATTTAGCAATTTGTTGCAATGAATGAACCAAAATTAGGGACTTGTTTCTCTTTTCTTTCTTCCTTTTCTTTCCTTCTTTTCTATGTATATATGTATATATGTATTTGCACCAGAAGTCAAAATCTGGCCTTCAACTATTTGCCCTCAAGTATCTACATTTTATTTAAAAATGGTAATTTGTGATTTGATAATTATCTTACAATACACAAAAACCTCATTACTAAATCTGTTTAGTTTCTTTATTGTCAAATATTTTACCCGCACACTGATTCTTTATTCTAAAAAACAATAGTGGATATTATTTCATAGAATAAGATAAGACGTTTTCAAAATGTTTACTTTTAGCAGTTCAAAAACTACCTGCTAACCAGATCTCACCCCATTAGTGCAACTTGCTTCTTCTTTTCTAAGGCTTTGCACTACATGTATAAACTGACTTCCATGCTATCCTTAGAGACATTATTCAACAATCGCCTTCCAATATTAATTTCCTCTCATTTTCTTTTTCTCACTTTATCTTTGTTATTTTCTCTCAATTTTAAAACCTACCTTATTTACTCCTATTGTTTCGAAATAAAACTAAATAGCTACATTGACCCAATATCTTCACTTGATTTTTGTGCTATCTCCTTTGTCCATAACAAAGCATATTTCCTGACCACATGAGTATGTTCTCTGTACTCATTGGTGAAACTTTCCATCTTTCTTCAACTCCATGAAATCTTTCATTCCCAACTGTTTACACAAACCATGTTCTTCATCTCACCACCAACATCCTTTGAACTACATTCTTTATCTGACCATGAACTTTCTTTGCTAAACACACATTTTTTTATTCCTATTATTTCTAGTCCTTTCTTCCATAAAACACATATGAACTTGGTTTCAAAAAATTATTTTTAAAAATAAAATAAAATAAAACCGTCTCTCCTATTTTTCTTCTATCAACTCATGTTTACCAGTTTTTCTTTCCTAGCCTGGCCCATTAGTACACGGATTACAGAAGGTGTTTTATTTAACCCAACCCCTTCCCTGCCTCCTTGGGACTTTCCTGACTAACCCGAAAGCTCCAGAACTGGGGACAACTGGGTCCCGTTTCATTGCCCCCCATGGAGGCTGTGTTGGGTGGCCTCGGAAAACCCCAGTTGCCTTTATATATCTCGGTAGTGGTTCAATTGTCCTTCTGGAAAATAATCATTTCAGATCACTAATATAACCCATCCACTTTCTCTTACAGATACAAAGAGAATGTGCAGGGGGAAAGCAGAGTTTTCCTTAATCCTGGAGCTGTGCATGATGGACAGAGAAGCCGACTGCTTTCTCTCTGCACACTCTCTGAAAAAGCCTTAGTTCCTCCTCCCTGCAGTCCCTGCAGCCCCTCTCTTTACCCTCCCAAGACATTTAGTGCTCGTGCTTTATCCAGGTCATGTAGGTACTATTCCCAGTAACCAAAATCTCCCGCCATTATTAACACAAGAGGAATAGGGGAGAAACCTATCCCCCATTCCTACTTCTGTCAGAGCAAGACAGCCACCCCAAACATCCCTTAATCTCCAGAATTTTCCCACTAGTAATAATGAATAGTTAAGATCAACCCTTTGGGTGCATATTCCTAACGTCATTTCCCAAGTGTAGCTGACTTAATTGAAACATTTTCTAAAGCCAAAAACTTGCACCTGAATTTGCTGATAATTTGCTGGAGACACATTGTGGTCCGCAGTACCACATCTGAGAGTAAATCACACAGTAAAATGATTAGCCATTGTGGAAGATGGGGGTGGTAGCTACTTGTTATTAGGGATTCGATAAATTTGAGATCTCTCTCTCATATATGCAATACATATATAATGTATTATATATGACACTGGCAGTAAACTACAAATTAAACAATATATAATATATATATTCATGTATATGTATAATATACATATATATTATATATAGCTAAATAAGTAGATACATAGATATGTAGATAGATATGTACCACTGTCTCTACCTATCATTTGTTTTTCTCACTGGTCATCACTGTTGCTCAGGCTGGAGTGCAGTGCTGCTATCTCACTCACTTCCAATTTTGCCTCCCAGGTTCAAGCTATTCGCATGCCTCAGCCTCCGAAGTAGCTGGGAGTACAGGCATGAGTCACCACACTCTGCTAATTTTTGTAATTTTAGTAGAGAGGGGGTTTCACCTTGTTGGCTAGGCTGGTCTCGAACTTCATACCTCAAGTGATCCATCTGCCTGGGGCACCCAAAGTGCTGGGATTGCAGGTGTGAGCCACCACACCAGGCTTATAATACATTCCTGGACGAGGTGTGATGGAGCAAGGACAGGCGAAAAGGCTTCTAGGTAGGGTCCTGGAGGGATCCCGCAAGGACCAAGAGGGATGCTTGGAGGAGGAGAGGATCAGGACACACTCCAGAAATTGACCTTCAGGAACAGCTTGAGGTGGCCAGGCACAGTGATGGAGGTGGATCCGGTGAGGTGGGGCTGGGATTCTGCTGGGCAGGAAACAGAGAGGACTGCCCAGAGGCACTTCTCTCAAGGTTGCAGCTACAGAGTATAAGCTCACGGTAGCCCTTGCACTAGGGTTCTTTTAAGAATGCTAGATGTTACTTCATGAACAGTCATATCAAGGTACACTATTTTTGGAAAGGCATTTTCTTCCCTCTGCACTCTCCTTAGATAAGAAACAAAGAACAATAATAATGAAAGCATGCCCTATTGACACTATTTGTATGGAATGGAACTTGAACTTTTATGAGGTAAAGATCAGTCAACATAGCTTTCCGAGCATCCTGATTCTAGAGCTCTCCTTTTGATTTCATAAGGTATTCAATAAAAATCCCTTGAGTTTTTGCTCTGTCCTGGTTCTGCTTCTGTCTCCACTTATTACTGGGGCCTTCCCATTTTTTTGATCCTATTGTGTCAGCCTTGTTTAATATGTAGTTTACTCCCAGTATATTCTTCTCAGTATGGAGTTTGATCCTGGAAGAGAATTTGGGCTGGTTATTTTAAGAGCTATGGAAACCATATGGTCCCAGGCTTTCTTTATCTTATCCTCGACTCTTGCTTATTGATGTGTGCAAACTCCCACCCTGCTCAGTTTCTGCAGCTCTGTTTTAATTACCTTGCACAGCTTCTAGTGAACCCTTGTTGCTGACTTGGGGAGTTCTCAAATCTACATATGTTCTGTTCACCCTCTCTGCGTCATCCTGAAAGGATTCTGATTCCTCATGGATATTGCTGCTGCACCTGATTTGTCTGTGATTTTTTATATTTGGGATTTTTTAGGGTACATTGTCACTCAGTGTTGTTGTAGATACTGTTCATGAATTTTAATTTTGTTATTCTAGTTTTTCACTGTTTTTCTTAGAGGTTTGGAAATGGTCTGAAAGCATACTGCACCTCTCTATCTTTTCAGAATTTTAAGGTGAAAATTTATATATATACAAAAGAGTAGGTGTTGAATAAATTTAAAAACACTGTGTTTAAAATCACAAGCAAAGCCCCAACTGCATTTGTACATCTCACCATCTAGCCTGAGCTACAGGTCTTACTACCACTTAGTGACAAATGTGACTTACAGTATCTTCTGAATTGGAAGTGAAAAGAATCAGATCTTTAAAGTTATTTTTGCGAACTTGATGTTAAGAAGCGAAACAAGGGACATAATATGCAAACATTTTCTAAATAAATTGTACCCATCAGCTATCTAGAATTCATGTAAAAATGGTAAAAATGCCTAAATCCCCAGAATCTGTAAGAAAATGAAAGCGTGATGGTAAATTTTATGTGTCAGCTTGAATTGGTCTCTGTAAAGTAGGTTTCCCTCCCCATTAGCTCCTGAATAGAACAAAGAGCTGATGAGAAAGGAGTTTGACCCTTTTGTTCCTGCCTCACTGCTTAAGCTAGCACATCTCATCTTATCTTCTCCTACCATGGAACTGAGGTTTATACCATTGGTTTCCCTGGTCCTCAGGCCTTTAGACTCAGATTGAATTACACCTCTGTCTTTCCTAAGTGACCAGCTTGTAGATTACAGATCATAGTATTTTTTGCCTCCACAATTTTGTGAACCAATTCTTCATAATAAAATAAGGTTTTCTGGGTGGGAGGATCACTTGAGGTCAGGAGTTCGAGACCAGCCTGGACAACATGGTGAAGCCCTGTCTTTACTAAAAATACAAAAATTAATCGGGTGTGGTGACAGGTGCCTGTAATTCCAGCTACTTAGGAGGCTAAGGCAGAAGAATCACTTGAATCTGGGAGGCGGATATTGCAGTGAGCCCAGATCACACCACTGCACTGCAGCCTGGGCGGCGAGCCACCGTATCTGTCTCTCTCTGTCTCGTCTCTGTATTTTTTTTTTTTAATTTTTATTTTTATTTTATTTGATTTTATTTTTTTTTTTATTATACTTTAAGTTCTAGGGTACATGTGCATAACGTGCAGCTTTGTTACATATGTATACTTGTGCCATGTTGCTGTGCTGCACCCATCAACTCGTCAGCACCCATCAACTGGTCATTTACATCAGGTATAACTCCCAATGCACTCCCTCCCCCCTCCCCCCTCCCCATGATAGGCCCCGGTGTGTGATGTTCCCCTTCCCGAGTCCAGGTGATCTCATTGTTCAGTTCCCACCTATGAGTGAGAACATGCGGTGTTTGGTTTTCACGTCTCTGTATTATTCTATATCTCTTGTTACTCTATTTCTCTGTGTTGGTGCTACTGTTTCTCTGGAGGACGATGACTAATACAGTACGAAAAATTACATAAATATATGATAAAATAAATTTGTCATAAATTGATATACATTATAAAGTTAACAAAATAATAACAGTAAATAGCAATTTTCTTATTTTTATTATAATTTATTTCAAATGTACACATTGGTGTAATTTTCATGATTTTAAATTCCGTAACCATTAGGCTGAAAGTCAGAAGCAAGCCAAGAACATATTATTATCATTGCTTAACATTATCCTGGATATTTTAATTCAATACATTCAGAAATTAGAGGTATAAAATGGTAAACATTTTCATTATTCTCTGAAACTTATTTACCTAGAAAAGACTTATAAATAAAAATTTACTAAGCTATCTAGGGACAAAATAAACACTCGATAGTCAATGGTTTTCATATAAAAAGTATACGACTACTGTGATGCTAATATTCACGAGAACAAAATATGAAAATAGACAGAAATGTTTAAGAGAATAAAGGTATACTGAGAAGGCACTAACCTTAGGTTGGTTTTCAAACATATTAGTAAATGAAAAAAAATTTAAACAATGTTTTATTGTTGCATGAATTCATAGAGCAGATAGTGAAACAGAATAGTGTATTTATCTCTATATGTCTTTCTGTGCATCTTTCCATCAATCCTGAGTGCTGCAGGGGAGATTCACTTGCACCTGAAGCAGCAGGAAATATTTGGAGCTTCAAGAAAAAATGCAGAGAGCACTTAGAGAAGCTGCACCCAGCGTCATCAGGGATTCTGTGGAGGAGCCCATTCAGATGAAATAGGTAAGTTTTTATTTTGTGT
Source organism: Macaca fascicularis (assembly GCF_037993035.2). Classification (NCBI taxonomy): domain Eukaryota; kingdom Metazoa; phylum Chordata; class Mammalia; order Primates; family Cercopithecidae; genus Macaca; species Macaca fascicularis. Next base: position 88,965,884 of record NC_088388.1, on the reverse strand, counting down.
TTTCATATTTCTTTTGGAAATGAAAAAGAAAAGTCTCAATGAAAGCTAAGAGTCAGACATACATATAGAAATATTGCTGCCTACTCCCAGGCATGGGAATGGCCAACTCCTTCCTTCAAGAGTGGAGGAGACAGATATCAAGAGTATAACAATTTTCTTAAGACACTCACCCCACCTTTCATCAAGTATCCCCAACCCTAGATTAAGTGCAGGAGTCCTGAAAAACATTTCCACAGGGAAGGTCAGGGTCCCAGGCTCATGGGTGCCTTCTTACTACCTTTAGCAGGACAAAAATGAGTAAAGCAAAGCTTCTTGCTTCAGAAATATTCATTCTAATACGATGTGTACCCTACACATAACCATTGCTTCATTCCAGAAGATTTAATTGCAAAAATTCTTTGGGAAAGGGATGATATTTGTCTGTTTTTTAAGGATAAGGGTAGTATTGGCTCAAACTTATATTTATTCTCCCCAAAGAGTCCCTCCCAGGTTTGTAATCCTGGTGCAAGACAATGCTGCACCAAGTTGCTTCTTTCCAACCTGTCCTACTTTGTATAGGGGAGGAGAGTGGGGAAGGAAGAAAAGAAAAAAAAAAAGAAGTAAAAAGAGGCAGAAGGAGAGTCCCTTTTCTTTGACATGGATGGCATGAATGGGCTTTTGTTGCGAAACTCTGCCTGACCCTGGAGTCTGAGTCAGGTGGAGTCCGAGTCAGGTGGAGTCCCAGTTAGAAGTCATCTGAGGAAGCTGCACTAGAGCCACTGCCCTCAGACATCAACTTCCATTTCTTCTCCACTGCTGCAGTCTGAAGAGTCACTGCTTTCTTCCTCTTCTCCATCTTTCTTCCTGTTCTCTTCTGGTTCCAAGGAGACATGACAGTTTACCCAAGTAGTCTGTGATGAATCTGTTCCTGCAGCCTGGAGGCCCTGCCCCTCCCCAAACCCTTCTTGCAGACCCTTTGCTGATGAGGACTGAGGATCTGTTTGTCTCAACCTGGGGTCCGGGCCTCCTGTCATGGCCATATTCTTACCCTTAGCATAGGTCGATTCTTTGTATGCAGCATAATTTTCAGGTGACAAAGTCTTAAGCCAGAGATCCAATTTCACCTTGTATTGCTTCTGCAGCTCCTCAGCCTGGCTCTTGTAATGATCCTTCTGGCTCTGCGGGACGCGCTGCCAGCGTCTGCCAATCTCTACCATGCGCTCCCTCAGGGACAAATGTTGCAGCTCCTTACTTGACCAGGAATCTTGGTGAAATTTGTGGTATCCATTCATGGGGGGTTTCTGAGGTTCTCCATGAAATTTTACCTTCTTGAGAAATTGATCCGTTTTTGGAAGAGACCTCACTTCTTCCATATTTTTCTGAACCTTCTTTTGCACTTTGGTTTGAATCCTCTTGGAGACATCAGATTTCTTGGCCTTCTGGACTAAATCAGGGTGTTCTTCCCTAAATCGAGCAAGTTTTTCCTCAAATTCTTGCTTTTCCTTCTGGAAATCCTGAATATATTTCTGTTTCATCTGCTCTGGGAGTTCCTTGTACTTCTTTGACAGGATTTTGGTCAGTTCCTGGCTTCTCATCCCAGGGTACATTTGGGAGTACCGGGGCCAATTCTCCTTGAAGAAGCGGATATAAGCAGTGAGGGGCCTCTTTGGAAAGTCTGGATGGTTCCTGACTTTTCGACTTTTGTTTGTATTTTTAACACATTTCTTAGCTTCCAGGACTAATTCTTTCAAAGTGCCAAATTTTCTCAAGCTGCAAGAAATCTCTAACCATTTGAGCCTGCACATTTCACCAGAAAAGTTTTTAAAAGCTACTTTTCCCCAGTCCATGTGTGACTGAATTGAGCTGAACGTGCCGTTGCCATCAGATGGGAGATTATTCTCGATGCATTCCAGTAACCTCAAGATGTCTTTGTTTGACCAATGGCCTTGGCTTCTAGGCAAAGCCATTTTGATGTCTTTGGCTTACTTCTAAGATCACGGTTATGTAGACACCAGAGCAAGAACACAGAGTTCTTTACTTTTAAGAGTCAGTGGATTATTTCTTTCTGGAAGTCCTGCAGTATGTGTGATTTTGTATTTCTGAGGAGAAAGAAAGGAAAGTTACTCTGCTTCATTGGGATTAATGAAAGAAATTACACCCTATTTGTCATATGTCCCTTGTGTAATTAATTTACTCTTAACAATATAAATAAAACATTGCCCATTTCTGAATTAAAGTCCGTATTTGCCTTTCGTATGCTACATGCACAATATTCAATATCTCCACACCCCACCCCAGCCTGCTTTCTGCCAGATCTCAGGTGAACCACTCTTAAATTGAGTTGCATAAGACAAACACCAGACCACTCACTTAAGAAGCTTAATATAACAGAAATGCCCTGAAGACAGATCAAAAGTTAAAGTGGAAGGAGAAATGCCTAAACGGGAAAGACTGTTCATTCTACAGTGCCCTGAGTATGGCCATTTTCTAAGCACAGCCCAAATATCCATAGCTAAAGGTACAGACGAGAAGTTGAAGATACAATAGGACAAGCCCAAGAGCTCCTCCAGACATGCGTCCAGCTGTTACCATTTTATGAGGGAATGTGAACCTGTGATGAGACTGAATTATAGATTCTTCAGGATCCATGCATGGGAATGCATGGTTTCTTGTGAACCATACTGCTTCTCCTTTTAAATATCAAGGATTTAATGAAAATTATAAAACATTTCAATTTTGTTTTGTTAACTGCTCATCATCTTTAAGCCTCAGTGAAAATTCAGCTTCCTTCAGAAAGTGCCTCCAAAATACCTGGCATTTTCCATTATAGAGCTTGAAAACATGGCAGAGTTGATGACTACTGCTTTTTTATTTTTCAACCTAAAAAGTTAATTCCTCTGGAACATATAATTCCTCTGGGACATGATTTCCCAACAAATTCTCCAAATTCTCATATCTCTTTCACTAGTCTTTTTAGGATAATCTTCTATTCTAAGACTAAGCCTCACTTAAGTAAAATTGTGTACAACTACATACAACACGAAATTAAACCAGATCTTAAATAGAGGGTGCATAAAGAGTGGAACATGGGACCTTCGGGGGAAAATACGCATTAGAAGGGAAAGAGAACAGAGTTAAGATGCCAGTGGAGGTTGAAATTCTGAGAATGAGTTTCTGTGTATGTGAGAATATTTTTGAGAACTATTTTTAATTCTCAGTAGTGTATAGAAGGATGTAGCCTTTGAATGACATTAAGAATTCACTAGAAGTATGAAGAATGTTAGTTATAATGTCACATGCCTCAAAACACAAATGCCTCAATACATAGATTAAAATGTTTTAAAATATTGGATAGTAATTCAAGTCCATAGTTGAGGTAGAAGATAAAATAAATAATAACTCATATATCAAATTTATTATGTGAAAAAGACTTTTGGAAAATTGTTCCATAATAAATGAAAATATAAATAAAAATTAAAATTTACAAAAAAAATTAAACTGTGAAAAACTTAAGAGGGTAAACTTGAAAGTTATTGAATTTTTAATCTAAAAAATCAGAAAAAAAAGTCATTTCATCAATCTCCTAAAAAAAACTTAATAATATAACAGGAGAGTAATTAAGAGAAAAGTAACATTTACAAAGGAAAGTAAAAAAAACTTGAAAAATATTTGATTTCATACTTTGTGTTTAACATCAAAACATACTCTGAATTGGTTCAGGGATTAAAAGATGTCAAATTTCCACACATATTGTAAGTGATGAGTATAAAAAATCAATAGATAAATAAATATAAGATGTATTCTAACTCAGAAAAAGGGTAAGTCACATAGAATTGACATTAGAAAAGAGATGTGGAATATTCAGAATCTGAATTTCGGAAAAGAAGTGCTGTCTTCCCAATTGTAAAGGTTAGGATGATGCGTCTACAGCAGTGAAAATAAAAATACAGTTGTGTTTTTGTTTTATTGTGGCTCTTTTATGAGCCAGGCATTTTTTTAAAAGTGCAAGTTAAAGAGTGGCCCCCCCAAAATATATGTCTAAGTCCTAACCCCTGAAACCTGTGAATATGACCTTTGGAAAATAGGATCTTTGCAGATGTAATTACCTCGATAATCTCCCAATGAGATTAGTCTGGATTTAGGATTTAGGGTGGGGCCTAAGTCCAATGACTGGTATCACTATAGAAGAAATAAAAGGAATGTCTTAGACACCTAGACAGACATGTGGAGACAGAGGCAGAGACAGAGCTCAGGGGAACTAGGCTGCCACAAGCCAATGAAAGCTAAAGGTTCCCATCAGCCACCAGAAGCTAGCAGACAGGGAGTGGCTGGATTTCCCCTCAGAATCCCCAGTGGGAACCAACTCTGTCAACATGTTGATTTTAAATTTTAGTCTTTCAGCATGTGAAAGAGCAAATTATTGTTTTATCTCTGATAGTTTATTATAGCTGTAGGGAAAAGAAAGGGAGATCAGACTATTACTGTGTCTACGTAGAAAAGAAAGACATAAGAAATTCCATTTTGATCTGTACCTTAAACAATTGCTTTGCTGAGATGTTGTTAATTTGTAACTTTGCCCCAGCCACTTTGCCCCAACCTTGTGCTTACAGAAACATGTGTTGCATGGAATCAAGGTTGAAGGGATCTAGGGCTGTGCAGGATGTGCCTTCTTAACAAAATGTTTACGAGCAGTATGCTTGGTAAAAGTCATCGCCATTCTCTAGTCCTCACCAGGGCACAATGCACTGCGAAAAGCCGCAGGGACCTCTGCCTTGGAAAGCCGGGTATTGTCCAAGGTTTCTCCCCATGTGATAGTCTGAAATATGGCCTCTTGGGATCAGAAAGACCTGACCGTACCCCAGCCCGACACCCGTAAAGGGTCTGTGCTGAAGTGAATTAGTAAAAGAGGAAAGCCTCTTGCAGTTGAGATGGAGGAAGGCCACTGTCTCCTGCCTGCCCCTGGGAACGGAGCGCCTTGGTATAAAACCCGATTGTACATTTGTTCAGTTCTGAGATAGGAGAATAACTGCCCCATGGCGGGAGGCGAGACATGTTGGCAGCAATGTTGCTTTGTTATTCTTTACTCACTGAGATGTTTGAGTGGAGAGAAACATAAATCTGGCCTACGTGTACATCGAGGCATGGTACCTCCCCTTGAACTTAATTGTGACACAGATTCCTTGGCTCACATGTTTTCTTCCTGACCTTCTCCCTATTATCACCCTGCTCTCCTACCGCATTCCTCTTGCTGAGATAATGAAAATAATAATCAGTAAAACTGGAGGGAACTCAGAGACCGGTGCCAGTGCAGGTCACTGGTATGCTGAGTGCCGGTCTCCTGGACCCACTGTTTCTCTATACTTTGTCTCTGTGTCTTATTTCTTTTCTCAGTCTCTCATCGCACCTGACAAGATAGACTCACAGGTGTGGAGGGGCAGGCCACCCCTACAACAGCAGTTCCGGGAAACTAATATGCAAATGTGTTACACTTATTATTAATATCGTATTTTTCTCCTTAAAGCTCTATGAGGTCATTTTATGCTTGCTGTTCCATTACTTCCGTGATGAAACTGTGACCAGGCGTGGAGGCTCATTCCTGTAATCCCAGCACTTTAGGAGTCTAAGCTGGGAGGATCACTTGAACTCAGGAGTTCAAGATAAGCCTGGGCAACAAGTGAGAAACCCCCATCTCTTAAAAAAAGGCAGAAAGAAAGAAACTGGGAAAACTAAGAATTTATATAGGGCCAGGCACAGTGGCTCACGCCTGTAATTTCAACACTTTGGGCGGCTGAAGCAGGAAAATTGCTTGAGGTGCGGAGTTTAAGACCAGCCTGGGCAACATAGGGAGACCCCATCTCTAGAAAAACAAAAATTTAACCAGGCCCACACTTGTAGTGCCCGTAGTCCCAGCTACTCTGGAGGCTGAGGTGAGAGGACGGCTTGAGCACAGGAAGTCAAGACTTCAGTGAGCCTTGATTGCATCAGGGCACTTCAGACTAGGCAACACTGAGATCCTGTCTCAAAAAAATTAACCGTGTCGATTGTATGTGATTGCCCCCTTTTCTGTGTTAGAATACATCTTTTATTTGTTTACTTTTTACTTTTTGTCATCATCACTTACGAAATACTTAGAAGTTTAAGACATCCTTTTATCCTTGAACCATTTGAGGGTAAGTTTTGATCTTAAACATAATGTATGGACTCCTGTGACTTTGTGAAGCTATATGAATTCTTAATTTTTTAAAATTTTTGTGACATAAAAAATAAAAAATGAAAAAAATAAAAATTTATAACCTTCACAAAGTCATACATGTAATATTCCATAAAATAGAATATAAATATATCAGACTATATATATTCATTATATATATCAAAAAATAACAAGAGGCTTTGAAAAGAACATTCAAACAAGAAAATAGATTTTGTAAATTAAAAATACTATTACATAAATAAAAACTTCAATGGAATATTAGGAAAATAAAAAAGTGCCTTTGAGCACTTTGAAAACTTTGCAGATGACCAACGCTGCATGCACCCTGAAGTTACAGACAGCATAGAACTTTTCATATTTTACAATAAAGGTTTCCAATTAAATTCTAGATATCATGCTATAGATAAAACTGTATAATATCTAGGACTGTCCCTCCAGAAGTTCACAATTTGTATAAACAAAGAACCAAAATTAAAGGAGATACTCACCTGAATATTCTATAACTGGTCTGAAAAGTGCTTGCAGGAAAATTCATGCGTTTGATTCAGGAGTTCCCTGTCCTCTGGGCTTTCTGGATAACAGATGCTATTCTTTGAGATGTCCACAGTCTAGCAAATTCCAAATGCCTCTATAAATAATAGGCCTTGCTTTTTGGAGGCCAATGTATTATAGGATCCTTAAATCCCCTCCCTGATTAGCTTTCTGCGGTACAGAGTATCAATGAAAGGATTTACCTTTTCACCACTGATTAAATCAACTCAATGTCTAATCTCTATAAATAATCCTCTACAAACACCCTCTAGTTCTGGTTAGTGCTGGTTTATCTTGTTATTGGTTGATTGATTTTTTTTTTTTTTTGAGATGGAGTCACCCTCTGTCGTCCAGGCTGGAGTGCAATGGCTTGATCTTGGCTCAACGCAACCTCTGTCTCCCAGTTTCAAATGATTCTCCTGTCTCAGAGTCCCGAGTTGTTGAGATTACAGGCATGTGCCACCATGCCTGGCTGATTTTGTATTTTTAGTAGAGACACGGTTTCACCATGTTGGCCAGGCTGGTCTCAAACTCCTGACATCTAGTGAAGGCTGGTCTCAAACTCCTGACATCTAGTGATCCGCCTGCCTCGGCCTCCGAAAGCGCTGGGATTACCTGTGAGAGCCACCATGCCTGGCTTTTGTCATTGATTGTTAAACAAAACCCACGTGGCAAAATCATGTTTGATTTTCTGGGGCCCCAAATCTACTTTCATTTCTGCTCCCACATCTGGTAGTATTTTTATATGATATTTGAATATACATCATTCCATTCTTTGATAACTTCTGCCCTTCCTTCACTGAAATCTAGGTTCTGCTACCATCTCACCTTGCTCATCAACATAAATCCCTTCAGTGCCGATCAATTTCTACCACCTTTTAGATTTGAAGATCAAAATGCTAATGATGATGATGGATGGTTTTAGAAAAAGAGAAGTAGAGCCTCAATGTCTGGCACCTATGGCTGATTTAATTTTAAATGTAGGGAAATGAAATCGGTACTGTGCAGAAAAAACATTCAGGTGATTTTATTTAAAGCATTTTTACTAAATTCAAACTAATCCAATAAAACCTTTATTTAAATGACAACTTATTTGAAAAATAATTTTTAAATTTTTATTTTTTAATAAATATGTAAAAATTGCACATATTTGTAACATACAATATAATATAAATTGTGCATTGATCAAATTAGGGTTTGACAATCTTAGGCTTCATAATTTATAAAGTAGACTTCTGCCATTTAAAAAGTTTATATCTACAGTTACCAACTAGTAATTAACTGAACACATCAAATAACAAGATATTATTTGAAAAAGCCTAAATTAATAAAATGTTTAAATACATTTTGAGCTTTAAAATACAATAAATAAATACGATTTATTTTGGAAAATATTTTTAAAAAGTATAAACAAAGTGGATATAGACAAAAACATGTACAGAAAAATGTCAGAAGGACTAAATCGCTTGGAGATTTTAATGGTAAATCTTGCTGATATTATATTATATTTATTTATTTATTTATTTATTTATTTATTTTGAGATGGAGTTTCGCTCTGTCGCCCAAGCTGGAGTGTAGTGACCGGATCTCAGCTCGCTGCAAGCTCTGCCTCCCGGGTTCACGCCATTCTCCTGCCTCAGCCTCCCGAGTAGCTGGGACTACCCGCGCCCGCCACCTCACCTGGCTAGTTTTTTGTATTTTTTAGTAGAGATGGGGGTTTCACTGTGTTAGCCACGATGGTCTCGATCTCCTGACCTCATGATCTGCCCGGCTCGGCCTCCCAAAGTGCTGGGATTACAGGCTTGAGCCACCACGCCCAGCCTCTGATATTATTTTTAAAAGTATCATCTTTTGAAAAAACATTTTATGGCCATTTGTTAATGAGAATAAGCTTCTATTGAAAAGGAAGTCTTTGATTCTATAAGAATATGCTCTCAGATAAGTATCTCTTATATACCTAACATAAATAATTATTTAGATGTCTGTAGTTACAATTAGCTTTATAGGATGGGGTTTAGAAATAGCTATAAAGCAAGCCCTTTGGATAATTCTAACACATGCTACAGTTTGGGGATGTAAGCTTAAACTGTCATCCATCTAATGACTTAAAACTTGTCTTCTACGCTAAAATACATCAACACTCACACATAAATATGTGCACATGCAAATGCATACAAATAAAATATGCTGAAATAAAATACCTTTTTTTTATTTGTTGGTTGGTTTTGAGAAAAGTTCTAGCTCTGTTGCCCAGAATGGAATGCAGTGGAACAATTATGGTTCACTGTAGCATCAAACTCCTAAGCTCAAGTGATCCTCCTGCCTCAACCTCCTAAGTAGCTGGAACCACAGAGGTGTGCCACCCTGCCTGGCTAAGTTTTTAAAAATTTACTTTTATAGAAATAGGGTATCTCAGTGTTGTCCAGGCTCATCTTGGACTCCTGGATTCAAGCCTTCCTCCTGCATCAGCCTCCGAAAGGCTGGGATTAAAGGCATAATAAGGCTCTGTGTCTGGACCGGAAAGGAATTTTTATTCAGTCTTATCCAGATGTTTTTGCTTTTTTCTGGTGCTAGTCCTAAGAATATTAAGAAGTCCTAAGAAAACTCTTCCCAGCATGTAAAAGATGCATTCGTTGGTTATTATGGCAATATTCCCCACATGAGTAATTTTGGTGGTTAGCTTCTGTCTCATCATTTCTAGAAACGTTTTTTATTTCTGTCATAACCCCTTATGCTTAGTCAAAAGGCTCTTTCTTTGTATGTTGGTCTTCTTCTTGCAAATTAGACATCCAGTATTAGCTAGTATTTCACTGTTGAGGACCAAATAAACAAACAAACAAAAAAGTTGTTATTCTGCCCATGTAGTCTTAAGGTTTTGAAAACTTTAGAATTATCACATACTATCACTGCAACCCTTTTTAAATGTATTCTCATCTCTAACAATTATACCAGTAAGACCTGTTGACAGAATCTATTTCTGATAAATTCAGGACCCTGAATTTGAGTGAGAGAGAAAGGTGTGAGTAGTGACTGCGCACTGCTGCAGCTGTCTACAAAGTGGTCTTTTTCAGGCCTAGTCCCCATAGGATAATGTGGCTCAAATCAGGAGCATTTCAAACGTAGGCCTTCCCAAAAGGGGGAAGAAGGAAATGTTAGTTTTTCCCTAATTTCTATGTATTATCCAATGGAGACAAAAATTGAATTTTCAAATGAATTTTTTTCTTCCAGGGTTTGAATGAAATGTGCTAGAGGAGAAAACTTGTGGTAGAAAATGTTTCTATGGAAATCTAATTGCACAATTCCATAAAGCTCTCTTTCCATGATTAGGTTAGGAGTTATAGTTTATCTCTGTAATCCATGGGAATGACTCCATCATCAATGCAGGAGATGAAGAAATAATGTCTTTGGTACCTGATGGAAAGCAAAGATATAAAGGCCAGCTAACATAAATTGCCTCAAGGGTCACCCTCAGTTCTTATGTAGAGCAGCTCCACATCTGGTTTATGACACATTTCCATTAGTTCCTGATACATTTCTTTCAAGTGTTTACTGTTTTGATCCATATTGATCCAACTTCTCTGGAGTTGTTGAAAAATCTCTTGGTACTCCTTCTTCATCTCTCTAAATGTTGTTTTTCTTCTTTATGGAGAACTGGATGCAGCTTCCTATACTCATTCCCGATCATCTGTGCCCGTAGAACCTCATTGCCCTGTGGGGACATGGATTTTGTAGGTTACATACCCAGGCCTACTTCCACCGCACAGAACCCACAAATTCATCCTCCTCATTCCTTCTTTTATTTTCCATCATTTACTAAGAGTATGATGGGTTAAACAAGACCTTCCTTCAAAATTTATGTAATTCATCAATTCCCGAACACCTGTAAAATAGCACTTTAGATTTAAATGTTTAAATATATGTCCTCCCAAATCTTAAATACCATTAGAAAACAAGTAAAATTTATGATTGTTAAATTGTCATCAATAATATATATAATCTTTGTTACTCAATTAGTTTGTTGTTTCAAATCTTTGTACTTCACAGCCTAGACAATCACTCTTAGTAGAAATGTCGTTAGTATGTTATAATCAGGATCAGAAGCCATCACACAAAAAGGATCTTAGTAAAAAATTTAACCCCCATCTCTCAAACTGACTACCTCTTTTCTGTCTCCTATCTTTCTTCTGTCAAAAGCCATAGGCTCTGTATTGCCCTGCCATTCTAAGAACATGAATCTCCATTCCATTGTGTCTCTCCTCTCAATATTGACATAGTTATTCTCTCAGTCCCCCAGTCATTTTTTATCCCTTCTCCTCAGCTTTTCATCATGTTACATTTTCTCCTACTTGAACTGGCATCATCTGGGTCCTTTGCTATCAGACTTCACCAGCACAGGCACATTTCTTAAATGACTGTTCCCACCTGATTTCTTCCCCCTGGACAACATCATATTCACCATTAAATACATTTATTTTTCAATTATATACTATGTAATTAATATTACATAATTCATCTTATTCAGAAAACTGCCTGAAATACTTCTTAATTTTAAGCACATACTGGCCCTTCAGAATTTATAATTATTTTTTTCTTATCTGAAAAACATTTCCAGAAAACCCGAACAAGCGTTATATTGAAGAGTCTGGTTGTTTTCCAGCCTATGAATAAACACATGACAAAATCTGGCATGTGAGAATTTCAACTCAAGTTGCTAATATAAATGTTGTCAGCATGCCTGTCTCAAGCTGGTTGTGAAGACTCACGGTCTCATACTTACCCTCCAGAGGAAGGCTGTTCTTCTCTCCTCATTTAGATTTCTCTGATTTTTTTTTGAATCCTTTTCCATAAAATCCTCATTTACTTTAAGAGCTTCTCCTGCAAAAGAATTATGAGGTTGAACAACAGAAAGTCAAATACTATGGATTCCACACTCTGAGTGGCATACACAGGCAAGGGATATAATATATAAATACATTAGAGAAGCAAAAAAAATTTCACTGCTCATCCTCAATTGATATTTTTCAATTCTGAGGTTTCAGAATGTAGAACAGTTTAGGGAACTGAAGAGTGAAGATTTCCTGTAACCCGGCTAATGTTCAGTGAAACTTCCTGCTTCAGAACCCACTATGCTAGCCTCCTGATTTTGTAGTGTGCTATTCCCATACTCTCTTGTCCAGTAATATTAAATAGATTTCCAAAATACGTTTCTTTGCACTTGTAGTAGTTTTGGTAGCTTTTCAATGCCTTTAGCATTGAACTGTAGAGTCAATAATAATGACATTTACTTATTCACCCTCTGTTTGGGTGCAAGCTCTATGAAGGAAGGTAGAATTGCATATTTTATTCAAAATTTCATCACTGGTACCTAGAACAGCACCTGGCACTCAGTAAAGAATGGAGTAATCACCACTATGATTCTCATCGTCCTTCTAATCTCTTTACCTCTGGCAGCCTCCAGCTTTCAGGTGATCGCAGAGCCATCTCTTACCCGGTGTTCCTCAGCTACCCCTTCAATGGGATAGTGTTTGTGAGCCCCGTGCTCCTGAGAGTTGGAGCACAGCAAACAGAGCAGACTCTTTTCCACGTCACAGAACATCTTCTTTGTTTCCCTGTGGGTCCCACATTTTTGTTTCTAGAGCTCAGGAATTGCCAGAGACTGGCTTTTCTCACAATGGTCACTAAATTATTCAGAAGAATATTGGTTTTGAAGTCCTTGTTCTGTGATGGTTCGCGGCATGCAGGGCAGTTGGTAGGACTTCGAACTTCTTCCCAGGAAAGGCAGAGACAGGGCCTACAGAAGCTGTGCCCATAGCAGATGGTGACAGGGTCTACCAGGTAGTTCGAACAGATGACACAGGTGAGTTCCTTCTGGAAGGCATGTGGGAAGTCTGAGTCCATTTTCCTAAGGAAAGAAAACCACAAGAATTTAATCTTCTACCCTGGAGAGACAAAGATGCAAGCAAAGTTTGAATCAGGTTGTGATTGAATAATATCCTTTTTTTTTTTTTCTAGAGAAGAATAGGTTTTAATTTGCAATGACAGAATTAGGAAAAATAGAAAACCAAGGCACTAAGAGATATCGACTTCTGTAGACAAACATGACTGTTCTCCAATCAACACACGGCCAACTTTCCAAACTCTACTTTCCTGCTTAGACAAATGTCAGATTTTCTGAGGTGTTAGTGTCCACCAAACTGCTTGGGCTTCAAAGGTTTCATCAACCTGTAAACTCAAGGGTTGAGTCTTGAAATGGTCTGAAAATCAATAACACTCTTAATTGCCTGTGATTGATTTAGAGAAGGCAAGCTAACTAAGCTCTTCTACTCTCACTTTTTTATTTAACTGTAATAACCATCCATCATGACTTTTCCAGAAGGACCCTGCTTGAAAATGTTAGAGCAGAATTCATACTTAGACCAAAATCAGAAAAAGCTAGCCTTTGCTCTTCAAGGTAAAACAGACAAATTGAGGTAAAGGCACTTCTCCAAGTTAAAACAAACAATCATTGTTTTTCTAGGCTGCTATGCTAATTCAATCAACAAAAACATTCTGGAATGTTTACTATTCTCGGACTGTCTGAGAATTTGAGGAAATACTGGTTAACATATCAACCTCCTTAAAAGACAGGTAATTAAAATTACAAAAAGATTGATAAACTATAGAAGAGTACACAAAGGATACAAATATTTTTTAAGTTCTTTGGAAGCATTATTATTACTCTTTCACACAGTCAGAAAAATAGTAAGTATTATACAATACTAATAGGCACTAGACAGTAAGTCAGAGTTTTAAATGTATGTTTTGAAAAAAAAAATAGAAGAGAAAAGAAAGAAGAAAGAAAACCTAGGCCAGATAAGGTGGCTCAAGCCTATAATCCCAGTATTTGGGGAGGCCAAATCAGGCAGGTTTTTTGAGCTCAGGAGTTCTAGACTGGCAACATGACAAAATGTCTAGGTCAGCCTATCTCTATAAATACAAATGTATGTATGATAGCCGAACATGATGGCCCATGCCTGTAGTCCCAGCTACTTTGGGAGATGAGGCTGAAGGATTGCTTGAAGTAGGAAGTAGAGGCAGTAGTGAGTCTTATTTCCACCACTGCACTCCAGTCTTGGTGACCCTGTCTAAAACAAACAAAGAAACAGAGACATGAAAAAACCTAAATCCTGGTTTCTACACTTCATAAATATATGAGCCCTCTATTTCTGATATTTCTGCATGATTGCCAGTGAGACTTTTCTGCAGGAATACTCATTTCTTGCTTTCTTTGACAGATGAACGGAGGTTTGTGAAGAGACTTTTACCATTTTTTAGGAAAAAATGTTTGCCCAAATCATTCACTTCACTCTACCTATATATAGCCATACATTGTAACATAGGCACATTACCACTACTACAGTAGAATGTAACACATTCATACACATAAATTACAGTACCCGTAAGCCATTTATAGAATCTACAGAGATTTAAAAATTACTAGATATTTGGAAACTATTGCAAAATGCTTACAATCTATACAAACAACTAAGAAATACATTAAGTAAAAAATTAATCATAATCTTAATTTGAGGAACATGTAGCAAGACAGATGACAAAAATGTTAATTTGTAAATAGGTTAAGTAAATGGAGCTTGTAAACCTATGGATTATGTTTAGAATAATTTTAAAAAAGAAATGGTGCTGTTTTTAAAACTCAGAAAATGAGATAATTTCATGTAAAAAAAAAAATCTAAGTTTGGAGATAAATTAAATTCCCCAAATTGTGTGTGTTTGGATTTGTAACCTAATAGTAGCTCCTACTCTGAAATTGTGTACTTACCTCAGAAATATATCTGTGTTCTCACCAAAGCTTGCTGTCGAATATGATGGATTCCGCTTAGGGATGAGAGTCTCACAGTGCAGTGTTGTTAGCTTTTGGAAATCTCCAAGGCCAGTTGCAAAGCCACTCTGTGGGTTCTGGAGAAGAATGAGCTTGGTTCCTGAAGGGTCCTTCTATAAATCTTTGAAGACCACACTCTTTCTTCCAATTGATTGCATTTCAGGGGACATAGGGGTGTGTTAACATAGATGATTAAGTATTTTCAAAACAGAAGTTTTTTTTGTTTGTTTGTTTGTTTGTTTTTGTTTTTGTTTTGTTTTGTTTGGATGGAATCTTGTTCTAGTGCCCAGGCTGGAGTGTAGTGAAGTAATCTCAGCTCACTGCAACCTCTGCCTCCCAAGTTCAAGCAATTCTCCTGCCTCAGCCTCCCAAGTAGCTGGGATTTTACAGGTGTCCACTGCCATGCCTGGCTAATTTTTTTGCAATTTTAGAAGAGTGTTTAGTTAACCGCTGGGATTACAGGCATGAACCACCGTGCCCAGGCGATTCACTTTTATTGTAATGTAAGAATTTAATCTAAAAACACTGTTGGCCTCCACTCCAGAAGGGACATTTTTCCTGCTCCTCATGCTCCAGATGAAGCCTTCCAAGGGCCTCTCAGCAACCACAGGATGTAGGATTCCCTCCTATATTACCTGGCACTGCTCATCCCAACTCAAGGGGTAATGGAGAGAAAGTCTAGAAAGCTCCATCTCAGGGACCTCCCTGGGCCCAGGTAGTGTAGGACATGTTGCTCTAAGGTAAATTGAAATGTATTTCTAGTTGACAAAGTAATGATGGCAGGTCTTCATCTGAATGCATTTATTCCACTGCTCATGGAGAGGAGTGACATGCCATGTTGAACACATGAGAACATTCTCTGCCTAGTTACCAGTGGCTCCAGATCTTCATGCAGTCATGGAAAACCATGCTGCAGATTCTGGAGAAGCAGCTCAGACCTCGTGCAGACAAGAGTTCTTCGAGAATCACCTTGGCTATGCAAAGACTATCAGGCCCAGCAACAGTCTGAGCTGGGTGAGTGATAGAGCAGAGCTCCCAGGAGCAGCAGAAGCTGTAAGGGAGAGAAAAGGGAAGGAATAAACCCTAGATTTCAGGATATCCCCTTTATATCTGTGAGAATCTCAGCACCCTCAAGGCCACCGTTCCTTTGTCTGACTCCTCTGGGATCCAGGAGGTTTCCTGGGTTAAGCCATCCAGGAATAGGACAGGAGATGCCATTTGGCTCTAGGAGCAGAGGAAAGAAACTCAGCGGGAAGAGTGTCTCTATGGGAGGAAAATTCAGTTGAGCAGGTTTGTAGGGTCACAGAGCTGGATATGGGTAGAGTCTAGCGTACATGTTTAGAAGCCACAGTTCCCCCAGATCTTCTGATTCTAACCTAAGTACACAGAGCCAATCAAATGAAGGAGGGGCGGGTCAAGGGAATTCAGGGACAAGGGGAATGAAGGATGATTAGCTGCAGGAGGATGCTGTCGAGGTCAATAGGCAGAACTTTTCCCCTCCTCTTATATTGAGAAACAAGTAATGAAGCTTAAAAGTGTTGCTTGTGCTCTATGCCAAAGGCAGCAGAGCACTTGTCTCTGGTCTTCATATACACTTGTCATATTTTCTTTCAGTATTCTGAGTAAGATTTTGATTCATTTCACACGGAATAACACTCACCTACTATGCTAAAATTACCGTACATATTATGAGACTTTACTGATCACAAATAAGTTGTTCTCAACCTTGAGGTCTGGCTCAATTTTCTCTATTCCTTCTCCTTTATATCAGAATTTTCGTAATAGACAATGGGGGTAAATATGGTATGGAGAAATAATCAATTTAGATTTAGATATTTTTAATTTAGTTATCTCTTCCTAAAAAGCTAGGAAAAAGCTGAAATACATGAAACAGCCACATGCTTTAGTTTCTAGCCTCTTTTAGGTATCTGCCCAAATATATTCTATACTATGTCTTTTCTGACCATGATCTTAAAAATTCAGTTTTGGGCCAGGCACTATGGCTTATGCTTGTAATCCCAGCACTTTGGGAGGCTGAGGAGGGCAGATCACGAGGTCAGGAGATCGAGACCATCCTGGCTAACATGGTGAAACTCCGACTCTACAATACAAAAAAATTAGCTGGGTGTGGTGGTGGGTGCCTGTAGTCCCAGCTACTGGGGAGGCTGAGGCAGGAGAATGACATAAGCCTGGGAGGCAGAGCTTACAGTGAGCCAAGATCAGGCCACTGCACTCCAGCCTGGGTGACAAAGCGAGACTCTGTCTCAAAAACAAAAACAAAACAAAAATCAATTGTGTCTATGATACTTTCTTTATTTTCCTTTCCTGCTATATTTTTCTCTAAAGAACTTATCACAATGCATCACTCTATCAATTTTTTTTTTTTTTTTTTTTGAGACAGGGTCTTGCTCTGTCATCCAGGCTTAAGTGTGGTGTAATACCAGTTCACTGCAGCCTTGACTTCCCATTTTCAAGCAACCTTCTCACTTAAGCCAGTATCTGAGACTACAGTAACTTACCACAACACCCAGCTAATTTTGTTTATCTTTTCTTAGAGATGGGCTCTCACTTTGTTGCTTTGGCTGGTTTTGAACTGCTAAGCATAAGTGATCCTCCTGCTTCAGAATCCTGAAATGCTAGTATTACAGGCCAGAGCCAATGTGCCAGCTTCACTTTTTCAATGTTATATTTTGACTTTTTGATTTGTGTTTCTCAACCTGCAACCTCATTAGCTCTTTAGGTGCAAGAAAATCTGTCTCTTTTTTTCATTTCCGTTTTGGCTTAGAATGCTTATTAAGACACAGTAGGCACTTTATATTTTGAAGAAAAAAGTATTGTAAGTTATATCCTTAAGGATATCACCTTTAAAGTATCAAGATGACTTATAATATAAATAATTAAGCTGATGATCTCTCTCTCTTTCACACAGAGCCAATTTCTTTCTTAGTGTGTCTTTAACATTATTTGTTTTTACTTTTCCATCAGGAAATCTTTACTTCTTTCGGAATGGGTATGTAATTTCATTTCATCTCTTCTCTTCACAATATTCATTTTATGTTTAAATCAGTAAATGATCAATACAGATTCTTCAGCCATGCATCTAGGCCCCATCTTGAACTACCCTATGTTACCTTTTCTGCTACATCTCTAGGCACTGCCTCTCTCATGATATATATGTTAATCACATATGTGCACTATGTGGAAATCCGATAGTACAATGGTTTATCTAGTATATAGTTTCCAGCACCCGCGCATTCCCAGAAATTTCCTATTAAATTTTTTAATGTAATGTAGTTTAATTTACTTAGAAAATTGGAGAATACAGTTTTAAAGCTTTTGACCTATATATACTATTGACCCTTGAATAACACTGGTTGCAACTATGTGAGTCACTTACAATTGGAGTTTCTTCCACTTCTGCCACTCCTGAGACAGCAACACTAACCCCTGCTCTTTCTCCTCCTTCTCTGATTACTCAACATGAAGATGAAGAGGATGAAAACCCTAATATGATCCACTTCCACTAATTATATTTAGTATTCCATTAATGAATATTAAATATATTTTTCTTTTAATTTTCTTAATAATATTTTCTTTCCTTTAGCTAACTTTATTGTAAAAATACAGTATACATATAACATATATAATATGCATTAATCAACTGTGAATATTATCATCACTGCTTCTAGTCAACAATAGGCTATTGATAACTAAGTTTTGAGGAAGTCAAACGTTATATGCTGATTTCTGACTACGTGGGTTTTCGTCACCCCAACCACCACAGTGTTCAAGGCTCAACTCTAAGTTTATTAAATATCATTCAAAAAATCTGAGAATCTCCTTGTGAACATTCAAATACTTTATCTTTCTGTGAAACTCTGTGTTCATCTCATGCAGCAATTATTATATTTCATAGTGATAGTGTATTTTATCATGCTTATTGATACTTTATATCATTCCCCAGGAAACAAATATTTTTAGCTGAATATTTTCATATTAGCAAGAAATCCTAATGAAAAGTTTGCTCCCTTGTTGAAATGATTAGATGGAACCCTTTTGCTGTTGTTCTGCTGCTCACAGTAGCGTAGCAATTTACATCTCGGTTGTGCTCATTGTTCTATCTGGTACACTGAAGCATATACTCTCCATGGACTTCTGATAATATTGTGAATTACATTAATATTTTTGAAAGTAATAGCTATATATTGTTAAAGTGTCCAAGAACTGTTACAAAGTTTTATATTTTGTCATAGTATTTTCATTTCTTGTATTATTTCTTAAGAAAAAGTCTCAAACTTGGAAAAGAAAGATTGCTTTGAAAAAGACTTGAGTTCTAAAATGGTAATAGCAAGTATTTCAAAATAACCTCTTGCCTAAGAGAAGAGAAATTACTAAAGAAGTCGATATTCACCAACTTGAACATTTTATAATCATTAGAATTGGTGATTAGAGGCCTGGTGTGGTGACTCATGCCTGTAATTCCAGCCCTTTGGGTGAGTGAGGCAAAACTCCTGAGGTCAGGAGTTTGAAACCGGCCCGGATAACATGGTGAAATTCCATCTCTACTAAACAACAACAACCAGAAAAAAAAAAAACAAAAAACAAATGAAAACAACTAGCCAGGCGCTGTGGCAGGCACTTGTAATCCCAGCTACTCAGGAGACTGAGGCAGGAGAATCGTTTGAGCCCGGGAGGTGGCCAGCCTGGACGACATAGCAAGTTTCCGTCAAAAAAAAAAAAAAAAAGTTATTACAGACACAATATAAGAAGACATTTTAAACAAAATATGAAGTAAGCAGAAAGAATATAAAGTTGTAAATATAATTTGATTAATTTTATTCAACAAATATAGGTAAAACTTAAAGGGAGTTAATCAGTTAGTATAAGCATTGCATTATCTTCAGAGGAATATTGGGAGAATTGTTCCTTATTGTTAACAATTCTTTCCAGTTTTTTTAATGTGGGTAAAAAGTCAACAATGAGAATGAAAATTTAAACAGATTCCATGAAGCTGATTTTCTATCTTTAAAAGAAAAATGATGTTTTCTCTCCCTGACAAAAATGCCTCATCATTTGAATTATGGTTTGTTAAGGACGCACAGATTTTTCTTCCTGGAGTATATCTATATTTGTTTCATTGTCTCCAAATGATAGTAAAGATTCAGTCTATGTCTCTACATGATGTTTGCAATTCCTGAAACACCTGAGCAGTGCATTGCACATAGTAATAGTAGTTTCTCACTAAGTAAATTAAGCTGAATGTTGAATTTCTCAACCAAAACTTTGAAATCTAAGGAAGAGACATGTCTTCATCCTGCTTTTCTTGTATGATTTCTCTCCCCTGTATCAAAGGACACAGGGTGTTAACACAGGATACAGAGAAAGAGAATGTGTGTGTGTGTGTGTGTGTGCGCGCGGACGCGCGCGTGCATTTACATGTGTTTAGCCACATCAGTTTTTGTATTTGTAGCAATGACTTCTAAATTTGATTCAGAAACCCATAGCATTTTATTGGAATTGTGCTTGGTTTGATTGTCTCATCTGTTTACAGGAGCTACTAACAGTCTGTGTTTCATTTACCATATACTATTACAAAATCTGAGTTCATGATGCTAAATTTATGAATGTTGAATAGAGCTGAAATCCAAATTATGGGGGTTGTAGTTATTCCTATTTTTCCTTTGTCAACAGGGTGCAGTTGAAAAAACAATATAGACTTCTGATTTCATTCTAAAACTGTCTAATGTGAGTTCAGGAAAATTATTTAACTCCTGATCCTTTATTATTTCATCGATGAAATGAGGCTACTACCCTACCCAACTTGTAGAATTGCTCTGAAGATTAAAAATCATGTATTGTGTAAACATTCAAAACAGTAATTGGCTCATAGGAGGTGATCAGCCATTTCTAAATGCTGTGAGTAAAGCAAAATGATAAAAAATAAGAGATAAATTAATGAATATAATATTGCTTTCTTAATGTAATGATGGTTCTCATTAGTTAAGTACAGTGTGACAGAATTAGTATATTGAATTCAGTGACTCATTGTTCTTCTACCCAGAGCTTGTTGATACACTTTCAATTAGATTAAATCATTCTTATTGCAATAGCAGCCCCATCACTCCTTTTGGAATGTAAGTTCTGTTAAAGCCAGGAGTGTCTGATACATAGCAGGCAATCAGATATTGTAGAAAGACTGAAATAAACACCATGTTTTGTTTTCCTAATAGGTTTAGCTTTAAAAATAAGAATATTGTTAGTTATCACTTGGCAAATATTTATAATTTGCCAGGCATCTTACTAAACTTTAGTAGATTATCTTATTTTAATGTTGATATTACTTCTGTGAGTAGATTACTAGGAGACCTAAGGTGAAGAAAGTCTTGCCTATATTTGTATACCAGGGTTTATCAGTGAGTTGTTATCAATGTAAACATTTTTCCCATTGGCACATGCAGCTGTTTATGTGCTTTCATAAGCCTTAACAGAATCGTATTTTATAAGATTTAAAAATATGGTAGCTATGTATTTTATTGTTCTTAATTTGCATATTATAGGAATTTAAAATATGCATTTCATACTTGAAGAACACTGAATTGAATTGCACAGGTCTACTTAAGCACAATTTAAAAAAAAAAAAAAGGTCAGCCCTTTCTATCTGCAGATTTCACATCAACAAGCAAAGATGGGTAGAAAATACAGTATTGTTCACTGTAATCCCAAGTACTTAGGAAACTGAGAAAGGAGAATTGCTTCTTGAGCCCAGGAGTTTGAGGCTGTGGTGAGGTATGATCAAGCCACTGCACTCCAGCCTGGCAAAAGAGTGAAATTCCATGTCTTAAGAAAACAAAATAAAATACAGTATTGAAGGAAAGATCCCCACGTATATGGAGGGCCAGCTTTTTATTTTTAAAGATGGTAAACTTTATTTTGCCAAATTATTTTTTTCAAATTTATCTTTTTAAATATTAGTTTTGTATACAGAAAATGATTTTGTTAAAAATATCACCAAGTAGGAAGGACATAAATCCAGAAAAAAGGCTTTTAAGTGAGTAAATTTATTTCTATGGAACAAACTTCAATGATTATTTTTCCTTTGCCTTTGATATGTTAGAGCTTTTTTCACAGAATGACGCTCATTACATGAGCTTGAATCTGAGAACCTCAGATGTGGCTAATAAAGAACTAATGAAAAATGTAAAGTAAGAAAATTATGAAAGTTTTTCTAGAAAACAAAACTAAATAAAACAAAACTGTTACATCCCATTTGGACTTTTAGCCATGTATTTCACAAATATTTTGTTTTATATTATTGCCTACTTCACTGTCTTAACAATATGAAGACCAGGATGTCAAAGGGCATTACGCATGTGGTGAGAGTTATATTACGACCAGTTAACCCAAGGGAGGTCAGATGTGGCTTCAGATCCCACATACACAGCTACCTTTCCTCACTGAGGCAGAGCAAGGCAATCCAGAAAGTCTTTTCAGACTCTGAGAATGCTGTACTTACTTAGAAAATCACTTGAACAGATGAAATATTAAATAATTTATACTAAAATCTGGATTATTATTCTGATAAATCAATTTGATTTGTTTAGTGGTTTGTTCACATTCAGCTTGTTAATTCCACAGAAGAGGAGGGCCTACTTTTCATATATATGTGTCTTTTCTTCAGCACTTAAGTATGCACAAATTTTGATGTCTATCAGTGTCCTGGAACCAATTCCCAGAGATGACTAAGTTCAGTTTTGTTCTGAATTTTTTACTTTGTGTGTAGAAATACATTTTCATGAAGTTATAACTATATTCATTTTATTTCTCATTCCAATACTATTGAAAATTATGAATAATCAACCAAGGTTTCTGTAATGAGCATTTATTGATCCTCAGGGTTACCAGATAGAAGTGTCTATAGGTAGGAAAAGAAAAAATGACTCCCTATTATAATATCACTTTTTCTTTTTTTTTTATACTGTGGAAATATATCATAGTTGATTTCTTGTAAGTCAATAGAAAATTTCAAAATATATGTAGTAAATGATCAATATAATATTTTCTCATACAATGTAATATAATTTTTGCATGTCTTTATTTTCAGTATCTTTTTGTTTCTTATTTTAAAATAATGTTTATTTTAGAAACTGTAAAGATCAAGAAAGACACAGCAGAAAATAAATATCTTCCTAATTCCATCAGAAAAATATAAAATCATGATTATATTCTTGTGTATATAATTCTAGCCTGTTTCCTATTTTAAATATATTTTTGTTTATGCATACATAAAACCCAGTAAATCTCTCTATATGTAAGGTATATAATAAACACATATTTATTTGTCCTTTTCATATTTTTGATATTTAGAGGTTTTTTCTTCCTAAATCTTGACTATTGTAATTTTTTTTTTGCCAAACATTGACCATCCCCAGGTTGATCTTATATGTATTGCAGAAGGGGTTAAGTCATTGGACAACCAGAAGTGGCTCCGTCTTTCTGTCCAGGGATTATCAAAGTGTCTGGCTTGGGAGAAAGAGCATGCTTTAAACAGTTTGATTGGTTGGTCAATGGCAGCATATTTTTAACTTACCCATTGCCCCAGCTTATTTTGTTGTCGTTCTTAAGAGGCAGGTTCTCACACTGTCTCCCAAGCTGGAGTTCAGTGTGCAATCTTAGCTCACTGCAGCCTCAAACTCCTGGGCTTAATCAGTCTTTCCACCTCAGTGTCCAAAATCGCTAGGACTACAGTCATGTGCCACAATGGCCAGCTAATATTTGTACTTTTACTTGTCGAGACAGGGTGTCCCTATGTGGCCCAGGATGGTCTCAAACTCTTGGCCTCAAGCAATTCTCCCACTTAAGCCTCTCAAATTTATGGGATTATCACCATGAGCTACCAATCCTGGCCTTATTTGTCTCTTCAGAGTTTGTCCTTCCTTTCTAGGTCTATGACATGAACTGTCTTTGCCCATTCTATAAAACATTCGTCTGTCGTGGTCATATGAAACATTACAAAATTGTTTTTGATGTTTCCTCATGCTTTATGTTAAGTATTCTAACATGGTAGTGTAGCTTTTTTAAAAAGGACAAAAAAACACAATAGGTTGGCTAATCACAAACAAGACTTTAATGATCTCAATTGTGCTATAATTTATTATGATATATTAAAAAAATCAGCACTTACTTGTAATGTGCCTTAAGGCAAATCATTTAGTAACTTGATTTCTCAGACCTCAGTTTCCTCCTCTGGAAAATACTAATATCAACTCTGTGTAGTTTAATTTGAAGAATTAGAAAACTTGTAAGTAAATACTTTATCACCAAGCATGATTGCTGTGATTACTTTATCGTTGTTACTGTTGTAGCATTGAACCACTTACCACTTTAAGTTATTTGTTTGAAGTCAAATATTATTAATTAATACACATTTCATAAACTAGTCTTATTTATTTATTTATTTATTAATAGATGGAGCCTCGCTTTGTAGCCCAGCCTGGATTGCAGTGGTGTGGCATGATCTCGGCTCACTGTGACCTCTGCTTGCTGGGTTCAAGAAGTTCTCCTGCCTCAGTCTCCTGAGTACCTGGGACAAAAGGCACGTGCCACCATGCCCGGCTAATTTTTGTATTTTTAGTAGAGACCGTGTTTCCCCATGCTTTCCAGGCTAGTCTCGAATTCCTAACCTCGTGATCCACAAACCCTGGCCTACCAAAATGCTGGGGTAGCAGGCTTGAGCCACCGCGCCCGGCCAAACTAGTCTTTAGAGTTGATCGAATGTGGGAGTTCAGTTGACAAGTGACTGATTCAAATTGTTAAATTAGAAATATTCAGTGTTAGAATTGTAGAGTGCTCTTGTGCTTCTCTTCCATATCATTTGGGTAACTAGTAAACAGCATACTATTTTATCAACAAGCATGTCATCTATGCTCCAACCAGCCACAGCAAGTATTCAGGGGAGTCATTTCCAGGCATTTCTAATGCTCTGTTTGATACTGAAAGGAAAGTGGACCCTTGCAAGGCTAGGGGAGAAGTGAAGAGAAAGATTTCTGTTGCAGCCTTCACAGTGCAGGCAGCTTCAGAGGCTTTGAAACAAGTAGCCTAAGAGGATTCCTTAGAGAAGCGATAATGAATTTGTGTGGTATGTCACTCAGAAAGAATCATGATGGGTAAATTGATGAATTTTAAAATTAGTATATTAGAAATAAAGATGGATATTATATACAGTTAGGTGAGTGTACATATATTTGTCTGTGTATATATTTTTTCTTTTATTTTCTTTTTATTGATTAAAAATAAAAAGTTAAGTTTTCAGAGGTCTCACGCCTTGCCTGGCCTCCCAAGACTGAGAGGATCACTATCTCAACACACTCCTTGGGACAGTGATTGAATTACACTTTTAGTAAATGTAATACCTCTATAGCATAAGAAATCTTTATTTTTTATTAAAATATTTTATTTATATAAAAGACTATAACACACAAGTATAGAGAAAAATAGTAATGAAGTGAACTTGTGAACCTACTAGCCATAGTAAGAAAATAACATTTCCAATATCTTTGGGTTCCCCATGCACTATGACAGTTGTGCTTGATCACTTTCTTGAATTTTATTTTTATCTTTATTTCTTCTGTTATTCTTTGTAATTTTATCACACATGGCTATATTATTTACATATTTTAAGGTTTGGCTTTAGGTAGTTTTGGAATTTTTTAAATAAAATCATACACTGTATAGTTTTATGGTACTGGATTTTTTTTTCCACTGATCCTCAAGTGTTCAGATAGATAGGTAAGTAGATAGATGGATAGCATTTATGTAAATGAAAGTAAGATTCATGGTCCATCAAGAAAGAGAAAACATATAATAATGTGAATAGGGAAAGTTAATATAAAGAATGATTAATTATAACAGCATTTGGGCAAGGAAATATTGTCTAGAAGAAGGTAAGAAGAAGTCTAAATAATACGTGATGAGCACATATAAGGAATTGCCATTGTTTCCAGGGGGAAGTTGGAGTAGCCATTGGAGAGTCCCCTCACCCCTTGACCTCACTGAATGTTTAGACGTCGTGGTACTGTTGTGCTTGAAAAACTTGCTTTAAATACACACTTCAGAGTTCCCCAGAGACTTGCCTTCTGGGCCACTGGTGAAGCTGTTTATGAAGAAATGTCATGCCAGACGGGCTCCACTGCAAATATGGAAAAGGGCAGTATCAGGAGAAGCTCGTGGCTGCTGAGTTCTCATGGGCCCCAGTGAACTTCAGGAAGTGGGTGCTACAGCAGCAGCCTGAACTACACAATCTGGGCATTGGTGTATCCCTGTATGCCCTCCGGGCCAGACACTGGAGGTGTCATTTCCAAAGCAGATTGGAAGCGCTTTTTTGGAATTTCTCTCCAAAGCTTTCTACTCACAAAGATTGACATCATAACATGTGGCAAAGGAAAAGTATTTAAAGGATCCAGATCTATTTATGTAAACAATCAAGAGTGAGTTTGTAGTGGATAACCCAACGTTGGATAAATGGTGCATCACAAAATATATTTATTCATTTTCTGCTGTTGTATATTTGGAATGATTTTCATATTTTGATTTTTGTGAACATAGCTCCTAATGCAAACACTCAATAGATTCTCATTCCTGACAGTATCTTCTGATAGGTGGAATATCTGGGTTATAAAATTTGTGGATCTTCAGTTCTACTGGGCAATGCCAGAGCGATTCAAAGTAATTTTATTTATTTATATTTCCACTGACAAGGTAATCATGTTATACAAAATAACAGAAGTATGGATGATTGCGGCAAGCTAAAGAAATACAAAGAACTCACCCTTACTAGAATCCAAGGCATTTGTGGGAAGAAAAATTCATACATTGAGCATCAAATACATCAAGTACGTTTTGGAAGACATCGAGAGGAGTGTAACTACTTTGTTGTAGTTTGTCAAAATCCCATAATAAGGTTAAGCAGGTAGGAATATAGGCACATTTGCATTTCAGAAAGCATTCTGGCCTAGATGTAATAGAAGGACATCAACCCAGCAAGAGAACAGAACTAATGTTTTTTTGAGTGTGTAAGACAGGATCTCACTCTGTCCCCCAGGCTAGAGTCAGTGGTACAATCCCAGCTCAATGCAAACTCTGCCTCCTGGGCTCAGACAATCATCCAGCCTAAGACTCCCAAGCAGTTGAGATTACAGGTGTACACCATCATGCCTGTGTAATTTTTCTATTTTTTGTGGAGATGGAGTTTCACCATGTTGCCTAGGCTTGTCTTGAACTTCTCAGCTTGACCAGTCAAGCCATCTAGGCCTCCCAAAGTGCTGGGATTACAGGCATGAGCCACTATGCCAGGTCCCGAAATCTTTTCTCATGACAACTGCTGTCACATAGACTTTACTATCAGAAAAGACAAGGCTACCTTCATCCTTTGGGTTTTAGCTCATGTGTCGTTTCTTTTAGGAAGACTTTTAGGATCACTGTCCCTTCCTTTGTATCTACTACTAAACCATGAGCTCCTTAAAGACTTAGTCTTGCTTTTTTTTTTTTTTCACACTGTTTTTATAAATTTTACTTTAATGTTCAGGATACATGTGCAGAACATGCAGATTTGTTACTATTTTGGCTCCAATCTCTACCAGTAAGGAGAGTCCATAGTAGACACTCATTTTGTGAGTAAATGAGACCCTCTGAGACATTCTGTGCTTTGAAAAGAAGAGCTGCACCGCCCACTGGGATTTCCACAATGCCTTTGTTATGGGGTTTAGCTGAGCATGCTCACAGGATTTTTGTCATGTCATTGATAGAGAGTTGGACAGTATAGTAGATGTAAGACAGTGTGCATATTAGTATTCAAAAAAATGGACCAAAACCTGCACAATACTTGAAAGCTTTGTCAACTTTCAATCAATTCTGCCAGCATGCAAGAAGCATCCCCCAATATATTGTATGTAATTTGGTGGCTTAGGAACATACTTTGACATCATATTTAACGTCACTGAAAGGAAAACAGTTTTCAGAGACAGACTCCCTGGTTTCAAACCCTAGTTCTCCTCCTTCATTACAGTATGCGTATGGGCAAATTATTAAAGTTTCCTATTCTTACATTTCTTAATCTTTAAATCAGTATTAAATATTATTTATTCCATGGGTGGTTGTAGGAATTAAGTAAGCTAGAACATGTGAAGCACTTAGAACAGTTTTTAGCGCAGAGTTGGTAATCAATAAATGTTTGACATTTTCACTTGATTGAGAGTATTTTTTAGTTAGGTAAGGAAATACTACTTTGTCTCTCTTACCTATCCTGCATGGTAACGCGGTTGTAGTAAAATAGATAATAACTTTTTCAGCTACTAACCCTATAATTTTCAACTTTTTAAAATTCTTTTATATACATCTCATAAGTTGCTTATTATTTATTTCTGTCTAATACAGGGCAGTCTACAAAATATAGAAATGAATTTTTCCTGAGAAGTGAGAATACTAGAAAGTCTTTCTTCTCTACAGTTAGGTAGATAATATGCAACGTTTTAAGAATTGTTTGAAGCAGTTTTCAAAGAACAGCATTTCTGGGAAAGTCTGCATATAAGTATCTATGATTACCTTTTCTTAACTTTGTTGGATATTTTTTTGAAGCATAATGCTGATCAAATGACACTTCAAAAAACCCACTAATTTGCAATGCCATGGACCGATTAAAAAAACAGCCACTTCATCTTTTCCTAGGATATGCTGACTTTTATAAATTTTATAATTTTTGAAATGTCTATTAATATATAAATGGTGACTTTTATATAGATTTTTACTTTTTCAACTTCTAGCAAGGTTTTGTTAATTTTAAGTTTATAGAAATGAACAAAATCCCCAAACATTAGATAATTTATGAATACAACTATGTGTAAACATTGGTGATTTATTAAATCATGGTGAACGACAACAAAATCTATTAGTATGGCAACTGTGTTAAAAATAACTTTCATGCACTATTAAACATAATTATGCACATAATTGTTGTGAAAATAGCAGCCAGGTGCCATGGCTCATGCCTGTAATACCAGCAATTTGGGAGGCTGAGATGGGCGGATCACCTGAGGTCAGGAGTTGGAGACCAGCCTGGCCAACTTGGTGAAACCTTATCTCGACTAAAAATACCCAAATTAGCCGGCCATGGTGGCAGATACCTATAACCCCAGCTACTCGGGAGGGTGAGGCAGGAGAATCACTTGGACCTGGGAGACAGAGGTTGCAGTGAGCCAAGATCATGCCATTGCACTCCAGCCTGGGTGACAGAAGGAGACTGCGTCTCAAAAAAAAGAAATAATAATTATTATTATTGTGTAAATAATTATTATATAATTTTAAAAATATGAATACATAACATTGATATAGATAGTTATGTACATATATATGTAAAGTATCAGTTTTAAAATTATTGAAAAAGGTGGATGAATAAAAAAACAAATTTTATTTTCATATAACACAATCATTATGAAATAGTTATAAAATAGTAAAAATAAGAAAAACAGGCTGATACAACTAATTCTATCAACCATCATATATACAATTATGTGAAACACAATTGAATTCCTTGCTGTACTTTTTTAAACAAGAGGGTTACACAGTACAGATGTGTTGGTAACTCCAGTTAATGTTTTATCTTTGAACATATTCAGATAAATAATGGTTAGGCACTTAAGCAATTATAACTTTAAAAAAGAGTGAGAAACAAAATTTTAAAGTTAGCATGTGGCCTGGTACAGTGACTCACGCTTGTAATCCCAGCACTTTGTGAGGCAGAGGTGGGCAGATCACCTGAGGTCAGGAGTTCAAGATCAGCCTGAGCAACATGGTGAAACCCTCTGTCTCTACTAAAAATACAAAAATTAGGTGGACGTAGTGGTGGGTGCCTGTAATCCCAGCTACTTGGGAGGCTGAGGCAGGAGAATCACTTGAACTCGAGAGGCAGAGGTTGCAGTGAGCCAAGACCGAGTCATTCCACTCCAGCCTGGGCGACAGAGCGAGACTCCGTCTCAACAACAACAAAAAAAAACAAACAAAACAAAACAAAACAAAAAACAAAAAACAAAAAAAATCATAATTAGCATGTGATAATATTTAATGAAATAATTGTTATAGTTAAAATATTTCTTTCAATAACCTGTGTTAAGTCAACTTTCTTGCATCTCATTCTAGACTTGTCTGTTGAGCTTTGGGCACCCAAGTGTGGTTTTTAATACTTTATAAACCTAATCAGTCAATTTACCCCTTTCTGTGCAATCTAATCAATCTCAGGAAGTGCGTGTGGCCTTTCATGGTCCCATACAGTTTAAAAGGACACTTGTCCAGAGATTTCTCTCTCCTTCAGGGAGGACCCATCGGATTTGTGGCTGCTGGGCTTTGGAGCACCAGGAGTTACTTGTAGTCTGGATATCTACAGAGCTTCTAGACTGAGACCATTCATAGTAGCCTTGTGAGTATAAAATCTGCAGTAAATCCATTAGGAAATAGTCAAAACAATCATTAGGAAATAGTCAAAATAGTAAATATAAGAAAAACAGGTTGCTACAACTAATTCGATCAACCATCATATATACAATTATGTGAAACACAATTGAGTTCCTTGTACTTTTTTAAACAAGAGAGTTACACAGTACAGATGTGTTGGTAATCCCAGTTAATGTTTTATCTTTGAACATATTCAGTTACATAACTGCTGGGCACTTGAGCAATTATTATTTTAAAACAGAGTGAGAAAATTTTAAAATTAGCATGTGGCCCGGTGCAGTGGCTCACGCTTGTAATCCCAGCACTTTGGGAGGCCAAGGTGGGCAGATCACCTGAGGTCAGGAGTTCAAGATCAATCTGAGCATCATGGTGAAACTCCGTCTCTACTAAAAGCACAAAAATTAGCTAGGCTTAGTGGTGGGTGCCTGTAATCCAAGCTACTCGGGAGGCTGAGGCAGGAGAATTGCTTGAACTCGAGAGGCAGAGGTTGCAGTGAGCCAAGACCAAGCCATTGCACTGCAGCCTGGACGACAAAGTGAGATACCGTCTCAAAAACAAAAACAAAAACAAAAACAAAAATTAGCATGTGATATTTAATGAAATAATTCTTATACTTAAAATATTTCTTTCAATAACCTGTGTTAAGTCAGCTTTCTTACATCTCATTCCAAACTTGTCTGTTGAGCTTTGAGCCCCCAAGTGTGGTTTTCCATACTTTATAAACCTAATCAGCCAATTTACCCCTTTCTGTGCGATCTAATCAACCTCAGGAAGTAGGTGTGGTCTTTCATGGGCCCATACCCTTTAAAAGGATGCTTGTCCAGAGACTTCTCTCTCCTTCAGTGAGGACCCACCAGATTTGTGGCTGCTGGGCTTTGGAGCACCAGAGGTTACTTGTAATCTGGATATCTACAGAACTTCTAGACTGAGAGCATTCATAGTAGCCTTGTGAGTATAAAATTTGCAGTTAACCCAGCATGCTCACTTTTTCTCTTAAAAATACTTTAAATTTACCTGACAGCACACTTGGGTCTTTTCTAAGCAAACAAGTAACTGTCTTCGTGATTTTACAGAAAATCAATATAAAGTATCTTCAATTTGTAACATATGGTTTGTGTTCCCTTGCTATTTGATTCGTCTTATGTGACTATTTTCTGTATTGTTATATAATTTTAAGTGTGAAAAGATATATTTCCATAGTTTCATGCAATGATAGAACCCATAAAATAGATAAAATGTTCACTAGAATGTGGGCATGTAGTAATGGTTATAATGTACACCAAAGTCAATGTTAAAAAAAGTTGAATTACTTTGAAAATTCTTGTTGCAAAGGTCTTATTTGCTGTCTCTTCAAAATTTGCAGTTTGCAGACTAGATTTGAAAGCTGTTGAAAATAGTTTTAATTGGCCATGTTTAGATGGCTCATGTTTGCAGCCTAGCACTTTGAGAGGCCAAGGCAGGCAGATCGCTTGAGGTCTAGAGTTAGAAACCAGCCTGGCAAACATGGTGAAACCACGTTTTTACTTAAAACATAAAAAAATTATCCTAGCGTGGTGGCAGGTGTCTGTAATACCAGCTACTCGGGAGGCTGTGGCCGGAGAATTGCTTGAACCTGGGAGGTGGAGTTTGCAGTAAGTGCCACTGCACTCCAGCCCGGGTGACAGAGTGAGACTGCGTCTCAACAACAACAACAACAACAAAAAGGTAAAGAAAGAAAGAGAAAGCAAGCAGATGTAACCCTCTGACAAGGGCTTCCAAGTGGCAGAAACTCCCAATTTACTAAGAGGAATGGTGAATTGGTGGCCATGCTTCCATTAACTGCATTTCTGGATTTCATAGTGTAGAGTGGAAAACCTAATACGTAACTTCACTTTTATTGTTATTTTAGAAGATAATTAATTGTTGATTAATTCTTATAAATTATTATATTTTAAATATTCACTATTTCAGAATGTGAAAGTGTTATCTCTAATCATCTGAATTGACTATGGGAAAAAAATTTTCTAAATTAAAAATAATAGATATTATTTACAATTAATGTAGTGAAAGGAAGAGTTTTGATATTAAAATTAAAAGGATAAATTTAATGACTGATAATTTTAGGAGTTGATAGTCCACTCTGATTAATCAATCTTAGATAAAACCTACTTCAAAATTGTGTGAGCAAACTTCATAGGTGAGTTTGGAGGCAGGGAGTATGGAATAATAACATAGATACTAAGTGTCTTTCATATATTATCATCATGGAATCATTGAGAGAGAATGATAGAGACAGAACGAGATTAAGAATGTGCTTAAGAACGAGATTAAGAATTAAGAATCAGCTTATATAAGTGACTGAGAAATCATCTCAGCTTTTACCCTCTGCCCAGGCTTTAAGCTTGCTAAGTAACTGGGAATGATTGAGAGCACGGCCTGTTTAACAAAAATACCATGAGGACTCTCGTCTAATTTTCTCATTTGAATCACAGTTGGTTGTTCATATCCATAAGTTTCATACCCGTGGATTCAACTAAACTCAGAAAAAAATATTTACAGGAAGAAAAAAGCAGCTGTACTGAACATGTCCTTTTCTTTTTTTTTTTTTTTTTTTTTTTTTTGTGAGACAGAGTCTCACTCTATTACCCATGCTGGAGTGCAGTGGCATCATCTCGGCTCACTACAACCTCCACCTCCTGGGTTCAGGCGATTCTCCTGCCTCAGCCTCCTGAATAGCTGGGACTACAGGCACGTGCCACCACGCCCGGCTAATTTTTTGTATTTTTAATAGAAACTGGGTTTCACCATGTTAGCCAGGATGGTCTCGGTCTCCTGACCTCGTGATCTTCCCACCTCAGCCTTCCGAAGCGCTGGGATTACAGGCGTGAGCAACCGCACCCTGCCAAACATGTACATATTTTTAATAATCTTCTTTCTGTTCCTAAACAGTATGGCATTACAAGTATTGATACAGCATTTACATTGTATTAGGCATTCAAAGTAATCTAGACATAAAGTATTCAGGAGGATAGGTTTAGGTTACATGCAAATCCCACACCATTTACTAATAAGAGCCTGGAACATCTTAGGATCTTGGTATCTCAGGGAGTCCTGGACCCAATCTTCAATGGCTATTGAGGGGAAACTTTATAAATCCAGCACGTTTGCATTTACTATGTCTCAGTTTGTACTGGAGCTAACTTATTAGACATATTGGACAGACCTCAAGTAGACAAGGAAAATTGTCCACTGGCCCTTTTTTCCTTTGCATCAAGGCAAATAAAAATAAGAAAAAGAAATTCTCACCTTTTTCTTCATTTTCAGAGATATGGATTCAGACAGCGTGCAAGCCTTCCAGAATGAGCTCATTTGCTCCATTTGCATGAACTACTTCATAGACCCGGTCACCATTGACTGTGGGCACAGCTTTTGCAAGCCCTGCCTCTGCCTCTGCTGGGAAGAAGGCAGAGCACCAATGCGCTGCCCTGTGTGCAGAAAAATCTCAGCGAAGTCCGACTTCAACACCAATGCGGCACTCAAAAAGCTGGCTTCCCTAGCCAGACAGACCAGACCTCAGAACATCAACAACTCACACAATATCTGTGTGCTCCATAAGGAAACTAAGGAGCTCTTCTGTGAGGCTGACAAGAGATTGCTCTGTGGGCCCTGCACTGAGTCACCAGAGCACATGGCTCACAGCCACAGTCCAATGGGATGGGCTGCTGAGGAATGCAGGGTATGTGATGCCTCTAAGGCAGTTTGATATGTATATAATCCCAAATAAGAATGATGAGGGCCTATGACAATGATGGTGATGAGAATGCAGTTGGTGGAGGTGGTGATTATTCCATGTCAATCATAACACATAAATGTGTCCTTTCAATGTTGCTGACTAATTTGGCACTCTAATCATAGCTGCATTGAGACTTCACTAAAGGAGGTTTCCTTAGAAACATTGTTCGAACGTGTAGAATGGAGCTGTGGAACAGGTGACCAGCACCAAGAACACTTTTCAAAGTCATTTTATATAAAAGCCGGTTCCTCCGAAAATTGATGATATTATCCAAAGGGTCCCTTAAAACTCTCTATTATATTTCTATCATTTCTCACATCCAAATTATTAGGACCAAATTTGTTTAACATGGTAAAATCTGACCACTCCACTCTAACTTGAATTTATGTTTCTTTCAATTACAGACTTTTTATTTAATTGATAAGGGGATGAAATCTAGTATACTGTCTTCATTATTGCTAAGCTTCTTGCTTCTTTTTCAGGAGAAACTTATAAAGAAAATGAACTATTTGTGGAAGATCAATCAAGAGACACAAAATAATCTAAACCAGGAAACTAGCAAATTTCGTTCGTTAGCGGTAAGAATGAAAATATTTCCTTTATTTTTACTCAAATAAACACAATGTTGGTTTACACTTTTTAGCTAAATTCAAACTACCAGTTAAAAGATAGTGATTTCATCCCAAGAAAATATAGTGATTTCAATTGATATAATAGGAATCGCAAATAGAGAAGCCCACACAAGCTAGCCAAATGAATTCTAGTATATTGGATAAATGGCATGTTATGTATTCTAGTTCAAATTTGAAGGTTGGTATACAATTTTTCAGACACTGCAGATGAGACAACATTTCACTAAGACTGGGTGTGAGGAAGAGGAAAGAAATAGAATACTATATAGAGTAAAAATATAGTAAAAGTAAAAGAAAACACACATAATATGATGTATGGCTAAATGTTCTTTAACATTTAGGTGAATTAGACATGGAAAAATCCTAAAAGAGAGAATAATAGAGGAAATAATGGACTCAGTAAGAACTGTAAAGAAGCATCACAGTGACAGAAACCAGAAGTCTTTATATAGGTTTTGATTTAAAAGGGGAGAGAGAATAAGAATATTGAAAAAGATGGACAGAAAAAAAACACCAAATATTCAAGACTCTTTGCAAGAGCAAGGCAGAAAGTTTAAAAATTGCTTGATTACACCCAGCATATAATTATTTGAACTTTTCTATTGAGAATGAGAACATGTAATTCTTTTAACCAAACATCTCTGCAGGACTATGTCTCATTAAGGAAGGTGATAATCACTATTCAATATCAAAAGATGCATCTACTTCTCCATGAGGAAGAGCAGCTGCATCTGCAGGCACTGGAAAGAGAAGCAGAAGAGCTTTTCCAACAACTACAAGACAGTCAAGTGAGAATGACCCAACATTTAGAAAGGATGAAAGACATGTACAGAGTGCTGTGGGAGACGTGCCACATGCCTGCCGTGGAGCTGCTCCAGGTGAGGAGGGAGGGTCCATCTTCAGAGACAGGAAACCCTTGCTGGACATTGCTGCCAGGACATGCACATGTCACCTGCATATGTCACTGCTCTAAGCTAAGTGACACATGCTGTCTGACTCCCACCATTACATTACATTTGTCCAGTCACTTATTACTGCATACTTCGGTATACCAATCTTTGGGAAATTTTTATCATTTTAGCAGATCACATATAACAAAATTCTCTTCAATCTAATTTAGAGTACTATCCACACATAGAGATAATCTAAAATCATTAGAACTTGAGGCTAGGGGAAGGCTAGTAATACTCCATTTATATGCCCTAGTTCCTCCTCACTCTCTGATGTCCCACACAACAGTGATTTGCTGAAGACATTGAGGGTTTTCCCCTTTCTGGGGCGAGGTTTATGAAAGTTGCTCATCAATCTCCGTGTACTCTGTTTCTCAAATGGTTCTGTTTTGTTTTAATAGTTGTCATGAGTGGTCAGACCTTTCCTTGGAAATAAGAGTAGGAAATTAATGACACTGGAAACCTAGACATCTTTGCTTTGCTCCACCATCTCTTGCTGAGCTCCTTTCTTCTTCATGCCCACTGATGAAGCTATTCATTATTTAGTTGAGGTTCTGTTATTAACGTAGCCTTGAATGATTCCCTAGAGGGGAATAGAAAGATACACATTTTAAAAACACTAAAACAGAAAGAAACAAGAGTATGAGAAAAGATACAGAAGGAAAAATCTCTCACAATTAACGTTATCTTTTATTTTTTGCAGGATGTGAGAAATGTATCGGCAAGGTGAGTTTACACTAAAAAATGCTATTTCTGAAAAGTTCATTCTCTTGTGAATGAACGGGGTGTACACATTTTGAGGTACTAATATCATTCTGAGTGGCTATTTCCATTTTTGTTTCAAAAGAGGGCCTGAGGTCTTCTTCTCTTTGGTCTGGAAAGTTTTCATCTGAAAATTTGTATGAATTCATATATACGTAAAAACAATTTGCCATTCTGAAGTTTGTTCTTTCCAGTCCATCCATCCTGTCCAGCCCTACCCCACAGATCTTAATACAAAATTTCTCTGAGGAATCATAGTGTTGGATTCTACTCTAGAGGGGTGGAAGGTTTGAAAAAAAAAAAAAGACAGAGGGAGGAGAGAGATTCCCTCTGGGTGGGCTGAGGAGGAAGGTTTTGTTCCTAAAAGCATCAATGACCAGGACCTGCTCCATCACAATACATCCATTTCTAGGAAAGACCTCAGGAAAATGGTTGCCTCAGGACCCTCAGCAGCAGGGTTCTCAGGCTGGAATTAGACTCCTTTGTTTTGCTCAAAAGATTAAAGCCTTTTTTGTCAGTGAACATTCTCTGTTAGACACTGACTAACATTAGTGACAACTGCAGGCTGTGGTCCCAAATGCTTTTGTCTGAGTTTTCTGCTCTCTGAAATATTTCCAGGATTTCTTTTTTTTTTTTTTTTTTTTTTTTTTTTTTTGAGACTGAGTCTCACGCTGTTGCCCAGGCTGGAGTGCAGTGGCGCGATCTCGGCTCACTGCAAGCTCCGCCTCCCGGGTTCCCGCCATTCTCCTGCCTCAGCCTCCTGAGTAGCTGGGACTACAGGCGCCCGCCACCGCGCCCGGCTAATTTTTTGTATTTTTAGTAGAGACGGGGTTTCACTGTGGTCTCGATCTCCTGACCTTGTGATCCGCCCGCCTCGGCCTCCCAAAGTGCTGGGATTACAGGCTTGAGCCACCGCGCCCGGCCTCCAGGATTTCTTAATTCCCTCAGGAGGTGTGATGGGCAGAGGGAGGTAATGACTTTTAATGAGTTTAGAAGTTGTGTAATATCTGAAAACAGCATATCTGGCGAAATTGGGTTTTTATACAATAAAATTCAGAAAAAGTAACATTTGTATGGCCCATAGAGTGTGGAATAAAATGCACATGCAGTTAACCAAAACTGACAGAATTCTGAGGAAACATCTTATATGAAAATATGATATCTTTGTATGACTGTGTGATTAGCTTTGGACCTGGAAATATAACTGAGACCATTTTTTTGCAGGGCTGATTTGGCAGAGATGCAAAAGCCCCAGCCAGTGAACCCAGAGCTCACTTCATGGCGCATAACTGGAGTCCTAGACATGCTCAACAACTTCAGAGGTAAGAGCCAGCTGCTTGGCAGTCCAGCCTCAAATCATTTCTTTATTTGGTCCATTGGTCGAGGCTTTTCCCATTAAGTTTTATTATTTTTGACATGTAGGTAATACATAGTTTTCCAAAACATGTGCATCTTCTCTACCTGCATAGTAATACTACAATGATCAAAACTCAATTTCCTGAGTTAGAGTTTGATGAAAATGTGAAGCAAGATACATACTTTATCTTCAGAATAAGAGGACAAAGAATATTCATGTCATGTAGTTATGAAGACACTAATTCTCATGGTGGCATCAGTATTTTGTGTGTATTCAATTTAATTCAATTTTGAAGGCTTAGATTTGGCATAATGGTTTTTAATTGGTTCTATTCTATGTGCATTTACATTCATTTTACAAGTAAACTTTACTATTTATAAATTCAGAACTTTTTGATCAACAAAGAAAATGACTAAAATGTCCATAATCAGGATAATTCTAATGCCATCAGATACATCTCGTAACAACTGAAAGCTGAGGGATCTGTGAACACGGCCTAACCATGTTAGGCTCATTCTAGAGAGCAGGTCTAGGTAGCAGAGGGCAGGAACCCACAGCAGATTGAATCGGGGGCTAAACAGATAGTTTAAAGCCAGAGTATGCTTTCAGAAACTTATAAACTTTACATGTGTTAATTTCTACCAAAGTTTTGATGTTTGAGACTGTAACAGGCATAACTTACATTCCAATAAATACATCACAGCAAGGTGATGTCTACCTATTGATGATCTTAAAGACAAATAATATGAGAAAGTTTTTCTATTAAAGAAAAAAATTGTTGATATGTCCTGAAACAAACTGTGCAGAGGTAGACATTAAATCATTACTTTGCCCAGGGATATGGTCACTTTTTTCTCTATTATTTAAGGAACAATATATAATTGTATGTGCTGTAGAGTTGTAATGACATTTCATCTTCATGGATGCATGGCACTGAACTCTCTTGGCTTCCTTTTTTCTGTATTTTCTTGGAAGAAGGGCAAATGAAGTGAATAATTGGGCCACAGAGCCTCTGTCCCTCATAGCTCTCACTAATATAGTATTTTTTCCTTGTCAGTGGATAATGCTCTGAGCACGGAAATGACTCCTTGCTATATAAGCCTTTCTGAGGATGTGAGACGTGTGATATTTGGAGATGACCTTCGCAGTGCGCCCATGGATCCCCAGGGAGTGGAGAGCTTTGCTGTGTGGGGAGCGCAAGCCTTCACTTCTGGCAGGCATTACTGGGAAGTGGATGTGACCCACTCCTCCACCTGGATTCTGGGAGTCTGTAGAGATTCCAGGACAGCCGATACCAATATTGTTATTGATTCTGATGAAACATTTTTGTTAATTTCCTCAAAGAGGAACAATCACTATAGTCTCTCCACCATCTCTCCACCTTTAATTCAGCATGTGCAAAGGCCTCTGGGTCGGGTTGGGGTGTTTCTGGATTATGAAAATGGATCTGTGAGTTTTTTTGATGTTTCTAAAAGTTCTCTTATCTATGATTTTCCTCCTTCTTCCTTCTCTTCCCCTCTGAGGCCTTTCTTTTGCTTTGGTTGTAAATGAAAATTTGGTTTCATGATGATTTATTGTGACCTCCCATATATGAGACAAATAGTGTTCTGAGACCCAATATGTGAGAGCCTGTGAGCTCCTTGTAACTTCATGGAATGTAATTACTTTATGGTTATACATGGGATAACCACCTTGAATGTGTATATTTGTTAATTAAGTTATTTTAATTAATAAATTATTGTGGAATCTTTTTTTTTTTTTTTTTTTTTGAGACGGAGTCTCGCTCTGTCGCCCAGGCTGGAGTGCAGTGGCGCTATCTCGGCTCACTGCAAGCTCCGCCTCCCGGGTTTACGCCATTCTCCTGCCTCAGCCTCCCGAGTAGCTGGGACTACAGGCACCCGCCACCTCGCCCGGCTAATTTTTTTGTATTTTTAGTAGAGACGGGGTTTCATTGTGTTAGCCAGGATGGTCTCGATCTCCTGACCTCGTGATCCGCCCGTCTCGGCCTCCCAAAGTACTGGGATTACAGGCTTGAGCCACCGCGCCCGGCCTGGAATCTTCACTAGAATATAGATAATGATTCTTTTTATTTTTTATTTATTTATTTATTTTTTTTTATGGTACAAGGTTTGTTGAGATTCATTCACTTACTGTGAAAGTCATGTTCTAATGTATTTAATTCAGAGATGGTTAGTATATCACACTTGTGCAGCCATCAGAACTCTTTACTGCTCGGGCACTTTTATCACTTCCAGAAGAATCCCAGTGCCCATTAACATTTATTCTCCATTCACCTTCCCCATTCCTTCACAACACTTAATCTACTTTTTATGTTTATGCATTTAGGTAAATAAAATCATACAATATAAATTTTTTTAATCTGATTTATTTTTCTGAGAGTATGTTTTCAGAGTTTGTACACACTGTAAACCATTTGTCTTACTTGTATATTTGAACAGGCTGGGGTAGAAAAATGAAGTGGTGGATATCTTATCTTTACAAAGAATAAAGACGAGTGCTTATTTTCTTTTTAAGTCTGACCAAGTTAAGTTGACCTCACAGACTTTATTATTTCTCAACGTCCTAGTTATTAATCACATTTCAGCTCGTGCAAGTTTTTCAGTGCTGCATTGCTCTGTTATTACATTCTCTCTGAGTATATTATATCAGATTATAATATTCAGAAAACTCTTATATGTATTTCTACCAGTTTAAAAATTCCAAGGGGGCAAAGGCAGTATTTGTCTTCTTTGTTAAGATATTACCATTATCCAGTGCAATTTTTAGAATACAGTACACCATAAATAAGATGAATAAATGGATAAGTAGAGGAGTTAATATGTACAAATATTATTCTAACATTAAAATACTTTTCCACAATGTAATAAAATAGGATAGAATATACTAATGAATATCTATCAACAGATAAGAAACAAATCGATTTTCAGATTCATATCAAAGATAATACTATAATGTTATGGTTTAAAATAATTGTAGCATAATTTTTATGGGATTGATTTCAGTTGCCTTGGGTTTTTTAATATAAACCATTGAAAGAGGAAGATTCCTATGTAAAATCATGATGAAGAGGTACAAGGCTTAGAATAATGAGACTGTTCTTGCATATAAGCTGAAAATAAGTGAAGACTGGGTCAGTAATAACATTGCTTTGCTGAATTAAGAGAATTCTAATAAAATATTTTTAGTTGGGAAGCTATCTGTATTAAAAAAAATTGATCTAAGGCTGGTTATAGTGGCCACACTTATAATCCCAGGGCTTTGGGAGGCCAAGGCAGAAAAATCACTTGAGGTCAGGAGTTTGAGATCAGCCTGGGCAACATCTCTACCACAAATAAAAAGAAAATTAGCCTTGAGTGGTGGTGTGCACCTGTTGTCCCTGCTACTCAGGAGGCTGAGTTGGGAGGATTGCTTGAATCCAGAATTTTGAGACTTCGGTGAGCTCCCATTGTGCCATCGCACTGGGCCTGGGTGACAGAGTGAGAACTTGTCTCAAAAACAGCAAGTAAATATTTTATGTAGCCATTTTACCTGAAAATTATAATTGTTTCTTCTACGATTAATAAATCTGTATATATCTAGGCCAGCTACATCAGGCAGAGCTTGTCTTTTAGTAGTTACATCTATATATAAAAAGACAATTATAAGGAGGGTCTAAGGAAAGCTTTTTTTCTCATTCTGGACTTTGAGGTTATAATTTTTTAGACTGATTTTCTGTCTCAATGGTGGATATCACCCTGAATCTTAATTTGTCCGAACACCTCACCTAGTCTGAGATTTTTACAAAACATAAAGTTCATAGGATCAATACATTCGTGTGCCTTAAAAGCCTCCAG
This sequence comes from Macaca fascicularis, assembly GCF_037993035.2. Lineage (NCBI taxonomy): Eukaryota > Metazoa > Chordata > Mammalia > Primates > Cercopithecidae > Macaca > Macaca fascicularis. The sequence goes on along the minus strand of NC_088388.1, from coordinate 88,924,459 downwards.
GCATTCAAGGATACTATTATGGGGAAACTCAGGCCTTCTACTGCATTATTGGAGGGGCACATTTGAAACTCATAGCACTGGGTTGCAGGAGTCTGTTAACAGGTCTGGACAATGAGTGATGTCAGTCCAGATAATTCTGAGGAAGGCTTTCTGCCTTATTATAGGGAGAATAATCATTGGAGACTCTAGACAAGTTCCCAGTCATTATTCCAGCATTTAATTGCTGTTTTTGTAAACCAAGCATTTTCGGAGGCCTAGGCAGACAGATCACTTGAGGTCAGGAATTCAAGACTGGCCTGGCCAACATGGAAAAACTTTGTCTCTACTTAAAATACAAAAATTAGTGGGGTATGGTGGCGCACACTTACAATCCCAGCTACTCAGGAGGCTGAAGCAGGAGAATCACTTGAATCCGGGAGGCAAAGATTGCAGTGAGCCAAAATCATGCCACTGCAGTCTAGCGTGGGTGACAGACTTAGTGAGACTCTGACTCAAAAGATAAATAATAAAAAATCCTCACATCTTGAAAGGAGGGTGAATAAGGAGTATAACACGGGGCCTTGGAGGGAAAATATGCATTAAAAGGGAAGGAGAACATACTTAACATGCCAGTGGAAGGTGAAATTCTAAATATCTTATAAGAATAGTTTTGAGAAACATGTTTAATTATTAGTAAATCAAGATATACCCTTTGAATGACATTAAAAATTCACTAGAAGAGTGAAGAATAATAGTTATAACGTCACATAAGTAACAAAAGTCTCAAAACATAAAGTGTTCTAAAACTTTAATTAAATTTCATTTTTGAGATAGAGAGAATAAATAATAGTTCATATATTAGACTTTATTATGTGAAAAAGACTTTTATAAAATTCTTCCATAATAATTGAAGATATAAATTACAATAATTATAATTCACAAAAGAATAAAAACATTAAAATAAATTGTAAAAAACATTTTAAAAGGGTAAATTTGAAAATTATTCAAAAATCAGAAAGTGATTTTATCAATGTCCAAAAAAATTAAAATGAAAACAAACTTAATAATGTAAAAGAAGGCAGTTTTCTGCCGGGGTGGAGCGCGGGAGCTTTGGCTTCTCTGGGGACGCAGAAACGAGAAGTAGGGACCTTGGCACTTGCCCCACGCCTCACTCCCTTGGCCGCCCCCCGGGCCCCCTGCCCGCGCCTCCACTCGCCAGCAGGGTGCTTCTGACTGGGACTGGGAGGGAGGGCGGCGGGGCGCGCTGCATGATCCCGCCACCGTCGTCCCCACCCCGGGGATCGCAGGTCCAGGAGGACCGCGCTTATTATGAAGAGTTCCAGGACTTCTTGAGTCCTCCTAATACACGCAGCATCGCCTCGGACAACTCTTTCTACCCTTTAGAGGAGAAGGAGGAGCACGGCCTCGAGGGCGAGGAGAGCGTCCCGGAGGCGTGGGGCTGCTGGGGACGCTGGTGCGTCGGGGGCTGAACGTCAAGGAAGCGCAGGAGACTGACCACAATGGCTGGATCGGCGGTATTGCCGCCTGCTACCATAGCTTTGTGGATATACCCTGGTGGCCTTAGCTGAGTGCCCCCACATTGACATCAACTGGTAGGACAGGGAGGGGAACACAGCCCTAATCACAGCTGCACAGGCAGCGGCTGTCCTTGGCCCCATGGGCACAGCTCTCAGCCTGGCGCTTCCTGCATCAGCAACACCTGGGCTGGTTCATCTCAGTTTTAGCCCAGATGTGGTGGAAACAGACTACCAGGTCCTGCGCCTGGAGTCTTTCTTTGAATAGGCCTGGGGTGGGGCCCAAGAATGAGCAGATCAACAGGTTTCCTGGTGAGGCTGATGCAGCTGGCCCAGGGCCCCCACACTGAGGATGGAGGACTTTGAAGTTTTCATGTCTGATGACGGTCAGCGACCCCTCTCAGTAGGCACTGAAGACCAGCAGAGTCACAGACCCCAGGAGAGATGTTGTCAGACTGACACAGAGGCATCACGGAATTAAAAAGAAAATGAGGAAAGCTGCTGAGCATCTGTTCAGGACTTCCCCGCGCTGTTTTACTAAAGAGGCCGTTCGGTCCCTATCAGGGCACACTATCATCACCAACTACTTGTTGAACTTATGTCCCGGGTCTTGACCTGGAAAGGAAAGACGCGTTCGCGTTCACCGCCCTGATGAAAGGGGCCAGGGAGGGTCGAACGGATCGCATCCAACCCCTTAGCTAGCAGGGGCGGGTGTTCATGAGAGGGCCCCCGCCATGGGATGCTGCCACAGGAGTGAGCACTTACATGTCCGCTTCATGCAGTGGCTCCTGGAGCGCCCCTACTGGGAGCGGTTCAGGGAAAAGTACCAGCTTGAGCTGCCTCCGCTCCCAGAGAGGGCGCAGAAGCCCTAGGGCTCCAAGAATCGCCTCCAGATGCTCAGGTACTGGAGTTGTCCGCGCTGACGCCGCGCTCCGTGCGGGGTCCGGAGGACCGGGGCGCCCTGGATCACATGGTCAGGATGACCACGAGCCTCTAACAGCTCTGCGGTGGCCATAGCGTGCCAGACCGTGTGCCCCGAGAGCACTCCGTGCGTGGGGAAGAGGCGGCTGGCGGTGCAGGAAATCCTGGCGGCTCGGGGAGAGGGGATGCAGGTGCAGGAGGCGGGCGAGGGGGAGGGCCAAGGACAGCGTAGGAGGCTCGTCCGGGCGTCGGTGGGCTAGCGGGAGGGCTCCCTGATAGCAGGACTCCGACCTGCAGTGCTGCCGGGGTCCTGGGGCCCCGCCGCGCCCGCCTCGCGGAATGCCAGCTTCCTGATCCTGCAGCGCATGCAACAGAGGAGCGTGTGGCCTGGCGTGGTAGTGCCCGGGTTCGGCGACAGCAAGGCGCCCGCGCCCACCTTCTAGTACCCGCGGCCGGCGCGGAAGGGCAGCACCAAGGACAGCGGCCACCTGCGGCTCCCCCAAGTGGAGGTACAAGGAGGCCAAGGAGAAGCGCCACGTCAAGGCGCAGGAGAGGATCCTGCCGCCCTGGAAGAAGAGCAAGTGAGGGCCCGCGAGTGCCCGGCGCGGGCTTCGAGGTCAGGGTAGGACCGAGGGACTGAACGCCATGGCTGCTCCCTGGACCTGGGGGCCTCGCGGGGTTCCAGGCTGTCTCTCTAGGATACTCCCAGCAGGGGGGATGGAGGAGCCACATCGATTCGCCTGACTCTAGCTCCTCTACCAATCAGTACACCTAGCGGGCATGTTGCCTAAAAGGCTCCCTTAGAGAACCTCAATTAAGATTTTTTTAAAAGATCAATTTATTCCGCTGGGCGCTCTGGCTCACGCCTGTAATCTCAGCACTTTGAGAGCACGAGGCGGGTGGATTACCTGGGGTCGGGAGTTTGAGACCAGCCTGACCAACGTGGAGAAACCCTTCTCTACTAAAAATGCAAAAGTAGCAGGGCCTGGTGGCACATGCTTGTAATCCCATCTATTCGGGGGCTGATGCAGGAGAATCGCTTGAACCCCAGAGGCGGAGGTCGTGGTGAGCCAAGATCATGCCATTGCACTCCGGCATGGGCAACAAAAATGAAACTACATCTCAAATTACTTACTTACTTAATTTAATTAAAACAATTTATTAAAAGAGTTTTCTGTGTAATTTGTATTTTTAATCACTATTTATCCAATTTGCCAAGTTTTGCAAGTGATAGGGCCCCTCGTACCCAAGGCAATTTTAATACACTTGCCTGAAGACCTTTTGTTTAAAATACTCTTTCTAGCAAAAAATATTTATAGTATCTGTAAGAGTTTACACAGAAATCATGGGATTCTCTCTTTTTTGGCTTTTTTTTTGGTCTTCTCATCTTGGGTGCATGTGCACACTGGATGTTCTTATTAATCAGATTAAGTGATACCGGATATTTCTATTTGATGGAAGGATTGACTCGTTTAGCCACATGATCAAGTGAGACAGAGAGATCAGATTTTATTGTATCTTTTAAAAAGTCTTATCCATGCAGTCACATATTGGAGAAAAACATTTAACATCGAAGTATAAAACAATCCAGAGATAAATATGTATGTATTACTAGAATTAAACTCATTTTAAGCAAGGAGTTTTAGATAAACTGGATACAAAATCTTTAACATATTAAAAATAAATACGAGAAAAAAACTGTCATTTGATAAAATGGGGGCAAATGTAATAAATGACTACCACAAATACAAAATTAAGCCATATGTGCTCTTAAGTAAATCAAATCCAGGTATCCATAAAATGTAAAAACAGATGCAACAAGAGTAAGGAGCCCAGAATGATGAAATTACAGGAATGGGGAGGAGGTGATGTTTAGAACAAGCGAAGAGAATGAAATGGGAAGCAAAGTTATTTTCAGCAAATTCTCCTGAAGTGCAACAGGCAAGCCCTTCTTCCAGACTCAGTTTCAAAGAGTTCCTTGTGTGGGTATTTCTTTTGTTACTCCTTTGAGGACTGCACTTGGTGTTTAGTTTATCCTCATGCGGACCTCATGGAATTTCCAAGACGTGGAGCCTTGGCATTGTGGCACCTTCCTGCCACACACACATAATTCACAGCATTATCAAGTCCCCATGAGCCCTACCCTCACCTCTGTCAGCCGAGGACCCACCCAGGCAGTGCCACGTGATCTCCCAGGCATGCTTCTCCAAGCCAGCTGTCCCTGCTGCGAAAGTTCTCAAGGCACTGGTCTGGGCAGCTGAGCCCTGGGCTTGTCCTAAAGCTCCATAGGTGACTGTACTGCAGCCCACATGGAGAGCTGCAGCTCTAACACAGGGATTTTGAGAGGCCTCAGTGGTCTTTAAGTGGCACTTCCAGGACACCCATCCTGAGCTCCCACAAAGGGCTCCACCTTCCCAAGAGTGTCTAATTGTCATTGGAACAGCCAGGGTTAGGCAGCTTCTGCTAGGGCTGACATGGAGTCTGACCCTTGGTGGGTTGCCAGACATTCCTTCCTGTTTCTGCCATGGGAAGTTGGCACTGGGAATGGTATGGAGCTGGAGCCCCCTTTCTGCCCTAAGCCTTGGGTTCCTTCTGCTTCCAAGTCAGAAATGGACACTTCTGGTCCTGCCCAGCCACTACTGCACCACAACCCATGCTCATAGTCTCCAGGGATGTGTAGAACAGCCATGGCAGGACAGCAAACAACTGGCGATTTCCCCAGGTCCCACACTATGCACTTTAGTGAGGTTTGGGGCTTGAGTTGGCTCAATGTGATCAGGTAGTGATGAAATCTTCTGGATGTAAGTGGATGCTTTGATTTAAGCTACACTTTGTTTTGTCCAAGTGCAGCTTCCAGTATCCTTACCATGTTCTGACTTAGCTCCTCTATATGTGCATAGAGAGTTTTTAGTGATAATAGTTTCTAGAGCAATATTTGAGGATGATGATGAGCAGTGTGTCCATGCTTCATGGCCGTATTCAACTAAGCACTCTGCTCTTGGTTTCCTACTAAATCCTCCTTGGACCTTTAAATTTCCTAAAGGTTGTTGTAAGTTTTTCTGGATACAGAAAATGTAGCCCATTTTTTGTCACCTCATGAGCTACACCTTGACATAACATTTTAATGAAAATACGTGTGCTTACTCCATAACCTTTTTAGGGTTTGCTGAAGATGGTGGTATATAGGCTGGGGGCAAGAGGTGGTGAGGTATATCGGGGTTTGTTGATTATAAAACAGGTTCCTTTAGAGAGATATAAAGCACCTCCAAGTCCTTCGAGTTTTAAGCTATTTCTTGTAGTATTCTGGGGAATCGTTTTGTTAATGTAACTATTAGAGCTTAGGGCTAAGAAGAGTGGGGTATCTAATCCCAGTTTGGGTCTTAGCTATTGTGTCTTTAGGCTATTAAAGCCACTTTCATAGTATATTTTCTTTTATCTGGAGTTCATTTTTTTTCTAATGACTTAGAGTTTAGCTTTATTTAGGGACCTTAAACACTCTTTACGCCGAGTGCTATTAGGTTAGCTAGGGCTGAGTATGGCCGCGGTGGCTGGCACGAAATTGACCAACCCTCGACATCAGTAGACCATAGTTAACCTTTTGCTTATTACTAAAGATTTATCACTCCTCTTTCCCGTGGGGGTGTGATTGAGCAAACTGTTTTGAGTTATCTTTGTGTGTGCTTGGTATCTGCTCCTTTTGATCTGGGGGATCTAGAGGGCATTTCCACTGGGGTGGGGATGCTTGCATGTGTAATCTTACTAAGAGTTAATAGAAAGGCCAGGACTGAACCTATTTGTTTATGGGGTTGTGAAGACCCATCTAGACATTTTCAGTGTCCTGATTTTAATAATTAAGCAACATTAGCTGCAAAAATACTTAAGTGTAAGATTAAAATGTGAAGGGAAAAAGTAAGTAAGAATAGTAATTTTCAGTTCTGAAAATTTAGTCTTTAAAGTTGAATTGACAGAGGCTTGACTGAGAGAATATTTCTAATTAGGGTATAACTGATTTAGGGTATAATATGTGGGATGTCACTTTCAGAGGGGTATGTTCAACGTATTATACTAGTATTAGGGTGAAAGTTTAGTTATTATATTTATTATATGAAATGGAACCTTAATTTAGTAGGAGCGTCTTAAGAATATTTTAGGAAAATTACATCAATTGAAAGGTAGCTGTTGGGATATTCATGGTTAAAATGTGGTTTTTGGGCTCTGACTGGGTTGCATTTAGTCTTTTGTTTTTGGGGTTTGGCAAGGGCACATTGACCTGGGTTGGTGATAAGTTCCGAGATGAGGGGATGGAGGGTTTGCCAATTTAATCGGAAGTAGTTCTTGGAAGTGAGTGTACATGAGTGGTCGTACGCACCTATTGATTAATTATTATGTCCATCAAGCATGAATTACTAAGCACCTCATGATTGGAATGCCAGTTCAGAATATTCAATATAAGTTCAGCTTCTACAATTGATTTGGCAGAAATAAAATCCAAGTTCATTGACAGCTTATTTAGAGGGGACCAGGTCTTCTGTGATGGTGAGTGATAGCACCCCCAAAGTTAAAAATACCAAATGCATGGCAGTGCTCCCATGACTGGTTAATAGCGTGATAGTCATTAGTCCATAGAGATGTCTTATATAAGGGGGAAGTGTGGGCGATCTTAATTTTATGGCCCTGAGGTAAGAACCAGATGCCGGGTATAGTTTCAATATAGTCTCCCCCAAGTGTAATGGGCCCAGAGCGAGGAGGGTAGCACTCGTGAGCAGGATGATGATTTCTCAGAGGTTGCAGGTTAAGAGACCAAAATTTGGTGGGGAATATCCATATTGATGAGAAATTTCTTGACTGGGACTTGCTGTGGCCAATGAACGAATATATGTACTATGTAATATTAAGGATTTATAATACTAATTGGATAAAATTTGTATTGTACTGTTAATATTAGTAGGTTGATGGAGGGATTTCTAATACGTGTTTATATGCATGTGGGTAAGCTTTTAATGCACTTTCATGCAGGAATGGCCTCAGTATCCTGACTGTGCAAAGGTAGCATAATCCCTTGTTCCCCAAATTGGGACTTGTATGAATAGCCACGTGAGGGTTCAGCTGTCTCTTACTTTTCATCAGTGAAATTGACCTATCTGGGAAGAAGCGGATATAGATAAATAAAACGAGAAGACCCTATGGAGCTTAATTTTATTAATGCAAATAAAAACTCAAAAAGCCTACAGGCCCTAGCCAGTATCCCTGCATTAAAAATTTTGGTTGGGGTGACCTCGGAGCATGACTCGACCTAACTAAGACTGTGCTATTCTAAAGGAATCAATATATATTGATCCAGTAATTTGATCAATGGAATAATTTACCCTAGGGATAACAGTGCAATCCTATTCTAGATTTCCATAACAACAATAGAGTTTATGACCTTGATGTTTGATCAGGACATCCTAATCATGCAGCTGCTGCTATTAAGAGTTCGTTTGTTCAACGATTACAGTCCTAGGTGATCTGAGTTCAGATCAGAGCAATCCAAGTCTGTTTCTGTCTATTTAAGATTTCTCCCAGAATGAAAGGACAAGAGAAATAGGGCCCACTCAAAAAGTACCCTTGCCTCATAAATGACGTTATCTCAATTTAACAAATCATTATATACCTTACCCAAGAACAGGGTTTGTAAAGATGACAGAACCTGGGGATTGCATAAAACTTAAAACTTTATAATCAGAAGTTCAACTCCTCTTCTTAACAATATGCGCATAATTAATCTTCTCCTACTTATTATTCCCACTCTAATCACCATAGCATTCCTTACACTCAATGAGCGAAAACTCAGGCTACATACAACTAGCCAAAGAGCCTAACATTGTAAGCCCTAATGGACTGCTTCAACCATTCGCTGATGCAATAAAACTTTTCACCAAAGAACCCCTATGGCCCTCAATATCTACTACTACCCTTTACATTATTGCTCCAAGCCTGGCCTTTTCTATCTCTCTCCTATTGTGAACTCCCCTCCCTATACCGGATCCTCTAATTAATTTGAATATAGGCCTCCTATTTTTACTAACCATATCAAGCCTAGCCATCAACTCTATTCTGTAATCAGGATGAGCATTCAAATTCAAATTGGCACATTACAAGTTGTAGGCCAAACAAGTTCACAGGAAGTAACCCTAGCCATTATCCTGCTATCAATTCTACTGATAAGAGACTCATTTAACTTACATGCACTCATCACAACACAAGAATTCCTCTGACTGTTCCTACCATCATGGCCCCTCTTGATGATATGACTCGTCTCCACACTAGCAGAAACTAATTGAGTCCCTATATTATACATATATATATATTTTATATTATATAGAAATATAGATTATTTAAAATATAAATCTATAAATATTTATACATTATATTTTATACATTATATATAAAATTATATATTAATTTTATACCCTCTGTAGAGAGAATTATCTTTGTTTCTATGTCCATCCATAATAAAATACTATGTCCATAATAAAAATACTAGTGAAAAATAGGAACTATAATCACATAAGAGGTAAAAGAAAATCTGTTAGTATCGATATATTAATACATATAGATGGTGTTTGTTTTTACAGGGTTTAGTAAAAGGCATTCCAATTTTCTAAACGATTTCTACTTTACAATATATATATTTTTCTCTCTTTCATGATTGGAAAGAGTGCAACACTATACATCCCTATGCAATCATCCTTGATTACATCTAAGGGAGTTTCTGCAGTAATAACATTACAGAGTTAATATATTCATACAGGTATTACAGGGTAACCAAACAACATTCCGAATTCTTTCATCAGCAAAGCCCAGTGTAATCCTAATTCAGGTAGCCACCCTAATTAATGCAATTAACTCAGGTACATATATATACACACACACACACACACACATATATTACATATGTATATATCTGCATGTGTGGATGCACTTACATGATTATAAATACCATCGAATTTTCCTCTCAAACACTATTTTTGTGGAGAATGAGGTATATTCACTAGTTCATCAAAAATATGTTTAAAATTCTTGGATGATTACATTTGTTACAGTGACTAGCTGGATTAGAAATAGATTGGGTTAAAAATGATGAAAGAATTGGGGAGAGGGGGCAGAGTGTTGGCTGTTAATTAGCACCTGGATCAAAGGAGAGCACTGATGTGTTTAGAAGCCACAACATTGACAGAGTAAAAGACAGACCTAAGAATCCAACTGTAAATTTCTTTACTGTGGTATTTTCTGCCATTTCTGCTCCATAACACACACCTTAACCACTTTATCTTGGTATCTGCAGCATTCTATTTTAGTCTACGTAGCATTTTCTCTCAAATTCATTGTTTCTCTCTCCTTCATCTTCCTTCCCTTCTTCCTTCCAGCTGTGTTTTTTCACTAGAGAACACTAGTAGAATGTTCTCCCAAATTTCAGATTTCAGATACACATCTGCAAAATAATGTTATGGAGACACAGTTTAGTTGCTACTGAATACTTGGTTGTTTTCAAAATTTCACATCATTATTACTGTCCTCCAAAAAAACGGTTTCCCATTTCCACAGCTAATCTCATCATTGACTCTGCCATCCAAGTTTATTCTATGCCAATCTGGAAAAATCTTGAAAAATCAATTCTGATCGATTTCACTTTTCCACCTAAATAAAACAGTGGATGACAGGGCTTTTGGGATCTGGGGACCAGGATATATAGGGACCGACCACAGCTACGCACGCATCACCTCTAAGGTTCCACACGCAAGAAGCAGCACAAGGAGCATGTGCAGACATCTTCCGGGTCCCCATGCTACCCCAGCTCTACTGGGGCCTTCATCCTTGCACTGCAGCTGTTGACTTATGTAGCCACCTCCAGCTCCACTTAGTCATTTTTCAGACATTGAAGGAAACTTATTTTAAAATTATTTTGAAGCCGTAACTTTTGAAAGACGATTGTCGCGGAGACTTTTATTAAAAATAAATTTTTTTGAAAGCATTAATGACTTAACCAACCTGCAGATTCCGAAGAGCAAAATCCAAGATTATTGTGGATCCATGCCAATGATCCTTATGACAAAAGGAAAATACAGCAGCAGCTATGTGGTTTTATACACTCTAATCGTAGTAGCTTCTGCCTATTTCTTTAAGGAATCTTTAAATTTTATTTAGGTCAGACAAGATTCACAAACCCTTCCTTGCGCAAAGAATGGCTGCAAAAGAAAGATGGGAAAATCCTTTCTTGTGGTTAATAACCAAAATTTATTAATGTTTTGAGTCCTATTTTCCCAGTTTGGAAACTGAAAATTGAGTAAACAATATAGGTGCAAATAATTTTGATAAATCAGAGGTTTACTACAACCTTGATTTTTCTGAGACTATTAAAGTCAAAAATTCATAAATTTAAAAGAAAAACTTAAAGTATCAGAGCTATAAACAGAAATACGAAGACAGACTATTCCTCAAAGCACTTTGTTTTCTTTCTTATTTGTAAAGATATGTTAATGTAAATAAGGCCAGAAGCAGAGGCTCATGCCTGTAATCCCAGCACTTTGGGAGGCCAAGGCAGGCAGATCACCTGAGGTCAGGAGTTTGAGACCTGTCTGGCCAACATGGTGAAATCCCGTCTCTACTAAAAATACAAAAATGCATTGGCGGTACACGCCTGCAATCCCAGCTGCTCAGGAGCCTGAGGCAGAAGAATTGCTTGAAACCAGTAGGTGGAAGTTGCAGTGAGCAGAGATCGTGCCACTGCACTTCAGATTGGGCGACAGACACCCACTAATAGGAAAATTTGAGAAAAGTGATTATATACACATAGACAAACAATTATATGTTTACCAAGCAATTTGTAATGTAATGTGTATCTAATGTTTAGAATATAAGATCAATATTCCCATAATCATGTCTGATGTACCATCCTCCACATTTGAAAATAGGTAATTCCCAAGTTTCAATGACAAGCTGTTGTCATAAGTGAGCTTTTGTTACTAAAATCTAAAATTGGACAGAATTAATATGTGATATTATCTAATATTCTGACAGTGTAAAGTAGGTACCATCAGCTACCATTTGATATGTTTGTATACATTTCATGGAGAATGTTATTGGGAAAATGCATTAAAATCCTTACACATAAGTTTGCCTCTGGCCCAGCAATTCTAGTACTAGGAAAGGGTTCTAAAATCTTCACTGGACAGCAGCAGGCAAATATCAATTCTAGCCTCAAGTATTTCTGTCTATGCTTCAAATAATACATATGCCACATGCAGCAGATAAAAAACCTTGTTTCCTGTTTCTTTGTTTCACAATGATTGAATCATGTAACTTCAGGATTTTAATACATTGTATTTCTTAGTGTTTTGGCAGGTGACCTGCATTGAGAGCCCTCAGCTCTTCTCTCCGTCTTCCTTCCTGTGGCTCTACTACTTTCTGCTCTCAGCATCCCAAACATCAGTCAGCAAAGCTACGTGACTTGTGCTTCTAACAAAAAGAAGAAAGAAGAAATCAAGAGAGAGGAGGAAGAGCAGGAGTGGAGGAATTTTTTGAAAACTTATGAATTTACTGCAATGCTGCAGTTTGAAGTTTACAGAATAGTACAAAAGATATAAATGTAAATAAACATATTTACAATTATAAAATCTTGGATTTAGCACCAGCATCTACAGGTTACTCCTTAAGTCAAATATAGGAAATGTCTCATGACAGTAGAAATTAGCATAAGTGAAACAATTAATAAAAATAAATTCAGGATTATGAATACTTATATTCAGCTATTTATTCCTTATACCTGTCATATTCTACTTGGAGGTGGTGGGACATAAACACTGTGTGTCCCCTTCTGATATACAGAATAACAGGATTTAGCTTAAACTGATATTTTCATAATTTTATCAACAGACTTCAATCATACTTTTTAATACATGCACTATAAAACTATATAATCCAGGATAAATATCCATTGTCCACAATGTGGGGAACAGAAGAGTTTCAGTTTTTGGATATTTTTGGATTGTGGAATATTTGCCTATACATAATAAGATAAGATTTTTGTGTTTGACCCAGGTCTAAACACAAAATTCATTTATGTTTCATATACATGTACGCAGATAGGCTGACAATAATTTTAGACAATATTTTAAATAATTATGTTCATAAAACAACATTTGTGTGCACATATCATTTTATTACCTTTTATGAGTGTACTTGCTTGGGGAAATCTAGGTGGACACAGAAAGGTACCTTGCAGCTTAAGTCTGTAATCCCAACGATTAGGGAAGCTGAGGTCGGAGGTTTGCTGGAACACACAAGGTTGAGGCTGCAGTTATTCGGGATACCATCACTGCCCTCCACATTGGGCAATAGAGTGAGACTCTGTGACAAAATAATAATAAGAAGAACAAAAATGTAAAACGACTCACTAATATATGCAATGTTTATTATGTTGTAAATATTTTGGATATATTCAGTTAAAGTATATTATTAAAATTAATTTCAGTTGTTTCTAATTGTTTTATAATATCTCCAGAAAAATTTATTCCCTTCCTCTCCTTTATAGTTCCCTTGCAAATCCATGAACCAATGATGAAAATATGTCTACTTGAATAATATTCAAGATACCTAAAACATTTGAAATATAATTAAGATAATGCTAAGAAGGAAATGTATATCATTAAATCCATCTGTCACTAACAAGGAAAGGTCTATTCCAAACAACCAGACAAATACTAGGAACTTCATGCAAAGAAAACAAAGAAAAATTGAAAAAATAATTGCAGAAAATTAGTTAAAAAGCATAAAATAGATAAAATCAATAAAGTCAAAAGCAGGCTCTTTAAATAGGAAAAATAAATTGATAAATTTCCAGCAAGACTCATTTAATAACAGAAAAAGGGAGTTCAAATCATGAGTTAACAGGCAGAAATGCAGGTCATCCACACATTAAATAGTCAATAAGATTTTAAGAACAACTTTATATCTACACATTTGACAATTTCAATGAAATGAGAAAATTCTTGAAAAACCAACTGACAAAACCTAACAAAAGAAAGCATAGAAAATTGAAATATATGATTTGGATTATAAAAGTTTGCCCTATTATTGAAAAAAACCTCACAAAGAAAACTCCAGTGATACCTTTCAGTGAAATCTTGAAAACATTTAAGAAAGAAATAGCACACTTAGACAACCCTTCTAGAGAACAGAAAAAAAAGTTATACTTCTCAATTCATGATGTTGTTCTTTTATTATTATTATTATTTCTTTTTGTAGACAGCTTTTCTCTCTGTTTCCCAGGCTGAAGTTCAGAGGCAGGATCATAGCTCACAGCAGTCTCAAACTCCTAGTCTTAAGTGCTCCTCCTCTCTTGGCCTCCCAATGTGCTGGGATGACACTTTGCCCAGCCCAAGCGTATAACTTTAATACCCAATCTTGATACACATGTAGTATGAGAAATGAAAATTGCCATACAGACTTTAACATAAACATAGGGACCAAAATTCATAAAAGTTATTAACTAATCAAATCTTGTGACAGACAAGGGCATAATACATCATGTGCAAGTAGAGCTTATTCTAGGACAGTAGAGTAATTTAACATCAGAATGTGGAATAAATGTGAATCACCACAGGAACAGGACAAAATACATGTTATTGTTCCTGTAGATAGAGAAGGGAAACATTTGATATAATTAAATGGTCATTTATGATTTTAAAGATATTATTAAAAAGCTGAAATAGATGGAAACTTTCACAATCTAATAAGAACATAAAAAGTTAGAACCAATTCAATATTTAATGGAGAATTGAAAGCTTCTACCCAAGAATGGAAATGAGATGTGAATTCTGCTGTCACTGCTTGTTTTCAACACCTTTCAAGATGTCCTCTTCAATGCAACCAGACAAGGAAAAGAAACAAATAATGTGAGGGTTGGATAGAAATAAATCTATGATAATTGCATGATTAGCATAACATGATGTGACATTAAAAGTTACCTGAACTCTATAAACTACTAGACATATTATTGAAATGAGAAAGAGATTTAATCTTTCATGCTTCTTAGACAACAATTAAAAGTGAGAATAAAGTTAAAATGTATTTAAATATTATACGAAGAATCAATACATAGAAATAAAGCTAATGGGAGATGCACAAGTCTGTGCATAAAAACCATAAAACACTATTAAAAGAAATGTTTAAAATATAAGTAAATGAAGAGATATCCTATGTTTGTGGATTTGAAGGTAAGATTTGAAGCTATCCTGTGCTTCTGGATTTGAATGCCAATTCAACAAATAAGAAAATGAGTTTTTGTTTTGTTTTGCTTGTTTTTTTTTGCATGTGTATGAACATTCAGAAGTTGATTTTAAATGTATATATGTGGTTTGGGCTCTGAAAGCATTTTTTAGCTGTGGAGTGCAAGGGTCAGACCACAACACTACAGAGGAGTTAGTACTCTGTTATCAGACTCATCACCTCTATTCATATCTGAATGGCACAGATAAAAATTGTCATCATTCTGTCGGGGATGACATTGTGCAAGACAGGTGATACATTCCAGTAGAAACAGAGCATAAATATCTGTCTAGAAAAGCCCTTGATAACTTTGCATTGTTGCAAGTAGGCCATCTGAGCTCACTCAGAATATAGTGGACTTCTATTGTGCAGTAGACTCATATTCACAGGAAGTCACAAGCTTATGCATTACTCGTCACTGACCACATGAAACTCTTTCAAGATTTAAAATGTAGTGAGCTCCTTTTCAATTCTCCAAGAACATGGAAAACGTAAAGGAATCACCATTTTCTACCAAGTCAACAGGATCTTTCCTGCCCAGCCACTTCCCCACTTCATCTTCTTCCCTTTGGGTTTCTTGAGCACCACTTAAGGAGTCTCACTTGAAAACTGGATGATATTAAAGGGTATCCCTAGTAAGATAGTTAGCAGTACCTGCATCTCAGGCATGTTAGGAAACACACTATGCTCTGAAGATAGCTACGTTACAATGTACTTTCAAATGTACTTTTGAAATTCAATTCTGAAGGACCTCATGGCTGCTGCATTCAGATACTTGCCGTCCAGTGTGTTGACAATGTCAGGTGGAAAACTGACTTTCAAATCTTCTAACAAAAAGTTGCTCATAAAAGCACGTGACCTGGTGAGCCTGATTTGGGCTGTTTTCCCTAAGGCAGTGTTCATATCTATTTCTAGATGTTCAAGTAGCCCTTATAGCAATTTTGGTGAAAAGACTCAGCAACTGTATTCCACCAGCCACAATGTGAATCTGGACTTCACCATTGTTTGGTAGTAGGAAACTTACTCTGCACCACTCAGAATTTTGAGACGCCAAAATCTGAAGGGTGCTTGACACCAGCCTGACACGTGCAAAATCCATGTAGCCATCTAGATGGGTGGGTCACTGTTTATGTCCTGGCTTTCTGAGATCCTCCATATGTGTCAGGCCTTGTGATATGAGATGAATGAAGTGCATGTTTTTGTAATCTGGTTGATGCAAGCTGATCTTTCACGAGCATCTCTAGGTCTAATAGATCATTACTGTTCTTCTGAAAATAGGATTTGGTACATCTGTATTTTGTTTTCAAATTACCTGCTATTTGTGCTGTTAGAATTTACTTTGCCTAATACAAGATATTTTTTAACATCAAATTTTGTATTTATGTTTACAAGAGGTTTGTATCAAACTAAATCCATATGCTTGGGTGAATTTACATAGGTCTAGCAAATGTTCTAGAATTAGCACATGGCAGAAGGATACATGCATACTTCTATTTGGTCAGATTAGTGGTGCCATAACAGAAATGGAAGCCTTTTTAATCAATCTTTCAAGGGTTTTTTTTCCTATGGTTTGGGATGGGAAGCATTGTGTTCATATATGTGTATTTAGATAAAGTATCTAATGTAAAGTATTTTCATTATGGTATAATAGTCCAAAAACATTTTATTTTTGCATAAATCAACCATTAAAAATAGTCATAAAATAGCGAATGGAAGAAAACAATTTTATGCAAGTAATTACACCAATGATTGTATATTAAATTCTTTGAAACACTGCTAAACGCTAGGTGCATTTTTTATGAGAGAGTTCCAAAGATGGGTTGTTTATTTCATTTAAAATTTTATGGTTGTACATATTCAGATAAATAATGGCTGGATGGTTATTTAGCAATGATATATTTTAAAAGGGGAGTGAGACTTTACTGGCTTCTCATAGTTTCTAGATACAGAACTCCTCCTTTCCATGTTCTGAAACCTGAACCTGCCCCTGCAGCCTCATTTCCCATCAGACTGCTGTCATTCTTGTTACTTTAGCTTCAGTGGCCCTGAGCTCAACTACATTGGGCTCCTTCCACCCAGGAAGCTTTTGCATCTGCACTGTCACTGCAAGGAAACTTTTTCTCTATCTCACTTTGCCAAGTTAATGTATTCCTATCCCTCAGATCTCAGTTCTGTCATATCCTCATGAAAGCCCTGTGTGATCTAACATTCAGCACCTCTCTCCCATTACAGACCCTCAGAGCATGTATTGCTCTTTCATTGAGCTTATACTCTAATTCTAATTATATATGTACTTGTGTGATTCTTCCATTATGATACATTTCATTCACTAATCTGGGTATTCTAGTAGGACTGAAAGTGTTTATTATTGTTCACTGTAATTTGTTTCCTATTTCTGCTCTACTGTCATCAGTAAACATTTTTTGAAGAAAGAATGACAAATCTAGAATGGCTGCATGCAGTGCCTCATGCCTATAATCCCAGCACTTTGGGAGGCCGAGGAGGGTGGATCACGAGGTCAGGAGTTCAATACCAACCTGGCCAAGATGGCGAAACCCCGTTTCTCCTAAAAAATACAAAAAAATTAGCCAGGCGTGGTGGCGGGTGCCTGCAATCCCAGCTATTCAGGAGGCTGAGGCAGATAATTGCTTGAACCAAAGAAGCGGAAGTTGCAGTGAGTCAAGGTCATGCCATTGTACTCCAGCTGGCATGACAGAGTGAGATTCTGTGTCAAAATAATAATAATAATAATAATAAATAGTGGGAAACCATATCTGAAATTTCAGAGTTTAAAAATGGAGCAGTAAAGCAAACTTTTAAAATTGTGAGGGAATTGTTTGTGGAATAAAACATTACTTAATGAAATAATTATTTCAGATGTAATGTCTCTGAGCAAGGTATGTCAGGCCAAGGTTCTTACATTTCACTCCAGAGTCATCTAGATTCTCTTGGGCTGTAAGCCCCCATTGTCTATACTTTATAATTGCAGTCAGCCAATGTTACACCCTTCTGTGTCACCTAATCTTCCATTTCCACTTCTCTCTCCAGAAAGTAGCTAATCTCATGAAGTGGTTGTGGTCTTAGGTGAGTCTAATCATTTAAAAATCAAACTTGTCTTCCAAGATGGCCCAATAGGAACAGCTCCAATCTACAGCTCCCAGCATGAGCAACGCAGAAGACAGGTGATTTCTGCATTTCTGAATGAGGTACCAGGTTCATCTCACTGGGGCTTGTCAGACAGTGGGTGCAGTACAGTGGGTTCAGCCCACCAAGTGTGAACCTAAGCACGGCGAGGCATCGCCTCACCTGGAAAGTGCAAGGGGTCAGGGAATTCCCTTTCCTAGCCAAGGGAAACTGTGGCAGACAGGATAATCGGGTCACTCCCACCCTAATACTGTGCTTTTCCAATGGTCTTAGCAAATGGCTCACCAGGAGATTATATCCCGTGCCTGGCCCAGAGGCTGCCACACCACAGAGCCTGGCTCATTCCTAGCACAGCAGTCTGAGATGGAACTGCAAGGCAGCAGTGAGGCTGGGGGAGGGGCGCCTGCCATTACTGAGGCTTGAGTAGGTAAACAATGCAGCTAGGACCCTCCAACTGGAACTGGGTGGAGCCCACCGCAGCTCAAGAAGGCCTGCTTGCCTTTGTAGACACCACCTCTGGGGGCTGGGCATAGCCGAACAAAAGGCAGCAGAAACCTCTGCAGACTTGAATGTCCCTGTCTGACAGCTTTGAAGAGAGTAGTGGTTCTCCCAGCATGGAGTTTGTGATCTGAGAAGGGACAGACTGCCTCCTCAAGTGGGTTCCTGACCCCCTAGTAGCCTAACTGGGAGGGACCCCCCAGAAGGGGCAGATTGACACCTCAATGGTCAGGTACCCCTCTGAAACGAAGCTTCCATAGGAATGATCAGGCAGCAACATTTGCTGTTCAGCAATATTCGCTGTTCTGCAGCCTCCACTGCTGATACCCAGGCAAACAGGGTCTGGAGTGGATCTCCAACAAACTCCAACAGACCTGCAGCTGAGGGTCCTGACTGTTAGAATGAAAACTAACAGAAAGGACATCCATATCAAAACCCCATCTATACGTCATCATCATCAAAGACCAAAGGTAGATCAATCCACAAAGATGGGCAAAAAACAGAGCAGAAAAGCTGAAAATTTAAAAAATCAGAGCACCTCTCACCCTCCAAAAGAACACAGCTCCTCGCCAGCAAAGGCACAAAGCTGAATGGAGAATGACTTTGACGAGTTGAGAGAAGAAGTCTTCAGACAATCAAACTTCTCCGAGCTAAAGGAGAAATTTCGAATCCATCGCAAAGAAGCTAAAAACCTTGAAAAAAGATTAGATAAATGGCTAACTAGAATAATCAGTGTAGAGAAGCCCTTAAATGACCTGATGGAGCTGAAAACCATGGCACAAGAACTACGTGATGAATGCACAAGCTTCAGTAGCCGATTCGATCAACTTGAAGAAAGGGCATCAGTGATTGAAGATCAAATGAATGAAATGAAGTGAGAAGAGAAGTTTAGAGAAAAAAGAATAAAAAGAAACGAACAAAGCCTCCCAGAAATATGGGACTATGTGAAAAAACCAGATCTACGTCTGATTGGTGATGAAAGTGATGGGGAGAAGGAACCAAGCTGGAAAACACTCTGCAGAATATTATCCCGGAGAACTTCCCCAACCTAGCAAACCAGGCCAACATTCAAATTGGCTTGGCCAATTTGATGGCCAATTTGAAGGCCAACATTCAAATACAGAGAATGCCACGAACAAGAAATGGGGAAAGGATTCCCTATTTAATAAATGGTGCGGGGAAAACTGGCTAGCCATATGTAGAAAGCTGAAACTGGATCCCTTCCTTAAACCTTATACAAAAATTAAATCAAGATGGATTAAAGACTTAAATGTTAGACCTAAAACCCTGAAAACCGTAGAAGAACACCTAGGCAGCAGCATTCAGGACATAGGCATTGGCAAGTATTTCATGTCTAAAACATCAAAAGTAATGGCAACAAAAGCCAAAATTGACAAATGGGTTCTAACTAAACTAAACTAAAGTGCTTCTGCACAGCAAAAGAAACATATCATCAGAGTGAACAGGCACCCTACAGAATGGGAGAACATTTTTGCAATCTGCTCATCTGACAAAGGGCTAATTTCCAGAATCTACAAAGAACACAAACAAATTTGCAAGAAAAAAACAAACAACCCCATCAAAAAGTGGGCAAAGGAGATGAACGGAAACTTCTCAAAAGACGACATTTATGCAACAAACAGACACATGAAAAAATGCTCATCATCACTGGCCATCAGAGAAATGCAAATCAAAACCACAATGAGATACCATCTCACACCCGTTAGAATGGTGATCATTAAAAGTAAAAAAACAGCAGGTGCTGGAGAGGATGTGGAGAAATAGGAACATTTTTACACTGTTGGTGAGACTGTAAACTAGTTCAACCATTGTGGAAGACAGTGTGGCGATTCCTCAAGGATCTAGAACTAGAAATACCATTTGACACAGCCATCCCATTACTGGGGATATACCCAGAGGATTATAAATCATGCTGCTATAAGGACACATGCACACGTATGTTTATTGTGGCACTAGTCACAACAGCAAAGACTTGGAACCAACCCAAATGTCCATCAATGATAGATTGAATCAAGAAAATGTGGCACATAAACACCATGGAATATTATGCAGCCATAAAAAAGGATGAGTTCCTGTCCTTTGTAGGGACATGGAGGAAGCTGGGAACCATCATTCTCAGCAAACTATCACAAGGACAAAAAACCAAACACCACATGTACTCTCTCATAGGTGGGAATTTAACAATTAGATCACTTGGACACAGAAGGGGAACATCACACACTGGGGCCTGTCGTGGGGTGGGGGGAGCGGGGAGGGATAGCATTAGGAGATATACCTAATGTAAATGACGAGTTAATGGGTGCAGCACACCAACAAGGCACATGTATACATATGTAACAAACCTTTATGTTGTGCACATGTACCCTAGAACTTAAAGTAAAATAAAAAAAAAAAAAAATCAAACTTTCCAGAGAAGACATCTCCAGAGAAGACACACTGAATATGCAGCTGCTAGGCTTCAGGCACCCAAGAATTACTGCTTACCTGGATATCTGCAAATCTTCCAGATATGAGACTATTCATAGCAGATTCTAGTGTGTATCACAGTTACAATAAAGCACTTCCTCCTCACTTACTCTAATAAAAATACTTTAAACTTACTTCCCAGGGCACTTTTGTCTATACAAACACATAGCTATCCCAGCTTTCTCAGTTATTTAAAATAACATCAATATTTAAAATATCTATAATTCGAGCATTTATAATATGTTGGTTTGTGTTACATCAAGTAATTATGGTTTGTTTTATTATTGAGACAGACTGTCATTCTGTCACAGGCTGGACCGCACGGCACCACCATGGCTCACTGCAGCCTGGATCTTCTGGACTCGAACCATCCTGCTGCATCAGCCCCCTGAGTAGCTGGGAATATAGCATGTGCCGTTATGCCAGGCTGATTTCTAAAAGAAAGTTTAGTAGACATGAGGTCTCACTATGTTGCCTACACTGGTCTGGAACTCCTGGCCACAAGCCATTCTTTTTTTTTTTTTTTTTTTTGAGACGGAGTTTCGTTTCGCTCTGTCGCCCAGGCTGGAGTGCAGTGGCCGGATCTCAGCTCACTGAAAGCTCCGCCTCCCGGGTTTACGCCATTCTCCTGCCTCAGCCTCCCTAGTAGCTGGGACTACAGGAGCCCGCCACCTCGCCCGGCTAGTTTTTTTTTTTGTATTTTTTTTAGTAGAGATGGGGTTTCACCGTGTTAGCCAGGATGGTCTCGATCTCCTGACCTCGTGATCCGCCCGTCTCGGCCTCCCAAAGTGCTGGGATTACAGGCTTAAGCCACCGCGCCCGGCACCATTCTTACACCTTAGTCTCCCCATGTGCTGGGATTAGAGGTGTGGGCCACCATGCCTGGGCTCCTTTTGTATTCTACTATCTTATGCATTATTTGACATTTTGGGTCTTAAGAGTTCTAATTCCATAGTGTTCATGTAATTATGGAACCCACAAAGAGCTTACAATTGCCAATATATTATATACATGGAAGAGTCCTTTCTTAACTTCAATTTTATTATTTAAATTGGCATATATATATTAACTTGTTTCTGAGATTCATCAATTTTGTTGCATTCAGTGTTACAGGATTATTTTGCACCAATAATAATAAATAACACCAAATTTATTTAGCTATTCTACTGTTGAAGAATATTTTGGCTCTAAATTGGAGCTACTATAAAAATTGATGCAGTGAACAATATTGTGTATGCTGAAGTACATGTAGGCAATCAGTTGACTATATTTTAGAATTAGAATATCTAGCCCATAAGAAATGCTAATAGTCAGTTTCCCAAAAAGAATTTCCATTTACGTCTCCCCAGTCATGAATAAATTTCATTTATTCTTTGACTACACACAATATTATGTGACTTCAAATTTTGGTATTTTTTTTATGGGGGCCTGTGTTACAACTGGTGGATTAATTCTTAATTTTGTAAGACTAATGAAAGTGAGCACTTTTTTATATTTGGCTAGTTATTTATGTATCCAGTTCTGTAATGGGTCTGTTCAGATATTTTACCCCATCTTCTATTGAGTTCACTGTCTTTTATTTATTACATTTTAAGTATTCATCATGCATATGTATTATATTTTATTTTATGTATGTTGGGGTGAATATCTTTCTCCACTACTAGTTTGCGTAATGTTTTTTGAAACACAGAAGTCATCATTATCAATATAAATGAATGAATTGTTTTAATTATTAATTTGTGCCCTGGTTAAGAAATCCTTATGAGAATATTGTATCAGATTCCCCTTCCTTTCAGGACTTGAATCTATCTGGAAATGAGTGTGTATGCTTTGAGGTAGGGGTCAATATTTAGTCACATTTTTCCAATATTTAATTAATCCAGCATTGGTCTGATCACCTTGGGTATTTCAATGTAGAAGAGCACACTAATAATGAAGGATTATTTACATCTGTAGTGAGAATTGCAAAATGAAGCCGAACATAGAAGGTCAAATAATAGTATCTCAAAGGATAGATTAATACAATGAATCATGATGGATAAGTGTAATATAGTCAGATAAAAAGGAAGAAAAACATATCCCAGTTATCATTCAGACTTCACTCCAAGTTTCTTTGCATGAAGCACAAGATCCTGACTGTCTTCCATTGATTTCTACTTCATTCAGACATGTTTGTCATCTATTATTTCACTCAGTGACAGTCAGAAATAAAGAAAAAAAAAAAGAGAATATACTGTATGCCATGGTCATGAATAATGATTTTTCAAAAATTAGTTAATAAAGAACCAATACATATACTTTTAGTGTTTTCAGCATATTTAATAGTAACACAATAAATGAGTTTTGATAACATTAGAAGGTAGTTCAAGACATAAAATAGAGCCTATTTGTCGTGTATGTTAAGGCACAAGGAAGAGGATTTCGTGGAATAAAGGGATTCCCACAGCATGTGAACACGTTCCAGATTTGTCTCTGATCAGAAGTGAATACAGCAAAAGATAGGTCTGAGAGGAGGTGAGAAAGAGCAATTAGGGATGGTGTATATTAGGGAGCTTTGATTAACATCAACAAAGCTCACAGTCTTAGCCTCATAATCCAGGAATAATCCTACTTGGCTGGTAGGTCTTGGGATATATTGCAGCATAAGTGGGGAGGTGGTAAAGAGACGGCATTGAATGTCATTCTTAACACACCCAAGAAGAAAGAGTCCCTCCTCTCCATCTATCTTCTCATTCTGATTCTTCTCTTTCCAATATGTATTACAGACACCAAAAGCCCAGTTCCAAGAGTCCCCCACATGGAACTCCCAGTAATATTTGCCGGAGGTGAAAGTCTGAGCACCCCATGCAAGAAAACTTCTAGGTGTTGCAGTGATATAGGGCACATCTTGATGGTCACATTCAATACACATGCTTCTCAAAATTTCATATCGAAAGATATGACTGTTGGCCTCTTCATGATGCAGAGTAATATGCACTGCAAAAAATAAAAAAAGAAAAAACATGCATAGACACGTGTAAATTAGAAAAAAATAATTGTTCTATCAAGAAGTTACTTTACCAGGAAATGTAAAGTCAGAAAGACAGTTTTGCTTGTAACTTCCAGTAAAGTATAGAGATGATTAATATTATATACAGGACAAACCAAACCCTAACCACAGATATGAAATTTTTTTGAAAACTTCTATATTGAGAGCCAAATGTGAGACCAACTTCTTTCAATCCAATTTTCAAAGTAAAATGTACACATTATATGCCCTAAATGCTGTACTGTTATCAAGATTTTTATTTAGAAATGTTCCTTATTCTTAAAAGCTAATGCTATCACTTTGGAAAGAATGTGAAGATTTTCACTTACTCAAGAACTGCTCTAGATATCTGGATAAAAATGTATATGTGCATGTTATAAGTGATAATTTAAAGCAGATTTCTGCAAAATCTTTGACCAGTCTCTCTGTGGTCCTCCATGCTAGCTCTGGACTGAAGCTGGATTTTAGAATTAACGTGTAGCTCCTCATATTGCAATTAAATTGAACTTATTTTCATTTGTAATTTTACTTGTATTCACAAAATGATTTCCTCCTTTTATTTTTACCCATTAATTCAAATGTTTGCAATATATGAATATATACCCATTTAAAAAATACAAAACCCCCAAGAATCTCCAGTAAACTATATTCCCCCAAAGAACAGTCTTAGCAGTTCCAACAAATACACTAAAGAAATGTACAACTTTTTATTTAACATTAAATAATTCACCTGCATTCTGAGCATTATTTCTTTTGCTCCTTTTTGAAATTTGCTACCCTACACCTTTTTCCCATTACATAACTCAATACATATTATGCCAGAGAGTATTGCTTTTCACTATCTTTCAAACTTAATGCTATAAATGTGACTATAAATAGACACAGACACCAAAGGGGTGCATGGTTATATTGTTCACTTATGTCTTAAAAGAAGTAAAATATTTGGTAAGGGATGAAATATTACCTATGTGATCCTAACAATAATAATATTTAGATAAAGTGGGAGTGCTGCCTGTGGGTGGAGACTTACCTCGGAATTGGTTGAGCCTGTCCATCAGTCCAGCGATGGGCCCTGAGCTTAGCTCTAGATTCAGAGGCTGGGGCTTATGCAGCAGCACGGACTCACTCCTGCAAGGAAAAACCTGCAGTTACAACATCTACAACCATAAAATAAGTAAGAATCACTATTTGTATGTAAAAGACATTTCATGAGAATCCTTTGAATCTACACATTTGGTAATTCAAAAATTATTACTTCCTTTTTTGAAATTAATTCTTATTTAGAGTTCCTAAATTTTAAAGCACGATGGAAGAGTCTAAGTCAGAATTCAATCTGATCCTTCTTTTTTCGCCCCAAATGTGTAAGTTGCCCTCAGCCTTATGGCCTTGATAATATTTAGAATTGAAATTCCGAGTTCCACTTCTTGGCAGACTCCCCGGACATCTTTGAAACAGCAGGGTTCTGGGGAGACTGCTGCATCCACTGCTTCCTTTTCAACATAAAGGCTGTGAAACTTGTTCTAGGCAGGGAGATCTGCCTTTTAGCAAAGAGCTTCCCTAGAGACTTACACACTTCTAACACTCCACAGTTTTTTTCAATCTATTTTTCAGAACTCTTAACTGATTTGTATATATGTATAAAAAACAACACATCAACACATTTTCACTGCTAAAATACTTCCCCCTCTTCTCTCCTGCTTCCTCTGGTGACTTTCTTACCATCCACGAAACAAAACTCTATCTTTCACCTATGCAGGATTTTAAGCAATAAAACAAAATCAGGAATAAAAATGTTTGTTTTAGTTCACTCTTCTTGTATTCATTTATTTACTCTTTGGCCTTGTCTTTTAAGTTGTGGGAACAAAAGTAGCTGCAAAAAAAAGTAATATCAATATCTTAATTATTTATGCCATGACCTTACTAGAGCCTTCTTTGATATTTGTGGAATCTGAAAGAACATATGCTATAATGTAGGTACACCCTCACCTGTGTAATATGTCTCCAAAACCCTGTAAAAAAAATAAGAAAGATTCAGTGCATTTCACAAGATGCATCTTTCACTAACTTCAATGTGAGATTTGTATTCAGATTTGTATTTGTATTCAGTTTCTGAAGATAGCATTCTCCTACCATATGCTTCTGGAAAGCATTTTCTGTTTTTTCTGTAATGAAAAACCCAGTCAGTTGTATTGTCATTAATTCACGTCCTGGGAAAGTCTGAGTCTTGAAGACATTCTATAAATAAGTGAAGGGAGAAGAGGCCCAGAGGGTCCATGCTCTGTGGTAACCTCGAAAAACCTACTCAGTCATCTTTAGCTGAGCCAGTTACCCAAATGAGTGGAATGTGTTTTTGGAAACATATCATGGAAATAAAGGTAGGGAGATGGATTTCAGCCTTGAGGAAAATACTTATACATGTGAATATTCAAAAACCTGAACCACATTGTGGGTTCGTACCTGAAGTAGCTCCACATCTGGTTTATGACACATTTCCTTCAGCTCCTCATATATTCCTCTTAAAATCTCCCTCCTATGAGCCATTTTGGCTTTACTTAAATGAAGTTGATGAAAAATATCTTTCCCCTTCTTTTTCAGCAACTCCAAATTATGTTTTTCTTCTTCATGGTGAAGTGCAGGCATCTTCTGATACTCAGCTCTAACTGCTTCTAGCCTTAAATTCACATAATCCTGCAATGATAATGGGTTAATCAAAAGAGAAATGTATTTATCTATCTCCTATGAAATCTCACTGATTCCTTTTGTCTCTCGAACATCCAAGAGTTTAAACCTGAGTCTTGCCAGTTCTTAGAATCCACAAAATTTTGCTCCTTTCCTTTCTTTCTGCATAAAGATCAACATAGATGTATCTGCCCAATTACATTAAATTTATTCAAGATAATGTGTTTTCTAAGATAGTTGTAAATAAACACACATACACACACACAATTTGAATTTCGCTATTCCAGCCCATATTATGGAAAAGTAAGAACAGTTCATGCTTAAGAGTTGGAGTATACAGCTATTGTTACTAGAAAGGAAATAATTATTTTCTGTCTCATTGACACATGCAAGTTGCTTAAACTCAGTCTATGTGAAATGACCTTAGACTAGCATGTCCAGCTACATGCATTTCACCCAGCGAAACCTATCCTAATAAGGTTGCATTTATGATTTGGCCATTTTTGTCTCTCTGAATTCATTTCCTTCCATTCTTTCTCTAACTCATCCCAATCTGAAACATAGACTTCTTTGTGGTTCCTCAGGCCTCCAAATATACACAGACTCAAAATTACAGCATATGCTCTTCTCTCCAACTAGGATTATATAGATACACACAAACACACACACACATACATACATATACATATATACACACTCATGGTCCACATATATATCCCTACACACATCTCTGTTCCCTCTCCTCTTCAAAACTTTGTTTCAATTTGAATTTTTCAGTGAGGCATTTTTCTGACCACCCTTTTTAAAATTCAGACACTCATCTCCAGTTTCTGGCCTGTATTGTCCTTTTCTACTTCCCTGTTTGATTATTCTCCAACAAAAAACCTACAACGCTCAAGTACATCATGCATTGCATATATTTGCATATTGACCATTTGACTCTCTTATTTGGATTGTATGATCTGTGAGTACAAAAGTGCTTCTTTTCTTCTTTGCTAGTATATTTTCTAATTTAATATTCAACATAGACTACGTTCTCATGAAATCCTTTTCAACAAACTAATATTAGCTATCATACCCTCAAAGTATATATCCACAAAGAGAAAATTATTTATAATATTTTTCTGAAGTCCTCAGAGTTCTCCGTATATTTAGATACTGGTTCCCTCAAGACACAAATCTGTGTTTCTCACCACTTTTCTCATCATATGTTATGTATTATTCAATATTAAATAGTTGAGATTCCTAATTTCATGGTTTCCCTAGATTTCCCCTGTCACTTTCTGCCTAAAATTTTCCATACAATTCCACATACTACTTGTTCACCAGCATTCAGATTAATGCTGACCCAGCCTCAGAAGGTTCACTTGAGCTTTCCATGACTGCCAAATAAATCTTGTGCCCAGCATTTATCCAACCAGCACCTATAGAATGCTGTGAGATGTATCTCGGTTTCTTGTATCTCTTGGTGTATAGCTACAGGTTTGTAAGGAAACAAACCAGCATGCTTTGGGTGACATCAGTGGTTTTCTTAGAAATCCTACCTAATAAGCATACTGTTCTATATAAGAAATGAGGCCACTTTTTCTCAATGTTTTCTTTTTTCTTTTCTTTTTTTTTTTCTGAATCCCAGAAACAATACAGTTTGCTATCAAGTTCCTATTTTGAGAGTCATCCATTTGCCCACCATAAGCTCCTGGAGAAGGGAGAGTAGTAAAGGACTAACCTTCCAGTATTTGGTTCTGGTGGTTTCCATGTTCAGGTTTCTGTGATTTTCACAAGCTTCTTCCCATAAAGACTGCATTTTCTTTAAAAGCTTCTCCTGCAAAAGAGCCATAAACTGAAGCACCAGTGCAGACTGTGACACAGGGAGGGGGCCCAGAATAAGAGACAAATAAGCTCCTAGTAGTAAATGGCATTTCCTTCGTTTCCCTTCATGTTTGTCAAAGCCCAGAGGTTTGAAGCTAAGAAAGCCCAAACAGAGCTGCTTAAAGGGAGGAGGAGTTGGCTTGATCCAATCTCCAAGAAAATAGACCCACAGGAATTTCATGTGTCCTTTATAGAAGTAGATGTTCAGAGGCATCACTTACCCGGTGTTCCTCAGCAGCCCACTCAATGGGACAGTGTTTATGATCCCGGTGCTTCTGAGAGCTGGAGCACAGCAAACAGAGCAGGCTCCTGTCCACTTCACAGAACATCTTCTTTGTCTCCCTGTGAATGCCACACATTTGCTCCTCAGAGCTCAGGAATTGCCAGAGACTGGCTTTTCTGGCAAGGGAAGCCATCTTCTTCAAATGAATGTTGGTTTCAAGGTTTCTCTGCCTTGTTGACTTTCTGCATTCAGAGCACTGAACAAGAAGTGGGATATCTTGCCAGTTGAGGTAGAAACAGGGCCTGCAAAAGCTGTGCCCACAGTCTATGGTGACTGGGTCTATGAAGTAGTTCATACAGATGGGGCAGGTGAGCTCCCTCTGGAAGACTTGCAAGATTCCAGAACTCATGTTTCTGGGGAAGAAAGAGAAACGTGTCATTTTGGGGCCTGGGTTGATGAAAGGCTTCTAAACATGTGGAGATATGTGATAGCTCTAGTTTCTTCTCTTGTCAATGTTCATTAAAATACCACAAACTCTTTCTTCTGTTACAAACTTAAAAATTCACACACAGAGGGATTCTCCCAGCTTTAGAGTAGATATTACTAACTAGATGACTCACAGTCGCTTCTGCTCCTAGTTCCTGTCTGTAACATAATACTAATCTATTCAATTACCAATTTTCTGAATGTGGATCTGGAAATTGGGTTTTGATTCTAAGTGGTCAGAATAAATCGTAGTTTTCCCTATTCTTCTTTCAAATAACTGATGAATGACTATGAAAGAGTGGGAAAAAACTACCTGGGCCCAAGAATATGAGAAGATAGCCAGAGTGTTCTGTGACATATTTTTAGAGAGGGACGCAAAAGCCGGGCAGTAAACCACTATGGCACAAGTTTACCTAGGTAACAAGTCTGTATGTCCTGCACAGTTATCCCAGGACTTAAAATTAAATTAAATTACATTAAAAACAAAAACCCAAATCAAAACAAAATAAAAAAAAAATCCAACCAACCAACCAAATAAAGGAAAAGACTACAATTAAACCAATCAAGGTTTACTAGTAGAGAAAAGAAACATTATTAAAGATATCTGGTCTTTTTCTTTTCCTGCGGATTAAATTAACTTCCCCTAGGGCTGCAGAAACTCTGAACTAACATATAGGAGCTTTTTGTTAGACTCAGAGAGGTGTAATTATATTTCCATGGTGTGATGGTGAATTTTAGGTATCAGTCTGACTGGATTAACCAATACCTATAGAACAGGTGAAGCACTGTTTCTGGGTGAGTCTGTGAAGGTGTTTCTAGAGGAGAGAGACATGTGAGTTGGTGAGTTGAGTGGGAACCTCATCCCTCAATGTGTGTAGGCACCATCTAATAGGCTGGTAGCTCAGATATAAAGAAAAAAGCGGAGAAAAGGCAATTTCCTCCGTCTCTCTCCTGAAACTGGTCCTGAGGCTTTCAGACTTGAGCTTAGCCAGTATACCAGTATCCTCAGGACGCCAGCTTAAAGACAGCCTATATTGGAACTCCCAGACTCCATAATCAAGCAAATTAATTTTCCTAATGAATTCTACCCCATGTAGAATCATGTATAGCTTGTGCACGATGTATGTTCTGAGAAATGTGTCAGGTGTTTTTAGTTTTTTTTTTTTTTTTTGACAGTGTTTCCCTCTGTCACACAGGCTGAAGTTCAGTGCCATGATCTCGGCTCATTGCAACCTCCACCTCCAGGGTCAAAGTGATTCTCCTGCCTCAAGTTCCCGAGCACCTGGGATTACAGGAACGTGATACTAGGCCTGACTAATTTTTGTAATTTTTTAGTAGAGACGGGGTTTTGCCATCTTGGCCAGGCTGCACTTGAACTCTTGGTCTCAAGTGATCTGTCTGCCTTGGCCTTCCAAAGTGCTGGAATTACAGGCATGAGCCACAGTGCCCAGCCAGGCGGTTTTATTGTTTTAATATGATAGAATATACTACACAAACCTAGACGCTATAGCCTACTACACACCTATGGTATACACTATAGCTTATAGTTCCTACAATAGGCTACAAACCTGTACAGTATGTTCTGTATTGCATACGGTAGGCAATTGTAACACAATGATAACTATTTGTGTATCCAAACATATTTAAATACAGAAAAAGTACAGTAAACATATTGGTATTATAATCTTATGGGACCGCCATATGTGGTTTGTGGTTGACTCAAATGGCCTATTAATATATCTGCACACATATATATAAACATCCTATGGTTCTGTCTGGAGAACCCTGACTAGTATAAAAACTATAATCTTTGTTTTGGCAATTTTAAGTCCTTTACGCTGCTTTTTTTGATATCACTTCTGAATTTAAGTGAAAGAAATGAAAAATCTTAGAATTGCAAATATTTGCCAGAGCTCATCTAAGACATTTTAAGAAATTTTTCACAGTTTGATAAGATTAAGACTCAAGTGAGATGACAATCACAATCACATATCAAATTAGGTCTCATAAATTTATTTGGTCGAAAAATTGTGTTTTGATTTCTAAAGTAGGATATTTTGGGGAGCTTTCTCATTGTCTTGGTTTCACTATTTTGCATCGCTCATCATTACCTTACTAATTAAAAGTCATGTCTAAAACCTGAATGTTATGAAAGCACATAACTTACATCATTCATTAGTGTATTCTCAATTGAATTCAACAATATTAATACACTTATTACAAACATATACAAACACCTATGTGTACATATATGTATCAATTACATATATTCATTATGCATACATATCTGTTGCAGTAAACATTAGTTAAAGTTTTTCAAAACTATATTAGACAATCATAGAAAACACAAAATAACAATTAATATCCTCACAATTGATAAAATCTATGGTAACAACAGGAGTTACAAATGGTATCATTGTGTAGATTTAAGAAAATGAGATATTTTAACACTCATTTATTATTGTGTAAAGGAAAGATGATATAATTTTATCAATATGTTTCACTCACCCTGGAGTTCTTTTAATGGTTCCCACAACGATTCTTCCAAAAATAATTTTGTTAAGTACTCCTCCAGGTCAGAAGCTCATTCACCGCAGTACTGAATTTCAGAGGTCACCAAAATGCAGTTCTAAGTGCTGTCCTTCTCCTTCGGAGAAAACTGAACTTGTCTCTTCTGCCTCCTTTTATAAGAATCTGTGAAGACCACACCCACCTCTTTAAGGGTATTTAGAGCATTCCGAAAGGTGGAGACAAAGATGATTAGGTTTATGCAGCATTTAGAACACACCTTTGCAGCTCTGATTAAATTATCGTCACACTTTCATTCTGAAAACCAGTGCCTGAATGAATCATATGTAACATAAATCCTGTCAGAGTAGACCTAGGCTAGAAATAAATTAAGATGCATTTTATACTGTTTATTGGGTTTCTTCCATGATATAGGCATTCCTCTAACTGCACATTTACTTATTCTAGAGAAAGGGTCTCCTTCTGGAGTGCAGTGGCATAATCGCAGCTCCCTGCAGCCTTGAATTCCAAGTAATCCTCCTGCTTCAGCCTCCCAAGTAGCTAAGACTTTAGGCTGACACTATATAACCTGGCTAATTTTTTTTTTTTTTTTTTGAAATTTTTGGTAAAGTCAGTGTATGACTCTGTAGCACAGGCTGTTCTCCAACTGCGGGTTTCAAGTGGTCCTCCAGTCACAGCCTTCCGAAGTGCTAGGAGTACAGGTATAAACCACCTCATCCAGCTTAAATACTGCTTTAGTACATTTACAGGATATTTCCAGAGAAGTCCAACAGAAGATAAAACTTTCCTTTTTGTTTTCTGTTTTCTACGACTCTAAAAGAAATCACTGATTAACCAAATAAACCCACTAACTTGGGGTCTCTCATTGAATTTACAAAACTTCGCCAGTGTCACGGGTGAAAGATGAGTTATTATTTTAACGCTTTTCTCTACATAGTGCATGATGTCCTGCAATGACTATGAGTGCACCACAGGAATTATTTTGGGGATTATAAATAACTTTTAGGATATAGGCAAATTCAAAAATACAGAATCCAAAAGATAGGCATGAACTATATTTTTCTTTCTGTACCAAATCTTTTTGTAGTTATATGAAAATTATTTTTTTTTTTAAAGAAAGATTTCGGAAGTGACTACTCAAATACCTTCTGACAGAGGAATTCTTTGTCAATGGTCCAGAAGATTTATGGTCAAGACTATCAAAACTGTGAAGACAAATCTATCAGACCCATGACTGCCAAGGTTCAAAGACAAAAGCAGAAGCCATAAGATATGTGTATAGTTAGGGAGATTCACGTATGAATTAAGTGCAAGGAATTGGCTTACAAACAGTGGGGGCTGTTTAAGCAAATGTGAGATCCTTGGTACAGTCCGTCAGGAAAAGAAATCCCCGCTGCCTGGATCCCAGTGGTCATGAATCAAAGCTTTGGTTTAAAGTCAATAGGGGGCAATTGGAAGATTAGAGTCCCATTTGCTGTTTAAAATGTTTTTCAAGAGATGCCCATGTCTTTCTTTAAAGGACTTTCACAGATGAAGTCAGGCTTGCTTGGGCACACTTCCTAGTCACAGGATTAGGACCTTTGCTTGCATCTGCGAAATGCCTTCCCAGCAGTTTCCTAAGTAAGTGTTTCATTGAAGAATAAGAAGGTAGTCTATGCCACAAAATGGCTACTGCCCTCATTTCCCTCTTTGTACGTGCATGTACTCAAGTTGACCCACCATAAAATCATCCAGAGTTTATATTTCATTAAATGCAAGAAATTGAACAGTAGATTTTCTTGTTCTATTGTGAGCTTACTGTCCAAGACCACCAACTGACTGACCACCCTCTATATCCATTCTGTACCTCAATAAATCTAAGTAACTAATCGACGTGTCCACACAGAAGTAAGATCTGCGCTGGTTGTGTGTGGGGGCCCTGTTGGCTCAGTCCTGGACTCCCGAGTGGGAAACTTGTGAAACCCTCAGGTTATGGACTGGATCCTGCCGACATTCTCTGCTGAGATTCTGGAGCTCCGTGGCGGGGCCCTGGTTCTCCATTACAAGGTCTGATGACGCTGTTTATCAGGAAGGAATTGGGGCAAGGAGAGAAGGGAAGGGAGGGTAGCTTCTGCTTTTATTTCAACCACTTTTTGCACCACATCATTCACTTATTCATTCAAACACTCAGCTTTAGGCAGGTGAAGCCTAGAGCACTGCAAATTAGGAGGTTTCCATTACAGACCTACCTCTGTCTACTGTGGCATTATTAAGGAAACAACCTGTTTTCCTACTTGAGTCTCAGACCATGAAACAAACACAAGAAAGTAATTCCCTTTAAATTGGCATTTTGTAGGTTCCAAAAGTCCTAACCAATCCAGAAGAGAGAGTAGAGATGGGTATAGGCAGGAACAATCCATGATGTAAATAATGGACACTCCAGCGAATTTGGAATACTTCTTCATTTTCCAGTGCTTCTCCTTTTAATAAAAAAGATAGTTTTTTGTACATAAGACTGTTTTCATTCTGGCATCTGAAACCTACGTCTACCACAAAGTTTTCTGTTGAATTACAAATCTATTTTTCAGAATCTGGTAATAGAGTATTTTTTTCATCTGAGTTCTAAAACTTATTGCAAAATCTTTGTATGAAATTTGGTGATCTATTTCTGCTTCCTTAACATATGTAGAAATCTGACTTTATTTAATTCTGGAAATTTTAAAGTTTTTATACAAATGCCATTCTATGATAAATACCATTTAAAACCGAGTAAATATAACTCCTTTGACATTTTGTTTGTTTTATTTGCTCACATGGAGAGAATTCTGCATATATTTTCCAATGTTAACAAAATTTAGTAATTTTCCAACAAGTTACATTTTTTCTTTCTGGACTCTGAATATCCAGGGCTATCTTTTCTTTAACCCCCCCCCCTTTTTTTTTAAATTGCTTCTCAATTGTTTTACCCGTTTATTGTCTATTTTTCTACAAACCCCAGTCATTTTCTGTTGAAACCTCTTATCTACTAGAGTGGAGAGAAATATGTTAGAAAAAGGAAGAGGACAATGTGGTACATGGGCTGATGTACTAGATATTGTGCTGTCTCTATGCACACGTTGTTCCTAATCCACCGAAAATATGCAATATGTCCCAAGTTTACATAGGAGCACATAAAAGATAAGCAGTCTTCCCTTTTTTTTTTTTTTTTTGACACTGAGTCTTGCTCTGTCGCCCAGAGTGGAGTGCAGTGGCGAGATCTCTGCTCACTGCAAGCTCCTCCTCCCGGGTTCACTACATTCTCCTGCCTCACCCTCCTCAGTAGCTGGAACTGCAAGTGCCCGCCACCACACCCGGCTAATTTTCTGTATTTTTAGTAGAGACGGGTTTTCACCGTGTTAGCCAGGATGGTCTCGATCTCCTGACTTCATGATCTGCCCGCCTCGGCCTCCCAAAGTGCTGGGATTACAGGCGTGAGCCACCGCCCCTGGCCATAAGCAATCTTTTTATGGTCCTATTTCCTGTACGGGATGGATTCAGGAATCAATCTCATGTCCTCAACTCCAGAAATCCTCAAATCTCTCAAGGTATTGTCTCACCTAGAGCCACAGAAACACATATGATTTCTTCTGTGCTTGTGTGTTCAGGTGAGGTTCAGTCTACATTCTGAAGTTTCTTTCTCTGATGAATGAAACATTGAGTTCTTGAATATTGCTACATTATCAGTAGCCTATAAAAATCAGAATCAAATAGATTTTCTTCCTTAAGAAAATAATGGATGCAGCAATTACACACAGCAGCGTAGGGGGTAGATTTCAGTCATGTTTTTTCTTTTTCTATTCTTTTTTTCTTTTCTTAGAGAGAGAGTCTCACTCTGTCACCCAGACTATAGTGCAGTTGCTGGATCGTAATTACTGCAGTGTCAACCACCTAGCCTAAGCGATCCTCAACCTCGGTCTCCTGAGTAGCTCTGAATACAGGCAGGTACCCCCACTCCAGGTCAGTTTTTAAATTGTTTGTGGAGATATTGTCTTCTCAGGCTGTTCCATCTGGTCTCAAACTCCTGGACTCAAACAATCCTCCTGCTTCAACCTTCCAAGGCACTGTGATTACACGTGTGACCCACTGTTCCCAGCCTCAAAGTATTTTCATGGCAAAGAGTTAACAGAATATTTTCTTCTCTAGATGCAGTAGACACAAGATTCTTGTCTTTTATTCTTCCCATATCTGGCTGAGTATCCTGTTCTCAGATATTACATTGCCAAATTTGTTTTCCAGTCATCTTTCCAGCATAGTATAGAAAAATGAGTACTGTGGAGTAGAGTTTTCACATTCTTTCCTGACCCCTGCCAGTTCTAATGGTGCTCATGGACTTAGCCATTACCCTTCACTGGAATCCATTGTTGTTTATAAACAAGAGTAAGGGTTGCTTATTAAATTTCCAAGGAACAGGGCAGAATGTAAGGTTAGCATGTCTTGTGCTTTTACCTACCCTAAGCCCAAAGGATCATGAGTACTACATATAGAAATCTTTCCTCCTTAACCCTGTCACATTCTACTTGGATGCTGTGGAGAAATAAACCCAGTGTATCCCCTTCTGCTATACAAAATATTAATATTTGGCTAAAAATGATGTTTGTAAAATTTCATTCACAGATTTCAGTCACATTTTCAAATAAATGCATTATAAAACCATGTAATACAAGTTGATTGTTACTCACAATGTTAGAGCAGAAGAATTTCAGGTTTTGGATATTTGTGGATTGCGGAATATTTGCATATGCATAATAAGATATCTTGTGTATCAACCCAAGTGTAAACACAAAATTTGTGTTTCATGTACACCTTATTCAGATAGGCTGAAGATAATTTTAGACAATATTTTAAATAATTTTATTCATGAAGCAAAGTGTGTGTACACATGCCATTTTATTTCCTTTTGTGAGTGCCCTTCCTTGGGGACATCTGGGTGGACACAGAAAGATATATTGCAACTGAAGGGGCTGGGAGAGACTTTGGTCCACTGAGAACAGTTTTGACCGTA
The DNA here is from genome assembly GCF_037993035.2 of Macaca fascicularis. NCBI lineage: Eukaryota > Metazoa > Chordata > Mammalia > Primates > Cercopithecidae > Macaca > Macaca fascicularis. The sequence continues at coordinate 88,887,752 of NC_088388.1, read as the reverse complement.
ACTGCTCACATGAGGTCATGTGTGGGATATTTCACTTTCGGTGACATTTCAGAGCTCAAAACATTTGAGATTTTGGAGTATTTTGGAGTTTTAGATTTTTTGATTAGTGGTGCTCAACCTGTATGGTATTTCATTTTTTTCTTCTCTAAGTAGGAATGGAATTTGCATTTTTGTTTTCACTTGTATTATGCATTTTTTTTTCCAACTCAAATTCATTATGCATATTAGTTAGATCTCTTCAAATTTTGATGAAAATTCTCATTATATCAATTATTATTTTCAAAAAATTTTTATAACAAATTGATTAAATACCATGATAATCCACAGTTAAAAAATAAACATAAATTCATGTTCATGTATTAGAATTGGGTTTTTTTTTTTTTTCCAAATGATGAGCATTAATGAAATAGTATGCCTTGGGCCGGGCGCGGTGGCTCAAGCCTGTAATCCCAGCACTTTGGGAGGCCGAGGCGGGCGGATCACGAGGTCAGGAGATCGAGACCATCCTGGCTAACACGGTGAAACCCCGTCTCTACTAAAAAAAAATACAAAAAACTAGCCGGGCGCGGTGGTGGGCGCCTGTAGTCCCAGCTACTCGGGAGGCTGAGGCAGGAGAATGGCGTAAACCCGGGAGGCGGAGCTTGCAGTGAGCTGAGATCCGGCCACTGCACTCCAGCCTGGGTGACAGAGCAAGACTCCGTCTCAAAAAAAAAAAAAAAAGGAAATAGTATGCCTTAAAAACCTTTTTCTAAATATATTTGAGAATATTGTTTGAAAGTAAAAAATTGAAAAAGACTGAGCATACCATAATTAATGACATTTGTGCTTAAGAAGACTATCTTTTTCAGAGATTATTTATAAAATGAAAGTACCCATTTCTAACATTCCTCGTCCCAGTTAAGAGCTTGTTACTGATGTGCTACTGATGATGTTGAAAGTTGTTAGGCTAACAGGATGCACTGGTAATAGTACACTGTCAAGCTGAACTTTCCCGATTTAAATGCTATCTCACCATTCCTGTGCTGTACGTTTTTATTAGAATTCTAGCAGTACGTACTTTATATTGTGGCCTAAATAACAAGCACACACAAAAATGATTTCACACTGTGTATGCTGATGTATTTTAAAGTATGTGAAAAATATTGTAGGTGTCAGCAAGTACAACAGTGCTTCGTACATAGAAGGGGACCAATTAATGCTAATAAATGTTATTAGTTACTTAAGAACGTTGTATTACGTAAATACATCCAAATCAATTATTATTTCGTTGGTAATATGATAGCAAGCCTAGATGCAGAGTTAAGGAGAATATTGAGCAAGAATGGGTTAGGAGGGTGTGAGGAGTAGGCCCTGGAGAAAGTGAATACCAGTAATTTGCTGAGTCAAAGTTGAAAGCACCCATAGGCTAAGTAGATACCTCCCATTCTGATCCAGTTCAGCAAAATATTTGAATCTTCCGTGGTTTTCATAATTCTGGGAGTTTAGAAAATGCTTTAGAGAAGTGAATGAGCCACTATACTTTTATATTCATTTATTTATTGTATTTGGTGATTTGAGAATTTCTCTAAGTCACTTGAGATAGAGCCAGAATACTAATCTCAGGTTACAAATTAATTTTTCAATTTTATACCCATAAACCCGTCCCCAAAGATCACCCCGCCGTTAAGTAACAGTAAATTATCTTCAATGTCATTTAAGTTCACCAGTTTCTTGTGAAGTATTTTTAACTTTAAAAAGTTTAAAAACACAAGAAACTATTCTTTAAAACAAAACAAGTATAAATCAAGTTCTTAAAAACCAATCCAGGCTGGGCGTGGTGACTTAACCTCAACACTTGGGGAAGTTGAGGTGGGCAGATCCCTTGAGGTCAGGAGTTGGAGACACGTCTGACCAACATGGCAAAACCCTGTAACTAATAAAAATACAAAAATTAGGCTGGCATAGTTGCACTGACCTGTAGTCCCAGCTACCCAGGAGGCTGTGGCAGGAGAATCTCCTGAACCTGGGAGGCAGAGGATGAAGTGAACCCAGATTGTGCCACTGCAATTCAGCCTGCGCAAGAGAGCGAGACATTTCCAAAAAAAAAAAAAGTCTTCTACTCTTTAAAAATCATGGAAAATATAGTATTGTATATAAAAGTAGAAAACAAAATTGTTGTTCACATATGTTAGGATTTAATAAAGAGTTATTAAAAAGTAATTATAAAGTCACTTTATGTGGACTTATAAAGGTAACATCAGGCCACTGTGGTGGCTCACACGTATAATCCCAGCACTTTGGGAGGCCGAGGTTGGCGAATTACCTGAGATCAGGAGTTCAAGACCAGCCTGGCAAGCATGGAGAAACCCCCCCTCTTCTCAAAATAAAAAAATTAGATGGGCATAGTGGCAGGCACCTGTAATCCCAGCAGGAGATTTGCTTGAACCCGGGGGGTGGAGGTTACAGTGAGCCAAGATCCTGCCACTTCACTCCAGCCTGGGTGAAAGAGCCAGACTCCATGTCAAAAGAAAAAAAAAAAAAAAAGTAACATTGTATAATGACATCAGACATCTGATTTACTCATCTATCATTGGAATGTATTTGTTGAAGTTATTTTTTAATTTTAATTGATAAAGCAATTATAAAATTAAATAGAGCCAATCCAAAGGACTAGGTTTTGCCTTTGAAACTGAAGAAACCTAATCTTCTATTAAAGGATTATAAATCATGCTGCTATAAAGACACATGCACATGTATGTTTATTGCGGCACTATTCACAATAGCAAAGGCTTGGAACCATCCCAAATGTCCATCATTGACAGACTGGATTAAGAAAATGTGGCACATATACACCATGGAATACTATGCAGCCATAAAAAAGGATGAGTTTGTGTCCTTTGTAGGGACGTGGATGCAGCTGGAAACCATCATTCTCAGCAAACTATCGCAAGAACAGAAAACCAAACACCGCATGTTCTCACTCATAGGTGGGAACTGAACAATGAGATCACTTGGACCCGGGAAGAGGAACATCACACACCGGGGCCTATCATGGGGAGGGGGGAGGGGGGAGGGATTGCATTGGGAGTTATACCTGATGTAAATGACGAGTTGATGGGTGCTGCACACCAACATGGCACAAGTATACCTATGTAACAAACCTGCATGTTATGCACATGTACCCTAGAACTTAAAGTATAATAATAATAAAGAAATAAAAAAAGAAAAGAGAAAAAAAGAGTGTATCCATGTATAGTTTAATTTTTCAAAAAATACATACATAAAAAGAACGTAGGGAAGGGTTTTAAGAAAAGTTTCTAACTCTGGAAATTCTACACAGTGTATATGGAACAAGGTTCTGTCTTTCACATTATTTAAAAAAATAGACACCCTCAGTGTTGGCCATCAGGATGCCAAGATATATCCAGTGATTGCTCAATTATAAAGCATCTAGCCTGGCTCACTTTGAAAACTTGTCTTGTAAAATTGTCTTCCTGGGGCATTTAATACTTGAATCTAATTTAGAGTTTTAGAAACGATTGAGTTTAAAGAAAGTAAATTCTAATCTACCCTTCTTTTTAAAACTGAAGTAGGCTAAGAAATTTCTTCCTAAAATGTATAAACATTATTGTTCAAGCCTGTCATCCCAGCGCATTGAGAGGTGGACACAGGAAAGGAGTTTGAGACAAGCATAGGTAACATTGCAAAACCTCGTCTCTCCAAAAAAATAAAAATTAGTGGAGCATGGTGGCATGAACCTGTAGTCCCAGGTACTGAGGAGGCTGAGGTGGGAAGATTGCTATAGCCCGGGAGGTTGACACTGCAGCTAGACAGGATCTGGTCACTACACTCCAGCCTGGGTGACAAAGCCAGACTCTGTCTCAAAAAAAGAATATAAAATATCTCACTAATATTTGTCATGTTTATTATGTTGAAAACATTTTGGATATATTGGGTTAGAAAGTGTTATTAAAATTAATTTCAATTGTTACTAGTTGTTTTAAATATCATTAGAAAAATGTATTCCCTCCCCTCTCTTTTATAGTTTCCCTGCAAATATATGCACTAAAGAAAAACAATGAAGAAAATATGTTTAATTAAATAATATTCAAAATACAAAACTTTTGAAATGTATTTAAGACAATGCGAACAAAAAATGTATATCCCACACCCACACATAAGGCATTGAGAAAGGCACTTTGCTCTGGGTATGAGCTCTGGGAATGAGGATTATGAGCAGTGAGTTTGGGAGTCAAACCCAGGCAATTTAGCTTCAAGACATCGCTCTTAACCATGATACCATATTACTCTCGCCTGACTTTTTCACAGTGGAAAATACACAGTGGAAACCTCATGCCAATTCCAGGAAATGTAACGACTCAAGAATTATTTTGACATGTGCAGGAAATGTTGCTTCTTGTCTTCTTTATCAGTATCCCTTGTTCTCTACAACTTGGCTTTTCCTCACCAAACTTTACTTTTCTGACACATTTATGGGTGCATTCCGGTAAAGAAAGAGAGTTTTACTTTGTGTCAGACACTGATAGAAACTCTCTTTCTCCATATACGCCTGAACTTGACTGTCCTCTTTCTGTTGCCATTAGTTAACCCCGAATACCTTTTACCCTTTTAGATGTCATAAGGGTGTGACCGAGCAGTTTCAAAGGCATCAACTTTTGCTTTCTCCTTCTCCTTTCGGGTCCTGCATCTGCATTACTGGTCTCAGACAAAACAGGCAACCCCTATTTCCCATTCTGGGTTATTTTAATGACCAACTTTTCTTATGTTGTGAATTTGAAGGGCAAGGGCAGATCATTGGAAAGCGGATAGACAGGGACCTGTGTTCTGAGAACTGGGCCAGAAGACTGACAGAGGCACAGAAGAATTTCAGAGTGATTCTGGCAGGCATCATGGTTCAGTAAGGGCCAGAGGAGTGGAACATATGGGCACAGGGTGAGAGGCCTGTGACAGGACGCGGCCTATCTCTTTTGCAGCAGAATGTTAATAGACATTAGATTTTAGTAAACAGAGAACATATCTCTGAGTCAGCATCAAAAACTTCCACAGTCTGGAAGAATGAAGAGTCACAGGACCTAGCCTCACCTTCCCTTTTGAGTATGAGAGTCTACAATGGAACAGCTTTTATCTGAGCTTAAAACCAATGACTCTCTCTTCAGTCCACAATTACTGGTAAGGTCCAGTGGATGACTAGGCTACAGGTTTCTGAACTTCTGGCTTTTGAGGGAAAGACTTTGTCACCCTCTATGCTGAAGGTATTCTATGTACTAGGAACCCCAGTCAGTGAATCTTAATATCAAGAAATCTTGGGAAGCACAAGGCATTCAGAAGACTTGCATGAATAGCTTGCAGCCACATATAGACATCAGAAGGGGGTTCCTGACAAGGATTCACTGACCTTTTTTTATCTCACTGTCCTAGAATTACTGTATCTGTACATGGTCATCTTGAAGGAGATGGACCACTCCTTCCACCCCTCTACTCTAGTATCGTGTGCATCTACCTCAGTGATTTTGCTGTGTTGTGTTCATAATGATTGTCCAGTTGATACCAAATCTTGAAGAAAATTTCCAAAAGAATATTAACGTGGTTAATTGTTGATTGCCCCTTTACAGGAATCTGGAACTTGAATGGTGTTTCTGTAAGGGGCTCGTTGGATCTCATGTTTTACAGGACCCTGAGTCTCTGGATATAGATACTCAAGGTCCACTTCTTAGGAAGAGTAGGTGTAGTAGGTTATATTCCTCCCCCATTCTCTCTAAAAAGTGCTAAAATATATATTCAGTCCCCCATTGTCTTTCTGTGATGTAACTTCAAGACTGCTACTGCTGTGTGTGTTCTAGTTCCTTTACTTTGTGTAGGGTTGTGACAGCAGCTGATGTTTTACTCTGTAGCATAATGGTAGTATAGACTTCTCCTGACTCTATGGGAATCTTCACTGTAGAAAATTATCTACCATGCTGTGAGCAAGGCCAAGCGACTACCTGGAGAGGCCGTTTGAATATATTCTAGGTAACAGCCCCAACCAAAGAACCCCAGATATCAGCCAGGATCATCTGCTGGACTGGAAGTAGAATGTTTGTTTCCATTATTTAATCAGTGATCATGAAAATGACCATTTGGTGGGCAGACAGACTCAATGGACTCACTATAAACTGGGTTTTCATCAGAACTGGGTTATGTTTGTTTTGTTTTTTGATTTGGTTTAATTTAGTTAGTTGTTTTTTTTTTCCCTGATACTAATATGTTTCCACTGTAACATGAGGTGATGGTTATGTCTCAGGTCTCTAGATTATCAATGAGGATTCAGTCTGTGTGAATTGGAAGTATAAACACATTTAATACAGACAGTCTGCTCATCTGTCTATTTTTCCCCGGGTGATGCTGTTTGCTTTAATAAATAGCTCCAGAATTCCATGTGGGTTAAACTCTTTTGGTTCTTGCTCAGACATTGCTAGCAACTTCTCAGGGAAGCAATAGACTGTACCATTAGCCTATGTCTGTAGGTGGATATTCTACGTAGGTTTTTGTAGTGTGTTCTGATGTTTACACAATGATAAAATCGCCTAATAATGCATTTCTCAGAATGTATTTTGTCTCCATAGGATGCATGACTTTTAAATTCCAATTCTAGCCCAAAGATTCAGTGAAAACTTCTGTGTAAAGTACATTTTTCCCCCTAAAGTGATGAGGTGTAGTATTTACTGTATTAATAGGAGGGAACGTTCACACTTACAAGTGCATTGTACAAAATCCTGTCTGTCCGTGATGTGCAAATTTTGTTTCTGCATGAGATCATTAAGTTGGAAACATACACCCACATATTTCCAGAATTGCATCCAATAAATTCACAAACACTTGAAAATCACAATACATATTTTAGGAAATTGGCCATAGGAGATTATTTTACTTGTAAGAAAATGTACAAAAAGGTTTTGCATTTTACATATTTTCTATTTAATAGCAACAAAATGAAGTGACACTAACATAGATAAAAGCCTGAACAGTATGATTTCTTTGTATCAACAGTGAAGGGATCCCTTCTATATGGAGTTACCAAACAGTCAGGGTTCTTAATCCTGATCATCTGTGGCCAGTGGAAAAGAAAGGCCTGACAGGAAAATTTAAGGAGCCAGCCGGGTAACTCCATATGAGGGAACTCCTGGTGACATTCAAAAAACTCACACTTCCAGCTTCAAAATCAAGAAACACACCAACCCGGCCCAGAGGTTTCTCTACATAGTGAGGAAACAATGGGGAGGTGGTCAAGAGACTGAAACGATTATCCACCTTCACGCACAAAAGAAGAAATATGTCCTTAGATGTAACCATTGTGCTATTCTTCCTCATCCAGGAGTCCTTACAGACTCCCAGAGCCCAGTCCCAAGAGCTGTCCACATCCAGCTCCCAGTAGTGTTTCCCAGAGGAGAAGACCCAGGTTCCCCATGCAGCAAAATAGTCAGATCTGTCAGAATTCAAAGATCCACGTCTAAACATCAATCTTCTCACATCCCCAAACAGCCTGATATTGTGATTGGTGACTTCCCAAGTGAAGGCAATTTCCACTGTAGAAAAAAGAGAATGTTCAAGTGAAAAGTAGTTTATCAATTCTCATGTTCAGATAAGAAAGAGACTCTCACTAGAAAACACAGGTCAAGATTAGAAAGAAACTTCTGTCTGGAAAAATGTTGGAATCAAAGGGTGTTAGTATATCTGTACAAGTAATTAGCTAAACTACAATGATCACAATTTCGATAAACTCAAAAAGTATAAAGGGGAGGAAGGTCATGTCTATGTCTAGTTGAGCGACCTTTCGTAACAACTGAAAAACTGGAAGCTCTTGCCCTGCAGCCAAGTCCATAGCAATAAAATTAACCTCCATTGCCTCTTCTCTGTCAGGGCAGAGCAGGAGGCTGGGGACGGGAGATGAGGTGGGGAGCATTCCTAGACCCAAATAAAAAGTTACCATTTTGCCAGAAATATTATAATCTGTCACTGAAGCTAGCAAATTCATACTTAAAGAGAAAATCTGAATCTGCCTTCTGAAAAGTGCAGATTCCTTGCAAGAATTATCTGACTTTCATGTCAGATTCAGACACAGGCTTCTTTCGTCTGCTAGATTTATCATCATCTATCCTGGAGTTCTATCTAAGGCCTCATCAACCACTAAATCACGTTTCTATGCTTCACAGATTCTCAGTTTTTGCGCTGTTATATAAGTTACTCATGTATGCTTTTGTTGATTAAAAACGTGACTAAAATTATAAATGCTGTGAAACTTCACCTGAAATGTATTTTAAAAAACACTGTCACTCAAATCAGTTGTTAACTGCACTAAATTTGAAATGGAAATGTCCTAAATTAATTTAGTTCTGTATATTTCATGTAATAATTGTATACATGAAATTGTATCAGGGAATGCTTCCTAAAGTCCTCAAGGGCCCTTCTGCATGTTTTATTTTTCTAAGAAATTTGTTATGTGGCTGATTCCTATTACATTTCACCAGATTTTATTTATTCTGGTCAGTTTGATGATAGTGAAACTATAAATAGAAATACCTATTCACAGACTATTCACTTCTTCTAGATGAAAGATGATTACACTGGTAAAGCTGCCCATAGAAAACCATAAATGAAGGCATTACATGTTGATCCCACCAAGAGGGCGACACTCACCTCGGAAGCGGTTGAGCCTGTCCACCAGTCCAGTGATGGGCCCTACAGTGAGCTCTGGATTGACAGGCTGCGGCATGTGCAGCAGCACAGACTCACTCCTGCAAGGAAGTTGGTTGAGTTGGTTAAGTTTCCCATGTCTGTGTTTAATAGATTCCAACAGAAAATGCTTCATTCAAATCCACTTCTGATATGGTAATGTACCTTCACAATCCTAGGATGGGTTTGTGGCTCTTAGGGAATCTTTCTAACTATTCACTCCATTTCTAACCTACTGCCACTGAAAGATAAATGCCTCTCTCCCTATCTGCCACCAAATAGTTTATCTCTAATTAGGATTCTGAATCCTAAAAACAGGCAATTGTATTCTAGCAACTTCTGCATTGAACTATTCAAAACATAACCCCCTGAGTCACTTGGGAAACTAAGAAAAGGTTAATGTCTGATAAAAGGCATAGGTAACATTCAACACATCACACAAACACACGAGTACACGCGCATACACACACCATCACACTGGCACATTATGGTGTTAGTAAATTATGTTTTCATTTTGTTGGAAACAGCTTGATGTTTTCATAGCATGCCTTGTGCTCCAGCTTGCACTGATGACCAAAGACATACCTTGCCACGATGTCTCCCAAATCCTGTAGAGAGGGAGAGAGAAAGAAAAAATGACTTCTTTAGAAAGTTGTTATTCTTGTTGGGTGAGGTGGCTCACACCTGTAATCCCAGCACTTTGGGAGGCCAAGGTGGGTGGATCACCTGAGGTCAGGATTTCCAGACTAGCCTGGACAACATAGCAAAAACCCATCTCTACTAAAAATACAAACAAATTAGCTGGATGTGGTGGTGCATGCCTGTAGTTCCAGCTACTCGGGAGGCTGAAGCAGGAGAATTACTTGAACCAAGGAGGCAGAAGTTGCAGTGAACTGAGATTGGGCCACTGACTTCAGTCTGGGTGACAGAAGAAGACTCTTTCTCCAAACACACAAACAAAAACGTTGTTATTCTGCCTATCTGGTCTTTAGCTTTGAAAACTTTAGAATTGCCATATACTATCACTGCAACTCTTTTAAAATGTGTTCTCATCTCTAGCAATTATACCAGTAAGACCTATTGACAGAATCAATTTCTGATAAATTCAGGACCCTAAATTTGCATGAGAGAGAAAGGTGTGAGTAGTGACTGCGCATTGCTGCAGCTGTCTACAATGTAGTCTTTTTTAGGGCTAGCCCCCAAAGGTTAATATGGCTGAAATTAAGAGCATTTCAAACCTAGGACTTCCCAAAAAGAGGAAGAAGGAAATATTAGTTTTTCCATAATTTCTATGGATTATCCACTGGAGACAAAAGTAGAATTTTCACATGAAATTTTTTCTTCCACAGTTTTAATGAAATGTGCTGGAGGAGGAAGCTTGTGGTAGAAAATGTTCTATGGAAATCTAGTTGCACAATTTCATAAAGGTTTATTTCGAAGATTAGGTTAGCAGTTATCGTTTATCTCTATATGGCTCTCACCATCAATGTGGGAGAAGAAGAAATAATGTCTTGGGTACCCAATGGAAGGCAAAGATGTAAAGGGCAGCTAATACAAAGTATCTCAAGGGGCATCCTCCATTCTTACCTGGAGCAGCTCCACATCTGGTTTATGACACATTTTCATTAGTTCCTGATACATTTCTTTCAAGTGTTTACTCTTTTGATCCATGTTGACCCAACTTCTCTGGAGTTGCTGAAAAATCTCTTGGTACTCCTTGTTCAGTCTCTCTAGATGTTGTTTTTCTTCCCTATGGAGAACTGGATGCAGCTTCCTATACTCATTCCTGATCATCTGTGCCCGTAAAACCACATCGCCCTGTAGGGACATGGATTTTGTAGGTTACATACCCAGGCCTACTTCCACCTCACAGAACCCACAAATTCATCCTCCTCATTCCTTCTTTTATTTTCCATCATTTACAAACAGTCTGATGAGTTAAACAAGACCTTCCTTCAAAATTTAAGTAATTCATCAATTCCCAAACACCTGCAAATTAGCCCTGCAGATTTAAATGTTTAAATATATGTCCTCTTAAATCTGAAATACCATTAGAAAACAAGTAAAATTTATGATTGATTGTCAAATTGTCATGGATAATATATATAATCTTTGTTACTCAATTAGTTTGTTGTTTCAAATCTCTGTACTTCACAGACTAAAGAATCACTGTCAGTAGAAATGATTTTAGTATATTATAATCAGAATCAGAAGCCATCACACAAAAAGGATCTTAGTAAAAAATTTAACCCCCATCTCTCAAACCGACTACCTCTTTTCTGTCTCCTATCTTTCTTCTGTCAAAAGCCATAGGCTCTGTATTGCCCTGCCATTCTAAGAACATGAATCTCCATTCCATTGTGTCTCTCCTCTCAATATTGACATAGTTATTCTCTCACTCCCCCAGTCATTTTTTACCCCTTCTCCTCAGCTTTTCATCATGTTACATTTTCTCCTACATGCACTGGCATCATCTGGGTCCTTTGCTATCAGACTTCACCAGCACAGGCACATTTCTTAAATGACTGTTCCTACCTGATTTCTTCCCCCTGGCCAACATCATATTCAACATTAAATAACTTTATTTCTCAATTATGTACTATGTAATCAATATTATATAATTCAACTTATTCAGAAAACTCTGCCTGAAATATTTATTAATTTTAAGCACATACTTGCCCTTCAGAATTTATATTTATTTTTTACTTATCTGAAGAACATTTCCAAAAAACCTGAACAAGCATTATATTGAAGAGTCTGCTTGTTTTCCAGCCTATGAATAAACACAGGACAAAATCTGGCATATGAGAATTTCAACTCAAGTTGCTAATATAAATGTTGTCAGCATGCTTATCTCAAGCTGGTTGTGAGGACTCACGGTCTCATACTTACCCTCCAGAGGAGGGCTGTTCTTCTCTCCTCATTTAGATTTCTCTGATTTTCTTGAATCTTTTTCCATAAAATCCTCATTTGCTCTAAGAGCTTCTCCTGCAAAAGAATTATGAGGTTAAAAAACAGAAAGTCAAATACCATAGATTCCACACTCTGAATGATATACGCAGGCAAGGGATGTAATCTATAAATACATTAGAGAGAAGGGAAAAAAACAATTTTTTCACTGCTCATCCTCAATTGATATTTTCAGTTCTGAGGTTTCAGAATATAGAACAGTTTAGAAAACTGAAGAGTCAAGATTTCCTGTAACCTGGCTAATGTTCAGTGAAACATCCTGCTTCAGAACCCACTATGCTAGCCCCCTGATTTTGTAGTGTGCTATCCCCTTACTCATTTGTCCAGTAATATAAATATATTTCAAAAATACGTTTCTTTGCACTTGTAGTTTTGGTTGCTTTTCAATGCCTTTAGCATTGAACTGTAGAGTCAATAATAAGAACATTTACTTAGTCTCTTTTTGGGTGCAAGCTCCATGAAGGAACGTAGAGTTGCACATTTTATCCAAATGTCATAATTGATACCAAGAACAGCACCTGGCACTCAGTAAAGAAGAGAGTAATCACCATGATGATTCTCATCGTCCTTCTAATCTCTTTAACTCTGCCACCCTCCAGCTTCCAGGTGATTGCAGAGCTATCTCTTACCCGGTGTTCCTCAGCGGCCCCTTCAATGGGATAGTGTGTGTGAGCCCCGTGCTCCTGAGAGTTGGAGCACAGCAAACAGAGCAGACTCTTTTCCACGTCACAGAACATCTTCTTTGTTTCCCTATGGGTCCCACATATTTGTTTCTCAGAGCTCAGGAATTGCCAGAGACTGGCTTTTCTCGCGATGGTCACTAAATTCTTCAGAAGAATATTGGTTTTGAAGTCCTGTTTCCGTGATGGTTCGCGGCATGCAGGGCAGTTGGCAGGACTTTGGGCTTCTTCCCAGGAAATGCAGAGACAGGGCCTACAGAAGCTGTGCCCACAGCAGATGGTGACAGGGTCTACCAGGTAGTTCGAACAGATGACACAGATGAGTTCCTTCTGGAAGGCATGTGAGAAGTCTGAGTCCATTTTCCTAAGGAAAGAAAACCACAAGAATTTATTCTCCTACCCTGAAGAGACAAAGATCCAAGCAAAGTTTGAATCAGGTTGTGATTGAATAATATCCTTTTTTTCTAGAGAAGTATAGGATTTAATTTGCAATGACAGAAATAGGAAAAATGGAAAACTAAGGCACAAAGAGACATCAACCTCTAGAAAAAATGACTGTTCTCCAATCGACACATGTCCAGCTTTCCAAACTCTACTTTCTTGCATAGAAGAATGTCAGATTTTCTGAGGTGTTAGTGTCCACTAAATTGCTTAGGCTTCAAAGGTTTCATCAACCTATAAACTCAAGAGGTGAGTCTGAATGATCTGAAAATCAGTAACACTCTTAATTGCCAGTGATTGGTTTAGAGAAGGAAAGCTCACTAAGCTCTTCTACTCTCATTATTTTCTTTAACTACAACAACCATCTATAATGACTTTTTCAGAAGGACCTTGCTTGAAAACGTAGAGCAGAACTCATGCCTTGACCAAAATCTGAAAAAGCTAGCCTTTACTCTCCAAGGTAAAACAGTCAAATCAAGGTAAGGTACCTCTCCAAGGCAAAGCTAAGAATCATTGTTTTTCTAGGCTGCTATGGTAATTCAATCAACAAAAACTTTCTGGCATATTTACTGTTCCTGCACTGTCTGTTAATTTGGGGATATACTGGTTAATATTACAACATCCTTAAAAGACATATAATTAAATTTACAGAAAGATAATGATAATTGAAGCATTATCATTATTCTTTCACACAGTCAGAAAAACAGTAAGTATCATGCAATAATAATAGGCTCTAGAGGCCGGGTACCGTGGCTCACGCCTATAATCCGAGCACTTTGGGAGGCCGAGACGGCCGAGGCAGGTGGATCACGAGGTCAGGAGATGGAGACCATCCAGGCTAACAAGGTGAAATCCTGTCTCTTCTAAAAAATACAAAAAATTAGCCAGGTGTGGTGGCGGGCGCCAGTAGCTGTAGTCCCAGCTACTCAGGAGGCTGAGGCGGGAGAATGGCGTGAACCTGGGAGGCGGAGCTTGCAGTGAGCCAAGGTGGCGCCACAGCACTCCAGCCTGGGCGACAGAGCAAGACTCTGTCTCCAAAAAAATAATAATAAAAATAAAACATTGGCACTAGACAGTAAGTCAGCGTTTTAAATGAATGTATATTTTGCTAAAATAGAAATAAAAACCTAGGCCACGCAAGGTGACTCCAGCCCGTAATCCCAGAAGTTTGGGAGGCCAATCCGGCAGGTTTTTTTGAGCTCAGGAGCTCTAGACTGGCAACACAGCAAAATGTCTAGATCATTCTGTCTCTAAAAATACTTACATAAATTGGCCGGGCACGGTGGCTCAAGCCTGTAATCCCAGCACTTTGGGAGGCCGAGACGGGCGGATCACGAGGTCAGGAAATCGAGACCATCCTGGCTAATACGGTGAAACCCTGTCTCTACTGAAAAATACAAAAAACTAGCCGGGCGAGGTGGCGGGCGCCTGTAGTCCCAGCTACTCGGGAGGCTGAGGCAGGAGAATGGTGTAAACCCGGGAGGCGGAGCTTGCTGTGAGCTGAGATCCGGTCACTGCACTCAGTGCAGTGCCTGGGTGACAGAGCGAGACTCCGTCTCAAAAAAAAAAAAAAAAAAAACTTACATAAATTTTAAAAAATAGGCCCAGCGCCGTCGCTCACGCCTGTAACCCCAGCACTTTAGAAGGCCGAGGTGGGCGGATCACAAGATCAAGAGATCGAGACCATCCTGGCCAACATAAAGAAACCCCGTCTCTACTAAAAAAAAAACTACAAAAATTAGATGGGCGTGGTGGCAGGCGCCTGGAGTCCCAACTACTCTGGAGGCTGAGGCTGAAGAATCATTTGAACCTGGAAGGCGGAGGTTGCAGTGGGCCGAGATGGCGCCACTGCACTCCAGCCTGGCAATAGAGCATGATTCCATCTCAAAATACATTAATTAATTAATTAATTAAAATAAATAAGTAGCTGAACATGGTGGCCCATGTTTAATCCATAAACCTATGGATTATGTTTAATATAATTTAAAAAAAGAAATGGAGCCATTTTTAAAACTCAGAAAATGAGATCATTGAATCAAAAATAATCTAAGTTTGCGGATAAATTAAATTCCCCAAATTTTGTTTTGGTTTGTAAGCTAATAGTAGCTCCTACTCTGGAATTTGTGTACTTACCTCAGAAATGTATCTATGTTCTCACCAAAGCTTGCTGTCGAATATGATGGATTCCGCTCAGGGATGAGAGTCTCACAGTGCAGTGTTGGTAGCTTTTGGAAGTCTCCAAGGCCACTTGCAAAGTTGCTCTGTGGGCTCTGGAGAAGAATGAGCTTGGCTCCTGAAGTGTCCTTTTATAAATCTCTGAAGACCACACCCCTTTCTTCCAATTGATTGCATTTCAGAGGGTGTAGGAGGGTGTTAATATAGATGATTAAATCTCTTCAAAATAGAAATTTTATTTTTATTTATATATATATGTACTTTTTGAAAGGATTCTGGCACTGTCACTGGCTAATTTTCTTTTCTTTTCTCTCTCTTTTTTTTTTTTTTTGGATTTTTAGTAGGGAGGGGGTTTCACCATGTTTGCCAGATGCGTCTGGAACTCCTGACCTCAAGAGATCCACCCGCCTCAGCCTACAAAAGTGCTGGGATTACAGGCGTGAGCCACCACACCCAGCTGATTGGTTTTTTTATTGTAATATAAGAATTTAAGAAC
Organism: Macaca fascicularis; assembly: GCF_037993035.2. Taxonomy (NCBI): domain Eukaryota; kingdom Metazoa; phylum Chordata; class Mammalia; order Primates; family Cercopithecidae; genus Macaca; species Macaca fascicularis. The sequence goes on along the minus strand of NC_088388.1, from coordinate 88,872,281 downwards.
ACTGTTGGCATCCATTCCAGAAGGGATATTTCTCCTGCTCCTCATGCTCCAGATGAAGCCTTCCAAGGGTCTCTCAACAACGGGATGTAGGATTCCCTCCTATATTACCTGGCACTGCCCAACCCAACTCAAGGGTAATGGAGAGAAAGTCTAGAAAGCTCCATCTCAGGGACCTCCCAGGTCCATGGTAGTGTAGGACATGTTGCTCTAAGGTAAATTGAAATGTATTTCTACTTGACAAAGTAATGATGACAGGGCTTCATCTGAATGCGTTTATGCCACTGCTCATGGAGAGGAATGGCATGCCATGTTGGACACATGAGAACATTCTCTGCCTAGTTACCAGTGGCTCCAGATCTTCACGCAGTCGTAGAAAACCATGCTGCAGATTCTGGAGAAGCAGCTCAGACCTCATGCAGACAAGAGTTCTTCAAGAACCACCTTGGCTATGCAAAAACTATCAGGTCCAGCAACAGTCTGAGCTGGATGAGAGATAGAGTAAAGCTCCCAGGAGCAGCAGAAGCTGTAAGGGAGGGAAAAGGCGAAGAAGAAACTCTAGATTTCAGAATGTCCCCTTTATATCTTTGAGAAACTCAGGACCCACAAGGCTCCTGTTTCTTTGTCTGACTCCTCTGGGATCCAGGAGGTTTCCTGGGTTAAACCATCCAGGGATAGGACAGGAGATGCCATTTGGTTCTAGGAGCAGAGGAGAGAAACTCAGCAGGAAGAGAGTTTCTATGGGAAGAAAATTCAGTTGAGCAGGTTTATAAGGTCACAGGACTGGATATGGGTAGAGTCTAGTGTACATGTTTAGAAGCCATAGTTCCCCCAGATCTTCTGATTCTAACATAAGTACACAGAGCCAATCAAATGAAGGAGGGGCAGGTCAAGAGAATTCTAAGACAAGCGAAATGAGGGCTGAGTATTTGCAGGAGAGCGCTGTCAAGGTCAATAGACAGACATTCGCCCCTCCTCTTATATTCAGAAACAAGAAATGAAACATAAAAGTATTGCTTGTGCTCTGTGCCAAAGGCAGCAGGGCACTTGTCTCTGGTCTCCATATACTCTTGTCATATTTACTTTCAGTATTCTGAGTAAGATTTTGATTCATTTCACACAGAATAAAACTCACCTACCATGTTTAAATTGCTATACATATTACGAGACTTTACTGATCATAAATAAGTTACTCTCAACCTTGAGGCCTGGCTTCAATTTTCTCTATTCTCTTTCTTTCTCCTTCGTATCAGAAGCTTCATAATAGACAATGGGGGCAAATATGGTGTGGAGAAATCAGTTTGGATTGAGATATTTTTAATGTAGTTATCGCTTCCTAAAAAGCTAGGAAAAAGCCAAAATACATGGAACAGCCACCTGCCTTAGTTTCTAGCATCCTTTAGGTATCTGCCCACAGATATGCTATATTATATCTTTTCTGAATACGATATTAAAAGTTCAGTTTTGTCTATGCTACTTTCTTTCTTTTCCTTTCCTGCTGTATTTTTCTCTAAAGGACTTATCACAATGTGCCACTCTATCAAAAAAAAATTTTTGTTTTTTCAAGACGAGGTCTTGCTCTATCACCCAGGCGTAAGCGTGGTGAAATATCAGCTCACTGCAGCCTTGACTTCCCAGGATCAAGCAATCCTTTCACCTGAGCCGGTATCTGAGACTACAGAACTTGCCAAAACACCCAGCTAATTTTGTTTATCTTTTCTTAGAGATGGGCTCTCACTTTGTTGCTGAGGCTGGTCTCTAACTCCTAAGCACAAGTGATCCTACTGCTTCAGAATCCTGAAGTGCTGGTATTACATGCCAGAGTCACTGTGCCAGCTTCACTTTTTGAATGTTACATTTTGACTTGTTGACTTGTGTTTCTCATCCTACAACCTCACTAGCTCTTTAGGTGCAAGAAAATCTGTCTCCTTTTTTTCATTTATGCATTGGCTTAGAATGCTTATTAAGACACAGTAGGCACTTGATATATTGAAGAACAAAGTATTGTAAGTAATATCCTTAAAGATATCACCTTTAAATAATCAGGATGACTTATGAATAATTAAGCTGATGATCTCTCTCTCTGTCTTTCAGACAGAGCTATTTGATTTATTTCTTAGTACATAGAAGTGTTCACAAAGAGCCACTGGATTTCTTTCTTAGTGTTTATAAGTGTCTTTAATATCATTTGTTTTTGGCCAGGTGTGGTGGTTCATGCCTGTAATCCCAGCACTTTGGGAGACCCAGGCGGATAGATCGCAAGGTCAGGAGATGGAGACCATCCTGGCTAACATGGTGAAACCCCGTCTCTACTAAAAAAAAAAAAAATACAAAAAATTAGCCGGTCATGGTGTGGTGCGCCTGTAGTCTCAACTACTCAGGAAGCTGAGGCAGGAGAATGGCGTGATCCACCTGCCTTGGCCTCCGGAAATGCTGGGATTACAGGAGTAAGCCATCATGCCCGGGTCACAATTTTTTAAAAAATATATATAGTCAGCCCTTTCTATCTGTAGATTTCACATCAGCAGGCAAAGGTGGATAGAAAATACAGTTTTAGGCCGGGCGCAGTGGCTCAAGCCTGTAATCCCAGCACTTTGGGAGGCCAAGACGGGCGGATCACGAGGTCAGGAGATCGAGACCATCCTGGCTAAAACGGTGAAACCCCGTCTCTACTAAAAAAATACAAAAAACTAGCCGGGCGAGGTGGCAGGCACCTGTAGTCCCAGCTACTCGGGAGGCTGAGGCAGGAGAATGGCGTGAACCCGGGAGGCGCAGCTTGCAGTGAGCCGAGACCGCGCCACTGCACTCCAGCCTGGGTGACAGAGCGAGACTCCGTCTCAAAAAAAAAAAAAAAAAAAAAAAAGAAAATACAGTTTTATTCACTGTAATCACAGGTACTTAGGAAGCTGAGAAAGGAGGATTGCTTGAGCCCTGGAGTTTGAGGCTTTAGTGAGGTATGATCAAGCCACTGCACTCCAGCCTGATGAAAGAGTGAGACTCCATTTCTTAAGAAAATGAAATAAAATGCAGTACTGAAGGAAAGAAATCCACACATATGGGGGCCAACTTTTTATTTTTAAAGATGGTAAGCTTTATTTTGCCAAAATTTTTTTTTTGTTTTCAAACTTATATTTTCAAATATTAGTATTGCATAAATGATTTTGTTAAAAATATTACGAAGTAGGAAGGACATAAATCCAGAAACAAGGCTTTTAAGTGAGCAAATTTAGTTCTATGGAACAAATCTCAACAATTATTTTTCCTTTAGCTTTGATATGTTAGAACTTTTATCAAAGAATGACACTCATTACATGAGCTTGAATCTGAGAACCTCAGATGTAGCTAATAAAGAACTAATGAATAATGTAAAGTAAGAGAATTATGAATGCTTTTCTAAAAAACAAAAGTAAATAAAACAATACTGTTACATTCCATTTGGACTCTTAGCCATGTATTTCAGAAATATTTTCTGTTTTATATTATTGCCTACTTCACTGTCTTAATATGAAGACCAGGATGTCAAAGGGCATTAAGCATGTGGTGAGAGTTATATTATGGCCAGTTAATCTGACTTCAGATTCCACATACACAGCTACCTTTCCTCACTGAGGCAGAGCAAGGTAATCCAGAAAGTCTTATCAGACTGTGAGAATGCTGTACTTACATTATTCTGAAAATCAGTTGAAAAGATGAAATATTAAAAAATTTATACTAAAATCTGGATTATTATTCTGATAGGTCGATTTGATTTGTTTAGTTGTTTGTTCACTTTCTGCTTGTTAACTCCACAGAAGAGAAGGGCCAACTTTTCATAGATATATGTCTTTTCTGCAGGACTTAAGTATGCACAAATTTTGATATCTATCAGGGTCCTGGAACCAATTCCCAGAGATGACTGATTAAGTTCAGTTTCGTTCTGAAAATTTTATTTTGTGTGTTGAAAATTTTCACGAAGTTATAACTATGTTCATTTCTCATTCCAATATTATTAAGAATTATGAATGATCAACTGATGTTTCTGTAATGAATATTTATTGATCCTTAGGGTTACCAGATAGGCTTTTTTATAGGTAGGAAATTAAAAAATGACCCCCTCTTATAATATCAATTTTTCTTTTTTTTTGTACTGTGGATAAATATCATAGTTGATTTCTTGCAAGCCAATAGAAAATTTCAAAATATATGTAGTAAATGATAAATATCATATTTTCTCATACAATGTAACATAATTCTGCATAGCTTTATTTTCAGTATCTTTTTGTTTCTTGTTTTAAAAGAATATATTTTTATTTTAGAAAATGTAAAGATCAAGAAAGCAACAACAGAAAATAAATATCTCTCTAATTCCGTCAGAAAAATATAAAGTCATATTTATATTCTTGTGTGTATAATTGTAGTTCCTTTCCTATTTTAAATATATTTTTGTTTATGTATACAGGAAACCGAGTAAATCTCTCTCTATATAATTTATATAATAAACATATTTATTTATTCTTTTTCCCATTGTTTATATTTAGAAGATTTTTTCCCTCCTAAATGTTGACTATTGCAATTTTTTTCTGCCAAACATTGACTATCCCCATGTTGATCTTATATATATTGCCAAAGGTGTTAGGTCATTGGACAACCAGAAATGGCTCCATCTTTCTGTCCAGGGATTATCAAAGGGTCAGGATCGGGAGTAAGAGCATGTTCAAACAGTTTGATTGTTTGGCCAATGGCAACATATTTTTTAACTTACCCATCGCCCCCACTTATGTTGTTGTTGTTCTTAAGAGACGGTCTCACACTGTCTCCCAAACTGGAGTTCAGTGGTGCAATCTCAGCTCACTGCAGCCTCAAACTCCTGAGCTTGATCAATCTTTCCACCTCAGCCTCCAAAATCACTAGGACGACAGTCACGTGCCAGAATGCCTAGCTAATATTTGTACTTAGATTTGTCAAGACAGAGTATCCCGGTGTTGCCCAGGAAGGTCTACAACTCCAGGCCTCAAGCAATCCTCCCAGCCCAGCCTCCCAAATTTATGGGATTACAGGCATGAGCCACTGTTCCTGGCCTTATTTATCTCTTTACTTCTATTCGTCCTTCCTTTCTAGGTCTGTCGTGTGAACTGTCTTAGCCCATTCTATAAACATTCTTCTGCTGTGGTCATGTGAAACATTACAAAATTGTTTTTGATGATTCTTCATGTTTTATGTTAAATATTCTAACATAGTAGTGTGAAGTTTTTAAAAAGGACAAAAAACAGAATAGAAGGTTGGCTAATCACAAGACTTTGATGATCAGAGTTGTGCTATAATTTTTCGTAATGTAATAAAAATTCAGCACTTACTTGTAATGTGCCTTGGGACAAATCATTTAGTCACTTGATTTCTCAGACCTCAGTTTCCTCCTTTGTGAAATACTAATATCAACTGTATGTAGTTTATTTTAAAGAATTAGGAAAATTATAAGTAATTACTTTAATACCGAGCATGATTGCTGTGGTTACTATATCGTTGCTACTATTATAGCATTGAACCACTTATCACTTTACATTTTTTGTTGTTTGTTTTGTTGGTTGTTTTTGTTTGTTTGTTTTGTTTGCTTTGTTTTTGAGACAGTCTCGCTCTGGAGCCCAGGCTGGAGTGCAGTGGCGCCGTCTCAGCTCACTGCAACCTCCGCCTGCCAGGTTCAAGCAATTCTCCTGCCTAAGCCTCCTGAGTAGCTGGGATTACAGGCACGTGTCACCGTGCCTCGCTAATTATTTTGTGTTTTTAATAGAGAAGGGGTTTCACCATGTTATCCAGGCTAGTCCTGAACTCTTGACCTCATGATCCACCCACCTTGGCCTCCCAAATTGCTGGGCTTGCAGGCTTGAGCCACCACACCCGGCCACAGGAGTCTTTAGAGATGATTGAATGTAGAAGTTCAGTTGACAAGTGGCTGATTCAAATTGTTAAATTAGAAATATTCAGTGTTAGAATTGTAGAGTGCTCTTGTGTTTCTCCTCTATATCATTTGGGAACTAGTAAACAGCAGCTGTTTTATCAGGAGGCATGTCATCTATGCTCCAAGCAGCCACAGCAAGTATTCAGGGGAGTCATTTCCAGGAATTTCTAATGCTCTGTTTGAAATGAAAAGCAAAGTGGACCCTTGCAAGGCTAGGGGAGAAGTGAAGAGAAAAATTTCTGTTGCAGCCTTCACAGTGCAGGCAGTTTCCGAGGCTTTGAAACAAGTAGCCTATGGGGATTCTTTAGATAACCTATATTGAATTTGTGTGGTATATCACTCAGGAAGAATCATGATGGGTTCTACTGATGAATTTTTAAATTAGTATATTAGAAATAAAGCTAGATATTATATACAGTTATGTGAGTGTCCATATATATGTTTGCATATATGTTTTCTTTTGTTTTCTTGTAATGGATTAAAAAATAAAAAAATTAAAATTTATAATCATACAAGGTTATTCTGAAGTGGAAGACCCAAACTCAGTATTAAATCCAAGGGGAACAGACAAATATCATAAAACTCTCATCTGGTATTATCGAGGAATGAAGTCTAATGTGTTCATGTCTCTTCACACATGGGAAAACATCAGTTTGTCATAGAGCACAGTGTAGAATATGCACAACTGCTCCAAGCCAGAGGTCTCACGCCCTGCCTGAGGCCTCCCAAGGCTGAGAGGATCATGATCTCAGCACACTAGTTGGGACACTGATTAAATTACACGTTTAGTAAACGTAATCCCTCTATAGCATAAGAAATAGTTATTTTTTAATTGAAAATATTTTATTTATATAAAAGACTCTCATGTAACACACAAGTATAGAGGAAAATAATAATGAAATGAATATCTGTGAACTTACTAACCGTATTAAGAAAATAACATTTCCAATATCTTTGGGTTCCCCATGCACTAATGACAGTTGTGTTTTTTCACTTTCTTGAATTTTATGTTTATCTTTATTTCCTCTGTTATTCTTTATAATTTTATCACACATGGCTATATTATTTACATGTTTCATGGTTTGGCTTTAGGTAGTTTTGAACTCTTTAAAATAAAGTCATACCATGTATAGTTTTATGGTACTTGATTTTTTTTTCACTGGTGTTTAAGTGTTCAGATAGATAGATAGGTAAGTAGATAGACAGATAGATGGATAGCATTTATTCAAATGAAAGTAAGATTCATGGTCTGTCAAGAAAGAGAAAACATATAATAATGTGAATGGGGAAAGTTAATATAAAGAATAATTAATTATAACAGCATTTGAGCAAGGACATATTGTCTAGTAGAATGTAAGGGGAAGTCTAAATAATATGTGGTGAGCACGTATAAGGAATTGCCATTGTTTCCAGGGTGAAGTTGGAGTAGCCAATGAAGATTCCGCTCACCCCTCGGCCTCACAGAATGTTTAGAAGTCGCTGTGCTGTTGCTCTTGAAAAACTTGCTTTAAATCCACACTTCAGAGCTCCCAGAGACTTGCCTTCTGGGCCACTGGTGAAGCTGTTTATGAAGAAATGTCATGCCAGACGGGCTCCACAGCAAATATGGAAAAGGGCAGTATCAGGAGAAGCTCGTGGCTGCTGAGTTCTCGTGGGCCCCAGTGAACTTCAGGAAGTGGGTGCTACAGCAGCAGCCTGAACTACACAATCTGGGCATTGGTGTATCCCTGTATGCCCTCCGGGCCAGACACTGGAGGTGTCATTTCCAAAGCAGATTGGAAGCTCTTTTTTGGAATTTCTCTCCAAAGCTTTCTACTCACAAAGATTGACATCATAACACGTGGCAAAGGAAAAACATTTAAAGGATCCAGATCTATTTATGTAAACAATCAAGAGTGAGTTTGTAGCGGATAACCCAAAGTTGGATAAATGGTGCATCATAAAATATATTTATTCATTTTCTGCTGTTGTATATTTGGAATGATTTTCATATTTTGATTTTTGTGAACATGTCTCCTAATGCAAATACTCAATAGATTTTCTTTCCTGACAGTATCTTCTGATAGGTGGAATGTCTGGGTTATATAATTTGTGGATCATCAATTCTACTGGGCAATGCCACAGCGATTCAAACTAATTTCACTTATTTATATTTCCACTGACAAGGTAATCATGTTATACAATATAATAGTGGTATGGATGATTGTGGCAAGTTAAAGAAATACAAAGAACTCACCCTTACTAGAGTCCAAGGCATTTGTGGGAGGAACACTTCATACATTGAGGACCAAATACATCAAGTACGTTTTGGAAGACATTGAGAGGAGTGTAACTACTTTCTTATAGTTTATCTAAATCCCATAATGAGATTAAGCAGGTAGGAATATAGGCACATTTGCATTTCATCAAGCATTCTGGCCTAGATGTAATGGAAGGACATCAAGCCAGCAAGAAGACAGAACTAATATTCTTTTGTGTGTATGAAACAGGATCTCACTCTGTCCCCCAGGCGAGAGTCAGTGACACAATCCCGGCTCAATGCAAACTCTGCCTCCTGTGCTCAGGCAATTGTCCAGCCTGAGTTTCCCAAGTAGCTGAGATTACAGGCGTGCACCATCATGTCTGTCTAATTTTTCTATTTTTTGTGGAGATGGAGATTCACCATGTTGCGTAGGCTGACCTCGAATTTCTCAGCTTGACTGGTGAAACCACCTAGGCCTCCAAAAGTGATGGGATTACAGGCATGAGCCACCATGCCACGTCCCGAAATCTTTTCTCATGACAACTACTGTCACATAGATTTTACTATCAGAAAAGATAAGACTACCCTCATCCTTTGGGTTTTAGCTTAGGTATTGTTTCTTTTAGGAAGACTTTTAGGATGACTGTCCCTTCCTTTCTATCAACTATTAAACCATGAGCTCCTTAAGGACTTAGTCTTTTTTTTAAATTTATACTTTTAAAAAAAAATTTACTTTAATTTTCGGGATACATATGCAGAATGTGCAGGTTTGTTACTATTTTGGCTTCAATCTCTAGCAGTAAGGAGAGTTCATAGTAGACACTCATTTTGTGAGTGATCAGAATAGCGCGCATATGAGACCCTCTGAGACATTCTGTGCTTTGAAAAGAAGAGCTGCACTGCACACTAGGATTTCCACAATGCCTTTGTTATAGGGTTTGGCTGAGCATGCTCACAGGCTTTTTGTCATGTCATTGATAGAGAGTTGGACAGTATGGTAGATGTGGGACAGTGTGCATATTGTTATTCAAAAAAAATGGACTACTTGAAAGATTAGTGAACTTTCAATCAATTCTGCCAGCATGCAAGAAGCATCCCCCCAAAAATATCGTATGTAATTTGGTGGCTTAGGAACATACTTTGGCAACGTATGTCATGTCACTAAAAGGAAAACAGGTTTCAGAGACTGCCTGGTTTCAAACCCTAGCTCTCCTACTTCATTAGAGTATGCCTATGGGCAAATTATTAAAGTTTCCTGTTCTTACATTTCTTAATCTTTAAATCAGTGTAAAATATTATTTATCTCATGGGGTTGTTGTAGGAATTAAGTAAGTTAGAACATGTGAAGCACTCAGAACAGTTTTTAGCACAGAGTTGGTAATCAATAAATGTCTGATATTTTCACTTGAATGACAGGGTATTTTTTAGTTAGGCAAGGAAATACTGCTTTTTCTCTCTTACCTATCCTGCATGGGAACACAGTTGTAGTAAAATAGATAATAACTTTTTCAGCTACTAACGATACAATTTGCAACTATTTTCTATTCTTTTATATGCATCTCATAAGTTGCTTATTGTTTATTTCTGTCTAATACAGGGCAGTCTACAAAATATAGAATTGAATTTTTACTGAGAAGTGAGAATGCTAGAAAGTCTTTCTTCTCTACACTTAGCTAGATAATATGCAACATTTTAAGAAGTGTTTGAAGCAGTTTTCAAAGAACGACATTTCTGGAAAAGTCTGCATATAAGTATCTATGATTACCTTTTCTTAACTTTATTGGATTTTTTTTTGAAGCATAATGCTGATCAAATGACACTTCAGAAAACATACTAATTTGCAATGCCATGGACTGATGAAAAAGACAGCCACTTCATCTTTTCCTAGGATATTCTGGCTTTTATAAATTTTATACTTTTTAAGTGTCTATTAATATATAAATGGTGATTTTTATATAGATTTTTACTTTTTCAACTTCTAGCAAGGTTTGTAATTTTCAGTTTATAAAAATGACCTAAATCCCCAAACATTAGATAATTTATGAATTTATTAAATCATGGTAAACAACAACAAAATCTGTTAGTATGGCAACTGTGTTAAAAATAACTTTCATGCACTGTTAAAGGTAATTATGCACATAATTATTGTGTAAATAGCAGCCAGGTGCCATGGCTCATGCCTGTAATACCAGCAATTTGGGAGGCTGAGATGGGCAGATCACCTGATGTCAGGAGTTCGAGACCAGCCTGGCCAAGTTGGTGAAACCTTATCTCAACTAAAAATACCCAAATTAGCCAGTCATGGTGGCAGACACCTGTCATCCCAGCTACTCGGGAGGCTGCGACTGGAGAATCACTTGAACCTGGGAGACAGAGGTTACAGTGAGCCGAGATCGTGCCATTGCACTCCAGCCTGGGTGACAGAGGGAGACTGCGTCTCAAAAAAAAGTAATAATAATTATTATTATTGTGTAAATAATTATTATATAATTTAAAAAATATGAATACATAACATTGATATAGATAGTTATGTACATATATATGTAAAGTATCAGTTTTAAAATTATTGAAAAAGGTGGATGAATAAAAAACAAATTTTATTTTCATATAACACGGTCATTATGAAATAATCATAAAATAGTAAAAATAAGAAAAACAGGTTGATACAACTAATTCTATCAACTATTATATATACAATTATGTAAAACACAATTGAGTTCCTTGCTCTACTTTTTTAAACAAGAGAGTTACACAGTACAGATGTGCTGGTAATCCCAGTTAATGTTTTATCTTTGAACATATTCAGATAAATAACGGCTAGGCACTTAAGCAATTATAATTTTGAAACAGAGTGAGAAACAAAATTTTAAAGTTAGCATGTGGCCTGGTACAGTGACTCACTCCTGTAATCCCAGCACTTTGGGAGGCAGAGGTGGGCAGATCACCTGAGGTCAGGAGTTCAAGATCAGCCTGAGCAACATGGTGAAACCCCGTCTCTACTAAAAATACAAAAATTAGCTGGGCATAGTGGTGGGTGCCTGTAATCCCAACTACTTGGGAGTCTGAGGCAAGAGAACCACTTGAACTCGAGAAGCAGAGGTTGTAGTGAGCCGAGACCGAGCCATTCCACTCCAGCCTGGGCTACAGAGCGACATACCATCTCAAAAAAAGCAAAAAACAAAAACAAACAAAAACACCAATTAGCATGTGATAATATTTAATGAAATAATTGTTATAGTTAAAATATATTTTTTAATAACCTGTGTTAAGTCAACTTTCTTACATCTCATTCAAAATTTGTCTGTTGAGTTTTGGGCCCCCAAGTGTGGTTTTCAATACTTTATAAATCTAATGAGCCAATTTACCCCTTTCTGTGTAATCTAATCAATCTCAGGAAGTGGGTGTGGTCTTCCGTGGTCCCATACAGTTTAAAAGGATGCTTGTCCAGAGATTTCTCTTTCCTTCAGGGAGGACCCACCGGATTTGTGGCTGCTGGGCTTTAGAGCACCAGGAGTTACTTGTAGTCTGGATATCTACAGAGCTTCTAGACTGAGACCATTCATAGTAGCCTTGTGAGTACAAAATTTGCAGTAAATCCATTAGGAAATAGTGAAAACAATCATTAGGAAATAGTCAAAATAGTAAATATAAGAAAAACAAGCTGATACAACTAATTCTATCAACCATCATATATACAGTTATGTGAAACACAATTGTATTCTTTGCTATACTTTTTGAAACAAGAGAGTTACACAGTACAGATGTGCTGGTAATCACAGTTAATGTTTTATCTTTGAACATATTCAGATACATAATGGCTAGGCACTTGAGCAATTATAATTTTAAAACAGAGTGAGAAACAAAATTTTAAAATTAGCATGTGGCCCAGTGCAGTGGCTCACGCTTGTAATCCCAGCACTTTGGGAGGCCAAGGTGGGCAGATCACCTGAGGTCAGGAGTTCAAGACTAGTCTGAGAAACACGGTGAATCCCCGTCTCTACTAAAAGTACAAAAATTAGCTGGGCTTAGTGGCGGGTGCCTGTAATCCCAGCTACTTGGGAGACTGAGGCAGGAGAATTGCTTGAACTCGAGAGGCAGAGGTTGCAGTGAGCCAATACCAAGCCATTGCACTGCAGCCTGGATGACAGAGTGAGATACCGTCTCAAAAAAAAAAAAAAAAAAAAAAAAAAAAAAAAAAAAATTAGCATGTGATAATGTTTAATAAAATAATTCTTGTACTTAAAATATTTCTTTGATTAACCTGTGTTAAGTCAACTTTCTTACATCTCATTCCGAACTTGTCTGTTGAGCTCTGAGCCCCCAAGTGTGGTTTTCAATACTTTATAAACCTAATCAGCCAATTTACTCCTTTCTGCGCAATCTAATCAACCTCAGGAAGTGGGTGTGGTCTTTCATAGGCCCATACCCTTTAAAAGGATGCTTGTCCAGAGACTTCTCTCTCCTTCAGTGAGGACCCACCAGATTTGTGGCTGTTGGGCTTTGGAGCACCAGGAGTTACTTGTATCTGGATATCTACTGAGCTTCTAGACTGAGACCATTCATAGTAGCCTTGTGAGTATAAAATTTGCAGTAAACCCATCATGCTCACTTTTTCTCTTAAAAATACTTTAAATTTACCTGGCAGCATGCTTGGTTCTTTTCTAAGGAAACAGGTAACTGTTTTAGTGATTTTACAGAAAATCCGTATAAAGCATCTTCAATTTGTAACATCTGGTTTGTGTTGCCTTGCCATTTGATTCTTCTTATGTGACTATTTTCTGTATTGTTAGATTTTTTTAAGTGTGAAAAGATATATTTCGATAGTTTCATGCAATGATAGAACCCATAAAATACCTAAAATGTTCGGTAGAATGTGGGCATGTAGTAATGGTTATAATGTACACCAAAGTCAATGTTAAAAATGTTGAATTACTTTGAAAATTCTTGTTGCAAAGGTCTTATTTGCGTCTCTTCAAAATTTGCAGTTTGCAGACTAGATGGGAAAGCCGTTGAAAATAGTTTTAATTGACCGGGCATGATGACTCATGTTTGCAGCCTAGCATTTTGAGAGGCCAAGGCAGGCAGATCGCTTGAGGTCTAGAGTTAGAAACCAGCCTGGCAAACATGGTGAAACCACATTTTTACTTAAAATACAAAAAATTATCCTAGCATTGTGATGGGTGCCTGTAATACCAGCTACTTGGGAGGCTGTGGCAGGGGAATTGCTTGAACCTGGGAGGCGGAGGTTGCAGTGAGCTGAGATCACGCCACTGCACTCCAGCCCGGGTGACAGAGTGAGAATGCACCTCAACAACAACAACAACAACAAAAAAAAAAAAAAAAAAAAGGAAGGGAGAGAAAGAGAGAGAGAGAGAAAGAAAGAAAGAAGAAAGAAAGAAAGAAAGAAAGAAAGAAAGAAAGAAAGAAAGAAAGAAAGAAAGAAAGAAAGAAAGAAAGAAAGAAAGAAAGAAAGAAAATAGATATAACCCTCTGACAAGGGCTCCCAAGAGGCTGCAACTCCCAAGTCACTAAGAGGAGAGATGAATTTGTGGCCAGGCTTCCATTAACTGCATTCCCAGATTTTCTAGTGTAGAGTGGAAAATCTAATACATGTGTTCACTTTTATTGTTATTTTACAAGATAATTAATTGTTGATTAATTCTTTTAAATTATTACAGTTTAAATATTCGTTATTTCAGAATGTGACAGTGTTCTCTCTAATCATCTGAACTGACTATGGAAAAAATTTTCTAAATTAAAAATAATAGATATTATGTACAATTAATGTTTTGAAAGGAAGAGTTTTGATATTAAAGTTAAAAGGACAAATTTAATGATTGATAATTTTAGGAGCTGATAGTCCACTCTGATTAATCAATCTTAGATAAAACCTACTTCATTTATAATTGTGTGAGCAAACTTCATAGGTGAGTTTGGAGGCAGGGAGTACAGAATAATAGCAGAGATACTAAGTGTCTTTCATATATTATCATCATGGAATCGTTGAGAGAGAATGACAGAGACAGAACGAGATTAAGAATGTTCTTAAGAATGAGATTAAGAAATAAGAATCAGCTTATATAAGTGACTGAGAAATCATCTCAGCTTTTAGCGTCTACCCAGGCTTTAAGCTTGCTAAGTAACTGGGAATGATTGAGAGCATGGCTTGTTTAACAAAATACCATGAGGGCTCTCATCTCATTTTCTCATTTGAATCGTAGTGGTTGTTCATATCCATAAGTTTCATACCCGTGGATTCAACTAATCTCAGAAAAAAATATTTACAGGAAGAAAAAAGCAGCTGTACTGAACAACATATCCCTTTTTTTTTTGGGAGACAGAGTCTCACTCTATTACCTATGCTGGAGTGTAGTGGCATCATCTCCACTCACTACAACCTCTACCTCCTGGGTTCAGGCAATTCTCCTGCCTCAGCCTCCTGAATAGCTGGGACTACAGGCACGTGCCGCCATGCCCGGCTAAATTTTTGCATTTTTAGTAGAGACAGGGTATCACCATGTTAGCCAGGATGGTCTCGGTCTCCTGACCTCATGATCTTCCCACCTCGGCCTTCCGAAGTGCTGGGATTACAGGCATGAGTAACCGCACCCTGCCAAACATGTACATATTTTTAACAATCTTCTTGCTGTTCCTAAACAGTATGGCATTACAAGTATTTATACAGCATTTACATTGTATTAGGCATTCAAAGTAACCTAGACATAAAGTATTCAGGAGGATAGGTTTAGGTTACATGCAAATCCCACACCATTTACTAATAAGAGCCTGGAACATCTTAGGATCTTGGTATCTCAGGGAGTCCTGGACCCAATTTTCAATGGCTATTGAGGGAAAACTTTATAAATCCAGCATGTTTGCATTTACTATGTCTCAGTTTGTACTGGAGCTAACTTATTAGACATATTGGCAGACCTCAAGTAGACAAGGAAAATTGTCCACTGGCCTTTTTTTCCTTTTCATCAGGGCAAATAAAAATAAGAAAAAGAAATTCTCACCTTTTTCTTCATTTTCAGAGATATGGATTCAGACACCCTGCAAGCCTTTCAGAATGAGCTCATTTGCTCTATTTGCATGAACTACTTCATAGACCCAGTCACCATTGACTGTGGGCACAGCTTTTGCAGGCCCTGCCTCTGCCTCTGCTGGGAAGAAGGCAGAGCACCAATGCGCTGCCGTGAGTGCAGAGAAATCTCAGCGAAGCCCGACTTCAACACCAATGTTACACTCAAAAAGCTGGCTTCCCTAGCCAGACAGACCAGACCTCAGAACATCAACAACTCACACAATATCTGTGTGCTCCATGAGGAGACTAAGGAGCTCTTCTGTGAGGTTGACAAGCAGTTGCACTGTGGGCCCTGCTCTGAGTCACCAGAGCACATGGCTCACAGCCACAGTCCAATAGGATGGGCTGCTGAGGAATGCAAGGTATGTGATGCCTCTAAGGCAGTTTGATATGTATATAATCCCAAATAAGAATGATGAGGGCCTATGACAATGATGGTGATGAGAATGCAGATGGTGGAGGTGGTGATTATTCCATGTCAATCATAACACAAATGTATCCTTTCAATGTTGCTGACTAATTTGGCACTCTAATCATAGCTGTGTTGACACTTCACTAAGGGAGGTTTCTTTAGAAACATTGTTCAAACGTGTAGAATGGAGCTGTGGAACAGGTGACCAGCACCAAGAACACTTTTCAAAGTCATGTAATATAAAAGCCAGTTTCTCAGAAAATTGATGATATTATCTGCAGGGTCCCTTAAAACTCTTTATTATATTTCTATGACTTTTCAAATCTAAATTATTAGAACCAAATTTGTTTAACATGGTAAAATCTGACCACTCCACTCTAACTTGAATTTATGTTTCTTTCAATTACAGCCTTTTTATTTAATTGATAAGGGAATGAAATCTAGTATACTGTCTTCATTATTGCTAAGCTTCTTGCTTCTTTTGCAGGAGAAACTTACAAAAGAAATGGACTATTTATGGAAAACCAATCAAGAGACACAAAATAATCTAAATCAGGAAACTAGCAAATTTCGTTCGTTAGTGGTAAGAATGAAAGTATTTCCTTTATTTTTATGCAAATAAACATAATGTTGGCTTATACTTTTTAGCTAAATTCCAACTACCAGTTAAAAGATAGTGATTTCATCACAAGAAAATGTAGTGATTTCAATTGATATAATAGGAATCGCAAAGAGAGCAGCCCACACAAGCTAGCCAAATTAATTCTAGTATACTGGATAAATGGTATGATATGTATTGTAGTCAAATTTGAAGTTTGGTATAAACCTTTTCAGACACTGCAGATGAGACAACATTTCACTAAGACTGGGTGTGAGGAAGAGGACAGAAATAGAAGAGTATATAGAGTTAAAATATAGTAAAAGTAAAAAAGAAAAAAAGCATAATATGTTGTATGGCTAAATGTTCTTTAACATTTAGGCGAATCACATATGGAAAAATCCTAAAAGAGAAATAAATAGAGGAAATAATGGACTCAGTAAGAACTGTAAAGAAGCATCACAGTGACAGAAACCAGAAGTCTTTATATAAGTTTTGATTTAAAAGCGGAGAGAGAATAGGAATATTGAAAAAGATGGACAGAAAACAACACCAAATATTCAAGACTCTTTGCAAGAGTGAAGCAGAAAGTTTACAAATTGTTTGATTACACCCAGCATATAATTATTTGAACTTTTCTATTGAGAGTGAGAACATGTAATTCTTTTAACCAAACATCTCTGCAGGACTATGTCTCATTAAGGAAGGTGATAATCACTATTCAATATCAAAAGATGCATATATTTCTCGATGAGGAGGAGCAACTGCATCTGCAGGCACTGGAAAGAGAAACAAAAGAGCTTTTCCAACAACTACAAGACAGTCAAGTGAGAATGACCCAACATTTAGAAAGGATGAAAGACATGTACAGAGAGCTGTGGGAGACGTGCCACATGCCTGACGTGGACCTGCTCCAGGTGAGGAGGGAGGGTCCATCTTCAGAGACAGGAAACCCTTGCTGGACATTGCTGCCAGGACATGTACATGTCACCTGCATATGTCACTGCTCTAAGCTAAGTGACACATGCTGTCTGACTCCCACCATTACATTACATTTGTCCAGTCACTTATTACTGCATACTTTGGTAATCTTTGGGAAATTTTTACCATTTTCGCAGATCACATATAACAAAATTCTCTTCAATATAATTTGGAGTAATATCCACACAGTGAGATCATCTAAAATCATTAGAACTTGAGGCTAGGGGAAGGTTAGTAATACTCCATTTATATGCCCTAGTTCCTCCTCACTCTCTGATGTCCCATACAACAGTGATTTGCTGAAGACGTTGAGGGTTTTCCCCTTGTCTGGGTGAGGTTTGTAAAAGTTGCTCATCAATGTCCGTGTACTCCGTTTCTCATATGGTTCTGTTTTGTTTTAATAGTTGTCATGTGTGGTCAGACCTTTCCTTGGAAATATGATTAGGAAATTAATGACACTGGAAACCTAGATATCTTTGCTTTACTCCACCATCTCTTGCTCAGCTCCTTTCTTCTTCATGCCCACTGATGAAGCTTTTCATATTTAGTTGAGGTTCTGTTATTAACGTAGCCTAGAATGATTCCTTAGAGGGGAATAAAAAGATTGACATTTTTAAAACAGTAAAACAGAAAGAAACAAGAGTATGAGAAAAGATGCAGAAGGAAAAATCTCTCACAATTAACATTATCTTTTATTTTTTTGCAGGATATGAGAAATGTATCGGCAAGGTGAGTTCACACTAAAAAAAAATGCTATTTCTGAAAAGTTCATTCTCTTGTGAATGAAGGGGATGTATACATTTTGAGGTACTAATATCATTCTGAGTGGCTATTTCCATTTTTGTTTCAAAAGAGGGCCTGAGGTCTTCTTCTCTTAGGTCTGGAAAGTTTTCATCTTAAAATTTGTATGAATTCAAATATATGTAAAAACAGTTTGCCATTCTGAAGTTTGTTCTTCCCAGTCCATCCATCCTTACCAGCCTCACCCCACAGATCTTAATACAAAATTAATCTGCAGAATCATAGTGTTTTCTTCTACTGTAGAGGGTGGGAGGTTAAAAAAAAAAAAGACAGAAGGAGGAGAGAGATTCCCTCTGGGTGGGCTGAGGAGGAAGGTTTTGTTCCTAGAAGCATCAATGACCAGGACTTGCTCCATCACAATATACCCAGTTCTAGGAAAGACCACAGGAAAATGGTTGCCTTAGGACCCTCAGCATCAGTGTTCTCAGGCTGGAATTAGACTCCTTTGTTTTGCTCAAAAGATTAAAGCTTTTTGTCTCAGTTCATATTCTATGTTAGACGCTGACTAGTGTTAGTGACAGGTACAGGCTGAGGTCCCAAAGACTTTTGTCTGAGATTTTTGCTCTCTGAAATATTTCCAGGATTTTTGCATACCCTCGGGGTGTAATGGGCAGAGGGATGCAATGTCTTTTAATGAGTTTAGAAGTTGTGTAATGTCTGAAAACAACATATCTGGGGAAATTGGGTTTTTATGCAAGAAAATTCAGAAAAAGTAACATTTGTATGGCCCCTAGAGTGTGGAATAAAATGCACGTGCAGTTAACCAAAACTGGCAGAATTCTGAGGAAACATCTTAGATGAAAATATGATATCTTTGTATGACTGTGTGATTAGCTCTGGGCCTGGAAATATAACTGAGACCATTTTTTTGCAGGGCTGATTTGGCACAGATGCAAAAGACCCAGCCAGTGAACCCGGAGCTCCCTTCATGGCGCATAACTGGAGTCCTAGACATGCTCAACAACTTCAGAGGTAAGAGCCAGCTGCTTGGCAGTCCAGCCTCAAATCATTTCCTTATTGGATCCCTTGGTGGTGGCTTTTCCCATTTATGTTTTATAATTTTTGATATGTAGGTAATACATAGTTTTCCAAAACATGTGCATCTTCTCCACCTGCATAGTAATACTACAAAGATCAAAACTCAATTTCCTGAGTTAGAGTTTGAAAAAAATGTAAAGCAATGTACATACTTTGTCTTCAGAATAAGAGGATAAAGAATATTCAGATCATGTAGTTATGAGGACACTAGTTGTCACGGTGGCATCAGTATTTTGTGTTTATTCAATTTAATTCAATTTTGAGGGTTAGATTTCGCATAATGGTTTTTAATTGGCTCTATTCTATGTGCATTTACATGCATTCTACAAGTAACCTTTATTATTTACAAAATCAGAGCATTTTGATACAAAAATGACTAAAATATCCATAATCAGGACAATTTTAATGCCATCAGATATGTAACAACTGAAAGGGGAGGGATCTGTGAACATGGCCTAAACATGTTAGCTCCATTCAAGAGAGCAGGTCTAGGTACCAGAGGGCAGGAATGCAGAGTAGATTGAATCAGGAGCTAAAGAGATATTGTAAAGCCAGAGTATTCCTTTCAGAAACTTATAAACTTTACATGTGTCAATTTCTAGCAAAGTTTAGAGGTTTGAGACTATAACAGGCATAACTTACATTCCAATTAATACTCACATCACGGGAAAGTGATGTCTGCCTGTTGATGATCTTAAAGACAAATAATACAAGAAGATTTTCTATTAAAGAAAAAAAAATTTTAGATAAGTCCTGAAAGAAACTGTACAGAGGTAGACATTTAATCATTACTTCGCCCAGTGATATGGTCACATTTTTTCTCTATTATTTAAGGAATAATATATAATTGTATGTGCTGTAGAGTTGTAATGACATTTCATCTTCATGGATGCATGGTGCTGAACTCTCTTGGCTTCCTCTTTTCTGTATTTTCTTGGAAGAAAAGCAACTGAAGTGAATAATTGGGCCACAGAGCCTCTGTCCCTCATAGCACTCACTAATATAATATTTTTCCTTGTCAGTGGATAATGCTCTGAGTACGGAAATGACTCCTTGCTATATAAGCCTTTCTGAGGATGTGAGACGTGTGATATTCGGAGACGACCATGGCAGCGCACCCATGGATCCCCAGGGAGTGGAGAGCTTTGCTGTGTGGGGAGCACAAGTGTTCACTTCTGGCAGGCATTACTGGGAAGTGGATGTGACCCACTCCTCCACCTGGATTCTGGGAGTCTGTCGAGATTCCTGGACAGCAGATACCAATATCGTTCTTGATTCTGATGAAATATTTTTGTTAATTTCCTCAAAGAGGAGCAATCACTATAGTCTCTCCACCAACTCTCCACCTTTAATTCAGCATGTGCAAAGGCCTCTGGGTCGGGTTGGGGTGTTTCTGGATTATGATAATGGATCTGTGAGTTTTTTTGATGTTTCTAAAGGTTCTCTTATCTATGGTTTTCCTCCTTCCTCCTTCTCTTCCCCTCTGAGGCCTTTCTTTTGCT
The DNA here is from genome assembly GCF_037993035.2 of Macaca fascicularis. Classification (NCBI taxonomy): domain Eukaryota; kingdom Metazoa; phylum Chordata; class Mammalia; order Primates; family Cercopithecidae; genus Macaca; species Macaca fascicularis. Next base: position 88,851,694 of record NC_088388.1, on the reverse strand, counting down.
TTGGTTGTACATGAAAAGTTGGTTTCATGATGATTTATTGTGACCCCCCCATATATGATGCAAATAATGTGCTGAGACCCGATGTGTGGAGCCTGTGAGCTCATTGTAAGTTCATGGAATATAATTAATTTATGGTTATACATGGGATAAACACCTTGAATGTGTACATTTGTTAATTAAGTTATTTTAAATAAGTTATTGTGAAATCTTTACTGGAACATCAATAATGGCTTTTCTTGTACAATTTTGTTGAGAATCATTCACTTACCCTGAAAGTCATGTTCTAATGTATTTAATTCAGAGAATTTAGTATATTACACTTGTGCAGCCATCAGAACTTTCTAATGCCTGGGCACTTTTATCACTTCCAGAAATATCCCAATACCCATTAACATTTATTCTCCATTCACCCTCCCCCATGCCTTCATAACACTTAATCTACTTTTTATGTTTTTGCATTCAGGTAAATAAAATCATACAATATAAGTTCTTTTTAAATCAGATTTCCTTTTCAGCGATTATGTTTTTAGTTTGTACATACTGTAAACCATTTGTCTTACTTGTATATTTAAAGCAGGGTGGGGTAGAAAAATGAAGTGGTGGATATCTTATGTATCTTTATATATATAAAGAAGAGTGCTTATTTTCTTTTTAAGTCTGACCAAGTTAAGTTGACCTCACAGACTTTACTATTTCTCAACATCCTAGTTATTAATCACATTTCAGCTCATACAACAGTTTTTCAGTGCTGGGTTGTTCTGCTATTACATCTTCTCTGAGTATATTATATCAGATTATAATATTCAGGAAACTCTTATTCTTATTACTACCAGATTGAAAATTCCAAGGGGGTAATGGCACTATTTGTCTTCTTTGCTAATATATTACCATTATCCAGTGCAATTTTTAGAATAGATTACACAATAAATAAAATGAATAAATGGATAAGTAGAGGAGTTATGTAATACTATTCTAACATTAAGAAACTTTTCCAAAATATAAGTAACAAAATAGGATAGAACATACTAATGAATATCTATCAAAAGATAAGAAATAAATTGATTTTCAGATTCATATCAAAGATAATACTGTTATGCTAGGGTTTAAAATAATTGTAGCATAAGTTTTATAGGGTTTACTTCAATTAGGTTTTATAATATAAACCATTGAAAGAGGAAGGTTCCTATGTAAGATGATGGAGAACAGGAACAGGACTTAGAATAAAGGAGACTGTCCTGATTTTAACTGACATATACTTTTAATCACTTACTAAGCATAAAGTGGTATAAACATTCTTATGCAGTAGGAAGAACAAAGTTAGTTTAAATTTTAAATAAGAATCCAGATGATACAGAATGGAAAATTCTATAGTAGAATGTGATAGCTACGTCTCCTAAGGCACCAGCTTACCTGCTTTAACAAAGACCATAAATTTGACATGATTCAGAAGGTGCTTTGCTCTCACTTGTTTGTACCAATATAGGAGTTGGTCAAGAAGACTAACATCTTCAACAAGTGAATTTTTTCTCTGTGTGCAGAAAACTCCCATTTATTGCCATGACCCATGCAGCAGGAAAGCCAAAAGAAAAGCAGGAGGGACAAGAGTATTCGGCTATACGGAAATCACCTGGTGTTCTTCACAATGCTTTGATTCCCATCCTATAGGTTCAAAATTAGGCAGATGGCACATCAAGTTGTAGGATATATCTGGTAATGCTGTTTACATTCAGAACAATATTTATTCTCATCATTTGATTCAGAAAACAAATTAATGACTAGCACAACAGAAAATAACCCAAGAGATTTGTTCAATGAAACAAAGCAGAACCTCAACCAAAGAGATAAGGTGCTGCTTAAGGTTATCATCAGTTCTTAGTATTCCAGAGTGAGTAAACGCTGCTTTTTACCACTGTCAAAGTGTCCAGTGTTGTCCTTTTCAGAGCCTGGCTAGCTGAAGGTTATGTGGCAAGAAACATCTTACTTGTATTTTAGTCCCTTAAATGAATGATTTAGATAGGAATGATTCTCCAAATTTTGAAAATACTTATCAGAAATGTTCTCTTATTGTTTCACTCAATATAAAGAGATCACATCACTGCACTCCAGCCTGGGCCACAGAGAAAGACACGGTCTCAAAAAAAAAAAAAAAAAGTTATCTATCAATAGCCTGGGTACAGACATTTTTAATACAAGAATTTTGACTCTTTTATAGTACAAAAAAAATTGATAAAGAGGATAACTTGGAAAAAATAATCTAACAAAACAGACATATTCTTGACTAGCACTCTATTTCTGTACTAAATTTAGGAGACATGTAAATGGCAGTTTTCTCCAGTGAAATAAGACAGACACACAGAGCAAAATACTTCATGGCCCCACTCATATTTGAAATCTATTTTTAAAAGTTCAATACATTAAAAAAGGTGCTTACATTGATGGAAAGAAATTAGGTAAATGAAGGACAAAAGTTGTAAGGCACAGTCATGTAGAATAAATGAATCTGATGTACAACCTGTAGGTATATTCGATAATCTTGTATTGTTTTGGGGAAACATTCTGAGGGACTAGATTTTTGATGTTCTTATCATAAAAAACAAGCACAGATAAGTGATATGATATATTTGTTAATTTTCTTCATTATAGTAATCATTTCATTATGTATATGTATCTCAAAACAACATATTGTATACCTTGAAAATATAAAATAAAACAAACTTAAAAATAAAGGTAATTTTGTTATTGCACATAAGCTAAAAATAAGGGAAGACTGGGTCAGTAATGACACTGCTTTGCTGACTTAAGAGAAGTCTAATAAAATATTTTTAGTTGGGAAGCTATCTGTATTTAAAAAAAAAATTGATATAAGGCTGGTGACAGTGGCCATACTTATAATCCCAGTGCTTTGGAAGGCCAAGGCAGAAAAATCACTTGAGGCCAGAAGTTTGAGATCAGCCTGGGCAACATAGTAAGACCTTATCTCTACCAAAAAAGAAAAAGAAAATTAGCCTTGCATGGTGGTGTGTACCTGTTGTTCCAGTTACTCAGGAGGCTGAGTTGGGAGGATTGCTTGAGTCCAGGAGTATAAGACTGCAGTGAGTTCTGATTGTGCTATTGCACTCCAGCCTGGGTGACAGAGTGAGAATTTGTCTCAAAAACAGCAACTAATTATTTTATGTAGCCATTTTACCTGAAAGGTATAATTCTTTCTTCCACAATTAATAAATCTGCATATGTCTAGGCCAGCTATATCAGGTAGAGACAGGGCTTCTCTGGGGACGCAGAAGCGAGAAGTAGGGAGCTTGGCGCGCGCGACTGGCTCTCCCTGAAGGTGCCCTGGACCTCCGCCCACGCCTCCCGCAGCCTGCATGGTGCTGCTGGCTGGGACCTGGCCACAGGGTGGCAAGGCGCTCTGCATGCAGTCCCCACCCCTAGGGGCACAGGTCGAGGAGGATCGCGCTTACTACAAAGAGTTCCAGGACTTCTCCAGTCTGCGCGACACCCACCCGCAGCATCGCCTCTGACTTTTTTTTTTTTTTTTTTTTTTTGAGGGAGTCTTGCTCTGTCACCCAGGCTGGAGTGCAGTGGCCTGATCTCTGCTCACTGCAAGCTCCGCTTCCCGGGTTCATGCCATTCTCCTGCCTTAGCCACCCGAATAGCTGGAACTACACGCGCCTGCCACCACGCTTGGCTAATTTTTTGTATTTTTAGTAGAAACGGGGTTTCACTGTGTTAGCCAGGATGATCGCCTGACCTCGTGATCCACCCGCTTTGGCCTCCCAAAGTTCTGGGATTACAGGCGTGAGCCACTGCCCTCAGCAGGATAATTCTTTCTACCCTTTCCAGGATGAGGAGGGGCACGGCATCGAGGGCGTGGAGAGCGTCCCGGAGGGAGTTCCGGAGTCCTGGGGCTGCTGTGGAGTCTGGTGCGGTGTGGGGTGAGCGTTGAGAAGGCGCAGGAGACTGACCACAATGGCTGGACCGGCCTTAATGTCGTCTGCTACCACGGCTTTGTGGATATACCCTGGTGGCCTTAGATGAGTGCTCCCACACTGAGGTCAACCTGCAGGACAGGGAGGGGAATGCAGCCCTAATCATAGCTGCACAGGCAGGTGCTGCCCGTGGCCCCATGGACACAGTTGCCTTAGACACTGCCTCTCAGCCTTGCGCTTCCTGCGTCAGCATCACCTGGGCTGGTTCATTTGAGCTTTAACACAGATCTGGTGGAAACACAGGCTGCCAGGCCCTGCCCCTGGAGTCTTTCTTTGAAAAGGCCTGGGGTGGGGCCCAAGATTGAGTAGAAGAACAGGTTTCCTGGTGAGGTTGATGCCGCTGGCCCAGGGATCCCACCTTGAGGGCAGAGGGCTTTGAGGTTTTCATGCCTGATGAGGGCCAGGAACCCTTCTCAGTAGGCATTGAAGACGGGCAGAGTCACAGATTCCAGGAGAGATGTCGTCAGAGGGACACAGAGGCATCACGGAATTAAAATGAAAATGAAGAAAGGAGCTGAGCATCTGTTTCATCACGTTCCTATGCTGTTTTACTAAAGAGGCTGTTCTGGCCCAGTCAGGGCACGCTATCATCACCAACTACTTGTTGAACTATGTCCCGGGTCTTGACCTTGAAGGAGGGGCGCCTTCGGGTTGAAAGCCGCCATGCCTGGTCGACAGCATCCCAGCCCTGAGCTAGCACGGGCGGGTGTCCACACGGGGCCCCCTTGGTGGGATGTCGTCAGAGGAGTGGCCACTTACACGTCCGCCTCATGCAGAGGCTCCAGGAGCGCCCCTGCCTGTAGCGGTTCAGGGAAAAGTACCAGCTTGAGCTGACTGGGCTCCTCTAGAGGTCGCGGAAGCGGGAGGTCTCCAAGAACTGCCTGCAGAAGCTCAAGGACTGGGAGCTGTCCGCGCTGACGCCCCGTTCCGTGCGCGGCCCGGAGGACCTGGGCGCCCTGGACCACATGGTCAGGATGACCACCAGCCTCTAACAGCCCCGCCGTGGCCATCGCGTGCCAGACAGTGTGCCCCGAGAGCACTCTGTGCGTGCGGAAGAGGACGGCTGGTGGTGCAGGAAATCCTGGTCGTGCAGGAAATCCTGGCCTTGCAGGAAATTCTGGGGGCGCGGCGGGGGGTGGGGGAGGGGGCGGGCGCAGGAGGCAGGGAAGAGGAGGGCGCAGAACAGCCTAAGCGGCCCGGCCCAGCGGCTTTGGGCTCCCTGGAGGGCTCTGCAAGAGTCGGCCTCCCACTTGCCCCGCTGCCGGGTTCCTGGGGCTCCGCCACCACTGCCCCGGGGAAGGCCAGCCTCTGCCCCTGCAGGGCTTTCAGCGGAGCAGCTTGTGGCCGGCGTGGTGGTGCCCCAGATCAGCCTCACCAAGGCGCTGGCGCCCACCTTCCAACCCCGAGAGGTCGGCGCGGAAGGGCAGCACAAAGGACAGCGGCCACCTGCGAATAGTAAAGTGGCCTTACAAGGTGGCCAAGGAGGAGAAACGCGAGGCAGAAGAGGCCTAGAAGAAGCGCCAGGCCAAGGTGCAGGAGAAGCGCCCGCCGCCCTGTAAAAAGAGGACGTGAGAGTCCGCGGGTGCTTGACATGGGGTTCCAGGGCAGGCGGAGACTTCGGGGCTGGGCACCATGACCGCTCCCGGGACCACCAGGCCGCGTGCGTTTCCACCCTGTCTCTAGGATGTTCCCAGGAGGGGGCAGGGGGAGCCACATCGATTCGCCTGACACCAGCCACCCTAGGAATCAGTACACCCAGTGGGCATGTTGCCTAAAAGGCTCCCTTTAGAGAACCTCAATTAACATTAAAAAAAAAAATCAATTTATTAGGCCGGGCGCGGTGGCTCACGCCTGTAATCCCAGCCCTCTGGGAGGCCAAGGCTGGTGGATGACCTGACGTTGGGAGTTTGAGACTAGCCTGACCAAAATGGAGAAACCCCATCTCTACTAAAAATACAAAATTAGCCGAGAATGGTGGCACATGCCTGTAATCCCAGCTACTCCGGAGGCTGAGTCAGGAGAGTCGCTTGAACTCGGAGGCAGAGGTGGCAGTGAGCCAAGATCGCACCATTGCACTCCGGCCTGGGCAACAAGAGCCAAACTCTGTTTCAATTAAAAAAAAAAAAATACAAAAAATCAATTTATTGAAGGGTATTTTCTGTGTAATTTTGTATTTTTAATCCTCATCCGATTTGCCAAGTTTTACAAGTGATAGGGCCCCATGTGTCCAAGGCCATTTTAATACACTTGCCTGAAAACCTTTTATTTAAAATACTGTTTCTAGCAATAAATATTTATGATATCTGTAGGAGTTTACACAGAAATCATGGGATTCTCTCCTTTTTGGCTGTTTGGTCTTTTCTTCTCATCGTGGGTGCACATACACACTGGATGTTTTTATTAATTAGATTAAGTGATGTCGGATGTTTCTATTTGATGGAGAGATTGACGCGTTCAGCCACTTGATCAAGTGAGACAGATCGGATTTTATTGTATCTTTTAAAAAAGTATTCATACAGTCATATATTGGGGGAAAACATTTATCATCAAATTATAAAACAATGCAGAAATAACCATGTATAGATTGCTAGAATTAAACTCATTTTAAGCAAGGAGTTTTAGATAAACTGGATACAAAATCTTTAACATATTAAAAGTAGACATGAGATAAGCGTGTCATTTGATAAAATGGGGGAAATGTAATAAATGATTATCAGAAATACAAAATTAAGCCTTATATGCTCTTAAGTAAGTCAAATCCAGGCATCCTTAAAATGTAAACAAGGATGCAGCAAGAGTAAGGAGCCCCGAATGATGCAAATTACAGGAATGGGGAGGAGGTGATGTTTAGAACCAGCCAAGAGAATGCAATGGGAAGCAAACTTGTTTTAGGCAACTTCTCCTGGAGTGGACCAAGCAGCCCTCTCTTCCAGACTCAGTTCCACAGAGTCCCTCATGTGGGTGTTTGTTTTATTTTTCCCTTGAGGACCGCCTTTGTTATTTAGTTCAACCTCATGTGGACCTCATGGAATTTCCAAGACGTGGGGCCTTGGCATTGTGGCACCTTCCTGCCACACATACATAATTCACAGCATTACCAAGTCCCCATGAGCCCTACCCTCACCTCTGTCAGCAGAGGACCCAGCCGGGCAGTGCCACATGGTCTCCCAGGCACGCTTCTCCAAGCCGCTTTCCCTGCTGCAAAAGTTCTCAAGGCACTGGTCTGGGCAGCTGAGCCCTGGGCTTGTCCTAAAGCTCTGTAGGTGACTACACTGTAGCCCACATGGAGAGCTGCAGCTCTAACACAGGGATTTTGAGAGGCCTCAGTGGCCTTTAAGTGGTACTTCCAGGACACCCATCCTGAGCTCCCACAAAGGGCTCCACCTTCCTGAGAATGTCTAACTGTCATTGGAACAGCCAGGGTTAGGCAGCTTCTGCTAGGGTTGCCATGGCGTCTGACCCTTGGTGGGTTGCCAGACATTCCTTCCTGTTTCCGCCATGGGAAGTTGGCACTGGGAATGCTACGGAGCCCCTACTTCTACCCTAAGCCTTGGGTGTCTGCTGCTTCCAGGTCAAAACTGGACATTTCTAGTCCTGCCCAGCCACTACAGCACCACAACCCATGCTCATAGTCTCCAGGGATGTGTAGAACAGCAATGACAGGACAGCAAACAACTGACGACTTCCCCAGGTCCCACGCTGTCCCAGAGTGGGCATTTCGGGGCCCTGACCCCAATGTGTTCCAGCCTTACCCAGGTGCACAGGGTACCATGGGACCAGCACAGGGCGTGTGCATTAATGCTCCTGGTGTCCACAAAACAGTTCCAGAGATACCTGCATTTTGAAAAGCCTGCTCAGCCAGCAAGTGTGGGGCAGGACCCGGATTTCTTTGGTAAATCTGAAGGCGAGCTGGCCACTTGCCTGGTGAGTAGAAACTGCCTTTACCTGGCCAGTGCATGCAACTTGAGAGGAAATGACAGCTTCATGGGGGTATCTGGGGGGACTGGGGAGTCTGACGTCCTGGGGAGCTTTGGTATGGCCTCAGTGGAAAGACCGGATTTTGAAAATCTGCCAGACCCAACTGAAAGAAGGGTCATCCCTGATTGGATCCCAGACTCTCTCTGGTCCCTCTAGACTCACTCTAGACGTGGCCTGCCTGTGGGCAGCCCTTCCCTTTGGCCCCTGAGGCAGGTCTATGTAGCTTCTGCAGCTGTGCACCTGGCTGCTGGCCCAGCACTTCTCATTTTTGCCACCTGGAAGCAGATTTGCTAGTAGAGGAATTTTCCAAGGGAAAGAAGTGTTGCCAAGCCACTTTCCTCGACCTGTGGGGTGCTTATGCTCTTGGTTTCTTATTCTCTTTGGAGTGGGCAGCAGAGGGGACAGGGGCCCTCCAGGCGGGCTCAGGGAGTATGGGAGGCCAGGGAGAAAAGTCGAGATGATAGGGAACTGGAGCCACCTTGAGGGAGGTGTCCTGGGGTCAGTATCGGGTTGATCAGATGAGCCAGCTTATATTTAAGCAATACTATTATGTTCAATTCTTTTTGGTATGGGGTTCCTCAGGGGAGTTGTGGTCATCTGGTCCCAGAGGTGGAGTGAAATGCCCCCTCATCTTCCTGAGCCATTTGGAAGCCCTTTCCTCTAGCCCTAGGTAGTGGTGACACAGGTTCCTTGGTCTCCGGTTGTGCACAGGGCTGGGGGGTGCAGGCTTCCTGTTACTTACCCACTCAGCACTATTGGGCATCAGGCATTCAGAGGTCTCACAGTTTCCTCTCCAAAATCCTGGTGTCCTTGGAGAATGTTTATTATTTTTGTCTATTTTTGTTTCTTTGAACTGCTGCATTCACTCCCTGAGGGCTCGCCCTCCCTGCACCCCTCATGTTTTTCAGGAAGGAGGAAACTGATGGGCATGGACCACCCTCTCCTCTCCTGTTAGTTACCACCACACTGTCACCCCGGCTTTATCACTACGTTCTCCCACCCCTGTGGCCTTGTCTCTTCTTCCTCATTCACTCTTCCTTCCTTTGCCTGTTTTCTTCTCCCAGGTGGTTAAGTTATTTATCATCCCTGACACCACCTATCTGGAGGTCTAAAAGGACAGAAAAGCCGGCACCTCTGTGAGGCAATGTGGTGTTATCAGGGTGGGACATCCTGGCTCCCAAAGTGACTGAACAGTAGGCCTTCAAGCATCTGTGCTGATGTGTAAGAATTCCTACACCACCGTGCCCTTCCCACCCCCTCCTCTTTGCTCTGATGGGAGGCCAGGTTTGCTCTCCTGCAATGACAGCCCAGCCCCTACTGTGCACAGGGAAGGGGCTCATGGTCCCTCCCTGCACCCTGATGTTTATTAACTGTACATAGGGAATTTCAAGTTGACAGCTACCTGCTCAGGGATTGATATATAAATATAGTTAGAGGAAAAGCTAAAGTCTATTTTACACTTTTTAGTGTTTGTGTAAATTAAGCTTAAACTGGACAGAATAAATATTTCTCAGACAATGTCGATGCTACTGATTACAAGTGAGATGCCTGGAGCTGGCCCCTTGGTGGAGAATTTCCTGATGATTGGAGTTTGGAGACTCTGGCAGCAGAAATGGCTTTGCGGTGGGTGTGAAGTCACTTCAGTCCCTCTGAGTGGCCTCTTGTGGACGTGAACACATGTATCGACACCAGTGAAATCCATCTCCATGTGCGTGGAGGCGGCTGATGAGAATACAAATGATCCAGTCCTGGCTTTTCCCTCTAGAACCGGTTACTCCCAGTCTGACATTGGAGCATGTGAACTAAGAGTGACGTTTTTTTCTAACTGCTTCTGTGAATAAAGTCTTCTACAGTCAGCCAGCACTAAACTCTCCAGAAAGGAGGAGGGAACAGCGTGGAGACATTCATCTAGAATTACCTCAGTGTGCAGGGGCTGTCCCTTGACTGCACTTGGACAAAGCAGTGTGAAACATCCTGTGCCTCTTTCTTCTCAAGGTCCTCCCGACAGTCTCCTGGCAACACTAGAGATCTCAAGACTATGGAGATCAGAATTGCAATAGCTTTGTCAGCTCAGCATTGACCACTCCGGAGACCTGAGGCTCCTCTTTGAGCAGGAGACAGGCAGTTCTCGATGTTGTTTGAAAAATAGGATTTATGAATGCGGGAGGCCCGTGCTGGACCTCTCTGCCTGCTTCTCTCCCTGCTGTCAGCAGCAACCAGGTCCCTGGTGTGCAAGCGAGAATCCCCTGGGGTAGGGCCAGACGACAGGCCTGAAAAAGATGCCACGCTTGCAGACTGTCAGGAAAAATCGTGGGTAACAAGTGAATATGATGAAATACATCACAGAGAGGAAATGAAGGGAACCTCACTAAGAAGTGGTTCTGACTGACAGGTCTCTGGCAGCCCACCGGCAACAGCACTACATCCCCTGCAGCCCTGCCATTCGCACTACATGATGTGGGAAGGCTGTCTGTTCATGCTTACTCTGGGGACCCAAGCCTGCTCTGAGGAGTGAGTCACAGCCCTGGTGTGTGCCTTGCATTACTCTTTCCACAGGTGTCCCCGGAGACTCAAGCTTGCTCATTTCTGTCCTGACACAGCTCACTGTCCCTGCAGTGGACAGAGTCCCCCTGTTCTGTGTCAGCTCCTAGACATCATTAGTCTTTCACGTGATAAAATGTGAGTACTTTTCCCTTGTACAGTATTTGGGGAAATTCTAACACACTCCCCAGGGATTTGCACAGGTCCCTCCAGCTCCCACAGTGGATAATTCTATGGATTCTGCACCTGGCAGTCAGCTCTCCCCCTTGGAAGCCCCCGGGGTTCCTGTTTCTGCAGGCCTGGTCCTTTTTTTCTACCCAAGTCCCATTTGGTCAGCACCTGCCAGGAACTGCCTGGAGGGCCGTGATATGGAGAAGGACAGGTGGAACCCTGACCCAACAGATCCTTGTAAAACAACAAAGTCACATTCATGATGACAACCTCAGTGGGGTGAATGCCATCACAGCGAGCATGCTGGGAGCTGCCAGGGCATTACTGCAAAAGCAGTTCTTCTCAAGGCACCCTTTGCGTCTTCCCCTCCTCGCCTTTCAGAGCATTTGGAACTTGCTTATGCATTGGAATGACTCTTAAATCAACTGCTCTTTTCTGTGCCTCTGCACTCACAGGTTCCTTCATTAACATTTTAAATTAGTGGCTAAAAAAACTCCTCTGCAGGTTGTTTTCAAAAGCAGGAGAAAGAAAAACACACACTACCTGAATTGATTTGACTAATTTTTGAGTGACTCAGTTCAAAGTCAGTATTGCATGCACAATGTCCTCATGCTGAGCCAGCCTGAAATAAGACTTGGTAAAAGGCACAGCCCTCAGTAGCTGGCGGTGCCACTGTGACAGTGTACACTATGGTGTGAGGGTCTGCACAGGCGAGCATAAGTGTGTGTGTTCATACACACAGATAAAGTGAAAGGACACCGGGCTTTGTGCTGGCAAAGGTTGTGATGATGCTGTAGCTTGCTGTGGGCCCTGGGCAGTGTCAGATGGGAAGTGCTTCGATGGCATGTTGTTCAGTGTATTTAACAGGGTCTCCGATGGTCCAGGGACCCACTGTGAGCACTCTGCCCACTGTGGCGCAGAACACAGCTGGAGTCATCATAGCCCACGTCTTTACTGAAAGGCAGTGTTGACCCAGTGTGTACTTTAATATTTTACTCATCAAATATTAAAGTATTTTACTCATCAAATATTAAAGTATTGGAGTACTTTAATATTTTACTCATCAAAAGATGAGAAAGAGGATACCATCAAGTTATGATTTTAATAAATGTCTTCAAAAGTCTGGAATATATTTTCTCCTTTTTCTTTTTGTTTTTTTTCTTATGTTTTTGGAAATGTCTTGCCTGAAGTTGGCTTTAATTCTAATAGTCACTAAACTAGACTGGAAATGCACATTGCTGTTGCTTTTAGAACTTGATTCTAGATTTTAATGTATTACTGTCAATTTATATATGTATATACAAATTATATATATAAAATATATAATATATATAAAGGATATATCATTATACATTATATATATAAAAAAATATATATTCTGGTTCTGTAGCCCAGGCTGGAATGCGGTGATGCAATCACAGCTCAAATCAGCCTTAAACTGCTATGTTCAAGTGATCCTTTTGCCTCATTTTCTCAAAAAGCTGAAATTACAGATGTGAGCCACTGCACCCAGCCTATTAATTTATGTTTTTAATAAAAGCATAAGAATTATCTTTATGATAAATTAAGGAATATAATATCTTTAAGGAAATACTATACTATATCTTTAAGGAAACCCAAAATCTCCAGTAGTTATAGACTCCTATGAAAACCACCGTTACCAGTAGCAATTTTGTGTATGTATGTATAACACATACATACATCTATATATATAATATATGCATGAATTTTTTTCATATTTGGCAGTCATTGAAGAATAAAAATTAGAATTTATATTGGTGAAAAGTGAAATAAGTAATATTTGCTGTTTAGTGAAAACTTTGTTTAGCAACTTAAATGAAGCTGCAGAAAGTGTGAATTGGATAATAAAGATATATCATGAGGGCTTCACAGATGGACAAATAGAGGTAAACTAGGAGAGTGATAGTGACACATGGAGGATGAGAGTATCATATATGTGCTTTACAAACAGCATAATGTGTGATTGGCTGTAGCACAAATTAGAGCTAAGTAGAGAAGATGAGGAGAGTACATATTCGAGGGTATAACGTTTGATAATTTTTTCAAAGTAAACAAATGAATTGTATTCAGGAAGTCAAACAATCCTCATTTTGGATGTGTAAGACATAAATTTACTTTGTTTTGAATGTGCAAAACAATATATTTTTGCCTGATCCTTAGTATTTCTCTTCTTTGGTGGCTGATTCATTATGATGTGTTTAAGCTGGAAACCACCACCAAACATGAAGAATCTCTTAAAATCAGCCAAAGTAAACTGTTTCATTGTGAGGGAACACTTCACAGAATGACAACAGACTGCTCCACAATTGTAAATGTAAGAATAAGACAGTGGACTAATATTTGCAAAGTGTCAAAAAATGTGACTGCCAATACAGAGATGAAAGTGGATTGGAAATACCTTTTATATAAGAGGATATAAGAATGATCTTGTCACATAAGTATAATAAAAAAATAAAGGGGCTTTATACCCTACTAAGGGCTTCTAGAACAGTACCCATGAGATCTACTTGAAAGATAATTCCAACACTTCTGCCACATTTGAATCCGCTTTTATTAATTGCTTTGTCTCTTAACAGTGTTTCCTTTATGTATCTTTTCTGTTTCTATATATGTCTGGTAAGTTTTACTCAAAAAGTGAACTATGTAGAGTAGACTAATATAGAAAGCAAAACCCACATGTGTTCCCTTTTACTAGGCTGTGTATGTGTGTTTTGAGGGAGAAGGTGGAATCAATCTAATCAGGAGTTGATTTGGTTTTGGGACTTATTCCTCTTAGAGTTAACTCCGGTGCACCATAGGTTTCCTGCTCATCTAGCAATACTTTGTGTTCCGGATTGGACTAGTTTAGCAGCTTTTCTCAGTATCTGCTGTATCCTCATCCTTAAGTTTCCCTCGAAATTCCACTCAGTCCCCCAGAAGACACTGCTTTGACCTGTTACTCAACAAGTTGGGGGCGGTGAAGAGAATAGAGAAGCATTCTCTGTCATTCTGATGAAGCTCAATGACAGGTCGACACTGTTTCTAGGTCTTCATGATTGGAACCCTCTTAATGATCCTGTCCAACCTTCAGGTGTAGATCTAAATCATCCACATATGGTTTTCCTCTTTTTTCCTTTTCCCCTTTCCAAAGTTCAGTTAGTTTTACCAATGTCCCAAGGGCAATGGCATTCCTTATCTTTCCCTTTGTAGTTTTAGGTTTTGTCACACAGGAGAGATGGTGAGGTAAATACAGGTCTTAAAATGTGATCTTCTGTGAATCTCTTCACAGACTGTAAAACAAATGTATGTGGCACATATACACTGTGGAATACTATGCAGCCATAAAAAAGGATGAGTTCATGTCCTTTGCAGGGACAAGGATGAAGCTGGAAACTATTATTCTCAGGAAGCTAACACAAGAAAAGAAAACCGAACACTGCATGTTCTCACTCATGAGTGGGAGTTGAACACTGAGAACACATGTACACAGCGAGGGGAACATCACACACCAGGGCCTGTTGGGGGATAATGAGCCAGGGGAGGGATATCACCAGGATAAATACCTAATGTAGATGATGAGTTGATGGGTGCAGCAAACCACCATGGCACAGGTATACCTATGTAACAAACCTGAATGTTCTGCACATGTCCCCAGAACTTAAAGTATAATAATAAAAAAAGGTTTTTGTCTTAATGTTGATGTTAACTTATCATAAATTAAATTATATGTGTGTGTGTGTGTATATATATATGCATTTGAAAAATTAGGCATAACTTCAAATTCATTTATTTCAAGCTTCTTATTTTACACTTTAAAATATTTAAAATATATATTATATATAATTTTCTTCTGCATGAAAAATACTTAGTTTCTCTCATTGATTTAAATGATTACTGAATCTTATCCTGGTTAATTTTTAAGTTTCCTAATGAATACCTTCCAAAATATTATTCAATATTCTAACTTCTAGTATCAATTAATGGAGTTCACAATTTATCCAAATATATTTATCTATAATATAACATTTGTGTGTTTCGATTCTTCTTCTTAAACTTTTCGTTGAGATTCATTAATTTGTTGATTTTCATCTTATCTTTGTTTTACAGAATTATTTTTTATGAAGAGATCACAATTTATTTAGCAATTCTACTGTTGATTAGTATTTATTTTGTCTCCAATTTGGAGCTACAATAAAAATTGATGCAATGATCAACACTGTGTTTATCTTGAAATACACATAGGCAACCTGTGGAATCTATTTTAGAGTAAAAATATCTAGCCCATAAGGAATGCTTATAGTCAGTTTGCCAAAAAGTATTTCAGTTTACATCCCTTCAGCCATGAATAACTTTCACTGATTCTTTGTCTTTCACAACACACAATATTATGTGTCTTTAAATTTTGCTAGTTTTTATGGAGGTCTGTAGTTCAACTATGGATTGATTTTTATTATTCTGAGGACTAACACAAGTAATCTCTTTTTCATATTTGTGCAATTATTTATGCCTCCAATTTTATGAAGTGCCTGTTTTTTTTGTTTGTTTGTTTGTTTTTTTGAGACGGAGTCTCGCTCTGTCGCCCAGGCTGGAGTGCAGTGGCCGGATCTCAGCTCACTGCAAGCTCTGCCTCCCGGGTTTACACCATTCTCCTGCCTCAGCCTCCCAAGTAGCTGGGACTACAGGCGCCTGCCACCTCGCCCGGCTAGTTTTTTGTATTTTTTAATAGAGACAGGGTTTCACCGTGTTAGCCAGGATGGGTGAAGTGCCTGTTCAAATATTTTCCCAATTTTATATTGGGTTCATTTTCTTTTATTGATTACATTCATTAATCACGTGTATTGTATTTTATTGTATGTATGTTGGGTTAAATATTTTTCTCCACAATTCGTTTATATTTTAATTCTTGGATGGTATAGTTTGAAACACAGAAGTCATCACTTTTGATATAAACTAACTAAATTTTCCTTCTTAATTGTTACATTTTTGTCTTGGTTAGGAAATCTTTCTCTGTGAGAATATTTTATTGTGTTCCCTTCACCTTCAGAACGTGAATCCATGTGTAAATGAATTGTGTATGGTTTGAGGTAGGGGTCAGTATTCAGTTATGTCCATTTGAATATTTAATTGATCCAGCATTGTCCTGATCACCTTATAAATTTCACTGCAGGAAAGCACTTTAATAATGCATGAGCATTTGTATTTAAGATGAGATTTAGGAAGATAAGCACAGCACAGGAGGTCAAATAAGATGACCTCAAAGTATAGATTCATAAATAAAACACATGGATAAGTATAATATTGTTACATGAAGAGACAGAAAATATTGCCAGGTTACCATTTAGTCTTTTGCCTCCAAGTTTTTTCATGAAGCCCAAGATCCCTACTTTGTTCCCTTGATTTTAACTTCGTTTAGACAACTCTGTCATCTATTATTTCACCTTATGACATTCAGAAATAATGAAAAACCAGAGAATATATTCTATTCCATACATCATGGGTAATGATTTTTCATAAACGATTAAACAAAGAACCAATACACATAGTTTTAATGTTTTCACCATTTTTAATAGAAGCACTATCAATGAAATTTGATGACATTAGAACGCAACTAAAGACATTAAATATAACTTATTTGTCCTATTTGATGAGGTGCGAAAAAGAGGGCTTTCTGTGATAAATGGTTTCCCACAGCATATAGACACACTTCTGACTTATCTCTCCTCAGAAGTGACTACAGCAAAAGATAGGCCTGAGAGGAGGTGAGAAGGAGCAATTAGGGATGGTGTATATCAGGGAACTTTGATCAACATCAACAAAGGTCATGGTTCTACCTTCACAATCCAGGAATAATCCTACCCGACTGGTAGGTCTTGGAACATATTGCACCACAAGTGGGGAGGTGGTAAAGAGACTGCTATGAGCATCCTCCTTAACACATCCAAGAAGAAAGAGTCCCTCCCCTCCATCTATCTTATCATTCTGTCTCTTTTCTTTCCAATAATTGTTACAGACACCAAAAGCCCAATTCCAAGAGTCCCCCACATGAACCTCCCAATAATATTTGCCAGATGTGAAAGTCTGAGCACCCCATACAAGAAAACATTCAGATTTTGCAGTGATGTGGGGATCATCTTGAGGGTCACATCCAACATTCATGCTTCTCAAATCTCTATACAGGAAGATATGACTATTGGCTCTTTCAGGCTGCAGAGTAAAATCAACTGCAAAAATAGCAAAAAAAGTATAGATACATGTAAATAATAGAAAATAGAATTCTTGAGGGAAAATTTGTTCTACCAAGAAATTTGAAGTTACAAGGACAGGAGAATTTTGATTACAACATTTAATCAAGTATAAGGATGATTAATATTCTCTATAGGAAAAACAATATCCTAAAAACAGACATTGAAAATATATTGAAAACTTAAAAATTGAGAGTTGAATATAAAACCAGCCTGTTTTAATCCAATTTCCAATGTAAAAGTGAAATGTTATATGCCCCAAATGCCCTTTAGCTATCAAGGTCATTATTAAAATATTTCTTGTTCTTAAATACTAGTGATATACATTCGACAAGAATGGGAAGATTTTAGCTTATTCAAGCACTGCTTTAGATAACTGGATAAAAGTCCATATGTTCAAATTATAAGTGGTAACTTAAGGCAGATTTTTGCAAAATATTTCACCAGTCACTCTGTAGACTTCCCTGCTAGCTCTAGATTGAAACTGAATTTTAGATTTTACATGTAGATCTTCATGGTGTAACTGAACTGAAATTATCATTTCTATTTTTACTTCCTATTTACAAAATAATTTATTCTTTCTTTTTACATATTAAGTCGAATTTTTATGTTATATCAATAATACACATTTACTGTAAGAAAATAGAAATACTCCAACAAACTGCTGTGAACTCTATTCCCAAAAAAACTGTTTTTTAACAATGCAAGTGAAATACAGTAAAGAAATGTAAAATTTTTATGTAACTTTGGATTAGTAAGCTTCCTTCTGAGCATTGTTCCATTTATTCAATTTTTTATTTCTTATGTCATTCCATGTACCCAAAATATAGCTCTATCCATGTGAGCCCCGAACATATTTGTTTTTCACTATGTTTTACTCTTCATATTATAAACTGAACTATAAATAGAAACACAGATATAATAGGGTTGCATAGTCATATCGTTCTCTTCCTTCTGAAATGAAATAACGATTTGATGAAGGGTAAAATATTACCCCCGTGATTCTAACAAGAAGTGATACACTGTGGGAATTCTGCCAATAGGCTGACACTCGCCTCTGAATGCATTGAGCCTATCCAGCAGTCCAGTGATGGGCCCTGCACTGAGCTCTGGATTCACAGGCTCGGGCACTTGCAGCAGCAGGACTCATACCTGCAAGGAGAAAGATGCAGTTACCACATCTAGAGCCAAAAAGTACATAAAAACACTACTTTTATTTAAAAGACATTTCATGAGAATCCCTTTAATCCGCAATTTGCTAATACCAAAATTATCAATTTCTGTTTCAGATTAATTCTTATTCACAGTTCCTGATTTTCAAGCATGTTAGAAAAGTGTGTCTGAGTGAGAATTCATTTGGATCTTTCTTCTTATTGCTCCAAATTAGTAAGGATCATTAATCCTAAGACCAAGAGAATATTCAAAAATAAAATTCTGGGTTCCAGACTTCACCAGAATTTCCTGATATCACCATCTAGAAAGGTGGGGTTATTTTTAAGACTGTTGCATCTGTTGCTTCCTTCTCAAGGCCAGGGTGTTGAAATTTGCTCCAGGCAGGAGATCTGCCTTTTATAACTGAGGTTCTCTGGAGGCCTACACAGTTCAAACATTCCAAATAGTTTGTCTCATCTATTTTTCAGAATTATATATTTAAATATAAACTAGAAATCATCAACACTTTTCACTACAAAAATACTTTCCCTTTTTCTCTCTGGCTTCCCCTGGTTGACTTTGTAGCCATGTAGTAAATGTAACATTTTCTCTTTCAAATATGCAGGTTTTTGAGCAATAAAAAGGAAATTAGGAATAAAGATGCTCACTTTTTTATTCTTCTTTCATTTTTTTCTTTCTTTTTTATTTTATTTGTTTGTTTGTTTTTTTGTTTTTTTTGGTTTTGCAGAACTTTCATTGGACTGCCTAATAAAATCACTGAGTATAGCAATAAAAGAGAAGACAACATAGGGTGGGGGATGGAGAAAGTACAACCAGCACAAGGTAATATGAATATCTGAGTCAATTATTCCTTCAGTGTCAAAGTTCCTGCTTGATATTTGTGGAAACTGAAAGAGCATCTGCTAAAATCTTGGTATGCACTCACCTGTGTAATATGTCTTCAAAAGCCTGTAAGAAAAAAAAGAAAAAGAAAGGCTTAGTGCTTTCCACATGATGCGATTTCCACTAAGTTCACTATGAGATTTGGAGGCAGTTTCTGAAGATGTTATTTTCCTACAATTTTTCCTCCTGAAAAGCATTTTTTGTTTCTTTTCTCATGAAAATCCCAGTCTGTCATATGTCATGAATTAATGTTCTAATAAAGTCTCAGTCTTGAAGACATTCTCTTTCCAAGTGAAGGAAGAGGAGGCCCACAGAGTCTGTGCTCTGCTGTAACCATAAAGAAGCTACTCAGTCATCTTCCCTAAGCCCTGTTACCAAAATGAGTGCATCCCAAAATAATTTTAATGTGATCCTAGATTCCCCAACTTCTCCATCATGCCGTTTCTCCAAATTAACCTAAGTGCAAATGAATCACTTCTCATTTTATCCACTTTCAAAAATCCTAAATATATCATTGACTTTTGATGGGAAATATTTCTTGGGGCTGTTACCTTGGTCATTCCACAAAGTTTTGTTGCTGGTGGATAAAGTAGGAGGGACCTTCGGTTGGTAGAATCTATAGGAGAGGCTATAACCTCCCAACTGAGTAGCATTAGTTATAGAAACGTGTTTTTAGAAACAAATCATGGAAGTAAAGTGGGGTTGGATTTCAGGAGAGGAAAAACACCCATGCATGTGAAGGTTCTACATCCTGATACCCCATGGTCAGCCCGTACCTGGAGTAGCTCCACATCTGCTTTATGGCACATTTGCTTCAGATCCTCATACATTCCTCTTAAAAGCTCCCTCGAATGTTCCATTCTGGCTTTGCTTTCATTGAGTTGCTGAAAAATGTCCTCGCCCTCCTTTTGCAGCCTCTCCAAGTGATGTTGCTCTTCTTCATGGAGAAATGCAGGCATCTTCTGATATTCAGCTCTGATTGCTTCTATCCTTAAACTCACATAATCCTGCAGTGACAAGAGTCAAAACAGAAATGTCGTATCCATCTTCTCTTGAATTTCACTGATTCCTCTTAGCATTCTGAACATCCAATATTTTAACCCTCAGTCTTGTCAATTCTCAGATTCCACATTTTATTCTTCTCCTTTTTTCTGCATTAATATCAACATAGGTGTTTCTGCCCAGTTACGTTTACTTGATTAATGATAAAATGTTTTCTAAGAGTTTTATAAAAATGGATTTCTCTCTTCCAACACACATTTATAGAAAGAAAACACAGTTATTGCTTAAGAATTAAACTATCGAGCAATATTGGCTAGATAGGAAACCATTATTTCTATTTTGGAGAATTGGGGCAATTTACGTAAACCCATTATATGAGAAATTATGAAATGACCACAGACTAGCATTGTCAACTCAATGCATTTCACCCAGCATCACATAGTCTAAGAAAGTTTCATTTATTCTCTTCTAAACTCACCCTAGTCAGCAACATGGACACCTTTGTGGTTCCTCAACCCCCCAAATAAATGCAAATGAAATATTGCTGCACATGCTGTTTCCTATATCTAGAATTATTTTCATATGTATACATATTTGTCATATATGTACTCATATATATATTTCTCATATATAGCTATATATGCATATATGAGGAATATCTATGTGTATCTGTGTGTGTAGATATATATTCCTCACATATATCCACATATATATATATATACACACACACACCCACAGCCAGATACACGTATATATTCCTATATTTATGAGGAAGGGGAAGGCAAACAGGAGGATATCTATATTTCCTGTTGATCGATATTTTGTTTCAGTGTGAATTTTTCCATGAGCCTTTTTTCTGACCACACTAATTAAAACCCAAACCCTCATCCCCAGTCCCTGACCTCTGTGCTCCTTTTCTACTTTCCTGCTTGATTATTCTCCAAAGACACTACTACCCTCTAACACATCATGTACTTCACATATCTGCATGGTGACCATTTGCTTCTCTCATTTCAGTTGCAAGATTTGTGTGTTTTCTTTCTTTTTTACTACTTAATTTTCTAAGTTGATATTTGACATATTACTAGGTATTCATAAAATATTTTTCAATGAATTTATATTAGAATTAATTAATGAATTAATATTAGATATCATACCCTCAAGATAAATGTCCACAAAGAGAAAATAATTTCTAGAATTCTTCTCAAGTCCCTAAAGTTCTCCTTATATTAAACACTAGTTCCCATATTTCTCACATATTTGTGTCCCCAAGACACGAGTATACATTTCTCACCACTTTTTCCATTACGTGTTATGACTTATTCAATATTAATTAGTTCTGACACTTAATTTCATGCTTCCTCTAAATTTGTACTCTTGCTCCTTCTGCCTGATATTTAACTCACATTTCAAATATATTTGCCCACCTGGATTCAAATTCATGCTGACTCAGCCTTAGAAGGTTCACTTGATATTTCCATGATGGCCAAATAACGCTTGTGCCCAGAAGTTATCCAGGCAGCCCATTGAGAATGCTGTGAAATGGCCCAGTTTCTTGTATTTGCTGGTGTATTGCTATAGGTTTGTATGGAGACAGATGAGCATGCTTGGGTAACATCTGTCGTTTAGCTAGAAATCCTACCAAAGAGTCACACTATCTTATATAAAAAATTAGGGTATTTTTTCTTATGTGTTTTTTCCTTTTTTATTGAATTCCAAGAATATTATGGATTGAGATCAAGTTCCTATTTTAAGAGTCACCCATTTGTTCACCATAAGTTACTGAAGAAGGTAGAGTAACATGGTACTAACCTTCCAGCATCTGGATCTGGTGGTTTCCATGTTCAGGTTTCTGTGATTTTCACAAGCTTTTTCCCATAAAGACTCCATTTTCTTCAGGAGCTTCTCCTGCAAAAGAGCCATGAATTGAAGCACAAGTGAAGACACTAAAGAACCATTCACTCTCTAATATACGAAGGACCCCAAATGAGAGACAAATTGGTCCATAGAAAATAGTTTGCTTTGTTTCTCCAAATGTTTGTCAAATGTGACAGGCATGAAGCCAAGGAAGCTCATAACAGACATGCTTAAAGGGACACAGAGAAGGCATCATCCAATCTCCAAGGAAATAGACTTACAAGAATTTCATGTGTCCTTTATAGAAATCGATGTTCAGAGGCATCACTTACCCGGTGTTCCTCAGCAGCCCACTCAATGGGACAGTGTTTGTGGTCTCGGTGCTCCTGAGAGTTGGAGCATAGCAAACACAGCAGGCTCTTGTCCGCTTCACAGAACATCTTCTTTACCTCTCTGTGAGTCCCACATATCTGCTCCTCAGAGGTAAGGAATTGCCTGAGACTGGCTTTTCTGGCAATGGAAGCCATCTTATTCAAGCGAATGTTAGTTCTGAGGTTTCTCCGCCATGTTGTCTTTTTGCATTTAGAACACTGAGGAAGAACCGTGATGTCTTGCCAGTTGAGGTAGAAACAGGGCCTGCAAAAGCTGTGCCCACAGTCTATGGTGACTGGGTCTATGAAGTAGTTCATGCAGATGGGGCAGGTGAGTTCCCGCTGGAAGACTTGCAAGATTCTAGAATTCATGTTTCTGAGGAAGAAAGAGCAGCATGTCATTTTGGGGTCTGGGTTGGTGAAAATCTGTCAACATGAGGTGATATGTGATAGCTATATTTTCTTCTCAACAGTGCTCATTAAAGTGAAACAAACTATTTCCTCTGCAACAAAAATGAAAAATTCATACACAAGGAGAGTCTTCAGGCTTTAGAGCAGACACCACTGACTAGATGACTCACAACCTCTTCCACTCCTAGTTCCTGCCCATAACATAATGCAAATCTATTCAATAACCTATTCCCTGGGATTGATATGAAACTTGGGTTTTAGTCTTAAGTGGTCTAGAATAAATCATGTTTGTCCCTATTCCTCTTTCAAGTAACTACTGAATGACTATGGGAGAGGAGTAGAAAACCTACACTGGGTAAGAAAACACGAGAAGATGGTCAGAGGGCTCTATGGCATATTTTCAGAAAGAGGGACCCAGAAGCCCGGCTCTTTGAAACAAAAGCAACCCCAAAACCAACCAACCGACCAGATAAACAAAAAGACAACAACTAAACCAGTCTATGTTCACTAAGAGAGAAAATAAATAATGAAAGATATTGAGTTATTTTTCTTGTGGCTTAAATTAACTTCCTTCTTGGGCTACTCAAACTATGAACTCAAATATTATCAGTTTTTTTAAAACTGAAAAATGTACAATTATATTACTACGGCATTATTGTTAATTTTAGGTGTTGACTTGACTGGATTAAGTAATATATGGAGAATTGGTGAAGCATTATTTCTGGGTGAGTCTGTGAAGGTGTTTCCAGAGTGACATGTGAGTTGGTGATCTGAGTGGGGAACAGCAGCCCTCAATGTGAATGGACACCATCCAATCAGCTGGGAGCTCAGACCGAATAAAAGGGCAGAGAGAAGGCCATTTGCTTTCACACACACAATTTATATGTATTTATAGTTATAGTTATGTATACATCCTACGGTTCTGTCTCTCTGGAGATCCCTGACCTCCAAATCTTTGCTTTGGCAGTTTGAAGGCATTTACCTTACTGTCTTTTACTAAGCAGTGTTGAATTTAAGTGCCAAAAGTGAAAATTTTAGAATTGCAAATATTTAGGCCTGGCACGGTGGCTCACGCCTGTGATGCCAGCACTTTGGGAGGCTGAGACGGGTGGACCATCTGAGGTCAGGAGTTCGAGACCAGCCTGACTAATATGCTGAAACCCCGTCTCTACTAAAAATACAAAATTTATCCAGGTATAGTGATGGGCGCCTGTAATCCCCACTACTCGGGAGGCTGAGACAGTAGAATCACTTGAATCCAGGTGGTGGTGGTTGCAGTGAGCCAAGAGCCAAGATCATGCCATTGCACTCCAGCCTGGGTGGCAGAGCAAGATTCCATCTCCAAAAAAAAAAAAAAAAAAAAAAAAAGCAAAAAATGCAAATATTTTTCAGAGGTCATCTGAGCCAATAACAACAATTAATACCTCATGTCATAAAATGAGTAGTAATATTATGAGTTACATATAATAACATTAAGTAGGTTTAAGACAGGTAGATATTTTTATCATTGTAATTTACTACTTGGTAATAAGTTGCACTCACCCCAGGGCTCTAAGAATGTTTTCTGCAGTTATTTTTCCAAAAAAAAGTTCTTTTAAGTACTCCCCAAGATCAGGAGCTCCTTCCTTGCAGAGCTGACTTTCCCAGGCCACCTGAATGCAGGTAACTCTAAGTGCTGTCCTCCTCTGGAGCAAAATGAGCTTCTCTCTTCTACATCCTTTTATATGAATCTTTGAAGACCACACCCACCTCTTTCGTGGTATTTAGCATATTAAGAAAGGTGGAGGGGGGGCGGAGCAAGATGGCCGAATAGGAACAGCTCCAGTCTCCAACTCCCAGCGCGAGCAACACAGAAGACCGATGATTTCTGCATTTTCAACTGAGGTACTGGGTTCATCTCACTAGGGTGTGCCGGACAATCGGTGCTGGTCAGCTGCTGCAGCCCGACCAGGGAGAGCTGAAGCAGGGCGAGGCATCGCCTCACCTGGGAAGCGCAAGGGGAAAGGGAATCCCTTTTCCTAGCCAGGGGAACTGAGACACACAACACCTGCTAAATCGGGTAACTCCCACCCCAATACTGCGCTTTAAGCAAACAGGCACATCTGGAGATAATATCCCACACCTGGCCGGGAGGGTCCCACGCCCACAGAGCCTCCCTCATTGCTAGCACAGCAGTCTCTGATCTCGCGGCAAGGCAGCAGCCAGGCTGGGGGAGGGCCGCCCGCCATTGCTGAGGCTTAAGTAGGTAAACAAACCAGCTGGGAAGCTCGAACTGGGTGGAGCTCACAGCAGCTCAAGGAAACCTGCCTGTCTCTGTAGACTTCACCTCTGGGGACAGGGCACAGATAACAACAAAAGCAGCAGAAACCTCTGCAGACGCAAACGACTCTTTTTGGTAAAGTCAGTGTATGACTCTGTAGCACGGGCTGTTCTCCAACTGCTGGCTTCAAGTGGTCCTCCAGTCTCAGCCTTCCAAATTGCTAGGAGTACAGGTATAAATCACCTCATCCAGTTTAAATACTGCTTTAGTACATTTGTATGATATTTCCGGAGAAGTCCAACAGAAGATAAAACTTTCCTTTTTGTTTTCCATTTTCTACCACTCTAAGAGAAACCACCGGTTAACCAAATAAACCCACTAACTTGGGGTCTCTCATTGAATTTACAAAACTTCGCCAGTGTCACGGGTGAAAGATGAGTTATTATTTTAACGCTTTTCTCTACATAGTGCATGATGTCCTGCAATGACTATGAGTGCACTACAGGAATTATTTTGGGGATTATAAATAACTTTTAGGATATAGGCAAATTCACAAATGCAGAATCCAAAAGATAGGCATGGACTATATTTTTCTTTCTGTACTAAATCCTTTTATAGTTATATGAATTTTTTTTTTTTAAAAGAAAGAGATTTCAGAAGGTACTACTCAAATATCTTCTAACAGAGGAATTCTTTGCCAATGGTCCAGAAGACTTATGGTCGAGATTGTCAAAACAGTGAAGACAAATCTACCAGACCCATGACTGCCAAGATTCAAAGACAAAAGCAGAAGCCATACGATATGTGTATAGTTAGGGAGATTCACATGTGAAGTAAGTGCAAGGAATTGGCTTACACAATTAAGGGGGTTGCTTAAGCAAATGTGAGATCCTTGGTACAGTCCATCAGGAAAAGAAATCCCCCGCTGCCTGGATCCCAGTGGTCATGAATCAAAGCTTTGGTTTAAAGTCAATAGGGGGCAATTGGAAGATTAGAGTCCCATTTGTTGTTTAAAATGTTTTTCAAGGGATGCCCATGTCTTTCTTTAAACGACATTCACTGACAAAGTCAGGCTTACTTGCATATACTTCCTAGTCACAGGATTAGGACCTTTGCTTGCATCTGCAAAACGCCTTCCCAGCAGCTTCCTAAGTAAGTGTTTCATTGAAGAATAAGAAGGTATGTCTATGCCACAGAATGGCTACTGCTCTCATTTCCCTCTTTGTACGTATATGTACTCAGGTTGACCCATCATAAAATCATCTCGAGTTTGTATTTCATAAAATACAAGAAATTGAACACTAAATTTTCTTGTTCTATTGTCAGTTTACTGTCCAAGACCACTGACTGACTGACCACCCTGTATATCCATTCTGTACCTCAATAAATCTAAGTAATTAATCAAAGTGTCCACACAGAAGTAAGAGCTGCGCTGGTTGTTTGTGGGGGCCCTGTTAGCCTAGTCCTGGACTCCAAGTGGGAAACTTGTGAAACCCTCAGGTCATGGACTGGATCCTGTGGACATACCCTGCTGAGATTCTGGAGCTCCGTGTCGGGGCCCTGGTTCTCCATTACAAGGTCTGATGATGCTGTTTATCAGGAAGGAATTGGGGCAAAGAGAGAAAGGAAGGGAGGGTAGCTTTTGATTTTATTTCAACTGCTTTTTGCACCACATCATTCACGTATTCAAACACTCAGCTTTAGGCAGGTGAAGCCTAGAGCACTGGAAATTAGGAGCTTTCCATTACAGACTTACCTCTGTCTACTGTGGCATTATTAAGGAAACAACCTGTTTTCCTACTTAAGTCTAGGACCATGAAACAAATATAAGAAAGTAATTCTCTTTACCGTTGGCATTTTGTAGGTTCCAAAAGTCCTAACCAATCCAGAAGAGAGAGTAGAGATGGGTATAGGCAGGAACAATCCATGATGTGAATAATGGATAATGGACACTCCAGCCAATTTGGAATACCTCTTAATTTCCCAGTGCTTCTCTTTTTAATAAAAAAGACACTTTTTTGAACATTCTAGCATCTGCAACCTACCTCTACCACAAAGTTTCCTGTTGAATTACAAATCTATTTTTCAGAATTTGGTAATAGCCGATTTCCTGCCACTTCACTCCAGCCTGGGTGAAAGAGCCAGGCTCCATCCCAAAAGAAAAAAAAAAAAAAAAAAAGAAAAGTAACATTGTATAATGACATCAGACAACTGATTTACTTATCTATCCTTGGAATGTATTTGTTGAAGTTATTTTTTAATTTTAATTGATAATACAATTATACAATTAAATAGAGCCAATCAAAAGGACTAGGTTTTGCCTTTGAAACTGAAGAAACCTAATCTTCTATTAAGAGTTTATCCATACATAGTTTGAATTTTTCAAAAAATACATACATAAAAAGAACATAGGGAAGTGTTTTAAGAAAAGTTTCTAACTCTGGAAATTCTACACAGTGTATATGCAACAAGGTTCTGTCTTTCACATTATTTAAAAAAATAGAAACCCTCAGTGTTGACCATCAGGATGCCAAGATATATCCAGTGAATGCTCAATTATAAAGCATCTAGCCTGGCTCACTTTGAAAACTTGTCTTCTAAAATTGTCTTCCTGGGGCCTTTAATACTTGAATCTAATTTAGAGTTTTAGAAACGATTGAGTTTAAAGAAAGTAAATTCCAATCTACCCTTCTTTTTAAAACTGAAGTAGGCTTAGGAATTTCTTCCTAAAATGTATAAACATTATTATTCAAGCCTGTCATCCCAGCACATTGAGAGGTGGACACAGGAAAGGAGTTTGAGACAAGCATAGGTAACATTGCGAAACCTCGCCTCTCCAAAAAAATAAAAATTAGTGGAGCATGGTGGTATGAACCTGTAGTCCCAGGTACTGGGGAGGCTGAGGTGGGAAGATTGCTATAGCCGGGAGGTTGACACTGCAGCTAGACAGGATCTAGTCACTACACTCCAGCCTGGGCGACAAAGCCAAACTCTGTCTCAAAAAAAAGAATATAAAATATCTCACTAATATTTATCATGTTTATTATGTTGAAAACATTTTGGATATATTGGGTTACAATGTTTTATTAAAATTAATTTCAAATGTTAGTAGTTATTTTAAATATCATTAGGAAAACGCATTCCCTCCCCTCTCTTTTATAGTTTCCCTGCAAATACATGCACTAAAGAAAAACAATGAAAATATGTTTAATTAAATAATATTCAAAATACAAAACAAAAACTTTTGAAATGTATTTAAGACAATGAGAACAAAAAATGTATATCATTAAATGCATCTGTTATTAACAAAGAAAAGTCTGTCATAAACAGCCAGGTAAAAGCAAATTCATGTTAAAAAACTAAGAAAAAATTTTAAAATTGCAGAAAATTGATTTAAAAACATGCAAAAGATAAATCAACAAATTCAAAAGTAGGTTCTTTAAATAGATAAATTAAATTAATAAATTCCCAATGAGATTCATTTAAAAAACGGAGAGGGGGAGTTCAAATGAAGAATAAACAGGCAAACTCATAGGTTATCCAGATATCCATAAGTCAGTACAAATATTTTAAGAACAATTTATGCCTATACATTTGAAAATTTTGCTGACTTGAGAAAATTCAATAGCCCCCTGCTCCAAGAAAGAACCACTAACATACCTAAAATATTATATGAGTTCTCTGACTCATATATTTTCACATTTATTCTTGTTATCTTGCAGATCAAACCATTTTTTGTCTGATTGCCCGTTAAAAGAATATTAGAAAAATAAACTACCGCTATCCAAGGATATCAAGGAATCAGTACTTTAAATTTTTTTATTTTTTATAGATACATACTTTTACATATTTGTAGAGTAGATAGTGATGGTTTGATACATATGATGCATAGTAATCAGATCAGACTATTTAGAACATTATCCCAAACATTTATCTTTTTTTTTTTAGGGAACCTGCAATACCCTCATTCTAGCTATTTGAAAGTATATATATTATTGTTAACTATAATCATCTTGCAATGTTATAGAACATTATAAGTTATACCTTCCATCTATGTATAATTTTGTATTTTTAAATTGTATTTATTTTCTCTTTTATTAATCATTATATTTAATTATATTTAATATTGTACCTCTCCCTCTGCCTTCTACACTTCCTAGCCACTAGGATCTTCTGTTTTACTTTTTAATTCCATGAGATCACATTTTTTAGCTAAGCAAGTGGCTGGTTATGAGTATGTGCAGATGTTCTTCATATTTATAGAGAGTGCAATAGATTACACAGTGTTTTGTTAAACTATATTCTCTCCCTTGTTAATTGAAAATACTGCCACAATATACATAATAAACATATATCCTTGTGCATTTTTATGGAAATTTCCATACTAATGATATTATAGGTTTAAAATATATGTAGAATTAAAAATTGATAGGTACCTCCAAATGTTCCTCTCAAATAGTTTCTTTCTAAGGATAACTAATAGTCACTAACTGGCCAACAAATATCTTTGAAATTCTGAGATGACGGCATTAATTAGAATGAATATCTGAATTAGGATTAGGTTGGACCTTAATGATAAAAATGTGGGAGTGTCTGTTATTAATTAGCACACAGATTTGTTGGGGGATGTTGTTATTCACACATTCAGAAGTCACATCCTTGACATATTGAAAGCAAGACCCACCGATTTCTTCAAACTCCAAAGTAAATGTTGCTTTACTATAATTTTCACCTACCTTTTCTCCTCTACATATCAAATACCTAAGCCACACTTTCTTGGAATCTGTAGGGTTTTTGTTTATTTCTTTGTGCTTTTTAAAAATATTATACTTTAAGTTCTGGGATACATATGTAGAATGTTCAGGTTTGTTGCATAGGTATACATGTGCCATGGTGGTTTGCTGCACCCATCAACCTGTCATCTACGTTAGGTATTTCTCCTAATGCTATCCCTCCCCTATCCCCCAACCCCCAGACAGGCCCTGGTGTATGATGTTCCCCTCCCTGTGCCCATATGTTCTCATTGTTCAACTCCCACTTATGAATGAGAACATGCAATGTTTGGTTTTCTGTTCTTGTTTTAGTTTGCTGAAAATGATGGTTTCCAGCTTCATCTATGTCCCTGCAAAGGACATGAAGTCATCCATTTTTATTTATTTATTTACTTATTTATTTATTTATTTATTATGAAGGAGTCTGGCTCTATCACCCAGGCTGGAGTGCAGTGGCGTGATCTTGGCTCACTGCAAGCTCCACCCCCGTGTTCACACCATTCTCCTGCCTTAGCCTCCCCAGTAGCTGGGACTACAGGTGCCCACCACCATGCCCAGCTAATTTTTTTTTTTTTTTTTGTATTTTTAGTAGACACAGGGTTTCACCGTGTTAGCCAGGATGGTCTCGATTTCCTGACCTTGTGATCCAACTGCCTCAGCCTCCCAAAGTGCTGGGATTACAGGCATGACCCCAGCACCTGGCCAAACTCATCCTTTTTTATGACTGCATAGTATTCCATGGTGTATATGTGCCACATTTTCTTTATCCAGTCTATCCTTGATTGGCATTTGGGTTGGTGCCAAGTCTTTGCTATGCTGAACAGTGCTGGAATAAACATACGTGTGCATGTGTCTTTATAGTAGAATGATTTACAATCCTTTGACTATATACCCAGTAATGGGTTTGCTGGGTCAAATGGTATTTCTGGTTCTCGATCCTTGAGGAATCACCACACTGTCTTCCTCGATGGTTGAACTGATTTACACTCCCAACAACAGAGTAAAAGCGTTCCTATTTCTCCACATCCTCTTCAGCACCTGTTGTTTCCTGACTTTATAATGATTGCCATTTTAACTGGCTTGAGATGATAATTCGTTGTGGCTTTGATTTGCATTTCTCTAATGATCAGGGATTATAAAATTTTTTTCACGTTTGATGGCTGCATAAACGTTTTCCTTTGATAAGTGTCTGAAATGTGTAATTTTTGCTTTTGTTTTCATTATTTTTTAGTCTGTCTGGCATGCCAGTTCACATTCTCTTCTGCCTTCATCCCTCCTTTCTTCCTTCACTATGGCCTCTATTTCTTTCCTAATACCACCCACAGGTCATTCTTCAAGTTTCACTTTTCAGGGAGAGTCCTGTAAAATAATCTATTTACAAACTTTTAACTAGGGATTAAATATCGTCTTTGAGAAATTCACAACAAATTCCCCTATTCTCCAAGTACAAGTTTCTTTATCCACAGCTAATCTCAATCCCGACCATGCCATCCCAGCTTGCTCTGCCTAAATCTGGTAAGGTTCTAAATTTTCTGACCCCCTTTTCTATCCAAATGAAAACGGATTCTAAAACTTTTGTAATAGGGGACTTGGATCTGGAGACAGCAAGACTGAAGGACCATAGATGTGCTGGAGTCACCGCTGGCACGGGTTTCAAGAGAAGCACAAGGCGCATGCGTAGTCTCCAGAAGTTTTGATGTTTTCTGCGTGGCTTTCTTCTGGGCATCCTGCCTCCGATGCTGCTGTGACCCTTCAATTTGGCTGTAGCCTTTGCCACCACCTCTGTCTTTGGTTCCTGTTTTTTCTAAAATTACGTTGAAGCAAGAAGTTTTAGAAGATGGGTTTCACAGAGACTTTTTAAGAAAAGGGAAATTCGTTGAAAGCATTGAAGATTTACCTACCTGCAGACTCTTAACAATACTTAGGAGTACACTATTTCTAGAGCCATATCAGTTAGCTTCCCAATAAGAGGGAAATGTCACAGAGGCAAAGATGGTTTCAGACAATTTAAACATAGCATCTCTACTTATTTGCTTACAGAATCTGAAGGTTTCATTAACTCCAGATCTGACTCACAAGCTGTTTATCCTTTGCAAAGAATGGCACATAGTAAGGATGGAGCAAATTTATCATGAATGACAATCCACAATTACTGATCTTTTAGGACCAAGACTCCCAATTTGACATTAACATTGAAGAAAACATAGATGATAATATAATGATTTTGATAAACCAGTAGTTTTTCTGAATCCAGCGTTTCTGAGAACTTTAAAGATAAGAATCAGCCGGGTTTGGTGGCTCACATATGTAATGCCAGCACTTTGGGAGGCTGAGGCGTGCATATCACTTGAGGTCAGGAGTCAGAGACCAGCCTGGCCAACATGGTGAAATCCTGTTGTCTCGACTGAAAATACAAAAATTAGCCAGGCATGGTGACATGGGCGTGTAATCCCAGCAACTCAGGAGACTGAGAATCACTTGTACCCGAGAGGCAGAGGTTGCAGTGAGCCCATGTCAGACATCTGTATTTCCAGCCTGGGGTATTGAGGGAATCACTGTCTCAAAAAACTAAAATAATAAATAAGTAATCTATGCTACAAGCCAAAAAAAAAAAAAAAAAAAGAAAGAAAAAAATTTTTTCGGCTAAAAATTATTTACATCAAAACAAACTTCTTCAAAGTTTTTCCAGTCTAAGTTTACATTTTATAATGCTACTTTGGAATGCACACAAGGACCATTGAAAACAAGAGCTATCATTGAGTGTGTATATCAGTAAGACAATTCAGTTAACTCTTATAATTAATATATTTTACACGTTTACAAAAATCAGTAATTTTTAGTAACTGATGATCCAGACTATATTTTGTATTATTTGCTTTGCATAAAGTGTCTGCAATACACAAATCCACAGAGATCTAAAGTACAAAAGGCGTTGTGAGTCGAATGGGTGGGGAAGGTGCAATGAATAGAGAGTAATGGTAAAGGGTTTTGGGTTTCATTTTGGGGTATAAAAAATGTCCAGGAATCAGACAGTTATGGTTTTTCACAACCCTTCATTAAAGTAAAATTTAGGAAACAAATGTATAATGTCAATGTGGTTATCCCATTTCATACCAGATAATAATTTTGTTTCCTCAAGTTACAATGAGCTCAAAGATGCTCACACATTGTCCTACTGTTTCACATGAGAAGGTCTCGAGATTGGAATATTTTTCAGACAAAAGAGCTCCCTAAGAAATCATAATGAAACCTGACTTTCATGGGGAACCAATACAAAAGAAAGGTGTCAAAAGGGAAGACAAAGATGAAGGGAAAAAGCTGTATATGAAGGAACCTTTTGAAACATCATAAAAGCTCACAACTGTGTTGTCGTAATCCAGAAACACCCCAACCTGACCCAGAGGTCTTTGCACATAGTGAGTTAAGGGAGCAAAGATGTTGGAGAGGCTATAAAGGTCGTTTCTCTTTGAAGAAAATAGAAAAAATGCTTCCTCAAAAGCATTTGTGTTTGCTGTCCTGGAATCTTTACAGACTCCCAGAATCCAGTTGGAGGAGTGGGTTACGTCCACTTCCCAGTAATGCTTGCCAGAGGAGAAGGCCTGAGCTCCCCATGCAGCAAAGTTCTCTGCTCTCTGGGACTCCCTGGGCGCACCATCATGGTCATCTCCAAATATCACATTTCTCACATCCTCAGAAAGGTTCATGTAGTGACTCGCCCTTTCCTTACTCAGAGGATCATCCACTGCAAAAAGAACCAAAATCAGATCAAGAAGTTAGGTGGGGTTCAGATGTTATCTGCCCATGTACTGGCTTTATTAGTACCTCCTGTAAGAGACAGAATACAGGGAGAAAAAAGACTTTGGAGGCTCTTGTCTATGAAGATCAAGAGTTGTTATGATTTCCACAGCACAAAAGAATCCTTAAAATCACTGAGAAAAACAAATAAACAAATGTCATTAATTGTGTGAATCAATGATTTAATGTCTGGCTTTGCTTGATTTGTTTTAAGAGACATGTAACTATTTATTTAGTAGAAAATGCCACTTGGATTGCTTGTATTCAATATAATTAACAAATAGACTTCACTCTTATATTATGTTCCTAATCAATGGGATATAAATGGTGCCTGTTCCTTTTTTTTTTTTTTTTTTTTGAGACAGAGTCTCACTCTGCTGCCCATGCTGGAGTACAGTGGTGCAATCTTGGCTCACTGTAGCCTCCTGGGCTCAAGCGATTCTGCTGCCTCAGCCTCCCGAGTAGCTGTGATTAGAGGCATGTGCCACGATGCCCAGCAAATTTTTGTATTTTTGGTATAGATGGCCACGTTTGTCAGGCTGTTCTCCAACCGCTGACCTCAGGTGATCTGCCCACCTCAGCCTTGGTAGCATTACAGGCATGAGCCACCGTGCCCAGTCTCACCTGCTCCATTTTTAAACATCAAAATTTGATGGACATCCATACATGTGCAGTTGAGAAGTTTCTGAAAATAATGATCATGTTCTGCTTTTATGTCACCTGATCAGCCACTGCTTCATTTAGTCTAGCTCTGGTTTTAGCCCTCTGTTGTCTAACGGCTGCCTTACATGTTTGGGCCATTTTCACAGAACCTTCAGCTTCCAGTTGTTGTGAAATGTATCTTACATCAGTAGAGTTGTTTCGTTTATGGAAGCTTTAGTTTGTTGGTTGGTCAAAGATTTCTAATGTTTATGATAAATATTAATTCTATAATATATTGTAAGTTCACTTTTATGTCAGAAGAAATAAAACTAAAATGGGAAATGGCTCAACCAAGCAACCCACTAAACAGAAGTTGAGGCTGTACTGCCAAGCAGCTGTCTCTAACCTCTGAATTTGTTGAGCATATCTAGCACTCCAGTGATGGGCCGGGAAGTCAGTTCTGGCTTGACTGGCTGGGGCTTTTCCATTTGCACCAACTCTGTCCTGCAAAGAACAACCTCAGTTACACTTTCAGGCCCAGGGATAATCACACAGTCATACCAATGTTTCAGATTTTCATCCAAGATATTTCTTGAGAAATCTCCCTTTTATGTTAAATTCAGTATACATTTTATTCAACCATATTGGGGATATAGCAATGTTACTTTTATCTAAATTTAACATGTTAAAGTACAGTTTCTCCATTCTCTCACACATGATCCAAATTTAAAATTACTGAGTGTCATTTCTTCCCTCTGCCCCTCCAGCCTCTTCAAAGTATACAGATATCCTGGGATTCTTGCTGAGAGAAGAAAACTCAGCCAAAGCCTTTGGGACCTCAACCTGTAGATGTCACCAATGATGCAGTCAGGGTCTTACAGGGAATGCCCACTGACACTAAAGGTTTTGAACTTTTGTTCAAACCAAAGGAGTCAATTTCCAGCCTGTCAGCCCTGGTGCTGAGGTTCCTGAGGCTGCCATTCCCCTCTTAGATTCTGCCTATAACAGGGGAGTGCAGTGATGGAGTAGGGCCTGGCTATTGATGTCCCTGGGAACAAAACCTCCCTCCCTTTCCTGTCCTTAGGGCATTTCCCTCCCTCCTCTCTTTTTCACCTCTCCCCTCTCCAGAATAGGAGACTCCTTTGTGATAACTCAGAGTAATCTTCTTCTTAAGATTTGCTGGGGCAGGGCTGGAGAAGATGGGGTGAGTGGGTAGAAGAAAATCCAGAATGGCACACTGTTGTTAGATACATTTTCATTCAGCCACATAAGAAGGACACTTCTGAGACAAAGAAGCTTAAGGTCTCAGGTTCTCCTTTGAAACCAAAGTGGAATATAGCCACAGATCAATGCTAAATACCTCAAAACATATAGTTGACCCTTAAGCAACAAGGGTTTGAAATTTGGGGGCCCACTTCTAAGTGGATTTTTTTCAATGAAAGTTTCACCTAGCTTGCCTGCCTCTCCTGCCTCCTGCTCAACTTCCTCCATTTCTTTTCTTTCTGTCTCTGCCACCTCTGAGACACCTTCTTCTCTTCCTCCTCCTCTTCAGCCTACTCAATGTGAAGACAATGAAGATGAAGACCCTTATGGTGACTAACCTCTTAATGGGTAATAAATATATTTTCTCTTCCTTCCAATTTTTGCAATTATATTCTTTTCTCCAGCTGACGTTATTGTTAGGATACAGCATATAATACATATAACATGCAATATACGTTAATTGACTATTTATGGTATCGACAGGCTTCCAGTCAATAAGAGGTGATTCATAGTTTGGTTTTGGAAAAGGCAGAAGTTATACTTGGATTTTCAGCTCTGGGGAATTGCAGGAAACTGGTTAGTGAACCTAACACCCACATTTTTCATGGTACATTGACTTTATCAATAAAGGAATGACTTTCGCAGAAATCAAAGTTCATTAGTGTAACTCACCATTCCAGTATGTTTTCCAAGTCCTGCAAAGAAAAACATAAGTACGTAATCAGGAGAATTCTCTCCTACTTTCCCTAGTATTCTTTGTTGTCTTTCTGGGTTAACAAGGTAGGTTTATTGATACACCTCTAAGGAACCATCCAAGGCTGTGTTAATAACAGAACCTCAACTGAACAATGGTGGGCTTCCTCAGTGGGCAATAGGAATGAGGAGCTGAGAATAAGACTGTGGAATGATGTACATGGCAATGTAGGTTGTCAGTGTCACTCATCCTCCAGGCTTAATCTCAAGAAGTGTGGATGTACTAGGAACATAAATTGAGTTTTATTAACAAAGCTAATATTCTCCTGGCCTAGCATTTGATTGATTTTGGATAACATTTCTTTGTGGCTAGTACTCCTGATTATACTGAAGAAGATTTTGTCCTAAGTGATCTACCAAAATGGCAAAAACCTCCCAAAGATTACCGCAATATGCAAAAATAAGTGACTGGACAAACATAATGACGGAGTCAAGGAGCATGTGTCACTTAGCTAAGAGTAGTTGCATTTGCAGGTAACATATGAATGTCCTGGCAGCATTGCCCAACAAAGGTTTCCTGACTCTGGATGACGGACCCTCCCTCCTCACCTGGAGCAGCTTCACATCAGGCATGTGGCACATCTCCCACAGCTCTCTGTACATGTCTTTTGTCTTTTTTATATGTTGGGTTATTCTTACTTCACTGTCTTGGAGTTGCCGAACAATCTCTTCTGCTTCTCTGTCCAGTGTCCCCAGATGGAGTTGCTCCTCCTCCAGGAGAAATTGGCGCATCTTCTGATATTGATACTTGATCATCCCTTTCCTGAAGGCCGCATAGTCCTGCAGAGATACTCAGTTAAAAGAATTGCATCTCTTCACTCTCCACAAAACACTTAACACTTCAAATTTTATTCTCCTAGGATATACCAGCAGTAAACTCATAAACTCTATGTCTCATACTTGGAAAGATTCTTGAAAATTTGCTATCTCCTCTGCCCATCCGTTTTTCATGCTCCTCTTAGTCTCCCTTCCTGTATAAATCGATACCTCAAAAGGACTCAAGATCCCTTCTTGTGATGCTTCTTCGGGATTCTTATTTCATTAATTATTGTCTTTTTTACTTGGTTTTTCTTAATTTTCTCTTGTTCCTTTGCCTGATTCTTCTAAACATTTTAAATATTTCAGTGTACACTCTACTACCGAGTTTTTAAAGAAATTACTTCAGGTTTTTTTTTCCCCACTTATATCTCTATTTCTCTCCTCCCCTTCACAGCAAAACTTTAAACTACTCAATGTGAATACAATGCTTTGAAGAACTCAATGCTATCCTACTCTCAGTGCCTTGGAAGTTTTATGCAAACCCTCAAGGTTACATCAGGAATACCTATCATGCCCTGTTTATTTCATATACATATACATACTAGTATTTTTTGCACCAGCTCCTGTTGGCCTGTATAATGATAATTGCTGATAGATCATTTGAAACCACTCTTTGTTTTTTTCTGGGAAGAAGACACTGCTATTTTGTAACTGGTAAGCGGAATTCAGCTAAGAAGTCTAAGCTAGCATTGTGCCAATCTACATGAAAAAATATAAAACCTTTATATCCCTACCATTAATGAATGGATTTTGCTAATTTCCTGATTTAGATTGTTTTGCATTTCTTGAGTGCTCCTCCATAAAGGATCCATTTTCTTTAGAAGTTTCTCCTGCAAAGTAGACATGACCTTCAGTAGCAGATAAGACATTACTGGATATGTTATTCCCTTTTTATGAGAAAAGCCTGTTGTTGAGAGAACAGTAAATTTGAGTTCCCGTGAAGTGGTCAGGTTTTTTTACAAGATAACCTAATTTGATTCTAATATTTGGAATATCAGAGGCAACCGAAGCATATCGTAGAGGGTTTGAGGAGACCCAACAGCTGATCAATTTTCTAAGAAATTGACTTTCATATACCCTGGATCTAGAGAAGTCAAGCTTGCAGCAAAAGCAAACCATGTTCCCAGGACACATTTATATCTAGAGATTTATATAGAAAATTCAGATCTTCCCCATCTCCATTCTCTCCACCTTTATTATCATAAGCTCTCATTTTCTCTCTCATTTAGGATCATGTGGATTCCCAATTGCATTGGAGGTGTCACTTACCCTGCACTCCTCAGCAGCCTGTCCTATTGGGCTGTGGCCATGAGCCTCATGCTCTGGTGACTCAGAGCAGGGCCCACAGAGGAGTCTCTGCTCAGCCTCACAGAATAGCCCCTTTTCCTCTTCATGTAGCACACAGATCTGCTTCTCTGAGCTGTTGATGTTGTGAGGTCTGCTCTGCCTTGCAAGAGAAGCCAACCTCTTGAGAGCAATATTGGTGTGGAAGTCAGTCCTCTGGGGGATTTTCCCGCACACAGGACAGCCCGTTGGAGCCTGGCCTTCCTCCCAGAGGAGACAAAGGCAGG
Organism: Macaca fascicularis; assembly: GCF_037993035.2. NCBI lineage: Eukaryota > Metazoa > Chordata > Mammalia > Primates > Cercopithecidae > Macaca > Macaca fascicularis. The sequence continues at coordinate 88,813,202 of NC_088388.1, read as the reverse complement.
GCCTGCAAAAGCTATGCCCACAGTCAATGGTGACCGGGTCTATTAAGTAGTTCCTGCAGATAGAGCAACAGAGCTCCCTCTGGAAGGCTTGCAGTGTGCCCAAATCCATGTTTCTGGAAATTTAAAACAGGAAAATTTAAGTGAGAAAATTATTTTTTGACCACATGGAGGGGGAAGGGCCTGTGGCTAGTTCTTCTTGTCTGCTTCAGCTCTGTTCAATCTACCCATTAGCTTAAGCCCAGTACAGACCTAGATATGGTAAATATAGGCAAGTTGGGTTTATACTATAACACAAGTGGAAAAATGAGACAAGCGTCATTGTAATTTAAAACAAGCAATATTCTCAATTATGAATTATTTGGACAAGCTTAATATTGGGGTAGAGAGGAATAATTAGGATAACTTCACAGTTACTTCTATTAGCTGATTGTTCCAGAAATCCATACAAACCCATCCCTTTCTCTCTCTCTCCTTCTTTTCCTCCAAGATCCTTTGAGTATAACTCATAAGGGATACTTAGTCTCACTCTCTGGCACCCAAGTAACAGATGTACTTTTCTAAAGACAGTTAAAAATTGGTTAAGTTTAATCTAAGTGTGTTTAGTTTAATCATTATGGGCTTCAGCACTTAACTCCTATAGCTATAAACTGCTGAACTTATTCTTCTAAGGTTAATCACAAAATCCAACCTTTACATAAATACAATGAAAAATGATTATTTCTTATTCAAGACAATGTTTTTGCTCAGAATGAGTTCAGACCATCAGAGTATCTTCATATTTTGAAATGGTGACTAATCAAGCTATGAAAGGACTCAGCAACAATTAATCAACTTTTACCTAAAACAAACCAAAAAAGAAAGTAAACACTGGAATTTTTTCTTTAAAGAATTCAGAGATGGAGTTAATGGAAGCATGACCACCAATTTATCTTTATTCCCGGTGTTTCCCACAGTGATCAAAGTCCCTACTTCCTGGGAGTCTTTACCAGTTCATGGGATATATTTGAACACTTTTCAAATCCAGTCAGCTCACTGAAGATTTGAAAAGGACTACACACATAAACTTTACAACAAGGGTTTTACAATTAATCCTACACATTTCAAACTCACACTGACATGTAGTATATTACAAAGCTACAGTAAGCAAAGCAGCAAGGTGCTGGTGTAAAAATAGACAGGTAAACCAGTGGAACAGATCAGAGAACGCAGAAACTCTTACACCTCTCTAGAGCCAACCGAATTTTGTCAAAGGTAGCAACAGTATTTACTGGGGAAAGGACAGTCTTTCAATCAACACTGCTGGCAAATCTGGATATTGACATGCAGGGGATAAAATTATACCCTCACCTCTCATCCTATGCCAAAATCAACTCAAAATAGATTGAAAACCTTAATGTAAAACCTGAAAGACCAAATCTACTGGAGGAAAACATAGGAGAAATGCTCCAGGACACTAATGTGAGAAAAAAAAATGTACGAATAATATCACAAAAGCCTAGTCAACAAAAGCAAAAATCAACAACTGGAGTTATCTGAAACTGCAATGCTTCTGCACAGCAAAGGAAACAATCAATGGAGTGAGAAGACAATGGACAGAGTGAGAAAAAATATTTTTTTCTTTTAAAAATAATGCTGGTGTGATGGCACATGCTTGTAGTCTCAGCTACTCAGGAGTCTGTGAGGGCAGGATTGCTTGAGTCCAGGAGGTCCAGAGTACAGTGAGCCACGATAGTGCCACTTCAGTTTAGCCTAGGTGACAGAGTGAGACCCTATCTCAAAAAGAAAACCCAGTCAAATAACTTGATATGACACAAATCAATATATTGTAAATGCTCTAATAACAGGTATTTTGAACAATTATGTTATTTCAAATAACTGGGTAAGCTACTTGTTTGCTTAGACAAGATATAAGTGTCCCGGCAGGTGAGTTTAAAGTATTTTTATAAGAAAATTAAGCATGAAAGTCTTTACTACAAATGTCATACACACCAGAATCTGCAATATATGGTCCCAAGTCTAGAAGATTCGTGGTTATCCAGGTCAGCAGCAACACTGAGCTCACCGAAGCCCAGCATCCACAAATTCAATCTGACTTCTCTGAAGAGGTCTTCTCTGGACAACTGTGTTTTTTAAGTGATTAGACTCCCACTTCCTGGGATTGGCTACTGTCTGGAGAAAGAGGTGGAAATAGAAGATTAGGTTACACAGAAGGGTGTAACATTGGATGATTGGATTTATTATATACAATCATGCCTAAGGCATTATAGCCCAACAGAAGGTAGAGGATTTTGGAGTGAGATGCAAGAATCTTGACCTGACATAGGTTGTTCATGGACATTAAAACTGAAACACTTATTTCATTAAGTAATGTTTTATTTCACGAACAATGCCTTCGCAATGAAAAACAATTGCTTTATTATTTTAAACTGAAATGTGTCATCTATATTTCCATTAAAGATTTTTTGTTTATTCTTCAACAAGCATATACTAATGACAATGAAATAGTTATTAGACATAAATTATATTAAACTGTAATAGACAATTTCAGTCCTGCTAGAACATCCAGACTAGCGAATGAGATGTGTCATAATTAAAGAATCACACAAGTAAATACACAATTGGAACTATGAGCTCAGTAAATGAGCAGTACATGTTTTGAGGGTCTGTAGTAGGAGGTATGTGCTGAATGCAAGCTTACACAAGGCTTTCATGAAGATATGACAGCATTGAGATTTGAGGAATAGGAACACATTAACTTGGCAAAGAGCGATAGAGAGAAACTTTCTTTGCAGTGACAGCAGCAGATGCAAAAGCTTCCTGGATGGAAGAGACCTGGTACAGTTGAGCTCCAGGCCATTGGAGCTGGAGTGACAAGAATGAACGTGGTCTGTTGGGAGATGAGGCTGCAGAGGCAGGTACAGATTTCAGAACATGGAAAAGATGAGTTCCTTACGTAGAAATTATGGGAAGCCAGTGAAGTCTCAGTCTACTTTTAAAATACATCATTGCTAAATAAGTCTCCAGTCATTATTTATCTGAATATGTACAACTCTAAAATATTAAATGAAATAACTAACCCATCGGTGGAACTCTCTTATAAAATAGTGCACCTAGGTACTTAGCTGTATTTTAAATAGTATACCTTTATATACAACAGTTGCTGAATTCACCTATTTTTTTGTTCTCTTCCCGGTTTTTTTTTTTTTTTTTTTTTTTTTTTTGAGACGGAGTCTCCCTCTGTAGCCCAGGCTAGAGTGCAGCGGCCGGATCTCAGCTCACTGCAAACTCCGCCTCCCGGGTTCACGTCATTCTCGTGCCTCAGCCTCCCAAGTAGCTAGGACTACAGGCGTCCACCACCTCACCCGGCTAATTTTTTTGTATTTTTAGCAGAGACAGGGTTTCACCGTGTTAGCCAGGATGGTCTCGATCCCTGACTTCACGATGCGCCCGTCTCGGCCTCCCAAAGTGCTGTCTCTTCCCTATTTATGACTCTTTTCAATGGGTAATTTATGCAAAAATCAATGTGTTTTTTGGATTTTACACCGTGGTGAATAATTTTAAATTAGTTACTTTACATAAGTATATATGTATGGACATGTAGAAGATGTATAGCATGTATATTTATATTAAAATATGATACAATGTCATAAATAATTATTTAAACAATAATTATGTGTGCAATTACCTTTAACAAAGTACATACAGAAAACTAACTTTGAATAGAGTATGGTGACTCCTGTCTGTAATTCCAGCTACTTGGACAACTGGGCAAAAGGGTCACTTGACTCTAGGAATTCCAGGTTTCCCCAGGCAACATAGGTTGACTCCTGTCTCTAAAAAAAACCCAAATGATTTCACCCAGGTCTGGAAGCAAGCACATGTAGTTCCAGCTCATCAGGAGGACCAGGCAGGAGGATCACTTGAGCCTAGGTGTTTGAGGCTGCAATGAGCTATGATCATTCACTGCACTTTGGTCTGAGTGACGGAGGGAGAACTTGTCTAAATGAAGGAAAGAAAAAAATGACAGAAAAACAAAGTTATAAGTTAGGAAGTGTTTCTTTTTTCCCTGTTCTCTAGAAGAATTTGTCTAAAAATGTCTTATTTCTTTCAAAAATGCTTTGAAAATTTCACTGAAAGAGATCACTGGAGTTTCCTTTGTGAGGTTTGTTTATTAAATAACATAGGAAATTTTAAGAATCTAAATCGTATCTTTCATTTTCCCATGTTTTCTTCTGTCTGTTTTAGTCAGCTGTGTTTTTTGAGAAATTTTCTCAAGTCAGCAAAATTTTCAAATGTATAGGCGTAAATTGTTCTTAAAATATTTGTACTGACTTACTGATATCTGGATGACCTATGAGTTTGCCTGTTTATTCTTCATTTGAACTCCTCCTCTCCGTTTTTTAAATGAATCTCATTGGGAATTTATTAATTTAATTTATCTATTTAAAGAGCCTACTTTTGAATTTATTGATTTATCTTGTGCATGTTTTTTAATCAATTTTCTGCAATTAAAAAAATTTTTTTTAGTTTTTTAACATGAATTTGCTTTTACCTGGCTGTTTGTGACAGACCTTTCTTTGTTAATAACAGATGCATTTAATGATATACATTTTTTGTTCGCATTGTCTTAAATACATTTCAAAAGGTTTTTGTTTTGTATTTTGAATATTATTTAATTAAACATATTTTCTTCATTGTTTTTCTTTAGTGCATGTATTTGCAGGGAAACTATAAAAGAGAGGGGAGGGAGTACATTTTTCTAATGATATTTAAAACAACTAGTAACAATTGAAATTAATTTTAATAACACTTTCTAACCCAATATATCCAAAATGTTTTCAACATAATAAACATGAAAAATATTAGTGAGATATTTTATATTCTTTTTTTTTTGAGACAGAGTCTGGCTTTGTCGCCCAGGCTGGAGTGTAGTGACTAGATCCTGTCTAGCTGCAGTGTCAACCTCCCGGGCTATAGCAATCTTCCCACCTCAGCCTCCCCAGTACCTGGGACTACAGGTTCATACCACCATGCTCCACTAATTTTCATTTTTTTGGAGAGACGACGAGGTTTCGCCATGTTGCCTAGGCTTGTCTCAAACTCCTTTCCTGTGTCCACCTCTCAATGTGCTGGGATGACAGGCTTGAATAATAATGTTTATACATTTTAGGAAGAAAGTCCTAAGCCTACTTCAGTTTTAAAAAGAAGGATAGATTGGAATTTACTTTCTTTAAACTCAATCGTTTCTAAAACTCTAAATTAGACTCAAGTATTAAAGGCCCCAGGAAGACAATTTTAGAAGACAAGTTTTCAAAGTGAGCCAGGCTAGATGCTTTATAATTGAGCATTCACTGGATATATCTTGGCATCCTGATGGCCAACACTGAGGGTTTCTATTTTTTTAAATAATGTGAAAGACAGAACCTTGTTCCATATACACTGTGTAGAATTTCCAAAGTTACAAACTTTTCTTAAAACACTTCCCTATGTTCTTTTTATGTATGTATTTTTTGAAAAATTTAAACTATGCATGGATACACTCTTGAAGATTAGGTTTCTGCAGTTTCAAAGGCAAAACCTAGTCCTTTTGATTGGCTCTATTTAATTTTATAATTGCTTTATCAATTAAAATTAAAAAAAACTTCAACAAATACATTCCAATGATAGATAAGTAAATCGGATGTCTGATGTCATTATACAATGTTACTTTTTTTTTTTTTTTCTTTTGAGATGGAGTCTGGCTCTTTCACCCAGGCTGGAGTGAAGTGGCAGAATCTCGGCTTACTGCAACCTCCACCCCCGGGGTTCAAGCAAATCTCCTGCTGGTATTACAGGTGCCTGCCACCATGCCCAGCTAATTTTTTTATTTTGAGAAGAGAGGGGATTTCTCCATGCTTGCCAGGCTGGTCTCAAACTCCTGATCTCAGGTAATTCGCCAACCTCGGCCTCCCAAAGTGCTGAGATTACAGGTGTGAGCCACCACAGCGGCCTGATGTTACTTTTTTAAGTCCACATAAAGTGACTTTGTAATTACTTTTTAATAACTTTATTAAAACCTAACATACATTAACAACAATTTTGCTTTCTACTTTTATCTACAATACTATATTTTCCATGATTTTTAAAGAGTTGAAGCCTTTTTTTTTTTTTGGAAATGTTGTCTCGCTCTCTTGCGCAGGCTGAATTGCAGTGGCACAATCTGGGTTCACTTCATCCTCTGCCTCCCAGGTTCAGGAGATTCTCCTGCCACAGCCTCCTGGGTAGCTGGGACTACAGGTCAGTGCAACTATGCCAGCCTAATTTTTGTATTTTTATTAGATACAGGGTTTTGCCATGTTGGTCAGACGTGTCTCCAACTCCTGACCTCAAGGGATCCGCCCACCTCGGCTTCCCCAAGTGTTGAGGTTAAGTCACCATGCCCAGCCTGGATTGGTTTTTAAGAACTTGATTTATACTTGTTTTGTTTTAAAGAATAGTTTTTTGTGTTTTTAAACTTTTTAAAGTTAAAAATACTTCACAAGAAACTGGTGAACTTAAATGACATTGAAGATAATTTACTATTACTTAACAGTGGGGTGATCTTTGGGGACTGGTTTAAGGGTATAAAATTGAAAAATTAATTTGTAACCTGAGATTAGTATTCTGAAGCTCTATCTCTAGTGACTTAGAGAAATTCTCAAATCACCAAATACAATAAATAAATGAATATAAAACTATAGTAGCTCATTCACTTCTCTAAAGCATTTTCTAAACTCCCAGAATTATGAAAACCACGGAAGATTCAAATATTTTGCTGAACTGGGTCATAATGGGAGGTATCTATTTAGCCTATGGGTGCTTTCAACTTTGACTCAGCAAACTGTTGGTATTCACTTTCTCCGGGGCCTACTCCTCACACCCTCCTAACCCATTCTTGCTCAATATTCTCCTTAACTCTGCATCTAGCCTTGCTATCATATTACCAACGAAATAATAATTGATTTGGATGTATTTACGTAATACAACGTTCTTAAGTAACTAATAACATTTACTTAGCATTAATTGGTCCCTTTCTATGTACGAAGCACTGTTGTACTTGCTGACACCTACAATATTTTTCACATACTTTAAAATACATCAGCATACACAGTGTGAAATCATTTTTGTGTGTGCTTGTTATTTAGGCCACAATATAAAGTACATACTGCTAGAATTCTAATAAAAACGTACAGCACAGGAATGGTGAGATAGCATTTAAATCGGGAAAGTTCAGCTTGACAGTGTACTATTACCAGTGCATCCTGTTAGCCTAACAACTTTCAACATCATAAGTAACTCATCAGTAACAAACTCTTAACTGGGACAAGGAATATTAGAAATGTGTACTTTTATTTTATAAATAATCTCTGAAAAAGTCTTCTTAAGCACAAATGTCATTTATTATAGCATGCTCAGTCTTTTTCAATTTTTTACTTTCAAACAATATTCTCAAATATATTTAGAAAAAGGTTTTTAAGGCATACTATTTCATTAATGCTCATCATTTGGGAAAAAAACCCAATTCTAATACATGAACATGAATTTATGTTTATTTTTTAACTGTGGATTATCATGGTATTTAATCGATTTATTATAAAAATTTTTTGAAAATAGTAATTGATGTAATGAGAATTTTCATCAAAATTTGAAGAGATCTAACTAATATGCATAATGAATTTGAGTTGGAAAAAAGTGTGTAATACAAGTGAAAACAAAAATGCAAATTCCATTCCTACCTAGAGAAGAAAAATATGAAATACCACACAGGTTGAGCACCACTAATCAAAAAATCTAAAAATCCAAAATACTCCAAAATCTCAAATGTTTTGAGCTCTGAAATGTCACCAAAAGTGAAATATCCCACACATGACCTCATGTGAGCAGTTACGGTCAAAACTGTTCTCAGTGGACCAAAGTCTCTCCCAGCCCCTTCAGTTGCAATATATCTTTCTATGTCCACCCAGATGTCCCCAAGGAAGAGCACTCACAAAAGGAAATAAAATGGCATGTGTACACACACTTTGCTTCATGAATAAAATTATTTAAAATATTATCTAAGATTATCTTCAGCCTATCTGAATAAGGTGTACATGAAACATAAATTTTGTGTTTACACTTGGGTTGATACACAAGATATCTTATTATGCATATGCAAATATTCCACAATCCACAAATATCCAAAACCTGAAATTCTTCTGCTCTAACATTGTGAATAACAGTCAACTTGTATTACATGGTTTTATGATGCATTTATTTGAAAATGTGACTGAAATCTGTGGATGAAATTTTACAAACATCATTTTTAGCCAAATATTAATATTTTATATAGCAGAAGGGGATACACTGGGTTTATTTCTCCACAGCATCCAAGTAGAATGTGACAGGGTTAAGGAGGAAAGATTTCTGTATGTAGTACTCATGATCCTTTGGGCTTAGGGTAGGTAAAAGCACAAGACATGCTAACCTTACATTCTGCCCTATTCCTTGGAAATTTAATAAACAACACTTACTCTTGTTTATAAACAACAATGGATTCCAGTGAGGGATAATGGCTAAGTCTATGAGCACTATTAGAACTGGCAGGGGTCAGGAAAGAATGTGAAAACTCTACTCCACAGTACTCATTTTTCTATACTGTGCTGGAAAGCTGACTGGAAAACAAATTTGGCAATGTAATGTCTGAGAATAGGATACTCAGCCAGATATGGGAAGAATAAAAGACAAGAATCTTGTGTCTACTGCATCTAGAGAAGAAAATATTCTGTTAACTCTTTGCCATGAAAATACTTTGAGTCTGGGAACAGTGGCTCACACGTGTAATCCCGGTGCCTTGGAAGGTTGAAGCAAGAGGATTGTTTGAGTCCAGGAGTTTGAGACCAGACGGAACAGCCTAAGAAGACAGTATCTCCACAAACAATTTAAAAACTGACCTGGAGTGGGGGTACCTGCCTGTAGTCAGAGCTACTCAGGAGGCCGAGGTTGAGGATCGCTTAGACTAGGCGGTTGATGCTGCAATAATTATGATCCAGCAACTGCACTATAGCCTGGGTGACAGAGTGAGACTCTGTCTCTAAGAAAAGAAAAAAAGAATAGAAAAATAAAAAATCATGATTGAAATCTACCCCCTACGCTGCTGTGTGTAATTGCTGCCTCCATTATTTTCTTAAGGAAGAAAACCTATTAGATTCCGATTTTTATAGGCTACTGATAATGCAGCAATATTCAAGAACTGAATGTTTCATTCATCAGAGAAAGAAACCTCAGAATGTAGACTGAACCTCACCTGAACACACAAGCACAAAAGAAATTATATGTTTCTGTGGCTCTAGGTGAGACAATACCTTAAGAGATTTGAGGATTTCTGGAGTTGAGGACATGAGATTGATTCCTGAATCCATCCCATACAGGAAATAGGACCATAAAAAGATTGCTTATGGCCAGGCGCGGTGGCTCACGCCTGTAATCCCAGCACTTTGGGAGGCTGAGGCGGGCGGATCACGAAGTCAGGAGATCGAGACCATCCTGGCTAACACGGTGAAACCCCGTCTCTACTAAAAATACAAAAAATTAGCCGGGTGTAGTGGTGGGCACCTGCAGTCCCAGCTACTGAGGAGGGTGAGGCAGGAGAATGTAGTGAACCTGGGAGGCGGAGCTTGCAGTGAGCAGAGATCATGCCACTGCACTCCACCCTGGGCAACAGAGCAAGACTCAGTGTCAAAAAAAAAAAAAAAAAAAAAAAAAAAGGAAAGATTGCTTAGCTTTTATGTGCTCATATGTAAACTTGGGACATATTGCATATTTTCAGTGGAGATTAGGAAAAATGTGTGCATAGAGACAGCGCAATATCTAGTACATCAGCCCATGTACCACATTGTCCCCTTCCTTTTTCTAACATATTTCTCTCCACTCTAATAGATAAGAGGTTTCAACAGAAAATGACTGGGGTTTGTAGAAAAATAGACAATAAACGGGTAAAGCAATTGAGAAGCAATTTAAAAAAAAGAGGGGTTAAAGAAAAGATAGCCCTGGATATTCAGAGTCCGAAAAGAAAAATATAACTTGTTAGAAAATTACTAAATGTGAAAGAAATGAAAAATTTGAGCTCGGCTGAAAGCGCTGCAGGTGCAGATGCTGGCCTTCCGCGGGGCGGGGGTGGCGGAGCCCCAGGACCCCTGCAGCGGGGCAGGTAGGAGACCAGCTCTTGTGGAGCCCTCCTGGGAGCCCGCGGCCGCTGGGCCAGGCCGCTTGGGCTGCTCTGCACCTTCCTCTTCCCTGCCTCCTGCGCCTGACCCTTCCCCCACCCCCCGCCGCGCCGCAAGGATTTCCTGCACCACCAGCCGTCCTCTTCCGCACGCAAAGTGCTCTCGGGGCACACTGTCTGGCACGCGATGGCCACGGCGGGGCTGTTAGAGGCTGGTGATCATCCTGCCCATGTGGTCCAGGGCGCCCAGGTCCTCCGGGCCGCGCACGGAGAGGGGCGTCAGCGCGGACAGCTCCCAGTCCTTGAGCTTCTGCAGGCAGTTCTTGGAGACCTCGGGCTTCCGCACCCTCTAGAGGAGCAGAGACAGCTCAAGCTGGTACTTTTCCCTGAACCGCTACAGGCAGGGGCGCTCCTGGAGCCTCTGCATGAGGCGGATGTGTAAGTGGCCACTCCTTTAGCGACATCCCACCAAGGGGGCCCGCGGGTGGACACCCGCCCCTGCTAGCTCAGGGCTGGGATGCGATCGACCAGGCATGGCGGCTTTCAACCCGAACGCGTCCCTCCTTCAAGGTCAAGACCCAGGACATAGTTCAACAAGTCGTTGGTGATGATAGCTTGCCCTGACTGGGCCAGAACAGTGTCTTTAGTAAAACAGCATAGGAACGTGATGAAACAGATGCTCAGCTCCTTTCTTCATTTTCACTTCAGTTCCGTGATGCTTCTATGTCCCTCTGACGATATCTCTCCTGGGATCTGTGACTCTGCGGGTCTTCAATGTCTACTGAGAAGGGTTCCTGGCCGTCATCAGTCATGAAAACCTCAAAGCCCTCTGCCCTCAAGGTGGGATCCCTGGGCCAGCAGCATCAACCTCACCTGGAAACCTGTTCTTCTGCTCATTCTTGGGCCCCACCCCAGGCCTATTCAAAGAAAGACTCCAGGGGCGGGGCCTGGCAGCCTGTGTTTCCATCAGATCTGTGTTAAAGCTCAAATGAACCAGCCCAGGTGATGCTGACGCAGAAAGCGCAAGGCTGAGAGGCAGTGTCTAAGGCAACTGTGCCCATGGGGCCAGGGGCAGCTCCTGCCTGTGCAGCTATGATTAGGGCTGTGTTCCCCTCCCTATCCTGTCAGTTGACCTCAGTGTGGGAGCACTCATCTAAGGCCCCCAGGGTATATCCACAAAGCCGTGGTAGCAGACCACATTAAGGCCGGTCCAGCCATTGTGGTCAGCCTCCTGCGCCTTCTCAGTACTCACCCCACGCTGCACCAGCGTCCACAGCAGCCCCACGCCTCCAGGACGCCCTCCGGTACGCTCTCCACGCCCCGGACGGGGTACCCCTCCTCATCCTGGAAAGGGTAGAAAGAATTGTCCAGCCGGGGCCAGTGGCTCACGCCTGTAATCCCAGAACTTTGGGAGGCCAAGGCGGGCGGATCACGAGGTCGGGCGATCATCCTAGCTAACAGAGTGAAATCCTGACTCTACTAAAAATACAAAAAATTAGCCAGGCGTGGTGGCGGGCGCCTGTAGTCCCAACTACTCCGGAGGCTAAGGCAGGAGAATGGCATGAACCCGAGAGGTGCAGCTTGCAGTGAGTAGAGATCAAGCTACTGCATTCCAGCCTGGGTGACAGAGCAAGACTCCCTCAAAAAAAAAAAAAAAAAAGAAAAAAAAAAAAAAAGGCAGAGGCGATGCTGTGGGTGGGTGTCCGGCAGACTGAAGAAGTTCCGGAACTCTTTGTAGTAAGCGCGATCCTCCTCGACCTGTGCGCCTAGGGGTGGGGACGGCTTGCAGAGCGCCCTGCTACCCTGTGGCCGGGTCCCAGCCAGCAGCACCATGCAGGCTGCGGGAGGCGTGGGCGGGGATCCAGGGCACCCTCAGGGAGAGCCAGTGGCGCGCCAAGCTCCCTGCTTCTCGCTTCTGCGTCCCCAGAGAAGCCCTAGCTCTCTACCTGATATAGCTGGCTTAGACATATGCAGATTTATTAATTGTAGAAGACATAATTATACCTTTCAGGTAAAATGGCTACATAAAATAATTAGTTGCTGTTTTTGAGACAAATTCTCACTCTGTCACCCAGGCTGGAGTGTAATAGCACAATCAGAACTCACTGCAGTCTTATACTCCTGGACTCAAGCAATCCTCCCAACTCAGCCTCCTGAGTAGCTGGAACAACAGGTACACACCACCACGCAAGGCTAATTTTCTTTTTCTTTTTTTGGTAGAGATAAGGTCTTACTATGTTGCCCAGGCTGATCTCAAACTTCTGGCCTCAAGTGATTTTTCTGCCTTGATCTTCCAAAGCACTGGGATTGTAAGTATGGCCAGTGTCACCAGCCTAAGATCAATTTTTTTTTTTTTAATACAGATAGTTTCCCAACTAAAAATATTTTATTAGACTTCTCTTAAGTCAGCAAAGCAGTGTTATTACTGACCCAGTCCTCCCTTTTTTTCAGCTTATGTGCAATAACAAAATTACCTTTATTTTTAAGTTTGTTTTATTTTATATTTTCAAGGTGCACAATATGTTGTTTTGAGATACGTATACATAATGAAGTGATTACTATAATGAAGAAAATTAACAAATCTATCATATCACTTAGCTGTGCTTCTTTATGATAAGAACATCAAAAATCTAGTCCCTCAGAGTATCTCCCAAAAACAATACAAGATTATCGAATATACCTACAGGTTGTGCATCAGATTCATTTATTCTACATTACTGCACCTTTACAACTTTTGTCCTTCGTTTACCTATTTTCTTCCCATCAATGTAACCACCTTTTTTATTGTATTGAACTTTTAAAAATAGATTTCAAATATGAGTGGGTCCATGAAGTATTTTTCTCTGTGTGTCTGTCTTATTTCACTGAAGAAAACTGCCATTTACATGTCTCCTAAATTTAGTACAGAAATAGAGGGCTAGTCAAGAAGGTGTTTGTTTTGTTAGATTATTTTTTCCAAGTTATCCTCTTTATCAATTTTTTCTTTCTGTACTATAAAAGAGTCAAAATTCTTGTATTAAAAAAATCTGCAACCAGGCTATTGATATATAACTTTTTGTTTGTTTGTTTGAGACAGTGTCTTTCTCTGTGGCCCAGGCTGGAGTGCAGTGGCCTGATCTCTGCTCACGGCAAGCTCCGCCTCCCGGGTTCACCCCATTCTCCCGCCTCAGCCTCCGCAGTAGCTGGGACTACAGGCGCCTGCCACAGCGCCCGGCTAATTTTTTTGTATTTTTAGTAAACATGGAATTTCACCATGTTGGCCTGGATGGTCTCGATCTCCTGACCTCGTGATCCGTCCACCTCAGCTTCCCAAAGTGCTGGGGTTACAGGCATGAGCCACCGCGTCTGGCAGATAAATAACTTCTCTTAGGGATAAACAACTCAGGAAGTTCAAGATTTCTGGATTAATGATTGACAATGTTCTTAGTGGTCTCTCTTTGATTTATTTCAATTATAAGTAATTCTTGGTGACAAAATAACATAAATTCTGACAGGTGAAGAGAATAAATAAATAAAGTATCTCTAGGAGAATCAATAGAATAATATTATCTTGGTTAAACGGCTAAGAAAGTATGCTAAATAGACGCAAACACTTTTTCGTCTTTCACATGGCTGTGAGCCATGTGCTCTGGTGACTCAGAGCAGGGCCCACAGTGCAATCTCTTGTCAACCTTACAGAAGAGCTCCTTAGTCTCCTCATGGAGCACACAGATATTGTGTGAGTTGTTGATGTTCTGAGGTCTCGTCTGTCTGGCTAGGGAAGCCAGCTTTTTGAGTGTAACATTGGTGTTGAAGTCGGGCTTCGCTGAGATTTCTCTGCACTCAGGGCAGCGCACTGGTGCTCTGCTTTCTTCCCAGCAGAGGCAGAGGCAGGGCCTGCAAAAGCTGTGCCCACAGTCAATGGTGACCGGGTCTATGAAGTAATTCATGCAAATGGAGCAAATGATCTCATTCTGGAAGGCTTGCAGGCTGTATGAATCCATATTTCTGAAAATTTAAAAAAGAAAAAGTGAGAATTTCTTTCTCTTGTTTTTATTTGAGCCAATGAAAAGGAAAAAAAGGCCGGTGGACAGTTTTCCTTGTCTACTTGAGCTCTGCCCAATATGTCTAATAAGTTAGCTCTACTACAAACTGAGACATAGTAAATGTAAACATGCTGGATTTATAAAGTTTTCCCTCAATAGCCATTGAAGATTGGGTCCAGGACTCCCTGAGATACCAAGATCCTAAGATGTTCCAGGCTCTTATTAGTAAATGGTGTGGGATTTGCATGTAACCTAAACCTATCCTCCTGAATACTTTATGTCTAGATTACTTTGAATGCCTAATACAATGTAAATGCTGTATAAATACTTGTAATGCCATACTGTTTAGGAACAGCAAGAGGATTGTTAAAAATATGTATATGTTTGGCAGGGCGCGGTTGCTCATGCCTGTAATCTCAGCATTTCGGAAGGCCGAGGTGGGATGATCACAAGGTGAGGAGATCGAACTCTAGAATAGGATTGCACTGTTATCCCTAGGGTAACTAATTCCATTGATCAAATTATTGGATCAATATATATTGATTCGCTTAGAATAGTACAGTTTTAGTTGAGGCTGCTCAGAGGTGGAATCACACTCCGAGGTCATCCTAATCAAACTTTTTGATGCAGGCTAGGGCTTATAGGCTTTTTGAATTTCTATTTGCATTAATAAAATGAAGCTCCATAGGTTCTTATTGTCTTATTTATCTATATCCGCTTCTTCACAGATAGGTCCATTTCACTGATTAAAAGTAAGAGACAGCTGAATCCTCGTGTGTCCATTCATACAAGTCACTATTAATACAGTGATATAGAGCTTTTTTCACAGGAGTGATTTATTGGACAGGTGATATTGGCTTGCTAGGATTATAAGGGTTAGTAGTCAAGCTGTTAAGATTAGAAGGGGTGTTGTCAGCAGGTCAGAAAAGAAAATTAATGAGAAGTTGTATAAGTTATCATTAAACTGGTTAAAATATAGTAGGGTAATGAGGCTGATGAGTAGGCTGTAGGTAGTCATGCAAATTCAGATTGAAGTAGTTTTAGAGAATCATGTCATTGGTAGCAATATAACTGTTGGAATAATAATTTTTAGCATTGAAGTAAATTTAGATTTTGTACATAATCTATACCATGTGTATTGGAGATTGAAACTAGTAAGGCAAGGCCCACTGCGGCTTCACAGGCAGCGAATACTTGGAGGATGGTGGGTATTATGGATGCTAGAGCAAAATGTATATTTAAAGTCATAAGAGTAATTATAATAAATACTGACAATAGTATACCTTCCAGGCATAATAAGGATGATATTAGGTGGGATCGATAGACCAATACTCCCAGTAATGACATGGTGTATGCTAATATAATATTGACATAAATAGAGGGTATTTGGTAAATATGGTCTATCATAATCTAATGAGTCAAAATCATTTATTTTTGACTTAAACTATCTAACAATTCAACTCAATGTAATCCTTTTTGGGTTCATTCATAAGTCCAGCCTAGGATTAAAATGGCAACTAGTATAAGGGCTGTGCTAACTATTAGTGTTAAGTTCTTTGTTTGAATGGCTCATGGCAGGGGTAGTAGCAGAGCGATTTTTGATTCTTCTACATCAAAGAAAAGTGATGACTACTAGGAACAATTTTATGGAAAAGGGGAAGTGGGCGGATGGTTATTGGATCAAATCCACATTCATAGGGGCTGGATTTTTCTATATAAATATTAAGTTGTGGGAGTCACAATGTAATCATAATTAGTAATAGGGCCAGTAGGGTGTCAGTAACTAGGGCTAGTGTCAGCTTAATTACTCTCTTTTAGGTATTCTCAAAACTAATTAATTGGAAGTCAATGTACTGATTATACCAAGAGAGTAGGATCCTCATCAGTAGATAGAGATATATAAAAACAGCCATACTACATCTATGAAATGTCAACACCAGGTGGCGGCTTCAAAGCCGAAGTGGTGTTTGGATGTAAAGTGGAATTTTAATTGGCGGAGGAGGCAGATAGTAAGAAATGTTGACCCCATAATAACATGAAGTCCATGAAAGCCTATGGCTATGAAGAATGTTGAGCCATAGATTCCATCAGAGATAGTAAACGGGGCTTTGAAGCATTCTGAGATGATTTGTAGTAGGGTAAAGTAAATTCCTAAGGTAATTGTGATGGATAGTGATTGAATTATCAGCTTTCGATTACCTTCTATTAGAGTGTGGTGAGCTCAAGTAATTGAGACTCCTCATGCAAGTAATACAGATGTATTAGGAGGGGAACTTCTATGGGGTTGAGGGGGAAAATGCCTGTTGGGGGTCAATGTCCTCCTAATTCTGGAATTGGGGCTACAGTGGTAGAATGCCCAGAATAAACCGGCAAAGAAGAATATTTCTGAGACAATAAATCGAATTACTCCATATCAGAGGCCTTTTTGGACGATTGTTGTATGGTTGCCTTGAAATGTACTTTCACGCATAATATCATGTCATCATTGATATATAGTTAGTGTGTTGGTTAATATGCCTAGGGTTAAAAGAATAAGAGAGCTAAAGATAAGCCATATGGCCAGGCCAGATGTTATTATGAGAGCTGAAAGAGCTCCTGTTAGTAGTCAGCGGTGGGTTTGACTATATCATAGGCATGTGTCTGGTGGGGCATTATGTGCTGTCATATAGATAAAGAAGTGTAAAGACGTAAGCCTGAATAAGAGCTACGATGAGGCTGAGAATGGTCAATGGGATCAAAAGAATGAGAGTGGCTGGAGCTGTGGACAAATTAATAGTTGATAGTAGTAGTGTGGCTTCTCTGATTAAATGTATTTGTAGGTGGCCAGCTGTAATGTTGGGTGTTAATCTCACAGCTAATGCCATTGGTTGAATGGATAGGCTAATAGTTTTAATGATTACTAGTACAGGGATAAGTAGCATAGGTGTGCCTGTGGTAAAAAGTGAGCTAAGGAGTTTATCGTTTTAAAGCAGAAGCCTGTAATTACTGTGCCTGCCCATAATGGGTTTGTTATACCTAGCTTTATTGATAATTGGGTAGTTGGTGTTAATGAATGGGGTAGAAGCCCAAGTAGATTTCTTGAGGCAATAAAGAGACTTAGGGACATCAGTATAAGAGACCAGGTTTGTCCTTCAATGTTATGTATAATTGTCATGTGTTTTAGTACGAGATGAACTAATCATTGTTGAATGGAACTCAATCAATTGCTAATTAGATAATTAGAAGGTGAAAATAGTATAGTGGGAAATAAAATGATTAATACTACTGCAGGTAGACCTAGAATCCTGGGGGTAGTAAAGGAGGTAAACAGATTTTCATTCATTTTTATTCTCAGGGGGTTTTATGTTTTGGTGCCTTGATTATATGTGGTATAGGAGGTATATAGTAAATGTAATTTGATAATTGTAGCTGAATAATGAAGATAAAAGTTATGATTATTGATAGGATAACAGTAGATCATGTGGCAGTGTCTAGTTGAGGCATTCACTGCAGAGAGGTGTAGGTCCTCTTGGTCTTTAACTTAAAGGTTAATGCTAAGTAGCTTGACAGTCATGTTATAGCGTGGATGTGGATCAGGCTTCAAAGTATTTTAAGGAGGTAGTTCTAGGACAGTCGGTATAAAACTGATTTGATACACAAATTTCTTAGCACAGTCCGTAGTAAAGGCCTGTTAGAGTAGCCGTCAAGGTAGTTTGATGTAAGTGTCCGGGAATTGCATCTGTTTTGAGACTAAATGAGGGGCTAGTTCATGAATGCAAGATGTCTTTGGATGAGATTCATATACATTCGGGAAATTCTATTGGTGGAATTGTTCAGTTATCAACTTCTAGGAGTCAAAATTCCCCTGGCTTTAGGTCTGCTCTTGGGACTGTATTAAGAACCGCAGGCTAATTCTTCATAGTCTGTATATTCGTAGCTTCAATATCATTGGTGGCCAATTGTTTTGACAGTAAAAGAAGTGTTGTTAATCTCATCTGTCTGATACAGAGTCTCTCATCTGTTTGATACAGAATACATAGGGATGGGAGGGCAATTAAGATCAAGATAATGGCAGGCAAAATAGTTCACACAGTTTCGATTTCTTGGGCATCTATGGTGTTACTGTGAGTTAATTTTGTTGTGAGTATTAGGGAAATAATATATAGGACAAGGGAACTAATTAGGAAAATAATTATAAGAGCGTGGTCATGGAAAGTAAGTAGCTCTTCTATACTAGGGGAAGTAGCGTCTTGAAGGCCTAATAGAACCGGAACTATCATTAAGACATACAAGATCTAACCTATAATTTAACTTTGACAAAGTTATGTAATGATTTTACTAATATATTATAGAGAAAGCCATAGAGGTTATGGGACTGGTTTGAAACCAGTTTTTGGAGGTTCAATTCCTTCACTTTTTGTCTAGAGTTTAACGTAGATTTGTTCTTCAAATGTGTGGTCCATGTGGTGGACAGCCGTAGTCATTCTAAATTAGGAGATGATTATTCAGTTGTTAGAACTTTTCGTTTTGAAGCAAAGGCTTCTCGGATTATAAAGATTGTTAATATAACTGCTGTGATTGAAATAAATGAGCCTACAGATGAGATAATATTTCATGTGGTGATCACATGAGGATAATCAGAATAACATCCAGGTATACCAGATAGGACAAGGAAGTACTGTGGGAAGAAGGTTAAATTTATACCTATAAATATAATGGTGAAGTGGATTTCAGCATAGGCTCCATTAAGTCTGTAACCTGAAAATAAGGAGAATCAGTGGACAAAGCCTCCTATGATGGCAAATACTGCTCCTATTGATAGGACGTAGTGGAAATGGGCTACAAAGTAATATGTATCATGTCACACAAAATCTAGTGATGAGTTAGCTAGCACAACGCTGGTTAGACCTCCTACTGTGAAAAAGAAAATGAATCCCAGGGCTCAGAATATTGTGGGAGATCATTTGATGTTACCTCCTTGCAGTGTAGCTAATTAGCTAACGACTTTTAATGGCAGTAGAGATAGCAATAATTACAGTGGCGGAGGTGAAACATGCTCATGCGTCTACGTGTATTCCTACTGTAAATATATGATGGGCCCATACAATAAACTCTAGGAAGCTAACTGATATTATTGCTCATACTATGCCCAGATACCCAAAGGGCTCCTTTTATTCCAGAATAATACGTTACAATATGGGAGATTGTCCCGAAGCCTGGAAGGATAAGGATATAGACTTCAGGGTGACCAAAGAATCAGAATAAATGTTCATGTAAGATATAAGATAGGGCCACCCCTGCCAGCGGGGTCAAACATGTAGTGATAAGGTTACGGTCAGTTAATAGTATGGTAATGCTGGCGGCTAGGACTGGGAGAGAAAGGAGGAGAAGGACTGCTGTAACGAGAACTCTTCAGACAAAGAGGGGTGTTTGGTACTGGGATATGGCTGGGGGTTTTATGTTAAGAATTGTGGTAATAAAGTTCATGGCCCCTCAAATAGAAGAAAAACCTACCTGCCAAGTGGAGTGAGAAGATGGTAAGATCCACAGAGGCCCCTGCATGTGTCAGGCTACCTGCTAAAGGGAGATAAACTGCTCAGCTTTTCCAGCGCCGGCTTCTACTGTTGAGGATGCAAGTAGGAGTAAGAAGGAGGGTGGGAGAAGTCGGAAGCTTATATTATTTTTCCAGTGAAGTGCCATATCGGGTGCACTAATTATTGGAGGGACTAGTCAGTTGCCAAAGCCTCCAATTACAATTGGTGTAACTGTAAAGAAGATTATAATGAATGCGTGGGTGGTAACAATAAAGGATCATCTCCTAGCAGAGTTCCTGGTTGGCCTAATTCTGTTCCAATTAGAAGGCTTAAGGCAGTGCCCACTATCGCTGCTCATGCACCGAATAGTAGATATCATGTTCCCATATCCTTGTGGTTAGTTGAAAACAATGATTGACGAACATATGTGTGTGTGTGTGTGTGTGTGTGTGTTGGGGGGGGGGTTGTAAAATGGCTGAGTAAGCTTAGACTGTAAATCTAAAGACACAAGTCAAGACCTCTTTTTACCAGCCCTGAGGTGATTTCTCATGTTGAATTGCAAACTCAAAGGAGCAGTTTCAATCCTGCCTGGACTGCTCCCGCCTTTTCCCCCCGATGGGAGAAATAGATTGAAGCCAGTTGATTAAGGTGTTTAGCTGGTAACTACATTTTCATGGGTTTGAATTCTACCAATCTAGTAAGGGTTTGGCTTATTAAAGTGGTTGATTTGCATTCAACTGATGCAAAATAGAGTCTTGCAGTCCTTACTTAGATCTGTTACAGAAATTAAGTGTAATTTACTTACTAAGGGTTTTGAAGGCTCTTGGTCATACTTAACCTAAATTTCTAAATCATATTTAGTATTAATGGAGAGATGGGTAAGAGGAGGACAGAGAAAAAGGTAAGTGGGGGGAGGAGTAATATTGGTTTTGTTTTTTTGAACTGTCATTTTATTTTCTTGTTATTCAATGTGGGGAATATTGTCACTGAGATGGAATAAATTAGGCATATATAAAAGTATAGGTTGAGCAGAGTTATAACAGCAATAATGGTTTGGGCAATAAGACTATTGTCTTTTGTAAATTCTTGAATAATTAGTCCTTTAAGTCGAAAACCTGTTAATGGAGGTAAATCTCCTAGGGATACTAGGATTAGTGGGCTCATGGGTGTTAATCATGTTAATTTATTTCAGGCATAAGATAGTGACAAGTTTGTGGTGCTTATATTCATGTTGAGTGCTAGAAATGCGGTAATTGTTAAAGTAAATAATCAAGTTTGGAATAGTAATGTTTGGATTATAAATTGACAGTGGAATTATTCAACCTATGTGAGTAACTGAGGAGTATGCTAGAATTTTTTGTAGTTGTGTTTAAGTCCTCCTCAACCACTCACCCACTATAATGGATAGGAATGTGATAGATACGTGGATATTCGTGTTTATCGATGGAGAAATTTGAAACGTATTTGAGAGAGGGGCTAGTTTTTGTCATGTGAGGAGAAGTATACCAGACATTAGGGAGGTTCCTTGAGTTACTTCTGGGACTCAAAAGTGAAAGGAGCCATTTCAGTTTTATTACTAGGGCGATTATCATTATTAAGGAAGAAAACTGATTAATAATGTTTATTATTGCTCATTGCCCACAGAACAGGTTATTGAAGAGAGCACCTATTATGAGAACTATAGGTGTGGTTGCTTGTGTAAGGAAATATTTGGTGGCTGCTTCTGTAGAGTGGGGATTTATTTTGTTTTAATTAAAATCAGGGGAAAGAGCTAACATATTTATTTCCAAGCATGTTCAGATGAGAAATCAGTGTGAGCCTAGCATTGCGATAAGAGTTCCTGTGAAAATAGTGGTTCTAGAGTAGGTAGAACCATAAGAGGCGCTAGTCTTACTTTCTGCTCTATTCCTGAAACTTTTTAAACCCAACACTCATTAGTTCATTACCTGGAATCCAATGGAGGGAAACAGGTAAGATCATGAGCCATTTTAGAATATCTACGGTTAGATCGGCAGGGGCTAGGAAATAAGATGGGAACTCTACTTCACATTACTCATTTCACTATTCTGTGCTATGAAACATAACTGTTAAATTGAAAACAAGCATTCAAATTTAGCAGTAGGCTGTGTAAGAAAGGGGTACTAAGTCAGATATGGGAAGAGTAAAGGATATTAATCTTCTGCCTACTGAATTTAGACATTAGCATAGAAGAAAATGTTCTGTTAAATCTGCTATGAAAATGTTTTGAGGCCGGAAATGTTGGATTATAGCTGTAATCCCACTGCTTTGGGAGGTAAAGGCAGGAAGATGTTTTGAATCTAGGAGTTGGAGACCAGCCTGGGTGGCATAGGAAGGCCATGTCTCTACAAAAAATAGAAATAAATAAAAATAAACAAAAACAAAAACAAAAACAAAAAAACAGAATGGTAGTTCCTGCCAGTTGTTCTTTCTACTCAGGAGGCAGAGATGGAGGATGGCTTGACCCCAGGAAGTTGAGGCTGTTGTGAGCTAGGAACCACCCACTGCACTATAGCCTGGGTGACACAGCCAGACCATGTCTCTAAGAAAATAAATAAGAAAAGAAAAAAAAGTCTTTCAAATCGAACATCTATGGTACTGTTTGCAATTGCTGCCTTCATTATTTCCTTAAGGAATATAATCTATTTGATTCTGATTTATTTTATAATAATAAATTTAATACATTCTTACATTTAAAGGCATAACACTTGTGACATAAAAGCTATGGTAGCATAAAGGAAGACATGTTGAATTGTTGTGTTATTTGATTCTGATTTTTACAGGCTTCTCTCATGTTAAAATGTTCAACAACTGAATGCTTTATTCATGAGATAAATAAACCTCAAAATGTAGGCTGAAAATCAGATAGACAAACACAAAAGATATCCCACATGTTTCTGTGGTTCTAGATAAGGCAATACATTGAAATATTTGAGGATTTATGGAGTTGGTGACATGGGACTGATTCCTGACTCCCTCCCATACAGGAAACAGGATAGAAAAGAGATTGCTTATCCTTTATGTGCTTATGTATGAAGTTGGGACAATGGGATACATATTCGACATTTTCTGTTGGGATTATGGAAGGTGTGGGTAGGGAGATAGCAAAGTATGTGGTACATCATAGCCCATGGAGTACATTGTTCTAATATATTTATTATCTTAACAGAAATAAATAAGGGGTTTGAAGAGAAAATGACTGGGGTTTCCAGAAGAATATCTAATAAATGGGGTTTTCAAAGAAAGAAATTTAAGAGGTTTAAATATAGTCTTGGACATTCAGAGGCCACAAAGCAAAATATAATTTATTATTAAATTAATGCATTTTTATTAGCATGGATAAAATTGTGCACAGGTTTCTCCATGTGAGCAAATAAAATAAAGTAGCAATTACAATTTCAATGGAATTATAACTGTTGAATTTTGAATAATTTGCTGTAATTGAATTTTCATTAAAAAATTAACATTTCCAAAATAAAATAAATTCAGTTTTCTATGCATATTGAGAAAGCAGAAATAGATCCCCAACTCCTGTATGAAAATTTTATAATGAATTATGAAACCCAGATGAGGGAGAGAGTCTCTTACAGTTCTCAAAAATAGAATGGTAAATCAATAGAAATCTTTGTTGTAGAGGAAGGTTTCAGATGCTAGAATGGAAACAGACTCTCAGGTCCAAAAAAGAGCCTTTTGTATTGAAAGGGGATGCAGTGGGAAATGAGGAAGTGTTCAAAATTGGTTAGAGTGCTCTTTGTCCACATCATATATTGTTCTTGCCCATACACACATCTCTAATGCCCATACCCATCTCTAATCCCGCTTCTAGCTTGGACTTTTAGAACCTACAAAATGTCAACTCTAAAGGGTCTTACATTCTCATATTTGTTTCATGGTTTGAGACTCATGTAGGAAAATAAGTTGTTTCATTAATAAGGCCACAGTAGACAGAAGTAGGTCTAGATTGAGAGCTCCTGATTTCCAAGGCTCTAGACTTCATCTGCCTAAAGTTGACTGTTGGGATGAGTAAATTATGTGGTGCAAAAAGTTGTTGAAGTTAAACTAGAAGCTACCCTTTTTCCTTTCTCTCCTTGCCCCAACACTTTCTGATACACATAGTCATCAGACCTTGTGATGGAATACCAGAGCCCCACCAGGGAGCCCCTGAATCTCAGCAGAGAATATCTGCAGGGTCCAGTCCATGAACTAAGGTCTCAAAGGCTTCCCACTCTTGAGTGCAGGGCTGAGCCCCCAGTACCCTCCATGCACCCGGGGCCGATCTCACCTCTGTGTGGACACTTGGATTACCTCAATCTATTGAGTTACAGAATGTATACCAGGGGCTTCATTCTGTTGGTGGTCTTCACAGTAAACTTAGGAACAAGGAATCCTAGTTTTCTCTTTCTTAAATTTATGCCATATAACCTCGTAATGATTTGTTCAATGTGGCAAGTGGGTGAGCTTTAACTACAAGGAGGGAAATGACAGCAGCAACCATTTTGTAGCATACACACACCTCCTTCTTATTCAATGAAATATTAACCTAGGCCCTGCTGGGAAAGCAGTTTTCAGATGTAAATAAATGTTCTAATTCTAGGACTAGGAAGTCTACCCCAGTAAGTCTGACTTTACCAGTGAAAGTCCTCTGAAGGAAGACTTAGACATTCCTTGGACAAGACTAAAGTGTGAAGGATCTCTATTGTTCCAGTTGATCCCTACTGAAAGCTTTATTCCAGGACCATTGGGATCCAAACAGCAGATTGTTTTTTCCTGATTGACTGTACCAGAGACCTTATACTTCCTTCATCAGCCCCCCAATTGAGTAAACTAATTCCATGTACTAAATCCATATATGAATCTCCCTAAGTGTACATATATCTTAAGGGTTCTGCTTTTGTCTTTGAAACTTGACTGATATATGGCTGATAGATATGTTTTCACAGTTCCGTCAGTCTTGACCATAAATCTTGTGAGGTACTAGCAAATAATTCCGCTGTGAGAAGATATTTGGGTGTCCCCTTCTGGAATCTTTTCCTTCTTTTGGAGTTTCATATCACAAAACAAACTTTGGAATAGAAAAAAGCATACATAGTCTTTCCCCATCATCTGGATTCTGCATTCATGAATTTGCCTACATCCTAATAGATATTTATAATCCGAAAATCAATACTCATAGTACTTTTCTAGCCATTCTAGGATATTATGCACTATGTGGAGGAAAGTAGTTAAAAGAATAACTCGTGTTTTACCCATGAGATTGGCAAAACTTTTGAAAATTTGATAAGATGCTAAATTATTATGTGGGATTATTTGATTAATTAATGAATACTCATAGAGTGCTAAAAAACAAAAATGGAAATTTTAGTTCCCTTTGGCCTACTCTGAGAATACCATGTAGATAAAGGAGGCTTTATGACTGGGTGATGTGGCTCACCCTGTATTACCATCATTTTGGGAGGCTGAAGTCAGAGGATAATTTGAAGGCAGGAATTAGAGACTAGACTGGGCAACATAGCCATATCCTGTCTTTAAGAAAAATAAATCAATAAAAAATTAGCTATGTGCAATGGCATAAAACTCTAGTCCTTATTTGAAAGCTAAAGTGAGAGGATTACTTGAGCCCTGGAATTCAAGGCTGCAGTGAGCTAAGATTGTACCACTGCACACCAGGAAAACCTTTCTCTAGAATAAATAAACAAATGAATTAATGTGCCCTTAGAGGAAAGCCTGTGCCTTCGAAGAAACTCAGGAAACAGTATTAATCAATCTTAGTTAATTTCTAGCATATGTTTACCCTGATAAGATTGATGATAGGTATGCCTCATTCAAGCAGTGGTTTTTACAATGATAGTGTGATGCTAATTTAATCAGTGATGAAAAGGTGTGTGCTAAATATTGCATAAACCTAATCAACTATGTCTCCACCTTTCTTAATATGCTAAATACCACTAAAGAGGTGGGTGTGGTCTCCAAAGATTCATATAAAAGGATGTAGAAGAGAGAAGCTCATTTTGCTCCAGAGGAGGACAGCACTTAGAGTTACCTGCATTCAGGTGGCCTCAGAAAGTCAGCTCTGCAGGGAATGAGCTCCTGATCTTGGGAGTACTTAAAATAAGTTTTTTTTGGAAAAATCACTGCAGGAAGCATTCTTAGAGCTTAGAGGGGTGAGTGCAACTTATTATGAAATAGTAAATTACAGTGATTAAAATATCTACCTGTCTTAAATCTACTTAATGATATTATTTGTAACTCCTAATATTACTATTCATTTTACGACATGAGGTATTAATTGTTGTTATTTTGTATATTCCAGAAGTGTTCAGTACATTTTTGTAAAATTTTAGATGTCTAGTGTTTGCTACAATAGATTTGTATATATAATGAATACATGGAATTCACATTAAAACATATATGTGTGTGTACTGCATGTACTAATATTGGTACATTGAATTAAGTAAAAAGAGAGAATTATTGAATATTATAAATGTTGTGCTTTCATAACCTTAAGCTTTTAGACATGATTTTAAATTACTAAAGCAACGATGAGATGAAACTGGTGATACTAAAGGAAACAAGAAGGCTCTCCAAAATATCCTAGCTTAGAAATCAAAATACAGTTGTTGAGTGGATAAATGTGTAAGGCATAATTTGATACATGATACTAGTTGTCATTTTGATCGAGGCTTATGTCAGATGAAACTATGAAAACTTCCTGGAAATGGCTCAGATGACTTCTGAAAAATATTTGCTTTTTTTTTTTTTTTTTTTTTTTTGGAGATGGAGTCTTGCTCTGTCGCCCAGGCTGGAGTGCAAAGGCACGAACTTGGCTCACCACAACCTCCACCACCTGAGTTCAAGCGATTCTACTGTCTCAGCCTCCCGAGTAGTGGGGATTACAGGCGCCCACCACTATACTGGGCTAAATTTTGTGTTTTTAGTAGAGACGGGGTTTCAGCATGTTAGTCAGACTGGTCTCGAACTCCTGACCTCAGATGATCCACCCTCCTCAGCCTCCCAAAGTGCTGGCATTACAGGAATGAGCCACCGCGCCCAGCCTAAATATTTGCAATTCTTAAATTTTCACTTTTGGCACTTAAATTTAACACTGCTCCATAAGAGAGAGTAAGGTAAACGACTTCAAACTGCCAAAGCAAAGATTATAGTTTGTATGAGCCAGGGTTCTCCAGAGAGACAGAACCATAGGATGTATACATAACTATAACTATAAATACATATAAATTGTGTGTGTATATATACATATGTATACAAAATAATTAAAAGATACTTTTATATATATATATACACACACAAAAAAAATACTTACCATTGTGTTAAAATTCCCTCTCGTATACCATACATGACATGCTGCCCATGTTTGTAGCCTAGGAACAACAGGCTATACTATATGTAGGCTATACCATCTAGGTTTGTGCACGTATAATCTACAATGTTCGAACAATTAAAAAACTGCCTAATGCATTCCTCAGACCATATATCTGTCCTCACTCAACACATAACTGCACAGGGCAGGAAGTCTATTACAAGAATTTGTTCCCTTGATTATGGAGTCTGAGAAGTTGAACATAGGCTGTCATTAAGCTGGTGTCCTGGAGATACCAGTATCCTGGCTGAGTTAGAATCAGCTTTAGGAGAGGGAGAAAGCAAATGGCCTTCTCTCTGCCCTTTTTTTCAGTCTGAGCTCCCAGCTGATTGGATGGTGTCCACCCACATTGAGGGCTGCTGTTCCCCACTCAGATCACCAACTCACATGTCTCCCTGGAAACACCTTCACAGACTCCCCCAGAAATAATGCTTCACCAATTCTCCATATATTACTTAATCCAGTCAAGTCAACACCTAAAATTAATAATAATGCCATAGTAATATAATTATACATATTTCAGTTTTAAAAAAACTGACAATATGTGAGTTCACAGTTTGAGTAGCCCAAGGAAGAAGTTAATTTAAGCCACAAGAAAAATAAATCCAATATCTTTCATTATTTATTTTCTGTCCTAGTGAACATAGACTACTTTAGTTGTTGTCTTTTTGTTTATCTGGTTTGTTGGTTTGTTTTGGGGTTGCTTTTGTTTTAAAGAGCCAGGCTTCTGGGTCCCTCTTTCTGAAAATATGCCATAGAGCCCTCTGACCATCTTCTCGTGTTTTCTTATCCAGTGTAGGTTTTCTACTCCTCTCCCATAGTCATTCAGTAGTTACTTGAAAGAGGAATAGGGAAAAACATGATTTAATCTAGACCACTTAAGACTAAACCCAAGTTTCGTATCAATCCCAGGGAATAGGTTATTGAACAGATTTGCATCATGTTATGGCCAGGAACTAGGAGCAGAAGAGGTTGTGAGTCATCTAGTCAGTGGTGTCTGCTATAAAGCTTGAAGACTCTCTTTGTGTATAAATTTTTCAGTTTTATTACAGAGGAAATAGTTTGTTCTGCTTTAATGAGCACTGTTGAGAAGAAAATATAGCTATCACATATCACCACATGTTCAGAGATTTTCACCAAACCAGACCCCAAAATGACATGCTGCTCTTTCTTCCTCAGAAACATGAATTCTGGAATCGTGCAAGTCTTCCAGAGGGAACTCACCTGCCCCATCTGCATGAACTACTTCATAGACCCAGTCACCATAGACTGTGGGCACAGCTTTTGCAGGCCCTGTTTCTACCTCAATTGGCAAGACATCACGGTTCTTGCTCAGTGCTCTAAATGCAAGAAGACAACACGGCAGAGAAACCTGAAAACTAACATTCGCTTGAATAAGATGGCTTCCATTGCCAGAAAAGCCAGTCTCAGGCAATTCCTTAGCTCTGAGGAGCAGATATGTGGGACTCACAGAGAGATAAAGAAGATGTTCTGTGAAGTGGACAAGAGTCTGCTCTGTTTGCTGTGCTCCAACTCTCAGGAGCACCGAGACCACAAACACTGTCCCATTGAGTGGGCTGCTGAGGAACACCGGGTAAGTGATGCCTCTGAACATCCATTTCTATAAAGGACACAGGAAATTCTTGTAAGTCTGTTTCTTTGGAGATTGGATGATGCCATCTCTGTGTCCCTTTAAGCATGTCTGTTATGAGCTTCCTTGGCTTCACGCCTCTCAGATTTGACAAACATTTGGAGAAACAAAGCAAACTATTTTCTATGGACCAATTTGTCTCTCATTTGGGGTCCTTCGTATATTAGAGAGTGAATGATACTTTAGTGTCTTCACTTGTGCTTCAATTCATGGCTCTTTTGCAGGAGAAGCTCCTGAAGAAAATGCAGTCTTTATGGGAAAAAGCTTGTGAAAATCACAGAAACCTGAACATGGAAACCACCAGAACCAGATGCTGGAAGGTTAGTACCATGTTACTCTACCTTCTTCAGTAACTTATGGTGAACAAATGGGTGACTCTTAAAATAGGAACTTGATCTCAATCCATAATATTTCTGGAATTCAATAAAAAAGGAAAAAACACTTGAGAAAAAATACCCTAATTTTTTATATAAGATAATGTGACTCTTTGGTAGGATTTCTAACCAGACCAGAGATGTTACCCAAGCATGCTCATCTGTCTCCATACAAACCTATAGCAATACACCAGCAAATACAAGAAACTGGGCCATTTCACAGCGTTCCCATTGGGCTGCCTGGATAACTTCTGGGCACAAGCGTTATTTGGCAGACATGGAAATTTCAGGTGAACTTTCTAAGGCTGAGTCAGCATGAATTTGAATCCAGGTGGGCAAATATATTTGAAATGTGAGTTAAATATCAGGCAGAAGGAGCAAGAGTGCAAATTTAGAGGAAGCATGAAATTAAGTATCAGAACTAATTAATATTGAATAAGTCATAACAAGTAATGGAAAAAGTGGTAAGAAATGTAGACTCGTGTCTTGATGAAGACACAAATATGCGAGAAATATGGGAACTAGTATGTAACATAAGGAGAACTTTAGGGACTTGAGAAGAATTCTAGAAATGATTTTGTCTTTGTGGCTGTTTATCTTGAGGGTATGATATCTAATATTAATTCATTAATTCATTCTAATATAAATTCATTGAAAAATATTTTATGAATGCCTAGTATATGTCAAATATCAACCTAGAAAATTAAGTGGTTTTTAAGAAGAAAGAAAACATACAAATCTTGCAATTGAAATGAAAGAAGCAAATGGTCACCATGCAGATATGTGAAGTACATGATGTGTTAGAGGGTAGTAGTGTATTTGGAGAACAATCAAGCAGGAAAGTAGAAAAGGAGCACAGAGGTTAGGGACTGGGGATGAGGGTTTGGGTTTTAATTAGTGTGGTCAGAAAAAAGGCTCATTGAAAAATTCACACTGAAACAAAATATCGATCAATAAGAAATACATATATCCTCCTGTTTGCCTTCCCCTTCCTCATAAATGTAGGAATATATATGTGTATCTGGCTGTGGGTGTGTGTATATATATATATATATATTTGGATATATGTGAGGAATATATATACACACACAGATACACATAGATATTCCTCATATATCCATATATAGCTATATATGAGAAATATATATATGAGTACATATATGAGAAATATGTATATATATGAAAATAATTCTAGATATAGGAAACAGCATGTGCAGTAATATTTCATTTCCATTTATTTGGGGGGTTGAGGAACCACAAAGAAATCCATGTTGCAGATTAGGGTGAGTTTGGATGAGAATAAATGAAACCTAATTAGACTATGTGGTGCTGGGTGAAATGCATTGAGTTGACAATGCTAGTCTGTGGTCATTGCATAATTTCTCATATAATGGGTTTACATAAATTGCCCCAATTCTCCAAAAGAGAAAGAATGGTTTCCTATCTAGCCAATATTGCTCGATAGTTTAATTCTTAAGCAAGAACTGTGTTTTCTTTCTATAAATGTGTGTTGGAAGAGAGAAATCCATTTTTATATAACTATCTTAGAAAACATTTTATCATTAATCAAGTAAACATAACTGGGCAGAAACACCTATGTTGATATTAATGCAGAAAAAAGGAGAGGAATAAAATGTTGTGGAAATATTGGATGTTCAGAATGCTAAGAGGAATCAGTGAACTTCAAGAGAAGATGGATACAACATTTCTATTTTGACTATTGTCACTGCAGGATTATGTGAGTTTAAGGAGAGAAGCAATCAGAGCTGAATATCAGAGGATGCCTGCATTTCTCCATGAAGAAGAGCAACATCACTTGGAGAGGCTGCAAAAGGAGGGCGAGGACATTTTTCAGCAACTCAATGAAAGCAAAGCCAGAATGGAACATTCGAGGGAGCTTTTAAGAGGAATGTATGAGGATCTGAAGGAAATGTGCCATAAAGCAGATGTGGAGCTACTCCAGGTACGGGCTGACCATGGGGTATCAGGATGTAGAACTTTCACATACATGGGTGTTTTTCCTCTCTCCTGAAATCCAACCCCACTTTACTTCCATGATTTGCTTCTAAAAACACGTTTCTATAACTAATGCTACTCAGTTGGGAGGTTATAGCCTCTCCTATGGATTCTACCAACCGAAGGTCCCTCCTACTTTATCCACCAGCAACAAAACTTTGTGGAATGACCAAGGTAACAGCCCCAAGAAATATTTCCCATCAAAAGTCAATGATATATTTAGGATTTTTGAAAGTGGATAAAATGAGAAGTGATTCATTTGCACTTAGGTTAATTTGGAGACACGGCATGATGGAGAAGTTGGCGAAACTAGGATCACATTAATATTATTTTGAGATCCACTCATTTTGGTAACAGGGCTTAGGGAAGATGACTGAGTAGCTTCTTTATGGTTACAGCAGAGCACAGACTCTGGGGGCCTCCTCTTCCTTCACTTGGAAAGAGAATGTCTTCAAGACTGAGACTTTATCAGAACATTAATTCATGACATATGACAGACTGGGATTTTCATGAGAAAAGAAACAAAAAATGCTTTCCAGGAGGGAAAATTGTAGGAAAATAATATCTTCAGAAACTGCCTCCAAATCTCACAGTGAACTTAGTGGAAATTGCATCATGTGGAAAGCACTAAGCCTTTCTTTTTCTTTTTTATCTTACAGGCTTTTGAAGACATATTACACAGGTGAGTGCATACCAAGATTTTAGGAGCTGCTCTATCAGTTTCCACAAATACCAAGCAGGAACTTTGACACTGAAGGCATAATTGATTCAGATATTGATGTTACCTTGTGCTGGTTGTACTTTCTCCATCCCCCACCCCATGTTGTCTTCTATTTTGTTGCTATACTCAGTGATTTTATTAGGCAGTTCAATGAAAGTCCTGCAAAACCAAAAAACAGACAAAATATAAAAATAAAAATAAAAAAGAAAGAAAACAAAAAATCGGTGAAAGAAGAGTAAGAATGTGAGCATCTCTATTCCTAATTTCCTTTTTATTGCTCAAAAACCTGCATATTTGAAAGAGAAAATGTTACATTTACTACATGGCTACAAAGTCAACCAGGGGAAGCCAGGGAGAAAAAGGAAAGTATTTTAGCAGTGAAAAGTGTTGATGATTTCTAGTTCATATTTAAATATATAATTCTGAAAAACAGATGAGACGAACTATTTGGAATGTTTGAACTGTGTAGGCCTCCAGAGAACCTCAGATATAAAAGGCAGATCTCCCTGCCTGGAGCATATTTCAACACCCTGGCCTTGAGAAGGAAGCAACAGATGCAGCAGTCTTAAAAATAAACCCACCTTTCCAGATGGTGATATCAGGAAATTCTGGTGAAGTCTGGAACCCAGAATTTTATTTTTGAATATTCTCTTGGTCTTAGGATTAATGATCCTTACTAATTTGGAGCAATAAGAAGAAAGACCCAAATGAATTCTCACTCAGACAGATTTTTCTATCATGCTTGAAAATCAGGAACTGTGAATAAGAATGAATCTGAAACAGAAAATGATAATTTTGGAATTAGCAAATGTGTGGGTTAAAGGGAGTCTCATGAAATGTCTTTTCAATAAAAGTAGTTGATTTTTATGTACCTTTTGGCTGTAGATGTGGTAACTGCATCTTTCTCCTTGCAGGTATGAGTCCCTGCTGCTGCAAGTGCCCGAGCCTGCGAATCCAGAGCTCAGTGCAGGGCCCATCACTGGACTGCTGGACAGGCTCAATGGATTCAGAGGTGAGTGTCAGCCCATTGGCAGAATTCCCACAGTGTATCACTTCTTGTTAGAATCATGGGGGTAATATTTTACCCTTCATCAAATCGTTATTTCATTTCAGAAGGAAGTGAGCGATATGACTATGCAACCCTATTTTATCTGTGTTTCTATTTATAGTCCAATTTATAACATGAAGAGTAAAACATAGTGAAAAACAAATATGTTCTGGGCTCACATGGATAGAGCTATATTTTGGGTAAATGGAATGACATAAGAAATAAAAAATTGAATAAATGGAACAATGCTCAGAAGGAAGCTTAATAATCCAAAGTTACATAAAAATTTTACATTTCTTTACTGTATTTCACTTGCATTGTTAAAAAACAGTTTTTTGGGGAATAGAGTTCACAGCAGTTTGTTGGAGTATTTGTATCTTCTTACAATAAATGTGTATTATTGATACAATGTAAAAATTTGACTTGCTATGTAAAAAGAAAGAAGAAATTATTTTGTAAATAGAAAGTAAAAATAGAAATGATAATTTCAGTTCAGTTACAACATGAAGACCTACATGTAAAATCTAAAATTCAGTTTCAATCTAGGGCTAGCAGGGAAGTCCACAGAGTGACTGGTGAAATATTTTGCAAAAATCTGCCTTAAGTTACCACTTATAATTTGAACATATGGACTTTTATCCAGTTATCTAGAGCAGTGCTTGAATAAACTAAAATCTTCCCATTCTTGTCAAAAGTATATCACTAGTATTTAAGAACAAGAAATATTTTAATAATGACCTTGATAGCTGAAGGGCATTCGGGGCATATAACATTTCACTTTTACATTGGAAATTGGATTAAAACAGGCTGGTTTTATATTCAACTCTCAATTTTTGAGTTTTCAATACATTTTCAATGTCTGTTTTTAGGATGTTGTTTTTCCTATAGAGAATATTAATCATCCTTATACTTGATTAAATGTTGTAATCAAAATTCTCCTGTCCTTGTAACTTCAAATTTCTTGGTAGAACAAATTTTCCCTCAAGAAATCTAATTTCTATTATTTACATATATCTATATATTTTTTGTTATTTTTGCAGTTGATTTTACTCTGCAGCCTGAAAGAGCCAATAGTCATATCTTCCTGTATGGAGATTTGAGAAGCATGAATGTTGGATGTGACCCTCAGGATGATCCCCACATCACTGCAAAATCTGAATGTTTTCTTGTATGGGGTGCTAAGACTTTCACATCTGGCAAATATTATTGGGAGGTTCATGTGGGGGACTCTTGGAATTGGGCTTTTGGTGTCTGTAACAATTATTGGAAAGAGAAGAGACAGAATGATAAGATAGATGGAGAGGAGGGACTCTTTCTTCTTGGATGTGTTAAGGAGGACGCTCACAGCAGTCTCTTTACCACCTCCCCACTTGTGGTGCAATATGTTCCAAGACCTACCAGTCAGGTAGGATTATTCCTGGATTGTGAAGGTAGAACCATGACCTTTGTTGATGTTGATCAAAGTTCCCTGATATACACCATCCCTAATTGCTCCTTCTCACCTCCTCTCAGGCCTGTCTTTTGCTGTAGTCACTTCTGATGAGAGATAAGTCAGAAGTGTGTCTATATGCTGTGGGAACCCATTTGTCACAGAAAGCCCTCTTTTTTGCACCTCATCAAACAGGACAAATAAGTTATATTCAATGTCTTTAGTTGCATTCTAATGTCATCAAACCTCATTTATAGTGTTTCTATTAAATATGGTGAAAACTTTAAAACCACGTGTATTTGTTCTTTGTTTAATCGCTTTTGGAAAATCATTCCCCATGATGTATGGAATAGAATATATTCTCTGGTTTTTCATTATTTCTGAATGTCACAAAGTGAAATAATAGATGACAGAGTTGTCTAAACAAAGTTAAAATCAAAGGAACAAAGTAGGGATCTTGGGCTTCATGAAAAAACTTGGAGGGAAAAGACTCAATGGTAACCTGGCAATATTTTCTGCCTCTTCATCTAATATTTTCTGTCTCTTCATACTTATCCATGTGTTTTATTTATGAATCTATACTTTGAGGTCATCTTATTTGACCTCCTATGCTGTGCTGATCTTTCTAAATCTCATATACACAAATGCTCATACATTATTAGAGTGTTTTTCTACAGTGAAATTTACAAGGTGATCAGGACAATGCTGGATCAATTAAATATTCAAATGGACATAACTGAATACGGACCCCTAGCTCAAACCATACACAGTTCATTTCCACATGGATTCACATTCTGAAGGTGAAGGGAACACAATAAAATATTCTCACAGAGAAAGATTTCCTAACCAAGACAAAAATGTAACAATTAAGAAGGAAAATTTAGTGAGTTTATATCAAAAATGATGACTTCTGCGTTTCAAAATATACCACCCAAGAATTAAAATGCAAAGGAAGAGTGGAGAAAAATATTTAACCCAACATATATGCAATAAAATACAATACATGTGATTAATGAATGTAATCAATAAAAGAAAATGAACCCAATATAAAATTGGGAAAATATTTGAACAGGCACTTCATAAAATTGGAGGCATAAATAACTGGACAAATATGTAAAAGGGATTACTTGTATTAGTCCTCAGAATAATAAAAATTAATCCATAAGTTGAACTACAGGCGTCCATAAAAATTAGCAAAATTTAAAGACACATAATATTGTGTTGTTGTGAAAGACAAAGAATCAGTGAAAGTTATTCATGGCTGGAGGGATGTAAACTGAAATACTTCTTGGCAAACTGACTATGAGCATTCCTTATGGGCTAGATATTCTAACTCTAAAATAGATTCCACAGGTTGCCTATGTGTATTTCAAGATAAACACAGTGTTGATCATTGCATCAATTTTTATTGTAGCTCCAAATTGGAGACAAAATAAATACTAGTCAACAGTAGAATTGCTAAATAAATTGTGATCTCATCATAAAAAATAATTCTGTAAAACAAAGATAAGATGAAATTGCAATAAATTAATGAATCTCAATGAGAAGAAGAATTGAAACACACAAATGTTATATTATAGATAAATATATTTAGATAAATTGTGAACTCCATTAATTGATACTAGAAGTTAGAATATTGAATGATATTTTGGGAGGTAATCGTTAGGAAACTTAAAAATTAACCAGGATGAGATACAGGAATCATTTCAATCAAAGAGAGAAACTAAGTATTTTTTCAGGCAGAAGAAAATTATATACATATATAAAATATTTTAATGTATAAAATAAGAAGCTTGAAATAAATGAATTTGATGTTATGCCTAATTTTTCAAATGCATATATATGTATATATATACACACACACATAATTTAATTTATGGTAAGTTAACATCAACATTAAGACATAAACATTTTTTTATTATTATACTTTAAGTTCTGGGGACATGTGTAGAACGTTCAGGTTTGTTACATAGGTATACATGTGCCATGGTGGTTTGCTGCACCCATCAACCCATCATCTACATTAGGTATTTATCCCAGTGATATCCCTGCCCTGCCCCCCACCCCCCAACAGGCCCTGGTGTGTGATGTTCCCCTCGCTGTGTACATGTGTTCTCAGTGTTCAACTCCCACTCATGAGTGAGAACATGCAGTGTTCACTTTTCTATTCTTGTGTTAGCTTCCTGAGAATAATGGTTTCCAGCTTCATCCATGTCCCTGCAAAGGACAAGAACTCATCCTTTTCTATGGCTGCATAGTATTCCATGGTGTATATGTGCCACATACATTTGTTTTACAGTCTGTGAAGAGATTCACAGAATATCACATTTTAAGATCTGTATTTACCTCCCCATCTCTCCCGTGTGACACTGCCCAGAGCAGTGCCTTGAGAACTTTTGCAGCAGGGAAAGTGGCTTGGAGAAGCGTGCCTGGGAGACGATGTGGCACTGCCTGGCTGGGTCCTCGGCTGACAGAGGTGAGGGTAGGGCTCATAGGGACTTGGTAATGCTGTGAATTATGTATGTGTGGCAGGAAGGTGCCACAATGCCAAGGTCCCACGTCTTCGAAATTCCATGAGGTCCGCATGAAGTTGAAATAAACACCAAGGGCAGTCCTCAAGGGAAAAATAAAAGAAACCTCCACATAATGGACTCTTTGGAACT
The DNA here is from genome assembly GCF_037993035.2 of Macaca fascicularis. Lineage (NCBI taxonomy): Eukaryota > Metazoa > Chordata > Mammalia > Primates > Cercopithecidae > Macaca > Macaca fascicularis. The sequence goes on along the minus strand of NC_088388.1, from coordinate 88,776,147 downwards.
GAGTCTGGAAGAGAGGGCTGCCTGGTCCACTCCAGGAGAATATGCCTAAAAGAAGTTTGCTTCCCATTGCATTCTCTTTGCTTGTTCTAAATATCACCTCCTCCCCATTCCTGTAATTTGCATCATTCTGGGCTCCTTACTTTTGCTGCATCCTTTTTTTACATTTTAAGGACGCCTGGATTCGATTTACATAGGAGCACATAAGGCTTAATTTTGTATTTCTGGTAATCATTTATTATATTTCCCCCATTTTATCAAATGACACGTTTTTCTCATGTCTATTTTTAATATGTTAAAAATTTTGTATCCAGTTTATCTAAAACTCCTTGCTTAAAATGGGTTTAATTCTAGCAAGCTATACATGCTTATCGCTGCATTGTTTTATAATTTGATGATAAATGTTTTCCCCCAATATATGACTGTATGGATACTTTTTAAAAAGATACAATAAAATCCGATCTCTCTGTCTCACTTGATTAAGTGGCTGAACGAGTCAATACCTCCACCAAATAGAAATATCCGGCCTCACTTAACCTAATAAATAAGAACATCCAGTGTGCACGTGCACCCACGATGAGAAGACCAAAGCAAACAGCCAAAAAGGAGAGAATCCCATGATTTCTGTGTAAACTCCTACAGGTAACATAAATATTTATTGCTAGAAACAGTATTTTAAATAAAAGGTTTTCAGGCAAGTGTATTAAAACTGCCTTGGATACAAGGGCCCTATCACTTGTAAAACTTAGCAAATCGGATGACGATTAAAAATACAAAATTACACAGAAAATACCCTTCAATAAATTGATTTTTTTTTTTTTTTAATTGAGACGGAGTTTGCCTCTTGTTGCCCAGGCTGGAGTGTAATGGCGTGATCTTGGCTCACTGCCACTTCTTCCTCCGGGTTCAAGCGACTCTCCTGACTCAGCCTCCGGAGTAGCTGGGATTACAGGCATGTGCCACCATTCTCGGCTAATTTTGTATTTTTAGTAGAGATAGGGTTTCTCAATTTTGTTCAGGCTAGTCTCAAACTCCCAACCTCAGGTCATCCGCCAGCCTCGGCCTCCCAGAGGGCTGGGATTACAGGCGTGAGCCACCGCGCCCGGCCTAATAAATCGATCTTTAAAAAAATCTTCATTGAGGTATTCTAAAGGGAGTCTTTAAGGCCACATGCCCGCTAGGTGTACTGATTCCTAGGGTGGTTGGTGTCAGGCGAATCAACGTGGCTCCTCCCCCAGCCCCTTCCTGGGAGCATCCTAGAGAGACAGCGTGGAAACGCACGCGGCCCGGTGGTCCCGGGTGGGGCCATGGTGCCCAGCCCCGCGGCCTCCTCCTGCCCTCGAACCCCACGTCAAGCATCCGCGGACTCTCATGTCCTCTTCTTACAGGGCGGCGGGCGCTTTTCCTGCACCTTGGCCTATCACTTCTTCTAGGCCTCCTCCGCCTCCCGTTTCTCCTCCTTGGTCACCTTGTAAGGCCACTTTGGTATCCGCAGGTGGCTGCTGTCCTTTGTGCTGCCCTTCCGCGCGACCTCTCCGGACTGGAAGGTGGGCGCCGGCTCCATGCTGAGGCTGACCTGGGGCACCACCACGCCGGCCACAAGCTGCTCCGCTGAAAGCCCTGCAGGGGCAGAGGCTGGCCTTCAGCGGGGCGGGGGTAGCGGAGCCCCAGGACCCCTGTAGCGGGGCAGGTGGGAGGCCGGCTCTTGCGGAGCCCTCCTGGGAGCCCGCGGCCGCTGGGCCGGGCCGCTTGGGCTGCTCTGCGCCCTCCGCTTCCCTGCCTCCTGCGCCCGCCCCCTCCCCCAACCCCCCGCCGCGCCGCCAGAATTTCCTGCAGAGCCAGGATTTCCTGCAGCGCCAGCCGCCTCTTACGCACGCACAGAGTGCTCTCGGGGGACAGTGTCTGGCACGCGATGGCCACGGCGGGGCTGTTAGAGGCTCGTGGTCATCCTGACCATGTGATCCAGGGCGCCCAGATCCTCCGGGCCGCGCACGGAGCGCAGCGTCAGCGCGGACAGCTAGCAGTCCTTGAGCTTCTGCAGGCGGTTCTTGGAGAACTCGGGCTTCCGCGCCCTCTAGAGGAGCGGAGACAGCTGAAGCTGCTACTTTTCCCTGAACTGCTACCCGCAGGGGCGCTCCTGGAGCCTCTGCATGAAGCCAGCTTGTAAACGGCCACTCCTCTGGCGACATCCCACGACGGGGGCCCTCGGGTGGAAACTCGCCCCTGCCAGCTCAGGGCTGGGATGCGATCGACCAGGCATGGCGGCTTTCAACCGGAACGCGTCCCTCCTTCAAGGTCAAGACCCGGGACATAGTTCAACAAGTAGTTGGTGATTGATGATAGCGTGCCCTGACTGGGCCAGAACAGCCTCTTTAGTAAAACAGCATAGGAACGTGATGAAACAGATGCTCAGCTCCTTTCTCGATTTTCACTTTAATTCCGTGATGCCTCTGTGTCCCTCTGACGACATTTCTCCTGGGATCTGTGACTCTGCGGGTCTTCAGTGCCTACCAGGAAGGGTTCCTGGCCCTCATCAGGCATGAAAACCTCAAAGCCCTCTGTCCTCAACGTGGGATCCCTGGGCCAGCGGCATCAACCTCACCAGGAAACCTGTTCTTCTGCTCATTCTTGGGCCCCACCCCAGGCCCATTCAAAGAAAGACTCCAGGGGCAGGGCCTGGCAGCCTGTGTTTCCACCAGATCTGTGTTAAAGCGCAAATGAACCAGCCCAGGTGATGCTGACGCAGGAAGCCCAGGCTGAGAGGCAGTGTCTAAGGCAACTGTGTCCATGGGGCCAGGGGCAGCTCCTGCCTGTGCAGCTATGATTAGGGCTGTGTTCCCCTCCCTGTCCTGTCAGTTGACCTCAATGTGGGAGCACTCATCTAAGGCCACCAGGGTCTACCCACAAAGCCGTGATAGCAGGCGACATTAAGGCCGGTCCAGCCATTGTGGTCAGTCTCCTGCGCCTTCTCAACGGTCACCCCACGCTGCACCAGCGTCCACAGCAGCCCCATGCCTCCGGGACGACCTCCAGGGCGCTCTCCACGCTCTCGATGCCGTGCTCCTACTCGTCCTGGAAAGGATAATTGTCCAGCCAGGGGCGGTGGCTCACGCCTGTAATCCCAGCACTTTGGAAGGCCAAGGCGGGCGGATCACGAGGTCAGGCGAGCATCCTGGCTAACACAGTGAAACCCTGTCTCTACTAAAAATACAAAAAATTAGCCAGGCGTGGTGGCGGGCGCCTGTAGTCCCAGCTACTAGGGAGGCTAAGGCAGGAGAATGGCATGAACCCGGGAGGCAGAGCTTGCAGTGAGCAGAGATCATGCCACTGCACTCCAGACTGGGTGACAGAGCAAGACTCCCTCAAAAAAAAAAAAAAAAAAAAAAAGTCCTCAGAGGCGATGCTGCGGGTGGGTGTCGGGCAGACTGGAGAAGTCCTGGAACTCTTTGTAGTAAGCGCGATCCTCCTCGACCTGTGCGCCTAGGGGTGGGGACGGCATGCAGAGCGCCTTGCCACCCTGCGGCCAGGTCCCAGCCAGCAGCACCATGCAGGCTGCGGGAGGCGTGGGCGGGGGTCCAGGGCAACATCAGGGAGAGCCAGTCGAGCACGCCAAGCTCCCTGCTTCTGGCTTCTGCATCCCCAGAGAAGCCCTAGCTCTACCTCATATAGCTGGCCTAGACATATGCAGATTTATTAATTGTAGAAGAAGGAAGTATACCTTTCAGGTAAAATGGCTACATAAAATAATGAGTTGCTGTTTTTGAGACAAATTCTCACTCTGTCACCCAGGCTGGAGTGCAATAGCACAATCAGAACTCACTGCAGTCTTATACTCCTGGACTCAAGCTATCGTCCCAACTCAGCCTCCTGAGTAGCTGGGACAACTGGTGCACACCACCATGAAAGGCTAATTTTCTTTTTACTTTTTGGTAGAGATAAGGTCTTACTATGTTGCCCAGACTGATCTCAAACTTCTGGCCTCAAGTGATTTTTCTGTCCTGGCCTTCCAAAGCCCTGGGATTATAAGTATGGCCACTGTCACAAGCCTTATATCAATTTTTATTTTTTTTATTACAGATAACTTCAAAACGAAAAGTATTTTATTAGACTTCTCTTAAGTTAGCAAAGCAGTGTTATTACTGACCCAGTCTTCCCTTATTTTCAGCTTACGTACAATAACAAAATTACCTTTATTTTTTAATTTGTTTTATTTTATATTTTCAAGGTGCACAATATGTTGTTTTGAGATACGTATACATAATGAAATGATTACTATAATGAAGAAAATTAACAAATCTATCATATCACTTAGCTGTGCTTCTTTTTTATGATAAGAACATCAAAAATCTAGTCCCTTAGAATATTTCCCTAAAACAATACAAGATTATCGAATATACCTACAGGTTGTGCATCAGATTCATTTATTCTACATTACTGCACCTTTACAAATTTTGCCCTTCGTTTACTTATTTTATTCCCATCAATGTAACCACCTTTTTTAATGTATTGAGCTATTAAAAATAGATTTCAAATATGAGTGGGGCCATGAAGTGTTTTCCTCTGTGTGTCTGTCTTATTTCACTGGAGAAAACTGCCATTTACATGTCTCCTAAATTTAGTACAGAAATAGAGTGCTAATCAAGAATGTGTCTCAGTTTTGTTAGATTTTTTCCAAGTTATCCTCTTTATCAATTTTTACTTTCTGTACTAGAAAAGAGTCAAAATGATTGTATTAAAAAAATCTCTAACCAGGCTATTGATAAATAACTTTTTTTTTTTTTTTTTTTTTTGAGACAGTGTCTTTCTCTGTGGCCCAGGCTGGTGTGGAGTGGCATGATCTCTGCTCACTGCAAGCTCCACCTACCAGGTTCATGCCATTCTCCTGCCTCAGCCTACCCAGTAGCTGGGACTACAGGCACCTGCCACCACGCCTGGCTAATTTTTTTGTATTTTTAGTAGACATGGGGTTTCACCATGTTGGCCAGGATGGTCTCGATCTCCTGACCTCATGATCCATCCACCTCGGCTTCCCAAAGTGCTGGAATTACAGGCGTGAGGCACCGCGCCTGGCAGATAAATAACTTCTTTTAGGGATAAACAACTCAGGAAGTTCAAGATTTCTGGATTAATGATTGACAATGATCTTAGTGGTCTCTCTTTGATTTATTTCAATTGTAAGTAATTCTTGGTGATAGTCTAACATAAATTCTGACAGGTGAATAGTCTAACATAAATCCTGACAGGTGAAGAGAGTAAATAAAGTATCTCTGGGAGAATCAATAGAATAAGATTATCTTGGTTAAATGTCTAAGAAAATATGCTAAATAGACACAAACACTTTTTCATCTTCCAAAATCAGAGTCAAATACTAAACGATCGTAAAGTAGCTAATTCTGTCTTTTTGCAAAAGTGAATCTGAGCTAAATTAGAAGAATGTCGGGAATAAATTTTTCCTTGAAAGCTAGGAACAACTAATGTAATTAAATTATGAGGCATTGACTGTAGCGTAGAGTTTTAGCATCAACAGAAAAGCTCACAAACATACGTGAAAATCAAAAAGGAGTGCTGGGTTGGAGCCCTAAGGTGAATAATTTTATCTTCTCAGATCACTTGGAAAAAAGCAGCGAGTCCAAAAGATGCTGGTGAGAAGCTTTCTCTCTGCTAACCCCTAATGTTCTGCAATAAACATGTGGAGGCAGAAGAGAGAGAGATTATTACAGAGTCTGTGTGGTATAGAGTGAAGGAATAAGAGAACATTTCTGATAAGTATTTTCAAAATTTGGAGAATCATTCCTATCTAAATCATTCATTTGAGGGACTAAAATACAAGTAAGATGTTTCTTGCCACATAACCCTCAGCTAGCCAGGCTCTGAAAAGGACAACACTGGACACTTTGACAGTGGTAAAAAGCAGGGTTTACTCATTCTCGAATACTAAGGACTAGTGATAACCTTAGGCAGCACCTTATCTCTTTGGTTGAGGTTCTGCTTTGTTTCATTGAACAAATCTCTTGGGTTATTTTCTGTTGTGCCAGTCATTTAATTTGTTTTCTGAATCAAATGATAAGAATAAATATTGTTTTGAATGTTAACAGCATTACCAGATATATCTTACAACTTGGTGTGCCATCTGCCTAATTTTGAACCTATAGGATGGGAATAAAAGCATTGTGAAGAATACCAGGTGATTTCCCTATAGCCAATACTCTTGTCCCTCCTACTTTTCTTTTGGCTTTCCTGCTGCATGGGTCATGGCAATAAATGGGAGTTTTCTGCACACAGAGAAAAAATTCACTTGTTGAAGATGTTAGTCTTCTTCTTGACCAACTCTTATATTGGTACAAACATGTGAGAGCAATGCACCTTCTGAATCATGTCAAATTTATGGTCTTTGTTAAAGCAGATAAGCTGGTGCCTTAGGAGACGTAGCTATCACATTCTACTATAGAATTTTCCATTCTGTATCATCTGGATTCTTATTTAAAATTTAAACTAATGTTGTTCTTCCTACTGCATAAGAATGTTCATGCCACTTTATGCTTAGTAAGTGATTAAAAGTATATGTCAGTTAAAATCAGGACAGTCTCCTTTATTCTAAGTCCTGTTCCTGTTCCCCATCATCTTATATAGGAACCTTCCTCTTTCAATGGTTTATATTAAAAAACCAAAGACAATTGAAATCAACCCTATAAAAAATTATGCTACAATTATTTTAAACCCTAACATAACAGTATTGTCTTTGATATGAATCTGAAAATCAATGTATTTCTTACTTTTTGGTTAGATATTCATTAGTATGTTCTATCTTATTTTGCTACTTATATTTTGGAAAGTTTCTTAATGTTAGAATAGTATTACATAACTCCTCTACTTATCCATTTATTCATTTTATTTATTGTGTAATCTATTCTAAAAATTGCATTAGCAAAGAAGACAAATAGTGCCATTACCCCCTTGGAATTTTCCATCTGGTAGTAATAAGAGTTTTCAGAATATTATAATCTGATATAATATACTCAGAGAATATGTAATAGCAGAGCAACCCAGCACTGAGAAACTGTTGTATGAGCTGAAATGTGATTAATAACCAGGATGTTGAGAAATAGTAAAGTCTGTGAGGTCAACTTAACTTGGTCAGACTTAAAAAGAAAATAAGCACTCTTTATTCTTTGTAAGATAAGATATATACCATTTCATTTTTCTACCCCAGCGTGTTCAAATATACAAGTAAGACAAATGGTTTACAGTGTGTAAAAACTGAAAACATAATCTCTGAAAAAGAAATCAGATTTAAAAAAACTTATATTGTATGATTTTATTTACCTGAATGCAAAAACATAAAAAGTAGATTAAGTGTTGTGAAGGAATGGGGGAGGGTGAATGGAGAATAAATGTTAATGGGTATTGGGATTCTTCTGGAAATGATAAAAGTGCCCAGGCAGTAGAGAGTTCTGATGGCTGCACACGTGTGATATACTAACATTCTCTGAATTAAATACATTAGAACATGACTTTCACGGTAAGTGAATGAATCTCAACAAAACTTGCACAAGAAAAGCCATTATTGATGTTCTAGTAAAGATTCCACAATAATTTATTATTTAAAATAACTTAATTAACAAATGTACACATTCAAGGTGGTTATACCATGTATAACCACAAAGTAATTACATTCCATGAAGTTACAAGGAGCTCACAGGCTCTCACACGTAAGGTCTCAGGACACTATTTACATCATATATGGGAGGTCACAATAAATCATCATGAAACCAACTTTTCATGTACAACCAAAGCAAAAGAAAGGTCTCAGAGGGGAAGAGAAGGAGGCAAGAGGAAAACCATAGATAATAGAACCTTTAGAAACATCAAAAAAACTCACAGATCCATTATCATAATCCAGAAACACCCCAACCCGACCCAGAGGCCTTTGCACATGCTGAATCAAAGGTGGAGAGTTGGTGGAGAGACTATAACCATTGCTCCTCTTTGAGGAAATTAACAAAAATGTTTCATCAGAATCAATAAGGATACTGCTATCTGCTGTCGTGGAATCTCTACAGACTCCCAGAATCCAGGTGGAGGAGTGGGTCACATCCACTTCCCAGTAATGCCTGCCAGAGTTGAACGCTTGCGCTCCCCACACAGCAAAGCTCTCCACTCCCTGGGGATCCATGGGTGCACTGCGATGGTCGTCTCCAAATATCACACGTCTCACATCCTCAGAAAGGCTTATATAGCAAGGAGTCATTTCCGTGCTCAGAGCATTATCCACTGACAAGGAAAAAGTACTATATTAGTGAGTGCTATGAGGGACAGAGGCTCTGTGGCCCAATTATTCACTTCAGTTGCTTTTCTTCCAAGAAAATACAGAAAAGAGGAAGCCAAGAGAGTTCAGCGCCATGCATCCATGAAGATGAAATGTCATTACAACTCTACAGCACATACAATTATATACTATTCCTTAAATAATAGAGAAAAAATGTGACCATATCACTGGGCGAAGTAATGATTTAATGTCTACCTCTGCATAGTTTTCTTCAGGACATATATAAAATGTTTTTTTTTTCTTTAATAGAAAATCTTCTTGTATTATTTGTCTTTAAGATCATCAACAGGTAGACATCACTTTGCCATGATGTGAGTATTTATTGGAATGTAAGTTATGCCTGTTATAGTCTCAAACCTCAAAACTTTGGTAGAAATTGACACATGTAAAGTTTATAAGTTTCTGAAAGGAATACTCTGGCTTTACAATATCTCTTTAGCTCCTGATTCAATCTACTCTGCATTCCTGCCCTCTGCTACCTAGACCTGCCCTCTTGAATGGAGGTAACATGCTTAGGCCATGTTCACAGATCCCTCACCTTTCAGTTGTTACGTATATGATGGCATTAAAATTGTCCTGATTATGGATATTTTAGTCATTTTTTTATCAAAATGCTCTGATTTTGTAACTAATAAAGGTTACTTGAAGAATGCATGTAAATGCACATGGAATAGAGCCAATTAAAAACCATTATGCCAAATCTAACCCTCAAAATTGAATTAAATTGAACTAACACGAAATACTGATGCCACCGTGACAACTAGTGTCTTCATAACTACATGACCTGAATACTCTTTGTCCTCTTATTCTGCAGACAAAGTATGTACCTTGCTTTACATTTTCATCAAACTCTAACTCAGGAAATTGAGTTTTGATCTTTGTAGTATTACTATGCAGGTAGAGAAGATGCACATGCTTTGGAAAACTATGTATTACCTACATGTCAAAAATAATAAAACTTAAATGGGAAAAGCCTCGACCAAGGGACGCAATAAGCAAATGATTTGAGGCTGGACTGCTAAGCAGCTGGATCTTACCTCTGAAGTTGTTGAGCATGTCTAGGACTCCAGTTATGCGCCATGAAGTAAGCTCTGGGTACACTGGCTGGGGCTTTTGCATCTGCGCCAAATCAGCCCTGCAAAAAAATGGCCTCAGCTATATGTCCAGGCCCAGAGCTAATCATACCATCATACAAAGATATCATATTTTCATATAACATGTTTCCTCAGAATTCTGGAAACATGAATTCTGAGGAATTCATGTTTTGGTTAACTGCATGCACATTTTATTCCACACTCCAAGGGCCAGAAGAGGTTGCTTTTTCTGATTTTTTTTTTTTTTGCATAAAAACCCAATTTCCCCACATATGTTGTTTTCAGACATTACACAACTTCTAAAGTCATTAAAAGACATTGCGTCCCTCTCCGCATCATACCCCCTGAGGGTATGCAAAAATCTTGGAAACATTTCAGAGAGCAAAAAACTCAAACAAAAATCTTTGGGACCTGAGCCTGTAGCTGTCACTAATGCTAGTCACTGTCTAACATAGAATATTCACTGAGACAAAAAGCTTTCATCTTTTGTGCAAAACAAAAGAGAATAATTCCAGCCTGAACACCCTGCTGCTGAGGGTCCCGAGGCAACCATTTTCCTGAGGTCTTTCCTAGAACTGGGTGTATTGTGATGGAGTAGGTCCAGGTCATTGACACTTTTAGGAACAAAACCTTCCTCCTCAGGACACCCAGAGGGAATCTCTCTCCTCCCTCAGTCTTTTTTTTTTTTTTTTTTTTTTTTTTAATCTCCTACCCCTCCAGAGTAGAAGACACCTCTATGATTCCTCAAAGTAATTTTGTATTAAGATCTGTGGGGTAGGGCTGGACAGGATGGATGGACTGGGAAGAACAAACTTCAGAATGGCAAACTGTTTTTACATATATTTGAATTCATACAAATTTTAAGATGAAAACTTTCCAGACCAAAGAGAAGACCTCAGGCTCTCTTTTCAAACAAAAATGGAAATAGCCACTGAGAATGATATTAGTACCTCAAAATGTATACACCCCGTTCATTCACAAGAGAATGAACTTCTCAGAAAAAGCATTTTTTTAGTGTAAACTCACCTTGCTGATACATTTCCCACATCCTGCAAAAAATAAAAGACAATGTTAATTATGAGAGATTTTTCCTTCTGCATCTTTTCTCATACTCTTTTTTCTTTCTGTTTTAGTGTTTTAAAAATGTGTATCTCTCTTCATTCCCCTCTAAGTAATCATTCAAGGCTACGTTAATAACAGAACCTCAACTAAATAATGGAAAGCATCATCAGTGGGCATGAAGAAGAAAGGAGCTGAGCAAGAGATGGTAGAGTAAAGCAAAGATATCTAGGTTTCCAGTGTCATTAATTTCCTAATCTTATTTCCAAGGAAAGGTCTGACCACTCATGACAACTGGTAAAAAACAGAGCAGAACCATATGAGAAACAGAGTACACGGACATTGATGAGCAACTTTCACAAACCTCGCCCAGGCAAGGGGAAACCCCTCAATGGCTTTAGCAAATCACTGTTGTATGGGACATCAGAGAGTGAGGAGGAACTAGGGCATATAAATGGAGTATTACTAACCTTCCCCTAGCCTCAAGTTCTAATGATTTTAGATGATCTCTCTGTGTGGATAGTACTCTAAATTATGTTGAAGAGAATTTTGTTATATGTGATCTCCTAAAATGGCAAAAATTTCCCAAAGATTACCAAAGTATCCAGTAATAAGTGACTGGACAGATGTACTATAATGGTGGGAGTCAGACAGCATGTGTCACTTAGCTTAGAGCAGTGACATATGCAGGTGACATTTGCATGTCCTGGCAGCAATGTCCAGCAAGGACTTCCTGTCTCTGAGGATGGACCCTCCCTCCTCACCTGGAGCAGCTCCACGACAGGCATATGGCACGTCTCCCACAGCTCTCTGTACATGTCTTTCATCCTTTCTAAATGTTGGGTCATTCTCACTTGACTGTCTTGTAGTTGTTGGAAAAGCTCTTTTGCTTCTCTTTCCAGTGCCTGCAGATGCAGTTGCTCCTCCTCATCGAGAAGTAGATGCATCTTTTGATATTGAATAGTGGTTATCACCTTCCTTATTGACACATAGTCCTGCAGAGATGTTTGGTTAAAAGAATTACATGTTCTCACTCTCAATAGAAAAGTTCAAATAATTATATGGTGGGTGTAATCAAGCAATTTGTAAACTTTCTGCCTCACTCTTGCAAAGAGTCTTGAATATTTGGTGTTTTCTTCTGTCCATCTTTTTCAATATTCCTATTCTCTCTCCCTTTTTAAATTAAAACCTATATAAAGACTCCTGGTTTCTGTCACTGTGATCTTTTTTTACAGTTCTTACTGAGTCAATTATTTCCTCTATTAATCTCTCTTTTAGGATTTTTCCATGTCTGATTCGCTAAATGTTAAAGAACAATTAGCCATACATCATATTATACGGTTTTTTTTTACTTTTACTATATTTTTACTCTATATACTATTCTATTTCTTTCCTCTTCCTCACACCCAATCTTAGTGAAATGTTGCCTCATCTCCAGTGTCTGAAAAAGTTTATATTAACCTTCAAATTTGAACTAGAATACATATCATGCCATTTATCCAATATACTAGAATTAATTTGGCTAGCTTGTGTGGGCTTCTGTATTTGCGATTCCTATTGTATCAGTTGAAATCACTACATTTTCTTGGGATGAAATCACTATCTTTTAACTGGTAATTTGAATTTAGCTAAAAAGTATAAGCCAACATTGTCTTTATTTGCGTAAAAATAAAGGAAATATTTTCATTCTTACCACTAACGAACGAAATTTTCTAGTTTCCTGATTTAGATGGTTTTGTGTCTCTTGATTGATTCTCCACAAATAGTCCATTTCTTTTATAAGTTTCTCCTGCAAAAGAAGCAAGAAGCTTAGCAAAAATGGAGACAGTATACTAGATTTCATCCCCTTATCAATCAAATAAAAAGGCTGTAATTGAAAGAAACATAAATTCAAGTTAGAGTGGAGTGGTCAGATTTTACCATGTTAAACAGATTTGGTTCTAATAATTTGGATGTGAAAAGTCATAGAAATATAATAGAGAGTTTTAAGGGACCCTTCAGATAATATCATCAATTTTCTGAGAAACTGGCTTTTATATAACATGACTTTGAAAAGTGTTCTTGGTGCTGGTCACCTGTTCCACAGCTCCATTCTACACATTTGAACAATGTTTCTAAGGAAACCTCCTTTAGTGAAGTCTCAACACAGCTATGATTAGAGTGCTAAATTAGTCAGCAACATTGAAAGGACACGTTTATGTGTTATGATTGACATGGAATAATCACCACCTCCACCATCTGCATTCTCATCACCATCGTTGCATTGGCCCTCACCATTCTTATTTGGGACTCTATACATATCAAACTGCCTTAGAGGCATCACATACCCTGCATTCCTCAGCAGCCCATCCTATTGGACTGTGGCTGTGAGCCATGTGCTCTGGTGACTCAGAGCAGGGCCCACAGAGCAATCTCTTGTCAACCTCACAGAAGAGCTCCTTAGTCTCTTCATGGAGCACACAGATACTGTGTGAGTTGTTGATGTTCTGAGGTCTGGTCTGTCTGGCTAGGGAAGCCAGCTTTTTGAGTACAACATTGGTGTTGAAGTCGGGCTTCACTGAGATTTCTCTGCACTCAGGGCAGCGCATTGGTGCTCTGCCTTCTTCCCAGCAGAAGTAGAGGCAGGGCCTGCAAAAGCTGTGCCCACAGTCAGTGGTGACCGGGTCTATGAAGTAGTTCATGCAAATGGAGCAAATGAGCTCATTCTGGAAGGCTTGCAGGCTGTATGAATCCATATCTCTGAAAATTAAAAAAAAAAGTGAGAATTTCTTTCTCTTATTTTTATTTGCCCCGATGAAAAGGAAAAAAAAAAAGCCAGTGGACAATTTTCCTTGTCTACTTGAGTCTGTCCAATATGTCTAATAAGTTAGCTCCAGTATAAACTGAGACATAGTAAATGCAAACATGCTGGATTTATAAAGTTTTCCCTCAATAGCCATAGAAAATTGGGGTCCAGGAATCCCTGAGATACCAAGATCCTTAGATGTTCCAGGCTCTTATTAGTAAATGGTGTGGGATTTGCATGTAACCTAAACCTATCCTCCTGAATACTTTATGTCTAGATTACTTTGAATGCCTAATACAATGTAAATGCTGTATAAATACTTGTAATGCCATACTGTTTAGGAACAGCAAGAAGATTGTTAAAAATATGTACATGTTTGGCAGGGTGCGGTTACTCATGCCTGTAATCCCAGCACTTCGGAAGGCCGAGGTGTGAAGATCATGAGGTCAGGAGACCAAGACCATCCTGGCTAACATGGTGATACCCTGTTTCTACTAAAAATGCAAAAATTTAGCCGGGCGTGGCGGCACGTGCCTGTAGTCCCAGGTATTCAGGAGGCTGAGGCAGGAGAATTGCCTGAACCCAGGAGGTAGAGGTTGTAGTGAGTGGAGATGATGCCACTACACTCCAGCATAGGTAATAGAGTGAGACTCTGTCTCCCAGAAAAAAAAAAAAAAAAAAAAAAAAAAAAAAAAAAAAAGGGATATGTTGTTCAGTACAGCTGCTTTTTTCTTCCTGTAAATATTTTTTTCTGAGATTAGTTGAATCCACGGGTATGAAACTTATGGATATGAACAACCACTACGATTCAAATGAGAAAATGAGATGAGAGCCCTCATGGTATTTTGTTAAACAAGCCATGCTCTCAATCATTCCCAGTTACTTAGCAAGCTTAAAGCCTGGGTAGACGGTAAAAGCTGAGATGGTTTCTCAGTCACTTATATAAGCTGATTCTTATTTCTTAATCTCATTCTTAAGAACATTCTTAATCTCGTTCTGTCTCTGTCATTCTCTCTCAACGATTCCATGATGATAATATATGAAAGACACTTAGTATCTCTGCTATTATTCTGTACTCCCTGCCTGCAAACTCACCTATGAAGTTTGCTCACACAATTATAAATGAAGTAGGTTTTATCTAAGATTGATTAATCAGAGTGGACTATCAGCTCCTAAAATTATCAATCATTAAATTTGTCCTTTTAACTTTAATATCAAAACTTTTCCTTTCACTACATTAATCGTAAATCATATCTATTGTTTTTAATTTAGAAAATTTTTTCCCATATTCAATTCAGATGATTAGAGAGAACACTTTCACATTCTGAAATAGTGAATATTTAAGCTGTAATAATTTACAAGAATTAATCAACAATTAATTATCTTCTAAAATAACAATAAAAGTGAAGATATGTATTAGGTTTTCCACTCTACACTAGAAAATCCAGAAATGCAGTTAATGGAAGCATGGCCACCAATTCACCATTCCTTTTAGTGACTTGGGAGTTGCAGCCTCTTGGGAGCCCTTGTCAGAGGGTTACATCTATTTTTTTTACTTCTTTCTTTCTTTCCCTTTTATTTATTTATTTATTTATTTATTTATTTATTTATTTATTGTTGTTGTTGAGATGCAGTCTCACTCTGTCACCCGGGTGGAATGCAGTGGCGTGATCTCAGCTTACTGCAACATCCGCCTCCCAGGTTCAAGCAATTCTCCTGCCACAGCCTCCCGAGTAGCTGATACTACAGGCACCCGCCACCATGCTATGACAATTTTTTTGTATTTTAAGTAAAAACGTGGTTTCGCCATGTTTGTCAGGCTGGTTTCTAACTCTAGACCTCAAGCGATCTGCCTGCCTTGGCCTCTCAAAGTGCTAGGCTGCAAACATGAGCCATCGTGCCTGGCCAATTAAAACTATTTTCAACAGCTTTCAAATCTAGTCTACAAACTGCAAATTTTGAAGACACAGCAAATAAGACCTTTGCAATAAGAAGTTACAAAGTAATTCAACATTTTTAACATTGACTTTGGTGTACATTATAACCATTACTACATGCCAACATTCTAGGGAACATTTTAGGTATTTTATGGGTTCTATCATTGCATGAAACTATCGAAATATACCTTTTCACACTTAAAAAAAAATCTAACAATACAGAAAATAGTCACATAAGAAGAATCAAATAGCAAGGCACACAAACCAGATGTTACAAATTGAAGATACTTTACATTGATTTTCTGTAAAATCATGAAGACAGTTACTTGTTTGCTTAGAAAAGACCCAAGCATGCTGCCGGGTAAATTTAAAGTATTTTTAAGAGAAAAAGTGAGCATGATGAGTTTACTGCAGATTTTATACTCACAAGGCTATTATGAATGGTCTCAGTCTAGAAGCTCTGTAGATATCGAGATTAGAAGTAACTCCTGGTGCTCCAAAGCCCAGCAGTCACAAATGCAGTGGGTCCTCACTGAAGGAGAGAGAAGTCTCTGGACAAGCATCTTTTTAAAGGGTATGGGCCCAGGAAAGACCACACCCACTTCCTGAGATTGATTAGATTGCACAGAAAGGGGTAAATTGACTGATTAGGTTTATGAAGTATTAAAAACCACACTTGGGGGCCCAAAGCTCAACAGACAAGTTTGGAATGAGAGGCAAGAAAGTTGACTTAACACAGGTTATTCAAAGAAATATTTTAACTATAACAATTATTTCATTAAATATTGTCACATGCTAATTGCTTTTTTTTGTTTTTTGTTTTCTTTTGAGATGGTATCTCAATCTGTAGCCCAGGCTGGAGTGGAATGGCTCGGTCTCAGCTCACTGCAACCTCTGCCTCTTGAGTTCAAGTGATTCTCCTGCCTCAGCCTCCCAAGTAGCTGGGATTACAGGCACCCACCACTAAACCCAGCTAATTTTTGTACTTTTAGTAGAGACGGGGTTTCACCATGTTGCTCAGGCTGATCTTGAACTCCTGACCTCAGGTGATCTGCCCACCTCTGCCTCCCAAAGTGCTGGGATGACAAGCGTGAGCCACTGCACCGGGCCACATGCTAACTTTAAAATTTTGTTTCTCACTGTTTTAAAATTATAATTCCTTAAGTGCCTAGCCGTTATTTATCTGAATATGTTCAAAGATAAAACATTAACTGGGATTACCAGCACATCTGTACTGTGTAACTCTCTTGTTTAAAAATGTACAGCAAGGAACTCAATTGTGTTTCACATAATTGTATATATAATGGTTGATGAAATTAGTTGTAGCAGCCTGTTTTTCTTATTTTTACTATTTTATGACTATTTCTGTGTTATATGAAAATAAAATCTGTTTTTTATTAATTCACCTTTTTCAATAATTTTAAAACTGATAATTTACACATATATGTACATAACTATCTATATCAATGTTATGTATTCATATTTTTAAAATTATGTAGTAATTATTTACACAATAATAATAATTATTATTACTTTTTTTTTGAGATGTTGTCTCCCTCTGTCACCTAGGCTGGAGTGCAATGGCATGATCTTGGCTCACTGCAACCTCTGTCTCCCAGGTTCAAATGATTCTCCTGCCTCAGACTCCCGAGTAGCTGGGATTACAGGTGTCTGCCACCATGACTGGCTAATTTGGGTATTTTTAGTCAAGATAAGGTTTCACCAAGTTGGCCAGGCTGGCCTCAAACTCCTGACATCAGGTGATCCGCCCATCTCAGCCTCCCAAAGTGCTGATATTACAGGCATGCGCCTTGGCACCTGGCTGCTATTTACACAATAATGATGTGCATAATTACCTTTAACAGTGCATGAAAGTTATTTTTAACACAGTTGCCATGCTAATAGATTTTGTTGTCATTTACCATGATTTAATAAATTCATAAATTATCTAATGTTTGGGGATTTAGGTCATTTCTATAAACTAAAAATTACAAACCTTGCTAGAAGTTGAAAAAGTAAAAATCTATATGAAAATCACCATTTATCTATTAATGGACATTTAAAAAATTATAAAATTTATAAAAACCAACATATCCTAGGAAAAGATGAAGTGGCTGTCTTTTTCATCAGTCCATGGCATTGCAAATTAGTATGTTTTCTGAAGTGTCATTTGATCAGCATTATGCTTCAAAAAATACATCCAATAAAGTTAAGAAAAGGTAATCATAGATACTTACGTACAGACTTTTCCAGAAATGTTGTTCTTTGAAAACTGCTTCAAACACTTCTTAAAATGTTGCATATTATCTAGCTAAGTGTAGAGAAGAAAGACTTTCTAGCATTCTCACTTCTCAGTAAAAATTCAATTCTATATTTTGTAGACTGCCCTGTATTAGACAGAAATAAACAATAAGCAACTTATGAGATGCAAATAAAAGAATACAAAATAATTGCAAATTTTAGTGCTAGTAACTGAAAAAGTTATTATCTATTTTACTACAACTGTGTTACCATGCAGGATAGGTAAGAGAGAAAAAGCAGTATTTCCTTGCCTAATTAAAAAATACCCTGTCATTCAAGTGAAAATATCAGACATTTATTGATTACCAACTCTGTGATAAAAACTGTTCTGAGTGCTTTACATGTTCTAACTTACTTAATTCCTACAACAACCCCATGAGATAAATAATATGTTATACTGATTTAAAGATTAAGAAATGTGAGAACAGGAAACTTCAATAATTTGCCCAAAGACATATTCTAATGAAGTAGGAGAGCTAGGGTTTGAAACCAGACAGTCTCTGAAAACAGCTTTCCTTTCAGTGACATGACATACGTTGCCAAAGTATGTTCCTAAGCCACCAAATTACATACAATATTTTTGGGGGATGCTTCTTGCATGCTGGCAGAATTGATTAAAAGTTCACAAATCTTTCAAGCATTGTGCAGGTTTTAGTCCTTTGTTTTGAATACTAATATGCACACTGTCCTACATCTACCATATTGTCCAACTCTCTATCAATGACATGACAAAAAGCCTGTGAGCATGCTCAGCTAAACCCCATAACAAAGGCATTGTGGAAATCCTAGTGTGCAGTGCAACTCTTCTTTTCAAAGCACAGAATGTCTCAGAGGGTCTCTTATGTGCACTATTCTGATCACTCACAAAATGAGTGTCTACTGTGAACTCTCCTTACTGGTAAGGATTCGAGCCAAAATAGTAACAAACCTGCACATTCTGCATATGTATCCTGAAAATTAAAGTAAATTTTTAAAAAGTGTAAATAAAAAACAAGACTAAGTCCTTAAGGAGCTCATGGTCTAGTAGTTGATGGAAAGGAAGGGACAGTCATCCTAAAAGTCTTCCTAAAAGAAACAATACCTAAGCTAAAAGCCAAAGGATGAGCGTAGTCTTATCTTTTCTGATAGTAAAGTCTATGTGAGAGCAGTGGTCATGAGAAAAGATTTCGGGACGTGGCATGGTGGCTCATGCCTGTAATCCCAGCACTTTGGGAGGCCTAGGTGGTTTCACCAGTCAAGCTGAGAAGTTTAAGGTCAGCCTAGGCAACATTGGAAACTCCATCTCCACAAAAAATAGAAAAATTAGACAGGCATGATGGTGCACGCCTGTAATCTCAGCTACTTGGGAATCTTAGTCTGGACGATTGCCTGAGCCCAGCAGGCAGAATTTGCATTGAGCCGGGCTTGTGCCACTGACTCTCGCCTGGGGGACAGAGTGAGATCCTGTCTCATACACACGAGAGAATATTAGTTCTGTCCTCTTGCTGGTGATATCCTCCAATTGCATCTAGGCCAGAATGCTTGCTGAAATGCAAATGTGCCTATATTCCTACCTGCTTAACCTCATTATGGGATTTTGATAAACTACAAGAAAGTAGTTACACTCCTCTCGATGTCTTCCAAAATGTACTTAATGTATTTGGTGCTCAGTGTACAAATTGTTCTTCCCACAAATGCCTTGGATTCTATTAAGGGTGAGTTCTTTGTATTTCTTTAACTTGCCACAATCATCCATACTTCTATTATTTTGTATAACATGATTACCTTGTCAGTGGAAATATAAATAAGTGAAAGTAGTTTGAATCGCTGTGGCATTGCCCAGTAGAATTGATGATCCACAAATTATATAACCCAGACATTCCACCTATCAGAAGATACTGTCAGGAATGAGAATCTATTGAGTGTTTGCATTAGGAGACATGTTCACAAAAATCAATATACAAAAATCATTCCAAATGTACAACAGTAGAAAATGAATAAATACATTTTGTGATGCACCGTTTATCCAACTTTGGGTTATCCACTACAAACTCACTCTTGCTTGTTTACATAAATAGATCTGGATCCTTCAAATACTTTTCCTTTGCCATGTGTTATGATGTCAGTCTTTGTGAGTAGAAAGCTTTGGAGAGAAATAACAAAAAAGTGCTTCCAATCTGCTTTGGAAATGACACCTCCAGTGTCTGGCCTGGAGGACATACAGGGATACACCAATGCCCAGATTGTGTAGTTCAGGCTGCTGCTGTAGCACCCACTTCCTGAAGTTCACTGGGGCCCATGAGAACTCAGCAGCCACGAGCTTCTCCTGATACTGCCCTTTTCCATATTTGCAGTGGAGCCCGTCTGGCATGACATTTCTTCATAAACAGCTTCACCAGTGGCCCAGAAGGCAAGTCTCTGGGGAGCTCTGAAGTGTGGATTTAAAGCAAGTTTTTCAAGAGCAACAATACAGCAACTTCTAAACATTCAGTGAGGCCAAGGGGTGAGAGGACTCTCCATTGACTACTCCAGCTTCACCCTGGAAACAACGGCAATTCCTTATATGTGTCATCACGTATTATTTAGACTTCTCCTTACATTCTACTAGACAATATTTCCTTGCTCAGCTGCTGTTATAATTAATCATTCTATACATTAACTTTCCCTATTCACATTATTATATGTTTTCTCTTTCGTGACGGACCATGAATCTTACTTTCATTTGAATAAATGCTATCCATCTATCTATCTACTTACCTATCTATCTATCTGAACACTTAAAGACCAGTGAAAAAAAATCAAGTACCATAAAACTATACATGGTATGATTTTATTTTAAAAATTTCAAAACTACCTAAAGTCAAACCATGAAACATGTAAATAATATAGCCTTGTGTGATAAAATTATAAAGAATACCACAGGAAATAAAGGTAAACAGAAAATTCAAGAAAGTGAAAAAACACAACTGTCATTAGTGCATGGGGAACCCAAAGATATTGGAAATGTTATTTTCTTAATATGGTTAGTAAGTTCACAGATATTCATTTCATTATTATTTTTCTCTATACTTCTATGTTCCATGATAGTCTTTTATATAAATAAAATATTTTCAATTAAAAAATAATGATATCCTATGCTATAGAAAGATTACATTTACTAAAAGTGTAATTTAACCAGTGTCCCAACTAGTGTGCTGAGATCGTGATCCTCTCAGCCTTGGGGGCCCCAGGCAGGGCGTGAGAACTCTGGCTTGGAGTAGTTGTGCATATTCTGCACTGTGCTGTATGACAAACTGATGTTTTCCCATGTATGAAGAGACATGAACACGTTAGACTTGATTCCCCGATAATGCCAGATGAGAGTTTTATGATATTTGTCTATTCCCCTTGGATTTAATACTGAGTTTGATTCTTCCACTTCAGAATAACCTTGTATGATTATAAATTTTAATTTTTAAATTTTTTAATCCATTACAAGACAATAAAAGAAAACACATATGCAAACATATATATGGACACTCACATAACTGTATATAATATCCAGCTTTATGTCTAATATGCTAATTTAAAAATTCATCAGTAGAACCTATCATGGTTCTTTCTGAGTGATATACCACACAAATTCTATATAGGTTCTCTAAAGAATCCCCATAGGCTACTTGTTTCAAAGACTCTGAAACTGCCTGCACTGTGAAGGCTGCAACAGAAATTTTTCTCTTCACTTCTCCCCTAGCCTTGCAAGGGTCCACTTTGCTTTTCATTTCAAACAGAGCATTAGAAATTCCTGGAAATGACTCCCCTGAATACTTGCTGTGGCTGCTTGGAGCATAGGTGACATGCCTGTTGATAAAACAACATGCTGTTTACTAGTTTCCCAAATTATATAGAGGAGAAACGCAAGAGCACTCTACAATTCTAACATTGACTATTTCTAATTTAACAATTTGAATCAGCCACTTGTCAACAGAACTTCCACATTCAATCATCTCTAAAGACTCCTGTGGCCGCGTGCAGTGGCTCAAGCCTGCATGCCCAGCAATTTGGGAGGCCGAGGTGGGCGGATCGTGAGGTCAAGAGTTCAGGACTAGCCTGGACAGCATGGTGAAACCGCGTCTCTACTAAAAATACAAAATAATTAGCCAGGCACAGTGGCACGTGCCTGTAATCCCAGCTACTCAGGAGGCTGAGGCAGGAGAATTGCTTGAACCTGGCAGGCGAAGGTTGCAGTGAGCCGAGATGGTGCCACTGCACTCGAGCCTGGGCTCCAGAGCGAGACTCTGTCTCAAAAACAAAACAAAACAAAACAAACAAAAACAACCAACAAAACAAACAAAAATGTAAAGTGGTAAGTGGTTCTATGCTACCATAGTAGCAACGATATAGTAACCACAGCAATCACGCTCGGTATTAAAGTGATTACTGACGATTTTTCTAATTCTTTAAAATAAGCTACATATAGTTGATATTAGTATTTCACAGAGGAGGAAACTGAGGTCTGAGAAATCAAGTGACTAAATGATTTGTCCCAAGGCACATTACAAGTAAGTGCTGAATTTTTATTATATTACAATAAATTATAGCACAACTGTGATCATCAAAGTCTTGTGATTAGCCAAACTTCTATTGTGTTTTTTGTCCTTTTTAAAAACATCACAGTACTATGTTAGAATATTTAACATAAAACATGAAGAATCATCAAAAGCAATTTTGTATTGTTTCACATGACCACGGCAGAAGAATGTTTATAGAATGGGCTAAGACGGTTCACACAACAGACCTAGAAAGGAAGGACAAATGAAAGTAAAGAGAGAAGGCCAGGAGCTGTGGCTCATGCCTGTAATCTCATAAATTTGGGAGGCTGGGCTGGGAGGATTGCTTGAGGCCTGGAATTGTAGACCATCCTGGGCAACATAGGGATACTCTGTCTTGACAAATCTAAGAACAAATATTAGTTGGGCATTGTGGCACGTGACTGTAGTCCTAGTGATTTTGGAGGTTGAGGTGGAAAGACTGATCAAGCTCAGGAGTTTGGGGCTGCAGTGAGCTGAGATTGCACCACTGAACTCCAGTTTGGGGGACAGTGTGAGACCCTGTTTCTTAAGAACAACAACAACATAAGTGGGGGCGATGGGTAAGTTAAAAAATATGTTGCCATTGGACAACCAATCAAACTGTTTCAAACATGCTCTTACTCCCGATCCTGACCCTTTGATAATCCCTGGACAGAAAGATGGATCCATTTCTGGCTGCCCAATGACCTAACACCTTCGACAATATATATAAGATCAACCTGGGGATAGTCAATGTTTGGCAGAAAAAAATTGCAATAGTCAACATTTAGGGGGGATAAAAACCTCTAAATATAAAAAATGGGAAAAAGAATAAATAAATATATATTTATTATATAAATTATATGTGGAGAGATTTACTCAGTTTTCTGTATACATAAACAAAAATATATTTAAAATAGTAAAGGGACTAGAATTATACACACAAGAATATAACCATGACTTTATATTTTTCTGATGGAATTAGGGAGATATTTCTTTTCTGTTGTTGCTTTCTTGATCTTTACATTTTCTAAAATAAACATATATTCTTTTAAAAGAAGAAACAAAAAGATACTGAAAATAAAGCTATGCAAAATTATATTACATTGTTTGAGAAAATATGATATTTATCATTTACTACATATATTTTGAAATTTTCTATTGGATTGTAAGAAATCAACTATGATATTTATCCACAGTCCAAAGAAAAAGAAAAAGTGATCTTATAAGAGGGAGTCATTTTTTATTTTCCTACCTATAAAAATCCCTATCTGGTAACCCTAAGGATCAATAAATGCTCGTTACAGAAATATCGGTTGATCATTCATAATTCTTAATAATATTGGAATGAGAAATGAACATAGTTATAACTTCATGGAAATGTATCTCTACACACAAAATAAAAATTTCAGAGTAAAACCGAATTTAATCAGTCATCTCTGGGAATTGGTTCCAAGACCCTGATAGATATCAAAATTTGTGCATACTTAAGTCCTGCAGAAAAGACACGTATATATGAAAAGTTAACCCTTCTCTTCTGTGGAATTAACAAGCTGAATGTGTACAAACAACTAAACAAATCAAATTGATCTATCAGAATAATAATCCAGATTTTAGTATAAATTATTTACTATTTCATCTTTTCAAGTGATTTTCAGAATAATGTAAGTACAGCATTCTCAGAGTCTGATAAGACTTTCTGGATTACCTTGCTCTGCCTCAGTGAGGAAAGGTAGCTGTGTATGTGGGATCTGAAGTCACATCTGACCTCCCTTGCATTAACTGGCCATAATGTAACTCTCACCACATGCTTAATGCCCTTTGACATCCTGGTCTTCATATTGTTAAGACAGTGAAGTAGGCAATAATATAAAACAGAAAATATTTCTGAAATACATGGTTAAGAGTCCAAATGGAATGTAACAGTTTTGTTTTATTTACTTTTGTTTTTTAGAAAAGCATTCATAATTCTCTTACTTTACATTATTCATTAGTTCTTTATTAGCCACATCTGAGGTTCTCAGATTCAAGCTCATGTAATGAGTGTCATTCTTTGATAAAAGTTCTAATATATCAAAGCTAAAGGAAAAATAATTGTTGAGATTTATTCCATAGAAATAAATTTATTCGCTTAAAAGCCTTTTTTCTGGATTTATGTCCTTCCTACTTTGTGATATTTTTAACAAAATCATTTACTGTATGCAATACTAATATTTGAAAATATAAGTTTGAAAACAAAAAAAAATTTGGCAAAATAAAGTTTACCATCTTTACAAATAAAAAGTTGGCCCCCATATGTGTGGGTTTCTTTCCTTCAGTACTGTATTTTATTTCATTTTCTTAAGAAATGGAGTCTCACTCTTTCATCGGGCTGGAGTGCAGTGGCTTGATCATACCTCACTAAAGCCTCAAACTCCAGGGCTCAAGCAATCCTCCTTTCTCAGCTTCCTAAGTACCTGGGATTACAGTGAATAAAACTGTATTTTCTATCCACCTTTCCTGCTGATGTGAAATCTACAGATAGAAAGGGCTGACTATATATTTTTTTAAAAAAATTGTGGCACGGGCGTGGTGGCTCACTCCTGTAATTCCAGCATTTTGGGAGGCCAAGGCGGGCAGATCACTTGAGGTCTGGAGTTTGAGACCAGTCTGACCAACATGGAGAAACCCCGTCTCTACTAAAAATACAAAAAATTAGCCAGGCATGGTGGCACATGCCTGTAATCCCAGCTACTTGGGAGGCTGAGGCAGAAGAATCGCTTGAACCCGGGAGGCAGAGGTTGCAGTGAGCCGAGATTGCACCACTGCACTGCAGCCTGAAACTCCGTCTCAAAAAACAAAAACAAACAAACAAAAAAATTGTTCTTAAGTAGACCTGTGCATTTCAAATCAGTTTTGTTGAAGCATGAAATGCCTATTTTAAATTTCTATAATATGCAAATTAAAAACAATAGCATACATAGCTACCATATTTTCAAATCTTATAAAATACATTTCTATTTGTAGCAGGACGAGCCGCAGACAAAACTCCTCAGACACCGGATTAAAGAAGGAAGAGGTTTTTTATTTGGTCGGGAGCATCGGCAGACTCGCGTCTTAAGAGCCGAGCTCCTCGAGAAAGAAATACTTGGCCTTTTTAAAGGCTTACAACTTTAAGGGGTCCACATGAAAGGGTCGTGATAAATCGAGCAAGCGTGGGAAACGTGACTGGGGGCTACATGCCTCAGCTAACAAAAAGTTTTACAATGCTTTTTTCATACAGTGTCTGGAATTTACAGATAACACAAGTAGTTTAGGCCAGGGGTTGATGTTATTATTATTACTTTGTTTAACTCCTAGGGCCGCGTGGTGCTGCCAAGGTTGTCTGGCTATTTATCTTACTTTTGTTTCTTTCTCACTTTCCTCCTGTCTTGTGAACTAGGCAAGGTAGGGGGAGGAGGGCAGCAGGAGTAGTAGTGGTCTCCTTCCTTAAATTTACCTTGGAGCAACATGTCCTACACTATCTTGGCCCAGGGACGTCCCTGAGATGGAGCTTTCTAGACTTTCTCTCCATTACCCCTTGAGTTGAGTTGGGCGGTGCCAGGAAATATAGGAGGGAATCCTCCATCCTGTGGTTGTTGAGAGACCCTTGGAAGGCTTCATCCGGAGCATAAGGAGCAGGAGAAATATCCCTTCTGGAATGGAGGCCAACGGTGTTCTTAGATTAAATTTTTACGTTACAATAAAAAATCAATTGGCTGGGTGTGGTGGCTCACGCCTGTAATCCCAGCACTTTTGTAGGCTCAGGCGGGCGGATCACTTGAGGTCAGGAGTTCCAGACGCATCTGGCAAACATGGTGAAACCCCCTCTCGACTAAAACTGAAAAAACAAACAAACAAACAAACAAAAAATTAGCCAGTAACAGAGCCAGAATCCTTTCAAAAAAAATATATATATATATAAATAAAAATAAAATTTCTATTTTGAAGAAACTTAATCATCTATGTTAACACCCACCTACGCCCTGTGAAATGCAATCAATTGGAAGAAAGGGGTGTGGTCTTCAGAGATTCATAAAAGGATACTTCAGGAGCCAAGCTCATTCTTCTCCAGAGCCCACAGAGCAACTTTGCAACTGGCCTTGGAGACTTCCAAAAGCTACCGACTCTGCACTGTGAGACTCTCATCCCTGAGTGGAATCCATCATATTCGACAGCAAGCTTTGGTGAGAACATAGATACATTTCTGAGGTAAGTACACAAATTCCAGAGTAGGAGCTACTATTAGCTTACAAACCAAAACAAAATTTGGGGACTTTATCTGCAAACTTAGATTATTTTTAATGCAATGATCTCATTTTCTGAGTTTTAAAAATGGTTCCATTTCTTTTTTAAAATTATATTAAACATAATCCATAGGTTTATGGATTAAACGTGGGCCACCATGTTCAGCTATTTATCTATTTTAATTAATTAATTAATTAATCTATTTTGAGATGGAATCATGCTCTATTGCCAGGCTGGAGTGCAGTGGCGCCATATCGGCTCACTGCAACCTCTGCCTTCCAGGTTCAAATGATTCTTCAGCCTCAGCCTCCAGAGTAGCTGGGACTCTAGGCGCCTGCCACCACGCCCATCTAATTTTTGTATTTTTTTTAGTAGAGACGGGGTTTCTTTATGTTGGCCAGGATGGTCTCGATCTCTTGATCTTGTGATCTGCCCACCTCTGCCTTCTAAAGTGCTAGGGTTACAGGCGTGAGCGACGGCGCTGGGCCTATTTTTTAAAATTTATATAAGTATTTTTAGAGACAGAATGATCTAGACATTTTGCTTTGTCGCCAGTCTAGAGCTCCTGAGCTCAAAAAACCTGCCTGACTTGGCCTCCCAAAATTCTGGGATTACAGGCTGGAGTCACTTTGCCTGGCCTAGGTTTTTATTTTTATTTTAGCAAAACATACATTCATTTAAAACGCTGAGTTATTGTCTAGTGCCAAGGTTTTATTTTTATTATTTTCTTTTTGGAGACGGAGTCTTGCTCTGTCGCCCAGGCTGGAGTGCTGTGGCGCCACCTTGGCTCACTGCAAGCTCCGCCTCCCGGGTTCACGCCATTCTCCCGCCTCAGCCTCCTGAGTAGCTGGGACTACAGCTACTGGTGCCCGCTACCACTCCTGGCTAATTTTTTGTATTTTTTAGAAGAGACAGGATTTCACCATGTGAGCCTGGATGGTCTCCATCTCCTGATCTCGTGATCCACCCGCCTCGGCCGCCTCGGCCTCCCAAAGTGCTCGGAATACAGGCGTGAGCCACCGTGCCCGGCCTCTAGCGCCTAGTATTATTGCATAATACTCACTATTTTTCTGACTGTGTGAAAGAGTAATGATAATGCTTCAATTATCATTATCTTTCTGTAAATTTAATTATCTGTCTTTTAAGGATGTGGTAATATTAACCAGTATATCCCCAAATTAACAGACAGTGCAGGAACAGTAAACATGCCAGAAAGTTTTTGTTGATTGAATTAACATAGCAGCCTAGAAGAACAATGATTCTTAGCTTTAGACTGGAGAGGTACCTTACCTTGATTTGACTGTTTTACCTTGGAGAGTAAAGGCTAGCTTTTTCTGATTTGGAGAAAGGTGTGAGTTCTGCTCTAACATTTTCAAGCAGGGTCCTTCTGGAAAAGTCATTATAGATGGTTGTTGTAGTTAAAGAAAATAATGAGAGTAGAAGAGCTTAGTGAGCTTTCCTTCTCTAAACCAATCACTGGCAATTAAGAGTGTTACTGATTTTCAGATTATTCAGACTCACCTCTTGAGAGTATAGGTTGATGAAACCCTTGAACCCTAAGCAATTTGGTGGACACTAACACCTCAGAAAATCTGACATTCTTCTATGCAAGAAAGTAGAGTTTGGAAAGCTGGACATGTGTCGATTGGAGAACAGTTGTTTTTTCTAGAGGTTGATGTCGCTTTGTGCCTTAGTTTTCCATTTTTCCTATTTCTGTCATTGCAAATTAAATCCTATACTTCTCTAGAAAAAAAAGGATATTATTCAATCACAACCTGATTCAAACTTTGCTTGGATCTTTGTCTCTTCAGGGTAGGAGAATAAATTCTTGTGGTTTTCTTTCCTTAGGAAAATGGACTCAGACTTCTCACATGCCTTCCAGAAGGAACTCATCTGTGTCATCTGTTCGAACTACCTGGTAGACCCTGTCACCATCTGCTGTGGGCACAGCTTCTGTAGGCCCTGTCTCTGCATTTCCTGGGAAGAAGCCCAAAGTCCTGCCAACTGCCCTGCATGCCGCGAACCATCACGGAAACAGGACTTCAAAACCAATATTCTTCTGAAGAATTTAGTGACCATCGCGAGAAAAGCCAGTCTCTGGCAATTCCTGAGCTCTGAGAAACAAATATGTGGGACCCATAGGGAAACAAAGAAGATGTTCTGTGACGTGGAAAAGAGTCTGCTCTGTTTGCTGTGCTCCAACTCTCAGGAGCACGGGGCTCACACACACTATCCCATTGAAGGGGCCGCTGAGGAACACCGGGTAAGAGATAGCTCTGCAATCACCTGAAAGCTGGAGGGTGGCAGAGTTAAAGAGATTAGAAGGACGATGAGAATCATCATGGTGATTACTCTCTTCTTTACTGAGTGCCAGGTGCTGTTCTTGGTATCAATTATGACATTTGGATAAAACGTGCAACTCTACGTTCCTTCATGGAGCTTGCACCCAAAAAGAGACTGATTAAGTAAATGTTCTTATTATTGACTCTACAGTTCAATGCTAAAGGCATTGAAAAGCAACCAAAACTACAAGTGCAAAGAAACGTATTTTTGAAATATATTTATATTACTGGACAAACGAGTATGGGGATAGCACACTAGAAAATCAGGGGGCTAGCATAGTGGGTTCTGAAGCAGGATGTTTCACTGAATTTAGCCAGGTTACAGGAAATCTTGACTCTTCAGTTTTCTAAACTGTTCTATATTCTGAAACCTCAGAACTGAAAATATCAATTGAGGATGAGCAGTGAAAAAATTGTTTTTTTCCCTTCTCTCTAATGTATTTATATATTACATCCCTTGCCTGCATATATCATTCAGAGTGTGGAATCTATGGTATTTGACTTTCTGTTTTTTAACCTCATAATTCTTTTGCAGGAGAAGCTCTTAGAGCAAATGAGGATTTTATGGAAAAAGATTCAAGAAAATCAGAGAAATCTAAATGAGGAGAGAAGAACAGCCCTCCTCTGGAGGGTAAGTATGAGACCGTGAGTCCTCACAACCAGCTTGAGATAGGCATGCTGACAACATTTATATTAGCAACTTGAGTTGAAATTCTCATATGCCAGATTTTGTCCTGTGTTTATTCATAGGCTGGAAAACAACCAGACTCTTCAATATCATGCTTGTTCAGGTTTTTTGGAAATGTTCTTCAGATAAGTAAAAAATAAATATAAATTCTGAAGGGCAAGTATGTGCTTAAAATTAATAAATATTTCAGGCAGAGTTTTCTGAATAAGATGAATTATGTAATATTAATTACATAGTACATAATTGAGAAATAAAGTTATTTAATGGTGAATATGATGTTGTCCAGAGGGAAGAAATCAGGTAGGAACAGTCATTTAAGAAATGTGCCTGTGCTGGTGAAGTCTGATAGCAGAGGACCCAGATGATGCCAGTTCATGTAGGAGAAAATGTAACATGATGAAAAGCTGAGGAGAAGGGGTAAAAAATGACTGGGGGAGTGAGAGAATAACTATGTCAATATTGAGAGGAGAGACACAATGCAATGGAGATTCATGTTCTTAGAATGGCAGGGCAATACAGAGCCTATGGCTTTTGACAGAAGAAAGATAGGAGACAGAAAAGAGGTAGTCGGTTTGAGAGATGGGGGTTAAATTTTTTACTAAGATCCTTTTTGTGTGATGGCTTCTGATTCTGATTATAATATACTAAAATCATTTCTACTGACAGTGATTCTTTAGTCTGTGAAGTACAGAGATTTGAAACAACAAACTAATTGAGTAACAAAGATTATATATATTATCCATGACAATTTGACAATCAATCATAAATTTTACTTGTTTTCTAATGGTATTTCAGATTTAAGAGGACATATATTTAAACATTTAAATCTGAAGCGCTAATTTGCAGGTGTTTGGGAATTGAGGAATTACATAAATTTTGAAGGAAGCTCTTGTCTAACTCATCATACTGTTTGTAAATGATGGAAAATAAAAGAAGGAATGAGGAGGTTGAATTTCTGGGTTCTGTGAGGTGGAAGTAGGCCTGGGTATGTAACCTACAAAATCCATGTCCCTACAGGGTGATGTGGTTTTACGGGCACAGATGATCAGGAATGAGTATAGGAAGCTGCATCCAGTTCTCCATAGGGAAGAAAAACAACATCTAGAGAGACTGAACAAGGAGTACCAAGAGATTTTTCAGCAACTCCAGAGAAGTTGGGTCAACATGGATCAAAAGAGTAAACACTTGAAAGAAATGTATCAGGAACTAATGAAAATGTGTCATAAACCAGATGTGGAGCTGCTCCAGGTAAGAATGGAGGATGCCCCTTGAGATACTTTGTATTAGCTGCCCTTTACATCTTTGCCTTCCATTGGGTACCCAAGACATTATTTCTTCTTCTCCCACATTGATGGTGAGAGCCATATAGAGATAAACGATAACTGCTAACCTAATCTTCGAAATAAACCTTTATGAAATTGTGCAACTAGATTTCCATAGAACATTTTCTACCACAAGCTTCCTCCTCCAGCACATTTCATTAAAACTGTGGAAGAAAAAATTTCATGTGAAAATTCTACTTTTGTCTCCAGTGGATAATCCATAGAAATTATGGAAAAACTAACATTTCCTTCTACCTCCTTTTGGGAAGTCCTAGGTTTGAAATGCTCTTAATTTCAGCCATATTAACCTTTGGGGGCTAGCCCTGAAAAAGACTACATTGTAGACAGCTGCAGCAATGCGCAGTCACTACTCACACCTTTCTCTCTCATGCAAATTTAGGGTCCTGAATTTATCAGAAATTGATTCTGTCAATAGGTCTTACTGGTATAATTGCTAGAGATGAGAACACATTTTAAAAGAGTTGCAGTGATAGTATATGGCAATTCTAAAGTTTTCAAAGCTAAAGACCAGATAGGCAGAATAACAACGTTTTTGTTTGTGTGTTTGGAGAAAGAGTCTTCTTCTGTCACCCAGACTGAAGTCAGTGGCCCAATCTCAGTTCACTGCAACTTCTGCCTCCTTGGTTCAAGTAATTCTCCTGCTTCAGCCTCCCGAGTAGCTGGAACTACAGGCATGCACCACCACATCCAGCTAATTTGTTTGTATTTTTAGTAGAGATGGGTTTTTGCTATGTTGTCCAGGCTAGTCTGGAAATCCTGACCTCAGGTGATCCACCCACCTTGGCCTCCCAAAGTGCTGGGATTACAGGTGTGAGCCACCTCACCCAACAAGAATAACAACTTTCTAAAGAAGTCATTTTTTCTTTCTCTCTCCCTCTCTACAGGATTTGGGAGACATCGTGGCAAGGTATGTCTTTGGTCATCAGTGCAAGCTGGAGCACAAGGCATGCCATGAAAACATCAAGCTGTTTCCAACAAAATGAAAACATAATTTACTAACACCATAATGTGCCAGTGTGATGGTGTGTGTATGCGCGTGTACTCATGTGTTTGTGTGGTGTGTTGAATGTTACCTATGCCTTTTATCAGACATTAACCTTTTCTTAGTTTCCCAAGTGACTCAGGGGGTTATGTTTTGAATAGTTCAATGCAGAAGTTGCTAGAATACAATTGCCTGTTTTTAGGATTCAGAATCCTAATTAGAGATAAACTATTTGGTGGCAGATAGGGAGAGAGGCATTTATCTTTCAGTGGCAGTAGGTTAGAAATGGAGTGAATAGTTAGAAAGATTCCCTAAGAGCCACAAACCCATCCTAGGATTGTGAAGGTACATTACCATATCAGAAGTGGATTTGAATGAAGCATTTTCTGTTGGAATCTGTTAAACACAGACATGGGAAACTTAACCAACTCAACCAACTTCCTTGCAGGAGTGAGTCTGTGCTGCTGCACATGCCGCAGCCTGTCAATCCAGAGCTCACTGTAGGGCCCATCACTGGACTGGTGGACAGGCTCAACCGCTTCCGAGGTGAGTGTCGCCCTCTTGGTGGGATCAACATGCAATGCCTTCATTTATGGTTTTCTATGGGCAGCTTTACCAGTGTAATCATCTTTCATCTAGAAGAAGTGAATAGTCTGTGAATAGGTATTTCTATTTATAGTTTCACTATCATCAAACTGACCAGAATAAATAAAATCTGGTGAAATGTAATAGGAATCAGCCACATAACAAATTTCTTAGAAAAATAAAACATGCAGAAGGGCCCTTTAGGACTTTAGGAAGCATTCCCTGATACAATTTCATGTATACAATTATTACATGAAATATACAGAGCTAAATTAATTTAGGACATTTCCATTTCAAATTTAGTGCAGTTAACAACTGATTTGAGTGACAGTGTTTTTTAAAATACATTTCAGGTGAAGTTTCACAGCATTTATAATTTTAGTCACGTTTTTAATCCACAAAAGCATACATGAGTAACTTATATAACAGCGCAAAAACTGAGAATCTGTGAAGCATAGAAACGTGATTTAGTGGTTGATGAGGCCTTAGATAGAACTCCAGGATAGATGATGATAAATCTAGCAGACGAAAGAAGCCTGTGTCTGAATCTGACATGAAAGTCAGATAATTCTTGCAAGGAATCTGCACTTTTCAGAAGGCAGATTCAGATTTTCTCTTTAAGTATGAATTTGCTAGCTTCAGTGACAGATTATAATATTCCTGGCAAAATGGTAACTTTTTATTTGGGTCTAGGAATGCTCCCCACCTCATCTCCCGTCCCCAGCCTCCTGCTCTGCCCTGACAGAGAAGAGGCAATGGAGGTTAATTTTATTGCTATGGACTTGGCTGCAGGGCAAGAGCTTCCAGTTTTTCAGTTGTTACGAAAGGTCGCTCAACTAGACATAGACATGACCTTCCTCCCCTTTATACTTTTTGAGTTTATAGAAATTGTGATCATTGTAGTTTAGCTAATTACTTGTACAGATATACTAACACCCTTTGATTCCAACATTTTTCCAGACAGAAGTTTCTTTCTAATCTTGACCTGTGTTTTCTAGTGAGAGTCTCTTTCTTATCTGAACATGAGAATTGATAAACTACTTTTCACTTGAACATTCTCTTTTTTCTACAGTGGAAATTGCCTTCACTTGGGAAGTAACCAATCACAATATCAGGCTGTTTGGGGATGTGAGAAGATTGATGTTTAGACGTGGATCTTTGAATTCTGACAGATCTGACTATTTTGCTGCATGGGGAACCTGGGTCTTCTCCTCTGGGAAACACTACTGGGAGCTGGATGTGGACAGCTCTTGGGACTGGGCTCTGGGAGTCTGTAAGGACTCCTGGATGAGGAAGAATAGCACAATGGTTACATCTAAGGACATATTTCTTCTTTTGTGCGTGAAGGTGGATAATCGTTTCAGTCTCTTGACCACCTCCCCATTGTTTCCTCACTATGTAGAGAAACCTCTGGGCCGGGTTGGTGTGTTTCTTGATTTTGAAGCTGGAAGTGTGAGTTTTTTGAATGTCACCAGGAGTTCCCTCATATGGAGTTACCCGGCTGGCTCCTTAAATTTTCCTGTCAGGCCTTTCTTTTCCACTGGCCACAGATGATCAGGATTAAGAACCCTGACTGTTTGGTAACTCCATATACAAGGGATCCCTTCACTGTTGATACAAAGAAATCATACTGTTCAGGCTTTTATCTATGTTAGTGTCACTTCATTTTGTTGCTATTAAATAGAAAATATGTAAAATGCAAAACCTTTTTGTACATTTTCTTACAATTAAAATAATCTCCTATGGCCAATTTCCTAAAATATGTATTGTGATTTTCAAGTGTTTGTGAATTTATTGGATGGAATTCTGGAAATATGTAGGTGTATGTTTCCAACTTAATGATCTCATGCAGGAACAAAATTTGCACATCACAGACTGACAGGATTTTGTACAATGCACTTGTAAGTGTGAAAGTTCCCTCCTATTAATACAGTAAATTCTACACCTCATCACTTTAGGGGGAAAGATGTACTTTACACAGAAGTTTTCACTGAATCTTTGGGCTAGAATAGGAACTTAACAGTCATACATCCTATGGAGACAAAATACATTCTGAGAAATGCATTATTAGGCGATTTTATCATTGTGTGAACATCAGAACACACTACAAAAACCTACGTAGAATATCCACCTACAGACATAGGCTAATGGTACAGTCTATTGCTTCTCTGAGAAGTTGCTAGCAATGTCTGAGCAAGAACCAAAAGAGTTTAACCCACATGGAATTCTGCTATTTATTAAATCAAACAGCATCACCCAGGGAAAAATAGACAGATGAGCAGACTGTCTGTATTAAATGTGTTAATACTTCCAATTCACACAGACTGAATTCTCATTGATACTCTAGAGACCTGAGACATAACCATCACCTCATGTTACAGTGGAAACATATTAGTATCAGGGGGAAAAAAAAAACAACTAACTAAATTAAACCAAATCAAAAAACAAAACAAACATAACCCAGTTCTGATGAAAACCCAGTTTATAGTGAGTCCATTGAGTCTGTCTACCCACCAAATGGTCATTTTCATGATCACTGATTAAATAATGGAAACAAACATTCTACTTCCAGTCCAGCAGATGATCCTGGCTGATGTCTGGGGTTCCTTGGTTGGGGCTGTTACCTAGAATATATTCAAACGACCTCTCCAGGTAGTCGCTTGGCCTTGCTCACAGCATAGTAGATAATTTTCCACAGTGAAGATTCCCATAGAGTCAGGAGAAGTCTATACTACCATTATGCTACAGAGTAAAACATCAGCTGCAGTTACAACCCTACACAAAGTAAAGGGACTAGAACACACACAGCAGTAGCAGTCTTGAAGTTACATCATAGAAAGACAATGGGGGACGGAATATATATTTTAGCACTTTTTAGCGAGAATGGGGGAGGAATATAACCTACTACACCGACTCTTCCTAAGAAGTGGACATTGAGGATCTATATCCAGAGATTCAGGGTCCTGTAAAACGAGATCCAAAGAGCTCCTTATAGAAACACCATTCAGATTCCAGATTCCTGTAAAGGGGCAATCGACAATTAACCACGTTAATATTCTTTTGGAAATTTTCTTCAAGATTTGGTATCAACTGGACAATCATTATGAACACAACACAGCAAAATCACTGAGGTAGATGCACACGATACTGGAGTAGAGGGGTGGAAGGGGTGGTCCATCTCCTTCAAGGTGACCACGTACAGACACAGTAATTCTAGGACAGTGAGATAAAGAAGGTCAGTGCATCCTTGTCAGGACCCCTCTTCTGATGTCTGTATGTGGCTGCAAACTATTCATGTAAGCCTTTAGAATACCTTGTGCTTCCCAAGATTTCTTGATATTAAGATTCACTGACTGGGGTTCCTAGTACATAGAATACTTTCATCATAGAGGGTGACAAAGTCTTTCCCTCAAAAGCCAGAAGTTCAGAAACCTGTAGCCGAGTCATCCACTGGACCTTACCAGTAAGTGTGGACTGAAGAGACAGATATTGGTTTGAAGCTCAGATAAAAGCTTTTCCATTCTCACTGCCTTGTAGACTCTCATACTCAAAAGGGAAGGTGAGGCTAGGTCCTGTGACTCTTCATTCTTCCAGACTGTGGAAGTTTTTGATGCTGACTCAGATATGTTCTCTGTTTACTAAAATCTAATGTCTATTAACATTCTGCTGCAAAAGAGATAGGCCGCGTCCTGTCACAGGCCTCTCACCCTGTGCCCATATGTTCCACTCCTCTGGCCCTTACTGAACCATGATGCCTGCCAGAATCACTCTGAAATTCTTCTGTGCCTCTGTCAGTCTTCTGGCCCAGTTCTCAGAACACAGGTCCCTGTCTATCCGCTTTCCAATGATCTGTCCTTGCCCTTCAAATTCACAACATAAGAAAAGTTGGTCATTAAAACATCCCAGAATGGGAAATAGGGGTTGCCTGTTTTGTCTGAGACCAGCAGTGCAGATGCAGGACTCTAAGGGAGGAGGAGAAAGCAAAAGTTGATGCCTTTGAAACTGCTCAGTCACACCCTTATGAATCTAAAAGGGTAAAAGGTATTCGGGGTTAACTAATGGCAACAGAAAGAGGACAGTCAAGTTCAGGCATATATGGAGAAGGAGAGTTTCTATCAGTGTCTGACACAAAGTAAAACTCTCTTTCTTTACCGGAATGCACTCATAAATGTGTCAGAAAAGTAAAGTTTGGTGAGGAAAAGCAAAGTTGTAGAGAACAAGGGATACTGATAAAGAAGACAAGAAGCAACATTTCCTGCACATGTCAAAATAATTCTTGAGTCCTTACATTTCCTGGAATTGGCATGAGGTTTCTACTGTGTATTTTCCACTGTGAAAAAGTCAGGCGAGAGTAATGTGGTATCATGGTTAAGAGCGATGTCTTGAAGCTAAATTGCCTGGATTTGACTCCCAAACTCACTGCTCATAAGCCTCATTCCCAGAGCAAAGTGCCTTTCTCAAAGCCTTGTGTATGGGTGTGGGGTGTATGGGTATATTAGGCATATATTTATAAAATATAGTATTTGTACATACACAGTAATTGTATATACGCAGACACAGAGTGACCATACAAACTGTACAAGGACAGTGGCCATGGCTGGTAATTGATTTTTTTTCTCATCAATTTTATAACAAAATTACTTACAATGAAATGATGTTATTTGAGGGTTTGATGTATATGAATCTTTCTACAACTTGCCTTTTTTATTATATAAATATGCTGTGGAGTACAGGTGGATGTTTTCCTTCATCGTAATCTTTCAGATTTTATTTCATAATTTTTTAGATTTATAAGAAGTTGGGAAGATGATAGAGACTTACATATTCCCATACCTGGTTAATTTTTACTCTAAAATAATCATCTTACATTTTCATTGTACATTTGTTAAATCTAGGAAATCAATATTGATACGTTACGACGAGCTGAACTCCAGACTTTATTCAGATTTCCCCCCAAGTTATTCGGTGGTACGTGCTTTTATTAGATTGAATATCCGGATTAGGATTAGATTGAACATTAATGATGAAAGAATTTGTGGGTGTTGACTGTTATTTAGCGCATGGATCCAGGGAAAACATTACAACCTTGACAGAATAAAAGCCAGGCCTAAAAATTCCATTGTAAATAACGCCTTACTGTGGTTTTCTCTGCCGCTTCTGCTTCATACCAAACACTCAATCATATTGTCTTGGTATCTGTAGTTTTTAAGTCTACTGTTTGTGTTCTCTCTCTCTCCCTACTCCTGTCTCCCAGCCCCATCTTTCCCTTCCTCTCTTTCCCCTGTATTTCTTCCTAAATAACAGCAATGGTTTCTACCAAATTTTAGTATTCAGGTAGATCTTTGTAAAACAATTTTGTGTTCGTTTTATTTTTTTTTTACCTGGGATATTATTCTTTGTCCTTTTCATGGGTTAATAGCTCACAGTACACTTCTTGAAAAAGCTTCTCTGTTTTCACAGCTAGTCTCATCACTGATTCTGTTACTCAAGCTTTTTTCTGCACCAAAATGGTAAAGTTCACAATTCTGAGAGCATTACATTTTCTTTCAAAATGAAAATGAAGGATGTACCTGTTGCTGGAATTTTTGGGGGAACTGCTTCTGGGATCTGGGAACCTCAAGTCTGAGGGACTGCAGATATACACACATCACTTCCTGGGCACAGTACTCAAGAAGTAACATAAGGTCCATGTGAAAGCACCTTGTTAAGTACTGTCATTACTCACTTAACCACGGGAATACATTCTGAGAAATGCGTCATAAGGCAATTTCATCACTGTGCTAAAGCAAGCCTAGACGGTATAGCGTACTACACACCTAGACCATATGGTGCAGCCTACTGCTCCTAGGCTATAGACCTATACAGCATGTCACTCTACTGAATACTGCAGGCAACTGTAGCACAATGGTATTCGTGTATCTTAACAGATCTAAACATAGAGAAGATACTGTAAAATATGGTATAAAAGATAAAAAGTGATACACCTGTATAGGGCACTCGCCATGAATAAAGCTTGAAGGACTGAAAGTTGCTCTGGGTTAGTGAGTGAGTGAGTGTGAATGCCTAGGACATTAGCTTATAAACATTGCTCTGTACTCTTAAGCTAGACTAAAATTTATTTTTTAAATGTTCCTTATTCAATATTAAATTAACCTTAGTTTACTGTAAATTATTACCTTTTAAACTTTTAATTTAACTTTTTTATTCTTTTGTAATATGCTTAGCTTAAAACACAAAACACATTGTACAGATTTTTGCAAATATTTTCTTTATATTATGGTTGTATAAGCATTTTTTTTTAAAGTATTTTGTTAAATGTTAGGACACAAGCACGCACATTAGCTAAGGCCTACACAGCGTCAGAGTCAGCACCTTCACTGTCTTCCACCTCCACATCTTGGCCCATGGGAAGGTTTTCAGAGGCAATAACATGTATGGAACTGTACCTCCCATGATAACAACGCCTTCTTTTGGAATATCTCCTGAAGAACTTGCCTGAGGTTCTTCTTGAGGAGAGATAATCCGTTTTAGAAACACGTGGTATATGTTTGGTTTGTTTCTTTTGTTCATCATACATTTCCATGAGTAATGCATTGTGTATGTTATGACAGCTGTAACATCGCTATCAGATGGGACTTACTCAGTTTCGTTATAACTTATGGAATTTCCATCTTGTATGCATTCTGCTATTGGTCAAAAAGTCATTACGCAGAGCCAGACTGTACTCACTTTCTTCCCTTGTGCTTTCTGAGTTCTGCCCTGAAGCTGTCATTTTGTGTGGCAGCAGTCTTTGCAGCCACAGCCAATGGTCCTTTTTCAGGCATACGGGGAAATTTATTGTGAAATTATTTTCAGGCAAACAGTTTTGAAAGGCAGTTTTCACAATACTTTTAATACGGGCAAAATTTGTTGAAAGCATTGAGAAGTTATCTAACTGCAGATTCTTAATATCAAATTCCAGGACTATAGTGTATTCAAGCGAGGTGGTTTCACTTCAAAAAGTAAAGTATAAAGGTGGCAGTGATTCTTTAAAATATAACTTAAATCCAGGCATGGCTCCCAATTTGCTTAAGGAAACTGATTATTTTGTTTATGTCACACCTAACTCACAAGAACGTGAATCACACACACACACACACACACATATAAAGAAACAGGAGAAACCATGATTTTGTTTCATAACCCAGATTTATTGACATTCTGACACAGTCCCTGACTATGTTAGGGACTATTTAAATTTTAAAATTTAAATTTAAAACTACACTATAAATGAACATAAAATAATTTTGATACATCAATTGTCTCAAACCTTAATATTGTGAGATTTTCTTGTAAGTCTATTTCCTTGGAGATTGGATGATGCCATCTCTGTGTCCCTTTAAGCATGTCTGTTATGAGCTTCCTTGGCTTCACGCCTCTCAGATTTGACAAACATTTGGAGAAACAAAGCAAACTATTTTCTATGGACCAATTTGTCTCTCATTTGGGGTCCTTCGTATATCAGAGAGTGAATGATACTTTAGTGTCTTCATTTGTGCTTCAATTCATGGCTCTTTTGCAGGAGAAGCTCCTGAAGAAAATGCAGTCTTTATGGGAAAAAGCTTGTGAAAATCACAGAAACCTGAACATGGAAACCACCAGAACCAGATGCTGGAAGGTTAGTACCGTGTTACTCTACCTTCTCCAGTAACTTATGGTGAACAAATGGGTGACTCTTAAAATAGGAACTTGATCTCAATCCATAATATTTCTGGAATTCAATAAAAAAGGAAAACATACTTGAGAAAAAAATACCCTAATTTTTTATATAAGATAGTGTGACACTTTGGTAGGATTTCTAACCAGACGACAGATGTTACCCACGCATGCTCATCTGTCTCCATACAAACCTATAGCAATACACCAGCAAATACAAGAAACTGGGCCATTTCACAGCATTCTCAATGGGCTGCCTGGATAACTTCTGGGCACAAGCGTTATTTGGCAGTCATGGAAATTTCAAGTGAACCTTCTAAGGCTGAGTCAGCATGAATTTGAATCCTGGTGGGCAAATATATTTGAAATGTGAGTTAAATATCAGGCAGAAGGAGCAAGAGTGCAAATTTAGAGGAAGCCTGAAATTAAGTATCAGAACTAATTAATATTGAATAAGTCATAACACGTAATGGAAAAAGGGGTGAGAAATGTACACTCATGTCTTGAAGACACAAATATGTGAGAAATATGGGAACTAGTGTTTAATATAAGGAGAACTTTAAGGACTTGAGAAGAATTCTAGAAATGATTTTGTCTTTGTGGACGTTTATCTTGAGGGTATGATATCTAATATTAATTCATTAATTCATTCTAATATAAATTCATTGAAAAATATTTTATGAATACCTAGTGTATGTCAAATATCAACTTAGAAAATTAAGTAGTAAAGAAGAAAGAAAACACAAAAATCTTGCAATTGAAATGAGAGAAGCAAATGGTCACCATGCAGATATGTGAAGTACATGATGTGTTAGAGTGTAGTAGTGTCTTTGGAGAATAATCAAGCAGGAAAGTAGAAAAGAAGCACAGAGGTTAGGGACTGGGGATGAGGGTTTGGTTTTTAATTAGTGTGGTCAGAAAAAAGGCTCATGGAAAAATTCACACTGAAATAAAATATCAATCAAGAGGAAATACAGATATCCTCCTGTTTGCCTTCCCCTTCCTCATAAATGTAGGAATATATATGAGTATCTGGGTGTGGATGTGTGTATATATATATGTGGATATATATGAGGAATATATATACACACACAGATACACATAGATATTCCTCATATATCCATATATAGCTATATATGAGAAATATATATATGAGTACATATATGAGAAATATGTATATATATGAAAATAATTCTAGATATAGGAAACAGCATGTGCAGTAATATTTCATTTGCATTTATTTGGGGGGTTGAGGAACCACAAAGAAATCCATGTTGCAGATTAGGGTGAGTTTGGATGAGAATAAACGAAACCTAATTAGAATATGTGGTGCTAGGTGAAATGCATTGAGTTGACAATGCTAGTCTGTGGTCATTGCATAATTTCTCATATAATGGGTTTACGTAAATTGCCCCAATTCTCCAAAATAGAAAGAATGGTTTCCTATCTAGCCAATATTGCTCGATAGTTTAATTCTTAAGCAAGAACTGTGTTTTCTTTCTATAAATGTGTGTTGGAAGAGAGAAATCCATTTTCATATAACTATCTTAGAAAATATTTATCATTAATCAAGTAAATGTAACCGGGCAGAAACACCTATGTTGATATTAATGCAGAAAAAAAGGAGAGGAATAAAATGTTGTGGAATCTGAGAATTGACAAGACTGAGGGTTAAAATGTTGGATGTTCAGAATGCTAAGAGGAATCAGTGAACTTCAAGAGAAGATGGATACAACATTTCTATTTTGACTCTTGTCACTGCAGGATTATGTGAGTTTAAGGAGAGAAGCAATCAGAGCTGAATATCAGAAGATGCCTGCATTTCTCCATGAAGAAGAGCAACATCACTTGGAGAGGCTGCAAAAGGAGGGCGAGGACATTTTTCAGCAACTCAATGAAAGCAAAGCCAGAATGGAACATTCGAGGGAGCTTTTAAGAGGAATGTATGAGGATCTGAAGGAAATGTGCCATAAAGCAGATGTGGAGCTACTCCAGGTATGGACTGACCACGGGGTATCAGGATGTAGAACCTTCACATGCATGGGTGTTTTTCCTCTCTCCTGAAATCCATCCCCCACTTTACTTCCATAACTTATTTCTAAAAACCCGTTTCTATAACTAATGCTACTCAGTTGGGAGGTTATAGCCTTTCCTATGGATTCTACCAACCGAAGGTCCCTCCTACTTTATCCACCAGCAACAAAACTTTGTGGAATGACCAAGGTAACAGCCCCAAGAAATATTTCCCATCAAAAGTCAATGATATATTTAGGATTTTTGAAAGTGGATAAAATGAGAAGTGATTCATTTGCACTTAGGTTAATTTGGAGACACGGCATGATGGAGAAGTTGGGGAATCTAGGATCACATTAATATTATTTTGAGATCCACTCATTTTGGTAACAGGGCTTAGGGAAGATGACTGAGTAGCTTCTTTATGGTTACAGCAGAGCACAGACTCTGGGGGCCTCCTCTTCCTTCACTTGGAAAGAGAATGTCTTCAA
Source organism: Macaca fascicularis (assembly GCF_037993035.2). Classification (NCBI taxonomy): domain Eukaryota; kingdom Metazoa; phylum Chordata; class Mammalia; order Primates; family Cercopithecidae; genus Macaca; species Macaca fascicularis. The sequence goes on along the minus strand of NC_088388.1, from coordinate 88,733,714 downwards.
GACTGAGACTTTATCAGGACATTAATTCATGACATATGACAGACTGGGATTTTCATGAGAAAAGAAACAAAAAATGCTTTCCAGGAGGGAAAATTGTAGGAAAATACCATCTCAGAAACTGCCTCCAAATCTCACAGTGAACTTAGTGGAAATTGCATCATGTGGAAAGCACTGAGCCTTTCTTTTTCTTTTTTTTCTTACAGGCTTTTGAAGATATATTACACAGGTGAGTGCATACCAAGATTTTAGCAGATGCTCTTTCAGTTTCCACAAATATCAAGCAGGAACTTTGACACTGAAGGTATAATTGATTCAGATATTGATATTACATTGTGCTGGTTGTACTTTCTCCATCCCCCACCCTATGTTGTCTTCTCTTTTGCTGCTATACTCAGAGATTTTATTAGGCAGTCCAATGAAAGTTCTGAAAAACCAAAAGACAAACAAACAAACAAAAATTAAAATTAAAGAGAAAGAAAAAAAAGAAAGAAGAATAAAAAAGTGAGCATCTCTTTTCCTAATTTCCTTTTTATTGCTCAAAAAGCTGCATATTTGAAAGAGAAAATGTTACATTTACTACATGGCTACAAAGTCAACCAGGGGAAGCCAGAGAGAAAAAGGGAAAGTATTTTTGTAGTGAAAAGTGTTGATGATTTCTAGTTTATATTTAAATATATAATTCTGAAAAACAGATGAGACAAACTATTTGGAATGTTTGAACTGTGTAGGCCTCCAGAGAACCTCAGTTATAAAAGGCAGATCTCCCTGCCTGGAGCATATTTCAACACCCTGGCCTTGAGAAGGAAGCAACAGATGCAGCAGTCTTAAAAATAACCCCACGTTTCCAAATGGTGATATCAGGAAATTCTGGTGAAGTCTGGAACCCAGAATTTTATTTTTGAATATTCTCTTGGTCTTAAGATTAATGATCCTTACTAATTTGGAGCAATAAGAAGAAAGATCCAAATGAATTCTCACTCAGACACACTTTTCTTACATGCTTGAAAATCAGGAACTGTGAATAAGAATGAATCTGAAACAGAAAATGATAATTTTGGAATTAGCAAATTGTGGGTTAAAGGGAGTCTCATGAAATGTCTTTTAAATAAAAGTAGTTGATTTTTATGTACTTTTTGGCTGTAGATGTGGTAACTGCATCTTTCTCCTTGCAGGTATGAGTCCCTGCTGCTGCAAGTGCCCGAGCCTGCGAATCCAGAGCTCAGTGCAGGGCCCATCACTGGACTGCTGGACAGGCTCAATGGATTCAGAGGTGAGTGTCAGCCCATTGGCAGAATTCCCACAGTGTATCACTTCTTGTTAGAATCATGGGGATAATATTTTACCCTTCATCAAATCGTTATTTCATTTCAGAAGGAAGTGAGCGATAAGACTATGCAACCCTATTATATCTGTGTTTCTATTTATAGTTCAATTGATAACATGAAGAGTAAAACATAGTGAAAAACAAGTATGTTTTGGGCTCACATGGATAGAGCTATATTTTGGGTAAATGGAATGAGATAAGAAGTAAAAAATTGAATAAATGTAACAATGCTCAGAAGGAAGCTTAATAATCCAAAGTTACATAAAAATTTTACATTTCTTTACTGTATTTCACTTGAATTTTTAAAAAACAGTTTTTTGGAGAATAGAGTTCACAGCAGTTTGTTGGAGTATTTGTATTTTCTTACAATAAATGTGTATTATTGATATAGTGTAAAAATTCCACTTAATATGCAAGAAGGAAGGAGAAATTATTTTGTAAATAGGAAGTAAATATAGAAATGATAAATTCAGTTCAGTTACACCATGAAGACCTACGTGTAAAATCTAAAATTCAGTTTTGATCTAGAGCTAGCAGGGAAGTCCACAGAGTGACTGGTGAAATATTTTGCAAAAATCTGCCTTAAGTTACCACTTATAATGTGAACATATGGACTTTTATCCAGTTATCTAGAGCAGTGCTTGAATAAACTAAAATCTTCCCATTCTTGTCAAAAGTATATCACTAGTATTTAAGAACAAGAAATATTTTAATAATGACCTTGATAGCTGAAGGGCATTCGGGGCATATAACATTTCACTTTTACATTGGAAATTGGATTAAAACAGGCTGGTTTTATATTCAACTCTCAATTTTTGAGTTTTCAATACATTTTCAATGTCTGTTTTTAGGATGTTGTTTTTCCTATAGAGAATATTAATCATCCTTATACTTGATTAAATGTTGTAATCAAAATTATCCTGTCCTTGTAACTTCAAATTTCTTGGTAGAACAAATTTTCCCTCAAGAATTCTAATTTCTATTATTTACATGTATCTATACTTTTTTTGTTATTTTTGCAGTTGATTTTACTCTGCAGCCTGAAAGAGCCAATAGTCATATCTTCCTGTATGGAGATTTGAGAAGCATGAATGTTGGATGTGACCCTCAAGATGATCCCCATTTCACTGCAAAATCTGAATGTTTTTTTGTATGGGGTGCTCAGACTTTCACATCTGGCAAATATTATTGGGAGGTTCATGTGGGGGACTCTTGGAATTGGGCTTTTGGTGTCTGTAACAATTATTGGAAAGAGAAGAGACAGAATGATAAGATAGATGGAGGGGAGGGACTCTTTCTTCTTGGATGTGTTAAGGAGGATGCTCACTGCAGTCTCTTTACCACCTCCCCACTTGTGGTGCAATATGTTCCAAGACCTGCCAGTCGAGTAGGATTATTCCTGGATTGTGAAGGTAGAACCATGACCTTTGTTGATGTTGATCAAAGTTCCCTGATATACACCATCCCTAATTGCTCCTTCTCACCTCCTCTCAGGCCTATCTTTTGCTGTAGTCACTTCTGAAGAGAGATAAGTCAGAAGTGTGTCTATATGCTGTGGGAACCCATTTATCACAGAAAGCCCTCTTTTTCGCACCTCATCAAATAGGACAAATAAGTTATATTTAATGTCTTCAGTTGCGTTCTAATGTCATCAAATCTCATTAATAGTGCTTCTATTAAAAATTGTGAAAACATTAAAACTATGTGTATTGGTTCTTTGTTTAATCGTTTTTGAAAAATCATTACCCATGATGTATGGAATAGAATATATTCTCTGGTTTTTCATTATTTCTGAATGTCACAAAGTGAAATAATAGATGACAGAGTTGTCTAAACGAAGTTAAAATCAAGGGAACAAAGTAGGGATCTTGGGCTTCATGAAAAAACTTGGAGGCAAAAGACTCAATGGTAACCTGGCAATATTTTCTGTCTCTTCATCTAACAGTATTATACTTATCCATGTGTTTTATTTATGAATCTATACTTTGAGGTCATCTTATTTGACCTCCTATGCTGTGCTTATCTTTCTAAATCTCATCTTATATACAAATGCTCATGCATTATTAGAGTGTTTTCCTACAGTGAAATTTACAAGGTGATCAGGACAATACTGGATCAATTAAATATTCAAATGGACATAACTGAATGCTGACCCCTACCTCAAACCATACACAATTCACATGGATTCACGTTCTGAATGTGAAGGGAACATAATAAAATATTCTCACAGAGAAAGATTTCCTAACCAAGACAAAAATGTAACAATTAAGAAGGAAAATTTAGTTAGTTTATATCAAAAGTGATGACTTCTGTGTTTCAAACTATACTATCGAAGAATTAAAATATAAACGAATTGTGGAGAAAAATATTTAACCCAACATATATGCAATGAAATACAATACATGTGATTAATGAATGTAATCAATAAAAGAAAATGAACCCAATATAAAATTGGGAAAATATTTGAACAGGCACTTCACAAAATTAGAGGCATAAATAACTGGACAAATATGAAAAAGAGATTACTTGTGTTAGTCCTCAGAATAATAAAAGTTAATCCATAAGCTGAAGTACAGACCTCCATAAAAATTAGCAAAATTTAAAGACACATAATATTGTGTGTTGTGAAAGACAAAGAATCAGTGAAAGTTATTCATGGCTGGAGGGATGTAAACTGAAATACATTTTGGCAAACTGACTATGAGCATTCCTTATGGGCTAGATATTTTCACTCTAAAATAGATTCCACAGGTTGCCTATGTGTATTTCAAGATAAACACAGTGTTGATCATTGCATCAATTTTTATTGTAGCTCCCAATTGGAGACAAAATAAATACTAATCAACAGTAGAATTGCTAAATAAATTGTGATCTCTTCATAAAAAATAATTCTGTAAAACAAAGATAAGATGAAAATGCAACAAATTAATGAATCTCAATGAGAAGTTTAAGAAGAAGAATTGAAACACACAAATGTTATATTATAGATAAATATATTTGGATAAATTGTGAACTTCATTAATTGATACTAGAAGTTAGAATATTGAATAATATTTTGGAAGGCAATCGTTAGAAAACGTAAAAATTAACCAGGATAAGATACAGGAATCATTTCAGTCAAAGAGAGAAACTGTAAGTATTTTTCATGCAGAAGAAAATTATATATAATATGTATTTTAAATATTTTAATGTGTAAAATAAGCTTGAAATAAATGAATTTGATGTTATGCCTATTTTTCAAATGCATATATATATATATATATATATACACACACACACACACACACACACATAATTTAATTTATGGTAAGTTAACATCAACATTAAGACATAAACCTTTTTTTATTATTATACTTTAAGTTCTGGGGACATGTGCAGAACATTCAGGTTTGTTACACAGGTATACCTGTGCCATGGTGGTTTGCTGCACCCATCAACCCATCATCTGCATTAGGTATTTATCCCGGTGATATCCCTCCCCTGGCCCCTTATCCCCCAACAGGCCCTGGTGGGTGATGTTCCCCCAACTGTGTACATGTGTTCTCAGTGTTCAACTCCCACTCATGAGTGAGAACATGCAGTGTTCGGTTTTCTATCCTTGTATTAGCTTCCTGAGAATAATGGTTTCCAGCTTCATCCTTGTCCCTGCAAAGGACATGAACTCATCCTTTTTTATGGCTGCATAGTATTCCACAGTGTATACTTTGTTTTACAGTCTGTGAAGAGATTCAGAGAAGATCACATTTTAAGACCTCTAATTACCTCCCCATCTCTCCCGTGTGACAAAACTTAAAACTACAAAGGGAAAGATAAGGAATGCCATTGCCCTTGGGACATTGGTAAAACTAATTGAACTTTGGAAAGGGGAAAAGGAAAAAAGAGGAAAACTATATGTGGATGATCTAGACCTACACCTGAAGGTTGCATAGGATCATTAAGAGGGTTCCAACCAGGAAGACCCAGAAACAGTGTCGACCTGTCACTGAGCTTCATCAGAATGACAGAGAATGCTTCTTTATTCTCTTCACCACCCCCAACTAGGCAAAACTTGCTGAGTAACAGGTCAAAGCAGTGTCTTCTGGGGGACTGAGGGGAATTTGGAGGGAAACTTAAGGATGAGGATACAGCAGATACTGAGAAAAGCTGCTAAACTAGTCCAATGCGAAACACAAAGTATTGCTATACGAGCAGGAAACCTATGGTGCACCGGAGTTAATTCTAAGAGGAACAAGTCCTAAAACCAAATCAACTCCTGATTAGATTGATTCCACCTTCTCCCTCAAAACACACATACACAGCCTAGTAAAAGGGAACACATGTGGGTTTTGCTTTCTATATTAGTCTACTCTATATAGTTCACTTTTTGAGTAAAACTTAACGGACATATATAGAAACAGAAAAGATACATAAAGGAAACACTGTTAAGAGACAAAGCAATTAATAAAAGCGGATTCAAATGTGGCAGAGGCGTTGGAATTATCTTTCAAGTAGATCTCATGGGTACTGTTCTAGAAGCCCTTAGTAAGGTATAAAGCCCCTTTATTTTTTTATTATACTTATGTGACAAGATCATCCTTATATCCTCTTATATAAAAGGTATTTCCAATCCACATTCATCTCTGTATTGGCAGTCACATTTTTTGACACTTTGCAAATATTAGTCCACTGTCTTATTCTTACATTTACAATTGTGGAGCAGTCTGTTGTCATTCTATGAAGTGTTCCCTCACAATGAAACAGTTTACTTTGGCTGATTTTAAGAGATTCTTCATGTTTGGTGGTGGTTTCCAGCTTAAACACATCATAATGAATCAGCCACCAAAGAAGAGAAATACTAAAGATCAGGCAAAAATATATAGTTTTGCACATTCAAAACAAAGTAAATTTATGTCTTACACATCCAAAATGAGGATTGTTTGACTTCCTGAACACAATTCATTTGTTTACTTTGAAAAAATTATCAAACGTTATACCCTCGAATATGTACTCTCCTCATCTTCTCTACTTAGCTCTAATTTGTGCTACAGCTAATCACACATTATGCTGTTTGTAAAGCACATATGTGATACTCTCATCCTCCATGTGTCACTATCACTCTCCTAGTTTACCTCTATTTGTCCATCTGTGAAGCCCTCATGACATATCTTTATTATCCAATTCACACTTTCTGCAGCTTCATTTAAGTTGCTAAACAAAGTTTTCACTAAACAGCAAATATTACTTATTTCACTTTTCACCAATATAAATTCTAATTTATATTCTTCAGTGACTGCCAAATATGAAAAAAAGTCATGCATATATTATATATATTGATTTATGTGTGTGTTATATATACATACACAAAATTGCTAGTGGTAATGGTGGTTTTCATAGGATCCATCACTACTGGAGATTTTGTGTTTCCTTAAAGATATAGTATAGTATTTCCTTAAAGATATTCTATTCCTTAATTTATCATAAAGATAATTCTTATGCTTTTATTAAAAACATAAATTAATAGGCTGGGTGCAGTGGCTCACATCTGTAATTTCAGCTTTTTGAGAAAATGAGGCAAAAGGATCACTTGAACATAGCAGTTTAAGGCTGATTTGAGCTGTGATTGCATCACCACATTCCAGTCTGGGCTACAGAACCAGAATATATATATTTATATATATAAAATATATAATGATACTTTATATATTATATTATAAATATAATTTGTGTATATATATAAATTGACAGTAATACATTAAAATCTAGAATCAAATTATAAAGGCAACGCAATGTGCATTTCCAGCCTAGTTTAGTGACTATTAGAATTAAAGTCAACTTCAGGCAAGACATTTCCAAAAACATAAGAAAAAAACAAAAAGAAAAAGGAGAAAAAATATTCCAGACTTTTGAAGATATTTATTAAAATCATAACTTGATGGTATCCTCTTTCTCATCTTTTGATGAGTAAAATATTAAAGTACTCCAATACTTTAATATTTGATGAGTAAAATATTTGATGAGTAAAATACTTTAATATTTGATGAGTAAAATATTAAAGTACACACTGGGTCAACACTGCCTTTCAATAAAGACGTGGGCTATGATGACTCCAGCTGTGATTTGCGCCACAGTGGGCAGAGTGCTCACAGTGGGTCTTCGGGCCATGGGAGACCCCATTAAATACATTGAACAACATGCCATAGAAGCACTTCCCATCTGACACTGCCCAGGGCCCACAGCAAGCTACAGCAGCATCACAACCTTTGCCAGCACAAAGCCCGGTGTCCTTTCACTTTATCTGTGTGTATGAGCACACACACTTATGCTCGCCTGTGCAGACCCTCACACCATAGTGTACACTGTCACAGTGGCACCGCCAGCTACTGAGGGCTGTGCCTTTTACCAAGTCTTATTTCAGGCTGGCTCAGCATGAGGACATTGTGCATGCAATACTGACTTTGAACTGAGTCGCTCAAAAATTAGTCAAATCAATTCAGGTAGTGTGTGTTTTTCTTTCTCCTGCTTTTGAAAACAACCTGCAGAGGAGTTTTTTTAGCCACTTATTTAAAATGTTAATGAAGGAACCTGTGAGTGCAGAGGCACAGAAAAGAGCAGTTGATTTAAGAGTCATTCCAATGCATAAGCAAGTTCCAAATGCTCTGAGAGGCGAGGAGGGGAAGATGCAAAGGGTACCTTGGGAAGAACTGCTTTTGCAGTAATGCCCTGGCAGCTCCCAGCATGCTTGCTGCGATGGCATTCACCCCACTGAGGTTGTCATCATGAATGTGACTTTGTTGTTTTAGAAGGATCTGTTGTGGTCGGGGTTCCACCTGTCCTTCCCCACACCATGGTCCTCCAGGCAGTTCCTGGCAGGTGCTGACCAAATGGGACTTGGGTAGAAAAAAAGGACCAGGCCTGCAGAAACAGGTACCCCGGGGGCTTCCAAGGGGGAGAGCTGACTGCCTGGTGCAGAATCCATAGAATTATCCACTGTGTGAGCCGGAGGGACCTGCGCAAATCCCTGGGGAGTGTGTTAGAATTTCCCCAAATACTGTACAAGGGAAAAGTACTCACATTTTATCACGTGAAAGACTAATGATGTCTAGGAGCTGACACAGAACAGGGGGACTCTGTCTACTGCAGGGACAGCAAGCTGTGTCAGGACAGAAATGAGCAAGCTTGAGTCTCCGGGGACACCTGTGGAAAGAGCAATGCAAGGCACACACCAGGGCTGTGACTCACTCCTCAGAGCAGGCTTGGGTCCCCAGAGTAAGGATGAACAGACAGCCTTCCCACATCATGTAGTGCGAATGGCAGGGCTGCAGGGGATGTAATGCTCTTGCCTGTGGGCTGCCAGAGACCTGTCAATCAGACCCATTTCTTAGTGAGGGTCCCTTCATTTCCTCTCTGGGATGCATTTCATCATATTCACTTGTTACCCATGATTCTTCCTGACAGTCTGCAAGGGTTGCATCTTTTTCAGGCCTGGGGTCTGGCCCTACCCCAGAGGATTCTCGCTTCCACACCAGGGACCTGGTTACTGCTGATAGCAGGGAGAGAAGCAAGCAGAGGGGTCCAGCACGGGCCTCCCGCATTCATAAATCCTATTTTTCAACCAACATCGAGAACTGCCTGTCTCCTGCTCAAAGACGAACCTCAGGTCTCAGGAGTGGTCAATGCTGAGCTGACAAAGCTATTGCAATTCTGATCTCCATAGTCTTGAGATCTCTAGTGTTGCCAGGAGACTGTCGGGAGGACCTTGAGAAGAAAGAGGCACAGGATGTTTCACACTGCTTTGTCCAAGTGCAGTCAAGGGACAGCCCCTGCACACTGAGGTAATTCTAGATGAATGTCTCCACGCTGTTCCCTCCTCCTTTCTGGAGAGTTTAGTGCTGGCTGACTGTAGAACACTTTATTCACAGAAGCAATTAGAAAAAAAGTCACTCTTAGTTCACATGCTCCAATGTCAGACTGGGAGTAACCGGTTCTAGAGGGAAAAGCCAGGACTGGATCATTTGTATTCTCATCAGCCGCCTCCACGCACATGGAGATGGATTTCACTGGTGTCGATACATGTGTTCACGTCCACAAGACGCCACTCAGATGGACTGAAGTGACTTCACACCCACCGCAAAGCCATTTCTGCTGCCAGAGTCTCCAAACTCCAATCACCAGGAAATTCTCCACCAAGGGGCCAGCTCCAGGCATCTCACTTGTAATCAGTAGCATCGACATTGTCTGAGAAATATTTATTCTGTCCAGTTTAAGCTTAATTTACACAAACACTAAAAAGTGTAAAATAGACTTTAGCTTTTCCTCTAACTATATTTATATATCAATCCCTGAGCAGGTAGCTGTCAACTTGAAATTCCCTATGTACAGTTAATAAACATCAGGGTGCAGGGAGGGACCATGAGCCCCTTCCCTGTGCACAGTAGGGGCTGGGCTGTCATTGCAGGAGAGCAAACCTGGCCTCCCATCAGAGCAAAGAGGAGGGGGTGGGAAGGGCACGGTGGTGTAGGAATTCTTACACATCAGCACAGATGCTTGAAGGCCTACTGTTCAGTCACTTTGGGAGCCAGGATGTCCCACCCTGATAACACCACATTGCCTCACAGAGGTGCTGGCTTTTCTGTCCTTTTAGACCTCCAGATAGGTGGTGTCAGGGATGATAAATAACTTAACCACCTGGGAGAAGAAAACAGGCAAAGGAAGGAAGAGTGAATGAGGAAGAAGAGACAAGGCCACAGGGGTGGGACAACGTAGTGATAAAGCCGGGGTGACAGTGTGGTGGTAACTAACAGGAGAGGAGAGGGTGGTCCATGCCCATCAGTCTCCTCCTTCCTGAAAAACATGAGGGGTGCAGGGAGGGCGAGCCCTCAGGGAGTGAATGCAGCAGTTCAAAGAAACAAAAATAGACAAAAATAATAAACGTTCTCCAAGGACACCAGGATTTTGGAGAGGAAACTGTGAGACCTCTGAATGCCTGATGCCCAGTAGTGCTGAGTGGGTAAGTAACAGGAAGCCTGCACCCCCCAGCCCTGTGCACAACGGGAGACCAAGGAACCTGTGTCACCACTACCTAGGGCTAGAGGAAAGGGCTTCCAAATGGCTCAGGAAGATGAGGGGGCATTTCACTCCACCTCTGGGACCAGATGACCACAACTCCCCTGAGGAACCCCATACCAAAAAGAATTGAACATAATAGTATTGCTTAAATATAAACTGGCTCATCTGATCAACCCGATACTGACCCCAGGACACCCCCCTCAAGGTGGCTCCAGTTCCCTATCATCTCGACTTTTCTCCCTGGCCTCCCATACTCCCTGAGCCTGCCTGGAGGGCCCCCTGTCCCCTCTGCTGCCCACTCCAAAGAGAATAAGAAACCAAGAGCATAAGCACCCCACAGGTCGAGGAAAGAGGCTTGCCAACACTTCTTTCCCTTGGAAAATTCCTCTACTAGCAAATCTGCTTCCAGGTGGCAAAAATGAGAAGTGCTGGGCCAGCAGCCAGGTGCACAGCTGCAGAAGCTACATAGACCTGCCTCAGGGGCCAAAGGGAAGGGCTGCCCACAGGCAGGCCACGTCTAGAGTGAGTCTAGAGGGACCAGAGAGAGTCTGGGATCCAATCAGGGATGACCCTTCTTTCAGTTGGGTCTGGCAGATTTTCAAAATCCGGTCTTTCCACTGAGCCCATACCAAAGCTCCCCAGGACGTCAGACTCCCCAGTCCCCCCAGATACCCCCATGAAGCTGTCATTTCCTCTCAAGTTGCATGCACTGGCCAGGTAAAGGCAGTTTCTACTCATCAGGCAAGTGGCCAGCTCGCCTTCAGATTTACCAAAGAAATCCGGGTCCTGCCCCACACTTGCTGGCTGAGCAGGCTTTTCAAAATGCAGGTATCTCTGGAACTGTTTTGTGGACACCAGGAGCATTAATGGACAAGCCCTGTGCTGGTCCCAGGGTACTCTGTGCACCTGGGTAAGACTGGAACACATTGGGGGCAGGGCCCTGACATACCCACTCTGGAACAGCATGGGACCTGGGGAAATCGTCAGTTGTTTGCTGTCCTGTCATCGGTGTTCTACACATCCCTGGAGACTATGAGCATGGGTTGTGGTGCCATAGTGGCTGGGCAGGACTAGAAATGTCCAGTTTTGACCTGGAAGCAGCAGACACCCAAGGCTTAGGGTAGAAGTCGGGGCTCCGTACCATTCCCAGTGCCAACTTCCCATGGCGGAAACAGGAAGGAATGTCTGGCAACCCACCAAGGGTCAGACGCCATGGCAACCCTAGCAGAAGCTGCCTAACCCTGGCTGTTCCAATGACAGTTAGACATTCTCGGGAAGGTGGAGCCCTTTGTGGGGGCTCAGGATGGATGTCCTGGAAGTACCACTTAAAGGCCACTGAGGCCTCTCAAAATCCCTGTGTTAGAGCTGCAGCTCTCCATGTGGGCTATAGTGTAGTCACCTACGGAGCTTTAGGACAAGCCCAGGGCTCAGCTGCCCAGACCAGTGCCTTGAGAACTTTTGCAGCAGGGAAAGCAGCTTGGAGAAGCGTGCCTGGGAGACCATGTGGCACTGCCCGGCTGGGTCCTCGGCTGACAGAGGTGAGGGTAGGGCTCATGGGGACTTGGTAATGCTGTGAATTATGTATGTGTGGCAGGAAGGTGCCACAATGCCAAGGCCCCACGTCTTGGAAATTCCATGAGGTCCGCATGAGCTTGAACTAAATAACAAGGGCAGTCATCAAGGGAAAAACAAAAGAAAAATCCACATAAGGGACTCTGTGGAAATAAGTCTGGAAGAGAGGGCTGCTTGGTCCACTCCAGGAGAAGTTGCCTAAAACAAGTTTGCTTCCCATTGCATTCTCTTTGCTGGTTCTAAACATCACCTCCTCCCCATTCCTGTAATTTGCATCATTTGGGGCTCCTTACTCTTGCTGCATCCTTGTTTACATTTTAAGGATGGCTGGATTTGATTTACTTAAGAGCATATAAGGCTTAAGTTTGTATTTCTGGTAATCATTTATTACATATCCTCCGTTTTATCAAATGACACTTTTATCTCATGTCTACTTTTAATATGTTAAAGATTTTGTATCCAGTTTATCTAAAACTCCTTGCTTAAAATGAGTTTAATTCTAGCAATCTATACATGGTTATTTCTGCATTGTTTTATAATTTGATGATAAATGTTTTCCCCTAATATATGACTGTATGGATACTTTTTAAAAAGATACAATAAAATCCGATCTCTCTGTCTCACTTGATCAAGTGGCTGAACGAGTCAATCCCTCCATCAAATAGAAATATCCGGCATCACTTAATCTAATTAATAAAAACATCCAGTGTGTATGTGCACCCACGATGAGAAGAAAAGACCAAACAGCCAAAAAGGAGAGAATCCCATGATTTCTGTGTAAACTCCTACAGATATCATAAATGTTTATTGCTAGAAACAGTATTTTAAATAAAAGGTTTTCAGGCAAGTGTATTAAAACGGCCTTGGATACATGGGGCCCTATCACTTGTAAAACTTGGCAAATCGGATGAGGATTAAAAATACAAAATTACACAGAAAATACCCTTCAATAAATTGATTTTTTGTATTTTTTTTTAATTGAAACGGAGTTTGGCTCTTGTTGCCCAGACCGGAGTGCAATGGCGTGATCTTGGCTCACTGCCACCTCTGCCTCCGAGTTCAAGCGACTCTCCTGACTCAGCCTCCGGAGTAGCTGGGATTACAGGCATGTGCCACCATTCTCGGCTAATTTTGTATTTTTAGTAGAGATGGGGTTTCTCCATTTTGGTCAGGCTAGTCTCAAACTCCCAACGTCAGGTCATCCGCCAGCCTCGGCCTCCCAGAGGGCTGTGATTACAGGCGTGAGCCACCGCGCCCGGCCTAATAAATTGATTTTTTTTTTTTAATGTTAATTGAGGTTCTCTAAAGGGAGCCTTTTAGGCAACATGCCCACTGGGTGTACTGATTCCTAGGGTGGCTGGTGTCAGGCGAATCGATGTGGCTCCCCTAGCCCCCTCCTGGGAACATCCTAGAGACAGCATGGAAACGCACGCGGCCCGGCGGTCCCGGGAGCGGCCCTGGTGCCCAGCCCCGAGGTCTCGGCCTGCCCTGGAACCCCATGTCAAGCACCCGCGGACTCTCATATCCTCTTTTTACAGGGCGACGGGCGCTTCTCCTGCACCTTGGCCTGGCGCTTCTTCTAGGCCTCCTCTGCCTCGCGTTTCTCCTGCTTGGCCACCTTGTAAGGCCACTTTAGTATCCGCAGGTGGCCGCTGTCCTTTGTGCTGCCCTTCCGAGCCGACGTCTCGGGGTTGGAAGGTGGGCGCCGGCGCCTTGGTGAGGCTGACCTGGGGCACCACCACGCCGGCCACAAGCTGCTCCGCTGAAAGCCCTGCAGGGGCAGAGGCTGGCTTTCCGCGGGGCAGTGGTGGCGGAGCCCCAGGACCCCGGCAGCGGGGCAAGTGGGAGGCCGACTCTTGCGGAGCCCTCCAGGGAGCCCAAAGCCGCCGGGCCGGGCCGCTTAGGCTGTTCTGCGCCCTCCTCTTCCCCGCCTCCTGCGCCTGCCCCCTCCCCCACCCCCCGCCGCGCCCCCAGAATTTCCTGCACGGCCAGGATTTCCTGCACCACCAGCCGTCCTCTTCCGCACGCACAGAGTGCTCTCAGGGCACAATGTCTGGCACGCGATGGCCACGGCGGGGCTGTTAGAGGCTGGTGGTCATCCTGACCATGTGGTCCAGGGCGCCCAGGTCCTCCGGGCCGCGCACGGAGCTGGGCGTCAGCGCGGATAGCTAGCAGTCCTTGAGCTTCTGCAGGCAGTTCTTGGAGGCCTCGGGCTTCCGCGCCCTCTAGAGGAGCGGAGGCAGCTCAAGCTGGTACTTTTCCCTGAACCGCTACAGGCAGGGGCGCTCTTGGAGCCTCTGCATGAGGCGGACGTGTTTAAGTGGCCACTCCTCTGGCGACATCCCACCAAGGGGGCCCCGTGTGGACACCCGCCCCTGCTAGCTCAGGGCTGGGATGCGATTGACCAGGCATGGCGGCTTTCAACCCGAACGCGTCCCTCCTTCAAGGTCAAGACCCGGGACATAGTTCAACGAGTACTTGGTGATGATAGCTTGCCCTTACTGGGATCCCTCTGACATCTCTCCTGGGATCTGTGACTCTGCCCGTCTTCAATGCCTACTGAGAAGGGTTCCTGGCCCTCATGAGGCATGAAAACTTCAAAGCCCTCTGCCCTCAACGTGGGATCCCTGGGCCAGCGGCATCAACCTCACCAGGAAACCTGTTCTTCTGCTCAATCTTGGGCCCCACCCCAGGCCTATTCAAACAAAGACTCCAGGGGCAGGGCCTGGCAGCCTGTGTTTCCACCAGATCTGTGTTAAAGCTCAAATGAACCAGCCCAGGTGATGCTGATGCAGGAAGCACAAGGCTGAGAGGCAGTGTCTAAGGCAACTGTGTCCATGGGGCCAGGGGCAGCTCCTGCCTGTGCAGCTATGATTAGGGCTGCATTCCCCTCCCTGTCCTGCAGGTTGACCTCAGTGTGGGAGCACTCATCTAAGGCCACCAGGGTATATCCACAAAGCCGTGGTAGCAGACGACATTAAGACCGGTCCAGCCATTGTGGTCAGTCTCCTGCGCCTTCTCAACGCTCACCCCACACCGCACCAGCCTCCACAGCAGCCCCGTGACTCCGGAACGCACTCCGGGACGCTCTCCACGCCCTGGATGCCGTGCCCCTCCTCATCCTGGAAAGGGTAGAAAGAATTGTCCTGCTGGGGGCAGTGGCTCACGCCTGTAATCCCAGAACTTTGGAAGGCCAAAGCGGGTGGATCACGAGGTCAGGCGATCATCCTGGCTAACACAGTGAAACCCTGTTTCTCTAAAAATACAAAAAATTAGCCAAGCGTGGTGGCAGGCGCGTGTAGTTTCAGCTATTCGGGTGGCTAAGGCAGGAGAATTGCATGAACCCGGGAGGCGGAGCTTGCAGTGAGCAGAGATCACGCCACTGCACTCCAGCCTGGGTGACAGAGCAAGACTCCCTCAAAAAAAAAAAAAAAAAAAAAAAAGTCAGAGGCGATGCTGCCGGTGGGTGTAGGGCAGACTGGAGAAGTCCTGGTACTCTTTGTAGTAAGCGCGATCCTCCTCAACCTGTGCGCCTAGGGGTGGGGATGGCTTGCAGAGCGCCTTGCCACCCTGTAGCCAGGTCCCAGCCAGCAGCACCATGCAGGCTGCGGGAGGCGTGGGCGGGGGTCCAGCGCACCCTCAGGGAGAGCCAGTGGCCCGTGCCAAGGACCTGCTTCTCGCTTCTGCGTCCCCAGAGAAACCCTGGCTCTACATGATATAGCTGGCCTAGACATATGCAGATTTATTAATTGTAGAAGAAGGAAGTATACCTTTCAGGTAAAATGGCTACATCAAATAATTAGTTACTGTTTTTGAGACAAATTCTCACTCTGTCACCCAGGCTGGAGTGCAATAGCACAATCAGAACTCACTGCAGTCTTATACTCCTGGACTCAAGCAATCCTCCCAACTCAGCCTCCTGAGTAGCTGGGACAACAGGTATACACCACCACGCAAGGCTAATTTTCTTTTTCTTTTTTGGTGGAGATAAGGTCTTACTATGTTGCCCAGGCTGATCTCAAACTTCTGGCCTCAAGTGATTTTTCTGCCTTGGCCTTCCAAAGCACTGGGATTATAAGTATGGCCACTGTCACCAGCCTTATATCAACTTTTTTTTTTTAATACAGATAGCTTCCCAACTAAAAATATTTTATTAGACTTCTCTTAAGTCAGCAAAGCAGTGTCATTACTGACCCAGTCTTCCCTTATTTTCATCTTACGTGCAATAACAAAATTACCTTTATTTTTTAATTTGTTTTATTTTATATTTTCAAGGTATACAATATGTTGTTTTGAGATACATATACATAATGAAATGATTACTATAATGAAGAAAATTAACAAATCTATCATATCACTTATCTGTGCTTGTTTTTTATGATAAGAACATCAAAAATCTAGTCTCTCAGAATGTTTCCCTAAAACAATACAAGATTATCGAATATACCTACAGGTTGTACATCAGATTCATTTATTCTACATTACTGTACCTTTACAACTTTTGTCCTTCGTTTACCTAATTTCTTCCCATCAATGTAAGCACCTTTTTAAATGTATTGAACTTTTAAAAATAGATTTCAAATATGAGTGGGGCCATGATGTATTTTTCTTTGTGTGTCTGTCTTATTTCACTGAAGAAAACTGCCATTTACATGTCTCCTAAATTTAGTACAGAAATAGAGTGCTAATCAAGAATATGTCTGTTTTGTTAGATTATTTTTTCCAAGTTATCCTCTTTATCAATTTTTTTTGTACTATAAAAGAGTCAAAATTCTTGTATTAAAAATATTTGTACCCAGGCTATTGATATATAACTTTTTTTTTTTTTTTTTTTTTTTTTTTGAGACAGTGTCTTTCTCTGTGGCCCAGGCTGGAGTGCAGTGATGTGATCTCTGCTCACTGCAAGCTCCGCCTCCCGGGTTCACACCATTCTCCTGCCTCAGCCTCCTGACTAGCTGGGACTACAGGCGCCCACCACCACGCCCAGCTAATTTTTTTGTATTTTTAGTAGAGATGGGGTTTCACCATGTTGGCCTGGATGGTCTCCATCTCCTGACCTCATGATCCATCTACCTCGGCTTCCCAAAGTGCTGGAATTACAGATGTGAGTCACTGCGCCCTGCAGATAAATAATTTCTTTTAGGGATAAAAAACTCAGAAAGTTCAAGATTTCTGGATTAATGATTGACAATGTTCTTAGTGGTCTCTCTTTGATTTATTTCAATTGTAAGTAAGTCTTGGTGACAGTCTAACATAAATTCTGACAGGTGAAGAGAATAAATAACTACAGTATCTCTAGGAGAATCAACAGAATAAGATTATCTTGGTTAAATGGCTAAGAAAGTATGCTAAATAGACACAAACATTTTTTCATCTTCCAAAATCAGAGTCAAATACTAAACGATCGTAAAGTAGCTAATTCTGTCTTTCAGCAAAAGTGAATCTGAGATAAATTAGAAGAATGTCAGGAATAAATTTTTCCTTGAAAACTAGGAACAACTAATGTAATTAAATTATGAGGCATTGACTATTGCATAGAGTTTTAGCATCAACAGAAAAGCTCACAAAACATAGGTGAAAATCAAAAAGGTGTGCTGGGTTGGAACCCTAAGGTGAATAATTTTATCATCTCAGATCACTTGGAAAAAAGCAGTGAGTCCAAAAGATGCGGGTGAGAAGATTTCTCTCTGCTAATCCCTAATGTTCTGCAATAAACATGTGGAGGCAGAAGAGAGAGAGATTATTATAAAGTCTATGTGGTATAGAGTGAAGGAATAAGAGAACATTTCTGATAAGTATTTTCAAAATTTGGAGAATCATTCCTATTTAAATTATTCATTTAAGGGACTAAAATATAAGTAAGATGTTTCTTGCCACATAACCCTCAGCTAGTCAGGCTCTGAAAAGAACAACACTGGACACTTTGACAGTGGTAAAAAGCAGGGTTTACTCACTCTGGAATACTAAGGACTGATGATAACCTTAAGCAGCACCTTATCTCTTTGGTTGAGGTTCTGCTTTGTTTCGTTGAACAAATCTCTGGGGTTATTTTCTGTTGTGCCAGTCATTTAATTTATTTTCTGAATCAAATGATGAGAATAAATATTGTTTTGAATGTAAACAGCATTACCAGATATATCTTACATCTTGGTGTGCCATCTGCCTAATTTTGAACCTATAGGATGGGAATCAAAGCATTGTGAAAAACACCAGGTGATTTCCTTGTAGCCGAATACTCTTGTCCCTCTTGCTTTTCTTTTGGCTTTCCTGCTGCATGGGTCATGGCAATAAATGGGAGTTTTCTGCACACAGAGAAAAAATTCACTTGTTGAAGATGTTAGTCTTCTTCTTGACCAACTCCTATATTGGTACAAACATGTGAGAGCAATGCACCTTCTCAATCATTTCAAATTTGTGGTCTTTGTTAAAGCAGGTAAGCTGGTGCCTTAGGAGACGTAGCTTTCACATTCTATTATAGAATTTTCCATTCTGTATCCTCTGGATTCTTATTTAAAATTTAAACTAATGTTGTTCTTTCTACTGCATAAGAATATTTATACCACTTTATGCTTAGTAAGTAATTAAACGTATACCTCAGTTAAAATCAGGACAGTCTCCATTATTCTAAGTCCTGTTCCTGTTCCCCATCATCTTACATAGGAAACTTCCTCTTTCAATGGTTTATATTAAAAAACCTAAGACAATTGAAATCAACCCTATAAAAATTATGCTACAATTATTTTAAACCCTAACATAACAGTATTATCTTTGACAGGAATCTGAAAATCAATTTATTTCTTATCTTTTGATAGGTATTCATTAGTATGTTCTATCCTATTTTGTTGCTTATATTTTGGAAAAGTTTCTTAATGTTAGAATAGTATTACATAACTCCTCTACTTATCCATTTATTCATTTTATTTATTGTGTAATCTATTCTAAAAATTGCATTGGATAATGGTAATATATTAGCAAAGAAGACAAATAGTGCCATTACCCCCTTGGAATTTTCAATCTGGTAGTAATAAGAATAAGAGTTTTCTGAATATTATAATCTGATATAATATACTCAGAGAATATGTAATAGCAGAACAACTCAGCACTGAGAAACTGTTGTATGAGCTGAAATGTGATTAATAACTAGGATGTTGAGAAATAGTAAAGTCTGTGAGGTCAACTTAACTTGGTCAGACTTAAAAAGAAAATAAGCACTCTTCTTTATATATATAAAGATACATAAGATATCCACCACTTCATTTTTCTACCCCAACCTACTTTAAATATACAAGTAAGACAAATGGTTTACAGTATGTACAAACTAAAAACATAATCTCTGAAAAAGAAACCTGATTTAAAAAGAACTTATATTGTATGATTTTATTTACCTGAATGCAAAATCATAAAAAGTAGATTAAGTGTTATGAAGGCATGGGGCAAGGTGAATGGAGAATAAATGTTAATGGGTATTGGGATACCTCTGGAAGTGATAAAAGTGCCCAGGCTGTAGAGAGTTCTGATGGCTGCACAAGTGCAATATACTAAATTCTCTGAATTAAATACATTAGAACATGACTTTCAGGGTAAGTGAATGAATCTCAACAAAACTTGTACAAGAAAAGTCATTATTGATGCTCTAGTAAAGATTTCACAATAACTTATTAATTAAAATAAATTAATTAACAAATGTACATATTCAAGGTGGTTATCCCATGTATAACCATAAAGTAATTACATTCCATGAAGTTACAATGAGCTCACAAGCTCTCACATATCGGGTCTCAGGACACTATTTGCATCATATATGGGGGGTCACAATAAATCATCATGAAACCAACTTTTCATGTACAACCAAAGCAAAAGAAAGGCCTCAGAGGGGAAGAGAAGGAGGAAGGAGGAAAACCATAGATAAGAGAACCTTTAGAAACATCAAAAAAACTCACAGATCCATTTTCATAATCCAGAAACACCCCAACCCGACCCAGAGGCCTTTGCACATGCTGAATTAAAGGTGGAGAGTTGGTGGAGAGACTATAGCGATTGCTCCTCTTTGAGGAAATTAACAAAAATGTTTCATCAGAATCAATAACGATATTGGTATCTGCTGTCCTGGAATCTTGACAGACTCCCAGAATCCAGGTGGAGGAGTGGGTCACATCCACTTCCCAGTAATGCCTGCCAGAAGTGAACGCTTGCGCTCCCCACACAGCAAAGCTCTCCACTCCCTGGGGATCCATGGGTGCACTGCGATGGTCATCTCCAAATATCACACGTCTCACATCCTCAGAAAGGCTTATATAGCAAGGAGTCATTTCCGTGCTCAGAGCATTATCCACTGACAAGGAAAAAATATTATATTAGTGAGTGCTATGAGGGACAGAGGCTCTGTGGCCCAATTATTCACTTCATTTGCTTTTCTTCCAAGAAAATACAGAAAAGAGGAAGCCAAGAGAGTTCAGCGCCATGCATCCATGAAGATGAAATGTCATTACAACTCTACAGCACATACAATTATATATTATTCCTTAAATAATAGAGAAAAAATGTGACCATATCACTGGGCGAAGTAATGATTTAATGTCTACTTCTGTACAGTTTATTTCAGGACATATCTAAAATGTTTTTTTTCTTTAATAGAAAATCTTCTTTTATTATTTGTCTTTAAGATCATCAACAGGTAGACATCACTTTGCCGTGATATATTTATTGGAATGTAAGTTATGCCTGTTATAGTCTCAAACCTCAAAACTTTGGTAAAAATTGACATGTGTAAAGTTTATAAGTTTCTGAAAGGAATACTCTGGCTTTACAATATCTCTTTAGCTCCTGATTCAATCTACTCTGTGTTCCTGCCCTCTGGTACCTAGACCTGCTCTCTTGAATGGAGCTAACATGTTTAGGCCATGTTCACAGATCCCTCCCCTTTCAGTTGTTACGTATCTGATGGCATTAAAATTGTCCTGATTATGGATATTTTAGTCATTTTTTTATCAAAATGCTCTGATTTTGTAAATAATAAAGGTTACTTGTAGAATGCATGTAAATACACATAGAATAGAATCAATTAAAAAACATTATGCCAAATCTAACCCTCAAAATTGAATTAAATTGAATAAACACGAAATACTGATGCCACCGTGACAACTAGTGTCTCCATAACTACATGATCTGAGTACTCTTTGTCCTCTTATTCTACAGACAAAGAATGTACATTGCTTTACATTTTCATCAAACTCTAACTCAGGAAATTGAGTTTTGCTCTTTGTAGTATTACTATGCAGATGGAGAAGATGCACATGTTTTGGAAAACTATGTATTACCTAGATGTCAAAAATTATAAAACTTAAATGGGAAAAGCCTCGACCAAGGGATCCAATAAGGAAATGATTTGAGGCTGGACTGCCAAGCAAGCTGGCTCTTACCTCTGAAGTTGTTGAGCATGTCTAGGACTCCAGTTACGCGCCATGAAGTGAGCTCCGGGTTCACTGGCTGGGGCTTTTGCATCTGTGCCAAATCAGCCCTGCAAAAAAATGGTCTCAGTTATATTTCCAGGCCCAGAGCTAATCACACAGTCATACAAAGATATCATATTTTCATATAAGATGTTTTCTCAGAATTCTGCCAGTTTTGGTTAACTGCATGTATATTTTATTCCACACTCTAGGGGCCATACAAATGTTACTTTTTCTGAATTTTATTGCATAAAAACCCAATTTCCCAGATATGTTGTTTTCAGACATTACACAACTTCTAAAGTCATTAAAAGACATTGCGTCCCTCTGCCCATCACACCCCCTGAGGGTATGCAAAAATCCTGGAAATATTTCAGAGAGCAAAAATCTCAGACAAAAGTCTTTGGGACCACAGCCTGTAACTGTCACTAACGCTAGTCAATGTCTAACATAGAATATGCACTGAGACAAAAAGCTTTAATCTTTTGAGCAAAACAAAGGAGTCTAATTCCAGCCTGAGAACCCTGCTGCTGAGGATCCTGAGGCAACCATTTTCCTGAGGTCTTTCCTAGAACTGGGTATATTGTGATGGAGCAGGTCCTAGTCATTGATGCTTTTAGGAACAAAACCTTCCTCCTCAGCCCACCCAGAGGGAATCTCTCTCCTCCCTCTGTCTTTGGTTTTTTTTTTTTTTTTTTTTTTTTTTTTTTTTTTTTTTTTTACCTCCCACCCCTCTACAGTAGAAGACAACTATATGATTCCTCAGAGTAATTTTGTATTAAGATCTGTGGGGTAAGGCTGGACAGGATGGATGAACTGGGAAGAACAAATTTCAGAATGGCAAACTGTTTTTACATATATTTGAATTCATACAAATTTTAAGATGAAAACCTTCCAGACCAAAGAGCTCAGGCCCTCTTTTAAACCAAAAATGGAAATAGCAACTCAGAATGATATTAGTACCTCAATATGTATACATCCCCTTCATTCACAAGAGAATGAACTTTTCAGAAATAGCATTTTTTTAGTGTAAACTCACCTTGCCGATACATTTCTCACATCCTGCAAAAAATAAAAGATAATGTTAATTATGAGAGATTTTTCCTTCGACATTTTTTTCTCATACTCTTGTTTCTTTCTGTTTTACTGTTTTAAAAATGTCAATCTTTTTATTCCCCTCTAAGGAATCATTCTAGGCTATATTAATAACAGAACCTCAACTAAATAATGAAAAGCTTCATCAGTGGGCATTAAGAAGAAAGGATCTGAGCAAGAGATGGTGGAGTAAAGCAAAGATATCTAGGCTTCCAGTGTCATTAATTTCCTAATCTTATTTCCAAGGAAAGGTCTGACCACACATGACAACTATTAAAACAAAACAGAAGCATATGAGAAACAGAGTACACGGACATTGATGAGCAACTTTTACAAACCTCACCCAGACAAGGGGAAAACCCTCAACGTCTTCAGCAAATCACTGTTGTGTGGGACATCAGAGAGTGAGGAGGAACTAGGGCATATAAATGGAGTATTACTAACCTTCCCCTAGCCTCAAGTTCTAATGATTTTAGATGATCTCTCTGTTTGGATATTACTCCAAATTATATTGAAGAGAATCTTGTTATATGTGTTCTGCTAAAATGGTAAAAATTTCCCAAAGATTACCAAAGTATGCAGTAATAAGTGACTGGACAGATGTAATGTAATGGTGGGAGTCAGACAGCATGTGTCACTTAGCTTAGAGCAGTGACATATGCAGGTGACATTTGCATGTCCTGGCAGCAATGTCCAGCAAGGACTTCCTGTCTCTGAGGATGGACCCTCCCTCCTCACCTGGAGCAGCTCCACGTCAGGCATGTGGCACGTCTCCCACAGCTCTCTGTACATGTCTTTCATCCTTTCTAAATGTTGGGTCATTCTCACTTGACTGTCTTGTAGTTGTTGGAAAAGCTCTTTTGCTTCTCTTTCCAGTGCCTGTAGATGCAGTTGCTCCTCCTCATCGAGAAATATATGCATCTTTTGATATTGAATAGTGATTATCACCTTCCTTATTGACACATAGTCCTGCAGAGATGTTTGGTTAAAAGAATTACATGTTCTCACTCTCAATAGAAAAGTTCAAATAATTATATGCTGGGTGTAATCAATCAATTTGTAAACTTTCTGCCTCACTCTTGCAAAGAGTGTTGAATATTTGGTGTTTTTTTCTGTCCATCTGTTTCAATATTCCTATTCTCTTTCCTTTTTTAAATCAAAACTTATATAAAGACTCCTGGTTTCTGTCACTGTGATGCTGCTTTACAGTTCTTACTGAGTCAATTATTTCCTCTATTTATTTCTTTTTTAGGATTTTTCCATATGTGATTCACCTAAATGTTAAAGAACATTTAGCCATACAACACATTATGCTTTTTTTCTTTTTTACTTTTACTATATTTTAACTCTATATACTCTTCTATTTCTGTCCTCTTCCTCACACCCAGTCTCAGTGAAATGTTGTCTCATCTCCAGTGTGTGAAAAGGTTATACCAACCTTCAAATTTGACTAGAATACATATCATGCTATTTATCCAATATACTAGAATTAATTTGGCTAGCTTGTGTGGGCTGCTCTCTTTGCGATTCCTATTATATCAATTGAAATCACTACATTTTCTTGGGATGAAATCACTATCTTTTAACTGGTAGTTGGAATTTAGCTAAAAAGTATAAGCCAACATTGTGTTTATTTGCATAAAAATAAAGGAAATATTTTCATTCTTACCACTAACGAACGAAATTTGCTAGTTTCCTGATTTAGATTATTTTGTGTCTCTTGATTGATTTTCCATAAATAGTCCATTTCCTTTATAAGTTTCTCCTGCAAAAGAAGCAAGAAGCTTAGCAATAATGAAGACAGTATACTAGATTTCATTCCCTTATCAATTAAATAAAAAGGCTGTAATTGAAAGAAACATAAATTCAAGTTAGAGTGGAGTGGTCAGATTTTACCATGTTAAACAGATTTGGTTCTAATAATTTGGATGTGAAAAGTCATAGAAATATAATAGAGAGTTTTAAGGGACCCTGCAGATAATATCATCAATTTTCTGAGAAACTGGCTTTTACATAACATGACTTTGAAAAGTGTTCTTTGTGCTGGTCACCTGTTCCACAGCTCCATTCCATATGTTCGAACAATGTTTCTAAGGAAACCTCCTTTAGTGAAGTCTCAACACAGCTATGATTAGAGTGCCAAATTAGTTAGCAACATTGAAAGGACACATTTATGTGTTATGATTGGCATGGAATAATCACCACCTCCACCATCTGCATTCTCATCACCATCATTGTCATAGGCCCTCATCATTCTTATTTGGGACTCTATACATATCAAACTGCCTTAGAGGCATCACATACCCTGCATTCCTCAGCAGCCCATCCTATTGGACTGTGGCTGTGAGCCATGTGCTCTGGTGACTCAGTGCAGGGCCCACAGAGCAATTGCTTGTCAACCTCACAGTAGAGCTCCTTAGTCTCCTCATGGAGCACACAGATACTGTGTGAGTTGTTGATGTTCTGAGGTCTGGTCTGTCTGGCTAGGGAAGCCAGCTTTTTTAGTGTAACGTTGGTGTTGAAGTAGGACTTCGCTGAGATTTCTCTGCACTCAGGGCAGCGCATTGGTGCTCTGCCTTCTTCCCAACAGAGGTAGAGGCAGGGCCTGCAAAAGCTGTGCCCACAGTCAATGGTGACCGGGTCTATGAAGTAGTTCATGCAAATGGAGCAAATGAGCTCATTCTGGAAGGCTTGCAGGCTGTCTGAATCCATATCTCTGAAAATGAAGAAAAAGGTGAGAATTTCTTTTTCTTATTTTTATTTGCCCTGATGAAAAGGAAAAAAAGGCCAGTGGACAATTTTCCTTGTCTACTTGAGATCTGTCCAATATGTCTAATAAGTTAGCTCCAGTACAAACTGAGACATAGTAAATGCAAACATGCTGCATTTATAAAGTTTTCCCTCAATAGCCATTGAAGATTGGGTCCAGGACTCCCTGATATACCAAGATCCTAAGATGTTCCAGGCTCTTATTAGTAAATGATGTGGGATTTGTATGTAACCTAAACCTATCCTCCTGAATACTTTATGTCTAGATTACTTTGAATGCCTAATACAATGTAAATGCTGTATAAATGCTTGTAATGCCATACTGTTTAGGAACAGAAAGAAGATTGTTAAAAATATGTACATGTTTGGCAGGGCACGGTTGCTCATGCCTGTAATCCCAGCACTTCGGAAGGCCAAGTTGGGAAGATCATGAGGTCAGGAGACCGAGACCATCCTGGCTAACATGGTGATACCCCGTTTCTACTAAAAATGCAACAAATTAGCCGGGCATGGTGGCACGTGCCTGTAGTCCCAGCTATTCAGGAGGCTGACGCAGGAGAATTGCCTGAACCCAGGAGGTAGAAGTTGTAGTGAGCCCAGATGGTGCCACTGCACTCCAGCATGGGTAATAGAGTGACACTCTGTCTCTCCAAAAAAAAAAAAAAAGTATATGATGTTCAGTGCAGCTGCTTTTTTCCTCCTGTAAATATTTTTTTCTGAGATTAGTTGAATCCACAGGTATGAAACTTATGGATATGAACAATCACTGTGATTCAAATGAGATGAGAGCCCTCATGGTATTTTTGTTAAACAAGCCATGCTCTCAATCATTCCCAGTTACTTAGCAAGCTTAAAGCCTGGGTAGACGGTAAAAGCTGAGATGATTTCTCAGTCACTTATATAAGCTGATTCTTATTTCTTAATCTCATTCTTAAGAACATTCTTAATCTCGTTCTGTCTCTGTCATTCTCTCTCAACGATTCCATGATGATAATATATGAAAGACACTTAGTATCTGCTATTATTCTGTACTCCCTGCCTCCAAACTCACCTATGAAGTTTGCTCACACAATTATAAACGAAGTAGGTTTTATCTAAGATTGATTAATCAGAGTGGACTATCAGCTCCTAAAATTATCAATCATTAAATTTGTCCTTTTAACTTTAATATCAAAACTCTTCCTTTCAAAACATTAATTGTATATAATATCTATAATTTTTAATTTAGAACATTTGTTTCCATAGTCAATTCAGATGATTAGAGAAAACACTGTCACATTCTGAAATAACGAATATTTAAACTATAATAATTTACAAGAATTAATCAACAATTAATTATCTTCTAAAATAACAATAAAAGTGAAGACATGTATTAGGTTTTCCACTTTACACTAGAAAATCCGGAAACGCAGTTAATGGAAGCATGGCCACCAATTCATCTCTCCTCTTAGTGACTTGGGAGTTGCAGCCTCTTGGGAGCCCTTGTCAGAGGGTTACATCTATTTTCTTTCTTTCTTTCTTTCCTTACTTCTTTCTTTCCTTCCTTCCTTCCTTCCTTCCTTCCTTCCTTCCTTCCTTCCTTCCTTCCTTCCTTCCTCTCCCCTCCTCCTTTTTTCTTTTTTTTTGTTGTTGTTTTTGAGGTGCAGTCTCACTCTGTCACCCGGGCTGGAGTGCAGTGGCATGATCTCAGCTTACTGCAACCTCCGCCTCCCAGGTTCAAGCAATTCCCCTGCCACAGCCTCCCAAGTAGCTGGTATTACAGTCACCCACCACAATGCTAGGATAATTTTTTTGTATTTTAAGTAAAAACGTGGTTTCGCCATGTTTGCCAGGCTGGTTTCTAACTCTAGACTTCAAGCGATCTGCCTGCCTTGGCCTCTCAAAGTGCTAGGCTGCAAACATGAGCTACCATGCCTGGCCATTAAAACTATATTCAACGGCTTTCAAATCTAGTCTGCAAACTGCAAATTTTGAAGAGACGCAAATAAGACCTTTGCAACAAGAATTTTCAAAGTAATTCAACATTTTTAACATTGACTTTGGTGTACATTATAACCATTACTACATGCCCACATTCTAGTGAACATTTTATCTATTTTATGGGTTCTATCGTTGCATGAAACTATGGAAATATATCTTTTCACACTTAAAAACTAACAATACAGAAAATAGTCACATAAGAAGAATCAAATAGCAAGGCAACACAAACCGGATGTTACAAACTGAAGATACTTTATATTGATTTTCTGTAAAATTACGAAGACAGTTACCTGTTTGCTTAGAAAAGAACCAAGCATGCTGCCAGGTAAATTTAAAGTATTTTTAAGAGAAAAAGTGAGCATGATGAGTTTACTGCAAATTTTATACTCACAATGCTACTATGAATGGTCTCAGCCTAGAAGCTCAGTAGATATCCAGATTAGAAGTAACTCCTGGTGCTCCAAAGCCCAGCAGCCACAAATCCGGTGGGTCCTCACTGAAGGAGAGAGAAATCTCTGGACAAGCATCCTTTTAAAGGGTATGGGCCCATGAAAGACCACACCCACTTTCTGAGATTGATTAGATTTCGCAGAAAGGGGTAAATTGGCTGATTAGGTTTATAAAGTATTGAAAACCACATTTGGTGGCTCAAAGCTCAACAGACAAGTTTGGAATGAGATGTAAGAAAGTTGACTTAACACAGGTTAATCAAAGAAATATTTTAAGTATAAGAATTATTTCATTAAACATTATCACATGCTATTTTTTTTTTTTTTTTTTTTTTGAGACGGTATCTCACTCTGTCGTCCAGGCTGCAGTGCAATGGCTTGGTCTTGGCTCACTGAAACCTCTGCCTCTCGAGTTCAAGCAATTCTCCTGCCTCAGCCTCCCAAGTAGCTGGGATTACAGGCACCCACCACTAAGCCCAGCTAATTCTTGTACTTTTAGTAGAGACGGGGATTCACCATGTTTCTCAGACTGATCTTGAACTCCTAACCTCAGGTGATCTGCCCACCTTGGCCCCCCAAAGTGCTGGGATTACGTGTGTGAGCCACTGCACTGGGCCACATGCTAATTTTACAATTTTGTTTCTCACTCTGTTTTAAAATTATAATTGCTTAAGTGCCTAGCCGTTATGTATCTGAACATGTTCAATGATAAAACATTAACTGGGATTACCAGCACATCTGTACTGTGTAACTCTCTTGTTTAAAAAAGTATAGCAAGGAACACAATTGTGTTTCACATAATTGTATATATGATGGTTGATAGAATTAGTTGTATCAGCCTGTCTTTCTTCTATTTGCTATTTTGACTATTTCCTAATGATTGTTTTGACTATTTCCTAATGGATTTACTGCAAATTTTATACTCACAAGGCTACTATGAATGGTCTCAGTCTAGAAGCTCTGTAGATATCCAGACTACAAGTAACTCCTGGTGCGCCAAAGCCCAGCAGCCACAAATCCGGTAGTTCCTCCCTGAAGGAGAGAGAAATCTCTGGACAAGCATCCTTTTAAACTGTATGGGACCATGAAAGGCCACACCCACTTCCTGAGATTGATTAGATTGCACCGAAAGGGGTAAATTGGCTGATTAGGTTTATAAAGTATTGAAAACCACACTTGGGGGCCCAAAGCTCAACAGACAAATTTGGAATGAGTGGCAAGAAAGTTGACTTAACACAGGTTATTCAAATAAATATTTTAACTATAACAATTATTTCATTGAATATTATCATATGCTAATTGTTTTTTGTTTTTTGTTTTTTGCTTTTTTTGAGATGGTATTTCGCTCTGTAGCCCAGGCTGGAGTGGAATAGCTCAGTCTCGGCTCACTGCAACCTCTGCCTCTCGAGTTCAAGTGATTCTCCTGCCTCAGCCTCCCAAGTAGCTGGGATTACAGGCACCCACCACTATGCCCAGCTAATTTTTGTATTTTTAGTAGAGACGGGGTTTCACCATGTTGCTCAGGCTGATCTTGAACTCCTGACCTCAGGTGATCTGCCCACCTCTGCCTCCCAAAGTGCTGGGATTACAAGCGTGAGTCACTGCACCGGGCCACATGCTAACTTTAAAATTTTGTTTGTCACTCAATTTTAAAATTATAATTGCTTATGTGCCTAATCGTTATTTATCTGAATATGTTCAAAGATAAAACATTAACTCGGATTACCTACATAACTGTACTGTGTAACTCTCTTGGTTAAAAAAGTAGAGCAAGGAACTCAATTGTGTTTCACATGATTGTATATATAATGGTTGATAGAATTAGTTGTTTCAGCCTGTTTTTCTTATTTTTACTATTTTATGACTATTTCATAATGACTGTGTTATATGAAAATAAAATCTGTTCATCCACCTTTTTCAATAATTTTAAAACTGATACTTTACATATATATGTACACAAATATCTATAACAATGTTATGTATTCATATTTTTAAAATTATATAATTATTTACACAATAATAATAATTATTATTACTTTTCTTTGAGATGCTGTCTCCCTCTGTCACCCAGGCTGGAGTGCAATGGCATGATCTTGGCTCACTGCCACCTGTGTCTCCCAGGTTCAAGTGATTCTCCTGCCTCACCCTCCTGAGTAGCTGGGATTACAGGTGTCTGCCACGATGACTGGCTAATTTGGGTATTTTTAGTCGAGATAAGGGTTCAGCAAGTTGGCCAGGCTGGCCTCGAACTCCTGACATCAGGTGATCCGCCTATCTCAGCCTCCCAAAGTGTGGGTATTACAGGCATGAGCCATGGCACGTGGCTGCTATTTACACAATAATGATGTGCATAATTACCTTTAACAGTGCATGAAAGTTATTTTTAACACAGTTACCATACTAATAGATTTTGTTGTTGTTTACCATGATTTAATAAATTCATAAATTATCTAATGTTTGAGGATTTAGGTCATTTCTATAAACTGAAAATTACAAACCTTGCTAGAAGTTGAAAAAGTAAAATTTATATAAAAATCACCATTTATATATTAATAGATATTTAAAAATTATAAAATTTATAAAAGCCAGATTATCCTAGGAAAAGATGAAGTGGCTGTCTTTTTAATTAGTCCATGGCATTGCAAATTAGTATGTTTTCTGAAGTGTCATTTGATCAGCGTTACGTTTCAAAAAATACATCCAATAAAGTTAAGAAAAGGTAATCATAGATACTTATGTGCAGACTTTTCCAGAAATGTTGTTCTTTGAAAACTGCTTCAAACACTTCTTAAAATGTTGCATATTATCTAGCTAAGTGTAGAGAAGAAAGACTTTCTAGCATTCTCACTTCTCAGTAAAAATTCAATTCTATATTTTGTAGACTGCCCTGTATTAGACAGAAATAAACAATAAGCAACTTCTGAGATGCATATAAAAGAATAGAAAATAGGCCGGGCGCGGTGGCTCAAGCCTGTAATCCCAGCACTTTGGGAGGCCGAGACGGGCGGATCACGAGGTCAGGAGATCGAGACCATCCTGGCTAACACGGTGAAACCCCGTCTCTACTAAAAAATACAAAAAACTAGCCGGGCGAGGTGGCGGGCGCCTGTAGTCCCAGCTACTCGGGAGGCTGAGGCAGGAGAACGGGCGTGAACCCGGGAGGCGGAGCTTGCAGTGAGCTGAGATCTGGCCACTGCACTCCAGCCTGGGCGACAGAGCGGGACTCCGTCTCAAAAAAAAAAAAAAAGAATAGAAAATAGTTGCAAATTGTATCGTTAGAAGCTGAAAAAGTTATCTATTTTACTACAACTGTGTTCCCATGCAGGATAGGTAAGAGAGAAAAAGCAGTTTGTCCTTGCCTAACCGAAAAATACCCTGTCATTCAAGTGAAAATATCGGACATTTATTGATTACCAACTCTGTGCTCAAAACTGTTCTGAGTGCTTCACATGTTCCAACTTACTTAATTCTTACAACAACCCTATGAGATAAATAATATTTTACACTGATTTAAAGATTAAGAAAGGTAAGAACAGGAAGCTTTAATAATTTGCCCATAGGCATACTCTAATGAAGTAGGAGAGCTAGGGTTTGAAACCAGGCAGTCTCTGAAACCTGTTTTCCTTTCAGTGACATGACATATGTTGCCAAAGTATGTTCCTAAGCCACCAAATTACATACGATATTTTTGGGGGATGCTTATTGCATGCTGGCAGAATTGATTGAAAGTTCTCAAATCTTTCAAGTAGTCCATTTTTTTTGAATAACAATATGCACACGGTCCCACATCTACCATACTGTCCAACTCTCTATCAATGACATGACAAAAAGCCTGTGAGCATGCTCAGCCAAACCGTGTAACAAGGGCATTGTGGAAATCCTAGTGTGCAGTGCAGCTCTTCTTTTCAAAGCACAGAATGACTCGGAGGGTCTCATGTGTGCACTATTGTGATCACTCACAAAATGAGTGTCTACTATGAACTCTCCTTACTGCTAGAGATTGAAGCCAAAATAGTAACAAACCTGCACATTCTGCATATGTATCCCGAAAATTAAAGTAAAAAAAAAAAGTTAAAAAAAACAAAACAAGACTAAGTCCTTAAGGAGCTAATAGTCTAGTTGATGGAAAGGAAGGGACAGTCATCCTAAAAGTCTTCCTAAAAGAAACAATACCTAAGCTAAAACCCAAAGGATGAGGGTAGTCTTATCTTTTCTGATAGTAAAGTCTATGTGACAGTAGTTATCATGAGAAAAGATTTCGGGACGTGGCATGGTGGCTCATGCCTGTAATCCCAGCACTTTTGGATGCTTAGGTGGTTTGACCAGTCAAGCTGAGAAGTTCGAGGTCAGCTTAGGCAACATGGTGAAACTCCATCTCCACAAAAAATAGAAAAATTAGACAGGCATGATGGTGCACGCCTGTAATCTCAGCTACTGGGGAATCTCAGGGTGGACAATTTCCTGAGCCCAGGAGGCAGAGTTTGCATTGAGCCGGGATTGTGCCACTGACTCTCACCTGGGGGACAGAGTGAGATCCTGTCTCATACACACAAGAGAATATTAGTTCTGTCCTCTTGCTGGCTTGATGTCCTTCGGTTACATCTAGGCCAGAATGCTTGATGAAATGCAAATGTGCCTATATTCCTACCTGCTTAACCTCATTATGGGATTTTGATAAACTACAAGAGATTAGTTACACTCCTCTCAATGTCTTCCAAAACGTAATTGATGTATTTGGTGCTCAATGTACGAATTGTTCCTTCCACAAATGCCTTGGATTCTAGTAAGGGTGAGTTCTTTGCATTTCTTTAACTTGCCACAATCATCCATACTTCTGTTATTTTGTATAACATGACTACCTTGTCAGTGAAAACATAAATAAATGAAAGTAGTTTGAATTGCTGTGGCATTGCCCAATAGAATTGATGACCCACAAATTGTATAACCCAGACATTCCACCTATCAGAAGATACTGTCAGGAAAGAAAATCTATTAAGTATTTGCATTAGGAGACATGTTCACAAAAATCAAAATACAAAAATCATTCCAAATGTACAACAGCAGAAAATGAATAAATATATTTTGTGATGCACCGTTTATCCAACTTTGGGTTATCCACCACAAACTCACTCTTGATTGTTTACATAAATAGATCTGGATCCTTCAAATACCTTTCCTTTGCCATGTGTTATGATGTCAATCTTTGTGAATAGAAAGCTTTGGAGAGAAATTCCAAAAAAGCGCTTCCAATCTGCTTTGGAAATGACACCTCCAGTGTCTGGCCCGGAGGGCATACAGGGATACACCAATGCCCAGATTGTGTAGTTCAGGCTGCTGCTGTAGCACCCACTTCCTGAAGTTCACTGGGGCCCACGAGAACTCAGCAGCCACGAGCTTCTCCTGATACTGCCCTTTTCCATATTTGCAGTGGAGCCCGTCTGGCATGACATTTCTTCATAAACAGCTTCACCAGTGGCCCAGAAGGCAAGTCTCTGGGGAGCTCTGAAGTGTGGATTTAAAGCAAGTTTTTCAAGAGCAACAGCACAGCGACTTCTAAACATTCAGTGAGGCTGAGGGGTGAGGGGAATCTTCATTGGCTCCTCCAACTTCACCCTGGAAACAATGGCAATTCCTTATATGTGCTCATCACATATTATTTAGACTTCTCCTTACATTCTACTAGACAATATTTCCTTGCTCAACTGCTGTTATAATTAATCATTCTTTATATTAACTTTCCCTATTCACATTACTATATGTTTTCTCTGTCTTGATGGACCCTGAATCACCACTATTACCTCAGGATACAGAAAGGCCTCTAGGCCAGATGGGGGTGTTTCTAGATTATGAATGTGGCATGATTAATGTGGCCAACAATTTTCTCATTTGTAACCTGTCAGGTTCTTTCCCTTACCCTCTTATACCTTTCCTTTGCTTTGGACTCACAGAATCAGGGATAAGTCAGTAACTTGACTAAAGGTTTCAGAAACACCAGCTTCTGAAAATGCTAACCTACTGACTACTTGATTTTCTTTATCTATTTCTAGAAACATTTTCTATACCATTTTTAAAAGTGTAGAGGTATACATTTGTTTGATTTTCTTTGAATAAAAATACTCTCTCTTAGAATACTGTGCATGTCTTTTCTTTTATGCAGTGTCTTTTCTTTCCCCTTGATCTCTAAGCCAGCCCAGGTAAATAAATACCTGAGTGTGTTTATGCAAACTGATGGGCTAATGCAAGAGCACAGGTTTCTTCCCCTGACCTGTTATTTTTTTTTCTCTGTTCCACACCTGCTAAGTCCCATTTCATCAAGTGTAAGTTTCAACATTTCTTTAGGGAATTCTTTCTTTAGCTCCTGGACTAGATTAGGTTATTTGTTGTATAGACTCAGAAAATCTTATACTTTTCTTTGTAAAACTCACAATGTAATATTGGGCTTCTTTTCTGGTTTTCAAATTACATGAAAAGAATTGTGTTTGTACCACACACAGGTATATTCCAATAAAGTACACAATGCTTAAGATATAACTGATATTCAATAATTGTCTGTTTGAATAAAAAAATGCACAAAATAATTGATAAAAACACATGAAACTACTGTTTAAAAGGCTACCAAATTTATTCCTGTATTTCTGTTGATTTTGGCTACTGAATGCAACTAAAATCAATAGGGATATTGAGAAATATTATTTAATAAAGTTGTAAATTGGACTGCTTATCAAATCGATAGGCTCAGCAAATTTTCTTTAGCTCAGGCAAACTATTGATGGACACAGATCTTAACAGAATGGAAATGATACGGATAAAAAGACTGAAAATCTGTAAGGTTTTAGTAATTTCACTGATGGCATCCTACAGACACAGTTACCTGGAAACATGTCATTATCAGAATAGAAAGTAAGACTCACTTTTTGCTTCAGAAAATACAGAATACTCAGAAGCCTCACTACATTTTAATACAATTCCAAATTTATTTAGTTCTTTGAAATTTTAAAAATACATGTGCATTAAAATATCTTTATTATCAGAAATACCTATATTTTTATCATATTAATTGTATATGAAGCCTTTCCTTAAGTATCAATTGAGAATTGGTTCCAGAACTCCCCACAGATACCAAAATTCTTGGATGCTAATAAGCCTCAGATGTCCGTACATAAAATGGCGAAGTATTTGTATGTAGCTTAAGCACATCCTCCAATGTACTTTAATTATCTCTAGATTACTTAAAATACTTAATGCAATGTAAATGGTATGTAAATAGTTGTTACACTGTATTATTTAGGGAATAATGACAAGCAAAAAAAAAAAAATCTGCACATGTTGAGTACCAATGAAACCATCCGATATTTTTTTTCTGGAATATTTTTCATCCGTGGTGAGTTGAATCCATGGGTGCAGAACCCTATCACATGGAGGTCCAACTGTATATCAAATATCAAATTTCATGGTGTATTTTCTAGCATTTAATTTAATTACTGGCAATATGGCACATAACAAATACATCCAAAGTTTTTGACATGTAGTTTTTGAATTTATTTAAAGCAATCCAGTAATTAATGAGGATTGCTGAAAGCAAAGTCTAAAAAAGGCTGACGCCATCTATAAGCAGTAGGTCTAATCCAAAAGTGTAATGACAGATGGGTTGCATAATGGGTTATTTCAATGATAGGATTAATGCAAACATACAATTCTGTAGTCATTTATATTTTAATAGTATTACACTCTTTTAACCATCTTCATCTTGTATAGAATCTCATTGTATATTAGAGTACTACTGTTAGAGCAATAAGGAAGAGTGGATAAATACGGCCAGTTTTTTGTTATTGTTTTGTTTTGTTCTATTTTTGAGAAAGGCTCTCACTCTTTCTCCCAGTTGGAGTGCAATGGTGAGATCACAGCTCACTGCAGCCTCAACCTCCCCAGATCAAGCAATCCTCCAACCTCAGCCTCCCAAATAGCTGGCTACAGGCTGCACCATCATGCCTGAGTAA
This sequence comes from Macaca fascicularis, assembly GCF_037993035.2. Taxonomy (NCBI): domain Eukaryota; kingdom Metazoa; phylum Chordata; class Mammalia; order Primates; family Cercopithecidae; genus Macaca; species Macaca fascicularis. Next base: position 88,698,034 of record NC_088388.1, on the reverse strand, counting down.
TTTTTTTTTTTTTTGGAGAGACAGAGTCTCAATCTGTTGCCCAGTATTGTCTCAAACTCCTGGGCTCAAAAGATCCTCTTACCTTAACCTCAAAAATTGCTAGGACTATAGGCACAAGCCACCATGCCAGGCTTAAATACAGCCAATTAAACTGAAGTTTAAATTATTTGTGTTTCATTCTCCTTCATTATAAGAATAATCTGTGTCTTAAAATGTGTTCTTGAATATGAAATACTTTATGATTGCACCTTCATAAGAATAGTTCTTAATGTTTAAGAATAATTCATGAAAATATGAAAATTCATTCATAAAAAATGACTAGAATTAATAGAAGGAATACTAGATACAGGCAGTGGATAATCAAATTTTAAGTGCATTATCTTATTCTGTCCTCACAATTATGAGAGAAAGTGATCCTCCCACCTCAGCCTTTCAAAGTACTGGAAATAAAGGCATGAGAGACCATGCCTGGCCTAAATATTGCCAATAATTTAAACTTCAGGTTAATTGGCTGTTCTTATAAGCTTGTGAGAGAAATATATTTCTCTTATAATTGTGAAGACTGGATGAGATAATGCACATACAACCTCCACTGATAGGGTAGAATCTCCACCCCGGAACAGCAGGTCTAGGGTTGTTATGCCCAAGTTTCCCACTGGTTGTATCTCCCATCCCTCAAAGGATAAGACAAAACACTGGGGGACACCATCCCCCTACCTACCCCAGCACAGACTTGTTCAGTGTGTGTGAGTGCTAGAGAAGCCACTGTCAACTCCTTTGCAGTGATGCAGAGATTCATCTAGGAGGACTGACAGGCCAGAAAAACTGAGAGCTTTGCTCAGTGCCTCACAGTAATGATTGATTTTGAATTGGTCATGAAAAGGTACATTCCCAAGGGCATTGTCAAAAACAATGGAGACCTTGGTTAGAAACATTAAAGAGAAGCTTGGAATCTTTAGCATGCTTTGTAGCAACAAATAAACTTCTGACAGCCAGTCAGAAGTTTACCAGAGAAAACCAGGCAAAGAGAAAGCCAAGAAAAGATGTCTTAGGGTCCCTAATTTCTGGAGCTCCGGATCTGTTAGACTGCACGTACTCTAGAGCAATCAAGGTGGAAATAGTCAAATTTGTAAGCATTCCCCAAGCTAACCACTGATTCGTCAATAAAGAGCCTTTAGCCCTACTGACTGAAGAGCTAAAGCACAAATTCTGAGTGAACACTGGGTGAACAATAAATTATTCTATTCCAGGGAGTGATTCCTAGAAGCTAGACTTAAAAATAAATTCACAATCATCTCTTGTGATCTGGAAACCTGACCAAGGACTGCCTTAGCAGTAACCAGAGAGAGGACCTCTGAGCTGTTGGTCCACTGAATGTGGGATGTAACTGTAAACTTCCTGACCAGTGAAAGCTGTCTCCAAGCCACACATACATTCAATGATAAAGGATAAAATCTAACTGGGAGGGTTAGTCCCAACTTTTGAAATACAGAGTTTGGTAGAAATACAGATAAGCAAATATGGATATTCCTGACTTTAATGTTTAACTGAATTTATGGCAAATATTTATCATCAAGAATATGTTCACCTCAGAAGCCAAAAATGTACCTACTCTCAAATGAAATTTGCATTTATATATGTGTGTGTATATATATATATTTCAAAGTAGTCATTTATATATTTTTTCAGTTTGTAAGCTAATTTTCCAAGCACTGTTCTTTTATCTGTGAAGTATGTGTGTGTGTGTGTGTATATGTGTATATATATATATTCTAGTGAAGTATAAACCAAAGTACTTTCCACATAAGTGACTTGCAGATAATTTTATACAATATATATTTTTAAATTTCAAGTTTTATTTTAGATGCAGGGGGTACATGTGCATATTTGTTACATGGAAGTATTGCATGATGCTGACGTTTGAATACAGATCCTGTCACCCTGGTAGTCAGCATAGTACTCAATAGGTAGTTTTTAAAAAACGTATTATTATTATTTATTAATGTGGAGAAGAGCCTTCTAAAGGCAGCTGCAAATGTCCTTGTCATGCAGAGGCAGCAGTGGTCAGGAGCTCTGCTGACCAATGCTTTAGGTGCCTATTTACAAGCATGACATTCTGAAAAAAATGGCAGGAAACTTCAGGAAAAAAAAAAAAAAAAGAAAATGCTTTTCTTCCAAAGTAGGTATATTCTGACACTCACATCTTCAGGCTGTTGCCCCTGTTAGAAGTGAGAGGATGGCTGGTTTCTGGCAGTGTGACACCATGTGCACGCTCCTAGGCTCATGGAGCAGACTGAAGAACTCCCTCCAAGACAAGCTTCCCACAGCCCTCCCCTTTTTTTCTTCAGAAAATGTGTATCTTTCTTTTCAAGACACCACTTAAAGTCTATTTTGTTCCTACTCCTAGAAACAGTCAAAAAGAGCCCCATACTGGTCATTTTATAAATTAATGTAATTTTAAAGCAGTGAGACATTAAGGCATTATTTGTCTCTCTGGCCTTGTTCCTTTTCTGCATACTGCAATCATTCAAGGACACCTTACAGTCTACCATGTCCGTGACACCACTTATGACTAGTGCCTAGAAGACTGAACATCACTTGTGCCCACGTGCAGATAGAGAGAAAGCCGTCCGGTCACATTACCACTTTTGTGGAAGGCACTCTTATAAAACTCATCAGCCAGGTCTGCTATTATAAACACTGGGTCAAAACTGTGGTTGACTTCTAAGTGTTCTCAGAAAGTCTGATAATACACTATTAAAAGACAATTTTCCATCTGAAAACCTGAGTGGTGGCAACCTTCAATTGGCCTCTGCATTTCCTCTGAGCTGAAGCGTCCAAGAGATGGGATCCTTTGCAAAAGGAGTTCTAACTGCCACTACGGTTGTTAGAAAACATGAAATAATCCCTCTGCTCTCCAGGTTACTGAAAGCTATGCAAAACAAGATTGTTTCTTACTGACAGGGAGGAAAACAATGGGTAAGAAAACTTTCAAGGCATAAATAATATAAAAGGCCACACATTTTAAGATACATTCATATGACATTATACTATAAATAAATAATGATTATCTCTGATTTGAATTAAAGTCCTTCACACAGTTCATTCACAGGCCTGTTTTGTGCAGTTACTTACAGGATTGAAGTCAGAACATCACTGGTTGTTTGCACATCCTCCGGTTTCCTGGGGCTGCTGGAGGACCCCTGAGTGACTGCCCAAAGGAACACCAGGAGGAGGCCATGTTGTCTTTTCAGCACAGTCCTCTGAGATAGGTGGCAAAATAAGAGGATTCCAAAGTAAAGTGTTGCTGTCCATTTCTGAAGAGACACAACTGTCTCCTCTGATGAACTCTTCTGGATCTTCTATGTGATTAGAGCTGACATTGTTTCTATTATCCTGGCAGCAAGTATGCTGAGTAGAGATTGGTTCCACGTTGTTCTTGATGCTCTCCTGAGGTAACTGGCCACAATCAGTGACACAGAAGCCAGGCACATGGGCATCTTCATTTGACTGAGGGGCCTGATTCCCACACCATACTGAGGACAAGGTGCCACCCTAGAGACCACAGGAAGAGGGATACTGCTGAAATTGCTATTAGTTTTGGTGAAACAGCTATTGTTGTTTCAACAATTTTGACAGTTAACACATTCCAGAGGGTAAATCTGAGGCACCACTATGTACATTCCACCACCGTTCACTAGATAATGAGGCTGTTAAAAATCTACGTGTCCTGATTAGAGAGTTGATGTGCCCAGAGTAAAGTCCTCCATTTAAGCTCCCATTCACAATTACATTGATTCCATTGAGGACCTTATGGTGAAGGTGGGAACAGCCACTGCTGACTGTCATGGCTCAGGAAGCCTCCATGAACATTTCCATTTATCTCATTTGCTCCTGAGACAGTGGTGTATTCCACCATCTGCCCATTAATATCTGATCCCTGGTAGAGATATGCCAGTGGGTCATATTTCTGTATGGTATTCTACTGGTGATTCTTCCACAGGCACATTGCAATAAAAAGCCACAAAAATAAGGGCAATGACACCCAGCATACGGTCAAGGATCAGATACAACATGTCACTGCTTCTGGCAGGGCTGGTTGCAGGCCTCACGTTTCCTTCATTTCTGAGGAATTCAGAGGGATACTCAAGCCTTTCGGATACTCAGAAACCCCAGGAACACGTTTTACTGTAGTCTTGCAGATCTTCACATTGCTAAACTTACTCTTCTCCTTCACTGAAGTACTGCATTTTAATGCCATAGGAAGTTTCTGACAGCAGATGGCCAATCATGTGCCACTCCTTTGAGTCTCCTACTACATCCCTCTTGTAATCACTGTCATTTTCACTATCTGATGGTCGGCAATAGATATAAAAGAATGGAAGTGTTACTGTTACTTCATGGAATGTATGTCCACTTTAGCACTATCTGGGTAACACTGACAGCCTCTGTGTATGCAATGTGAGTTCCATTACTGGATGGTTGAAAAAATGACTGGGGAACCCAGCCACCTGATAAGGACAAGACTCTGGACTCCTAAAACTCCCTTCCTAATGATGGATAGCAATGACTTTCAATTTGTATGTTGAACCCGTTTCTAAACTATGAACTTCCATGGATATTTTGGAAGCAAGGATATCTTCAGTTGCCACTAGTCAATCACTGGTCCTCATCCTTTTATATTTAACTTTGAAGGCAGTGATTGGAGAAACCCAATTTTCCAGAAGAATCCAAGTGACATAGACCAATGTCTCTGATGCATTGGAGATAGCAAGGCCATCTGGTGCCTCTGGAACTTCGCTGTGCCTTCAAGAATCTGTAAGTACCACTCCAAAATTGTTTGCAGCTTCTGAAACAACAGGATACTTAGGGATGCCCATGGGTGGAGAGAATGCCTGGGTGTTTTTTGTCAATGCTCTTTTTTCTTTGCTGGTTCAGAAGGTAAGCATGACAGTTTGTCCTTCACCTGCTCCACTTCTTGCTACCAGCAAGACTTTGTAAAGACTAGATGGCCCTAGTTCAGCTAAATGGAGCTCATTTTCACTCCCTGGGACTTGAACTGTATGTTAAATTCCTATTAAACCAACCCCATTGTTCAGCTTTTGATATGTCATAAAATACCCATTAATGGATAGCCCACCATTCCCACCTGCCCTCCACATCAGCTTGTACGTATCTGGTGTGTGGGTCTGTCAGGGGATCAGTATGATGCGGGCGACAGGAACAGCGATGCCATTAACATTTTTCTCTGATGCTGATTCCACTGCACTGGGATGTACCTTAACTGGACATGAGCTCAATCCAGTTTCTGAACCATCCCTTTTATTTCTTTCATCATTCTGAGTAGCAGCAGAAAGTATGACTGTTTCCACTTCTGTATTTGTTTCAGAAGGAACGACCATGAGAGATGCTTCTCCCTGCGTGGTACTGTGTCCATCTGGAGCTTCCTGTATGTGTTTCCCCACATGTTTCTGAGTCACATCCTAAATATGGAGAGAGCTTGAGTCAACTTGGGACATGAGGAAGTAGCCAGGCTTCAGGTCCAAGATTGCAGACCTTGATAAGTGTGACTTTTGGGACTTAGGTCTAAGGACTTACGCAAGATGGCTGGATATTAACCCATAGCTGTCATAACCAAGGAATGACTGAAACTGGCAGCCCACTGGCATGGCAGGACAGAATGACAAAGTCTCCACCTATCACCTTTGCACTTGCTGGTGCCATGATTATAACTGGTTTGAATCCATTGTCTTTTTCAATTTCAAGTCTTCCAGTAGACTGCATAAATCCAATCCTATTATCTGCTAAACACTGATACAGCCCAGTATCTTCCATAATAACCCCACTGACTTTCAGTCAATTTCTTGCAATTAGATGTCATGGGGAAGGATGAATAGGCTGTGCAATATAAAACCAGGTACAGTTGGCAGGTGGGTTTCCATGAATATGACAGGTAACATGTACTGTGCACCAGAGACACTACCTGATCCTGTAGTCCTTTAGAAATGGGAGCATATTCAAGCACATTAACCATGTATGTTACATATTTCACATCTCCAGTCTTGTTTCCCACCATGCAGGAATAGTTTCCAGAGTCCACTGGGTCAATGCTATCTGTGGCAACATAAGAATACAACCTTCTCCAGTTGCTTCCTGGGGCAATATCCTGCTTGTCCTTTAGCCAACACACTTGAGGAGCTGAGACCCCACTAACCACACACTCCAATGTTAGAGGAATATGTGAAAAAACAACTAATACCTGTGAACAAGCAGGATGAAGAATGTCAAAATCATCTGAAGAAAGGTGACTCACAAGGAGCTTTTGGCCAATGGGTTCAACTTTTAATTCATGTGTGACAGGATTATAAGCCGCATATTTGTATGATTTCTTGTCCTCTAAGGATACGTTCAAAATTTAAAGATGTCTCGATGGAAGGATTAAGTAATTCTTTGTGGAATGCTTCAGCCACTTTCCCTGGATTTTAGAGCACACCTCAGCTTTGGGGTTACTCTCTGGTTCACTGCAGCCAATGAAAACAGCACTTTTTTCTTCTGCTGTAATAACATGCTTTGTGGGTGAACCAAAATCACCAAGAACTGCTGTGGATACTGTTACAGGGCCACTTACAACAACATCGACCTATCGTTGAAAATGCATTGGTAGTAACCCAAAAGGGAGGAGTTAAGAGAAAAAAATTGCCAAAGTCCCCTGATGAATCTTAATATATTCCATGTTTCTCTTCTATTTTTTACATTATGCGACCTTGAGATATGAGTGGTCACAGGTTTAGCAGAACAATAGAGTTCTATAGGTCCACTAAGTTTCTGGACGGCAGAGAGTGGCTCAGAAATGAAATAAGGTGCCACGTCTGAACTAATAGAAGAGCAGGGAATCATAAGAGTAACATACAGTGTCCATAAAAGGCCAAGATCTGGATGCAAGCACCAGATTACAGAAGCAGGCAGGGCAGACTTCCAGAGTAAAACCCAGGCCTTGGTTCATTTTCCAAAATACTGCAGTCCGGGTAATCAAACACATTCTTTAACCTTGACTCCTTCCTGTTTACTAAAGACTTTGATAAGGGACAGTCTTCATGTTGTCCACAGGGTGTCTCCCAATATGAGAGTAACAGCTGGCTTACATCTTCAGTGATTCAAGTCTGCAACGTGTATACGCTTGTACTTGGGAGGGAAAGCAGAGAAGCCACTTTCTGTACCTAGCCTGGAGTTCACTTCAGTGCTGTAAGCATCATCGCAGTCCTGCTTGTAACAAAGTCCGGTCTAGCAATCTGCCTTTGAGTTGAGCTTTTCTCTTACAAGATAAGCTGTTAAGTCATGCCTTGATTTCAGGTCTCCCCACGGGGCGAGCTAAGCAACTAGAGCTCCTGCGTGGCAGCCAGCTGGGAAAGCCATCCCTATGTCACGCCCTTCCGCGTGCGGCAGCCGCTGTGGTGGCGGCTGAGATCTGAAAGGGGCGCCTCCAGGCCCGCCACACGGCAGAGGAGGGTGTGGTGCTTCGCACACCAGGGCAGAAGCGCTGGGTAGCGCAGGCAGGTGCGGGGGTCCCAGGTCTCCTCGCACCGACAGGGCAGGTAACTCGGTGGGCACAAGGTCTACCAGGGGCAGAAGAGGAGCAGGAGGAGAGATCCGGATAGAGACAGGCGAGACGGGCTGTAGAGACCGCCCCCAAGAGGTAGTTTTTTAACCCATCCCTCTCCCTCCACCCTCAAGTAGTCCCGAGTCTATGTTTCCCATACTGATGCCTATGTGTGTTCAGTGCTTAGCTCCCGCATGTAAGTAAGAATACATAGCATTTGGTTTTCTGATGCTGCATTAATTGGCTTAGGATTACAGCCTCCAGCTCCATCTACATTTCTGTAAAGGACATGATTTCATTCTTTTTTATGGCTGTGTAGTATTCCATGGTGTATATGTACCACATTTTATTTATACAGTGTGCCATTGACGGACACCTGGGTTGATTATGTCTTTGTTATTGTGAATAGTGCTGCCATGAACATGGGAGTGCATGTGTCGCTTTAGTAGAATGATTTATTTTCTTTTGAGCATATACTAAGTAATGGGATAATTGTATCAAATGGTAGTTCTGTGTTAAGTTCTTTGAGAAATCTCCAGACTGCTTTCCATTGTAGGTGGACTACTTTACATTTCCACCTGCAGTGTATAATAATCTTATGCTATCTTTAGTTTACAAAATTTCTACTAGACTCAGCTCAGGGCTGCAGCCCTGACTGCAGCAGGTGCTGGGGCTTCCCTAAGTAGATACTGTGCACAGGTAAAGAGAGAGCTCAGATCCCAGGGTTGGGAGAAGAGAAGCAGAGGAAGGAGTTAAGGAGAGGGCCACATTTGGATGCCCTGAGGAGGGCTGATAGGCAGATGTAAGGAAGGTGGCACTGTGCTAGTCACTGGTGACATCCTCCTAGTTCCAAAGTCTTCTGGAAAGCATGAAGCCTCACAATTCCCAAACAGGCTGCCGTTCTGGAGGGCACAGGGCTACTATTCTTCCCAGCTTGACTCTCTTTTCTCCCAATAAACATGGGACTCTGAAGCCAGGAGTCAGAAAGAATTATCTTCTACCAATGCAAACTTTAAACCTTCAATTTGTGATTACATCACACACACATGTGCAGGCACACACACGAGTCTTTCTGTGTAATAAATTGTCCTTAGTTAACACTAGGCAGATCTGTGATCGGTGATCATCTCTGCCCTCCTGGGTAACAAGAATAGTGAATTGATTGGTAAAATTTTTACTCCTGGAAACTAGTGTAAAAACTGGTTCCTAATAAATTTTGCAGTATGAAAATATACTATCACGAAGCAAGATATATCCCCTCGATAAAATACTTGATTGCTAATGTGTTGGCTGCTGGATTTCTCACAACAGAGAATCATTTTCAGAGTTCTTCTTCCCTGCTAAGAAAACATTTCTCTTTTGTCTCCTGGCCTCTATATGTCTGAGGATCCCTTTGCTATGTCATCTGGTAACTTTTCGTTTTATTTTTTCCATTTATAGTTTTGGACCAGCCCATGTCATATTTTCCTCCCATTCCTCCCTATAAAGCTATGAATTTTGTATATAAAAAAAGAAAACGGCAAGAAGAGAGGAAGAGGATATCAGTGAAGAGGATGTCATGCTGGACACTGTGTTGTTCTTGGCACACACTGCACACAATCGTCACTGCAAACTGCAGGGTGGGTTTTATTCTCACATTTTTCTTTGATCTATCTAATAATGGAAGGGGAGAGTAACACTATCGGCGTACCTCCTCCAGTAAAATGCAGATTTTTTTTTTTTTTTGAGACAGGGTCTTGCTCTGTTGCCCAGGCTGGAGTGTAGTGGTGCAATCATAGTTCATTGTAACCTCAAACTTCTGAGCTCAAGGGATCCTCCAACATCTGCCTCCCAAAGCACTAAAATTATTTGCTCAGCTATGCTGGATCTGAGGACCAATTCTACCCTTATATATGCAATTTTTTTCCATAGCTTTACTTATACATTTAGTTAAACATTTTCCAAATTAAAACATCTTAAAGCTAAATAAAGTCCTATTTAATTTTCTATTATTTTATGTTACATTTTAACAGCAAATCAATATGAGTTGCAGTTAAAAATATAACATGAAATAATAGAAAATTAAGTTAAACTGCAACTCAATATGATTTGCAGTTAAAATGTAACATAAAATAATAGAAAATTAAATATAGTTATCTAAATAAACATTAAACAGAAACAATAAAATATCCTTAAAAGAACAGTATTCCTATAATTTTCTTTCTTAATTTTTAAACAACAGAATAAAACAGATAAACTTCACAATTTAACTGAAAACTGATTTACAAATTATTTGAAAACACTAAGCAAAGCCACTAAAACTTTTTCCAGCCACAGTTATGACAGCCAACCTTGAACAGCTTTGGAGTAACCAACACGTGTTTTGTCTATTCTCAGGTTAGAGCAGCAGGACCCTCAGCTGCCAACCAGTGGGACATGACAATGCCAAGAAGTCTGGGCCACAAATCAGGCCATTGCCCTGAAAATTTGCTGTAGCTGCTTTGGAGCTAGAAACCAGGTTCCCGACACTACCCATGGGCAGAGGGCTTATGTACCTGGTCAGTTACCTCTCTCACCCCTCTCACTCCTGCATCAAGCAAGGAAATAACCAGGAATCTCAGTCACAGGAGGGCTGCTGTGTATAGACGTCTGTTTGTGGCAGGGGTTCAGGGTGTTCACGCTGCAGAAGACAAGCTGGATTCGCCCTCCACTCCCACATCTACCCAATCAAGGGCTCTGGTTCCTTTCATAAACCTGCCTCTAGTCTTTACCACCTTTCCCTTTTCCTATCTCCTTTCTAATTGCTAGTGAGACTGTGCTGAACCTGCCTGTCTGATCCCTGGACATTACATCCCCATTCTCCAGGCCTCTATTCACCACCAAAATAACATGGTACAAAAATAACATGGTATAAAAATAGACATACAGACCAATGGAACAGAATAGAGAACCCAGAAATGAACCCAAATATTTACAGCCAACTGACCTTTGACAAAGCAAACAAAATTATAAAGTGGGGAAAGGACACCCTATTCGACAAATGGTCCTGGGGTAATTGACAAGCCACATGTAGGAGAATGAAACTGGATCCTCAACTTATATAAAAATCAACTCAAGATGAATCAAAGACTTAAATCTAAGACTTGGAACTACACAAATTCTAGAATATAACATTGGAAAAACCTTTCTAGATGTTGGCTTAGGCAAGGATTTCATGACCAAGAACCCAAAAGCAAATGCAATAAAAACAAAGATAAATAGCTGGGACTTAACTAAAGAAATTTTGCATGGCAAAAAGGATGGTCAGCAGAGTAAACAGACAACCCACACAGTGGGGGAAAATCTTCACAATCTATACATCTGTAAAAGGACTAATATCCAGAATCTACAATGAACTCAAACAAATTAGCAAGAAAGAAAAAAAAAATCTTAACAAAAAGTGGGCTAAAGACATGAATAGACAATTTTCAAAAGAAGATAAACAAATGGCAAACAAACATAAGCAAAAACGCTCAACATCACTAATAAGGAAAATGGAAATCAAAACCACAATGTGATACCACCTTACTCCTGCAAAAATGGCCATAATCAAAAAATTTTTAAAAAAGATGTTGCCATGGATGTAGTAAAGAGGGAACACTTCTACACTGCTGGTGGGAATGTACACTAGTACAACCACTATGGAAAACAGTGTGGAGATTCCTTAAATAACTAAAATAGAACTACCATTTGATCAAGCAATCCCACCACTTGGTATTTACTCAGAGGAAAATAAGTCACTATAGGAAAAAGATATTTGCACACACATGTTTATAGCAACACAATTTGCAACAGCAAAAATGTGGAACCAACCCAAATGCCCATCAGTCAACAAGTGGCATAGATAGATATTGTGACATAGATAGACAGATAGATAGATAGATAGATAGATAGATAGATAGATAGACAGACAGACAGACAGACAGAGGAAGGAGTTCTCAGCCATAAAAAGGAATGAATTTGGCATTTGTAGTGACCTGGATGAGATTGGAGACTGTTATTCTAAGTAAAGTAACTGAGGAATATAAAAACAAACATCGTATGCTCTAACTCATAAGTGGGAGCTAAGTTATGAGGATGCAAAGGCATGAGAATGACACAGTGCACTTTGGGGACTCAGGGGGAAAGGATGGGAAGTGGGTGAAGAATTAAAGAACTGCAAATTGGATGCAATGTATACTGCTCGGGTGATGGGTGCACCAAAATCTCACAACTCATGTAACCAAACACCACCTGTTCCCCAATAGCCTATGGAAATAAAAACATATTACAAAAAAAAAAAAAAAAATCTGTTCTCAAATTTTTCTCAGTCTGTAAAGAGGCAGATCCCCAGCAGGTGGTTTCATTGTGGTTCTTCCTGTTGGGGGCTGCAGGTAACTTGGAACCACTCAATTTACTTAAATCTGAGCTGTGTCCACTCACTATATTCTTCATTTGGTGCATAGATCATAGACCGCTTAAGACAGAGAAGGACCTTCTCACTCTGGATTAGCATAGTCCTGAGGTACCTGTCAAAATCTGATATCCAGAATTCCTTTAACTGGGCAATATCATACCTAGTAATCTTTCAGAGATAATTTCACACAGACAAGGGCATATACAAAATAATGTATTTTGTAGCATTATTTTCAATAGCTAAATAAATAGCGTATAAACTGAATATTTTATGACATGAGTAATAACTTAATAAAAATACTATATACTATTCAACACCATTATATAAGTGAAGATATTAGCAAATATTGATGTAGCCTATTTTATCTTGTGTGTTTTTAATGAAGTGATTTATTAACATTTTAGATCCAATTCATGCACCTGGCCACAACCACCACTATAGAACAATTCATACTACTGAAGAATATAAAATTACATATAAAAATGTACTGATATTAGGCACACAGTGAATAATCTAAGAAATCAAAATTTTAATTTATTAGCATTAAAATAAAAATATTAATTAAAATGTACATTGATTGAATTATGAATGACATTTTCAGGGCATTCTTTCCTTATGGGATGCTGCATAGTAAATCTAGAATAAAACCATATTTATATTTTTAAATACTTTTGTAATATGTCAATCTGGCTAAATTACAAGAATGTAAGAGAGGAAAGCAGCCATTTTGTAGACTAGACACACTTCTCCCAGTTATTCAAGCAAATACTAACCTAGGTTGCTACTGTGAAGAGATTTTGTAGATGCAATTAAAATTCCTAATCTTGACTCTAATCTATGGAAATTATCTACTTGGATCTAATTTAATGGCTGGCTGTTAAAGGAAGTTTTAGGCATTCCTTGAATAAAACTGCAAACAGAAAAATTTCTACATTGATCCTGACTGCCTGTGGACAATATCTTTGTCCTGTGCCAGTTACATTTCTGCCTGCTCCAGTTTTTTTGTTTGTTTGCTGCTTTTCCCAGAACGACTGCCTTACTGATCTCCAACTTGCATAGTCAGTCTCCATAGTAATATGTCGTTATTTTCTTTATTCTCCCTCCCTCCCTCCTACCGGTTCTGGTTCTCCAGTTGAACTCTGACTGATACAAGACTAATAGATTTATTTATTTTCACTATTAAGATAGTTTTATATAATTTCTTCATTACTCTGCATATCATTCTTTGGCAGACTAAGCTATCTCACTAATATAATTTATATTCACTTCAAAAAATAACATAAGTGGACTTTCTTTTGTTTTCTAGGGAAGAACTTGAATAAATGGCAAATCCTCACATCCTTGGTAAATGATGTTGTTATTTGGAACTAAGAAATGTTTTTCTGGAAATTATTATTTAGAACTAACAAATGTTTTCAGCCATCTCTGATAGGTGAAGGGACTTAATGGCAGATAATTTATAGGGCATTTGGTTATGAAAATTGAACTCAAAGATATTAGTCTTATATTTGATTTTTATTATTTGAATTTTCAGAAAATGGTTAATGTCTGTGGTTAGGGATTTGTTTGTTCTGCAGATGTATTAGTAATCTTCTATTAAATAATTTAAACAGAATTGTCATTGGTCTCTTGATCTCATACTGCTCAGTTATATAATATCTTGAGAAGAAATACACTTTATTATACACTTTTCTGGGGAGATAAGATCCCATTATTCATGTATGTATATGTATGCATGTATCTTTTTTCTTTTTGCAATGAATGTTACTCTGTATCCTGACAAAGCTAATAGCCATATCCTCCTACTTGGAGATTTGCGAAGTGTGAATGTTGGACGTTATCCTCAAGATCTGCCATGTACAACTCCAAGATCCAAGTGTTCTCTTCAATGAGAATTCAGATGTTCTCAATGTCTCACTTTTGGCAGACATTACTTGGAGATGAGAGACTCTTGAAATTGGGCTTTTGGTGTCTGTAATTATGACTAGAAAGGGAAGAATAGGAATAATGAGATAAATTATGTGGAGATATTCTCTCCTTAGATTGTTAAAGAGAACTTTCACTACAATCTATTTACCACTTCCTCACTTTTATTTCAATATGTGCCACAGTCTTTCAGTCAGAAGAATTTCTGGTTAATGGAAATGGAACTGTGAACTTTGTTAATATTGTTCAGTTCCCTTTTATATAGCACTCCTTCTCTTTGTCAGGCCTGTCTTTTACTGCAGTCATTTCTGACCAGAAACAAATCAGGAAATTGTCCATCTACGGAGTAACAGAAGTACCTGAAAGAGCCCTTCTAGTGTGTGTGTCTTCTCACATAAGATGCATGGCTTATATCTGATTAAGTTCCTTCCAGTTTAATGAAAGCACATTTACTATAATACTATTGGACATTTTTGGACATACTTATACTTTTATTTTATTTTATCGAAACAGAGTCTTGCTCTGTTGGAGGCTGGAGTGCAGTTGCACAATCTCGGCTTACTAGAACCTCTGCCTTCTGTATTCAAGTGATTTTCAGGCCTCAGCCTCCCCAGTAGCTGGGATTACAGGTGAGCATCACCATGTCTGACTAATTGCTTTTTGTACTTTTAGTAGAGACAGGGTTTCAACATGTTGGCCAGGCTGGTCTCAAACTCCTGTCCTCGAGTGATCTGCCTGCCTCGGCCTCCCAAAGTGCTGGGATTACAAGTGTGAGCCACTGCACCTGGCCTATTTATACTTTTCAAAATGTGCTTGTATATAATACTTATTCATTTTTTGAAAATCATCACTCATGATGCATATCGTATTGCTATTCTATGTGAAAAAGTGCTTATTAGTCATTAGATTAAGGCAAATTAAAATCACAAGATGAACCACTAATCACCCATAAGTGTGACCAGAATTTACCGAGAGATTTATTATCGTGTGTTGACAAAGATGCTGAACGAATGAAATTTTAGTCATACGCGGGGGAATGTAAAGTTATACAACCACTTTGAAAACATTTAGGGAAATCTACATAAAGTATTCTTTATGACCACTCCTAAATATACATCCAACATATATACATTGTCTTTTTTTGTACAAATGGGGTCCCACTATGTTACCCAAGCTGGTCTCAAATCCCTGGGCTCAAGCAATCTGCCTGCCTTGACCTCCCAAAGTACTGGAATTACAGGCTGCATTCATATATTAATTAAAATACGTGTACAACAGTACAACATTCTTCATACCATTGCTGTTCATAGTATACTAAAATTTAAGTTAAAAAGTTTATCTCCAGTAGAATGTCTAAATAAACTGTGATATAGTCATGCAAATAAATTTTATGAAGCAAAGAAAAAGAATGAACTCTCACTACTTGCAAGACAATTAAAGAATATCAAACACCACTTTAAGAAACGAATCTGGACAAAACTTATTCTTAAAGAATATTTAATATTGAAGAATATTAAATATTAACAACAGACAAGTTCTATTCTATCTAAAGATTTTTCTTCTTTTTCCCCACTTTTTTCTTTACCTCTTTTCAATGTATCTAAACATTATGTCACACACAAAGACCTGGACCTTCCCTGTCTCTTCTTCCCTATCTCCGCACTGTAACAGAAGTCTAAACCACTGCAGGAAGATCGAGAAACATAGCTTCCCTTAAGGTACTGGTAAAAATTTGTTCCAGCTCATAGATGGGAACAAGGAACTAAAAGATGGGAAATAGCGTAAGTATGTGTTAGATTAAAACCTAGAACCGAAGGCAGAGCAAGATCACTGAGAAGATCCCATTCACAAGTCGCAGAGATACAGTATCTGCCTATAACAGAGACTTAATCAGAACTGTTTCGTGTATTTGTGTGTATATTTGTGTAGTTATTTAACCTGATCATAGAAATTGCAATTTTTAAATAATATAGAATATTCTGTAAACCAAATAACCATAACCATAAATTAAAGGAAAATGTTAGTAAATTCCACAGTGTTAAAATACACACAAGATCTATATTGATTATGATCTTAAGGTCTTTTATACAATATATATATGTGTGTGTGTGTTTATGTGTGTGTGTGTGTGTGTGTATATATATATAGGTATATAAAGATTCCATATATATTAATGGCTTCTTTATCTATTTGATACTAAAAGTCCTATATAAATGTTTTCTATATTGAGTGTGTTTCTACCTAAGGTTTCTAGCATCTGTTTTAACTCTTAACTTTACAACTTTGGTTCCTATACATTTGGTATATAGCTATTTATAATTTATAATTTTTTATTGCAAATTTTGATAGCATTAAATTGTCACATTGAAAGTTGTTGGTTTAAATTCTACTTACTTTCTTATTAGATTCTCAGATCCTTATTTCTTAATGTCTCCATCTTTCTAGCATAATTTTGTCCTTCTCTTTACTTGCAGTCTTTCTGAATTATTTTGCTTTAGGTGTCTTTTTTTTGTATATAGGACATAGCTGGGAATTTTATTTGAGCTTATAAAAGTATTTTTTATCTTTTAATAGGTAAGTTAAGACCTCTCACATTTATTTTATAAATAGTGCATGAATTGAACATGTCTAATATAACTAATAAGTACAAAAAAGATACTCAACATCATAGTCACTGAGAATATTTTAATTAAAATCACAATTACATGCCACTATAAGGTCAATACAACAGCTATAATTAAAAAACACAGACAATAATATTTGTTGTTAAGGTTATGAAAAAAAATGGGAATTTTAATACATTCCAGGTAAGCAAGTAAAATAACACAGTCACTTTGAAAAATAGTTTGCTTTCTTAAAAAATAAATAAATAAACATAAGTGTACCAGAAAATCCAGGAATCCCTTTCCTCAGTATCTACCTAAAAGAAATAAAAATATGTTTATACAAAGACTTAAACTCATATATACATGATAGCATTATTTATGATAGCTAAAAAGGTAAAACAATCCAAATCTTGATCAACTCTTCAATGAATATCAGAATGTGAACTATTTGTACATTGAAAAGCTAATCAGAAAAATAATAAATAATGAAATACTGATTTATACTACAATATGGATAAATATTGGAAATATTATGCAAAATTAAAAGACGCACTAAAAACTACATATTGTACAATTCATAGATATGGAACATTCAGAGGCAGAACATTGGAAAGAGGTAATTGATTTCTTCAAACTAGGGTAGAAGGTGAAATTAATTGTAAACCAGCACAAGGCACCCTTTTGGAGTAATGATAATGTTCAAAAACTAAATTATGGTGACAGTTGCGGAACACAATAAATATACTAAAATTTATTGAATGTTACATATGGGAGAATGTTACATGGGAGAATTTTATGGTATACAGATTATATCTCAATGAAGTTGTTGAAAGTACTGAGGAATATAAAAGTTATAAAATTGCCAAAGTACTTTTCAAAAAAGAATAAAATGAAAAGATTTACATTATCTGTATCCAAATGTGCCATAAGTATGTAGGGATCAAGAAGGTATATTGGTGTATGGTGAGATAAATAAATATCTACAACAATAAAACAGAATTAGAGTCCAGAGTAGATAACACATATATGATCAATTGATTTTTGACAAAGGTGCTAAGATCATTCAAAAGATTCAAAGATAATCTTTTCCACAAATAGTACTTAAATTTTTGGAATTCAGGTGCAAAAAATATGAACTTCAAACCCACATTACACTGTACATAAAAATTAACTCAAAATGGATCACTGACCTAAATGTAAGCTGAAATTATGAAACTTCTAGAAGTAGTCTTATAAAAAAATTTAGTGACCTTGTGTTAGACAAGTATTTCTTACATGTGGCATCAAAAAAAGAAACATTAAAAATGACAAACTGGATTTATTAAAATTAAAAATGTTGTTCTTCCAAGGAGACGATAAAATTAAGATATAAGCCATAGACTGGCAGAAATTATATTTGCAAAACATATATGTGATAAAGGATTTGTATCAAAAAGAACTCTTACAACTCAGCAAGTAGACAGACTATCCAATGAAATCATTGTACGACCTAAAAGACTTGAGCAGATGATTCACTACAGAAAATACTTGGATGGAAACTAATGATAGTAAAAGATGCTCAAGGCCAGGTGTGGTGGCTCATGTCTATAATTATGGCACTTTGGGGGGCCAAGACAGGAGGATAACTTAGGGCCAGTGGCTCCAGACCAGCCTGGGCAACATGGAAAGACCACATCTCTGCAGACAATTTTAAAAATTAGCCGGACATAGTGATGTGTGCCTGTAGTCTCAGCTACTTGGAAGGCTGAGGTGGTAGGATACCTTGAGCCCAGGAGTTTGAGGTGAGCTATGATGTTGCCACTGCACTACAGCCTGGTTGACAGAGGGAGATCCTCTCTCTCTCAGAAAAAAAAAAAAAAAAAGATGCTCAACATCATTAATCACTAGTAATATATATGCAAATTAACCCACAATGAGCTATTACTACACACTAAAAAATAAAAAGGCCTATGTAATAAAGGTTGAAAATACTAAGCGTCAGTGAGGATGTAGAGGAATTAGAACTCTTATCAAGATGTTGGTGGCAATGTAAAATGGTACAGTCACTTTTAAAAGAAGTATTTTGACAAGTTCTTAAATGATGAAAAAATCCACTAAATAATTCAGTACTTTCACCCCAAGTAGCTACCCACAATAAATGAAAGATATGTGGGCTGATTTGCATAGAAATATAAATCATAGTTGCTAAAACTGGGAGCAATTCAGATGCACATCATCTGGTGTTTGGATAAATAAAATGTGGTGTATTCAAGGTATGAAAAGCCACTCAGCTGAAAAAGAACAGAAGATGGCCAAATAGATGCAACCGGAAAGCTCCATTCCCACTGAGAGAGACCAAAATATTGAGTAAACCATATAGCTAACAGACACTATAAAGCAACTATACAATCAACTCTACAAAACAACCAGATGACAGGATCAAAATCTCACATATCAAAACAAATCCTAAATGTAAATGATCTAAACTCCACAATTAAAAGGCACAGAGTGGCAAGCTGAATAAAAAGACAAGACCCAAGTGTATTTGTCTTGAGAGATCCATCTCACATATAATAACACCCACAGGCTCAAAGTAAAGGATGGAGAAAGATCTACCATGCAAATAAAAACAACAACAACAACAACAACAACAAAATGCAGGAGCATCTGTTCTCACATAAGATAAAAAAGACTTTGAACCAAAAACAATTAAGAAGATCATTACAAAATGATAAAAGTTCAGTTGAACAAGAAGGCTTAAGTACCATAGTACCACATCTATGTATCCTTTATGTAATGATATTTCTCAACCTATTCTGTCTTGCTAATCATGGCTATATTATAGTATATTTTTGTTGGTTCTATAGCTTTTGATTTTAATAACTTTTTACATGTTTATTATTTAATTATTTACCTATTTCTTGAATATCTCTCATATCATCAGACTGTTTCTTATTCCTGTAATGAATGAGAAGAACTGTCATTGACTTTCCCATCTTGTAATTTACAAACTTGAAAAAAAGACCCAAATTCTATTAGGAGATTTATAAAGGAAATGTATGAGCTGTTCTTGACATCTGAGACCTCATCTAGTTCAGAAAGCTGGGAACTGGTGAAGGGAAAGGGTTTATCCAGATGAAGGCAGGGAATAGAGAATTTTAGGCTGACACTGAGTTTTACGTAAGGCCTATCTGGAAGGCAACTTGTCTGTGCTTTAATTTGACTCAGCTGGGTTTTCATGCTCATGTATTCTTTTACCTCCAGTAAGCTTTGATAACAAGTTAAAAGAGCATGCATCCTATACAATATAATAAAAGACATTACATCTATTCAAATAAAATAGAAATGACAAATGTATATACTGTACATTATTAACACTTTAAAAAATGATACAATAAATATATATCCATGAGGTAAAATTAAGTAAAAGGTAATGAGATATGCCTGATTTTCCCCATTAAGAAAGTAACCAGAATAGGAGCTTCCTCTGCTATTAGAATTACCAAGGCCTTGGTCAGGTTTGTGACCCGTCCCTGATTATTTAGATCCGTGGCAAATGAAAGGTCTCAAAGGAAAATAGAAGATGCGAGAGAGGAAACTACAAATGAGGGAACTTTGGGCAACATTAACAAAGCTCACTATCCCACATTCATAATCTAGGAACACCCCTAGCCAGCCTTGGGGCCTTGGAATATAGTGAGGTAACAGTGGGGAAGTAGATAAGAGGCTGAAATGGTCATCCACTTTAAGACACAGGAGTAGAAAGATACCCTCAGAGTCAAGTCGCATGTCATTCCTCTTTGTCCAGGCTTCTCTGCAAAGTCCTATAACCCAATTACAAGAGTCTTTCACATCCACCTCCCAGTAATGTTTGCCAGAGGTGAGGATCTGAGCTCCCCATGAAGAAGTATACTGTGTACTTGTTGGAGTGCAGGACATGTCTGTATCATCAAGGCTGCATTGCAAATGCCTCAGGTCTTCGAAGAGAAGCTTGTGATTACTGCATATCTTATGATCCATGGTGATATACACTGTAGCAAAATAAAACAGTGAATGCAAAAAAAAAAAAACAGTTTAAAAGTTCGGAGGTACAGGTGCAGAGGCAGTCTGGCAAATACTTAACAACCAATCCCTGAAAACAAACAAACAAAAGCAACTGGTTTGTTTTGTCTATTAGGAATATTTCCATCTCACTAAGGCCAGTTTCAAGCTACCAACAATTTAAAAATCAATCAAAAAATTCAAAACATTTAACAATTAGCTCTCATGAGTCAGTACTAACTGGCTCTGGCACACCGCTCTACCACAAGTGGCATATAGAGTATATCAGATGAATTATCGAGACAGTTCAGCAACAGCTTCTTGTCCATTTGCAGGGCAAATGATTTTTAATCAAGCAACTAAGATGAAAGAAAATTTAGAGAAAACATAAAGACGTAAGATGTCAATCTCTGATTTAATTTTTACTAGACTACTAAAAATTTGCCAGCTTATTCATAAGATGCCAAGAAAACATCAAAATGGCACTTTATTTAAGCCTCCTTATTAACCAATTTTCACAAAATAAAATAAACATACTAAAAATAATAAACATATTAATTATACTTAAGATATGATATTATTATCGTTAGTTCTAAACCATGACCACTTTGCCTAAGATGGGAGGGCTTCACATTTGATCTTAGCCAAAAGGCCAAGAAGTAATGAGGGCTTCACAACTTAAGCAAGCAAAAGTGAAATAAACTAAAAATCTATATGTGCCTTTTTAAAAAGGTAGTTTCTCTCCCAGAATTTCTGGTTTGGACATCATTAAATCAGAATTCTCTTCATCTCATCCCATGGCTGCCTCTCTTCTATCTGCCAGACTCCCCCTCCATTTCCATTTGTTTGTGTAGCCCTCTACACAGTGAAGGGATTTTCCTTCAGACTGCTTTGTGGTTGTACCTATTGTTTACAAACTTGTTTTTATGCTTTTGATAATCCTGTGGTATTTCAAATGTATTCCTTAAAACTTCAATCTTTAGGTAAATATTTGAATAACAACATTAAGATGTTTCTAAGAATTGGATCATGTAAATATAACCAGAGTTGAAATGCTTTGAAAGAATATGCAGTTTTATATGCTACACTGAAAAATTAATGCTTTATCTATAGCATTCCTCCAGGCCTTTTATTGTTTTTTTTTTTTTTACTCACTTAAAATAATCATGTTATGCACTGTATTTCTTATTTATTTATTCCAGACTTCAGTTAGCTTTTCCTGAAAGTTTATTAACAGTTTTAAAATTGGTTAAAAAGATTTCCGTATTTGCCTGCTTGTTCACTGAAAATAATAATAGAGACAGAGAAGTGAATATAGACTGAAGTGAATATAGGCCACCCATATAAAAATACTTATGTTGGAAACGTTAGTGCAGTTCACACTCTTACCTCTGAAGAAGTTAAGCCTCTCTGACATCCCAGTGATGGTCCATGCACTGAGCTGTGGGTTCACAGGCTGAGGCATGGCCAGCCTCAGAAACTCATTCCTGCAAAGAAAAATACCTACTTTTTACTACCAGTCCCAAAGGAATCATTAGCAATCCATAATAAGATGCTTGATCAGAATCCTCACAATTAGGTTGAAGAGTGTGACTTGAACTCAAGAACTAAGACATATTGCAATTGTAACTGTATTTTATGATGTGCTCTGCTGCTTTTAATATCTCTATGCCAGTAGAATATGTCATCTCAGTCATAATTATATCAGTTCTCACCTTTGCAGCTTCCCGAGGTGAGCCATGCAGAAATCCTCATTTAATTTCTGAAATCTGATAGGTGTCAAATTTTTGGAACATGCCACCTGCTACATATGGAGCCTCAGCTCTATACTACATTCCTTCTTGGTGATGTTCCCTTTCTCCTATTTTCACCATTTTTTCATCTGCTACCTCTCCGAGATTATTTGCCTTTCCCATTGACAACCTGGAATAACCTTCAAATAATTAGGATGTAGAAAATTAGAGGCTGGAAAAATAGTTGTCTTATTGAAACTTCTACATTAGGTCTGGCTATTAAAACTGCTCCCATCCTTCACTTTCATCTGAAGTAGTCAATATATAAAGCCTGGATGACCTTTGAAAAGAAAGAAAGAAATACAGACAGAAATTCCTCCCTAAAAGTGTGGGTTGATCCCAGCAGAAACAGCCTGATTATTGTCACAATTACCAGGACTTGGATAGAGGGGCAAACTTACCTTTTCATTATGTCTCCCAAATCCTATAAAGAGAGAGAAGATGGCTTAGTTTGCAGCACAATAGGGTTCTCTAGTCCAGTGCAATCTGAGGATATGAACTGAATTGGAAAACTTAATGTCTTCCACTTTCCTTCTTTGGATAAAGGCATTTTTCATTTTCTTCTTCTTTATAAATATGAAACCCAGTCTGATATCTACATTTTATAGTCTATGAAATTACACCCTTGATGAAACGTAGTCAGATGGACTGAGGGTGAACAAAGGGGAAGAGGAAGGGAAGACATGCTGCTGTACAAACATCTGCAGCAAGATTGATAGAGGTCTCCACAAAGTTCTTGTAAGGATGTGTGGGGCCCAAATCGAGGACTTCAAAACTAAAAGAGTAAATAAATGTCATAAATCTCACACTTTCACTTATTGACACATCCTTATACAAAATTGAATCATGTATTCACGAGCTGCTCTGTTGCAACTACTAAGAATCAGTGGGTGTAGTAAGATAATTTTAGAAGAGAATTTTCTTGAATTTGTTACTAGAACCTTTCCAAATAGTTTTCCTTCTCCTCTATGGGACAACAAAGAGTGAGACTGGGTCTACAGAGGAGCGAAACCTGCCACCATAAGGTCAGGAGAGGCAGAATCTGAATATTTAGAACCAGAAAAGTTATATAGATCAAAAAGCATATAGACTCTAGCAGATACGATTCCCAAGCAGGGTGGTGTTCAGGAGGTGAACAGGAGGAGGTGGTGTTCACCCTGACCTCCTTCAGTTTTTACCTGAGGCAGGTTCACATCTGCTTTACAGCTCATTTCCTTCAGTTTCTCAAACATTCCTCTCAGGAGTACACTCATCTTAGCCATTCTAGTTTGACTTATCTTGAGTTGCTCAAAAACTATCCTGCCTTCTCTTGCCAGGCCCTCTAAGTGCTTTTGCTCTTCTTCACGGAGGTATTGACACACCTTAGGATATTCAGCGCTGATCATCATGCTCCGCAAATGTATAAAAACCTGTAGTGACATTGGGTTAATTAAATCACGGGTCTAAGTGGTTTTATTCTTTCCTTATCAGCTATTCTGCTTTGTTTCATGTTTTGTGCTATTCTACTAAATCTAGTTTAATGCCTTTCCTCTTCAAATACAGCATAAATTTTCCTTTCTTCCTCCTTCCCTTCCTCCCTTCCATTTCCCTGCATCGCTCCACCTACTTTCCCTCAAACCCCCATATTTTCATTTTAAAAATAAAGATAAATTAAGATCATATTGATGTTGTCTTATATAATGTTCTAACCTCTTCATCACTGTATCTAAATTGTATTCTATTTTTCTCAATACTTCTACTCATAACAATTTACTTCGTTAGGAAAATAGAGAACATAAGACATTGCTGCATCTTTCTAGATTACCTCCATTTCCAAAATACTCGGTGTTTTTACCAGTTGTTGGCTATGCTTGCCTATTACCTAAGACTGCTCATCTCTAGCCACCCCTTCTCTAGACTACTCTCTTACAGTGTTCATTCTTTCCCTCTGCTTGCCTCTGTCTTCCTGTCTCTGTCCCAGATGTTTGCCTATTCTCTCTTTCTGGCTCCATTTCTCTGTCTCATTCTTTCTCTGGCCTGTCTTTGATTTTCTCTGTCTCTGTCTTTCTGTCACTGTGTCTTTATTTCCCCCCCCTCTCTTTCACTCAATTATACTATTATTATTATTACTATTGAGACAAGGTCTCAGTCTGTCACCCAGGCTGGAGTATGGTGGTGCAGTCATGGCTCACTGCAGCCTTGAATTCCTGGGCTCAGGAGATCCTCCAACCTCAGCCTCTTGAGTAGCTGCGACTTCAGACACATGCCGCCATGCCAGGCTACTCAATTACTTTTTGTTTTTTAATTTTCATTTTATTTATGTATTTATTTGTTTGTTTGTTTATTTATTTATTTGCAGACAGAGTCTTGCTCTGTCACCCAGGCTGGAGTGCAGTGGCATGATCTCAACTCACTGCATCCTCTGCCTCCCGGATTCAAGTGATTCTCCTGCCTCAGCCTCCCAAGTAGCTGGGATTACAGGTGCGCACCACCATGCCCAGCTAATTTTTGTATTTTTAGTAGAGACAGGGTTTCACCATGTTGGCCAGGATGGTCTCAATCTCTTGACCTTGTGATCCGCCCACCTCGGCCTCCCAAAGTCCTGGGATTACAGGCGTGAGCCACCGCGCCTGACCTCAATTAATTTTTCACAATTCCACACCACCTTTAAATGTGTTTAAACATGCATTTTTTTTTGCAAAACATGCAAATTTTGCAAATTACTTTGGAAAAAAATTAAAATATTCTTGTCCCAATTACCTCATCTAGCTTCTCTTGCTAAAACATTTCTATCCCTATCAAAGCTAAATTTATTGATCAAATGTGATCAAACTTGCTGTGCTCGTGTGTGTGATTAATGACCCCTTTACCTCTATTCCCTACTCTTTCCTGAACCAAACATTACAACTTACAAGAACTTCTTTTTTCTAAATTCAAGTATGATGCTTTAGTCCTAGAATTCTTCACCTTCATTCTGCATTTGACACTATTTTCTACTTATTCCTTTTAACCATACCTTGTTTCTCCTGCCTCAGAAAAATACATTCTTACAAAGCCACTGATTCGTTTCTTCTGTACCTTCTTATCCCTGGAAATGGGTTCTTCTTGGCCAACATAGATTCTACAAACCTGGATTCTTTGTACCTGTTCTCTGTTTTATTTTTCCCTGAAGCACTTCCTGGGCATTATTTGTTATATACATTTTAATTTGTAGATTGAATTCCCCCACTAGATTATAGTCTCCTAGGGTAAGTAATCTATTTCTTCTTTTGTCCACATCTGTATCATTTTGTTGGGCTACAGCAGTGAGCAACACATGATAGGCCCTCATGAGAATGCAGGACTCCTCCGAAAATCCATCTGAAATGATCAACATGATTTTGCTGTTCCCCTTTGGCATTCTCTCAGTATCATGTATCAATTATTATTATTCTCTACTGGTCCCTGTTTATATGACCCCTTTGGAAGTGCTTGAGATCTTTGAGAATAAAAATGTTGTTTAATTTACTTATTCAGTTTTAGGTACTTAATTAATATTTGTGAATGGATTATATAATCCTAAATTCTTAGCTAAGCATTCACATTCTAGACCTTGCCATAATTACATTTACAGTCATATCTCTCATCGCTGCCTGACTCTTTTTCATGAACTAATCAAGAGGAGTTACTCACATGTCCAAATAATTTTACCACTTTTCTAACTTTCAGCTTCTTATTCCTAAAATCCTTCCAGCATTATCATCGGTAAATTTCTGAATTTTGCTAAAACATTAGCATCAGATTGATTTTCACCTAGAAGCTGTTTTTTGTTTTTAGCATTTCATGTCTGCTAAACTGCTGTAGAACCACATTTTTTCCTTCATTCTAGTGATCTTACATGCCGTTTTTACCACATTTCTTGTCACTGCTGATTTATTATTGATAGATATTGCTTTATTCAGAAAAATCAGGATATTTTTAGTTATATATTGGATGCAACATGAAATCTCACTCTAAAGGTTAAGTTATATTGTAGAGAAACACATGTAGGTCCTTTTTCTGATCATCCTATTCAGGGGATATGTGGTTAACTCACCCACAAGTCACATTTTCTATTCCAAACTGGTTCTGAGAGAAATGAGCTTACTGCTTACTTTCCACGTTCTGATTATGTTGGTCTCTCTGTTTAGATTTCTTTGATTTTTCTGCTTTTTTTTCCAGATGGACTTCATTTGAATCAGGAGTTTCTTCTGAAAAACAAAACTATAAATCTGAGCACTAGAAAAGAAAATATAGCATATCTCAGATACTTTCAAAAGAGGTATAGACATGGGACAAATAAAGAGTGCAGAATGCAGACATGCAGGGGCTTTTATTGAGGGCACTGATTGTCAAGTCTGAGAGGCCAGTGAAATCAAAGGTAGAATTCCCAAATTTTGAAAACAATACCCATTATCTTAAAAGTCTGACACTGAAACTGATACAACCTTGTCAATTTTCAGAAGTAATTATTATTTTATATTTAATTTTAAAATGCTAGCCCTCAACTTATCTACAGTACTATTGGAGCATACTGACCCATATTTATTAGAATTTTCTATAATAGATTCATTGCAATCATGACTGTGTTAGCCAATGACTATCATCGAAACTAGTGATTAATATAGAGCTCCTTACACTGAAATGCCAGAACCATAATGCTCATCAACTTTATCATCATTCTTCTCCCTCAGCCCAAGAAAATTTAAATTTCAGGCGAGCAGGGATATTTGGTTTCTTCAGTGCTTTATCTTAGTGTCTAGAACAGTGTCTAATTTATGCTCATCAGCAATTCTGTTTATTGCATAAAATTATTATTATTAATAATAATGATAAGCGTATCTTTCCTTATTACCTGTAGGATTCAGGGTTCTTCACATTTCAAAGTGCAATCAGTAGCATTTGCTTACCCTATAGTATTCATCAGCCTCCTTTGTTATATAGTGTTTGTGAGTGGCATGCCTTGGGGATTGAGAGCAGAGAAAACACAGCAGGCTCCTGTCAGTTGCACAGATGAGGTTCTTGATTTCCTGGTGTCTCCCACAGATCAGCATGGCAGAGCTTGATAACTGGCAGGAGACTGATTCTCCTGTAGGAATAGCTTGTTTCTCAGCAAAAATAATGCGTTTGAAGTACATTTGCTGTGATATTTCCCTGCACACAGGGCAGCAATTAGGAGTTAGTGCATCTTCCCACAAGAGGCAGAGACAGGGATTACAAAATCTGTGCCCACAGCAAATGGTGACAGGGTCTGTCAAATAGTCTGTGCAGATCGAGCAGGTGAGCTCACTGGTAGAACACTGCGTGATAGCAGAAGCCATGTTTCTGAGAAAATAAAAGGAAAGTGTCATTCTTTCCCCCAAGGCATACGAAATGAGCTTAAGACCTTTTTTTACTAATTTGTGTATGCAGTGTAGCAGGACAGGCCATGTTTTCTGAATGACTAAAATAGGATGGAGAGGTACAAACAGTGCAACAGATTGATCACATGCCCTCTTTCTTGACAACCTTGGCCTATAGCACTATTTTCCAGTTCCCTAAGAGAAATCCAATATTTTTCATGTCTGTTATCTCTTCTACAAAAACATAAAAATCACAGGTCCTGGGCTCATCTGTAGCCACAGGCAGTGGGTCATTATTTTGTCCAACGCTATCAAGATTTCCCCCTTTTTTTCCCTCTCTCTCTGGTTGGTCATCATAAGACATGTACTCCAATTCTGGCCAAGAGAACAAGAAAGTAGACTTCGTAGGAGAATTCTGTAAAAGGTATTCTTGCTACAGAAGAGACACATGGAAGAAACAATTGCTTTTTCTGTCTCTGGACATTACTTGGATGCAATATTTGCTTGTGTAACCATTTTGTGGACTCATAGTAAACTAATCTAAGACAAAAGTCAATACTCTAAGGAAAACAGAAAGGCGAAAAGAACCTGCATCTTTAATAATACAATAGAACACTAATTACATAATTCTGGAGAGGCCAACTAATGCAATAGAAGGAATGGTGGACAATCATCATTTTACAGATGTCATAAAAATAACAGAATCAGGCAAGAATCATTAGTGGATAATAAAATAACTAAATCATAGATTTTGTGAAAGAGCCTATTTACATATCATCAAAGTTCTACCCCACATGCCAGCTCTATCCACAGTGTTACTGAGGCATAATAGATAAGTGAAAGTGTATAATTTAATGTATACAAACAGAGGTAGATGACTAAGGACACAAAACACATCTGTAGTATTTTTGCCAAAAACATTTTGCCAGCATGTAACCGTGGGAGGAAATTAGATAAATGCATTTGAAAAACACTATGCAGAAAATATGGCTGGCCTATTAAAATAATTTTAATTTCTAAGGAGAAAATGTTTGGAAACAGCTATATAGCAAAGATAACTGAAAGAAATATAAAAATTAACTATGATGTAATTATAATATCATCGATTTGTACCTGGTTTGAAAAAAGTAACAGCCAATTAGGACATTATGAGGATATTCAGGGATATCATAAAACCTAATAGGGTCTTATGGTTGCAGCTCAGAAATGGAGAAGGATGAAAATACTGTTGCCGCCTCCCTGCAAGAAAAAAGGTGCAAGGGAAACTAAAGATTAATGAGGCTTAGTTTGTTTGTTTGTTGTGTAAACCATTAGAGAACAGAGGTAACAAGACGACTTAATCAGTTCTGGATAGAGACAGGTACAGCACTGAGAAAAACAGGACCCATGCATACGTTTATCTGGGGCAGATTCTACCAAAAGGCCACGAAAACAGAAGATAAACCAAATAGTTTTAATTTACTGCTAAAACCCAAAGCTGGGCTAGAGTGAGTGTGCAAAGACCCTTAGGGTCACAGACATAGAAGAATCCTCACCCAAGGGGCAGGCCTTTCCAACAGAAATGCCAAGAGGCTCTCACAGGGAAAACCAGGAAGAATCAAGAGAAATTTTCCCTTCTTGTGGTACTGGCTGGGAGAGAAAAATGGCAGCAAACACATGAAATCAACCTAAATATCCATCAATGATAGACTGGATCAAGAAAACATGGTACATATACACCGTGGAATACTATGCAGCCATGAAAAGGAACGAGACAATGTCCTTCACAGGGACATGGGTGAAGTTGAAAGTCATTATCCTCAGCAAACTGCGGGATACAGAAAACCAAACACCACATGTTCTCACTTGTAAGTGGAAGCTGAGTGATGAAAGCACATGAACACATGGTGGGGGACCACACACACCGAGGTCTGTCAAGGGTAGGGGGTGGAAGGAGGAAGAGCATCAGAAAGAATAGCTAATAAATGCTGGGCTTAATGCCTAGGTGATGGTAATCAGTGCAGCAAACCACCATGGCACATGTATACCTATGTAACAAACCTGCACATCCTGCATATGTACTCCTGAACTTAAACGTTGAATAAGAAAAACTACATTTTAAAACATCTTTTAATTCCTAGAAGCTTTGCTCACCATGCATTTTCCCCAAGCACTATATTAAAAGTGAAAGTGATTTCATACCAGATCTCTTTTTCAGTCTCTGCCTCTCTCAATACACATAAAAGCACCCTTTGCAGTGAATTTGACGATATTTTGTTTAATTTTCTTAATGTTTCTCCCACTGAAACACAACATTTAAAATAATTTATACCAACTATGTTAATGAATATTAACATAATAGTGACAAAGACTAGTTATGTATCATGGATTAAAATAATTTAATCTAATTTATTTTTTATGCTATTTTTCATTTTGAAAGTTTTTTACAAGTAGCAAAAGTATACGTGCACAGTTGAATTGGGAGAATAAAAGTAAACAGGTATTGGTACAATATCTAGAGGCTTTTGAATTAGCAATAACAAAACTTTTTAACATAAAAAGTCCAGAACGTGTTAAGGCACTCAGGAGGGGTGGCTCCAGGTGCAGAGAATGGTTCTCATTCCAGTTCTATTCCTTTAAAACTTTCTGGATAACCACTGCCACCATCAAGGTGACCACAAACGAGGCTTTTCAACATTAATATGCTTGTTGAATTCAGCTTCAATTTATTCTGAAACATAGGGAAGAGATGAGACTGGACCTTTGGTTAAAGGCTTTATTAAAGCCTCCTTGAAAACTACGGAGAAAGAAAAGCAAACAGTAACCAGAAGCTAGGTCGCCTAGTTCATACAGCTCACTTTTCTCACCTTCCAGTTGTTGCTTGTCCTCAAGGAACCTCTGTTGTCTTATCCTGCCTGCCCCACCACTCAGAACTGATGCTTTGTAGCTGCCCGCCCTGTCCAGATCCAGGAAGAGGAGGAGACGGAAGAGGGCTAAAGTCTTCATTACCAGCTGTGCTTTGTTTCCTCTCTGAGAAGGGATCCTTCTTAGATTAACAGCCAGGCTGATGAGTTAGCCTAGTTGGTGCATCAGTATCACCTGAAAAGCTTCTGAGGCCACAGATTGCTGGGGCTTACACATGGGTGTTCTTCATTTAGTAGGTCTGGGCTGGGGCCAGAGAGTTCGAGTATTAGGCAACTTGTAAGAGGCTGCTGCTGGTCCCTGAACCATACTTCGAGAATCTCTGATTTAGCCCAATATTCATAAAAGATGATATGTTTAGGTCGTACAAGGATGGACAATTTTTAAAAATCTATTTGGAAAGCACAAAAATAGAAGTCCAGGATGTAAACTTGCCACTGTAGCTTCTTGTGGTTTGTGGTGGGTGAAAAGAATGGTAGGAAATGCATCCGCTTTTGCCCATACAACCACAGCACTGTGGGAAGGCTACAGCGCAGGACTCTTGCTTCTCAGGGTCTAGGAGCTCAAGGAACAAGATATAGACCCAATGTCCAGGGTCCCAGGCAGCCCTAGTTTTCGACAGTTCCCTTCCTTACCCCAACCTTACAACTAGTACATGATCAGGAAATGTGCCCTTACTACAGGGGTTCACAATGTGTGACTGTGAATACTTTTAGGGTGCATGAAGAATTGCCCTTTGAAATTTTATTATCACGTGAGTATACAGGAGATTTTCCCAGGGGCTACATGACATGTAATATCACAAAAGATTGAATAGAGAAGCAGATGTGAGAATCCAGATGACTTCTATTAAGCCAGACATTAAAGGGATTTGTAAACATGTAATCAAAGCCACTCTTCTCTTTTATTTGATTTTTATGGTTTTGGAAAGTATACTTATTTTTTACAGAAATATTATGTTACCAATTATGGTTTTATAATTGTTACTTTAAATTATTAATAAATAGATATTTATTGTTTTCAGCTTTAATTTCTAATATGGCATATCTTGACATTAAAAAACTCACATCAACAAAACCTTGTGGAGACTCTCAATTATTTTATCAGCTTAACTGAGGTATAATTTCTGTACCATAAAATTTAGTTAATGTATACAGTTAATGATGTTAATAAATTGCTATTAAATTCATTTTATGCACGATCACCATATCCACTTTTAGAACACTTTTGATCTTCCAAAAACATCTCTTCTCCCTTTTATAGTCAATCTCTACTCACATCCCTGTGTTCAAGGCACCACTGCTCTGCTTCTTGTCTGTAAGATTTTTATTTTTGTTGTTGCTATTTTTGTCGTTGCTTTCTAAAGAAGAGTCTCGCTATGTTGCCCACGCTGGTGTGCAGTGGCACTATCACAGCTCACTGTAGCCTCAACCTCCTGGGTTCAAGCAATCTTCCCTCCTCATCTTTCTGCATAGCTTGTACTTCAAGCAAACACTACCACACCCAGCTAGTTTTTAATTTTTTGTAGAGACAGGATCTCACTCTGTATCCCAAGCTGGTCTCACACTCTTGGGCTTAAGTGATCCTCCTGCCTTGGCCTGCCAAACTGCTGGGATTACAGGTGTGAGGCACTCCACCTGACCTGTCTGTAGGGTTTCGACTTTTAATAAATATTATGCATGTAATCATTCAATATATAATCCTTTGTGTCATTTAATATGTTTTAGAGATTCATCATGATTTTGTGTATATATGATTTGTTCTTTTTCTAATTTTTATTTTGTATAATTTCAACTTTTATTTCAGATTCAAGGAGTAAATGTGCACGTTTTTTACGTGGGTATATTGCATGATGCTGAGATTTGGGGTACGAATGATTCCACCACACAGATAGTGATCAATTTATGTATGTCTGAATCAGTGCCTGGAACTTTAAATAAACTCTTATAAATGTCTGTGGATTATATTATTTAAAATGAGCAGCCCTTAAAAATCTACTTTTACTAAAAGCAGTTCATGAAATAGCCCCTTTGATAAAATATTTCTAAATTAACCCTTAAATTTTCTTACCTTTCCTTCTACAACCAACTCTACAGCCTTACATCATGTCTACTCCATTTGATTGTTTAAGTCACCATCCACTTCAACGTTGTTACGCACAATACCCTATCTCTAACCTCCTTTCAATCACTCTCTTTTCAATAATACTGTTGGTTACTTATTTCTTCTTGATTTCATTTTATTATTATAACTTCATATTCTGAAAACACTCATTTTTATTAGATTCTCAGACAAAATTTACATTCATCTGACTTCCCTCCTACCTCAGAGAACAGCCTTTAGCAGACTTTTTGGAAGCCTCCTTCTTCTCTGTTTCATATCCAACTATTAGACTGTCCAAGTGCTCAGTTTTGCTACCTTTCCCTCCTTGATTATGCTCAAAATTAGTGTCATATAGTCTGGTGCTTTAATTAATACCTGATAACGTTACCCAAAGTTATACTTCACTGATGTATTCATCTATTCAATATTTACTCACTAAATGTGACTGCAAGGCATTGTTCTAGATTCTAAACTGTTCAATAAAAATATAGGTGTCCTTGTTTTGGACTAAACTCCTGCGCTAGGCCCCAACAGAGCAGCCTAAAAACCAGAATGAAGTTTCCCATAGTGAAGTTCTACATCATCAAACCAAAACTAAATTTTGGTTGTTGGG
Organism: Macaca fascicularis; assembly: GCF_037993035.2. Taxonomy (NCBI): domain Eukaryota; kingdom Metazoa; phylum Chordata; class Mammalia; order Primates; family Cercopithecidae; genus Macaca; species Macaca fascicularis. The sequence continues at coordinate 88,664,722 of NC_088388.1, read as the reverse complement.
TTGATTTCTGACTGTCCTATTAATATAAATCAGAAGATAGAGATGATGAGAAGTAAATTCCTAAACAGGGTAGTTTCAGTCAGCATGGTATTGAGGTTCTCTCTGTTTTAATGTTTACTAAAAAGGTAACCTGAAGTATTCAGATATTAACCAATCAGTTATTTTTCTATACTCTTTCTCCCTGTCCCTGCCTTACAAGCAACATAACTTTGAAGTGACCAGCCTGTTTTCTGTTCATTGTTTCTGCTTTCTTCAGCTCTGTATATAAAACCAAGCTCTTCTCAGCTCACAAGAACACTTACTCTATTTTATGAAATAAAGTGTTGCCAACTTCTGGAATCACAGATAAAGCCAATTAGTATCTTTATGTTAATGGTTATCATTTTGGTTTTTTAACAGAACCAAACAAATGTAATACATATTATGGAGTAGTAAACTATTATTTGGGCTCCAGATTCTTATATGCACTGGGATAGGTAATGGGCATTTCAAAAATCAGAACTCCCAACTTCCCTGACAAAACCTGCTTACCTTTTTCTAAATGTCAAAAACCTAGGAACCATCTGGATTTCTCTTGTACTTTTACTTTCCATTTCAGGAAATTATCTTGCTAAAGGAGCATGTTCTAACCTAATGCAAGGAAGCTAAGAACCTTGATAAAAGGTTAGAGGAACTGCTAACTAGAATAACCAGTTTAGAGAAGGACATAAATGACCTGATGGAGCTGAATACACAGCATGAGAACTTTGTGAAGCATACGGAAGTATCAATAGCTGAATCAGTCAAGCATATCAGAGACTGAAGATCAACATAATGAAATAAAGTGTGAAGATAATATTAGAGAAAAAAGAATAAAAGGGAATGAAAAAGCCTCCAATAAATATGAGACTATGTGAAAAGACCAAACCTATGTTTGATTGGTGTACCTGAAAGTAATGGGGAGAATATAACCAATTTGGAAAACACACTTCAGGATATTATTCAGGAGAACTTCCCCAACCTAGCAAGACAGGCCAACATTCAAATTCAGGAAATACAGAGAATACCACAAAGATATTCCTCAAGAAGAGCAGACCCAAGACACATAATCATCAGATACACCAAGGTTGAAATGAAGGAAAAAATGTTAAGGGCAGCAGAGAGAAAGATCGGGTTACCCACAAAGGAAGCCCATCAGACTAACAGTGGATCTCTCTGCAGAAACCCTGCAAGCCAGAAGAGAGTGGGGGCCAATATTCAACATTCTTAAAGAAAAGAATTTTCAAGCCAGAATTTCATATCCAGCCAAACTAAGCTTCATAAGTGAAGGAGAAATAAAATCCTATACAGACAAGCAAATGCTGAGGGATTTTTTGACCACCAGGTCTACCTTTCAAAGAGCTCCTGAAGGAAGCACTAAATATGGAAAGGAAAAACCAGTGTCAGCCACTACAAAACATGCCAAATTGTAAAGACCATCAACAATATGAAGAAACTGCATCAACTAATGGGCAAAATAACTAGCTAGCATCATAATGACAGGATCAAATTTACATGTAACAATATTAACTTTAAATGTAAATGGCCTAAATACCTCAATTAAAAGACACAGACTGGCAAATTGGATAAAGAGTCAAGACCCATTGGTGTGCTGTATTCAGGAAACCCATCTCAGGTGCAAAGACACATATAGGCTCCAAATAAAGGGATGGAGAAAGATTTACCAAGCAAATGGAAAGCAAAAAATAGCAAGGGTTGCAATCTTAGTCTCTGATGAAACAGAGTTTAAGCTAACAAGATCAAAAAAGACAAAGAAGGGCATTACATAATGGTAAAGGGATCAATGCAACATGAAAAGCTAACTACCCTAAATATATATACACCCCAGATTCATAAAGCAAGTTCTTAGAGACCTAAAAAGAGACTTAGACTCCTCCACAAAAATAATCGAAGACTGTAACACCCCACTGTCAATATTAGACAGATTAATGAGACAGAAAATTAACAAGGATATTCAGGACTTGAACTCTGTTCTGGACCAAGTGGACCTAAAAGACATCTACAGAACTCTCCACCCCAAATCAACAGAATATACATTCTTCTCAGTACTACATCACACTTACTCCAAATTGACCACATAATTGGAAGTAAAACACTCCTCAGCAAATGCAGAAGAATGGAAATCATGACAAACTGTGTCTCAGACCACAGTGCAATCAAATTAGAACTCAGGATTAAGAAACTCACTCAAAACTGCACAACTACATGGAAACTGAAAAACTTGCTCCTGAATGACTACTGGGTAAATAACAAAATTAAGACAGAAATAAATAAGTTCTTTGAAACCAGGGAGAAAAAAGGCACAACGTACCAGAATCTCTGGGACACAGCTAAAGCAGTGTTTAGAGGGAAATTTATAGCACTAATTGGCCATATGAGAAAGTGGAAAAGATCCAAAATTGATCAATACCTTAACATCACAATTAAAAGACCTAGAGAAGCAAGAGCAAACAAATTCAAAAGCTAGCAGAAGACAAGAAATAACTAAGATCAGAGCAGAACTAAAGGAGATCGAGACATGAAAAACGCTTCAGAAAAATCAATGAATCCAAGAGCTGTTTTTTGAAAAGATTAACAAAGTAGATAGACTGCTAGCCAGACTAATAAAGAGGAAAAGAGAGAAGAATCAAATAGACACAATAAAAAATGATAAAGGGGATATCACCACTGATCCCACAGAAATACAAACTACCATCAGAGAATACTGTAAACACCTCTATGCAAATAAACTAGAAAATCTAGAAGAAATTGATAAATTCCTGGACACATACACCCTCCCAAGACTAAATCAGGAAGAAGTGGAATCCCTGAATAGACGCATAAAAAGTTCTGAAATTGAGGCAGTAATTAATAGCCTACCAACCAAAAAAAAAGCCCAGGACCAGATAGATTCACGTCTGAATTCTACCAGAGGTACAAAGAGGAGTTGTTACCATTCCTTCTAAAACTATTCCAAACAATAAAAAAAGGGGGACTCCTCCCTAACTCATTTTATGAGATCAACATCATCCTGATACCAAAACCTGGCACACACATACACACACACACACACAAAGAAAATTTCAGGCCAAACATGAACGTGAACATCAATGTGAAAATCCTCAATAAAATACTGGCAAACCAAATCCAGCAGCACATTAAAAGGCTTATCCACCATGATCAAGTTAGTTTCATCCCTGGGATCCAAGTCTGGTTCAATACACACAAATCAATAAACATAATACATCACATACACAGAACCAATGACAAAAATTACATGATTATCTCAATAGATGCAGAAAAGGCTTTTGATAAAATTCAACACTTTTTCATGCTAAAAACACCCAATAAACTAGGTATTGATGGAAGATATCTCAAAATAATAAGAGCTATTTATGACAAACCCGCAGACAATATCTTACTGAATGGGCAAAACTTGAAGCATTCCCTTTGAAAACCGGCACAAGGATGCCCTCTCTCATTCCTCTAATTCATCATAGTATTAGAAATTCTGGCCAGGGCAATCAGACAAAAGAAAGAAATAAAGGACATTCAAATAGGAAGACAGGAAGTAAAATTGTCCCTGTTTGCAGATGAAGTGATTATATAATTAGAAAACCCCATCGTCTCAGCCCAAAATCTCCTTAAGCTGATAAGCAACTTCAGCAAAGTCTCAGGATACAAAATCAATGTGCAAAAATCACTAACATTCCTATACACCAATAATAGACAAACAGAGAGCCAAATCATGAGTAAACTCCCATTCACAATTGCTACAAAGAGAAAAAAATACCTGGGAATGCAACTTACAAGGGATGTGAAGGACCTCTTCGAGGAAAACTACAAACCACTGCTCAAGGAAATAAGAGAGGACACAAACAAATGGAAAAACATCCCATGTTCATCGATAGGAAGACTCAATATTGTGAAAAAGGTCATACTGCCCAAAGTAATGTATAGATTCAATGCTATCTCCATCAAGCTACCATTGACTTTCTTAATAACAGAAAGCTTTAATAATTTGCCCATAGCCATACCGTAAGTAAGTGGGAAAACTAGGGTTGGACCCCAGGCAGTCTGTCTCTAAAAACTCTATTCCTGGTCAGGCGAGGTGACTCCCACCTGTAATCCCAGCACTTTGGGAGGTAGACGCAGTTGGATCACCTGAGATCAGGAGTTCGAGATCAGCCTGGCCAATCTAGTGAAAACCTGTCTTTATTAAAAATACAAAAAAATTATCTGGGCATAGCTGTGGGTGCCTATAATTCCAGTTACTCAGGAGGCTGAGGGAGAAGAATCACTTGAACCCAGGAGGCAGAGGTTGCAGTGAGCCTAGATCGCGCCAATGCACTCCAGCCTGGGTGACAGAGAGACCCTGTCTCAAAACAAAAACAAAAACAAAAACAATTGTGTTCCTATCATTGCAATACCTCTTATGAATGACAGTGACATTAAATATGTTGCCAAAGTATGTTCCTAAGCCACCAAATTACATATAATAATTTGGGGGGATGCTTATTGCTTGCTTGCAGAATCGATTGAAAGTTGACAAAGCTTTCAAGTACTATGTAGGTTTCGGTCCATTTTTTAGAATAGTTTTATTCACCTTATCCTACATCTACAATATTGTCCAACTCTCTAACAATGACATGACAAAAAGCCTGTTAGCATGCTCAGCCAAACCCTGTAACTAAGGCATTGTGGAAATCTTAGTGTGCAGTGTAGCTTTTATTTTCAAAGCACAGAATGTCTCAGAAAGACTCATATGCACGCTACTCTGATTACTCACAGAATGAGTGCCATCTATGGACTCTACATACTGATAGAGTTTGAAGCCAAAATAAAAAACGAGACTCAGTCTCTAAGGAGCTTATGGTCTAGTAAGGAATATAAGGGAAGGGGCAGTCATTCTGGAAGTATTCCTAGAAGAGATGACACGTAAGCTGAGACCTGAAGGACGAGGGTAGTCTTATCTTTTCTGGGGATAAAGTCTACATGGCAACTGTTGTCATAAGAAAATATTTTGGGACCTGGCATGGTGACTCCTGCCTGTAATCCCACCACTTTGGGAGGCCAAGGAAGGTTGATACTTTGAGCCAGGGAGTTCTTGATCAGCCTGGGATACTTGGCAAAACCCCATCTCTACAAAAAATACAAAAATTAGCCAGGCATGGTGGTGTACACCTGTAATCTCAGCTATTTGGGAGTCTGAGGCTGAAGGATCGCCTGAGCCGAGGAAGCAGAGGTTACACTGAGCTGGGATTGTGCCATTGACTCCAGCCTGGGTGACAGAGTGAGACCCTGTATTAAAAAAAAAAAAACAAACAACAACAACAACAAATCAAAAAACAAAGTTCTTATCTTTTGCTGGGTTGATGCCCTTCTAATCCATCTAGGCCAGAATGCTTTCTGAAATGCAAATATGCCCATATCCCTATCCTGCTTAACCTTATTATGGGCTTTTGATAAACTACAGGAAAGTAGTTACACTCCTCTGAATGTCTTCTAAGCCTTATGTGTTGTATTTGGTGCCCAATGTATGGATTGTTCTTCCCACAAATCCCTTGGATTCTAGTAACACTGAGTAGTTGTATGTCTTTAACATGCCACAATCTTCCGTACTTGTTTTTTATCTTGAATAACATGATTACTTTGCCAGTGGGAATATAAATAAATAAAATCACTTTGAAACAGCTTGGCATTGTAAAATTGAAGATGCACAAACTTTACAACACAGACATTCAACCTATAGGTAGATACTGTCAGGAAAGAGAATCTCTTGAATATTTGCATTAGGATACATGTTCACAGAAGCAAAACATATAAAACATTTCAAATATATACAGCAGAAAATGAATAAATACATTTTATTATTCACCAGTTATCCAAATTTGGGTTACCCACTCCAAACTCACTCTTGATTGTCTTCATAAATAGATCTGGGCCCATTAAATAGTTTTTCTTTGTCATGTGTTATGATGTTAAACTTCGTGAGCAGAAGGCATTGGAGAGATGTTCCAAGAAGGTGGTTTCCAATCTGCTTTCTGTGTGCACCCCTGGCAAACTCTGGCAACGTAAATGACATCTCCAGCGTCTGACACGGAGGGCATACAGGGCGACACCAGTGCCCAGATTCTGTGGCTATTGCTCTGGCGCCCACTTCCTGAAGTTCATGGTGGCCAGGAGAACCCAGCGGCCAAGAACTTCTCCTGAAATTGTCCTTTGCCAAATTTGTAGTAAAGCCCCTCTGGCTTGACATTTCTTCATAAACAGCTTTACACAGTGGCCCAGAAGACAAGTTTCTGGGGAGTTCTGAAGTATCAATTTGAAGCAGGTTCAAGGGCAACACCACAGCAAAATTCTTAACATTGAGCGAGGCCACAGTGTGAGGGGACTCTTCATTGGCTGCTCCAAATTCACCATGGAGATAAGAGCAGTTCCTTATATCTGCTCATCACATATTCTTGAGACCTCTCTTTACATATTACTAGACAATATTTCATTGCTCCAATGCTGTAACAGTTAATAATTCTTTACATTAACTTTCCCTATTTACATTACTGTATGTTTTGTCATCTTGACGGACCCTGGATCTTACTCTCATGTAAATGAATGTTCTATATCAGCAAAATACGGCAAACTACAGCCACAGTGTTAATATATTTGAACCCTTAAAAGCCAATGAAAAAAATCAAGTACCTGTGAAATACACATGGTATGACTGTCTTTATAAAAAGTTCAAAAATACATAATGCCAAAACATGTAAAGCATACAGCCATGTGTGACACAATTATAAATAATAACAGAGGAAAGATAAACATAAAATTCAACAAAATGGAAAAGCATAACTGTCATTAGTACATGGGGCATCCTAAGATATTGGAAATGTTATTTTCTTCATATGGCTGTTAGGTTCACAAATGTTCATTTAATTACTATACATATGTGTTATACTATAGTCTTTTATATAAATTTTAAAAAATAATTATTTCTTATACTACAGAGTGATTACATTTACTAAAAGTGTAATTTGATCCATTTCCCAACTAGTGTGCTGAGATAGTGATCCTCTCAGCCTTGGGTGACCAGGCAGGCCGTGAGGCCTCTGGCTTGGAATAGACTTGTGCATATTCCCCAGTGTGCTCTATGACATACTGATGTTTCCTTATGTGTGAAGTGACATGAACAGATTAGACTTGATTCCCTGATAATGCCAGATGAGAGTTTTACTCTATTATGCCATTCTCCTTAGATTTAATACTGAGTTAAATTTTTCCACTTCAGAATAACCTCTTATAATTATGAAATTCAATTTTTAATTTTTAATCCATAGGGACAAGATAAAAGAAACAATAAAAACACACACATATATAAACACCCACATAACTATATATAATATTCAACTTTATTTCAAATATACCAATTTTAAAATTTATCAATATACCCATTCTGATTCTTTCTGAATGACATACCACACAAATTCAATATGGATTCTCTAAAGAATCCTCTTAGGCCACTTCACTCAAAGTCTCTGCAGCTGCTTGCACTGTGAAGGTTGCAATAGAAATCTGTCTCTTCACTTCTCCCCAGGCCTGGGAAGGGTCCACTTTGCTTTCGATATCAAACAGAGCATCATAAATTCCTGGGAATGACTCCCCTGCATACTTGTTGTGGCTGCTTGGAGCATAGATGACATGCCTGTTGATAAAATCGTTTGTTGTTTATCAGGTGTCCAAATGACATACAAGAGAAACACAAGAGCACTCTGCAATTCCTGGATTGCATATTCCTATAACAATTTGAACAAGCCACTTGTCAACTAAACTTCCAAGTTCAACCATCTCTGAAGACTATTATGTGAAATCTATAGTAATTAATTATATTTTTATTTCAAACAAATAAAGTGGTTCAGTGCTACAAAAGTAAGAATGATGATAGAAACAACAGCAATCATGCTTGGTATTGGTATTTAATGTTTACTTACAATTTTTCTAATGTTTAGAAATAAACTCTACACAGTTGATATTAGTATTTCACAGAGGAGGAAACTGAGGTCTGAGAGATCAAGTAACTAAATGATTTGTCTTAAAACACATGACAAGTGCTGATTTTTTAATATATCATGCTACCTCCTACATTATAGCACAATTGTGATCATTACAGTCTTGTTTGTGATCAGCCAACCCTATATTGTGTTTGTCATTTTTTAAAAATCTACACTATCATGTTAGAATACTTAACATAGAGTTTGAAGAATCATCAAAAACAATTTTGTAATGTTCCACATGACCAAGGCAGAAAATGTTTTGTAGAATGGGCTAAGACAGTTCATGTAATAGCCCATAGAAGAGAAGGACAAACTCCTAAGTAAAGAGGTAGATAAGGCCAGAAGCAGTAGCTCATGCCCGTAATCCCATATATTAGGGAGGCCGAGGTGGGAGGATTGCTTGAGGCCAGGAGTTCTAGACAAGCCTGGGCAACATAGGGACACCCTGTCTCTACAAACCAAAGTACACATATTAGCTGGACATGGTGGCATGTGTCTGTTGTCCTAGCTTCCTGGGAGGCTGCTGTGGGAAGATTGCTTGAGCCCAAAAGTCTGAGGCTGCGGTGAGCTACAACTGTACAACTGAACTCTAGCCTGGGAGACAGAGTGAGACCCTGTCTCTTAGGAAAAAAAAAGGGGGCGGGGGATGGATAAAAATATACTGCCATTGATCCAGTCAACCTGTTTGAAGATGCTCTTACTACTAAACCAGAACCTTTTATAATCCCTAAAAAGAAAGTTAGGGCCATTTCTGGCTGTCCAATGATCTATCTCATTCTGCAATATTTAGAAAATCAACCTGGGGACAGTCAATGTTTGGCAGGAAAAAATTCAACTGTCAGGATTTAGGAGGAAATAAAATCTCTAATTATCAACATTAGGGAAAAGAATAAATATAAACTTACTGTATGTGTTATATATAGAGAGATGTTTGGGTTGTGTGCATACATAAGCAAAAATATATTTAAAATAGGAAAGGAGCTAAAATTACACACACAAGAATATAACCATGATTTTATATTTTTCTGATAAAATTGCGGAGATTTTTATTTTCTGCCGTGGCCTTCTGAATCTTCTATATTTTCTAAAATAAACATATATTCTGTTATAATCAGAACAAAGATACTCAAAATAAAGATATGCAAAAATCATATTACATTATATGAAGAAACAATACCACTATAACTTCCTACATATATTTTGAAATTTTCCATTTGCTTGCAGGAAATCAACTACAATATTTTTCCACAATGAAAAAAATAAAAATAATTACAAGAAACAGTGATATTATAGAAAGGAGTCATATTTTCTTTTCTTACCTATAAAAAGGTCTGTCTGGTAACCCTAATGGATCAATAAATGCTCTTTCCAGAAACATGAGTTGATCATTCATCATTCTTAATAATATTGGGCTGAGAAAGAAAATGAATATAATTATAACTTCATGAAAATACATTTCTATGCAGAAAATAAAAATTTCAGAACAAAACTGAATTTAGTTATCTCCAGGAATTGCTTCTAGGACCACCCCCTACACCAAAATTTGTGCATACTCAAGTCCTGCAAGGAAGACACATGTATATGAAAAGTGGGCCCTCCTCCTCTGTGGAATTAACAGGGTGAGAATGAACAAACTATCAAACAAATTAAATTGATCTCTTGGTAGAATGATCCAGATTTAAGTCTAAAAGTTACTTAAAATTGTATCATTTCAAGTGATTTTCAGAATGGTTTAAGTACAGCATTCTTGGAGTCTGATATGACTTTCTGGATTACCTTGTTCTGCCTCAATGAGGAAATGTAGCTGTGTATGTGGAATCTGAAGCCACATCTGATCTCCCTTGGGTTAGTTGCCCCCAGTAGAACTCTTACCACATGCTTAATCCCTCTTTGACATCTTAGTCTTCATATTGTTAAGACAATGAGATAGGCAATTATATAAAATAGAAAATGTTTATGGAGCACATGGCTAGTAGTCCAAACGGAATGTAACAGTTGTTTTTTAAGTTTCTATAATTCTCTTACTTTATATTTTTCCTTAGTTTCTCATTAGCTACATCTGAGGTTCTCAGATTCAAGCTTGCAGAGTAAGCATCATTTGGTGATAAAAGTTCTAATATATCAAAGCTAGAAGAAAGATGATTGTTGAGATTTTTTTCCATATAAATGAATTTACTTACTTAAAATACTTTTGTTCTAGATTCATGTCCATCCTACTTTTAGATATTTAACAAAATCATTTTCTGTATGCAATGCTAATATTTTCAAATGTAAGTTTGAAAATAAAAGATTTAATTTGGCAAAATAAAAAGTTTTCCATATTTAAAAATAACAAGAATAGTCGGCCCTCCATATATGTGGGTTTTAGTCCGTCAATACTGTATTTTATTTTGTTTTCTTAAGAGATGGAGTCTTGTTCTGTTGCCCAGGCTGGAGTGCAGTGGTTTGATCATAGCTCACTATAGTCTCAAACTCCTGGGCTCAAGCAATCCCCCTGCCTCAGCTTCCTGAGTACCTGGGATTACGGTGAATAATACTGAATTTTCCATCTGCGTTTGCTTGCTAATATGAAATCTATGGATAGAGAGGGCTCACTGTATTAATGGAAAAAAGAATTCATGTATAAGTGGACCTGTGCAGTTCAAATCACTGTTGTTCAAATGTAAATTGCAAATTTTAACATTCTGTAATATGCAAATTAAGAACAATAAAATACATAGCTATCACATTTTTAAAATCCTATAAAATACTATACTGCTCAGGCTTATAAAAGCACAGAAACAGCTATATGTGCCAATGGAAAAAATAATAGTGATTTTTATTTACATTGGTATAATAAGGCAAGATTTTCTTCACCTTAGGTATCCTAGTAATCTACTCACTGAAGTAATATCAATATTAAAATAAGATGACCTGCTAATGTTTAGTAAGATGCCTGGCAAATTAGAATTATTTACCAAGTGATAATTAACAATATTCCTTTCATTTTTAAAGCTAAACCTATTATGAACACAAGAGATGATGATTACTTCAGTCTTTTAACAATATTTGGATACCTCCTATGTATCAAACACTCCCTGCTTTTACAGAATTTACATTCCAAAATGAGTATTGAGGTTGTTATTGTAGTAAGAATGATTCAATATAATTGAAAGCTTATCAGCAAGCCCTGAATACTTCAACAATGAGTTACTGAATTTAATATACCAATTCTTTCACAATTTAATTAACTAATGAGAAAAAATCATTACAATAAGAAAGCATAAATCATCTTATTCATTAATTTACCTTTTGCTTTTTATAATGTTGTTTTACTAACAGTTAGCATTTAGTGATCATTTCCTATGTGCCAATTACTGTTCTGAATGTCTATACAAAATGTGATTTTTAATTTTCAGAGCGATTCTGCAAGGTGGGCAGGGTAATAGCCCCATTTTGTAGATGAGATAACAAAGGATCATGAGTTAAATAACTTGCCTAAATTCACACTAGAAAGTTTTAGAGTGAAATAGGAGCTCGGTATTGTTCTTTCAACTGCACCTTGCTGACAAAAGGAAAACAGGAACAACTTAAATCCCCATAATTTGGATTTGAGCTATTTTTAATATTTATGTATTTAGCATCATGAATTCAGATTCTGTGATAGTATAAAGGTAAATTAAACACAGAATACCTGTTAGCAGCTCCCATAAACTGTTGAGACAATCGAATGAAGGATAATTTCAATAAGATGCTATGGGTTTCGGAATCAAATTCACAAAGCATTACTATAAGTACAAAAACTCGTGTGGCTACACACATGTAAATGCACACATGTGCGCACGCGCACGCACACACACACTTCTCTTTCTCTGTATCCTGTGTCAACATCTTATATTCTTTGATGGGGCAAGAAGTAATACAAGAAAAGCAGGATGAAGACATGTCTCTTCCTTAGATTTCAAAGTTTTGGTTGAGAAATTCAACATTCAGTTTAATTTACTTAGTTAGAATTTACTATTATTATGTGCAATGCACTGTGCAGGTGTTTCAGAATTTGTAAATATATAGGGAACAGAATGGATCTTTACTATCATTTAGAGAAAATAAAACAACTGTAGAAATACTAAAGGAAGGAGGAAGCTGAGTGTGCTAAACAATAAGTGTCCTAAACAAACCAGAATTCAAACCATAAGGCATTTTGTCAGAGGGAGAAAATATTTTTTCTTTTAAATACAAAAAGAAAACCAGTTTTATAGAATACATGGTGTTTGGGATCTCCTTAAAATGTATTTCTCATTGTTGACTTTTTTACCCACATATAAAAATTATAAAGAATTGAAAAGAATAGGAAAATAATTCTTCCAATGTTCCCTGAGGATAACACAATTATTAAAATAATTCATTAATTCCCTTTAAGTTTTTCCTATATTTGTTAAATAAAAATTAATCAAACTATATTTACAATTTTATAAACTTTTTGCTTACTTCATATTTTATTCTAAGTATCTTCTATTATATTGTATTTCTAATAATCCATTTTAAGGATTATAAAATGTTCACATTGGTGAATATCAATTTTTTTAGTAATTTCTCTTCTCTTAGGCATTGGGTTATTTTGAATTACTTGCTATTATAATTTTATACTTCAAATCTTTCTCCGGGCAGTCTTTCTTTTCCAAAACAGAGACTTTTTCCTAAGAAATAATTCAAGAAATGGAATACCTATGTCAAAGCACAGGACTCTGTGACAGTTCTTGAACGCATTAGCAATATCTATCTATCTTTTTCAAAAAAGCTAAAATAATTCATAATGCTATCAGAAAAGCATGGAGACCATATGCTTCAGTGTACCAGCTACAGCAGTGGGCACAACCAAGGTTTAAATTGTTATTAATGTGTTATAAAAATAATGTCACATTACTTTCATTTGTATTTCTGAATTATGCATTAGTGAACTGCAATATTTTGCTATGTTTCTTTACAGGTGTATCTTGACAACATTTTTATAATTATTTGTCTTGTTTCTTGCTGATATTTTCAGTTTGTTCTTCTGGACTATTTATTTTCAAAAAATATTTTTATAATGTATATATTACTCTCCATTTTTGCTAGAAAATAAGTTTTCAACTTTTTTAACTTTTCTTTTGAATATTAATTTTTATATTCTGAACCATTTTAATGGTCTCAAATATGATTGCACCATTTCCCCACTGCTTCTAAACTTGGCATCTGTCTTTCAAGAAATTTTCATTTTTACTAAATTCTTTACAGCTGTTGTTTATGTGAGCATACAATGTGAACTGTGATTCTGAATTTAATTTTATAGCAGGTACTAACATAGTTTATACAATGTTATAATTGACTAATCTTTCCCAATTGATTTTTGCTGTATCGTTTATTACTAATACTTCCTTATATATCACTGAGCCTATTTCTACATCATCTACTCTGATCTTTTTATGTGTCCTTACATCAGCTCCTAGGGATTTGATACTTACATCATGATACTATATTTAATACACATATCTGTGCCCTCAAAATTCTACTTTAAAAAAATTACCTTAGTATTCTCACCAAGTATTTTTCCTTCCATCTTAAAATTTTGTTCAAATTGTGTTGTACTTGTGTAATCTTACACAGAATTAATCCTAAATGTTTAACATTTCCAAAATTAATGACTTCACAATATTTGCTATTCTGGATAAATAGAATTTTGCCAGATGGAAGTGGAAATAAGGAGCTTTATGTGGAGGTAATGAAATAAAAAAAAGAGGCAGAAAGAAATCATGCTTTGAAAATTAAATAGTCTGGCTGAGTTATGATGTACAGATACTGAAAAAACAAGAAATAAAACTGGAAACAGCTGAGGTCACACAGTGAGGGCCCTTCATTGTTAAGCAGAGTATGTTGTAACTTATCAAATGGCAGGAGGGAGGGACTGACATTTCTCAGCAGCACAATTGCCACTCCAAATGTCGAAAGCAGGTCTTTTGAGATAGGGCAGCCCTACATAGGATGTGCTAGAGTGGAAAGACAGAAAGCAGCAGGAAATGGCACTTGTCTACCTATATAACAAGCTGCACGTTCTGCACATGTATCCCAGAACTTAAAGTAAAACAAATTTTAAAAAAAGAAAACAGCAAGAAATTCCCAAAGCTAGTTCAGAAACAGCGATGTTACTTTCCTTTTAAATATATATATATGTGTGTGTGTAGATATAGACACAGATATAGATAGATAAAGATATAGAACGTACTTGCTTTTGTCAAAGTCCCGGAGTCTCTCACTGAACTTGGAAGCAATTTCTGTAAAATTCTTTACTGCAGAAAAAAGTGAATCTGAAATAGAAATTGGGATCATCAAAATGCTTAAAGAATGTAATTTCTAATGGCATTGGTCCAAAGTTCAAGAAAAGGAACAATATAGAAGCCATCATCTTTTGTTTTACAAGGTATTTATATTTTTATATTATAAGATATGAGCATCCATAAAATGAAAAATACGTTTATAGACATAAACAGAATACTGGATCGCTTGAAATAGCAATCAATAATAAATGACCTAAGATAGCCCGTTATATTTTGGAGATTAATAGAACCATACAGATGACGAATTTGAAAAAGGAAGGGTAACATACCAAATGATACACTGTATGTCTTCATTTCCTGTGGATGTTTCATAGAAATATTGTAGATTTTGTCAGCATACTTTCTTAAAACTACAGCATAATCTCGACAATCAAAAGGGAGCACTACGGAATTGGCTAGTTCAAACACCATCCCTCCTCGAACCTGGGCCACAGTGAGGTGATATTTAAACATTGGATCATAAAACTTTTCCACCAACTCATATGTCTCATAGACACTGTGATACAGTGGATAGCTGCTGAATTTGTTTGTTTCCTATGGAAAAAATAACAAAACATATCACTTATAGGATAGCTTACAATAAAATGATTAGCTCCATATTTACTATTAGTATTAGTAAGATTGGTCAGTGATGGATCAAGGAAAGTACTTAAGCATCTCAATAAGTTACTTCCTAAACAGATAATATTATGATACGTAAACACACTCCAAGTTTGTACCAATTAAAATATGTGTATATGATATAACAAATATTATTTAAAAAATATTTCAAAGGGACCAAACAGGCTTGCCTCTAATAATGCAGAAGATTGCATTCTTTTTTTTTTAAATTTATTTATTATTATTATACTTTAAGTTGTAGGGTACATGTGCATAACGTGCAGGTTTGTTACATATGTATACTTGTGCCATGTTGCTGTGCTGCACCCATCAACTCGTCATTTACATCAGGTATAACTCCCAATGCAATCCCTCCCCTCTCCCCTCTCCCCATGATAGGCCCCGGTGTGTTCTGTTCCCCTTCCTGAGTCCGAGTGATCTCATTAGATTCATGTTTTAAGAATCTGAAAAAACAAGACAAGACAATCTTGCATTTGGGTAAAAATAAGAAGACAGAATTGTTAAAGGCAAGTAAATAAGTATTACACAATATTATATAGGAGAAGACACTACATTGTTTAATCACTAAAATTCCTTGGATAAATGATTGTCTGACAAACAGTGTGCTGAAAGCTGGAGTCTGAGTGGTGAGGGGTGCAGTAGTGGATCTAAAGTCTCACTAAGGAGAGAGAAGGGAGGCCAAGACAGGTGTCAGGAAAACCAAAAGTATAGGTAGAAGGAAGGACTTTTCAAACTGTGAATTGCTGGTTTATCACTTTCGACCATTAACATGCTTATTTTTTATTATTGATATAAAAGGACATTTTAGGTACTGATGTGTTGAAGAGACTGGGATTCTGGAATTTCCCTGCTAGGGTTTGAATCTAGGCTTCAGGACTTACTACCGAAAACTTTAGGTGGTCATTTGATTTTATTTGTTGTAATTTTTTTCATAGTAAAATGTAGACAATATTAATATTTATCCTCACTATCAGCTCCCATATAACTCTGCCTGACTTCCTACCTCACAGACAGGAGATTGAAGATTTTCCATCTGGGAAGAATAGCCTGTGAGGAAATACTTACAGAAACTTAATGTCAACTCTAAATTGCCAAATGTCTTTTCTGTATTTGGAATTGAGCTAAATCTCTTATTATTGCAATATTCTTGTTGGAACAGTTTTGAATGAACTCTTCCTTACCATTTTTATAAGTGTGAGAATGATTTTTCTTTATAACATAAAATTTAAAAATGAAGACGTATCAGGATTAAAATATTACTTATAAACATGGATGTATCATAAAAGCTGACAAAGGTTTCATCTGATGAACAGAAATTAGGGATGGTATGAATATGAAATGGAAATAAGAAACAACTGCTTTTAATTATAAACCAGTGTTCTTATAAAACTACTCGACATTTTATAAACTATGTACCCATTTTACTTTGAAGAAAATGAAAACCATATATGTGTGTGTGTGTGTGTATATATATATATATATATATATATATATATATATATATATATAATCTACAACAGAAGAAAAGGAATCATGACTTTTACACGTTCAAAGTGTATTATACTGATATGGTTTGGCTCTGTGTCCCCACCCAAATCTCATCTTGAATTATGATAATCCCCACGTGTCATGGGAGAGACCTGGTGGGAGGTAACTGAATCATGGGGGACACATTTTCCTGCCTTGCTCTCCTGACAGTGAATAAGTCTCATGCGATCTAATGATTTTATAAAGGGAAGTTCCCCTGCACCTGCTCTCTTGTGTGCTGCCATGTAACATGTAACTTTGCTCCTCATTCGCCTTCAGCCACTATTGTGAGGCCTCCCCAGCTATATGAAACTGTGAGTCAATTAAACATATTTCCCTTGTAAATGACCCAGTCTTGGGTATGTCTTTATTAGGAGCAGGAGAACAGACTAATATATATAGTCTGTTCTTTATTAAACAAATTTTTCATTTGTTTAATGATGTTATTTGTTTAATAATTAGAGATATAGTAAGAGATGGAAATTCAAATACAGTGATTAATTTTGAATGATAATGGGGAGATACTGATTAATTTTGAATAAGGAGGAGGGTGAAATCAAAGACAATTCCTACATTTTCAACTTAAATGACTGAGTGAATGCAGTGCCACCAAATGAAACAGAAAATATGTTTAAGGGAGTAAATGGAAGTTCACATTTGCAGACATGAGTATTGATACCAACTGACACTTGAATTTAGGGTAGGAATACCAGATACAGGAGTTATCCTATGTAGTAGCGATACTGTCAACCATTGAGACTTCTCTCTGCTTTCAACTAACGTTTGAGTCACTTTTTGGAGTCAGAATTATTTGTTTAGTTAAAACATATTCATAAATAATCTTGAATAATTTAGATTCACTTACCCAATTTTTAGTATACCGTGCTCTGCCTGAGGCAATTCCAAGTCGTTGGAAGAACACCTCAAAATCATTTCCAGATCCCAATTTGCTTATCCTTTTAGAGATAAAACACCAGAATTATTTCAAAGTAATTTGTTCATTAAGTACAGATTACATGTTCATTAAACTAAACTCCATTCTATTATAAATGTAATTTTAAACATACAGATTTAGACATGCAGCAAAAACATGAAAAGAATGTTAATTTTCATCACAAAATATCTCCTATGAGACTATTTTGTATAGGAATGACTATTTTATGTCACATTTTGTTAAAGGTTTCTGAAGCTGGAAAATGTTTTCCTTAAGATTATTTCATTCCATTTATCATCTTTATCTGTTGTACATAATAGAGTGAAAAGCAAATATTTTTCGGATAATTTGGACATAAATTTTGTCCTTTATAATATAAATGATTTGTGCTGTTGACATCGATAAACTCAGAGTACTGAGATATTTATTCTTCTTCCCTTGCTTGTGAAGATACAACCAATGTTGAAGTGATGCTTGCATTTTTATTACAGTAAGAAAAATATTTGTTAACTATATGATATTCAGAAAAAGAATAATTACAAGGTGATGAGGTGACAGAAAAAAATGAGAATTACTTTTCACCATTATCTCTATCAGGGGTTGAGCATCCCTTATCCAAAAATCCAAAATCTGTATCAAAATATCTCATGCACCCCAAAAATAAATACACCTATTACATACTCACAAAAATTAAAGATAAGAAAATTTTTTAAAATGCTGCAAAATCCAAAAGTTTTTAAGCACCTACATGACACCGAAAGGAAATGCTAACTGAAGCATTTCAGATTACGAATTTTCAGATTAGGGATGTTCAACCAGTAGGTATAATGCAAATATTCCAAAATCTTTAAAAAAATCCAAAGTCCAAAATACTTCTCATCCCACACATTTCATATAAAAAATGACCAATCTATATAATCTGTTGAAATGTTCCATATGTATATATTACATATTCTAAAGAGAAATCACGTTTTGATGTCCTGTAGATTTAACTACAAAACACACAGTAATATTTTATTCGTGAACCAAAGGAATGCTTTTCCTTTATCAGATTTTAGACCATTTTTAAAGTTAATTTTTTCACTTAATAATTGAAAGAAAATACGCTTTTATTTTCAAAACAATCCCACACTGAATTCAGTGGAAATTTCATTCATTTGTTTACCTGGGCATGCCACTGAACTCGGGGGAAGGACTTTTTTTAGTCCAACTTTCATAAAGAGATTTGCCTTCAAAGCCTTCATCAGGGCTTTCCAGCTACACAAATTAAAAGAAAAAAAGGGAATACTTATAAATCAGATATTTTAAAAACTAGATGTCCATTACACAGAAGTGAATAAGCCACAATTCAGCAAAAACAAGGGATGCTATCCATACATTAGCAGTCATCAAGAATTGTAAGTTTCTGAGAAATGGGAAAATACTCATGTTATTATATATAGGTGAACTAATTATAAAAATAAATGTATGAAGTGCATAACATAAACATGCTACACCAAATTCATACCAAGCCACTGTCTTTAGACGAATGGCATAGTGTATGATCTTTTTGTCTATTTCTTTGAATCAAAAGATACTACAATCAAAAGAATTTATCCTCTCACAACAAAGAAAATAAAAAGAAGCAAGCTGGTTAAGGGAAAGTATTCAATTTAATATTGTTTCCTGCCAGTAGAGTTGCCAAAGTTATTCAATAATATATAATAAACTGCAATGTCTGTTCTTGTACCAGTACCATAGTGTTTTGGTTACTGTAGCCTCATAGTATAGTTTGATTGAGTTTATTGAGATAATCATGTGGTTTTTATTTGTAGTTCTGCCTATGTGATTAATCACTTTTATTGATTTGCATATGTTGAATCAACCTTGCATCCCTGGGATGAAACCTACTTGATTGTGGTGGATAAGCTTTTTAATGTGCTGCTGGATTCAGTTTGCCAGTATTTTGTTGAGGATTTTTGCATCAGTGTTCATCAAAGATATTGGCCTCAATTTTTTTTGTTGTTTTTGTATGTGCCAAGTTTTGGTTTTGGGATGATGCTGGTCTCATAGAATTAGTTAGGGAGGAGTCTCTCCTCCTAATTATTTTGAAATAGTTTCAATAGAAATAGTACCAGCCGTTCTTTGTATCTCTGGTAGAATTCAGCTATGAATCCATTTGGTCCTCGGCTTTTTTTGGTTGGAAGGCTATTTATTACTGCCCCAGTTTCAGAACTCATGATTGGTTTGTTCAGGGATTCAATTTATTTCTGGTTCAGCCTTGGGAGGGTGTATGTGTCCAGAAATTTATCCCTTGTTTTCTTTTTCTTTTTTTTTGTTTTTGAGACGGAGTCTTGCACTGTCGCCTGGGCTATAGTGCAATGGCGCCATCTTGGCTCATTGCAACCTCTGCCTCCCGGGTTCACCCAAGTCGCCTGCCTCAGCCTCCCTACTAGCTGGGATTACAGGTACCTACCACCACACTAAGCTAATTTCTATTTCTTCTAGATTTTTTAGTTTATGTGCATAGAGGTGTTTATAACATTCTCTGATGTTTGTATTTCTGTGGGGTCAGTGGGAATATTCCCCCTTATCATTTCTGAGTGTGTTTATTTGAATCTTATCTCTTTTCTTCTTTGTTAGTCTAGCTATCACTCTATTTTATTAATTTTTTCTCAAAAAATCAGCTCCTGGATTCATTAATATTTTGAAGGGTTTTTCATGTCTCTACCACCTTCATTTCAGCTGTGGTCTTGGTTATTTCTTGTCTTCTGCTAGCTTTGGGGTTTGTTTGCTTTTGTTCTCTAGTACACTTAGTTTTGAAATTAGGTTGTTAACTTGAGATCTTTCTAACTTTTTTTTTTTTTTTTTTTTTTTTTGAGACGGAGTCTTGCTCTGTTGCCCAGGCTGGAGTGCAGTAGCATGATCTTAGCTCACTGCAACCTCCAACTCCCAGGTTCAAATGATTCTCCTGCCTCAGCCTCCCAAGTAGCTGGGACTACAGGCACGTGCCACCACACCACATTTGGCTAGTTTTTTGTATTTTTAGTAGAGAGGAGATTTCACCGTGTTAGTCGGGATGGTCTCGATCTCCTGACCTTGTGATCTGCCCTCCTCGGTCTCCCAAAGTGCTGGGATTACAGGCGTGAGCCACCGCGCCTGACCAGATACTTCTAACTTTTAATGTGGTCATCTAGTGCTATACATTTCCCTTTTAATTCTGCCTTAGCTGTGTCCCAGAAATTCTGGTATGTCATATCTTTGTTCTCATTAGTTTCAAAGAACTTCTTGATTCCTGCTTTTATCTCATTATATACCCACAAGTCATTCAGGAGCAGGTTATCCAATTTTCATGGAATTGCATAGTTTTGAATGAATTTCTTACTCTTGATTTTGAATTTGATTGCATGGCGGTACAAGAGATGCTTGTAATTTCAGTTCTTTTGCTTTTGCTGAGGAGTGTTTTACTTCCAATTATGTGATCAATTTTAGATTAAGTGCCATGGGCTGATGAGAAGAATGTATATTCTGTTGTTTCTGGGTGGAGAACTTTGTAGATATCTATCAGGTCCATTTGATCAAGTACTCAGTTCGGGTCCTGAATATCTTTGTTAATTTTATGTCTTGAAAATTAATTACTATTTTCAATAGGCCATTAATGTCTACCACTATTATCGTGTGGGAGTCTAAGTTTCTTTGAAGGTCTCTAAGAACTTGCCTTATGAATCTAGGTGCTCCTGTGTTATGTGCATATATATTTAGGACAGTTAGCTCTTCTTGTTGAATTGAAGCCTTTACCATTATGTAATGCCCTTCTTTGTCCTTTTTCATCTTTGTTGGTTTAAAGTCTGTTTTGTCAGAAACTAGAATTGCAACCCCTGCATTTTTCTGTTTTCTATTTGCTTGGTAGATTTTCCTTCATCTATTTATTTTGATCTATGTGTGTCATTGCATGTGAGATGGGTCTCTTGAAGACAGGATACCAATAGGTCCTGATTCTTTATCCAACTTGCCACTCTGTGTCTTTTAACTGGTGTATTTAGCCCATTTACATATAAGATTAGCATTGATATGTTTGGATTTGAATCTGTCATCATGATGTTAGCTGGTTATTTTGCAGACTTATGTGATTGCTTTATAGTCTCACTGGTCTGTGTACTTCGGTGTGTTTTTGTTGTGACTGGCAACAGTCTTTCCTTTCCATATTTAGTGCTTCTGTCAAGAACTCCTGTAAGACAGGTCTGGTGGTAACAAATCCCCTCAGCATTTGCTTTTCTTAAAAGAATCTTATTTCTCCTCTACTTATAAAGCTTAATGCGGTCGGATATGAATTTCTGGATTGGAATTTCTTTTTTCTAAGAATGTTGAACATTGGCCCCCAATCTCTTCTGGCTTGTAGGGTTTCAGCTGAGAAGTCCACTGTTAGTCTGATGGGCTTCCCTTTGTAGGTGACCTGACCTTTCCCTCTAGCTGCCTTTAACATTTTTTCTTTCATTTTGTCCTTGGAGAATCTGATGATTGTGTGTCTCTAAGAACTTGAGGATGATCTTCTCAAGGAGTATCTTACTGACCTTCTCTGCATTTCCTGAATTTGCGTGTTGGCCTGTCTAGCTATGTTGGGAAAGTTCTCATGGATTATGTCCTGAAATATGTTTTCCAAGCTGGTTCCATTCTTCCCATCTCTTTCATGTACACTAATCAGTCACAGATTCGGTCTCTTTACATAATCATATATTCCTTGGAAGTTTTGTTCACTGCTTTTTCTCTATTCTTGCCTGCCTGTATTATTTCAGAAAAACAGTCTTCAAGCTCTAAGATTCTTTCCTTCACTTGGTCTACACTGCTATTAATATTGGTGATTGCATTGTGAAGTTGCTGTAGTGTGTTTTTCAGCTCTATTCTTTTCTATACTGGCTTTTTTTTTTTACTGTCAGTTCCTGCAATATTTTAACATGAATTTTAACTTCCTCGAATTGGGTTATAACACACTCCTTTAGCTCAGTAAACTTTGTTCCTATCCATATTCTGAATTCTATTTCTGTCATTTCAGGCACCTCAACCTGGTTCTGAACCCTTGCTGGAGAAGTGATGCAGTCATTTGTAGGAAAGAGGGCACTCTGGCCTTTTGAGTTTTCAGTGTTCTTGGACTGATGATCCTTTCTCATCTCTGTGGGCTCATCTGCCTTCAATCTTTGAGGCTGGTGACCTTTGGATGGAGCTTTTTCTTTTCTTTTCTTTTTTAAACAGTCTAGCCACTTTTCTGCAGGGCTACTGTGTTGTGCTGGGGGTTTGACTCCAATCCCTAGCTGCCTTAGATTTTACAGTACCTGGAGGAATCATCAGTGAAGGCTGTGAAACAGCAAAGAATGCAGCCTGCTTCTTACTCTGGGACCTCCATCCCAGGGAGTCATAGACATGTTGCTGGCCTGAACAGACCTGTAGGAGGTTGCTGGAGACCCCATTGGGAGGTCTTACCCAGACAGGAGGAAAAGGATCAGGGACCCAGTTAAAAAAGTAGTCTAGCCACGTTTTTGTAGAGCAACTATGCTGTGGTGGGGGTCCACTTCAGCCCTTCGTTGTCTTGGACACTCTGAAGTCTGAAACCTGGAATGGCTAAGTCACCCAAATAGCAAAGATGGTGGTCTGCTCCTCCTGGGAGCTCCATCCCAGGCTGTCCTAAAACCTCTCTCAGCCAGAGAACACCAGCAGGGGTAGCTAGAAACCCTGGTTGGGAAGCTCCACCCATTGATGAGGAACGCAGTTGGGGACCTGCTTTATAAAGCAATCTGGCCACATTTTTGTGGGGCCTCTGTGCTGTGCTGGGGTACTGCTTCCACCCCTAGTCATCTTGGGCTCTCCAAACCCTAAAGGTTGGAATGGTTAAGCCACCCAAACAGCAAAGATGGCAGCCCACCCCTCTATCCCTACTCCCCGCTCCCCCTACCACCCAAGAGCTCTTTCCCAGGTAGACGCAACACTGCTACCAGTGGCTGGCTGGAAATCCAAGCCCATGGGTCTTATCCTGTGAGATGCTGTAGAAGTGGGGCCTGCAGACCATTGTGGCTCAGGCCCCTGAATTCAGCCTCTTTTTTATGGGTATGTATGAGTGTCTAACCTCCTGCTTTGCTGGAGTTGCAGCTACTTTTGCCATGAAGCCTGGAAAGCTGGAGTATCTAAAGCTCCTGTGTCTCCATGCATGCCTGAGTGGCTGTTCTGCTAAGACTCCACGCAGCTGTGTGTCAGACTGAAGGCCCTGGTGGGGTGGGTTCACAAGGGTATCTGCTGACCTAAGGGCTGCAAAGATCCATGGGAAAAGCATGGTTTCTTGGGGTTGCACATTCACTCATCATTTTCCTGGATGGGGGAGGTTCCCTTGACTCTGTGTCATTTCCAGGTGGGCTGTTGTCCTGCCTTGCTTTTCTCCATTCTCCTTTGGTTGGGTTGTTTCTTTGATTAGTCCCAATGAGAGTACCTGTTCGTTTCAGTTGAAGGTGCTGTATTTACTTGCCCTTTCCCTTTCTCTTTGTGAGAGCCACACACCATACCTGCTTCTAGTCAGTCATCTTGGTCACTCCTCCATTCCATTCTTTTGAAACCAAAGCTTAATGGCATTTAAATTTTATTTATAATCCCTATCTGAAAAAAATGTAATTGTGGTCTCATCTAGCCTCTGTTCCTGGAAGCCAGCACCTGGTATTCTTATGAATATTCTTTCTCAATCAATTAGAACATTTAATGATTCCTGTGTCCTGAATTAATTGGTATCACTATACTGAAGAGTATGAACAAGTTTTTAAATTAAGGAGTTGAGCCATAGGACCAAGTCTTGGTTCGGCTACTGTACAAGTTATGTGTGACTTTGGTGGCCAGTGTTCTTTGAGCTCAGTTTCACTGTTTTAAGAATGGAGATGGTAGACATGACGCTACTCATGGGCTACCTCACAGTGGTGTGGTGAGAAATGAAGCAATCTGTATAAACAGTTTACTAGATGTGATGGTCTGTGGAGATGGGATGTCATTATTTGTTATATGAAAAGAAGACAAGAAGTTATAAAACAACACCAATGTTTAACAGAATAATACCTCAAGAAAACATCACTCGTAGAACTTATATACCTCTTTTGTTAGGTTGTATACCAAGCTGTACATCAGTGGTGTACAATCAACTCTCAGAGTGTAGTTTCCTGAAAAATAAGAAAAGAATAGATTTTAAAATTTAATTTCTTTCTGTTATTATTTTCTTCAAAGACCACTGCTAACTTCCTAGCAAGAATGTTGTTTTAAAACCCGATTTCAACTATAACTCTCCAATGGCTTCCCATCTAACTCTGTAAATTCCATCATCCTCACCAAAGCCCACAGTGCCATACATGAAACCCCAGGTCACCTCTCGAAATCTGCATTTTACATTCTGCCCAATAATACTCCCTCAGCATCTTTGCACACACTGTCCTTTCAGCCTGGAACAGTATTCTGCATTATATCTGCATGACTTACTCCTCCTCTGGTCTAATGTCATGTTTTTCTGAGAGATTTCTCCTATCACCCTACCTAAAATAGCACTCTCTTACCCCCTAATTTTAGCCACTCTCTCTTTTAACCTTGGCTCATGTTTCTCCATATTACTCATCTATTTAACATAAAACATATTAAGTACTTGTCTTTTTTTTATTGGCCCTCCAACTAGACGATAAGTCCCCTGGGAGAAGGTGTACTCTTTCGTTTGCTGCCATACTCCAGTGCTTAGAACAATCCTAGAATTTAGCATTTGTCCTATCCATATTTGTTGGGACAATGAATTTGTGAACCAGGTGCTCTTCTTAGAGTTTCAGTCCCCATTCCTCAGGAGGTCAAGGGCTGGTGGTTGTGACAATCAAGTGAAGCACTCAGGAGAGGTGTTCTTGGGAAGCCAAGACAGCACAGGGAGGGGGTGCGACTCAGGAGGAGTTTTGGGGGAGGGAAGTCAAGACAACTTCACAAACTTGGAGAGGGGACTCTTGAACTGGGTTTTCTAGAACCGGGACACAGTTGGGGGTGGGGGCGGGGGGAATGGTATTTGCAGCTAAGGGCATAGCCTGTGCAAATGCCCAGAAATGTAAAAGCACATGAAACACTCAGAGCATGGCAACTCGCTTTTATCCCAAAGCCTAAGATCCATGCTTGAGAACAGTAAAAGTTGAGGCTTTTAAAATAGTGACACCTCAGCAGACTTGTTTATGGAACTTAAAAATTTGATATTAGAATTCTAAAATTCATCTGGAAGAATAAATATCTACAAACAGCCCATGTAATTTTTAAAACAGAAGTGCTTATAAGAGTGGAAATGGGGAGGAGAATAGTTTGGCAACATTTATAACAATTTAAATGCACATATCCTAGAACCAAATAAATATACTTGTAGCTCTCTACCCTCTCCTCACATCATACAGAAAAAACATGCAAATAAAAGAATATTAACTACAACAAACTGAAACAATCTGTCCAGCAGCTAGAGAATTGATACAGGATTTGTCCTATTGAATACAATGTAGATTTTTATTGTCTGGTGGTATTGTTTGTTTTTTAAGCGAAACAGAGATATGTGCTGATATGGAAAGCTTTTCATAATGTGTTGCTGAATGAAAAAGGCAAGTTGTAGAACCATTTAGCTGTAATATGATACCAAATACCTGTATAAGGTGGTGAGAGACAAAAGAGTGTAGTGGTTAGAAGGGTAAAGTTGGAACAGACCGGTCTGATTTGAGTCTAAGCTCAACCCTTCACTAGCTGTGTGACCTTGGGAAAGTTACTTAACCTCTCTGAGTGTCAGTTTCTTCTTTTATACAAAAGAGATAATAAAAGCATTTACCTACTTATCTCAGAGGGTTATGGTGAGTACTGAATAATTTTTTTTACATGTAAAGCACCTGAGATAGCACCCACTACACTCTTGGTGCTTTGTGGAGCTAAATTCTATATATTAATGCCAACATGATGGAAATGCCCAAAACTGAGTACAGTAGTATCTTTGGAGAGAGGACTAGGTTTGAGAGTAGTTTGCATTGGGGAGTTTTGCTTTATTTGTAAATTTTACATTTTAACATTAGAAATTTCAGAATATATGATTATTGGTATTATTTGAGAAAGAAACATTAATACAATGTAAAAATATAAAACAAAGTGAGATGAATGGTGTCCCAATCATATAGCACCTGCTGTCCTTTGTTCTCGATTTTGAAAATTATAGAGACACAATGAAGCAATTTCAAGCCAGGGATGACATAAGTAGCAAAGCTTAATGAGTTTTTAAAATAAATTAAAATATCAAATCTTAAAAAACTATGGCCAAGTATGGTGCCACACACCTGTTGTCCCAGCTACTTGGGAGGCGGGAGGATCAATTGAGTTCAGGAGTTTGAAACCACTCTGGGCAATACTACAAGATCTCATTTCAAAACAACAAGAACAAAAAAGAAAAAACAAAACAAAACAGAAAAAACTATCAATAAAGAGAATGTTATTCTACATTTCAAGAAAATATATTTGGAGTATTTATTCTTGGTAGGCAAATATATATGTATATTTGACCTTATTATGTGTTTTAAGTAGGTATAATGATATTAATCAAAGTTAACGTTTCTTGATGTTTACTCCGTGCAAGACACAGGTCTGGGAGATTTGCAAATGAATTTTTTTTTTTTTTTTTGCCCTTACAGGAGCCTTTGAGATAGGGGCTCTTAGAAGTTATATTTAGAAGTGAGAAAACTGAGGCACAAAAAGTAAGTAGCTTGGTTCACACAAATAGGAAGTTGCATAGCCAGGAATGAATCCAGGCATCTGACGCCAAAGGTCAGGATCTTAGCCACTACCCTAAGAGAAGGAGAAAAGAATAACTATATGCACTGTGTAAGCTAACTTTCAGAAGAGTGTAGCTCAGAGGCATTGACAAAGAAGAAAATGAAGGTTGGGGGCTGTGTCTCAGACCCGTAATCCTAGCATTTTGGGAGACCAACATGGTTAGATAGCTTGAGCCCAGGAGTTTGAGGCCAACCTGGGTAATATGGTGAAACCTCATCTCTAATAAAAATTCAAAGATTACCTGTTGTTTCCTGACTTTTTAATGATTGCCATTCTAACTGGTGTGAGATGGTATCTCATTGTGGTTTTGATTTGCATTTCTCTGATGGCCAGTGATGATGAGCATTTTTTCATGTGTCTGTGGGCTGTATGCATGTCTTCTTTTGAGAACTGTCTGTTCATATCCTTTGCCCACTTTCTGATGGGGTTGCTTGTTTTTTTCTTGTAAATTTGATTGAGTTCTTTATAGATTCTGGATATTAGCCCTTTGTCAGATGAGTAGATTGCAAACATTTTCTCCCATTCTGTAGGTTGCCTGTTCACTCTGATGGTAGTTTCTTTTGCTGTGCAGAAGCTCTTTAGTTTAATTAGATCCCATTTGTCAATTTTGGCTTTTGTTGCCATTGCTTTTGGTGTTTTAGACATGAAGTCCTTGCCCATGCCTATGTCCTGAATGGTATTACCTAGGTTTTCTTCTAGGGTTTTTATGGTGTTAGGTGCTGGAGAGGATGTGGAGAAATAGGAACACTTTTACACTGTTGGTGGGATTGCAAACCAGTTCAACCATTATGGAAAACAGTATGGCGATTCCTCAAGGATCTAGAACTAGAAGTACCATATGACCCAGCCATCCCATTACTGGGTATATACCCAAAGGATTATAAATCACGCTGCTATAAAGACACATGCACACGTATGTTCATTGCGGCACTATTCACAATAGCAAAGACTTGGAATCAACCCAAATGTCCATCAGTGACAGACTGGATTAAGAAAATGTGGCACATATACACCATGGTATACTATGCAGCCATCAAAAAGGATGAGTTAGTGTCCTTTGTAGGGACATGGATGCAGCTGGAAACCATCATTCTCAGCAAACTATCGCAAGAACAGAAAACCAAACACCGCATGTTCTCACTCATAGGTGGGAACTGAACAATGAAATCACTTGGACTCGGGAAGGGGAACATCATACACCAGGGCCTATTATGGGGAGGGGGATGTGGAAGGGGAGAGGGATTGCATTGGGAGTTATACCTGATGTCAATGATGAGTTGATCGGTGCTGATGAGTTGATGGGTGCAGTACACCAACATGGCACAAGTATACATATGTAACAAATCTGGATGTTATGCACATGTACCCTAGAACTTAAAGTATAATAATAAAAATTTAAAAAAAATACAAAGATTAGCTGGACATTTGGCACTTGCCTGTAGTCCCAGCTACTAAGGAGACTGAGGTTAAAGGATCACTTGAGTCTGGGAGGTCAAGACTAGTGAGCCATGATTGCTCCAGGCACTCCAGCCTGGACTGCAGAGTGAGACCCTGACTCAAAACAAGCCAGCAAACAAAGAAAAAAACAAAAAAAGAAAAAGAAAATGTAAATGCCAATGTAACTCTATCAAGGTCTCATGTTCTAACTGTTGACATGGCAAATTTACTAATACACTAAAGAAAATATTCTAAAAAATCCCCCCTTCATTCATTTAGTCCTTTATTTTTTGCAACCGTGCCACAAATATTTATTTAATAAGACGTTAGGAATCCAGGAGTGAATAAGCAAGATACTGTCTGTTCCTTGTTAAAGAATACAGTCTATTACTTGTAAAACAAATAATTAATAATGACAGTGATGAGTGCCACAAAGAAATGTCTTCCCTGAAAAAGTAACATTTCAAAGGAAGGTCTAAGGATAAGGATTAAACAGATAAAGAGGTGTTGAAGAGCAATCTGAGTGTAGAGAATAGGAGTGCAATGGCTGGGATGTTGCATATGGTCAAGATACAGACATATTAGTGGAGCTGGATTGTAGTGACAATGGACTCTTTCATTTTCATGGAAATCAATCTGAGATTTCCTTTAGTTTGGTCCTTCGCTTATTAAAAGTATTTCCATTCTTCAAAGTCAGCCTCAAATGCCTATCCCATTTTTCAAGCCTTTCCTGAAGTTTCTATTATTCTCTCCCCCGAACTCCCAGAGTGGTTTGATCCTACCCTTTCTAAAGTACCTGCATATAATTATAATTCAAGATTGATTTTGTATATTATCTATACTGAGTGTGCCACCACACCCAGCTAATTTTTGCATTTGTAATAGCTATAGGGTTTTACCATGTTGGCCAGGCTGGTTTCGATATCCTGACCTGAAGTGATCCACCCACTTCAGCCTCCCAAAGTACTGCGATTACAGGTGTGAGCCCCCGCACCCCACAAATGATACTTTTTTCCTACATCATTCTAAATTATAGAACCTTTAGGTCCCTGACTTAATCATTCAACAGATACTTACTAAATTCCTGCCATATATAAAAAGAAATCTGCCAGATGAAGCTAATCAAAGAATGCTGCTTTTCTGAATTAGTACTCTATACTTCAAAGCAAAAAAAAAAAAAAAAAAAAGTAAGAAAAGAAAACAAAAAGAAAAGGAAAGGAAAGAAGAAAAGAAAAACTTGCTCACCTAGGCCTCACCCAACTCTCAACTAGGGTTCACACACTGCTTTCTGTCAGAGGTTGCAGTAGACTCCCCAACCACACGTTAATACATAGCCTTCCTTGTTAGGGCATAATTTATTAACTAGACTGCTGCTCCTAGTTTAATCACATCTTTTCTTATGAGACCAACAATATTCACCTTCTATAGACGAATCAGCATTAATATAAGCCACACCACGCTCTTGAAGGAGTCTTGAATTCTCCTATAATAAAAAGGAAAACCATAAATATAAAGTTATAACCCACTCCCCCTCCCCCACAAAATGCACATCTACATTTAACGATTTAATGTATGTAGACTTCTAATTGAGCTGATCCATATTAATGACAAATTTGACATAAGAAATTCTCATAAAAGAGCTGCTTTGAAAGAATTTGAATAAAGATTACTGGTAGGAAACAACAAGCAAAATTTGTTAAAAGCTAATATTTAAGATGAAACTGTCCATATACTTACGGTAAGTAGAAAAGGAGTTAATTTCTTAACCATACTGTAGTTTATCCTTTAAAAAATTTTCTTAGCAAACATGAATGACCTGAGACTTTTCAGTGAAGATCTTCCTATAAACATCTCATTATTTAAGCAGAAAATCTTGTCTGGTTCATATGGAATGAAGGTATTTTAAGTTTATGAAATTTCTTTTTTTATTTTTTTTGAGATGGAGTCTCGCTCTGTCGCCCAGGCTGGAGTGCAGTGGCACGATCTCGGCTCACTGCAAGCTCCGCCTCCCGGGTTCATGCCATTCTCCTGCCTCAGCCTCCCGAGTAGCTGGGACTACAGGCGCCCGCCACCTCGCCCGGCTAGTTTTTTGTATTTTTTAGTAGAGACGGGGTTTCACCATGTTAACCAGGATGGTCTCGATCTATTGACCTCGTGATCCGCCCGTCTCGGCCTCCCAAAGTGCTGGGATTACAGGCTTGAGCCACCGCGCCCGGCCAAGTTTATGAAATTTCAAGTTAAATTTCATATTATGAAAAATAAGTGAACTTAAGTCATCGCCTGACCATGAAGTCAGGTTCTCCTGTAGGATGGCACCATCTCCTGGTCAATATTGATAATTGCACATTTTTAGAATAACACATAGTAAAGTTTTTTTGAGATGTCAATGTGGATTCTGAGTCTCTAAAATATGTAATTTCCTAAGCATTCTGACTACAAGATAAAAAATGAAAAAAAAAATGCACTGTAAGTGAAAAAAACAATTTGAAAGACACAAATCACACTATCAAAATATTTAGGTTCTTCCAGATATTGGCGTAATTCTTTCTTATAAAACTTTGACTAGGTCTACAAGAGCATCATTTACTTTTTCAAAGAAAATTAAAGTTTACTGGGCTTCACATAGTATCTGGAGCATGAGAGGAGCCAATAAGTATTTACAGCATGACTGGAAATTAATGGACTAAATATTGACTTTGCATATATTTACCTTATAGCTAATGTTTCGGTTATATAAAGCCAACAATACATGCAGTTAAAATTACTTTTCAAAGGGCTTAGTAAATATTCGGTGGTGGAAATTTCTGCCTTACTTTTAACATAATTTAATATAGAGAGGGTCATTATGAATTAAGAAAGATAAATGAAAAGGATACCTTACAGCCAGGCGTGGTGGCACACGCCTGTAATTCTAGCACTTTCGGAGGCCGAGGTAGGCAGATCACTTAAGTTCAGGAGTTCAAGGCCAGCCTGGCCAACATGGCAAAACCCTGTCTTACTAAACATACAAAATTTAGCCAGGTGTGGTGGTCTGTAATCCCAGCTACTCGGGAGGCTGGGGCAGGAGAATCGCTTGAACCAGGGATGCTGAGGTTGCAGTGAGCAGAAATCACATCACTGTACTCCAGCCTGGGCAAGAGTGAGACTCCATCTCAAAAAAAGAAAAAAATGTATTTAGCTTTAGGAGATATTTTGGAAAGCGTAATAGAATCATGACAGAAATCAAACATGATACAGGAGAATTTGACTTCATGGTCAGGAAATAGAGACAATTTAACTTCATATTTTTCATAAACTTGAAATAGCTTCATTCCCTTTGAATCAGAGAAGATTCTGCATTTAAATGGCATGTTTATGGGAAGATATTCACGGAAAAGTCTGTTAGGTCGTTCATGTTTGCTAAGACAATATTTTGAAGAATAAACTGCAGTATGGTTAAGAAACTGACTCGTTTTGATGTTTGGTTTCTAGCATATCTGCTTATTTACTCTCATACTCCCAGGAAATAAAGATAATTTTGACAATTGACATTAAGTGGCTCTTAAAAGTTCAAACAAAACTTAGTTCTTTAGCAACAGAGATTTTTATTGCTGATTTTTGAACAAGAATATGTTGCTTCAGGTTTTGGGGAAAAAAAACTTTAAATATTTTCTTATTATATTCATTTCATATTTTTACGTGCTTGGCAAATAAGTCCTGGCTAATTTATTTTATAAAAATTTATATTATAGCAAATTATCAACTAACCTCTGCCCATTCAGTAGAACCAAGAAGACCAAATTCTTCTGCATCCCAGCTTGCAAACAAAATTGTTCTTCTAGGTCTCCACCCTAAAATATATGTGCATATATAAATGCTAGAAAAAAATTCATAATGTACCCAGGATACTACCAAGCCCAGATGGAAAAAAACAAAACAAAACAAAAAAGCAGTCATTGATTATTTGGGAAGGGCGAAATGTGGTAAAAATCTTTACTTACGTAATTTTCTTTTGTAAGATTTTAAAAAGTTGTCAATACAAAATAGTACAATTACATAGAAAAGGGGGGAAATGTGACAGTAAAGATCTTGCAAGATCATAAAACAATCTAATAGGTTTATAATAATTGGCTATGCATAGGAAGTCATTGGTGGTCTGCAACTGCCTAGAACAAAGAAAGAAATTTCTAGATGTGTTCGGTCTTCTGAAAGCAGATATAACTGAAAGAAAATCCTTTGAAACTCTTTCCTATTGTTCTGACATCAAATAAACAATTGTTCAATATCAGCTGGTCGTATGATTTCACTCCATTCTCTGCCAGAATTAATCAATAAGGGCTCAGTTAGCAACAGCAATGTTTACTGTTGCTGAAAACCACATAATTCAATAGAGGGGTGATGTGTCTTGGAGGTTATAAACACTGACCTTGGTGTTAAGGCAAGATCTTGTTTCAAACCCTGGTTCTCTCACTAGCAGCACGACTAAGGGAAAGTTACTCAAACCTACAAAACTTCCATTTCTTCATCTGTATACCAGGAACAAGAGAGTAAAGATGAAGACACCACTTGATTGTGGGAGGATTAAATGGAATAATGTTTAGAAAGCACTGAGTAGGTGCCCCAAAAATTGTGAGTACTCATCATCTTAGTAAATATTCATGTGTGCTTAAGCATGTATATACTATAGCTGTTGACTCTAGTCTTTTGTTTTTGTCAATAGTATTATTCAAATTTCCTATTATTATTCATCAGCATTCCATTTCTTTGGCATATTTTATAATTGTCACAGCGATGTTTTGTATAGTTACCACAGGGATTTCCTAGCAAAATCATGAAACATTTTTGTAACAAAATTAAACACTACCTACTTCGTGAATTATGTAAATTTAGGTCTCCATTGTTTGGTTTTTTTCAAATATAAGATAGCTGTGTAGAAAAAAGAACTGAGCACCTTTACATTTTATTTTAAATAGAGACATCATGGTTTTGTGGACTGGTAGTCAGAAATTTGAGTTTAAACCCTGATTCTCTTATTCTGCCACATGCTAGCTACATAATCCTGGGGAAACTATTGAATTCTCTAAACCTTGGTTAACTTATCTGTTACATGAGAAGATAAATAAATATGTCTTCTCCCTAGTTGCTATGACTTCAAAGTACATAGGACATATAAAAACAGCTTCTCAAAAAAAGTAAATACTATGCAAACAACATATATTATTGTTTTTATTGTTGCTACAAATATATAGGTTATATTTTACAGCCCCCAGACACCTTGTTTGCAGGGTCAATAAAGAGAATGAACTTCTTGCTCTCAATGTGCAATTATTATGTTAAAGAGCAAACATTTGAACTAAATTTTACTTTGACTATCATATGAAGATTCTAAAATGGCTAAAGTGATGATGTTACGAGTATAAACCTAATTTTTGTGAGAGCACACCAGTGCTCAGGGTATGAGAATACAGATTCCAAACTTTTGACAGAATCCCATTAGACCTAAGACCAGTATTTCTCTGAACAGAACATCTGTCTCCTTAATTACTCCATACATTTAACCTGAGGTCTGGGGTTAGAAGAGACTGAGGAACGTCTGCTTACAGTCTCTAACGAGGAAGCTTTGGCTTATAATCTAATTTCAGTGTGTTTTCTCTAGTGATGTAACCCATCTGCATCTTCTTAGTTGCAAAGAACAACCATTAACAGTATAATTCCTTTATTTCAGATTATCACTTAATACATAAATATCAATAATATAAATGTTATATAAATAAATGCAAAAATAAATAATACAATTGGCAGGGTGCGGTGGCTCAAGCCTGTAATCCCAGCACTTTGGGAGGCCGAGACGGGCGGATTACGAGGTCAGGAGATTGAGACCATCCTGGCTAACCCGGTGAAACCCGTCTCTACTAAAAAAATACAAAAAAACTAGCCGGGTGAGGTGGCGGGTGCGTGTAGTCCCAGCTACTCGGGAGGCTGAGGCAGGAGAATGGCGTAAACCCGGGAGGCGAAACTTGCAGTGAGCCGAGATCCAGCCACTGCACTCCAGCCTGGGCGACAGAGCGAGACTCCGTCTCAAAAAAAAAAAATAAAATAAATAATATAATTAACCAACCAATATTAAAAATTGTATCAGTATTTTTACCAAACACATGTAATGGTTGAAGTAGTATTTTTATACTCCCTTTACCGAAGACTAAACTGAGAGTCAGATAGGTTGGCTTTTTTGCTGTTGGTTTGTATTACCTTCCTTTTTCAGCGTTCCAAAGCTCCTCACAATTTCATGAACAACAGCTGCTCCACTCTGAGGGTCAATACCACCAAACACCCATGAGTCCCGGTGACCTCCCAGAATGACGTATCTGTCTAGAAAGCATCGATACAAGACTATTTGTCATTTTGGGTCAATAAAAGAGAAAATTGCAAACAACTCAATAGCATCTAAATACAAAGCACTCATTACTCAACAAAAAAAAAAGGCTAGGTTCCCTAAGATTTGTGAAAATATGTTATTTCTGATTTTAATATGTGTTTCTGCTATCTGAGAAAGCATAAATGTGATAAAGCAAATATATATTTCAATGTATTACTATAATTATAAGTACTACATATAAGTAATTAAGAAAGCTTAATGTTATCCTTATTCACATTTTTTGTAATTCTCTATTACTCCTCTCTTACCTAACTTACCACTTTCTAATTTATTCAAAATAAGAGAACATAGTGGCCACATAGGAAGTTCTCCAATTCCTATTCTTTCTATTCAGTTTTTAAGGTACAGCTCAAATATGTTCTCCCTCTATGAACCTTTTTTATTTTCTATAGAAGAGGGAATTTCTCTGCCTACCCTGCTCTCAGGAGTAATAAAGCACTGATCACCCTTAAGTATATGGCTCCCTTCACAAACTGTGAGCTCTTTGTCTCGGGTCTGTGTCTTCTTTTGTCTCCCCATCTCCAATGCTTATCACAGAGCTGGCACAAAATAGGTACTCAGTATTATTCTATAATAGCCACTTATATATTGCTTAGTACTCATTAGAATATGCAGACGACAAGGATATCAATATTCTTGATCTAAAATAAATCACTGCTCATAAGAAACATGCAATTAATATGTTTAATATACATTTAATAGTATCTGTTTTGGTAAGAAATATGGAACCAAATAGTTCATAAGAAACTGAGGCTTCATGAACTAAGACTATGTATAAAATGTATTAATTAGGCCGGGCACGGTGGCTCAAGCCTGTAATCCCAGCACTTTGGGAGGCCGAGGCGGGCGGATCACAAGGTCAGGAGATCGAGACCATCCTGGCTGACACGGTGAAACTCCGTCTCTACTAAAAAATACAAAAAAAAAAAAACTAGCTGGGCGAGGTGGCGGGCGCCTGTAGTCCCAGCTACTGGGGAGGCTGAGGCAGGAGAATTGCGTGAACCCGGGAGGCGGAGCCTGCAGTGAGCTGAGATCCGGCCACTGCACTCCAGCCTGGGTGGCAGAGCGAGACTCCGTCTCACAAAAAAAAAAAAAAAAAAAATGTATTAATTAGTAGATCATCCGAGCTTCTATGGAAATCATATGTCCATATATTTTATCAGTGGCTTTAGTTGTGGAAAATAAAACTATGTAAAGGATTCATTACCACAAGATTATCTTAATTTTCTAAGAGTGTGATATTTTACATAGATGTTAATAGTTATCATGAAGATATTTCCCTATGCAAAATATGTAGTAAAAAAAAAAAATTCAGAAAACTCAGAAAAAAATGCATCTTTCCCTACCCTGCTTCCCTTGATCCTTTAATTGAGGCCTGCACAATTTATCATTCACCTTGGTCATCTGCCCAGCCTAGCACCAAACATTCACTTTTCTTCACCACCTGTACCACAATACAAAATTATTTCATATTTATTTATTTTGTTTTTAGGTGAGTTCCACTGGTTTTCTTTGTTCGTTTGTTTGTTTGTTTTGATTCACTTTGCACTCCCAGAGGTTGGCAGTATCCAGCACATAGCAGTTACTTGATCAATATTTGCTAAGCAAATGATTCCTTTACCTGGTTCCACTGCTCCTCTGAGAGTACCTATCACATTGTAAATTCTTGTCACTTCACTGGTAGAGTGGATGTGCATCTTGACTTTTCTAATGCAAAGATAAAAGACATTCTTTAAAAAAAAAAAACAAAACTGGTTAACAGATTAACACTGTAAGGGTTAAGGGAATTTTCCCCTCTGCCTTTGAAGGTTCAAATCTGGTCAAATAAACTGAAAATTGATTAACAGGAGAAAAAACTGATTAACAAACTGATTAACACACCAGTGTATATAGGAGCCAAACAAAATGTGAGACTCAAACAAAGGCCAAATGGCTGAAGTTTAACTGGCACCCTCTTCACAGGGGAGGGGGAAGTGGGGGACTGCAGGTGGTTTTGAGGGATGGTAAACGGTTTTCAAGAGAGTTAAATGGACCCGAAGAGCAGGCAATAGTTTGTAAATAATTCTCTTTGGAACTTGAATGGAACTAGAGAACAGTCAACAGCTGTGACAAGGCCTGTGTAAAGTGATATGCCTCAGTCTTCCTTCCTATTATATGAGTTCAATCTTCCCTGGTCAATAAAATTTCAGGGAGGGGAAAGAAAGTCATTGTCTTCCTTCTACAGGAGCTTCAGATAAGGGAACTTCAGAGAGAAACTTCCACTCTGCTCTTGTAGGGTGAAGTAGGAGGTCAGAACTATTGATTCTGAAGCTGCATTTAAGGACTTTTATCCTCTAGTTCAAAGTGCTCAGCATGCCAGAACACCATACTTTGGGTTATCCATTTTCTGAGTTCCAACAACACCCATAATTTTTAAATCTTCAATCTTGTTTAAAGATGTCTAATTGTTCACAGACAAAAATTACACTGGTTCTAACTTGCAGTTTTGTTTCCTGCTGGTATTACATAAACTTTACTTTTTCTGTCATCCTCTATAGTATTTTTTCTTTTCTTTTTTTTTTTTTCTTGAGATGGAGTCTGGCTCTGTCGCCCAGGCTAGAGTGCACTGGCGCGATCTCAGCTCACTGCAAGCTCCGCCTCCCTGGCGCAATCTCAGCTCACTGCAAGCTCCGCCTCCCGGGTTAGCGCCATTCTCCTGCCTTAGCCTCCCGAGTAGCTGGGACTACAGGCGCCCGCCACCGCCCGGCTATTTTTTTCTATTTTTAGTAGAGACAGGGTTTCACATTGTTAGCCAGGATGGTCTCAATCTCCTGACCTCGTGATCCTCCCACCTCGGCCTCCCAAAGTGCTCATATTACAGGCGTGAGCCACCGCGCCCGGCCTAGTATTTTTTTCTTTAAGGCTCCCCCTTAAAAGAGTTAAAATTAAAATAGTCTCTTAACTGTGTAGAAAAGTTTCCAGTAAAGCCAGGTCCAACATTGTAGGGCACTTTGAGACTTCCTCTCCAGCTGCTATCTGGTGATGCTGAGCCACCCATTTTTCTGTTGGACACAAAAAAACGTGATTAGCCACAAAAAAAACCCTGAAGTAACACATTAAAATGTTAATGGATTCATTTTATTGAGAATCTGCTCATAATATCTTTAATGAGTACAAAGTGCTTTGAATATAATATGTCATTTAAACCTTACCACAATTCTGAGGAATTGCTTCCTCCACTTCACAGATGGGGCACAGGAGGCTTAGAGATTAGATAACATGCCCAAAGTCATGCAACTAGTAAATGGTATAATTAAGATTCAAATTATTGATAAGAATTTGATCTGTGTTACCAGTATCTAGTAGTAAATCTAAAAGTGCTTTCCAGAGCATGTGCTGAAGAAAGAGCTTGATGTCTAACTCTCTGAATTTTTCCATTGTTATTTGTCTCACTGGTATATAGTTATTTTTTACAAAGTACTTTCATACACATCTACTAAGAAGACAGGAGGATCCTTTCTTTTGAAAGGATTTCATTTCAGAAGCCCCTAAAAACTTCAACGCTATTTTTTAAAATTCAGAAATAAAGATTCAGGCAGATCACTCAGTACATGCCATGGTCCCTGGTTATCTTTCAGCAGATTACTGAGAAAGAAAACATGGTAATGTTTATGAAATGGTGGGGTTCTTGTAGTTTCACTTCAGCATATCTGCCTTTACTGTATTGAGATGATGGATTAACTTATTCTTGATTGGGGCATGTAAAACAATATACTTTTACTAAATAGCTACTGAGAGACGAATGTGTTTCCAGACAAACTTAAAAGACTGTTCAAACTGAATAACCTCTACCTTAATTGTAACTACATTTTTATAAAAATTCAGCTGTAAGGCAAAAACAGACTTCTTTGGGCCTACCACGGGCATTTTGTTCCCGTTAAATGAATACTCCAGACAATGGGGGCAACAGAGTCCTTGGCAGAGCTTCCCTTCTAACAAAAAGTAGCCCAAGAAATTATTACTATTTTTTCTAACAAAAAGCAGCCTGAAAAATGTAGCTGCAAACATAGATTAGCAAGCTGAAAAGTGCAGGGGAATGCCGGCAGCTGTGCCAATAGAAAAGGGCTACCTGCGGTCAGGCGCGGTGGCTCACGCTTGTAATCCCAGCACTTTGGGAGGGCGGATCACCTGAGGTCGGGAGTTCGAGATCAGCCTGACCAACATGGAGAACCCACATCTCTACTAAAAAAAAAAAAAAAAAAAAAAAAAAATTAGCTGGGTGTGGTGGCGGCACATGCCTGTAATCCCAGCTACTCAGGAGGCTGAGGCAGGAGAATCACTTGAACCCAGGAGGCAGAGACTGCGGTGAGGCAAGATAATGTCATTGCACTCCAGCCTGGGCAACAAGAGCAAAATTCTATCTCAAAAAAAAAAAAAAAAAAAAGGCTATTACCTGGGGGCCAGGCATGTACATATGGAGGGTCCATCTTCCCTGTTTTTGTTACCACATGCACAGTAACAGAGAAATGAGCAACATGGCACAGCTCAGGCAGAAAGCTTACCTGAATAATAAAAGATTAGGGTGGGGCTACCAGAAATTCACACCCTATGCAAATGACACACCTGGTCTAACCAGTTTTTCCATGACTTATATAAATCAGACATCACCTCTTCACCATCTCATCTATAAAACCCTCTGCATTTTGCAGTGGA
Source organism: Macaca fascicularis (assembly GCF_037993035.2). Classification (NCBI taxonomy): domain Eukaryota; kingdom Metazoa; phylum Chordata; class Mammalia; order Primates; family Cercopithecidae; genus Macaca; species Macaca fascicularis. The sequence continues at coordinate 88,624,864 of NC_088388.1, read as the reverse complement.
CCAGCAACACACTTTTTTCCAGGACCTCTCTCTGCAGCAGAGAGCTATGCTAATATACTATAAACTAATAACATCAGTTGCTTTGGGGGTGTAAATGGATGAGAGGAAAACTTTACTATAAATCCCTTTGAATTGTGAACTTTGTAAATGTATTTCCTTTTCAAAATAAAAATTAATAGTCCATATTCCCATAAAACAATATAATACAAAGCCATGATTGTAGTGTCCCCACAAGGAGAGGTAAACAAATGACTAGAAGAGAACATAATAATAGTTATATATAAGAATCTAATATACCAATGAAAAAAACAATACACATACGTGGAGAATAGAAGTTTCAGGTGAAAAATGTTACTGAGGTATAAATCTCTTTAGGTCCTTTTCTCACTTTATAAATAAAAAATAAATTCCACAAATATTTAAAAGTTGAATATTAAAATTTCAAACCACAAAAATATTAGAAAGTACAAATAAACGTTGGAAAATGTCTCTGAACATATTTGGTAGACTGTAGATGCCCAGTAATTAATGTACAGACAGTATTGAGTTTATAATTCTGTATCTTGTAGTATATCAATTTTGACCATTTGGAGAAGATTTGTTGTCTACTATGTTTAAGGCACTGTGTTTTATTCACTAAAAAATATAAATATATACAAGACTCAGTCTTTCCACCAAAGAGTTTATAAATCACTCAGAAGAAAATACATATAAAACCAATCATAATATAAAACAGAACATGACAGATCAAAGGTAAAGTTCTAAAAAATGTGGACAAAAGAAAGCTTGATTCAGCTTGGAGATCAGGAATTACTTTCTAAAGAAGGTTTCACTTGATCTGGATTTTAAAGGATGAATAATGGCTGGGCATGGAAAAATGAGGGTGAAGAGCATTCCAGGCACAGAGGCGGGCAAGCAAAGAGCAAGGGTAAGTAAGGCATGATGACTATTCTGGCTGGGATATAAAATGGCTAACTTTCCTTGAGAAAGAAATTGAAAAACAGTGTAACTCAAGTGCACATGGAGCACTTTTCATAATAAATCATGGCTGTAAAATGAGTCTGGATAAATTTAAAAGGTTGAAATTATACAATCATTTTATTACTCATATACTTCTTTTACTAATCCAACCACAATAAAAGGAATTTAGCAATCAATAACAAAAGTAAATTTAGGAAATTCACAAATACATGGAAATTAAACAACTAACTCCTAAATAACCAATGGGTCAAAGAAAAATTCTCTGAAATACAATTTAAAAATGCTTTGAGATGAATAAAAATGACAACACAATGTACCAATACTTATGAGATGCAGCAAAAGCAGTGCTTAAAGGAAAATGCATAGCTGTAAACACCTATATAGAACAATCTCAAATCAGTAAGCTAAGCTTTCACCTTAATAAACTGGACAAAGAAAACTAAACTAAACTCAGAAAGCGTAAGAGAGAAAATTACAAAGATTGAAAGAGAAATAATAAAATAGAGAATAGAGAAAATCAATGAAACAAAGGGTGATTCTTTAAAAAGATGGATTAGAGACTTAAATGTTAGACCTAAAACCATAAAAACCCTAGAAGAAAACCTAGGTATTCAGGACATAGGCATGGGCAAGGACTTCATGTCTAAAACATCAAAAGCAATGGCAACAAAAGCCAAAATTGACAAATGGGATCTCATTAAACTAAAGAGCTTCTGCACAGCAAAAGAAACTACCATCAGAGTGAACAGGCAACCTACAGAATGGGAGAAAATGTTTGCAATCTACTCATCTGACAAAGGGCTAATATCCAGAACCTACAAAGAACTCAAACAAATTTACAAGAAAAAAACAAACAACCCCATCAAAAAGTAGGCAACGGATATGAACAGACAGTTCTCAAAAGAAGACATTCATACAGCCAACAGACACATGAAAAAATGCTCATCATCACTGGCCATGAGAGAAATGCAAATCAAAACCACAATGAGATACCATCTCACAACAGTTAGAATGGCAATCATTAAAAAGTCAGGAAACAACAGGTGCTGGAGAGGATGTGGAGAAATAGGAACACTTTTACACTGTTGGTGGGACTGTAAACTAGTTCAACCATTGTGCAAAACAGTGTGGCGATTCCTCAAGGATCTAGAACTAGAAATACCATTTGACCCAGCCCTACCATAACTGGGGATATACCCAAAGGATTATAAGTCATGCTGCTATAAAGACACATGCACACGTATGTTTATTGTGGCACTATTCACAATAGCAAATACTTGGAATCAACCCAAATGTCCATCAGTGACAGACTGGATTAAGAAAATGTGGCACATATACACCATGGAATACGATGCAACCATAAAAAAGGATGAGTTCCTGTCCTTTGTAGGGACATGGATGCAGCTGGAAACCATCATTCTCAGCAAACTATCGCAAGAACAGAAAACCAAATACCGTATGTTCTCACTCATAGGTGGGAATTGAACAATGATATCACTTGGACTCGGAAAGGGGAACATCACACACCGGGGCCTATTGTGAGGAGGGGGGTGGGGGGAGGGATAGCATTAGGAGATATACCTAATGTAAATGATGAGTTAATGGGTGCAGCACACCAACATGGCACATGTATACATATGTAACAAACCTGCACATTGTGCACATGTACCCTAGAACTTAAAGTATAATAATAAAAAATTAAAAAAAGATCAACAAAATTAGCAAATCATTAGACTGACCAAGTTAAAAAGGGAAGACTGTAATTACTAAAATCAAGAATACAGGAGAGTATATTACTACTATCTTTACCTAATTCTTACCTTTACTGCAGTGGCTGAAATATAAAAGTCATTCTATAAATGTTCCTTGAGTGAGTGGGCTGTGAGAAGACATTAAAGGTCTCCTGAGCAGAGACATAAGAATGAGACAACACTATAATCAATAGAGGTGGCTACTAAATGCTTGTTTAGTTGAGTAGGGAGTAAATAGTGTTTACCAAAGTATCTTTTGCATCAGACATGAATTTGGGTCCTGGCTCTCTCACTTACTCTCTGAACATTGGTTAAAATGAGTATCACAATACTAACTCATATAGTTGTTTTATAGGTTAATTAAGGAGATGTATGTAAAGCATTTAGCACAACAGTAAGTGCTAAAGCATAATTAGCACTCCATGCAGGATACCTGCTATTACTGTTACTGTTGGCACTATAATTATCATCCTAGAAGTTACTCTAGAAGACAAATTAAAACCGCATAATCACACTGTGTTCAGTATATATGTAAAGAAAAATAGGAAAAAACATACATGGTGTCTCCTTTCTCTCCCACTCAAGTCAACATAAAGTTTTTACCATCACTCACATTTCATCAATTTTTTATTTAAGTTCTCAGCATTCTTGGACCATTATATAACTTTATATCTCTCCTCGTTTTCTCACACATGTATTAATAAACTTTTATTTCATGATATATTCCATTTGTAAAACACTGTCTTTTCTATTTAATGCACAATGCTAAACTGCTACCGACTTGAGAGAACCTGAGAGTTGAGTAGCTTGGCACACTCCCAAGGCACATGTGCAAAGAGAGTAAATTTTCACAGTGAAATTCATAAGCAAACCATATGTTCTTTTAAACAATTTTTAAAAACTAAATTACACTTACATGGACTATTTCATTATGGCTTAGAAAGTGGATAAATAGAAATGCCTATTTTTAATTATGAAATTTTGAATGTAAAATGCACTTTTCCATGAAAGTTATGTTATTAACGGTGATTGTATTTGTAAAATGGCTTACAGAGGCTGACACAGTAATGTCAGATGAATTACATTTGTAATTTTTCAATCAGGTAATTCCATTACACAATCAGAGCACAGCTGATATTGACCTAGTAAACCAGACCAAATTGAAAACATTTAAATAAATCTCACATCTAATTCCATGATATTATGCATCCTTTTTTTCTAATTACAAAGATAATACAGGTTCATGTTTTACTTTTTTTGTTTTTTTTGAGACTGAGTCTCACTCTGTTACCCAGGCTGGAGTGCAGTGGCGTGATCTCGGCTCACTGCAATCTCTGCCTCCGAGGTTCAAGCGATTCTCCTGCCTCAGCCTCCCGAGTAGCTGGGGCTACAGGCAATCACCACCATGCCCAGCTAAGTTTTGTATTTTTAGTACAGACGGGGTTTCACCATGTTGGCCAGGATGGTCTCCATCTCTTCACCTCATGATCCACTTGCCTCGGCCTCCCAAAGTGCTGGGATTACAAGCATGAGCCACAGCGCCCAGCCCCATGTTTTAAATTTTTATAAAACTGAGATAATACTATATATATATATATATATATAGTTTTGAAATTTGCTTTTCTTCACTCAATAGTATATCATAAGCATTTTTCTATATTATTAATTATTCTGGTACAACATATAATATCTTTTAATCACTTCATTTACTATCATAGTCATTAATATTTGAGTACATATCAATTGTTGAAGATCTGTGTTGTCTACAGTTTTCCACTATTACAAGTAATGCTAAAATGAGTTTTATCTTTTAAATATCATGAATACTTAGTCTTTATTTGTACATATTTTTAGGCAAATGCATAGTCTATGGTGCTATCAAAAGTTGTGCCTGTGTTCTGAATCTTAAACAATGTAGTAAAGTTTATAGCCCCAAGGAAGAAAGACCAGGGTACTTTCTCAATCTGCCCTTAAATTGAACCGATGCATCCTACTCCCCAGATGTCTGGCTCCTCACCTCTGAAACTGAGTGCCTTGTCCTAGGTCAAAAAGTGCTTCCTCATAAATATTGGAATAAAATGATTAAGAAATGCTTGAACTCAAAGAAGAAAAGGGACTAACTGGCCAGATGCTTTGGTATCTATCAATTTCACTTTTAGAAAAGCCAGTGTTCTCTCACCTCTAAAGAATAATGCTGGCTGGGCACGGTAACTCACGCCTGTAATCCCAGCACTTTGGGAGGCTGAGGTGGGCGGATCACCTGAGATCAGGAGTTCAAGACCAGCCTGACCAGCATGGTGAAACCCCATCTCTACTAAAAATACAAAAATCAGTCGGGCATAGTGGTGGGCGCCTGTAATCCCAGCTACTCAGGAGGCTGAGGCAGGAGAATTGCTTGAACCCAGGAGGTGGGGGTTGCAGTGAGCCAAGATCGTACCACTGTACTCCAGCCTGGGCAACAGAGTGAGACTCTGTCTCAAAAAAAAAAAAAAAAAAAAAAAAAAAAAGGACATGGCAATGGGAGAAAGAAGCACAGGAAAGAGGAAACAGTTCCAATGCCAGGTTAAGTGGAACAAATCTGGGAAAGTTTTGATAATGAAAGCAGAAAATTTCGATAATGAAAGCAGAAGGAGAAGAAGAATAGAGATATAAACAAAATGGAAGTGGCTCTCATAGTGTGTAATTCTGGGTCCTCTCAGACTTAGAGGAACACATGAGTAAGAGATTTACTAGGGAAAAGCATGTGTGGAAAATGAGGAGAGAGCTAGGAAACCCTGAGAAAATCCTTAGACTGCAAGGTAGGTCTAATATTGAATAAAGGAAAAAGGGAGGAGGAAAAGAAAGAGAAGTGTTGGGTGCAGTATCTATTTGAGCCAGGCTATCAGGGAGTCCCTGGGTTAAACTTTTGCATCAGAGGAGTCCCATGCCTTCCAGAAGCAGGCCTGTAGTAGTATCCTTGCCACACTCAGTCATTGCCTGAGAAGAGCTACAGGAAGCATGGTCTTGACACAAATAGAGTGGGGTTTTAAAGCACAGCATCTGGAGCAATTGATCAATTAGGTTCCCTGCAGTTACATATCTGAAAGGCTCATTTTCATGGGTGTCATACACTAGATACTCACGTACATACTAAATTCCAGAACAGAACCACTACTCTATTTTATAGTGATAAAATTACAAGGAGCACCTATGTTGGAAAATTTAAGTACTAAAAAAATGGAGATAAAAGGCTAACATTTGAAAACTATCAATAATGAAAATTACCCAAACAGCCATCCATTGTTTCTTACGAACTTACTCTAGGAGCTTCTGTGCATCATAGTATCCAATTGGATGAACGGGAATACTTGGAAGACCAACAGCCTCTGCAATTCCACGCCTATAAGCATATTCTGAGAAAAAAAAAATTGCCATATTTCCAGTAAAAACTCAGTTTCATTCAAATGGTTCTCTGTAAATCACATTAAATACATTCTAATGTCACATTTGCTAGAATTGTTAAAGTAAAACAGATTAACAGTTCAAATATTAGCGAGAATGCGGAGCAACTGAAATCCCCATACATTGCTTGTGTGAGTCTAGTCTAAAATTATACAATCACTTAAGATAACTCTTTTGAAAAGCAATGTCAAGCAGAAATGTACACTACGGCACAGCAATTCCACTCCTGAGTATTTACTCTAGAAAGATGAGCACATGCCCACAAGAAGACATGTACAAAATTGTTCATAACAGTCACATTTATATTAGCCAAATATTAGACAAAGTTCAGGTTTCTAACAGAAGAATGAATAAACAATCCATAGTATAATCCCACAATGGAATGCTACTCAATCATCAAAAGAAAAAAACTAATACATACAATGTGATGGAAAATCTCAAATTACTACACTGAAATAAACAAAGCTTTAAAAAAAAAATCTACTGTTTGATTCCATTTACTTGAAGTTCAAACCCAGGCAAACTAATACACGATGCTAGATATTAGAAAGTGATTGCTTCTAGGGGACACAGAGAAAATCGACCAGAAAGGGGTACAAAAGAACTTTCCAGAGTGATGGAAATGCCCTTATATCCTATTTTTAGTGACATAAACACATGCAATTTGCAGAATTTATTGAACTGAACTCTTAAGATCTATGTATTTCATTGCATGTAAACTCTACCTCAAAATAAGCACACACATTCTATCATTTCTTCAGATTTAAGAAAAATTAGAGCTGTTTTTCCTTTTTTTTTTTCTGTGTTTTTAAAACAATCTAATAAGAAACTTAGGTAACTGCAAATCCGTATTCTTTCTGTGCATAAAATGACATAATAATATGTTGTGTGGGATTTGTTTTCAAATTCTCTAGAATAATAGCAAAAAATTGGAATGATAAATAAAACAAGGTTGACAACATGTTGATAACTGTCTCTACTTTCATATATGTTAGAATTATGCCGTAATAAAAAGTAAAATTAGAAGGAAAATAAAAATGTATAGGGCACAAAAAAAATAATTCAATAAACATTAGTCTCATAGAAATAACATAATTTTCCCCCTAAAATACCATCATTCAAATCTGAAGAAAATCAACGGAAACATTCCAGTTAATCTCATTTTATTTTCATTATTTTGACTTTGCATAACTAATAAAGCTTAGGCTAAGCTGCATTTTTTAAAACTTGGAAATAAAAAGGTGGAGTAAATAAAGTTCAGGTATATTTATGTAATTTTGCTATAAGGTAATATGTATCATTTTTTAAAAAAGAAAAAAAAATTCTGACAATATATTACATTCTAAGATTTACAAAACCAAAAAAATATATATATATATATAATCTTTACAGGAGTCTATGATTTAAGAGTAAAACCAGATGAAGATGTAAACATCACAGATAACTTGGCAAAGTATTTCACACAAGTTTTAAAAATTTAGTTAGCTTTAAACCACACAAACTTAATGATCACAGATTTTTGTAAACATCATCAAATAGTTGAGCACATTCAAAATAAATCAGCTCCCTTTGTTAATGTTTTACAGGGGAGCCTTTCAGCACAGGACTAGTATATGGACTCTGTGAGCCAGACTGTCTGAATTTGAATCCAACTGCTCATTTAGAGGAGGGGTGATCTTGGGCTGACTTCTAGTCTCACTTTCCTCCCCTGTCAAATAAGAGATAATAACATCCCCTAGCTTTAGGGTTGTTAATGCAAGTAAAATGCTGCCATTTAGGAAATACTCTTTTAAAGTTATCTCTGTTATCTTATAGCAATGAAGCAATATGCATTTCCTGGGCTCTATATCCTAAATTGGCCATTTAACAAGTTTATGGAACTTCTGCTCTCCTGTCCCTTACCCACAACAGTGAAATCCAAAAACACTGTGAAATTTGTAAATCTGGGGGGAATTTATTTAACAGCAAAACCTGATCTGAGCTGAATTCATTTGAAAGCAAAATTCAACTTGAGCAGACATAAGCCTGTTTATATTCCTTATTCCCCACCCCCCACTTACTACTTAGTGTAAGTATTCATACACTCTGCAGCAAAAATATTTATATGCTTTTTCCTCATATTCTGTCCCAGGCCCCTACATCACTGTTATGCAAGTTATGGTATATGTGTAACACCATAATGTTTTTTAAATATCTGAAAAAGTCTGAATTCGAAAACCCACCAGGCCCAAGTTTCCAAATAACGGGGTAAGGGACCTGAACCAATCATTTTAGAGCTCAAAATTCTTTCATTCTTAAATGCAAAGAGAATAAAAAAAGACATGCTTAGTCCATTGTGCCAAAGGAAATTCTATAATAAAGTCTCTTTCAAATGTTAAGTTTCCTGTTACATTCAAGGATTGATCACTCACCATTTGCTGGGTAACCTGGTGTGAGAGGGTCTCCTGCACCATTCAGATTTAGGATATTTCCACGCTGGACACCACCTCCAGGAAGATTCCAACCATCTGGATAAGACTTTACCCCAGGAGCAAAGTAGTCAGCAGGGTCTGAGTAGAGAATGACTCCTGTGGCCCCTGCCAGCTGGGCATTTTTAACCTAGAAAACACAGTGTCTTTCTTTATTTTAAACTGGTTGTTCCAGATTCGGTAACATTAGTTTTCAATATTACACTTAAATAAGTAGTAGAACTTTATCTTCCAACTTTTGTCATTAGGCCTACGACAAAGAATATCTCAGAGAGAATTTCCCTTTTCTTTTTGCTACTATAAGCTCCAGAAATCCTCAGAGCGTCAGATTTGGTAATGTTCTTATTAGTGGTAGTGAGTATTTGCTTTTTCCTTCCTCTAGCTTAGAAGTATAATAAGCAAGTAGATCCCACAGGCCAAATTCCTATTTGTTCTATAGTCAAAAGGGAATTTTTTAAAAGTTAATTTCCCACTAAAAAGAAAAATATATTTATTAACTAATAAAATGACAGTAATATTTAAATTTGCTATGTGTAAACTGTTTTCCCTCATTATTTATAACAATTCATACTACAATTTAATTTAGTAAATATTTTTGTAGAAAATATTTAAAACAAAAATACTGAAACTTAATAATAAACCCAGTGCATGTTTCTTTGTAGGCCACAGGCATAACCTGTAAGCACAGAAAAATTTGTTCTGTTCACCCTAACCATCTGCACTGGCCAAATTCCAATGATCAAATTCAACTCTGGGATATAACCTAGTAAATGTAAGCTTTATGCTGACCTTTCTGTAACATGGGCACATCACAGAATACAAGAAAATCATCATATTCATAAAGTTTTAAGAAAATGATTCTACACATGTAAAACCCACTATGAGGGAGAGGAAAAAAAGATGATTTTTTACCTTATTTCCTCTGAAAACTTTCCCATATCTGGCAATTACAATTTTCCCAGAGCAATTGATTTTCATGTCCCGTTCCAATTTAAAGAAGTCTTCAGTTCGTGCATAGTTAACATACACTAGATCGCCCTGTTGAGATCAGGAATGACTTCATGTAAGTCAGATGTAAAACAAGGAGGTTTTTCTGCATGGGGACTGTTGGACATTTTTGAAAGAAGGAGGAGGTTAGAGCACACAAGAGGGTCAGAAATGTATGAGCTCCGAAGAAGAGATTCATGGGAAAAATGAATTTAAATTGAGAATGGAATTAGATGGGCTAGAAGTATATGAATTAAGTAATATTTGTTTGTATTTGTCCCACATTTAGTGGCTATGAAGCTGAAGCTACAGAAGCACTCTCCCACAGAAAAGTATTATACATATACACATTGCGGCACGCAACCTGAAGGGGTCCAGATACCCTAGGCTCAGAAGCCCTTAATGAGATCTTTCCTTTCTTCAGAGTGTGTTCACAGGGAGCAGTTTAATGGTTCTTAACAACTACCAAGTAAAGAAAAATAGACAGGTAACATCACTGGTTTATAGGTCTAATTTCAATCATTAATGTGATGATGTGCAAATCTTATATCATATTCGAGTCTCAATATTCTCATTTGCTAAATGACCTGCTAGATTAAATCAGTGACCTTCCAAGCTTTTTTTGCTCACCTGTTCCCTAAATTAATGTTGGCGATGTACCCCTTCATCTAAAATTTTAAATGTTTTATCATACCTTTAAGTAGCTGCAAAGCATGCAATATCTGGCTTACTATAAATATTAACATTTTTAGATGAAATTGTATATAACTTTTATATCAATCCAAAGGAATTTAAAAACTATATTTATTTACTATTCAACATCATCAATTTTAAAAAATACATGAACATGCTCTTCTTTACAGTCAAAATTTTGTCATCTCTTTTTTTTTTCCTTGAACTTGTATATGGTCCACCTTCCTCCACAGAATTTTACTGTAAAGTAAAATATATTTGTACTGGGCACTAGGATGAGCTGTCCAGGTTCACGGTCAATGAGGGACTTTTTGCTCCAGCTGCAGGGAAGGCTCTCTGCAGACAACCTTCATCTGTCAGCCCCTTCAAGGATTGCCTCAGCTATAGACAGCCCCCTTGCTCAAGGTCATGTCCCTTCCTAGAATGCCACACATTCAGTGACTGATTGATGTGAGGGTATACAGACCTGGACATCTCAGTCTAACATAGGACAATTCTGAGAAACTATTCCAGACCTCCTTATAGGCTTAGCCAAGGCTATCCTTGAGCTGGCATTGCAGGGTGACTTCTCCCTCTGCCTAATCCAGCTCTCCTCACAGATGTTGATCCCAAGAGAACACTCCATAATTATCAACTAGCATTCTAAATTTCATTCCAGAATCTATTACCTTAAATATGGGTATGCTTGAAAGTCTTTTATTAATCACTGTCAAATTTCCTTGAATCAGTATATCTATATAAGTCAATTTTTTAAAAGAAGTATTTATTTTTGTGACAGATTGTGTTAAGAAACAGCTTCAGGAGTAAGTTATAATTATAGGCCAGCCATGGTGGCTCATGCCTGTAATCCCAGCACTTTAGGAGGCTGGGGTGGGCAGATCACTTGAGGTTGGGAGTTCAAGACCAGCCTGGCGAACATAGTGAAAACCCATCTCTACTAAAAACATAAAAAGCAGCTGGGTGTGGTGGCAAGTGCCTGTAATCCCAGCTACTTGGAGACTGAGTCACGAGAATTTCTTGAACACGGGAGGTGGAGGTTGCAGTTAGCTGAGATCATACTAATGCACTCCAGCCTGGGCGACAGAGAAAGACTTGGTCTCAAAAAAAAAAAAAAAAAGGATAAAGTTATAATTGTAATTACTAGTAGTATCAAATTAAATCTAACAACATCATTGCAATTCTTATAAATAATGAATAACCATAATACTTGATTAGAAATATATCTTAATGCAATGAGTGGGACAGTGAAGCATTATCTTAACACATTTGTTCAGTAAGTGAACAAATTATTGCTAGAATGAGATAGATCAGCAACAACAGTTCAATTTACATTTACTGTTTTTACAGTAAGTTCTGAGAAAACTTGGATAGGAATGAAAGATTTGTTATGGAATTGTCACTAACTTATTTAAACTTCTTTCAAGTTATAATCTGAAAATCACAAGTTGATCTTTCATACAAGTGTATTTTAATGATATTAGCTGGAAACTCAATTGAGTTTACCTTTAATTTTGCTCAATTGTAAACTTTGAATTGCTAAGAATTTGTTACCCAGCTGTTAGAATCATTCGTTATCTTAACATTGAAAACAATATTTCTAATTGTCTCTTTTTTTGGAGCCCCAGAGATTTTTACAACACATAGAAATGCTTCATATTGACTTAGAATGGGTGGGAGATGTTTTTCATTTGTAAAATAAGATGAAAATGCTTGTAAATAGGGAGCAGGACCACATGACAGGCTAGCTTTCAATACCATGAAAAAGTACACAGGGTAATTGATGATCTGGAAACTGATCTCTTTAAAACCTTGTCATGCTTGCCTTTGGAAAGTCTTTACACAGCCCAGTTTGAAAGCCCTGTCCCAGATGATTTCCAAAATCCTATCATTTTTATTTTGGCTATTGTTTCCCTTTTTGACTACATTTTTCATAGCATGTACACAACAAATATATATGAGATATTAAAATAGAATTGTCTCCAAGCTGATTCTAGGATTCATTTCACAAATTGGTGAAGATCTATCATGTGTTACGCAGTGCCCTATGTAATGCAACAAATCTCTGCCCTTGAAGGAACTTACACTGCAGGTCGTCCTTCAGTCACAATGGGATTACGTCTTATTAAACTCACCTAAGTTGAAAATAATTATATGTCTAAAGTGTGTTTTTGACTTAGGATATCTTCAATTTATAATGGGTTTATCCAGACATAACCTCATGGTAAGTTGAGAAGTGGATTGAATGAGTATGGCTATTGCACCATCATAAAGTCAAAAAATTTTAAGTAGCCATCTTAAGTTGGGGATTTCCTGTAACGTGGATGAGACAATACGATAATGAGCATTAAATTTAATAACTAAGCAAAGCATACATTATATTAAAAGGTGATAAGTAGTATAGAAAAAAATAAAAAGCATTTAAATAGAGTATACAAATGGTGAACTGGAGCTTAAGTGGGTGTAATATTAAATAAAATGTGAATCTAATTGGGAAACTGACATTCGAATATTTGCCTAAATGTAAAAGGATTACATTTAGCTCTTGTATTTCTTCCTAAGACCAATGCAACATAATGCACTATTAATCACAACACTATATTTCTGATTTATCATTGTTAGCCCTCTCTGGAGCACACTCTTATTCTATTTTAACTGTGGCTACAAAGTCATTAACCAATTTGATTTCAGCAAAATAATTTTTTTAGTGTAAGTATCCTACATGAAATTTATCCTTAATATAACTTTGAGGAGACTATACCTTTAAATGTCTCTAAATATGGCTGTCCTTTGATATATCAGCAATCCTCACAAAACAAATTGTGAGGGAGAGAAAGCTGAAAAAGATATTAGCTTAAAAATGAGAGTAAACTTTGAAAATGAAAACAAGTGTGACAGATATTCCCTCTCAGCACTTCTCAAATGCAAGTTGTCACTGTGAGTTAGAAAAGAGCTTTGTTTTTAGACAAAGACCTTCTTGTACAATTTACACTGTACCATCCATTGTTCTATGACTGTGAATAAATAGAATCTTGCACTCTTAGCCTGGAATTTTCTTTGTTTCCTTAAGCTTCCATCTCCCTAACTCTTATTTATAGAGATAGAATTGGGAGGCAAAACCAGTGATTCTCAAAGATGGTCCTTGAACCCTCAGAAACAATATCACACTTGTTACAAGCACAAACTCTAAGGCTCCACCCCATTAAACTTAGGAAGTGGAAACCAAAATCTGTGTTTTAAAGCCATCCAGATTATTGTGACAGACACTAAAGCTTGAGAACCACTAGAATAGGCTATATTTTATCAACACTGCAAACTGCTAATTTTAAACATCATAAAGCAGAGTCCCATATTTCCTATTCCACAGGATTCAGACGTAAATTCAAAGATTACTGATCGTGAAATCGTGAATTTTTTTTTTTTTTTTTTGAAATGGAGTCTAGCTCTGTCGCCCAGGCTGAAGTGCATAAATTTAAATAATAATTTAAAATAGCTAAAAAATATGAAATGTACTTTAAAAATCTTAAATGACTGTTATCTATTGAAAAACTTGAAGTGTGAAGTGTGAAACTGAAGAACACTGAAATGTATTGAGCAGTGAAAAGATTATGTATAAAAAAACAGGTGGGCCTGATGCGGAGGCAGGCGGATCACCTGAGGTCAGGAGTTGCGATCTCGGCCCACTGCAAGCTCCACCTCCCGGGTTCACGCCATTCTCCTGCCTCAGCCTCCCGAGTAGCTGGGACTACAGGCGCCCGCCACCACGCCTGGCTAACTTTTTTGTATTTTTAGTAGAGACAGGGTTTCACCGTGTTAGCCAGAATGGTCTCGATCTACTGACCTCATGATCCGCCCGCCTCAGCCTCCCAGACTGCTGGGATTGCAGGTGTGAGCCACCGCCGCCCGGCCCGTGAAATGTTTTAAACACACATATGGACACACATAGTTTTGAAAGAATTAACACTCCACTGGGTTACAGATGATCCAGTGAGGAACACCGATCAGCAAACTCATCTGATATTTGAACATAAACAGCAAACCCATACAACATGTGTGCTCTTTCTATTTAGCCATTGATCTGGAAGATTTTAAGTCCCTTTGAAGGAAATAAGAGACAATGATCTTTATAACTCTTTCTTATGATTAATAGTAATGTCAAAGTCCAAAAATTATTTGGAAGATTTTAATTGGGTATGTAGTAAACCTACCCACTAATTTAGGTGTAATCTTCTCCCTATAACATGATGTTTTCTCATCCAGAAACATAAACGGTTTAACTGTTTTTTGTTTTGTTTTGTTTTTCTGAGACGGAGTCTCCCTCTGTCGCCCAGGCTGGAATCCAGTGGCGCCATCTCGGCTCACTGCAAACTCCGCCTCCCGGGTTCACGCCCTTCTCTTGTCTCAGCCTCCGGAGTAGCTGGGACTACAGGTGTGTGCCACCGCATCTGGCTAATTTTTTTTTGTATCTTTCATAGAGATGGGGTTTCACCATGTTGGCCAGGCTGATCTCAAACTCCTGACCTCAGGTGATCCGCCTGCCTCCGCACCCGGTCAACCTGTTTTTTTATACATAATCTTTTCACTGCTCAATACATTTTAGTGTTCTTCAATTTCACACTTCACACTTCAACTTCTTCAAGAGATCACATTCATTTAAGATTTTTAAAGTATAATTTATATTTTTTACCTATTTTAAATTAAATTGATTCATTATACTTTCTGCTATCATATACTATTTGGTCATTTCTGTTTAGCTTCAATCTGGTAATATTAATACTATTTTTAATTAAAAAATTATTGTTAATTTTTGGTATACATAAGTGATGCAGTTATATCACTGTAAATAATAAAGAAGGAGAATATTAATAAAGAAAGCCCAATGTGCAAAAACATAAGGAAAATAATTTTACAATATCAAAATTAAGAATCTCGTTTCAACAAAGGAAAACACAGATAGCCTGAACAAAAAACTGAAAAATTAGATGGGCAAAACTAATTTATGGTGGCAAAAATGTCAAAGAAAGATATCCTCTGGGGTGTGTAGAGCTGATTAAGAAGAAGCATAAGGGAATTTTCTGATGTAAAAGTAATATTCTGTACATTGATGGGGTGTGGATCATCCAGATGTAGGCATTTGTCAAAAATCAATAAATGTGCATTTGGGATTTGTGCATCTCATTGCAGTAAATTGTATCTTTAAAAATACTATGAATAAAATATAATCAATATTCCTCCTTCTTACTAAGACATTCTCATTACTTAAATGTGGAAAAAATTAATTGGATTACATCAAAAGTCCCTTTATGACCCTTTAATTATTGGCTGAATGTATGAAGTGAAGGAAGGCTTCTTTTTGTCATTTTTATTTTGTTGCACTGTGTTTTTACCTCTGGCATTCCTTGAGGAGAGAAAGCACTGAAAGGTGGTACAATATCCGAAACATTTTCATATCCTGCAGGAGGTGGTTCAAATAATGATGTGTTGAAAATCTAAAGAAACAAAATATTATAATCAAAAGTAAATCAGTTAAAGTTTGATTACTATAATCAAACATAAACAAATGCATATTATCTTTTATGTCAGTAGAGGGTGAATGAATCCTTCAGGATTTTGATGATAATATCAGATACCCAGCACTGTGCTAGAAGTTGTGAGGAATTCATGAGATGAATAAATCACAGACTTTGTCCTCAAAATGGTAAGATCTATTCAAGGAAACAAAGCTAAAAACCCCCACCAATAACTAAAAATCAACCAAACAAAAAACAACAATCAGAAATTAGTAAGTACGATAGAAAGAAAAGCTCAGAAGAGGTAAAAAGATACTCTTCCGAAAGGAATATTGTGTACTATAACCTGTATACTGATAGAAGGAAGAATTAGAAATTGATTTTTTGTAAGTGGCATACATACCAAGCTAGTGTAAATAAAAGCCTAAATATGTAGTTGCTTCACAGAAGGTTAGAAGTAAATTAACCTCATGAATTTCTTGAGAGAACTTGTAAGGACTAGCTTTTGATTTTGGAGAAAAATTTTAATCCCCAAATACAAAGTAACTTTGTTTGGTAATCTCGTTCATTATAATAGTGCTTAGATAATTACCTAGGAACAGAGTAAATATTAAATTTACTTAAAAAAAGTACATGATTGGGGAATCCACAACTGGCCATATCTAGATTCTCTGAACAGCATATGCACTGAAAAGAATGAAAAACACTGAACCAAATACATGTCTTTTTAAGTTTATAATTAAATTTGAAAAAATAGTAAGGAATATTCAGAAGCAAAAAAATAAAATGAAAGCAAGAATCCTCAGAGGCAGCATGGAAGTTGGCTTTGCCTTAGGTGGATCTATCAAAGACTATGGCCCCATGAAAAGGATTCAGGAGTTAGTCTAAAACTGGTTCACATAATGGAATCTAGCAGAAGACTGTGCATAAAGCTGGTCTAAGTACAACAATATCCTGGCCAGGCACGGTGGCTCATGCCTGTAATCCCAGCACTTTGGGAGACTGGGAGCCCAAGGTGGGCGGATCACATGGTCAGGAGCTTGAGACCAGCCTGACCAACATGGTGAAACCCCATCTCTACTAAAAATACAAAATTAGCCGGGCGTGGTGGCATGTGCCTGTAATCCCAGCTACTCAGGAGGCTGAGACAGGAGAATCACTTGAACCTGCGAGGCAAGTTTGCAGTGAGCGGAGATTGCCGCCACTGCACTCCAGCCTGGGTGACAAAATAATAATAATAATAATAATAATAATAATAATAAAATCCTTCAGGGTTAAGGATAAATTCAAAATAAACTTGCTCCATGGAAAGTAATGGCTTAAGGTAAAGCAGGAAAAAAAGGTTCCAGATAATTCATAACCCTGCAAATTTCCATTCACTATTTATACAGTATGCCTCAAGCTAAAATATTTATTTTAAAGCAGTGCCAGGTTTGTAGTGCTCCCTGGGGCCTAAGAGAAATGATCAGGAGGAATCAGTCTTCAACTTAGCTTTAAAGAATTCCCAAATTCTAAGGGAGAAGAACTCAGAGCCACAAAATCAACAAACACCTCCAAAGTACTATGGAAAAGAGCCAACAGAAAGAACAGAGTAAAATTACAGCTGCAAAGACTGTATTTATGGTATGTATCATACACATGATATTGAACTAAAATTTAAATAAAAATTAAAGCCAGGCTGGGCACGGTGGCTCATGCCTGTAACATCGGCACTTTGGGAGGCCAAGGCAGGTGAATCTCCTGAGGTCGGGAGTTCAAGACCAGCCTGGCCAACCTGGGGAAACCCTGTCTCTACTAAAATTGCAAAATTAGCGGGACATGGTGCACCTGTAGTCCCAGATACTTGGGTGGCTGAGGCAGGAGAATCACTTGAACCTGGGAGGTGGAGGTTGCAGTGAGCCAAGATCGCACCACTGCAGTCCAGCCTGGGCAACAAGAGCGAAACTTCGTCTCAAAAAAAAAAAAAAAAGTTAAGGCCAGGTGCGGTAGCTCATGCTTGTAATGCCAACACTTTTTGGAGGCCGAGGCAGGTAGATCACTTGAGGTCAGGAGTTCCAGAGCAAAACTTCCTCTCTACCAAAACCTCCTCTCCAAAAATGCAAAAATTAGCCAGGTGTGGTGGCACACACCTTTAGTCCCAGCTACTTGGGAAGCTGAGGCAGGAGAATCGCTTGAACCTGGGAGGCAGAGGTTGCAGTTAGCCGAGATTACACCACTTCATTCCAGCTTGGGCAACAGAGAGAGACTCCGTCTCAAAAAGAAAAACAAAAAAACAAAAAAACAACAACAAAAAAACCCAGTAGCAATGGAATCCATAATTCAGTAGAATATTGTCTCCCTGGTTTTGAGCAACAATTACTGTCAAACTGCAAATTTGTGTCCTACAAAATCATTCTTCCTTTGAGAATGAATATGAAAAACACATTTTTCCACCAAATTTTAACAGTTTTGGATTGACAGGTGTTCACTTAAAACAAAGAACATTTGTAAACAATATTGTTCAATAAACAAAACAATACCATACAACAAATGAAGCCTCTAAAAGAATCTCTAAAATGATGCAAGAGAATCAGAAAGGAAAGATATTGCAAATGTGTGGTAAAAATTAAATGAGGACTGTATATGATAATAATGTATTACTATCATAATAACAAACATAGTTTTCAAGTTTATGAAACAAGATTGAATTAAAATTATGCATATAAATTGGTAATATATAACGAAAGTGAAAGTATTCTAAGGTTTATATATTGTAGAAACATTGATTGAATTATGACACCAAAGCTTTAGGGGAAAAAAGGAAGAGTAAAATTCATACTAGAGGAAGGTAAAAGTGACCTAAATATTGTATATCAGAATTATAAAAAATGAAAATGGAAAAAAGAATAATTAAAAAGCATAGTATGTCAGACTAAATAAAATTAGCTGTGTACCAGTTGACAAGGAGTGAAATAAACCTAGGCAAGTTTAAAAGTAACACAACTGAAAAAGAAATACCAAACAAATATTAGCTTTAAAAAAAATTTTAGGGCAAAGTCAAATAACATTACAAAGAGATAAGGAAGGCTACTACATAAGTGTAAGTCTGTCATTTCATCAACAATTCTAATTTTGTTTACATATGACAATAGGTCCCCAAATTATAGATAACATAAATTTATGAAATTATAAATTATATATATAATATAACATAGACACCACTATAGTGAGGTGAGATAATTTAACATTTATTTCTAATTAATAAAGGAAGCAGACAAAATGAGAGCACGTTAAGGATAATGGAGATTTCAGCCAAATAATAAACAAACTCAAACTAATGTACAAATATAAAATATTACCCCAAACAACCATCAAATTACACGTTTTCCCCAAAGAAACACAGAACATTTATAAAAATTGAGCACATATTAGGCTCCAAAGGAAGCCTCAACAATTGTCAAAGGATTAGTGTCCTACAAACCACATTATTTGATCTCAACATATTCAATTTAGAGATCAGATCAAACAAACAACAAGAACAATGTTTACATTCAGAATTTAAAAAAAGACTTGTAAATAGTTCCAGGATCAAAGAAGAAAATACAGAAATTAAAAAATATTTAGATGCTAATCATAACTAAACTACTCCTAATCCAAATTTATGAGATGTAGTTGAAGTGGAAAGGGAAGATAAAGGGAAAATTTAAGGCTCTACATACTCATATTAGAAATGAAGAAAGACTCAACATCAGTAAATTAAGCATTCTATTGAGGATTTTACAAAGAACAGCAACGTAAACAAAAAGAAGATAAAAGAGGTAATTATAAAACAAGAACAGAATTAATAAAATATAAAGCAAAGATAGATGAGAAAAGATTGCCAAAGCCAAATTTTATTATTTGGATACACTAGTAAATTCGACATATCCCTCTCAGGAGCAATAAGAAAATAATATAGCAAAAGTACAAATAAATAATATCAATTATCAAAAAGAGGCACATCTACAGATGCCGAACAGATTAAAAAAGATAAGAAAATACCAGGAACAACTATACTATAAATTTGAAAGCTTACATGAAATGGAAAATGCATTTTAAATAAAACTTACAAAAACTGAAATAAGAATACATTTTTTAGAAAATCGGCCACGCACGCCGGGCGCGGTGGCTCACGCCTGTAATCCCAGCACTTTGGAAGGCCGAGACGGGCGGATCACGAGGTCAGGAGATCGAGACCATCCTGGCTAACACGGTGAAACCCCGTCTCTACTAAAAAGTACAAAAAAACTAGCTGAGTGAGGTGGCGAGCACCTGTAGTCCCAGCTACTTGGGAGGCTGAGGCGGGAGAATGGCGTAAACCCGGGAGGCGGAGCTTGCAGTGAGCTGAGATCCGGCCATTGCACTCCAGCCTGGGCGACAGAGCGAGACTCCGTCTCAAAAAAAAAAAAAAAAAAAAAGAAAAGAAAATCGGCCACGCACGGTGGCTCACTCCTGTAATCCCAGAACTTTGGGAGGCCGAGGCAGGTGGATTATGAGGTCAGGAGTTCAAGACCAGCCTGGCCAACATAGTGAACTCATGTCTCGACTAAAAATATAAAAATTTGCCTGGTGTGGTGGCATGTGCCTGTAGTCCCAGCTACTCGGGAGGCTGAGGCAGAAGAATTGCTTGAACTAGGGAGGCAGAGATTGCAGTGAGCCGAGACCATGCCATTACACTCCAGCCTGGGTGATAGAGTGAGATTCAGTCAAAAAAAAAAAAAAAAAAAGTATAGTTGTCTAGCCATATAACAATAAAGTCATATATCAAACAATAAAAATTGTTATATGACATAAAATTATCATATGACAAACAATAAAGCCATTTAACAAACAATAAAAATTATTATATAACATAAAATAGTCATATAACAACCAATAAAGAAATTAAACCAGTAGTTTAAAATTTTCCACAATAGAGTCAAGGCCAATTGGTTTTCCTTGAGTTGGAAAGGTTAAAGGAAAAGATAATTTAATTACAACAAAACCTATTTCAGAAAATATTAAAAACCCAACTCATTTTAGAAGGCAAGTATAATATTGAAATTATAGCCCAACAAACAGATTGCAAACACACAGACTAAACATGCTATGAGTATAAACAGAATATATATCAATATATGAATTTAAAACTCTAATGCTAATATTACAAGTTCAAAAAATATAAGATTATTCTAACATTAGAATATCACTGAATGTCATCTTCAGATCCAGAAAGAAAAATTGCATGCTGATCTCAAAGAAAAATGTGTTTCATATAAATCCATATAGCAAAAAATTTTAGTATACGTGGAAAGGATGTACATTAAGATAACCAGAAAAATAAAACAGTAAATATCATAATTAATGGTGAAAAAGAATTAAAGGTATTTCCTTCAAGACCAGAAGAAAGTTAAGGATATCTGGTATCAAAACTTCTTTTCAACATTATACTGTATAGGTCTTGCTCAGTGCAGCAATTCAAATGGGAGGGATTTGGAGATGAGGAATGGATCTGGGCAGATTTTACATTGTACTAACTAGAGCAGTAGTTATTTCCCTTTTCTGCGACTGATAGAAGCTAAAATGAAACCATATCAACTACTACTTGCCAAATCCCCACATCTTCTGAATTTCCCATGTTTTTTCTGTGATTCACATATGAACTCATCTGAATCACTAGGTAAGATTAAAAGAAAAATTATGCTGAGGTGCAATAAAAATCAATAAAGGAACAAAGTCGTTATATAAGCATGTCTTTCAGGAAAGGGAATATTCAAACTTGTCTCACTTGATTTGCTTTTATGGTAATCAATTTTGCAGCACCACTATGCCACACTGAATTTTAAAGCAAGTTTATGAGCTATTCTAACAAGAAAAGTTTTTTAATGTCAAGGAAATGACTTTTTGGCTGACTTTATCAAAGATAGATTATATTTCAGTCTTAGAGTATTTTTTACTTTTCAAAATGCACTAGTAGCCTCAAATTATATATTCTGAGTATAACTAAAACAATATTAGTTTACAATTTCTGTTTACATTTTGTGACATAAAGTCAATACATAGTTCAATCTTTATGGTATGTTATTTCTGCATAATCAAAGGTGAAACAATGTCTCTGTATACATTAAAAATATTTCTGGGGAGGCCGAGGCAGGCGGATCACGAGGTCAGGAGATAGAGACCATCCTGGCTAACACGGTGAAACCCCGTCTCTACTAAAAATACAAAAAAACTAGCCGGGCGTGGTGGCGGGCGCCTGTAGTCCCAGCTACTGGGGAGGCTGAGGCAGGAGAATGGTGTGAACCCGGGAAGTGGAGCTTGCAGTGAACCGAGATCGCACCATTGCACTCCAGCCTGGGAGACAGAGCGAGACTCCGTCTCAATAAATAAATAAATAAATAAATAAATAAATAAATAAATAAAATAAAAAATAAAAAACTCTGATAGGATCCACAAAATACTAATCATATTTGGCTGGGAGCAGTGGCTCACGCCTATAATCCCAGCACTTCGGGAGGCCAAGGCGGGCAAATCACGAGGTCAGGAGATCGAGACCATCCTGGCTAACACGGTGAAACCTGTTTCTACTAAAAATACAAAAAATTAGCCGGGCGTGGCGGCGTGCGCCTGTAGTCCCAGCTGCTGGGGAGGCTGAAGCAGGAGAATGGCGTGAGCCTGGGAGGCGAAGCTTGCAGTGAACCGAGATCGCACCATTGCACTCCAGCCTGGGAGACAGAGCGAGACTCCGTCTCAAAAAAAATACTAATCATATTTGTTGCCTATAGGATGGAGAACTTGTCTGTTTTGTGTAGGGGTATAAAAGGAATCACAGTTTACCACATAGCTCAGCTGTGAATTTTTATTCATACCAATTAAATTATACTGGGAGATGGAAGATAGTAAGAGAACATGGTGGTTGGGGCCAAGGGATGAACAGGGAGTTGACTTGTCACAATGTCAATAGATAATGCCTGCATCTGAAATAAAAGCATATAAGCATATAGTTTACAGAAATAGATGTAAATATCAAAAGAATGAACTTATAGTTGAATAATGATTGCCTCTGGAAAGAGGAAAACAGAGAAAAAGCAACGCACTCAGAAGAATTGTGTACATATATGAGTATATATATATATGTACATTGTGAGATTATGTACATATATAACTTGGATAAAAATAAAAAAGAACTAACGGTGTAATTTTAAAAAATTAAGAAACTAGGTATCTAACACTATCGGAAAATTTCCCAAATGAAACTTTTACATGATTCATTTTGTATTCTCTAAAAGGCTTTGGTAACATTATGAATGCTCATAATACAAAAATAAGTAATGCAATAAAATAATCAATGATACAATCAAAACTGGGAAGTGAGGAGGAAGGAAAAAAGAAGAAAAAAAGACAACATTAGCAAGACTCCACCTTAAAAAAATAAACTAAAATATATTATATGTTTGTTCTTTTCCACATTGTACCTAAACAATTCCCAAATTTGACAGATCAAAACAGAGGTTTAAGCATATGTATACTTTTTAACATTGTCAATATTTTATATCTTTAAATAATTTTTCGGAACATATTTTAAAGACCCCTTGGTATTTAACAGTATAGATATGCCACCCCTTATTTAACAACCTGAGGCTCTATGATGTGTAATGGTATTCCATTTTAAATATAATATATTTTAGGGGTTTTTTGTTTGTTTTTCTTTTTTTTTTTTTTTCTTTTCTTTTAAAGTGGAGTCTTGCTATGTGGTTCAAGCTGGTCTGCAACTCCTGGCTCAAGCTATTATCCTATCTCAGCCTCCCAAGTAGCTGAGATTAGGGGAACATGCCACCACGCCTGGCTTAATAATATTTTTTAAAGTTATATTGTTAACTACTATAATTGAGAACAGCAGTTAATATGAAAAGCTCCGATCACATTAGGAAATTCGGTATGGAATTATATCACTGACTGTAAAACATAACAACATATTTATCATTAAGAAGAGACTGATTCATTAGTCAATAAAAGGAGGTTATTGACCTATAATGAAAAAAAAATTAAATATGTACTTACATCACATGACATTTTCAGTTCACTGATTAAACTGGACGTATTTCAAGCTATAGTAATTAAGAGTGCCCAGTAATAAAAGGACTAAAGGAAGTTACCTAAATTGAAATGGACTCTTCCACATACGGTAGCTCTAAAACTAAGGTATGTTAAGTAGGGATGAATGTATGTTATATTTTGTGATCTTTCATATTGAACATATCATCATAATAAATATATCAATTTATCTGCATTGTCTCCTGTTTCTTAAGTATATGCCCCAACTTGCAGACAAGATTGCAAATTCTTTAAATACCATGCTAAAGACCTTGCCTCCAAACTTGTCCTTTCCAAATGTCCACACACAAATTCTTCGCACAGAGCTCAACCTGATCAATTGAGACATAATCATTAAGTACCAATAAAAACTTGCTGGGTCAAACTGCATACTGGATCCCGGAATTTCCCAGCAACTCCAAATCTGTGCAGTGTCTTTATAAATTAAACATATCAAAAATGTATCTGTTGGCCAGGCGCGGTGGCTCATGCCTGTAATTCCAGTACTTTGGGAGGCTGAGGCAGGTGGATACCTGAGGTCAGGAGTTCAAGACTACCCTGGCCAACATGGCAAAACCCCATCTCTACTAAAAATACAAAAATTAGCTGGGCATGGTGGTGCACACCTGTAATCCCAGCTACTCAGGAGGCTGAGGAAGGAGAATCACTTGAACATGGGAGGTGGAGGTTGCAGTAAGCCGAGATGGCACCACTGCACTCCAGCCTGCCCGACAGGAGTGAAACTCAATCTGAAAAAAAAAAAAAAAGAATCTCTTTTATAAAGTGTCTCTTTTTATGCTTGTAAGTTCACAAGTATATCATATTTGATATTAGTGTGTAGTACTAAAAACAAGAAAACAGCAACTCTTATCAAGCATTAATTTCTCAGAATCTTTCTAAAACACATAAAACTCAAACATCATAGGAAATTAGTTGACATGGATAATAAGATATTAAAGGTATTCACAAGATCCAATAATACTGATTTCTATTAATGTTTAGAGATGGGATAGAACATTATTTCATAGAAGTATTTGAAAAAGAATAAATGGGGGCAATGTTTCTTTTATTTATTTATTTGTTTATTTATTACCTCATTTCCATCTTCATTAATTATTGAGATGTAGTTGGGATGAGTCTTATTTGGGTAGGACAACAGGACATCATAATGAGTTAGCTCAACAGAATCCAGGCCAAATTCTTTCCACTGGTATTGAATTTGCTTTGCAAGTTGAAAGTTTTGTTCTGTTCCTGCTAAATGTGGTATCTGTGTAAAATTACTGGTGAACAAAAATTGAAACTGGTTAGATATTAATGTTTAATCAACTTTTATTCCAAATCAACAAAATAAAGCAGAGTTACACAAAAATACTTTGAAATGTGGTATGTTAAAACATTAAAGTGGTACTATTATTGCATGAAATAGATTTTCAAAGTCTGCTTTGAAATTTTTATGTTCTAATTTGTACTAAATCAAGAGAAAAATTGGAGAAATTGATCTTTGTATCACTGTGTGTAATCCTATGACTATAGCCTCATATGGTAGATTAATGAAGTGTCATATTCTTTCTTAAGACCTATACTTCTTGGAACTTACATGGAATTATCTGTCTATATCACTGTGTAAATTATTGAAACAGACAAAAATATTTTATCCCAAAGACCAAGGTGTGACATGGCAAGAATTACTAATAATTACACTTATTTAAATAGTGAGAATTATACACAAGCGATAAACTGTTGACTAGCAACCATTTATAAAGTATCTTCATCAAAGAATAATCTGAACATACTGACACAAGTTCAGAATGAATCTCTTGCACTTCATCTATAATACAGAGTAACACACTTAAAATCAATGACAGTAATTAGTCTGAAGAATAATATCTTTAACAAAGAAATTATGTGGCCAAAATTTGACTACCAGGAATATTTTCAGTAGACTAATTTCTCATTTAATATATTTAGATTCTGGTGCTTTTGATTGTTTTAAATTTCTCCCTCCTGGGAAATTTCTTGTTTCCCTGAAGAGCTCATTGGTTAGTATTTTTAACTTAAGCCCTTAAATATATGACAAGATATTATGTAGCATGAAAATATGTATATATATATATAGTTCATAAACTTTTGGAACTTCATAAATTTCTAGTTTTAAATATGTAGTTTTATAAAATCAACATAATTCCATCCTTATGATGACTTAAAAAAAAAAACTAATAACCAATACGGCTATGATAATCCCAGTTTCAAGTTTCATTCTACCATGTGTTTTAATTTTTTTCATTTGGTGAATCAACAATGAATTAAAGTAACTCAATTTTGTAAAACTGGAATTTCCTGTAACTTGTTTACTTTTAATAATTATATTAAAGTTATTTAAATTGTATTTATAAAAATAGTATTAAAATCCTCATTTGGTAAATGTTTAGGGGCAAACTATCTTACACAGAATTTCTAATATGGAAAATATTGTAACAAAAAGAGCACAAACATAAGAGCAGCTAAGGAGTCTCTATCCCTTATCAGTGAGCACCTGCAGGGAAGACAGAAAAACAGCCAACATGTCACTATTTTCTTGAATATTACAAAAATCACAAACTGCAATGTAACTAATGTAGGATGCAGATTTCCCCAAGTGCCAGCTATACCTCTGTCCCTACAAGCAAAAGGAATTACTATGGAGAATCTTGAACCTACTCACAAAAAAGCAGGAGAAAATCATTATAAGGCTATGCTACTATAAGTGAATTTTCCTGTAACAGTCTTGTCACTACCAACTAGGAAACAACATTTTGCTGTTATCAGGGTTGGCACTCACTCATTTGAACAAAACACGTCCTGGAAAAGATTAGTACGAAAAAAAGATCCATTGCAAATACTAAATAAAATAATTAGCATAAATCCTGTAAGTGGTATAATACAGGTGTTATCATTAACTCAGTATGTAACCCCAGCTGTGTCTTGAATTTCTCATCTGTACATGGGGAGAACATCACTATCTCGTTACTTCACAAAGACTTGAGGCTCAATTAGATTGTGTATTAAATAGCACTTCTCAATGATTTTAATCACTTGAGATGTTGTGTCACAAGTTGTTGAACCTACTAGAATATCAAATTTTGCAAAAAATAAATAAATAAGAATAATAATTTAAAAAATGTGAATTTACAAATTTTCCCAAATAGCCAAATTCTGTTTATATATCTCTGTAGGGCTGGGTTTAAATGTGTTTCTAGTATTGTCACATTATCTCAATTTTTATTTTTATTTTTTTTTTTTTGTGAGAGGCAGAGTCTCATTCTGTTGCCAGGCTGGAATACAGTGGTGGAATCATAGCTCACTAAAACCTGGAACTCCAGCCTCCTGAGTAGATAGGACTACAGGCACATGCCACCATGTCCAGATAATTTTAAAAAATATTTTGTAGAGACAGAGTCTCGCTATGTTGCCCAGGCTGGTCTCAAACTCCTGAACTTAAGGAATCTGCCTGCCTTGCCCTCCCAAAGGGCTGGGATTACATGGGTGAGCCACTATGCTCGACTACATTTTCTCAGTTCTTAAAGAGAGCTACTGTTATTTCTGTTTTAGTACATTTCATCTTGTTTACAAATAATTTGGCAATGTTTCCAAGAGTTAAAGATGACTTGAACGCATTTAGTAAAACATGGAATTAGCTGAGCATGGTGGCATGTGCCTGTAGTGCTACCTGCTAGGGAGGCTAGAGCTCCAAGCTGCAGTGAGCTATGATTGTGCCACTGTACTCCAGCCTGGCAACAGAGTGAGACCCTGTCTGAAAAATGAAACAATAATAATAATAATAATTGAGATAATGTGACAATACTTGGAACATATTTAAACCAGTCTGACAGAGATCTACCAGTTGATTTTTGCTATTCTGAAAAATGTGTAAATTCTTATTCTTACCTTTTTTTTAAACACAATTTGATATTCTAGTATCAATAAATGACTTGTGACACACATCTCAAGTGATGAAAAAATTGAGAAGTATAGTTTAATATGTGATTTCATTGGGCCTATATATCTGTATTCAAATACAGACCAGTAAAATTCTGAGACCAAAAGTCTAAAACACCTTTTAAAACAATCTTATCTTGCAAAACAAGGTGGAAAAGGAAAAATCCCTCTAGAGATGCAAAATGGTAAACAGATCTGTGAATTCAACTGGATGTTTTCAAAGAAGGGAAAACACATACAACCCTGTACCTCAAGGCAGAATGAAAAAAAAAAATGCTCCTAATTAATCCTCCCATTCACTACTGAGGCAGATATTTCAGAAACAGTGGGGGCTTTTACGAGCAGAACAAAGGATTATAAAGAGAGACAAGATGGAAGGTCAGAGGCTTTAATAGTCCCTGACCCATGGGTATATTTTAATTAAAAGCTCTCTGATGGACAAATGGCAAATTGGAAATCTAGAGAGTTTAGGAGGCTTCTGGAGATTCTGTGGTCCTTGGAGGAATGAGAGGGAATTCTTTCAATTTCTTTATTTTGTGTGTTTATGCTGAATATCATCCGGGTAGAGGTGCTTGGTTAGGGACATGGAGAATAAACAAGAAGCTGAGTGCTTAATCTTGCTTGACGGTCCAAAAAGAGAAATAAAGAAAGGCATTTATTTTTCTTCTTTGTTGGTCAATCTATGTCACAAGTTAGTGTTACAGGTAGTTAGACAGGAGCAAGGCAGGAGAGGTCTCTCCCCCGGACCCACTAGAATGTCAGGTGATTGTTTGGTTCAGCAATTATCGTATTGTGTTGTTCGGTTCAGTAATTATCGCATTGTCTCTAAAAATGATTCGGCAGTGTCAGGGAGAGGCCAGTTCTTGATGGTCCCCACCTGCTAACACCAAACTGTTAACTGAATGCAGACTCCAGGGAGAAGCAACTTCCTGGGCATGCGCGTTAGAGACAAAAATGGTGTAGTATAATCTTCCGGGTACACTCCACCAGAAAAAGGAAGAGAGCCTCAGATGGGCCTGTGTATACTTTCCTACACACATTGCGGGCGCTCACTTCCCAAGGGTTAGCAGGGCTGTGCACATGAGGGCAGCCCAACCTAAGGGAAGAATCATGGGAAAGAGGCAAGCTTAAAAAAGTCCTAGGATCACAGTTAAGTGGGGCACTTGGCCTCTCACCTTCATGTGCCTGCTTGGCTCTCTTCCAAGCGTACCTTCCTTTCTTTCCTGTTAGAAGGCCTTTCAAAATAAACTTCCATTCCTGCTCTGGAACTTGCCTCGGTCTCTTTTTCTGCTTTTGCCCCGAGTTGAATTCCTTCTTCTGAAAAAGCAAGGACTGAAGTTGCTACTGACTTTATGGATAGGCTACCAGTAAATTGGAGTAACTTCCACCACTAACATTAGGAAAGGAAGAAAGCTGGAACGGCAGCTCTGTCCAGGAGTAAAGACCATACCTTGCCAGACCTCCACTTTTATTATACCTACTATATATTATTATAGTAGAAAAAGCACAGAGGAGGAGTTTCCACAAAGATAAAGAAGTTCGAGCTTCAGAGTCTCACATTTAAAAGGTCCTTTCAAAGACCTCAAAGTTATCCTATCAATTTTTATTTATACTTTTAATTCTGCTGTAATTAATACAAATATATATGTGTTTGTATGATTATATGTGTGCACATCTATGCACACCTATGTGTGTGTGTGTAAAATGGTCTTTTAGAATTACAACCTTTATTCACCAGGGAATCCTGCAATCATTAGAAGGACTTCAAGTATTTTTTGACACATGAGCTAAGTCAATTTGTAAAAATTCACAAAAGGATCTCATGCTTTGAAAAAAACAAGTATTCTGGGCTGGGTGCAGGGACTCACGCTGGTAATCCCAGCACTTTGGGAAGCCGAGGCGGGCAGATCACCTGAGGTCGAGAGTTTGAGACCAGCTTGACCAACATGGAGAAACCCCGTCTCTACTAAAAATACAAAATTAGCTGGGTGTGGTGGGACATGACTGTAATCCCAACTACTCAGGAGGCTGAGGCAGGAGAATTGCTTGAATCTGGGAGACAGGTTGCAGTTTGCCGAGATCACGCCATTGCACTCCAGCCTGGGCAACAAGTGCAAAACTCCATCAAGAAAGAAAGAAGAGAGAAAGAGAGAGAGAAAGAAAGAGAGAAAGAGAAACAAAAGAAAGAGAGAAAGAGAAACGAAAGAAAGAAAGAAAGAAAGAAAGAAAGAAAGAAAGAAAGAAAGAAAGAAAGAAAGAAAGAAAGAGAGAGAAGGAAAAGTATTCTAATCAATTATATATAGTAATTCTATATAAGTATTTTCTTTTCAGTTGCTTTTTCAATTTACTTATTTATCTCTTTTGTTCTACACTGGAAACAGCTATTTCAGGAAGTAGGGAACTAGTTTTTAAAATATGCCAAATATATGCTCTTTGACTTCATTCATATCATAATAAGATCATTATTCCCATTTTACAGATGTGGAAAAGAGAGCTCAGAAAGTTTAGGTATTCATCTAAAGTATTAATAGGCAAAGATAGAATTCAAACTCAATTCTAACTCAAAGTCCTTTTTTTTTTTTTTTTTTTAACTGAAATGCACTATCTTTCTCTAAAGCATGAATCAGCAAACTAGGTTCCACTGGCCAAATCTGGCCCACTAACTGTTTCTGTATAGTCCACAAGCTAAGAATAGTTTTTATATTTTAAATCGGTTTTAAAAATAATAATATTTTTGACACATCAATTATATGAAATCCAAATTTCAGTGCCCATAAGAAAAGTTTTATCACAACTGACAGACTGTTTATGTATTTTCTATGACTTCTTTTGTGCTGCAATAGTAGAGCTGACTAGCTGTGACACAGATCAGCTGGCCTACAAAGGCTGGCCCTTTTACAGAAAAAGTTTGCTGACTCCTGCTCTAAACCTCTGTAATGACAAACTTTAGCTGAAAGTATAGTCCTCCTCAGATGAAATGTGATACAAGATCTTTAATAAATAAAACTTTAAGGAAAAAAGGCCAGTTCCTATATATAAAATATTGGACCAAAGCAGAATGATAAATTTTTCTAACAACTTGTCCATATAAACTTTTGAGAAAGTGCTTACTGTAAGAACTTCTTGATGTTCTCAGCTTTCAGTTCATCCAAAAATGCTTTCATATTATGCTTTGGAGTAATGTTAGTAGCTTCACTGGAGGATTTTATAAACCATCCTGAAAAATACATCCAAAAATAGGCATGAGATATGAGCCTATAGATAGGATTTATTATTCATTATTGTTGTATGTATCATTTGTAAAACACAAATTATCAACATTACTTCTGGCATTGAGATTTTCCTGAAGTTTAATTTCTCTTGCTTACTTTCACTGAAAAAAAAAATCATGCAAACAGATTTTTAAGTTACAAACCAAATGAAAAATATTTTTTATCTAGCATCAATGATAGGTATTGCTGTTATTCTAAGAAATGTTTTATGAGATAATGAGTACCAAAATAAAATGACATTAATGTTTCAACTAATGGGTATGAACAAGATCTTCTGAAAATGAAGGCAAAAAGGAGATCCACCTTCTACCTTCATAAAGCTTCTATCTTCCTCTGCTGACTCAGAATAAGCATTTAACACATTTTTATGATGAATTAACCATGAATATATTTCAAATATATAAATTATTTCCAAGTGTTGAAGGCAATTCAGACTTCTAATTTTCTCTGTTTCTGAAACTACAACAAACTGCTGTGAGAGTTTGTGTTTCCAGTGAAGTAGGCTTGAGAAATCCAAGTTCAGACAGCTACAATGAAACTGCAATTTACCCAACCTCTCTGCCAGACATCCAGTGCATGCATAAGCAGCCAGAAGCAATGGATAGCTAGATCCTGCAATCATTAGACCTTACAGTTGGCTTTTAACCTGAAGGAGATAAGGCAATATTCCAGGGTTTATTTAGAGAAATTACAGGATCTGGGAATAAAATAGTTACAAAATTAGCACCCAACCAGCTTTCATGGAGCTTTCCAATTATAATTATGCTAGTTCTTAATCGCATGCATACAAATGGACATACATATATATATGCATATTAAAATACATGATTGGATGCAAACGGAAATAAGATTCCACCTGTGCATAAAACAAAAAGACTTGGATTAGAGTGAGGGATCAAGAAACAACACACTGAGGATGAGATGCTTGAACTGAGATCTGAAAAATGAACATGATAAAGAGGATGGAGGCCTGTAGCGGGAGGGGAGAGCAGAGAATCCTAGGGGGTGCGGGGCGGGCATCAATAAAGAACTCTTCTGTGTCAGCCACCGAGCAGGGAATACAGGGACGGAAGTGAGGGCAATACCAGGAAGACTAAAATCCTTTTAAGAGATGAAGAATGTTATGAGCACAGTGTGTGGTTCAAAAATCTTTTAGCACCCCCAGATGAACTGAATTTGTTTAAACCTATCTGGTCCATGCTCTGTTCTTCTAAATCCCAAAAGAGGGTCAAGAATTCCGAGCAGGAGTGAACTACCTGGTGATACCTTAGACTAGTCCTGTGCATTAAAGTCCAATGAGGAGCATCTTGGTAAAAGAAGAAATAAAGTGGCGAAAATCCCAGTACTGTGCTAGGAGATTTACATGCTATATTCTTTACTATTTCAATAATTTGCAGATAATATTATCCTCATCATAAAATAGGGAAACTAACGCTGAGAGGGACTCGGTAACTTGTTCAAGGCCACTAAAAAGTGGCAAAGTCAAAACTGGAATTTAATAAAGGAGTCTGAGCTCGCCTGTGCTGTTCTGCTTTTTTTTTTTTAGAAAGTAGGATTAAGTTTGCAAATCAGTACACAGGAAAAACCTCAAAAGAACTGCTGGTAGAGATCTGTCCGGATCGCTGACCTGGTTCACACAGTTCCAAACTTGCCTCTGTTACTTCCAAGGAAGAAAGAATGCACTGAGAAAAAAAAAAAAAAAAAAAAAAAAACTTCCTTTGCAGCAGTGTCCTGAATTCTACCGTACACCTGAAACAGTACGACCCGATAAAAACCTTAAACAAGTCTTGGTGCGCAGCTCCCTGGGCGGCCTGGTTCAACAGCCCTCAGAGGTTGGCGCTCGTCCTAAACCCTTAAAAGTGCCTTGTCTTGCAGGGCCTCCAGCACGTGGAACCTTCCTACGCCTAGTTTCAGGTTCTCTCTGTCCTACCCTCAACCTGAGTGACTGTCCTCCAAGCAGCTTGTGGAGAACTCAGCCCTGCACCGTTCCCAGCTACCCTCCTCCTAACTCGAGGGGTGCTCACCCCACATTACCCCGACCTTAATCGCCGCCCCTGGGGAAGACCAGCAACGGGACCCCACTCCGCAGCCGACCCGCGAGTCCCGGCGCCGCAGCACCACAGGGAAGACTCCGAGGTTTGCTCGGAGAGGCGCGCCCCTACCGAAGAGGAAGCCGAGGAGAAAGAAGCCACCCGCCAGCACCAGTGCCCCAGCGCACAGCCAGCGCGGGCGGCGCGCGGTGGCCACAGCCGAGTCGGTTTCGTGCAGGAGATTCCACATCTTAGCGCGAGCAGAGTCGGCCTCCCGGGACCCGCGCCTGTGCTGCTGCTCCACTGCGCGCCCTCCGCCCACCACGGCGGGGTAAAGTCTCTCTCACACTAATGCCTCGCTTATCAGTCCTGGAGGCTGGAATTCGCTCCCGACCCTGGGGTCCAGTTTCTCCCCGGTAGCAGTGTTTCTAGAGTGAACTGAACCAATCGGAGCGCGCCAGAGGCAACATCTCCCTTCAGGAGAAGGAAACCCGGCCCCTTTCGAGAGGCGCCTTAAAAAAAAAAAAAAAAAAAAAAAAAAGTTTCTTGGAAAATGTACAGCTCTTGCTCAAAAATGAGAGGAAGAGAGACTCTCCTCTCTCCACTCCTATAATTATGAGGAACTTTTATCCAGCTCTGACATTCTGTAAAATCTTTACAATACTCTACTGAATAAAACTAGAGCAGAGAAAGCCTCGCTTTTTTCCATAGTGAGGAATGGTTGTCATCAGCGTAAATCACCACCAGGCCCTCTTTCCCAGTGAATATTATTGTTATTAATAAACATGCAGGGTATTATCCTCCACTTACATTACAAAACAATTTTTTAAAGAAACAGGCTGGGCGTGGTGGCTCACCTGTAATCCCAGCACTTTGGGAGGCCGAGACGGGCAGATCACAAGGTCAAGAGATCGAGACCATCCTAGTCAACATGGTGAAACCCCATCTCTACTAAAAATACGAAAATTAGCTGGACGTGGTGGCGGGCGCCTGTAGTCCCAGCTGCTCAGGATGCTGAGGCAGAAGAATCGCTTGAACTCGGGAGGCGGAGGTTGCAGTGAGCCGAGATCGCGCCACTGCACTCCAGCCTGGCGACAGAGTGAGACTCTGTTAAAAAAAAAAAAAAAAAAAGAAATAAAGAAAGAGAGAGAGAGAGAGGAAGGGAGGAAGGGAGGGAGGGAGGGAGGGAGGAAGGAAGGAAGGAAGGAAGGAAGGAAGGAAGGAAGGAAGGAAGGAAGGAAGGAAGGAAGGAACTTTATTTTCATATCCCAGTTATGTCTGGCTACTGTCTTACGTAATAGACATAAAATCAATCTTGGTTGAATAAACCAGATGAATCAATCATACAAAATTCTATACCTGCTATAAATTCTTAATAATAATAATAGTGATATTTCGAGGGAGAGAATAACTACATGCTTTTTAAAATAAACTGTGTTCTTATAATCCGTGAGAGAATCCGTGAATTGACTAAGAGTACTTTATGGAAGCACTGCTTTTAACAGAACCATGAGATACAGGTAGAATTTGACCCAGTGGAGATGAGAAGAAACACTAGGGGTGGGGGACCAGCTGAGTGGGCAAAGGAAGAAAACTCAAGGTATATTCAAGGAATAGCAAACAGTTTGCTTTGAGAAAGGGAAAGCACAGTATGAGTTAAGTGGAGAAAGATGGGATAGATTGTACAGTCTTGGGTCCTTCGATGAAGACTTTCTGAGCAAAGTGAAAAATTTGGGAAAATTAATTTGTGAACAATGAACCATGACAACTCCTAGATGACCTAGAGCAGGAAAGAAGGGAATTTCTTCATCTCTTTATAACAAAATCCTGAATGTACTATATCTTTCCTCATGTTCCTATTGTCAAATCTCATCGGAGGTAGCTAATAAGAGTGACTAATATTTAAAGAGCACTTATTATGAGTGATGCATGCTATGTATGTCACCTCATTTAGTCACCATTGGTACCCTGCAAGGTTTGTTAATTGATTAACTTTTGTGGAGTGCTAAGGAGTTAAAATGAAAAATGGGTTTAGCTGTCAGGAACAGAAACAGGGGTAGACGTAGATGGGAATGAATGTTCCAAGAATAGGGTCAACTGTAAATGGCTCACTTAGCACCCAAGCATCCTGTTACAAGCACCCAGCTCACAGCCCATCTGTACCCAAGCATCCTGTCTGCAAGCATTCAGCCTAAGGAGCACCCTTATAAAACTCCACTGCAGTCCCTGCCTCTTTGCAGACAGCCGTCCTCTGCTGTCTGGCCAGTTGCTCCCTTGCAATGTGTCTCCCCTTTTCTCTGAATAAATATGCCTTTCTAAACTCATTACTGTCTTGGTATTAAGATAAAATTCTTTTACTATCTGCATGCCAGCCTCACACAGTTGTTGACCATGACAACTTTCTCAAAAAAACAATTGGCAGATGTTTGTTTTCTGAATCCCCCCGATAAGCATTAGGCCATACTGTACTTCCTTCTTTAACTATTGGAAAAAGATTGAAGATGACTCTTCATGTCAGAATTTGTAGAAACAAACATGAACTAAATCAAAGTATTATATTAATCTATGAGGTGTGTTCTAGAAAAAAACTAAAATATTTTTAATTCCTCTTATTTCCAGCCTTTTACGCATATTTGCCTTTGAAAAATACTTAGTCAAGAAAAATCACTGGCTACTTTATTTATTAAATAAATTATTAAATAATAAATTTTAAAAATTTATTATTTAATAAATAAGTTATTAGTCAAAATCTGGCTTTGTCACCTCAAACTCCTGGGCTCAAGCAATCCTCCCACCTCAGCCTGCCAAGTAGCAGAAGCTACAAACACCAGCCACCATGCCTTACTCATTTAAAAAAATTTTTTGTAGAGACAGGGTCTTGCCGTGTTGCCCAGGCTGATCATGAACTGGTCACAAGCAATCCTCTTGTCTCAGCCTCCCTAAGCCCTGGGAATAAATACATGAGCCACTATGCCCAGCCTCCTTGGCTACTTTGTAATCTGTAAACATAGCATTCTTGAACTCTAAACTGCATGCTAAATAACACAACTCTAGAAGATAAAAATTCTAACTTATTTCTCCAAGTAATTTGATTTTTTAAAAATTTCAATCTTTTTAAATTGGGAGTGATTACATAGCATAGGCATTTATATTTGTTGAATTATTTTTGTCATACGTTAAAAATATGTTTACTTTATTGTATATAAAGTATAAATTTTAAAATTGATTTAAACAAAAAGGGCCATAGATAAATAAGAATGTTCCCTAATGGTTCATCTGAATTCCATTGTTCCAAGTAATTAATTATCATTCTCCTTATGCTAACTTTACCTAAAGTAGGGGAATATTTGCAGAGGGAACTCTGTAGACAAATTTCTTTGCTTTGGAATTTTGAAAAATAGAAAATGTAGTAATACTGTTTCCAATTTAATGATGGAAATGGAGTAATAACTGAACATATTTTAGGAAAAAATGCTTGTAATATTTAAATGAAATATATTTTTTTCCTCTGTTAATTTTTATTACTAAAATAAAATGCTTTTTTTTCTTTTTCTTTTTCTTTTTTTTTTGAGATGGAGTCTCACTCTGTCACCCAGGCTGGAGTGCAGTGGCCAGATCTCAGTTCACTGCAAGCTCCGCCTCCCAGGTTTACGCCATTCTCCTGCCTCAGCCTCCTGAGTAGCTGAGACTACAGGCACCCGCCACCATGCCCGGCTAGTTTTTTTGTTTTTTTTTTTTGTTTTGTTTTTTTTAGTAGAGACGGGGTTTCACCGTGTTAGCCAGGATGGTCCCGATCTCCTGACCTCATGATCCACCTGTCTCAGCCTCCCAAAGTGCTGGGATTACAGGCTTGCGCCACCGCACCTGGCCTTTTTTTTTTGAGATGGAGTCTTGCTCTGTTGCCCAGGGTGAAGTGCAGTGGCATGATCTCGGCTCACTGCAACCTCCGCCTCCCTGGTTCAAGCGATTCTCCTGCTTTAGCCTCCTGAGTAGCTGGGACTACAGGTGTGTGCCACCACACACAGCTAATTTTTGTATTTTTAGTAGAGGCAGGGTTTCACCATGTTAGCCAGGATGGTCTTGAGATCCTTGACCTCGTGATCTGCCTGTCTCGGCCTCAGAAAGTGCTGGGATTATAGGCGTGAGCCACCTTGCCTGGCCAAAACACTTATTTTTTGATGTATACGGAAGTATAAAAATTAAGAAGCTCAAGTACTGTTGCGGGAAGTCAGGGACCCCCAACGGAGGGACCAGCTGAAACCACGGCAGAAGAACATAAATTGTGAAGATTTCATGGGCATTTATTAGTTCCCCAAATTAATACTTTTATAATTTCTTACACCTGTCTTTACTGTAATCTATGAACATAAATTGTGAAGATTTCATGGACACTTATCACTTCCCCAATGAATATCCTTGTGATTTCCTATGTCTGTCTCTACTTTAATCTCTTAATCCCATCATCTTCTTTGTAAGCTGAGGAGGATGAATGTCGCCTCAGGATCCTGTGACTGTGTCAACTGCACAAATTGTAGAGCATGTGTGTTTGAATATGAAATCTGGGCATCTTTAAAAAAGAACAGGATAACAGCCATGTTCAGGGAACAAGGGAGGTAACTTTGAACTGGCCACCGGTGAGCCGGACAGAACAGAGCTATATTCCTCCTCTTTCATAAGCAAATAGGAGAAATATCGCTGAATTCTTTTTCTCAGCAAGGAACATCCCTGAGAAAGAGAATGCTCCCCGAAGGTAGGCCTATAGATGGCCCCTTTTCAGATGTCCCATCTTTTATAGTCGAAGCCGATGGGATGAAGGGATGAAATAAGCCCCGGTCTCCTATAGTGCTCCCAGGCTTATCAGGTGGACAAAAATTCCCACCTAATAAATTTTGGTCAGACAGGTTATCTGCTCTCAAACCCTGTTTCCTGATAAGATGTTATCAACGACAATGCGTGCTGCGGGGAAACTTCATTAGCAATTTTAATTTCACCTCATCCGGTGGTCCTATTATCTCGCCCTGCCTCCATTTGCCTTGTGATATTTTATTACCTTGTGAAGTATGTGATCTCTGTGACTCACACCCTATTCGTGCACTCCCTCCCCTTTTGAAAATCGCTAATAAAAACTTGCT
This sequence comes from Macaca fascicularis, assembly GCF_037993035.2. Lineage (NCBI taxonomy): Eukaryota > Metazoa > Chordata > Mammalia > Primates > Cercopithecidae > Macaca > Macaca fascicularis. The sequence goes on along the minus strand of NC_088388.1, from coordinate 88,586,536 downwards.
GGTTTTAGGGCTCGGGGAACATCAGGCATGCTGCCGACATGTGATGTCTCCCCCAGACACCCAGCTTTAAATTTCTCTCTTGTGTTCTTTCCCTTTATTTCTCAACCCAGCCAAGACACTTAGGAAATAGAAAAGAACCCATGTGAAACATTGGGAGTGGGTTCTCCTGATAAAGTACCATTTTATACCCCTCTGTCCTTTCCCTTAACATATCACCATCCAGATGTGAATACCATCAACATTTTGATAGTAATTATTTGAGACATTTTTCTTCAAATACACACAATACTTCAAATGAAAAATGAAATCATGCTATGCCTTTATTTTTATTTTAAGAAAACTTTTAATTAACATATACATACATAAAATGTACAAGTTTTGAGTGTACAGCTTGATGAGTTTTTACAAAATGAACACACTGGTCATTCAGCATCAAGATCAAGAGATACAGTATCATCAGAACTTCACATGCCCCAGTCACATCCCCTTTACATCACTATCTTTCATGCTGATGAATACCCATTATTCTCCTATTCTAATTTCTAACACTAATGTTTAGTTTTGTCTGTTTTGAAATTTCTGTAATTGGAATCAGGCAGTATTTATTTATTTATTTTGCCTGTACTTTATTTTTATTTATTCGTATTTATTATTATTATACTTTAAATTCTAGGGTACATGTGCACAATGTGCAGGTTTGTTACATATGTACACATGTGCCTTGTTGGTGTGCTGCACCTATTAACTCGTCATTTACATTAGGTATATCTGCTAATGCTATCCCTTCCCCCTCCCCCCAAACCCATGACAGGTCTTGGTATGCGATATTCCCCATCCTGTGTCCAAATGTTCTCATTGTTCAATTCCCAACTATGAGTGAAAACATGTGGTGTTTGGTTTTCTGTCCTTGTGATAGTTTGCTCAGAATGATGGTTTCCAGCTTCATCCATGTCCCTACAAAGGACACGAACTCATCCTTTTTTATGGCTGCATAGTATTCCATGGTGTATATGGGCCACATTTTCTTAATCCACTCTATCATTGATGGACATTTGGGTTGGTTCCAAGTCTTTGCTGTTGTGAATAGTGCTGCAATAAACATATGTGTGCATGTGTCTTTATAGCAGCATGATTTATAATCCTTGGGTATATACCCAATAATGGGATGGCTGGGTCAAATGATATTTCTAGTTCTAGATCATTGAGGAATTGCCACACTGTCTTCCACAATAGTTGAACTAGTTTACAGTCCCACCAACAGTGCAGTGTAAAAGTGTTCCTATTTCTCCACATCCTCTCCAGCACCTGTTGTTTCCTCACTTTTTAATGATTGCCATTCTAACTGGTGTGAGATGGTATCTCATTGTGGTTTTGATTTGTATTTCTCTGATGGCCAGTGATGATGAGCATTTTTTCATGTGTCTGTTGGCTGTGAATCATACAGTATTTATATTTCTGTGTTTGGCTTGTTTCCCTAGGAATTATGCTTGTGAAATACATTAGTAGTGTGCTAGTAAATCAGCTCTAAAGAAAGGGAAAAGCCTTGTTTGCAGCATTTACTGATTTATGTGATGCAAATATTCCCACCATGGCAGATTTCAAGGAAACAACAAGAAGTTACTGAATGTGCAGTCTGAAAGGGATGGCCACAATTGCCTTTTGTAAGCTGGCAGAAGCAGGCTTCAGCACACCACTGGACACTCCATGTCTTTCCATGTAGCAATAGTTCACTCATTTTCAGTGCTGTGGATTTATCAATTGTATAAGTTTTGCAGTTTATTTATCTATTCTCTCCTTGATAGATTTTTAGATTTTCTCCACTTCTTGGCTATTAGAAATTATACTTCAGTGAACTTTCTTGTGCATATCTTTTGGAGGTCATATGTATTTATTTTTGTGGGTATTTATCTAGAGGTATAGGTATGTATATGTTCAGCTTTAGCAGAAAATTTTAGAGTTTTCTAAGGTTTATATGTACTACTCATACCAGAGGAGTATGTGGAATTCCAGTTTCTCTCTGTTCTTGCCAACCAACTGGTATTTTACTGATGGCAACTAAAATGGAGCAGCTTTTTCTGTGGTTGCTGCTAATTTGTACTCTTCTTTTTTTGCACTGACCAGGTGTTTTGTCCCATTTTCTATTGGGTGTTCTGCCTTTTTCTTTTTGATTTGTAGGAGTTTCTGTATATATTATGACTCTAATTTTGTAATTTATTTTATTCCATAAGGCAGAATTTTACATGAGTATATAAAAGATGTAGCTTTTCATTTTATCACTTTGTAATATTTATAGAATATTATATTTATAATATTTCAAAGAATAGACATAAAAATGGGGTATTTCATGTTATTCATATCAAAATTCTTATCAAATATGTGATTTGCAAACATTTCCTCTGATACTGTAGTTGTCTTTTCACTTTCTTGATAATATCACATGAGTACTTAAAACAATTTTTTTTTACATATACCTGATTCACATAAGAATTTAATAGATGCTCCCTGAGTTAAGATGATTTGACTTAGGATTTTCCAACTTTATAGTGGTGCATAAGTGATACACATTCAGCAAAAACCATACTTCAAGTACTCATACAATCATTTTGCTTTTTCACTTTTTGTATAGTATGCAATACATTACATGAGATATTCAACACTTTATTATAAAATAGGCTTTGTATTAGATGATTCTGTTCGACTGTAGGCTAATGTAAGTGTTCTGGGATGTTTACATTAGGTGAGGTTAAGTTATTATGTTCAATGGGTTAGGTATATGAAATCATACATACCTGATTTTAAATTTATGTCAGTAACTCATATATGCAAATATAGGCAAATTGCTCAATTTTACCTCATCTGTAATCTTTACCGTTCCCAGAAATGGCTCTTCTCAAAGTTACCAATTGTTAGGCAGGGATCTAGACCCGACATGGCAGCGCCACCTGGCGTAGCAGGCCCTTTGTTCGAGACTTCCCTTCCTCTTTGAACACACCCGCAGACTTGCATACGTCAGAGGTTCCAGCTGGGCAAGCACACTCCCCCATGACCTGCAGCTCACCTGCATTCCACAAGTTCGTAAAGAGCAGTTTCAGTTAACAGTTTCCAAAGACCCCTTCCTCATGACCCTTACTCGACTCCTGCCCTCGTAGTTTCAAGACCCCCCAGGCCCTGTTTGTACAACCAGCTTCCCTACCTCTCGGGCTATAAAAAAGCCCCTACCCTCCTCCCTCAGCGTGACTTCCTCGGCCCACACCTTTGGACAAAGGAACCTCGCCCTCGAGTCCTAATAAAGGCTACTCTCACTGCCATTTGCCTTGTGTCTTCATTCCCGGTTTGGCTCCAGCCTCAGTTTACCTTTACACCAATGGTCTACATCTTGTCAAAGGCAGTGATCAGTTCTCTTTGATTCTGTTTTTTTTTTTGTGTGTGTGTGTGTTTGTGTATCAGTGGAATGACTGAATCATGTGACATGGTATAGCCATAAGAATTATTTAGACCCATAAGAACATATATTCTTATCAAATAGGAAAAACATGACAAAGATGTAGGTTTCCATCAAGATCAGAGGTATTTTGACCTATGAAATAAGATATTTTAAATAATATAAAAGCCAAAGAAAATTAAATCCAGTAATGTAACCACTGGATGAGTTTGCAGAGTTCTGTGGGAAAAAATATTACAGGTAAAATCCAAACTGAAGCATGTAATGTACCTGGGCTGTAAGATCTGCAAGACCGGTGGAGCAAGATGGCCGAATAGGAGCAGCTCCAGTCTCAAACTCCCAGCGCGAGCAACACAGAAGACCGGTGATTTCTGCATTTTCAACTGAGGTACTGGGTTCATCTCACTGGGGAGTGGTGGACGATCGGTGCTGGTCAGCTGCTGCAGCCCGACCAGCGAGAGCTGAAGCAGGGCGAGGCATTGCCTCACCTGGGAAGCGCAAGGGGGAAGGGAGTCCCTTTTCCTAGCCAGGGGAACTGAGACACACAACACCTGGAAAATCGGGTAACTCCCACCCCAATACTGCACTTTAAGCAAACAGGCACACCAGGAGATCATATCCCACACCTGGCTGGGAGGGTCCCACACCCACGGAGCCTACCTCATTGCTACCGCAGCAGTCTGTGATCTACCGGCAAGGCAGCAGCGAGGCTGGGGGAGGGGTGCCCGCCATTGCTGAGGCTTAAGTAGGTAAACAAAGCTGCTGGGAAGCTCGAACTGGGTGGAGCTCACAGCAGCTCAAGGAAACCTGCCTGTCTCTGTAGACTCCACCTCTGGGGACAGGGCACAGTAAACTAAACAAACGCAGCAGACACCTCTGCAGACGCAAACAACTCTGTCTGACAGCTTTGAAGAGAGCAGTGGATCTCCCAACATGGAGGTTGAGATCTGAGAAGGGACAGACTCCCTGCTCAAGTGGGTCCCTGACCCCTGAGTAGCCTAACTGGGAGACATCCCCCGCTAGGGGCAGTCTGACACCCCACACCTCACAGGGAGGAGTACACCCCTGAGAGGAAGCTTCCAAAGCAAGAATCAGACAGGTACACTCGCTGTTCAGAAATATTCTATCTTCTGCAGCCTCTGCTGCTGACACCCAGGCAAACAGGGTCTGGAGTGGACCTCAAGCAATCTCCAACAGACCTACAGCTGAGGGTCCTGACTGTTAGAAGGAAAACTATCAAACAGGAAGGACACCTACACCAAAACCCCATCAGTACATCACCATCATCAAAGACCAGAGGCAGATAAAACCACAAAGATGGGGAAAAAGCAGGGCAGAAAAGCTGGAAATTCAAAAAATAAGAGCGCATCTCCCCCGGCAAAGGAGCGCAGCTCATCGCCAGCAACAGATCAAAGCTGGACGGAGAATGACTTTGACGAGATGAGAGAAGAAGGCTTCAGTCCGTCAAATTTCTCAGAGCTAAAGGAGGAATTATGTACCCAGCGCAAAGAAACTAAAAATCTTGAAAAAAAAGTGGAAGAATTGATGGCTAGAGTAATTAATGCAGAGAAGGTCCTAAACAAAATGAAAGAGATGAAAACCATGACACGAGAAATACGTGACAAATGCACAAGCTTCAGTAACCGACTCGATCAACTGGAAGAAAGAGTATCAGCGATTGAGGATCAAATGAATGAAATGAAGCGAGAAGAGAAACCAAAAGAAAAAAGAAGAAAAAGAAATGAACAAAGCCTGCAAGAAGTATGGGATTATGTGAAAAGACCAAATCTACGTCTGATTGGGGTGCCTGAAAGTGAGGGGGAAAATGGAACCAAGTTGGAAAACACTCTTCAGGATATCATCCAGGAGAACTTCCCCAACCTAGTAGGGCAGGCCAACATTCAAATCCAGGAAATACAGAGAATGCCACAAAGATACTCCTCGAGAAGAGCAACTCCAAGACACATAATTGCCAGATTCACCAAAGTTGAAATGAAGGAAAAAATCTTAAGGGCAGCCAGAGAGAAAGGTCAGGTTACCCACAAAGGGAAGCCCATCAGACTAACAGCAGATCTCTCAGCAGAAACTCTACAAGCCAGAAGAGAGTGGGGGCCAATATTCAACATTCTTAAAGAAAAGAATTTTAAACCCAGAATTTCATATCCAGCCAAACTAAGTTTCCTAAGTGAAGGAGAAATAAAATCCTTTACAGATAAGCAAATGCTTAGAGATTTTGTCACCACTAGGCCTGCCTTACAAGAGACCCTGAAGGAAGCACTAAACATGGAAAGGAACAACCAGTACCAGCCATTGCAAAAAGATGCCAAAATGTAAAGACCATTGAGGCTAGGAAGAAACTGCATCAACTAACGAGCAAAATAACCAGTTAATATCATAATGGCAGGATCAAGTTCACACATAACAATCTTAAACTTAAATGTAAATGGACTAAATGCTCCAATTAAAAGACACAGACTGGCAAACTGGATAAAGAGTCAAGACCCATCAGTCTGCTGTATTCAGGAGACCCATCTCACACGCAGAGACATACATAGGCTCAAAATAAAGGGATGGAGGAAGATTTACGAAGCAAATGGAGAACAAAAAAAAGCGGGGGTTGCAATACTAGTCTCTGATAAAACAGACTTTAAACCATCAAAGATCAAAAGAGACAAAGAAGGCCATTACATAATGGTAAAGGGATCCATCCAACAGGAAGAGCTAACTATCCTAAATATATATGCACCCAATACAGGAGCACCCAGATTCATAAAGCAAGTCCTTAGAGACTTACAAAGAGACTTAGACTCCCATACAATAATAATGGGAGACTTCAACACTCCACTGTCAACATTAGACAGATCAACGAGACAGAAAGTTAACAAGGATATCCAGGAATTGAACTCATCTCTGCAGCAAGCAGACCTAATAGACATCTATAGAACTCTCCACCCCAAATCAACAGAATATACATTCTTCTCAGCACCACATCATACTTACTCCAAAATTGACCATGTAATTGGAAGTAAAGCACTCCTCAGCAAATGTACAAGAACAGAAATTATAACAAACTGTCTCTCAGACCACAGTGCAATCAAACTAGAACTCAGGACTAAGAAACTCAATCAAAACTGCTCAACTACATGGAAACTGAACAACCTGCTCCTGAATGACTACTGGGTACATAATGAAATGAAGGCAGAAATAAAGATGTTCTTTGAAACCAATGAGAACAAAGATACAACATACCAGAATCTCTGGGACACATTTAAAGCAGTGTGTAGAGGGAAATTTATAGCACTAAATGCCCACAAGAGAAAGCAGGAAAGATCTAAAATTGACACTCTAACATCACAATTAAAAGAACTAGAGAAGCAAGAGCAAACACATTCGAAAGCTAGCAGAAGGCAAGAAATAACTAAGATCAGAGCAGAACTGAAGGAGATAGAGACACAAAAAACCCTCCAAAAAATCAATGAATCCAGGAGTTGGTTTTTTGAAAAGATCAACAAAATTGACAGACCACTAGCCAGACTAATATAGAAGAAAAGAGAGAAGAATCAAATTGACGCAATTAAAAATGATAAAGGGGATATCACCACCGACCCCACAGAAATACAAACTACCATCAGAGAATACTATAAACACCTCTACGCAAATAAACTGGAAAATCTAGAAGAAATGGATAATTTCCTGGACACTTACATTCTTCCAAGACGAAACCAGGAAGAAGTTGAATACCTGAATAGACCAATAGCAGGCTCTGAAATTGAGGCAACAATTAATAGCCTACCAACCAAAGTCCAGGACCAGATGGATTCACAGCTGAATTCTACCAGAGGTACAAGGAGGAGCTGGTACCATTCCTTCTGAAACTATTCCAATCAATAGAAAAAGAGGGAATCCTCCCTAACTCATTTTATGAGGCCAACATCATCCTGATACCAAAGCCTGGCAGAGACACAACTAAAAAAGAGAATTTTAGACCAATATCCCTGATGAACATCGATGCAAAAATCCTCAGTAAAATACTGGCAAACCGGATTCAGCAACACATCCAAAAGCTTATCCACCATGATCAAGTGGGCTTCATCCCTGGGATGCAAGGCTGGTTCAACATTCGCAAATCAATAAACATAATCCAGCATATAAACAGAACCAAAGACAAGAACCACATGATTATCTCAATAGATGCAGAAAAGGCTTTTGACAAAATTCAACAGCCCTTCATGCTAAAAACGCTCAATAAATTCGGTATTGATGGAACGTACCTCAAAATAATAAGAGCTATTTATGACAAACCCACAGCCAATATCATACTGAATGGGCAAAAACTGGAAAAATTCCCTTTGAAAACTGGCACAAGACAGGGATGCCCTCTCTCACCACTCCTATTCAACATAGTGTTGGAAGTTCTGGCTAGGGCAATCAGGCAAGAGAAAGAAATCAAGGGTATTCAGTTAGGAAAAGAAGAAGTCAAATTGTCCCTGTTTGCAGATGACATGATTGTATATTTAGAAAACCCCATTGTCTCAGCCCAAAATCTCCTTAAGCTGATAAGCAACTTCAGCAAAGTCTCAGGATACAAAATTAATGTGAAAAAATCACAAGCATTCTTATACACCAGTAACAGACAAACAGAGAGCCAAATCAGGCATGAACTTCCATTCACAATTGCTTCAAAGAGAATAAAATACCTAGGAATCCAACTTACAAGGGAAGTAAAGGACCTCTTCAAGGAGAACTACAAACCACTGCTCAGTGAAATAAAAGAGGACACAAACAAATGGAAGAACATACCATGCTCATGGATAGGAAGAATCAATATCGTGAAAATGGCCATACTGCCCAAGGTAATTTATAGATTCAATGCCATCCCCATCAAGCTACCAACGAGTTTCTTCACAGAATTGGAAAAAACTGCTTTAAAGTTCATATGGAACCAAAAAAGAGCCCGCATCTCCAAGACAATCCTAAGTCAAAAGAACAAAGCTGGAGGCATCACGCTACCTGACTTCAAACTATACTACAAGGCTACAGTAACCAAAACAGCATGGTACTGGTACCAAAACAGAGATATAGACCAATGGAACAGAACAGAGTCCTCAGAAATAATACCACACATCTACAGCCATTTGATCTTTGACAAACCTGAGAGAAACAACAAATGGGGAAAGGACTCCCTATTTAATCAATGGTGCTGGGAAAATTGGCTAGCCATAAGTAGAAAGCTGAAACTGGATCCTTTCCTTACTCCTTATACGAAAATTAATTCAAGATGGATTAGAGACTTAAATGTTAGACCTAATACCATAAAAATCCTAGAGGAAAACCTAGGTAGTACCATTCAGGACATAGGCATGGGCAAAGACTTCATGTCTAAAACACCAAAAGCAACGGCAGCAAAAGCCAAAATTGACAAATGGGATCTCATTCAACTAAAGAGCTTCTGCACAGCAAAAGAAACTACCATCAGAGTGAACAGGCAACCTACAGAATGGGAGAAAATTTTTGCAATCTACTCATCTGACAAAGGGCTAATATCCAGAACCTACAAAGAACTCAAACAAATTTACAAGAAAAAAACAAACAACCCCATCAAAAAGTGGGCAAAGGATATGAACAGACATTTCTCAAAAGAAGACATTCATACAGCCAACAGACACATGAAAAAATGCTCATCATCACTGGCCATCAGAGAAATGCAAATCAAAACCACAATGAGATACCATCTCACACCAGTTAGAATGGCGATCATTAAAAAGTCAGGAAACAACAGGTGCTGGAGAGGATGTGGAGAAATAGGAACACTTTTACACTGTTGGTGGGATTGTAAACTAGTTCAACCATTATGGAAAACAGTATGGCGATTCCTCAAGGATGTAGAACTAGATGTACCATATGACCCAGCCATCCCATTACTGGGTATATACCCAAAGGATTATAAATTATGCTGCTATAAAGACACATGCACACGTATGTTTATTGCGGCACTATTCACAATAGCAAAGACTTGGAATCAACCCAAATGTCCATCAGTGACAGATTGGATTAAGAAAATGTGGCACATATACACCATGGAATACTATGCAGCCATCAAAAAGGATGAGTTTGTGTCCTTTGTAGGGACATGGATGCAGCTGGAAACCATCATTCTTAGCAAACTATCACAAGAACAGAAAACCAAACACTGCATGTTCTCACTCATAGGTGGGAACTGAACAATGAGATCACTTGGACTCAGGAAGGGGAACATCACACACAGGGGCCTATCATGGGGAGGGGGGCGGGGGGAGGGATTGCATTGGGAGTTATACCTGATGTAAATGACGAGTTGATGGGTGCAGCACAGCAACATGGCACAAGTATAGATATGTAACAAACCTGCACATTATGCACATGTACCCTACAACTTAAAGTATAATAATAATAAATAAATTAAAAAAAAAAAAAAGGAAAGTATCAAGCAGGTACAACACATTAAAAAAAAAAAAAAACTCTGACCTTAAAAAAAAAAAAAAAAAAAAAAGTAGGGGTGTCCTCATTATTGTGTAAGAGCTAATAAAATATGAGAGGAAGTGATATATGCCCCTTCCAAGCTTATCCCCCCTCCAAAACCTCCTATACAATTTTTCTCTCTTTTTGTTTACCTTAATGGTTTCTGGAACAGAGGCTCCAGCAGAGGATTCAGAGGCCCTGGAGAATGACACAGCCACAGACAGAAATAGCCCAGATTACTGAATCATTGCTAGGCACAATCAATAACACCCAAATAAACTTTATGGCTATAAAAGAATACATTTTTTTTTTTAATCGAATGGGTTGATTTGGTACAGAAGCTGGTGCACTAAACACTACTGATCTTGATTGAGACCTGCATTTTTCATATTTGTTGTCAACTTAGACTTCTCCCTTGAGATTCAGCATTAAATATGTAATTGCTTAATTGAGGTCTCCAACTGGAAGTATATTAGACAGTTCAAACTTCACACAGTGAAAGATAAGTTGCTCTACAACCCACTGTCCAACAAATTTACTTTGTGCCTCCCCAATACCAACCCAGCCTATTGCCAGACTTCCCTCGCTGTCCTACCTGGATAAATGATGACACCACTCTTCACTGCAGTTAAGGCTAAAATCCCATCACTCATGACTATTTTACTCATAACCAACAGCTACCTCTACTTAGTCCTAAAAGGAAAAAAAAAAGTCATATTTTCCTTGTAAACCTTTGCCTTTATTCTTTATTTTTCTCTGCAAAACAAACTTTAAACTTTTCATCGAGATGTACAAATCTTTTCAGAATCTCATACAAATCTAGTCTTGTGATGAAATTTTACCTTGAAAACCTCATGCCCCTGGTCACAGTGAAATGGATGAAGAGTAGATATCTGATTCAGCTTTGGAGAATATTTGCACTAAGGTGTTGAATTAAAATTTAAAGTGACTGGAAGCATTACCTGAGTGGCTAGCCAGCTTCTACCTCCCATATGAATTGAATAACAAAGAAATTAAGATTAAGTAGAAAGCAGAATAAAGCAAGGGCCCAGAGCGTAGCAAAAACAATATTAGAAATGGAGCACTCCTTCAATTTATAAACTCCAAGACCTTAATTCCTGCGTTTTCTGAGACCCATTGTCATTTCTACCTTTGGCTTCTGTGAGACATTCTTATGTCTTTATAATAAGCCCCTACCACCCTTAATCCCTCTCTTTTTTGCTTAAGACAACTGGAATTGGTTTATTTTACCTATTGTATAGAATCCCGAATAATTAAGCTTTCCAGCCTCATCTCTAATTCACTAGTACTCCCCCATTCCCTCCTGCCATCACATATGAAAACTGGATACATCGAATTTCAAATGGTTTCTAGAATACTGTTGGCTATATTGAGGCATTAGGATTTAAAAAAATCTGTCTCATTTGCCTGTGATATTAACTGCCACTTAACTTTCTGGAAATGTTTTAGGCATACATTAGGGCTCATCTCAAATATCATCTTTGCATTGGACTTATTTGGACCTTCTGCAGGAAGATATTTTTATTTTATCTTTTGTGCTGTCATAGTACTGTATCTACCCATCTGTAATGACATGAAGGACATGAAATCATTATTGAAAGATTTTCTTCCTCATTAGACTGACTCAAAGGCAGGAATGATGGCCAATTAACTCTGAATGATTCAAGTATACTACACAATTTGACACACAGTTGTATGTTTATTCTTCAAATGAAGGAAGAAATACATGAAAGAAGAAACTGCTAGCCCTGCCAGTTATTATTTTAGCAGATGATATCTTATTTTAATTGTTTAAATTTTAAATGATCTTTGTGGTATACTGGCCTATTTGTTTAGGTTATTTCTCAGCACATTCTTTGCATATTTTATTACCCATCAGCAATAAAAGTCAAGAAGAGAAAGAAGGAATTGTAATAATCAGCCCTTCACACCTCTTATTTCTCTTCCCTAACATTTCCCGAAGTTTTTATTTTGTTCTCACAATTAAGTCTATACTACCTAGAAAATAAGATTAAATCTTCTATGTTCCTTTGGTTAGAAATGTTTGTGGGATGGATTTAAAGTTGAACATCTACTGCAACTTAAAATTTTTGTTAAAGTTGCTCTTTCTTCCTAATGGCAATTATGTTGGGCTAGAGGATAAATAGTTGGAGATAATGGACTTTTCTCTTAGTGTTATGGCTGCCTCCATTCTTCTGTATCTTGCAATGGACTCTTTGGATATTATAATAATAATTAATACTAATTTAATATTTATCAACCACAGAGCCAGGGACTGAGCCAAGTGTTTTTATATATATTGTCTTATTTACTCCTTTTCTCAGCACTGTAACTATAGTACTTTCATAATATGCAAAACTTTAGAGGCATTTTGAGTTACTAAGAAATAACATGAAAACAAGCTCTTTGTGTCCTGTAAGATTACTAGCTAGGACGGCTTTGTGAGAGAAAGAGCTCTTTACCCTTCAGGAGTAGCAGGAAAAGTATGCTATTCAACAGGATTGGCTTATCCACCTGACTCTGACATAATCATATATGAAATGATACTGACATCAGCTTTCTTTCTCCAATTGTTGATAATTCAGTTCCTTATTTCTTGTCCTTCCTCGTGAGTAATTTGATCTGTCCTGCTCCAGTTCTTCCCTTCCAGAGCAGGAAAGTCAAAGGAAAGGAGGAAGTTGTGTAGAAGAAAACAGTTTCAAAGGGCATTCTCCGGAAAGACTGAAACATTGTGCTAACCGGTCAAAACATATTTTGAGAAGTTAAATTTGGATAAGAAGTCTCTTTCTATAAATTTTTTTTTCAATTTTTAAAAATTTTCATCTTTAAAAAATGTGTTTTTCAAATTTTTTCAAAAAGCTCCAGCTTTGTCCTAGCTGAATTCATAGGAAAAGGAATGTTTTCAAATCTCAGATCTGAATAAGTAGGGGAACAGCTTATCTCTGAGGGGTCAAGCTGGTAAAGAGGGCTCCATTTGAAAAACTCAGAAACAAGAAAGGATTTTAAGTGGGAACCAGGAGTTTCTCTTCGAAATAATCCTTTACACTTTACACTCTGTTCATTATACATATAAAAAGTAGTCCTTTCGGATGGTCTAAGGATTTCTCAACTGCTGATAATCACAAGGGAACAAATTGGGTCTCTAGCAAGGGAGAAAGTGAGAGTTGCAACATAGTTCCGGATTCCAGAAGAAAAGGGTTCATGTGCCACAGATTGCCAGGATATCCTGTGATAACTTAGCTTCTGCTTAGAGTGGTCAGGCCTGTATCTCCTATCTACTATTTTCTCTATTTCGTGGGAAAGCTGTCTGATTCCATCTGTGTTACTATCTGAGTATTTAGCATTTATCTCCGTTTTATTATATTATCATATATTATTCAACTGGATTTTGTGGTTTAATAGAATGTTGGGCTAGGAATCAGAGCAGTGGTTTAATGGACTGAAAAGACATAATAAAGTTATAATAACTAACAGTTATTGCTTATTTGCTCTGCATTGGGACTGTGCTTAATGCTTTACATGGGATGTTGAGAATTACTGAAGTGTTCAGTGAGCAACAAAGTATGAAGGTAGATCTATGTGATAAAAATTTAGTTTGGTAATAGAATAAAATACGTAAAATGAAGTTATCTGTGGTGTATGTGGGATCATTGGTATGCTTTGCCCTTAGACATAAGTGTAGGAGGGGGCATTTCAGATGAATGTTGCTATTTCTACAAGTCAAGCCAAGTAACTCAATAGAATAAAAATTTGTCATTATTAATTATTATTATTATTAATTTTGTCAAACCTGGGCAGCTGTCTTACCTTTAGTAAAAAGGAATATCCATAGCCTAGACATTGAAACTAGTATATTTATTGTTGCAGATACTTAACACAGCTGAGTGATGCCCTTCATTCAGGAGCTTCTGGGGAACACGGTGCTATGTAATAGAGTGAAATGGGAATCAGTGAAAGAAGGAAAAATAACTTCATCAGGAATGTGAATCCAAGATTCTTAAAAGGGCAGAGTACTTTTCTCATTCATTGTTTCCCTTTTACCTCCATTCAGTTAAAGAGACTTGGAGTCATAAATGTTTCTTTTCTCTTCATTATTGACTTAATACATAAATGGAGTATGCTATTGACAGAGGGGCCCCCTTGTGGTCCAGCGTAAACTCACTCATTCAGTCAAAACTCAGGACACCAAAAACTTGTGTGATTCACAAGCAAGTGCCATAGGTGTTTGCGCTAGGTCATATTTCAACAGGTAGCATAGCTCCAATTTATTTGTTTATTTTTGAGTTGCTTACTTTGTATTTGCATTTTCTGGGTACTAGATTCTTGGCAAGAATCAGGTAAGGCTATCATAGCCCAATATATGGAGTTTTATAACTCAGCACTTTAAAAAAAATACTCCTCAGGACTTTAAAAAAGTTTTTTTAAAAGTTTTCAAAAAGTTTTTAAAAGGCAAATTAAATAATTATTTGTTTTTTAAAAATAAAATCTTTGTACTTTTAAAATGCTATTAATTCAAACACGATAATGGACAATAGATTGCTAGTGATAAATGATGGGGTGCTGGATGAGCTAGACATTGTACAGCTTCCCTTGGGGCGAGCATGGTGATCAATGTGGGTTTTGCATGCTGGGGTAATTCAACTTGGTGTCCTAGTCTGGTATATATATTTAATTTCATATTTAAAGTGTACAATTATATTATTTTGACTATAGTCACCGTGTTGTGTTTTTAAATACTAGGTATTATTTATTCTTTCTAACTATTTTTTTGTACCCAATAACCATCCCCACCTCACCCTCATAGCCTACACTACCCTTTGCAGCCTTTGGTAACTATCCTTCTTCTCTCTATCTCCATGCGTTCAATTGTTTTGATTTTTAGATCCCACAAATAAATGAGAACATGTAATATTTGTCTTTCTGTGCCTGGATTATTTCACCTAAAATAAAATGTTTGTCTTTCACCTGAAATAAAATAATGTTTGTCTTTCTGTGCCTGGATTATTTCACCTAAAATAATGATCTCCAATTCCATTCATGTTGTTGCAAATTTCTTCTATGTGTCTTTATCTTCTGTTCTGATACCATACCCATCTGTGTTCAAATTTGTTTTGTACTGAAAAGTATGTATATACACACATATATATGTGTACATATATATACATACATACATATATGTCTACATGTAGACATATATATACACACATATATGTCTCTTCAATTCCCTGTGATACCGAGGACAGACAGCATATATATGTATGTGTGTGTGTGTGTGTATATATATATATCTCCAATTCCCTGTGTACTTTTCAGTACAAAAAAAAATTGAACACAGATGGGTATGGTACCAGAACAGAAGATAAAGACACATGGAAGAAATTTGCAACAACATGAATGGAACTGGAGATAATTATTTTAGGTGAAATATATACACACGCACATGTATATATACACACATATACGTATATGTGCGTGTATATGTGTGTGTATATATATGCTGTCTTTCCTAGGTATCCTATATATATGTGTGTGTGTGTATACACACACACACACATATATATAGGATAGCTACTGAGTGACAAGTGGTATGGTATGATATCACCTGTCACTCAGTAGGTATCCATATATATATATATAAAACAAGGAATTGTTTCCAGGAACCCCAAAGATACCAAAATTTGTACAATGCTCAGCTCAAGTCCCTTATAGAAGTGGCATGGTTATATCGTTTCTCTGACTTTTGGCAAGATGAAGTTTAGTATCTGTTCTTATCAGTTTAAAGTGGCATAGTATTTACATATAGCCTATGCATCCTCTATTATACATTAAGTTATCTCTAGATTACTTATACTACTTAATACAACATACATGCTAGGTAAATAGTTGTTATACTATGTTTTTGATTTGTATTATTTTTTATTGTTCCATTGTTATTTTTTAATGTTTGTTATTTCCAAATGTTTTAAATTCATGGTTGGTTGAATCTATGGATGCAAAAATCCATAGATACAGAGAGCCAAATGTACACACAGACACACTCATAATTTTCAAAGTCCACACTAAGTATCAAGCAGTGTGTGTTTACCTGCACGTGTATGTGAATTAACTATGTTCCTGACACGTTTTTATTTCCCTCCATTGGATTCTACTTTATTTCTTAATGTCAAGAAATAGCTTATCTCTATGTGAGTACCTATACTTCCTTTCTCTGTCTCTCTCTGCTGTCTCTGTCTGTCTCTCTCTGTCTCTCTTAGTGTCTGTGTGTGACAGATCACTATTCTGCCTGCACCACTCAAAATGCAGCTCTCCTAACTAAAAGATTGTATTATTCATGGAGGTCCCAAACGAAAATGTTTCTCCCATTGGACAGAAATGAGGATGCCTTGGCACTTCTCATATAACACCACTTAATATATTCTTTCAATTGCAACAGTTTAGAATTATTATTGATTAATAATTCTAGTACCATTTAGTGTCCAATAACATATTAGGGAAACGTGATAATTTACCACATCCTGTCTGTATTCTTGTTCATTTATTTTTCATTCTGTCATACTCTGTACCTTTTTATATGCCACTTCAATTTGTTTTTTACTAGAGCTGGAAACATGTCACCTCTCCTATCAATCAGCCAACTCTTTATGTGCTTATTATGGATTCAGTATATTCCTCTTCCCAATTCACAGGAAATGGCTCCTCTCTATCTGAGATAGAACAAGCTGAAGTCCTATCCCTCCAGTACTCTACTTTACAATGTGAAGTTATTTAGACATAGGATCTTTACATAGATAATCAAGTTAAAATGAGGTCACTAGTATAGGCATTCATCCAATATGACTGGTGTCTTCATACAAAGGGGAAACTTTGGAGACATTTAGAATGAGGATAATGTAAAGAGATGTAAAGAGAAGATGGCCATCCACAAGTTAAGGAGCAAGGCCTGGGACAGATTCTCCTCCACAGCCCCAGAAAGGAACCAATCCTACTGACACCTTAATTTTATACTTCCAGCATCTATAACTGTAAGACAATAAATTTTTGTTGTTTTCAGCCACTAAGTTTGAGGTGATTTGTTCTGGCAGTCCTAGGAAACTAATACAGTGCCTTTATTAAAACAATTCACCTGTTTATTCCAGTTTTTTTTTTTTTTTTGGCATATCTGTTTCAGACTGGACTATGTACTCATCAAGAGAAATGACCTTAGCTGTCAGATACTTCACTCTGTGGTATTTGTGTGAGGGACATAAAATGTAAGCTATGATATACTATGTAAGATATGATACCTGCCTTAAAATCCAGTGTTTATTCATCAATATTTATTGAGTGCCTGATGTAATTATGTAACAGCCACTCCTCAGGATACTGGTCATACAACGGTAAGCACAGAGATGATGGTCTCCTCTCTCATGGAGCAAACAGTCTGGAAAATGGTGGGGTGGGGGTACATTAAAACACAAGTAAAAAGAAAATAATTGCACAAAAATAATTGTCAAGAAGGAGAGAAACATCTGTATGTAAAGAAGAGGAAGCAGTGATCATTCTTGGCCATGGGATAATCTGGAAAGGCTTCTAAGGGAGAGCACTTGAGCTCAGTCTAAAAGGGGCAGTAGATTTTAATAAAAGGCAACAGAGAGTGAATATTTCCTTGTGAAGAAGGGAGTGGGGAAGGAACCCTGGGTCATTAGTAGTCCATTTGTCTGGAGCATAGAGAAATAGAATAACTAGAGTAATCATGGCAATGATAGTTTTTTTGGGTTTTTTTAAATGCTTACTAAGTGTCAGCCTTACATTATCTCGTTTACCTTTACATTTTTTGAGGTAGGCTGTTGTCATCCCAATTTACACATAAGGTTGTTGAGCTTTGCTTAACCATAGCTTTGTACTTGTTATTACACCATACCACCTGTCACTCAGATTTATTCCTAGGGATAACTATAATTTGAAATGAGGTCTCTAACTCCACAGGCTCTGTCGTTTTTTTACATTCCATAGCAGAGAATTATTCCCTAAAATGTAGAGTCAGAAAGAGAGGTTGCAGGCAGATTTTAGAATACTTCCATTACTAATCAAAGTGTATAAAAATATACTTTACAGTAAACAAAGGGGAAAATCAAATGTCTGCAGAGTAGTAACATGATATACATGCTAAAAAATTGGAATAGGAAAAAATATTGGGGGAAGTAGGATTCCTAAGCACTTACTGAAGGAAAAATACAGATAAGAAATGTAAATGTACCAGGCTTGGTGGCTCACACCTGTAATCCCTGCACTTGGGGAGGCCACGGCAGGCAGATCGCTTGAGGCCAGGAATTTGATACCAGCAGGGCCAACATGGTGAAATCCCATCTGTACTAAAAATATAAAAATTAGCCAGATGTGGTGGCACGCACTTATAATCCCAGCTACTCAGGAGGCTGAGGCAAGAGAATCGTTTGAACTCTGGAGGTGGAGGTTGAAGTGAACTGAGATTGTGCCACTGAACTTCAGCCTGGGTGACAGAGTAAGACTCTGTCTCAAACACAAACACACAAAAAACAAAACAAGAAATGTAAATCCATCATCAGAATGACTTAGTGTGCACAAGAATCATCTCAGTTGTCTGTTAAAAATTCCTACTTCTTTGTAATAAGAATATTCAAAAATCTCTCTTCAAGGTTGTGCATAAATTACTTCAATTTGATCATTACACAATGCACACATGTAAACACATATTGAAACATCAGGTTGTACCCCATAAATGTGCCCAATTATTGTGTGTCAATTATATTTTTGTTTAAATTCTGCTTCCAGTCACCACCCCAGAGGACTGCTGACGTGAGGAGGTTTTAGACAATATTCTGTTCTTGCCTAGCCAAGGGATTAGGGAGGCAATGTAAGCCAAGCTTCCTTCTTCACAGCAAGCTCTTGGACTGCAGGGATCAAATTTCATTCATCTTTTTATTCCCTTTTCCCCTAGGTCCCAGACCCTTGCTCATAAGAAGCATGTGGATGACTTGAATTGAATTGTAAGAGTGAAAGACTCTTGTCAAAGAAGAATCATTAGGACTGTGTGAATTTAAAAAGAGAACAAATTCAAGAAAACACGCTTTGTAAGTCTGGGAAAGGGAACATGCAGGGTACAAGGGCGGTAACATGTGACCAAGAAGAGAAGAGTAAAATGAACTCACTAGCCAATTATATTCGAGTGATCTGCTACTTAGAATGCGTGATTTAACTCCTAGGTATTATAGCCACTGGGAACTTTTTCTCTGCAGACTTTGAAAGCACTTTAAAGACAGGGTGTCACCTAAAGGTTGGTGATTTGTATTGGGTTCCCCCACCCTAGAACTGGTAGGCAACATTCTCACTGGTAAATACTGTAGGAAGAAATCAGAGAATTGTATTTTCCATTGAAATGGTTGGAAGATACACAAAGAAGCCTAATGTGATTTTCTGAGTTGGAAATTTGCTAGGACATAGGGATGTGAATGCCTGTCTTCTCAAAAGACATGCTGTAGATGCCAATAGATCTGAGCAGCAGGATGGAATTTATCAAAATAAATGGCAGGATTATCCAGTGCTGGAGTCCTTGTTTAAGAAGCCCATATTAATTGAACTGAATATAGTTGGCATTCCAACAAATATGTGCTGAAAGAAAAATAGCAATAACAAACTTAGGGGATATGTTCTCTCAAGTGGTTGATAATCTGTTGCCTATCCCTCTTCTGTCACTCAACCTGGATGTGGAAAGGTTGTCCATTCTACTTTCATTCTACTTCAGCTACTCAGATCTTGGCTGTACCCTAGAACTTTTCATGATGGATGATTGTCCCCTTCTATACTTTCCATTTAAACTATGTCACTAACTGATAATCACCTAAATTTTCAGCTCATTGCCTTTAGTGCCTTGGCTCCAAACATTCTTTGACCCCACTGTATTTACACTTTTCCTCATTCCTTTATATTCCAAAATTCTCAGTCCTCTTCTTACTTAGCTAATGTGTTACAATCTCACTCTCCCACAACACCCTCAAATAGCCTTGCTCTTCTCTTCTTCATTGTGTTACTTTTGTAAAATCCAGGCCCTACTTAAAAGCAATTTTCCATGTATTCTGTGCCTGATTCTATGCAGCTGATGTAGTTGAAGCAAAGCAGGGGTGTTGGCTGGCCTCACCTTACATTCTTCATCCTTAATTGGAAATGTATTTTCACACTCCCTGGCAATTCTACTTTATGTATTTTTACACCCATTACTTTTCCTGAACCTCCAATACTGCCTCGCTCCTCTTCATTTTGGTTTATGAACCTGGCTTCCTATTTCACTGAGGAAATAGAACTAATCAGTAGATAACTCACATGCTTGTTCACCACCATATCGACCAGCCCATCCTATCTGTACATGTTTATTGTCTCTTCCTTCCTGTTCTTACTTGAGCTGTACATGATCCTACTTGATCGCACTTATGCACAGGGTCTCATTCTCTTTCACTTAAGCAATTAGACTCTTCCTTAAAAAATAATTTTCTGTCTCAACTTGATTATTCCCACAATAGGGCAAACATGTTGTAATACCTTTTTTCTTTAAAATAACCCATTTTCTTTAAAATAATTTCCAACTATCACCTGATTCCTCTGTTTCTGTACACACAAAATTCCTTAAAAGAGATTTCTTATGTTGCTTCTCCCCCTTTTCTCTCTTCCCATTCTCATTTGAATCTACTTCAAAAAGTTTACCACACTAAGAAAAAGAACTCTTCTCAAGATTACCTATGATTTCCATAGTGCTAAATTCAGTGATAAATTTAGTCTTTGTCTTAATCAGCCTCTCAGTATCTTTGATTTAGTAGGTAATTATCTCGTTCTTGAAATACTTTCTTCACTTGACTTCTGGGAGCTACTCTCAGTTTTCCAATTCACTTCAGATGTTCCCCAAGCTCTCTTAACTTGTTTATCTCATTCCT
This sequence comes from Macaca fascicularis, assembly GCF_037993035.2. Classification (NCBI taxonomy): domain Eukaryota; kingdom Metazoa; phylum Chordata; class Mammalia; order Primates; family Cercopithecidae; genus Macaca; species Macaca fascicularis. The sequence goes on along the minus strand of NC_088388.1, from coordinate 88,565,635 downwards.
CCACTGGGTTCAGTCTTTAGATCCTTTCTCTATCAACACTCACTCACAAGGTGATACCACACAGCCTTTGAATAGTATCCGAATGTTGATGATGGTCAAATGTTATTTCCCTTGAACTCGAGAGTCTATTTAACTCCTACTAGGCATCCTTACCTGCACAATTAATAGACATATGAAATTTAATATATCCTAAGTTGGGCTCTTGATGTCCTGCTCCTCCATACCTGGTCCTCTTACACATTTGCTATCTCATTAAATGTCTATTTCTTCCCACTGCTTAAGCAATTCAGAATCACTCTTGAAGTGACTTTTCTCATTTCCCCAAGCATATTTGATCCATCAATCATGTTAATTATGCCTTTTAAATGTGTCGAGAATCTAATTACTCCTCTTCCACTGCTAACTTTTCTACAAATGACCATCAGCTATCTCCTGGATAAATACAATGCTTTACTTTTGCTATTTCTGATTCAGCACTTGCTTCCATATTATCCATTCTGAACATAGCATCTGGGTCAGACCAGGTCATGTCACCTCTGAGTCCCAAAGTCTACAGTGATTCCCAGCACCCTCCTTATCAAGGCTAACAAGGCCCTACATGATCTGGTCCCCACTTCTTTTTAGACCTAATTTCTTCTACTTTTTTCAGGCCTCAATCATTAGCCACACTGTCCTCCTTGGTGTGCTTCCACTGTCAGCACATTCCCAGCACAGGGCTTTTGTTCTGACTGTCCCCCTGCTTGGAGATCTCTTCCTTAAATATCTGCAAAATATCTGCTTATCTTCTTCCATCACATCCTTCAGTCCTTTCCTCAAATGTCAATTTCTCAGGGAGGTTTTCCCCGGCAACCATATCTAAGATTACACTTTCCGCCCCCAATACTATCTAACCCCACCCCTGCACAGTTCTCTTCCTATTTATAGCCATCTGACTTACTACATATGTGACGTATCTACGTATTGACTGTTTTCCCCTCTAGAATATGTGTACAATGATGGCATGGATTTTGTTTACTGTTTCATTTCCAGCACCATAAGGAGAACCTGATATATAGAAGACCTTATATAAGTAACAATTGAATACTTGAAGGCAGGCAACTCTAGGGTTTCTTCCCCAGACCTCTGTACCAGAAATTGAAATAGGAAATAGAAGAGATTGAGGATACTAAGTATTCTCTACCTGTGTTATTGACCAGAAACAGCAACATAAACTTTTTCTTTACAAGGACTAAGCTAACCAATAATGAAGCAATGTCACTGACAATCACACTGATGGAATGAATTTAAATAAAAATATTTTTTTATTTTGGATGCTTTCTGTTATATTTGAGAGAATGAATTGAGAATTTTTGTTTTTTCAAATCAGGTGGACTCCTAATAACTTTTAAATGTGAAGTTAAAAAGGTCTCATTTTCTCTAAAGCATTTCTGACTTACCAGTCAGTCACTCTTTCCTCAGCATATTTTATATATATCTTAACTCCAGCTCTTATCAAATTATTTCATAGTTCGCTGTATTGGGTTAATTCCACAGCTAGGCTTTGTGTCCCCAGGAGCTACAACTGCTTCTGTCACATAGTAGGTTCTCATAAATCTTTGTTGAATAGCTTATGTAGACTCAGATGCCACAAGATCGGCAATAATTCACTGTTATTACAAAAAGATAATCAATATAAAACATCACCTGTTTGTAGACATATTAAAGAAGAAGGAAACCATGAAATACAATCTTAAGGCATTACAATGTGTCCTCTAAGTTTTGGATTTAATCGTCCTACCTAAATCTTAACAAACAAAAGCACATTGATACTTTATTTTTCTTCTTCTTATGTTTTGTATTACCCTGACTTAGTCACCAGATGTCACTATGAGACTGTTGTCCAGGTAACTCTTTCTTTAAGAAAGAAACAAAGACCTGACATGAGGCATGGAGCAAAACCTATGTCCTTGTAGAAACACCTTATAAATGTTAAGGCTAGTAGCTTTAGGGTTTTATTTTAGAGTGGATTTTGGCATAGCTTAGTGTGTAAGAAAGAGCACTGAACTGGGAATCGGGAATCCTGGATTTTAGCTCCAATTCTCTCATTTAAAAATATTTGACCACCTGGTAGATTTCTTTACCTTTCTGGGCTGTGAAAGATATCCTCATCTGAAAATAAAGGCGGCAAAAGAACCTCAAAACCTTCAAGCTCTAACATCTGGTGATTCTATTCCCTTCTTTTGCTAATTTCTTGGAAAGTAGCCAGAGGTCTTCACTCCCAGGGATGATTTGGAAAGTCAGCGTAAGTGAGAATAATGAGTACCTATTGCATATTCTATTTTATTCTAAACACAGTCTCTGCTAGGTTTTGACCTATCATGAAGTGGGGAAACCTTTATGGTCATTCTCACTTCTACACTGTCTCTGTATATTGGTGGTACATGTTGTGTGAAATACCTTTTCCATCTAGAGATTGCTTCTTTTTTTAATTATAAAAACATTACACAAAATTTGTTTAAGGTGTCATGTAAATATACTTTTAGTGACTGTCATTTTGGGGTTTCACTCTCAGAGGAAAATGAATTATTTATATTAGGTATTTCTGAATACCTAATCTGAATATTCTTGCTTTTTTTAAAACCAGTTCTCTGCAATGTTCACCCATCCACCTACCTAAAATACGCGCCACTTAATCTTTTATTCATGCTGCTCCACAGCGTCCTGCAATCATAACCCACTTGTGGTAGACTCAGACACTGTTGTTGTATGAATGCCTCATTTATCTCTTTCTGTGCATATTTATGTTTCAGTTAACTATTTTCATTGCATGTAGTTCCTTCTGTAGTGTGGGTTCTGGTATTCTCAGCCATTTTCTTTGTCATTATTTTACTCAGAGTCAAACCACAGAATAAATATTTTTGAGAATAGTCTGAATTACATGGAGCCTTTAATACTTAGAGTCACTATCCTAACACCCAAATTATTATATAGAACAAGTTGATACATGCTTTTATGGAACTATTTAATCCTGAAACATATCTTGAGGTATTTACTAAATGCTCCACACTGTTGATGTTCTGGGATTGAGACAACAGATAACAGAGTGTGGCACAGAGAGAGCAGGAACAAGCATTTACACAGCAAAGTGGTGACTGTTACAGTGGAGTTATGTGCAACACACAGCGGGAGGCTAGAGGAAGGCAGCCAGGCTTCACAGAGGATGGTATAGACTTACCCTTGAGCTGACCTTCAAAAATAGTCAGGAGGGTTTGCATGGGAGGTTGGGAGTCTGTTCCTGGCAGAGGGGGCAGCAGAGGCAAAGAAAAAGAGGTTTGAGACTACATATTAAACAGGAGAAGTGCATATGGTCTGTGCTTACTGCTTAGTAAGAGAGTGGAATGATTTGCTGGGAGGTGAGACTGAATTTTAATCTATTTATTTCTCTTTGAAATTTACAAAATTTTCTCCTTTCCTCTTCCTTCTTTACGTATTTTGGTTCTACTCGAGTCAGTTCAGGTGTTTCTTAGGGAACAATTCTTTTTTTTTTTTTTTGAGACAGAGTCTCGCTCTATGGCCCAGGCTGGAGTGCGGTGGTTGGCTCTCAGCTCACTGCAAGCTCCGCCTCCCAGGTTTGCGCCATTCTCCTGCCTCAGCCTCACGAGTAGCTGGGACTACAGGCTCCCGCTACCTCGCCTGGCTAGTTTTTTGTATTTTTTAGTAGAGACGGGGTTTCACCGTGTTAGCCAGGATGGTCTCGATCTCCTGACTTCATGATCCACCCGTCTCGACCTCCCAAAGTGCTGGGATTACAGGCTTGAGCCACCGCGCCCAGCTGGGAACAATTCTTTATGATCTCTGTGAGTTGACATAAAATATACATTATGTATGCTGTGTGACACATTGTTACTGTTATATGTTAGTTGTTTAACACCTGTATGGGCTCTTGCCTCAGCAAGACAGTGAGTTCTCAAAGGTCACATTCATGATTAGCAGCCACACTAAATTATTATTACATGGAAGAATGGAAGGCAGGAATGAAGAAAGGAATGGTAGGAGGGAGGAAAGAAGGTAGGAAGGAAAAAACAAAGAAGGGGCAGAATAAGCGCTTGTAGTGGAAGATGGAATTAATGTTTTTCAAGAGTATCTTAGTTTCTTAGATGCTCAAATACAATGAAAAATATATTTGAGCATCCTGAATTATGTGAAAGTTTTAAAATAATATTTGTCAATGTCCAGGAGAAAAATTCTTCTAAGCATGTGAAACAAGAGGAAGACCCAAGGTAGATATGCATAGAACCCTATCCATAGTTACTGAGTATGTTTAGTAGGGTAGAAGTTGAGAAAAAACTGCCTTATAGAGAGCTTGGCTCCAAAGTAATTGGCATGGTATTTAAACTAGGCATGTATGGGTTACATAAAATAATATCACATTCAAATCTTAGATATCACAGACCCTAAAAGACCAATAGTGCAAGGTCTTTCACTGCACTATCTTGATATTTCTTTTTTTTTTTTTTTTTTTTGAGACGGAGTCTCGCTCTGTCGCCCAGGCTGGAGTGCAGTGGCCAGATCTCAGCTCACTGCAAGCTCCGCCTCCCGGGTTCCCGCCATTCTCCTGCCTCAGCCTCCTGAGTAGCTGGGACCACAGGCACCGCCACCTCGCCCGGCTAATTTTTTTGTGTTTTTAGTAGAGACGGGGTTTCGCCGTGTTAGCCAGGATGGTCTCGATCTCCTGACCTTGTGATCCGCCCCCAAAGTGCTGGGATTACAGGCTTGAGCCACCGCGCCCGGCCTATCTTGATATTTCTAAGTCAAATTGCTTTTTTGTTTCAAGGAAACAAAACCCCTTGAGGAAGAAACTTCTGAGATGGCAGCTGCCAGAGACATACAAGCTGCCTAAGTGAGGGGTTAGGAAAAGCTGAAGCCAGGCAGACACGACTGTGGGTCCTGGCTCTACCTCTTGGTAGCTATGTGACCATCAGCAAGGTGCTGTGTTTCTTCTACCCAAGTTTCAGTTTCCTTGCCTATTAAATGCAAATAATGAGTTTTTTATTCTTTCTGACAGAGGGGGCAGCAAAGACAAAAAATTGATTACATGAAAGGGAGTATCTGAAAAACTTGGCATTATGCCTGACATGTAGTTAAGTGCTCGGAAGATAATAGCCATAATTATTGTTGACAAGTCTGGAGCAGGAAAACAAACAAGCATACAAAACACAAGATTAGACTGTAGGTTAAAAAATGCAAGGTCTAGTTCTGGCTCTATCATTTATTTGCTATGTAACCTCAGTCACATGTGTTTTTTCCCCTCATCTCTACAACTGGAGAATTCTACCTATTGTACCTACTTGGCAGCATCACATGAGAATATATATATATAGCACTATACGGTCTAAGGGATCATTTTTATTACAGGCTTGATTTGAAAATGCAGGGTTCCACTCCCTCAAGATTCAGCACCCATGCCTTGTTCTGCCTGACAGCCTAGGGCTGACGCTACTTGCAGAATTTTAGTGCTCTGGTTACTGAAAACAGTATCACATGGCACCGTGCAAAGTACAGTACCCATTTTATGGTCTTACGAAGCACACAAGCCAAAGTTGAGAGTCTAATTGAAAACCTAGCAGTTTTTCATGATGTCTCACGGTACTTTACATTTTTAAAGAAAGTCTTAATAAGTTAGCAACATGGTGTTTTGTTGTCATGGTTATCATAAACATTCAAGTCACTCTCAAGTGTTATCCATTTGCAGGTTATTTAGTCAATCAATCTACTCACTATTCTTAGAGATTGACATGATTTAAAGATACTATTCTTTTCAATTCTTGTTTCTGCAATTAAGGTACACTACAATGTTTTCTTATATTAATGCCAAATCTTTTTTAAAATGTCGGGTTTCTTCCAAATCATCTCCTCAGATCATATGTTAAGGACTTCCAGAAAATATAGGGACTACCAAACCAATACCCACTGTTTATAATTAAGGAAAACTGAGCTCCAGAGAGTTTTAGAGATTTATGCAAACTTTTATGGTGTTAGTTGAAGAATATTAGGTGTTCTTGCCTATATGTTTTCAAAGGCAGATCATATCATCTTTGAAGGTAAAGTCATGTTTTGTTTTGCTTAATTCAGTTTACTTCATAGCATTTGCATTTAATATAAAGTTAATTAATTAAGTAAATGTCACTTGTTTCTTTATATTGTTACATTTTGTCTTATTTTATCCCTGGTAAGTGATTATAAACTTAGTTTTCAAAATAATTTCCACACTAACAATTTTGTTATATCTTAGCCATACCCCTTTGAAGAACATAGGATAGTTATCACTCTATTATAAATTTTATATCCCAAATGATGATATTGAGGTTCAAAGTATTTATGGCCTTGTTCAATGTCTCATGGCTAGCAAAAGAAGATGTCAGAATTTAAACACAGGTGTCTGACACCAACCTTACTCTAATCCACAAAAAGTATTATTTAAATGAAAATATTGATTGCTTAGAGAAAGTAAACTTGAAGAAATAAGCAAGTCAGTTTTGCTTGTAATTAGAGGTGATAATTTTCATTGTCTTCAGAGCTTTGGTTGCATGTGAAACTAGACACTTTCTGTTCCTGGATTGAAATCCCATTATTTAATGTGAAGTATTGTTAGTCCTTAAGACACTAAACACTGACATGTTTAAGCATAATTTTGTAAGCTCCATTCAGAGTAAGATACAATGTAATTGTTTTCTAATTCCCCATACTAATGCCTTTCTCCACCATAGCAGACAATTGTGCCTTCTATATGTGCCTTATATGTGCACTTCCTCAAATTATCAACAAACCACTGAACTTGGCTTCTTTAGTTTGAAAATATCTTATTGCTTTCAAAACATTGCAATATTACAATTTGAGAAAAAAATGTAATTTTGATCATATGCATTTTATTAAGAATGATTATTATTAAATTTGATTTTATTCTGTATTACAGTTAAATACCATATAGTAACTATTTATTCATATGCTGCTTCCTCTTAAACAGACTTTGAGATAGGCTCACATATGCAATAGGTTAATAAAATATAAGAACACATGAAAAATTGACAATAGTTGAAGAATGATGCATAATGCTTGAATACAAGAGGAAAGAATGAATTATCTCTAAATTCAGCCATTATTTGTGTATTTTACAATCATAGAATTTTAGAACAAGAAGGAATCTTAAAGTTTATATTATTGAATATCCTTTTTTATAGCTGAAAAAATTATAGACCTAAGTGTTTTGCCAAATATCCCACAGTCAATTGGTACCAGCATCAGGGCCAGGACATAAGTTATTTTTTAACTTTGTGCCAGAACGTCCCCAACCTGACACATCTGACTTCCTTAATAACGCATTACTTAATAATTTAACTCTACTTTCACTTCTCCTTTGTAATTCCCAAAGTGAATTACATGACCAGAAACAGAAATTCAGAAAGAATATATATGTGATCAAACTTTGTCTTCCCTTTTCAAATATATTTTTCTTATTATTTGCTTAAGCAAGCACATTGAATGAAGAATAGCATCTAGCAGTTTGCTCATTCAATGTGCATTGCCGATAGCCACCATAAATATTGTAAACCACCGATACAACTTTTTCTTTTCTCATTCCAAAAAATGACATAGGTAGGGGAGCCATGTGAATATCTCATTATACCATGGCTGGATTATTGGCTAGTACAACTCTGAGTCCTTCTCTCTACTCCCAATCAATTCCAGCCACAATTTTCATGCTTGTTCAATCCATGAACAAGAACATCACCTTAAAATATTGATTTATCAGAACAAAATAATCAATGACTCATTTAAAAAGTATTAAATCTAAACTTCTTTAACAAAGCTCTACAAAATCAAACTCTATGAACTAGTATTGTAATGAGGGAGGGAAGGTATGCATAGGGCAAGTTTAAGATTTTAAATTGGAGGAGTAAGTGTTCTTTGAGGGAGATTCAGGAAAGGATCCAATCCCAGTATTAAAGTCAGAGGCATACTGGATGATGACAAAGGGGAACAAGAAGCAATGGAGGCAGGATGCAGTCTTGTCCTCAGAAAAGAAGCTTGAACCTGTAGAACAACTGTCTTAGAAGAAAAAGGCACAGGTGAAACTTCCCAAGGACTCTCTTCTCTACATTGGCAGGCCACCTGGCAGTTTCTGGGGACTGAGACCCAGCTGCTTCAGCCAGATGGGGTTGCCTCAGGGAAAATGCACACTGAGCTGATCTTACTCTGCCTTCCTTTCTAATCTCCAGGGTTTCCTGAACAAGTTTCACTGAATTTTTGATCAGAAGCAGCTTTGGGCTGTTTCAAAAAGTTCTCTTGACCTGCACACTTCTTTATGCACCGTTAAGTAGAAAACACCTCAGTTCAGTATTTTACCATAAAACCAAACATACCCCTTTTAGGTCCATGTTGGAATAGTTCTTTAACCAAATAAAAAAGAAAGGATTATATATCAGGTTATGAACAAAGAGCAAGTGTGATAGAGACAGATTGGTCAGAAAGTACAGACTGGCATTCGGAACTGGATTTAGGAAGACTGCTCTTCCAAAATCACTTTAGAGACTATATAAGCAAAGCAATAAATTACAATGTAAAATACAAATATTAACATTAACATTTTTATATAAGAATAATCATTTAATGTAGTATAATATTTACTATAATAGATTAATGCATATTCATTATTCATGTATCAGAAATACATTTTCCAAAATTTTCTCTGATGGGTGAAGCATCAAAGTAGTTTGGAGACTGCTGCTCTGGACCTTCTCTTCATATGCTCATGAACCTTGCAGAACTATTCACTTCAACATTTTAGAAAGACATGAGCAGATTACAGATGAATCTGCTTAGCCTCCTGGAATAACTAGGGATATGGTTGTTAAGTCAATGTGAGTTTACAGTAACTAGTCAAACTGAAGGGCCAGAAAGAGGATATGAAAATGCCTTGCTTTTCTTCTGGAATATAGACATTTAATGGATAAGAAAAAAAATTAAAAATAAAAACAGGAAAACTGAGACCCAGAGAGTTATATTTAAATGTTTAAGATAACAAACCTCATAACAAGTAGAGTGAGCATTTGAATTCAGTTCAATTTTTCATCAAGGCCCTGTGTCTTGCTGCTACAACTTGAAGCATTTGTTCTTTTGTTTATATTATTTGCATGACATAGTAGTCTCTTTTCTGTCCTTCCCTTTATCTGAGTCCTTTCCTTCCTTCAAGACTCAGCCCTTCTTTTCCATGAAGCCCTACGGATGACTCCAGCACTTATTATTCAATGTATTTTTCCAAACTCCAGACATGAATTTTGTTTATTGAGAGTTTACTCCATGCCAGCCACATAGGCATTTCACATCTCCTCACATAACTCTGGAAGTTGCTGTGGTTGGCAGAATAATGGCTCCCAAGATGTTCACACCCTAATCCCTGAAATCTGTAGATATGTAACATGACAAAAAAATGTACAAATTAAGGTGATGTACATTAAAATACACAGCTTATCCTGGGTTATCTGAGTGAGTTCAGTCTATTCACATGAGCCCTTAAAAGTGGAAGAGAAAAGTAGACTGTTTATCTGAGACATGACGGAAGAAGATGCAGGAGAGATCCAAAGCACGAGAAGGCCCGGACCAACTGTAACAGACTTTAAAGATGAATGAAAGAGCAATAAGCAAAGGAATGTAGGTGGCCTCTAGAAGCTAGGATTGGCCCTCAAATGACAGCCAGCAAAGAAATGGGGAGCTCAGCCCTACAACTGCAAGAAACTGAATTCTGCCAATATCCCAAATGAGCAAGGAAATGGATTCTCCTCTAGAGCCTCCAGATAGGAATACAGCCCTGATGACACCTTGATTTTAGCCTTGTGGGGCCCAAAGCAAACAAGCCAAGACTTTTGATCTATGGATCTAAACTGTGAGAAAATAAATTTGTGGGTTGTTTGTTTGTTTGTTTGTTTTGAGACAGTGTTTCGCTCTTGTTGCCCAAGCTAGAGTGCAATGGCACAATCTTAGCTCACTGCAACCTCTGCCTCCTGGGTTCAAGTGATTCTCCTGCCTCAGCCTCTCATGTAACTGGGATTACAGGCGTGGACCACCACACCCAGCTAATTTTTGTGTTTTTAGTAGAAATGGGGTTTCATCATGTTAGCCAGGCTGGTCTCAATCTCCTGACCTCAGGTGATGTGCCCACCTCGGCCTACCAAAGTGCTGGGATTTCAGGTGTGAGCCAATGCACCCTGCCAAATTTGTGGTTTTTAAGCTGCTCAATTTGTAGTAACTTGTTATAGCAGCAATAGAAAACTAATACAGTTTTTATTTCTGGGATAAATCCCACTTGGTCATGATGAATGATCTCTTTAATGTGTTGTTGAATTCAATTTGCTAGTATTTTACTGAAGGTTTTTGCATCAATATTTATCAGAGATATTGTCCTGTAGTTTTCTTTTTTTATTTTTTTGATGTGTCTTTAACAAAAAACTGGCCATAGAAGGGACATACCTCAATATAATAGAAGACATATCCAACAGAACCTTAGGTAGTTGCATACTGAATGGGGAAAGACTGAAAGCCTTTTCTCTGAGATCTGGAACATGACAAGGATGTCCACTTTCGCCACCATTGTGAAACGTAGCACTAAAAGTCCTAGCTAAGGAATCAGAAAAGAGAAAGAAATAAAGGGCATCAAAATTGGAAAGGAAGAGGTCAAATTATCCTTGTTGGCAGATAATATGATCTTATAGTTGAAAAAACCTAAAGACTACACCAATAAGCTACTAGAACTGATAAGTAAATTTAGTAAAGTTATTATCTATAACTTCCAAACAAAAATTGGAGCCACACAAAAGTTAAGCTCACACAACTTGCAAGTGTCAGAATTGATGCTATTAAATATGCCCTTCTTCCTCTTGAATGTGTGTGACACATGGTTTCTCTTTCTCTTTCACTTGAGAGAGATAACTGTATCTTAGATACGTTACTTATTTATCTTCTCCATATCATCTGGTATAGTCCTGGGCACACAGACATCCCATGGGGTGGACACTTGATGTGCTTCCCAGATCCTCCAATAATGAAGGACTTGGTGCTCTAAGAGGTGAGAATGTTGTCAGCCTCTTCAGAGGTTGCCCCAGCTACACAGCTGCCATAACCAAGCACATACCCTCCAGAGGGGTGGCCTGCATTAAATGACGGCTCCATATCGAGGGCCTGGCCAAGTTTGCCCGAGTCTGGACAACACTGAAGTGCCCTGATAGCTTCAGAGCTCCCCATAGGGTTGGTGGAGGCTGTTGTTGAGATTACTTTGCCCATTACCTTCTCCCTGCTGCTTCCTGTTTCCTTCCCATTCCTTCAACAGATGTGGACTCCATGGGCACTCCTTAATAAACATCTTGCAAGCTAAACTGCTTCTCAGAATCTGCTTCCTAGCTAACTAATCCTGTAGCATCCCACTGATACATTTGTTTGGTTACATATCTACATATTGAATAAAGTTTATTTTACCTAGTAATTTGGGTAAAATATTGGCTCTTTGTCACAAATTTCCAAAGTGTACAGAGGGACTATTTTAATTGTGCTTGCAACTTCTATCTCACATTGTATGACTTTGAAAGTTGTAGACAGCATATTTTATAAATAATCTCACTTTGGGTAAGTGTTTTAGTAGTGTATGTGCAGTGCATAAATTAGGCAGCATTCTTATACAACACATATATAAGGTACTATAGGAACAGAGGAAGATCAGCATGTATCAACAAAAACCACGCATTTTATGATTAACACAGAGGATTATATGGAAAGTTGATGTATACCCTCCCCTAATTTTTTCACTGACTCTACAACCTTGCTGTGATGTCCCTGGCTTTTTGTGAGTTAACTTACTTGGGAGTACCAGAACAGAAAGAGGCTTTTCAGCATAGGATTGTTTGTTTATTTGTTTAAGAGACAGGATCTCATGCTGTTGCCCAGGCTTGAGTGCAGTGATACAATCATAATTCACTGCAGCCTTGAACTCCTGGGCACAAGCAATCGAATTCTCTCATCTCAGCCTCCTGAGTAGCTGGAACTAAAAGCGTGTGCCACCATGCCCGTCATGTTTTTTTTCCTTGTTAGAACCACTGAAGTCATCTTCCTGGTACCCATGATGAGATCTCTCCTCTACTTGTCTTCTTGTTGCTTATTGTCTCATCTCTGCACCTCCTGCCTTCCAAGAATTCCCTGGCCACTAGATAGCCTTCTGCTATTTTCTGGTATCCTTATGTGCTCTCAAAACATGTGATACATAAGCAAAACGCTCTCGACCATCACAAGAGGTTAGATTAACAGCTTCTTTCTTTTTTGTAGTTGCAATCTTTCCTCTCTCCTTCTACCATTATTTGTTTTTAATGAAAAGAGGCTTCTAAGAATTTATTTTCACTACCACTTCAAGAACCGCAAAAATACAAAGTACTAAGAGTAATATTTTTAACTTTGGGAGCCCCAGGCAATCTTACAAATAGATGTCAAGCTCACAGACAATAAAGAGGAACTTTAACGACACATCTCATGGAAACAATATGAACACTTTTCCCTTTTTACAGTCAGGAAGTAGAATCATCAGAACTCAAGTCAAAGTCCACGTTTAAATCCCAAACACTCAGCTTCCTATGATGCATGCAGACATCCTTGCCCTTTGAACATACTACATCCCATAATAGTTGTTTTGCAGTGAATACACATTTCCTGGAGAATTGAGGTTGCTCCTGGCCTTCCAATGTCCTATGCTTCACTTCTGTAATAGGTACATCTTCATGGGCAAAGCTGTTGCCTTTGTGTTTTCACTGTTCAAGCTCAGGCAGGAACATAAGTTATCAAGATAGCATCCTAAAAGCACCTCTATTTCTTCCTGTTGGCAGTACATGCCAGAAAACTAAATTTTATGTTGTTTCATCTTATCTTTGGCAAGTTCATTCTGCAAAAGGTATATCTTAACAGTAGCCAAGCACAAGCAATCAAACTCAGACTTATTATTTTCTTAATCCCACATCACCCCTCGATATGACCATTTTGGCCAGATTTACCCTGTGATTGAATGTCTACTTGCATTCTGTTTGTTGGTTATTGTCTCAGTACATCTGCAATTTTAAGATTCATTACATTATCTTTTGCTCATCTCTCCTATTCACCTGTCCGCAGTCTGTGTTTCACCTTTGTCCTCACCTCCTGTCATCAGCCTGTCTCCCAATAAAGTCCCCACCATTGTTCTATTGCAAAATTGTATTTGGTCAACAGCCTCATTGCCTCTATTCAAGTCTTTTTCCTCTTCCCATATGCTCCAGCTCTCTGTTCCTGGATATGCTGGGTATAACTGGCACTCACTACTGAGTACAGGTACCCCTTTTATGTGAGAGTCCTGGAGACACCCAACTGATCTCACTATGGTCCTCAGTCAATGACTGAAATTGAGCTGCATTTCTTCATGGAGAAGTGAGAAGAATATCTCTCCCAATTTTACCTTGGCTGTATTCCCCACAAGCATAAGACTTGTGTCTTATGTTTGTGTCTCAATAATTTACAAAGTTTATAGTGAAGTAGCTCTTTTAGGTTATCACTTACACTGCTTACTTTCCCTACCACCTCTTAGCAAAAGAGTGAGCCCGTGGGACATTTGAATAGGAGACCCATCTGAGTAAAACTTATCTACAGGCAGATATGTAACAACCAAAATGTTTCTTGGTAAAGCCAAATTCTGATGAACAGTGGGCTAAACTCATTAGTTTAGCTCTCTTCCCCCCACCCAGCTTTAATGAGGTATAATTGACAAGTAAAAATTATATATATTTAAGGTGTACAACATGATAATTTGACACATATATACATTGTGAAATGGTGACCACAATCAAGTTAATTAACATATCCATCACCTCACATAGTTACCATTTTTTGCTTTGTGGTAAAACCACTTAAGATCTACTCTCTTAGCAAATATAAAGTATATGATACAGTGTTAATTACTACAGTCTCTATGCTGTCCATTACATCCCCTGAACTTGTTCATCTTATAACTGAAAGTTTGTACCATATGACCTTAGCTCTTTCTTTTATGATAAGTCTCAGACTAGCCCCACTCCTGGGGGAGACCAGATGAAATTCCTAAGTGGAAAGTTGGAGTAGAGCAGGTAGATCTGGATAGAAACTTAGCATGGAAGAAGTCATAGGGGCTTAAGAAGAAGGAGCACAGGGGAAGGGGACATGGTATGAGGACAGAAGCAGAATTATCATCAAGAGACTGCAAAGCACCTATCAGTCATAACTGCCAGGAAGCCATATGGATGCCACAATAAGGCTTGTAGTCCTAGTGTGGCTATTTACATAGGCATTTCCACACATAACCTCTGTCAAGGGTACATGTTGGCTGTTCTCAGCACCATCGGACGGAACAAACCATCATCACTTGCCTCTCCATGTGTGAGGAACTTCCAGCAGAAATACTGCTTACCTGTGCCATGAGATTTGTTTAGTAGCCCTGCACTGTCTGAGTAGCTTCCTCTAAGCTTCCCAGGAAATTCCTAAGGTCTGGAAACACAGGATGGTGTTCTTGACCAGTAGTGGTTTCAAAGAGAATTTTCATTCCATTTCCAGCCTCTGCATTTGGGTAGAACAAGATCACAATAACATGAATTCCATTACACAAATATTACTTACAAATTCTGATTTTTGGAATATTGTATTTATCTTTTGATTTGGAAAGAGTTGATATTTCTTCTCACCAACCTGCACTAAGTTGTTTGAATTGAGAATCTTAACATTGACTTTTTGTTGTTGTTGTTCAAATCTGAAGTAGTGATTCTTTCAACCTTACCCTTACTGAAAGGAGAACAATATGATTATAAAAGTAAATTCAGTGTCTCTAAGAAATCAAAGTGTTCAGCAAATCAAATACAACATAAGGCACATTAAGTTTTATTAAAATCTCATTTATTGGCAAGAGTTGCTTCTTTCTGAAGGGTTCTAGTCTGTCTCTCAAGGCTTAATCTGATGTTTTCCATTTGTTTTATAGTATGTTTTTTCCCTATTCCTCACACAGGTCTCATTCCTTTAGGAACCTTTTCCCTTATGAGTCTGCTTCAGTGTCATCTTCCCAGAGAACCCAACCAGTGACATCCTGAAAGCATACACTGTGAGCTTTGTGAGAGCTGGGACTAACGGCGGCTTTGTTCAGGGCTCTGTTTCCAGTGTTGCGCTCTGCAGATGACATAAAGCAGGCACTGGATAGGAATGTTGAATGTTGAATGAATGAACAGCATCCATACTTATGGTCAACAAACCTAGTGGCCTCTGAGTGTCATGAAAAAGAGCACTTGCTCTGGAATCTGACCATATGAGTTCAGTTTGGCTCAGTTGCTTCCCAGTTTGTAACATTGGATGAGTTCATTAACTTTTCTACTCTTTTATTTTTTCATGTGTAAAATCAGAACCATAGTTGTATCCACAAGATAGTTTTCCTTAAATTTGTAGTGTTTTATCTTGTTTTTGAAGATTAAATGAATTGTGAAGCACTTAGGAGAACACTGAGCAGATAGATGTTCTCGATTAATGTCAGTGATACTATAGAGTATGAATGTCTATGGTGGCAGAGTGTTCACTATCTGATTAGGTGATTCTTACTAGTTTTAGAAGTTTTCATTTCTAGAATGATCTTTCTGCCCTCTCCATCAATATACTTTATTATAAAAGTCTGTTTATTCTCTTTAAAACACTTAGTGGTCTCTGAAATAAACTTCCTTTAGTTTAAATGTTCAATTCTTTTTTTGAAAATACAAAATCTATATGGAGGGAACTTTTCCATCTTGTTTAGTGTTATATTCCCACTTCAGAAAGAATGGTTAACATGTAATAGTTGTTTAATAAATATTTATTTAAAGAATGCATTGAGTAAATTGTTTAAGGTTTTTTATTTTTTTATTTTTATGTTATGCCAAATTTGACTTCGAAATTGTATCTACCAGTTCTATCTCAGTTCTATGGAGCAAAAGATAGTGGCTTTAATGCCTTTTCTTTTCTTTTTAGCTATTCTCATTTTTATTTGTTATTTTAAAAAAATTATTCTTAATTTTTTGGTGTACATAGTAGATGTATATATCCTTATGAGGTACATGAGATATTTTGATACAGGCTTTAATGCCTTTTCTATATGACAATTTATTGGATATTTGATGAAACGATCTTTCCTTTATTTCTCTATTCTTTATGTTTTCCTTATGATGTGTGTGTGTGTGGGGGGGGGTAGGTAATGGAAGATAATATGAATATGGAAGAAGACATAGAGAATTCCTAAGACAGGGCGGACATGGTGGCTCACGCCTGTAATCCCAGAAATTTGGGAGGCTGAGGCTGGCAGATCACATGAGGCTAGGAGTTCAAGACTAGCCTGGCCAACATGGTGGAACCCTGTCTCCACTAAAAATACAAAAATTAGCTGGACATGGTGGCACACACTTGTAATCCCAGTTACTTGGGAGGCTGAGGCATGAGGATTGCCTGAGCCGGGAAAGCAGTAGTTGCAGCGAGCTGAGACTGCACTACTGCACTCCAGCCTGAGCAACAGAGTGAGACCCTGTTTAAAAGGCGGGGGGGGGGGGGGGTTGAGGGGGTGGAGGGGTGGGGGGGGGGGAGAGAGAGAGAGAGAAAGAGAGAGAGAGAGAAAGAATTCCCAAGAGTGAATTTCCAACTCCAAGAGCTTTAAAGTGTCATGTGAAGTCACTGAAGGAAGACAACTTTGGAGAGTGGTGTTCCACACAAATATTATTCAACCTTCAAAGAAGGTTGATCCTGCTATTTATGACAACACGGATAAACCTGGAGGACATTATGCCAATTGAAATAAGCCAGATACAGAAAGAAAAATACTGCACCATCTCATGTACATGGGGAATCTAAAAAAATGAGTAAATAGAAGCAGGGTAAAATGGTTACTAGGGGAGAGGAGGTGGGGGAAATGGGAATATTCTGGTCAAAGAGTGAATAAGTCTAGAAATCTAATGTACAGCATGATGGCTGAAGTTAATAATACTGTATTGTATACTGGAAATTTGCTGAGAGTAGATTTCAGGTACTCTAACAACACAACACACAAAAAGGTAACTATGTGAAGACATTAATATATTCTTTACTTGACTGTAAAAATCATGTGTGTGTGTGTATTATATATATATATACACACCATGACTATATACAATTTTTATTAAAAAATAAAGTAGCAATATATGGGGGAGAAAGGCTCATATGCTATTAGAGAAGCCTTCCTTGCAAATATATAGGAAAATAAACAAAACAAGAGCTTAGCATATCTAGAAATTTTATGTTATGCATGCATGTAAGTATACATGTATTTATTTATTTACTTGTATTTTTATTCCAAATGATCTGAGTTGGCACCAAATTTGAGAATTTAACTTCATAAAACATTTTCTTTAAAAAAAGCAGAGTCCATATTGACACAAATTATTTAAAAAACAAATTAATGATGGAGAGGAGACAATTCTCCCCTGCAGAAGAATTCTAAATAATTATGTAGATATTCCATCCTTAAAAAGATAGAGAATAACTGTCATCTTAAGTGTGGACTGTTCATAGTGACATTTTCTCAGGGAACACAGTATGGAAAGAGGTGGAAAAGATTAACTTTATAATGGCGAGTATGACAAACAGTATTTCAGTGAAGAGATTAAGGTAAATATGAATGGTTATTAGTCACCTTGGTCATGTGTATCCTTGATGTACTCTGATGAAAATGGCACTTCATGCCTTTGGTCATTCTTCCAAAAAAACCATAATTTTATTCTAATTATGGTTTTTTAAAAATCAGTAAAACCTGAGTTGAGGGACATTATACAAATACCTGACCAATATACCTCCAAACAGTCAAGGTTATCAAAAATAAGAAAAAATAAGAAAAATAAGTTCTATTTATTTAACTTTTATTTTTAAGTTCAGGGGTATAAGTGCAGGTTTGTTACACAAGAAAAATAACTTTTAAAAAACAAGGTCATCAAAAATAAGAAAAATCTGAAAAAACTGTCATAACCTAAAGGAGCCTCAGGAGACATAGTGACTAAATATATGATATCCTAGATAAGATCCTGGTCACGGGGAACAGACAATAGTTAAAATATAAGGATATCCCAACAAACTATGGAATAGAAAGTTTAATAAAAAATAAGTTGAAGTCCCCAAGCATGTTTTTAACAAGAACATTCTTGCATTTGTATTTTTGTCCTTGTTACTGTTTACAATTCCCCTTTCCATGATCTTTTGTTTATGGATACATAATAATTGTACATATTTATAGGGTGCATGTGCTATTTTGACACATGCATAGCATGTGTAATGCTCAAATCAGGGTAATTAGAATATTCATACCTCAAATATTTATTACTTCTTAGTGTTGGGAACATTTAAAATCTTCTTTTCTAGCTATTCTTAAATATACAATAAATGATTGTTAACTGTAGTTAGTTACCCTAGTGTGCTATCGAACACTAGAACTCATTCTTTCTGTTTTGCTTTAACCAACCTCTCTTTGTTTTCCCTTCTCTCTCTCTCTCATTTAAAAATAATTTGTTTATGCGTTGATAGACACTTAGGCTGATTCCACATCTTTGCTATTATGAATAGTGCTCAGTTAACATCAGCATGCAGATTTCTCCTCAATATACTAATTTCCTTTTGTTTGTATATATATATACAGCAGTGAGATTACTGGATCACATGGTAGATTTATTTTAGTTTTCTGAGGAACCTCCATACCATTTTCCATAGTGGCTGTACTAATTTACATTTCCACTGGTAGGATACTAGAGTTCTCCTTTCTCCACAGCCTCATCGGCATCTGTTATTTTTTCCTCCTTTTGGTAATAGCCATTTTAACTGGGGTAAATGATATCTTACTGTGTGTTTCATTTGCATTTTCCTAATGATTAGTGATGTTGAGTAATTTTTCATATGCCAGTTGGCCACATGTGTGTCTTCTTTTGAGATATGTCTACTCAGATTATTTATTAATTTTGTAACTGGATTTTTTTTTTTTTTTTTTTTTTTTTGCTATTGAGTGTTAGAGTTCCTTATATATTTTTGTTATTAATCCCTTGTTGGATGGATCATTTGCAAGTATTTTCTTCCATTCTATAGGTTGTTTCTTCACTCTGTTGATTGTTTTTTTTTTCTTGCATAGAAACTTTTTAGCTTAATGTAATAGCATTTGTCTATTTGTCTATTTTTGTTTTTGTTGCCTGTGCTTTTGAAGTCTTTTCTTTTCTTTTTTTTTTTTGAGATGGAGTCTTGCTCTGTCTCCCAGGCTGGAGTGCAGTGGCACAATCTCGGCTCACTGCAAGCTCAGCCTCCCGGGTTCCCACCATTCTCTTGCCTCAGCCTCCCAAGTAGCTGGGATTACAGGCGCACACCGCCACACCTGGCTAATTTTTTTGTATTTTTAGTAGAGACAGGGTTTCACCATGTTAGCCAGGATGGTCTCGAACTCCTGACCTCGTGATCCGCCCGCCTCGGCCTCCCAAAGTGCTGGGATTACAGATGTGAGCCACTGCGCCCAGCCCTGAAGTCTTTTCTAAAAATCTTTTGCCCAGATCAATGACATGAAGTGTTTCCCCAATATTTCCTTCTAGTAGTTTCAGAGTTTCAGGTCTTCACTGAAGTCAAGTCTTTAATGCCTCTTGATTTTATTTTTATATACAGTGAGACATAAGAGGTCTAGCTGATCATCTCAATAGATGCAAAAAAGCATTTGAAAAAATTCAACATCACTTCATGATAAAAACCATCAACAAACTAGGTATAGAAGGAGTGTGCCTCAATACAGTAAAAGCCACATATAGCAAACCAGCAGCTAGTATTATGCCAAATGGGGAAAAGCTGAAAGATTTTTACCTAAGAACTGGAACAAGACAAGAATGCCCACTCTAATCACTCTTATTCAACATAGTACTAGAAGTCCTCGCCAGAACAATTAGTCAAGAGAAATAAATAATGGACATCCAAATTGGAAAGGAGGAAGTCAGATTATCCCTTTTTGCAGATGACATAATACTTTTATATAGAAAATCCTAAAAGGCCCATCAAAAATCTTTTAGAACTAATAAACAAATTCAGTAAAGTTGCAGGACAGAAATTAACATAAAAATTGGTAATATACTAACCACAGAGAAGCAGAAAAAGAAATCAAGAAAGGAATTCTATTTATAGAAGCTACAAAATAATAAAATACCTAGAAATAAATTTAACTAAGGCCGTGAAAGACCTTTACATGAAAAACCATGAAATGCTGATGAAAGAAATTGAAAAGGTCACAAAAATGGAAGATATCTTGTGGATTGAAAGAAATAATATTGTGAAAATGACCATACTGCCAAAATTGATCTACAGATTAAATGCAATTTCTATAAAAATACCAATGATATTCTTCAAAGAAACAGGAAAAAAAATCATAAAATGTAAATGGAACTGAGGAAGACACCAAATAACCAAAGCAATTTTGAGGGGGAAAAAAGTTAATGAATGGTTTTTGTATGGTAGATGAGTATGTTTCCTTTCCTATTGACTTGCCTCATGACTAGTGTTGACTAATGGAATTGAGAAGAGTTTGCAAGCATGATGTAGCTT
This sequence comes from Macaca fascicularis, assembly GCF_037993035.2. Taxonomy (NCBI): domain Eukaryota; kingdom Metazoa; phylum Chordata; class Mammalia; order Primates; family Cercopithecidae; genus Macaca; species Macaca fascicularis. The sequence continues at coordinate 88,544,980 of NC_088388.1, read as the reverse complement.
AGCCCCACTAGAACCACCATTAAAACAGAGAATATATTTTAGGTCTCTATGCCTCTATGTCTCTATGCCTTTCCTCCCTTATGGGGAGAAAACTAATCTAAAATGAAAGAACAGATTCAAGGGACCAAAATAATTCTGGCAGTATTTGAATCCCTAAGGCCAGGTCTTTCTAAAGACAGCTACACTCCTATCCACAAATCAATCAATCAGTAAGAAATAAGTAAATAAATAGCAAAAAACAACAATGAAAAAGGTATCTAGGGAATGTGATGGATATGTCAATTTGCTTGACTGTAATAATAATTTCACTTTGTCTGTGCATATCCTAGATATTGGTTATTCCCCCTTGCCTGCATTCCAGAATGAGGAAACAAGTGGAGCTGAACTGAGCCAAGCCTAGCCAAGCAGCATTGAACTCTTTGGAGCTACAGCCATATCGCAGCCTTCATGTAATACGAGTAAGAAATAATTGTTGGCTCTTATAAAACACTGAGATAATAGAAACATTTATTATTGCAACAAAAGAAGATTAACACACTTGTTGATACTCTTTCAATAACATTTAGTTCTTGTACTGTCTCCTTCATAAAGCTTCCTCTAAGTGTTTCTGTGACTCATCTATAGTTTCCAGATTTAGCAAATAAAAATAGAGGACTCAATGCTGGCATTTAAAAAACATATATAGCTCAACTTCCTAACTTGATTATAAGCTCTTTAAAGTAGGACCCAATCTGATTCACAACATCCAGCAATATATATTGGATGTCTACTGTTCCAAGCATTTTTATTAGGCATTGGAGATGTAACGGTGTGTGAAAATAAACAGAAACTTTATACTCTTTAAGCTTTTAAACTACTGGAGGAAAAAGAAATTAAGCAAATAATCAACATAATAAATATCAAAGTGTAGTTCTAACCAATGCTATTTAAAGATACCAGGTGCATGGTCCTCTGAGAATCTATTTGTGTAGGGGAGACCTGATCAAATCAGGAAGGTAAGGAATGAGGTGATTTCTCAAGTTAAAAGGGAAAAAGGTCAGAAAGAATAGTCCAACCTCTGCAAATTCCATAGATAGAAGTTAGCAATGTGGCTGAGAAGAAAGACTAAAGTTGCTATGAGATGAGATTGAAGAAGTAAATAAGGACAGCCATGGTATCTCCCCAATGATAAACGCAGTCCCATATACTTAGTATGAACCCAACAAATAATCATGACCATATATGACTTGACTTAGGTATACTGAATGCCTGTGGCTAATTGATAGGATTACAGACAGAAAAAACACATAGTCCTTATCTTCAAGGACTCTCTCTTATACTCTATCTGCTAGAAGCTATGAGTTCAGCAACCATCAGTCATAGTTGATTTCTAAGTGACAAAAAGCCAGCTCTCACTGATTTATTCAAAAGAAGAAAATCACTTTAGTGACTAATGGAATACAAATAAACATTAAACAACCAAGTTAAAGGAAGGATAGGAGTGTAGCTGTCTTTAGAAAGACCCGACCTTAGGGATTCAAATACTGCCATGATTATTTTGGTCCCTTGTATCTGTTCTTTCATTTTAGATTAGTTTTCTCCCCATAAGGGAGGAAAGGCAAAGAGATATAGAAGTTAAAATTGATAGATAAGTATGAACACTCCAGTGGAAAAGAGGTAGAAAATCTGAAGACAAGTGACATTAAGGGATCTGAAAAGCCAAAATACATGTATTGTTTGAGGAGTATATTTAAGAGAGTACAATAGGTGAATTTAGAGAGAGATAATCTGGAGTTACATCATGATAAACATTATTACCTGACTAAAGGAGGTTAAATTTGATGCTAAAAGTATCTAGTCTTCATCATTAGTTTTCTTAATTTTTCTGGGCTGAAGTATTCTCATTTGCACAATGAAAGATGTATTGAACTTACTTTGCTCAGTATTGCTTTCCTTGAAGAATTAATCTTTCCCTATATCATGTGGTGATGGTGCAACTGTGAAATATCACCACTGCATCCCCCAACTACAGGTATAACCACATGGCTCAGGGTGGACAATCAAGATGCTTCATCCCTTTAGCCATAGAAACTTTTCAGAAATAAGAAATTAGTCTGAGCAAGGTCATTCAGAGACTTATTATGAGATTTGATATGAGCATGTCAGAGAAAAGTGATTTTCTAACTTTTTGAGGGAAGCTGTAACATAGGCTAATGGCTGCTTCAGTGGCCAATGAAGAACGAACATGAAGCCAAAACACAAAACAAAACACTGTAAAGGGAAGGAAAGAGAGTTTCATCTAAGTCCCTGGATCTGTCCATGCCCGTAGCAACTGCCACTGGCGGACTTCCTAGTTATATAAGCTAATTATTTTCCCTTTTTTCTTAAATAGTATGAGTTAAGTTTCTTGAAATTAAAATATTCTTGATTAAAATGGAAGTAATTATGTCTGCTCACAGGGTTATTGTAAAGATCAGATTTATAAGAATCTGGCAAGGCTGACGGTCCATACCTGTAGTCCCAGCTACTCTGAAGGCTGAGGCAAGAGGATCGTTTGAGCCCAGGAGTTTGAGGCTGCAGTGAGCTATGATCATCTCACTGTACTTCAATCTGGGTGACACAGTGAGATCCTGTCTCCAAATAAATAAATAAATAAATATATAATTCATTGTAAGCTCTAAAGAGCATCTGAGTCATTATTTGGCCACAGAGAAAAAAATAAAAACAATTATTCTCACGAAATAGTGGTAAGTTATATTCTTCATGAAATAAACTACAGTAATAGATTTTTGCTTACGCTGTGATTTGGAATCATAAATGATCCTAATTGCCTCTGTGTTGGGCTTTCTATAAATATTGTACTTTGTTTTTACTGGTATTTGAAGCCAGCAAATAGTATGTTTATTCAAATACTTATGGCCAAATATACTTAATTACTCTCTGAAACAACAGTTTCTGAGTAGGGAGACTGGTCAATTAGTTTTCTTTAATATGATTATTATAATAAAGCTATAGACATGTTTTTGTAGTCAAGCGTCCTCAGAGATGTTTATGATGATTCAATCACAAACTAAATCTCCGTGTTTCCTGCTTTTTTGTTGTTGTTATTGTTAGGGAATTAGGGGATTCCCTGGTATTGCAGTGTCTTTGTTACATCCACTTCCTATCTTACCTCTTTTCTGAAATATTTCAAGTTCTCCCTGCCAGTGCACCAGGACTAAAAAGTTCTATTTATATTGTTCCTCAATGTGTATGTCATAGCTTCTATCATATTCTGGAATGCTTATGGTACCGTACTTAGATTCAGGATGGCCAGTATTTCCAGCCATTGATGACATTGTTAAGAAACAGAATGATAAACTATGACTGAATCATTTACAATGCCAGGTGTTCCTGGCAATAAATCTCTTATGACAATGTATTAGAGGCTGGGCGCAATGTCTCACACCTGTAATCCCAGCATTTTGGGAGGCTGAGGCAGGTGGATCACTTGAGGTCAGGAATTCGAGACCAGACAGACCAACATGGTGAAACCTCATCTCTACTGAAAATACAAATTAGCCGGTGTGGTGGCACATGACTATAATCCTCTTTACTTGGTAGGCTAAGGTGGGAGAATCGCTTGAACCCGGGAGGCAGAGGTTGCAGTGAGCCGAGATCATACCATTGCACTCCAGTCTGGGCAACAAGAGGGAAACTCTGTCTCAAAAAAAAAAAAAAAAAAAAAAAAGAAAAGAAAATATATCTGATATATTCCACAAATGAAAACTACCCTCAATCTGTCTGTATCTGATATGTTTTTCCCAGTAAGCTGCCTGGATGGAATGAGTGAAGCAGTAACAGCATTGCTTTTTCACATAAAAGTTTGCATTTCTCCCTTCAAATACAAAAATATGTTTTCTCAGTCTCTTTTATTAGAAAGCCACCACTGCAGTGAGGCAAAAACATACATTCTGAGAAGTTAAAGTAGAAATGACAATGTACAAAACAAACTGTGCTATGATTTGCATAATGTATAAACTGTACCAAATCATGACATACAACACAAATTATTTAAGCCCAAAATGTTTTAACGTCATCTTATTCAGACCCACACGTTCCAAGATAAAAGCATAGATAAGTGGCTATACCCTCAGTCTGAACTCATGTGTTTCAAAGAAAAAAACTATTGACTATTCTACTAATTTCCCTGTTGATAAAGTTTGAACAATACCTGCCCAGACCATGCTTACTAACTTTACTCTAAAACTACTTTGTCTACCTTCTCCCCGACCCAAAAACCTAGCAGTATCTTTCCCTAAATTTTCTATGAGAAATATGGGTACTCTGGTCAATGTTCTCTTTTTCCTTGTTCAGTCAACTTAATAAACTAAGTTTTGTGTGGTTAACAGATCCCTGATGATCTTTACATGGAAGCTTGTGTCATTCAGACATGATGACATTGCTTTCCTCATCATCCATCATTGGTACCTACACTGTGTTCTTTGCTCCTAAAACTTAAAATACTTGGCCCTAGGGATATGATACTATTAGATGTTGAAGAGGTATCTGAGAAGAGATAAAGAGTAGGGACTTATTCTTGTTCAAACTCAGTATTTACTGGCTGACTTTATATTTATCTAAGGACAGTCAAAACCGGGAGGTAGCCAATCATTTTACTTTTGAGTGATGACTCTGGTTCTGCAAAATCTATGAAACTGAATCATAAAAGACAGTGATATGCTTATATTCTCAATCATTAGACTCTGGTTTTTCTTTTTCTTACATCATGCTACCAATGCCAGAGGCTGAAACAAGGACAAATGTGCAGAGGCTACATATCGCCACACAGCTGGAGAATGACTTTGACAAGCACACAAAGTATTCTTGCTGTGGATAATTCCTTTTCAACATAAGTAATATGTGTCCTCCATCATGACCTGTGTGAGGTTGGACTACATGATTGTCAGATCTCTTCAAACCCAAGACTACTTTATGTTATAAAAATTTCAAAGTAGGTAAACTTTGGCCTTAGTCATTATTCAGCCCATCTTTTTTTCCCTGCTCTTCTGACATTGCCTCTGTTTGCTACCTTGCACTAGTGTTCATTGATGATTTTAGTGTATTCATGTTGTCCTCATTTGCCCAAGATCTTTATTTTAGGCCTGGTGCTAAGAGCCAAACTTCATTCTTACACATGTTATTTTATTTCCTGTGTTAGAACCAAAACAATCAGAATGGAGTTTTTAAAAGCTGAAGGTTACAACTCCAAAAGAAATTTGACTTCATCAGGACCTTCCTGAAAGAAATGATCACTGAACCAAAAAATGGATGTCCATGTATCATTTATATAACAGTTGCCTACCTTTCATATACAGTATATCAGGTTAGAGCTGTGCAATAGTTTTTATAATCTACATTATGAACATAGATCAGTAGTATAGTCAAAAATCCTGTCTTTCAATCTGTTGCCTACCAGGCATTTGTTGGACACATTTAAAAACTAGCTGGCTTATATTAAGCATAATTGTGTGCTAAATGATGTATTTGGCCTTCTTATCTCATTGAATTGAATGAGATAAACCTAGAAAGAATGATTTTATAACTCCCATTTTGTAGGTTTTGAGAAGTTAAGTAACTTACTTAATATCACATATTTGGTCAATGTTAGACTTTGCTCTCAAGAAGCTTTCAATTTGGCTGAGTAAATAACAATACTCATGGAACAGTTATACAATAACATGAAAACAAAAGGTAAGTCACAAGCACTACTTTATTAATTGCACCCATCTAATTTGGGAAATCTATTTTCAATTTTCTGAATCAAAATCAAGGAGGTATTATTGCGAGATGGACTGTATTTAGAAAGCTTCCTAAAAGAGATAGATAATTACACTGGGTTGTGAAATATGTACAATGGCAGAATATTTGTCGAAGGAAGGAATTTCAGGGAACACAGGAACAATACATTATTGGAAGGAGAAACTAGCAGGAGCAATGACAGATTATCAAATTACCAAGAAAATGTTCAATGGCTAGTGAGGCCTTGAAAGAGGCATAGGGCAGGAGGAGGGAGAAGTAAAAACTAAATAGCTATTAGTGTTAAGGGAGGTGTGAAGTGAAATTTGTGGCCACACTCCCCTTTCCCTCCATGAGCCACTTGGTCTATAATAAGACTGGCAACTAAGGTTTATTCAAGCGGAATTCATTGGTATCTGCACTAAGAGTTTTAAAAGCCACATTGTGACACACAGAGAATTTGGATGGATGGCCTGACAACAGGCAAACATCAAAGAGATTTATTTATTTATTAGTTGGTCAGTTACTTTGTTTGAAAGTTGCCTTTCTCTGTCTTTTGACAGATAAAAAGATGGGAACATGTATAACTGAGAGTAAGAGAAAGAAAAAAATAAAATTCGGCTACAATGTGGATGTAGTAAATGAGAAGGAAACTGATATTTTTTAAGTACCCAATGTGAGCTAGAAACTGTACTAAGTTTTTCTTTTTTTTTTTTATACATTGCTTCACTTAATCCCCATAACAACTGTAAGAAGTAGATGTTACTTACAGAGGGGGCGCTAAAATTTAGGGGAAGTTTTTTTTTTTTTTTTTTTTTTTAGTTATACTTCAAGTTGAAGAAAAAATTTAGAGAAGTTTAATACCTGGCCTAAAGTCATATAGTTAATAAGCAATTAAGTATTTAAACCAGTTCTCATTGATATCAAAGTCCGTTGTTTCTCGTTAAATGAATCTCATATTTTTTTTAAAAAAAACAAAACCCTTAATAATTTACTGAGATGAAGCATTCTTAGGAAATTTAATAAGCCAAATAGACAGATAAAAATTAGTATTTTAGTCAAGCATTTCTGTGCAACACATCAACCCAACAGTGGTTTAAAACAACAACTTTTTCTGTTTTTTTCGAAACGGGGTCTTACTTTGTCACCCAGGAGTGCAGTGGCGCTGTTACCAGAAAGAAGTCCTGATCCAGACCCCAAGAGAGGGTTCTTGGATCTCACACAAGAAAGAATCCGGGGTTATTCCATAGAGTAAAGTGAAAGCAAGTTTATTAGGAAAGTGAAGGAATAGAGAGGGGCTACTCCATAGGCTAGGCAGCAGCATAGGCTGCTCAGCTGCTAGTACTTACTGTTACTTTTTGATGTATGCTAAACAGGGAGGGGATTATTTATGAGTTTTCCAGGAAAGGGGTGGGCAATTCCCAGAACTGAGGGTTCCTCCCCTTTTTAGACCATATAGGGTGACTTCCCGATGTTGCCATGGCATTTGTAAACTGTCATGGTGCTAGTGGGAGTGTCTTTTAGCATGCTAATACATTATAATTAGCATATAATGAACAGTGAGGACAACCAGAGGTTACTTTTGTTGCCCTCTTGATTTTGGCGGGCTTTGACTGGCTTCTTTACAATATGCTCTTTCACAAGCAAAGTCTTTGTGCTCTGTACCTTGTGCGGACCTCCTAGCTCATCCTGCAACTAAGAATGCCTTAACCTCCTGGGAAGGCAGCTGGCCTCAGCCCTATTTTACCCATCCCCTATTCAAGATAGAGTAGCTCTGGTTTGAATGCCTCAGACAGCACGATTTTGGCTCATTGTAGCCTCGACTTCTCCCCGGCTCAAGTGATCCTCCTGCCTCAGCCCCCCCGGAAATCGAGACTATAGGCACATGCCACCACACCCAGTTAATCTTTGTATTCTTTTTGTGTGTAGAGATGGGATTTTGCCATGTTGCCCAGACAGGTCTTGAACTCCTGGGCACAAACTAGCTGCCTGCCTTGGCCTCCCAAAGTGCTGGATTACTTGTGTCAGTCACAGTGCCCTGCCCAACAACTTCTAATTATCTCTCATGCTTCTCTATCAGTTAGGCTCAGCTGAGTTATTCTGCCATATTGCATCAGGTGTCAGCTGGTTCTGCAGTCATCTGGAGGCTCTACTGGGCTAGAACACCCAGGACAGTTCACTCAAATAACTGGCTGCAGTTGGTGCTAGTTATGGTCTGGGATTTCAGATGAAGCTGCTAAGCTGAATGTGTTGTTACTCCTTTACATGGTCTCTCCACATGGCTTGAACTTCTCACAGCATGCCTGCTGGATTCCAAGAGCTAGCATTCGAGTGCTTAAAAATGTAAGCTACAAATCTCTTAATATTCAGCCTTAGTATTATATAGAGCTTCTACTGCCATATTCTCTGGTTGAAAACAATCATTGGATCAGCCCAAACTAAAGGGGTAGAGAAAGAAATTCCACTTCTCAAGGAAGGAATGAGAAGTTTTGGGCCCTTTTTAATCAACAGCCAAGTAAGCTGCTTGTGATGAAAGTGAAGGTGGGGAACGGAAAAAGTGGGAAGGTAAAGATCAAAATCAAAATGCTCCAGAGAGTCCTTAAAATGCTAACCGTGTATGCTTGGATTCCAAGAGAGAGACTCCAGATGGAGCTAGGAATAGAAAGATTTTCTAGTCATTGGGAGCAAGGTAGATGAACATTTAGTTTCTCATAATTCTGTAGTCAGGCGTCAGGTACAAAATTAGGCGAATATATTGTCTGTTAATTATATTTATTTCTTAACCATATATTGGTTGAGGAGATACCTTGGGAGGGTTGAGAGGGAAGATAACTGAGAGATGGTGATAATGCTAATACTACTGATATACGGGACCCCTCTGAAATTCCATGTCTTTTAGTTAATTTCATGTGTATATATTCAGCCACTGACAGTATAATCTGTATCCTCTGTGGGTAGGAGCCACAGCACTGTATTTATTTCACATGCTCAATCACGCCTACAGATTCAATTCATTCAGACTGTTGTAAAAATAAATGCTGCTCAAAAACACAGCTCCCCCAGGTAACCTCCTAGGCAAAAGGAGACAGAATAAAATCAGCCAACCATTTTTTCACAAAGATTCCTGCCTAGTTATTTCAGGGAATAACCTTTTAGTTAATACCCTAAGTGCAGAGGCCTGCAGCCTACACCCAGGTGAAAAGTTTACCCCACATTGACCTGTCTTAGGGACAGGCAAGCATTTGCTGAAGAAGCAAGTTCTCCTTACTAATTAGTGATTCATTATTGCGTGGTTTCAAGGAAAACTTATGACCTGTTAAGACTAAAAATGAACACAATCATTAATGTTTCCATCACTTTGGAATAGGAAACAATTTCAGTCTAAAGTGCATGATTTCTGTAATGTATTTCTCAATGTTTCTGTTTTTTGTTATAGTATTTCTTGAAAGGTAGGTTAGAAAAATAAAAATAGCTATGTTTAGCTTAAAATGATTACTTTTCTCTGCCATTGACAATTAGGTAGCATTTACTACAAAATTGACATTACATGTTCTTTGCTATGAACATAAATTTATTTGAATCAAAAAAGTCAAGCAACAGACATTTAAACTCATTTCTTTGAATTTTGACACGAGTTGTAAAATTGGGATAATTTTCATTAAGTGTGTTATACGTTTAGCAGAGTAAAAGCAAACAAATATTTAATCACTACTGAGAAAATTACTAATTATAATCACATGTGATCCTAACACCAGCGTAGAAAACATGAGAATAGATTATAAGAAATAATAAGAAAAACAATTGGGATTTTTTTCCTCAGAAATCTGAGGGCAAGTATTGCAATGAGAAAACATAAAGTTACTGATTATTGTATTTTATTACCAAACATCATCTTAAGGCATATTGCAAATGTGGTCATCTGTTCTCCAGTGTCTTCAAAATCTAAGAATAGCCCAATCCCAATCCTTTCAAAAACATTCTAAAAACAAAGGATGAAAATTATTTATATTGGTAGAGATAGATATTATAATTGAAATCAGTTTATAAATGTGTAACATTTGATGAACAAACTTGAACACATAAACCATTTTTAACTATTATAAAATTATTAATTGATTTCTTCCTCCAAAATTCCAGTGAAATTGTCCCTAAGCCACTAATCTCACGGATCAATTGGTTTATGGCCTGTTCGAGACATTTGCTTTTCTTTTCCACTCCCTTTTATAATGTTGCCTTCCCTTGGCTTTGTGGGTACCTCTGTGCCCTGGTAGTTTTCCTCCCCCAGATTGTGTTCATCTGAATCCTTTCCCTCTCCCACCTTTGTTCCACATGTCTGTTTTCAAATTACCCATTCCTACCAATAAACTCATAACTTTTGAATCTCAGAATTTCCAACCCTGAACTGTCTGAAAGTCATCATTTAAAAATTTAGTACATTATCTTCTTACAAAAAATGTTTTCCATCTCCTTAATTAATGTACTTATATAGTAGCATCACCATTTTAAGTCTCCTTGGAAAGAAATCTAAGCCATCGAGATGCCTCTATCCTCTCCCTTCTGTATTACTGCATACAATATATTAAATTCTCACAATTCAGTTTCTGGCATTTGTCTTGAATTCATTCTTTCTTCTCTGACTCCATAGGATGCCAGCCCTCCATTCAGTCTTTTTCCTCAACAATTCTGATTATTTTTTCTGTGTCTTTGCTTCTAAATGTTGCCTTTGTTATTATCCTGGGAGCTTCCTCTTTCTAATATGTATACTAGGACATAGAACTAAATAAACTCTCTCAATTTTCTAAGAAAAAACATACAAATTCCATAAAATCTGCGCAATATCTATCATTCACCTAACTGCTAGTTTCCTCTCCTAACTCGCCCAGTCCTTTCACCTTTGTTATCTAACATTAGAGGACCATGCCAGCTGAAGCCTATCTCCATGCCAATGTACATGATTTTTCTTCCTCCTGAAATACTCTAAATTTTTTCCCACCTGGTAAGTTTCAAATTACTCTTTAAGGCCCGGCTGAAGTGTTATTTTATCTGCAAAGAGTCTCTTAAGAAAGTTCATTCTCTCCCATTTGCTATAATATTAATTTGAACATTTCTTTATTATTACATGATGTTGCATTGTATTTATTTAGTTTCATGAAAGATTCTACCACTAAACTTCAGCTTCTTGAAGAAGTAGTCCATTTCTTCTTGATCTATATTACCAATGCCACAAATAAGCACTAAGAATACTTAAATGGTTGCTTGCGTTATTTTGCATAATGCACTTTAGTGTTTGGCAGGCCCATACTCAAAGCTAACTCTGACAGTTAATTGGATGATTCAATAAATTTCTCAAAGTCACATTTGCCTCCTCTGAAGACATTGGTACCTACCTCATAGAGTTGTGAGAACTGACATCATATAATGCATGTGAAATACTTAGCATAGTGTCTGACACTTAATAAGTACTCAATAAATTGTGACTGCTACTATTATAGGGTTTCAGTTGAATAAAAAAAGAAGTAGAGACAGATGAAATAGAACGTTTTGTGATAAAATTGAGAAGTCAAAAGAATGAAAGCTTAATTAATTTGAATGAACGTTTTGGTAGAGATAAAGGAATGAGAATAACTGGAATAAAAGGAGGTTGTAGTGACAGAGTATTATATATTATTATATTCTGTCAGCAGTTTAATGTTCTGTTCTAGAGCACTGCATTTTGACGACATGATCCAAAATACTGTCATAAGTAAGGGTAGACAAGACGGATTGTGAGATAATCAGAGTTGAGGTGAACAAAGAATTAAATGTTGTGAAATATTATTGTTGAATTTGGAAATATGGATATTTGGTGATTGTCATAGAAATTTCAGATAGTAGATAGGCCTTGGGTTCAGAGGAATAGTGTGAATCAGTCTCCAGATTCTTTAAAATATGTTCAGGAGTGACCAAGAAATTGGTAAAGAACAGTGATGTGAATGGGATAAAGGATGACTTACACAAGGATGGGAGTGCAATGAATTGGAAAGTTAGATTTCCGACTTGACCGTTTGCTTTCGTGAAACAAGGCATATGGGAGGATGGACACTCTCTACTGTAAAGCAGGGGCTGATCTCCATGGTCCTTAAATCTGGCCTGCTGCTTATTTTGTAAATGAAATTTCACTGAAACACAGCAACACTCATTAATTTATACATTGTCTATGGCTGTTTTTGTGCTGCAGTGGCAGAGTTGATTAATTGCAACAAAAACCATATGGTCCACCAAGCCTGAAATATTTACTGTGTGGCTTTTTATGGAGAAAGCTTGCTTAACCATGCTCTAGAAGTTTGCAGACAAACTACTGTCTTCTAGTATATGCTAGGATATAATTAATGCAAGGAATTAGAAAAGAATTTTGTGTCTAGTTGAGAACATGAAGAGGAGTTTACCACAGACAGTGGATTTCAGAAGGTCTGGTGAATTTTAAGAGAGGTAAGAAAGGAAGCAGGAGAAATTGAGTGTGTCCAGGAGGAGCAGCATTGAGCAATATGAGAATGGCTACCAGAAGGTGGTCAAACTGAAAAGCTTATATTTGGGGCAGTGACTAAGAATTTTTACACATAACTAAAAGGCCTAATGACATCTAAAGAATCATAGTGTCAGGTTCTATAAGAGCCAGTGTAGGCTAATGCCTCAGGTGATGCCTGAAACCTGACAATACAAAATTTGCCCACCCGATAGTGATGAGGCCCTGGTTGGGATCCTAAGCCTGACGACATTACTGGATAAATAGAAGTAATTATACCAAAAAGAACTTCACACCCCTAGGCTAAAAAGCCTTGTATATCCCAGGGATTACTAGACCACAAACCAAAAATGAAGACAATCATTGTATATGAGCAATCTATCATTTCATTTCACAGTATAGCATCTAGATAGATGAGTGATAGAATGACCTCTTTCTATAAGCAGAAATATATATCAAGATACGTATATACATTATCTTATTTATCTTTAGTCATTCTTTTTCAGGTAGAGAATTCTATTTGGGGGAATTTCAAATGCTCAATTCTTGAACTACACATTTTTACTTAGGACAAAGTAAAATAGGCTGCACTTTTTAGAATATGAAACATTCATTGTTTCCCTATAAGCATTATAGTTACCACAGCCTGCTTAAAGTTGTTCATTGTTAACTGACATTCAAACTGTTTGGATCTCATGTAAATTAAACTGTCAAAGCTCTGCAGTATATTTATTATCTGTGCTACACACACAAATTTATTTACCACACACTTCAAACGTCTGTTACTACCTTTTAATAGTAGTTGTTGACATGACAGAGTAAAAAAGTAAAATGAGTCCATTTAAATGGTTGATTATGGTGCAAAACTGGTAAAAATGTCATATACATGTATCTATGAGCACAGGGAATGATATCTATGAGCACAGGGGATGTGATCAGGGGAAGGAAATTTAAATCCAGAGGTACAGAAACACAGTGAACAATCTTGGGTGATATATAAAGACTCCCATATTTAGTTTTCACTTAAGGCCTAGATAATTCCAGAGGAGAAAATGATAATACAATGTAGTAAGTAATAAGAGAAATGGAAATAAAGTTCTGCCTGAGGGAATGAGAAAGACTTTACGAAGAATCAAAGCTTTATCCTAAGAAGAATGAGTAGGAATTCACTACCCAAGAGGAGAGACTGTGTTTGGCTTGCCTTACTATTACGATAGTAATAACAGAAGGAAAGTAAGAATGTGAAAGTCAGGTTATTTTTCAAAGGCATCAATGATTTTAAACCATTACTCAATTTCAGATATACAGTCAGTTGTGTGTTGATACAAATAATTATTTACCTATCTTTTAGGTTGCATTCATTTATCCATTCCTCTATTATTTATTTTAAAAAATATTTATTCAACCACTGCCATGTGCAAAGCGCAGTAGTAGTCCTGGGTAAACAAAGATGCGACTCTCAGAATGTTTACTCAGGTAAAGAGACAGACCTTAGAGGGATCAGTGCAATTCCTGGAGTAATGTTACCACAGAGATGTGGTAACGTTGTAGTGTGTAATGTTACCACGGGGATAGCGATGACCGATGAAGTTTTTCCCATTGCTAGGTAGTAAAGTCTTAATTAAGGGGATAACTTATTATAGAAAATCCACAGAAGTATAATTTTTGTTAGAAAATATTTGATGCTCTTTTTAGGATAAATCTTTGATAATAACAAGGCTGACAGACAATTAAGGCAAGGCAAACTTTGTTTGTTGCCACTGGAATGAAAGCAATAAAGATTTTTCAAATATATTGCATAGCATTTCAATGTGGAAAGGGAATTAGTTTAGCTAATCCATTTTATTTTTAAAGAGTTATAAGGTTACTGCACTTATCCCATTCAAAAAAGAAATTATTGCTGACCTCTAAAGTCTCTTTCAACACTGTCAGTCTGTTAGTTAATAACCATTGGAAATGTTAAAAATAAACAATATTAAGTTTCACCTGAGTTTATGCAGTGCTGAGGACAACTCTTTTTTTTTTTTTCTCAGACATCAGAATGGGTTGTGGCAGAAATTCGTTCTTATTTCTCCAAGACATCTTATCATATTTGTAAAAGTAATTAACTTCAAGTATGTATTTTCTGATCACTTTGGCCATTGTTTGTAATGTAAAAAGATAAATTACACTGCTATGCTAGTTTGATAAGACAGAATAAAAGAAGTGGTGTTATTTTGATTGTGTATTTTTAATTTTAAAATGTGGATTATTTTAATGTTATAGTCAGTAATATTTTTGAAGTTCCTTGTATGTGACTCAGTTATTTATAGCAGGCTGGGACCAGACCTAGAACAAAGTCTTCCTATATAGGAGGAACAGGCGCTGCTTATAGAAACTGAATAGCAGATGCTGAGGGGAAGGACAGTCTGAAGGACAGAATGTAGTATTCAGAGCAGTGTCCTGATAAGGAAGTTTGAGGAGGGCATAGAGACAAATTCCAACAACAACATTCAGGATTCCAGGAGAAATGCCTGAAGGACACCTGTCAGCAGGTAGCTCACTGGATTACAGGCACTGCCCTGAGTTTCAAGGTTAAACTTTAAGCAGGGAACCTGGAGAAGCAAAATAAGCTGCAGTCTTAGAGGAGCTGGGGTCACAGAAAAGGCACAAAGACTTTTTAGGCACAAGAAACAATCCAAATATCCAGTTACCAGGTCTAATATATTGGGAGGACAGTGAGTTTAAAGAAAAGCAGTAGTTCAAAGACAACCTTTGGTGAGAATGTGGAGAATAGAGAATCCTTGTACACTCTTGGTGGGAATGTAAATTAGTGCAGCTACTAAGGAAAACAGTATGGAGATTCCTCAGAAAGTTAAAAATAGAATTATTTGATCCAACAATCCAATTTCTGGGTATATATTCAATGAAATTGAAATCAGGATATTGGAGAGATATCTGTACTTTCATGTTCATTATTGCAGCATTATTCACAATAGCCACGATATGGAAACAATCTAAATATCCCTCAACAGATGAATCGATAAAGAAAATATGGAATATATAGTGTGTGTATACGTGTGTGTGTGTGTATACATATATATAACGGACTATTACTCAGCCTTAAAAATAAAGGAAATTTGCTATTTGTGACAACATGGATGAATCTAGAGAACATTCTAAGTGAAATAAGCCAGGACAAACACTGACCACAACTTTTATGAGGAATCTAAAATAGTCAACCTAATAGAACCAGAGACTAGAATAGTGGCTGACAGGGGCTAGAAGGAGGGAGAAATGGGGAATATTGGTCAAAGGGTACCAAATTGTTTGTCATGTAAGATGAATAAGTTTTGGAGATCTACTGTACAGTGTATGGCCTATAGTTAACAATGCTGTATTGTATACTTAAAAGTTTGCTTTCAAGGGTAGATCTTATGTCAAGTACTCCTGCAAAAGAAAAAAAAATTCAAGAAAGAAAAAGTAAATAAAGGAAACTTATGGAGGTGATAGATAAGTTTATGGCATAGATTGTGGTCATGATTTTATGGGCATATAGTTACCTCCAAACTTATCAGGTTATATGCATTAAATATGTACAGCATTTTGTATGTAGGTCATACCTCAATAATGTGGGTATTTTTTTTTTAAGTAAAGCAGTAATATGTTTATTAGGGGCTAAGTCTCTTTAAACCATGACCTTTTAATTCCTTCCCTTGTCCCTTCCCTATCAATGCCAGATGTCTGACATGGAGGGTTAGAAGACTCCAATCAGAGGTAGTAAGTCAGTCGTTACTAGAATTGACTCAGATTTGAGTATTTTCAAACCAGTATTTCTAAGTTCTCAAAATTATATTAAAAGTGTTTAAGAAAAAGACAATTCAATTATTTATTAATAAGCATTTATAGTTCTTACACTGTGTACCAGTTATATATTATGTGCTGAAAATAACAAGATGAATAAAACATGACATCTGCCCTTGAGAATCTCGCAGTCTAGAGGACAAAAGGACCTGATAAAGTGTAATGTAGTAAGATAAGTTCTATTATCACAAAACTGAAGAATAACATTGAGTTTTTTAAGGGATAGCTCTTGCTCAGAAACTCTTAATCGTTTTACTATCTCCTAATCTATTGCTAATTGGAAAAGGACTATGCTTTATCTCGCTGTGAATCCACCACATGACTTACCCACATCTACCATTTCCATAAGAATTCTCCCCCGCACTTCATACTCAGATTCTTGTGATCTAACCAAATTGCTGACTTACCTGTCAACCTTCAGACACAATTTATTATTTTCTGCACTTTTATTTCTGCTTATGGAATTTCTTTCAACCTAAAATTTTCATCTTTTCCTCTCCATTTTTCAAATCCATTGAAGGCTGTCAAAAATATTGTTTTCTCCTTGGAGCATTTACTGAATTCTCCAGACAAAGGCAATTTCTCCTTCCTTTAGACTGGCATAATAAACTCCATGTTTCACAGGAACTGTTCATAAACATTGAGCAGTGACTAGAGTTACACTTCAACTATTTCCATTCAATCCCTATCACAGAATCACAATTTAGGGACTCTGTGCAGGAACCATATCTTGGTGATTATTTTGTATCTGCCTTACAATACCTAACCCAGAGCCTAATATATGATAAGCATTTAAAAAAATACCAGGAATGCCTCAATATAATTCCCCAAATAGAGTGAGCCTCCATATTCCCAACGAGAATTTTACTAATCAAATGATCTTGCCTTAGAATAATATATATTCACTTATCAGTTTAATGTTTATGAGGTTATCTAATAACTAGATTTAATTCTTAGTTTATTAAATTAGTTACATTTACATATTTAAACCACATATTTTGGGCTGAGCTCAGTAGCTCACACATGTAATGCTTGCACTTCGGGAAGCCTAGGGAGGAGGATCACTTACATGCAGAGGTTCCAGACTAGCCTGGCCAACATAGTGAGACCTCATATCTACAAAAACTAAAATTAGCAAGGTGTGGTGATGCACACCTGTAGTCCCAGCTCCTTAGGAGGCTGAGATGGGAGGATCACTTGAGCCCAGGAGGTCAAGGCTTCAGTGAGCTATGATCATGTCACTGCACTCAGCCTCGGTGACAGAGACCCTATCTCAAAATAAATAGTATATTTTTTCAAGTAACAAAATTATTAAGAAATAGCATGTTTTTTCATCTCACTCTTAATACATGATACTACTTACTCAAACTCTTACACAAAACCCCCCATCAAGATCTTTATCTTCTCTAGAGCTACATTTAAAGTCATCATGATCATTTCCCAGGATATATCACCTTCACTGCAATCTAAGTGTTTTTTGAATATGTGATTCTTACAGTCTCTGGAAGTTTTATTTCACATGACATAATCAATTTGCATATCTTCTAAACAGTCTTTTTTTTTTTTTCATTTGACCTTGGAGCATTTACTGAATTGTCCAGACAAAGGCAATTTCTATAGGGTATATACTTATAATATCAATATCGTATGCATCTACTGCATTTTTGAATTAATTGGCTTTATTTTTTAAAGCAGCTTTAGATTTACAGATAAAAATGAGCAGGAAGTACAAAGTTCCCTATACCCCCTCACTCCCTACAGTTTCCCCTATTATTAATCTTTTACATTAGTATGATACATTTGTTACAGTTGATAAACTAATTTTATATATTATTAACTAAGGTCCTAAGTTTATGGGTAGGTTCACTCTTTATGTAGTAAATTCTATGGCTATTTTGTTCTTTAAATAGACTTTTTTTAAAAGCAGTTTTAGGTTCACAGCAAAATTGAGCAGAAGGTACAGAGATTTCTCACACACTCTCTGTCCCCACACATGCATGGCCTCCCCAATTATCCACATCCCCCACCAGAGTGGTACATTCACTACAATTGATGAACATACACAGACACACCATTATTACCCAAAGTCCATAGTTTACATCAGGATTTAGTCTTGGTGTTGTGCATTCTATGAGTTTTTGATAAACGAATAATGGCATGTATTCATCACAGTATCCTACAAAATTGTTTTAACGTCCTAAAACTTCCCTGTGCTCCACC
This sequence comes from Macaca fascicularis, assembly GCF_037993035.2. Classification (NCBI taxonomy): domain Eukaryota; kingdom Metazoa; phylum Chordata; class Mammalia; order Primates; family Cercopithecidae; genus Macaca; species Macaca fascicularis. Next base: position 88,526,658 of record NC_088388.1, on the reverse strand, counting down.
TATTCCTCCATCCCTTTCTTCCATGAACTCTGGAAAACCAATTGTCTTTTTACTATCTCCATTTCTTGCTCTTTCCAAGATTGTCGTACAGTTGTAATCATATGGTAGGTAGCTTTTCAGATTGGCTTCTTTCACTTAAAAATATGAAACTCAGGTTCTATGTCTTTTCATGGCTGGATAGTTCATTTATTTTATTGCTAAACAACATTTCATTGTATGTAAGTGCTGCAATTTGTTTATCCATTCACCCATTGAAGGACATCTTGACTGTTTCTAAGTCTTGGCAATTAGGAATAAAGCTGCTAAAGATACTCATGTGAAGTTTCTTGTATGGGCATAGTTTTTCAAAGAAATACATATTCATATTACAATGTAATATATACAATTGCTAGATTATACCCACAGGAATAGTTATTAAATCTGATTTAATGCATTTGCATCTTTTTTACACATTTTTCCTGTTGACCTCAATATATCTATGAATTCAACATAAATTGAGGTTGTTTGTGGCTATGGAATCTTCACCTTGGAGTCAGAAAGTTTGTCTTATTAACTGATTTAATTTACAAGCTATATTATCTCATGTAGAATAAGCTTTCCATATATTAGTTTATCTATATGTAAAGTGACTATATTTTAGGGTTGTTGAGAGTATTAATGGTAAATTGTAGCTTTATCTATTAGAAATGATTTAAATGGGCCAGGTGCAGTGGTTCACACCTGTAATCCAAGGGAGGCCTCCTTAGGGAGGCTGAGGCAGGAGGATCACGAGGTCAAGAGATGGAGACCATCCTGGCCAACATGGTGAAACTGCTTCTCTACTAAAACTACAAAAATTAGCTGGGCGTGGTGGTGGGCACCTGTAGTCCCAGCTACTCGGGAAGCTGAGGCAGGTGAATTGCTTGAACCCAGGAGGCAGAGGTTGCAGTGAGCTGAGATTGCACCACTGCACTCCAGCCTGGCAACAGAGTGAGACTCCATCTAAAAAAAAAAAAGATTTAAATAATAACTTGGAAAATAATGCACATGTAAAAATTCCCAACATATACTTCCGAAAGAGTAAGCTTGGATTGTCTAACTCAAAAAAACTGACATGAGCCACAGAAACTCACCTCCTAGGGCCCCAAGAAAACATATGGTATTGGATACCTGAAAAATCCAAACTTCACCATGCAAAGTTCCAAAAAATTGACAGATGTGCATTAATAATTTTAAACTTTGCCTTAGAAATGTGCAATGTACTGATTACAAAATCATACACAGTCCTTGATTCTTAGAGTATTGTATAATCCTTAGAATACAAAAATTTTCTGGATTTGTTTTTATATACTTTATTAATATATCAATTAATTTATGTACATATGAATTATTTCATTAATTATTCATGTACTCCAAAAAAATTATAAACTCATTTCAGAGGATAAGGCATAGCTGGCGATGTCTAGGGGAGCAGTACTGTGTTGCAGAATAGAAAAAAGTTGTTCTCTGTAGCCATAATGAGTTGGAGAGGAGTTGAATCCCAGGTCAGTGATTAACTAGCTATATAAATTTGGCAAATGATTTAATCTTTCTAATCTCAATTTCCTTCTGTGTGAAGTTGAGATAATATTTCTTATCTTTCTGAGTTATTTGTCAAATGGCAAGCAATATTTGTAAAGCTCCTGAATCATAATAAAAGATCTTCAAATAGTAACTCTTGCTTGGATTTCTTTATCTAAATCCTTTATCTGAGCCCTTTCCAGCATTCTATTTTTCAGCAAGATATGTAAATGGCTTAAGAAAATTGGCTCATACATTAGATATTTTTAAATCAAATTTTCCTGTGTATCCTGTGACTTAATCTTCTAGATCTATCTTATATATCATCATTGAGAATGAAATGTATAAGAATAGATTATCAGAACTACAGAATTGTTTTTATATTGTTGAAATTTAAAATATTTGGGTAACTCTCTATGCTACTAAAAAATTAATAATATAAATCTTCCATCATATCCCACTGCTGCCTGAGCTCCTTTACAAAAAGTTTTTGAAGGGGATAGGTGATATTATTAATACCACCTTGCGGAAGAAAAGAAATTGGAACCCTTGAAAGGTAAACGGATTTAATCTAAGTTACATAATCAGTACTAGATGTGCTATGACAAGACATCTCAGCCTCTGGCATTCTTCACATGTTGTATAAATGGCATCGTGTTGGATCTCTAACCTTTAAATTTACCAATAGCATAATTTCGTGTACATATGAAGTTAAAGAATTTGTTTTGAAACAAATAACTGGTGTTAATGTGATTGCAGTTGCTACATTTTAATAGTATATCGCTCCATTACATCACCAAATGTTCAGGCAATATTTTTTAAAGCTAAAGAAATAATTCTTACTCTGTATATTAATAGAACTGAGTATGAAATTATATGAATGTGACATTAAAGATTGAAGGAATGTCCTGTAAACCAAAAGCTTTTTGAGAAATATTTGCCATTTGCCTGAAAATTGAATAATGTCACACTAAAGACAAAGCTGGATTATGTCCCCTTCGCATTGACTATATGGAGTTAATGGCAGATAGCATATGAAAATGTGAGCAGACAGTCATCATAAGGTGATATAAAAATGTAAGAGGAAGCTAGATTTAAATAATGTTTCTCAAGAAAAATATAGCCACAATGATTAAAATGTAACTTTTTTATCTTATGATTTTTAAGATTTCTCAAGTTTAAAGACACAGAAATCCAATTAAAATGATCTCAGGGAAAAAAGTAATTTATTGGAAGGATGCTAGGTCATGTTATGGAAACCAAACCAGAAAAAAGAGAGGGCTATATTTGTACCCTAGGGATACTAGATCTAGTGACAGGTAGTGAACACTAGAACTCACATGACATCAGGGACTTGGGATTTCATCTCTGCTTCTTCCTGAATGCTCATATTGTTTTCCCCTTCCTTTTAAAATTTTCTCAACTTAGCAGTAAAGTTGACTACAAGCAGTTTTAAAGTTGTATACCTTTCAATTTAACCTCCAAAGAGAAAGGATTACTAACTGCTGCTATCTTTGGTTCCAAGTCCAAAAATTGCAGAGAAGAGAATCATCTGTTCAGCTTGGATCATGTGCCCAAAACTGGGCAAACAACTGTGGCCAGAGAGATAGGGTCTTGTTAGCAACATGGAGCATTCATAGACTTATGAACTGTTACAACTAGGAGACACATTAAACATCACTTTTCAAATAATTTTGTTTTATAGATTAGTGAACTGTGACAATAAATGTTCAGAGACTTGACTAAGTGACAAAACTTGAATAAGTGTCTAGTGTTTTTGTAATGCTTGAAATTATTAAAAGGACAATAAAAATAAATGAAGAAGGAAGAGAAGGAAATGAAATAGAAGGAAGAAGAGAAGGAGGAAGAGAGGGAGAAGGAAAAAAGAAGGAAAGAAGGAAGGAAGGTTGAAATGGATAAAGAAAATAAAAGGGAAAGAAAGGAAGTAAAAAAATGGAAACAAAAACGGGCAGCTCCTACTGTAATTCTATTGATGGAGTGAGTGGGAGAAGAGGTTGTATTATAAAGTGGCTGGAAAACAATGCCATACTTGCCCATTATAGGCAATGAACCATGACTTAAGTAGTATATATAGCAAGTAGAATCAATAAATGATTATATTTGGCTTAAATTGTCAGATTATTTTACTCAATTTCTGTCAATTTTGCAGTATATGTGCTTTCCCATTTTGATTTTTCACTCATCTTCCCTTTTATCTACAGATCTGTAGGCTGTTTCTCATAAAACTGATTCCTGGGTGAAAAAAATTCTTGGCATCATCACACAAAAAAATTATTATTTGGTTCTGCCTAGTTTAAAATATCAGTGTAAAATTAAACACTTACTACAATGCACCTCCATTTCTTAATAGGCACTAAGCTTCGTTAGAAATGTAAATTGAGCTTTTACAAGCAATATCTTTTTTTTTTTTTTTTTTTTTTTAGATGGAGTTTTGCTCTTGCTGCTCAGTCTGGAGTGCAATGGCACAATCTTGGCTCACTGAAACCTCCGCCTTCTGGGTTCAAGCAATTCTCCTGCCTCAGCTTCCGGAATAGCGGGGATTACAGGCATGTGCCACCACGCCTGGCTAATTTTTGTATTTTTAGTAGAGATGGGGGTTTTACCATGTTGGTCAGGCTGGTCTCGAACTCCTGACCTCAGGTGATCACCCACCTTGACCTCCCAAAGTGCTGGGATTACAGGCGTGAGCCACCGCACCTGGCCTCACTAGCAATGTCTTTAATGACACCTTGGTATACTAGGTGATTATATAAATTATTAAAACACAGTCATAGAAAAATGTGTCTGTCTTCATCCAGATTCATCTCTAAATATATGGATGTTTGAGATAGCACTATTGATGTATTGTAGTATTTTCTTTGGGGCTATTTGAGTAAAGTGAATAATTTGTTTAACAATGTTGACTATTTGCCTACTAAGTGCCAGGCAGGTACGTAGAAGTGGAGCAGAAAATAAGACAATTCTTAGAGAACTAGTCCAGTTGAGAGAAAAAGCCTTGAAAAAGGTCATTATAGACTTCTGGTAATGGCACACTGAATATTTTGAACCAGACTTCCTGAAGAGCATAACAAAAGAGCTAAACAAAATATATGAAACATTTTCCTTATGTCATCTGATAACTAATAAAGTAGAAAATAATTATGGCACCAATACCCGAAAGAAAGCAGAAATCTAGAGAGAAGAGCCTGGTTTTTGGAATTCTTCTGCTCTGTAGGCATTGGCAGCCCAGAATAGGTATCTGACAGATTGCGCAGTACTTTGGGAAGTTTCCTGGGTCCTTAGAAAATTACCTTGGAAACAAATGTCACCAAATAGTATGGCTCTGGTAAATCCCTTGTGATTGGGTTGGAATCAGACAAGAGTAAGCTAGGTCTGTTACAGGTAGTTAGACAGGCATGAGCATGGCAGAAGGGGGCTCTTCACCCCTACCCACTAGCAATGTCAGGTGAGATGGTTTGACAATTATCACACTGCCTCTCTAAAAATGATAATTTGGCAGCCTGTGCTAGGGCATCAGGGAGAGACAACCTCCTTGCCATCCAAAGCTATTAACATTAAAGTGTTAAAATTATGCAGCAGCCAGGAAGAAGCAACTTCCCAGGCATGTGCATTTAGAGACAAAATGTCAGAGTATGACCTTCTGGGACCACTCCACCGGAAAAGGGAAGAAAGCCTCAGATGGGCATGTGTGCCACTTCCCAAAGACAGTGCGCACGCTCACTTCCCAAGCGTAAGGAGGGTACTGCGCATGCGGGCAGCCCACCCTAAGGGAAGAATCACAAAAAGGGACATAAGATGCCAGCCTACAAAGTCCTAGGATCATGGTTAAATGCAACACTTGTTCTTCAAGTCGCCCACTGGATCTCTTCCAAGTGATCTTTCCTTTTTTTCCTGTTCTAAAGCCTTTTTAATAAACTTCCACTCCTCCTCTGAAACTCCTCTGTCTCTTTTTCTGCCTTATGCCCCTAAGTTTAATTCTTTCTTCTGAGGTGCTAAGAATTCAGGTTGCTGCAGACCCGTACAGATTCGCGGCTGAAAACTCAGATACCTGCCACCAGTAACAGGTCTAAGGGTGCATCAGAAGCAAAACAGCTATTAAAAGTTTGAGTCATGTGTGTGACCAAAAAAAAAAAAAAAAAAAAAAAAAAAGTCAGTTCTTAAAGTTGGGTTAAAGCAAAATAAATGATAAAATATGCAGGTAAATTTAAGTGAATGCCGACTGCAAAAAATAATAATATATTGTCTCAGGGGTTTATAATATGTACATAATTAAAATAAATTTTAAAATGCATATACTTTGAAGAGAAAGGTGTTCCGCAGTGCTTGCATTGTCTGGGAAGAGAGTATTAATTAATTCTAGTACATGTTTCTCAGGAAAACCAGTAAACTATAGTAAAAGAGGAATACATGCTGAGTTAATTTGGAGGAAAAGAGAAAAGAATTTTAATATGAAAGAAGGCAAGAAAAGAGATTAAAAAGTATAAGACCGCATAAGATGAACAGTAAATGTAGAGCAAGATTGTAGATTTAAAGCCAAATATTTAAAATATTTAATGTAAATAAAGACAGTTGTTATCTGCCTAGACAAAAAAAACGAAACTCGATTTTACACTATTTAAGAGATATATGTAAAACAAAAGTACGGAAAGGTTGGAAAGAAAAAAGATGGGGAAGAAGACATGAAAACACTTAACATCGTTGATATGTATATAGAATATAAGGCTTAATAGAATAACATATAATTCTGCAGAATGCACATTATTTTTACTGTCTCAAGGCGTACTTAATAGCAATTAGCCATACACTGGTCATAATGCATATTCATAAAATTCAAAGGACTGAAATCGTACAGAATGTTTCTTGACCACAATTTAGTTGAGCTAGAGGTCGATAGCAAAAATGAGCCAAAATAAGAAAAAATAAAACAAAATTAAAACTAAAAAATTCTCATGTATATACAGAAATCGTTTCCAGGTGGGTTGCAGATCTGAATGTGAGGGTGTAAACCAAAAGGTATTTGAGACAGGTCTCAATCAATTTAGAAAGTTTATCTTCCCAAGGTTAAGGACATGGCACCTGACAGAGCCTCAGGACGTCCTGAAGACATGTGCCCAAGGTGGTCAGGATTCAAGTTTGCTTTTATACATTTTAGGGAGACATGAGGCATTAATCAATATGTGTAACATTGGTTAGGTACAGCAGGCAGGACAACTTGAAGAGGGGGGTGGAGGCAAAAGACTGCATTCTTTTGAGTCCTTGATCAGCTTTCTACTGAATACACGAATACACAATTTGGTCTGGCTCAGTGAATCTACATTTGTACATAAACAATACGGTGGAGAAAGCAATCAGATATGCATTTGTCTCGGGTGAGCCTCAGAGGGATAACTTTGAGTTCTGTCTGTCTTTTGTCCACAAGGAAATTTCCTGTGGGGGAGGTATGTAGCTTTTTATCTTTGTAGCTATCTTATTTAGGAATGCGATGGGAGGCAGGTTTGGGTGACATAGTTCACAGCTTGAATTTTCCCTTGGCTTAGTAATGTGGGGGTCTTGAGATTTATTTTTCTTTCACAAAGGTAAACAATACATATTTTACAAAGAAAACATAAGAAAACATTTTATTGCTCTTAGAGTAGGCAGTAATTTTGCTTATTTAAAAAATGTATAGGCCAGGTGCGGTGGATCACGCCTGTAATCCCAGCACTTTGGGAGGCTCAGGTGGGCAGATCACGAGGTCAGCAGTTTGAGGCCAGCCTGGCCATCTCTACTAAAATACAAAAACTAGCCAGGAGTGGTGGTACACGCCTGTAGTCCCAGCTACTCGGGAGACTGAGGCAGAAGAATCGCTTGAACCCAGGAGGCGGAGGTTGGATTGAGCCGAGATCATGCCACTGTACTCCAGCCTGGGTGACAGAGTAAGACTCCGTCTCAAAAAAAAAAAAAAAAAAAAAAAGCATAAATCAAAGAAGAAAAAGTAATAAATCAGACTATTTTAAAATGTAGAACTACTGTTTATCAAAAATATGCCATTAAGAGAGTAAAAATGCCACCAATAAAGTGGGAAAATATCCAATTATTTAGATCAAGAACACATAAGAAATGATGCTTAACATCCTTAGTCACTATGGAAATGTAAATTAAAGCCACCATGCCAGAATGGCTAAACTGGATACTCTTCAGAAATGAGAATAAACAATGTACAGTTACAAGTGAAAATATGGATTAATTTCATTGACATAACTGAGCAAAAGCAGTTACATAAAAGGTATACATATTCTATGATTAAATTGCATAAAGTATAAAATTAAGTGAACCTAATCTATGGTTTTGGAGGTCAAGATAGATTAATTCTCCTTCCCATTGGGTGTGGCATGTTGACAAGAGAGAGTGTTGAGCCATACACAACCATATTTTTTGTTTGTTTGATTTTGAGATAGGGTCTTCCTGTCGTTCCAAGGCTTGAGTGCAGTGGTATAATCATGGCTCACTGCAGCATCAACCTCCTAGGCTCCAGTGATCCTCCACTTCAGCCTCCTATCTGCGACTACAGGTATACACCACCACACCTGATGAATTTCTTGTTTTTCATAGAGACAAGGTCTCCCTATGTTGCCCAGTCTGGTCTTGAACTCTGGGCTCAAGTGATCCTTTCACCTTAGCCTCTCAATGTGTTGGGACTACATTCATGAGCCACAGTATTTGGCCTTTTAAAAATATATACATATATTTACAAAATCACTTTTTTTTCTTTCCAACTTTGTTTTTAGGTTCGAGGGGTACATGCACAGGTTTGTTACATGGCTAAATTGCATGTTGCAGGGGTTTCTTATACAGATTATTTCATCACCCAAGTAATAAACACAATACCTGAGAGATGGTTTTTCATACTTCACTCTCCTTCAACCCTCCACCCCCAAGCAGGCCCTAGTGTCCATTCTTTATAACCATGTATACTCAATATTTAGCTCCCACTTATAAGTGAGAACATGTGGTGTTTGGTTTTCTGTTCTTGTATTAACTCATTTAGGATAATGGCCTCCAGTTCCACATGTGTTGCTGCAAAGGACATGACTTTGTTCTTTTTTATGACTACATAATATTCCATGGTACATATCTACCACATTTCCTTTATCCAATTCATCACTGATGCGTGTCTACCTTGATTCCTCATCTTTGCTATTGTGCTTTAATAAACATATGTATGTATGTGTCTTTCTGGCAGAACATTTATATTCTTTTAGATATATACATCCCAGTAATGCAATACCTGTGATGACTGATAATTCCATTTTAAGTTCTTTGAGAAATCTCCAAACTGCTTTCCACAGGGGTTGGACTAGTTTGCATTCCTCCCAGCAGTGTATAAGCATTCCATTTTCTCCTGAATCTCATCAGCATCTACTTTTTAATAAGTTATTCTAACTGGTATGAGATAGTATCTCATTGTGGTTCTGATTTGCATTTCTCTAACGATTAGTGATGTTGAGCATTTTTTCATATGCTTGTGTCTATTCATATTCTTTGCCCATTTTTAATAGGGTTATTTCAGTTTTGTTTAAGTTCCTTATAGATTCTGGATATTAGACGTTTGTCAGATGCATAGTTTGCAAATATTGTTTCCTACAGTTTAGGTTTCTGTTTATTCTGTTGACAGTTTCTTCTGTGCATAAATTCTTTAATTTAATTAGATCTGATTTGTCCATTTTTGTTTTTGTTTCAATTTTGGAGTCTTTGTCATGAAATCTTTGCCAGGACCTATGTCCAGAATATTTTTTCCTAGGTGTTCTTCTAGGGTTTTATAGTTAAACATTTTACATTTAAGTCTCTAGCCCTCGAGATGAGTTACAGTTTACATTTTTCATTTAACTCATTAAGCCTTTAACCCATCTTGACTTTCATTTATAGTAAAGAGAAGGGGTCCAGATTCAATCTTCTGCATATAGCTAGCCAGTTACCCCAGCACCATTCATGAAATAGGGAGTCCATTTCCCATTGCTTGCTTTTGTTAACTTTGTCAGAAGCTGTTTGTTGTAGGTGTGTGACTTTATTCCTGGGTTCTCTATCCTGTTCCATTGGTCTATGTGTCTGTTTTTATACTAGTACCATGCTGCTTTGGTTACTGTTGCCTTGCAGTAGCATGTGATGTCTCTGGCTTAGTTCTTTTTGCTTAGGATTGTTTTGGCTATTCAGACTATTTTTTGGTTCCCTATAAATTTTAGAATACATTTTTTCTAATGCTGTGGAAAATGTTGTTGATAGTTTGATGGGAATGGCATTGTATCTATAAGTTGCTTTGGGCAGTATGACCATTTTAACAATATTGATTCTTCCTACAGATGACCATGGATTATTTTTCCATGTTTGCTTAATCTCTGATTACTTTCAATAGCATTTCGTAATTCTTGTTGTAGAGATCTTTCCCCTCTCTGGTTAGCTGTCATCCCAGGTGTTTTTGTATATATATTGTGAATGGGACTGTGTTTTTGATTTGGCTCTCAGCTTGGATGTTGTTGGTAAATTGTGTTTATTTTGATCTTCTGTTTTCTTTATTACTGCAACTAGTGGTCTATCAATCTTATTCTTTCAAAGAACCCAGTTTTTGTTTCGTTAATCTGTTGTATTTATTTTAATCTCGATTTCATTCAGTTCAGCTTGGATTTTGGTATTTCTTTTCTTCTGCTAGTTTTGGGGTTGATTTGCTGTAAGTTGGGTTCAGTTGAGTGACTTTGTTTCTGGATGATTTCAGGGGGCCAGGCTCAGCTGAGCACTCTTGAGCTGCATGCTCTAACCATGAGGTGCGGTGTCCGGGCCCATAACTTCATTCTCTGTCCCCTTGAGGTTAAGCAACTGCTATGCTGGAGGTGCTAGAGGTATTCCCAGTCCACAGGCACCAACACTCTGATAAGGGGTGCCAGAAAAAACACTTCATCAGGATAGTGGCATCAGGGTCCACACATGCACACACACTGACAACAGTGTGATGGCAGTGTGATGGAGTCTGTGTACACATGTTCATGCTAGTGGTGGTGGAGTGGCTGGGTTTCCATGCACATAGGCACCAGTAGGGGCTGGGTTGTGGTGGTGAGTTCCACATGTATGCATCTATGGTAGTAGGTGATATGATTTGGCTGTGTCCCCACCCAAGCTCATATTGAATTGTAATCTGAATTGTAATTGGGGGAGGGACCTCATGGAAGGTGATTAGATCATGGGAGTGGTTCCCCCATGCTGTTCTTGTGATAGTGAGTGAGTTCTCATGAGATCTGATGGTTTTATAAGAGGCTTCCTCCTTCACTCTGCACTCATTCTGTCTTCTGCCACCATGTGAAGAAAGATATGCTTCCCCTTCCACCATGATTGTAAGTTTCCTGAGGCCTCTCCAGCCATCCAAAATGTGAGTCAACTAAACCTCTTCTCTTTATAACTTACCTAGTCTTGGGTATGTCCTTATAGTAGTGTGAGAATGAACTAATAGACTGGGGTTGTGAGGTTCACAGCGTGCACACCATAGCATAGTAGCAGGAAGAGGCCATGGGCAGGTGCTTGGGGGCAAAGCAGTGGTAGGAGGCTGCTGGCAGCTGCATGTCAGCCAGGCCTGTCTGCTAAAGTTCTCTGATGGTTAGGTAGGGTGCACACCAAGTAGCTATGGTGGCAACTGCTGCAAAATGCCTCTGTTGGGGATCTCAGGCTGCAGCGCAAATGGGTATGGCCAGGGAGGGGCCCCAGAGAAGGACCAGCAAACAGGGGTGTGCTCAGATCAGACTGGCCCTGTCCCATGGGCAAGACAGCTCTGCTCTGTTAAGGTCTGACAGTCAACGAAGGTCAAAGCCACCTAGGGGAATGTGGTAAGCCTTGGAGGATGGGCATCCCTGGCTGTGCTCTACTGTAGTCATGCTCTGCCAACACCCCCTAGTTCCCCAAAGGCTGGAGTCTTGTCCCTGACACTTCTCCAAGCAGCTCTCCATGCCAGCTCGAATGTATATGGGGGTCATGGGGATTCCTACGGTTAATACTCTAGAGGTCCATGGTAAGTTCATGGGCCACTTCTCACCTATTTAACTCACTCCTTCCAAGGAGTCACTAGGGGCTGGGAACAAGTCCTGGTGTTTGGCAGTCTCATGCAGGGTTCCCAGATTCCTCCCCCTTTAGACCAGTGCTCCCTCTTTCCACTCTTAATGATTTCCTTCTAGAGATCTCCTTAGAGTATACTGGACTACATGATGGTCTGGTCTTACCATGGGAGATGCTTTTCCTTGCTGTGTCTAGATAGCTATCTTGACTCCTCTCACTTTTTTGCATGTGTATATTTATGTATATATCATCTACAGAGAAACACCAAATTTAGATGACTTCACTGATAAATCTTACCAAATATTCAAGTAAGAAATCCTACACTAATAAATCCTACCAAATATTCAAGATAACTATTGTATAAAACCTCCTAGAGAATAGAAAAACTTGGAAATATTTTCAGTTTACTTTATGAGGGCAGCATAAACATAATGCTAAAAGTAAACAAGTATGTTATGTGGAAAGAAAGTATTAATAATAGGTTAATTTCATTCATATACAGAGATGCAGCTATCTTAAATCATTAGTGCACAAATCCAGCAATACATAAAAAGTACAGTATATCACCACCATGCAGGCTCTATTCCAGAAGTGGAAGGTTGGCTTAATAATGAAAAAGCAGTGAATGTAATTTACTTTTATATCAAAATAAAGCATAAAAAATCATGTACAGAAAAGGCTATTGATAATAAAAATCAAAAGCTAGTGATAAAGTGCAATAATCCTTTATGGTATAGTATTTAGTAAAGTAGGAACAGATGAAATTTTTCTTATTCTAATAGAAGGATTTTGCAAAAACTTAGCAAATGTTATTATGAATTGTTAAAATATTATCCAATGAGATTAGAAATTAGAAAAAATATTCCTAATGTTATTTCTCTTTCAAATTATACTACACATTCTTGTCAAAACAGGATGGCATGAGGAAAAAAATTACAAGAGTTGAAAGAAAGCAATAAAATGCCCATTAGTTGCAAAATACATGATTATGTATCTATAATATCCAATGAATGTACAGATGAGTTATCTGGATTATTAAGAAGTTTAGCAAGGATGTTGGCACAAGGTAATATATCAAAACTGTTTTTTTTTTCTATAAACCAGTGATAAACAATTGAAAATAAAATTTAAAACATAATACTATAGTATCATTGATATATCATATAAATATAGTCTTGCAAGAATCTTAACAGAGAAAACTGTAAATCATTATTGAGAAATCTTTTATATGTGTTCATAGTTAAGGAAGACTTAAATAAAAAGAACAGAATATATGTTCATGGATAGTGAGACTCAATATTTTAAGATGTAAATTCTCCTCAAATTGAGCTATATGTTCACTGGCTAAATCCCAGTCAAAATCCCAGCAGGTATTTTTAGATATCAGTAAGCAGACTTTTCAGTTATCCTGCTTTTATTTCAGAATATGGCCAAGAAAACTGGGGGATGAATTTTCACTTCACACAACTGAGCCAAGTTACAGGATATTTCTATGACTGGCTCTTCCAAGTTCCAGAACAGAAATATTAAGCTGCAATTGGAAGATCCGGTTCTAGATGAGTGGCTATTAATGCTGGTTGAAGACTTTGCAAAACTGCCACAAAGGGAAGAAAGAGCCCACTATGCACATTGGGATAGGAAACTTAAAAAAAAAAATCTCCTCCAAAATTAGTCAGAAAACCAAAATTCCCATTTCCCTGAAGAAATGTAATGTTGATCTTTTGGCAAGTGTGTCAAGTTCTGAGTTGCTAACAAACAAGCTTCACCTTGTTTTTATGAAAAGGGTACCCAGTTACCTACTTTGTCACTGCTCTTAGAATTAAGATTCAGGATGTGGTTTGGATTTGTGTCCCTGCCCAAATCTCATGTTTAATTATAATCCCCAGTGTTGAAGGAGGGGCCTGCTAGGAGTTGATTGAACCCTGGGGCTGAATTTGCCCCCTTGCTGTTCTTGTGATTGTGTGTGAGGTGGAAAGAAAGTATCTGATTGTGTAAAAATATGTAGCACTTTCCCCTTTGCTCTCTTCCTCCTGCTCCTGTCATGTAAGACATGCCTGCTTTCACTTCGCCCCTCCATCATGATTGTAAGTTTCCTGAGGCCTCCCCAGCCATGCTGTCTATATAGCATGCAGAACTGCAAGCCAATCAAACCTCTTTTCTATATAAATTACCCAGTCTCAGGTAGTTCTTTATAGCATTGTAAGAATGGACTAATACAGTTCAGGATTTGCAATTTAAGGAAACATATGGTGCAGTCTATCATACTCTCTATTATTGGTAGATCTTTTATAATATGGTACATTTCAAATGTATTCCTCCCCAACCACAGAGGCTTTTATTTATCTAAATGGTCTTGTCATGTCGAAGGTGAGACTACTGTTCAGTAACACCTCTAGATTAGAATGCCATTAGAAGAAATTTAAATTATATGTAAAGGAATAAAAGCTGAAAAATGAAGGCTTTTGTTTTGAAAAGTTGAAATTACAAATTTGCAAGTGTCATTTTCTATATTTCTGAAATATTATAAAATTTATTTATTTATTATAAAGTTTAATATTAGAAATAAAAGCTTCTTATTACTTTAGTAATGTTAAGAAAGACAAATAATATAACAAACACTGAAAATTGTAATTTCACTCATATAAATTCATTTTCTACAATAATCAGAGGAAAATTAAAATTACATGTTCAAAATTTGGAGGTGAAAGCAGGGATCAACTGTCTATCAAAGTTACTAAATTTGGCATAAAAAATTTAAAGACTCTGGAAGATTTGGTTTCATTTAATGAGTTCAGGGAATTTTTGAAAAAAACATGTTTTTCTGTATTTTTTTTGAAAGTTCTTGTCAGAAAGTATTTGAAAGGCAAAAGTATATAGCAGAGAGATCAAATGGGGTTGGAGTTGAGATTCAGAGGCAGAGATAAGTGATATGGTTGGAGTATATCAATCTCCCAAGGAGCCATTTCCCAGGTTTGGAATGTAGAAACCAAGACAGAAGTAAGAGTGACATAAAATCATCTCCCTACCACCTGCAAACTACCTCTCCTATCCATCTAAACAGTAGAAATTTCTGGTAATTTAACAAGCGGTATTTATGAGTTGTTAACAAAGGTACGAAAAGATAAACCACAGTTTCAGGTACCCTGCAAATTGACAATGGAATGTTGAAAATGAAATGTAGGGCCTCTTTTGAGAATATTATGATGTCCATTCTCACACTGCTACAAATGTACTACCTGAGACTTGGTAATTTATAAACAAAAGACGTTAAATTGACTCACAGTTCTGCATGGCTGGAGAGGCCTCAGGAAACTTACAATCATGGCAGAAGGTGAAGGGGAAGAAGGCACCTTTTTCACAAGGCAGCAGGAGAGACAGAGAGAGCGTGAGTGAAGGGGAAGCACCACACTTTTAAACCATCAGATCTCGTGAGAACTCACTCATTATCATGAGAACAGCATGGGGGAAAACCCCTCCAATAATCCAATTATCTCCCATCAGGTCCCTCCCTCAACATGTGCGGATTAAAATTCAAGATAAGATTTGGTTGGGGATACAGAGCCAAATGGTATCATATGATCTCATTGTGAGACAGAATCATAAATAAACAAAACATAGGTTAAAAGTTTCATAATAGCATTATGAAACTTTTTATTATTTCCATTAATAAAATTATGGAAGAAGGAGGAGCCCATTCTTCAAGGAATGTCAGGAATAGTTTCAGAAAAGAATCTTTGAGCTAGGTCTTGACAGATGACAAATACCTAGTCTCGTGTGGTTAGCTCTTGAGCCTTATAAGGATGAAAAACCAGTATCAGAAATAGACCAAGTTGTGATTTATCTTATGTGCCATATTAAGTACTTTAGGCTGAAGGCAGTAGTAAAATCAGCTGATTTTTAAACAGAGGAGAGGGATATGGGCAGGTTACTTATATTGGCATCAGTGGGTGGGATAGATTGGATAGAAGGGGTGGGGAGGAGAAGAAGGGGCAGAGAAGGGAAGGGAGAGGAGAGGATAAACCATAGTTTTATTATCTAACAAAAAGCTTTCATGGAATTTAGGCAGATGATAGTTTTTCTTAAGATTCCTTTATTTCATTGACTGCTTTCTAATTCCCCCAAGTCTCAATTCTGTTTTCTCATTTTTAATTTATATATCTCATGTGAACTTACAACTGCATTGATATGGTTTTCATTAGATATTATAAAGAAGAATATTTACAATTAATCTAATGTTAGGAATATTTAGCATGCAACAAGTGAATATAGGTGCTTATTAATTAATGCCTTGCATTACAGTATCCTAATGCCTGGAGGTTTTTGGAGGTAACTCTTTGATCTCAGTAACACTTACCCTATTGCTGTTTATCTAACAAAATAGGCACTGCCTCAGCTCACAGCATTTGTACTTGCTGTTCCCTTTCCCTGGGATGCACTTTCCTCAAATATCTACAGGGTATATTCATGTATGATCTCCGAAATCACCTTGTTTCTGACTACAGTATATAATATAGCAAAGACCGCTGCTCACTTTCCCACCACCTCCAATTCTGCTCCCATTTTTTTTTCCACAGCATTAATCGCCATCTGACATTCTGTGGATTTGCTTGTTTGTGGTCAGCCTCCCCCACCAGAGTGGAAGCTCCACAAGGCAAGAATTTTGTTTTGTTCACTGCTGTATGTCCCCAGCACCAGCAACAGTGTCTGGCACAGTGTAGATTCTTAGGTGATATTTATTGAATGAATTAGTAAATAATATTCCTATAAAATGTGGTGAAAAGAATTCACATGAAGAAATTAAAGTCTGGAGAAATTCAACAACTTGCTGAATGTGACTTAACATTAGCAATTATTATCACTGTCATTTTAGTAATATTTTTACAAACCTATGCTTTGACATAAAAATTAGCCCCAGTCATCACAGCAATGCTGTAAGATAGATATTGCAGATAGTTGTATAGATTGTTCAAGGTCAGCTAGTTAATTGATAGAAGAATAATTTTCTGACAAAATGGTGATTTGTTATATTTGATGGAATCCATGTTTCCTAGCAATTTTCCTGCTGGGTTGCACTTCATCTGCCTTGTATCCCTTAGCTTTCTTCCACCTTCTGCTTATATACTGAAGAAGTACAGACTTATTATATGTTTGCCTACTGAGTAAATGTATTTTAATCCGTTATAAAATTACCATAAGAGATACTATGGATAGGCTAGAGCAAACTTTGAAAAATAGTTGGTGTGTATTTGTTTCCTAGAGCTGCTGTGTTAGGTTTCTCCAGGGAGAGAAAACTGATAGAATATATATATATATATATAAATATATATTTTATATATATATATTTTTTTCTGCTGCTGGCCTGGGTACACTCTCTCTCTCTCTCTCTCTCTATATATATATATATATATATATATAGATATAGATATATATATATATATAGAGAGAGAGAGAGAGAGAGAGAAAGAGAGGAGATGGGATTCTTTTAGGGGAATTAGCTCTCATGACAGGCTTTCTGCAGCCTGGAAACGCTGAAATGCTGATAGCATCACTTAGTCCAACTCTGAAAGCCTCAGAACCAGGTAAACAAATGGTGTAACTCAATCTGAGGCTAAAGGCCTGAGAACTCAGGGAGTTGCTGGTGTAAGTTCTGGAGTCCAAAGGCCAGAGAGCTTAGAGTTCTGATGTCCAAAGGCAGGAGAAGAAGGGTGTCCCAACTCCAGAAGAGAGCGAGAAAGAGGGAGAGCAAATTTGCCTTTCTTCTGCCTTTTGTTCTACCTGGGTCCACAGCCATTTGGATGTTAACCACACGCATTGAGGGCAGATGTTTCCCCATTCAGTCAACCAACTCATAATTCATGAACCAATCTCCTCAGAAACACCTTCACAGACATCCCTCACAGAAATAATGCTTTATCAGTTCTCTAAGTACTCCTTAATCCAGTCATGTTGACATCTAAAATTAACCATCACAATTGCTGTCACAAAATACCACAAAACTACAGACATAAAACTCATGTAAAACTACAGAATTTTTGTTTGTTTCACCGTTCTGGGGGCTAAAAAATCAAAGGTGCCAGAATCAAAGGCCCAAAATCAAGATATTGGGAGGTCCATGCTCCCTGTGAAACCGGTAGGAGAAAATTTTCTGTGTCTCTTCCTAGCTTCTGATGGAGCTCATTGATCCTTGGCATTCCTTGGCTTACAAATGCATCGCTTCAATCTCTGCCTCCGTTATCACATGACATTCTCCCTGTGTGTTTTTTATCTTCATGTGTCCATCTTTTATGTGTGTGTGTGTGTGTGTGTGTGTGTGTGTGTCTGTGTCTGTGTCCAAATTTCTCTTTTCTTATGAAGACAACAGTCATACTGGATTTGAGCTCTCCCTAACTGACCTCATCTTAACTTGATTATACCTGCAAAGACCCAACTTCCAAAGACCCAACATTCACAGAAGCCAGGGGATAGGACTTCAACATATATTTCTGGAGGACACAATGCAACCCATAGCAGATGAGAGCATCAGCACGATGGGATTGCTAATAATGGGTTTAATGTATCAAGCTCTTTCTCAACTCAGAGACTTCCCATGTATTGTCTCCTCTGTCTGCATTACTCTTCTGCCCACTCTTTGCTCAAGTTCTGGTATTGTACTGGAGACATCTCACACCAGTTCCTGAGGGTCAATTGTTAAATTTTCAGAAGCCAGTTGCCAAACACAGCAATTATTAAAAATTAAATATATAAACATAATTAATTACATTTAAAGCAATGGTACTACATTCTAAAAACTCATCGATTTCTAACTATTTTGCTACATTTGATGATCTATACTCTTTAGATTATTTGCATCTATTATATTTACATTGCAGAAATATAAAATATTGGTATTCATATTGTGTCCGGAATTGGTGGGTTCTTGGTCTCGCTGACTTCAAGAATGAAGCTGCAGACCCTCGCAGTGAGTGTTATAGTTCTTAAAGATGGTAGTCCAGAGTTTGTTCCTTCAGATGTTCAGATGTGTCTGCAGTTTCTTCCTTCTAATGCGTTCACGGTCTCAGTGAAGCTGCAGACCTTCACAGTGAGTGTTACAGCTCATAAAGGCTGCATGGACCCAAAGAGTGAGCAGAAACAAGATTTATTGTAAAGAGCGAAACAACAAAGCTTCCAGAGTGTGGAAGGGAACCCCAACCGGTTTCCACTGGCTGGCTCGGGCAGCCTGTTTTTATTCCCTTATCTGACCCCACCCACATCCTGCTGATTGGTCCATTTTACATAGAGCTGATTAGTCTATTTCACAGAGAACTGATTGGTTCATTTTGCAGAGAGCTGATTGGTCCATTTTGACAGGGTGCTGATTGGTGCATTTACAATCCTTTAGCTAGACCCAGAGTGCTAGACAGAAAAGTTCTCCAAGTCCCCACTAGGTTAGCTAGATACAGAGTACTGATTGGTGTATTTACAAACCTTGAGCTAGACACAGGGTGCTGATTGGTGTATTTACAATCCCTTAGCTAGACATAAAGGTTCTCCAAGTCCCCACTAGACTCAGGAGCCCAGCTGGCTTCACCTAGTGGATCCTACACCAGGGCTGCAGGCAGAGCTGCCCACCAGTCCTGTGCCGCGTGCCCGCACTCCTCAGCCTTTGGACCACTGATGAGACCTGGTGCTGCGGTGCAGGGGGCAGTGCTCATCGAGGAGGCACCAGCCATGCAGGAGCCCATGGTGGGGGTGGGGGAGTCTCAGTCATGGTGAGCTGCAGCCCTGCCCTGCGGGGAGGCAGCTGAGGCCTGGCAAGAATTTTGAGCACAGTGCAGGTGGGCTGGTGCTTCTGGGAGACCCAGCACACCCTCTGCAGCTGCTGGCCTGGGTACTAAGCCACTCACTGCCTGGGGCTGGCGATGCTGGCCGGCCACTCAGAATGTGGGGCCTCCTGAGCCCATGCCCATCCGGAACTCATGCTAGTCCGCGAGTGCCGTGCACAGCCCCAGTTCTTACCTGCGCTTCTCCCTCCACACCTCCCTGCAAGCAGAGGGAGCCAGCTCCAGCCTCAGCCAGCCCAGAGACGGGCTCCTACAGTGCAGCAGTGGGCTGAAGGGCTCCTTAAGCATGGCCAGAGTGGACGCCAAGTCTGAGGAGGCACTGAGAGTGAGCGAGGGCTGTGAGGGCTGCCAGCACACTTTCACCTCTCAATCTACCCTCTAAATAGGACACTCCAACTGCTGTTGGGAATTTGGCTGATGACCGCTCTAGCTACTTCCTGCTGGATAGAGGTGATGAAGGGGCCCTGCAGTTGTAATGTCCTCCAGAGGGGAGCTCTCTAGGCCAGTGAAAGTATCAGCGGGTCAGTACAGGGGTCCTCAGTAGAAGTTGTTAGTTGAACTCATTTGGGGTTCCATTTGTAAGACCATCTGTAGCTTGATGGCCTTGATTCTAGAGGAAACAAATTTGACAAGAAGGTTAAAAATACTGGGCCCAAAGGTGAGTAACAGCAACATGGCTGCCACAGGACTTAGAAAGGGGAGAAGTCACGTTGCCCAACTACAGAGGTTGGTATAAGAATTTGAAAGGCGTTGTCTGATTTCAGAAGCCTTTTCCTATAAATGCTGGGTGGCATCTCATACTATCCCTGACTGGTTAGTGTAAAAACAACACTCTTCCCCTAAGAAGGTGCAGAGTCCTCTCTCAGGAGTGAGGAGGTCTAGACCTGGCGGTTTTGGAGAGTCACTGCTGGTCAAGAGTCTATTTGGGATTGTAGAGTAAGGATAGATTTTGTTATTTCTTGCAAACTGTCTGAGAAATCCTTTGAGAGTAGGATAATGAAGTAGATAAACTGGCTATTCTGGTTCCTGTAGCAGTAGCCATTCCTAACCCTATAAGTAGGGGTATTAGTTGTATGGCTCTACGCTGATGGATTTGAGCTTTGAGGGGTACTGATAAGGTCTGATTTCCTGGGGCAATGTTAATGTTGGGACTTAGAAAGACTAAGGTGCAGGCGCCTGTCCAGTTAGTAGGGAGGCAGATATAGGTCAACATTCCACATAAGAATATACCTTGACTGGGTAGACAGAAATTTACCCTGGCTTTTAAAGGAATAGGGTACATCGTTTTTTCTTCAGTGCTTCCATCTCTCTTTCTCTTTGACTTCTTTGTCTCTCCCTGTCTGTCTCTCTCTGACTCTCTACTTGTCTCTTCCTCTCTTTCCTTCTTTGACTTTGTCTCTCTGTCTCTTCCTCTCTCTTTCTCTGACTTCCTGTCCCTTTCTCTCTTTCCTTCCTGCTGGTCTTTCCCTGTCTCTGCCAGCCGCTTATGCTGCTGTTCTCCCCACTCCTTCCACTTTTGATGGCTTCAGCAGTGTAAGCCCGCCACCTCCTTGGGTTTTTGCACTGAGTGCAATAACTCCATGATTTCCTTGTGGTATTTAATGGGGATTCCCCAGAGTTTAGGAATTCCCTTTCTTTTCATATTGCAGCATGGGCATGTAGGATTAGATAGGATTAGATAAGCATACTAGCTATCTGTATACATATTTATTCTTTTTCCCTTTCCTAGTTCTATGGCTTGGGAAAGTGCCACTAGTTCCGCTAACTGGGCACTGGTCCCTGGGGGAAGAGGCTTACTTTCACATACGGTTACATCGCTCACTATGGCGTAACCTGCCCTTTGTATCCCATTCTCCACAAATGAACTTCCATCAGTGTATAGGTTAAGGTCAGGAATAGCTAAGGGGACCTCGAAGAGATCATCTCGGGCGGCATAAATCTGGACTATAATTTGTTGGCAGTCATGCTCGATTGGTTCCCCAACCTCTGGAAGAAAAGTGGCAGGGTTGAGGGTTATGCACGTATGTATTTGAAACAACGGTCCCTCAAGGAGTAGCGCCAGGTATCTAAGTAGGCGGTTGTTTGATAGCCATCAACTTTCTTTGCTACCTAGTATGCCATTTACATCATGAGTAGTCCATACAGTGAGATCCTTTCCTTGTATTATCTTGATAGCCTCTGACACTAAGACGGCCACTGCTGCAACTACCCATAAACAATGAGGCCAGTCTTTTGCTACTACATCAATTTCCTTACTTAGGTATGCCACTGGTTGTCGGGTTCTCCCATGAGTCTGAGTAAAGATTCCAAGAGCTATCCCTGCTTTCTCTGTGACATAAAAGATGAGTTTTGTCCTGTGGGAAGGCTTAAAGCTGGAGCTTGTATTCCCTCTCAGGGAGGCAGCTGAGGCCTGGCAAGAATTCGAGTGCAGCGCTGGTGGGCCGGCACTGCTGGGAGACCCGGCACACCCTCTGCAGCTGCTGGCCCGGGTGCTAAGCCCCTCACTGCCCGGGGCCAGTGACGCTGACTGGCTGCTCTGAGTGTGGAGCCCACCAAGCCCATGCCCACCTGGAACTCACGGTGGCCCTGGTTCTTGCCTGCGCCTCTCCCTCCACCTCCCCACAAGCAGAGGGAGCCAGCTCCCGCCTTGGCCAGCCTAGAGAGGGGCTCCCACAGTGCAGTGGCAGGCTGAAGGACTCCTTAAGCATGGCCAGAGCGGATGCTGAGGCCGAGGAGGCACTGAGAGTGAGCGAGGGCTGCGAGGGCTGCCAGCACACTGTTACCTCTCAATATTTCACTCTAAATACATATTCAGTGACCTCACCTTGGTAGTTTGAAATTGGCCACAGAGTGGATATATTTATAATACAGAAATAAACTACCAGTACAAATCAAGTCTTTTTTTTTTTTTTTATCCTTGGAAAAGTAGTTGTTGAATATTTACCAGATATACTGGTTAATTTTTGTACTTCCTTTAGGCCTCATCTTCATCTCCTCAGACCAACTTTCCATAACACTCATTTAAAATAGACTCCTTCCTCTCTATTCTCTTTCTGAATTCCTTTATTCTTCTTGAAAATGTTTTTTTGTAATTGTGCAGTTATATATGCATTTATTTAATATCTGTTTCTCTCACTAAATTAAATTTCTTGAGAGCAGGACTCATGTTTTTTTTTATTGCTGCTTATTTCTAGCACAGAAATACAGCATTCAGCATATGACAGGCAATTAATAAATATTTGTTAAATATTTATGATGCATTTGAGAAATAAATGGAAAATCAAAATTATGAGATAGTGTGTTAGGTTTGGTGATCAGGCAAAGTTAAAGCATGGTCAAAAGGCACTGAGTCTCAAGTTACCTGCTAAGATATGTAATTAAATTTAGGTGAAAACTGAGAGTGTTAATTCCTTGGTATCTATTTTTCCTGCCTCTTTGCACTTAAGATTTGTGATGGTAAACATTAATAATCTAATCAGATGCATGGGACAATTGAAGTAAAGAGAGATGTGTATGGCATATATCCCATGAGATGTTCATAGAATGTAGTAAATTTATTCTAATAAAAGAATCTGAATTGAAGAAACGAATGCAAACTAGCCTATGGCATAGTTACCGACTTACCATTTGTGCCAACAAATCCTTGGATGACTTCACTATAAGGAGTTACATGAGATAAAGATGGGCTCAATGTAGAAATAAAAATAATAAATGCCTTCAATGGGAGGATAGGTCAACATACTTGAAGTATTCTGGGGTACTATTGAGCCTGGGAAATAATCTAGGGACAGAAAAGGTAGGCACTAGTCTTGACTTCCAGGCTTTAATTAAACACCTATATATGGGCAGTATCAGCTGTAGTTAGGAAGCAATTAATTCCATCCCTACACTTGGTTACCGAAGGCTCAGACTTAGGAAGCAAGGCCAAATGGTAAGAGTAAGATTCTTGAAAGTAGACATATTGAGATATTAAAATTAACTCTTAGTTTATTAAATGACTTTCAGTAATGTACTTAATCTTTCTGCAGTTGCTTTCTCTATGTGTTAAATGGGGTAACAGTACAAACCTTTTGGAGAAAGGAGACCACCACTAACATTTAAGGAAGTTTTGCATAAATTACTAAAGGGCATCCACTCTGAGCTAATGCTGTCGCTCTAGCTAATGGTTTGGCAAGAAAGTGACTCTTTTGCATAAGTAAAAAGATGGTTTCTTGTTTCTGGTGGTCATACTTAGGGTACAAGACTACTGGCCTCCAAATACAGGAAGCAAGCAATCTGTACAATCATTCTGGGTCCTGGGGTTGAGGTAAAGATTAAATGAGATCTTATATTAAAACACTGAGCTGTGTTTGAAACCTTAACCATTGTCACAAATGTCAGTTTCCTTCCCAAAAATCTCTCCTCCTTTTCTTTTCTTTCCTGTCTCCACCATACCACTATCAAGTTGGATTTCCTTGCCCTCAGAGACAAGTTAGTTCAACTTTAATTTTCTACAAGTATCTTTGCTTCAGACCCTGAATAGATAACAGAGAGTCATTTACCCTGTTCTCATTGCTCTACCCCATGTATCCCCCACCCCATGTAATTAATCATACAGTGTATTTTGTTTTATGAGGTATCCTGAGTAAGTGCTGATGGAGACTAAGTTTAAGGAGCATGAAATACTGCTACCTTTCTCCATGTGCCAATAAACTTACTCAGTCTCAGCTGTAAAAAACAAACAAGTAAAACCTGTTTTTCTCTTGTCCCTTAAATTATGTCAGTACCTGGCAGTTGTTTATGTTTAAAAAGTCAACAGAAGGCAGTCAAGGGACAAGGGAACATGGTAGGTGTTTAAAGGATGTGATTTACTACTCAGCAATGTGCCAGTGATGTGGCATGAATTAAAAACAAGAAGTCTTCCAGAAGAAAAGATTTCTTTAGAGATGTAATTAATTGACCTGGCTTGGGTCCCTCCTTTCCCAGAGAAGTAGTTGTCAGTGAAGTGTTTCAAATACTGCCCTGGTTGTAATTATTATTCAAGTTCATGCTGCAAAATCATCTTCACTTAACAATTCTAGCATTCACCACCCAAAAACTCAATAGCAAGGCTTTTGTATTGCCACACAGTTTGGATTTTTTTTTTTTCCCTCGGAATTAGGAAGCAAATGTAGCCAGCAATTATTTTAGATATTGCTTTCAGAAATGAATTTTTCCCATATCTGTCAGATTTGGCTCAGAGTTCTTTTTCAATTTAATCATTGTTAGCAGCATGAAAAACTGTTAAGTTAAATGTTCAGGCATAAGCAAGTCATTACTCCATATCTGAACTCTAGAGAGCTACCGGTTGTCATGGTAATATGACTGCACGTGTGAAGTTAGCATTGGCAACATCACATTTTCATTAAAACATCATGCATATTTGCATGAACTTCTGCCCAGACCATTGTTGCTGGATTGACTCCTCCACCCCATCTCATAGTGATGCCAAGAGATTTCATATTTCAGACTCAAACTTGTTAGAGTTTACAGCATTCATTATTGATCCCTCTGAGATAGAAGTTGACCTGTATTCAAGGCTTAACATATATGAATAGAGGGATGACTGTATATCTCTATGGTTAATCCTGCTGATTACCATTCCCCTGAATTGAGGTAACCCTCCCATTTCTTTTAGTGAATGGTTTTAATTACTTTCTTTGTCTTGCCTCTTCCCAAATTAGGGTATGTTTCTTCAAATAACTCCTCATGGATTTGTTGCTATTACTCCTGAAGATGTAGGTTTCACCCTCCTCTCCCCTCCCCTCCCCTTCCCTTGACAGAGTTTCGCCCTTTCACCCAGGCTGGAGTGAAGTGATGTGATCTCAGTTCGCTGCAACCTCCACCTCCCAGGTTCAAGCCATTCTCCTGCCTAAGCCTCCCGAGTAGCTGGGATTATAGGCATGTGCCACCATGCCCAGCTAATTTTTGCATTTTTAGTAGAGATGAGATTTTGCCACGTTGGCCAGCCTGGTCTCAAACTCCTGACTTCAGGTAATCCACTCTCCTTGCGCTAGAATTTTTATTCTTATGCCTTCTTCCCAGAACCTCCACTATGTTTCCTTTGGTTTAGGGCTTGATTACACTTATTTGCCCATATGATCATTTATTTATTCAATTAATAAATATTTATTATGGTTTACTGTGTTGTAGGGTTGATGCTAGATCCCAAGTAAGCAAGGGCAACAATTAGTTGATTAGAGATGTAAGCTCTTACTGTCTACCATGTTCTTGGCCAAACTGTATTTCAATGCAGCAGATACCTTCACAAAGGTTTTTTTTTTTTTTTTTTTTTTTTTTTTTTTTTTTTTTTTAGCACACAAACTGTTTGTTGAGCCCTATAAATTAGCAAACAATGCTAGTTTACTTTTTGTTTCCATGTCATTGTTTAAACATTATTTTGTTGAGCTAAATGTTGGAATGAATAAACCAACAACCAGGAAGTGCCGGAACAGTTCCTGTTCTGCATATATCTATTTGGAGATTTTACTGGCTATTAAATATCATATAATACATATCAACTCTCTCTCTTTCTCTGCTTACATACACACAGTAAGAAACAAGGTTCCTGACTGATCAATAATTTAAGCGTTGCATTTAGAGATAGATTCCTATAGGAGTTTCAAATGGTGTCCATGGTACTTCTGTATGTGCCTCTGTTCATATTGCTCTTTATACTTAGCCTGCCTTTCCCATCCCAAATTCCTACTGAAGACCTGGAGAGGGCCTCATCTTTAAAAATTCAATTCAAGTATCATTTTGTTTATGAAGTGTTATATAACAATAATAAGATAAATCAATAACAGGATGAATAAAGAATAAGAAATCACACTAAAAACTCTTTAAAAAAAGAAAAACAAAACAAAACAAAAAAAACAAGTTTTTGCTCTGTTGTCCAGGATAGAGTGTAGTGGTGCAATCATGGTTCATTGCAGCCTCAACATCCTTGGTTTAAGTGATCTTCCTGCCTTGGCCTCCCAATAACTGAGACTATAGGTGTTCACTACCACACCTTTCTAATTTGTGTGTGTGTGTGGAGATGGGGTCTTACTATGTTGCCTAGGCTGGTCCTCAAATTCCTAGCCTCAAGCATTCCTCCTGCCTCGGACTTCCAAACTGTTGGGATTTACAATCTAGAGCCACTGCTCCCAGACTAAAAGCTTTTGTTTTTGTAACAACTCTGGAAGTGAATTCCATCAGAAACAGCAAACAGAATGGAATTAATTTCTTCTGGGGGTAGTGCCTCAGGGTAAGAAGAACTGGGACAGGAAACCATTATAGCTCTTGTACCATTATTAAGCTTCTAAAATCATGTACATGCCATTTTGATTTTTAAAAAGATAAATTTTAAAAGCTCTATATGCTTACATCGAAAGTATACTAGGTATTCTGTGGTGTTTCTCATCAAATTATTTTAATTTGGATTGGTTTTTTTTCATGAAATTTAAATGGACAGCAGATCCAGATGAATAATAAAGCATAAAGTTTCATTTCAGTAAACTGATAAGTCAATAAATTTGATCATTTGTGTATTTATGCCTTCAAATTACAGCCCTCTAAAAATACATCATATTGGTTTTTAAAAATGTAATCTGAAACTGGGTAATTTATAAAGAAAAGAGGTTTAATTGACTCACAGTTCTACATGGCTGGGAAGGCCTCAGGAAACTTACAATAATAGCAGAAGGGGAAGCAAGGCACTTCTTACGTGGCAGCAGGAGAGGGAGTAAGGCAGGGGAAACTGCCAGAAACTTACAAAACAGCCAGATCCTGTGAGAGCTCACTCACCATCATGAGAATGGCATGGGCATGGGGCAACTGTCACCATGATCCAATCACCTCCTACTAGGACCACCCCCTTCCCCGTCCACCCTTGACACGTAGGGATTACAATTTGGATTACAGTTGGAGTTGAGATTTGGGTGGGGACACAGCCAAACCATATCAGCCCTGTTTTTATATTGGTTCTCTTGCCTGGGTTGGAATTCTGACTGGGACCCTGTGTCGGGTAAAACACACTATGGGATGGAGATGGGGCAGGTTAACTAACCTGGTTTTCTCCGGGGTGAGTGGCAGGAGATATCTATCAGCTGGGATTAAAACCAAGCATGTTGCTTCCAGAATTTCTTACCGCTTGACCTGGATGAAAATGTTATTACTAGTGATAATTTTGGGGCATGATGTCATGCCTAACTGGTATTGGAATAATAGTAAGATGTGTAATAAACACATGTGAGTCTTGAGAATTCTAGTATGATTTTGACTCAACAGTAAGTTACTTGATAAAGTTTGCCCTACAGGCTCACTTCTTCTCAGCAGAATTCTTACTGTGTGATCAGATACTAGATTTCTTTCAGTTTATTCCCAGTAAATCTGATGGAATGTCAGGATTCTGCAGACTTTGATCCAAAGACTGAACTAAATCCAAAGAACTCAAGAGAACAACCTTTAAGTAGTTTTTAAGCCTATATTCTGTGTTCAGACCTGTGTCTGGGACTGAAAGAACATAAATAAATGTAACTGACGCATTTTCTTTCTCTTTGATCTAGATGGTAATTTACCTAGGGGATGAATGGGAGTGGGCAAATCTGAAGAAAGGAAGAAAAGTTAAGGAATCTGTTGTAATAGTCTAAATGTGAGGCAATGAATTATAAGCAGGTTTCCATAATAGAGATGAAAAGAGGCAGAAAGATAAACTGCAAAAAGAATTAAAGGAGCTTGATAAGTTCCTCTGCAAAGGCTAAATTAAAATGAGACACAAATGATCAATGATTGACACAAGATAGTACAGCAGACAAAAATATGGATTTCGGTGTCTGTGAGAACTGAATTCAAGTCCCAGATCTGACATTGTCTGGAATTCAGAAGTTACATGATTCTTCTCTGTTTCAGTTTCCTTTTGTGTAAAATAGAACAAACAGTACTTCCTTCAGAAATGTATTATAAAGTTAGTGTTTTTAAAACTACAGGTTGTGTCTTTTTCATGAGAAATTAACTTTACAATTTAATGAGGAACAGACAGCATTTTAATAAGAAAGATTTGGAAGAGAAGAGTAGAATGCATCACTCATGGTTAAAATAAGTATTTTTGTAACACTTTAGTGATTGTGTGTGTGTGTGTGTGTGTGTGTGTAGGGGAATCATTGGATTAAAAATTAAAAATAATAAAAGCTATTTATGACAAACCCACAGCCAATATCATACTGAATGGGCAAAAGCTGGAAGCATTCCTTTTGAAAATCAGCACAAGACAAGGATGCCCTCTCACCACTTCGATTCAACATAGTATTGGAAGTTCTGGCCAGGGCAATGAGGCAAGAGAAAAAAATAAAGGGTATTCAAACAGGAAAAGAAGAAATCAAATTGTCTGTGTTTGCAGATGACATGATTGTATATTTAGAAAC
This sequence comes from Macaca fascicularis, assembly GCF_037993035.2. NCBI lineage: Eukaryota > Metazoa > Chordata > Mammalia > Primates > Cercopithecidae > Macaca > Macaca fascicularis. Next base: position 88,497,785 of record NC_088388.1, on the reverse strand, counting down.
CCCTTCATCTCATCCCCAAAACTCCTTAAACTGATAAGCAGCTTCAGCAAAGTCTCAGGACGCAAATCAATGTGCAAAAATACAAGAATTTCTATGCACCAATGATAGATGGAGAGCCAAATCGTGAGTGAACTCCCATTCACAACTGTTACAAAGAGAATAAAATACCTAGGAATCCAACTTACAAGAGACGTGAAGGACCTCTTCAAGGAGAACTACAAACCACTGCTCAAGGAAATGAGAGAGGACACAAACAAATGGAAAAACATTTCATGCTCATGGATACAAAGAATCAATATCATGAAAATGGTCATAGTTCCCAAACTAATTTGGAACATAGTTCCCAAAGTAATTTGTAGATTCAATGCTATTCCCATCAAGCTACCACTGACTTTCTTCACAGAATTAGAAAAAACTACTTTAAATTTCATATGGAACCAAAAAAGAGCCCATATAGCCAAGACAATCCTAAGGAAAAAGAATGAAGCTGGCACGCTACCTGTCTTCAAACTATACTACAAGGCTATAACTAAGCTATACTACAAGTCACCAAAACAGAATGGTATAGGTACCAAAACAGATATATAGACCAATGGAACAGAATGGAGGCCTCAGAAATAACACCACATGTCTATAACCATCTGATCTTTGACAAACCTGACACCAACAAGCAATGGGGAAAGGATTCCCTATTTAATAAATGGTGTTGGGAAAACTGGCTAGCCATATGCAAAAAACTGAAACTGGATCCCTTCATTATACCTTATACAAAAATTAACTCAAGGTGGATTAAAGACATAAGCATAAGACCTAAAACCATAAAACCTGTAGAAGAAAACCTAGGCAATACCATTCAGTACATACACATGGGCAAATACTTCATGACTAAAACACCAAAAGCAATGGCAACGAAAGCCAAAACTGACAAATTGAGATCTAATTAAACTAAAGAGCTTCTGCACAGCAAAAGAAACTATCATCAGAGTGAATAGGCAATCTACAGATTGGCAGAAAAATTTTGCAATCTATCCATCTGACAAAGGGCTAATATCCAGAATCTACAAAACTTAAACAAATTTACAAGAAAAAAAAAACCATCAAAAAGTGGGTGAAGGATATGAACACAGACTTCTCAAAAGAAGGCAATTATGTGGGCAACAAACATATGAAAAAAGCTCATCATCATTGGTCATTAGAGAAATGCACATCAAAGTCACAATGAGATAGGATGTCATGCCAGTTAGAATACGTATCATTATGGCTTATGCCTGTAATCCCAGTACTTTGGGAAGCCAAGGTTGGCAGATCACCTGAGGTCAGGAGTTTGAGACCAACCTGGCCAACACAGTGAAACTCCATCTCTACTAAAAATACATAAATTAGCTGGACGTGGTGGCTGGTGCCTGTAATCCCAGTTACTCGAGAGGCTGAGGCAGGAGAATCGCTTGAACCCAGGAGGCGGAGGTTGCAGTGAGCCGAGATCATGCACTGCACTACAGCCTAGGCAACAGAGCAAGACTGTCTCAAAAAAAAAAAAAAAAAGAATAACTATCTTTAAAAAGTCAGGAAACAACCTATGCTGGGGAGGCTCTGGAGAAATAGGAACACTTTTACACTGTTGGTGGGAGTGTAAATTAGTTCAAGCGTTGTGGAAGACAGTGTGGCAATTCCTCAAGGATCTAGAACAAGAAATACCATTTGACCCAGCAATCCCATTACCAGGCATATACCCAAACATTATAAATCATTCTGCTATAAAGACACATACACACATATGTTTATTGCAGCACTATTCACAATAGCAAAGACTTAGAACCAACCCAAATGCCCATCAATGATAGACTGGATAAAGAAAATGTGGCACATATACACCATGGAATACTATGCAGCCATAAAAAAGAATGAGTTCATGAGTTCATGTCTTTTGCAGGGGCATGGATGAAGCTGGAAGCCATCATTCCCTGCAAACTAACACAGGAGTAGAAAACCAAACACCGCATGTTCTGACTCATAAGTAGGAGTTGAAAAATGAGAACACATGGACACAGAGAGGGGAACAACACACACCGGGGCCTGTTGGGGGATAGAGGGCAAGAGGAGAAATAGTATTAGGAGAAATACCTACCATAGATGATGGGTTGATGGGTGCAGCAAACCACCATGGCACGTGTATACCTATGTAACAAACCTGCACGTCCTGCACATGTATCCCGGAACTTAAAGTATAATAAAATTAAAATGTACTTATTGTTATGGATTGTCTTTAAACAAGTTTGAAAAAGCAGCACTCTACAATATATATAAAGTATTTTATGTGATACTAACACATTGGAAGAAAACAAGGCATGTCACAAAAATCAAGGGAGGAGAGGTTCAAGGATGGGTTAATTAATGGTGTTGAACATAGTAAGAACAAGGAGGATAAAATCTGAGGAAAGGTTTGTTTTAAGAATAATTAACTTATAGAAAATTAAATGTGAACTTAGTCTGTAACTATTAGTAATAACACACAGTAACATTGTTTTATAATGCTAAATGATAGTAAATAATATTAAAAAATCTAGTGAAAGAAAGAAATATGCAAGATGATTTCCACACAAGAATTAAAATGAACAATGAAAAGCAGTTCTGGGCTTTTCAGTTTGCTCTCTGGAAGGAGATAAAATAGTTACATTAAAGTTTTATTGCTTTTGAAATATTCTCCAATTTAAGAAAAGGCTTGAGATTTATTATATATGGTACTTACATGGAACACATGAAATCTTTATGAGACTTTTTTCCCTGGTTGTAGGGAATAACACTTTGATTGAATTTCCAGTGGGCTGGGGTGAGTCTGGAGATAAGCTTTATGGTCTCTCCTGCTGGTGTCTCCAGGTAGCAAACACAGAAGTGGCTTCCAGTCTGTGGTGCAAAGAAAGAAATACTATTCTCTAGTGCAGATACCATTTCACCCATCTTTTTATAAAATACCAGATTTTGGTGAAGGTTCTTAAGATACTCGAATAATTATCTCCAAGTATCTGCTGGGGTGGCATGACAGGTGAAAGCAAGGAGAATTGAGACAGGTAGATACACAGGAAGTCAAATATCTCACTCCTTTTTACCCCATTAGAGGAAAGGCCCCACTCTCTAGGCCTCATTGTGAAGGTCTCAGTACACCTTCCTCATTCTCCAAGTTTCTGATCCTTTATCCACACCCTGCAGTCTTTAGATCTTTTTTGCTATCAAATGTCCACATGTCTCAGTCAGTCCAGATTACTACAACGAAGTATTATTGACTCAGTGAGTTGTAACTGATAGAAATTTATTTCTCACAGTTCTGGAAGTGGCAGCCCATCAGGCTGTCAGCATTGCTGGCTTCTGGTGAGGGCTCTCATTCAGTTCGCAGATGACCAACTTCTCATGTATCCTCACATGGTCAAAGCAGAGCTCGCTAGCATTCTGGTCTTTTCCTATAAAGACACTAATTCCATTAATGAGGGCTCAACCCTTATTGCCTAATTACTTTCCAAAGGCACCTCCTCCTAAATGCCATCGCATTGGGAGTACGGCTTCCACGTACGAATTTTAAGATACAAACATTCAACCCATTGCACTGTATCTTTTCATTTTCTCTAGAATCGGTCACTTTTTTTCCTACAAAAATTATACATATGTAGCCTCCCTCCATCTCATCTAGTATCTCCTAAAATAATCAATTTTAATTATATTTCCAAGGTTTTTTTTTTTTTTTTTCTTTTTAGTTGCTGTTGCTCTGCAGAAGAGTGGCCATGTCTCTTTGTTCATAACTCCTGTCCTATGGGGATAGAATGTGGTGAGAGAGTCCCTAAATTATTGGGTCTATGCATAAAGTACTCTAGGGAAATATTGGCGGTCTATTGCTGTGTGATATAGCTATACTTTTCCAGCTCTGATTCTCAACCACACCTGTACATTAGAAATACCTAAAAAGCTTTAAACAATACCATGCTTGAACTCTTCTCAGTTAAAGTAGAGCCTCTGATCTTGGGTCCTGAAAATCATGTGTCTGTTTTGTTTGCAAGCTGCTCAACTGATTTTACTGTGTGGCTAATTTTGGCAACTACTGTCCCAGACAGTATTTCTTCTCAATCTTTAATGTTGTATTAATCACTTGAATATCATGTTAAAATGTGGATTCAGTTCAGTAGGTCTAGGGTGAGACATAAAGTTGTGATTTCTAATAAGCCCCCAAGAGATGTAGATATTGTAGTTTCAGGGACTACATTTTGAATAGCAAAGTCCTAGGATATTTGATATTAATTCTATCTCATCAGTTTATTGTCTTCTGAAATATGCTCTTTCCTACTCAAGCCTCAAGAAGGAGAAATTATTATTCCATGAGAATATTCTAGTTTTAGATGCTGATAAATAAAGAGCATCTTGCCATGTCAGAAAATTACCATATCTCACTAATCTTTGCTTACCTTGGTTTATCAAGTAACTGATTCAATTAACTAAATTAATGGTATTGATTGTCCCCCCATGTGATTCTGTGGCAATACATAGGGCATGAGGGAGTCCGTATGTTAATTCTACAAGTAATTTGGTATAGTCAGTAGTAGGGGGCATTTAGGGAAGGGATGAGAGGCAAGGCTGCAGAGAGGAGGACCAGTTCATTAAATGACAATAATGTTGAACATTCATTACACACTTAATGTTTCTCAGACACTTTATGTGCTTTATATACTTTATTTAATTTAGTCCCCACACCAAGTGTACAAAAAGAAAATACTGATTAAAATGATAGATGAGTTAGCTTATAAACTGCGATGGTTTGAATGTGTCCTCCAAAGTTTGTGTGTTGGAAACAATTCATTATTCAACTGTGTTGAGAGGTGAGACCTTGAAGATGTGATTAGTTCATGAGGCCTCTGCCCTTGTAATTGAGTTAACGCTGTTATCTCAGGAGCGGGTTAGTTTACACAGGAGTGAGTTCCTTATAAAAAGAAAATTAGTTCCGCCTCTTTCCTCTCTCATGTGCAAGCTCTGTTGCCTTTCTGCCTTCTGCCATGAGAAGTTGCAGCAAGAAGACCCTCACCAGGTACCAGCGTCTAGACATTGGATTTTCCAGCTTCCAGAACTGTGAGAAATAATTTTTTTCTTTATAAACTACCCAGTGTGTGGTACTATGTTATAGCAATGCAAAACAGACTAAGACAAAAACTATAAGAAACTGAAAAGTTGGCCGGGCGCGGTGGCTCAAGCCTGTAATCCCAGCACTTTGGGAGGCCGAGACGGGCGGATCACGAGGTCAGGAGTTCGAGACCATCCTGGCTAACACGGTGAAACCCCGTCTCTACTAAAAATACAAAAAACTAGCCGGGCGAGGTGGCGGGCGCCTGTAGTCCCGGCTACTCGGGAGGCTGAGGCCGGAGAATGGCGTAAAAACCCGGGAGGCAGAGATTGCAGTGAGCTGAGATCCGGCCACTGCACTCCAGCCTGGGCGACACAGCGAGACTCCGTCTCAAAAAAAAAAAAAAAAAAAAAAAAAGAAACTGAAAAGTTTATATAAATGTATTCAGATCCCATAGCTAATAAGTGATAGCAGCCAAGCCTCTATCTCTCTCCTGAGTCCTTGCCCTAATCCTGCAACAAACTTAAATGGGGAGTCACAGACAGCTTTTAAACAAAAAAGAAAGGTCATCCAGCAGCATGAAGGATATAGGTAGGGCAAGAACGGAGGCTTAGATCCTACTTAGGATTCCTTCTCTAAGTTGTTGAAATTTCATAGGCTTATCAATATAATTTAAGAACTGGAAACATGTCTTTTTTTAAAATTGCTATCACCAAACACAGTGCCTGGAATGTAGTAGTTATAAATATTTATTAAGTGAATCAATGATTGTTATTATAATTATGCAGAAGAGTAATTTTGAGAGCTTGAACTAAGGCAGTGACAGTGGGAATAGTAGTTGAAATGAAATAAAGAACTAGTTCGAAAAGAAGTTTCCAATAGGCTAATAACTAATGTTACTTTTAACAGCCACAATGTTTAAAATGCGGAGGAATTTTAAAATATTTTTTAACTCAAAGGACTAACTCTAATATCATTTACCACTGGAAGACCAAAAAGGAAGTAACAGGCATACAGGGGCTGATGGGTGTCCCATAAGGCACACAATGCAGGCAGACTCATTTTCCAGATCAGACAAGTGCTGTACAGATTAGAGAATGTGGGGTTAAACACTGATTCTGAAGTCAGAGGACTGGTGTCAAGTCTCTTTTTCAGGAGTAGGTATATGACATTGGTTAAATCTGACACTCTGTTTCATCATGACAATGGAATAATGCTGCAGGAAGAGAGAAAATAAAATAATTTTATTGATTTATCATCAATAAAATAATGATGGTGAGAGTTTTTTTTTTTTTTTAAACAGTACTTCCGCTATCCAAATTTGAGTATTTATCAAATTATTTCCAGTCTAGGGGCTACAATGTCTCAACCATATTTAAATTTAGGTATCTAAATGTAATTCTGGTGATGTATTATCATCTGTAAATTTCTCTATTGTGACATTATAAATACTTACATTGAAGTTTATTAAAAACATACTAAAGCTGTATTTGTAAAACCACTGAAAATTTATTTATATATTTTGTGTATTGTAAGTTTTTTACAAAGATCATGTATTATTTTTATAATCTGCAGAGGTTAGAATTGTTATTTTGAAGGTTCTGAAATTGTATTTGCCAAGGATTTTTATTTAAGAGTCATAGCAGAGAAAAGTTTCGTAAGTTAAAAACTAGAAAAGTCATTTTTACTGTTTTAAAAGGTAGATTGTCAAGTTTAGACTCAGAACACAGTCTTTCAAAGGCCTCTACTGGACAGAAACATCCTCATTTTCACAATTGTAGTCAAAGCAGCAAAACATACACAGAACTAAATGCCTAGCACCTGATAAGATGACCTTTTGCTGAAAAACCATTTGGAACAGCACTTGTTCTGCAGTAACTGTCATGTTAAGTACAGACAGAAATGGGACAAAAATGAAAACTATTTTGATTTCCTTCTATTCATCTTACAGACCACAATAGCAAGAGCACAAATTACCAGCTAATCTAAATATAAAAGTTCATGACACTTTGCTAAATAAGTATCCTGTTACTCAAAAGAGACTGAGTATCTGGACTTGGTGATGCTGCTACTGAGTTTTTTGTATGTTTGTTTGTTGTTTGGTACATTCAGTAATTGAGTGGGGTCATAGGATATATATTTTCTTTAAGGGCAAATTTTAGAGTATTATAAAATGGTATGAGTTTTAAAAGTTTAAGGGCAATGTGACTTTGAAATAAGATACATGTGAATTGAAAATCAGACTGTAAATTTTTTTTGCTACATGACACACAGCAAATTACTGAGCCACTCTCAGTGCAGCACGGCCTTACTGCCAAATTTGAAAAGTTATACATAACTAACAGTGTTGTAAAGATGAAGAAAGACTCTAAGTAAAGATTCATCTTTTCTAAAACTTCTTAGGTATTCAGCATACATTTCTTCAGTGCAGAAATCCTTAAAAGATGTCCATCTAACTATTATTATTGTCAGTATACTAATATACAGTGCTGCCTATACCATTTTTAAATGCCTCTTTTACTTCATGACTTTCACTTTATTTTGCTAAAACACTCTGAATCTCTGAGACACTCGCCAGTGTTCAGTTCTGCATTTATTTGATACTGCACTTCAGAAAATGATTTAAATCTATTGTGGAGCAGGACAAAACTCAAAGTGGTGGTCCCTACCTTTACAGAGCTTAAAGTCTAGGAGGGAAGGCAGGCAATAATTAAATGCATGAAATGGGAATAGAGATTAGGAAGATATAACTTAAACTAAAAAGCTAGAAATAGCCTCTTGGAGAAAAAACAAACAAACAAACATTTAAGCAGAGACCTCAAGAAGAATGGAATAGGCTTAGCAGAGTAGAAACTTAACAAATATTGGTTGAAATGCATTGAGATAAATCAGACCAAATCATTGCCCATGCCTGAGCCTGAAATTTTAGCATCACAGGGTTTAATATTATGAAAGAGTCTACAGTATTAGGAAAATGACTTCTATTACTTCTATATTTTCAAAGTAATATATTTACATAGTTACAAAAAAGAGCACAGGATTACATAAATGAAAAGGAACAGGTTCCCCTTTTCTTCCCCACTTTTACTCCTCAGCAATTACTTATAAGCATATCTAATTTTTATGTCTTTCAGTGGTCACCTCGACTATTAATAAAATGTGTATAATTCTATTTCTTGATCTATCGAATTCAGAGAATATCTATTTACTTTCCACAATGATAATTGAGGCGTTAATGTTAGCGGACTTACACTATCTGTCATCCTCATACTTCTGCTGGTTTTTGATGATTCTATTAGAACTATACTAACTTCTTGCATCAATTTGTAATATGCTAAATCTTTGTTGCATCAATTTTAGATAGCATCCTCAACTCCCTATTATGTAAAATGAAGATCATTCTATCATTTTTCCTCCTCACACCCTTCTTTAAACTTCTGTCAGGAATATATATTGCTTTTTTATTTTGAGGGTAGAGAATACTTATTTTTCTGTAGCTAAAATCCAGTCTTCTCTAATTTGTTTCCACGTTAAATCTGTGAACGAAAAAACTGATAAGTATAATCAAAATGTTGTTTATTGAGGAACCAATTATTATGTAGAACAACAGGGAAAATTGTAACATATATGTGATTCTATATCACCAAATCCTTTCCATACGAACAACTTCTAACTGTCGAGATGACATAAAATCTCTTTCTTCCATCTCGTCAATCCTTGAAAACCAGATTCACTAATTTGCTTATTTATTTTTTTCTTTAAACATTTTTTATATAGATTTAGACAGTGCAAGTAAAGTTTTGTTACGTGGGTATATTGTATAGTGGTGAAGTCTAGGTTTTTAGTGTAGCCGTCACCCAAATAATGTACATTGCTTTCATCCTATCACATAGATTTCCTATCTTATAGTGTTGAAACTATGGAGTCTATTTTCTACATGACGGCGTTTCTAAAGAGCTTTAATTTTCTACATAATGTCATTTCTTTTTTCTTTCTTTTTTTCTTTTTCTTTTTTTTTTTTTTTTTTTTGAGACCGAGTCTCGCTCTGTCGCCCAGGCTGGAGTGCAGTGGCCGGATCTCAGCTCACTGTAAGCTCCGCCTCCCGAGTTTATGCCATTCTCCTGCCTCAGCCTCCCGAGTAGCTGGGACTACGGGCCTCCGCCACCTCGCCCGGCTAGTGTTTTTTGTATTTTTTAGTAGAGACAGAGCTTCACCGTGTTAGCCAGGATGGTCTCGATCTCCTGACCTCGTGATCCGCCCGTCTCGGCCTCCCAAAGTGCTGGGATTACAGGCTTGAGCCACCGCGCCTGGCCATGGCATTTCTTTAGAGCTCCTCCTTCAGCAAAGTTCTGCTCCTGCATCAGAATTTCAATATACTTCCCTACCACGAAGTTAGTTACTAGCATTCTTAAATCTCGTATCTTCCTTGAATTATTTTTCCTATTTTGTCAGAGTGCATCTTTTGCTATTTTTCTAAGGAGTACGAGAAAATAAAAAAAAAATTCAGTCTTTAAATTGAAAATGCTTTTATTTTGCCTTAACACTTTAATTTTAGTAATTAGAGACTTGGGTTCCTGCCCCCAGGATGCAATGCTTATTGCATGGAGCAAGGTGATGGTATCCTTGTTCCAGGCAGTAAAGAAAGGGATAAAAAGGGAGAGAACAAAGAACACCAATAAAAACCACCCTATGAAACACAGACTAGTTCTTATTCTTATGGCCACATCCAGCTTTAGGGCATACTGGGGAACAAGATTTGTATTCTGGACAGAATCTGCCTGGCTTAATATTTTATTGCTTTGCAAGTAAAGATCAACAAGGTTTGCCATAGCCTTAATTAATAAAGCCTAAAAAAAAAATCATATAACTTCGAACTTTAAACAGGGTAAATTCTAAGTAGGTTATCATAAATTAGTTGAGCAGAGTGCCCTGAGGTATCTGAATGATTGACCAGTTATATAGAACTGTTGGCTAAAAGCCAGATAAATATTACATACAGTATTTTCATTTTATAATTATTTATTTTGACTCATTCTTAGACAATAATTAGGAAGCAGAATCAATCTTCTGTTGTGCACAAACTCAATGTATTACAAAGACATTATGTTTTCAGTACAAAGAGAAATATTCACCCTTCTTTTAGTAGATGAAGAAAAACCATGAGGTGTTTAAAGAGTAGTTTGGGCCAAGTGTGGTGGCTCATGCCTGTAATCCCAGCACTTTGGGAGGCTGAGGCAGGAGGATTGCATGCATCCAGGAGTTAGAGACCAGCCTGAGCAACATGGTGAGATTCTATATCTACAACAACAAAAAAATAGCTGGGTGTGGTGGTGTACACATCTACTCCCTGCTACTTGGGAGGCTGACTGAGGTGGGAGGATTGTTTGAGGTTGTAGTGAGTCTTGATTGCACTACTGCACTCTAGCCTGGGTGACATAGTGAGAACCTATCTTAATAATAAATAAATAAATAAATAAATAGTATAATTTGAAGACTCTTGCTATAGAGATTTTTGTCATTTATCAAATGATGTTGACTTATATTTACTCTTTTTTTTGGTTTAGTAACATGCTTTTATTTTACAGTAAAAACTTTTCAAGAAATTTTAAAGTGCATTTTCTGTATATTTAATAAAAATTAATATTAAATATTCATTTCTGAAGAAAGCTAATGATGAATATATCACTTATAACTAATCAAATATTTGTCTGCATACAACATCGACTATGCTGAAAACCAGAAGATATACATCTCCTGAAAAAAACATTAGTATATGCTTTAAAAGGTATTTGTTAACTTAAAAAGAATCTAATATCTGGTAGTATATTGCTGCTATAATAAAATCTAAAACATGTTGGCATTGAGACCTGGTGGTTGGAAGAGACTGAAAGGACTTTGAGCAAGTAGTTGGTAAAACTTGAAGGTAAGCGAGAAAAATATTATTGGAGGCTGGGGAAAAAAAACTCTTCTTAGGGAGTGGTGGAAATTTTGACAACATTGTTGTCTGAGATAAGGTAGGAAATAGGAAGTGTATCCACTAAGTGAAGGATCTAGCTATAGACAGTTCCAGGCAGAATTTTAAAAGTTTTAACTGCTTCTTCTAACTTTCTATGATAAAATATAATGTGGAGAAATGAACTACAGAAAAATAAACTATTAGTTTTCAAAGAGAGTTTAAGAAGATTTTGAGGGTCTACGGCAGAGTTTCCAGTCAACAAAAGTTTCTCTAAGTAAAACATTGCCTCGGGCTAAAGATGGAGTAAACAACTATAAAACAGCTTTGTAAGTCCTCAGAAAAATATACTTTGTTGACTCTTCAAGTAAAAGCCCATTATTAGTGTCTTAAGAGTTTACCTTTTGGATTCTGTTTGTTAAATAATAGAACTCCTCAAAAGGGACCTCAGGTAGAGAGGAACCCATCTTAGAAAGAAACAGGGTCTTGATGGGCCAAGAAGCTTTCAGAATTTTTTTTTTTAATTTTTTTAAAATTTTTGAAAAATTTTTAAAAAATTTTATTATTATACTTTAAGTTCTAGGGTACATGTGCATAACGTGCAGGTTTGTTACATATGTATACCTGTGCCACGTTGGCGTGCTGCACCCATCAACTTATCAGCACCCATCAACTCGTCATTTACATCAGGTATAACTCCCAAGCAATCCCTCCCCGCTCCCCCCTCCCCATGATAGGCCCCGGTGTATGATGTTCCCCTTCCCGAGTCCAAGTGATCTCATTGTTCAGTTCCCAACTATGAGTGAGAACATGCAGTGTTTGGTTTTCTGTTCTTGTGATAGTTTGCTGAGAATGATGGTTTCCAGCTGCATCCATGTCGCTACAAAGGACACAAACTCATCCTTTTTTATGGTTGCATAGTATTCCATGGTGTATCTGTGCCACATTTTCTTAATCCAGTCTGTCACTGATGGACATTTGGGTTGATTCCAAGTCTTTACTATTGTGAATAGTGCTGCAATAAACATATGTGTGCGTGTGTCTTTATAGCAGCATGATTTATAATCCTTTGGGTATATACCCAGTAATGGGATGGCTGGGTCATATGGTACTTCTAGTTCTAGATCCTTGAGAAATCGCCATACTGTTTTCCATAATGGTTGAACTAGTTTACAATCCCACCAACAGTGTAAAAGTGTTCCTATTTCTCCACATCCTCTCCAGCACCTGTTGTTTCCTGACTTTTTAATGATCGCCATTCTAACTGGTGTGAGATGGTATCTCATTGTGGTTTTGATTTGCATTTCTCTGATGGCCAGTGATGATGAGCATTTTTTTTCATGTGTCTGTTGGCTGTATGAATGTCTTCTTTTGAGAAATGTCTGTTCATATCCTTTGCCCACTTTTTGATGGGGTTGTTTGTTTTTTTCTTGTAAATTTGTTTGGATGGTTCTGGATATTAGCCCTTTGTCAGATGAGTAGATTGCAAAAATTTTCTCCCATTCTGTAGGTTGCCTGTTCACTCTGATGGTAGTTTCTTTTGCTATGCAGAAGCTCTTTAGTTTAATTAGATCCCATTTGTCAATTTTGGCTTTTGTTGCCATTGTTTTTGGTGTTTTAGACATGAAGTCCTTGCCCATGCCTATGTCCTGAATGGTATTACCTAGGTTTTCTTCTAGGGTTTTTATGGTATTAGGTCTAACATTTAAGTCTCTAATCCATCTTGAATTAATTTTCATATAAGGAGTAAGGAAAGGATCCAGTTTCAGCTTTCTACTTATGGCTAGCCAATTTTCCCAGCACCATTTATTAAATAGGGAATCCTTTCCCTATTTCCTGTTTTTCTGAGGTTTGTCAAAGATCAGATGGCTGTAGATGTGTGGTATTATTTCTGAGGACTCTGTTCTGTTCCATTGGTCTATATCTCTGTTTTGGTACCAGTACCATGCTGTTTTGGTTACTGTAGCCTTGTAGTATAGTTTGAAGTCAGGTAACATGATGCCTCCAGTTTTGTTCTTTTGACTTAGGATTGTCTTGGCAGTGCAGGCTCTTTTAAAGAAATTAGGAGCATAGCAGAAAAAGGGGCAGCAACAATTCAAAATGAAAAAAATGGCTTTTGGACACCTAATATATGAGCATGAGACCTAAGTAGTTCTCAGAATGAGAGAACTACTTAGCTGTAAGTACAGGTAATTTCTTATAGGAATGGAAGAATGACTCGGAGGATGAAAGAAATACCCAGCTGGCAAAACTAAGACACATGAAGAATCATTCTCAGGGAACAAAACCATACCCTAATAAAAGAACGGATAACATGTACTAGCTAGGTTTCAGAATTATTATGGACTAAGTATTTCTACATGGCTTCTTTTTCTTTTTTTTTGAATAGGAGCATCTACTGTGTATATCCCATGGTTATCTTGGTATTTTATGTTACATGTATGAGGACACGGGTATGAGGTTCCTTTAGTTCACAAGGTTTCACAGTGAGAAGGCTGACACTTGAAGTGCCCAATCTGTTCTTAGACTAGATTTAAGTGATAAGATCTTGAACCTCAAGCCTGAGTCTGCTTCTATAATTAGTTGAGAATCTGGGGAGACTTGGGAGGGAGAGAGTATATTCTGCAGGGGAAGATGCAAGTTATTAATGACCAGAGGGTAGATTAAGGTGAATTAAAATGGCTGAAAATTCTTTGACGCTCTTCCAATGGGGAGATTGGGTACACGACTGCTTCCCTTGTCCTGGGTGGGATCTATGGCTGTTTTTTTTTTTTTTTTTTTTTTTTTTTTTTTTTGAGACGGAGTCTTGCTCTGTCGCCGAGACTGGAGTGCAGTGGCCGGATCTCGGCTCACTGCAAGCTCCACCTCCCGGGTTTACGCCATTCTCCTGCCTCAGCCTCCCGAGTAGCTGGGACTACAGGCGCCCGCCACCTCGCCCGGCTATTTTTTTGTATTTTTTACTAGAGACAGGGTTTCACAGGGTTAGCCAGGATGGTCTCGATCTCCTGACCTCGTGATCTGCCCGTCTCGGCCTCCCAAAGTGCTGGGATTACAGGCTTGAGCCACCGCGCCCGGCCAAGCTGTTTTGAATGAAAGAATACTCCAGAAGTACTACTGTGCTAGTTCTGGTATCAGGACTTAGGAGTCTATCAGTCTCTATTTCTTGTCTCTTAAAAGACTCTTGAAGTCCTGAGTCACCTTGTAATACATGAAACTTAAGGCACTCATTCTCTAAGGAAGTTAAAGAAAGAAAGAGAAAGAGGGTGGGTGAGGAAGAAGGGAAAGAAAGAGAAAGAGGGTGGGCGAGGAAGAAGGGAAAGAAAGAGAGGGGAAGGCAAAAATGGAGAGAGAAAGGGACACAGAGCCAACGGGAAAAGAGAAATGCCTTCTATCTCAGTCATTTTGGTCTGCCATAACAAAATCCCATAAACTTGGTGGCTTAAACAACAAAAATTTATTTATTTATTGTATTAATTTTTTTCTTGAGGCAGAATCTCGCTCTGTTGCCCAAGCTGGAGTGCAGTGGCGTGATCTCAGCTCACTGCAACTTCAGTCTCCCAGGTTCAGGCAATTCTCCTGCCTCAGCCTCCTGAGTGGCTGGGACTACAGACGCGAGCCACCACCAAAATATATATATATATATTTTGGTATTTTTGAGTAAGGACAGGTTTTCATCGTCTGGCACACAAATTTATTTCTTCTATTTATGATGGCTGGAAAGTCCAAGATCAATGTGTCAGGCACTTTGGTTTCTGGTGAGAGCTCTCTTCTTGGCCTGCAGAAGGCAGTCTTCTTGCTGTATTTTCAAGTGTTGGGGTTGGGAGTTGGGGAAGGAAAGAGTGCAAGCTCTCTGGTGTCTTATAGAGCCCTTATCTCATCAGGTTGACCTCACCCCCAGCATTACATCATCTAACTCTAATTTCTCCCAGAGGTCCTACTTCATAACACCATCACATTGGGGATCAGGGTGTCAGTATATGAAATTGAGGGGGACACAAACATTGAGTCCATAACTTCTGGCCCCCATATATCATGCGGCAGAGATAAGCTCTCCCTGCTATACTTTATTCTCAACTTATGATCTAGGAAATTGCAAAATTAAAAAAAAATAACAAAAAATAGTGAGGTGTTTTAAGCCACTAAGCACTGAGTTTTGGAGAAATTATTTAGTAGTACATAATCAAACCCCAAACAGAAGATGTAGAGAGGTCATTTACATATCATTCTGTGAAGCATCCTTTTCTATTTGGATCAAATGAGTGTTCCGAATTAATTTAATTGTATTTCAGTTCCAAGTTTTGCTGGAAAAGTGAAGGTATGAAACGTGAAGGTCTAGCTGTTAACATGTTGCCTCCATTATCAGAAGCAGAATTTCAAAAACAATTTTATATCAGTGTTATCAGACGCTTCAAATAATTATTGAAGTAATTCAATTTTAAATTTTAAAGAAGATTGTCAGAAATTTGATTTTAAAAAAGTGAAAATTAAAACCGTATTGTGGAGATTTCTATTCAGGACATGAACAATAGCTCTTAGCAGATTAACTGCTTATAGATGAAAATTATAGATTCTCTACAAAATATTGAAATAAACAACTACATGTAGGCTATGAAGAACAAACAAATGCAGCCAGGTTTTGGAAGTTGTTTTGCACATAGATGAATGGAACTGCAATTGCGTGCATGTCCCCATGTTTATGGTTTTCAGCATGAGGGCAGATTCCAGTCCATGCTAAAAGACATGTTACCTTGTTAAATCAAAACAAAACAAGACAGCAGAAAAATAAAAGAAAATAAAAAACAGCAGAGAGTCAGGGACCAGAGAAATAGGGCAGAAAAGCACTAGTTGTTCCAACCATATTCTAGTTTAAGATTGGATGAGGAAAGTAAAAGAGGGGTTATCAAAGCATGTGGTTGGTGTAGGGAAACTCAAAAGGAAGATGGAATAGAGATTTGAGTTAGAGCTAGAGATGAAAAACTGACATGCTACTGCCATCTTCTATGTCGTATGTGCTTACTTGCCTGGAATTAGTGTTAAAAATCTGGACAAAGTGTGAGTCTAGCAGAGAACATCATAGTGTTGTACAAAGTCAAATCCAGGATTGAGAACTGGCCTTCAAATGGAAGAGTTAATATGTGTGATCGATTTATTTTTTCAATGTGATAGTATAAGATACTACTAACATTAGATAAGTAACATTACTATATCTAAAAATGAGCAGTTTGGCCTGAGGGGCATGAGTGTCTATGCTTTGTTTTTTCTTAATACTTGCATTTTGAAATTTAACTATCTTATGACAAACTTGAGCAGAACAAATGAAATATGTCTGTTTTTAATACAATTTTTATACAGCATATATAAAAGGGTATTTACAAGCATTGTATAATAACTATATGAGAGAGATTTATATGTATATGTATAACTATACATATTATATAATATACATATATGTATATATATTGTATATATGTATATGTGTATATACATATTATATATGTATGTATAACTATACATATTATATGTGTATATACATATTATATATGTATGTATAACTATACATATTATATATGTATATATAATTATACTTATAGAGATGTATAACTATATGAGATTATAAAAAGATATAAATATGCTTTATAAATTAAAACACCTTATATATTTTAATGACCAATGTGAAAAGATCAAATAATATACTGAATAGGTCATAATGTTTGCTTAACATCATTTTAGAACATTATAAAAATAAAGCAATTCCTAGTTTTGACTAAGGACGTTGGCTGACATTTTACTTCCAACATGTTACATTCTGTCTTTATATTTTTAAACAATGGCAAAAATTCAAAATATGAAGAGCCAAGCTGCTCTTGTTGGCTCTGGATATGCCTTGCTTTTTGGATTTCAGTCAAAAATTTGACACCAGTGCAGCCTACTTTTAGATTGTTACTTTCAGAAGTGGGCATAATCCCATTTGTGTAGCTCCGATGTACTACCTGAAGTTCTCCAGTAACTATGTAGTTGTTTTCAAAATGAATATTCACACAATACACACTTCTCATTGGAAATGATTCTGGTTTGGAAGAAAGAGTAGAAGTTTTGAATCAGGCTGGAGTTGAATTTTGGCTTCATACATTGGGCAATAGACTTAACCTCTTCAAATCTTATTTTCTTGAGTAAAAGATGAGAATGGTAATATTCACCTCATACCAGGCATAGTATCTTGCTATTCATAATCATAACCATAACCACAGCCATAATCATAATAATGAGGAGGAGGAGAAAAAGGAATAGCCAGAGTAGAAGGAGAAGTAGCAGTAATAGTGCTAGTAGCAATGGAAGTAGTGTTAATAATATTTACAGTAACATTTATTGAGTCACTCCTGATGCACTAGCACTATTTGGAGTATTAGAACATCTAAATCAATTTAATTATTGCAGCAACTATGCAACACTTTAGGTAACTGAAGTAGAACTGGGAAAAGGAGGCAGAAAGATCATATGGAACTGCAGATCAAGAAAGATTGCTGAGAACCCTGAACTTTACTGAATGGGTGACAGGTATCTACCAAAGATAATTAAATAAAAAGCCAACATGATCAGAAAGATAACCCCAGGAGCAGATTGAAAGCAGTGGTTAGTAAAATTTTCCAGCTAAGAAAAAATGCAGGCCTGAACTAATGCAGAGACCGTGGGATTTCCTTTTTACTCAGTGATTCTATCTTTCGAAATTTACCTTTCTCCATGGTGAAATAAATACACTGCTTTATTTTCAATTGCTTTTTAAATTAAGTTTTAGGAGAATAATTAATCTGTAATATATTATGACAGTGTGGCTATAATTTTTTTATATTCATTATCTAATTTCAAAAAAGTTTATAATTATTAATTTGGAATCTGTATACATACTGCACTCTTTAGTTAAAAGTTTGTATAAATTCAATTTTTTAAACTCTGTATCCCAGAGCATAGTGCCTATGTCTAGAAGATGAGAGACAGAAAGGAAGAGAGAGAAAAAGAAGTAGAGAAAGGAAAGGAGAGAGAGAGACAGAAGAGGGAAAGCAAAAAGCAGAAAGGAGGAGAGGTTGATTAAAATAAATTATGTGAATGATCTGATGCAGAGTTTTGCTACAACATCTGACGTTCTTCAGATTATTTTTCTGAGGGAGATAGAAAATTCCTTTAGTGTGTAAATTAATGCTGTTTCTTGAACAATTATTTGGCCTTGGGTGCCATTGAAAAATCAGTGAGAGTCCCATGGGGAACACATTTATGTGTCTCTTGACTGACACATTTAAAGAACACATAGTCAAATAACTGAACCCCAAATGGGGTTGGATGATTAGTTACAATTATATTTAGGAAGAACATTAAGTGTAATCACAAATATGTCTGTAATACATATCCATAAAAAGTGACTGGAGGACAGTAGAAAAATGCTAACATTTTTTTATCTTAGGGTACTGAGATTTAATGGTTCTTTTATATTCTTCCTTTTATTTCCTTGTAATGTGTTTGTATTACTTTGATAAGAAAAATGTAACAAGAACAAAAAATTAAAAAATTCTCAGATTGCAGAGACAGATTAACTTCTTGTAATAAAGCTCTACTTTAAGTCACTTTTCAGTTTTGTGAAATTAAACTTCAAATTCAAGGCATTCAAATTGGGGAAAAAAGTTCTGACTTTTAGAGAATTATTTCTCAGAATTGATAGTTATCCACAACTAGACACAAGCAGTCACAATGTAAACAGTCCTATGTGCAAACTATACTGGATATGAGCAGTAAAACCAAAAGAGTGAAATGAGAATTCAGTAGGACAGCCAAGCTTGCCAAAGCATCACATCCCAGAAGTTCATCAAGCTCAGGTATGGTTTCAGGCAAGATTACAGGGCAGTCCAATCTACCGGGTAAGGATATTTAATAGAGGAGAATCTGGCAGAACTCTGAGTCCATTCTAAGCTGATTTGCTTTTCTAACAGCACTCTCACTCACTCAGAGAAGTGGACTCAGTCCCAGGGATAAGGACCTGGCAAGAGCTATACAGAAGAACCTGAACCTGGCCCAATGGGATGTGATACAGGACAAAACAAGATTCTGTGGGAAATTCAACTATTATGGGAATGAATCATGTTAGTTATGGTATGTAGTGAGCAGGTAATGTATGCTGAAGAGGAGGAGAGGTGGAGAGAGGAGATGTGGAGTGTAAAGACAAGGGTCAAGCCTATAGATTGTGCCAGCCAGGCAGAGATAAAAAATATTGTGACTCAGAAACATCTACAAGGATATTCAGGGTTTATCCTTTGCATTACAACATCTGGATAAATCTCTTGTTTCTGACATTACCTGAAGCCAGGTCATAAACTTCAGTTGTGACCTGTCAAGGCCAATCTCAAAGTATCAGGAAGCACAAAGGCAGGAAAACAAAGTCTATGCCTATCTGTGCAACAAAAGCCATTCTTCAGAATGTCTAGGAGTCTTCCTGCCTTGTCTAATTACAGAGCAGTGCCACTGAGAGTGAACATGACTGATGCCCCAATGGAGAATAAGAAAAAGGATTAAAACAGAAATTTGAGACTTGGAGTAAGTGGGAAAGGAATTAAAGCTATCATTTTTGTAATAGGAACTTTGTTCTATTTGACCTTTCAACATATTTGTGTATGAGACAAGACAGGGGCTTGAGACAAGCCTGAGACAAGCTTAAGACAATGCTCTACTTCAAGGCGTCATCACCATAGGCGTCTGTGTCGGGGAAGGGATGTGGGTAGTGGTGAGCAGAGACAACCTGGGATAGGTGCAAAAGAAAAAATTCAGAACAAGCTCTGTAGAATCAACAGACTTTACAGAAAACAATAGGCAAAGATCTGTGCAGGAAAATGTTCCTGAGTCTACTGCAGATAGCCATAACCTGGGGTCTTTTGTTCAGAGATGTGGCTCTACTTCTTGGGAGTTAAGTTATTTGAGATAATTACCTTTAGCTGTTATCTATAACAAAGAACTCACAAATCTTAAAGGCTTAACAGAAAAGAATTTTCGTTCTCCCTCAAAATGAATGTGAAGCAGATTTAACAGCCCACTAGAGCAGCTTTTTTTCAAGCAGCAACTCCGGGAACTATGGCACCAGTAAATTTCTTCTGAACCTGCTGTCCAAGTTAAATGACCTTATGTTGTGGAACCCCAAACTGTCCTCTATTATTACACCTGGCTTGTGCTGTTGTATTGCTGTGAGATTTCTCCCACTATACTGTGAACTCCTAAAGGCAGCAACTATATCTTTAGTTTGTGTTAGAGGTAGTCAAAAATGTTTAGGGCAGGAACAAAAAAGGATGAAAGACTGATATAAAGGAAGAATATATAAAACACCAATTTAGGAAATTCAAGTACATGAGCATGTCACTTATTAACAATAAGAAAACAAGGTCAAAATTGTGGCAGATAATCAAAATATGCCTCATATTAAGTGTCCACTATATGTCACATGCTGTGCTAGACACTTTATATAGTTTGATTCCAATACATACAACCAAATTTGAGACACATAGTATTATCTCCATTTTTCAAAATTGTCTGTATTAGTTTGTTTTCACATTGCTATAAAGAACTATCTGAGACTGGGTAATTCATAAAGGAAGGAGGTTTAATTGACTCACTGTTCCACATGTCTGGGGAGGCCTCAGGAAACTTACAATCATGGCAGAGGGTGAAGGGGAAGCAAGATGCATCTTACATGATGACAGGAGAGAGCGCGAGTGAGCAGAGAAATGACACATACATTTAAACCATCAGATCTCATGAGAACTCACTATCACGAGAGCAGCGTGGGGGAGACCACTTCCATGATCCTATTATGGTCCACCAGGTCACTCCGTCAACATGTGGGGATTACTATTCGAGATGAAATTTTGGTGGGGACACAGAACAAAACCATGTCATTCCTCCCTGGCCCCTCCCAAATCTCATGTCCTTCTGAAAATTTAAAACACAATTGTGTCTTCCCAACAGTGCCCCAAAGTCTTAACTCATTCCAGCATTAACCCAAAAGTCCATGTCCAAAGTCTCATCTGAGACAAGAGAAGTACCTTCAACCTATGAGCCTGTAAAATCAAAAGCAAGTTAGTCACTTCTTCCTAGATAAAATGGGGGTATAGGCATTGGATAAGTGCTCCCATTCCAAATGGGAGAATTGGCCAAAACAAAGGGGCTACAGGTCCAGTGAAATTCTAAAACCCAACAGGGTAGCCGTTAAATGTTAAAGCTCTAAAATAATCTCCTTTGACTCCATGTCTCACATCCAGGTCATGCTGCTGCAAGGGGTGGGATCCCAAGGCTTTGGGTAGCTCTGCCTCTGTGGCTCTGTAGGAAAGAGCTTCCATGGCTACTTTCACAGGCTGCTGTTGAGTGCCTGCAGTTTTTCCAGGTGCACAGGTAAACTGTCAGTAAATCTATCATTCTGGGGTATGGAGGACAGTGGCCCTCTTTTTCACAGCTCCACTAGGCAGTGCCCCAGTGAGGACTTTTGTGTGGGAGCTCAAACCCCACATTTCCCCTCTGCATTGTCCTGGTGGAGGTTCTCCATGAGACCCGGACATATGGGCATTTCCATACATCCTCTGAAATCTAGGTGGAAGCTCCTAAAGCTCAACTCTTGTCTTAGCACATGCACAGGTCCCACACCACATGGAAGCTGCAAAGGCTTGGAGCTTGCACTCTCTGAAGCAATGGCCTGAGCTGTACCTTTGCACCTTTTAGCCATGACTGGAGCTGGAGTGCCTGGGACGCAGGGCATCATGTCCCCAGGCTGCACAAAGCAGCAGGGCCCTTGGCCTGGCCCAGAAAACTATTTTTCCCTCTTAGGTCTCTGGGCCTGTGATGGGAGGGCCTGCCATGAGTATCTCTGAAATGCCTTGGGAACATTTTCGCAGAAGGTGAAGAGGAAGCAAGGCATGTCTTACATGGTGACAGTAGAGTGAGTGGGGAACTGCCATAAACTTTTAAACCATCAGATCTCATGAGAACTCACTCACTATCATGAGAACAGCAGGGGGAAAACTGCCCCCATGATCCAGTCACCTCTCACCAGGCCCCTCCCTTGACATGTAGGAATTACAATTTGAGATGAGATTTGACTGGGGACACAAAGCCAAACCATATCAATGTCACTTAGTAAAACTAAGTGACTACCAAGTTCACTCAGGCAGCTAGCATTTGATATTCAAATTCAGGACTGTTGACCTAAAGTTGTGTGTCTTAATGTTGACTTATTTGAGCTGGTGATCTAGGTGTCTTAAAATCACTGTTGCTTAGAAAGAGGTTCAGTCTTCAGGTTGTGGGTGAGGTTGAATGTGTTGGTGAGAGTCTGATGGCCTTAGGAGGCCTCATAGAAAGAAATGCAGAGTTAAAGACCTACCCAGAGCTATGTAGATCTTTGTAAGAAAAAACATAAGCCTCTGGGGTCAACTTGATCTTTGAGATTGGAGAAATTTTGCACATTTATCCTCTTGATGAAAATAAATCCTGGCATATTTGGTGTTAGAACTCTTAGATTGCAAGTAAAGAAAGCCAGCTGGAGCTAACTCAAGCAAAACAGGACAGCAAATTATAAAGTAACAAGGGAGTGTCATGGAGCCCAGTGAGAAAATTGCAGCTAGGTCACTGGAAGGATTGGAATTATATTCTGGGAACAGAAATAATCAAGAACTCAGGAGGAATCTCTCTTAACCTTCACCCTTCTCTGTACCTATGTTTCTTATTTTCTCTACAGTTTAGCTTCCTCTGCACCCCTATCTACAGAAGCACATGTATTGCTCTTAATTTTATTTATTTGTCATCAATTTTAAATACCAAGAGAAAAGACTCCAATTAGTTCAGCTTGTATCAGGAACTTACCCCTAGATCAATTAACTCTGGCCAGGAAGAAGAGAAATGGTGTACTTCAGGTAATGAGGTGAATCATATCCTAAAAAATAGACATCTAAGCCAGGTGAGGTGGCTCACACCTATAATCCCAACACTTTGGAAGGCTGAGGTGAGTGGAGGTTTAGGCTGGCAACCTGAGGTCAGGAGTTCAAGACCAGCCTGACCAACATAGCGAAACCCCATCTCTACTAAAAATACAAAAAGAAAAAAAAAATAGATGTGTTGGCATATGCCTGTAATTCCAGCTACTTGGGAGGCTGAGGCAGGAGAATCACTTGAACCCAGGAGGTGGAGGTTGCAATGAGTCAAGATCATGCGATTGCACTCCAGCTTGGGCAATAGAGTGAGACTCCATCTCAAAAAAAAAAAAAAAAATAGACATCTAGAACCAGTGAAGATCAACTAAGAATGGGGTATTACAGAGAGAGTGAGGAAAAGGCAATTACAGGAGCCTTGTGAGTTAGAAAGACACTCTGAAGACATCTAGTACATTGACAATACCTACAGCCTACAGCTGGAAAGCACATGGGATTTGGAGCCAGCAAAATCTGGATTTGGATATTGTCTAACCTTGCACAGATCATTTAAGCTCAATTTAACATAAACTCAGATCTATTTTTTGTATTTGTGATATTGTATAATTTTTACTTTTCATAACTACTGTGATGTCTAACAATAAAATATGTAAAATAGCTAGGACACAGTGGATGCTAAAAACTGATATTTGCTATTACAATTCTTCTCTTGTGCTTTTGTTTCTTCTAATTCTTTTATCTATGTGTAAAGCAAGTTTCATTGTCCCCTAAAACTATTTAGACATGATAACTTCAAAATTGAGTGAAATGGGAGCCATTATCCTATGATTATTATCCACATAATTTCTTCATCATGTCCAATCTTTGTACATTGTGTCCAGTTTGATAAACAGCTCTGATTTATTTTCCTGTCTTGGATATATTTACTAGTGAAAGCCTTCCAGTGTGTCATTGAAGAATGAAAGCATTAAACTGTCTGGAGACAGAACTTAAGAATTTGTATATCTCCTTTGGCCACAGTTTATCCTTTTTAAAAAGTTATTGTTGGTTGACAATTTGTCTTCTGTTCTTTTGATAGCTTCTTCAAGAATCTTGAGTTTATAAACATCTCAGGATATACCCTGGAATTAAAATGAAATAAAGTATACAAACATCCTATGTATGGTTTTTTAACAAGTAACCTTGGCTTCAGGGCTGTCTAGGATCTGCTCCCAGGTATTTTATCTGCTTAAATATCTTCCAGTATTATTGCTTATATGGTACAGTGAAGGTCTTGTGTAATCAGGCTACTTCACTGGGTTTCTCAATGCATCCCTTTCTTTGCTTGCTCCAACATCCACAGTTTGGTTTTAGTCAACTTGATTATGATTATAAATTGAACACATTTATATTTCTCTTTTCCTTCCTTCAAGCTAGTCTTATTACAAAGTCATATTAAAAATAAATACAAATATACCTGCAAAAACCCTTGAAAAGGAATGTAAATGTTTACTGAGTTTGTCTTGAGGACACTGAGAGAGGGATTACATGGAACCTCAGACACAGAATTTTCTATCAATCCCAGTTGTCTATTCATTCCTACCCCTCAAAAGTCAAATTTATGACAGCCACACATATTTCTTCCTTGTTCATTATTCTTTCTCTTTCTACATTTTCTGGGGATTTGATTTCCTCTGTTTGTATTCTTATCTTCTACCTGTTCACAAAAGAGAAGTTGTTGTTATTGGATACCACTGGTCATAGAAAAGGAGGGAGCAGGGAATTGTGAGAATTGTTGCTTAATATTTTGTCCTATCACATAATAATAGTAGCCAGCATAATTCAAGTTATAGTGATAAAGATAGATAGATAAATTGATTGATTTATCAATCAGTCAATAGGTAGATATATTGGCTGATGGATACATGGATAGATAGATTATATTAGTCTAATTTCATACTGCTATAAAGGACTACTCAAGACAGTAATTTATAAAGGAAAAAGATTTAATTGACTCACAGTTCAGCATGGCTGGGGAGGCTCAGGAAATTTACAATCATGGCAGAAGGCAAAGAAGAAGTGAGTTACCTTCTTCACAAGGCAGCAAGAAGAAGTGCCAAGTGAAGGGGGGAAGTGTCCCTTATAAAACCATCAGATCTCACAAGAACTCGCTTACTATTCTGAGAACAGCATGGGAGAAATCAGCCCATGATTCAATTACCTCCATCTAGTCTCTCCTTTGACACATGGGGATTATGAGGATTACAATTCAAGATGAGATTTGGGTGGGGACACAAATATGAACCATATTATTCTGCTCCTGGCCCCTCCCAAATCTCATGTCTGTTTCACATTTCGAACCAATCATGCCTTCCCAACAGTCCCGCAAAGTCTTAATTCATTCCCGAATTAAAAGTTCAAGTCCAAAGTCTCATCTGAGGCATGGTGAGTTCCTCTCACCTAGGAGCCTGTAAAATCAAAAGTAAGGCAGTTACTTCCTAGATACAATGAGGGTAAAGGCATTGGGTAAATACACGCATTCGAAATTGGAGGAATTGGCCAAAACTAAATGGCTACAGGCCCCGTGCTAGTCTGAAATCCAGCAGGGCATTAAAATCTTAAAACTCTGATCTCCCTTGACTCCATGTCTCACATCCAGATCACACTGATGTAAGAAGTGAGTTCCCATGGTCTTGGGCAGCTTCATCCCTGTGACTTTGCAGGGTACAGCCCCTCTCCTGGCTGCTTTCACAGGTTGCCATTGAGTGCCTACAGCTTTTCCAGGTTGACAGTGCAAGCTGTTGGTGGATGTACCATTCTGGGGTATGGAGTATGATGGTCCTCTTCTCGCAGCTCCACTAGGCAGTGCCTCAGTGTGGACTCTGTGGGTTCCCTGATCCTGACCCTTCCTTTCCCTTCCACACTGCCCTAGCAGAGGTTCTTCATGAAAGCTCCACCCCTGCAGCAAGCTTCTGCCTAGACATCTAGGCATTTCCATAGATCCTTTGAAATCTAGGCACAGGTTGCCAAACATCAATTCTTGACTTCTGTACACCAGCAGGCCCAACACCAAATGTAAGCTGCCAAGGCTTGGGGCTTGCAGCCTCTGAAGCAACAGCTGAGCTATATGTTGGCTCCTTTTAGCCATGTCTGGGACACAGGACATCAAGTCCCAAGACTGCACAAAGAAGCAAGGCCCTGTGCCCAGCAAACAAAACCATTTTTTCCTCCTAGGCCTCTGGGTCTGCCATGTGGGGGCTGCCATAAAGACCTCTGACATGCCCTGGAGACATTATTTCCATTGTCTTGGTTAGCATTTGACTCTTCATTACTTATGCACATTTCTGAAGTAGGCTTGAATTTCTCCTCAGAAAATGGGATTTTATTTTCTGTTGCATTGCTAGGCTGTGGATTTGCTAAACTTTTAAGCTCTGCCTCCCTTTTAAAAATAAGTTTCAATTCCAAACCATCTTTATGTGAATGCATAAAACTGAATGCTTTTAAGAGCACCCAAGTCATCTCTTGAATGCTTTATTACTTAGAAGTTTCTTCCACCAGATACCCTAAATCATCTCTCTCGCAAGTTCTAAGTTCCACAGATTTCTAGAGCAGGGGCAAAATTTCACCAGTCTCTTTGCTAAAGCATAGCAAGAGTCACCTTTATTCCATTTCCAAAGAAGTCCCTCATCTCCATCTGAGATCACCTCAACCTGGACATCATTGTCCATAGCACTAGCAGCATTGTGGTCAAAGCCATTCAACAAGTCTTTAGGAAGTGGCAAACTTTCCCACATCTTTTTATCATCTGAGCCCTCCAAACTCTTCCAGCCTCTCTGCCTGTTACCCAGTTCCAAAATCACTTCCACATTTTTGGGCATCTTTATAGCAACACCCCACTCTCTCCAGTCCCAATTTACTGGTATAAAGAACTGCCTGAGACTAGGTAATTTATAGAGGAAAAAGGTTTAATTGACTCATAGTTCAGCATGTCTGGGGAGACCTCAGGAAACTTATAATCATGGTGGAAGACAAATGGGAAGCAAGGCACTTCTTCACAAGGCAGCAGGAAACAGAAGTGCCAGGGAAGAGCCCCTGATAAAACCATCAGATCTCATGAGAACTCACTCACTATCACAAGAACAGCATGAGGGACACTTCTTCTATGATTCAATTACCTCCAGCTGCTCTCTCCCTCAACACATGGGGATTATGATGATTGCAATTCTAGATGAGATTTGGGTGGGAACACAAAGCCTAATCATATCATAGATATTCCTTATATAAGACTTGAAAATTGATATTTTTGTCTCTATTTTATAAAGAAGCAGATCAAAATTCAGGGAAACATGTTCAATACTAGGAAGTAGCAATGCTTATGGTGATATTTATCCCAGTTATCCTGGTTTGATCATTACTCATTGAATGCTTGCATCAAAATATACTGGATGTACCTCATAAATGTGTACAACTATTATGTACATATAAAATTAAAAAGTTTAAATGCAGTAAATTTTTAAATTAATTGACAGATTCTAAAATGTATATGAATGTTCAAAAGACCCGTGTTAGTCAAAATAATTTTAAAAAGAAAAGCAAAGCTGAAGAACTTATACAAGCTGCTTTCAAGACCTACTATAAAGCTGTATTAGTTATGACAATGTGTTATTGATATAAAGATTAATTGGAAGAATAGATAGCATCTGAAATAGACTCACATATATATGGTTAATTTTGGAAAAAGGTGTAAATGTAACTGAATAAAGAGAATCTTTTCAACGAATATTTCTAGAAAACTGAATATTCATATGAGAAAAAGATGAACATCAATCTAGACCTCATACAATACAGAAAATATTAAATTGGAATGGATTATAGACATTAATATAAAATCTAAATATAAAATTTATAGAAGAAAATGTAAGACAAAGTCTTGAAACCTTCAGGTAGGTAAATATTTCTTATCTAGCACACAAAGATTATAATCCTCCATAATGGATAAATTTAACTTTAAAAAAAATTAAAACTTTGGCTCTACAAAGGACATCATTAAGAAAATAAAAAGACAAGGTACAAAATGGGAGAAAGTTTTATAAAATATGTATCTGTCAAATAACCTTTATCCGCAATACATAAAGAACTGTTATAACCCAATAAGAAGAGAAACAACCCAAAACAAAAATGAGCAAAATATTTTAAGAAACAATATAAAAGAAAATAAACAAATGGCTACTGAGCATATAAAAAGTGCTCGACTTCAGGGAAGTGCAAATGAGATACATTACATTACACATTACAAATGAGATACATTACATATCCATTAGAATGGCCAAATTAAAAAAATAATAATATCAAATACTGACTAGAAGATAGAGCAACTAGAACTCTTATTCGCTACTCTTGAAATTTAAAATGATATGAACACTTTAGAAAACTCTTTTGCAGTTTCTTATAAAGTTAAGCATACATTTGTAATATGACCAAGCTATTCCACATCTAGGCATTTAAAGAAAAGAATAAAAAGAGATGTTCACCTAGAGATTTATATACAAATGTTCATAATAGCTTTATTTGTAATAATCCCAAACTGGAAACTGGGATGAATCTAAATATCACTCACTAGGTGATTGAATTTTTAATCATGCATTATATTCATATAATAGACAACTGCTCAATTCAAAAGCAGGAATTTTTAATATACATAACAGTTTGTATTAATCTTGAAATCATTAAGCTGAATGAAAGAAGCCATACACATAAAATATGATTCTACTCATAAAAATGCAGAAAATGGAAACTATTTTATAATGAAAGAAAACAAATTAGTTACTGACTAGAGCCGGGGTGGGAACAATTAACTGGAAATAGCACAGGGAAATGTTTGTGTGGTGTTCTTACTGCAAAAATGTTAATGTGAGGTAATGCATTTGGTAATTACTCAGATTAAACCATTCCACAATTATATATCAAAACATGTTGTACATGCAATGAATACATGTAATTTTATCTGTCAATTAAAAAAAATTGACTTTTTTTTTTAAAAAAGGAAAGAAAATATTCTGTAATGGTGGTTTCATGAGTGAATAAATTTAAACTCTTCTTGGAATGTGCACTTAAAGTGTGTGCATTTTACTTAACGTTATGTGAACCTCAATGTGTTGATAATTCAAATCTTACATAGGAGTATGAATCAATGGTCCAATATGGTCTAAAAGCCAGAAAAAAAATAGGTAAGTTTTCTGACCCTTGATGTTTCTCACTTATAATGTGGATTAATTTACAACTGTCATATTGAAATAAACGATGTAACTAAAGTATAATACCTAGTAGGTACTCAGTACTTATTAGTTCCTTTCCCCTTACATTATTTTAAATAATTACATAGTTTGACTTTGATAGGCCTTAAATTAAAAGAATCATTTCCAAAACTATTCCGGAAAGGATGCTAACTTAAACCTACTTGACATTTATAGTAACTAACTATAAATGGTGCTCTACTTTGTATTTAAGGTTAAACAGTGCTCTACTTTGTATTTAAGGTTAATAAATTTGCAGAAACAGCTTGTTTTTTAATTGACTTTTTTGAGGGTAGAACTTATGGAGAATAAACAGCATCTACTTAAAGTGTGCATTAGAAAGATTTTGACAGATTTGTATATCCATAAACCACCACAGCAAACAAAAACAGAACATTTGCATTCCACCCTCTTTCCCATTCCCAAAAGTTTCCATAACCTCAGTGCAGTTCATCCTCCTTCTGCCTCTGGCCCCAAGGAACTGCTGATCTGCTTTGTTTTGTTTTATTTTTAAATCACTATGGATTAGCTTGTATTTTAAAATGTTTATGTAAATAAAATCACACTATATATATGTTGGTGTGTCTACTTTCTTTTGTCCATGTAATGATTTTGAGATTATTCATCCGTGCTGCTGGATGTACTGGTAGTTAGTTCCTTTTTACTGATGAATAGGTTTCCTTGTATGAGTATAGCATGTCTTGTTTATCTGTTCACTCACTGATGGATTATTGAATTGCTTCAAGTTTGAGGCTATTGAGAAGAAAGCCACCATGAACAGTTATGTGTACTTTTTTAATGTGGATGTGTGTTTTCGTTTTCTCTCCATTACATACCTAGAATTGGAATGTGCGATAAGAATCTCTTTTAATTCAATTTCTACAGAGAAGAAAAACAGAGTAGGTCCAAATAATGAAAGTTAAATAACAAAGCCTGGTTATGTATCTTCTACACAGTAAAATATGGTCATTTAGATGGCATCTTTTAATCCATCTGTTTGTGTACCATCCTTTCACCCTCAGACTACTTTACGTTTATATATTCTCATTTATTTTTATTCTCTCATTGCTGAGCTTTATTTTGCCCTTACGTGAAGTTATCAATATACCTGCTATGAAGAGCTCTGTACTTTCCAGCCGGGCGCCGTATCTCAAGCCTGTAATCCCAGCATTTTGGGAGGCTGAGGCGGCAGGATCACAAGGTCAAGATATCGAGATCATCCTGGCCAACATGGTCAAATCCCGTGTCTACTAAAAATACAAAAATTAGCTGGGTGTGGTGGCACACGCCCATAGTCCCAGCTAATTGGAAGGCTGAGGCAGGAGAATCACTTGAACACGGAGGCGGAGATTACAGTGAGTCAAAATCATGCCACTGCATTTCAGCCTTGTGATGGAGCAAGACTCTGTCTCAAAAAGAAAACAAACAAACAAACAAAAAAGCGTTCTGTACTTTTCCACCTATTGGATCTAATCTGTTATTCTGGGAGTTCATATAGCTAAGTGAATTAAGTTTGTTGTGAGACCTCTCTACCATGAGTCCTAGGAATACTTAAGTTTGATTTATTAAAGGGCTTTGTTTTCCTTTTGCCTTCTGAATAACTATGGTTGCCTGGGAAGTACCCTGCAATAAACTGTAGATAAACTCCTAAAGGCTAATTCTACTTTCCTTGGTAGATACAATTTTTATATTGAAAAAAATTAAGTTTACTTCTATTTTATGAATAACCTTATAAAATCATGTGAATCAACCTCAAACATTTCTTAAATTATTTCATTTTATTTTATTTTAAACTTTTATTTTGGATTCAGGGGGTATATGTGCAGGTATGTTATCACGGTGTATTGTATGATGTTGAGTTTTGGGGTACAAATGATCCCATAAACCCAGTTACTGTGTGTAGTATCCAGTAGGTATTTCAATCCTTGCCACTCCCAGTAATCCCCAGTTTCTACTGCTACCATTTATGTCCATGGTGGGTACCTAATGTTTAGCTCCTATCTATAAGTAAGATCATGTGGTATTTGGTTTTCTGTTCCTGTTAATTTACTTAACATAATGGCCTCCAGCTGCATTCTTGTTGCTTAAAAGGATATAATTTCTTTTTATGGCTGCATGGTATTTGATGGTATATATGTGTCACGTTTTCTTTACTAAATCTACCTAGGTTGATTCCATGTCTTTGCTGTTATAAACAGTGCTGCAATGAACCTACAAGTGCATGTGTCTTTTTGGTAGAACAATTTGTTTTCTTTTGGATATATACCTAGTAAAGAGATCGCTGGGTCAAATGGTAGTTCTGTTCTAAGTTCTTTGTGAAATCTCCAAACTGCTTTCCACAGTGGCTGAACCAATTGACATTCCCTCCAACAATGTATAAGCTTTCCCTTTTCTTAACAGCCTTGCCAACATTTGCTGTTTTTCTTTTCTTTTCTTTTTCTTTTTTTTTTTTTTTGAGACGGAGTCTTGCTCTGTCACCCAGGCTGGAGTGCAGTGGCCGGATCTCAGCTCACTGCAAGCTCCGCCTCCCGGGTTTACGCCGTTCTCCTGCCTCAGCCTCCCGAGTAGCTGGGAATACAGGCGCCTGCCACCTCGCCCGGCTAGTTTTTTTGTATTTTTTAGTAGAGACGGGGTTTCACCGTGTTAGCCGGGATCGTCTCTCGATCTCCTGGCCTCGTGATCCGCCCGTCTCGGCCTCCCAAAGTGCTGGGATTACAGGCTTGAGCCACCGCGCCCGGCCGCTGTTTTTATTTTCTAATAGTAACCATTTTGACTGGTGTGAGGTGGTATCTCACTGTGGTTTTGATTTGCATTTCTCTAATGATTAGTGATGTTGAGCATTTTTCATGTCTATTGACTGCTTATATGTCTTCTTTTGAGAAGTGCCTGTTCATATTTTTTGCCTGTTTTTTTAATGGGGTTATTTGTTTTTTGCTTGCTCAGTTGTTTAAGTACCTTATAGATTCTGGGTATTAGACGTTTGTTGGATGCATAGTTTGTGATTATTTTCTCCCATTCAGTAGGTTGTCTGTTTACTCTATCAGTTGTTTCTTTTGCTTTGCAGATACTCCTTTGTTTAATTAGGTGACACTGGACAATTTTTGTTTTCATTGCAATTGTTTTTGAGGACTTAATCATAATTTTTTTCTAAGGCCGATGTCCAGAATGGTGTTTCCTAGGTTTTCTTATAGGATTCTTATAGTTTGAAACCATTTATTTAAATCTTTAATCCATCTTGAATTAATTTTTGTACGTGGTAAAAGGTGGGGGCCTGGTTTCATTCTTCTGCATATGGCTAACCGATTATTCCAGCACCATTTATTGAATATGGAGCCCTTTCCCTGTTGCTTATTTTTGTTGAGTTTGTCAAAGATGAAATGCCTATAGGTGGGTGGCTTTATTTTATTGTTCTCTATTCTGGTCCAGTGGTCTATGTGTCTGTTTTTCTACTGGTACTATGCCATTTTGGTTATTGTAGCCTTACAGTGTAGTTTGAAGTTGGATATTGTGATGCCTTTGGCTTTGTTCTTTTTGCTTAGTATTGCTTTGGCTATTCAGGTTCATTTTTTGTTTCATATGAATTTAAGAGTAGATTTTTCTAATTCTGTGAAAAATAAGAGTTTGATATGAAAGCATTGAAACTGTTGGACAATATGGCCATTCTAATAATATTGACTTTTGCAATCTATGGGCATGAAATGTTTTTCCATTTGTTTGTGTCATCTATTATTTCTTTTAGAAATGTTCTGTAGTTCTTTTTGTAGTGATCTTTCACCTCCTTACTTAGACATAATCCTAGGTATTTTATGTGTGTGGCTATTGCAAATGGAATTGTGTTCTTCATTTGGCTGTCAGCTTGAATGTTATTTGTGAATAGAAATGCCACTAGCTTTTGTACATTGATTTTGTATCCTGAAACTTTACTGAAGCCATTTATCAGTTCCAGGAGCCTTATGGCCTAGCCTTTAGAGTTTTCTAGGGATAGAATCATATCACCAGTGAATAGAGACAGTTTGTTCCTTTTCCTATTTGGATGATTTTTATTTCTTTCGCTTGCCTGATTGCTCTAGCTAGCACTTCCGTCCTATGTTCAACAGCAGTGGTAAGAGTGGGAATCCTTGTATTGTTTCAGTTCTCCAGGGGAATGCTTCCAGTTTTTGCCCATTCAGTGTGGTGTTGGTTGTGGGTTTCTCATAAATGGCTCTTATTACTTTGAATTTCAAGCATTTTTAAAGATCCACATTCAAAAGCTCTACTAACTTTTTATTTTTAGCATTTTTAAGCATCTTCATATTACATTTTATTTAGAGAATTCAAATTGTTCTTTCGCTCTTTGAATGTGTGTTTGTGTTTGCTGATAGAGTGAGGGATACATGCTTTGAAGTATAATTCCTAAATATTTTGTTTTGGCAAGGTTATGCAAAGAAACATTACGGAATCTGGAAATTGGTGGGAATTGTTAGTATATTTCTTATAAATTCAGTAAAAATGACATGACATTATACATCTTTGCATATAGCACCGGGGGGGAGGGGGAGCGGGTGTTGGATAAGACACTTTACCAGTTTTTTTAGCCCCTTCAGGGCAATAATTGTAGTGCATGTCTTATTGTTTACCCAATATCCCTCATCCATATTGGGGAGGTATGCCTTCCCCAACCCTTTCAGTTCTAAAGGGACTATCAAGCACTGTTTGCTCCCTGACCATAATGGTACTAACTCATGCCTGGTCAAGCAGCCTACTTCATTTTACACTTCATAGTAATTGGTCCAAGTAATGAACATAGAAATGGTATGGTACTTTATTATATCCTATATATAAATATTATGAGAGAAAGAGAGAGAGAGAATGATGCTTTCTTATCTGTGTTGTTAAGGTTTAAAAATGTTGCCTTGGTTCTGGCTGTAGCAGAAAAGAATTAGGTCAACACTCACAGAGGGCAGACATAATGAAAGTCAAGGAATGAAAAGAGAATCAGAGAACCCTGATATGGGCGAGCCTTTGAATGTAAATGTTATATATTTGAAAGACACACTCTTGTACTCCTTATATATGTAAGCTAAGATAGTTCTGTTCTTTGCTGCAGGATTTTAGTGACATTATTGGCTGCTCCCTAGCTCTTGAAACTTTGCCTTCATTGATCTCTTCTTTCAGAACTGCTTCTTCTTATCCTATGAATACCAACTTATATACTGATAGTCTCCTTACAGATACCCTTAATTTCCTTAGTTGGAAAAAATTTTCACCTCTTTTAAAATGATAAACATTCTCATAGATCTTACAAAATAATTTTATATTTATCAATATATTACTTCTTATATATTTTTAAACTTTTTATTCAATACCTCATTTAGCTGCATTTTATCTTCTGTTCAAAACTATAACCACCTTAAAACCTAGGGTTGTTTGGTTACATCTGTAAATTTCTCTACAGTATACAGCACAAGTTCATATTCATAGGAAGCACTCAGTAAATGGAGTCAAAAATAAATTAAATAAAAATTAAAAATACAAGATATTTTCTACCTGAACAACTTTCCCTAACTCCCTGAAAACCATGTGAAGGGACTTTCTTTTATGCTCTCA
Organism: Macaca fascicularis; assembly: GCF_037993035.2. NCBI lineage: Eukaryota > Metazoa > Chordata > Mammalia > Primates > Cercopithecidae > Macaca > Macaca fascicularis. Next base: position 88,462,934 of record NC_088388.1, on the reverse strand, counting down.
GACTACTTTTCATTTACTTAAATCATAGCACTTCTCACATGGTTTAGAATTTTTCTGTTGACCCATCTTCCTTATTTCTTTATAATGTAATTGAAGACTTTACATGTGATGTTTATTATTTGATAACAACAGCCTAACACAGTATCTAGGAACATAATGAACACTGAGTAAGTACTTTCTGAATTTATGAATAAATGCAATATAATGCAGCCCTATGTAAGGACTACAAAATATTCTTCACCATCTAATTTTTTACATTAACTTTATTACTAATCTTTTCAGTGAATTTTTAAATCATAATCACAGATAGATCTTTAAATGGAAAATTACTAAATTAAAAATTAAGAAATTATAAAAAATAGAATATATATTAGGTGTCGTCCTTAGAGCACTGAGGATCAGAGGTCTGGATTACTCCATGTCACATGGTTCATTAAGGACCAACCTTATTTCCTTTCCATTATTCTTTTATTATACCATACAACTTTTCTATTAGTATTGGATTATACAACTTGGCAAAAGAGTAGAGCAGTGATTTTTCACATATTTTTCCTTAAGGGAGGAGGAGCTGCTGTAGATTCAGGTTTTAGTTACCAGAATGTCAAAAGAATGGAGTTCACCCAGACTAAATGCCTCTGACATACTCTTGCAAAGAACACTCAGATCACTATTGCAGATCATTTTTAAAAATAGGAATTACTAAGATAGAATCCCTAAATAATCACATTATTTTAGTCTGAATAGATACTAATTCTGATTATGCTTTTCTTGATTTTATTGTTTTCTTTATAAGCAAGTAGCATCTTTGCCCCCCTCCTCAAGACTTTCTGTAGTCATTGTAAGAACTTTGATAATTGAATTCCTGTGGTCATTTTCTATAGCTATCCATAAAACTTTTTCAAACTTTGCTTGGTATGAATTATGGTGTGTTCCTGTTAAAGTACAAGCAGTTTGTTTTGATTGAATGCTTGTCTCTTCCAAAAATAGGTTTGTTTTAATTTTTCCTTTCATTTCTACTCTTTACTTATTACTAACTGCAAATTCTTAAGTGTGTCTCAACTTTTATGTCAATGTTTTTCAAAGTTTAAAAACCCTTGCTCTGTTTAGCCAATTTATTTAATCTTCATTATTTTGGGATTTAATTTGTGTGTTTGTTTTCCAAAGAGATTTAAAGTAAAAATTTCTATATTAATGGTGCTTTTTTGAAATTGCTTTGTTAAGGCTAGATATAGAGTTTTTTTAAAATAAATTAAGTCTAGTTAATATAGAATTTTACAAATATTCCTCCATAGTTTTCACTTTATTTACTCAGTAAACATTTATTAAGTACTTGTTATTTTCCAGGCTACACACTGGGTGCTGGCCTTACAGTGGCACACAAGATCAACATAATCCTTATTTAATGGTGTTTATTTCCTCATGAGAAAAGTATTTATTAAAGAAATCACCCAGCATTTTGGCAGGCTGAGGTCTGCCATTGCTTGAGGCCATGAGTTTGAGACCAGCCTGGGTAACATAGTGAAACTTTGTTTATACAAAAATGTTTTTAAAATTAAAAAAAAAAAAAATGGCTGTGGTGGCATACAACTGGCTACTCTAAAAACAAATGGGAAAATCACTTGAGCCCAAGAATGCAAGACTGAAGTGAGCTATGATCATGCTTCTGTGCCTCTGTACTCCAGCCTGGATGATGCAGCAAGACCGTCTCTAAAAATGAATGAATGAATGAATGAATGAATAAATAAATAAATAAATAAATAATAAAGGAGATAAGCATTAACAAAGGGTACAGGGTGCTTTTGAAGCACATAAAAAAGTAAAGGAAGGATTGCTTGGTCAAGTAGTGTTTAACCAGATATCAATATATTGATGACTGCTCAACCAAATAACTTAAAAGCTTGACGAACTTAAAAACTTGAAAATCCAGACCTTAAGAAATGTAGCAGGACATTTTACATTACCTTTGATAATCCTGGCCAATGAAATAAAAGATTTTAGAAAAAGGTCCTCAACTTAAAAGCACCTATGAAAAACCCAGAGCTAACATCATAAGAAGTACTCAATGCTCTGATCACCATGATCAGGACAAGGTTATCTGTTCTTGCTAATTTTAACAAACATTTTACTAGAATTCGTAGTCAGAAAAACTAGTTATGAAGATAAAATAAAAATTATAAAGAAATACAAATTATAAAGAAAGAAGGAAACTATCTTTTTTTGTACATTAGTTGATTATGTATATTGAAAATCCTAAGGCATCTGTGTAAAAACTGTTAGAGTTAAATAAATTCAGAATTTTTAGAATAAAATATCACTTTACAAAAATTGTCATTCTATACACTAGTAATGTCAATATGAAAATTAAGAACACAATTCCATTTACAACAGCATTCAAAAGAAAAAACTACTTTAGAAATAAATTTTATTTAAAAAGTGTGATATTCATGAGCTAAAACTAGAGTGTTGAAAATTAAATAAAATTTACATAATTGAAAAGTCACCCCATGATCAGGAAGCAAAATAATTAATATGTTAAAATGACAGTATTCTCTGTCTTATTTCGTTCTGTGCTGCTTTAATAGAATACCATAGACTGGGTAATTTATAATGAACAGAAGTGTGTTTAGCTTGTGGTTCTAGAGGCTGGAAAGTTCAACATCAAGTGGCCACATCTGGTGAAGGCTTTCTTGTTGGGGCATAACATGGTAAAATGGGTAAAGCTTATTAAACATAAATTATAACCCCATAAATATTATTTTAAAAAATGATATGAGTAACAGGAAAAAATTGACTAGTAGAAAAAGATATGGATTTATGTTATGGTTTCCTTGCACATTCATTCAGTGATCTTCAGCAGATTACTTACCCATCCCAAACTTGTATTCTTCTCTATAAAAATAAAGATAATAATATATACATCACAGGTTTATTCTGAGGATTAAATAAAATATAATTTTTAAAATGCCACATTTATTTTATGTCAAATAGAAGTGTATTAGTCAGGGTTCTCTAGAGGCACAGAACTTATAGGATAGATTAAAAACAAGAGTTTTTAATCTGCATTTCTTCTGGAGGCTATTTTTTTTTGTTTGAACCAACTGCATTGCAGAGATTATTTTGCTTGTGTTTGAAAAATTATATTGTAAACAAATACTTTAATTTCTGTGGCATATAATTACACATTCTCTATAGCTAGGGATTTTTTCATTGCTTTGGATTTTTGTTATTTGGCTTTCAGTGAGATTTAAAGTCAAGTATTCCGTAGGATCCAGTGAGTTAAGACAAAGCTCTGTGGGAATTCCTTCTATGAATGTGATTTTTTTTTTTTTTTTTTTTTTTTTTTTTAAAGATGGTGTTTCACTCTTGTTGCCCAGGCTGGACTATAATGGCAGGATCTTGGCTCACTGCAACCTCCACCTCCCAGGTTCAAGCAGTTCTCCTGCCTCAGCTTCCCGAGTAGCTGGGATTATAGGCATGCACCACCACATTCAGCTAATTTTGTATGTTTAGTAGGGATGAGGTTTCACTATGTTGGTCAGGTTGGTCTCGAACTCCTGACTTCCAGTCATCTGCCTGCCTCAGCCTACCAAATTGCTGGGATTGCAGGAGTGAGCCACTGCACCTGGCTGAATGTGAAAATATTGTAGTTTCAAAGAGTTTCACAAATATTCCTCCAAATATTTCAATTAAATAACTTACTTCCTCAACTTATTTTCAGAACTGAGTATGTTCTCAGCACTCTGCTAGATGCTACTCATGCAGTGGTGCACAAGTCAAGATAGAATCCTATTCTGAAAGTCTTTACTTACCTGTGTTGCTACACACAGACCAGTAACTGCAAGTATAATCAGTGGGCAAGAACCACAGGATGTTTTAGAAGTGTGTGGCAAAGGTGAGGGAAGAATTTAATGGTCAAGTGATGTTTAACCTAAGATTAAGATTCATTGCAGCATTATTTACAACAGCCAAGATATGGAAACAACCTAAATGACCATTGACAGAAGAATGGAGTTAAAATAAGGTAAATACGTGCAATGTAATATTACTCAGCCTAAAAGAAGGAAATTCTGCCATTTGCGACAACCTGGATAAGCCTAGAGTATGTTACGCTAAGTGAAATAAATCAGTCACAGAAGGATGAATACAGCATGATTCTACTTACATGAGTCACCTAAGAAGATGAAACTCATAGAATCAGAGAATAGAATGGTAATTATCAGGGTCTAGAGTGAGGGGGAAATGGGGAGTTGGTCAAATGGTATAAAGTTTCAGTTGTACAACATAAGCATATTTCAGAGATCTGCTATAAAACATAGCACTTGCAGTTAATAATATTGTATTGTACATTTAACAATTTTTAAGAGAATAGACCTTGTATTAAGTGTTTTATTATAAAAAAGGAAAAGAAAAAGGACACAGCAAATTTTGGCGATGATAGATATGTCTGTTACCTTGATTATGATTCGTGGTTCCATGGGCGTTTGCATATGTCCAAACTCTTTAAAATGTACACATTAAATATATACACTATTTTGTGTATCAGTAACACTTTAATAAATGTGTTAAAAAAGATTAATGTATTGGCTTCATTAAGGGGAAACAATGCAATATATAAGGCAAGCTGACAACATATGAGGTAAAAAATTCAAATAAAAATTTTCTATTGAGCTCAGAGCCAAATTCAGCAATACAAACACCTACTAATTACATCTGTAATCTGCAAACAGAGAAGATTGATGGTCCTGGTGAGAAGTGTGTTTCTTCAATATGTTTATTATTTCAGTAAATTGTTCTGGTCTTAAAAGACGTAGGCCTTTTTGTAAACAAATATTGTGTGAGGTATGTGTGGACTCCATGAGAAATCTGGAGAGTGGCTCTTCTCTTTGGAAAACTTTACTTTGTTCAGGTAAAGGAAAGCTTCTGAAAACAAGAAGCCTGAAAAATAGTTCAAGTGGTTCCAAACCCTTAAATACACTCCAAAGAAGCAATTTTAGGAAGCTTCCACTCTGGCTTCAAGAGTTAACCAAATCTGATATTATTTAAAGGAGGACATAGATTGTCTCTGATACATAGATATTTGTAATCAGGATCCTATTTTCATCATTGGAATTTCTGTTAGCAGTTAGACTATCCAGAAAAGACTAGCCTTCAACAATAACCCCTAGTTATGAAATACCCCACCAGTAAAACCTTCCCCAGTACTATACATTAATATGTGTAATCTGAAGATGTTAATCTCATAAATTTCATAGAAACAGGAGTGGAAAGGTGGTTACCAGAGGATAGGGGGAAGAGTAAGGGATGAAAAAAAGAGAAACGTTGACAAAAGGGTATAAAATTTTAATTAGACTGGAAGAATCAGTTTTAGTGATCTATTGCACTGTAATGCCCACAGTTAATAATAATGTATATCCCAAAACTACTAAAAGAATAGATTTTTAATGTTCTCACAAAAAAAAAAAAGATGAGTTGATGAGGTGATGAAAAATGTGAATTAGTTGACTGAATCTTTTAATGATGTGTGCATAGATCAAAACATCACATTGTACTCCATAAATGTAATATTAATAATGATTATTTGTCAATTTATAAGAACTCCAAAGAAACAATGGTAGCATACCTACATATAGCATGACACAAAGAATTATGTTTAGAAAAAATAATACAGTGCCTAATATTTCAGAAAATGTTTATCTGGGACTTTTGAAGCAGGAGGAAAAGACAGTGTGTTAAAATTAGGAGAAAAGACATCATCTGTCCTTAGATACTGAGGAGGATGTACTACAAGACCAGAGGTAGGTGGTCTTGTGTAGATTTGTTTTAGGAATGGACACAGTTTAAATGCTAGAATAGAATTTTATAAATTAAGCAATTCCTGGATCTAAACCTATATTTCTCAAGTAATATGCATAGGTACCATGTAAGCCAGAAGCATGTTGCTGCTAAATTGGAAAAATAATCCTATTTCAAAAAAAAAAAACTATCAAACATTTTAAGTTTATAAAAAGTTATTGCTTTTTGGTTTTCTCTGAATTTTTCTGAAACTATTGATGTCTGCTATTATTTATCTATTCTACACTCAAGTATATAGTGTCTTCTGATTCTGTAAAAATTACTTAATTTGTTAGTAATTAAAAACATAGTATTCCGCATTCTTTTGCAAGAGTTTCTGTCACTTTGTGTTACTGTCCCATCTGAGCAATATTGAGAACCATTGATCTGGAACGGTAGTAGTCTCACTTTATCATATTCATAGTTAAGCCAGAGAAGATCTCAGAAATATGGAATAGTATTTTGTAAGTTTCATACTTTTGCCTAGGGTGTGTTCACCTATCTCAGCTAAGACAAATAGAAGCTACGTCTTGGGGCATGTTTTAATCTCTAAATAGAAAATATAAGCTTCTTTGCTCTGCATGATTTATGAGGAATTTTCTTTACCTTCTTAATAGGTAACTCAAGCTGTCACTCTGTAAGATCTGAATGAGCAGGGCGCCTTCTGGGTTAAGCTTGGAAAGTGCTATCACTTTGGAAAGCCTGACCATCTCCTTCCTGCCTAGATGTCCAACAAGTGCATTGCACAGTTGCCTTTTATGCCTTATAATACAACCAATATCTAACTTTTTCAAAAGAATCCATAGATTCCAAAGAATAAAGCAGGAAGTCATCTATTTACCTCTCTGTAGGTTCAAATTACCTCCATTAATGGAGGCTGTATATATTCCTATTACCCATCATCACCCAGTCATCTCTTTATCTTGAAACGCATAGCAGTGCCTGGCATAGAGGAGGTAGAGAAGTTTGAGTGGACATTTTTCATCTTTATGTAGAGTGCCATTAGAGCCCTTGAGTTGATTACAATCAGTGGACATGGATACATCGTGTTTTAGTTTTCCTTCCAACCCCCGATAGATGTGTGTTATAGGGCAGGTTATTGCACTTTGCTAAATCTAAATGGTTTAGTTTCTGCCCCAGTGGTTCTTTTTTTCTGTGCTTTCAAGACTGATTAATTCCCCTCTGATATACTCTTTTATCAGATGTTTGGCAAAACTTAGTTTAAATTCATTAACAAATACCATTCTAAAACTCACGCTGGCTCCTTAAGGTGGCTTTGCACATGTCTTTCCTAAATCTTTATGTGTTTATCTTACAATAACTACTCATTTTCCTAGTGTGTAACTTGTTGATGGTTCCCAACTTTTATCTCTATCTAAAGTAAGTTGTGTCTTACAGATAGGCAGAGGCAGCACTGGACATAAGAATTTGTCTTCTTTGTAATTTTGGACAATTGCTGCCCCTACAAGTACCATTATAAATAGCAATTGGAGCTGGGCAGGACAGAGAACCCAGAGAGACCCCTGAAAGTATATGACATTGCCCTTTTGTTCCAATGAAGTCAATTCATATTACAGATTGAGACTATTTTCAATTAATTGTGCTAGTTAATGTCTAAGACACACTATCTATTATATTAGCAATCAAGATATATTGTTTCTTTTGAACTTCCATTATCTTTTGGCCATGAAATTCTTTTGGAAGAAAAACGGTAATTAGGTTTGCTCAGAATGATTTATTATTTACAAGTGTATTGTGCTTATTGTTTCTGATTCTATTTTTTTGAGGAACAGAATTATGGTATTCATTATTTAAAAAATAAAAACATTTTAAGAGTCATATCTTTATAAAGTTCTCAGTGACATCATGATTTGAATTGGGAACCAAATTATGTTTCCTGAATAATAGGAAAACACCATTTAAAAAAAAAAATCTCTGTGCTGAGTCTTTCTGACTGGACAGCTGTGTGCAATGGAAATTTTGCAGCTCTACAGACCTGGATTTAAATAACAACTCTGTTACTTTGTTGCTTCGTGAACTTGACAAGTGGCTTCACCTTTCAGATCCTCAGTTTTTCAGTCTGCAAAATGGGGTTAGTTATAGCTACCTGAGAAAGTGTTGTGAACACTACATAACACAGCATCGAGGACAGGCCTGGCACAGTGCCAGAGAGATTGTAGGCATAGAGTTAATATTAGTTTCTTTTTTACTCCCATCCTGTCTCCCTGACTTCCTCCTCATATCCGTCTCCTCCAAAAAATGTCCCTGTTTGGGCAGTCTCTCACCATATCCTAGAATATGAAAAGTTATGACATGTCATTTGTCACATGATTATGTTCTATCTCATTGCTTAGAATCTGGCACATTCAAAACACCATAAATAGTTTTTAAAGATATAACTGCCTTTATTTTCTCAATATGAGTAATCTTAGAAAGGCTCAAGAAAAGAAATGGTTCAGAGTTACTGGTGATTAAAATTACCATCGAGTGTATCGGTAAACTCTGAACAAAAGTACACTCTGACCTGGGCTGTCTGGCCACACGTCAGGCAAAGAGTGACACTTGTCAGAGAGCTGGTGCTCATTTACAGGACGTCACACCTTAGTACAGACATCCTGAGTGTGGTGCTTTGGGAACGTCACTTTTGAAGATGTTTGTTTTTCTACCTAATGCAAGTATGAATTAGGTAGCCTATAAACCAGAATGATATTAAAATTCTCATAGCTAACAGTATCTTGGAGGGTTACAGGAAAGTCAGTTTACATACCAATAGTTTTTGCATTATATTATTTTTAAAAACATGTTTATTTATTTGATCTTCCTGGTTGTATATATTATCAATGAATGGGCACTTTGTATAAAAATAAAGCTCCCTCTATATAAACTATGAAGGTAAATACAATTTTTGAATGTGCTTAGCTGAGAGAGTGTTTGGCTATTTGGATTTTAATTCCTATTTGTTTATATGCTTTGACCTTTAAATGAAACTGTGACTTTTCTAGAAATTCTTATATTTTTAAAGACCCATCACTGCTATTCTTGGTGGTAAACAGTGATTCCCTTTAGAAGCTTACCTATGCTGAACTCATCTTTGAATTCGCTAATATTTACCATATGCAAACTACTAAGCTGGGTACTGCAGAAACATAAGAGTAAAAGAGTAGATTAAAATAACCATAATGAAGCAGAATTCTATACAAGAGATATTCTAAAGTGGAATAACCACATTCATTTTGGATACTGAATTGCCCCATGGGGTAGATTTGAGAATATCTTTTAGTAAAAAGTCATTTATATACCTACATACACACACACATAGTTTTAATCTTCATTCAATATATATGTATATATTGCAATGTATATTATCTAAGTCTGTGTGTATATGTATATTATATATTATATGACATATGCATTATATATTATGTGTATTGTGTATTATTATATATGGTATGTATTATCTATTATATGTATTATATGTTATGTATAGCATATCTATACATGTACATATACATACACATGTAACTTCGCTGAGTCATAGTTAACATTAAAACATCTCACAAACTGCACTTATGTAAAAGGTACAATTGGATACGTTTTGACATATGGATACACCCATGAAACCATCACCACAATCAAGATAATACACATATCCATCCCTACTAAAGGATTCCTCAATTTTTTTTTGTAATCCCTCTCTAACATCTGTTGCTATCCCAGCCCACCCCATTCACAGAAAATCTTCATCTACTTTCTGTAAATATAGAATATAGTTTTTATTCCCTAGGCATTTGTGAAAAATGGAATCATGTTGTACATATTTTTATGTCAGATTTCTTTCACCCAGAATAATTACTTTGAGATTCATATATGTTGTAGTATGTGCCAAGAGTTCATTCCTTTTATTGGCGAATAGTATTGCATTGCATGAGTATACCACAGTTTCCCTGACACCATTTAAATGGTATTGCCTGACACCATTTAAAGCCTTTTTAATCTTAGCCATTCTGATAGGTATGTAGTGCTATCACATTGTAGTTTTAATTTACTTGTTCTTAATAACTAATGGTGTTTAGTTAGGTTTTCCTATGTTTATTTGCAATCCATATGTCTTCTTTGGTAAAGTATCTGTATTTTTCATTGGACTATTTTTTTTCTTATCATTAAGTTGTAAAGGTCTTTTATGTATTTTAGATACAAGTTCTTATCAGACATATGAGTTACAGATATTTTATTCATGTACGTGGCTTCTGTTTTTATTATCTTAACAGTAACTTTTGAAGAACAGAAATTATATATTTTAATGAACTCGAACTTATCAATTTTTCCTTTTATAGATCATGATTTTGGTGTCATATTTTAGAATTTTTTGACTAATTCAAGGTTATAAAAATGTTCTCCTATATTTATTTCTAGATATTTTATAGTTGTAGGCTTTATATTTAGGTCTATGATCCATTTTGAGTTAATATTTGTGCGTAGTATAAGATATGGATGAAAATATTTTTCTTCCTTTATCTTTTTCTTTCGTTCCTTTGTTCCTTCGTTCTTTTCTTCTTTCCCTTCCCTTTTTCCCCTTTTCTCTTTTTCTCTTTCTTTCTCTCTTTCTCTCTCTCTTTCTCTCGTTCCTTCCTTCCTTCCTTCCTTCCTTCCTTCCTTCCTTCCTTCCTTCCTTCTTTCCTTCTTTCCTTCTTTCCTTCTTCCTTTCTTTCTTTCTTCATATGGACGTCCAAATGTTTTAAAACTGTTTTTAGGAAGACTACAGTTTCTCCACTGAATTGACATTAAACATTGTCACAAATCAGTTTCCATATGTGTGTGGATCTGTTTATGCAGTCTTTAATCAGTTCTATTGGTTTGTTTATCTATACTTATTTTTATATCTATGCTTATCAATACCATAAAAATACATACTGCCTCAACGTAGAAACTCTCTCAAGACAGTAGCAGGGACAATCATAAAGCTCACTCTACTTTTTTTCCATTTTTCAGGGATCACTATTCTTCATGACTTCATGTCCAATGTCTTGAAAGCCATTGTTTTACATATTTTGTCTGTTTTTATAGGTAATTCACGAGGAAGACTAAATATATTTCTGGCTTTACTATTTTATCTGGAAGCAAAAGTCCAATTAATGGTACCGTAATATTTTATAGTAATTACAAATAATGTACTTATTTCATAGAACGGGTATCAGTCAAGTTTCTTTTACACTAGCAAACTATCCAGCTCTAAGATTCCTGTTTTCTCCTCACATTACACTCCCATCAAATACCACAAGATGTTTACTCTTTTTGCTGCACATTTCCTCCAGCTGTTCCCTCAGTAACTGCCGTCTAGCCATATCAGCATGCTAAATTTCAGAGACCTCTCCCATACTAACTAAATTCTACTCCTCTGAGTCTCAGCTTACGTATCAGGTCCTTAGAAAGGTCTTTCCTGGTCCTCACACTCTCATTAAAGTTACATTTACTTTTAATGGCAAAAACTGCAATAACTTTTGTGCCGACTAATATTATTTATACTGTTTCTAATTATATGTTAATTTACTCATTTAACAACTTATCGAGCTCATTAGAACATGATCTCCTCATAGACAGTGACTTAGCTTGTCTTTCCCTACTGCAGACCAAATTCTCTTAATGTGTTTTGTGTCTAGCAGGGAAGACAGACATTAATGATTTCTAACTTAAAAAGTGCTATAAAGGAGAAAACTAATGATATGTAAGAGTTTATAATGAGGGAACCTAATATTCCTGTTTTGGGGTTCTCTGGGAAAGCAGTCTGAGACCTAAAAGGTAAGTAATAGCTAACAAAGAGTGATTAAGGCAAGAAAGCAGAAATTCCTACACTTAGCTGACAGAAAAGAGGCTTGGTAAGAGAGAAAGATGGGGCTAGAAGGCAAGGTGGCAACTAGTAGCTAGCTTGACATGTTTGAACTGTTGCCATACCAAAGAAGAACTAATCCTATTCTCTATTGCTTTGGGGATCCGAGGTGAGACAAGGGAATTAGAACAACAAGGAATTTTGACACAGTATCAAGATCTTTCTAACATTCAGAATTGTCCAAAAACCAATTGTCTTCTTTAAAATGCAATAAATTCTCTGAAACTGGAGGTGCTCAAAGTTTGTGTGATCATTGCCTAAAGATGCAGTAAAATAGATGTCTGTATTGATTCATAAAATAATATTCTATTTACAAATATCCTGATATATAATTCACAATGGGACTTAGACTAGCAGTTGAATATGGAATCATCTTTGATTCCTCACAATTTTGCTAGACCCTAGTTTCCAAATATGTAAAAAATCTATTCATTTCTTTCAATTGTAATTATAACAACTCTGATAAAGTCACTGTCCCTTATTACCTATCTACTTCAGTAGCCTCTGTTCTGGTTTCCCCATACCCACTATTGCCACATCCTATGTATTCATCCATGACAGAGTGATGTTTTAAAAAGAAAACTGATAACATTGCATGTCTACCTAAAATATGTCTATCTTGTCCCATATATTACATTTTTGTATGGAGCCCAAAATGTATATTGGGCTATAAAGCTCCAAGTGAAGTGACACTGTCTCCCCAGTGTCATTTTATACCACTTTCTCTCTCACCCTATGTGTTCCAGCAACACTAGCTTACTTTCAGCAACTTAATTGGGCCAAGAGTTCTCTTCCACCACAACAAATTTGCTCATGCTATTTCCTCTGTCCAGACATCCCTTCTGCTACCACTCCTCCTTGTCTGGCTATTGTCCTTCAGATCTCATCTTAAAAGTTTATTAATCAGATATGATTCCATAGCACTCTAGACTATGAATGTTTTATTATTTTGTACCCCACAGCATTGTGTACCCTTTGTATAGAACTTTCCACAAATATAATTAAGTGTTTTGTGTTATAATTATTATCATAGCCTCTGTCTTTCCACTTGATGGTAAGTTCCAGAAGGATAGGGATCATGTCTATGGTGGCCATTCATCTAAGCTTTGATCTAGCATGATGTCTAACCCAAAGTGTGTTGTGCAATTAATATATGTTGATGAGATTTCAATGTTATAGGATGGATTGGGAAGTTTGTAGAATCACAAAACTTTAGAACGAGGAAATACCTTAGATGTTGTCTAGCCCATCCCATTAATCTTATACATTCAGAATTTGAAGCTTGAAAGTATTAAATTACTTGTCTAAAGTTAATAAAAAGATTAATCGCAGAGCCAGGTTCAGTGGAAGTCAGGAATTCCAACTACGAATTCACTGCCCTGTCCAATATATCAGAATACCTCCCTAACATGGCATTTTCAATCTCACTACCTGATTTTTTTACTTTTTGAGAAAAACAACAGCATGTCCAGTATTAATGAGCTGAAAAGAGAAATTATGATGATCATAATTTGATCATCAGCAGCAAAATGAATGGCAGTTTTTTTTTTACCATTGTGTTGAATATTATGCTACAGTTATGTTATTACAATGTTCCCCATGCATATTTATTGTTTACATTCTGCTAGAGACCTTATTAATGAGTATCATGACTAAGATAATTATCATAAACAGAATTGGACTCTTTTATTGTTTAAATTACTCTCTGTGTGGGAGAGTCTAGTTAAGGACTTATCTCTCTGTGACCTCATGATATTTGGGAGTAATGCTCAGTAGTATGGAATTTGCAACTGAAAATTCGGCTATGGGATTCCAAATATATAAAGAGAAATTTTAACATATTTTGCTAACAAGTGTGTCTTCACATTGATCAAACACTTAGTCTACTGTTGTTCTTCCAAATTTACTGTTAAAATAAATGATTTAAATAGTCTAGGACAAAGAAATAAAGATCAAGGGTATTTTTCATTTAGATAGGTCAGATATGATGAGTAATCATTCAATTCAACTCTTGAGGAGAAAGTACAAAGCTAGACCCTAAGGTGACAACTACAGTTAATAGTATAGGGAACAGAATTACGTTCATTTTTGAAACATTTGAATCATACAACCATTCTTATTTGGCTATTGTCATTTTTTGAATTATTTGACTAATTAATGAAAGAAATATGGATTCATTACCAAGTCAGATAAGTCTAGGAATATGAATATTAAGATATATTCCCTGAATTACCAATAACTTAAAATGTGATGCAAACATTTAGCATGTTAATATGGCTGTGTTTCTCAACATCAAAAATATTCTTCTGTCATCAATTCATATTGTTATAATTCAATTATAAAATTTAGAGTATTGACTAAGTTACTGTAACACGAAAATTCCAAAAACGATGGTGGATTCATCAAGATGATAGTTTTATTCTCTCTAGGAGCCAATTCAATCTTGGCTAGCAGGGACCTTTGCTCCTGGAGGTCATTTAGCAATCCAGTTTCTTATTGAGTTGCTCAACTATCTCCTAGAGCATGGTCTTCTTTCTCTTGGTCAAAGAGAGTTCATCAGCACATTTGTGTTCCAATTTCATGAATGGGGAAAGAGAGAAAATGAAATATAAGCAATTTTCTCTTTAACAGATATGACTAGAAAGTTTAACACATTACTTCTACTAATGTAGTCTCATGCCCACACCTGCCTAAGTAGGCTGCAAAGTGTTGCATCTAGCTGAGCAGTTCTGTGTTCAGGTAAGACTTGTGGGGTTCTATTAGTAAGTGGACTAGGAGAGAATTAATAACAATGGATAGGTATCAGTCTGTCAGTTTGCCCTTCTAACAACTCAGGTATCCATGCACCCTCATCTTTCTTCATAAATACACTCAAATCCTCTTCAAGGGGGCCCACATAAAATCTCATTCAGTTACTGCTGCAGCTGAAAATCCAGGACTGGAGTGAAATGCAGTCTTCTCTTTCAGGTCTGGAAGTCGCTCCTTGTGCTCTGGCATCAACTTACAAACTTACAAACACAAGTTACATGTCTTCCTCGGTCCTGATATACAATGGTGGAGTAGGGACAGGATAATTGCAACAAAAACTCCTATTCAGAAACGTAAAAACTGAAAAGCACCCAGCTGTTTCTGGCTCACAGTAAATCTTAAATTCTCCTGGATAGAAATCATGAATACTTTCCAACCTGCTGGTATGTTAGTTGTTTGGGTTAACCAACCTCTTGTTCTGCTCTCAATGAGTATTTTCTTCGTCCATTGCCCCCTGCAGCTTTGACTTTATGTATTTGGGAGGCTTTTCTTCATCCACTGTCCACATCAGAAGGTGGCAAGAATGAATGTTCTCTCCTTGGTTCAGCTCTGAAGGACAGAGGATTGTGTTAGATATCTAACAACAAAGGTCCTTGTATACTCGCCTTGTGGTTCTTATGATAATAAAATTCTTTCAAACCCTTGGTAGGATTCTCGCCTATTTGCTTCCAATCACTTCCATGTGAAGTAACCACAGCAAAAATCATCTTTTGAGCAACGTCTATAGAGTCTATAGATGCTTCCCTTTTTATTATCTTCTCTCTGCTCATCTTTCCTTCCCTTAACTTAATGTAAGCTACCTTAATGTCATCCAAAACTACCGCTCTTTACCTCTGAGCTGATTCTGAGGGACAATCTAATATCATGCTGTCTGGGATATGGAAACAGTTAGCTTTTCTACCCTCTGAAATCTCAAATTAGGGGAATTTTATTCCATTAAATTGCAGATCACAGGCAGAGAGATTTTCCATTAGCAGAGCTTTCTTTTCATTGCCATTGGCAAATGGGCCATTTCTTGCCTAACTTTATTTCATATCTCTTGTAACATTTTGCTGAAAGTTTCAAGTAGCAGCCAAAATGTACCAGAAATACGACATTAAAAAAAAAAATCCTGTTCCCCTAGGGCTACAGCTTGGTAATAATGCAGTATGTTTCCAAGTTGCCATATGTTTTGTAATGGCATATCAAAGGACATCACTGTCTAGCCTGCAGGTCCTTTCTACCTGCCACCTAATGTGCTAAACTAATGTCATGTATTTTGGTTTTTATTATGGCAATGCCCCACTTCCAGGAACCAATTTCTCTAATAATAGGCTATAATAAGTTAAGCAGCTATAACCTAAAATACAGTGCCTTGAATAAAGCAGTTTATTTCTCTCTCATAACAGTAAAGAAGTGAACCATATAAGTGGGTAGCTACAACTCATTTACAAGGTCATCTAAATTTTTAATATCTTATTTCTTCATTATTCTTCAGATAATATCTTTCATTATCCTTCGTTGTCCTTAAATCATGCTTAAAGCATATTTCCAGCCTGTGAGAAAGCAGAAAAAGGAAAGTGTGGAAGAAATTTCCTTTGTAAAAGGACATACACATCTCTTCTGCTCACATCTCATTTGTAGAAACATGGTCAGTGTCTAATCGTGACTGAAAGAGAGGCTAAAACAAGTAATGGCTAGTTCACAGGTATAATCCAGCTGAAACTCAGGGTGTTTTGTTGCTAAATGAAAGAAGAGCAGAATGATGGAGAACTTCCTGGCTATGTGCTACTCCAGTGAAATTCCACTGATGTGAAGACATTTGGTTAACAAATAATTGCATCACCATGTAATAATTGAGCATATGTAAATTTTAACAAGGGACTATGAAAGACCACAGGAGGCATAGTGCTGCCTTCTGTAGGAGACTGAATCAAAAGGGTCTCCAGGTAAAAAATTGACAGAACCGAGAGAAAAAGTAAAAAGGAATAAGGTACAAAACTTTCTTCTTCACCAAAAATTTCAATAGTAGAAAAGAATGTAGAACCCTAAGATGCAAGATTATTCTCCTTTTAAATGTTTGATCTTACACAGTAATCTTTCAAAGATGTTGAATAGTCCTGATAAGCTAGGCTACATATAATAGAATATGTTACTTAGGGGAGTGAATTCTTAGGAGGAACAGTAATGAAATATGACAGGCATAACATCTGAAGTACAGATATTACATTCTATACCATGTAGGTAATTTACCTTTCTAATAGAATCTTATTCCTATAAACGTTTTTCTCTCAATGTAACACAGTATTGAAGTCCAAGGTTAGAATGATAAATAATTAAGAGAGGTGCTCAAGTATTATTGTTTAAAAATTAAATATTCATTGATTAAATAATGAACCAGGCATTGTTCTTGGCCCTGGGGTTACAAAGATTAATTCCACAGTTTTTTTTTTTTGACCTCCAGTTGTCTGATTCCCATGAGGAACACAGATAAGCCAATGTATTATACAGTGTGATATGCACTAACATTAGAGACATTTAAGCTATTATATCGATATAAGAATGATCCAACTGTGAGAATGGAAATGAAGACAAAAAATACTGTGAAATTCCCAGTCCTAAATTTTTGGAGAGAAGGAAAGTTTGGCTGAAGGCTAAATTCCATGCTAGATTGTTGAGGAAGAAGACAAGACAAATGTCAAGTTTATTTGTTTATTTATTTATTTCTCTTATTCCTGAACTACTTCTTTAACAAGTTCTAACCTAAAACACTTGCCACACTGTTGGCAATTAGAATATTTGATGAATGCTGAGTTTTCATTTTGAAAATAACCTAAACTGTTTTCACATGTTAGACATTAATTTATTTATTCATTTGTTCATTAAATATATTTTGAACACTTACTATGTGCCAGGATTTATGTAATGAAGAAAAATTTCTTGCTCTAATGCCAATACAGCCTCTAGTACACTGAGCTGCAGCCAAAGGACAAGGGGTGTAAGTAAGGAAATCTCTATTCCATGGCTCCTACAAAGTGGACTGCTTGCAAATGACCCATAGTAAACTGCTCAGGAAGCAACTAGCTACAAATAACTAGCTACAAATGCCACTTGCAAGTGCACTCTCTATTGGAGAGGTGAAGAAACCTCATCGAGACTAGACATTATCAAAAGCCCATTGAACTTCTGGTTCAAAAACTTTCTAGCATCTGGTGTGAAAAATTTCTCAAGACTTCAAAATAGGTCTGTGCTTCCAGAATGTAGCTATTGGTGCTTTGCAAGAGGCAAGTGAAGACCTATCTAGTTGGCCTTTATTGAAGGCACAATCTTGTGTGGTATCCATGCCAAATATGTAACAACTGTGCCAGAGGACATTCAACTAGCATGCCACAAACATAGAAAGCATGCTTAAGAATCCCCTGTGATGGGAAACATTTCATATCCCTCGACCCTCCTGCCAAATTTCTTCCTATAATTAGTCATTCTGAACATTATTTTTTTTTCCCTTGGGGTCAAAAGGCACCCAAATATATGCTTGCAAGTGGAAAAACAGGGTATAGAAATCAGTTATTTGCAGTTTTTCTATTTTCATTTGTACGTGAATTTTTAATATAAATGGGGATGTGAAGCATTAATGCAAGTCACCATACTTCGGTGAACAAGTTTCAACAATTCAACCTTATAGCAATTATAAATAAACCTGTTAAATTATTCTGGAGATTTGGATTTGCATTGGGTTGGCGAGTAAATTTTTTACTGACAGCAACTAAATGATGTTTGTATAATTTTTATCATATACTAGATTCTTTTTACTATACTTTTCTAAGTTGTCCCACGTGCAAATACATGTTTTTAATGGTATCTGTCTTCTGTGCTGTTCCCACAGGTTTGTTATTAAAATACATTAAACAACAACAGAAACTTCTTTTCCTCAAAGTACTTGTAGTCTAGTTGGAGAAACAGCCTAGAAAATGCACCAACAAATGTGGCACAATAAATGCTCTGAGAAAGAGTGGCACGCAGTGGACACAAGAGGTTCCTGATGCAGCTGGGAAGAGTCTATGTGGGCTTCTAGCAGGAGAAGATACTGGTCTTGAGTTTGGAGACTAAGCAAGCATCTCCAGGTAAAGTGTGCCACGAAACAAGAAAAGCATGCACATAAATGAAAATGTGAGAAAACAGGATATATTTGGGAAATAGAAAGAATTAAAGAAGTACAGAATATCATATTAGTGTAAAATAGAAAATGTCAGTGTGAAATAATTATTGGAAGAGAAGTCAGAAAATTTAGATTCTCCTACTGTCTTTCATTTCTTTCATTAAAACCATTACTGAGCCCCTACTGATGTTCCAAGCCCTGTGTGTGACTCTGGGAAAATAAGAATGAACAAAACAGATATGGGATTTGCCTTTGGGAAGTTAGCAATTTAGTCAGATATAGACAGATATAGACATTAATCAAATAATCTCATCAATAAATGTATAAATAAACACTTTCCAAGTGTGCAAAGGCGCAGTAGCATGAAGGTGCTCGGTGAGCTCAAAGAACTGAGAAAAAGACTTTAATTTCCTTTCTATAACTGAAAGTTATGATGCTTTCCAAAGGCTCTTTCAATTCCACTGTCTTTATGGCTGTAAAACTCATATTACTTAACAGGGGTTCTAATAGTTTGGGTTTAAGATTTTCATAGTATATTCAGAAAGTAAAGTAAGACTACAAAAGTCCAATCATATTTCCTCAATACTTTAAAGTTGTTTGAAGATGCAACCAGAAAACATGAATTCAGGTATTAAGAATATTTTTTCAGACACTTCTGTTTAAAACTTTAATAACAACGGCCGGGCGCGGTGGCTCACGCCTGTAATCCCAGCACTTTGGGAGGCCGAGGCGGGCGGATCACAAGGTCAGGAGATCGAGACCACGGTGAAACCCCGTCTCTACTAAAAATTACAAAAAATTAGCCGGGCGCGGTTGTGGGCGCCTGTAGTCCCAGCTACTCGGGAGGCTGAGGCAGGAGAATGGCGTGAACCCGGGAGGCGGAGCTTGCAGTGAGCCGAGATCGAGCCACTGCACTCCAGCCTGGGCTGGGCGACAGAGCGAGACACCGTCTCAAAAAAAAAAAAAAAAAAAAAAACTTTAAGAACAGTAACATTTCACACACGTACAGGAATTACTGTGTTAATAGCTGTGTTCAGGAAATGCCATGCAAGATAAAGCACAAATGATATCATAAACAATAGACACAACAGTCTTTTGAGAGTGTGCACTGTCTTGGCAACACAAAGGCCTTCTGGTAAATCACTACACACCTGAGATGACTGGGGAAAGTTGCCAACCACAACTGCATTTGTGGCCTTAAACATTAGAACTAAGAACAGGTAGAAGTCCTGGTTCAACAATGACTACATGAAGTGGAGGAAGGAGCAGGGGTATTCGCTCCTGGAAATCTACTACTTAATATCATGGTTACCATGGGCAAGGTAGTTCAAGTTAGTTACTGTCCATATGCCTCAGTTCTGTCACCTAAAATATTAGAATGAAGAAAATAGTGGCCTTACCTACCTTCCTACCTTATAGATTTGAGGAACAAATAAAGAAAAACAATAAAATGGTTGCTGTGAAATGACAGAGAGAAACAGAAAGAGAGGAGAGAGAGAGAGTTTCTTTGGAAGCTGAAGGCAGTCAGTAATTCTTACATTTATTTTGTAAAAAATGAATTTTGTTTAATAAACACAGAAGCGAATGGTATTTTTGTGACTGTTGTTTTTAGTTTGCATTTTAAAAATTGTCCTAATTGCAGCAAAATTTGACTAGTCTGTGTTAGTTTCTATTTATTTTTTCTTTTTTTTAAACAGCTCTATTGAGCTATCATTGGTATATGATTTTTTTATATATTTAAGGTGTACAATTTGATGTTCTCCTATACATATATACTGTGAAATGATTACCATGTTTTTTTCTTTCTGAAATTTTATTGGTCTATGAAATCCGGAAATTTGGAAAAGTGATGCAGGGCATCAAAAAATCATTAAAACAAAAATCATTACTATTCAGTTTTATTTGACAAGCTTCACTGATCATCTTCATTTTGAAATTCTTAAATAGCCTTCACATTTGTAAGCCTTGTTTTCCAACCAAGTATCTGGTCCTTAAGGGCATAAGGACCTCTCCAACTTTTTCAGAATTTCTCAAGGAGCTAACCTAGCCATGTGGGTGCACGGTAGACATTCCTAAATGACTGAATCAGATGATGGTCTACACTTGTTTTTGTATAGAAATGAGAATGAGTCACTGTCTGGAACTTGTCCCCTGACTTGGGAATGTTAAGCCTTTGGACCACTTTTCCCTGGCTCCCTGGTGGGCCCTTCTTCCTTGCAACGGCCTCAGGGACATGATGGAGTTTCCTTTTCTCTTTAATGTCCTTTTCGGTTACTCAGACCTCTAGAATTCTTTTACTCACTCTACAAGTTTATGCTGTATACTGGGATGGAGCTTTCCTAGGTTCCTCTTTTCTCTTCCTGAAAAAACACACAGGCTCTTTTAACGTTGAATTTTAATACTAATCCCTCCTGGTAATCAGACATGAAATAACAAAAATGGTAAACTATATCAAGTTATAATGGTTAAGAAATCTTACCGAATTCTATCAGGCATGTTTCTTGGTCTATAATTTTTGACTTCTTGATGGAAATGCTAACTAGGAATCCCAAACATTTATTCTTTAAGGTGAATTTCTTCAGAAGTCTTATTCTAAGACTAGCATATCCAATCAGAGAAAGAAAATTAAGATGATCTAGGTTAATTTAGGTGCTATCCTAGGCTAAATAATAGCCACCTGAAGATAACTTATCCTAATCCCAGGAACTTGTAAAGTTACCTTATAAGGAAAACGGAACTTCGCAGAAGTGATTACATTTAAGTATCCTGCATAGGGAGATTATCCTGGATTATCTGGGTGAACCCTGAATACAATCACAAGTGTCCTGGCAAGAGAGAGGCAGAGGGTGATTTGACGCCCACACAGATTGAAGAGAAGGAGGCAATGTGACCACCAAGGCAGAGAGTAGAGTGATACAGCCACAAATCAAAGAATGTCAGCATCCACTAGAATCTGGAAGAGACAAGGAACACATTCTCTTTAACACGTCAGAAAAGATGCTGCATTGGTCATGGTGGCTCATGCATGTAATCTCAGGACTTTGGGAGACTGAGTCTGGTGGATCACTGGAGACCAGGAGTTCGAGACCAGCCTGGACAGCATGGCAAAATCTTGTTGTTACAAAAACAAAAAAACAAAAGCAAACAAACAAAAAACAAACAAACCAAAAATGAACCAGGCATGGTGGTATGCACCTGTAGTCCCAGCTACACTGGAGGCTAAGGAGAGAGGATCACCTGAGCCTGGGTGGTCAAGGCTGCAGTGAGCTGTGATTGTACCACTGTATTCCAGCTTGGGTGACACAGAGAGATCCTGTCTCAAAAGAAGAAAAGAAAAGATTGTGATCCGGTGAGCACCCTGATTTTGAACCAATAATACTGATTTCAGACTTCTGAAATTCAGAACTGTGAGACAATAAATTTCTGTTGTTTCAGCCCATGACGTCTGTAGTGATTTGTTAGCACAGCCATAGGAAACTAATAGGAAGGCCCACTTGTCTTAAATTCCTATCATTTAACCTGTGGGATTGGTAACATCAATTTTAATGGGTTATTGCCCCATTTCTTTACTTTTTCTGGTAATTGTCAAGCTGAGCAGAAACTATTTTTACATTATCAGAGAGTTACACTTGAGAAATTGGGATTTGAGAAAGGCACAAAAAGAAAGATGATATACTTAACCACTATTCTTTCATCTAATAAACATTGTGTAAATTCCTGCTATGTGTCAAGCTTTGTGCTAAATCCTAGAATAAAAATGGAATAAGACCAGATTTTGTCCTTAAGAAGTTCAGTTGAGTAGGAGAATTAGACACACATATACATATAATTAAGTTGGTTAGTGGAAAATGCAGTAATGATTATGTGCAAAGAGTATTGTATTTTTTCTCTTTTTTAACAGCTGTGCATTTCATATTTTGAAAAACACTGTCTACAAAAAAGTTTCTGTGTTTAAGTAATATATAATAGATCAAGAACAGTTCTAACCGCCAATAGGTTTTACAATTAACATAGGAAGATCAGTGTTATACCACTAGCTTACCATTATTTCAGCCAAAAATCAAAGGTATCTGTCATTTGAGTTTTTATCGTGAAGTCTGTTCCTGGCAAAAGTGTGATTTTCCTTACTGATGTAGCTGCAGAACGCTGTCCTCATTACTTTCAAGAGTGGCCTTTCCTAGTTTTGAAAATACAGCCACTATGTCATTAAACAATCTGGTTGGCCAGGCATGGTGGCTCACGCCTGTAATCCCAGCACTTAGGGAGGCTGAGACCGGTGGATCACCTGAGGTCAGGAGTTCAAGAGTAGTCTGGCCAATGTGGTGAAACCCCATCTCTACTAAAAATACACAAATTAGCTGGGTGGATTGGCACATGCCTATAATCCTAGCTACTCTACTTGGGAGGTTGAGGTGGGAGAATTGCTTGAACCCAGGAGGCAGAAGTTGCAGTGAGCCAAGATTGCGACATTGCACTCCAGCCTGGGCAACAAGAGTGAAACTCTATCTAAAATAATAATAATAATAATAATAATAATAATAATAATAATAATAATAAAACAATCTGGCTTAGAGAAAATTGTATTGCAAAGAATCTCATTAATGAGAGTTCCTGCATAACAGGACACTAGCTCTGTCCCTTGGGGATGGCTTGCAGTACTGTTTCCTGGTAAAGCAACATAAACAAATCTCAGGCCCCTTTTACAGAGTTATGAAATAATAGCCATAGTTAATAGCCAACATTTATATAGGCATTCTATCATTTTACTAAAGAATTTTACAAAAGTACCTGATTATGGGTTGTTTTAACTGTAAGCAAACACGGTTTCATTACCTCAAGCAAGTTTCTTCATTTCTTTTAGCTTCCATTTCTCATTTTTTTTTTCTTTTTAGACAGAGTCTCACTCTGTCGCCCAGACTGGAGTGCAGTGGTGTGATCTCAGCTCACTGCAACCTCCGCCACCCAGGTTCAAGTGATTCTTCTGCCTCAGCCTCCTGAGTAGGTGGGACTACAGGCACCCACCAGCATGCCAGACTACTTTGTGTATTTTTAGTAGAGACGGGGTTTCCCATATTGGCCAGGATGACCTCCAACTCCTGACCTCGTGATCCACCTGCCTCGGCCTCCCAAAGAGCTGGGATTACAGGCGTGAGCCACCGCACCTGGCAGTCCGTTTCTCATCTTTAAAGTGAGAGTGCTAACACGCACATGGAGGGCTACTATGAGAATGGAGTGAGATTTTGTATATGAAGTAGCAAAGGCAGAGCCTGGGACTTAGTAGGTACATTATTAAGAATTGGAGCCATTTTAAAAATCTTTTGTCTTTTTGTTATTTTTGCTGTTTTTCTGAAAGTCGCTTAGCTTTTAAAAATGGTCTCTTATTTTACTATTGTTGAATTGCTTCACGCTTCTCAACTTATGACAAGAACCTATTCTGCCAATGAACCTCCTGCCCCCATGTATTGAAATTAAGCCTCAGGAGCCCCAGTGCATCCCAGAATTTGACTTCCCTCCAGTGGTGAGACTCCTTGGGTTCTTTGTGTGCTCTTTCCCTGATCCTTTAGGTGTCACATGGTTAAAAAAACATAGTATTATTTATAAATAATATGCTCTCTAACTTTAGAAAGATTCAGGACAGCTTTCTGGATTTGGTCATGCATGAAACAAGAAAAACAGCCTATTAGAAAGTTGTGTGAAGTCTAACAGGGACTTGATATGAATTCATTTTGATTTTTCAAACTATGGACTGCAATCAATCGGTTCATTAAATTAATTGGAATAAGTATATTGCATATAGTGAGAGTAGTATTATTTTTTGAAATTTTAGTTTTAATTACATCCTATGGCCTATCTTGTAAGATTTTTTTTTTTTTTAAGAGTTTAAAAGCCATTTGATTAGGCAACTAGTAGTAAACTTTTTCTGTCTCTCATTAGTTGTTAAATTTGGAAAAGTTTTTGGTTTAACAAACCTTTACTGGATATCTATTTTGCATTGGATATTTTTCTACATGAATGACATTTTTTTTCTCTCTCTCTTTTCTAATACTGATTTGTTGCAGTGTCGGATAGGTACCTGGGTCACCTCCACACCCTTCTCACTCTTCACTGGGCCTCTGGTACAAGATTGAGAGGATTCCTATTACTTACTGAACAGACTGAGTAGTAAAACAAAAAGATTCCCGAATACAGTGAATCTAAGTTCCCCTAGAGCCCCTAAGAATTACATCAGCTTTAACCATTAATTCCCTGGGTTCTTCTTATTCAGTAATGTCTTAAAACCTTTTTATCAGTATGGGATGGGCGGGCAAGGGGATAAAGAAACTGGTGGCTAGTGGGAAGCCTTAGGTAAGTGCTATCGGAGGGGCTTTAGTTTGGGAGTGGGATAATTTGCTGAGGAAGGGTGGGAGAAATGTGAGCTAGTGCATAAAAGACTGTTTCCGGATCAAATTTCGTTACCAAGGCTCTTTGAGATGAACTCTTTTGGGGGAAAACAACCAGTCCAAAAGAGCTGGATGTGTATGTGTGTGTGTGCGTGTGTATACGACGGGGCGGCGAGGGTCCCCACTTTTAGTATAAGTAGCATTGTTCACATGTTTGCCAGTATTTTGGAGCCTGGCAGGCCGGGCTAGAGGCTGCGGGGGACGCCTCCAAGTTCCCACCCGGGACATCCTGAACAGCAGCAGCCACAACAACAGGCTCGCCGGTAGACAAAGGGGCCGGCGCGGCGGAGCAGACTGTTGCAGCCTGGCCCTCGCGCTCGGAGCGCTGGGCGTCGGGGCAGCGGAGTGGGCAGAGCTGACCCGGTGCGGGTCGGAGTCAGGGCACCCGGAAAACCCGGCTCTGGGTAGCAGACCCCGCCCGGGCTGGCTCGGCGCCGGGTCTTCGGGCTTCCCCTCAGTCTTTGACCCTCGGTCCTCGCTCAGCGGCCCCGCAGGCCGTGCAACTGTAACCGCTGCCCCGGCCGCCGCCCGCTCCTTCTCGGGGTCGGCGGGCACAGAGCGCAGCGCGGCGGGGCCGGCGGCATGGCTGTGTCCTGGAGGAGCTGGCTAGCCAACGAAGGGGTTAAACACCTCTGCCTGGTAGGATGGCGGGCTAGGCTCTCCGTGCGTTTTCTCTGTCCTGCAGCGATTTTGATTCATTCTCTGAGCGTGCACGGGTGGGAAGCTGGAAGTGGAAGTTTTGCCTTAATTCGAACATTCTCCACTAACAAAACTTTATGCTGGAGATAACAATGAACACTCCCCCACCTCGCGCCTGTCCCCAAAATGCATGAGAATTTTTCTGCACATTGATGAGAGAGGAGATGTGGAGGAAGAGAGAAGAGGTCATTTTCAGTGAACACAGCTTTTCCTTTACCCTTTAAACATTTTTGCTCCCTTTGTTCTTTTCCCAGATTACTTCTGTTCGCTTGGGGTATGGTGATGTCATTAATTTCTTAATCTCATTTTGTATGGCAGGGGATAGCTGTAAATCATTTAGGAGACCTATTTGCAACCCAAATGCTTAGTCTCAGGTGAAAGGGCCGGGTAAAGTCAGATTTGTTTTCCTCTGAGTGGTTTTCAGCTTGCTGGTTCATTGAAAATGCTTACTGCAGTTACTGGTTTAGGTTCCATTGAAAGCACCGTGGCCAAGAATTTACCTGTGGTTTCTATTCATCAGGTAATAATTATTTTCAATTTTTGTTTTCTGTCTCTCATGTCTGATTGGTTTAGCTTATCTGGCTGTCGATGAATGTCCTACTTTTCTGGAAAACCTTCTTGCTGTATAACCAAGGGCCAGAGTATCACTACCTCCACCAGATGCTGGGGGTAAGTAAGTTGAACTTGGATGATCTGGTGGAATGGGTTTAACATTGGCAGACTTTGCTGCAGGTTTGGTCAGTTCCATTCGTTAAAGAAATGTGCACTCTTCACTTTAGAAACATTTGTTGTTCTCTAAAGTGGTCACATTTTCTTGATTTATCATTTACGCTTGTACAAGTTAGAAAGACTGACTCTCTCAAGAACCAAAGGTTCACTTCTGCTGAAGTGAAACGAATGAACCTGCCAGACCAGGTTATTGGTGCCTTAAAAAAAATTGCTACTTATTGCCAGCTGCTAAGTATCCTGAAGGATCTGATTCACTAGAAGGACCAACCAGTGACAAGCTTTTAATTTACCCTTATCAGTGCTTTTAGCCTGCTCATGAGCTTATCCAGAGGATTTCTGCACTGTTTGCTTTTACTGACAACTCTCACAAAGTGTGGGTCTAATGAGGTTATTCATTTCTGGGCAGTTCTCAGTACTTGTTTTGGGTTAGTGGCTGATGATATTCCAGAATTCTAGTATAATATGAGAAAGATACTGGGCAAAACATTTTTTCTGATTTATTTTATGTTAATATTTTTCTTTCTCTCTTTTCTATGATGTTTCTGATATTATTCTTCCATTCCATCTCCTTCTTATTTGACTGCTTAACAGAAGATAGTGTCACTGAAGGCATATTGCTTTGTACAAGGAGATTGCATTTTTTGTTTGTTTGTTTGTTTTGAGACAGAGTCTTGCTGCAGTGCCCAGGCTGGAGTGCAATGTAGTGATCTCGGCTCACTGCAACCTCCATTTGTCTGGTTCAAGCAATTCTCCTGCCTCAGCCTTCTGAGTAGCTGGGACTACAGGCACGTACCAGCATGCCTGGCTAATTTTTGTATTTTTAGTAGAGATGAGGTTTCACCTTGTTGGTCAGGCTGCTCTAGAACTCCTGACCTCAAGTGATCCGCCTGCCTCAGCCTCCCAAAGTGCTGGAATTACAGGCGTGAGTCACCAAGCTCGGTTGAGATTGCATTTTCTAAGCAACAAGCAAAAAGTGTAAAACACTGCAAAAACTTAAGGAACCTGAAAAAATAGATTTCGCATTTTGGGGTCGGGGGAGAATAAAAAACACATTCTGCTTTTTTTTTTTTTTTCATGGTTTCATGACTACTTAAAATTAAGATGAGTTCAGACAAATTCAGTGGAACCAGCTCTCCGTTCTGTGCTTTACATGGACGGGTCTTATTTATCTGTAATTCTCAGTACCCAGACTAGTGATTGGCACATATTAAGCCTGCAACAAGTTGCAGTTGAATTAATTAATTAATATTTATACAACAAAGTAATATCCTAATCTGTTGATCACATACTTTATAAAGTTTAACTTCTAGGTTTTAAGCCAATGGGTTGGAAAAAAATAGTCTGTAAAGCTAAACCTATTTTATTGGTAACTCTTCAATTTGAATGTTTATTTCTTTCATCCACCCAATCCAGGAACTGTCTTGAAACCTATACTTTTCAGATTGGCACCCAGAGAGTAAAACCTAACTTTGCCCCTCAAGTTGCTTTACAATATAATGGAAAAACCAACAAGTAAATAATTGTAATTCAATAAACAAGTGAAGGTTTCTTCTAATAAACACATGACGTTTGATAACTTTTTAGTTTTGTTTTCTAGTATTTCCCCCTTAGGTGTAAGTTAATGAATAGGACGTTTTTCAGTGGAAGTTTTATCACATCTATTACATAACTTGATGAACAACTTGGAGAAAAGTCTTTAGATATACAATAGTAAAATTTGCTCTGGGTCATGAGGTATTTGTATTAATGTAAAATCTAAGAATTGGAAATTTATTGTAATAACCTAGAAAGCCATAACTGATCTTTGGATTTTAGCTCTGTGACATAGTATAAACTAAAATAACATCTTATTTTTTAAAAAAATAATTGTTTTGGAAACCAACACTTTAATTTTTATGAACTTACTGTATAACAGAATTTCAAATTTATTTTGGTGATAAGTCAGATATGATTAAGATCACATATGCACAGAAACATAAACCAACAAATTTGGAGAACATTTAAAACTGTGTTTCACCTCTCTATCCCACTTCACTGCTTCTGCTTCAATAATAGACAGGCTAATGAGCTTCAAGGACTGCTGGCACATAGGGCTTGATAAATACTGATCAAGGGAATGAAGAAAAAAATGATTAAAGGACCAAATAGAAGACTAGGAGCAAAAAGGATAAGAAACAGATTCAATAAAGGAGAGGTTGTTATAAGTTAGTTTTCATGAACACACAAGAATAATTATAGTGAACTGATATTTGAGCTATCTAGTAAGTATTCTTCATTTTACCAAGAATCACTGTGGAAAGCAATGGTCTTTCTACATGCTGAGAGATGAAATATGACCTATAAACTTTTCAGTAATTACCTGTTATGAACTTTCTAGTCATTAATTTATCTAAGCTATTTTGGAATAGGTATTTTCAGTCTGTATATTACTTTTAATTGGAAAAGAAACTCCTACAGTTTTATAATTTATGAAATAGTGTTTAATTTTGTGTCCTAGGCTTATCTTTTCTAATCTTATAATGACTCTTGTATTATTTCATAGAGTAACAATTTGCAGGCACTTTTCAAATTGCAAAGAAATGTAGTATAACGAAGAGATAGAATTAGTTTTTAAAGAAATATTGCTGACTCTCATGTCTTACATTTTTAATAACTATATATTATGAACTTAGCATCTTAGGGTGGTGCATCTTAGAACTTTTCAAACACTTAGTCCCGCTGCTATAGACGTGTGGGATTCCTGAAGAGAGTCTAGGTATAAGTCTCTTTTAGGTGGATTTTAGGTTTGTAAAAATCATGATGTTATCTCTGGAAATGTATTTCATTGTACCATTTAAAATGCAAATAGAAATAATACTTTCATTGCTGAACATTTTGGTAATAGCATTGACTATAAAGCTGCTATCATTCATCTGTGCAAAGTAAGGTAATAACAAAGTTGTACTAGTATTATAGGCAGGAAGGACCCACAGAATGTGGTCCATTTATTGGAAGACACAGACAATGAGAAGCAGTTAATTCTTGGTAACTGCTTGAAAATCTCTATTTTTTTTTAAGAATGACTTTTTATTCAAATGTTTATTTATACCTGTGATATGCCAGGAATTTTACAAATGTTTTGTTTAAGCTAGGAAACTGTTCTCTCTGTTTTACTTATGAGGAAACATGGGCTGAGGAAGCTGTATGACTCACTCAAATCCCTTTGAATGGTCAGTGTAGGACCTAGGATTTGAATACATCCCTGTCTGGCATCTGCTTTTTCGTCATACTACATAGCTTTTCTGAACAACTTCACTGGCCCATCTCAGATACTTATACCACTGGTTAGTATTAATTTTTACCGGTGCTGGCCAACAGAAATATTCAGCAAGTCATATATATGTAATTTAAAATTTTCCAGTAGCACATTAAAAAAGAAAAAAGAAACCAGTGACATTGATTTTAATAATATGTAGCCAACTAACCAGGCAGTAAAACAGACATCGGGACATGGGTAGTCCTCTTGCTCCTCCTCTACTAAGCAAGAATTGTCAACAGATGTGAAGTTGTGGAACTACAAAAATCATTGGTTTGGGAGGCCATGGTGGGAGCATTGCTTGAAGCCAGGGGTTTGAGACTAGTCAGAACAACAAAGTGAGACCCCATCTTTACAAAAAAATACACACACACACACACACACACACACACACACACACATTAGCTGGGCGTGGCACATGCATGTAATTGCAGCTACTTGGAAGGCTGAGGCAGGAGGATTGCTTGAGCCCAGGAGTTTTGAGGCTGCAGTGAGCTACAATTGGGTCACGGTACTCCAGCGGGGGTGACACAGCTAGACCCTTCCTCTAAAATAAATAAATAAGTAAATATTATTGGTATAGAAGTATAAAAATCTCCCTGGCTTCTGTCTCATCTTCTGACTTTTCTGGAGGTGAAAACCTTTGAGAATGAAGATGAAAGTATTTACTTCTCAGAACTAGAATATCCACTTTTATTTCAGGGTTACTATTCTCAGAATAAAATTAAAGACTAAAAAAATACATATGAATTGACAGAAAAAATAAGATCTTAATTGCTGGAAGATAAAATAACACTGAGATTAATATGTTTTATTGTGGCTTCTCATCATGATTATCTTTTCCCAGACTGGTCTGATCCAGACTGGAGGCAACATGGTCACGGCTGGTTTATGCCTGAATTAATGTGCTAGTCAGACTGTGCACTTCCTAGGAGATGTTTATTTGTGACATGTCATGAGTTTCGGAATCTTAAAATTAGCTAAGAGGAAAAAAAAAATCTATTGAGAGAAGCCAAAATGAGCACCCAAACAAGCAAACAAACAAACCAAACAATAGCCTGTTCCACTGCCCCATAGTAATCTTTTAAGTAAGGGTAAATAAGGGATGTCATTGATTGCTTAAGATTAAATCTATTTTTATTTATTTATTTTCAAGGAATGGAAAATGTAGTTGCTTGCACTTCATAGAAAGTAGTAACAGGTTGTGTTCAACTCTCAGAAATGTAGTTTTCTTTTTTTTTTTTGGAAATGCTGTGGCAGTTTAACTCAAAACATCATTTATAGGAGCTCCTGAATTCATGTTTACCTGTTTTGAGTTGCATTTTTTACATTTTAATAATTAAAGCATATCATGTAATTCTCATAAACATTTTAACTTGAAAGAAGAATGATTTTATGATATCAGATTCAATGTGTCCTAGTTTTTTATATATATATATATATATTCAACGTCTTAGTTATGTATACATATATTTTTTCCCTCCAAACTATTCAATTTCAAACTAGTTATTTGCATGGTGTCATGATGAGATTTTAATTTTAATTTTGCTTTTATTCACAAATATTGTTTTAGTTCTGCTGCATGATCATGAAGCTTTTTTTAAAAAAAAAAAAAAAAAAGAAAACAACTTTTATTGGAATACCTATGCTCTCTGGAAGAAAGTTATGAGCATTCAGATTCTTTCTTTTTATTATTATTATTTTTTTCTTATACTTTAAGTTCTAGGGTACATGTGCACAAGGTGCAGGTTTGTTACATATGTATACATGTGCATTCAGATTCTTTCTAATGAAACACTGGGATTATCTTTCTTTAGTCAATCATTATCCATTAGAAACATTAACTAATTTACCCTCTCAAGAGTCCTAGAAGTTATATCATAACATTTTACAGAGACAGAAATCTGATGTCATGTGTATTTCTTAAGGTCAGAGGCTGGAGTCTCTGGACAAATGGACCTAGGACTTTAAGTCAACGTTGGTTTCACAGCTGGCCTGGGCAGCTTTAATTCTGCTGATAATTAATATACGGTCCCTGTTACTTTCAGAAAAGATTTGGTCATTAATTCCTAATTATACAGACCATAAAAGTAACTAGTTAGAGTTGCTCAGGCACACGTTATGGTAACAATTCAGGGGACATGTTTAGACGAGTGTTATTTTGCTTGTTTTTATTCTTCACATTCTGCTATTTAAAAACAATTTTCTCCTTGTTTATTGGCAGAGGAAATGGGTTATATTTCTTTGATGAAATTATATTCTTTATCTATTTACAATAGACACTGATTCATAGAATTTTAGACTTGGAAGGGAACCTTGATATCTTTACTTAGATTACTTTTCATTTTCCAAAATGGAAAAATGAGATTGAAGTGATTTGTTCACTATCACCTACTGAATTAGTGACTTGTTCACTATTTAGTCTATTATTCTCCTTAGTCCAATATTAGCCTTCTATAATGAACAGCTGTATGAACACACACAAGAACATTTTAAACCCCACACTGTATGGACTACTTGCTTTACGTTTTAGGTGAAATGATCCTTCAAAATGTCTAGCAATTTAAGAAGCTAGGGAAAATGATTGATTTACTCTCAAAATAAAATATATTTTTAGTATTATAGTTGTTTGAGACTTGTCGATAAATTGTGAAGGAATTATGAGACATTTTTATTTAACTTTTTTCTGATTTCACAATATTTATCAGAATTCTAAGGCTCAATATTTAACCTCGTTGTGATATATAGCTAAACGCCAACTGCATAATTCTCCTTTATCAATATCATCCCAAACAGCATAGAATTGGAAGTTAGAATGAATCTAAAAGATAGTCAAATCTTTATTTTTTAATAAATGATATGAATAATATCAATAACAGATTGAGATCAGTGATAACTGGCTAATACTAGATATTAGTCTAAGAGCTTTGCACTGATTAATTTACTTAATTCTCTCAGTCATAGTATGGAGGGCATGTTTTCAAGTTTTTGTTTTGTAGATGAGAAATTGAGTTAGAGGGAATTTTTTTTTTTTTTTTTTTTTTTTGAGACGGAGTCTCGCTTTGTCGCCCAGGCTGCACAGTGGCCCCGTCTCGGCTCACTGCAAGCTCCGCCTCCCGGGTTCACGCCATTCTCCTGCCTCAGCCTCCCGAGTAGCTGGGACTACAGGCTCCCGCCACCATTCCTGGCTAATTTTTTTGTATGTTTAGTAGAGACGGAGTTTCACCCTGTTGGCCAGGATGGTCTCGATCTGCTGACCTTTTGATCCGCCCATCTCGGCCTGGATTACAGGCATCAGTCACCGCGCCTGGCCGAGTTAGAGGGGTTCTATAACTTGCTAGTGAGGGACAGAGGCAAGACTCTAGCCCAAAGATCCTGGTTCCGGAACTTGTATTCTTGTTTCATAAAATTTTAACTGATAAATGCAAATTGTATTTTTTGTGTACCACATGATATTTTGAAATATGTGTATACTGTGAAATGGCTAAGTCGAGCTAATTACCATGTATATTACCTTACATGCTTACCTTTTTTTGTGATAAAAGCACAAAATCTACTGTCTTAGCAATTTTCAAGAATATATTGTTATAAACTATAGTTACCCTGTTGTACAATAGATCTCTTGAACTTATTCTTCCTGTCTATCTGAAATTTTGTATCCTTTGAATAACAGTTACCCAAACCCCTCCCATCCCCACCAGTTCCTGGTAACTACCATTCTACTCTCTACTTCTGTAAATTCAGTTACATTCTTTCTTAGATTCCACATATAAGTAACATTATGTGGTATTTGTCTTTCTGTGCCTGACTTATTTTACTTGATGTCCTTCAGGTTCATTCATGTTGTCACAAATGACAGGATTTCCTTCTTTTTTTGTAAAGCTGAGTCATATCCCATTATGTATATATACCATGTTTTCCTTTTCCATTTATCTGTTGACGAAATTTGTATTCTGAGCCACTTGTGCTCTGTTGTCTCTTTGCAACATTAATATTAGGTTGAATCATATAGAATTGCCATTTTGGTAGATCAAAAACAAATATCAGCCATTGTATATGGCTCAACCTAGTAGCAACTGTTACCATTTATTGACTATATATCATGTCTCAGACACAGTTCTTGCCCCCTTACTTTTATAATCTCATTTAATCCTTATATTTAATTGAATCCTTGTAACAACTGTAGAAGATAGGAATTATTGCTTTTTACAGAATTGAGAAGCTTAGATTAGGAACTATTTGCTTTTTACAGAATTGAGAAACTGAGATTCTGAGTGGTTCGGTAACTTTCTGAGTAGTTAGGTTACATAGCTGACTAGTAGATAAGCCTAGGTTGAACCCACACCTGTCTGAAACTGAAGACCATGCTCTCAATCACTCTACTTTCCAGGTGAGGTTCTGAAACAGGTAGTATTAGAACCTGGAATTCTCTACTCTTATCTAAGGTCCTTATACATTTTGCCATGGTGGCACTGAATGTACTGTTTGTGTTTCCCTCTGTTTGCATGTTAGTGTGTTTTTGTATCTGCTAAGAAGCATTTGATCAGAAGTAAATGTAAGCATATATGCATTATTCTTATATATGCAGTGGACTTGTATAACTTATATTTGAGGTGGACTTGTATAACTAATACCTACTCTGTTAGTTTGCTAGGGCTGCCATAACAAACTACCATAGACTGGGTGGTTTAAAGGAAAGAAATTTCTTCATAGTTCTATAAGCTAGAAGTCCAAGATGAAGGTGTCAGCAGGGTTGGTTTCTTCTGAGGGCCTCTCTCCTTGGCTTATGGAGGGATCTCTTCTTCCAATGTTTTTGCATGGCCTTCCTTCTAGGTATCTGTCTTAATCTCTTCTTATGAGGGTACCAGTCATACTGGATTAGGGCCCATCCCAATGAACTCATTTAACCTTAATTACCCCTTTAAAGATTGTGTCCAAATATAGTCACATTGTGAGGTAAATTCAACTTGGTACATCTACCAACTTTGTCAGTCTTCCTCTGGAAGCTAAGCATGCATTTTGAGAAGTTAATTTGAAGTTAATGTAGTTTTTTTTTTTTTTCTCCTTAATTGTAGAAGCCCAGCTGGGCACTAGCATTCCAGAATGACATAGCACAAGGGTCCTTCCCAGGACCTTTTAGGAAGGTGTTGCAATGCTCCTCCTTAGAGGTTTGTCGAGCTTTATTCTTAGCCCCACCCTACAACTATTTTAAACATGCTCTTACACAACCCTTTATTCCCTCCATGACCTCGAAGAAGAAAATCAGGTGAATTAGCACCTCTGAGGAGTAGCATCAATATTTTATATTGATTTGTTAGATTTTGACATCAAGAGTATGAATTCAGGGAACTGACTCCCAGAAAAGGATGTAGTGAATATTGAGGAACTACTTTACCTTGCACACCACTGAGGCCAATAATAGCAGCAGTTGTCGTAGCCCTAGTCCTAGTCATAGTTGTGTATACTTCCTTCTGGGCAACACTCAGCCTGGAGGGAGAGGAGCCTGTAGAACTGTGGACTGTTCTAGTCCATTTACCCGCTTTGATGGATGAATTTCATAGAGTTAAATGCTTTCTTTATGGACTCAGTGCAAAGCTGAATGTGGATTGTAGGTCCTCTAACTCCTGGTCGATGTTTCTTCATGTCCATCATGCTAAGCATTGTGTTTATCATAAAACTGATTTTAAAATTGCCTAGGTAATTCTGGAGAGAAAAATAATAATAATTATTATTTTTTTATTATTATACTTTAAGTTCTAGGGTACATGTGCATAACGTGCAGGTTTGTTACATAAGTATACTTGTGCTATGTTGCTGTGCTGCACCCATCAACTTGTCAGCACCCATCAACTCGTCATTTACATCAGGTATAACTCCCAATAATTTCTTACAGAAAAGGTTATGGGCTTTGGAGCTATATGGATATGAGTTTGAATTGTGGTTAAGCATTTCTCTCCATTTGTGATTTTGACATACTATTCTCTCAGCCTAGGTGTAAACCCTACTCATAAAATAGGGCTTAAGCCCTACTATTAGTTTAGATGGCAGGATAGCATGAGAAAATACAGGTGAAGTGCTTAGCACTTGGTACATAGGCATTCAGCAAATTGGTAACTATTACTATAAATATTAAATAATGGTAACTAGTATTAATAGCATCAATACAATGAATAGGACCAAATGGTAATATTGTATATTGTGTGTGTGGGGTGTGTGTGTGTGTGTGTGTGTGTGTGTGTGTGTGTGTGTGTATGTTAAAAAGAATTCAGAAACATAAAGATGGAAGGGATTTGCTAAGCATACAGATGCTGAGCATATGAGATGACATCTAGGACAGAGATTTACCCTTTGATCTATTATTTCACTGCTCACAAGGGTGCTTAATAAATGGATGTTTGATGATGAGGTTGTATGTTTGCTGGTCAGTAGGAACATGTTACCTTCAGTCCTTTGGTTGACTTTTGGCTGCCTCCCTGATCCCTGGAGAGAGGAAGGCTATTTGCTGCAATTTGTTATTGGCACAAAGTTTGTGGCAATTTGGCTATGATTGTTGGGTGGAATTTTAGTTTGAGGTGGAACACATTTCATTCAACAAAACATTATTTAATAGTTTTTATTAAGCTTCACTGAATCTTGGAATTTTCAACAGATAAATAAGATAAATTAACTATCTCAGATTACTGTAAATGTTAAAGAAAATTAAAATACATAATAATAATAGCTAAAGCTAGCTTCCATTGCAATCTTTTCATGGGCCTAACATTGTGCCAAGTTCCTGTTATGTTCTTTGCTATAGTCTCCACTATCCTACAAGGTAGGTTCTATTCATAAGAGGAAGCTGAAGAACAGAATTTGTAAGCAATTTGCTTATTGATTATAGGTACCTAACATGAATCTATTATATACTAGGAGCTCTAAAAGTGTCAGTCGTCTTCTTTCCTCCCTCTGCTCTCATCCTTCACAGCCTCATAGCATAATTCACCTTGCTGTTTTATACGCCAGGAAAACATGGTGGAAATATTCTATTCACCTCAGAATATTGTGCTGAGCATTATGACTTAACAGATAAGAAAGTAGTTTGAAGAATTACGTTTCACAGATGTGAAAGATTGTTGTTATGTAGTGTTTCTGTCTCCTATCATTTCACAAAGCTTTTAAGGCTGCAGTCATGGTGCCATAACATTGCTCCCCTGGACATCATTAAGGAAAGTTTGAAGAAAGGAATGAGACGTTTGTCTTCATGACAAAAAAAAAAAAAAAAAAAAAAAAAAAGGCAGTCAACCCTTAGCATGCAATATGCTTTACCTTTGCAGTGTGACTGTTGAAGTAGGATCATGACAGTCTGTGACATATTGTAATTAATAGTAAAACAAGTATATACAGTTGATTCTTTAACAGCAAAGATTTGAACTGCTCAGGTCCAGTTACATGCAGATTGTTTTCAACCAAATGTGGATTTGTAGGATGTGAAACCCAAACATACTAAGGACCAACTTTTCCTGGAGGCCAATTCCACGGGGCCCACTGGGGCACTTGAATAGGCACAGAATTTGGTATATGCGGGGATCCTGGAACCAATCCCTCGCATATACCAATGGACGACTGAAAGAGCAAATTACATAAGTAGAGAGTGAGTCTGTGTGATTCCTAGAATTACATCCTATTGCAACTTTTTGATATAATAAAACTCAAGCAATGTGATAAAAAAATGTCTAGTGAAAAGTAGTTTACTTTCAGTTCTGACAATGAGACTAAAGGAAAAGTAAATAAAGGAAAAGAAGGACTTCGTTCAATCAGTAGAGATTGTGTTCATCTTTAGAAATTGGAAAGTTGAATTTGGCAATGGCTCTCATCTCTAAATGGAAACTATCAAAGGTTTTCATGGATATGGGAATCCATGAAAGGATTGTTCAAGGTCTCCCCACCCATATCAAGACTTTCAGAGGTCTGATATATTTTAAGGGAAGAAGACATGAGTGACATAACCAAAGTATAATTTTATATAGCTGAGAGTTTTTTTCTAATGGAGACATTTTAACAATAGGGTATAATTAAGAAACAATTATATGGTATGCCTTTCTGACTATATCTCTTTTCTTTATGATTGAATTTTCAAATTGCAAATAATCTCATTAACATGATCATAGAAAGCTCAGGTCCGGTGGGAGGTTCTGGAGTGGTAGTGATCCAAACAAGTTTCTTTTATCCCCATGCTATCCTATACTTTTGATTCTCTTTGTAAGCTTCCTTTTCTTCCAATATGCCTTCCTTTATATGCTTTTCCTTTAGCATCTTATCCCGAATAAAATCCCTGCTGCTCCACCTTATATGAAAGCATGGATTTCCAGGAGGATGAAGATCTTATAAGGTGAGAAAGTTGTAGAACAAGAAAATAACCACCTATTGAGAATACTTAGGAGATAGGGTGATGAGAGTACTTTTATTTCTCACTGATTTTCCTTGGCCACATTTCATTTTTTTTTTAAGACGAAACAAAACAGGATTTCATTATGTTGCCCAGGCTGGAGTGCAGTGGCTATTTACAGGCATGATCATAGTGTACTACAGCCTTAAACTCCTTGGCATAAGTGATTATTCCCTGGGGTTGGAGATTGACTTGGACTGTGTGAAACCCATCACTGAACTAACTGTTTTACTATTTTGATTTTGTACATTTTTAGAAAATATTAGAGTGAAAGAATGAGTCAAATGTAAATCTTGGAAGAGTTTAGTTTATGGGCTGAGAATGGATCTATAAGGTTTCTTTAACTTTGATCTACTTGAAGAAAATTGGCCTTAGACTTGTACTGGGTTTAAATCTTGAGTGTGTCATGTTTGAAGAAAATACATTTTGTGCAATACACAAATTTTAGGTATATGAAAGTTAATTTGTTAAAGTCCTTTATGACCATCATTCTGATTCTTGTTAAAATAAAGTGTCTGCTATCACCTTTTCCTGAGCACGTAGTGTCTATCAGCTCGAATATCAACTATGGTAGTATCTGTGAAAAGTCGAGAATATCAATGGGAGTGGCATGATATCATGAAAAGAACATAGATTTTGTGGTAAATTGATTTAAGTTGAAATCTCAACTTCAACTCTTAACAAATATAACTGTAAGTGATTTATTAAAACTTTGAAAGCCTCAGTTTTCCCAGTTTTCAATGGAGATTTATATTATTAATTGAGCCACATGAAAATTTCAATATAGAAACATTTTGACTTACAAAAATGACAATTTAGGTTAACCTGCGTTTAGTTTAACATAGTTTGATCTAATATATCACTTACAAGATTTTTTGGGGGGCGGGGGGCGGAAAGTGGCAGGGAAAGAAAAGAAAAGATTAACCAAGGTGAGGAAGAAATGAGTGTAAAGCCCTCAGTAAGTGTTAATTCCCTTCATCCCATTGGCAGGTTATAGTAGACAAATTTATGACAATGCTAAGACTTATTTATTTCAGAAAACGTCTTTGGAGTTAAGAATGTTTTGAAGTTGAAATTTGTTTATAAACATTTATTAATGATTATAAAATGATTATAAACATTTCCAACAGCTGAAAGAAAATACCTTCTAGTTTAGAGCAAAGCATGCATTTTGAAGTGATATGAAAAAATATTTTGCCATTGACAGTATATATTATTTTCTTAGTTAGAATTTCAAAAATATTTAAGCTCATGGTTAATTGCTTTCCAGTTGGCTGTGGTTTCCACATTTTAGCTCCCCAATTCTTGGCCTTTTTAAAACCTTCTTTCAAGCAGCTCATAAATTGAGACACACATGAAAAGGACCCATTTTATAGGACAGTAACAGTGAATTATTTCCATAAAAACAAAAAAAATTGAAGACTTTTTTGATACCAAGTACAGGATGTTTCAAATTAAACATATACCTCAATTCATAACACACTATCCTCATGGTTCTGTGCAAGGCTCCCTTTTACTTTCTTCATCATTCATTCATTTATTAATGTACCCATTTAATCATTCTCTATTATCCAATCCCACTCTCCCAGGGTTCCCCAGTCCCCAAGCCACAGACAGGGACTGGTTCCTGGCCTGTTAGGAACCGGGCCACACAGCAGGAGGTGAGCAGCTGGCAGGCAAGCACAGCTTCATCTATATTTACAGCGGCTCCCCATTGCTTGTATTACCACCTGAGCTCCACCTGCTGTCAGATCAGCTGCGGCATTAGATTCTCTTAGGAGCGTGAACCTTATTGTGAACTGCACAGGAGGGATCTAGGTTGCAAGCTCCTTATGAAAATCTAATGCCTGATGATTTGTCATTATCTCCCATCACCCCCCAGATAGGACCAATTAGTTTCAGGCAAACAAGGTCAGGGGTCTCACTGATTTTACATTGTGGTGAGTTGTATAATTATTTCATTATATATTGCAATGTAATAATAATAGAAATGAAGTACACAATAAATGTAATGCACTTGAATCATCTTGAAATCACCACTGCCCCCTCCACCAATCTGTGGAAAAATTGTCTTCCCTAAAACCAATCCCTGGTGCCAAAACATTTGGGGACCACTGCATTCTCCTCCTTGCAATAGCAATCTTTCCAATGTGCTTGATGTTTATCCTTTTGTGGGTGTTTTATGTATATATATCTTATAATTCACAAAAATGGCATTAGATCATAGGACTTATTTAATTTCCTAATTTTTCTCATCTGGTATTATATTTTTGAAGTCTATTTATGTGGCTGTGTGCTTCTTTTGTTTCTTGCTTCCAACTGCTACATGGTATTCCATAGTTTACATCTACCACTTTTTATATATCCATTCTTCCAGGCACATAAACTCAGATTACCTCTAATTTCCTGCTGTTTCAAATAACATCATCATTAATATAAAGGATACTGTTGTAATATAAATATTATATGGTAGTTTGTTGGTTTTGCCTGCTAGATTTTCTTTAAAAAAGGAGCACAAATATGTTGTTCATTTTGCTAAAAAATATTTTTTTTAGTTACTTGTTATAGCAGTTGAATTTAGTCAGATTAGGATAAATATGAAAATAATATCAACATATGGAATGAGTTTCCAAATATTAAGATATTTGATTGTAATAAC
This sequence comes from Macaca fascicularis, assembly GCF_037993035.2. Taxonomy (NCBI): domain Eukaryota; kingdom Metazoa; phylum Chordata; class Mammalia; order Primates; family Cercopithecidae; genus Macaca; species Macaca fascicularis. Next base: position 88,422,025 of record NC_088388.1, on the reverse strand, counting down.
TAGTTTTCAGCAAGAAAACTAAAGTATATTGTGTGACCTAAGGAATGAATGTAGTATTTTAAGTATGATTTAACTTCTATATATCTTTCTTATGAACTGCACATAATAGTAACCATTTAAACAACAAAATGCTGTATCTATATATATAATATATAAATAAAAAATATAATAAAAATATATAAGAATAAAAAATATAAGAGAGAACATTAAAAGCATAGGTGCAAATAGTGGAATGGATTTTCTTAAAAAATAGGTAAATAAAAAAGTAGAAAACAACTCACCCTAACTGCCTGAATGGCAAAGTACAGTATAGTAGATAGCTTGTACCAACCCTAATGAGCAATCATAGGTTAGGAAGGTTGTGAGATGGAATATGAGTGGAGATGTTTTGTTTTGTACATAGCAGGATATTAGGGTTTTTTAAATTAAAATTTTAATATGTGTTAAAATAATTTTTCAAAAATTGTTTGCTAAATGTCTTAACAGCACACAAGAAAAGCAAGCCATAAGAAATACAGTATAGAAATATGGTATTACCAGGGAACCAGAGGTTAGAAAATATTTAATGTGTGGGGTTAATTAGTAGTGTTAAAGGGTCAGAAATTTTTGTCCCTTATGCCGTCCCAGTGCCTCAATATTTCTTCCCTACATTACCTGGAACCCCTCTTATTTCTTAGATTGCTATACTATAATATCAATTATTATAATTTCGTCTCTTCCCTTTTCCTATTCTATTCTGTCCTGTCCTGTCCCATCCTGTTCCATCTCATCCTAACCTATTCTGTTGAATCCTGCACTTTACATTAATATATCCTCATTTATCAAAAGTCTAAAGAAAATGGATCAGCAACTTAATACCCTTCTTCTGAAGGATTCCATCCTAAGCCATTAAATATTTTCAAGGTAATTTTTAAAAGTTTATCATCCATTTTCCAATATGAAAATAATGCAAACCATTAGGGAAAAATGAAAAATGCATAAAAGTAGAAATGGAAAATTTTTAAATATTATCAATATTTGAGGACAATATTATTCTTCAAATTGTATTTTTAAGACTTGCCCACTTTATTTTCTTAAGAAAAATAATTTTTCTTATAACTGTTTTATATTTACTAGTTGTTTCCCTATTTATTATAGAAAATAGAGGAAAAGAAAAAAATGTTATGTATATCATCACTCACACATAATCACCATTAACATTTTGGTGCATTTCCTCAGTACAATTTTTTTATTTTTTTATGTAGCAGTGTGATCATTCAGAATCAACAGTTTTGTTTCCTACTGTAAAATGTAGCATAAATATCACATTAGATTTATCTCTGTTATCACAATCTTGTTAATAATATTTTATTTATTTTTAATATTTCACTGAATAAATGAAACACAAAACTTAAACACGCCCATATTTCTGGAAATGTAACTGACTTCTGTTATTTTACTGACCTAGAAACTGCAATGAAAAACATGATTGTGCAGAATACCCCCTCTGTTTTCATATGTCCTTTGGATATGTTATTAGATTTTCAAAGTATATTAACCCATTTAATTTTTTTATTGTGAATTTGTACTGGTTATTTATCCATTTAATTCTTGGTACTTAATTATTAAAATATATTAAATTTCCAAAGAAATACCTGATTCTGTATATTAAACACTGATGATACAATAGAAAAAAAATAGAAACTTCCCTCTACATCTTAGAAGTAACCACCTGAATCTCTTTCATTTATGTTTATGCCTATATATCAATGCCTGTATATGTAGATACACATATATACATGTGCATATTATTAATTCAGTAATCTGGATGGATATTACTATCTCATTTCTATTATGTGAAGCTAACTTATTTTATCTTTAACCACTTCATAGTGCACCATAATGCCATAATGTATACCATAATTTATTTTGCATTTCTCAATTGTTGGACAACTTTAATTTCTTTTTCTTTTTTTTTGGATATTGCAAATCATAGGGCAGTGAATATCCTTGTAGAAATTTACTTGTACAATTAGAAAAGTGTTTCTGTATGTCATTTTACTTTTTAAAGAAATTTCAAGATGTGATGTAGTGGTCTCACTCAATATTAGTTTTTTAGAGAAAAAAAAGATTAAATTTGAATTGCATTTCCTTTGTCTTTGTAAAAACGTGGCACTGATGTTGTAAAATTTTTATTTGTAACATTTGGAAACTATGCAATTATTGTCGATTGGAGAAAAGGGGACTACAAATATATCATCTTACATTTCATTTAATTTATTAGGTTGGTGCAAAAGTAATTGTGGTTTTTGCCATGGAAAGTAAAAACTGCAATTGATTTTGCACCAAACTAAACATTATTTTCCCAAAAACTGAACTAATGTGGTTCACTGCATGTTGGCCAGTTAAACTCTGTGAAGGGTTTGTCAGAAGAATCTAATGCTTTAACATGCATATATCAGGAAATGTAGGAAAATAGTCTGCACAAAATTATCCATTCATTTTGTCCATCTTAACTGAGTACCTACTGTGTTAGGCATATTGGCTCTTTCTTTGCATCCAGAGTTCTTTCTCTTTGAATTGAAAGCTTATTTTGGAGGCAGTGTTTTATTTCTTTCCCCAAGGAAAGACTGGATGAGTCGACTTCATTCAAAAGTTGAAAGTAATAGTTAAAAGACATGCCGAGTTAGCTAAGATTGCTAGTATTTTGAGGACAGAGATAGAATTTAAAAACAATTGTACAGATTCAATTAATAAGAGTTAATAAGAAACAGGATTGAGTTCAGGAGGATCAAAATAGACAATATGTTTAAGTAGGCTGTGCTTAGCAGACATGAGAAAAAAATATTTATATTGAATATCCTGTATTCACGATATGAGTTTTAACATATATCATTATGGATAGTCTGATTAAAATTCTAATCAATGAGGAAGTATCATTGCTATGTGTGTTTTCTCTCAATTTGTTTTTGTTTGTTCAGGCCACCAGTATATCTGTTTTGGCTTCTAATTTTCAGAAGAATGTTGAAAAATTAAACATGGTTTAAAGATAAAGAGTAATGAGACAACATTTTGGAATGATTGTTTTTGATGAGATGTAGCTGAGAGGTAACTAAACACTCAGTAATTGTGATCAGATGTGCTGGACCCATGATGTAGGAGACACAAAGCCTGTTTCAGCTATCTAGTCAACCATGCTCTGCAAAACACTTTCGACTTCTCCATGCCTTCTCCTGTGCACAGATAATTTCTGTAGAGGGAGGAAAATGTAAGAATGATATAAAATCAAATGCTCTGTAACTTTTGAAACCTTGTTGTTGAGCCTTAGAAAGGTGTATAGAATAAGGGATGGGCATAAATATTGATAGGAATTTAATAGATAAACTAAAAAAATTTCCACTTCAATAATGTTTTTCAGCCAACAAGGTCAAACCATTTTCACTTGGTCCATTTCTATAAGGAAAAGCGAAGGCAGTGTTTACTATTGTATAAATTCTTCAACTCTAGGTTCTGGAGACAAGTGTCCTTGGTAGAGGTCACAGGTATTAATTGTGATTAAAATTTCATAATCTTTTTCACCTGGTGAACTGTTCACTAGACAATATTGTCTTTAGAAACCCCTGGCTGTGTTCATATGCAATTCTGAATCCCATTTATGTTGAACTTTAACTTTGCCAGACAGACACAGAGTCTAGAAGTAAATGTTTTCTGCCCTCTGTACTTTTGGCACAGGAAAGACAAGGTAGACAAAATTGGGACAAAAATATCATGTTATAATATTCCTTCCTTCTCTTTCTGTAATAGCTATGAGTCCTTCTGACTTGTAATAGCTTTTCTAGGGAAAAACCACATTCCCACTGAAAATGGAAGAATGTCATTTTTAGAAAGGGTAGATAAAAATGATGACATATAACAGAAAAGATTTGAGTTAAGCATAAGGAAATCTGGATATAAAGTCAGGATGAACGATATATTTTTGGTAGCCATTTTAGTTTTATGAAAAAAAAATTACACAATTTTTTTTTCTTTAGAATTGATAGCTTCTTTTGGGCACAGTATTAAGGGAAAAAAGAAAAGCAGATTATAGATGAGAAGATAGGTCAACTTGAGTCAAAAATTACATCATAGTTAAAAGTCTCCAGGGAAGCTAGTTGACAGAAATGAGCTGGGATCATTTGGAATGAGTTATAGTTTATTATGGCATTAAGGTACATACATGAGCTTTTGGTTAAACCCCAGGAGCACTGAATTGGTAGTTTATTTTCAGAAATTTTTTAAAAGAAATGATTGCTTCAGTTATTGTTAATCATTTTCTGGTTACTCACGACATGTTTTTTTATCATTCTTTTCATATGTAACCTTATCAAAATAACCTTATCAAAATAGGTAATAAAGGCCAGATGCAGTGGCTCATGCCTGTAAACCCAGCACTTAGGGAGGCCAAGGTGGGCAGATCACTTGAGGCCAGGAGTTCAAGACCAGCCTCACCAACTGGTGAAACCCTGTTTCTGCTAAAAATACAAGAAATTAGCAGGGTGTGGTGCTATGCACCTGTAATCCAAATTGCTCAGGGGGCTGAGGCAGAAGAATAGCTTGAACCTAGGAGGCAGAGGTTGCAGTGAGCCAAGATTGCGCCATTGCACTCCACTCTGGGTGACAGAGTCTGTCTCAAAAAGCCAAACAAACAAAAACAATCGAAAAAGGTAGGTAATCAGCTTTTTAACCAGTCCTTCACTGAAATGTCATTTTTTATTCTTAAGTGCAGTCTTTTTCCCATGGAATGCCTACTATATTCAAAATTTATATCTCCATTATAATTTATTAATGATATTAACCAAACATTTAAATTAGGACTACAGTTTTGACTTATATGCATAGGAAAAATATTTTTTTCTGATCTTCTGCCACAGATCTTTTGATTACTATATAGACAATAAAAATATGCTTGCCGTAGCCTTGGAAAATTGTATAGCCTACTTTATGTGGTTTCTCTTTTTGTTCATGTATCTGTCTCATGACTATTTTTGTTGACTTTCATTGCTCAGAACATATTTTCCCCAAAGAGTACTTATTAGAAACAATTTTATTTATTAACAATCGTGCATTTTTGAGATCCTCAAAGGTAAGAGGCAGTTTGGGCTTTGCCAGTTTCCTGTGCAGCCACTTGCTAGCTTTATGTGGGAGACAAGGAGATAAATACGTAAACTGTTACAATAGAAAGAATTAAGTGCTCTAGGAGAGATATGGTGAAATGCAAAAAGGAAACACTGAGACAGATGCTCCAGATTTGTCTAAATGTATGTGAAAGGGAAATTTGGAGAGTTGTAAATGAGGGTAGAGATAGGGATATAGTCCCTAGCAAGCCATTACAGAGAAAGTGACACTGGGGGCACTTTCTTCTGTAACTGAAAGATTAATAAAGAGTCCATCTGGTAGTTATCATGGGTGTTGGAAGAGGTACAATGCCAATACAAATAGAAGAGATAGCAGCAGTCTGAGCTGTAGATCTGTGGTGTCAACTGAGATAGGTAGTAACAACTTGGGTTGGCTAATTTTCATAATGCATCTGGGAGCTAAACTGAGGCATAAAATGTAAAAGTATATGTAGTCAAGTAGCCTAATGGTATCATCAGTTAGGCCTGTTTACACACTTGTAATATAAGTTGGGACAAAAAAAAAAAAAGGAGATTGGACTAGATCATCTACACAGTCTCATGCAAAAGCTATAGTGGCCTTGAAAATTTTCTTTAATTGGGTGCTGTTCCAGAGGAAATCCCAGCCTCTAAAGTGGTGGGATAGAGAGTAGAGGGTGGAGGAAGAGCTGTTGAGCCTGAGCGACAGGATGGAAAGAGTATGTCCTGAGTTCTGATTCCAGATCTTAACTAGATTTCCTGGGTAATCACTTTTGGTATTCTCTTTTTCTAAAATAAGGGCATTGGGGGGGGCGGAGCAAGATGGCCGAATAGGAGCAGCTCCAGTCTCCAACTCCCAGCGCGAGCGACACAGAAGACCGGTGATTTCTGCATTTTCAACTGAGGTACTGGGTTCATCTCACTGGGGAGTGCCGGACGATCGGTGCTGGTCAGCTGCTGCAGCCCGACCAGCGAGAGCTGAAGCAGGGCGATGCATTGCCTCACCTGGGAAGCGCAAGGGAGAAGGGAGTCCCTTTTCCTAGCCAGGGGAACTGAGACACACAACACCTGGAAAATCGGGTAACTCCCACCCCAATACTGCACTTTAAGCAAACAGGCACACCCGGAGATCATATCCCACACGTGGCAGGGAGGGTCCCACACCCACGGAGCCTCCCTCATTGCTAGTGCAGCAGTCTGTGATCTACCGGCAAGGCAGCAGCGAGGCTGGGGGAGGGGCGCCCGCCATTGCTGAGGCTTAAGTAGGTAAACAAAGCTGCTGGGAAGCTCGAACTAGGTGGAGCTCACAGCAGCTCAAGGAAACTTGCCTGTCTCTGTAGACTCCACCTCTGGGGACAGGGCACAGTAAACTAAACAAACGCAGCAGACACCTCTGCAGACGCAAACGACTCTGTCTGACAGCTTTGAAGAGAGCAGTGGATCTCCCAACAGGAGGTTGAGATCTGAGAGGGGACAGACTCCCTGCTCAAGTGGGTCCCTGACCCCTGAGTAGCCTAACTGGGAGACATCCCCCACTAGGGGCAGTCTGACACCCCACACCTAACAGGGAGGAGTACACCCCTGAGAGGAAGCTTCCAAAGCAAGAATCAGACAGGTACACTCGCTGTTCAGAAATATTCTATCTTCTGCAGCCTCTGCTGCCGATACCCAGGCAAACAGGGTCTGGAGTGGACCTCAAGCAATCTCCAACAGACCTACAGCTGAGGGTCCTGACTGTTAGAAGGAAAACTATCAAACAGGAAGGACATCTACACCAAAACCCCATCAGTACATCACCATCATCAAAGACCAGAGGCAGATAAAACCACAAAGATGGGGAAAAAGCAGGGCAGAAAAGCTGGAAATTCAAAAAATAAGAGCGCATCTCCCCTGGCAAAGGAGCGCAGCTCATCGCCAGCAATGGATCAAAGCTGGAAGGAGAATAACTTTGACGAGATGAGAGAAGAAGGCTTCAGTCCATCAAATTTCTCAGAGCTAAAGGAGGAATTACGTACCCAGCGCAAAGAAACTAAAAATCTTGAAAACAAAGTGGAAGAATTGATGGCTAGAGTAATTAATGCAGAGAAGGTCCTAAACGAAATGAAAGAGATGAAAACCATGACACGAGAAATACGTGACAAATGCACAAGCTTCAGTAACCAACTCGATCAACTGGAAGAAAGAGTATCTGCGATTGAGGATCAAATGAATGAAATGAAGCGAGAAGAGAAACCAAAAGAAAAAAGAAGAAAAAGAAATGAACAAAGCCTGCAAGAAGTATGGGATTATGTAAAAAGACCAAATCTACGTCTGATTGGGGTGCCTGAAAGTGAGGGGGAAAATGGAACCAAGTTGGAAAACACTCTTCAGGATATCATCCAGGAGAACTTCCCCAACCTAGTAGGGCAGGCCAACATTCAAATCCAGGAAATACAGAGAACGCCACAAAGATACTCCTCGAGAAGAGCAACTCCAAGACACATAATTGCCAGATTCACCAAAGTTGAAATGAAGGAAAAAATCTTAAGGGCAGCCAGAGAGAAAGGTCGGGTTACCCACAAAGGGAAGCCCATCAGACTAACAGCAGATCTCTCAGCAGAAACTCTACAAGCCAGAAGAGAGTGGGGGCCAATATTCAACGTTCTTAAAGAAAAGAATTTTAAACCCAGAATTTCATATCCAGCCAAACTAAGTTTCATAAGTGAAGGAGAAATAAAATCCTTTACAGATAAGCAAATGCTTAGAGATTTTGTCACCACTAGGCCTGCCTTACAAGAGACCCTGAAGGAAGCACTAAACATGGAAAGGAACAACCGGTACCAGCCATTGCAAAAACATGCCAAAATGTAAAGACCATCGAGGCAAGGAAGAAACTGCATCAACTAACGAGCAAAATAACCAGTTAATATCATAATGGCAGGATCAAGTTCACACATAACAATCTTAACCTTAAATGTAAATGGACTAAATGCTCCAATTAAAAGACACAGACTGGCAAACTGGATAAAGAGTCAAGACCCATCAGTCTGCTGTATTCAGGAGACCCATCTCACACGCAGAGACATACATAGGCTCAAAATAAAGGGATGGAGGAAGATTTACCAAGCAAATGGAGAACAAAAAAAAGCAGGGGTTGCAATACTAGTCTCTGATAAAACAGACTTTAAACCATCAAAGATCAAAAGAGACAAAGAAGGCCATTACATAATGGTAAAGGGATCAATTCAACAGGAAGAGCTAACTATCCTAAATATATATGCACCCAATACAGGAGCACCCAGATTCATAAAGCAAGTCCTTAGAGACTTACAAAGAGACTTAGACTCCCATACAATAATAATGGGAGACTTCAACACTCCACTGTCAACATTAGACAGATCAACGAGACAGAAAGTTAACAAGGATATCCAGGAATTGAACTCATCTCTACAGCAAGCAGACCTAATAGACATCTATAGAACTCTCCACCCCAAATCAACAGAATATACATTCTTCTCAGCACCACATCATACTTACTCCAAAATTGACCACGTAATTGGAAGTAAAGCACTCCTCAGCAAATGTACAAGAACAGAAATTATAACAAACTGTCTCTCAGACCACAGTGCAATCAAACTAGAACTCAGGACTAAGAAACTCACTCAAAACCGCTCAACTACATGGAAACTGAACAACCTGCTCCTGAATGACTACTGGGTACATAACGAAATGAAGGCAGAAATAAAGATGTTCTTTGAAACCAATGAGAACAAAGATACAACATACCAGAATCTCTGGGACACATTTAAAGCAGTGTGTAGAGGGAAATTTATAGCACTAAATGCCCACAAGAGAAAGCAGGAAAGATGTAAAATTGACACTCTTACATCGCAATTAAAAGAACTAGAGAAGCAAGAGCAAACACATTCGAAAGCTAGCAGAAGGCAAGAAATAACTAAGATCAGAGCAGAACTGAAGGAGATAGAGACACAAAAAACCCTCCAAAAAATCAATGAATCCAGGAGTTGGTTTTTTGAAAAGATCAACAAAATTGACAGCCCACTAGTCAGACTAATAAAGAAGAAAAGAGAGAAGAATCAAATCGACGCAATTAAAAATGATAAAGGGGATATCACCACCGACCCCACAGAAATACAAACTACCATCAGAGAATACTATAAACACTTCTACGCAAATAAACTGGAAAATCTAGAAGAAGTGGATAATTTCCTGGACACTTACACTCTTCCAAGACTAAACCAGGAAGAAGTTGAATCCCTGAATAGACCAATAGCAGGCTCTGAAATTGAGGCAACAATTAATAGCCTACCAACCAAAAAAAGTCCAGGACCAGATGGATTCACAGCTGAATTCTACCAGAGGTACAAGGAGGAGTTGGTACCATTCCTTCTGAAACTATTCCAATCAATAGAAAAAGAGGGAATCCTCCCTAACTCATTTTATGAGGCCAACATCATCCTGATACCAAAGCCTGGCAGAGACACAACAAAAAAAGAGAATTTTAGACCAATATCCCTGATGAACATCGATGCAAAAATCCTTAATAAAATACTGGCAAACCGGATTCAGCAACACATCAAAAAGCTTATCCATCATGATCAAGTGGGCTTCATCCCTGGGATGCAAGACTGGTTCAACATTCGCAAATCAATAAACATAATCCAGCATATAAACAGAACCAAAGACAAGAACCACATGATTATCTCAATAGATGCAGAAAAGGCTTTTGACAAAATTCAAGAGCCCTTCATGCTAAAAACGCTCAATAAATTCGGTATTGATGGAACGTACCTCAAAATAATAAGAGCTATTTATGACAAACCCACAGCCAATATCATACTGAATGGGCAAAACCTGGAAAAATTCCCTTTGAAAACTGGCACAAGACAGGGATGCCCTCTCTCACCACTCCTATTGAACATAGTGTTGGAAGTTCTGGCTAGGGCAATCAGGCAAGAGAAAGAAATCAAGGGTATTCAGTTAGGAAAAGAAGAAGTCAAATTGTCCCTGTTTGCAGATGACATGATTGTATATTTAGAAAACCCCATTGTCTCAGCCCAAAATCCCTTAAGCTGATAAGCAACTTCAGCAAAGTCTCAGGATACAAAATTAATGTGCAAAAATCACAAGCATTCTTATACACCAGTAACAGACAAACAGAGAGCCAAATCAGGAATGAACTTCCATTCACAATTGCTTCAAAGAGAATCAAATACCTAGGAATCCAACTTACAAGGGATGTAAAGGACCTCTTCAAGGAGAACTACAAACCACTGCTCAGTGAAATAAAAGAGGACACAAACAAATGGAAGAACATACCATGCTCATGGATAGGAAGAATCAATATCGTGAAAATGGCCATACTGCCCAAGGTAATTTATAGATTCAATGCCATCCCCATCAAGCTACCAATGAGTTTCTTCACAGAATTGGAAAAAACTGCTTTAAAGTTCATATGGAACCAAAAAAGAGCCCGCATCTCCAAGACAATCCTAAGTCAAAAGAACAAAGCTGGAGGCATCACGCTACCTGACTTCAAACTATACTACAAGGCTACAGTGACCAAAACAGCATGGTACTGGTACCAAAACAGAGATATAGACCAATGGAACAGAACAGAGTCCTCAGAAATAATACCACACATCTACAGCCATCTGATCTTTGACAAACCTGAGAGAAACAAGAAATGGGGAAAGGATTCCCTATTTAATAAATGGTGCTGGGAAAATTGGCTAGCCATAAGTAGAAAGCTGAAACTGGATCCTTTCCTTACTCCTTATACGAAAATTAATTCAAGATGGATTAGAGACTTAAATGTTAGACCTAATACCATAAAAATCCTAGAGGAAAACCTAGGTAGTACCATTCAGGAAATAGGCATGGGCAAAGACTTCATGTCTAAAACACCAAAAGCAACGGCAGCAAAAGCCAAAATTGACAAATGGGATCTCATTAAACTAAAGAGCTTCTGCACAGCAAAAGAAACTACCATCAGAGTGAACAGGCAACCTACAGAATGGGAGAAAATTTTTGCAATCTACTCATCTGACAAAGGGCTAAAATCCAGAACCTACAAAGAACTCAAACAAATTTACAAGAAAAAAACAAACAACCCCATCAAAAAGTGGGCAAAGGATATGAACAGACATTTCTCAAAAGAAGACATTCATACAGCCAACAGACACATGAAAAAATGCTCATCATCACTGGCCATCAGAGAAATGCAAATCAAAACCACAATGAGATACCATCTCACACCAGTTAGAATGGCAAGCATTAAAAAGTCAGGAAACAACAGGTGCTGGAGAGGATGTGGAGAAATAGGAACACTTTTACACTGTTGGTGGGATTGTAAACTAGTTCAACCATTATGGAAAACAGTATGGCGATTCCTCAAGGATCTAGAACTAGATGTACCATATGACCCAGCCATCCCATTACTGGGTATATACCCAAAGGATTATAAATTATGCTGCTATAAAGACACATGCACACATATGTTTATTGCAGCGCTATTCACAATAGCAAAGACTTGGAATCAACCCAAATGTCCATCAGTGACAGATTGGATTAAGAAAATGTGGCACATATACACCATGGAATACTATGCAGCCATAAAAAAGGATGAGTTTGAGTCCTTTGTAGGGACTTGGATGCAGCTGGAATCCATCATTCTTAGCAAACTATCACAAGAACAGAAAACTAAGCACCGCATGTTCTCACTCATAGGTGGGAACTGAACAATGAGATCACTTGGACTCAGGAAGGGGAACATCACACACCGGGGCCTATCATGGGGAGGGGGGAGGGGGGAGGGATTGCATTTGGAGTTATACCTGATGTAAATGACGAGTTGATGGGTGCAGCACAGCAACATGGCACAAGTATACATATGTAACAAACCTGCGCATTATGCACATGTACCCTACAACTTAAAGTATAATAATAATAAATAAATTAAAAAAAATAAAATAAAATAAGGGCATTGAAGGATCATCTCTTAGCCTCATTCATTCATCTACCATATATTTACAGAACACATAGTAGTTGCCTAGAACTTTCTTTGACTTCTTTAGATAAGGTGAGTGAAATAAAGTTCAGTTTATATAACTGCAATGAGAATGTCACTTTTCAAAGTTGTAGCTGGAAAGGTAGCCTGGAGATTTTCAGGAAGCCATGCCATAAGTTCATGTAAATTCTGAAGCAAGTTTAAATGTGTGGATGACTATGGACATCAGGATGATGATAATAACAACTTCTGTTGACTTCTTACTATATGTCAGGCACTGCATTAAATAGTATATATGCTCACTTAATGCATACAACAACCCTTTGGGGTAGGTGTATTATTTTTTTTTTCATTTTGCAGATGAGGAAAACGAGACTGAGATAAAGTCACATAATTACCTAAACTCACACAGCTAGTAAAGGGGCTTCATATTCAGGTTTGTCTGATTTCAAATTGTCCTATAAATCAGTGAGTGCTGATTTAGAGTCCTCACCTGACTTGAGACCTCAGGAATAAGAACTTCGGAAGTGCAGTAGTAGAAAGTGGTTTATTTTAAAATAGCCCATCAAGTAATAACTATGTACAGTCCAATTTCAGAAGCCTTTGTCAAGATTTACATAAAATGAGAGGAAAATTTGTTGATTGGGTAACAGTATAAGCAACTGAAAGAGTAAGAAAGTGTAAAGATATGGAAAGAGCACTAGACAAGGAGTCTGAATTTGCAACTCTGTTTTGGGGAGCGATGCATTGCTAGGGAAGTGACACACATTATGGAGAGGAGACTTGGGTTCCCATTCTTGCAGCTTTACAAACTGGCAGTGTGAACAGAGGCAAAAAGAAGGTTGAACTGGATGACTTGTAAAGTGCCATGAAAGAACTACAGATTTTTTATTCTAAAGCCTAAGAGAATTAGGCTTTATATAGGCATTGTTTGGTTTGATTAAAATTTTCCTTGGAATAGAAGAGTTAATAAAATTGATCTCAGTGAGCACATATTTACATATTTTTAGACAAACATCAATGCCAAATCAGAATTTTAAAATATTTTATCACCTTTAAGCTTTCATTATTTTTAATTTTATTTTCCTAATTGTTGAAGCACCCAGAAAAATGACCAATTATTCAAACTAACCTCTCTGGCCTTTTGAAATCCCTTTGAACAATACTTTAGTGTACATATTTACATGTAGAATATCATCTTATGTTCCAGTAATTTGTTGAGAAAATTACCAGTTGAGAGCAACGTGTTCATTTGAAAGTTAATTTATCAAAACAGGTAGTTTGTGAGTCCTCTCTAGAGTCAGCTATTTCACAGGATTTGGTACATTTTAATAGCTTTGCCAAGAATTTGGATGAAAATGTGGAGAACATAAATGTAAAACTTTCAGGCCTTGTGTGGTGGCTCACTCCTGTAATACTAGCACTTTGAGAGGCTGAGGTTGGAGGATCACTTGAAGTCAGGAGTTTAAGACCAGCCTAGGCAAAATAGCCCTACAAAAATAAAAGTAATTAGCCAGGTGTGGTAGCATGCACCTGTAGTCCCAGCTACTCTAGAGGCTGATGTGGGAGAATCAGCTGAGCCCAGGAGTTTCAGGCTGCAGTGAACTATGATTACACCATTGGACTCCAGCCTGAGTGGCAGAATGAGACTCTGTCTCTAAAAATAAATAAATAAATGGCAATCAAATAAAATTTCCAGCTGAGGCAAAGATGAGAGGGAAAAAATATAAGAATATAGGATTCACAACCAACATAATAGAAAAGGTTAATTCTTGCATTTATGTACCTTCTCTCACCCACTCCCATTTTTTCTTTTGAGTATAGGATAAAGGGATCATTGTTTAATGGGAAATTCATGTGAAGAAAATCTGTATGTTGGAAACTCGAGATGAGCCTTTATGTGACATAATTTCCCTGAAAGATAACACAATCTTAAAATTAGCAGATAACATCCCTAGTAACAGAGATGCTAGTCTTCAGTGCTGCTCTGTGCAATGAGCTTTTGTCAAGAATGTGCTGAATATTGGTGCACAAAGATGATGGAGACTTAAAATTATATCAAGAATTGTAGAGGCAACTAATTGTATTTAGCATGGAGAAAGCAAGACTATATTAGGAAATTATACCACTTTTATCTTCAGTTTTTGAATGTCTGTCTTAGGAAAATTATTATGTGGAGTAGCTCTGTGGGTGGAAGTTAGAGAGACTCACATTTCATCCTAGTGTTAGAAAACAAAATAGAACAGTGGAACAGCCTGTTTTCCAGAAGAATTCAAACAGAGTGTAAATTACCTTTGGTTGGAGACTGTCAGAGAAGTAGTTTAGACAGTGGGTGGGAGGTACGATATGAGCTAGGCCCTTTCAGTTTTCCAGTTTTAGAATTATATGTTTTAGTATTTAGCAAAATAAATTTACTGATAAGTAAAATATTTAGTCATAACAGAATCCCTTCTATATGTAACTCATACACAATTAACTTGAAATGTGGTCCTTGTTTCTAACAAAATTTTACTGGTGTGATGATTAACTACACAAAGTAAAGTAATTGCCAAAATTACTTCCTTATAATCTGTTGTCCACACTTCACTGAGAATAATCATCACCAAATACTAATCTCTTCATGCCACTTCCTGGCTTAAAGCACAATCATTCTGTGCTATGGACTGAATATTTGTGTCCCCCCAAAATTCATACGTTGAAATCCTCACCCTTAAGGCAATAGTATGAGGAGGTGGAGCCTTTGGGTGACTTGGTGATTAGGTCATAAAGGCAAAGCCCTCATGACTGGGATTAGTGCTTTCATAAAAGAGGCTTCAGAGGGCTAGTTAGCCACTATGTGAGGATGCCAGCAGAAGTCACTGTCTATGAGGAAGTGGGCCCTAACCAGGCACTGAATCTGCCTTGATCTTGAATTTTTAGAGAGAAATAAATGTTTGTTGTTTATAACCCACCCTGTTTATGATATTTTCTTAAAGCATCCAGAGCAGACTGAGAGAGACGCTCTGCAAAAAACAAAAACAAAAACAAACAAACAAACAAAACAAACAAAAAACACACACACACAAGATAAAGCACATTCTTTTTTTTTTTTTTTTTTTTTTTTTTTTTTGAGACGAGTCTTGCTCTGTCGCCCAGGCTAGCTGGAGTGCAGTGGCGCGATCTTGCCTCACTGAAAGCTCCACCTACCGGTTTGAAGCCATTCTCCTGCCACAGCCTCCCGAGTAACTGGGACTACAGGTGCCCTCCACTAGGCCTTGCTAATTTTTTTGTATTTTTTTAGTAGAGACGGGGTTTCACCGTGTTAGCCAGGATGGTCTCAATCTCCCGACCTCGTGATCCTCCCATCTTGGCCTCCCAAAGTGCTGGGATTACAGGCATGAGCCACTGCACCCGGTCGATAAAGACGCATTCTTAATGTAACCTGTAAAGTCTAGCATGTTCTGCCCTGACCAGCTTCTTCAGCTTTATGTTCCATCATCCTTCATTTCCAAACCAAACATATTGGCCTACTATTTATTTATTATATATACACCATGTTTTCATTTGCTACACATCACTTCTCATGCTGCTTTTTCCCTGCATGGATGTCCTTATTTCTAGCTGACTTCTGGTTTTTTTCTTCAGATCTCAGTTTCCTTTTTACTTTCCATTAATCAAGGAAGGCTTGCTGATCTTCCCATTTAGATATGATTTCCTGTTACATGTATTCATACTCTGTTTCTCATTTATCACTGTTACAAATTGTATTTGCTTATCAAGTTATTTGATTAATGTATTTCCTCTACTAAAACATAAGCAGCCTAAGGGAAAGGGAATTTTATGTTTTTAGTTCACTATTGAACTCATAGTGTCCCAAATTATGTACCGATCACAATAAATATGTATTCAATTAATAATGTGAGTGGAACAGATAGCACTTACTTTAAAATACAGAAAAAAGTGTTTAGTGAAAGGATGTGATCCAGAGACCATATGGCAATGAGTTAACTCTATATACTGTCTGCATTTTTTAGACTGTTTTTACTTTTCACAATAGCCCTAACAGGTAGGATTATTATGTTATATTTGTTTTATAGGTAAGGAAATTGTATCCCTCTCAATTAACTATTTCAAGATTAAAATTTATTAAGTAGAATATTTAAGATAAGAAACTGTTTGAGATTAAAAAAAAAACAAACATGTACTTGGTATACCTAGATATTATGCTCTTCGATAACTTACTTTAAATGGCATTTAAAAATATTTTTCTATAGGATTGTCTTGGTTCACCCTGGTATAAATAAATATCATAGACTAGGCAGCTTAAACAACAAACATTTTTCTGTTGCTTGGGAAGTGCGACACTGAATCTACAGTGTCAATAGATTCAGGGTTTGATGAGGGCCCTCTTCCTGGTTTACAGATGGCTGCCTTTTTGCTGTATCCTAACCTGGTGAGAGAAGGAGAGAGGGTACTCTGGTGTCCTCCTCTTCTTACAAGGGCATCAATCCTTTTGCTGTGCAGAAGCTCCTTAGTTTAATTGAATCCCATCAGAGTGAACAGGCGACCTACAGAATGGGAGAAAATTTTTGCAGTGTATCCATCTGACAAAGGGCTAATATCCAGAATCTACAAAGAACTTAAACAAATTTACAAGAAGAAAACAAACCCATCAAAAGTGAGCAAAGGATATGAAGAGACACTTCTCAAAAGAAGACTTTTATGCAGCCAACAGATACAGGAAAAAATGCTCATCATCACTGGTCATCAGAGAAATGCAAATCAAAACCACAATGAGATACAATCTCACACCAGTTAGAATGGCAATCATTAAAATGTCAAGAAACAACAGACGCTGGAGAGGATGTGGAGAAATAGAATGCTTTTAGACTGTTAGTGAGAGTGTAATTTAGTTCAACCGTTGTGGAAGACAGTGTGGCGATTCCTCAAGGATCTAGAATAGGAACACCATTTGACCCAGCAATCACATTACTGGGCATATACCCAAAGGATTATAAATCATTCTACTGTGAAGACACATGCACATGTATGTTTATTGCGCCACTGTTCACAATAGCAAAGACTTGGAACAAACCCAAATGCCCATCAGTGAGAGACTGGATTAAGAAAATGTGGCACATGAACAGAAAACCAAACACTGTACGTTCTCACTCATAGGTGGGAGTTGAACAATGAGAACACATGGACACAGGGAGGGGAACAATCACAAACTGGGGATTGTCGAGGAGTGGGAGGCTAGGGGAAGGATAGCATTAGGAGAAATACCTAATGTAGTTGATGGATTGATGGGTGCAGCAAACCACCATGGCACATGTATACCTATGTAACAAACCTACACGGTCTGCACTTGTAGCTCAGAACTCAAAGTATAATAAAAATTTTTTAAAAAGTAAAGACATTAATCCTATCATGGGGACTCCATTCTCATGACTTCATCTACATCTAATTTTGTATCAAAGGCCATAACTCCAAATACCATCACATTGGCGACTAAGGCTTCAACAAATGAATTTTGGAGAGAACAGCATTTAGTTCATAACAAAAACTAAACTATGTTTTATTTATATGTCCTCATTTAAAATCTATTTATAGTTTTAAAAATTACATATGGAATCCTGAGTTAATTATGTATCTTAGACACCTTGACAGGTGGGACTTGAAATTTGAAAGTAACACTTCCATCTAGTGACAACTACCCTGATTAAATTTAAAAACTCTGGAGTAGCTGGGAAGGGTAAAACAAATCATTCACATAGAATGGACTGGACACATAACTTAGAGCAGTCATTTTTTTAAAAAAATAAACACATGAGATAACTGATGCTTATGAAGTTTATGGATTAATAATGATCAAACAAAACAATCTGTTTAGCTAATAGAATATTGCCCATGTAGTAACTAGATAAAATGTTTTCTTATAATCTTGCCATTTTAAAATGGGTCCATCTCCATTTCCCTCACTCCACTGCTTCTGAATGAGAATGTTTTGTACTCTGAAAACCTATTAAAAAGAAGTTTTCTTCTTAGTTTAAAAAACTAACTATATTCAGGAACAAACATGTATGAGAAAGTGGGTTGTTGGTAAAATTTCCAGTTGGATTTTGCAGAATCGTAAAGAAGTTGATGCTAAAATAAACTCTATTTATCCCAAGGGGATACTTAAAGCCACTTTGAATTAAATTACTGTGGAATTTAATATAAACACAATAATCAAACACTTCCAGACATGCAATACATAGTTAGACAATGAAGATATATACAGATTTTCTTTAAAGCATTGAATCTCAAAGGAAATATGGATGATTTATTTGTATCTCTTAATTCCTGAACTTTTGTGACAGATTTTTTTCTGATATATTTTAAATTAACTATTGTTTAGCTACATTGAAACTACAAATACAATTGTCATATACAATCCTTTGAATTAAAGTGTTCTTATCATATGCAAATGCCAGATCAAAAGAGATAATTATTCTATTTCTCTGGAACCCTATATAAACAAGAAAAACCTGTCACTCTCAAATGATAATTATTTTACTGATTGAGATAGAAAATTATATTTAACCTTTTTTAGATAGTCCAGAGAGTATTATGTCTATTTGTCCACTTACTGGTATATCCATTAAACTGTATCCCTAAGGTGTTCCAACTTAAGATGTAGAAATAGCCTAACTGGACATATTAATTACTTTTTATATCAGTCAATGAAAATTACTGCTTTCCTGAAAACACTATTTATTATTCTGTCTCCCTTTCAGGAACTGTATTTCATATGCTGACAATAAACACAGAGTTGACATTTTGCCAACAGTTAATTTAGAAATATCAAGTGCATGAACAAATTCAAGATAAGAAAAGCACCTGTCTTACACATATTCTTAGTTAGTGTCATTAAAATAGAGTTGTTTTGTGGCCTACTTCAGGAAATATAAACAGATATGACCCCATCTCTTGTTATATTTTTGTACACTGTTCATCTAAAAAGTGTAGATAGTACCAGACAACAACAGATGACAAGCTAGCAAGAATATAATTCAAACTTGTTGCCAAAAAATATTGCATCAATACCAAAGGGGACTGATTCTTTGAAAATTACATTGTGTCATGTGATTGTAATTAACTTGTATGAAGCACAGCTGATCTGGGATGTAGAATTCAGTGGTAATCCAGAGAACAGTGTTCCTATTATTATTAATAGGAATTATTGCTATATGATAGGCATTAAATTAAACAATTTACATACATAATTATTTTTATTTGTTTATATTAGGCGGATAGAATCTGATTACTAATATTCCTCAGTTCCTATCCCAATTTGTTAATTTAGGCATGATCCTCCTTTATTTATTTTATACAAATTACTTATGATACAATGAATATCTGTACATACAACTAGAATTAGAACATTATGCATAATTTACATCTATATATTTGGTTATCTCATCATATGTCTATATTTTTCTTCTCTCTTCTGGCAAGAGATTACCACTATTGTGAATTTTGAGTTTCTCATTTCTTTGACATTGAAAAAATAGTTTTATTTTGCCTGTATATTTAATGTATTACTTGTTTTGATTGAGTTCCAACTTTTTATGTCTTGAGAAATCCAATGCCTATGCTAATATCCAAAAGATTAATATATTATGTTCTATTAAAAGTTTTGAATTTTGATTTTGATATTTAAGTTCTTAACTATTCAGGAATTAATGTTTTGGGGTGGTTTGAAACAAGGATGTTATGTGATTTTGTTTCTATATGATAACCAATTTTTTCCTTCATCAAATAGACTCTTTTCCCATTAATCTGACATGCCCTCTCTGTCACATATCATAGTTGATACATATATAGTTGTTTACGGGTCTTTGTTCCATTGGTCAGTTTATCTATACACAAGAAACACATTCTGAATTACTGTAACTTTATAGTAAGTTCTATTATGTGAAGGCCAAATTATGTCTCCTTTTCTTTTAGTGTTTCACTTTGTTTCTGCTGTTTTGCATTTCTGCATACATTTTAAAGTCAGCTTGCCAAGTTTTATGAAGAAAACCTATTTGAGTTCGATTGGAGTTACATTGAGTTTGTAAATCAATTTTGAGAGATTGGCATCTTTACAATATTAAATGTCCCTACATGAAACATGGTGTATTAGTTATCTACTTAGCCCTTCTCTTACATTCCTTTAGTTCCTTGTTTTTACATGTGTCTTGTGGTTTTGTTTTTTTTGGTTAAGTTTTTTACTAGACAGTTTACATTTTTTATTACTTTTATAAAATAAAATCTTTAAAATGTTCTAAAAAATATTTGTTGCTGTTATATATTAATGCAGTGAACTAGTTTTCTTTCATCGTTACCCTCCCTTGCTCCCTTTCTTCTTTTTTTAAAAATTCTTTCTTCCCAAAAGGAGCAGAATAAAACAAAAGTTTACTAAGGATTGCATTTATTGAATAGAAAATGTTTTAGAGGCATGTTACAAGTAGTTTGTGACTGAATTTCCTCACATAGTAGTATTATGTTCTTCTTGGCAGATGAGTAATGCAAACATTAGAAAATTCAAATAATTTTTTCATAACTTGAAAGAGATAATAGTGGGATTTTACTGGTCAATTTTACTTTAAGATCTATGACTTATAAGATGCTCTGTAATGAGGTTTTATTCCCCTCATTTCACTTTCTTCTGCTCCATAATGTTAATATTGGATTTAAATATTTTCTTCTCATTTTTTTTAAACTTTTATTTTAGGATCAGTAGTACATGTGCAGGTTTACTATAGGGATAAATTGTGTTTCATGGGGATTTAGTGTACAGATTATTTTTTTCATCCAAGTAATAATCATAGTACCACATAGATAGTTTGTTGAATGTCTCGCTTCTCCCAACCTCCACCCTCAAGTAGACCCATGTCGGTTGTTCCATTCTTTATGTTCCTATCTACTCAATGTTTAGCTCTCAATTTGTAGGTGAGAACATGTGCTCGGTATTTGGTTTTCTGTTTTAGGATAATCACCTCCAGCCCCATTCATATTTCTTGCAAAGGACATGATCTTGTTTCTTTTTATGGCTGTGTAGTATTCCATGGTATACATATACCATATTTTCTTTATCCAGTCTGTCATTAATGAGCATTTAGGTTGATTCCATGTCTGCTCTTGTGAATAGTGCTGTGATGAATGTATGTGTGCATGTGTCTTTATGGTAGAATGATTTATATCCCTTTGGGCATATATTCAATCATGGGATTGCTGGATCAAATGAAAGTTTGGTTTTAAGTTTGTTGAAAAATTGCAAAACTATTTTCCACAGGGGCTGATCTAATTCACATTCCCATGAACAGCATGTAAGTGTTCCCTCTTCTCTGCAACCTTCCCAGAATCTGTTATTTTTTGACTTTTTAATTATAGCCATTCTGACTGGTGTGAGATGGTATTTCATTGTGGTTTTGATTTACATTTCTCTAGTAATTAGTGATGTTGAATATTGTTTTCATATGCTTGTTGGCCACATGTATGTCTTCTTTGGAAAAGTGTCCTTTTATGTTCTTAGCACACTTTTTAATGAGATTGTTTGTTTTTTTTTGCTTGTTAATTTGTTTAAGTTTCTTACAGAATCTGTGTACTAGGTCTTTGTCATACGCATGGATTTCAAATATTTTCATCCATTCTGTAGGTTGTCTGTTTATAGTTTCTTTTGTTGTGCAGAAGCTGCTTAGTTAATTAGATCTTATTTGTCCATCTTTGGTTTTGTTGTAATTGCTTTTGTTGTCTTCATCAGAAATCTTTGCCAAGGTCTATGTCCTGAATGGTATTTTTTCCTAGGTTATCCTCCAGGCTTTTTATAGTTTTAGGTTTTACATTTAAGTCTTTCATTCATCTCAAGTTAATTTTTATATTGCTTTACATTTAAGTCTTTCATTCATCTTGAGCTGATTTTTATATTGCTTTAAGAAAGGGGTCCAGATTAAATCTTTTGCAAATGGGTAGCCAGTTATCCTAGCACCATTTATATTGTTGCTAGGAGGATATAGTTGCAGTTATCCTAGCAACATTATTTCCTATTGATTGCTTTTGTTGATTTTGTCAAAGATCAGATGCTTGTAGGTACGCAGCTTTATTTCTGGGCACTCTATTCTGTTCCATTAGACTGTGTGTATGTGTACCAGCACTATGCTGCTTTGGTTACTGTAGTCTTGTAGTATAATTTGAAGGCAGGTAATGTGAGGCCTCCAGCTTTGTTCTTTTGCTTGGTATTGCTTTGGCTATTTGGGGTCTTTTTTGGTTCCATATGAATTTAAAATAGTTTTTTTCTAATTCTGTGATGACTGGCATTGGTAGTTTGATAGGAATGGTATT
This sequence comes from Macaca fascicularis, assembly GCF_037993035.2. NCBI lineage: Eukaryota > Metazoa > Chordata > Mammalia > Primates > Cercopithecidae > Macaca > Macaca fascicularis. Next base: position 88,399,558 of record NC_088388.1, on the reverse strand, counting down.
GAATCTGTAAATTGCTTCGGCCAGTATGGCCATTTTAACTATAATGATTCTTCCCATTTATGAACATGGAATTTTTTTTCATTTGTTTGTGTTATTTCTGATTTTGTTCAGCAGTGTTTATAATTCTCTTGAAGATGTCTTTTACTTACCTGGTTATTTGTATTTCTAGGTATTTTATTATTTTTGTGGATATTGTGAATGGGATTATGATCTTGATTTGGCCCTCAGCTTGAACATTGTTGGTGTATAGAAATGCTACTAATTTTTGTACCTTGATATTTTTAACTTTAAACTTTGTTGAAGTTGTTTATAAGATCTAGGAGCTTTGGGCAGAGATTATTGGATTTTCTAGCCATAGAATCATATCATCTGCAAACCGAGATCATTTGAATTCCTCTCTTCTTATTTGGATGTCTTTATATTTTTCTCTTAGTTGTCTGCTCTGTCTAGGGCTTCCTGTATTATGTTCAATAGGAGTGGTGAGAGGAGAGAGGGCATCCTTGTCTTGTTTCCATTCTCAAGGGGAATGCTTACAGCTTTTCCCTTTTCAAAGTGATGTTGGCTGTGGGTTTGTCATAGATGGCTCTTATTATTTTGGGTTATGTTACTTCAATACCTAGTTTGTTGAGGGTTTTTAACATGAAGCAATGTTGAATTTTACTCAAAGTCTTCTCTGCATCTATTGAGATGATCATGTTTTTTTAATATTTAAGTTTATGTGATATATACCATTTATTGATTTGTGTATGTTGAAGCAACCTTTGTCTCAGGTATAAAGCCTACTTGATTGTGGTGAATTAACTTTTTGATTGCTGCTGGACTTGATTTGTTAATATTTTGGGGGGATTTTTGCTTCTATTTTCATCAAGGATATTGGCCTGAAGTTTTCTTTTTTCATAGTATCTCTGCTAGGTTTTGGTACCAGAATGATCCTGGTTTTGGTACCAGAATGAGTTAGAGGAAAGTCTCCTCATGTTTTTGGAATAATTTCAGTAGGAATGGTACTATCTCTTCTTTATACATCTGGTAGAATTTGGCTATGAATCTGTCTGGTCCTGGGTTTTCTCTGACTGGTAAGATTTTTATTATTGATTCAATTTTGGAACTTATTATTTCATCTGTTCAGGGTATCGATTTCTTCCTGGTTCAATTTTGGAGGGTTTATGTTTCTAGAAATTTCTTCATTTCTTTTAGGTTTCATAGTTTGTTTGCATAAAGATGCTCATAATAGTCTCTGAGTGTTTTTTGTACTTCTCTGAAGCCTGTGATAATGTTTCCTTTGTCATTTCTGATTGTGTTTATTTGGATCTTCTCTCTTTTTCTATATTAGTCTAGCTAGCAGTCTATCAGTCTTATTTATTCTTTCAAAAAATCAATTTTGCCATTTGCTGAACTTTTGTATGATTTTTCCTCCTTCAGTTTCATTCAGTTCAGCTCTGATTTTGGTTATTTTTTGTTCCCCTAGCTGTGGTGTTAGGTTGTTAATTTGAAGTCTTTCTAACTTTTTGATGTGGGTGCTTAGTGCTGTAAACTTCCTTTTCAACACTCCTTTAACTGTGTCCCAGAGATTCTGGTATGTTGTATCTTTGTTCTTCTTAGTTTCAAAGAATTTCTTGATTTTTACCTTAATTTCATTGTTTACCCAAAAGTCATCCAGGAGCCGGTTATTTAATTTCCATGTAATTGTATGGTTTCAAGCAATCTTCTTAGTGTTGAGTTATATTTCTATTGCATTGTGGTCCAAGAGTGTGGTTGGTATGATTTTAGGTTTTTAAATTTTGCTGAAAATTGTTTTATGGCTGAGCATGTGGTCAATTTTAGAGTATATGCAATGTGCAGATAAGAAGATTGTATATTCACTTGTTTGGGGGTAGATTGTCCTGTAGATATCTGTTAGGTCCATTTGGTCAAGTGTCAAGATCATGTCTTGAATATCTTTGTTAGTTTTCTGACTCAAGGCTATGCCTAATAATATTAGTGGGGTTTTGAAGTCTTCTGTTATTTTTGTGCGGTTATCTAAGTCTCTTCATAGGGCTCTAAGAACTTTTTTTTATGAATCCGGGTGCTCCTGTGTTGAGTTCATATCTACTTAGAATAATTAGGTCTTCTTATTAAATTGAACCCTTTACCATTATGTAATGCCCTTTTTTGTCTTTTTTGTTCATTGTTGGTTTAAAGTATGTTTTGTCAGAAACTAGAGTAGCAACCCTTGCTTTTTTCTGTTTTCTGTTTACTTGGTAGATTTTTTTCCATCCTTTTACTTTGAACCTATGAATGTCATTGCATGTCAGATGGGTCTGTTGAAGACAGCATTCAGTTGGCTCTTGTGTCTTTTTCCAGCTTGCCACGCTGTCTTTTAATTAAGGCATTTAGCCTGTTTACATTCAAGGTTATTACTGATATATGTGAATTTGTTCCTATCATCATGTTGTTAGCTGGTTATTATGCAGACTTTATTGTGTAGTTGCTTTATAGTGTCAATGGTCCACGTACTTAAGTTTGTTTTGTTGTGGCTGGTAATGGTCTTTTGTCTTTATATTTAGCACTCCCTTCAGGATCTCTTATAAGGCAGGTCTTGTCGTTAGGAATTTCCTTAGCTATTGCTTGCCTGAAAAGTATCTTATTTCTCCTTTGTTTATGAAGTTTAGTTTGGCTGGATATGAAATTCTTGGTTGGGATTTTTTTTCCTTAAGAATACTGAATATAGGCCCCCAATTTTGACTGTCTTGTATGGTTTCTGTTCAAAGGTCCACTTTAGCCTGAAAGTATTCCCTTTGTTGTTTGATTTGCCCCTTCTCTCTAGCTGCCTTTAACAGTTTTTCTTTCATTTTGATCTTGGAGAATCTGATGACTGTGTTTTGGGGATGGTCATCTTGTATAGGATCTCACAGGAGTTCTCTGCATTTTCTGAATTTAGTGATAGCCTGTCTAGCAGAGTTGGGGAAATTTTCATGAATTATATCCTCAGACATGTTTTCCAATTTGCTTACTCTGAGGGATGCCAGTTAGTAGATTTGGCCCTTTTACTTAATCCTATATTTCCTGGAGGTTTCATTCATTCTTTTTTCTTTATTTTTGTCTGAGTTAATTTGGTGAACTGACCTTCAAACTCTAACATTCTTTCCACAGCTTTGTGTATTCTGCTGTTAATACTTGTGATTGGATTATGAAATTCTAGTAGTGAGTTTTTTAGCTCTATCAGATCAGTTTGGTTCTTACTTAAAATGGTCATTTCATCTTTCAGTTCCTGCATCATTTTACTGTATTTCTTAGTTTCCTTTGATTTGGTTTCAATTTTCTCCTGAATCTCTATGATGTTTGTTTCTATCTATATTCCGAATTATATTTCTGTCATGTTAGCCATTTCAGCCTAGTTAAGAACTATCGCTTGGGACCTAATGTGGTCATTTGGAAGTAAGAAGACACTCTAGATTTTTGAGTTGCCAGATTCCTTCTCATCTATGTGGACTGATGTTCCTTTCATCTTTGAAGTTACTGTTCTTTGGATGGAGTTTTTTACAATTTTATTTTCTTTGATGCCTTTGGAAGTTGTTGTGGTTTAAGGTAGGTTCAGTAGACTGACTTTATTTCTGGAAAGTTTTAGGGGGCCAAGGATCAGCTCAGCACTCCTGGACTGCATGGTTAACTCTGGGCAGCTGTACTAGGCCCCCAGCTTCGGTCTCTGGCCCTTTGAGGTTAGGAATCTGATTCACTGGGGGGCTCAGGTGTCCCAGTCTACTGGCCACAACTCTACAAAGCTGGTGCTGGCAGGGTTCACTCCTATAGGTTTGGGTGGTGCACTGGTGGGAGTGAGCCTGAAGTGGTCCTGTGTATGCTCATGCCTATGGCAGTGGCAGTGTGGCTGGTGCAGGGCGGTGGCAGAGGCAGAGTTGCCAGCGTCCATGTATGCATTTGTGCTGTTGGTGGTAGTGTAACAGGGCACTCCTGCGTCAGCAAAGGGTTAGATAGTGAGCTCTGGATCATCTGTAGTGGCAGAGTGGGATGCATTCACACACATGTACTGGCTGGGTAAGGGAGGTGAGGTCTGCCCACATGGGGAGAGGGAGACTGTAGTGGGGCAAGGCTGCAGGTTGGCTAGTGTGCATTGTCAGGGGCTGGTCTACTGGAATTCTTCAACAAACAGGCACAGTCTTCCAGTGAAGGAGCTATGATGATAATCCCTGGGAAGCAACTTGGTTGGGCATCGTAGGCTGTGCTTCAAGCAGGAACATACAGCCAGGCTGTACCCAGGAGAGGCCAGCAGACAGGGGATGTGCAGTTTGAACTGGTCCCATCCCATTTGCAACACCACCGTGCTCTCCTTAGGTCCGACAGTCTCTCAAAGGCTGACATCACTTAGAAGGACATGGAGAGTCTTGGGGGATGGGCACCCTGGCCATGCTCCACTGCAACTGTTCCTGTGCCAAACCCTCTAGGCTCTGCATAGGCTGGAATCCTGTTTCTTCCACCTCTCTACCAACTCTCTCTGTCAGCTCAAGTGTCTGTAGGAGTCATAGGCTCTCTTGCTGCTGGGACTTTTGGAGGTTCCTGGTGAGGACAGACCACTCCTCACCTATTTAACTCACTCCTTCCCCCGGAGTTGCTGGGGTCCAGGAACGAGCCCCAGTGCTCAACAGCCCCCTACAGGGCTCCCAGCTTCCTCCCCAAGTTCAGCCCACTGTCTGTGTCCTCACTTCACCCACTCTCAATGCTTTCCTGCTGAAGATCTGCTCAGAGTTTGCTAGTCTTCTCCATATCCCTGTCTCTCAGTGTGAGATGTTCCTCCTGGCTGTATCTAGTCAGACATCTTGGGTCTCGTCCTACTTTCTTTCAGACTAAGCCTTTAGTCTTTTCAAAATCTGTTAATAAAAATATTTGTGCATTTATATTTGTCAAAATATATGTATTCTAAATTATTATTTATTTCTATTCATCCGTTCATTTATTCACACAAGACTTCTTTTTGAAGCTTGCTTAGATTTACCTTCTTACACAATTTTAATTTTTAATTATTATAGTAATCGCATATATGTATAAAGTACACATGATATTTTGATACAAACATGCAATGTGTAGTAAGAGTAGTTGGGATATCTATCACCTCAACCATTTATCATTTCTTTATTTTGGGAAAATTGTAATTCCACTCTTTTAGTTATTTTGGAATATACAGTAAATTATTGTTAACTGTAGTTGCCCTATTGTACTATCAGACAATAGATATTATTCCTTTTAATGGGTACTGAGTTCATGTACCCATTAACCATTGCCTCTTCATCTCCCCACTTCCCACTACTCTTCTCAGCCTATTCTCTGTCTCCATGAGTTCAATTTCTTTTTTTTTTTCAGCTCCCATACGTGTATTCACTCAGGATTTATTGATTGTCCAATTTGATGGATAGAGTTGCCTACAGATTCTGGGAGTAAGAATAATGTAACTAGGAATTTTCTTGAGGTGCCTGCTTTTTGATATATATATATATATATGTGTGTGTGTGTGTGTGTGTATGTGTGTGTGTGTATATGTATGTGTGTGTGTGTGTGTGTGTATATATATATATATATGACTTCATCTTCTTGATAACAGTGGGGAATTTTCAGTGACCACTTCAAAATATTTTCCATGATACTGCAAGCTGAGCAATTTAAAGTTATTGGTGGACATACAAGCTTTGTGAATAAAATAGCCACAAAGATTGTAAATATTTGAACTAACTTGAGAGTTGTAACCAAATAAAATGCTTATCAGAGCATGGTATCTGTGTTTAAAGATTCAGCTCAATTCAACAAACATTTACTGAATACTACCATTTTGTTAGGGCTGAGGATATATAGCTGTAAAAAAAATATAATGATGCTGCCTTTGAAAAACTTACTACCTGGGTGCAGGAAAAGAGTAGAAAGGAGGAGTAAGCCAGATTCTAGAGTTGAGAGGCAGTAATAAGGAGAAATGAGGTACCTTTGGGGTTTCTGCTTCTCCATGGAATGTCCTTGTGATAATATATAAGAATTAAGGTAATGCGTAGAAAGTCAGAGAAGTTTGAGGTCTTATAAGACACAAACACATAAATTCATATTATCAACTAAAGAGGAAATGGTGCTGGCTAGGACTATGGGGTAACTCGTGACTAAGTAATAAACAATGTAGTCATGCTTGATAGAAGATGAAACCCAAGACCTCTGTTTAACTAACATACTTTACTGGCAACTAAGGAAAAGGAGCCATTGGAGTAGGCTTTTCTCATGTCTCTCAATTTAGTATTTATCCTTCCATATCCTTCAGTACATTTTTTGCCTTAGTTTTAACCCTGAGATGAAAAGAGTCATAGAGTCCAGCATACAGAATTCCTTTTCAACTAGTTTGACTTTGGACAAGTTATACAGCTTCTAAGATCCTTATACAAGTCATCTGTAAAAAAAAATGAGTATAATAGTTCTTACTTCAGAAGGTTTTTGAAAATATTTTCAATGATTCATTAAAAACACTTAGCCTAGCAACTGTTCTGTACTGGATGATAAAGAGATGGTAGACCTGTTTGTTGTACCTTACTATGTCAGCTTTCTATAGATGAGATCTTTATTGTTCTTGCTTTGTTTTTTATTTATGCCTAGACTATTTACTTTTGTATTTTTAATATAAAAATGGTATTTTTAAAGCTACATTTGGCCAGTAAGTTTGGAAATATGCAATTACATTTACTTGCTATAATTTAACGGTTGCCATTGTTTCATAACTTGTAAAGAGTACAGTTGGCTAAATAGCCTTAGGTAGTGGTGTTCAACCCAGGTGGCATATTAGAATCATCTGGAAAGCTTTCAAAAATGTCCATGTTCAGGCACTACACAAAGTCATTGAATCAGGATTTCTTGTTGTGGACCTAATTATTATTATTTTGTAACAGCTCTTCATCTCTGACGTGGCAATAATAACATCTACTCAGCTTGTCAGGGTAGATCTGATGATTACATTAAAATATATTCAAAAGCAGTTGATAAACAGATAATTGAAATAAAAATGTAGGGTAATATTAAAACATTTTAGAAATACTTACCCTGGTTTTGAGGGGTTTAACATTTACTTACAGAAAAAGGTTAAAACATAAAAAATTCAAGGTAACATGTCACACACTAAATGGAAGTAACAGAATAATTATGCTGGGAATCCCATCCTAATAATACTGTGTAGGCAATCCTTAATGTATATGAGGCTGTGACCTTGTCTAGTACTTCTCAAATATTTATACCTCAGTTTCCTTTAATGATCAAAGAACAAGAACAATAACCTTATTGGAGCTGGAGAGGGTTACTAGGAGGGAAGTCTTATCTAGGATGGTTGTCTAAAACCACTTACCTCAAATGTTTGTTCATTCATCAAGTCATTCAACAAAATGTTTATTACCTAATATGTGACTTCTGGACATTTTCTTTTTAAAGGCAATTTAGCAACACGATAAAGTAGGGGTTAATAGTATAAATGCTGGAGTCAGAGTATCTGGGTTTGAATTTTGGCTCCACAACTTTCTGATTGTCTTATGTTGGGTAAATTCTTAACTTCATTATGACTCAATATTCCTTTTCTTTTAAGAAGAAAGATAATATTGTTAATTACTTCCTAGGGTTGCAGAAAGAGGTTTAATGTATTAATAAGCATAAATTGATCCAAACTATGTGTGGCTAATAATAAGAAATAGGTGTGCTTTTGCTAACATTTCTGCATTTTTATTCCAGTATATTCTTCATTTGTTGTAGTATGAACGTAATGCTTTCAGTGTGAACATATGAAGATAATGCTTTAAGTTAGCTATCACCAAATGAAAATGGTGCTTAAAATAATGGATATATCCTCCTCCCAAGACATAGTCAAATATATGAATCTCAGTTTTTTCAAGGCACCATCTTATTTAAGATTGGTCATTTTTAGCAACATGGATTATCTAGAGGATGTTATGCTAAGTGAAATAAGCCACGCAGAGAAAGACAAATACTGTATGATCTCACTTACATTTTGAATCTAAAAGAGTTGAAATCATAGAAGTAGAGAGTAGAATGGTGGTTACCAGAGGGTGGGGATGGGAGTGGACAGAGTGTACAAAGTTTCGGTTAGAAGAAATAGGCCTGGTCATCGATTGCACAACATGGTGACTATAGTTAATAATAGTGTATTGTGTTTTTCAAAATAGCTAAGAGTACATTTTAATTTTAATTTTTTTTTTTATTTTTTGAGACACGGTTTCGCCCCGTCACCCAGGCTGGACTCCAGTGGCATTAACATGACTCACTGCAACCTCAAGCTCCTGGGCTCAAGGAATCCTCCTGCCCCAGTCTCCAGAGTAACTGGGTCTATGGGTGCATTACACCATGCCCGACTAAGAGTGGATTTTAAACATGCTCACCACATGGCATGCATCTGTCGTCCTAACTACTCATAAGACTGAGGCAAGAGGATAACTTGAACCTAGGAGGAAAGGGCTACAGTGAGCCCATATGGCACCACTGCGCTCAGCCTGGAAGAAAAAGTGAGACCCTGCCTCAAAAAAGTAAAATAAAATAAATAAATAAATAAATTTATGACAAAGAAATGATAAGTGTTTTGGGGGATGTATATGTAAAATAGCTTGATTTGATCATTTCATGATATATACATGTATTAAAACATCATATTGTACCCATACATATATAATTATTATTTGTCAATTAAAAACAAAATAAAAATTTTTAAAAAGATTAGAAAGAAGATTAGAGACATAATCAGGGAAGTACAGAAAGCAATGAGTGCATGTATACCAGTGGGTTCTTGCCTAGTTTCTGGCCAGGAAAGAACTCTAGAAGAGTCGTGCTTACTATGTGACCAGAAAGATGAATAGAGTTAGTGATAAGCAGAGCTTGGAGAAAAGCTGTGGTGTGTAAATGGGTGGGTTGTGTGGAGACTGAGAGTGTTCCAGAGAGAGAGAACACACATGAAAAACTTGCTTGAAAACTGACGTTATCAGTGAACAAAGGGCCCAACACCACATGCATGTGGAGGTGTAGTATATACAGAAACTCTTAAGACTCTTAACAGCCAGAACAGTGGGTTAGGGGCAGAACAAGAAATGGAGTTTCTGTGGGAACAGTGTTTACAGGTGATTGTAACATTATCGTTAATGCGAGGAGTACTAAGTCTTAAGGCAGTGCAGAACAGAAAGAAAACAGTTGTTCATAGGGGGTTTTAGTGAGAGGAAAAGGGAAGACTATTCAAGGCTCTTGAAGGAGTTGGTATTTGGCATGATTCTTAAAAGAGCAATAGGGTAAGACCTGTAGCTTGTAGAGCCAGGTCAAGGCTTTACTATTGTACTTAACTGTGTGCTGACCTTGCCTTATTTGTTCAGCTAGGATTGTGTCTAAGCAGAGCCTCCGCATCTGTTCTTAACCTCAACTGCAGCCTTATCCTTTTACCCATGTGCCGAATACTCTTGGCTTTCCTCCGAGGATCACAGAAGGTAAGAAAAAACAGTCCTAGTTACAAATTCCAGCACAAAAATCAAATGTAACAGTCGCATATTAGTTTGTTTAGTTTTCACAGTCTGACTTTTGGCTGGAGTGATTTCTTCTAAGATGATGGTAAAAGCCATGTCACCTGTCAAGTTGATCTGTGAATTATTCTGCAACACCAGATAAGGGCAGATGATAATAGTAATATTATTAACAGGTATTTCCAGCACTATGCTTAGTATTTCACATACACGCTGGCAAATACTTACAGGGATTCGGGAATCAGGTATTGTTAGTTTCATTTCACACACAAGAAACCTCAGGCATAGAGGCTTTGAGTAACTTCGAGACTAGTGAATGGCAGAGCTAGGGTCAATCCTAATTTGAGTTCTTTCCATTATGTCATGTCTCACTGAGATTCTGTATTTTCACTTAGCTAAATCTAGGTGAGCAAACTAGAGTCCTTTGGATTCTGAGCAATACACGAAATGATTGTTGGTGTTGGCAACAACTTATCTCTGCTTAACACACATAGTCATTCTGAAGTGTGTAATAGGCTTGAGAAACATGTCTTGATTAAATAGTGATGTCATTTGTTATATGTAGTGTTGTAAAATGAAGTATGTAAGAAAACAGGAAAACAGTTATTCTGCTAAAACTCAACAAAAATTCTTTTTTGTCTTTGTTTGTTTTTGTGTATATGTGTGACTGTGTGTGTATGCATCTTGATTCTTCTTCTGTAAGATTCACTAAGCAAGGCACCACTGGATAGATAATGATATTTTAAAAGGAGTTGTTAACTTGAGACCACTTTGATGTTCTATGAATTTAATATATGTAGATTTACTCTAGGAAAACTTCTCAACCCTTTCTACGTAATTATATTTAGAAATTCTTTCCTTTTAATGCAGTAATATGTGAAAATAACTCTCTCTAGGTTGCCTACCATTTAAACTGCTAAGTTTTGATCCCTGTGGTTGGCTATTGGCTTGGCTTGGAGAAAGAGAAGATAAGTGGCAGGGAATGACAAGTTCCCTCCTAAGTCCCTCAGTATTAAATAATTCTTAAAGATTTGCCCCGAGTGTGAAACAGTGATTCAAAGGTGCTTGACATTTTAATTTGTTATAAGATCAAGCAGGCATTTCAAACTATAGATGAGATTGCTTCATTTTGAAATAATCTTATTTTTTGACTACAAAAGTAAATCATATAGATTTCCAAACTTAAACATTCCAGAAATATGCAAAATGATCAGAGAAAGTTTACCCTCATTTTATTCTGCCAGAACAACCACTAATGAGAATTTGTGGAAAGTGCCTGCAGATACACTAACATATAATACCATTAATGTTGATCAATATAAGATCACTGTGTAGTTTATGTTTTGTAACTTTTTTTTACCTAACAATGTGTCTTAAACTTCTTTCCATATGAATTATATAGCCTTCTCACATTTATTTTTAATGGTTTAGGTTTTCCATTAACTGGATAGATCCTAATTTATCCCACCAATTTTTGATTAATAGGCTTCTGACATATTTTAAAAATTTTGACACAATGAACAATGCTATCCTGAAGAATTTTTATCACATTTGTTGCATTATTTTTACCATAATAAATGATTTTTGTTTAGGTTCCAAGCAGGAGAACCAGGAGATTGTTGGATAAAAGCAGAACATTCCATATTACCTGTGGTGTTACTATCTGTATTTTCTCAGGTGAGAAAGCCAAAGTTATTAAATAATTTGTTAGAATTACACATTTAAAATGTAAACATTCCAGACATATGCAGAATTATCAGAGAAAGTTTTCCCTAATCTTATTCTTCCGGAACAACCAGTGATGACAATTTGGGGTAACTGCCTGCAGATATATTAACATATAATGCCATTAATGTTGAACAATGTAAGATCGTAGCGTGGTTTGTGTTTTAAACCACAAGTCAAATTATACATGGAAAATGTGTGATTTTATTGTTCTGTACATTATCTACTGTCAGCAACTTAATATTTTCTTATTAAATAGCTTAGCAGTTCTTTCCATGTTTTTAAAAAGGGCTGTCTATGGGGAACTACAGAAAATGGATGTGTGTTATGATTTTTACATTATGATATCAAAAAGCTGGCCCCCAAACTGAAAATGACTATTTCCTGAAAGTAAGTAATTTCACTTAGAAATACTGGAAGAAACAGACTAAACGTTTTCAGGTCTGAAAGTGATGATATGATATGAGTTTAAATGCATGAACCCTCTATTTTATTTATTTATTTTTTTTGAAACAGGGTCTGACACTGTTGCCCAGGCTGGAGTGCAGTGGTACAATCTTGGCTCACTGCAACCTCCACTTCCCAGGCTCAAGCCATCCTCCCAACTCAGCCTCCCGAGTAGCTGGGACTACAGGCGTGTACCACTACGTCTGGCTAATTTTTGTATTTTTTGTAGAGGCGGGCTTTCACCATGTTGCCCAGGCTGGTCTCGAACTTCTGAGCTCAAGCAATTTGCCTGCCTCAGCCTCCCAAAGCACTGTGATTATAGGCAGGAGCCACCGTGCCTGGCCAAATGAATGAAAATTAGAATGTGAAATACTCATTAGTAGATTAGGATTCCATCCCAAATTATATGTGATTGATGTTTTTTGGTATTAATATTTGGTAGAAAAACAAATGTCAAAATTTGCGAAGCTTTATCCTGCTCTTTTCTAAATTAAAAAATAAAGCAATGATCTTTGTATTATTATAAATCCTTTTAAAATACATTTTGATCCTGAGCTTTTAGATGATACTTTTCAAATTTTTGGAACAGAAAGTAAGAAACATAGTGATGAAGTACATGGACTCTGAGGAGTCCATGCATAGGTTCTATCCCCAGCTGCCCTTCTATTTTAATGTGTGACGTTACCTCTCTGATCCTCAACTTATTATTATTATTATTATTATTATTATTATTATTATTATACTTTATGTTCTAGGGTACATGTGCACAATGTGCAGGTTTGTTACATATGTATACGTGTGCCATGTTGGTGTGCTGCACCCATTAACTCGTCATTTACATTAGGTATATCTCCTAATGCTATCCCTCCCCTCTCCCCCCACTCCACAACAGGTCCCAGTGTGTGATGTTCCCCTTCCTGTGTCCAAGCGATCTCATTGTTCAATTCCCACCTATGAGTGAGAACATGCAGTGTTTGGTTTTCTGTTCTTGCGATAGTTTGCTGAGAATGATGGTTTCCAGCTACATCCATGTCCTTGCAAAAGACACAAACTCATCCTTTTTTATGGCTGTATAGTATTCCATGGTATATATGTGCCACATTTTCTTAATCCAGTCTGTCATTGATGGACATTTGGGTTGGTTCCAAGTCTTTGCTATTGTGAATAGTGCTACAATAATCATACATGTGCATGTGTCTTTATAGCAGCATGATTTATAATCCTTTGGGTATATCCCCAGTAATGGGATGGCTGGGTCAAATGGTATTTCTGGTTCTAAATCCTTGAGGAATTGCCACACTGTCTTCCACAATGGTTGAACTAGTTTACAGTCCCACTAACAGTGTAAAAGTGTTCCTATTTCTCCACATCCTCTCCAGCACCTGTTGTTCCCTGACTTTTTAATGATTGTCATTCTAACTGGTGTGAGATGATATCTCATTGTGGTTTTGATTTGCATTTCTCTGATGGCGAGTGATGATGAACATTTTTTCATGTGTCTGTTGGCTACATAAATGTCTTCTTTTGAGAAGTGTCTGTTCATATCCTTTGCCCACTTTTTGATGGGGTTGTTTGTTTTTCTCTTGTAAGTTTGATTGAGTTCTTTGTAGGTTCTGGATATTAGCCTTTTGTCAGATGAGTAGATTGCAAAATTTTTCTCCCATTCTGTAGGTTGCCTGTTCACTGTGATGGTAGTTTCTTTTGCTGTGCAGAAGTTCTTTAGTTTAAATAGATCCCATTTGTCAATTTTGGCTTTTGTTGCCATTGTTTTTGGTGTTTTAGACATGAAGTCCTTGCCCATGTCTACGTCCTGAACAGTATTGCCTAGGTTTTCTTCTAGGGTTTTTTTTTTTTTTTTTTTTTTTTTTGAGACGGAGTCTCGCTCTGCCACCCAGGCTGGAGTGCAGTGACTGGATCTCAGCTCACTGCAAGCTTCGCCTCCCGGGTTCACGCCATTCTCCTGCCTCAGCCTCCCGAGTAGCTGGGACTACAGGCGCCCGCCACCTTGCCTGGCTAGTTTTTCGTATTTTTCAGTAGAGACGGGGTTTCACCGTGTTAGCCAGGATGGTCTCGATCTCCTGACCTCGCGATCCGCCCGTCTCGGCCTCCCAAAGTGCTGGGATTACAGGCTTGAGCCACCGCGCACGGCTCTTCTAGGGTTTTTATGGTTTTAGGTCTAACATTTAAGTCTTTAATCCATCTTGAATTAATTTTTGTATAAGGAGTAAGGAAGGGATCCAGTTTCAACTTTCTACATATGGCTAGGCAGTTTTCCCACCACTATTTATTAAATAGGGAATCCTTTCCCCATTTCTTGTTTTTGTCAGGTTTGTCAAAGATCAGATGGTTGTAGATGTGTGGTATTATTTCTGAGGTCTCTGTTCTGTTCCATTGGTCTATATCTCTGTTTTGGTACCAGTACCATGCTGTTTTGGTTACTGTAGCCTTGTAGTATAGTTTGAAGTCAGGTAGCATGATGCCTCCAGCTTTGTTCTTTTGACTTAGGATTGTCTTGGCAATGTGGGCTCTTTTTTGGTTTCACATGGACTTTAAAGTAGTTTTTTTCCAATTCTGTGAAGAAAGTCATTGGTAGCTTAATGGGGATGGCATTGAATCTATAAATTACCTTGGGCAGTATGGCCATTTTCCCAACATCGATTCCTCCTACCCATAAGCATGGAATCTTATTCCACTTGTTTTTGAATTCTTTTATTTCATTGAGCAGTGGTTTGTAGTTCTCCTTGAAGAGGTCCTTCACATCCCTTGTAAGTTGGATTCCTAGATATTTTATTCTCTTTGAAGCGATTGTGAATGGGAGTTCGTTCATGATTTGGCTCTCTGTCTGTTATTGGTGTATAAGAATGTGTGTGATTTCTGCACATTGATTTTGTATCCTGAGACTTTGCTGAAGTTGCTTATCAGCTTGAGGAGATTTTGGGCTGAGACAATGGGGTTTTCTAAATATACAATCATGTCATCTGCAAACAGGGACAATTTGACTTCTTCCTTTCCTAACTGAATACCCTTTATTTCTTTCTCTTGCCTGATTGCCCTGGCCAGAACTTCCAACACTACGTTGAATGGAATGGTGAGAGAGGGCATCCATCTTGTGCCAGTTTTTAAGGGGACTGCTTCCAGTTTTTGCCCATTCAGTATGATATTGGCTGTGGGTTTGTCATAAATAGCTCTTATTATTTTGAGATACGTTCCATCAATACCGAATTTATTGAGAGTTTTCAGCAAGAAGGGCTGTTGAATTTTGTTAAAGGCCTTTTTTGCATCTGTTGAGATAATCATGTGGTTTTTGTCTTTGGTTCTGTTTATATGCTGGATTACATTTATTGATTTGAGTATGTTGAACCAGCCTTGCATCCCAGGGATGAAATCCACTTGATCATGGTGGATAAGCTTTTTGATGTACTACTGGAATTGGTTAGACAGTATTTTATTGAGGATTTTTGCATTGATGTTCATCAGGGATATTGGCCTAAATTCTCTTTTTTGTTGTGTCTCTGCCTGATATAGTATCAGGATGATGTTGGCCTCATAAAATGAGTTAGGGAGGATTCCCTCTTTTTCTGTTGATTGGAATAGTTTCAGAAGGAATGGTACGTGCTCCTCCTTGTACCTCTGGTAGAGTTCAGCTGTGAATCCGTCCGGTCCTGGACTTTTTTTGATTGGTAGGCTATTAATTATTGACTTAATTTCAGAGCCTCTTATTGATCTATTTAGGAATTCAACTTCTTCCTGGTTTAGTCTTGGGAGAGTGTATTTGTCCAGGAATTCATCTATTTCTTCTAGATTTTCTAGTTTGTTTGCATAGAGGTGTTTATATTATTCTCTGACAGTAGTTTTTATTTCTGTGGGATCGGTGGTGATATCCCCTTTATCATTTTTATTGCATCTATTTGAATCTTCTTTTCTTCTTTATTAGTCTTTCTAGCAGTCTATCAATTTTGTTGATCTTTAAAAAAAACCAGCTCCTGCATTCACTGATTTTTTTGAAGGGTTTTTTGTGTCTCCATCTCCTTCAGTTCTGCTATGATCTTAGTTATTTCGTGCCTTCTGCTAGCTTTTGAATGTGTTTGCTCTTGCCTCTCTAGTTCTTTTAATTGTAATGTTAGGGTGTCAATTTTAGATCTTTCCTACTTTCTCTTGTATCCATTTAGTGCTACAAATTTCTCTCCACAAACTACTTTAAATGTGTCCCAGAGATTCTGGTATGTTGTGTCTTTGTTCTCATTGGTTTCAAAGAACATCTTTATTTCTGCCTTCATTTCGTTATGTACCCAGTAGTCACTCAGGAGCAGGTTATTCAGTTTCCATGTAGTTGAGCGGTTTTGACTGAATTTCTTAGTCCTGAGTTCTAGTTTGATTGCACTGTGGTCTGAGAGACAGTTTGTTATAATTTCTGTTCTTTTACATTTGCTAAGGAGTGCTTTACTTCCAACTATGTGGTAAGTTTTGGAATAAGTGTGATGTGGTGCTGAGAAGAATGTATATTCTGTTGATTTGGGGTAGAGAGTTCTGTAGATGTCTATTAGGTCCGCTTGGTGCAGAGTTGAGTTCAATTCCTGTTAAGTTTCTGTCTCGTTGATCTGTCTCATGTTGACAGTGGGATATTAAAGTCTCCCACTATTATTGTGTGGGAGTCTAAGTCTCTTTGTAAGTCTCTAAGGACTTGCTTTATGAATCTTGGTGCTCCTGTATTGGGTGCATATATATTTAGGATAGTTAGCTCTTCTTGTTGAATTGATCCCTTTACCACTATGTAATGGCCTTCTTTGTCTCTTTTGATCTTTGTTGGTTTAAAGTCTGTTTTATCAGAGACTAGGATTGCAACCCCTGCCGTTTTGATTGACAGCAGGACTTACCTCTCAGATTTAAGACTAAAATGAGAAAATGAATAGAAATTCTTAGGATAGAATTAGTAATTGTAATATATAATTGCAAGGGTTAATTATTTCAGAGGCATAGCACCTGGTATTTTCACCTGACCATTATTTGATGACATAGCTGTTTTGATAGTAGGGCCATTTTGACTCAGGAATGTTTTGATACAGCTATTGCCAAGCAATTATTATACTTTTAGCTTTGTAAAAAATTGCCAAGCATTGTTGAAACAGGTAATTTCATTGTTTTATCTCTGAATTTCTTCCAATTGATAGTTCCACTTCTGCAGGTGATAGATGGAGAGAGGTTGAGGGATAGGATTAGTACTTTAGTGAGGGTGAGATAAGGACCAAGGGTGTAGTAAGGGTCAGAGATAGATTAGGGAGAGGGAGAGTGAAAGGTCAGAAATGGAGGAGGATCAGGAAACCAGTGTATTCATGACTCAATTTGTTCTAAACTGTAATCATGTCCAAGTATTCTGGTTCTACTGGAGAGCAACCAAGCGACTGAGATAGCATGAGCTTGTATTACAGAGGATTTGCATTCTGTCAGTCACTAGTGGTCTGACTTTCGCTATATTACCCTTCTTTACTTCAGATTTCTTATCTGTAAAATAGGGATGACTCTACCTACCACATTGTTTCGTTTTGAGAATCAAATGAGAAAATCTATGCAAAGTGCTTGGGCTAGCTGCTTCCTTGTGCCTAAAATTAGAAGCCCCAAATTCTTTCCACCTAAGAGGTCCTTTAAAAAAGTGAATATATCCCTTAATGATGTATTTTCTATAGCTGTTACCTATGAGTTTTTTTTTTTCAGAGAAATTAAGAAAGGATAGTAATTCTTCTATAGATGACTTTGCATTTTGTAGCCATAGAGTATGTAGTTAATATATAAACTTTTAATTTAATATCAAAGGATTATTTTACTATACATTTGGGTATTGATGAAGCTATATGACAGGGAGAGTTTTGTTTAAATAATATTTTATACCTGTGCCATTGTTGTGTCACACCTAGACATCCTTTGTTTTACTTCTTTGGAAACTTGTCCTTGCTTGTTACTTAAGTCATTTTAGCTTCCTGTCCATTTGTTTTTCTCTTAAAATTTTTTTAAAGACTATTTTTCTGTAGGGCTGATTTATGTTCATAGCAAAATTGAGAGGAATATATAGAGAGTTTTCATATATCATTTGTCTTCATGCATGTATAGCCTCCCCCATTGTCAACATCCCGTGCCAGAGTGGTACAAATTTTTACAATTGATAAACTTACATTAATTGACGTATCATTATATCCTAAAGTTCATACTTTACATCAGGGTTCACATTTGATGCTATACATTCTATGGGTTTGTACAAATGTGTAATGACCTGTACCCACCATTATTGTATCATGCAGAATAGTTCATTGCCCTAAAAATCTTCTGTGCTCTGCCTATTTGTGACCTTCCTTTCCCACTAACCCCAGACAACCACTGATTTTCTTTTTTACTGTCTCTGTAATTCTGCCTTTTCTAGAATGTAATAGAGTTGAACTCAAGCAATATGTAGCATTTTCAGATGGGCTTCTTTCACTTAGTAATATGAATTTAAGTTTCCTTGTGTCTTTTCATGGCTTGAGAGTTCATCTTTTTATAGTGGTAAATAATATTCCCTTGTCTGGATGTACCACAGTTTTTTAATCTATTCACCTATTGAAGGACATCTTGGTTGCTTCCAGATTTTGGCAATAATGAATAAAGCTGCTGTTTCTGTGTGGACATACGTTTTTAGTTCCTTTGGGTAAATATCCAAGAGTGTGATTGCGAGATCATGGGATAAGAATATGTGTAGTTTTTAAGAAACCACCAAACTCACTTCCAATGTTGTTGTGCCATTTTTTGCATCCCACACCTACAGTGAATGAGAATTTCTGTTGCTGTGCAATCTCACCAATATTTGGTGTTGTCAGTATTCTGGATTTTGGTCATTCTAATAGGTACGTAGTGGTAACTCATCATTTTAATTTGCATTTTTCTGATGATATATAATGTGGATCATCTTTTCATATGCTTGTTTGCCATCTGTATATTTTCTTTGGTGAGGTATCTATTAAGATCTTTGACCCATTTTTTAAATTGGGTTGTTTGTTTTCTTGTTATTGAATTTTAAGTGTTCTTTATATATTTTTATAATAATCCTTTATCGATATGTCTTTTGCAAATGCTTTTTCCCAGTCTGTGGCTTATCTTCTCACGGTGTTCACAACGTCTTTTGCAGAGTTGAAATTCTAATTTTAAGGAAGTCCAGCTTATTAATTCTTTCATTTATCATGTCTCTGACATTGTGTCTAAAAAGCCATCACCAAACCCAAAGTCATATAGACATTTTTCCTGTGTTTCCTTTGAGGAGTTTTATAGTTTTGCATTTTACATTTGGGTCTGTGATTCATTTTGAGTAAATTTTTGTGAAGAGTGTAAAGTCTATGTCTAGATTTATTTGTTTGAATGTGAACTCTTCCTTGTTTCGGCTCCATTTGTGACAAAGGCATTTTCTTCTTTGTATTGCTTTTGCTCTTTTGCCAAAGATAAATGGACTGTATTAATGTGGGTGGATTTCTGGGCTCTCTATTCTGTTCCATTAATCTATTTTTCTTTTCTTTTGCTAATACTATACATTCTTAATTACTATAACTTTGTAATAAGTCCGGACTCTTCACCTACCTCTAACTTGATTACTTGAAGGACCTTATAAATCCTTTAAATAAACTTTTAGGCGTTTTAGCATTCTAGTCCTCTCTCACTTTCATTTTTTTTGTGAGTAACTTAGAACTCTAAGCCCTCTATATCTCATATTATGGGTTGTAGGAAATTATGGCGTTTCCTAGATTCCAGGCTATGTCTTCTTTTGAACCATTGTACTACACATATTGTGAACTGTAATGGTTTACTAAGCAATATCAGATCACTTATCTCATTAAGCCTTTCACTTCTGTTACCATAATTTTACAGAGAAGTAAATTAAAGCCCCTGAAAGGCAAATAATATGGCCAAGATCACAAATTTTCCAGCGAGTTACCTGTTGTGGTTTTCAATACATTAAAATATGGTGTGAATTCACACCTAATTTTGCCTACAAGCAAAGCTTGAGCAAGGGGGAAGGCATGATGGGCCCGTGCACATCTCACTTTTCCTTCCTTACCCAGCCTCCTCAAGATAATTTTTGTTACCCTAGCTTTGCCAAAATGAGTTCATTTTCACATCTCTATTAATTTCCTAACACTGCTATTATTTCTGTGAGCTCTGAGTCAGTTGAGCACTTTGTTTACTGTGATTATTGTTTTCCTGAATTTTGTCCCATGAAGTGATTCCCAACACTTTTTCTGTTGGGTTAAGAATACTATGATTTAAATCTGTGGATTGTGAAAAATTTCCAGTAGTTGAAGGTCTTTCAGTGGCCTATAATTTACCTTATGGGGTAGGGAAGTATGCAAGATACATATTAATAGCAGATTTGGAACTATGGAAGAGGTGAAAGATGTGGAATACCTAAAATATCAGGGAGGTGCTCAAGTAAATAAATAAATACCCATATCATTAGATGCATATTTATGTAAGAGTGTGTGTGTGTGTGTGTTAAGGGGAGGATGAGTGTGTGTGTGTGTTACGGGGGGGATGGGTGTGTGCGTGTGTTAGGGGGAGGATGTGTGTGTGTGTGTTAGGGAGAGGATGTGTGTGTGTGTTAGGGGGAGGATGTGTGTGTGTGTGTGTTAGGGGGAGGATGTGTGTGTGTGTGTGAGATAAGGGGAGGGTGTATGTGTGTGTTAGGGGGAGGATGTGTGTGTGTGTATGAGGGGGAGGGTGTGTGTGTGTGTTGGGGGAGGGTGTGTGTGTGTGTTAGGGGAGGATGTGTGTGTGTGTGTGTGTGTTAGGGGGAGGATGTGTGTGTGTGTGTGTTAGGGGGAGGATGTGTGTGTGTGTGTGTGTGTGTTAGGGGGAGGATGTGTGTGTGTGTGTTGGGGGAGGATGTGTGTGTGTGTGTGTGATAGGGGGAGGGTGTGTATGTGTGTTGGGGGAGGATGTGTGTGTGTATGAGGGGGAGGGTGTGTGTGTGTTGGGGGAGGGTGTGTGTGTGTGATGGGGGAGGGTGTGTGTGTGTGTGTTAGGGGGACGATGTGTGTGTGTGTGATGGGGGAGGGTGTGTGTGTGTGTGTTAGGGGGAGGATGTGTGTGTGTGTGTGTTAGGGGGAGGATGTGTGTGTGTGTTAGGGGGACGATGTGTGTGTGTGTGATGGGGGAGGGTGTGTGTGTGTGTGTGTTAGGGGGAGGATGTGTGTGTGTGTGTGTGTTAGGGAGAGGATGTGTTTGTGTGTGTTTCTCTTATCCCTGACTTACTAGGGTTGTTTCATTACAGCCTTTGAACATTTGGTAAACTATCTATAGTTAAGTTTTTTGTGTCTTTAAAACTTCACCTTTCCATGTAATATTTCATTGCCCATATAGCTGTCAAAGTTTGACCCTGTATTTACTGAGGGGGAGGAAGAACTGAGTCCTTGACATGGAGCATATATGAAAATCCCACTAACTTGCCCCTGGTGTGATTCTGTAGGCGTGCACGTGGCTGCCCATCTGGTGAATGCCCTCAACTTCTCAGTGAATTACAGTGAAGATTTTGTTGAACTGAACGCAGCAAGATACCGAAATGAGGTGGGTGGTCTCTGTCTTCCCATTTTCCTTTCACTTGTCATGAGATGACTAATGAGGGTCTGTGATTTTTCCCTGAATATTTGTACCTTACTGCTCCTTTTGAGTGCTTTTAAAATGCAGTTGTCAAATTGAGCTTTATTCCTTTTCAATAGAAAATATAAGTAATTACTATTTCATAGTCTCTCCTGCTGAAAGTGGGAGTTGGTAGAATGTCTACTTTTTTATTCTGCAATGTTCAAATGGTTGCCACTCAGGTCTGCCTCTGACTCCCAGCAGCTTTTCTCTAATTCCTATCATTCAGTTGAGAGTGTCGACAGTGCCGTTACAGGGTAAAAATACTTTATAACTCACATACTAGGTTTTGGGGAAAAGGAAATAAGTAGATTGATTATTTGTGAATCCTGGATAAATCAATTTATTTTACTTAAAAAAATGTTAGTGAGTTTTCATGATTCATTCATTTAAAAACATTCCTCGAATTAGGTGATGTTAAATTCAATTCTATAGCAGGCAATATCTGACATAGTGCTATTCTCCATGGGAAGCCGTCCATAAAATGAAATTATATGTGCAAGGTGCAGGCCAGAGCTTGATGAACAGCACATGCTCAGCCAGTTAGGTCTCTGTTGGTTGATGCTCTCATACAGTCCTCAGGCTGCCTTTGCTTCACAATGCCAAGACTACATCAAAAACAAACTGTTCTGTGCCATTTAATTAGCATCCCCCCACCCTAATTTTTCTGTTCTGCAGACTAAGTTTGGTAGTGACTTAATAAAATTTTTTCCCATCTTCCCCACTCCTTTGTCTCCTCCACATATCACCAGAGTTTTCTAGGTTTAATACTGTTGTGATCATGTGCTTGACTTCCCCCTCAAAACAAAACTAATGAAAAAGTAACAACAAATACAGAAACAAATCACAAAACCAAAATAGCCAGCAACCTTTGATATAGCCCTTTTCTCTACTTGTATTTAAAAAAATACCAACATGATCTAATTGGTCTTGGTTGGGAGGCAGGCACTGATAATTTGTAAAAGTTTCCCAGGCTTGTAGAGTGCATCCAGCACTGAGAACCACTGAAAAATTCCAGCTCCTTAGCAGGCCAGTGACGGCTCTTCACATGTAATTATTTCAGACCCAGCCTCCACTTCTCCCGATCTCACTCCCACCTGCTTCCCTTTCTCCTGCTGCCCTCTGCTCAAATCACTAGCTACTTGTTTTCTGCCCCTGTTACAACATTTTCTTTGTTTCTTTTTCTTCTTTTCTTCTCTTTTCAGAATTCATGTCTTTAATAACTTTAATGGTTTTCTCATTTTAATGGAATAAACTTTTGCTTAAGTTCCAATATTTTTAGTGATTTCAAGGTTTTCGGTTATTAAATTTGTTTTCTTTGAAAAGTTATATATGCTCAATATAAAATATTTTAAAACCTCAAGTAAACGAAGTTAAAAGTGAAAGCTTCTCCTCCAAAACAAGCCACAGTGTATTACATTTTTTTCTGATATTTTCAGTGGCATTTTATGGTATATATTCCTTGGCAATTTACTTGTCTCCATAAATATGCTTTTATAGCTTATTGTATCAAAATATCTTGATCTATCTCATTCTCTCCATATGACTATGCCATAATTTATTTTTAGTCTTTTTCTTATTCAGACCTTTAGGTTGATTCTCAGTTTTTGTTATGAACCACACTCCAATAAATGTGTTTCTTTGTCCACTTCTACACAGATCTGTAGTTGTAGAATTTTGGTTTAAAAGGTTGCACATTTTTAGTTTTGATGGACAGTGCCAAATTCCGTTTTAAAAAGTCTTCTCCTTTTTTCACACTTCTAACTAATATTAGAATGTCTATTTCTACAACTCATCTCTGTTGTTTTTTTCCAATCTGATGGATGAAAGTGGCAACTCATTGTTTTAAGTTAGTATTTCCCCTGCCTTTATTTCTTCTTGTATTCCTTCTTTCATGTCTCTCTTTTTGTTTTTTTCCCTCTTTTTAATAAATATGTATTTAGCATCTAATAGGTACAAGGCAATGCATTAGATGTAGATGAAAATAAGTGTATATATATACACACACACATATTTAAATATATATATAAATATATATGGCATATCTATTATATATATTATATATTGCTGTATTGATAATTGATTATATTTTTTATATATATATATAATCAACACATATGTTATTTTGTGAACTGCTTTTGAAAGAGATGGTTTTGTGTCATATGCCCTATTGTTCTTGTTTTATGCTTTTACTCTGCATGGAAGGACTCACCCTCCAGCTTGCGACTGCTGCCCTTTCTTGATAGCCCAGCTCAATCTGCCTCACCTTGCCACTGTGAAAACATCTCTCACTCTCATGTTTCCTCTTCTTTCTCTAGCAATATTAATTGTTCCATCTTCTGGGTTTCCATAGGTATTTATTCACATTTCTATTCTTATGACTTTGTTCAGCCCATATTATATTTTTATGGGTTGTTTATACATTCAGTTTTCTTAGATCACCCTATAGCCATGTTTCTAATAGTTGGAATAGAAGTCAATCGAATTAAGCCAGGTGAGGAGCTATTCCTAGGCAAGTGGTCCTTATTCAAAGACCCCCAAATGACACTATATAAATTGTTTCCTTCTTAGTACATAGTCTGGCCTGACCCCGATTCAATGGAGGCACAAAGAAAGGAATTCAAAAGCTTGTGAAATATTAAGCACCATGGGGATAAAAAATAAATTCACAAATCTAGTAGGGATTGGTTTTCCAGAAGGTAGAAGGGTGTTGACTATAACCCATTAGAGCATAAGAGATGTAGTTTAAAGGAAATCATACAATATTATAACAATATTAATCTTTCATACTTCCAAGTAGCAGATACTGATCTTTGTTTATCCTCACCACTTTTCACTATTTTTGAAACATAGAAAGCTCCCAATTAGTCTTCTTTGTATTGAGCTTACAATGTGCAAATCCCCTACATATTTTATTGGGTTTAATTCTATCTTCACATCTTGTGATGCAATTTCACAGTTTTGGTGAACAGAGTATATAATAATACCTTAACATCATGGCTAAGACATTGAGCTCAAAATGGTTAAAGGTAGGCTTAAAACCAGTGCCACTAGCTTGTAGGTAACCATTAATAATAATTTTTAGGCCTTTTGAGTCATCCAGTATTTTGCCTCAGATGGATAGATTTCTGTGAATTGGGTTTTTGCTTGTTGTAATCTCCTCTAGCATTGTGAAAATGTTATGAAACTTAATCGAGTCTTTCTCACTTCCATTGGATAAACAGTATTTTACATGACAAATATATGGCTTGTAGATACTGCATACTCTTTATAGAATTGTATGTCATCAGTGCTTTAGTTTTTAATCACTTATTTTTTTTTTCTTTTTCTCAGGATCCTAGAAAACTTCTCTTCACGACTGGTAAGTTGTTATTCTTAGCCTTTTCTTTAGATTCAGGAACATCTTTAAAAGTAGACATTATCGGGCTGGGCACGTTGGCTCATGCCTGTAATCCTGGCACTTTGGGAGGCCAAGGCGGGCAGATCACCTGAGGTCAGGAGCTCTAAATCAGCCTGATCAACATGATGAAACCCCATCTCTACTAAAAATACAAAAAATTAGCCAGGTGTGGTGGGTGGCAGGTGCCTGTAATCCCAGCTACTTAGGAGGCTGAGGCAGGAGAATCACTTGAACCCAGGAGGCAGAAATTGCAGTTAGCTGAGATCGCGCCACTGCACGCCAGCCTGGGCATGACAGAACGAGACTCCATCTCAAAACAAACAAACAAACAAAAAAAAAAAAAACAAAAAAAAGTAAGCATTATCAAATTACACGACAATTAGATATATGTTACAAATATAACACATGGACATTTTGCATATAAGAATAAGTATTTGGAGCTAAAGGATAAGGTTGCAATGAGAACAGAGAGACAATGCAAATATTGGGGTGTGAATAAATGGAGATTAAAAATAAGCAAATACATTTCACTGTCATATAGTCTTCCTATCAAAACAAAATAACCGCATGCTTATTGAGGGCCTGCTTTGTGCCTGCTGCTGTGGCAAGTGCTGTAGGAGATAGTGCACGTTTAACAGGCTCCTGCCCTCAATGTATTGGAAAGGAAAAACAAGCACTGTGGGTATCCATGGAGTTCTTATAATTCAGTCATTTAGTGCAACTTTTTATAATCTTAAAATCTACAACAAAGAGGAGAAACAGTCATTAAAATAAGTTATTTCTTTGAAATATGTCTCCTATTTCATTTGTAATTTATTTTTCCCTTTCAAGCCTATTGTCCATGAAATCTCAGTCTAGACTAATTTGTTAATGCACGTTTGAACATCTCAAAATTTCCCCGATGTTAAACAATTTTTACTAAAATTCTTCTTTTTCCCAACCTTACATTTATAAAGATGAAAGAAGAAAGATGCATTTGGGGAATTTTTAGCACATATTTCAGGGACAAGGATGATTGCAGAGTTGAGATGATCTATCACAAATTGTTGGCTGTAATACCCAATTAAGTATTGGAATTGCACATGGGACTGAGGCACATTACCCTGGCAAATGCATTGTTTTTATTTTGAATCAATTTTATGATGAAAAATCGCAATAATTCTAGTGCTTTCCCCATCCATGTCACAGCTATATGTTTGGATTTATAAGATACATTTTGCTTTTGTCTATAGATTTATAATACTTGCCACTCACAACGTATTTCACAGTTTTCTCTTTAGAAACACAATTTAGTTTTGCTTACAACTTTGCTCATTGAAAACATGTTTTCATTTAGGCCTGAAGAATTGGATGAGAACACAAGTACAGAAAAACAAAACCTTATGTATGAACCAATGTATTTTTTGGTTCACTGTTAATTTGTTTAAGAGAGAGAAAGAAAAACTTTGTTTAATATTATTTTCTGAAACATAAAGTTTAATTGAAGCTTTGGAACTTTTAAAATGCTTTGAAAAGTTTAGTTTACAAAGATACAAAAAAATTTGTTATGTGACTAAGATATCACATGAAGGCACTTAGTATAATTAATACTTCTTATAAGCAGGTAATCTCAATACCTAGCATGCAACCCCATCATCCTATGTCCTTTCCCAGAGGTCCCCATGAATGGTGTTGGACTTAGTAGAGAAGACACTTAATACAAATTTCCCAGGTCTACCTTAGTGTGTCTCTGGGAGAGACTTGGCAAAGTGTGTTACTAATCTTCTCAGGTACCTTGGGAGCTGCTGTCCTGTCACTGCTGAACATCTCATCATACTCTTGAGATACTATCTCGCTACTGCCTGCCTTTCGTATTAGGTATTTATTGTTTAAGTAACCGAGAGATAATTTAAAGTATGTGACAGGGTGTGCACAGGTTATGTATAAATACTTGAGCATTCTCAAACTTTGGTATCTGTGAGGGGTCCTGGAACCAATCGAATGGATACTGAAGGATGACTGTAAAAATACTGTGTTGTAGAATAGTTTATTTCCTTACATATACTGTCTTTTCCACTTTTAGGTGAGCTTCTCTTGGGTTGGGAAGGGCTGCTTCTATAGTATGCAGGGTCCTAGGTAAACATTTTTTTTATGGCCTCTGGCAATATAAACAATTTGACTCACCCAATTCAGCAAATTAATACCATTTTGGTGGCCCACTCTCACATAATTTCAAGAAAGAAATACCACGCTGGCCAGCAGGAGGCATCCACTTCCCAGGTCATCAGCGTAGAACTGGGCTCAGACACAGGGATCCCTAAGCGTAAGTCTGGAGCTCCTAAGGCATTCGTTTGTCCCCACTGAAGAATAGCCCGTGAGAGTGCAAAGTAGAGTCTAAGGATGGTAATGGGATGAAAGACACCCTTTTCTATCAAGAACTTAATCCAGCTTTGTATCACTAATACTGACTGAAACTATTCCACAGCCATCTCTGAATGTTCTCAGGCACAGCACCTAGGAAACATTAAGTTCCTGATGAAAGAAAGCATGTATGTTTTTAGGTGTTCTAGTGATAAAGAATATATATATAGAAAGAGACAGAGTCTCACACTGTCGCCTGGGCTGGAGTGCAATGGCATGATCTCGGCTCACTGCAACCTCTGTCTCCCGGGTTCAAGCGATTCTCCTGCCTCAGACCCCAAAGTAACTGGCATTACAAGTGCCCATCACCACACCCGGCTATGTTTTTGTCCTTTTTTTTTTTTTTTTTTTTTTTTTTAGTATAGGCGGGGTTTCACTATGTTGGCCAGGCTGGTCTTGAACTCCTGACCTTGTGATCTGCTCGCCTCAGCCTCCCAAAGTGCTCGGATTACAGGCGTAAGCCACTGCGCCCAGCTGATAAAGAATATTTTTATTAGTTAATAGATTTCATGGAGTTTAGTTTTTTTAATGTTATGTAGAGTCTTCTATCTCTGTGTGTTGAAATTTTTTTCACTGGAATCTAGTACTGACAAATTAAGATTGTCTTGTAGAAAATAAAGTCTTTGGCTATACAAGCGACGTAAAATATAGTGGCTAAACTTACTACATAAGAAATGTTAAAAACATTCCAATTAAGGATTTCTAAGGTAAGATTAATAGATTGAATTATTTAAACATTCATTTAAAAATGCTTGGTACATATCTCCAAATTTGGTAGTACCTTTCATGGTGAGAATAAAATGGATAATGTCTAATTTTAATTTTAAAAACCCTCATAAACAAATATAATTATGTTTCCAACTATGTTAGGAAAATAGGATAATGAATAGATAATGGTCTATTTCTGACCACACCTGGGTATGGATGAAAATAATCACTCAGGTTCATCTAGAAATTACAATGTCATGCAATTATTCATTTTAAAAATGACTAGTAAATTTAATATGCATAAATATAAAGCAATAAGAATACACATGTATTTTGCTAAGGAAACATGTATAGGTTTGACTTCCTAACTTTGCCCAGTGAGATTAGACTAGCCCAATGATTTCCAGCCGGTGTTTTCAGACTCTTGGAATGTGTTGTAATAAGGCTAATGTATTGGGACTTAGCTGAGCTGTCAATCAACCCTAGCTTCGGGTGCCCCTTATTGTGCCCTGAGAGCACTCAGTGCTTAGCTCTCTTTACAGCACTTAATGCCCTGTGTTGTAATTGCCTGCTTAACTTGTCTGTCTCCACCAGTGGACTGGGATTTTTTGTAGAGCAGAATTTATTTTATCTCCAGCATTTAACAGTACATTGTATATGCCTATAAACCGTTCACTGAATGAATATAATTCATTTGTTTAACTCTTTTATTTGATGCATAGATCTTCTTGCAACATCCCAGATAATAGGTTAGCCAGCCTCTGCTTGTTTGCTTTCAGTGGGCTTCTTAAGGTAGTTACCCCTGACTTTTTGACAACTCTGGTTATAGTATACTTTTTTTGCCCTTGCTAATTGTAAGTTCTTCTTCACTGATCTGAAATCTATTACTTTATAAATTATGCACTTTGGTCTTTTTTACTTTTGGGAAATAAGAAGGAAAAACAAATTCTTTAGATAAAAGAGATAACTTTATAAATCTGAAGGAACATAGAAAATCATCAGATTTATTCTCCTTAGTTTGCAGATGAGATTCAGTAAGATTGGAGTTTTGTCTGAGGGACAGTAACAAGAGTGTAATCTCAGACCATATACATCATTGGCTGGGTCTTCTGGGCCTTCTACTTTATCCTCAAATGACTGAAGTAAACTATTTGACCTCCTCTAAGTCTTTCCAATATGTTTTCATGTTCTGACCTAAAAGGAATATTCTCGTCTAATAAGTTTAAGAAAATATTTAAGTTTAATCAGGTTTTTTAAATGTAGTACTTCTCAGGGACTTTTATACATTAATGTACCCTGTGACTTTTTAAGGGATGGTTATAGTATTTTTTGGTAATAGAAATTAATATTTCAAGCAATTAATTTTCAAATAACACACTTTGGAAATTGTGGCTCTATTCTAAACATACTCTATTTTTCCAGGTGTTCTTTCAATGAAGTAATTTGCAGACATTCCATGACTAATCTTGGCATGTTCAGAACTATATAGGAAACTGTATGCAGACATAGAAGAACACTAATAAAGGCCCAATAAAATATTGGAAAAGCCCCTCTAACTATAATTTCACACTCTGTAGCCATCTGGGATTCTATCATTTAGTTATTCATTTGGTCAAATAAAGATTTTCTTCTTTAATACTTGAAAACAGTGAGCTCAACCTCTTCTTTTTTCTCTCAAATTTATGAAATTATAATTGAAGTACACTAATTATACACATGTATACAATTTGATTGGTTTTGATATATACATATACACACACATACACAATAGTGGAACCATCATCAAAAGTTAGATGATAAATATTTTTATTATCACAGAAAATTTTTGTTCTCTTTTATAATGCATCTTGCCCTCTACCCCTCTTAATAACTGATCTGCTTTCTGTCACTGAAGAATAGTATAAATTTTCTGAAATGTTATATTCAAAGAATCATAGAGTTTGTACTTTTTCAGGGCTTGGGTGATTTAACTTCTTTTATTCAGTCTAACAATTTTGTGGTTCACGTATATTGTTGCTTATCTATCAACAGTTTATGTTTTTTTATTGCTGATTAATTTTCCAGGTACAGATAAGTACCACAATTGTTTATCCATTAATCTGTTGATGAAGATCAGAGTTGTTTTTAGACTTTGACTGTTAAAAATAAATAGCTATGAACATTCTTAAACAAGTCTTTGCATGGATATATGTTTGTTTCTTTTGGGTAAACATTTGGAAGTACAATGGCTAGGTTAATTTGCAGGCATGCTATTTTACCAAAATAGTGTATTTTTCATGCCATTAGCTCTTTAGAGTGAACTAGACTAGTTATCTTGCTCATCTCTTACAACTGGGAAGTAAGCACTCACAGTAGGAAATGGAAAAATCAATGGGAAAGGAAGGACTCCGGGAAGGAAGTGCAGAGAAGAAATGATTTGGATTAGGTACATTAGGGCAGGGCACCTTTTATTAGGCTTCTAAAACTGTCTACTGGGAAAGTGAGGAGGTGCGAGTACTCAAGTACTAAGAACCTGTAGACTAATTTTCTTATTTTTCATGTAGTGCTTTATAAGTGAAATTTGTTTCTATTGTACTAAGATTTCGAATGTTGTTATTTTCCAGTGATTCTAACTCTGGAATCCTAATTACACACACCTGTGTTGCTCTTGCATTGTACCCAAGGTGTCTGCTTCTGCTGGTGGCTAATAGTCTATGACAGCCCTTCTATTTCATAGTAGGTTTCTTGACAAGAAAATAAGCAGAGGAATGTCACTTTTCCAGATGGAATTGTCTCAATAGCTTTTCTTTGTAGTCTGAATGTTAACCTTGTCCTATTGCATTAATTACTGATATTTAGTATATACCTCCAGAAGTAAGTACATATTTGCCATTCTGAGTAGAATATTTGGGAAATAAAAAAAAGAATTTTTTTTTTAGATAAAAGACCCTGATTTGCCTGAAAGACTTTGAAACTGTGCTGATTTTAATAAGTTCTGGTGTTCTGTTCTGTTCTATACCACTGTAGAATGACTAGTGTAAACAATAATGTATTATATACTTTCAAATAGCTAGAAGAAGGGTATTGAATGTTCCCAACACAAAGTAATAATAAATGTTTGAGATTATGGATGTATATTCTAATTACTCTGATCTGATCACTTTTACTTTATATGTGTGGAAACATCACCATGTACTGCATGAATATGTATATTTATTATCTGTCAATTAAAAATTAATTTAAAAAATAAAAAAGTAAAAGGCTTGTTTGAGGGAGAACATACATGTAGATATGGGATTTGAATTAGGCTTCCCACAGAACAGCATAGTATTTTGGATTCTAATGTAATCATTTTTTATACTTTTTTCTCACTATTATTTAAGTAAAAACGTACTTGTGTACATTTTTATAGTTCCTGGCCTGACAGGGGTCTGCATGGTAGTGGTGCTATTCCTCATGATCACAGCCTCTACATATGCAATAAGGTAAGTGTCAGAGTCAATTATTTTGATGTTTATCTGTCAGGTTATTTAGAAAAAGTCTTGAGTAATCAAAGTGTTTAACCACTGTAGTGTCCTGGTTAATGGACTGTTCTGGGTAAGTAAGAGTGAAGTATAGCTGTTTCTATACATGACTTCTTGTTTCTGAAAATTCTCTTCGTATTAGCAGATTTTCTGGATTGGTAAGACATTGTGTATGGAGATTGCATTTGATGACCAAAACAATTACAGTTCTTCAGAATTTGAGTATCTTTCTGAAGGGTGGTGTATCTCTATGGGGCATGGGATTGAAAGCAATGTGTACATACAGGGACCTTAGGAATTCCTAGGAATATGTGACTTAAAATTATTTTACAGCTATTTTCCTGATATGAGTTTGTCTTGCTGTAAATTAACATGATGTTCTATACAAAACTTTGGAGAAATTGTTGGTTTCCATCTGCTAAAATAACAAATTACCTGCATTCATATTGATTCTTATCGTTAAGAGATTTTGAGCAAAATCAGATGTACATTATCAGGAGCACTTTCACATGTCATTTCTGATGGACACATTTAATTTTTCAGAATATTTATAGTGTCGATGTTTCTGAATAAACTTTTTAGTTAAAGCAAAAAAGGAATGTAACATGTATTTCCTCTAATCTTCAAAAATCTTCAATTGTTCTACTTGTTGAGATGTGAAATTCAATAGAAACACAGAAATATATCTATATATATGTATGTAAGCTTTGAAAATAATTGCCAAATAATATACTTAAATGAATCTATCCTTATACTTTTTAACATTTGTGCACACACATACACACACCCCAAAATTTCACAAGTCTAGTCACTACCCAAAGATTAATACTGTGCATATGTAGTGTATTTTTATAGATTAAATCCTTCTTACTCTTGTTCACTAATTCCCCTCCTCCTACCCCCAAATCATTTTTTCTCTCTTATATACCTATGTATTTTACCAAAACAGGACCATATTAGAATATTGCTTTTAATTTACTTTTTACCTAAATTTATATTATGAACGTGTTTTACATTAATAAATATTTTGTTCTTATTCTCTTTACTGATGGCACAGCACATCGCCAAATAGGTCTTTATACATTATTTTCCCAGATCCGTATTACTAAATGTTTTGGGTAGATTTGGGTTTTTTTTTTTTTTTTTTTGTATTCCAATTTTGAAACAAACACCCCCATCCATATGTCTTTACATGCTTTTTCAATGATTTCCTAAGGAAAAATTCTTAGATGTAGAATAGCTGAGTCAAATTGTAAGAACACTTTTTAAAGCTTTTCATAAGAATGAAAACTTGGTTTACAGAAAGGCAACTCACTAACATCAGTATGTGAGGGTGCCAATTTTGTGGGGAGCAGTTTTATTTTATTTAGATATAGGAATCATTTAAAAAACTATTTTTTTTTCAATTTTAGGAGTTCTTGAAGGAAAATTAGAGCATCTGACATATTTACTTTAAAATCCTTGAGATACAGTTTTATCAAATGGAATGAAAAGATCAGCTTCTATTGTGAACTGAGATTTTGCATTTGCTCTCATAAGCAATTTAAGCACTTCTTAATCTTCAGAGGTTTTATGCTTTGTTTAAAACTTGTTTAAGCAAGATTATAACACCTAGTTTGCTTTTCTGTAAGTATTATTGTTAGAATCATGAAATTCTTAAATGAATCATGGAGACAGATATCTCT
Organism: Macaca fascicularis; assembly: GCF_037993035.2. Lineage (NCBI taxonomy): Eukaryota > Metazoa > Chordata > Mammalia > Primates > Cercopithecidae > Macaca > Macaca fascicularis. The sequence continues at coordinate 88,366,530 of NC_088388.1, read as the reverse complement.
TTTATTTTACCTTTTCTTTTTCTCAGTAATAAACTAAAGCATTAGACAAATCAAGTGAATAAATAAGCCTGCAATGTTTGATTTCTGATAGTGAAATGTAGCCTCCTAATTCAAGGAGAGTTCAATATGGGTCAATCTATTAAAATAATTAATGTATCTTATTATCAGATGACAGGAATACATTTTCTCATCTCAATTGATTTTAAAATGGCAGTTACTAATATGAACTCAAATTTTGACTTAAAATACTCACAGTAAATAAACTAAAAATTAAAATTATTTCCATTGTAGAATTAAAAAATATAAAAGCTAGAATTGTGGTTATACTCAACAGTGAAATACTAGATGTATTCCTAAGAAAATCAAGAAAAAACAAAAAGTATTTTTAATTCTACCAATATTTACATACAGTAAAAAATGAAACATTTGGAATTATTAGGAAAAAATGCAACAATAAATTATTTTATTTCCAGAAAAGTAGGTATAATATCTATGTTTGGTAATTATTTTGGTAATTATTAGGTTTCTAAGAGAATTGAAGAGAATTATGGAAAAATTTGGTGTTAACACCAAGTGAAACAGTTGAAAAAGGTAATTTAATATAAAACAAATGTAAAAATAATCCTTTTGTCTGTTAACTATAATTAGTTTGAAAAAATGAATAAAATAAAAATAAACTACTCACAATTGCAGCAAAACACATAATATCTGGAGACAAAAGAAGTATGTTCACTGAGAGAAATATGTAGAGATTTAACTAAAGGCTGTATACTATAAAGATATAGTTCTTATTATATTATGATTATTTTTTTGAGACAGGATCTTTCTCTCTCATCCAGGCTAGAATACTGTGGTAAGATTACAGCTCACTGAAGCCCCAACCTTGACTTCCTAGGCTCAAGTGATCCTCCCACTTCAGCCTCCTTAGTAGTCAGGATCACGGGCACACACCACCATGCCTAATTTTATTTTTATTTTATTTTACTTTCTTCGTAAAGACAAGGTCTCAATATGTTGTCCAGGCTGGTTTCGAACACTTGGGCTCAAGTACTCCTTCCACCTCTGCCTCTTAAAGTATTGGATTACAGGCATTAGCCACCATGCCTGACCCCTCGATTTTTTTTTTTTTTTTTTTTAGGGGTGTTTCAATTTCAATAACATTCTCAGACGGGGTATTTTGTTTGTTTTTTTAATTTAGCAAAGTGATTCCAAAGTTTGTCTGGGGCACATCCAAGTACATATTTCAAAAGAGGAGTAAAAGGAGGGATGTGCCTTACTGAACATTAAAATGATTAAACTGCAGTAACTTAAAAGAGAGTGGGACTTACTTGCAAAAATGACCAACACATTGAACCAAGGGACAAAGTCAGTAAAAAGCCCTGAAAATGACCTTGCTATATATAAGAACCTGCTAGATAATAAAGGTGGCATTACAAGCTTATGAGGAAAGTCAAGTTTAATATAGGTCTAATATGTGTAACAAATTACACATATTAATTTAAAATACTCTATATAAATGGGTAATGATTATGAACAGAAAGGTCACAGAAGAATTAAAAGTGAGTAACGCACATATGAAATAATACCCCATCCTACTTATAATAAATAATGAAAACTTACAAAATTTGGTCTGAGTTTTGGGAAACAGGCACTCCTAGCCTACGGTTGGGTTTGTAATTAATAAATGTGTTTTTAGAGGGCAATGGGCAGTGTGTATTAAAAGCATTAGAAAAGTGTATCCCTAAATCTTGCAATTCACATTATAATGGTTTTGATTTAAAAAAGGATCAGAGGGTCAAGCACGATGGCTCACACCTGTAATCCCAGCACTTTGGGAGGCTGAGGCAGGTGGATCACAAGGTCAGGAGTTCGAGACCAGTCTGGCTGACATGGTGAAACCTTATTTCTACTAAAAATACAAATATTAGCTGGGCATGGTGGCGAGTGCCTGTAATCCCAGCTACTCAGAAGGCTGAGGCAGGAAAATTGCTTGAAAGTGGAAAGTGGAGGTTGCAGTGAGCTGAGATTGTACCACTGCACTCCACTTTGGGCAACAGAGCAAGACTGCATCTCGAAAAAAAAAAAAAATAGAACTTTGTATATGTTACAAGGCATGGTAATGATATTGTTTATGATAGCAAATACTATGAGTGGAGTAAATGTAAAGCAATTGCCTGCTGCTTAAATAAGGGTTTCTCTAAGAGTCTATGGGAAACATCATGTTCATCTAGGAAGCTTTTGTAAATATCTGCCCTCTACTTCCAAGATTCTAATATATAAAATCCACCCTGGACATATGAAATAAAATAACTGTTACTCTTTTACTTCTCTCAAATGTTCTGTAGATTATGCTCGACATTCGCTGTCTTTTCAGTGTCTTTGTCCTCCCTCAGAGCAATAACATCGAGGTATCATTCTGGTTACACTGTCCAGGAAAAGAATATAACACTTTGGTCATGATTTATTTTAATTTCTCTCTTTTTGAGTTTCCCTTGAACGATTCTCAAAATATGTATTGAAAGAGGAGTATTGGTTGTTTTGGAAATTATTTGAAAATTGACAATATTGATAAAATAATAGCCAAGGTACATATTAGCAGACTACTATCTGCTTCTTAGTCTTATATCGTAATATCTTGAAAATAAACAACTTATTTTTTATTATTTCCATATGTATTTGAAATACAAATAACTTACAAAATGATAAATTCTTACTCATATTTTTTGTCAGTTCTCTCTATATGGTGTGTTAATACTTTGGTATTAGATGAAAATCAGACATACTCATATTTTAGCTTTCTTAAATTGTGAGATATGTTTGAAATGATACATGATATTTTGATATTTTTAGTAAGATGGAATGTAAAGTAGCATTAAAATGAATATATTTGTTTTGCAGAGTTTCTAACTATGATATCTTCTGGTATACTCATAACCTCTTCTTTGTCTTCTACATGCTGCTGATGTTGCATGTTTCAGGGTAAGTTTACAAATATATGTATTTAAAACCATTTGTACCCCAAAATGGGGTAATGAAAGACAACTCTATAGGAAATTTCATAGGAAGTGTAAAATTATCAAGAGTGGAAGAAATAGTTTCTCCACTATTGGGGATAGTGTCAAGAGTGGAACTGAGAATAGTGTCAAGAATGGAAGACATAATTCTATTTTTAGCATAGCATATTGTAATGAAACCAGTATAAAGTATATTACATTTAAAAGCTAGAGTTACCTCTCCCACAACCTTTTAGTTTCTAAATCTTCCTATGGATATATCTTAATATCTTCTAAAGGAAAAAATTTAAGAATGGAGAACATCAGGAATATATTTTAATGTTTGTATTTCCTGAAACTGTCCTGCTAAAGCAAGATTTATAACAATGGAATTTCCAGTTTTTCATTTTAAAAGTTCTACAGGAAGTAATACTTGCAGAGAGAGTCAAAGATTTAATGTAACCGAAGAAAAGGATCTGTCAAAATCACCAAAGGAAAAAAAATTCATAAAGTGAAAAAATAATGTATCCTAAGCTTATTGCAAAGAGTATACATAACATATTCTGAAAGTATGTGTATCCAAGCAGTATACTCAAAAGCATGGTGCTTAAAATAATACATGAAGATAGATGAAGAAAATAATGTATTTTTGCACATGTGTATGTCTGTATGGCCACCAGCAGTGAACTTGGTGGCTTTGGCGTGACATTCACACTTGCATGACATAATAGGTCTGGCAGCAGGTTTACTTGGTTTAGCAGGATACAGGGCAGGACACACAGAATGTCAACAGGATAGTGTCAGGTGCTTATTCAGTAGGAGTCCCTATAGTTGCTCAGGAAGCATTTACCCCCACTCCTTCATGTAGCAACTCTGTTTTAAGATGAGGAACCCGTGTGGGTAGGCATGGTCTACCTTGCATTGGGTAAGGCTCATTCCTACTCCACAGGAACCTGTATCTTGGGAACAGCGTAGGTCCCCTCAAAGGATGCCCTTGGGATCAAGAACACACTGTACACAAGGAGGCTGAGGTCCCTGAGGCCCAAAATGATGTCATAGTTCAATCACAGTCCTTTCCGTCCAGAAGCATTTCACTGATAATAAACAATGTTGCTGGTAACACAGCTGACATTCCCTGTTTTTCTTAGCCTGAAATATTTCCAGGGAAACAGTTTGAAGAAAGGTTCAGACCTTTGTTTAGTTCTTTCTTCAGAATGTTTTATAATGTAATTTATCAGTATAGTGGGTCATTTACATTCATCAGATATTTATTTCAGGGTACATATTCAAAATGTTGCTTTGGTTTTTTTCCCCTGATTTTGGAGACTGCTGGTTAAGACAGCAGTATCAAATGGATTTACCCCATATGTCCTGGTTAGCTTTGTTCAGTACCAAGGTTCTAGAACACACAGTTGTAGAGCACTGGAAACATGGCCACACATTATAATTAATTCTCTGGAGCTTCAGGGCACCAAGAAAGCCCTTGGTAGAGAAAAGTCTGCTTTACATTCTGCTCTTTAAATGGGATTGGTTACCTGTCCAGGGCTATGCTCCTTAAGAGGAGTATGAATAACCAGATACTACTAATGATAATAACAGTAATCTAAAATAGTTACATAATGCTTACTATATGCTAAGTATAAATTCAAAATGCTTCAGATACTTTATGTTATTAAATGCTCAGAATTGGCCGGGCGCGGTGGCTCAAGCCTGTAATCCCAGCACTTTGGGAGGCCGAGACGGGCGGATCACGAGGTCAGGAGATCGAGACCACCCTGGCTAACACGGTGAAACCCCGTCTCTACTGAAATATACAAAAAACTAGCCGGGCGAGGTGGTGGGTGCCTGTAGTCCCAGCTACTCGGGAGGCTGAGACAGGAGAATGGCGTGAACCCGGGAGGCGGAGCTTGCAGTGAGCTGAGATCCGCCACTGCACTCCAGCCTGGGAGACAGAGCGAGACTCCGCCTCAAAAAAAAAAAAAAAAAAAAAAAAAAAAAAAAAAAAAAAAAAAAAATTGCTCAGAATTTTATGAGAATAATATTGTTAAACCTCTTTCAGAGGTGGGAACCCTAATGTTTAGAAAGATTAAGTAGCTTGTTGAAGTTTCCTTAACCGATGGATCCTAGATTCAAACCTAGGCATTCTGATTTATAAACTCCTAAGTTTTTACGACAAGGCTCTATTTTTTTGGTGAGGTCGGTACTTCTGAGAATTTGATCTTAGTATTTGTTTAAATACCTTTATCTTGACTTCTTTGAGATTGTGGTCAGTCTGTTCATCTATGTATCTATATCAGATAGATATAGAAAAGAAAAATGCAGTCATTTATTAGTATAATTATATATGCTTTTGTCTTTATGTTTTACTAAATTAAAACTCTGAAAAAAATCTATTTCTTTGTAAATCAAAATAGTGTCATTTTTTTTAAAGGATCAGCAGTTCAAACAGACTTCTTTTTAAAGAGGAGGATTACATTGAGAGTTCTTTACTTGTTTGGAAGTAAAAGGAATGCATATTTAAATTTTGATTTTACTTTTGTAGAACAAGGGTCATAGAGAGAAAGTGACTTTAATTTATACAGAAAAATAGTAGGTATCTATAGGACTAATTATATATAATCAATCATTAAACTAAATTAATAGATATTTATTTATTATACGTAGTAATGAAGAAAGCAATTATTCTAATTTTGAATCATGTCATATAACCCATACATAATACAATAAGCATTCTACAGAGCACATTTTTTCCAGGAAATTTAATTTTTTAAAAAGCAACATAGATATGCTTCTGGTATGAGAAATGTTACTACTGATAACATTTTACAATTTTCTCAAAAAAATACCCTATATTGATGAAAGATTGGCTTATAATCAAGTCTATTTAAGTTATTTATACAAATGTTGAAAACAGACATATCTTTACTTCTGAAATACCTAGATAACTTTGTTCTTCAACTTTTGGTTATCCAAATAAAGTACAGTTGTTCAAAGTAAGTTTCTTGGATTTGTATTGAAATTTCTGTTCAACAGTATGCTTTAGGTCTGAACAGAAAATCACTATTTGCTTAGCATTAACTTCTGTGTCCATCAATGTGGTAAGTACCATAAGGTAAAGAAGAGCAATATATTGCATGATCTTTATTCATCCAGCATTGATCATTGACTTGGAATTTTGAAAAATCAATCGGAAAAGCTAGAAATATTATAAAACTGCATATTTTTAAAATGTAAACATTCATGTGTTATTTACATGAATGCTAGCAATTCAGAGAATTATCAGTGTGGGCTAGAAATTTTAGAAAATAATAGGCTTAAAAGATGAGGTGATTAGACGTTGTTGACTGGTTTTCTACCTAAGCAGACTTTTACAGTAAGAGAAATTGCTTCATATTATTTTCTAAGGTCATTTTTTTTCATAGAATCTTAAATTTTAGGGAAGTTTAAAAGATATCTTGATCAAACCTCTTTTAAGCTCCTCTACAATAATGTCTACTAAGTCAATGCCTAATTTTGAAGATGTCCATTCTGTCTTAGGGAAAGTTCTAATTCTCACAGTGTTCTTTCTTTTTTGGTTGGAATTATTTTACTGTAATTTCTGTCTAGCTATTTAAAAGTCTGTGATTCTGGAGGCCATGGAAGTTAAGTTGCCCACTTTCCTAAATTCTATTCATCTGTTTCTTACATTGTGATATTTTAGATCTTAATTTTCTGAACTGTCTCTTTGAATATATTAACAATTAATATTAATTGAATGCTTCTCTTTTACTAACATTTGCTCTCATTAAATCCTCCTAACAACCCTGTAAATTTATTATTATTATTATTATTATTATTACTACTACTATTATTCTCAATGTTCAGCTGAGAGAATAGGGGCAGTGAGAGATGAGTTGATGAGGGTCGTGGCTAGTAAGTAGATTTCTAGTTTGAATCCAGGTATCAGATACCAAAACTGACATTTTTAACCACTAAGTTATGTGGCCCCTATTTGGCAATACTTCTCTGTATCCCTTTTAAAACTGAAAACCAAACTAAATGTTCTTGGAGTATGTGATCTGATTTTGGCAAAGTGAAAGTCTCACTTTCTTGGCTACAAATATTATAATCAGTATTATTTAGGACCCACATTTTTTGTTCCATGATTATCTGTGTCCTTGTCTTAACCTGGTTTTAATTTTTGTTGTATATTTTAGCAATTCTCTTCATTTTTTATAAATAAATCTGTTGCATGCCACCTGAAAAGATGACATTTCATGTACACTAAACTCAGATGTTTCTTTTTAGTGTTAAAATGCATCTTTAAAATACATTAATTTTCTTCTCCAAGATGTTAGTATAACATAGAGATTAAAAGGGGATACATCACTTAATACCTGTATGAACTTGGCAGATAATTTGTCCTTGCTTTTTGTTAGCAATTAAACGGGATTAATAAAATCACTTATATAATAGTGTTGTCTTGGGTTTAAATAAGATAATGCAGCAAAGTAGGTAGAATATAGACATATGCAATAAATGTTAGCAAGAACAAATTATACCAGTACCAATACTAATAGCTTTGTAAGAATGACACTCCACATTTAACTTTGAAAAAAACAGATTTTTTGATAAAGACACAACACTTTTGAAAAGTCCAGATTTTCTTATCAGCAAAGTAATTTGATGAACATATAGTGAAAACTGCTTAGCAGCTCAAAGGAATATTCCTTGACATGGCAACAATTATAATATTCTAAGGTCTCTAAAATTCTATTGATTTTTAGCAGTAAAGGTTTATCTTTGCAAAACAAGCCTTCCTCCTGAGGAATTCTTTGTTTTAATTTTTAATATACCTTTTTAGGAGGTTGCTGTTGGTGTGCTGCGTTAAAGATATTCAATTCCTAAGATACCTGGTGAAAACAAAACAAAACAAAACCATTTCCTCTTTCCAAATATGTATACAACTGGATATTTCTTTCCTCATTTTCTTTTGAAAAACTCATTAGAAGGAGATGCATACTGCTATTCTCGCTTACTGATAAAAAGGATATTGGAGGGAAAATAAATTATGAATGTCACAGAGCCTCTGCTTAAGAGCCTAACTCCTTTCAAAGAGCCAGCTCCTTTCAAAGAAATGTGGAGGGAATGCATTGTAAATGAGATTTGGCACCTTCATATCTGCAATCTTACCATAGTCAACACTCCCACTGGCTTTAGCTTGGAGAGTGCTGTGTGGGTGGTGATTGTATTTTATGTCTTTATTTAAGTGAGCGAGAGAGACTATAATGTGATAATTCTGGAAATGATAGAGGGGAAGGTCCTCCTCAAATGTTTGAATGGCAATGACAGCACATTAATAGTGTAAATATTCGTTGTGCTAGCTCTGCTGCTCTTCTCAGATCATTTTTATTATGTGAATGATACCTGAAGTATTCTTTTAAGCAGAGCTCTTGCCATTTGGTACTACTTGTTAGCAAGAGTTAATCATAGAGCATGATTTATATTCTACTGGAATCATTTTTTTTTTCTTGGAAATCTAAAAGGAGTATTTTTATGTGCATGTTTTTAAAAACATTTATTCTTTATGCCAGGGGAACACAGTGGGCAGAATTTGTCGACAGTGGCATTAATGAACCCCAGACAGTGTCACAGGCAGGTAGTTTAACAGGGAGCATCACAGGAGTTTAGACTCAAGACGTTAACCAGGGTTAGAAAGATATTGTGGGAGTCGGCTTATTGTGCTGACTGGGAAATAACCTCCCTCTATTATGGCCTCGGGCCTCAGGAGGAGGATATTAAGGAAATACTGTTAGGGGATAGAGATATTTATGCAATATAATGAAGCATTAAGAATTGCTGATTCCCAAGTATCTTCTCTTTTAGAAGCCACTTTCACGGAAGTCTCCCTTCACTCACACTGATGTGGTACAGGGAAAGGTTTGGTCATCTTACTACTGGTGGGAGGCACTTGCTCCTCTTAGAAACTCACATTACATTTCGAATGGAAGGCCCACTAGTTGTATTTTAAACAATCCTATTCTAGCACTGAGGGAGAACATTTTTACTTTCCTCTACATTCTTTTCAGTTTCTCATTTCTTGCCTGTACATTTGCAGTGACTATGTAATTTGTTGTGCAAACCAGATACTTTTGAGAATGAATGGGGATGCTATTGATAATTCAGCATTGGCTATATAAAGACCAGATCATATAGGCATCCTACCTATTCTGAGGCAGTGGGAGAAGTTTTAAGAGAGGCTAATGCACTGTTTTAATGTAGACTTTGAGCTAGAGCCACAAAAGGAGTCCTTACCTTGAATAGGGGCTCTGCATGTGTATTTGAGAAACAGAACCCTCAAATAATACACACTGTAGGTTTGCCTAGCTTTGTGTCACTTTAGAAATTGTAATTAGATGTTCATTGCCATGGTCATTAGAAGGCTGAGGATTTGGGTGTTCAGGACAGTGGTTAAAAATCTTTTATAAACTCTCTGTCACTGATACAGATGACCTGTTCTAATACTTCCTAGATGCCTAGTTTCTAATGATTCTAGCATACTCGTTATCAGTTTGGTGCCCATTATTTCTACCATAAAATTCTACTTCTCCTTCCATAGGATAGGAGTTTTAAACATGGCTACATAATCCCTAGGAATCATTGAATGGATTCAGGGATTCATTAATTCCTGAAATACATACACACATATATCTACATATTTAAGTATATGTTTAATTTTGAGACACATATGTACATTTTTGTATAAAAGAAGGTTTCTCAACTTTCATTAGACATCCTAAAATTTGTGTGCTAAAAAAAAGTTTTAAAAAATGTGGAACTGAAGTTTTTAAAGCTAGATTTTAACCAAAGAGCTATAATAGCTAATATCACATTGACACATTTTATATAGCCTGCTTAAGTTTTATTTAGAGTTAAAAACACTGGATTGTGGGAAAAATAAAAGCCACCGGGTCATTTTTTTTCTCCCATGAAGGCTACTGGGAAGAGAACTTGACAAATATAATGAACAACTTAATAATTGCCTTATCATTTTAGAGGATAATAATTATACTATTCATAACAATTCCCTAATTTGAGACATGTTGAATATGTGACAGGGACTATTCTTAGCACTTTATAGACACACACACGTGCACACGCGCGTGCACACACAGACATTCGTTTTTTGTTTTTAATACACACAGTACTATAAGTTCTTCTATCATTTCTATTTTACAGATGGGGAGTTAAAACATAAAATATTAAATTAAAGTAACTGTCCAAAGCCACACAGCTAATACCTGAAAAAACTAAGATTGAGCCCATGAAGTTTGACCCCTGAATTTAACTTCTACCCTTTTCTTGAATTATTGAATTATTTATTCATCATTTAGAAAGTACCCCTGCTTGTGAATTGAAAATATTTATGTCATGTAAAAATCTAGGATATATTTTTCTATTTATCTATGTAAGTTGGTGAGTATATATACATATATGTTTGCCTGTTTTGAATACAAAGTTCAGTTTTGATTCAGGTTACATAGAGTTCAAAGTTTTGAAGGTGAAATTTAACTAGCTCCCAGAAAATGGAGTAAGAAGAACATGCCTTCTTTATGGTGCTGCCTTATAAATGTTTCCTAAAATGTTTGACCTTGTTAAGATACATAATAATATAATAACTTTATAATATAATGTAATCACTTTATAATAAATCTAATAATAAAGTTATATTTACATGATACTTTACTTGCCAGAATTCTTCCATGTAACCTGAAAATAACAATGAAGAAGACTAGGATTTAGACTGGAGCAGATAAAAATGCTGTGGAAGAGATATTCTTATCAGTATTTTATTGCCAGAGTGTCTTAATAAAAGGATTAAGTCAAAACATAGCAAAGAAGGCAATGGGGAAAAGACATTATTCATCATATAGAAAAATCAATTAAGTCCACAGATTTCAAAAACCCATACCTTTTAGAATTTTGCCATGAATTTTCTCTAAATATTAGATTACCCGTCAAGTTATTATTCAAATACGAGGGATGAATTTCATAATGGAATTCCAAAGTAAATACATAAACAAACTCGAGTAAGCATGCAATTTGTGAATTACTATAGTTTTGCTATCCCACACATTTTGGTATTTTGACTTTAAATATAGTGAAACAAATGCCCTGTGTTATAATAGTGAAGAAACAGGATTGATTCCTAGAAAATCACTAATGTAATCTTGGACAAATCAGTTTTCTAGAAATAAAGAAAAATAATTGTATTTCCCAGACCTATTAGAAGAAAAATATTAGCTATTGTACCTAAAATTGACACTATGTACACACATATATATATACACATATATTTTTATTGTTGTCTATATGATGTTCTCCATTTAAAAAACTTTTCTATTTTTAATTTTTGTGAATACATAGTAGGTGTGTATGTTTATGGGCTACATGAGATATTTTGATACAGCCATACAATGTGTAATGATAATATTTGCACAAATGAAATATTCATAATCTCAAATATTTATCTTCTCTTTGTGTTACATACAATCGAATTGTACTGTTTTCATTATTTTTTAATGTACAATACATTATCATTGACTGTAGTCATCTAATTATATTTTTATAACCAATAACCATCCCCACTTCTCCCCATCTCATTCTCAGCCTCTGCTAATCATCATTCTACTCTCTATCTTCATGTGTTCAGTTTTCATTTTTAGCTCCCACCAATAAGTGAGAACATGTGAAGTTTGTCTTTCTGTGCCTTGATTATTTCACTTAACACAATGACCTCCAGTTCCACCCACATCATTGAAAATGAGAGGATCTTCTTTTTGTGGCTAAATAGTACACCATCGTTATATGTAGCACATTTTCTTTATCCATTCATCTGTTGATGGACACTTAGATTGCTTCAAAATATTGGCTATTGTGAATAGTCCTACAATAAATATGCAATTGCAGATATCTCTTTAAATACTGATTTCTTTTCTTTTGGGTATATACCTAGCAATGGGATTGCTGGGTCATATGTTAGTTCTGTTTTTAGTTTTTTGAGGAACCTCCAAACTTTTCTCCATAAGGGTTATACTAACTTACATTCCCACCAACAGTGTATGAGGGTTCTTTTTTCTCCACATTCTCGTCAGTATTTGTTGTTGCCTGTGTTTTTAATATAAGTCATTTTAACTGTGGTGAGATAATATCACCTTGTAGTTTTACTTTGCATTTATCTGATGATGTGTTGTTGAGCAGCTTTTCATATACCTGTTTGCCATTTGTATGTCTTTTGAAAAATGTAAATTTAGGTATTGTGCCTATTTTAAATCCAATTATTAGATTTTTTTCTTATAGAGCTGTTTGAGTTATTTATATATTTTGGTTATTAATCCCTTGTCAGATGGATAGTTTGGAAATATTTTCCTCCATTCTTTGGATTAGATCTTTACTTTGTTGATTGTATCCTTTGCTGTGCAGAAGCTCTTTTACTTGATGTAATTCCATTTGTCCATATTTGCTTTGATTGTCTGTGCTTCTGGGATATTACTCAAGAAATCTTTGCCCAGTCCAGTCTCTTGGAGAGTTTCCCCAGTGTTTTCTTTTAGAGGTTTCATAGTTTCAAATCTTAGAGTAAGCCTTCAATCAATTTTATTTTTTTTAATTTAGGAAGAGATAGAGATCTAGTTTAATTCTTCTGCTATATTGTATTTCCATTATGCATTTCAAAAAGTTTTAACATTTCCTCAGTAATTTCATCATTGACTCACCGGTTATCAGGAACATATTGTAAAATTTCTGTGTATTTGTATAGTTTCTAAAATTCCTCTTATTGATTTCTAGTTCTATTCCATGGTGGTCAGGAAAGATGCTTGATATTATTTCAATTTTTTGAACATTTTGAGACTTTTTTGTGACCTAACATATGATTCTTGAGAATGACCCATGTGCTGAGGAGAAGAATGTGTGTTCTGCAGCCACTGGATAAAATGTTCTGTAAATATTTATTAGGTCCATTTGGTCTATAGTACAGATTAAGTCTGATGTTTATTTATTGATTTTCTGTCTGAAAGATCGGCACATTGCTAAAAGTGGGATGTTGAAATCTCCAACTGTTATTATATTGAAGTCTATTTCTCTCTTTAGCTCTAATAATATTTGCTTTACATTTTTGTGTGCTCCACTTTTGGGTGCAAAATATTTACAGTTGTTATATCATCTTGCTGAATTGACCCCTTTATCACAATATGATTTTTTTTGTCTCTTCTTGCAGTTTTTGTCTTGAAATCTATTTTGTCTGATATTAAGTATAGCTTCTCCTCTTCCTTTTTGGTTTCCAGTGGCATGGAATATGTTTTTCCATCTGTTTATTTTCAGTCTGTGTGTATCTTCATAGGTGAAGTGTGTTTCCTGTAACCAGCAGATCATTGGGTCTTTTTGTTTTTCCGTTCAACCATTGTATGTCTTTTGATTCGACAGTTTAGTTTATTGACATTCTATGTCATTGCTAATAAGTATGGCCTTTCTCATGCCATTTTCTTGTTTGCTTTCTGATTGTTTTGTGGTCTTCTCTTTCTTCTTTTCTTCCATCCTGTCTTCCTTTTGGTGAAGGTGATTTTCTCTGGGGGTATGTCTTAATTTCTTCTTTTTCTATTTTTTGTGTATCTGTTGTATGTTTTCTGATTTGTGGTTACAATAAGACTTGTAACTAATATAACCCACCTCAGGCCCACAGTGAGGTACTGCGTAGCTACCACTTACGTTCATTCAAGGCCCAAGGGCTCCTCAGTCAGCTTGTAGTGAATGCCTCCCAGCCTGGGACTTTTACTTCAGGGTAATGCATTCCCCTCTTGCCCAGGGAGGGTCAAGAAATGTCATCTGAGAGCCAAGGCCTGGAATCAGGGAACCCTGCTTGGTGCTCTACCCCACTGTGGCTGAATTGGTATGTAACCTGCAAGACAAGTCCCTTTCACTCTTCCCTCTCCTGTTCTCAAGCAGAAGGAGTCCCTCTCCACAGCAATCACAGCTGGGAATTTGCTGGGTCACACCTAAAGCCAGAACATCTCTGAATCTCACCCAAGGCCCATGGCGAGTACTGCCTGGATACCACTGCTGGTTATTCAAGGGCCAGTGGCTCTTTAGTCAGAAGATGATCTGGGTCCCTCTCTTCAAGGCAGCAAGTTTCTTTCTTGCCCGGGGTGTGTCTAGAAATGTCATTCAACAGTTAGGACCTGGAATCAGGGCCTCAGGCCTCTGCTGAGTGCCCTATCCTACTGTGGCTGAGCTGGTATCTAAGAGGCAGGACAAAGTCCTCTTTATTCGTCCCTCTCCTCTCTTCAAGCAGAAGGAAGAGATCTCTCCCAGAGCTGTGAGCTGTGTTGTTTGGGCTTGGTAGAGAGGTGGTACAAGCACTCCCTTGGCTGCTCTGGCTAGAGTCTCACTGGGATGTGTGCCCCCCACATCACTGGCTGTGAGCCCTGCACAGCACCAGGACTTGCAAGGAATTTTTGTCCTTTAGACCTAGACTGCCTTTCAAGTTTATTTACAATCCCAGAGCACTTTAACCCAAAATGACAAGGCTTGCTGGGACTTAGGTTTTGACTACTGGAATGGGCAATTCCTTTTAGGCTAGGACTGGGTCTAAATGCTCCCTCTGTGGGCTCTGGCTGAGTTCTTCCTGGTGTTGCTTTTCATTGTGGCAGGGCAACACTGAGTTCTCTTCTCCCTAACCTCCTATGTATCTGTGAGTTCCAACCCAAGAAAGAAAAAGAAAATAGAACATTGTGCCATATCCTAGGTAAACTATAGTGGTTTTGGAGATAGGAGTGTTTATTACCCATCTTTATGCAGGGAATCCCTTTCACATATCACCCACTCAATATTTACTGGATGAAGCTGCATTGCATTAATTAGTTTAAGCTAGGAATGTGTTGTCCTTCTAGGCTCTTCCAATTTTCCTTAAGTATCAGAGCATTACAGATGACAATAAAGGATAATCTCTAAACTTGCTTAACTATAACCTGGACTGTCATTTTGTAACTACTGTTTATATTTAGTCTTATCTAGGTAATTAGTTATTATGGTAACTAGTATATTGATTCCCATGTCAGAGGAATTAGCTCTTAAATCTTGACTATTTTGATTATATTGTAGACTGGCACAGTTTTGTTGGGGGTCTTTGTGTATCTCTGTGGCTAAAAATTCTGAAAGAAAAAATGATCCATGCCTATTATTATTATTATTATTATTATTTTTGAGACATGGTCTTTCTGTGTTGCTCAGGCTAATCTCAAAAGTCTGGCCTCAAGTGATCTTCCCACCTCAACCTCTAAGTGCTGGGTTTACAGGCATGAGCCAGCATGCTCAGCCTTAGCTCTCCTGATTTGTTTTATTTCACTTTTTAGTTCTTCAATTTTTCACTTAAATATATGAGGTGAAAAATATTATTGAATAATTAGATCTCTCTTAGATGGAATCCAAATTCTTCTCCTCCATAGTATTTACATATTTTCAATATGTTAATAAATACAATGTCCTATATAAAGTTTTTTTTTTTTTTTTTACTTTTATATCCTTTGTTTGCCAACTTCCAGTTTTGTTTGCCAACTTCCAGTTTTGTTTGCCAACTTCCAATTTTTGGTTCATTGGATTTCTTAATTTTATGTAAAAAGTAGTATTTCTCTATAGTAATTATGGGCTAAGATCTTATGGTTTATTCACATTTGCTGATATTTTATGCTGTAAGCCAGTTGGTAGTAGGGATCAAAGTCATGTGATATTTTCTCCCATTAAAGATGCCTTATAGTTCTATAGTTTATATGTATATATGTCTACTTACATACTTAGATATAGCATATAGAGAGCATTTTTATGTACATGAAGTCATTTATGCTATAAGTTGTATATATTAATGGATTTTTTAAACTTCCAAACTGCGAGTTTATTTTTTCCCCAATTTTGGAGACAGACATATTGAACCTTAGATCAAATACTTTTTCAAATAATTTTTATCTCAGTTTCTCTCCAGAGAATTTTTTTATATTAGCAAGTGTTTACAGCTGGAATTATAAGGTGAGAAAGTTGGGGGAAAGGAGAAGGAAAAGGACTGTATTTATTTTAAGAAACATTTTCAGTACAGTACTGTTTTTCTGAAACATGAAATAATAATTTTATCCTCCACTGTCATTTTAGTAAAGCATGAAAGCTGAGGAAATACTAAGAAGTAATGTATGCTTATTTTTTTTTTTTCTTTGCAAGGGGTCAAAGCTCTTCCCTTTATATACCTGTGAAGTAGAGAGGAACAGGTACAATTTCTCTTTCAGTTAAGGAAGCTTAGGGGAATGACCTATTTTACTTCAGGTACTCAAGGAAGTTATAAATGTTGATTCTAAGCCCTTAAGACCCTAGGCTATACATTAGTCAGCTGCAGAGATATTGTGGCAGAATCAGTCTCTTAATTTGCGGGGCCCACTGCAAAATGAAATGTGGGATTCTTTGATCAAAAAATTATTAAGCATTTGGAGATGATGACAACAGAGCAGTAAACCAATAGCAGGGTCTTTCTAAAGAGCAAGGTCCACTGCACCTGCACAGATTACAAACACATGATGCTATCCCTATCTTGTAAGCTTGGACAAGCCTACCGGTAAGAGCCAGACACAATTCCTGCTGTGGTTAAGCTGCAGATAGCAGTACTCTTAGCTATCAGAGGCAAGAGCCAGGAAAGAAGGCAGAGGCAAGGACTCTGTTAGGCCAGATAAACAAAGTGGGGGTGGGAGTAAAAGCTTTGGTAGGGTAGGTACTCAGATGCTTAGGACTTCCTGAAGCACACTGGATTTTTAGTTTAGGAAAGCGCTCTACTTCTAAATGCATCTAACAAGTAGACTTGACTCTCTTGATCATTGTCTGTTACTTAATGTTACTGTCTGTTACTTAATAACTGTCATGTTACTACATGCCATTTGCTAAAATATAGACCTCCTTTTTGAAGGTTGAAAATGAGCTCAAATATCTGTTAAAACCAGATGACTTCCCAATCACGTGTTTCAACAACAATCACAACAAAAGTTGTTTATACACTTCTGGTCACTAAGTTAATCAACGAATATTTATTGAGCACTTATTGTAAGTTATAAGCACTGTTTTAGGCACTAGAAAAATAACAATGGAGCAGGATAAACCCTTGACTTTAAGAAGTGTACATTCTAGTGGAGTCCACAGAAGTTAGAGAACTGCAATAAATTTTAAAATATACAATTTGGTTTTTTTTTGAATTAAACTCTTTCTTTGTACTTGAAGCAAAGTAAAAATAGCTGCCAGAATCAATATATATTTTTACCATAAAGAAAAAAAATCACGTGATAGAATATTAGGAAAAAAGTAGGTCCCTAGGGGACAAGAATTTTTTTCTCCTCCTTAAAAACAGATTAAAATACCACAAATATAAAGGTCACATAAGTGATACTGCATTTGTGGAATATTTTTAACATGAAATTAAAGTAGGGATGATTCTGTGATTGTCCTTTTGTCAGGTGTGGTATTTTGTAATATTTATCTTTTGCCATAAAATCATGTTTTGATTGTCATAAAATCATGTTGTTACTTAGTAGGATTCATTTAATGTATTGTATTATTTCATGTAACTTTGTCACAGCTGGATATTAAAAACAAAGAAACAAACAGAAAGCAAAACAAACAAACAAAAAACCCAGATAGGATAACTATAATGCCTCTTGAGGGAAACAAGGGGAAAAAAAGAAACCTATAACTTAGAAACGTGGTTGAATGTTGATAGCACATGTTAAGATCCTTATGAGTGCAGAAACAATTTTGGAACCCCATAAAATCCTTTATTTCTCATGATAGGAGAACACTAGACATTTCACAGATACTTCAAAATTTCTCCTTGGAACATCATACAATGAAACTTAAAAAATTAACAATAAACACTTATATTTCCACATAGTCTGTGCACCTCCTTTCCTCATCCCTCGCCCTGTCATTATAACTTGGCAAGACTCTCAGTTTACCATTCACGAATGTCTTTTTCCCTTCTTGTTTTTTGCTTTAAAATTGTTTAGCATTTATTTATGAAAGCTACAACAATACATACAAGAATGCTCTCTTTTTGATTCCTACATGCACTTGCTGTATTAAAACAAATTATGTGTTTATTGTTTGCTTTTAAAATCAATTCACTAGAACTGCATTAGAGATCTATTATGTGCAAGAAAGGTATTAGAGGGATGCTGAGGTTTGGCAGTGAGTGTGAATGTATAAGGGATAAATGCATAAAATATGATCCCTTCTACTAATTCAGGAATAAACCAAGTACCTTTGTGCATCTGGCTTCCTCATATTGGAATGCCATTCTCCTATTCTCTAACCCCTGGAATCTCCACATCCTTCAGTTGCCTCCTTCTCTCTGAAGTCTTTCTGGAATTTTATAATCAAAGTTAATTACCCAGCTGTACTCTCAAGAGGTTATCATATGTTTATATGGCATTAATCATTTTGCCCTTTTTAATTATTGTTTTTGGTTTTATGTCTGATTTGACCCATTATATCTGTGCTGTGGCTATTCAATTTAAATTCAAGTGAAATAGTATTAAGAGTTCAGTTCTTCACCTGTACTAGCCACATTTCAATTGCTAAATAGCCCACTTTTCTCTAATAGTTACTATGTTGGTGATCAGAGACTTAGACCATTTCCACTATCACAGAAAGCTCTATTGGACAGTGCTACTCTAGATTGTGCATGCCTTTGAAGACAGTGACCATAATATTGAAACTAATAAGGTTCCAAAATTAATAAAATAATATGTCTAGAGAGGTATATTACAGTGGTGGTGTCGGACAAGAAGCAGGATCAAGATTGTTTGGCAAATAGACACAGAACTTTGTGTTATCTTAGGTGGGTTCTGTTACATTTGAGAAGATTGCATTCTATTTTAAAGAAAGGCATGCATCTAAAATAAATAAAGATATCAGGAATTTAAAACACCATAAAAATCATATAGAACACGTGCCTCAAATTTTAATAAATGTGGCCACAGTGAAGTAAATGCATTAGAGAGACAATGTCAGATTTTTTCTATCAATCCAAATATCCATAATATCTAGACTACATTCCTATTCAATATTCTTTAGAAAAAGATTGTTGTAATGGCCTTCAAATGTAAGAATTCTAAGAAATTCTGCACTAATATCAAAGAAATGAGCACATTTATTCTTTACTCATACAATGAAAAATTAAGTTACTGCATTCAACTGAGCTTGAAAATAACACATAAAATTATTGGTTTGATAAAATATACTCCCTCCTTTTCTAAGTCTATAGCCATATAAAGCCATCCAATTTTGCTCAATATATACATTGGTTTTCAATTTAAAGGTTATCCATAAAGTAATATGAATATTCTGCAAGAGGAATAGGCCTGGTACAGAGGAAGGAGCATGGACTTTGGATTCAGACTAACTGGGCTTTCAATCCCAGCTCTGCCACTGACTGACATTATTGTATTGGGAGATATTTAAGTACTCCCAATCTGAGGCCACTGAACTTTACCATACAATTTTTTTTTTACTGGTATATGGCCTTTCAATACTGAGTTAAAAACCTGCCTTCCAGTGAGCTTTCAGTACTCTCACCACCTAATTATAGCCAAATGACCTGGGATGTCATACTTGAGTTTTTTTGATGAATGATTTTTTTTTTTAATCATTGTCTGTCTTTGGATCTTATCCATATTTCTTTGGTAGCAACAGTTACAACTAAGCCAAAGTAATCTGAGCTCTCTATTCTGTTTGTTTTTTGTGTTTTTATGTATATACCATATTGTTTTTATTACTATAGTCTTGAAATAAAGTTTGAAATCTGAAAGTAAAAAAAGAAGACAAAGTAAGGACAGTTTTAATGGGTTTTAAAGACAGAGATAGCCTATGCTATTTAGCTTGAGTGTAGCTTAAAATAACACAAAGCTCTCAAAATTAAAAAGAATTTTAGAATAATATGTGCCACTTTATGTGCCAAGAACAGCTTCACTGTTTGATTGGGCTGACCTGAAGAACTTTACTGTATAGTAACAACATTCACTACTCTAAGGACCTAGAACATGGTAGAGTTATGTCCACTGGAATGTTATTATGACAGAAGAAGGGATTAACGACAATAATTTGCCTGGTGTTAGGACCCTAAATTATAAGCAGCCCCATTCCAACACACACACACACACACACACACACACACACACACACACACACACACAATCTGACTTTTGTTTATTTTGAACCCCTTTACAATGTCTACCTCTTTAACCATCTGATTTGCTTTGCATGACATAGGGGCATGAAGTGAGCTAGGTAGGTTTCTGAATCCTATGCTTTGACTATACTTAGTTAATCTGTTACCTAAATGAAAGCGTTAGGTTTCTCATCTGTGTAATAGAAATAAAAATACTTACCTTGTGTGATTATTTTGTTTTGAAGTTTAAATGAGAAGCAGATGTTCTAAAGATTACTGATGTGATACTTTCTTAGCAAGTATTAATCTTCCCCCTTCCTTACCTTTCTCAGATTTATGTTGTGAGGATTCAGTGAACTAATGTCATATATCATGAGAGGTGAAGAGCATAGAATTTGAATCAGATCTGAATTCAAATCTTGACCTGCTACTTATCAGCTGTGTGACCCTGGGGTATTATTTCATCTTTTAAAATACTTTAATTTTTAAATTTTAAAATGGGAATAATAACCCTAGTTCATGCAGTTTTTGTGAGGATAATGTAAAATGTATATAAATTTCTCTGGGCTAGACCTGGTGTTTTAAACTGTATTAAAACACTACTCCAGTTACTATCTGTAGTTTCACTTATGTTCAGCTTCTTCGAAGATATCTTCTAAACTAGATAATGAGTTCCTGGAGTGTTAGGAACCAGATTTGACTTTGTTGACTTCTGAAGAACCATTGGCGTAGTGCTAAGTGCATTATGCTCATGTCTGTTCAACTTTTGGCCAGTAGAATAAATGCTTGGGGTTTTTTACCTACTTAACTGTCAGTCACTATCCTTCAGATGGTCAATAGGAACAAAAGGTTTGGCTAAATTATTAATGTAAAGACAGCTGAATCAAATTCATAGGCTGTCTAAGTATAATATCCCAGCAATTGTATTGTGTGATTAGAAACTTGTAAATGATTAGTGACAAAAATTCATCTCATATTTGTATAATATTTATCAATTTATCTCATACATAGGCAATATCTACTGTATTGCTTTTTTAAAAAAGTATGTGTGTGTGTGTGGTCGGTCTACTATTGTGTCATGTAATGCATGCCCCTGACATGTACTGAATGCTCCCTAATGACTTCATGATGACTAGTTTTAAGGAAGAAAATAAAATTTAAAAAAGGAATTGAGCATAAGCAAAGAGGGAAGAAAGGAAAGTAATCAAGACGAGGAGATAGTGAATACCACCAGAGACTGACTTGGTCATTGCTTTCCCAATCTTCATATATGGATCTGTTAGTATAATTATGCAGTTTTTGTTTAAAAATACTATTTTTGTAAAAGCATCATAGCTATGACATACTTAAAAATATACTTTTTTTTCCTTTTCTTTCTTTTTTTTTTCTTTTTTTTTTTTTTTTTTGAGGCAGAGTTTCGCTCTTGTTGCCCAAACTGGAATGCAATGGCACAATCTCAGGCTCACTGCAACCTCCGCCTCCTGGATTCAAGCAATTCTCCTGCCTCAGTCTCCCAAGTAGCTGGGAATACAGACATGCACCACCACACTCGGCTAATTGTGTATGTTTTTTCGTAGAAACAGGGTTTCTCCATGTTGGTCAGGCTGGTCTCGAACTCCTGACCTCCGGTGATTAAGCTACCAAAATTAAGTATTTGGGAGCCTGAAGGATAATTTAAAAATCATGCGCTGTAAGCCAACCAAGAACAGATAATCTTGGAAATAAATTTTTCCTCAGTATTCTTTAAAATAATAAAATACACTGCAAAAATTTCAAGCATTTCCAAATCTTACTTTGTCATGCAATATTTGCTTATGCAGCAGTGATCTTGTGGATGCTCTGTACAATCTGTCATTTTATGGATTATCCCTATGAGGTAGATGCTAACCACTTCTTGATAAGAGAGGCAGAACACAGAAAGTTGAGTGGTTTGTCTTGGTTTCTAACAAAATAATAAACAATCAGACTAAGATTTTTATGGTGTGGGTTCTCCTGCATGATTTATCATTTTGAACTTTTTATGTGGTTCTGTCTATGGAGAAATTGAAAAGTGAGCAGATTTAGGGACTGATTGCCGTATATACATTATTTTCAGACCATAAGAGAGACAAACTTCAAGTTCCAGTTATTTCTGTTTAACATTTCTCTGCAAATAAGCAAGTCTTGTTTTATCCAGGCTTGGCCAAGTTAAATATGATCCCTGTATTTTTCCCTTATGTTTGGAGATCTAGCAAAATATTCATCATTATACCGTTTATTGAAGTGAAAGCTTGTACGCGATTGTATGAATGCCTAATAGTCTTGAAGTAAAGGCTGTCAAATTCAGTAATGGTTGGAGAGACTGCATGTATTCTTCTCTACCATATATTTATAGCATTTATTTGCAGGGCCAACATTTTTGTTTTGGTCCTGTAGAAAAGAATTTCTTAAAATGTTTTAAGATTTTTCAATTTCTCCTTAACATAATACATAAGCAACACTTTTTAGATAAAAGCTGTGTAAAGTTCGGAAAAAAAAAAAAAAGAAAAACGTTATTTTCTTTTACCGTGTCCCCTGATCTCAAATCTTTTTATTTCTCTGTTTGTTTGTTTTAAATTTAATTTTAGAGGGCTGCTGAAGTATCAAACTAATTTAGATACCCACCCTCCCGGCTGCATCAGTCTTAACCGAACCAGCTCTCAGAATATTTCCTTACCAGAATATTTCCCAGAACATTTTCATGAACCTTTCCCTGAAGAATTTTCAAAACCAGAAGAGTTTACCCAGAACACATTTGTGAAGATTTGTATGGAAGAGCCCAGATTCCAAGCTAATTTTCCACAGGTCAGATTAATTTTGTGTTTGATCTCCACAAAGTTTGTTTCCATTTGACTGATCAACATCACATATAAACGTGTTTTTCAAGCTATATATTCATGCCTAATAGGATATTTCAGGATGTTTCAATAGTAAGTTAGTACCTATTATTCCATTACAGGTACCTGACAGTTCAATGCAAAAGATCTATGATATTAGAGGATATATAACATTTCTACTTAACTGACCATATGACCTTTGCATACAACAGCATTGGTGCTTGCCGTCAAGAGATGACAAATATTTTTCCCATCAGTTGAGAGAAGCTGATTGAATAATAAAAATAGTAGTAAAAAAAATCTACTACTATTACCACAAATTATTATTTTATTGTATTATAATATTGTGTATAATATTGTAAATAGTAAATAGCAAAATCAATTTATTGAATGCTTAATATTATCTGCTAGGCATTGTGCTAAAATGTCCTGTATGCCTAATACAGAACATTTATTAGACATACAGAATGTTTCTTACAATATTCACAATGACTATTTGAAGTAATTAATATCATCCTCGATTTTCTGATGAAGAAATTGTGTTTACCTTGATCAAAGTCTCCAAACTAGTAAGTGGCAGAGCAAGCACGTAAACCCAGGTCTTTGACTAATATGCCTGCTCCTGGTAAATGTGCATAAGTATTCAGCAATTAGTTCAATAAGGGCCCTTATCTTCCTCTGTGCCTGTGGGAACTGCCCCCATGCAAATTACACCATTTATTCTTCATAAAAAGTAGAAGTAGGAAACAGTGATGTCAAATGTCTCTATTAGGAAGAGAAGAAAGAGAAGTCAAAAGGTAGAATGAATTTGTAGATGACTTTGGAATAGTGTATTAGTCTTGTGTTTGTTATTATTAATAATAATCCTCTAGATCTCTATTAGCCTCTATAATTTTCAGAACTTTTTCTGAGTTTCACATAATATTCACAAATATTAGACAGGGCAGGTATGGTGACTCCCGTTTTGCTCACATAGGACCTGATACTCAAAGGGTAAGTGATTGTCTCAAAGGTACGAGGCTACTACATTGCAGACCTTGTCTTGCAATGCTACTCATAACACAGTGTGGAGCTAAATGTTATTATATGCAGAAGAGGCATGATCTGTCTGCATGAAAGAAGGAAGATTTGAAACAACTAAAGTGAGACTTGAAAAAGTGACCATTAAGACAAGTTTTAGTTGGAGGCCTCAAAGGGATGTGAGAGATAAAGTGTGTAATTTTAGGAGAACGGTAAGCCCCACAGGCTTCTGCACTTCCCAAAGTTTGCACGTATCCTGGGAACAGGGTTAACCATGCAGCACATATTCAAAATTGTCATGGTTTCCAAATTATAAATATTATTTTATGTTCTTATTATATAGAAGTAAGTGGTAAACAACATGCCTAGAATAGTGCATTTTTAAACACATATGCTATACATGTTTAACATATGTATACATATTATATGTATGTATCTTATGCATGTATTTTATGTACATTAAAAATCTAGGGTTTTCTTATTTAATAAACTTCAGACAGTTACTTTATTTCTAAAATTATCCCCAGGTTCATCTGAGATTGTTAACTCCCCTTTATTCTTTTATTAAATATATTGTTTCTATGCCTACAGATATGTAATATATCTGTATATAGGTATAGGAAAGAATATACACTTATTTGTTCATGGTAGTTACATCCAGAGCATGACATTGAGGGTAGGGTCTTGGTATTACTTTCTGTTTTGTTTTATACTTTTGTTTGTTTGAATGATAGTGAGCATCTATTATTTTTTATTCATTTATTATGTTTTCTTATTTAAAATACAAATTAAAATACTACTACCGTAATGTATGCAATAAGCAATTGGGCCGGGTGTAGATTTCTACATTATGAGTATTTCTTGAAGTATATTTTCAAAAATTTATCTTAGACTTGGCTTTGGATTTCTGGACCTTTGTGCCTGTACTGTGCCGAAAGACTTTACAGGTATATCCGGAGCAATAAGCCAGTCACCATCATTTCAGTCATAAGTCATCCCTCAGATGTCATGGAAATCCGAATGGTCAAAGAAAATTTTAAAGCAAGACCTGGTCAGGTGAGTCAGTGGTCAGTAACTTTTTAAATAGCCTTTATCCTTATGTAATTTTTGGAATTTAGCAAACATAGCATCATTGAGATAGTTGAAATTCTTAATTGGTCATTTAAAACTTATCTCTTTGTTGCTTTTTAGTATATTATTCTACATTGTCCCAGTGTATCTGCATTAGAAAATCATCCATTTACCCTCACAATGGTAAGAAATGTATCTCTTGCTTTTTCACATTTGTAGGGTGCTATGCATCTTTTTCTTTTTTTATGGGTCCTATCTCATTCTAAAAGGTATTCAAGGCTATCATAGTATTCTTGATGTTTAAGTAAGCCATCTTTTTACAAGGAAAATAGTTATCTGCTCAAGAACTTGGTAACTATTCTTTATTATTTTTTGGCACCTTACATTTCAGGAAGTAATGAATTAAAGCATATTAAAGCTTGTTGATTCAAAATGTAGGCCAAGCACAGTGACTCGTGCCTATAATCTCAGCACTTTGGGAGGTCAAGGCAGGAAGACCACTTGAGCCCAGGATTTCAAGATCAGCCTGAGCAACATAAGGAGACCTCATCTCTACAGTAAATTAAAAAAAAAAAAAAAAAAAAGCCAGGTGTGGTGGTACACACCTGTAGTCCCACCTACTAGGAAGGCTGAAGCAGGAGGATTGCTTGATCTCCCGTGTTTGAGGTTTCACTGAGCCTTGATCACACCACTGCTCTCCAGCCTGGGCAAGACAGTGAGACCTTGTCTCAAAAAAGAAATATATATATCTGTCTATATATATCTATATTTGTCTATATATAGATATATATAATTTCTTGAATATTTACTTTTCTCCTTTTATAGAGTATTTTAATGTATATGGAAATCTAATATTTGCACAGTTTTCTTTAGAGATGCAATTTAGGGGAAATACAGATACTCTGGGTTGAGGTGGAAGCATTAAACGAAACAGTCAGTGTTTAGAAAAGGTAAATCTAGTGTAATGGGAGAGAGAATGGGAAGTAAAATTAGAAAAATCAAATAGAGTAAATAATGGCATGTGGGTGGGGAGCATCTAGCTAAATAATAGAGACCATCAAAGGTGATTAGCTAATCAGCATATCATTTAATACTATTATAAAAATAACATGAACTCATTATAAATATTTAGACAATTCACAGATATAAAATAAAATAGAGACTTAAAAAAATTGTTCCCCACTTCCCAATCCTTTTCTCTATAGTTTGACATATATCTTTCCAGATATTTTCCCATATGCTTCTGCATACATGAGTTTCTAACATTTGTTTGCTGGATCATATTGTTTTGTAACTGGCTCCTAGCACTTGACTACATATGACGGACATCTTCCCATATTACTGTACATGTCTCATTCATGTTAATGACTGTATAATATTCCACAGTAGGAAAATACTGTAATTTATTTAATATTCTCATTGATGATGGATATTTGGACTTTATTCAATTTCTAAGAAATATAATTGAGAACAGAGACCACATGTTTAAATGTATACCTAAGAAAGATAGCAAAACTATTATATATATGTTGTAAAACATGTTCCCATCTGTCTGCATCTATACATCCCATATATATGAAATTGGTAACATGAAAATAGAAGGGAATAATTGAAAAGGGAGAAAATATACAAGTAAGTTTGTCTTTACTTAAATAATTTAAGAAATTTGGCCTAATCCTGGGTTCATAAGAAATTTACTTCAGATTGCCCTGGCCAGAACTTCCAACACTACGTTGAATAGGAGTGGTGAGAGAGGGCATGACTATCTTGTGCCAGTTTTCAAAGGGAATGCTTCCAGTTTTTGCCCATTCAGTATGATATTGGCTGTGGTTTTGTCATAAATAGCTTTTATTATTTTGAGATAGGTTCCATCAATACCTAGTTTATTGAGAGTTTTTAGCATGAAGGGCTGTTGAATTTTGTCAAAGACCTTTTCTGTGTCTATTGAGATAATCAAGTGGTTTTTGTCTTTGGTTCTGTTTCTGTGATGGATTATGTTTACTGATTTGCATATGTAGAACCAGCCATGCATCCCAGGGATTAAGCCGACTTGATTTTGGTGGATAAGCTTTTTGATGTGCTGCTGGATTCAGTTTGCCAGTAATTTATTGAGGATTTTCGCATCAATGTTCATCAGCGATATTGGTCTAAAATTCTCCTTTTTTGTTGTGTCTCTGCCAGGCTTTGGTATCAGGATGATGCTGGCCTCATAAAATGAGTTAGGGGGGATTCCCTCTTTTTCTATTGATTGGAATAGTTTCAGAAGGAATGGTACCAGCTCCTCTTTGTACCTCTGGTAGAATTTGGCTGTGAATCCATCTAGTCCTGCACTTTTTTTTGGTTGGTAAGCTATTAATTATTGCCTCAATTTCAGAGCCTGTTATTGGTCTATTCAGAGATTCAACTTCTTCCTGGTTTAGTCTTGGGAGGGTGTATGTGTCCAGGAATTTATCTAGATTTTCTAGTTTATTTGCATAGCGGTGTTTATAGTATTCTCTGATGGTAATTTGTATTTCTGCGGGATCAGTGGTGATACCCCCTTTATCATTTTTTATTGCATCTATTTGATTCTTCTTCTTTTGTTCTTTATTAGTCTTGCTAGTCATCTATCAATTTTGTTGATCTTTAAAAAAAAAAAAACAGCTCCTGCATTCATTGATTTTTTGAAGGGTTTTTTGTGTCTCCGTCTCCTTCAGTTCTGCTCTGATCTTAGTTATTTCTTGCCTTCTGCTAGTTTTTGAATTTGTTTGCTTTTGCTTCTCTAGTTCTTCTAATTGTGATGTTAGAATGTCAATTTTAGATCTTTCCTGCTTTCTCTTGTGGGCATTTAGTGCTATAAATTTCCCTCTACACACTACTTTAAATGTGTCCCAGAGATTCTGATATGTTGTGTCTTTGTTCTCATTGGTTTCAAATAACATCTTTATTTCTGCCTTCATTTCATTATTTACCCAGAAGTCATCCAGGAGCAGGTTATTCAGTTTCCATGTAGTTGAGCAGTTTTGAGTGAGTTTTTTAATCCTAAATTCTAGTTTGATTGCGCTGTGGTCTGAGAGACAATTTGTTGTGATTTCTGTTCTTACACATTTGCTGAGGAGTGCTTTACTTCCAACTATGTGGTCAACTTTTGAATAAGTGTGATGTGGTGTGAGAAGAATGTATATTCTGTTGATTTGGGGTGGAGAGTTCTGTAGATACCTATTAGGTCCAGTTGGTGCAGAGCTGAGTTCAATTCCAGAATATACTTGTTAACCTTCTATCTCATTGATCTCTCTAATATTGACAGTGGGGTGTTAAAGTCTCCCACTATTATCGTATGGGAGTCTGTCTATGTAGGTCTCTAAGGACTTGCTTTATGAATCTGGGTGCACTTGTATTGGGTGCATATATATTTAGAATACTTAGCTCTGCTTGTTGCATTGATCTCTTTATCATTATGTAATGACCTTCTTTGTCACTCTAGATCTTTGTTGGTTTAAAGTCTGTTTTATCAGAGACTAGGATTGCAACTGCTTGCTTTTTTTTTTTTTCTTTCCATTTGCTTGGTAGATCTTCCTCCATCCCTTTATTTTGAGCTCATGTGCACCTCTGCACGTGAGATGGGTTTCCTGAATACAGCACACTGATCGGTCTTGACTCTTTATCCAGTTTGCCAGTCTGTGTCTTTTAATTGGGGTATTTAAAGGTATTCAATTAGGAAAAGAGAAAGTCAAATTGTCCCTTTTTGCAGATGACATGATTGTATATTGAGAAAAGCCCATCATCTCAGCTCAAAATCGCCTTAAGCTGATAAGCAACTCCAGAAAAGTCTCAGGATACAGAATCCATGGGCAAAAATCACAACCATTCCTATACACCAATTACAGACAAACAGCAAGCCGAATCATGAGTGAACTCCCATTCACAGTTGGTACAAAGAAAATAAAATACCTAGGAATCCAACTTACAACAGATGTGAAGGACCTCTTCAAAGAGAACTACAAAACCACTGCTCAACGAAATAAGAGAGGGCACGAACAAATGGAAGAAGATTCCATGCTCATGGATAGGAAGAATCAATATCATGAAAATGGCCATACTTCCCAAGGTAATTTATAGATTCAATGCCATCCCCATCAAGCTAACTATGACTTTCTTCACAGAATTGAAAAAAAGCTACTTAAGTTCATATGGAGCCATAAAAGAGCCTGTATTGCCAAGACAATCCTAAGCAAAAAGAACAAAGCTGGAGGCATCACGCTACCTGACTTCAAACTATACTACCAGGCTACAGTAACCAAAACAGCATGGTACTGGTACCAAAACAGAGATATAGACCTATGGAATAGAACAGAGGCCTCATCAATAACACCACACATCTACAACCATCTGATCTTTGACAAACTTGGCAAAAACAAGAAATGGGGAATGGATTCCCTATTTAATAAATGGTGCTGGGAAAACTGGCTAGTCATTTGTAGAAAGCTGAAACTGGATCCCTTCCTTACACCTTATACAAAAATTAATTCAGGATGTATTACAGTCTTAAATGTTAGACCTAAAACCATAAAAACCCTAGGAGAAAACCTAGGCAATGCCATTCAGGCCATAGGCATGAGCAAGGACTTCATGACTAAAACACCAAAAGTAATGGCAACAACAGCCAAAATTGACAAATGGGATCTAATTAAAGTAAAGAGCTTTGCATGGCAAAAGAAACCACCATCAGAGTGAACAGGCAACCTACAGAATGGAAGAAAATTTTTACAATCTACCCATCTGACAAAAGGCTAATAATGAGAATCTACAAAGAACTTAAACAAATTTACAGGAAAAAAATCAAACAACCCCAAGTGGGCAAAGCATATGAACAGACACTTCTCAAAAGAAGACATTTATGCAGCCAACAGACACATGAAAAAATGCTCATCATCACTGGTCATCAGAGAAATGCAAATCAAAACCACAATGAGATAGCATCTCACACTTGTTAGAATGATATAATTAAAAAGTCAGGAAACAGCTGATGCTGGAGAGGATGTGGAGAAATAGGAACACTTTTACACTGTTGGTGGAAGTGTAAACTACTTCAACCATTGTGGGAGACAGTATGGTGATTCCTCAAGGATCTAGAACTAGAAATACCATTTGATCCAGCAATCCCATTACTGGGTATATACCCAAAGGATTACAAATCATGCTGCTCTAAAGACACATGAACACATATGTTTATTGAGGCACAATTCGCAATAGCAAAGACTTGGAACCAATCCAAATGTCCATCAATGATAGACTGGATTAAGGAAATGTGGCACATATACACCATGGAATACTATGTAGCCATAAAAAAGGATGAGTTCCTGTCCTTTTTAGGGACATGGATGAAGGTGGAAACCATCATTCTGAGCAAACTATCACAAGACAGAAAAGCAAACACCACATATTCTCACTTATAGGTGGGAATTGAACAATGAGAACACTTGGACACAAGGTGGGGAACATCATACACCAGGGCCTGTCGTGGGGTGGGAGGATGGGGGAGGGATAGCATTAGGAGAAAACCTAATGTAAATGACAAGTTAATCAGTTCAGCAAACCAACATGGCACATGTATACATATGTAACAAACCTGCACGTTGTGCACGTGTACCCTAGAACTTAAAGTATAATAATAAAAAAATTTTACTTTAGAAATTAACCTTCCCTTGTGTTGGCAACTTTATTTTGAAAGTCATTTCTTCACCATAACATTAAATAGAAAATATGGAATAAGAAAAGAAATTAGTTGCTGAATGCAAGTACAGAGCAGCAAGAGTTATTTTGTTGTTTTTTAAACTATTTTTCAACTTAAAAATGTAGAAAGAATAGTATAATGAACCCTTATGTATTCATAAAAAATATAGAGGTTAGTTTACTTTTTGGTATATACTCTATCACTGAAAACCTTTTTGCTATCTGAAAACAGTATATCAAAGAATTTTTCACCTATGTTCACACTGAAGAGAGGCTTCTAGATCTAATTTCTTTCAGCAGGCCCAGGCCCGTTTCACAAGGCAAAAGGAAAATACAAAATAAGTAGTGTGTAGAGCTGGAAGAGCTTTAAGTAAGTCCCTTCTGTGGCCTGGCCTGCTTCTTAAGAGGTGTTTATGTTAACAGATGTGACAGCCCTGTGGCCAGCTTGAGGCAAAGATGGGAAGAAAGGAAAAGGAGAGAAGGGAATGTAGGTACAAACAAGAGAAAACGAACTGGTGGTAGGAGACGGTTAAGAAAGGGAAACTGAATTATATGTGAAATAAAATAGTCATAACTATTCACACAAAGGGCAAGAACTTTAGAATTCAGTTCCAGCTCCCTCACTTGTTACTTCTGTGTCTGTGAGTGTATCTCTCAACCTTGCTAAGGCTCAGTTTCATCATCTGCAAAACAGTGCTAGTGATTCTTACCTGGAGGGGCATCTTTGATATTGTCAATATTGGTTTATGAAATAATGTGTATAAAACCCTTGGCACATCATTAGTGGTCAATACTTGGTAATACAGATATTATTATTACATTCATAATCTTAAAAGACCTGGTTTTAACTTGGTTATTGCTTTTATTTCTGAAATTACACTTTTTTTTTTTTTGAGAAGCAAGTACAAGACATGAGCATGTGGCTTTTCAACTTGAAAATGAGAAACTGGGAATATGAAAGTAGTCTCAGTTATCTGAAAATCTGTCATGTGGGTGAAGGGTTTGATGTTTTCTTTTCCTTTGGGATCCCAATAGGCAGAAAGTTTTAGGAGAATACATTTTTATTTAACATAATAAAGAGATTTATAACAATGAGACCAGTCTAGAAATTATGAAGAGCTATCTCACAAAAGTGTTTGCAAGAATTTTTGTGCTAGATCAGGATTTTTCAATCATGGCAGTATTGACATTTTGGATCAGATAATTCTTTGATGGGATTTTGTCCTGTGTATTATAGGATGTTTTGCAGCATCTTTAGTCTTAACCCACTAGAAACCAATAGTCCCTACTGTGACTACCAAAAGTGTCTCCAAATGTAGCCAGATGCCTTTTGAGGGGCAAAATTACCTACAGTTGTCAACCACCACATTAGATTAATAGTTGTCCAAAATAGCTTCCAGTTCTAAAGGGCTTCAGGATGTTGTTTTAGCAGCCACTGTGAGAAAGAATTTAAGCACAATAGAGAATTTGAGGGATGGGAGTGCTTAGCTTCTGTTTTGACCAATCGTATCAGTGAGAACAGCTCATTTTCAAATGGTCTCTGTTATGAGGATTCTGCTAAAGTACTCATATAAACATCATTATCTAAAAACATATTTTGCTTACTCAACTAGAATCCTTTTTAGAATTCCATGAAAATTATTTTGGTTACCACGAGCTCCTGAATCTTTCATGTGATGTAGACCTTTGAAAGAGAATTTGATTACTTTTAAAATTCAGAATTCATTTTTTTTCACATTCACTGTCATCAGTGCCCAAATAACAGTTGGATATGAATCAAAAGGAAAAATGGGATAGCAGTATAAAGATCTAACAAGTTCATCAATAATTAAAATGACATGAGGATACCCTCAAGTACTTGATATTTTTGTCATATAAATGAAAGGTTTGTTTTCTTCCCCTGTGGAATCTCAAAGTTTGTTTTCTTCCCCAGTACATTGTTCTTGGAGAGCAAATATTAATTTAGTGACCACTTTGGCAAATAATAATGTTTGGGTTGATGGAAAAGACAAGAGAGCTTTTCCTCACCTCAAGGAAGCTCCATTAGTTATATGTGACTCTGGAGCCTCCCTGTGGGTTGCCTCCTACAGGAAAAGGACATCTCACCCTGGGCCTTGACTCTTGAGGTGGCCCAGGGAGCCCTCAGTATGAAGGCTCTCAGTCCACTGCAGGCTTGTTTCAGAAGATTCAGGTTCAGAAGTGCAAGAGATGAAGATAAAGAAGTTGGATGTCTACAGTCTATATCCATCATAGTTTTTCTTTTCTTACTTTTTCATTTAAGAAAAAAATTGCCTTATTTCTTCTGGTTCTGTAAGAATCTTTTACCAAAATGACAGAGAGGAGAAAGGGATAATTGTAGTAAAGCAGGTTATTGGAGACCACTTCTTCCATTCTTTCAAAAAAAGATTGTTCTCTGAAAATTATCACAGATAGAGGGGAGGGGGCATGTGAGGAAGGGAAGGGGAAGGGAAAGGAAGGGGAAGGGAAAGGGAAGGGGAAGGGAAGGAAAGGGATTATTCAGTGGGAAATGCTGCTTAATATATAGTTTAATATGCATAGTGCCTACTAATGTATTAGTGGTTTTGAGGAGTTCTTTAATATATAATCTCATTAATTTTTTTTCTTCCTTTTTTTTTTTTTTTTTTTTTTTTTTTTTGAGACAAGGTCTGCCTCTGTCACCCAAGCTGGAGAGCAGTGGTGTGATCATGGTTCACTGCAGCTTGGACCCCCGGGCTTAGCTTCCTGAGTAGTTGGGACTACAGGCACATGTCACCATGTCTGGCTAAATTAAAAAAAAAAAAATTATAGAGATAGGGCCTCTCTATGTTGCCCAGGCTAATCTCAAACTCCTAGCCTCAAGCCGTCCTCCTGCCTCAGCCTCCCAAAGTGCTGGCATTATAGGCATGAGCCACCCCATGCCACCAATCCCATTAAATTTTGTTCACTCGTTAAGTGAATGCTTTCTCATCTTCCCACTTTTTGGTCTCACCCTGGGAACCAACCTCATTTTATTCCACGTATTCACACCTTAAACTCCACCCATTCTCTTTGAGTTCTCTGGAAACTCTTACTCGTCCTTCACATCTCATCTTCATATCACTTCTGCTGAGCAGGCTTCACTGACCCTCCCTATTAGATTAAGTTTCCTGACCTTTCCTTTTGTGAGCAACCCATGTGCACTCTTCAACACCAATCATTAAATTATTTGTTTAATTATTATCTGTTTAGACCATAGACCATAAGCTCATGAGCCCTTTGAAAGCCCTTTGAAAGATGAATTCATAACACAATATCTGGCACATAGTCAATGCATATCTGTTGAAAGAGTAAAAACCAACTAATACAGAGTTCAGGACCTAGCTTGAAAGATGCTTTGTGGATAGATCCTCCTTCCCCCATCTCTTTATAGCACACTCTTCCTTACAGGGTGCAATTACAGAAAAGGAAATTTGAAGGGATAAAGAAGAAAGGAGAAATACGTATTTCCAAAGTGGCTCTCATTTGGAGTAGACTGAGTCAGAATAGAGTATTTAATTAAAGTCTAATCTTTGAGGTCATGGTGCTTATTTCTCTCTAACAAAAGCAGAGGGGAAAATGTATCTATGGCAAAGGTCTTTAGAAAGAACCACCAGAGACAAATAGACACAATTTGTGTATTATATCTGGTCTATGACAAAATCATTTTTCACCTCACCTCCCTTATTCTCAGCGCAAACAATAATGGAAAATTACTTACTCCTAATTCTGTGCATATCTGACAAATGCTGTCAATATTTCTTAGATTCACCTAGCACCTTGTAGATTGAAATAGACCTTGACTTTACAAGGTTAGGTTTTGCATTCACATTCATTCATATTTTAAACATCAGTTTTTGTATGTTTTACTTATGCCTTATTAAATCTCAATTCTAAATACTGTTTTCTTAAAACCACTCTATCTCATAGATATTTTAAATTGTTACAATAATTGACTTTAAATAAAATTTTAAGGCAAAGAAATTATTTTTATCAGACCATCTGTTTATCATGTACGCTTAGGAAATGGTTTATAGCTTTCCCAGATTTGGGAGGTTACAAGCTCGCTCATTTGTACTATCCCCCAAGGGAGTTTTTGTTTTCATAAGTGGAAAATAGGCAAACCTTGCTGCTGCCTAGACATGAATTTGAGTAAGGCAAATATTTCTAAGCTAAATTTTACATTATGCTATTATGGTAATTTACAGTCTTTTCCTGCCATTTCCTTCTTTGTCCAATTACTTCTATTTGGCACTTAGAAATGTAAAATGCATGCTTTCAAACATTTTCACTGCACAGTTGTCTTAAGAGTTCCCTTGAAGTAAAACAAAGCAATTTCCCATATGGTGATTCCCACTAAAAAGTGAGTATCACATCTTTGTCAAAGATAATAGCACCTACTAATTAAGTGCCTAAGAGGTTCTTTCACAGCTTTTGCAAATATTATATTATTTAATTCTTACTATATGCCTATGAGACATGTATTGTTAACTCGGTGATGCAGAAAAGAATGTGGCTCAGAGAGACTAAATAGCATGCCCAAAGTCAAACATTTAGTTAAGGTAGAGGTGAGATATAAACACAGACCTGTCTGGCTGAAGGCGTGTTATTAACTGTTCTGCACTGTGTCTCTTCTGCCACACTATCCATCCATGCTGAGGACTTTCATATTTCTAACACTTTTCTTATTTTTGGACATCTATGTTGCTGGTGTCAGAAAACAAAAGTAAGTTTAAAATTACCATTTAGAACTGAGGTTTATTGAAAACACATATATGTGTTTTCTATAGTAATGTGAAAGCTTTGGATTGTCCATACTACTAAACTCTTCTAATATTGCGAAGTGGTGACATTTGAATAAATCCCCCTATTTTAAAAAGTCTAATACTTATTTTCATATACTGTGCCAGTTAGAAAGAATCAAACTGATAATATATACAGCTATTACAAATTCAGTAGTTTGAGTTTTAGCTCACTTTTTAAGATGGAGTTTAAGTTTTTCACAGTGAAAGTACAAGTTCAAAGTACCAAAGACAGGACACAGAAATACTATTTCTGTCAAGGTAAAGCTAAGCTTGAAGCACTGATTTATTAGGAAGGCAAAGGTTGGAGTTTTGATTATTTAAAATGCTTCACTAGTTTTCATACATGACATTGACTTCCCTACACAAGAACGATATCCTAATTTGATGGGTTTTCCAAGGAAATTGTGATTGTTTCTTGCTGTGGTACACTCATATTTTCTCTTTTTTTTTTTTTTTTTTTTTGAGACTGAGTCTCGCTCTGTCGCCCAGGCTGGAGTGCTGTGGCCGGATCTCAGCTCACTGCAAGCTCCGCCTCCCAGGTTCACGCCATTCTCCTGCCTCAGCCTCCCGAGTAGCTGGGACCACAGGCGCCCGCCACCTCGCCTGGCTAGTTTTTTTTGTATTTTTTTTTTTTTTAGTAGAGACGGGGTTTCACCGTGTTAGCCAGGATGGTCTCGATCTCCTGACCTTGTGATCCGCCCGTCTGGGCCTCCCAACGTGCTGGGATTACAGGCTTGAGCCACCGCGCCCGGCCAATACACTCATATTTTCTCATGGTAAAACCTCACACACGTTTGCTGCCAAGATTGATGAAAATTACAGGACCTTGTGTAGTATCAGATTGTGGATTCTGGAATACTACAGCTTGGGATGGAGACCTGTATGCTCTACTTTCTAATATTATGACCGTGGAGATGAAAATTAACATACTTAATCTTTGGTTTACTTCTTTATGAAAATGTAGTTAATGATAGCAACTTTTCCATGGAGTTACTCTGAATATTAATCAAAAACATATAGTTAAGTTGTATGTGTGGTGCTTGGAATATAGTAAACTCTCCATAAATGGATTTAGTTATGGCTGTTTCAGATAATGACTGAGGGACCAAAGACATGGATTAAATTAAGATTTTTTGTCTCATTTTTCAGTATGTAGTAACTGACTAAGCTTTGGCGACAGATTGGTTTAGAAAGAGTCATTTGGGGGGACTGATGACTTATTTGCCTTTTATGGTCTTCTAGCCTCAAGGATGAATGATGTTTTAGGTTAGGTTTCCTTGGAAACAGGCTGGCAGGCATATTGCATACAGCAGATTTGTTGGGAAGTATGCTTAGGACAACAATCAATAACGATTAACTAAAAACGCAAGGCAGAACTTGAACTATGTGATACAAGTCCATAGAGGTCCCAGAAGATCTGATGGGAGCTCTGCAGATGAAATGATACCTTACAGTGGTTCTGTCTTGAAGCCAGGGGGCCAAACCTTTGTAACCCCCAATTGACCAGTCATTGGATTTGAGATACCTCCAGAGTGAGGCACTTAGACACAGGCAAGGAAACTTTGTTCTGTGGATAGCTATTCCTGGGGCAGGTCTCAGTAGTGAGCCCTCCCAGGCAACCTTTTCAGAACCTGGAAGAATGGTGAATGAGTGTGTTGATTCTGGAAGTTGGGCAGAGGGTGTGAAAGGAAAGTGTCTGAGCAGTGCAACACAGTGTCCATTAAGTAGCTTTTAAAAACATGGATGTTTTATGAGATAATTCTCCATTTTTAAAACTAGAAATTAAATGTGATGTAAATCTAAATTCTAGTTTATCTACACTAATTAAACTTTAAAAATCTGTTGTCCAAACTACAAATTTATTTACATTTGAGAAGTCTAAAGCATAGAGTGTTGAGGTGACCAAAGTAACCAAAATAATACAATCAATAGCCGGAACCCATTTGTTGACTCTTCTCCTGCTTTACACCTTTATTGATTTAAAACCTGTGTAGAATGTAACATTTTGTTCTTCAACTATGTAATGGATGTCTGCAAGTATTTTCCAGCTGTGCTCTGTGATTACCAAATTTAAGACTATCTACCAAATCAAATCCTTTATTAAGGTTTGCACTCACCTAATTTACCTGTATAAATTACAGATGATTGGAAAAAGTCCTAACTTAAGAAAGCATGAAACCTAGTGCTTACTACAAAATGTAGCATATCTTCATATTTAGCTGAGGTAGACATTAATTTCATACTAATTTCATGGATTCTCAATTATGGAAATAATGCAGAATCTGCCTTTTAAATAGTAGTAATTAATTGATGTTTACATGAATACCTCTTTATTCTTCTGTTATTATTTTTATTCAGGAACAAACTGTCATGCGCGTCCATGTGAAGAGACCACCAAACAGACTTTGTGTGAACAATAAAGCTTTTTAATCACCTGGGTGCAGGCGGGCTGAGTCTGAAAAGAGAGTCAGCAAAGGGAGACAGGGATGGGGCTGTTTTATAGGATTTG
The DNA here is from genome assembly GCF_037993035.2 of Macaca fascicularis. Lineage (NCBI taxonomy): Eukaryota > Metazoa > Chordata > Mammalia > Primates > Cercopithecidae > Macaca > Macaca fascicularis. Next base: position 88,328,326 of record NC_088388.1, on the reverse strand, counting down.
GGTAGGTAGTGGAAAATTACAGTCAAAAGGGGTTGTTCTCTGGTGGGCAGGGGCTGGGGTCACAGGGTGCCCAGTGGAGGAGCTTTTGAGCCAGGAGAAGGGATTTCACAAGGTAATGTCATCAGTTAAGGCAGGAACCAGTCATTTTAACTTCTTTTGTGACTCTTCAGTTACTTCAGGCCATCTGGATGTACACATGCAGGCTTGGGCTCAGAGGCCTGACATTCTTGTCTTCTTGTATTAATAAGAAAAACAAAACGAAATAGTGGTAAAGTGTTTGGGCAGTGACAGTTTTTTGGTGGTAAGGAGAGATAATGGACAATATTTCTCAGGGCTGCTTTGTGCGGAATTAGGGATGGCATGAGAACCTAGAGTGGGAGAGATTAAGTTAAAGGAAGATTTTGTGGTAAGGGGTGATATTGTGGGGTTGTTAGAAGAAACATTTGTCATATAGAATGATTGGTGATGGCCTGGATATGGTTTTGTATTAATTGAGAAACTAAATGGAAGACACAAAATGCAAATAAGAGAAGGAGAAAAACAGGTATTAAAGGACTAAGAATTGGGAGGACCCAGGACATCCAATTAGAGTGCCCAAGGGGGTTCAGCATAATTATTTGCTTGGTTGGTGAGTTATTTGGGCTCTATCCTTGAGGTTTTTTTTTTGTTTTTTTTTTAATGTTATCATACAGCAGGCCAGATTGATTTAGGTAAAAACAACACTCTTCGTTTAAAAATACAGAGTCTTTTTTTTTTTTTTTTTTTTTTTTTTTTTTTTTTTTTTTTAGTAGTGAGTAAGTCAAGTCCTTGGCAATTTGGGATGAAAGAGAAATGCAAAGCCAGCAATGGTTTGTTAAAGAAGGATTAGAAATGGCTAGGAGAGAGTGAGTGAGATTGATAGTGTGGTAGAAATAGCTGGGGAGAGGTAGAGGGTGGCATAAGAATGGGAACGAGAATAAGAGTGCATATAAAAGTAAAGAATAGGACTTCATCAAGGTGAAGTGTACCCTGTCAGCAAAGATAATCTGTCCACTTTATTATTATTGGAGTGTACCCTGTCAGCAAAGATCATCTATCCACTTTAAGAGGGACTTAAGGGTGGCGGTTTGAGGTAAAACCAGGAGATATCAGTTATGATGGTTTGAAGGTAAAGTGTAAACTGGCAGTGTAAACAAGGGCAGAATATTTCTGAGTAGTTGAGAATGGTGAATAGGAGTATGACTAGTCAGAAGATAGTAGGGATGACAAGTTTTTGGGGTGCAGTTCAAATTGGGCTGGTGTCTGGAATGAGACTGGGGCCAAATAAAAAGGAGCATCCCTGCAGGAGCTCAAATGGGCTGTATCCTGTAGCATCCCAAGGACAGACCAGAATTCTGAGAAGGACAAGTGGTAAAAGTATTGTCCAGTCCTTTTTAAGTGAGGTGTGTTTTAAAAAGACCATTAGTCCATTTTACTTTTCCTGAAGACTGAGGACAGTAAGGAGTATGAAGGTTCCACTGAATACCAAGAGCCTGAGAAACTGCTTGGGTGATTTGACTAATAAAGGCCAGTCCGTTATCAGACTGTATAGAGGTGGGAAGGCCAAACCAAGGAATTACATCTGACAGAAGGGAAGAAATGACCATGATGGCCTTCTCAGGCCCTGTGGGAAAAGCCTCTACCCATCCAGTGAAAGTATCTACACAGACCAAGAAGTATTTTAGTTTCCTGACTCAGGGCATGTGAGTAAAGTCAATTTGCCAGTCCTGGGAAGGGACAAATCCCTGAGCTTGATGTGTAGGGAAGGGAGAGGGCCTGAACAATCCCTGAGGAGTAGTCAAATAGCAGATAGAACACTGAGAAGTGATTTCCTTGAGGATAGATTTCCATGATGGAAAGGAAATGAGAGGTTCTAAGAGGTGGGCTAGCAGCTTGTAACTTACATGGAAGAGGTTATGAAATGATGACAGAATAGAATGGACCTATGAGGCTGGAAGGAGATCCTTGGTCCAAGAACCATTTGCCTTGTGTGGGAAGAGATCGATAGGTGGAAGTTTCAGTTGGGAAGTAGGTGGGAGTGACCAATGAGAAGGAGAAAAACTTCCATGAGAGACAGAAATTGGAATGCTAGCTGCTTTTTAAGCTACCTTAACAGCGTAAGCGTTACCCTGAGTGATGGGATCTGATGCCTTTTGATGGCCCTTGCAGTGAATGACTCCAGCTTCCTTTGGAAGTAAAGCAGCCTTGAGAAGAAGTTTTATTAAAGAGGCATTAAGGATGGAGGACCCTTGTTTAATGAGGAAAATTCTTTCTGCTCATATAACAGCATGGTGGTGCAGGATATGGAAGGCATATTTAGAGTCAGTATAGATATTGACACATAGTCACTTTGCAAGAGTGAGGGCTCGAGTTAAGGTAATGAGTTCAGCTTGCTGAGACATAGTGGAGGGGGCAGAGCAGTAGCCTCAAGGATAGATGTGGAAGATACTATGGCATAGCCTGCCATTGCTAATGAGTGGCAATTAGGCCCGGTGGAACTGCCATCGGTAAACCAAGTGTGATCAGGGTGAGGAACAGGAAAGAAGAAATATGGGGAAATGGAGTGAATGTCAGGTGGATCAGAGAGATACAGTCATGGGAATCAGGTGTGGTATCTGGAATAATGTGGGGGGCAGCCTAAATCAGTTAAGGTCAAGTAGTTTAGACAGAAAGGCTACAAGGTGTAGTCCTGGCTCTTGTGTAAGAATTCTGACTGCACAGCCCTGTAATTTGACTGTATGTAATGAAAAAGGGTTGGAATGAGTTAGGGAGAGCTAGTGTGAGAGCAGCTTTAGGGCTGTTTTTTAAGGCATGGAACTGGAAGTGGGGAAAGGATTTAGGATCTATGGAGTCACCTAGGTTTGCTTTTGTAAGTTTATACAATGGCTTAGTCAGGATGTAAAACTAAGTATCCAAAGGCAGAGGTACCTAACCATTCATAGGAAGGAAAGGAGTTGTTGTTTAGTAGAAGGGGTTGGGGTTTGGGAGATTAGCTAGGCATGATCAGCAGGGAGAGTATGTGTGTTTTCATGAAAAATTATGCCGAGATAGATAATGGATGAGGAAGAAATTTGGGCTTGACTGAAGTAATGGGGGCTGTCCGTGAAGCCTTGTGGCAGTACAACCCAGGTAATTCGCTGAGCCTGATGGGTGTCAGGGTCAGTCCAAGTGTAAGCTAAGAGAGGCTGGGATGAAGGGTGCAAAGGAATAGTAAAGAAAGCATGTTTGAGATCCAGAACAGGATAATGGGTTGTGGAGGGGCTGTGGAGAGAGGTATTGAGGATAGGAGAGTATGTGGGTTTGGCACCATGGAGTGGATAGGCAAAACAATTTGGTTGATAAGGCGCAGATCCTGAACTAAATTGTAAGACTCGTCCGGTTTTTTGGATAGGTAAAATAGAGAATTGTAAGGAGAGTTTATAGGCTTTAAAAGGCCATGCTGTAACATGTGAGTGATTACAGGCTTTAATCCTTTTGAAGTGTGATGTTGGATGGGATATTGGTGTTGAACAGGTTAAGAGTGATTAGGTTTTTATGGGTTGGTAAGGGGTGCATGATCGGTTGCCAAGGAGGGAGTAGTGCTATCCTATACTTGTGGATTAAGGTGGGGAGATAAAAGGGGAGGACGTGAAAGAGGCTTTGAACTAGGGAAAAGGGTGGCAATGAGGTGTGGCTATAGCCTAGGAATAGTCAGGGAAGCAGATCATTTAGTTAAAATGTCTCAACCTAATAAGAGAGCTGGGCAGGTGGGGATAACTAAAAGGAGTGCATCAAAGAATGTTGTCCATGTTGCATCAGAGTTGGGGAATTTTAAGAGGTTTAGAAGCCTAGCCGTCAGTACCCACAACACTTATGGATGCAAGGGAAACATGCCCTTGAAAAGAAGGTAATGTGGATTGGGTAGCCTCCATATTGATCAAGAAGGGGACGGACTTACTTTCCACTGTGAGAGTTACCCAAAGCATCTGTGATGGTCCAGGAGGCTTCAGAAAAAAATCAGGCAGTGTCAGTCTTCAGCCCCTAAGCTGAGAAGTCCTGGGAAGGAGTCAGGTAGAGGGCCTTGGGCCAGAGTTCCAGGGGCTCTGGAAGTGGCTGCTGGGCGAGTTGGACAGTCTGATTTCCAGTGGGTCCCACACAGATGGGACATGGCTTAGGAGGAATCGTGGACTGCAGGTATTCTTTGGCCCAGTGGCCAGATTTCTGGCACTTGAAGCAAGATCCTGGGGGAGGAGGTCCTGAAGGAATGCCTGACTGCTGTGGCTTAGGCATTTTGAAGTTCTTGTGTGCTGGAAAACATGGCTGGGGTTTCTCTTATAGCAGAGGCAAGTAATTACAACTCTTCTTTATTATCGTATACCTTGAAGGTGAGGTGGCTTAATTCCTGTTGTAGGGTTTGAGGGCCTGATACTAATTTTGAAACTTTTTTTTAAGGTCAGGAGCTGACTGGGTGACAAAATGCATATTGAGAATAAGATGGCCTTCTGGCCCCTCTGGGTCTAGGGCAGTAAAGTGTCTAAGGGTTGTTGACAAACAGGTCATGAACTGAGCTGGGTTTTTATATTTGATGACAAAGAGCCTAAACACTAACTGATTTGGGAGAGGCTGGATAAAGAAAAAGGAGCATTAACCTTGACTATGCTTTTAGCTCCAGCCAGCTCTTTAAGAGGAAATTACTGGGCAGGTGGGGGAGGGCTAGTCATAGAATGAAACTGTAAGCCACACTGGGTGTGAGAAGGGGAGGTGATAGAAGAATTATAGGGTAGGGGAGTGGAGACTGAGGAAGAATTGGAGCCTGATTAAGCCTGGTGGGGAGCGACCTGAGGAGGAGCAGTCTGGGGAGCAGGGGAGAGGTCAAATGGGTCAGTAGAAAAGGAAGATTGAAAAGACTCAGTGATGCTTGGGGTTGGGACTGAGGGGACAGGTGGGAGGGAAAAAAGGATTTGGGATGGGTCACACTGGGAACAGAGACTAGGGAGGGACTGATATGTAAAAGAATGCCTGGATGTCAGGCACCTCAGACCATTTGCCCATTTTACAACAAGAATTATCTAGATCTCATATGATGGAGAAATTTAAAGTGCCATTTTCTGGCTATTTGGAATCATTATCGAGTTTGCCTTGGGGTCAGGCGGCATTGCAGAAGAAAATAAGGCATTTAGGTTTTAGGTCAAGTATGAGTTGAAGAGGTTTTAAGTTCTTGAGAACACAGGCTAAGAGAGAATAAGGAGGAATGAAGGGTGGAAAGTTGCCTATAGTGAAGAAGGCAAGCCTAGAGAAAAGAGAAGGTAGAGACATGGAGAGAAGGGGTTGGGGGTACTTGCCCCCCAGGAAAGTGGTACTTGCCACTAAGGTGAAGGATCAAGGCAAGCATCCCCGCGGTGATCAGACACCTCTGAAATGTGGGTGAATAATCAGGCAGGCGTCCTCACAGTGATTAAACACCAAGGGAAGATTGTCTTCCTGAGTGACCGGCGCTGGAGCTTTGGGTTCATGGATAAAACGTGTCTCCGCTGTCTCTACTGAAATTAAGAGAAGGGAGAGATTCAAGGGTGGCACCAAGATTGAAAGGAGAAAGAGGTTGAGGGATAGTGAGAGAGGCCGGAGAAGAGAGTAAAAAGAGGCCACTTACCCGATTTAAAATTGGTGAGATGTTCCTTGGACTGGTAGGTCTGAGGACCCAAGGTTGTAGGTGGATCTTTCTCACGGAGCAGAGAGCAGGAGGACAGGGAATTGATCTCCCAAGGTGGGGGTCCCCCAATCTGAGTCATGGCACCAAAGGTCATGTGCACCCATATGAGGAGACCACCAAACAGGCTTTGAATGAGCAATAAAGCTTTTTAATCACCTGGGTGTGGGCTGAGTCTGAAAAGCGAGTCAAGGAAAGGAGATAGGGGTGGGGCCGTTTTATAGGATTTGGGTAGGTAATGGAAAATTACAGTCAAAGGAGGTTGTTCTCTGGCAAGCAGGGGTGGGGAATCACAACGTGCCCCCCACTTGACTCAGTGGGGGAGGTTTTGAGCCAGGAGAAGGAATTTCACAAGGTAATATCATCAGTTAAAGCAGGAATCGGCCATATTCACTTCTTTTGTGATTCTTCAGTTACTTCAGGCCATCTGGATGTATACACTCAGGCTTAGACTAAGAGGCCTGACATTAGCATGCAGGCTTGGACTCAAAGACCTGACACAAACATGCTTTCCTGACATCTGTATTCTAAGTTGTGTGATTCATTGTTTTTAAGCTTGAATAACCTGATTTCACATATTTTTCCGTGAGTCAGAGGCATGTCTAGCTGTTAGTTTGTTATTGTCTGTACTTTTACATAGCATGCCTGCACTAGCCATCATTTTTCTACTTTGTGTTTTTAATCTTTTAACCGGTCACTATGGGAATAGTTTTTCCAGTTTTCAGTGAAAACCAGGCAAAAATTGCTATGGATCTCACCAAGACTGGCAAAATTTTATTGCTATTGTTTATTTAATTTCATGGGTTTAAATGAAAGCAGGAAGTCTGCAGCAGTTTTGATCTCTGGTCTTGCTCTCATCTATTTAAATCTTTAAAATTGCTTTGCTCTATGGTTTCATAATTTTATTGCTTGTCAAAAATCAGCTGGGATACATGATAGGTTAGCATGGCAACAGTGTATCTTAACCATAGATGAAACAAAGTGGTGAAAATTTCCAGAGAAGATGATTAAGGTTCATGAAAAATTAATAGGACATCTGAGTTTCTTGAGACTTAAACATCATCTAATTGCTCTAGTTTGAGTTTTTTTCCAGGGGAAATGAAAATATTCCCTTAGTGTCTAATGAGAGTCTGCAGGATAAGTATGAACTTTAGAAGGTTAATGTATTTAGAGTAAATCTGTTGAATATCGAGCTTAATTTATTCAATCCTTATTTTTGGGTGCCTCTTTTTACCTAAGTACCAAAAGGAAATGATGAATAAAAGTTTCTTTCCTGACTCACATCCCTTCTAGCTACTGCTCCCTTTCTCAGCAATCCAGTTCCTTTCCTCTTATTCTTTTAAATCAACCAACATTTGCCCACAGCACACCATTAAAACATTTCCAGGTTCCGCAGTGACCATGTTATTGTTCAGTTCTCACTCTTCAATGGGCTTGACCAACAAGCAGTTCTTAGTACAGCTGGTCATTCACTTTACTGAAACACTTTTTCTACTTATCTTTTTTTCTCCACATTTTCTGGCCCTTTTCACTCCGTCTATTTTTGTTGTTCCTTGTCATCTCCACAAGCTCTAAGTATTAGAACATACCAGTGTCCATTTCTTCAACCTCTTTTCCTCTCTAGCTATACACATTTCTCTGGTAGCCTCTTTCATCTTATTGATGCATCCATATGCTTTCCTGTCCCAGGTTTATATTCCTAGCCCAGATTTTAACTCTGTAATTCAGGTTCATGTATCCAGAACATTTAGGCCTTTGGCTTTTACTTTGATTGGTAAAGGAGTCGTGGGAGAGTGTGAGTGGAGAAATGACATGATATGGCTTGCTTTTCAACAGGGTCACTATGGCTGCTGTGTTAAGAGTAAGTGATGGGAAGCAAGTGCAGAAGCAGGGGGTCCAGTTAGGAGCTGTTGCAGTCATCCAGTTGAGGTATGATGATTTTTTTGACCAGGGTGGTGATAGTGGAAGTGGTGAGAAGTGGTCATATTCTGAATATATTTTAAAGTTAGAGTTCACAAAATGTATTCCATGGATTGTATATGTAATGTGAAAGGAAGTGAAGTCAAGGCTGACTCTAGAGTTTTTGTTCTGAGCAACTGGAATTTCATTAATTGAGATAGGGAAGGTTGGGGTTGGAGAGGAGGTTCTGATGGAAATTTGTGCAACTCCACTTAGGAAGTGTTATTTTGAGATGACACTTAGAGTGCTTTCATTAAATATTTATTCAGTTAATGACTGGCATCTCAGCCCTGCCTTCCATGACCAGTTATTTCTATACATAGAGCCTTTGTATTTCACCCCTCCTTGTCTTTGGGTTTGTGGAGTAGTCGTTGCGTGGCTTGTGATCAGAGCAAAGTGAATCTGGGTATAAAATTACCCCATATGCAGACACAAACAGATTTTTTCTTTTAAATGATGAACCCCGACTCTAACTTCCTTCTATTACACTGAGACCTGGGTTTTTCCAGTGTTGTGATCAAAAGATGGGTTTACTTCTCAAGGTAATCTCGGTTTGAAGGCAGTGGGACTTTGGCTTCATATGTTTTGTTTGATCAGTTCCTAAACGGCCACCTCATCCGCTTGTCACTTTTCAAAAATGTGTTAACATCTCTTTATTGTTCTTATCACTTCCCATGTTATTTTTGCCATTGTGGCATCTGTTTTTATATCTCTAAATTGTTATTTTAGTATTCTGTTTGCCTAAGGAACCTGAGATAAATGCACATGTTCAATCCAAGTTAATAACAATTCCACTTACATATTCTTCCAGAAACTTTCTTTTTAATATTGAATGTATTTTTCATTCAAATATACAATTGAACACTTTTTTCTTTCATATAAATGCAAAAACATTAAAGTTTTAATTTGTCAAAACATTTACTGTCATGATGTTGCATTAATTGTGGAAGATTCGATACTCCACGTTATCTCCTCTCAGACATTTAGAACAAGTTTCAGTTGTGAAATTGCATGAGCTCCTAGCATAATACTCTCTGGAGTATTTTGGACACTAAATAAATATTTCTTGAGTGAATAAATTAATTCTCGAAGAGCTGCCCACCTTTGACGTTTTTATTCATTCTCAGGTTAATTCTCCTATATTTTTCATCTACTATTTACTATTCAATTGATATTATAATATTTTTTCAACTGATACCCTCTATGTGTAAGGTAATATGTAATAACTATTTAGAAAGAGTTCTTGATCTCAAGACATTTACAGTTTATTAATACAGAAAAAATAATGTAAAAATAAAGAGCTAGACTGTAATAAGGAGCATAAGAGTCATACTAATAATCTAAGGGTTCAGGGAAGTGAGAATTTTCGTGGCAGCAAAAATCAGGATATCTTTATGAAATGATGGCTTTAAGATAAGCCTTGAAAAGTTGCTGGGATTCAACATAAGAAATGGAAAAGAAGTCACTTTAAATGAGTAGGCTAGCATGTGTGAAGATGAAGGGATGAGAAAATGTGTTAGTTGGTAAGTATTCGTTGAGCTCGATTAGAGCAAATAAAGGAGAAACCTGGAATATAAAGCCAGAAAGAATTTGAAACAGATGTGTTTGGCCATAGGCAATAGGACAGAAAGAATATGGATGTTTTTTCACAGGGGAGTACAAAAGGTTAATCAATAGGAGATCGCTGTGATCAGATGTTTTCTTTGGGAAGCCTGTTTGAAAGGAAACGACAGGTGATTGAAAGCTGGCAAGAGAAATAAGTGGTATCACTCAGAGAGATTTGAGTCTCTGAGAAGGATACAGGTTCTATTTCCAGATATATGGGAATTAGAAGGAGAAGATAGTTTTGGAAGTATGAATAGGATAATAGTAATTTTAGGTACGGTAAATTTACAGTGAATTTCAGGTATAAATGTCTAACAGGCAGTAGAAAATATGAAACCAAGAACTTGGGAAGAAAGGGTTAAAAGAAAGACTTGACAAAAATGATTAAAGAACATCATATTATGTGATCACTTTCTCAGGTTTAACACATTTAGTTATTGAAAAGTTGCTATTTTGGAATCATTTTTAATTTTTATTAAAAGGCTCTTGATTTATAAACAAAAAATGTAGCTTTTTAATTATTGAATAAATTCATATTTATTTAAAAATAATGTGCAGTGACATCATTTTTATATTTAATTCCCAAACATATGATAAGTTAGAAACATATTTTTATATTTTGTAGGACTATTATAAAATTAGTAGTCATTTGTGCATATTAAAAACCCAATGCCATATTGAATAAATAATTGGAAGGTAAAGGTTATACTTTCTCCAGGATATTAAAATACATATTTCTCCAGATCTGTTGTTACAGTCAAATTGTCACTTTTTATTTTTCTCACCCTTAGACTTTGGTGAATGTGTATTCTAGAATTTATATTAAGGACGACCTGATCCAAGCTTTATTTTTATGTCAAAGAAACTAAAGAGATTCAGCAACATTTTAATGTTTACAGTTAAATTAAAACTTCAAAATACCTAAAATTATTATCATAGCAAAGGCTTGTGATAAATTTTAAAGCATAGCTGTGTATGAAATGATTATGAGAGTTCTTGTTTTCTCTGTCTTCAATTATACTTCTCAAGTTAGTATTCCGAAAATTTGATTATATAATCTCTTCAATGAGAAAAAAAAGCACAAATGTCTGTCTTTTTATTTTTTATGTATGTATTTATTTACTTATTTGTTTATTTATTTATTTTGAGACAGAATCTCACTCTGTCACCCAGGCTGGAGTGCAGTGGTGCGATCTCAGCTTACTGCAACCTCTGCCGCCCGAGTTCAAGCAATTCTCCTGCCTTAGCCTCCCAAGTAGCTGGGATTACTGGCACCTGCCACCGTGCCCAGCTAATTATTATTATTATTAATATTATTATTACTTTTTTTGAGACAGAGTCTTGCTCTGTCGTCCAGGCTGGAGTACAGTAGTGTGATCTCGGCTCACTGCAACCTCCACTTCCCGGTTTCACACCATTCTCCTGCCTCAGCCTCCTGAGTAGCTGGGACCACAGGTGCCCACCACCACACCCGGCTAATTTTTTGTAGTTTTAGTAGAGACAGGGTTTCACCATCTTGGTCAGGCTGGTCTTGAACTCTTGACCTCGTGATTCACCCGCCTCGGCCTCCCAAAGTGCTGGGATTACAGACGTGAGCCACCACGCCCGGCCATCTTTTTATTTTAATATTAATATGTGCTTAACTACGCATATTATTCTGTAACTTTTTTAACTGAAAAATTGCCATAAGCATATCTTTTTATTCATGTTTTAGGACAAACAATAGAGCTATAGATATCAATACTTGTATTATTTCTTCCCTTTGCAACGTTTTCTAAAACAAAAAGACAGTGAGAAAACAATGAATCACCACAATGTGATCTAGCCAATATTAGTGAATCTGGATATTTTTTATGCAAAGATACTAAAATGTGATTCCAAGATCTTCATTCACGTTTTCAAACCACATATACTGAATTCATTCTTTATGTTATTCTTTGAAGCCTCCTTGCAAATATGAGGTCTCGTGCTTAAAGATTGTTAAAATCTGTTGTAGCTTGGAGAAGTATCAGTGACTTATAAAGACCTCATTTCCAAGAGGTTGAGAGAAACAATGTTTTGTTTTATCCATTCAAAACCAGACTGGCATTCAAAGATATTTTGATACCTTGGACTGGTACTTAGAAAAGAGAAGTTTACAGTCTCCTATGATACCCAATGAGATGTTAAACATTGTGTGTAATTACCTTTTACAATATCTGCTTTGAAAAAATTGAATAGAGACATGAATATTTGACAAAATATGTATTTTATTTTAGAATGCATCATGAGATTAACTCAAGCCACATGTACCCTCAGGCACACAAGGACAAACATTCTTTGCCTTCCATTCTGATATCTTCTTGGCTATAGATCATCTTTTCATAATTTGAGATATAGTTTACAGTGAAGGACATCCGGTGACATGTGGACAATCAGATTGGTAGCTCAGATCTCTGTTGGGTATCTTGCGTTCTGAGAGCTACAACTTTTATTATACAGAGACTCTGGCCAGCCTTCAGTAGAACATAGTAAAATCGTGGGTGGTTTTTGCAGATAATATTTTATTTGGAGGTTTGCTGATGACAAAACTGTTTGCTTTCAGAGTTATTAAAAATCGTAATGTGGGCTGGGTGTGGTGGCTCATGCCTGTAGTCTCAGCACTTTGGGAGGGTGAGGTGGATGGATCACATGAGGCCAAGAGTTTGAGACCAGCCTGGGCAATATAGTGAAACCCCAACTCTACTAAAAATACAAGAAAAATAGCTGGGCATGGTGGCACATGCCTGTAATCCCAGCTGTTTGGGAGGCTGAAGCAGGAAAACTGTTTGAACCAGGGAGGCAGAGGTTGCAGTGAGCCGAGATCGAGCCACTGTACTCCAGCCTGGGTGACAGAGTGAGGCTCCATCTCAACAACAACAACAAAAGTTACAATGTAAATAAAACAATTAAGTACAGAGTCACACTTATAAATAAAACAATATAATTTTAATAATAAACATGTTTAAACAATGTCACTTAAAAATATTTCAATTTACTTTAATATTTTATACTACTGTTAGCAATAACAATCCTATAAGAAACACTGATTGTAAAGTAGTAGTTTGGACATTCCATGGTACGTTAATTCCAATCCTTGGACATAGATTATGTGCTTTTAGTTTGTTCATAATTTATTTTGAATCAAAGACAAATACCTACCTTTATATTTAGTGTTTTCACTGATTTTTCAGGCTACCTTTCCTTTTTGCCTAATGAGTTGTTAACATAAAATATGGTACCTTTATCTTCATTTATTTCTCTCCTTATACCATCCCTAAATGACCTGCATTAACTAGTCAACACAGTGAGCTCTGAAGTCTTGGACTTGCTCTATGTAACCCAATCACTAATCACAAGGCCCTTCCACTGCTGTTTTCTTTCACCTGTGCTATAACTTCAGCCTGTATTTCCTTTTAATTCATATTGTGGCATACCAATTCTACTAATGATCAACACATGCCTTTTTTCCTCCTATTTCATTTGATTTCTTACACAACTCTCACCCATTTTGTGTATCTTTGCTTTATAGAGACAGTGACCTGCAATAATTAAGAATTAACAGACCTGGATCCAAATTTTGTCTTGTCTTTTTATGGGGCAAGTCAATATTTTAAGCCTCAATTACTCAATTTTCTTATCTATAAAAGACAATTCTGTGAAGTTATTGTAGATTTTGAAAATAAATCACTTAACACTTCCCACGGCACATGGTACTTGATAAAAGCTGGGTAGTCACAGGCAGATAGATGGTCCCTTAACCATAGCCCTTAGTTTAGGTGCATCATTAGAATTCAGATTTTATGGACTTTAAAAGGTATGCATATTTCATATCATACTTAATATCTCCAACGGGATGTTAGTCAGCATGCTCAAATAAGTTGATAATTCTGTAGGACAATATTTATGTATTAGTTTTTACACAGAAATATTAGCCTCCCATTAATTCAAGTCAGATATTGTTACCAAATGAGTTATGAAAAAACCATTATTCAAATTTTTGAATTGAGGATAAGTGAGTAGGAATCCAGAAAACAAGAAGAAATTTTTCATTTTTCTTATTGTAAACTAAATTTTATTCTTTCATTTTGACTACCTGGATATTTTCTAGGTTTCCTAAATATAGGACTACAAGCACTTTTTTTTTTTTTTTTTTCTTTTTTTTTTTTTGAGACGGAGTCTAGCTCTGTTGCCCAGGCTGGAGTGCAGTGGCCGGATCTCAGCTCACTGCAAGCCCCGCCTCCCGGGTTCACGCCATTCTCCTGCCTCAGCCTCCCGAGTAGCTGGGAGTACAGGCACCCGCCACCTCGCCCGGCTAATTTTTTTTTTTTTTTGTATTTTAGTAGAGACGGGGTTTCACCGTGTTAGCCAGGATGGTCTCGATCTCCTGAACTCGTGATCCGCCCGTCTCGGCCTCCCAAAGTGCTGGGATTACAGGCTTGAGCCACCGCGCCCGGCATTTTTTTTTTTTTTTTTTTTGAGACGGAGTCTCGCTCTGTCGCCCGGGGTGGAGTGCAGTGGCGCGTTCTCGGCTCACTGCAAGCTCCGCCTCCCGGGTTCACGCCATTCTCCTGCCTCAGCCTCCCGAGTAGCTGGGACTACAGGCGCCCACAACCGCGCCCGGCTAATTTTTTGTATTTTTAGTAGAGACGGGGTTTCACCGTGGTCTCGATCTCCTGACCTTGTGATCCGCCCGCCTCGGCCTCCCAAAGTGCTGGGATTACAGGCGTGAGCCACCGCGCCCGGCCTGCACTTTTTTTACTTACACTTCTACAACTCATCCCCTTCCCCAGGTACCCTCACCACTCCAGATTTCTTCTGAGAATTAAAGGAGGGAATGAAATAGAGTTATTTCAGTAAGAGCATAATTGTTGGGCATGGAAAATCCATGTCATATTAAGAATTTTTTCTCCTTGGAATTTGTTAGGATAAGTATATAATATCTAGGGAGAAAAGGACACAAAAAAGCATTAGTTTTTGTTTCTTCCTTTGTGATTAAAAACTGGCGTTTCTTATATATATTTTAACTTAGAAGATGTTTTAGCAAGATTTGTAGTTAAATAAAATACACTAGCAATTTTAACATGTGTAATTTATTGTTTTATGTAAGTATTTTGGGGTTTTAGAGGAATGTAGATTGTCTTATCGACCTGTTGACATTGATTCTTTTTCTTCCACTAATAAGGATCTATATAGATTTTGGTCTGTTCCTTCCTATTATCTATTGATTTGGGGGATTTGCCATCAGGATAAAAGTTGTAATTGAATTATAGTTTCATATTACATAATTATTAATTACCATTGATTCTAGTATTTCTTTTTTAGTGTCCAACTGAAACCAAAGCAACATTTGGGGTTCATCTTAAAATAGTAGGAGACTGGACAGGTATGTAGGACATATAGTTTTAAGATACGGTCTTTGAAAATCATAGAATATAATAATTTGAATGTGTTTTAGTATAACTACCAGCATGTATAGAGACGTGTATGTGTTTCAAGCTGTTCTGTTTTATTTATTTATTTATTTTTGGCTTGCACAGTTTTGACATCTATGTTTTCTCTTTTAAGATGCATTTTTGCAATCAGAATACCTTTGATATCAGTAATTATTAATAATATATTGTTCAGTGTGCTTGCAAATCATAGGCTTCTACCTACTTGTCAGACATGGTGGCAATAGTGGGAATGCTGAAATGTGTTTTTAGAAAACTAAGTCAAAGTAATGAACACCTGATATTGAGATCACACAAATCTTCCAGTTCTTGCATGACATTTTTTGTGGGGTTCCTGTATATATAGCAATATCTTTGGAATAGATAATTTTAACAGCAGGCCTATTGGTGATACTTTACTTGTCTTCAGTAAATACTTTTTATTACCTGAGAGATGCATTGTAGTAAGAGCTCTGAGTAAATAAAAGAAACATTATTCACTCTTATATTAATATTTCCTTGACCCACCAGAATAATTGACAAGTGAGTACTCAGTAAATGTTGGCTTGTTGGTTGGTTATGTTGTTGTTGCAGGAAAGAATGCAGATATAAACATGAATGCAAAACGAAATTTAAATATTCTTATACTTAGGTGCTAAACAAGGAGTTGGTATGTAAAATCTGTAGGGAACCAGAAAAATGTAGATTAAATGTGGTCTAGGGCTGTAAGAGAAGCTTCACAGAAAAGACAGAATTTGAAATGAAGCTTAGAAGTCAGGTAAATGAACAAAGATATAGGTAATTTAAGTGAAAGTCACAGTGTTGTCAAAAATCAGGAAAGGCAATGATTAAACTCTCTTTGGAAAGGGTGAATCCAATCAGCCTTTAATCAATTAAACAAAAGCAAAGTCAGTCAAACAAAATGAAGCAAAAACAAAGTCAATGAAGCAAAAACAAAGTCAATCAAACAAAAGCAAAGATTTTATTCTGGGTAGTAGTATAGAAAAGCCATTTAGGGCCAGCTTGGTGAAGATTATGAACGCCTCAGCAAAATATTAGAGTAACCAACTAAGGGACTTTAGGGAATTTTTGAAGCATTTGAAGCTCTATGATGAAAATGGTATTAATTAGGTTGCTAGTTGGACAGACTAAAATCAAGGGAAGACTTGAAGGTACTTAAAGGCAGAGGGGAAGGGGGCCGTGGAGAGGTGGGGATGGAAACTCGAAGTAATGAATTTGTGAACACAAGTTAAGAAGGTAGCATTAGAAGGAAGAACCTAATTTCTGTAAAAACCAGGGACGGATAAGATAATAAGAAAGACATGTTTTGAAATGAGGAGAACAGTAGTTGATATAAGGAGGTTATTTCATATAGTTAAAAAATAATAGAGTTATGTATAAAATGTAATGTCTTTAGAAAGGGTAGCCAGTTTAGAATTGGAGACTTTAAAAAAAAAAAAAGGAAGGAAATCTGCAACATAGGATTTAATGGGCAAACATCTAAACGAATTAAAAAGATCTTTGAGCAGTAATGACTCATTCAAAGTAATGAAAAACCAGGCTTACATGGATAATTTTCAGATGGTAGCATTGAAAAGAGATCATGGTCATCCTCTGATAGATATACACTGGTGGAGTATGAACATACGAATAATTGCAATATGCTCGATATCAGTTGATATAATCACAGTGTTTTTTTTTTTTCCCCACTGTTCTGGAAATAAAGAATAAGGAAAGTTCTTTTCTGATAAGAATCCCAATATAGTAGGAATTAAGTTCAGTCATGAATGGTAAATTGATAGAATTCTATATCTGAAAGAAAACATACAATGAAAACATAGTTTAATTCATAAGATTAAGCAGAAACTCCTGATGGTTTATTATTAGCTATTGTTACCGAGTTTTTTTCACAAAGTTATTTTCTATTACCAGTAGCTCATTAAAATAAATGATGTCTCACTATTTTAATCATCTCTATTAGGAACACTTAATAGTGTTAATTTTATCCTCTTTTTTTTAATGTACTATGCCACCGAGAGAAACAAGATCATTCTATTCAGAGAGTTCAGTTCCAGTCAGATGCTTTTCAATTAATAGACCTTCTTTGTTGTTGACCTGAAATATTTGTTGACTTGGAAAAAAACATAAGCAGTCATGCAGAGAACACCTAAATAATCATGTCACTGTCGGACACTTTACTTCAAAGAGATTTAGCTGCCTTACAATGAGATTACAATTATTGAAGGAAAAGTAGGAGCATTACCTTTGAAATCAAGAATCATTGGTTTTTATTCTAAAAGAATTGATTAAAACTTGGTATTAAGAGCAGTAGGTATAGGAAATACCAAAGAGATACCTAAGAGATTGAATATCAAAGGTTTATTTTTTAAAACTGACTGAGAGATATTTAATATGACCTTTTAGTTGCTGAAATATGTTCTGCATTGGCAGCATACAGAGACTAAAGAACAGGTTTAAAATAGCTCCATAAATGATCTCTCCAAGACTAATAAACTATACCTAACTATAGAGTGCCGGAAGAGCAAGGGAAGCAACTATGCAGCACAAGACCAAGAAGCACCAAAGTCTCATATTTCTTGTCTAGATTTTCATTTTCACCAGACCTCTAGTTGCATCCCTAAATATGTGGAAGACCTGTTAAGTTTAGAAGACCCTTAAAACATTTTAGACATGATTCACCGTTTTTTCTTGAAATGATTGTAGTAGAGTAGATGGGGTGGATAACCCAAGTAGATTTCTCTTTTAATTTAATTAATACCCCATTACTCTTCTAGAAGCAGCCATTCTTTCCAGTTTCAAACATATGGTCAGAGATTATTGACTTGATTATCATTTTAAGTGTACAGAAATGTTTTGTTTCTTTCTTCATTACATATGATTAGTATTGATTAATGTCTGAGATAATGCTGTACCCTTGCTTATTTTGGTGGTCTAAATAGCCACTTATTCCACAGATGTTTGTGTTGTGCTACAACAGAATTAAATATATAACATCCACATGTAATTAATGTAAACTTTCTGCCATTGATCCCTTCAGCAGTTAATGAATTAGCAATAATTGTGAGTAAATATTCAATAAAGGACTTGTAGCATGTATCACATGACGTTTCTATGAATCTTGAGTATAAATTCCCGTGTTGTCTTCTGGAAAAGCTTTCTACAGTGAGAAGATATGGTTATCTTTGAGGATTAAAAATGAGAAGACAGGATCAGATATTATTATGGATTTGCCTCAGTCACATAATATATTGACTACTCACAGTGAAGGTAATCTTAAATATAGGTTTAGTTAAGGACTGGGCCACAAAAGAGTTGATAACTCTCTTATTTTTTTCTATATCACTGTAGAAGCCAGCCATGTTTCAGGCTTTATTCAGATTTCTCATGAAAAGATTAAAACAGAACATGTGTTATGTGTTTAAAGTATTTCTTTTTTATTTTTGGAAACTCCTTGTAAGTCAAATTATGACCACACTAAATTATATTGTTATTACTTTATTTTGACAACATATTTTAGGCCAATTACATCAATTGCCTTACACTAGATATCACTGTGAATGGCTTTTGGTTGCTGCAAAAAGCCAATAAATAAATAAATAAATAAATAAATAAATCTTATTTGGTTATATGGAATCTCACTGATTTTACATAATTCGTATTCATACAATGCAAACTTTAAGGTTATAATATTCATCATCAACTGCTACATACCCAAAGGAGTGCCTGGAAGTATTCTTTTTGTTGTTACTGTTGCCATGACTAGTGAATTACAATGATTAGTCATTTGTGGAAGATAATATTTAAACTATTAACTTTGGCTAATAATCAAATGTATGTTAAACAGCTACTATGTTCCAGACTGTTTATTAGTCACTGGAGATACAGCATTGAACAAAAGTGACTAAGTCTCCGCTCTTATAGAGATTGTGTTTTGGTCCGTGGGGAGTTCATCATTTTTTTGGAGATGTTTTGGTGTGATTCTATCTCCTGCCATTTGGCCATGGTTTATAGATTATAGTAGCCTCACTACTACCTATAGGGTACTACTATAGTATAGTATAGGATATAGTACTACTAGAGTAGTACCCTATGTCCTACCAGCCCCTGTGGATGGTAGTAGTTTTCTTCTACTCTCTGAATTTTTTCACCATCCTCAATTTGGCTTCTCACTTCTTCCCTCACTTGAGTCATTAGTTCCCTCTAATGAACTTCTTCCACTTAAATTATGCAGTCATGTTTCTGCCTGGATCTGCACTGTTACACAAGTTTAGAAAAGCTCTCTGAACAGAACCCCAAATCAAGAGGAGAAATATATAGGGGGGTTGCATTTGCAGTGTACAGGGACTAAAGAACAGGTTTAAAATAGCTCCATAAATGAGATATTTTAAAAATATATGTCTTTAAAAAGTTTAAGAGATAATAAAAGTAAGAGAGGATGTGGAGCTGATAAATATAGATCAATCTGGCAGTGTGCTTGGGTTAGCTCCTAGGGCTTGAGAGGTGCTTGTCTTCCCACCTTTATGGTCAGTGAGGTCATGTCTGATAGCTTCCCATCACTCATAGTGACGTAGTTATTCCGCAGAAATTGACCAACATCATTCCCATGGTGTGAATATGTCCCCTATAATTCATATGTTGAAATTTAATCACCAATGTGATAATATTAAGAGGTGGGACTTTTAGGAGATGATTAAGTCATGAGAATAAAGCCCTCATGGATGAGATTAGTGCCTTCTGAAAGGGCTTGAGGGATTTGATTCACTCTCCTCTGCTCTTCTACCATGTGTGTTCCTTCACTTTTGTTCTTTTGCTATTCTGTTATGTAAGGACACAGCAATAAGGCACCATCTTAGAAGCAGAGAGCAGCATTTACCAGGCCTCAAAGCTGCTGGTGGCTTGATCTTGTACTTCCCAGCCTTTAGAACTGTGATAAATACATTTCTGTTGTTTATAAATTACCTAATTTGTGGTATTTTGTTATAGCAGCTCTCTAACAAAGACAACCATAAAGTAGGCCTTATATATTTATCTATTATTAGACCTGGCTATTAAACATTTGCCAGAATACCAATGGACAAATTCTAAGAAGTTTGTATGTAAAGCAAAATAAAGAAATAAGTCAGCAGCTGAAAGGAGGAAATAAGGACAAGGATGATATAAATTAAAGGTATATGATTATTTTATAATAATTATAACAATATACTAATTATATTATAATATATTTATACACGTATTTGAATGATGAGAATGAAATGGAGAGAGGAAGTTTTATATTGCTGGAGAGATGTGGGATATAGTTCCAGGGGCAAATAGAAGATGTCCAAGTTTCTGGGAGGAAAACTTGGGAGGCTCTCTGGGCCAAACTGAGTGTCAGATATATAGAACTTGCCTAGAGTGGGGGATTATTCCAGGAACAAAAAATAGTTTGAGTGGCTCAGAAGGGTGAAATAGCTTGGAATGTCAGGAAAATGCCATGCTATTGGGTGGCCTGGCTGGGGTGGCATCCGAATATTAGGCCAAGGAAGAGCTTGTAGATCTTGCTATGAAACTTGGTCTTTTCCCGAAAGATGCTGGTGAAATATTGAGGAGTTTTAAACAGTAACTGAAATCAAATTTGCCCTTGATATGGGTCACCCTGCCTGTGTTATATCAAATAGAAAGGAAGAGGACTAGGCTGGAGGCAAATACATCACATTAAAGATTTTTTAATGTCAAGCAAATAGAAGACTTTATCTTTTGAGTTTTGGGAGAAGAGTGATCTATGGTTGCTGCAAGAAGCCAATAAATAAATAAATAAATAGGACTGAACAATATACTGTTAGCTTCATAAAAATCATGTCATTAGGAAGATGCAAAGGAAAGGTTTGGAGATGGTACATATTGCTGTGAATTACTGAGTGCATTGGAGACCAGTAAGTGGAGAGAGTTAGTGTACAAAAAGAGGTACATAGCAAATGAGCCTATTCCTAAATTCTTCCTGTTTCTACATTTCCCCAGAACTATGAGAATGATTGATTTTATAATGATCTGACTTGTGATTAGCAGTGGGAGATAAATGACAAATACAGATGCAACTGCTATGTATATATCTAGATGGATCTGTGTCAGGATGAGGATAAACCTATTATATCTTAAAGTATATATACTTTGTATAATGAAATACTGTAGATCTGGCCTCATGTGAGTCTATGTGGAAATCATTTAAGATAATGATGAAACTTAGCATGGCTTATTTACTATCACAATATAATAAATCATTCAATGAATGTGAACTGGGCATAAATTCTACAGCCTCAGAAATCAACAAATTTTTTTTATCAGGAAAATGAGAAGAACATTACATGTGTACTACAATTTAAATGCCTATCTGTTCTCAGGAAAGAGGATAAATTGTTTTTCCCTTGGTTTCTCATTTTATGAACATTAAATATATGCTGTCATGTTTTTAGTAGGGGACAGCTCACTTAAAATGCCACAGAAATATAAAAATTGCTTAGTAAATAAAAAATTCACTAGTCATTAAATTTTATTCATTCTAGCCATTTTACAAACCCAAACATAGAAGTAAATACCAAATTTTTGTTTTCTATTCAATTTTCACAATGTTACTTTTTTTTTTTTTTTTTTTCCAGTTTTTGGAGACAGGTCTTGCTCTGTTTCCCAGACTGGAGTTGATGTAGTCATGGCTCACTGCAGCCTTGACCTTCCAGGATCTGTGGAAGGATCTATGGATCCTCACATGTCAGCCTTCTGGATAACTGGGACCACAGGCTCAGACCGCCATGCCTGGCTAATTTTTATATTTTTTTGCAGAGGAAGGGTTTTGCCATGTTGCCCAGGCTAATCTGGAACTCCTTGGCTCAAGCGATCAGCCCACCTCAGCCTCCGAAACTGCTGTGACTACAGGAGTGATCTACTGTGCCTGGCCAAAATGTTACTTTTTAGTTTTGAAAATAAATTATTCAATTGCTGGACCCGGAAGTAGAGTTATTATAGTGAAGTGGTTTGTTTTTATGGATTGCTGTATATTTATTAGAATTGTTCTGTTCGTAAACGTTGTTTAGAGTTTCTGTTATCCAGTATTTTCTACTTTATTTTACTATGTAACGTGCAAGAAAATAAGATTTATGAGGGATTTTCTTGGTAACATAATTTGTTAATCAATGTCAAAAAACATGACATAATGTACTGAATGGCTAAGAAGGAATATGTCAGTTTACCAAATGAGTCTAGTGTTAATGGACTAAGTAATTTCAAAGGAAGCAAAATGACAAGGATTTTGTGCCATTATAGTTATTAACAGGAATATTTTTAAGTATTCATTTTCTTGATACACTTGCTAATCATTTTATGTATTTGTTTGTTGTTTTTCCCTGATTCATAGTCTTGGTCTTTGGCCAAGACATCCTCTATTTAAGAACAGAGAACACTCAACTACATGGCTGTATTCTATGGGCTTTAAAGGCCCATATATTGCATGGCATTGATTTTATTTGCTCGGGTCTTTAGATTTGAACTTCATAAAACATAAAAGAAAATCTCCTGTTTGTTTTTTTTTTTTGGGGGGGGGGGCAGGGAGGTTCTTGGTCTTGGATAAAATGGCCTGTTTTTTCTTGCATATACACCTAAGAGGTATTCAGTTTGTGCAGAAACTAGGAACTGAATTAGTATCGAGCTGTGTCTTGATCAGTTTGAGGTGTTTCTTCTGATGAAAGCCAACACTATTTTAAAAAAACACAGTTGATACGACAAATGAAAATATAACAGTTTTCTTAAAAGGTGGATTGTAGAAAGCTTAGTAGCAATAATGTGTTTATCCAAAAATGTCTCTGTTATTTGCCTTCATTTTCTTTGAAAGTGTTTTTTTCCCCACCCTTTTTCATTTTTTTGTTATAGTTTAGCCTCTGTGGCAATAAAAGAGAATTTCTATTTTATAAGAAATCCAGTTCTAGGCATTGATTCATTGATGTATTTAGAGGCCAAGAAGTCTGTCTGTAGTTCTTTCAAAACTGCTTTTGATTTTTTTTTAAACAGTGTGTTTAACAAATAAGAAGCAAAATAATGAGTATCACAGAAATAGACTTTTATCACTCTGCTCCGCTGAAAATAAAAGGATACGTTAAATAATTTTCCTTTGTTTAATACTGCATTGTCTACCTTCAGACCTTACAGCATTTAAAAGTACCAGGTGTTGAGGCATGCAGATGGCATATGACCCTGCTAAGCTTTCTCTTATCCTGTAATCCTTAGGCAAGAAGAAAGTAAAAGGAGGGAGGGGAGAAAAGGGAGTACAGTATATTCTCAGGAGAGATAAGGCAGTATGATGGCAGTGGAAAGAACCCTGGACTGTGAGTGTTTTTGTTTTGTTTTTGTCTTTTGTTTAAGTATCTTTGCCTCTTTCTAGCCATGTGACCTTGAGACTATCAGTCAGCTGGTTGGTTTTTAGTTTCCTTGTCTACAACATACCAAACTGAGGGAGTTGTTTCCTAATTTCTCAGTTTATTATTGCTGTAAAATGGTATAATTATTTTGAAATAAATAAATTATAAGATACAGATAATTCAATTCCACATAACGTGTGAATGATAGTAGATAAATTTTGGTATAGTTCAGAAAATATTACAGGAATACTTTGGAGAATACATGTCAAGTAGAGGATTTTTATGTTGCTTCTTTTGTTTTCCTATTGGTGTTCTTATTCATTCATTAGCTCTGGTTGTACATACATCTCATCTTCTGAAACTTACATGTATGGGTTTAGGGATTTTTTTCCCCTTATGTAAGACAGTATAAAAGTATGTTTTTTGTATTACCTTGACATGGCCTTAATATTTGCAAAAAAAAAAGATAGTTTTATATAACCAGAGCATGCAACTGATAGGGTTTTTTCTTCTAGAATTATAAATCATTTTATTTTATTTTATTTTTTTTTTTGGAGACGGAGTCTCGCTCTGTCACCCAGGCTGGAGTGCAGTGGCCAGATCTCGGCTCACTGCAAGCTCCGCCTCCCGGGTTCACGCCATTCTCCTGCCTCAGCCTCCCGAGTAGCTGGGACTACAGGTGCCCGCCACCTCGGCCGGCTAGTTTTTTGTATTTTTTAGTAGAGACGGGGTTTCACCGTGTTAGCCAGGATGGTCTCGATCTCCTGACCTCATGATCCACCCGTCTCGGCCTCCCAAAGTGCTGGGATTACAGGCTTGAGCCACCGCGCCCGGCCATTTTATTTTCTTCTAGAATTATAAATCATTTTCATTTGAATCCTAGAACCTTATGACACAAGATTTGCCTACATATGTAATGTATATAGGCAAATATGTGTGTGTATATATGTGTGTGTGTGTGTATATATGTAAGCATATATATACATAGAGAGAGAGAAAGAAAGAGAGAGAGAGACAGGGTCTCACTGTGTCACCTAGGCTGGTGTGCAGTAGCATAATCATAGCTCACTGAAGCCTCAAAATCCTTGGCTTGAGCAATTCTCTTGCCTCAGCTTCCCAAGTAGCGAGTACTACAGGGGTACACCACCACACCTGGCTAATTTTTTAAACTTTCTTGAAGAGCCAGGGTCTTGCTGTGTTGCTCAGGCTGGTCTCAAATCCCTGGCCTCAAGCTTTCATATATTGGGAATGTAGTCATGAGCCACCACACCTGGCCTGCCTATATCTTTAATAAGTTGCAACTTGATTTCCTGGTTTATGTAAAGTAGTACTAATCTGAGTGCCTCTCATGTTGATTTGAAACCAATAGTTTAAATAGCAACTGTTGTTACTATTATAAATATTGTTAGTGTTGAGTTACCATGTATTACTATGTATTACCAAGTATTATTATTGAGTTACCATGGTAATAAAGAACATTTCCTTGATTTAAACAAACTTTTCAGTAGGGAGATGTATGCTCCATATCTTTCTAGTTGGTATGGATGTACTCGAAGTCTCCTCTTTAATTCTTCTTTTTAGAAGTAATTTGTTTTTCTAAGATTAATATGCATATTTCTAAGGAAACTAAAACACCAAATTTTGACAAACCATTAATTTCTTTAAATCTCTAGAAGTAATGTGCTTCTTTCTCTTTTTAAATAATTTTGTAATTACTTTCTAAATTCTTTTCAAGTAGCTATAATGGCATTGAAGTTCTTTTGTTGTCTTGGCATTTTTGTGTGTGTGTTTAATAAATAGAGCTGCCTCGGTGACAATAATTTGTTTTATTCATAGTCTGTGACAAATAATAGGTACTCAATAAAATTTGTTAGATGAGTGAAAAAGTGAATAAAACGTTATTTAACTGATGAAGTTCTGATTATACAAAATATTGATTTTACTTTCAATTCTAAATTTTCTGTCATTATAGATTATTGATATATATGTAACAGAGCAAAATTATTCAGCTTATTTAGTATGATGGCTCAGAAGGGCTTCCTTTGTTGGTTTGTTTATTTTGTATAAAACCTCTCCACTTCTTTTGCTTTTTATTACCAGCATATCCAGGCTAAGTAGACCGTTCTGTTCCAAACTCTCAGATCATACCTTTAGCACTTATTTACTTGTGGTGTTTGTATCTTTTGATAAAAAAATTTAGGATGTAATTACAAAATTATTTAAAAAGGGAAAGAAGCACATTATTTAGACCTCTTCTCTGCTAGACCTTTAGCCCACTAAGAACCTCACTTGGTGCCTGACTTACAGTGCATGCTCAGAAATGTTACTGAGAAATTACTTATTTTAGATGTTCACATTTTGTGTTTATATATTTAAATAGTAATTCCTAAATGCTGTGAGAAAAATCATTTCTACTGTCTATTTCAAGCAGCATGTGTGTGTTTGTGTGTATTGTGTGTCTGTATTGGTGTGGTCTTTTCCTTGGGAGGTGGAGGAGGGGATAATACTCCAAGATCTACAATATGGGGAGTATGAATGACAACTACTCTTAAAGATATGTTCATGTGTGGTTATGTGCATATCCGTGCCCCACATCTACTCTTTACACACACACACACACACACACACACATATACATCTACATCTACTCTTTAAATATTTATATATATATATACACACACGTATAGATAGATGATTGGTAGATTTCTTTTAGATAAGTACTAAAAATTACAACTCGAACAAATCTAAAAATTAAAAATTCAAACAAGATATAGATAAAATAAAAAGCTATTATATATGATTAAGAGCCATCAGGCAATACTTAACTGATAGAGTCAAGATGGGCATGATCGACGCTGGACAGCATGGCTAAAAGAGTAGTCAAAATGGATTGACAGTGACCACCTTTACATACAACAGAGGTGTTATTTATATAACATCTGGAAAGTTCTGGAAAAAGAGAAATGACTTATTGCTAATCTTTATTCTACTTAAACACATGCACATGCATCACATCCCATTGTAGTTGAGAACTTGGTAGAAGTTCTCAGTACAAAGTGGAGATCTATGAAGCACTTCTGTTGCAGATTGGATTAGCTAGAAGCTGTGTGTGTGTGTGTGTGTGTGTGTGTGTGTGTGTGTGTGTGTGTGTATAACGTAAAATGCTTATTAGGGATCAATACCCATGACAGGAAACAGAACAAAGAAAGAGAACAAAGAGGGTTTAGGTGAAGGAAGAATTTGAAACAAGGCAGGTTCAACAAAGCCCAGCCAAATTGGTGGGAAGATCTAGAGCAAATATTGCCCATCAGAGTTGCCTGCGTAGGGCTGAAATATCCTTGCCTTGTTCATTCACTGGATGTGAGCTGCTCTGTTAGAAGTACTTGCTTTGCATCTGAGGCCCACCCTTATGGAACTGACAGCTGGAGATTGAACTGCACTCTCCACAGCTGGGCAACGAGTTCTTCACTGAAGAGGCACTTTGGGGATACTTCTCTGTATCAACTACATGACTCCTAGCTTATTTTCTTATTAATATTTAATTAAAAATAAAATCTCATGTGAATATGAAATAGAGCAGGATGCTAGGACAGCAGGCATAAACCAGAATAGTCCCAGTGAAACAAAGACATGTGGCCCCGCTCCCTTTCAGTGACTTTAAGAAGATTTCTTTTCATTCCTGGAACAAATATTCTTTTTTGTTTTGTTTTGTTTCAATAGTTTCTGAGGTAGAGGTAGTTTTGGGTTACATGGATAAATTCTTTAGTGGTGATTTTTGAGATTTTAGTGCACCCATCACCCAAGCAGTGTAGACTGTATTCAATATGTAGTTTTTTATCCCTCACCCCACTTCCAACACTCCCTCTCTGGAGTTCTCGAAGTTGATTATATCTTTCTTATGTCTTTGAGTCTGCAAAAGTTAGTTTAGCTCTCACTTATTAGTGAGAACACAGGATACTTAGTTTTCCATTCCTGAGTTACTTCACTTATAATAGTGGCCTCCAGCTCCCTCCAAGTTGCTGCCAAAGACATTATTTTGTTCCTTTTTATGGCTGAGTAGTATTCCATGTTGTATATATACCACATTTTCTTTATCTATTTGTTAGTTGATGGGCACTTAGGTTGGTTCCGTATCTTTATTGTTGTGAATTGTGCTGCTATAAACATGCATGTGCATGTGTCTTTTTCATGTAATGACTTATTTTCCTTTGGGTAGATACCTAGTAGTGGGATTGCTGGATTGAATGGTTGTTTTATTTTTAGTTCTTTAAGGAATCTCCATGTATTGTCCATAATCATTATGCTAATTTACATTCCCATCAACAGTGTAAAAGTGTTCCCTTTTCACCACATCCACACCAACATCTATTGTTTTTAGACTTTTTAATTACGGCCATTCTTGCAGTAGTAAGGTACCATTTCATTGTGATTTTAATTTGCATTTCCCTGATGATTAGTGATGTTGATCACTTTTTCATGTTTGTTAGCGGTTGTATGTCTTCTTTTGAGAAATGTCTGTTCATGTCCTTTATCCACTTTTCAATGGGATTATTTGTTTTTTTTTTTGTTGCTGATTTGTTTGAATTCCATGTAGATTCTGGAAACTAGTCCTTTGTCAGATGCAAAGTTTGAGAAAATAGGCAAATATTTTTTAAGCAACTCAAAGTTGAAAGGTGGCTTAAAGATCACTGAACCCATCTGACTCAGTTGTCAGTTCAGAAAAGGAATTAAGAATAGAGGCAGACATAGGTCAAGAACTCAGGCTCTCTGACTACCAGTTGAGTGTTATTTATTTTATTTTTTCATTTTCCAAGAGAAATTTTTTTCTGCTTTATTTAGGTATAATTGACAAGTAAAACTGTGTATTTTCAGGGAGTACATATCTCTTGTATACATATGCATTGTGAAGTGATTACCACACTCAAACTAATTAACATATTCATCACCTCAAGTAGTTACCTTTCTTGTGTGTGGTAAGAATACTTAAGATTTACTTGGCAACAGTGTCTTTTCTCTTATGACCTGTTGCTGCTAAATAATGAAAACTGTATGAGTGAAGAAAGATTTGTCCCTTGGTATATCCTTTATCATGTATACTCTCCAATAATATGTCCTGCATTAAGAAGTAATCCTCAGCCTATATTGCCAAAAAATGTGAAATAATATCAATATTATGATGCAATCATCTTACTGACCCTTTTTGGGGTACGAGGTACTGTCTGGTTCCTTGCAATATAACTTCTAATACTATTAATAGGTTACAATATACTAGGTGTTTTTAAAACGAAGGTAAACACTTAATAGAGTCTTAATCTTTAATGTCTCTTAAGGATTTCATTTTGGTGCCATTTTAAAAAAATTAAAACTGGCAAATTAGTGTAATGTGAGCATTAAGAGAAAGATAAAAAAATTTACCTATTAATAAAAATGTGAAGAATTTCTACTCAAGTACCTTTTCTTTAGGACAATCCTGTCTCCCTTAGGAGTATTTTATATGACTTCTTTTATTGCCCTGAAAATCTAATACTCAAAACAGTTAAAATATTCATTTTTATAGAGGAGGTTATAGAGAGGCAGTTAGAGAAGAGGGGTTACCTAAAGGAAAACAATGATTTGGAATTGGTAAAACCTGTCTGGGTCCCTCTAGCAAACAATAACTCTTTCTTAGGTTGCTGTTAAAAAAAAAAAAAAAAAAAAAACACTAAATAGGTGACAGTGATCACATCTCTAGATGCAAAGGATCTTTAGGTTATACAAGAATAGCATTAATCAGTGTTACTTTTGTCTTTTGCGTATTTTTTTTCTTTCTTTTCTTTCTTTTTTTTTGTAGTAGTAAGAGGTTTTATTTTCTTCTCATCCCAGGAATAGATTTGCATAATGCTAAATTACTGTGAGCTGAAATCATGCCCCTGCACTCCAGCCAGGGTGACAGAGCAAGACTCCATCTCAAAAAAAAAAAAAAAAAAAAAAAAAAGGCCTACTGCTTTTTATTGTTATGTAAATCCTTATTGCATTTGGTATATTCTGCATATTGGGGTGGATTAGAGATTGGTCATTTTCTGCAAAGGAGAACATGAAACACCTTGGCCACAAAAAGCTGTACAAAAAAGTTTCAATTAGAATTGGAAAGAGTATTTTATTTTTCTCATTTTTGTTTTCAAATAATTACGCATATTGTGTGTTCACAGTTGATTAGCCAGAGAATGCAAAGTAATGTAACTGTGTGCAGTATGTTATCCAGGTGTAACAGCCTCATAATCTTTTTGTTGATTGAATGGGAGAAAGGAAGAGTGGGTGAAAGTCTACAAAAGCTTGTGTTAATTAAGATGTATCTCCTACTGGTAGAAAATCATGTTCAGACATTATCACATTGTTAGTCAGCTCATCACAGTACCACTTTGCAGAAAAGCTTTTTTTTTCCAGTGGCTTTAATGAATTTCTTCTAAGAAGTCCTGTGAAAGTCCTGAGCTGTAGTATTTGGATAACTGTGCCATTTTCTTAAACAATTTGAGCCTGCTGAGAAAGTAGATCATCTGGTTTGACATTTTGCTGCAAAAGAAGTAGCATATATATATATATATATATATATATATATATATATATATATATTTTTTTTTTTTACTTAACAAATAAAGCATCAAATTATTTTGACCTTTTCCTCAGAATCAAATAGATAATAAGATGCTAATTAAATAATCGATAGGCAAAAATCTGTGAGACTAAAGGACTAAATAATTATAAATAATTTTTCCATTTACTTGAACTTTGCTAAGAATAGATTGTTATCATTTATCTATTTTTATAAAGAAATAAGTGAATAATCAATATACCTTTATGAGATAAAATTGTTCACATTTAATAATTTATTAATATAAAAATTAAAATTTTTAAAGACATGCTTTTAAAGTACTGCATATATTTTCTGTTTATGTATATATGAACCCTTTCTTTTCTTTTATTTTCTTTTTCTTTTTGAGATTAAGTTACATTCTCCTTGCCCAGGCTGGAGTGCAATGGCATGACCTCAACTCACTGCAACCTCTGCCTCCCAGGTTCAAGTGATTCTCCTGCCTCAGCCTCCTGAGTAGCTGGGATTACAGGCACCCACCACTAGGCCCGGCTAACTTTTTGTATTTTTAGTAGAGACAGAGTTTCATCATCTTGGTCAGGCTGGTCTCAAACTCCTGACCTCAGGTGATCCACCTGCCTGAGCCTCCCAAAGTGCTGGGATTATAGGCGTGAGCCACCATGCCCTGTCTATGAATTCTTTTTGACAACCATGATAGCTATTCAAGATATGTTTGCTTGATATTCTTTGTATTTATGATAATCTGATTAAAGGATGTTCCAAATATAGGAACATTAGTTATAGATTTCCTTATAGCTTTATAAGTGATGTCTTTTATGCTGCTTTTGCTCTGTGTGTGTGTGTATGCATGCACACGTGTGCATCTGTGTATGTGTTTTTAGTCCTGTCAATATGTCATCTGCAGAGATTCTTTTCTCCAGAATTATAGTCATACGTCCTTTACGGTTATGTAAAAAGAGAAAAACTTATTGCTGTGAAAAGGATGTCTTATATTATAGTTGTGTGTACTAAGAATTCTGATTTTTGTTTCCTTTTAACAAGTTTGGGAGAAATTCACTAAACTTTAATTTATACCATTGGTTTTCAAGGAATATCATAACACATATAGCTGTTAGATTTAACAGTTCTTTACTTGATATGTAAAGTTTTTTGTTTGCTGTTGGGTTTGGGCTTGATTTTTCAAGACCCATTTTAGGAAAAGGCTCAGTGGGAAAAAAATTGAAAAGATAAAGCATTACACATTACTCATTTAATGAGTACCCCATAAATTGGCAAGTAGACTGAAAACCAAGAGTTATTATCATCAGAAAGTTTACTAGTCATTTTTTTTTTTTTTTTTTTTTTTTGAGACGGAGTCTCGCTGTGTCGCCCAGGCTGGAGTGCAGTGGCCGGATCTCAGCTCACTGCAAGCTCTGCCTCCCAGGTTTTTACGCCATTCTCCTGCCTCAGCCTCCCGAGTAGCCAGGACTACAGGCGCCCGCCACCTCGCCCGGCTAGTTTTTTGTATTTTTTAGTAGAGACGGGGTTTCACCGTGTTAGCCAGGATGGTCTCGAACTCCTGACCTCGTGATCCGCCCGTCTCGGCCTCCCAAAGTGCTGGGATTACAGGCTTGAGCCACCGCGCCCGGCCTACTAGTCATTTGATTGAAAGAAATGTTAATTTTAAAAATTAAAAATAGTAAGATCAGCCCAAAATACCAGCCAATAATATAATTTAATATTTAAAAATATGAACTAATATTAAAGAGTATAATTGGAGAAAAACACATAGTTTTTTTTGTTGGATTTCTAGACTTCAGAGTATAAGCACATCTGTATTTGGATCTCATTAGTTCCTTCTCACCTATATTGTAAGAAATGTCAGAATTTTGAGAGGGGGAAAAAAAACAGTAGAAGCCAGTTATGTATCTCTGATTCAGTATGTTTTAATAAATATGAAGATAAAATATACATTCTGCTTCTCAGTAAGCAAAGGCCACTTTGTGTCTGCCGTATTCCAAATAATTTAACATCTAACTATCCATAAACTAGGAAATGGCAATGGTCATCAGGTGTATATTTTCATTATTTTGTGGAAAGGCTCACCTTCAGTTAGTGATGGATTTACTGCAGCAGGGGAGTGTTAATTGTGCATACTATCTCAGCCTGATTGTGCGACTGTGTCAAGATGGGAGTATGGATCCATTTGCTGTTCATGGTTGATGTATGACCATTTGGTCTCCTCTGGGAGTTATTATGATTAACCTTAACAAACAGTTTTCTCTGTCCAGTAAAAATAGATGTTGGAAATATTTCTTCAACAAGTATTTATCCAGCACCTTAATTATGTGTCAGATAATGTTCTGTACCTTGGTGGCACAATACTTATCTACTAGAAGAAAGAGGGATAGAGAGATAAATACATATAACAATAAAACATAGTGTGATAAATTCTGTGAAAGTGGAATCACAAGGTGTACGGGGAGTACGCAGTCGGTCAAGCCTATTCCAAATAGGGCAGGAGGAGAGAACAAAAAAGTAATGGAGGGATCAAGGAAGCCTTTCCATAGATATGACTCTAGAGGTAATGCATATCTATTCCTGAAAATGTGCATACTCTATGCCATGCAGATAGCTATGCAGCGTAAGTATTTCCAAGGTAACATCTAGGATTTTTTCCTTTGTCCTTTGTTTTTTTCCTTTTCTTTCTCCCTTCCTCTTCCCCCCTCCCTCCTATTTTCTCTCTTTTCTTCATTATGAATTCATATGCACTGAAGTTTACTAAATCAATTCTTAGCTCAGGATATGCAGTCATTATTGGTCTTTTCCTGGCTGTCATTCCTTCATTCATTTATTCATTTATGATACGACAATTACTACATATGAAACACTAACAGTTACTTAGGTTTACCCTTTTGCTTCTCTCCTATTTCATTCCCCTACCTTTCCTAAAAGATAATCATTATTCTGAATTGTGCATGTCCTTCTTTTGAATTGGTTTGTTTTATTTCATATATATCATACTTAAATAATACATTGCTTAGTTTTTTTTTAACTCAATAAAAATTCTATTCTGTTATATGTAATCTGCTGGGATTTTATTTCACTCAACATTATATTAATATGATTCATTATGTTTTTATTTGTAACTGAAATCATTCAGTTTCACTTCAGTTAATACTTCATTTTGTGAATAAGCACAAACGTCCATTCTGCCATGTCAGTGAGCAACTGAGCTGCTTCCATTTATGTTGTTCTATGAGCAGTACTACTGTGAACATTCTCATACTTGCTAAGACACATGCGAAAGTTTCTGCAGGGTGTATCCCTGAAAGTGGAAATATTGGGCCACAGACTATATAAAAGTAAAACTTAAATGATAATGCCAAATTGTCTTCAAAAGCTATTGTACCAATTTGGACTCCCACCAGCAGCATATAAGAGCTTAGGTTGATCAACATCCTCTCCAACACTTGGTTTTGGGAGACTAATTTCTGTCAATTGAATGCTACATGACATAAATGCTAGCTAATGGTGTCTGGTTTTGATTCACATGGCACAGGTTACTAATGAGACTATGCATCTCTTAATATGTTGATTGGTCATGTATGTTTTCCCTAACCTTTCAATGATAAGATTTGATCATAAAGATATATGTTGCCATTAAGGAAATAAATATATATTTTTATATTTATATATGAGAAATATGTATGTGTGAAATATATATATTATATATATTTATAGGATAAATGTAACTATTTCAAATATTAATCCAGGCTTAATTTTATATATTTAAAATAAATATATGAATATGTGTTATCTATATATCTATACCTATTTATCCTTAATGGCTACATATATATTTATGATTAAAATATTATAATCTATCCATATATAGATATATACACACGCACACATACACTATATATATATATTAGTAATACATAAAATGGTGGGTAAATTTCTATTAAAGGATGGATATACAGTCAAAATGGCTAACAAAATAAACCAATAGGAAATACTTCCATTTTGAAATTATTTTCATGACTTTTATCTTTTCACAGCTTGATGTTTATTTTTCTTTTGACAGAGCGATTTCGAGATTTACTACTGCCTCCATCTAGTCAAGACTCCGAAATTCTGCCCTTCATTCAATCTAGAAATTATCCCAAGTAAGCAAAAGGGGTTCACTGGGTTTTGATAAGGCAGTGGGTATAGTGCTGGGAGAGATTTGGGAAGGCAAAAACAAAATGTAATCTTTCTTAAGATTTCTGAAAATCCTGAATAACTTACCCTAACTAACTAAGACATCTTCTGCAGTATAATGTCTCAGGCTCCTTGAAGCTGGGTCATAGAAGAAAGACTTACTTTTAATTGCAACCCAACTTTGACTGAGGAGCTGCTGCACAGTGCGATCAACAGGCTGTGTGCATCTATGTCTGATTCTTTTTGTTTGATGCTGTATCAACAGGGACAGCATTTCGTCGGTGATACTTCATCTGGTTTACTATTTACTGTCCTTTAAATGCAAGGATTCATTTATATTGTAGCAAGTCATTTTCAAAATAACCACGGGCTAGATACGGTTTTTAACAATCTCTATATATTCTTATTTATCATATTGAAAACTGGGGAAGTGAAATCTTCTGATGCTTTGTTATATGAAGCAGACCTTTCCTTCTCATAGATGCCCCAAGCATACGTACTTGTTGAAGGAATATGCCTTCATCTTCCTGAAGGTTAAGGAAATACCAGGCCTCTTATAACACATTTCCTTCCCTAAAGACTGATACATGCTGAATCTTGATCATTCCTGTGGCATCTTGGGGCCTCCTGTATGAGTGTTTAGCTCTCTTTAATAGTTAGTGTGCAAAAGGCTAAAGAATAAATAAACTAATATCTGAAATAGAAAAGAAACGCCATCAACTTAAAGGAACAGAATTTGGTTTATACATATTTCATCTAATAACTATGTCAAATTCTTTGATTTCTTTAAGAGTTTTTTCAAGTATTCATAAACTTTGCTTTCTGGGGAAATTATTTTCCCTCTAATACTTAGCTTTGCTAATACTCACTTAATTATGATCACAAAAATAAATATAAAATCCTAATCATATTGCTTGTGCATTGTTTCAACTTTTAATCCAGGCTTAATTTTTAGCAATAAACTTGCAATCTCCTGATAACATACACAAAGACATACATGTGCCTAATCAGCCTTGAATGCATACTTTGGTCTATATGTACATGTTGACCAGGAGCATGAATGTGCCCGAAATAATTGATGCACACCTATTTGTATTTTTACTTACAGTGGCTGTTGGCAGAGGCTGATGATGCCTGCTTTTCTGCCTCTTAGGCTTACAGTTTGCCTAATGCCTTTGCTTGATAGGGTAGTCATAGTAGTTTCCCAGGTGGTTATATATTTGCAGCTACAGGAATACCTCAGAAATATTGTGGGTTTGATTCTAGGCCGCCGCAATAAAGTCAATACTGCAATAAAGCTGTCACACTTTCTTTTAGTTTCTCAGTGCATATAAAAGTAAATTTAACAGTATTCTATAGCCTTTTAAGTTTGCAGTAGCCTAGATATGTCTAGAAATACTATGTACATCCGTTAATTAAAATATACTTTATTGTTAAAAATGCTTACAATCATCTGTGCCTTCAGCAAGTCATAAACTTTTTGCTGGTAGGGGATCTTTCCTCGATGTTGATGGTTGCTGACTGATTAGGAAGGTGGTTGTTAAAGGTTGGGGCACCTGTTACAATTTCTTAGAATAAAACCATGAAGTTTATTGCATCAATTGGCTCTTCCTTTTACAAAAGATTTCTCTGTAGATTGTGATGCTGTTTGATGGCATTTTACCCACAGTATAACTTCTCTAAAAATTGAACTCAATCCTCTCAAACCCTGCTGTTGTGTTATCAAGAAAATTTATATGATATCCTAAATCTTTTGTTGTCATTTCAGCATTTTCATAGCTTCTTTACCAGGAGTAGATTTTATCTTAAAAAAAAAAACTACTTTCTTCCTGTAATCCTAGTACTTTGGGAAGCTGAGGCAGGTGGATGACTTGAGGGCAGGAGTTCAAGACCAGCCTGGCCAACATGGTGAAACCCGATCTCTACTAAAAGTATAAAAATTAGCCAGGTGTGGTGGCCCCCGCCTGTATTTCCAGCTATTTGGGAGGCTGAGGTGGGAGAATTGCTTGAACCCAGGAGGTGGAGGTTGCAGTGAGCTGAGATTGTGCCACTGTACTCCAGCCTGGGCAACAGAGTGAAACTCCAAAAACAGACAAACAAAAAACAAAAGAAAAAACTGCTTTTTTTTTTTTGCTCATCCATAATAAGCAACTTTTCATTTATTCAAATTATATCATGAGATTGCAGCAATTCAATCATATATTCCGGCTCCACTTGTAATTCTAGTTCTCTATTTACACTATGTCTGTAGTTGCTTCCTCCACTGAAGTCATGGACCGCTCAAAGTTAACCATGAGGGCTCAAATAAACTTCTTCTAAACTCCTATTAATTTTGGTAATATGACTTCCTCCCATGAGTCATGATGTTCTTAATAGCACGTAGAAGGTGAATAATTTTCAGGATGTTTTTAAATTTACATTGCCCAGATCTACCAGAGGCATCACTGTCTATGGTAGCTATAGCCTTATGAAAAGTATTTCTTAAATAATAACAATTGAAAGTCAGAATTTCTCTTTGATCCATGGATTGCAAGATGGATGTAATGTTAGCAGGCCTGCAAACAACATTCATCTTCATGTACATCTACATCATAGCTCTTGGTTGACTAGGTGCATTGTCAGTGAGCAGTAATTTTAAAAATTTATTTGTATAAATTTATGTGGTACATACGTAATTTTGATCCATGGATAGATTGTATAGTAGCCAAGTCAGGGCTTTTAGGGTATCCATCACTGGAATAACATACATTGTATCCATTAAGTAATTTCTCATTATTCACCTACTTCTTAGCCCCCTTGCAACCTTTCAAGTCTCCACTGTCTATCATTCCATACTCTACATCCATGTGTACACATCATCTAGCTCTCTCTTTTAAGTGAGAACATTAAGTCTTTGACTTTCTGTGTCTGAGTGATTTCATTCAGGGTAATGTCTCCAGTTTTATCCATATTGCTGCAAAAGTCATTATTTTGTTCTTTTTTTTCCTGAATAGTATTTGATTATGTATATATACAGTATTTTCTTTATCCAGTCATCCATTGATGGATGCTTAGGTTGAATTCATTTCATTGTTATTGTTCTGGTGTGAGCTTTGCTCACTGCCTATGTGAGTAGTAACAGTTTGGATATAATCTTTTTTTTTTTCCTGGTGGGCTTAAAATATTCAGTAAACCATGCTATCTATAAACAGACGTGTTTTAATCTGGACTTTGTTCTTTTATTTATAGAGTACAAACAGAGTAGATTTAGCATAATTCTTATGGGCCTTAAGTTTTTCAGACTTTGTTCTTTTATTTATAGAGTACAAACAGGGTAGATTTAGCAAAATTCTTATGGGCCTTAAGTTTTTCAGAATGGTAAATGAGCACTGCTTTCCAACTACATTAGTCTATAGACAAGAGTCAGCCTATCCTTTGAAGCTTTGAAGCCAGGCATTGACTGCTCCTTTCCAGCTGTGAACACTGTAGATGGCATCTACCACTTGATGGCTGTCTTGTCTACATTGAAAATCTGTTGTTTAGTGTAGTCACCTTCATCTATCATCTCAGCTAGATCTTCTGGATAATATGCTGCAGCTTCTCCATCAGCACTTGCTGCTTTGTTTTGAACTTTTATATTATAGAGATGGCTTCTTTTCTTAAGCCTCATGAACCAACCTATTCTAGCTTCAGACTTTTCTTTTGCAGCTTCCACATCTCTGTCAGCCTTCATGGAATTGAAAAGAGTTAGGGCCTTGTTCTGGATTAGTCTTTGGCTTAAGGGAATGTTGTGTTGTGGCTGGTTTAATCACCCAGACCACTAAAACTTTCTCCATATCAGCAATAAGGCTGTTTTGCTTTCTTATTATTCATATGTTCACTGAAATAGCACTTTTAATTTTCTTCAAAAACTTTTTCCCTTGCATTAGCAATTTGGCTCACTGTTTGATACAAGAAGCCTAACTTTATGCCTATCTCAGCTTTCAACATGCCTTCCTCACTAAGTTTAATCATGTCTAGTTTTTGATTGAAGTAAGAGACATGCAACTCTTCCTTTCACATGAAACTTAGAGGTCATTTTAGAGTTGTTAATTGGCCTAAATTCAATATTGTTTTGTCACAGGGAGTAGGATGGTCCCAGGTAAGGGAATGAGAAGGAGAAATGTTTGGTAGGTGCACTCAGAACACACACATTTGTTCATCATTGCAGATAACTGAACGTCAAAGAATTTGTAGCTTTGTAACTTAAAAAAAAATCTGTAAAGTTGAAATACAAGTCAAACAATTAGAATGTATTTTATTCACAACCACTGTTATGTATATCTACACTGAGATTTTTTCCTCATTTTTCTGGTTGAAATGTGATTTAAGACCTAAAATATGGGTTACAAAGCAACTTCCTTGCCCTATAAAATTACGCTGTGTCACAGAGTGGTATTTACAGATCATGACATAACCCACATAGATCATAACATCACTAGCATGGAGTCATTGTGCACTGGTTAGTGTAAGCTGTGGTATTTTGGATTTGGTTTGGGGTTGCTATTTAGTCAATATAGTGTCCCTATAATCTTTAACTTCCTGTTACCAAGAGACATCTAACAAATAATGAAATATGGAAATGTGTATCCTTTATTTAGGTGAAAAATATTCATGAAGAGAACTGACTGGGTCTGAAATGTATATGGATATATATATATATATATATATATATATATATATGTCTAAGGGAAAGGCATTTAAAAAATATTGCCTGCAATGGTGTTTGGAAATACTCTTCTAAAATATAAGAATGTTCATTAATCAGTTTCTACATTTGTGAGCTCTTATTTGACCCATTGCCAAAGCTAGGGCATCCATTCTCATCAGGATGTAATTGTAGACATTGCTCCATGAAAATTCTCAGAGCATGAAGAGGTGTGACAGTTGTCAGAAAGAGATAGATGAGTAGAAAGGAATTTAAAAAAGAATGTGCCTCTAATACAAAATGCATATTGTTCATATTGTTGATTTATAGGTTGGAGGAAACAAATGGAGATAAAGAAACAAGTTTTATTGCTAATTAACTCTGAAGGACTTAAGTTCATGACATATGTAGACTAGAGAGTAGTTATGATCTATTTTTATCCTTGTAAATACAGCTTGGACATGTAAAATGGTTAAGTGCATCTGGTTTAATTTTATCCACAAATTACTTGCAACCATTTTGGCAATTAAACCAGCAAAACATGACCGAATGGCTCTGGAAGTTTTAACCACAATGTATGTAAAAATATTGTGAAAATACAAGAATAAACTATTTCTACTTGGTTCTCATAAAGATTAAGTTCTCTGAGCTTCCTAATATCTGAACTGTTTAGAGAGGAATATCATTTATGACAAATTTTAGAGCTGTTCTTTTTTGACTTGGTTTGCTGCCAAAGAACAACCTTGATTGTTTGGACAATAAAAGCAATGTCCTAACTCAATCTCATTTCTAATGGGCTACGTAAAAATGACTTCAAATGGTGATTTTGGGTAATACCCTTAAACTGCAAAGCCTCAGATGACCTTTCCACAGTCTGTTCTCCAGCTTATCCTCCTTTCTCTTTCCTAGCCACGTTTTGAGTTCTTCTTCAATACATCATCCATCTTTAATAATTTCTGTTCAATCTGCATGTCTGTAATGTACTTGTCATCTGAACCTGAGCCAAGTTCTGTTCTTTTCTTTTCTTTTCTTTTCTTTTCTTTTCTTTTTTAGACGGAGTCTCGCTCTGTCGCCTAGGCTGGAGTGCAGTGGTGAGATCTCAGCTCACTGCAAGCTCTGCCTCCCATGTTCGAGCAATTCTTCTGCCTCAGCCTCCTGAGTAGAAGGGTTTACAGGCGTGAGCCACCACACCAGGCTAATTTTTGTATTTTTAGTAGAGACAAAGTTTTAGTAGAGACAAAGTTTCACCATAGTGGCTGGTCTCGAACTCCTGACCTGGTAATCTGCTCACCTTGGTCTCCCAAAATGCTGGGATTACAGGTGTGAGCCACTGTGCCTGGCCCAAGTTATTTTCATTTATAATAGTAATACATAATGAACACTACACATGCCAGGAATTGTGCTTTATATGCATTATTAATTTAATTCTTACTATTCCTCTCTAAGTTAGGTAGTACTATTTCCCTAATTTTACAGATAAGAGAACTGAGATTCAAAGAGGTAAATGCTCTACCCAAAGTCACATGGCAGAGCTGGGTCTCCAATCCAGATTTGTTTGGCCCCTCAAATAATACTTAACTTAGAAGTGGTTGGGTCGTTGAGGGATTACTTCCAGGTGGCTGAAAACTGTGTATGTGTAGAGCATGTGTGTGCATGCATGTGCAACACACATGCACACACTTGGAGTCAAGGTATAAGTAGAAATATGGACAGGGCCTAGAATACCTTCTGTTTTCTGAGGCAAGGTCTCATTCTGTCACCCAGGCTGTAGTGCAGTGGTGCAAGCACAGCCCACTGCAGCATCAACATCCTGGGCTTAAGTGAACCTCCCGCCTTGGCCTCCAGTGTAGCTGGGACCACAGGTGTGTGCCACCAGGCCTGGCATATATATATATAGATATAAATTTTTTTTTTAGAGGCATAGATTTCTTTTTTTTTTTTTTTTTTTTGAGATGGAGTCTTATTCTGTTACCCAGGTTGGAGTGCAATGGCACGATTTCTACTCACTGCAACTTCTGCCTCCCAGATTCAAGCGATTCTCCTGCCTCAGCCTCCCAAGTAGCTGGGATTACAGATGTGTGCTACCACGCCCGGCTAATTTTTGTATTTTTAGTAGAGACAAAGTTTCACCATATTGGCCAGGCTAGTCTCGAACTCCTGTTTCAGGTGATCCACTTGCCTTGACCTCCCAAAGTGCTGGGATTACAGGCATGAGCCACCACACCCGGCCGGAGACATAGGTCTTATCACATTGTTGTCACAGGCCTGGTCTTTGTTGCACAGGCTGGTCTTGAACTCCTAGCCTCAAGCAATCATCCCACCTAAGCCTCCCAAAGTATTGGATTACGGATATGAGCCACTGTATCTGGCCTGGACTGCCACTTAAATGACCTTGAACTTTGTTGTAAAGACAATGAAGACCCATGAAAGGATTTTAAGCCAAGCAGAAAGATAATTAGACTTACATTTTTATAGATTTTTCATGAAACTAGAGAGGTACATGAGGTACCACATGGGGCCAGCACACTAGCTTGTTGGCAATTTCATATTCAGGCAGGAAATGATAATGGATTCGTACTGTGGTAATAGTAATATGGAAGATCAGCTAGGTCTAAGGGTGTTAGGAGGCATAATTAACAGAATGTGATGACTATTATGCAAGAAGGAGAGGAAGAGAGAGAGGGAGAAGGAAAGAGCTTTGGGTGACTTCAGGCTTTTTCACCTGAGTCACGTTCTGGTTTAGAACGTCCTCCATGATTGAGGGAGAGTGGTAATCTGAGCATCTTTATGTTGACTTTTTGTTCTATATTACAAATGATGATGATGGAGATACCTTCCTTCTAATGTCGCTTTGAGGAATGCCCAATGCGTGACACAATTGTTTCTTGTAAGTCTTTGTGATATTTAAAATCAGAAAGCACCTGGCCTCTTGCAAAAGTGAATTCTCATCACTATTCTCATTGTCAGCTCTGTTCTGCCATTTCTCAAAGTGATTGCTTGCCTCAGGGCAGGGGGAAAGGCTCTGTCATGTGGGCTGCTTTTGTATATTCAATCCATTCTAAATCCTGTCAGAAGGGATGCATTGTCCTGTCTGGTAGAGGTGGCTCTGGGTGATGTGCTCTGCTTGGATTAGTCAGGAAGGAGCCCTTTCCCTTGTGTGTCTGCCTATTTGTGGTAGTGGTTATTCCAGTACAGTTTCTATAAGCACAATAATTCATAAGATTTTCCACAGTATACATATTGTATTTCACAAAAGAATTACTATCTTTCATCTTCTAATCCTTACATTTAGA
The DNA here is from genome assembly GCF_037993035.2 of Macaca fascicularis. Lineage (NCBI taxonomy): Eukaryota > Metazoa > Chordata > Mammalia > Primates > Cercopithecidae > Macaca > Macaca fascicularis. Next base: position 88,286,473 of record NC_088388.1, on the reverse strand, counting down.
CTTTCTTTTATATAGTATGTGAAATTCCAATACTTGGATGGCAAGAGATCTAAAAGGTAGTATTCTGACTAGAGTGTGGAATGTAGTTATAAGAATGCCAAATACTATTGATATTTGCAAAACTAGGCAAGTAGGATGTCCAAAGGATGCTGGTCTGTCAGCAAGTAGTGGATCCCAACCCCTGGGCTGGGATTCACAAGGCAAAACCCTGTCATCAGGACGGTAAAACTGAGGCACTGTTTAAATTGTAAAGATTTTGGCTCAGAGATGTAAGTCAAGAAGCTGTGTTAGTGCAAGGCTAATGAGCAAGCAATGAACAAGCCTTAGTGCTGACTGAGAGCACAACTCATTCCTGACTCAGATAAGAATTGGTTGAAGGATAGGGCCAAGCTGAGTCTATAACTGGAGGTTAGGTGGCCAAAATCACAGAACAAGTTGGGGAAGTAGCCACTTTCTGGAGATAGATTAAGAGATTAAGCACAGGTGAGTCTCCATCTAGTGCCTTTGAGAGCCATTTACTTTCTTTGTCACCCCATCCTGTATTCAGCTGCCATACATCTTTTCAGTCTTTAGTTTTTAGGTTTGAGAAATTTTTGTTGTTTATTTGGGGTTTGTTTTTTTATTTTTAAGCAGAAATTGTCAGTCAACAAAGTAGCCTAAAATCCTTCCTTTGTTAAAAATCTTATATTAAATGTAACAATTCGTAATGGTTATGAGAGAATAATTTTGATAGCATGATTATTTTATGGGGACTCCTTGCCAAAGAATTTTTATCCTTGCAGACTTTAAATTAATTAATTTGTAAGGCCTTGACTGAACTGAATCATTCAGAATTCCAAGAGATAAATGTCAGTTTTTTTTTTAAACAATGTTGCTTTTATTTTAACATGAGATTGCATTAGATAATAATTACAAATTATTGTAAGTGAGATTGAGTTCTTGATTTGGCTCTCAGCTTGAATGTTATTGGTATACAGAAATGCTGCTAATTTTTGTACATTGACTTTGTATACTGAAACTACTGAAGTCATTTATCAGTTCTCTCATTTATCAGGCAGAGTCTTTAGGGTTTTCTAGGTATAGAAGCAAATCATCATCAAAGAGAGACAGTATGACTTCTTTTCCTATTTGGATGCTTTTTCTTTCTTTCTCCTGCTTGACTGCTCTGGCTAGAATTTCCAGTGCTATGTTGAATAAGAGTGGTGAGAGCGGGCGCCCTTGTCTTGTTCTGGTTCTCAAGGGAAATGCACCCATCTTTTGCCATTTCAGGATAGTGTTGGTTGTGGGTTTGTCATCGATGACTGTTATTATTTTGAGACATGTTCCTTATATGCCTAGTTTATTGAGGGTTTTTATCATAAAGGGATGTTGGATTTTATCGAAAACTTTTTCTGTATCTATTGAGATGAAAATAAGTTATTTGTTTTTATTTCTGTTTACGTGCAAAAACAGAAAATTAAACATTGGGTACACAGAGACATGAAGATGGGAACAATAGACACTGGGGAGGGAGAGGGGCAGGGATTGGAAAATTACCTACCTGTATTGAATGCTGCTATACACTGTGGAGTACAGTATTGGTTGATTAAGCTCATGATCATGTGTCTGACTGGCAGCTGTGGCAGCTGCCTGGCATCATGAGAGACTATTGTACCAAATACCACTAGTCCAGAAAAGGGTCAAAATTCAAAATTTTGAGTACAGTTTCTACTGAGTACATATCGTTTTCACTCCATCATAAAGTCAAAAAATTTTAAATCGAACTATCCTAAGTCAGGGACCCTCTGTAAAATCACCACCTACACTAGCTCACTCCTTACCCTCCTTACCTGCTCTGTCAGCAACATCAGTATCTCCTGGGGGAATGGTGGAAACTACAAATGCTCAGACTTCTGAGTCAGTAAGACTCGGAGTAGGGCCTAGCATTCTGTGTTTTAACAAGCCCTACAGGAAATTCTGATACACAGTAAAATTTGAAAACCATCAAGGGAGAACCATCACACACTTTAAACTCATTCCTTTTGTTTGTTGTTTCTATTGATATGATTACCTCCTGAGACTAGAATGGTCTAAAACTGCAATACCATCCTCTCCGGAGGAATAGTTAATCACACTCACTTTTTTCCTACATGAAGAGAGAATTGTTAGATGATAATTGTCCTGGAATCTTTTTTTGTTTTTACCTTTATATAATACACCTCACCAAAATATTTGATAATTGTAATGATTATTATCTGATTATTAAAAAAATAGTAACTTTGAATCTAACTTTGGAGTTAGATTCAGAATGAATTTAGTAAAAGTCCTCCCCCCTTAATATAAGTGTGACCTTAAGAAAATTATTTAACCTTTTTGAGTTTTAGTTCCCAATGCAATAAAATAGGCATTATACTTTCCTATGAAATTTGTTGTGTGGATTAACAGTGAAGGTATACATAGAACATTCAGTACCAACCCTGGATTAAATGTTCGGTGAAGAGTATCCATTGTTATTATAACTTATTTTAGGTTTCTGAGGTAAGAGTCTCAGGCATTTCTTGAAAAAGAAAATTTTTTTTGGACACTGAGTTTTACTCTGTCACTCAGGCAGGAGTGCAGTGGTGTGATCACAGCTCACTGCAGTCTCAACCTCCTGGACTTAAGCCATCCTCCTGCCTCAGCCTCCCTAGTACCTGGGATTACAAGCACTTGCCACCATGCCCAGCTAATACTTAAGACAAGGGTCTCATTATGTTGCTCAGGCTGGTCTCAAAATTCTGGCCCTAAGCAATTGTCCTGCCTCAGCCTCCAAAAGTGCTGGGATTACAGGTGTGAGCCACTACACCAGACCCTTGAAATTTTTTTATTAATTAAAAGAACTGTTTAAAGTGACAGCTGATCAGAAAAGATTTTAAAAGGCAAATATTTTTCAAAACTTTACACTTACATGAACATTAAATGTTATAAATTACAAACCTTTACTTTTAATAATAATATAGTATTTATTATGTTATTCTTAAATATCTAACATTTATCAGGTTCTCACTATGTTCAGGCACCACGTTAAAAGCTTTAACAAGTATATTTACATTCAGCCACATAAAATAGAAATGTAGCTTGAAACTCATTCATCTTAATGAAAGAATTAAATCAGTTTTCTAAAGTGTAAATACTGCTTTCAAGGGAAAAATTTAAATGTAAAAAATGTTTATATATTTCTGAGGGGGTCAGAGAAGAAGATATCTCTTATTCTTCGAATTATCTTAGATCCACAATCCTTCATAAATGTTCTTTTCATTAGTTATCAACTGAAGTTCAGAAATGTGTCAAATTGATTTCATCTCTACTATGTTATAGCAAGACTTTAAAGAGTTGCCTGTAATTTCTACAATCTGGTTACATATGTTATGATAATAACAACATGGCATTCTTTTAAAGACCGTGTACTATGATAGGGAGAAAGTCATTGCTCATAAATGAAAGGCAGTATATTTCACACATTAATCAGATTAAATATGTAAAAAAAGTGATTTAAGCAGTTTCAGTTTCCATCTCCCTCAAAAAACTGGATGTCATGAAATAATAAATTACTAGTAATTTTATCTTCTTATTTTCTCCAAGAAAAGCAAAGTTTTCTCTCTCCTGGTACAAAAAAAAAAAAAAAAAAAAAAAAAAAAAAAAGCATTTCAAATGAAAAACAACTGATTCTCTAAGGGCTTTAAAACCAAATTCCCACTTACATTTCCCAGCTCATACTGGACTTAGCCCATTTCTTGCATCAGTGCTGGGCCTCCCAGAAGGCCTGTCAGTTTACTGTAGGCACTGATTGATGCCATTAACAAAATATATTTCTGATATTTGTGTGGCCCTCTACAATTCTTAGCACACTTTTTTTTCTGTAGTATCACATCTTATTGACTCTTTTATAGATGAAGGAAATCCAGTTTAGAGAGGACAAGTAACTTGTCTGGTATCCCAGCCCTAGTAAATGACTAGAACACTGAGTTCTAGTTGTCCTGTCCAGATTTATTTCAAACACTGAAGAGTAGCTTTGTGGGGAGTGGGGAGGGTGTGTGTGTGGGTGTGTAGCTCAGAAAGCAGACAAGTAGGAAGGAGGGGGCAGTGGCCAAAATATATTCACACAGCCAAAACAGACGTAGGGAATTTGAGAAATGTACTGTTTTGGCTGGACATTTTGCTTCCCTGAATAAAATTAATTGTCTGTTACTAAGAAAGAATGGGAGGATGAATTATTATATGAACAATTAGCATTTCTATTGCATTAAGAAGGATTTCGCTATGCTCTCTCTCTCTCTCTCACACACACACACACACTTGAATATATAAACATGAGCAGACTAATTAGAACTTCAGAGCTTCCTTTGTGACTGCTCTTTACAGCTAAAGAACTATCAGTTTATAAGTAAAGTTCTATACTTATGAACAACCAGGCCAAGAGGAAGAACAGTGCCAAATTCTTTTCCTTACTCCTATTATTTTTCTGTTCACATAGTAAATGTTTAAATAAGTATTTCTACTACTGCCATTGGAAAAAAATATTTTTTGAATTTAGACACAGTAAAGCAATCGTTATTTTATTTTAGTCCCATATAGTAATCTAATATGATCAGAGCTTTAACTTGTCCTTAGCTCTCTGGCATGATCATATTTACATTACTCTATACTTTTAATTAATGGTTCCTCAAAAAAAGGCATACTGAGAAACAGATGTACTTGTTTTAATCTTGACAAGTCATAAACAACATTTGTTATTCCTTTAGGCTGACCATTATGAGAATCAGTGAAATAAGGCCTGTCCTATCACAAAGTGTAGAGATTGTATTCAGCGTGTTTATTATATGGTACAGAAAATTAATTTAACTTATTTTCATTTTTTCCCACCTTTGTCTGACTGCTCTACAGGCTGTATATTGATGGTCCTTTTGGAAGTCCGTTTGAGGAATCACTGAACTATGAGATCAGCCTCTGTGTGGCTGGAGGCATTGGAGTAACTCCATTTGCATCAATACTCAACACCCTGCTGTATGTCATTTTGATCTATTTATTAATCCAAATAGAGAACTGCCAATATTTCAGACATCTCTCTTTTTAGTATAAAATAATTCCTTATTGAATTATTCTACTTGTTGATCAAGGACCTCCATTTACTGATTGAGGAGGGGAATAATTCAGTGATTCTCAACATGTGGTCTGTGACTGCCAGCATATTCTCTTGTAGAAAGATGTCATATCACAGTTATGCACTCCTCTGTCCTTTTCCTCTGTTAGAAGTCGTTCACCTCCATCCTTCATTTCTCTATATCCTCATCAGTGGTAAGTGGTTCTACTCATTCATTCGGTCAACAAATATTTTTGTGCACCCATCTGCCAATAGATCTTACAGGTATTGGAAAGACAGCAATTAATGAAAACAGAGTCCCTGCCCTTAAAAAGCTTACATTCAAATGGGGCAGATAGAAAGCAATGAGAAATATAAATAACATTGTTTCAGAAAATATTACAATTATGACAAAAGGTAGACATTAATGGATATGGAAATAAAGGGCTGGCTTTATTGTTGAAGTATGGTCAGGCTTTTCTGAGATGACAGCTGAACACATCATTCCTTCATTTATCACTTAGCAAATTTACAACAGACTAAAGAAAAGTAGCTTCAAAGGTGAAATTGTGGCTGGGCACATTGGCTCACGCCTGTAATCCCAGCACTTTGGGAGGCTGAGGTGGGTGGATCGCTTGAGGCCAGGAGTTCAAGACCAGCCTGGCCAACATGGTGAAACCCTGTCTCTACTAACAACACAAAAATCAACCGGGCATGGTTGTGCACGCCTGTAATCCCAGCTACCCTGGAGGTCGAGGCATGAGAATCTCCTGAACCTGGGAGGAGGAGGTTGCAGTGAGTAGAGGTGATACCACTGCACTCCAGCCTGAGTGACAGAGCAAGACTCTGCCAAAAAAAAAAAAAAAAAAAAAAAAAAAAAGTGAAATTGTCTGACCAGGAAATACTAAACTAAAACTTATTTTAGTTTCAGGATTATAAGCAAAAGTTAATTGATCGACATTCTTATGAAAACACAAAGCAAAATAAAAGTAGAAAGTTATTCTCAAATCTATTCCATTTACTTTTTTTTTTCAGAACCAAAAAAGAAATAATAAATTTAAGTGATGTGTTTGAATTATATTTTATTTCAGTTTTAAATACTAGATGTAAATTTGGTACTTTCTAGTGGTTCTTACAAAAATGATCATGCTCTAAGCTAGAAATAATTTGTTTCTGACAACACATTACAAGTTATTTGGTTACCTAATGTTATGAAAAAGGAAGAATATTTTCTTAACCTCAAGCCTACTTTTTATAAATGGGGATCCAAACTTGGAATTATGAGTTGCTGGAATGCATTACGTCGTACATGATTGTGAAATCTCTTTCTTTAATGATTTTTAAGAGAGGATAAACAACCAAATTTCTGGAATAGTTTGCCTCATTTTGCCAAAAAGCCAGGGCAAGACTGGATGACCTTTGGAGCCCTACTCAGTCTGTGATAGAATTCACTGAAAATTGAAAACTTTTTTTTCTGAGATACAAGGCCCGATATTATTCTGGTCCAATTTAGTTATGACCTTCAACTGGAAATGAATGATATGCATACTTGTGAATATTATTCACACTTAAATTCATTTAACACTTAAACACCTAAATTCATGAAGTATGTCATATCCTTGAGTCAATATATTACATATTAAATTCATTTAGGTCTCATGGTAAGTGCTGTATCAGCTGCTAGAATGTAAATGACTGATTTTTATTGGTTGCTTACTAATGAAAAGTAAATTTGCAAAAATATAGGAATTCCTTAATATTTGCGTTTGCCATCCTAATCACTATCATGTTATTTTAATTTTAAGGGATGACTGGAAACCATACAAGCTTAGAAGACTATACTTTATTTGGGTATGCAGAGATATCCAGTCCTTCCGTTGGTTTGCAGACTTACTCTGTATGTTGCATAACAAGGTAACTTTAGGGTTGTTTCTAGTTTTGCAATTTTTCAAATTAAAATAGTTATATCTTTTATATTACAAAAGCAATAAATGCTTGCCATAGATTAAACCATAGAAATTATGCAGATAAGTAGCAAGGAAATAAATAAGTCTCTTAAACATAAAAACTCAGAGATAATATCTCTTAGCAATTAGGCACATGTCTTTTCAGATATGGATATTTGTGAGTATGCGTATATATCTACTATATTTTAACATAGGAACATTCATTTCTATGTTTTAACATAGGGTGTTTCACATGGAAATGTATGCATATGGCTGAAGGTGATGAGGGAAGACAATGAGGGAAATACTGGAAGGCACCTGCTGTAACATCTTCCATCCTTTGTTCTGATAGCTCTTATCCTTGATTTTCCATCTTTAATACTTCAAATCACCAGACTTTTTGGTATACGATACAAAATCTCAACAATCCCCAAATTCTGTGTTTTATTTTTTGCAGAGATAAAGCAGGCATCTTTTCCTATCCAACCTGTAACATTTGACCTATTTATCTTTATTCAGATTATACGAGTGATACACATATGCGTCCTTGCTACAAATATTTCAAACAATTCTGATAAAGTAAAATCCTCTTTTACTACCTTCCCTACCTAATCTGTGTAAACAGAGGTAACTCTTAAGTGTTCTATAAATCCTATCGTAATATTTATATTGTTTATGCAAATTCCTTTATTAATTGATTACTATGTCTTGACTATTTTTTTATGTTAGTGCATATAGAGCTACCTTATTGTTTTCCCTGGTGCCAACAATTAGAGATGGTGGACCTACCTGATTCTTTTAGAGGATTTCATTGTATAGATATATCTAGTTTGCTGAACAATTCTCTAATGTTAGATACTTTTTTATTACAAAGAACGCTGAAATGGATATCATTATATATACCTCTTTGTGAATGTATTCACTCATTCAGTCATTCTATCATTCAGTGTATATTTATTTATTAACTGATTACTATCAATCTGAAACTATTCTAGGATCTGAAAAGTCATCAAGTGGCAAAATAAAACCAAGTTTCTGATCTCACGTGGTTTATATTCTAAGGGGGCAAGATAGACAACAACCATTAAATACATCGAGCATCAGGTTCTGAGATTCGGGTTAGGACAAAGGAAGGGAAAGTAGGAGTAAAGCAGCGTGAACAGTAAAGGGTGTGTTAATTTATATTGCATGTTCAGAAACACCCATCAAACAAAATGTTATAATGCCATTTGAGCAGACTTGGCTGAAGTGAATGAGCAGACTAAACACATATTATGGAGAAAAAAAATCAAGATAGAGAAACCTAACTTCGTAGGCAAGAGCTCTGAGGCAGTAGTATACTTGGTGTCCTGAAAGAAGAGAAAGGAGATCTGTGTGGATGAAGCAGAGTAAGCAAGGGAAAGAATAGTAGGAGATGAAATTAGAGAGGTGGTGTCTGTGCTTTTCTGGGAAGAAGTGGATTACATAAAGGCCTCCAAACTTTTTGCAAAATAAATAAATAAATATTAAATAAATAGAAAGATTGGTTCTGGATATGTACCTAGAAGAATTAAAAGCAGGGAATTGGACAGATGCCCATAGAAGCATTATTCACAATAGCCAAAGGATGGAAACAACCCAAATATCCAAATATTCATGACTGGATAAACAGATTATGATATACGCACACAATGTAATACTATTCAGCTCTAAAAAGGAAGGAAATTATGACATATACTATGCGGATGAACTTTGAAGACATAACGCTAAATGAAATAAGCCGGACACAAAAGCACAACTATATTATGCTGTCACTTACAGGAGGTCCCTAGAGTAGTTTAATTTGTAAAGACAGGAAGTAGAATAGTCTCTACATATGCATCCTTGCTAAAAATATTTCAAACAATTCAGGTACAGTAAAATCCTCTCAGGTTGCCAAAGCCTTTGGGAAAGGGGAAATGAGGAGTTGTTGTTCCATATTTTTTTGTAGACTATTTATTTTTGCAGGTATATTTTGCCTCTTGCATTTTTGTACAAGAGAAACCAGAGCCCATTGCTGAATAAGCAGAAGGCAGAAACAGGAAAAAGCGTCTATTTGTTTTGTTTTGTATTTGCTATCATGCATAAGTTAAATCACTATTGTCTTTTTTTCTCAAGAAAATCATGTTCTTGATAAGTAAACTGGCACAATTTTGAGACTCTTAAGGAATAAAATAAGGAGTATTTCAGAAGGACTAATATTTGAGAATATTTGTATAGCATTTAGCATGCTAAATTTTGTATCTATGAAGATAACAGAAAATTATTCCCTACCACTACCACCATCAGACCTCATTCATACCAAGAGGCCAGATTATTGTTAGACTCTGTTATATATATTTGCATGTATGTGTGTGTGTGTGTGTATTCATTTTCTTATAGATATTGGTTATGATAAGCTACGTTATGTTAAATTCTAAATCACATATGTTAGAATAGGAGAAAATCTGAGTATACCCACAGAATTTTAATAAGTCTATTCCTTTTTCTGTCCTCCCAGTTTTGGCAAGAGAACAGACCTGACTATGTTAACATCCAGCTGTACCTCAGTCAAACAGATGGGATACAGGTATGTGGTTGATGTTATCGTAAATTAAACAAGCCTCTTGATAATAGACTTACTGTAGGAGCTGTGGTGGAAGAAAATTCCTGCAGGTGGTTTGAACAGAAGTTTCCTAGAGGAAGGCGGCCTTTGGAATATGTCCAGAAAAGTCATAGCTTGTCCTTGAAGTCAACCATATTATGCCTTCCATTTGTCCTTCTCACAGGGAGCTGGGGCAGACTCAAAAGGTCTGAGTCTACCCCTCCCCTCTTCACTATCACCTCAAGTTCTTCTAAAATTCAGACTACACATGAACAGCCTTGTGATTTCTTTTTATTGAGGGGATATTTTATGTGGAGAGAGAATATGAGTTCATATACAATTAAGCTTATTTCTAGACAAGGGAAACTAAAAATAATGACAACCGTCATGCATTATTTATTTACTCTTCTAGGCACTGTGCTAAGAATTTCACATATATTAGTTTATTAGTTTAAAACAGAGTCAAGCAGTAAATGATATTTACATTTTGCAAATGATGAAACTGATATTTGAAGACAACATTGAAGAGCTGGACTGGTGTATAAATCTAGGCATGAATGCATTAACAAATTGTATTTTAGTACTTTTTGTCGTACATTTTCACAATACTTCGAATACAAAATTTGAATGTTTGTCAGTTACCTCAAAACTAATCTAACCCTAATTTTTCCAGTCATATTTCTACCCTATCTGGTATGTAAAAAGTATTGCATTTTACTACTCTCACGAAGTAAGTCAATATCACTTTTCCTCCTGGTATTGCTATAATGAAGGTATGAAGCATAATTTGCATTTGGTTCTCAGTTTGCCTGCCTGGGATTCACATACACTGCCTGCCTTCACACATCTCTGCAATTCACTCTGACTCTTCATATTGATTTAGATCTAATGCTCTGTTAATTGCAAACAGGAGCCCATTCACAGCCATTTATTGATAAACCCCATTTTGGAGTTCTGCTGTCTTGAGCTGTCTTGTCTAGGATCATTTCCCAAATGTATGATGATAATTTGTAGTATTTTACTTATATAATGAGCCAAATATGACAACTGTATTTGTGGTGCCAAAATACTTCAATGAAGTCTATGTGCTGAGCCTTTTTGAGGGTGAGCAATTAGAATTCATTCTTTGTCTTACATTGCAGTTCTTTAAAGATGAAACAACTAACTGAAGTCTAAGAAAATTAGCCATTTGTCAGAATGGCATTCAAGGAGATTAGTTCTAACAATTAATTCAATTGAAAATCAAGTTTTTGTACCTTTTTACCAGAATGGATTTTGTTTGTTTGTTTAAAAACAAACAAATGCAATTCAAGGAGATAATGGATTTTAAAAGAAAGTCAAAAGGAAATGATATTTTGAAATAATTGTACGTAATAGGTTGCCATTTGATACTTACATTCTTTATATCACAGCAATTTAGTGGGAAGTCACAGCACCAGCAGAAATGATGTTAGAGAACTAGGTTACTTAACTAAATCTCGAATAATGTGGTGCTTTATTTTTGGCAGAAGATAATTGGAGAAAAATATCATGCACTGAATTCAAGACTGTTTATTGGACGTCCTCGGTGGAAACTTTTGTTTGATGAAATAGCAAAGTATAACAGAGGGTAAGTACTATACCTCAAAAGTTTGACATGTGGCTAATAAATTAATTAAAATATTTTCAAATAATTACATGAGGTTTAAAAATGAATTGGCAATGAGTTTACAAATGACAAATTCACTGAAACACTCTTTCACTATCAACAGAGGAAGTAAGGCAGGTGTCGTCCTACATTTTTGTAATTCCAAATAATTAAAGTTTGGCTTAGAAATAGTCTCTAATGTATTTATGAACTAAACTTTCCTACCTGATTATAAATTTGTAAAGACCTATATTAAAAATGGGTATTCTCTCCCACAGAATATATCAGGTGATCCTAGGAAAAGTTTTCAAAATCATGTTTGCAAACAAAGAAATTTACAATTAGTTCTAACAATGAATTCATTTAAAATCACATTTTTGAACCTTTTTTACCAGAATGAATATGTTTTTTGTTTGTTTGTTTGTTTGTTTTTTAAAAAAAAGCTCTGCTTTGTAATATGCAGTCTTTAAACCTGGAATATTTCCAAACATATTATTTAGAAACTATAATTTTATAAATAATCTTGTTCTTATAGACTATGTATCTATGATCTGAAGAAATTATTATAGAAGGAAAGCTTTCATTTTAGAGCACAGACCAGTCAGCCCATTTGTCTTTTGTAAATTTACCGTAGTGAGAGCACTGATCTATAAGAATTCTAAGAAGATACTGAAAACTATATAACCACTCACATATTTTTAGGTTTACATCTAAACAGTTTCATCATAAGTTTAAATGATTGTAAAAGATGTGATTTCTAACATATTGCAGGTATTGACATTTTGTAATTAACGTAATTTCTTCAAACATATCCACTGGAATATAAATATAGCTAGATGATACCGTCATTTATTATAAAAATACATAAACTCTTCTTTTAGCAGTTGGATGTTTTACATCATTCTTTTTCTTTCATTTAAGTTGTATTTCTGTCCCATTAACCCATATAATTTTATCAAAATTCAATATATTTTTACATTTGAACTAATCATATTTTTATTGCTAACCTAATCCTAATCATACTTCTGCAACAATAATGTACATAAATTAAATATTTCATTTTAAAATTTCCTGTAATCATAAGACTCCAGTGTTAATTTTTACTTCTGGCTTATCATTACAATTACTTTATATAGTTGAACACTCCATAACTTTTAAAATATATTTTTATAAACATCAAAAGGATATATGATTATAAATGCACAGGCCAGCTTATTAAATGAATATTTTTTAAAAATCCAATTTAGGAATTCATGGATGAATATTATTTATTGAAGAAATCACTGGTTCAAGATGATCCCTATCTCTACCTTCAGAGATTTGGTTTTAGAAATTATAGAATGGAGCCTGGGAAGCAAAATATAAGAAGGAATAAAGTTACCCATCAGACTCAGATTACAGCCATGTTTAAACTTTTGTAGTATTACCCTTCCCTTGATGAAGTAGTTTTGGCATGAAGATGTAAGCATGATTTACAAAGCAGAAGTTCTTTTAATATTCAGAGTTGAAATTTAGAAAAAAATGATCAACCCACTTTTGGTTATCTTCCTCTCCCATCTTTCTCCAGTATCACCCATCTTAGATGTGATAAACTTGTCATACTCCTCTGTCTCTTGCTATGCTTTGCAAACATGTTCCTCTTTAATACCATTTACTGACTTCTGACAAGAAATTTTTTGTCGATTTTCACTGTATATTGCTGAAAACTGATAGTTTCTTTGGCTGAATTCAGAAACCAAATCTCTAAAGAGCAGATTATTTGCAGATTGAAATAGATCGACGCTGTTGATTCCTACAGTTAGTTCTCAAGAAGTCTCATTCGTTAGGCTGTTTGTGTTTTAGAGCGATTTGTGTGTGTGTGTGTGTGTGTGTGTGTATTTGGTAGTTTGTTCTTTTCCTGGAAAAAAATGGAAAACTGGTTTAAGAAGAGCAAATGTGCACCATCTGCTGTTGACATTTTGTACAACACTTCGACTTTGTGTATTGGTTCTCAGGCGGGTGCCTGAAATGTGTTAAACATTTTTTTGAAGGATTTTTATGTAGCATGCTTGGGAAAAGAATGGTTCAACATTCTAAAGGTCTCTTTAACTGGACAAAGGCACTGCGTAAATGAGTGGTTTCGTTTAAGATGTAGCATTTTGATTAACCTCATGCACATAAATTGCTGAAAACATATAGAGATAACAGTAGGAAAGACAGATGTATACGTTAAGCTTTTTATATATCATATGTTGGGCAGTACTTTTTTGTATTTAATATATATATATATTATTGTCATACTTTAAGTTCTAGGGTACATGTGCACAACGTCCATGTTTGTTACATATGTATACATATGCCACGTTGGTGTGCTGCACCCATTAACTCGTCATTTACGTTAGGTATATCTCCTAATGCTATCCCTCCCCTCTCCCCCCTCCCCACAATAGGACCCGGTGTGTGATGTTCCCCTTCCTGTGTCCAAGTGATCTCATTGTTCAGTTCCCACCTATGAGTGAGAACATGTGGTATTTGGTTTTCTGTTCTTGCAATAGTTTACTGAGAATGATGGTTTCCAGCTGCATCCATGTCCCTACAAAGGACATGAACTCATCCTTTTTTATGGCTGCATAGTATTCCATGGTGTATATGTGCCACATTTTCTTAATCCAGCCTGTCACTGATGGACATTTGGGTTGATTCCAAGTCTTTGCTATTGTGAATAGTGCCGCAACAAACATATGTGTGCATGTTTCTTTATAGCAGCATGACTTATAATCCTTTGGGTGTATCCTGAGTAATGGGATAGCTGGGTAAAATGGTATTTCTAGTTCTAGGTCCTTGAGGAGTCACCACACTGTTTTCCACAATGTTTGAGCTAGTTTACAGTCCCACCAACAGTGTAAAAGTGTTCCTATTTCTCCACATCCTCTCCAGCACCTGTTGTTTCCTGATTTTTTAATGATTGCCATTCTAACTGGTGTGAGATGGTATCTCATTGTGGTTTTGATGTGCATTTCTCTGATGGCAAGTGATGATGAGCATTTTTTCTTGTGTCTGGTGGCTGTATGAATGTCTTCTTTTGAGAAGTGTCTGTTCATATCCTTGGGCAATACTTTTTAACTTTCAAAAAGTGATTATTTATTAAACCAGTAGGCATTAGTTTAGTATACTATGTAGAATACAAATTTAAATTGGATTAAACACTCCTGGCCCAGAGGTAATGATTGGTAACTCTTTGCTATGTATTCTTACAGAAGCTTTTGTAAGTTTGTGTGAGAGTGTGTGTGTGTATTTATGAAAGTATATGTAAACGTATGTTTGTGTGTGTGTGTGCTATATATATTTAAAATTGAAACTTTAGTTTTCTAACAAAAATTGAATCTATGACAAGTAATTCTTCAGCTTACTTTGTTATTTATTTATTTATTTATTTCTTGGCTTAGCTAGGAAGAACCAACTAACTTTTTAATGATGTATTTCTTTTGGTCATGGACAATTTCTGTGTAATTGTACCTCAAAGTATTCTAGAGTATAAACAGACTAGGTTTAGTCTATCACATTTACTCCTGTGACCCTGAGTCAAGTGACTCAGTTCTCCTGGATCTGTAATGCAATGAGTGAATAAGCTCTCTGGAGTGATTAAGTTCTCATTATGTAAGATTCGATGTTTACAAATCTACATGAAAAAGCAAGTATGAACATTTATAGAACTAGTTTCTAATGTCTACCCCCAAACCACATTTTCTACTTAGTACCGGATTCTACCTCCACCCATTCCATCAAAGGTTATGTAGAGAGGTCTCTAGATAATTGTTGGATTGCAGCACTGTAATGCAAATTTAGTACAAATGAATTGCAAAGATTGCTTGTAGAATTTGGAAAAAAAAACGAGTAAGATTGCATTAAGTTAGTGAGAGTGACATTAGGGAATTCCTCAGATCACATACACACAAAGGCTATCAGAGTTAAGCTAGTTAATAATTGCAAAAGAAAATGTTTAAAAAACCACAAAAATCATAATATCCTGGGTGATTTAAAAATAATGATTTTTATTATTATTTATTTTATAATTAATACTTGATTTTATTATCAAGTATTTAAGAAGTACCTCTAGGAAATCTGAAAAGCTTGCCAAACTAGTTCTATAATTGCCCTGTCAAAGCCAAGCAAGAAAACAGTGGTATCTTATTGCCATCATACCGTGTTGACAGAAAGTTTACACAAAGAAACAAAATGACTCAATTCTCTTTTTATTTTAATGGAAGCTACATTATGTTTCAATAGTAATTTAAATTTCATTAAGTATAAAATCATTTAGTTTCATATGTTTTTATTTCTTTTGCTCACTTTGGGTTTAATGAGCTTTTTTTTTAAATTTTTACTAGTTTCTTAAAATGGAAACATAGGTCGTTGATTTCAGACTGTTTTTCTTAATAAAAGTGTTTAATGCTACACGTTTTCCTCTAAACATCACTTTTGCCAACTCTTATACATTTTGACTTGTTTGTTTTCAGTTTCATCTTATTCAAATATGTTTTATTTTTATATTGTTTTTTTCTTTGACCCATGGGTTATTTAGAAATGTTTTATTTCCAAATATGCGGAAATTTTCCAGGTATCTTTTTGTTTTTAATTTCTACTTAAATTGTGATTTGATCTAAAAATGAACTCCTTGTGATTCTAATCCTTTAAAATGTATTGATACCTGTTTTATTGCCCAGAATATGTTCAGTCTTGGTGAGTGTTCCATATGCACTTAAAAATAATTGGTATTCCATTATTGTTAGATAAAGCATTCTATAAATGCCAATTTGTTCCAATAGGTTGATAGTGGTATTCAAGTTTTCAATATGCTTGCTGAATTTCTGTCTGCTTGTATTAATTACTGAGAGGAGAGTATTGAAATAATTAACTATAATTATGAATTTATCTGTCTTTGCGGTTCCATCAGTTTTTGCTTTATGTTGAAACTTTTTAGTTTCAGTGTTTAAATCATTTACATTCAATTTAATGAAAATACGGTTGGGTTTAAATCTAGCAGTTCACCATTGCTTTGTACTTATCTATTTGTTCTTTCTTTGTTTTATTTTCTTTTTTTACCTTGATTTGGGTTGAGTATTTTTTATTATTCCACATTTTTCCTCTAATGTTAGCTATACCTCTGTATTTTTTTTTTCTTTTTAGTAATTGCTTCAGGTCGTTGGTTCCCAAACTGGATTCCTCAGACCAGCATCAATTGGAATCTTGTTAGAAAAGCAAGTTCTTGAGCCCTATCCAAGATCTGCCAAATCAGAAACCGTAGGGATGGGGAGACCTACCTATTTGTGTTCTATGAAGTCTCTGAAATGATTCTGATGAAGCCAAAATTAGAGAAACATTGTTCTAAGTTTACAGTATACATCATTAGCTTATCACAGCCTATTTTATGTTTATGTTTATGTTTACATTTATTTTTTAGAGACAGAGTATTGCTCTGTTGCCCAGGTCAGAGTGCAGTGACATGATCTCGGCTCACTGCAATCTTGAATTCCTGGGCTCAAGAGCTCTTCCAACCTCAGTCTCCTGAGTAACTGGAACTACAGTTGCATACCACCATGCTCAGCTAATTTTTAAAATGTTTTGTAGAAATGGGATCTCACTCTGTTGGCCAGGCTGGCACTTTGAATAATATTATAACACTTCATGTACTTCCATTTTCTTCCATCCTTTTTGCTATTGTTGCATTCACCTTACATATACATATGTTATAATTCTCATCATTAGTATTTTTGTTTTAAACATCAAGCACATATTAAAAAGATTAGAAATTAGACAAAATACATATTTTATATTTACTTACAGATTTTACTATTTTGCTGTTCTTCATTCTTTTGGTTAGATTCAAATTTCCATCTAATTTTGTTTTCCTACTTCTTGAGTAGTTTTCTTTAGTGTACTTTATAGTACTGGTTTGCTGGCGATAAATTATTTCAGCTTTTGTCTGTATATAAAGTTTTATTCCATCTTAATTTCTGAAAAATCATTTTTGTTTGGCATAAAATTTGCTTGATACATAATAGTTGATGTTTTATATTTTAGTACTTTGAAGATATCACTTCATTGACTTCTGACTTGCATAGTTTATGATAAGAAGTTCACGTTCATTCTTATATTTCATTCTTATATTTTCTGTTGATGATTTGTAATGTGTCTTTTCCCCCAGTCTGTTTGGTTTTATGTTTTTCTTTTTGTCACTTGTTTTTAGCATTTTATTATCAATTGCCTTGGTATAGTTTCCTTTGTGTTTATTCTCCTTGGGATTTATGAGATCTTTTATTTATTTATTTATTTCTTCTCCCTTGGTCTTCTCTCATGTTGGACTATGGTTACATGTATTTTTGACTAGTTGGTATTATCCCATGGACCACTGATGCTCTGTGCTTCTTTCTTTTTCTTTTTCTTTTTTTTTTTCAGTTTTTGTTCTCTGTGGGTTTCAATTTGGATAGATTCTAATGCTGTTTCTTCAAGTTTACTTTTTCTTCAGCAATGCCTATTCTTTTTTTAACTCATCTAGTGTATTTATCATTTCAAATATTGCACTCCATCTCGAGAATTTATGTTTGGGCCTTTAAAAAATATTCCATTTATTGTCTCATCGTGATTATGCTTTTCTTTGAATATATGAAGCCTGTATATCATCACTGTTTCAATGACCATGTCTATCATTCTGAGTCTGTTTCTGTTGAATGCTCTTTCTCCTTGAATTAGTTTGCTAGGGCTACCATAGCAATATACCACAGACTGGGTGCATTAAACAGCAGCAATTTATTTTCTCATAGTTCTGGGGGCTGGAAGTTTAAGATCAAGATGCAGGCAGGACTAGTTTCCTGAGATCTCTCTCCTTGACTTGCAGATGGCTACGTTCTTGATGCCTCTTCACATGGCTTTTTCTCTGCGCATGCACTTCCCTGGTGTCTCTTTTTGTGTTCAAATTACTTCTTATAAGTACACCATTCAGATTGGATTAGGGCCTACCCTAGTACCCTCATTTTAACTTAAATTGCCTCCTTAAAAGCCTTGTCTCTTAATGCAGTCACATCCTGAAGCACTGAGGGCTAGGACTTCAACCTACGGGTTTTGGAGGGGCACACTTCAGCCCATAACACTCCTAGTTATAGTTCATACTTTTTTGCTTTTTGAATTCCTGGTACTTTTTTTATTGATTTCTGTACATTTTAAAGTTTAAATGTTTGGTGCCAAATTTTGATTTATTTATTTTAATAGTTTTGGACTTGTTCTGACATGCAGTTAAGTTACTCAGGTTCAGTTGTATCTTTACAAGGCTCACTTTTAAGATTTGTTAGTGGAGGTCTAGAGTAGCCTTTGGTCCAAGCTTAATTTTACCAATATCCCCTCTACTCCTTGCAAATAAGGTGATAACCTTTCTGAGAATACAACCCATTGCCCTGTATTTATAGGACTTTCTGTTCTGGTGTGTGTGAATGTAAATTATTTGCAGTCCTGTGTAAACTCTGGCAATTATTTATCCTGTTGATCTCTGATAGCTCTTTACCCACATTCATGAAGTTTCTTCTCATATATGAACAGATTATTAATCAAACAAAGACTTGAGGACTCTTCTCTCCTGATCTCCAAGGCGTCTTTCTGTAGATCTCCCTTCCCTTCCATATTCTGTTCCACAAATTCCAGCGGTTTGGCCTCAATGAACTCCGTTCTTTGTCCCCTCAGTGTAATCACCAATCTTTGCTGGAGTTTCCCCTCTCTGTGCTGCAGCCAGTAGATTGCCTCCAGGCAGTAAGCAAAGACAGTGACTGTGCTTAGTATGTTTTCTTCCCTTTTCAGGGATCATAGTTCCATGCTATATAATATTAGCATATAATAAGTATATAACTATATAATATATGTAATATATAATATAATATATAATAATAGATATAGCGGTATAATAGGTATATAATAATATACCTATTATTCAATGTCTGAAAATACTTATTTCCTCTATTTGGTTTGCTTTTTTATAGATTTTTAATGTAAGAGGGTAGATCTGATCCCTATTACCCCATCGTGGCTCCAAGTAAAATTCTATTTTCACAGATTTTAGTTTCATTTTTCAAGGTAAAAAGTTTTAATAACTTTTTTTTTCAGTATTTACTATTAATTTTTGGTACCAGTTTTAATGGATTCAGTGTCTTTTGTTCAGCATGAGTTATTCTGAGATAATCAAGACATACTGGATTTTCCCAAGATATGAGATGAAATATTAATCATTTTGACATCCTAGGAAGAATCAAATGCAAATCAAACTTGGGAAGAAGGTCAATTTGAAATATTATTTATTTCCTGGGATTTATTTAGTCTATCTGTTAGAGATATGTATTACTTAACTACTAAAATTTTTTATTCGAGAATAATAAAAACTGCTTGGCATTTGTTACCATTATTGCAGTGCATAAATAAAAAAGAACTAGATGAATATGTTTTTTGTTTTACTGTGAATATAAATTAGTTGCTTAAAAATACTATTTCAAATTGGTAATATCTTTTTTCTTTCCTTCCTTATTCATCACTGCTTTTGCAAATCCATGTAGGAATTTTAGATAACTATGTGTAAAGTGTACAATAAAAGAAGAATTTACATTGCCCAGTGTGGACTGAACATCTATTCAGAGGTCAGCTGTTTAGCAATTGACATCTATCAATCGTTGCTCTTAATGAGGTTGCTGGTTTCACCAATGACAAGTCATGAAAAGACTAAGGCAAACTAATCAATCTCTGCCTGATAATAAGCATATTTGTGCTCATAGGTACATTCTTTGAATTACCCTAAATTCTAGAATGAAAAGTATGAGGTAAACAAAATATTTTCCTGGTTGACATTTACATTTGGAAATAATTAGAAAATTGTTTTCCATATGTAAAACAGCAAGAAATTGACTTTGTTAATACTTTAAACCATGCTAATAAAACATATTTCTTGTTACGTTCTGCCTAATTTTACACCTGATTTTCTATTTCCTCTTCTCTTGCTCTAGGAAAACAGTTGGTGTTTTCTGTTGTGGACCCAATTCACTATCCAAGACTCTTCATAAACTAAGTAACCAGAACAACTCGTATGGGACAAGATTTGAATACAATAAAGAGTCTTTCAGTTGAAAACTTTTGCCATAAAGCAGGACTCTAAAGAAGGAATGAGTGCAATTTCTAAGACTTTGAAACTCAGCGGAATCAAACAGCTGTGTTATGCCAAAGAATAGTAAGGTTTTCTTATTTACGATTATTTAAAATGGAAATGTGAGAATGTGGCAAGATGACAGGTCACATTACATGTTTAATCTGGAAACAAAAGAGACCCTGAAGAATATTTGATGTGATGATTCACTTTTCAGTTCTCAAATTAAAAGAAAACTATTAGATGCACACTGTTGATTTTTATGGTGGATTCAGAAACTCCCTAGTGAGGAGCTGAACTTGCTTAATCTAAGGCTGATCGTCGTGTTCCTCTTTAAATTGTTTTTGGTTGAACAAATGCAAGATTGAACAAAATTAAAAATTCATTGAAGCTCAAATTCCATTTTCTATGTTGTGTATAAACAGAGTAGCTTTAATTTGCAAGCGCTCCAGGCAAATATATTAGATGTTTGAAAACACAGCACAAGACTCTGTATTGATACGGGTACTTTGTGTCAATATCTAATTGTCTCCACTACTTATGCTAATACCTCTATTTGATATCTGAAGACTACATGCTAACTGAACCTTCCTCAAATGTTATTATAGTATCTGTTTTTATATATATTTTTCTTTTTATTCCTCTCTCCAGGGAAATATGCCTTCCCTTAGCATGCATTAGACATCATGATTTAATAGATCCCTTTCATCTTTATTTAATTTAACACTATTGCATGGTAATGAAAATATTCCTACTATAAAGTATAAAGGGATATACATACTAATACCTTTTTCCTTTTTTCAGTATTTTTGTCTCTATTATTGTTATTATTTTGTTTTGTTTTGTTTTTCCCAGGTAGAGTTTGTCTTAGGCTGTAGTCTCTTGGGATACTTAGTTAATTTGCACTTTGAGACCAAAGGACATCATGTCTGTCAGTAGGGACTGAATATAAGATTTATCTCCTTTGTCACACATTGGTTTATGATGGAGATATTGAAAGTCTAATCACATTCTTGATTAGTAAAACCTGTATTTTACCTTCTAAGTAAGAGGAAATATGATATCCTTATTCAAACTAAAGTTTAGAATCCAGAATATTACTGTTGCACTTTTTGGTATCCTGAATTTCCATAGGGAGCTATTGGGTTTAAAGTCACTGTTAGAACTACACTGTGTGATCTTATAAACTTATATTCCCTGGCTATCACATTCTTGGCTCAGAACAGTATTCCCCATTACTATCTTAAGAATTAAGGCATTCATGGCTCATGCCTATAATCCCAACACTTTGGGAGGCCAAGGCGGGTGGATCACGAGGTCAGAGTTCAAGACCAGCCAGACCAAGTTGGTGAAACCCCGTCTCTACTAAAAATACAAAAATTAGGTGGGTGTGGTGGTGGGTGCCTGTAATCCCAGCTACTCGGGAGACTGAGGCAGAGAATTGCTTGAACACAGGGGGCAAAGGTTGCAGTGAGCCAAGATTGCACTGCTGCACTCCAGCCTGGGTGACAGAGCAAGATTTCGTCTCAAAAAAAAAAAAAAAAAAAAAAAAAAAAAGAATTAAGGCATTCACACAATTTAGTGATTTTATTTAGTAGTCGGCTATCAATTGCTTTCAAATATAACACATTGCTGAAATCAGCAGTGTGACTTACCTTACCATTGTTAAAATGTTACACAAAACAACATGACAGATGCTACTGTCATTTTTTTGCTGTAATTCACCAATAACAATCAAGCATGCTAACCCATATGGAATGATATTTACTTGTAGATATTTCTTCCTCTCCTTGAAATTCTCCTTTCTGTGGAAAGCAGATGAATCCAAGAAACGGATGGGAAATGTGGAATGCTCATGCAGATTTAGCTCTGAAGGCATATTTAATAACTAGTATGTCTGGACAACAGTTTTAGATTAAAAAGAATTTTCATGAAAACATTTAACAGAAAGAACTAGTAAAAAGAAACTTTGGGTTAGTCCAGGCTTAATGTGCAATACTGACTCTATACTGATCATAATTTATTTATGTGATTATATTAAGGCACCTAATTTCCATAAAACAGGTAGAAGATTTTTCAAAAGAAAGATGTTTCAAAGTTGGTCTGCCATTCCAGAGGAGCCTCCTTGCTTATTCAAGTTCCAGTAGGTGTTCAAATGTTAAATGTTAAACGTAGGTCATCTTTGCTTCTGCAGGGTTTCATCTTGCATGTTTAAGAGAACTTTGCTTTATTTTAAGGGATTAATTCTCTGCGGATCATTCTTAAAATATAAGCCTTAAATCACTAATTTTGGTAGCAATAAATGTTAAAATTGAAATGGTGTCCTTGAAATTTCTATAAGCTCACTATAACTTTGGAACAAATAAAGCAGCAACATTTGTTCACAAGATGATGCAAGTTTAAGAAACACACTCTGCTTGTCAGGAATTAGCATTTGCGCCGGCTGTGGCCGTGGTGGCTCACACCTGTAATCCCAGCACTTTGAGAGGCCGAGGCGGGCGGATCACTTGAGGTCAGGAGTTTAAGACCAACCTGGCCAACATGGTGAAACCCCATCTCTACTAAAAATACAAAAATTAGCCAGACATGGTGGCGGGTGCCTGTAGTCCCAACTACATGGGAGGCTGAGGCATGAGAATCACTTGAACCGGGGAGGCGAGACGGAGGTTGCAGTGAGCCGAGATCGCACCAATGCACTCCAACCTTGGCAATGAGACTCTGACTCAAAATAAAAAAAAAAATTAAAAAAAAATAAAAAAAGAGATTTAGCATTTGAGTGCACCCTAGCATGAGAAGCCTTAGGAATTTGAGTTCTGGAACTATCAATATTGTTGCAGGCTAATGGTGTGACTGAGTCAAATTCCTTCTCATACATAGACTAAAATGTATCATTTTTTAAATTTTTGGACAGTGTATCCTTTTGAGAATCTGATTAAAATGCTTAGTATGACATACAGCACATCCCTACAATTTTGGGGAACCTAGAAACACATTCCAAAAAGAAGCACACTTGTTTAAGAACCTCTAAACAAAATGGCTATTGCTATATGTGTTTCTACTCGTACACCTCTTTTCTTTTTCTTGTCTTTTTTTTTTTTTTTTTTTTTTTTTTTTTTCCTGAGACAGGGTCTTCCAGCCACACTGGGATGCAGTGATGCGATCTCAGTTCACTGCAACCTCCACCTCCTGAACTCAGGTGATCCTCCCATCTCAGCCTACCAAGTAACTGGGACTACAGGCACAGGCCACCACACCTAGCCAATTTTTTAATTTTTAGTAGAGACAGGGTTTTCACAATGTTGACCAGGCTGGCCTCAAACTACTGGGCTTAAGTGATCTTCCCACCTTGGCTTCTCAAAGTGCTGGGATTACAGGTGTGAGCCACCACTCCTGGCCCAAACTACCAATTTCTGTAGGATTATACCAAGACATTTATTTTGTGGACAAGGGTGTTCTCTTTATATGTTACCAAACAGATAATTCAGTAGGACTTTCCATCGGTTTTTAATCTTGCTGTATCACCTGATTTATGCAAGGGAAGACTATCATTTTTACATATAAATAATTCTAAAAAACTATGATTCATATACATACACACTCATACATATATACTACATAAATCCATACATATATGTACATACATTTGGGACTTCATTTTCTTTTTTAAAAATTTCAAGTTAAAAGTGAAATGCTTGATAGTTCTTCATTCAGTGACTTTAAAATGCCAATTGGGTGACTATGGTAGTCTAGGCATTTAAAACAATAGCGTAAAAGCAATGTAGACAAGGAACAGGCTGAATCAATTTAATCTACACAGCCATGTGATTTATAAACCCACAAATCAGTGTTTACTTGGAGCATTCACAGCAGGTGATGGATTTAAATTATGAGCTGTTGTTAAAGAGATTCACTGGCGGCAAATGGACTGTTGTCATTAATAGATAATGCTAGTGATGAAGAATATTCATTATATAAAAGAGAAGAAATTTTAAGAAAAAATGTTCTGTTTCTTAAGGATGGTTAAACTAGCCAAAAAGTGAATTTTCTAAACAAACCCAGGGAAAATTTTTAAGTTGCTATTCACTTTAAGAAGTTTCCTTTTCTTGTGCTAACTAGGACTTTTTCCATACACAGTTATATTACTGAAAATAAAATACTGAAAGTAGTAGTCTTATTTTACAATTGGGAAAACTGAGGATCAAAATTGCTACAAGTCATCTATTGAGTTTGTAGCAGAGCTGAGCCTGGAATTCAATTTCTTTTTTTTTTCCTTTCTTTCTTTTTTCTTTTTTTTTTTTTTTTGAGATGGAATCTCACACTGTCGCCCAGGCTGGAGTGCAGTGGTGTGATCTAGGCTCATGCAAGCTCCGCCTTCCAGACCCACGCCATTCTCCTTCCTCAGCCTCCCGAGAAGCTGGGACTACAGGTGTCCACCACCACGCCTGGCTAATTTTGGGTATTTATTTTTTTTTTTTTTAGTAGAGACAGGGTTTCACTGTGTTAGCCAGGATGATCTCGATCTGCTGACCTTGTGATCCGCCTGCCTCGGCCTCCCAAAGTTTTGGGATTACAGGCGTGAGCCACTGCACCCAGCCTGGAGTTCAATTTTTTAAATCTCTTCTACTGAAAGGCTCTTCACCTCCCCATGAAATCTTCATCTAATAAAAATATCTTGCACTGTGAGTTTGAATCTCCCTGTTAAACCCGATTTAGTGTCATGTGGAAAATAAGACACTGAGTGTTAATTCCAGATTCAGATTCAGAAAATTATACTCTTCTGATGAATCTATCTTCTTATTCTAAATGTGTTAGTCTTATATGTTTTGCCTAACATTTTCATATACCTGTTTTTAAGTATGATAATTGTGATAAAGGGATTGTGTTCTCCAGAGTTTTGCATTCGGAGAAATCTGTAATGTAGTTTCTAGGAAATGCTAATATTATAATTTTAAATTCAAGTTCATAGATGAAAATCATAACTTCACCAGGTTTCTAACCACCCAGGAAATGCTGGTATCAAAACAAATGACTATTGTTCACTACTCACATGACCATAACTCACTTTTTGTCCAGGAGAAAAGAGTCAGCATTTTGTAAACTAGTGAGACAGGAAATAAATGAAATCAAATATAATGAGATTGACATTTACTTCAGCCACCTCAGGACAATGAGAACTCACTGTTATTTCTCTTCTAAATATCCTCTGTATTGCACTAACTTTATTATTCTATTCTGTAAGACTCTTTATTCTATTCTATACTATTATGTTCTTTATTCTCAAAGGACACAATTGCAGAGACTAGTTAAACTAAATTTTCTAAAGAGAAAAAGCAGAAAACATCTAATAATTAGCAAATAGGGGTTTATTGTAAGAGAAAAAAAGATCGTGTGGATCTTTTATAAAAATGAACAGAAAGCTTAATGTTGCTTTAGAACAGAGACCAACAACCTGACGCAAAGTGTTAAAATTCACATTTCAGAACTAGGAAGGGCAAGAAATGTCTCATAGGAGGAATAAAACTTGTCAGAGAAAGCAAAATCATTGAATACATCAGGACATAATAATGTTTTTCCTTTTATAACTCAAAAGATGCTCAAATACTTGGTAAACTGGCTATTTCTCTGGTTTGGAAGAATATAAAAGAATGTGATGTATGGCTAGATTTTAGGGAACCTTTCACATTTTCACTGACATTAGATTTTTAGCGAGAAGCTTTATCTTAGATTAAAATTATATCTAGGTTCTTTAAGAAATAAAGCATTGATGAGCTGCTGTTTGACCTAGAGAAGACCCCGACACTTAGATGAGAGCCAGCACTGCAAAATACTTTAATATGTATGGCAATAAAGAAGGCCAGGATGCCATGCACTGCTTTAGTCACATACACAATGCATTAAAATTCTGTCATTGCAAGGTCATATTTCACAACCCTTATCCTTCCACCCAGGGAATGAAAACCTGCTTAACAATTGCAGACATTGAGAAACATACATTATCTCTGTTGTAACATAAAAGTATATATATTTACTTATATCAGCATATTCACTTGAACCTAGCATCAATTTTGTATGACTATGTAACTCATTTTAGTGGTGAGAAATATTCACAGTGCATCAAACAGGAGCTTTGCTTACTTGCTTAAAAATTTACTGCAGCCAACACATTGGCTAAAGACAAAGCCATTAAATTTTCTAGGCTTTTGTCTGCAGCTGAACCTCAAAGGAATGTAAAATACCTTATTGCACCTGTGTTGGAACATGGCCTGGGACATACCCTACACTCTGTGATTAGATGTGCTGCACAGTTTATTCTTTAGGTTCCCAGGGACTAACAGGTTTAGGAAAATACAATCTCTTGAGTCAGCATGGAATCTTTAATGGCAGAACTGGGTGCCCACCAGGTGCAATTACACCTTTGTTTAAATAAAACAATTATCTGTTTACCGAAAGGCATTAGCAGGAGATTATATGTTTTTTCTCTTTTCATTAAAATTTGTTTTAAGGCCAGGCAAGGTGGCTCACACCTGTAATCCCAGCACTTTGGGAGTCCAAGGCAGGCAGATCACCTGAGGTCAGGAGTTTGAGACCAGCCTGGCCAACATGGTGAAACCCTGTCTCTACTAAAAACACAAAAGTCAGCCGGGCATGTTGGTGGGCACCTGTAATCTCAGCTATTCAGGAGGCTGAGGCAAGAGAATCCCTTGAACCTGGGAGGTGGAGGTTGCGGTGAGCCAAGATTGTGCCGTTGCACTCCAGCCTGGGGGACAGGAGCGAGACTTGGTCTCAAAAAATAAAAATAAAATAAAAAATAAATTAAATTAGAGATGGAAAAAGTAGAAATCACTTTAAAAATTAAGCATACAATTGGATGACATGCTGTTCTACCCTGAGAGCGTGCCAGTGTTACCATTGTATTCAGCCACATTCATTGGTTATGAAGAAAACAGGCTTCTGAGAGAGAAATCAGAAAATTTGGAGCCTTCATCCATGAAATATATTAGACCACTTATGTAAAAATGGGAATAATATCTACCTCTGCTTAATTGACAGGGATATAGTGTGGCAAAAATGTGGAAGAGGGGAGGAGAAGTATGGTGAAGAGAGAGATTTCCTAGGCAAATCTCCCTTAGTAGGCTTTTGATAACAGAGTAAATATCAAACACTGTTGTAAGAAAGTAAAACTCAGACTTTTATGAGTTGCAGTCCATTGTACCTGAGAGATTGATTATTTAATTTTGTTTTCTGGACAAGTAGGGAAACACCCACAGCAAACCAGCACTACTATCTGTCTTTGTTCTGCTCTCCACAAAGAAAGTCTTTTATTAAATCTAGTATATGTTTTCTGAATTCCTCTTAGCTGGTTTGGGCCAGGCCCAGTGTGGCTAGAGATAGTTGTATTCACTTACGAAAATTAAGTTAAGAATTGCAGATGGTAGCATTAGTTATCCCACTTATTTAGGATTTGATGGAGGAAAATTTCAGTGTTTATGAGATATTCTACTGAATTAAATTCAAGACCTATGTCTTAGCACTAGAAATCCTTCTATTTACAAAAATTGCAAGACATTTTATCTGCTTTTTCTTTAGATGGGAATAAAGTAAATGTATAGCTTTCTTACTCTTACTGGAGATATTTTACATTGTGGGTTTTCCTCAAAGCTCATGGTATTTTCTAGATTTTTATATTTAAATAATGTGTGTATGTGCATGTGTGTATTTTTATGGTGGATTATAAAAAAAATCTCTTGAGTGAAAATGAAATTCTAGGCCGGGCGTGGTGGCTCAAGCCTGTAATCCCAGCACTTTGGGAGACCGAGACGGGCGGATCACGAGGTCAGCAGATTGAGACCATCCTGGCTAACCCGGTGAAACCCCGTCTCTACTAAAAAATACAAAAAAGTAGCCGGGCGAGGTGGCGGGCGCCTGTAGTCCCAGCTACTCGGGAGGCTGAGGCAGGAGAATGGCGTAAACCCGGGAGGCCGAGCTTGCAGTGAACTGAGATCCGGCCACTGCACTCCAGCCTGGGCGACATAGCGAGACTCTGTCTCAAAAAAAAAAAAAAAAAAAAAAAAAGAAAATGAAATTCTAGAATAATGTGTAGCAACACCCTCCAGCTTTCATAGCATTCAACAATTTCAGGTTTGCAATTAGAGAAAGTATAGTCCTCCCATCCAATTGTGAGATGCTCAGCAATCCAAGTTTGGCATTTGATCCTTGTTATCTAGTTAAATGGAAGTGTGGCATGATACAGTGCTGAAGAGAAAGCACTAAATCAAATTCAATATTCATAAATAATTGAAAATATGCATACATTTATATATAATTTTATTGCTATAAAGTCATAGTACGTAGGAAAACCTTTATTGTTTTGGAACATGACACAGTGCTTACAATTGAAACAAATAGAATTTGTTCAAACATACTTAAAATCTCTTTTCATTGGGAATTATGCGCTTTTGGCAATAATAATCAAGAATTTTCTCTAGGATTTTGAGAACAGCATAGTGTTGTTTTCATACTAAAGAAGGACCAGTCTTACATGTGAAGATAATAAAAAAGTAGTATTTAAGGACTGCTCCTTTGAAACACTTTGAAAATATTCTAATTTCCAAGCCACTCAACACTTTTGTGATTTTCCTTACAGCAGGACATGTAATTCGGAATGATAGAATTCTGATATTTAAATTTAACATGCTGGATTTGGGATTTGGGTTTTATTTTTGGTTTGTTTTTTGTTATTATTTTTAAATCTCATAATTGTATCCAGTAAGATTGGAACATTAAATATTCATATAATTTAAAAATATTAAAATATCTATATATTTGCACAGAAAATTAATAAAATGTAATATGTTCATTACGAAGTTTAAATGTTGCGTTTTTATGTTTGATCATTGGGGAGTCAATTTTACCTAAACATTGAGTATACTGTACATATTTACACACATGTAAAAACTCCTGCTTACAGATTTTTGTTTATTTTATCCAGCACATCACAATCTCCCTTTTTTGAAATCTTCAAATTATGCAAAATAAAGAATAATAGTAAGGTTACTGTCAGGTGTGCCTGACATTTCCTAAGGTAGGATATGAGCCATTTGCCATCAGCCCTGTCCTAGAGACCAGTGTTCTGATACCATCTGAAAACTGCTTTCCCCATCAGTAAAATGCGGATGAGACTTTTTTCTAAAAATGCTCTCTGAGAATCATTATATCTTGTGTTTCTATGTTGACTTTGACTCTCTGTAGAATTGATGATTTTATAGTGGATAGGATGAGTAAAAATGCTTCAGTATATATGACTGTGATCACTTTTAGGTCCTAAGATATGCCTAGGCTATACCAAGTTGAAATGCGTTCCTGCATCAGCAGTATGAAAATGTATTTGCTGACTGGGCATGGTGGTTCATGACTGTAATCTCAGCACTCTGGGAGGCCGAGGTGGGTGGATCACCTAAGGTCAGGCATTCAAGACCAGCCTGGCCAACACTGTGAAACCCGATCTGTACTAAAAATACAAAAATTAGCCAGGCATGGTGGTTCACGCTTGTAATCCCAGCTATTCAGGAGGCTGAGGCAGGGGAATCACTTGAACCTGGGAGGTGGAGGTTGCAGTGAGCTGAGACTGTGCCATTGCACTCCAGCCTGGGCGACAAGAGCAAAACTCCGTCTGAAAAAAAAAAAAAAAAAAAAAAAAGAAAAAAGAAAAAGAAAAAGAAAATATATTTGCTTCAGAATACAAGACATTATATTATTGATGTTTCTAAATCTATGCTCTTTACATTAAATTATTAGTCATTATTTTCTTTAAGAGTCATTCATGGATTAAATTAGATGCCACTGAGCTCTAACTTATATAGCTTTTAGAAGTAGTGACTTGTTTTGTAGGGTTTAAGCAGGTTACTTCACTATGTGGTACTGTATTTTTCTCAATCAATTCCTACCACGTTGCAATCCTTCAAGTGATTTATTTTCAAAGAGTCTGCTTTCCTGAGATGGTGTCTTGCCCCCTGTATTTGTCCAAGCTGTCATACATTCTGTAATGGGCATTTCAACAGGTCAAGTTCAAATGCATTTAAAGGGCAAGATTAACAGTTGTGTGCTTGCATTTGCTATGTGCACTATTTGCTTTGTGTCACAATGGGGTCATGAGTACATGCTTTAATAGCACTAGTGTTGTAAAATTACTCATCAGCAGCAGCCAGCGAGAGAAGAACACAAAAGATAATTGAGGAAAAAAATATTTGAAGGATGCACAAATCAGTGAGTCATTGATGCAAATCTCAATTCTGAAGACCAAAAGTTTCTATGAAATGTCTTCCCTTATTCGTATTGATTCACCTGTCAGAATGTGTTTGCTAGGGCTAAAAAATATGAAAATATGTGACAGTAAAAGTTTCTCATCAGACTTTTTATTAGGCAAGAAAATCTCTGAAAAATCTTTTCAAGTAGCTTGTGTTGCAGAGGCCACGTTTGTAGCTTGCTGATAAATGTGTAATCAACTGGGAGATGTAAGCATACATACCAGAATTGACTTTATCATTTTAGATATAGAACCAACGTATTGTGTGAAAAAATACACTTAGAGTAACTACTAATTATGACAGATTTCAAATGCACATGCATTTTGACAAGGTGAGTTCTGAAATTAAATTTGTGTTTTATTTTGATAAAAGATAAATGGAGGTGTTGACTGGTAAATAAACTCAGATTCAAGATTTTTAAATAGCAGTCCCTGTGCCTTGGTTTTCTGTTATACCAATGGTAGGAAGTGATTAGTTTAGTTATTTGTTTTAAATATCTAATGGGACACTTGGGAAATACTGAGGACATAGTTACCTTGCACCTGTCTTCCAAAGCAGATTGAAACGAAATATCTAGTAATATATATTATAACCATGTGGGCATTGTTAAGCCCTCTCTTTTGGGGCGGTTGCCCCTTCCCTCTAACCCATATCTGCCAGTCATAAGAAGAGTGCTTCAAATTAGAGCCAACAGACAGCCAGAGAGCCCTCAGAGCCACAGTTATACCCTGAAGTTGTACTATGACTACATCTTTTCTTTTGTTTTCTAATATAAACTCTTTTCCTCACCTATTTCCTTGAACCTAACTTTAAACTTGAACCTTGTTTTTCCCTGTTGGTTAATAACCCACCTACAGACTTTAAGACCCAAAGTTCAATGCCACACTTGGCAAAAGTCTATTTGTTTGGGTTTTTGGATTAATCCAAGCTCTGAGTTTGTCTGTTCCCAATTCAGTGCCTGAATTAGCCTATTATCCTTGATTCCGAGTTTTTCTCTGCCCCAGGGCTCAGAGGAGTCATTGAGGCACTGGCCCTTCCCCGTCACAGCCCCTTCTGTGCCCATGGTTGCTATAGCTCCCTGACATACACAATGTGCTGCGGAACCCGGTGACTTTATGGTAGATAGAGGTTCTTTGTGTATGAAGTGATGTTTGAAGGGGAGTCAATTCTCGTTATTTATGGTAGTTTTGTTCTACAAAGTTGCCACACAGACTGAATTAGTGAATACTCTCAGATAGGTTCCCATGAGCCTCTGATCAAATTTCCATCAACCTTTTAATATATAACATTATATATGTGTGTTTCTTTTTAAAGACACCTTATTTAATATATATTGTTGATTCATTAATATTGAACTCATCCCTGAATAAAGCTTATCTACTATATACATCTTTATCTATATCTATATCTAAATCTAATCCACAAGACAAGAAGACAGACTTTTTGTTTTATTCTGACAAAAGACTTTAATTGGAGGTCCTTAGGAACACTAAACAAAACTTCACTACACTTGGGGCTCAGCTGGGAATGTCGACCTGGAGAGACAAATGTTTGACTGCTCTGCTCGTGACTGCAAAAAACTATGAAAGTGCAGCAGGTATTAATTTGGGGGTCACAAAACTTTTTAGCAAGCAGGTGATTTGCAAATATGGAATCTGCATATAATGAGGCTTGACAATACCTATTTTTTCTGGGTGTGGTAAATGGGAAGGAAGATTCTGTGACTTTTTATATTTTTAGTTTTTATTCTTCACTTACTGGTTTTGTACCAACTTGGGCATTTCTGTAGGAGACAGAGATGCTTTTCTATTTTGATTGGTCGGCTTTTATTATCGTCCCTTTCTTTCTTCTGCCTTCAAGAATAGAGAAGAGAGGATAATAATTTAGACAGAGTGTGAAATTTTTATTGGTCCACATTTATTAAGGGCTATGATTCTTGAGTGTAAAGGATTATGCATATATCTGTGTGCAGAAAAAAAGTTAATATGCCAGGCCTGAGACTGATATCCTTCTTAGAAAAGGATGCTTGCAAGCTTGTCTCTTGGCTGGCATTTGGGAACTTGAAATTTCGGGACTATTCTCACTGTCCTAATTGATAACAATGACTGAATGTTACAACACTTTTGTGCAAGCAATAAGGTTTATCCTGAACACATGCTGTTTTTTCTGGGACTCTGGAATTGCGATAAGTGCTAGGCAAGATGCCTATGCGATCAACCTACAATGCAAACCTTGGGCACTGAGTGTCTAAAAAACTTCCTTTGTAGACAACACTTCATGCAAGTCACAGCTTGTTGCTGGAGGAATTAAGTGTATCCTGTGCGACTCCACTGAAGAGGACTTTTGGAAGCTTGTGCCTGATTTCCCCTGGACTTCACCCCACACACTTTATCCCTTTGCTGATTTTGCTTTTTATTCTTTCATTGTAGTAAATCATTGCTGTGAGTAAAACTATACTGAGACCTTGAGTATCCTTAGAGAATTAATAAACCTAGGTGATACTGAGCACCCTTGACACAATTTGCATGCCCCTTAGTACTTTGATCTCTCATTGTCTTTTGTTCCTGGGAGAAAAGTGGATGCAGGACCTTATCCCACATTCTCATTCTCTCTTCCATTTCTTCTATGCCATACATATGCTAGAATGTCAATGAGGTTGCTGTCATCTTTGTTGTGCTTCTTTTCTCTCCTTGCCTTCCTTTCTCAATTTGATAGACTAAGGGTGGTAAGTGCCCCAGATTTGGAGTCATTTTTTTCTAACCATTGAAAGTTTCACTTGAGACTATTGCTTAAGTCTTGTGCACCAACCTAGCTTTAGCAGAGAACCCCAAACTGGAGTTAGTCACTGATATCGCTGTTAATAGAACCTTCTCTCCCCTTTGCATATCGTTTATTGTATATTCCTCTGTCAGTTCCCTAACACAAAACAGAGGTGATTGGCAGGGCAGAATTAAAACATTATATCACCAAAGCCCTAATATTCCTTGCTTTTTTATCTCTTCCTTTTTCTTTTTGTTTTTTTTTTTAATTATTATTATACTGCTTGAGTCAAAATCCTGCCTCCACCAGTGTGAGCTCTGTTACCTTGCACAATGTTTTAAAAATGATTATCAGCTTTAGTATTTTTATCTACATAATGAGAGTTACATGAGTCAATAATATGTAAGGTGTCTAGGGTCACAAAGTAAATTATAAATGCTATTAATAAAAATGATAACTTTACTAATTAGACAAAGATGAATTTGAAAGTCAAGGAAATAGTATGGATAGCAGGAAGGATGAAGTTGTAAAATCAGGAATGTATGAATAAAAGTCCTGGTCTCTCTATTTTACCAGTTGTGTGACTTTGGGAAGTTCTCTGTTCTTCAAGTGTCCTCCTCATTAAAATTGAAATAACATACTCATGTCCAGGGTGTATATGACAACTATATGGAAATTATATAGTAATAGTGTTTGAATCATGTCTAACATAGAAAAGATAGAAAGGAATCTATTATAGTAATTATGAAAGAAATTGGACCAACCGGAAGAAATAAGGTAGTAAACTATGGATAGTTTGTTATTTTTTCTATATTATAAACTTATTTACAAAAGTGTGTTTATAAAATATTTTTCAGAAGTGATTACATTTTCATTACAATTTCATGGGTATTTATCAGCTTGCCTGTCACCTCCAGTAAGTGTGGATTTCTTCAAAGTAGCACATGGTTTTATAGTCTTAATCATCTTCTCACCCCTGGGTCCTAGCAAAATTTCTGATTTTCAATAAGTTCTCAGTAACTGGTAAATTAAATTTAATTCTCATTGTGTTGTTATGCCTAAAAGCCACGTCTAATAGGAAATATTGAGTATTGTTAGGAGTACTTAGAACCATAAAAATAATCTTAATAGTTTTCCTTAAAAATATTATAAAGAAAAACTAAAAGGAAACAATTATGTATATGATCAACACATTACATTTTAGTACTTAGAATTTAGGTATTAGTGTAGTTAGAGAAAGAACATTAGTTATTAGTCTAGTTAGAAAAAAAGGAAAAGTTAGGAAAAGACAGACTTTCAAGTTGAATGTGAATTTTGATTTTTCCTCTCTATTATTTATGTTACTAAATCCTCTTAATTTTCTCATTTTGAGGCTTCTCACATCTGTCCTTTACTCCTTCCATGGCCACCATCCTAGTTTTAGAGATAGTTTAACACCAGCTAGTTAATTCATTTTCTAATATAGAGTAACATTAAATTCAAGACTACTAACATTAGACTACTAGCAATAAAAACTGTTTTTTCCATGTGTACTTGAAAACGTTTTTCATAAAAATTTTAGTATCTATAGCTCATGGTCTTCTTTTTTACTTAATGTCTGTGCCTACACTCAAAAATTTTCTAGACATCAACTAAGTATGTACCAAAATGAAGTTTTAGAAGATGCACACCCCGGTGACCTGTAGTTGTTGTTTGAAGGGCAGGAGAGCTGGTTTGGTTTTTTTTTTTTTTTCCCTAGAAAAGCTACATTTTTACCAAAGGACACGAACTTAAAATTCTCAACACACTCTTTTGGTATTGGTCTTCAAACCTTGATTTAAGATGCACCAGTCATTTGAATAACCAGAAAGATCAGTTTAAATGTAATTACTTCCTTGATTTTTCCTTGATGCTACTACCAGGTATGTATACACACATCAAACAATCACACACACACCTGGCAGTTAGCTATACCAACATGGTATGTTGGAAAATTTATCAGCTTTGAGTTAAGCCTTAGGTTTGGATCTCAATTTCATCATGGCAGCATGACTTTGGGCATGCTACTAAGCCTCTTAGTGTATCAGTTTCCTTATCTTGCAAGTGATGATAATAATAAATTCACAAAATTTTAGTGACAATGCAATGAGATCAAATATGTAAAATACCCAGATCTTGACATATATCATAAA
This sequence comes from Macaca fascicularis, assembly GCF_037993035.2. NCBI lineage: Eukaryota > Metazoa > Chordata > Mammalia > Primates > Cercopithecidae > Macaca > Macaca fascicularis. The sequence goes on along the minus strand of NC_088388.1, from coordinate 88,250,814 downwards.
ATCCTCCCAAAGTATTAAGTCTATAAAATCTTTCATCTTGCATAACTCTTTTTCTATAGCCCTAAGCCAAATCTATCATATTTTTATAGCTTGGGAGTATAAATATTTATTATATTCTTCCTGGGCTGAAACCATCTTAAGGGCAGAGCTTCTTTCTAGCTACTTCTGTAGCCCCACATAACCTGGTATTCTAATTTCAACTCATGTTTCATCCATTGATACCTGAAAAGATTTTTTTTTGAACGAAGCTATTTTTATGAATTATTCCAGTATTGCCTATTATTAATAACTTTTCTTTATGATCTGTCATGCTATGGAAGGTCTGATGGAAATGTTCACCATCTGCATCTAAGAACATTGTCTTTTAGAGTCACTGGAAGATTTACCACATCAGGATGCCTTCAACTCATACTGAGGATTTTTCTATAAGTAGCTCCCACTTCTCAGTGTCACTGTGTTTACCATTTGGGTTCTCTATTTCCTTTTAGTTGAAGTATTACCTAGTTTAATGCAACCTGGACTTCTTTCAGAACTATAAGCAATATTCACTTTTTGGAAGTCCTTGAAATACTGAAGTGAGGGCTAGATCTTACTGTTTTTTAAGCATAAAGTATGTTTATTCTGTTTTTACTTTTCTCTATTTGCTTAGATTTAATTTTTGATGAGTTTCACTTTCATTCTTCCATTTAATATTTATCCTATTCTTACTAGGGATCAGACATTGGGAATATAATTTCTCAAAATTAATGCAGAATTTGTCTTCATGAAATTTATTATCTAGTGGAAACGGATGCATTGAATTTACTTGCCAAAGTACTGAAAGTAAGGTGCAGAATATCATGAAATAAAACTGGAAAGGCAGGCAGGGGCTAAAAAAGGAGGTCTTCGCTGAGGACTTAGAATTTAACTGGAGAGAAATGTTAAGCTTCTGAAGTGTTATAAGCATCCTTTTAAATGGTCACTTTAATTGCTATGTGGATTAGAAGATGGCAAGTGAGGGGGTTAGAATTAAGTCAAGTGGCTATTGCAGTAGTTTCAACAACAGAAGATTATGACTTAGTCTAGAACTGAAATAGAGAGATTGCTGTGATGTGAAAGTGAGGTCATGTTAGAATGAAGTGGAGACATGCCAAAGTCATTGCATGTTTTAGGCAGAAATAGGACTACTGCAAATAGATTAGATGTGGGGGAAACTATATCAGAGAAGACTTCCAAGTTTATTTCGTGAGAAATAACTTGGGTACAGGTGCCATTTATTAAGTTGTGGAAGTTTGGAGGAGAAACTATTTTTTTCAATAATTTTAGGGGTACAGTAGTTTTTGGTTATATGGATAAATTGTATAATGGTGAAGTCTGGGTTCTAAGTGTACCCCTCACCCAAATAGTATACATTATACCCAACAGGTAACTTTTTTATCCCTCATCATGTTCCCATCCTCCCACCTTCTGAGTCTCCAATTGTCCATTATACCACTCTATATGCTTTTGCATAGCATATGGCTTAGCTCTCATTTATTAGTGAGAGCATATGGTATTTGGTTTGTTCCTGAGTTATTTCATATAAGATAATAACCTCCATCCATTTGCTACAGAAGACATTATTTCACTGGGAATTGATTTTTAGAATGATAGTAAGAGTTCACTTTTAGATTCATTCAATTTTAATTCTTGTAAAATATTTAAGTAAATTTTAAAATAAGCAATTGGATATATCAATTAGAAGCTCTAAGATGAAGCTTGGACTAGAGATGTAAGCTTGGGAGTCATCAACAATTCTGGAATTTTAGAAAAGGAGACTTAAGTAGGGAGTAGAATGAAAAGATGAGAGTGATAAAATCATCCACGTGTAGTGGATGCTCTGCTGTATTGAACAGATTGTTCCTTAAGGACAACAGCATTCATTTCCCCCAGCTACTATTAGTGTTGGCTGCTGATTGCTCATAGCTGAGTCCCTCTTCAGGAACTGTGTTCACAGAAGGCAGTCTCTGGCCTGAGTCTCTTGTCTGGGGCAGCTTATATGCAATGACTGGACAATGTGGGAAAACAAATACTGAAGCTTCCTGCTTTGATGTGGGACAGTTCTGAAAGACCATCCCAGCTGCAGATAGCTGTCAGATCACCTGAGTCTTCTGGGGACCCTGAAGACTACTGGTGCCAAAAGTCGTCTTAGAAAGAAGTCTCTAAAATAGGATTTTGCTGCTGGATAATCCACCAGTTAATTGGCAATGAAAACTCCATCACTAGTAGTAGTTGGAATATGGATAGCTCCTAGCATGCTATAGTGGGCAATTGTTAAAAACTTTACAGTGTTAACTGGAATGAGCTTATAGAAGAATTGAATGCACCTGTAACTAAAGTATATTTAGGGGTTTGGGAAGTTCAAAGGAAGTGCCTCTTGTTGAGTGCTATTGATACATTGATGCTGAAAAATGACAATGAAAGTTTAGGGATCACTAAAATGAATTGTAAACCCAAGAGATCTACAATTTAAGCTGAAATCTGGAGCTTAATCCATTGGAAAGTCTTTTAAAAAGGGGTTTGGCCTTTCTTTGTCAAAGAAACTCTCACCTGTGCATTAGCTCATGTCCTTGAGGTTCCAGTTTCAGTCAGCTTATCTTCCCTTCCTGTTTGTCCTACAAAGTTCAGACTGGTTTAGTCAACCCCTATAATTGTGTGAGGCAAATTTCTTATAAAAAGTTTATACGTATGCTTATACGTATGTTTATATGTTTGTATATATATTCATATTTCTCCTAGCTGCAGAGCTCCCTGAAGGGTTGGCTGAAGTCTCTATTACATTGCTTTTTCTCTTCCTTCCACTCCATACTTCTCTTAATTCATTAGAGATATTAGTTCTGCAAGCATTTTACCTTTTCTTCTTTTATTATTTCCTTTTGCATTTGAAATTTTGTTTATTTATAATCATGGGATACAAGTGCAATTTTTGCTACATTTGACATATTTCATTGTGAAGTCAGAGCCTTCATTGCATCCATTACTGGAGCAATGTGCACTGTACCCACCAAGAAACCTGCCATTATCCACCTCCTCCCACTCCTCAACCCCGTGGATTCCTCATTGTCCATCATTCCAAACTCTGCGTCCATATGTACACATTATTTAGCTCCTACTTATGAGTGAGAATAAATTTTACAAACACTTTCTAAATACCACCTCCATGCAAACATCTGCCTTAGAGAACCCCAACTAAGAAAACATCAATGTCTAGAGACAGAAGAGTTGAATCTTTTGGAAATGCCAAGAAGGAAAAAGCAGAAAGGAAGAAAACACCAACAGGTGAGTTACTGCTCAGAAACCATAAGGAAAGAGTGTTTAAGTAGAAGAGAGAATCAGGTTAAATGAGTACCAAAAATGTCATCTAATTTGTCAATATGGACAGCTTTGGTGACCATGGTAAGGAAAATTTCCATAGAGAGGCAGAACAGAAAACAAATTGAAGTATGTTAAGTAGTCAGTAAGAGACATAGCAGTAAATACCACAAATATAAATAGCCTTATTAAGAAGCTTGGCTATCGAAAGAAATAGGGCAAAAGCTGAGTGAAAACTCAGCTTTTTAAATTTTGGCATTTCTTGGTCAAAGAAACTCTCACCTGTGCATACCTCATTTTAGCTCATGTGCTATTAATGGAGAGTGATTTTCTTTTTTAACTTAAGCATATCTGAATGCTGAAGTGTTAAGGACCCTACAGTATGGGAAGGGTTGAAGACACGGGGAAGAATGAGGAAAACTAATGAAATAAAAACTCAAGAATTTCAGAAGGGTTGGGTTCCTAAGCTTACAAAGAGATGGGTGCTCCATAGGAAGGACACTTAACGGCAACAATGAGTGATATGGTTTGGCTGTGTTCCCACCCAAATCTCATCTTGAATTCCCACGTTTTGTGGGAGGGACTGGTGGAAGGTAATTGAATCATGGGGGCAGGTCTTTCCCATGCTGTTCTCGTGATAGTGAATAAGTCTCATGAGATCTGATGGCTTCATGTGGTGGAGATCCCCTGCAAGAATTCTCTCTTCCTGCCGCCATCCATGTAAGATGTGATTTGTTCCTCCCTGCCTTCCTCCAACATTGTGAGGCCTCCCCAGCCACATGCAACTGTGAGTCCAATTAAACCTCTTTCTTTTGTAAATTGCCAACTCTCGGTATGTCTTTATCAGGAGTGTGAAAATTGACTAATACAGTAGGGAATAAAAAAGAAGATGAATAAAACAAACATCTCGGAAGTGTGTAGATTTGCTGGCAGAAAAATATTTAAAATCCCACATTCCTTATTCATATAATTCAGTGTGTGTCTGTGTGTGTGTGTATATCTGTTACTGTATCTGTATCTACATATCTGCACCAAAGCACTTTATATCTTTAAAATAAACCGGCAAATCAATAGAATAACAAAAACCCTAATCAACTATTGTTGTCTCAAATGTTAAGGTGAAGTTCTCTTTCATGATTTTTTACCTACATTGATCTGTCTTCACCTAATCTGAATTTTTCTGATTTGGTTTATGCCAGGGGTCAGCAGACATTTTCAATCAAAGGCAAGTTAGTAAATACTGTAGGCTTTGGGCCATATGGTTGCTATTGCAACTACTTAGCTCTACCATTGTAGCATTAAAACATCAATAGACGATAAGTAATGTAAATGAATGAGTTTGGTTGTATTTCAATAAAGCTTCATTTACAAAAACAACTGGCAGGCAGGAGTTAGCCCATTAGCCATAGCTTGTCGGCACTTACCTTTGCTCATGTTACCATTTTGCTCAGATGATTGATCACCTCGTCTACCTGGTGAACTTCTGGGAATACAATTCAATTGTTAGCTTTTCTTTGAAATCTTCTATAGCTCCCCTGATGATATTGTACCCCTGCAGTATCAATTACATTACTTCAATAAGACATGGATTATTCCTTTATGATGGTATTTATAATTTTGCAATGATTTTCTCAGAGGCTTGTCTCTCAGAGTACTGTGATTTCACTGTGAATAGAGACTAAATCTTATTAACATTCGTATCTCTAGCAAAGTGTCAGGACAGAGTAGGTGTTTTATGAAGACTTGTTCCTTGAATAAATGAGTGAATGATTTAAACTGAACCAACACTCTTTAGCTCAGAAGAGTTTATCATGCTAGGGACTGTTGGCCTAGGATGTGCATTAGGTTCAAGCCCAGTACCACATCATAGGTGCTTTAATAGCCAACTTTTGTTTAGGAGCTAGAAGTCTATTACTTGAATGATTAATATTTCTATGCCCCAAATGTTTCTCTGTCTTAAAAGTACATTTATCATAATATCATTTTATTACATAGGTACATTACTCTTCATGGTTTTGCAAAATTATTATTGAAAAACAAAATGTGTGGTTATATTTTTATCTTTCTTTCTTAAAACAGGTAACATGCTGAGTTAACATACTCTATGAGAACTTGTGAAATAATAATGAGTATTTATGCACTACTGTAAAGTATTTAGATTTACTCTTCAGGACATGTTGAGGAAAGTACTATTATTACATGCATTTTAACAATGATAAAACTGAGGCACACAGAGGTAAGATAACTCACACAAGGTTATACAGCTAGTGAGAGATTGCACCAGGAATCAAATTCATAGAGTCTGACTTGAGATCCCACACATGTTAAAAATTTTCTCAAATCTTTAATGCACTTAGTATCACAGCCTATGCCATGTTAAATTCACATGAAGTTAAGGCTCTAACTTAAATAAGGCTCTTCAGTTCACCTTTAAAGAGAATTGCAGTATGTCTTCTTTCTTCTAAGTTCTTTACCTGTTAATTTTCTCATTTGTTCTTTCTGTTGTCCTTTTTTTTAGACTCTTTTCTTTGCATTTTTAAGTCTACACAACCCTTTCCAAAAGTGCTGTGGCAGTCCATTAGAAAAGTTATAAAAGTATTCATGTGCTTTGACCCAGAGAACCTACTCCTGGAAAATAATTTAAGATAAATAAAGTGGTATATGAACCAAGATTTGCGTTACAATATTAAACAAAACGATAACAACAAAAGCTAAATCAAAACTATTTAGTAGCAAGGAGTTGGTTATTACACTTCAACATAATTGAGTAAAATATAACGATTAAATTTATAATAAGAATCACCTAGGAATAACTAAACTCAAATCCAAGATAAATTACCTAAACTACTGAGCAGGCACGTAAACTTGGGAAGGTGTTTACCCTATTTCAACCAGTTTCCTCCCTTGACAATATGAATAATACTTATTCTCATATTGGTAACATGTAGATTATTAAATGAGTTAACATACATGAAAGTGCCTAGCACAGTTCTTTGAATATCACAACTACAGACTAAATTGTAACATCTTTGTTACTTTTAATTGAAAAACTAGAAATCATAAGAATATGCCGTATAATCATGATTATGAAACATAAAAATTGGAAGATGAACATGAAGTCATAAGAATAATTTCATACATTGCTATTAAGAAAAGAACTCATCAAACAAGAAAAACATGAACAATATAAGTTTTGGTAAGGCTTTCTTTAAAAAAATACTTAAATTCTTCCCATATTGTTTTAAATAGCTGAACAATTTGAAAGCTCTTGAGGTCTAAGTGATTTCCATAGCCAATTTTAATTTTCATTACATTGTACAAAATGGCAAATGATTTTCAAAATAAGCAATAAAAAGTTTATTAAGAAACAAAAACAAAACTTTTCGCATTTGCATTTCAGCAGCTTTCAGAAGGCATCTAATCAGAGGGGGCATGGAACTTTGTTCTACTGGCATGCCCTCCGAAACAAGCTCACAATAGGTGGCTCCAGTAAGGCCCTTTTTAGGATGACAAAGAAACCCCACAAAATCAAAGCCTACACAAACAAGGAAAAAGCTAAAAACATCCGCCACTAATGCCAGTTGTTAGCCTGCTGGAGACACTGGATGAAATGACTTGTGCCAATTGTAAATGTAATTTCTACAGATGGAGAATTATATATTTGACTTGTTGGAAAGGTCGGATACTAAAAATACTGTTTTGTTTTGTTTTTGTTTTTTTTTTTACAAAACACAGAAAGATTAAAAAAGAGTGACAGCTGCTTATTTCTATTTTTTTCAACAGAATGTGGCTTATAACGTAGCAATGGCAAATGATCAGAGCGGAAGCATAAAATGAAGCAATTTATAAAGGTCTCAGTAAAAAACAAAGCCATAGAATATAATGTTGATTATAATTTAATGGACCTGTCAGTTTGATGTATCAGTCATGTAATTTCTATGCCATATTGAGAAAACCATGGAATTAAAGTGATGATGGTTTTATCATAGATGCTGCTTCTATACAAACAGACACCTCAAGCCTCTAGAGAAACAAAACGATGTTCTATATTGAGGTGCACTGATGGAGGGAATTACCTGTGAAAAAGGAAAAAAATGACTTTATATGGCTCCCTCTCAGTAACAATGACAATTTCTTAAGTGGACTTTTATTCAAAATGCGTTGCAGAAATGATTTAAACGTATGACCCCGGATTAAAATCTTGCCTTCAAATCAATCCTAGATAAGTGACCCACACATAGTTGTTTTGCGGTGTCCACAACACCTTGGCCCCTGTTAGGTAAGCCAGACCCACCCACATGTGTGATCTGTGACTAAAAGTGTCCCCCAATCACTGTTACTCCTTCTTCAGAATCTTCTACAGACTATTGTGCAAATTTCTTTTCCCATTCCTCCTTCTTCTTCATTTAACTAGCTTCAATTCACATCTATAATTGACTCTAATCCTCAGACATCATTGTGAATGATCTGTTTGAAATCTTTTTTGCTGGTTATGTACTAAGTTGAGGATATACTCCCTGGTATTTATCGTTTCCTCCCACAGACTTCCACTGTGTCCACGTGTGCTGCTCCCCACTTCTTGCCAGAGTTTCCTCCAGTCGGTATCAGAAATTAGACATGCTAGCTTAAGTTTGACAACTAATGGGAGTCAAAAGATGACTGCTGCTCTATTACCAAGTTTAGTAATGGTTAGGAATTTCTGATAATTAATACGATAACTTTAGAAATAATTGTAAATTTTTACTTATTGTAGATTTTAAAATTAACCACAATGTATGGTTAGGACATGTGTGTTGTTAGGACCTGTGTAAAGTAGGATGATTTTTGCCTCTCTTTGAAATCTAAAATGGGACTAAATGAAAAGTAATCATTTGAAAATTATGCGGTCTTGATTTTAGGTCAGTCTTATACAGATAAAGAAGTTTTCAAGAACTCAAATTTTTCAGCCAATTTATTTTTAAATGCATTTATAAACTATCAGAATGTATGCTTCAGACCTTTTAGTAGTTACAGAATCTTGTGACGGAAAGGAACCCATAAAAACCCGTGTGTCTCATCTTAACTACCTTCCCAGAGATGTAGGGCTCAGATGCCAGACCCAGAGGGGTTTCTAGGAGCCTGGATTGAGTAGATCTGCCTTTAATATGCCACCAAGGGACAGAGAAAGTATGGTGTTCAAAGATGACACTGGAAACAAAAGCAGTCAAACTGAAATACTATTTGAAAATCCTAAGCAGACAAGCACAGCTAGGTATAAGGAAACTGAAGAGCTGGGAACACCTGGACAAAGTAAATAAATTTGGTTAGAAGGCTGGAAGAAAGAATGGTGAAACACCCTGAAATAATGTGGAAGAGTACTAGGGACTTTTTATAGAGCATGGTTAGCTTTGGTTTACAGTGGGGAGAGAGTTGGCAAGAACCCTGAGCCAATTTAAATGACTCACTGCTTAAATTTTCTCTATAGATTAGCCACCCAATCTAGTATGTGAAGACTTCCAGTGGTAACCACTTATTATTGTCCAAAGATGTCCATTTTGATTTTGGAACTGAGTATTGAACAGTGTTTCCTCTTATTGAACTAAAATTGGGCCCACTATAAATTCTACCCACTGGTCCTCGTCTTTTATGCTATATATAGCCATAATACAAATGTAATATCAGTTGTACTTTTTTTTTTTTGGAAATCAATAGGGCCCCAAAATTTAAGTAGTAGGATTATCTGAACATCCTAATTTGAAATCTTAATAAGCAAGGAAAATGGAAATGAGTTATTTTACTAGAACTGCAGAAAGGCTGATAGTCAGAGAGTTGTTCAAACTTCAAATGTTTGATTGCATTTTAAACTTTCTCTAATAAAATACTTTTAGAAGGTGAAAATATGTTAATATACTTATAATTATCATCATTAACATATTTAATGGACACATCTCGAGACAGGCACTTAGCTGGATGTGTTGTTGAGGCTGGGCCCTTGTTCTCAATGACCTTGAAAAATATCATCAGAGCTATGACAGGAAAGAGCTAAAGGTTGTTTTCTTTTTGAAGTTTATAATATATTTTGGAGCAGAAATGTAAAATATAGGGGAATATCATACTTTCTGAAGAAAAAAAAAAAAGTGTTTCTGAAGCCTAAAGGAGTCAGTTAATGTAGATTTGTCACTGTTTTATTAAAATAAAAAAGGAACCAATAAAATATATATATAAATAATCAGAAGGCAAAAATCAAAATTATTTCCTTTTTGTAAAATAAGAGCACTTTAATTCAGATACAAATAACAGTTCCTCATTACCAAATAGCATCCTTTCCTTAGACATGTGGGCTTAGGGGAAAATGTTAAAAGGGCTGAGTGAAAACAGCAAGACAAAGACAGGCGTGTTCTACCTGAGCTGGAAGAAGGGTACACTTTGTATTAGGTTGCAATTTTGCAAATGGTCTTTACAGAAAAATATCAGCAGATATTCTGTGGGAACCTGGACATTACTTTGAGTTAGAGTGAGGTCACTCTAACTTTTGACCCTACTCTATTGCCTAAGCCTTTTATAAATGGCTCTGATACAACAAGTTGTGGTAATCCTCTTTCTCCATGAGGAGTGGCTGCCTTTCTTCAGCAAGCTGCTTTCTCTTGTGACCACACAGCAAGCTCACAAGCCCTGCCAGCAGGGCAGTGAGGGCGGCTCCTACCATCGCCGCCCCAAGGAGCCATGACCAGATCCGACCGGCTTGTTCCAGATAGGACTTAATGTAGTCTTGAAAAGAGTCTGAGCCTGAAATAGAAAGACATCCCATTGTTTTTATTGTTACCACCATTGTTACGATCACCATCATCTTCAACCTTTCACAGTCCTTTGAAGGCCAGTTCTACTACTTATTAGCTGTAAGAGCTTGGGAAAGTTATACCTAATACTCCAAAGCCTCAGTTTCTTCATCAGAAAAATAGGAAAATAATACCCCCATTGTTGGAACGTTTGAATTTTATAGATAACATCCGCAAGTGATTCAGAGCCTGGTATATAGTGTGTACTCAATTAAATGTTAGCTGTGATTTTTCCATCTTTTTCTGTAAAAGGATCTTGTAACTATTCCGATTATCAATAGAACACTGTTACATCATTAATCATTCACTAATCCAGTCTTTTAATTATTTGACAAACATTAATAGTAATGTTGGCAAATGCTCCGTAATCTTAGAAGCCTCCCAAGAACCTCAGGGCATTTGAACAATCTCTATATTCACAGAGGTCACAGTCTTAAATCTTGAAACAGATTTTGGCTCATGGGGGTTGTCCCTCTGTCCCAAGGCTTCGGTGGTGGGGGGCGCTCTTGGTTACCGGGCCGCAGGGGCACAGGAGCGGGCCCTGTGCCGCGGTACCCTGGAGCGCCCACACTCTGGGCCTTTGTTTCTCCTCTGAGATGCGCGGACCAAGAACCCTGCGCTCCCTGGTGGAGGACGGGAGCCTGGCCTTGATAGGCCTCAGGACGCTGAAAGTAAAGCCTGGAGGGGCGGGGCTTAGGGGAGCCGATATCTGTATGAATAATGGCCCTTCAGGTGTGCCGAAATCAAACAACAACCAAAACAAGCAAAAACAAAAAACAAAAAACAAAAAACAAACAAACAAACAAAAAACAAAAAACAAAAAACCTCAAAAGCCTTAAATGAAACTACATTGCAAAAAATAAAAACAAATTTTTTAAAAAGGGAGGAAAAAGAAAAAAAAAAAACAGAATGAAAAGGGTAAAAAAGTCGAAGAGGCAGAGCCTGAAGAATCTGTGGAAAAACTACTGGATCCAATTGTAGCAAAAGGGAAGGTGGAGCATTTCCTGAAGTGGAAAGGATGTCAGATGTTGACAGTACTTGGGAACCCGCAAAAAATTTAGATTGTCCAGAGTTAATTGAAACATTTCTTAATTCTCAAAAAGCTGGTAAAAAAAAAAAAAAAGGTACAAAAATAAAGAAAGTTTTTATCTGACAGTGAATCTAATGTCAAACCAAAGAAGAAAAGAGGTGCTGCCGGCAAACCAAGAAGCTTCACCAGAGATCTTGATCCTGAAAGAATAATTGGTGCCACAGGCAGCAGTGGAGAATGGATGTTTCTCCTGAAATGGGAATATTCACATCAGGCCTACTTGGTGCTAGCAAAAGAAGCAAATATGAAGTTTCTTGAAATTGTAATTGCTTTTTACAAAGAGAGAGTAAGTTGGCATTTTTGTCCAGATGATGAAGCTTAATTGTTTGTACTGCAAGATATATATATATATATATAAAATATAAATATACACATAAATATATATATAAATATATACATAAATCTGGGTCTTGGCTTTTAATTAACTAGTGTGGAAAAATACATTCTAATGAAAATCAGTTTTGATATGTTCATTTTAAAAGTAGTATTGGGAGAGTTGGGTTTTTTTGGTGTGTGTGTGTTTTTTTTTTTTCATCAATACCATTGGTTACTTTGAATAAATAAAAGCTTTCTGTAATTGCTTCCTTTATCATAAAAGAACATTTGATATCATGATGTATTATTTCCTCTGCATTGGAGAACAGCATTTCTAAATGTCGCGGAAAATTTCCGTAGCCATTACTCAATCAGAACTTGTGTTCAGCCTAAGGAACACTCTGGGTTGTGTGTGTCTGTGTGTGTGTGTGTATGCATAAAATGCATGCGTAAATGGCTTTTTGTGTTGTTTTTAAACATTCACCAAAACAAAAATCATGGGTAAGCACATGTTTCTGAGATGCCATCATTCTGAGCAACCTAAGAAATAAATCACATCAAATTAAATTCAAAATTTTCCTGAAGCCATACATTTCAAATAAAACAGATGATTCTATAATTAGTTGGATAATTTAAATGAATCATTTAAAAGCAGCCATATAAGAATCCCTATCTACACCCTTGGTCATATAAATGAACAGGCTGTTTGCAAAATTCCTAAAAGGAATAATTTTATTACTACCAACAACCTCCCCAACCAGATGAGGGGACTAGACAGATCCTGCTGTGTTTTAATTATCTAAACAAGACTTAGTTTAATGGACATTTAAATATTCCTCTAGCAAGCCATTCCTTTACAAAAAGTTGAAATCCCTGTGCTATATTGACTAAAAGGTAATGATTCATGGTATGTCTAAGATGTGGCTTATAGGAACCCAATCAGATGGTTGGAGATTTGGCAGTTTAGAATCTGCTGCCATAAATGGATGAACAACTTTTATAATGTATTGACTTGGATATTTTTTCTTCACCTTAACTCATTCCTTACATGTAGACTCAGTATTTTCAAAATTCGATTTGCTGGTTCAGCAGAAACCAGGATAAACAATAACTTTGTAGTAATCAGAATGTTATCCAATTGTATATTGATTCCTTTATTGTAAATAAAGGTGAATAGTGGTGAATAGTTTTACATTACTTTAAAAAGCAACAACAGATTTTGACCATATATATTTTAAAAATAAATCTGAACAAGGAAAAGTCTTTAGCCTCCTGATTATTTATATTCCTCAAACCACCATAAGAACATGGCACTGGGGAGAGACAGCATCCAATATGTTACTGGCTTAGCATTTCCTGTATTATCACACCCATCACATTATATTCCAGCTATCTATTACATGAATATATTTTTTTCTATTAAAATGGTTCCTTGAAGGCCAATAGTATGTTTTCATCATTGATATAATTCTAGAATCTGATACAGTATCTGAAACACATATGAGATAATGAACATGTTTACTGAATGACTGAATGTGTTATTGTACCCAGAAGATATGGTGAAGGAATGTCCCTGAATGGCAGGTGTGGAATGAGAAGGGGAGACCTACACAAAGGATGTCACCCAGGTGAAAAATGTATAAATTGCCCATATTTCACTCTGTTATGAAGTGGTATTTACAGTTCCTTTTAAAATTTGGTATAAACAGTGATGGGTGCTTTAAAATCAAAAAGATAAAAGTCTTAATTCCAATAGAATTGGAATTAGGAATGTAGGAAAACAAATGTAATCATAGCATACTATTTGGTTGAATTGTAAATAATATTGTAGTAGTGAAAACAATACAATTCCTAGATGTGGATTTGCCCCCAAATATGATAATACTATACTGAGAAGTTGAATGAAAGAACAGGGAAGCTGTAAGTGAGTTAAAATCATTATTTAAATATGAGGAACTCTAGAGATAAACTTGATGAATTAACAGATAGTAATATTTGCCTATTATTTAGAAATACAGAGCAAAATAGCAGAATAAATAGCTAAAAGGGTTACAGTAGCTGATATAGGGGCATAAGTCTTTTGTTATAAGTCTTGGATCACACTTTGGCTTGTAAAATAGCATGCATATATTATTCGATAAAATTAAATTAATTAAAACATATGCTTAACACCTTATGTGTATGTGGAAAAAAGTATAAGAAAAAGTACAATGGAGACTAAAACAACACAAGTGATCAATCTAACAATAAGATTATAGGTGATTTTTATTTTTGTTTTATTCTATTATTATTTTTCCAAAATAAAAAATGAATGTCTTTTTACTGATACAAGTAGAAAGCATGCTACTAAAAGTACCTGAGGCAATTAATAGATGATATAACTATAGGAAATCCATCATCAGATAATGCATATTTAAAAAAATAGCATACTGCTAGATAAGGATTACATAGAGTAAGCCTCCCTGTGCATCAACAATTAACCTAAAAATAAATATAAAGAAAAACAAATCTCATTATCAAAATCTACTGCATATTAAAGGCACATAGTAGTTAAGGAGAAATGTTTAAATTTTATGTAAATATAACTATAGAATCTATTTAGGAGACTATAAGATTTGAGTAAATGAGGAAGTTTATACTGAATATCTGTTCAGTAAGAGCAAATGGATTCTTTCTAACAAAACAATTCCTCTATAGAAGTTGCTCTCTATAATGCATATAGAAGATATGTATGTAGAACATACACAGAAGATACTACAAATTTACTTTTTGACATAGCAGAAAGAAGAGAGTGCATCCGGGGCTTACCTTGCAGCAAGTCATGGCTATGTGACTCAAGTCTAGAGCAAAAATATGTGTATAACTTTGGGGGAAGTTCCCTTAAAAAGAAAAAAATATATCTTTGACCATTTACCTTTTCCTTTCTGACTAGCTATAATATAGATGGGTTGTTGGTGAACCATCATGGACTCTATAATCTAGGGTAAACCCTAGACCTTGAAAGTTACTGTTTTTAATATATATTAAAATAATTTTGAAAATGGGACTACAATACCTAGCTTAGATTGCTGTTAGTGGCTTCAATACACAGTACACTTACAATGTCCAAAAAAGGCAGGATACATAGAGGCTATATAATAAATATTTTCTTTTTTTTAAAGACTCAGCTCAAGTGTTTTCACAGCTTTTAAACACTACTTCTACGTCAGTTCTGTTCTCCAGCTTCTCTTATTATTGCTCCACTTCAATTCATTCCAAGTGGTCTCAATTTTTACTGTCACCAAGGGACTATCTTTGAAACACTTTTACTTCTCAACGTCTTTAAACTAAAATTCAGACTTTCTTTCTAAGCTATCTGCTTTTGAGCCCCAATAGTGCACCTTTTTGTTCTTTCCCAATGTCATAATTTTTTTATCATCTTTCTCTATGTGAAGTCCTATTTTTCTTGTCATCCATTCTTTTCAGAATAATTATGTAGATTTTTGTTTTATGTGCTGTCATTTCCAAAGTGCATTAACATGCCCATTTATTCACAAAACAAACACATGAAGTAGTTAGGGGCCATTACTCTAATGAATTAGGAATCTGCCTGGAGCTATTAAACCAGACAATGTATATATAACCATTGGTACAATGTCTACCATATAGAAAACAATTTACAACTGCTGTTGATTCTTATCATGATAAAATAATAATTTCATCAATATTTCAACTAAATCAGCTTACAATAGGAGGTTTTCTTTCCAAACTTGCTTCAGCTGCTGACTCAGCTCCATCCTCTCTTCTGGATTCTCAAACTAGTTTCTTTGCTGCCTTGTGACATTTGGCACAAATGTCCATTTATTATGATTATATCTATTTATATATATCTTACTTTTCAAGCTTGTCACAAACTCTCAAAAACAAGTATTATGTCTTACATGTTTTATCTTTCATTCTTCTATTCATTTATTTAAAAAATCAAATATTCATTGAGATACACTACCTGTCAGGGGACACTCTGTCTCATTTACCTTTTCACCCTCAGCACCTGGCAGGTAAACAAATCATTTCAAGAGTAATATTCTGATGAAGATACAAAGGGATCATGGAGAAGAGACCTCCTACATCTCTCTGTGAAGTCAAGGAAGGCACCAAGAAGACTGTCCCACTGAGTAAAAGAATGAGTTAGACTCTGAGCATATAATGTTGATGGCAATCCATCCTAGGCAGAAAGGAACAGCATGCACAGAGGTGTACACATAGCCAAAAAGAGCTATTGAACAAATTCACAAATGATAGAAGTGTCATCAAATTCCATTGGCAGAATGGGGCACTGCAGTTACTATGAGCATTGTTTCCCCTTCTCATTTTTGAAACCAAATTTCCAGGTCTTTTTTAATGTATGGGAAGAAAGATGCTCTCAACAGAGAACTTTTCTGCTACCCAGAAAGCAAGATTACATTTATCAACAACATTGAGGATATAACCCTTCATTGCCAAAGCTTTTTGGCCTCACCTTGTAAATTAGTTATACATACAAGAAAATTACCTGCTACTCAATTTTCTAAAGAATCGCTAAATTCAATTATAAGAGAATGTTTTATAAATGGCAGAAATCAGCTGCCCTTTTACAGAAATCACTTAAGTAATTATAAGCATGAGTACCTACCTGGATGATGAATAATAATCCCTTTGAACAAAATTATATCAAGACATTTAAAATAATTTTTAAGTAAGCTTAAAATTTGGCTATGAATAGAGATAAATTTTAAACTTCTTGAAAGTACAACAGAAGCAACAATATGGAAAAATTCATAAAACAGAAAATAGGCAATTGCTGTTACTTAGTTTAGCTATTTTGTTTTGTTTTGTTTTACTTTACTTTGTTTTTAGAGATGAGTCTTGCTGTGTTGCCCAAATTGGCCTCACATTCCTGGGTTTAAGTGAACCTCCTGTCTCAGCCTCCCAAGTATCTGCTGTTGGTTATTTTAAAGTCAAACTTCTCTAAAATTAACTTTGTAAATTCAAAGCTGTATGAAAATTACTCTAAAGCATTCAAATAAATTTTGTTTATTTAAATTTAATTGGAAATAAATAATACCTTCAAGCCTCTAATATGACTCATTGAGCTTCTTTTCCCCTGGCTCATCCAGGCAATTGTGTTGCCTTTGTAGTAAAAAGTATTCATTTGTACACTTAGGGAAGGAACAAAGAGGTGGAGCATATGTGTAGAAGACAATATAGGGGTTAAAAGGAACCCTCCTCTCTGTGCAGTGATGGAGTGATAAAGTTTTGGATTAAATATTTGACACTTATTAGCTTTGTAGTTTAAAATTAATCACTTTGTATTTCTGATTCTCAATTTACTTACCTGTAAAACAGAATAAAAATCACCCCTTCATAGGATTTTAAAAATTAGCTGAGTCAACAGTTTGTATGCTGATGTCCCTCACATTCGGATCTGAGGGCCAGACACCATTTTTGAGTTTCAGGCCTGTGTATCCAACTTCCCAAGAGACATTTACCTTGCCATCCCATATAACTTCGTTTCACTGTATAACAAAACCATAAGCCTTCCTCCAAGTCTTTCTTTGCTCCCCTTGTTATTATATCAGTGAATTATTCTACATTCATCAGTTTCACAGGCCAGAAAGCATAAAGCCATTCCTAATCTCCTTCATCTGGTATATAAATCATTTTCCAAGTTCTGTAAATTTTGCCTTCAAAATAATATCAAATTAATCATGCTTTCTATCTCCCTTCCTGCCACTACCACTGCAACTCAAACTACCTTTACCTCTTCCCCAGACTCTTGTAATAGCATTTACACTGCCTTTCTGCATGTGCTTTCCAACTGCTAAAATCTTTCTACACACTGAAGCTGCAATAATCTTTTGAAAATTCAAATTTGATTATAACCTGCTTAAAATTTATCAGTGGCTTGCATTATTCTAACAATATGGCCCAAAATCATAATCATGCCCTCCTTTTCAACTAGTTAATTCTACCTGTCATATTGATGTCATCTGAAATATCACTTCATTGACCTCTGGAGTTAGACATATCTCTACATAAATGAGTTTTTAAGCAAGCAGTTATCTTTTACTTCCATTGTAAACTTTATGAAGATAGAGACTATGTTGTTTACCATTGTATCCATAGTATCTATGGCAAAGTCTTGTTCAAAGTAGTTATTCAATAAATGTATGTGTAAAGAATAAACAACTCAGTGCAGACACATAAAAAAAACACCTAGCATGATAGAATACTTACAGTGTTTAAAAATATATATCCAAAAATGACCTGAGTATAAAGAGGTATGACATTTTTCTAGCAAACTTCACTTATATTAATTAAGAGAAATGACACTTCATGATAAATATCACTTGCACTCAAATTGATTTATTGATTTCAGTCCATACCAGATAAAATGTGATGCTTAGAATGGAGAAGCTTGCGAGATAAATTCTGATCTTGGGGGTTTGGGGAAGAATAAAACCCAGGACAGATTCATACATAGAAAAAAATACCATGTAACTATGAGAAAGGCGTGAGTAAACATGACTATAAGTATAAAATGATTTTTATATCTGAGAGTTTGACAAATGGAGAAATAGAGTCAGAATTCAGGCAGAAACAATAGTATATTCAAAAACATGAACACATGAAAGTCTAGCATGTTTTGGAAATGGAAACAGAGACTAAACCATAAAATCCTAAATGGAAAATCTTTGAAAAATAGTTACCAGTAAGCTCTCTTCTTTATGTACTGTGGTTTTCATAGAAGGAAGGGAAGACCTGTTACTTGAGACTTACAGGAAGTCCCTCCTCTTACCACACCTCCACCCTTTGCAAACTTCTCTGTTCTTAGTGATCTTAAGATTTTTATTAAACTGGTAATAAATTAAGGATTATAATGCACTTTCCCTATTTAAAGCATTCAGGAATAACATTGTAGAAGCATAAGGTTTTGTGCTATCTCAAAATAAATTGGTAACACTAGATTCAGCAATTCCTCTGAAAGAAAGTAAACTTTACCTGAATCTTGTAGGTAGCTATAGTCATAGCCCAGATCTTTGGATGAAATAAAGAAATCACCGTTTCTGTACAGTGGTATAAAAGGAACCATGTAGGATTCCCGGTTATGTCCAATGGGTGCATTGGCTTCTGGATAAACTTCTTGAAGAGGATGGTGCCTTCGGAGCCACTGCTCAAAAATACTGCAGAGGAAAGGGTTATTCAGACTAAGAAACATATTGTGTATAAAAGACATATTTTAAAATTTTTAAAGTAAAGTAAGGCATATATTAAAATCTGGAGACATGGAAAGATGTCGAATATATTCTTTATACTTCAAAAATATTTCATGAAGTATCAGTTTATTCTTTCAGGCCTTGAAGAAGTTCACTCATTTAAAATAAATATTGAGGCTAGCTTTGAAACAATAATTGCTTAGGAGGTGAATAAAACTTACACATTGAGTTTTGAACCTTCAGAATGCTGCAAAATAAAGGTAACCATTGGTTGAGTGACAATCATAGTTGCAAATTAAATATATTGCTTGTCCCAAAGAAAGACCAGAGAAAGAACATATAAAACCAAATTGGAAATAGTGCTGGAATTTGGTCACTTTTTTGGTTCTGGTGGGAGGCTTTCAACGATTTAAACATCCATGTTGTGATAGGTGAAGTGTGGGCTTAATGAGTCTTGATGGGAGACAGAGCTTACCTCCAATGATAATGGTTTAAATACTTGTACTTTGTTTCCTGGCTTTTCCTAAAGTTAGAGTATGACCATATGATAAATATTCTGCCAATCAGACATACTCATTCATGACTTTGAAACAGGAGATAGTGACACAAAGAAGCAGGGACAATCGGAAACCATCCTAGAAATGGGCAGTGGCAGTTGATACAACAATATTTAGTTTTCAGGGGCAGCAAAGCCAGATGTACCAGCAAAGGAATCCATTGCCCAAGAAGTGCCCTGTGTTCTATAGCAGGGTTTTGGCAGCTGTCTTAGCTGATGCCCTTCTTGCTTATTCTCACCTGTTTCTGAACCTGATGCTCCTTGATTTTGTGAGCTACCCAATAGCCTCTCAGCAAATTCTTTTCCTACTTAAATCAGGCAGAGTTAGTTTCTGCTTCATGCAACTAAAAGCTTTGACTAGAACAAAAACTAAAAAGTTAAAGGATTGAAAAACTCCAGTAAGAATGGAGTAGAAACTCAAGTTGTAGGATAATTTATAGGGGACCATTAACAATATGACAAAGAGAATGGCCTTGCATTATCGAGTCGTGTGACATACAAGAAGGAACACAAGAATTGGAGTTGGGGAACTCTCCTTGAGGCCTAGCTCTGTGTTTTCATCTGACTGTATGACTCTAAGCCAATCATTGAACTTGGAGACTTAGCCTCCTCATCCCTAAAATAAGAGTGATAATATCTGTCCTACCTGTTTCCAATGTGATAGTTTTTGTGAAAGTACTAAATAAGTAAGCTATTGTTACTTAGCTGTACATTTTAAGCTAGCAGGTCAAAGGTTGGTACATGGTAGAAAAGGTGGTATTGAAAAAGAAGTGATAATGCTTCAAATAAATTGAATACAATTTTAGAAAACCATTTTCAATATTTTGAAGCACAAAAACAAAGAGGACAAGGAAGCCAAATGGAAGAAATGGTGATCATTTTTTCCATGACAGAAAACAATTTTGTTTATTAGAGGATCTGAACTTGAAACACTACTTGTGGTCAAAGTTGGTTTTCAGTTGTGAATTTAGTGAGTAATTGGCAGTCCACTGAAAAACACTAAAAATCTGGTTCATGTATACCAAATACTTTCTAAATTAGTGCAATTATTAAATGAATATTTACTGAGTATCTACTGTAGGTCAACCTACACATAGACCTGTGTAAAAATCTGAGTTCTATAGGTTATGACAAGGAAGATTTGTAAAGTTTTATAATCTGTTTGATCTTCTTTATTCTACAAAATGTGAATTATGTTTATGCCATGAAGGTAATGTGAGCGTTAATTAAAATAACACAAAATACACAGTTAAGTGCTTGCCAAATGGTAAGTAAAAGCTATTATCTTTCTCACAGCTCCTCTTTCCTCTTCTTCCCCCTCCTCAGTATTATGACTATACTGGAAACACTTTAAAATTGATGAGATATAACATAAGCTGTAATAGAAATGCCAAAGCCATGTATATGTGAGCAGTGCCTTTGGTGATGTTTATTATTCTGATAGGCAAAAATGAGAAATTAGAAGATTTAAGATTAGTTTTTTTGTGCTTCACTTTCCTCAACACAAGAAATTAGAAACTGGCTTAACAAATAAACCCCAATTTCATTAAAGTCCTATGATTTTATAAACTAGTCCTTTTGTTTTAACTTCTATGGTTTTCTTCTCTTCACAAAAGCAGTACTTGTTTGTTATATAAAAAAAAGAAAATATAAACAAAAAGGAAATCACATTACAAATAATTTTTAGTAGACATTTGTACTAAACCATGTATTTTCAATTGGTAAATTAATTTTTTGAAATGAGAAGGAGGCTGTCTGATAATCCCTCCACCACCCCTGTCAAACTTCGACTGATTTTGGAATAGCCTGATATACAATGAGCCACTAGATAAGGGCTTGAGGCAAAAATTGTACCTTTTGTCAATTGAGAAAAATTACTATTATAGTTCAATTTATAAATAATCTTGTTTCTGCCATGAAATAAAAATTCTTTACCTAAGTAGGGCAAGGGTATCAATTCTCAGCACCAAAAGATTTAATGGATGAAACCATTAATGTGCTCATGCACCTCATCAACCTTTTCAAATGAAGGTATTAATCTTGATTAAGTTCTTCACCAGTGACTCTCAACTTCAGTTAATTTCACCAAACCATGTCTAGAATAGCTCACATGGGAATACTAATGTTTAACTTAGATAATTACATTGACATTTAGGGAGGAGGGCGTAGTCATCATTTTAGCAAAACTTAATTTGAACTGAATCTAAATAGTTTTCTGAACATCTGAGCAACAGTGAAATTCACAACAGAAAAATTAGAAAAATGACCACAGATGGAAACATGGAAAGATATGTTTTTTAAATGAAAGCTGGCATGGGAACTCTGATTTCAGGTCCGTAAAGACTCTGGTCACTCTTATCCTTAAAATAAGGAAAAAATAGACAAATTAATAATCAACAAATTTTCTTGGACCCATGAGAGAATTGAAGTTGTGGGTCAAACTGCCATACTCAAAAGTGGAGAGATGGGTTCATCCAGAGGCACATAGCTGAGATCTGCTTACCAGGGGCACGAGCAGCTGGATTCCTAAAGTGGTAGGAACGCTGAAACACTTCCATGAATGACTGGAGACTGAGTCTAGACTAGTGATGATAGTGGGAAATTCCTGGGTGCTGCTGTCTTAAGGGAACTTCCACATGTTTGGGGCTTTACCTCCAGGAACTCCACCAGGTTTTCATGGTGAAGACCTCAGAAAGATACTCTCCTTATTCTGTCACAGAGAGGAGGAGAGTGACCATTGTGAAATATGCCCAGGACATTATCCATATCAAAACCCTATGATCCAGGGGAAATGGTTAGAGCCTTATCCCAGTTTCAGGAAGAGAATTCCTTTCAGTCCAGTCTCTTTCAGTTTTCCTGTCTCACCTAAGGGGAAGTAAATATAAGCCACAGGTGTCAGAGTTTCAAGGAAATAAATAGAAATACTGCAGTCAGGGAAGCAAATAGAGGGGCAGAGGCAAAAGAAGAAAATGCTGTATTGTGAAGCCCCAATGCACTGGTCTACTAAAGGACTAAGATTTAATTAGAATATTTTGAACACTCCCCCTCCCTCATACTTTACCACCATCCAACAAAGCTTCAGTATAACAACAGTGGATTGCAGCTAAAAGAGCTGAAATACATAAACTATCTCTAAGGAAGAGTATGTAGGGGAACCTAAAACCAAGAATAGAGACAAAAACAAATACACTAGAGAAACTTGAGGCCTCTGATCTCAAAACCATAACAACTATGACAAACATTTAATCATTGTCCGACTCCTTGCCAGAATATCATAAATTTGTACACTAAAAGCCCATTTACCTCGGTTTATCTTACCTAATAAAACCTATATGGCTTTTAATAAAAAATTACAAGGCATGGCAACAGAGAAGAAAAAAAATCTGAAGAGACAAAGCAATCATTAGAACCCAACTCAGATATGATATAGATTTTGGAACTATGAGACATGGAATCTGAAACAATTGTGAATAATATAAATTTTAAATAACTATACATAATATAAAATTAATACATTAGAATAACATTTCTAATAAAAAAGTAAATAATACACCAAAAAACCCATGAATAATGTAAGCAGAAAGATGGAAACTCTAAGAAAAAATCGAAAGAAAGGCTAGAAATCAAAAACACTCCAACAGTGTTGCATATATCACTAGCGTTGATATGGTCAAGAAAAGAATCAGTGAACTTGAGGCAAGGTTAGCAGAAACTTCCCAAACTGAAATGCAAAGAGAAATAATAAAAAATAATTAAGAATTGTGGGACAATTTCCAAAAAAATGTAACATATGCATAATTGGAATTCCAGAAGAAGAAAAAGTAGGCAGAACAGAAGAAATATTCTCCAATAAAGAGAACTGTGGCTCCTTGAAGAAATGGCAGCCTCTAGGGCTGGAATAAGAAACATATAAGATGAATGTTGAGCATCTTGCAGTGCCATAAAGTAAGGATATATTCAAAGAAACCACAGCCATCCACAATGTTAGAGATATGTCAAAGGGACAGAGGAGTCAACTGAAATCACTCCTAAAGGCTAAAACTGGAAGAGTTTGAGCCACAAAAGAAATCCATATAAAGTAAATATAGAGGAGTCTATACAGATATAATCTATAAATATATAAGTTAATAAATGGAGAGAAATATATAAATCTATCATGTAAAAGAATTCAAATAATTATGATCATGTAAAAGAATTCAAATAATTATGTAGATACTCTGCCCTGAGGGTACTATCTGTAACTCCCTACTCACTAAGTATGGGATGCACACAGTTACTTCTTTTCAAAGAGTACAGTATCAAAACATGGTGAAATCATTTAACAGTTTGACAAAGTTGACCAACACTACCTCTGACAGGTAATCAAGGTTAACATTCACAATGGTAAGTTATGTTAATAGCGTGGCCCTTGTGGGGTGATAGAGGTGTGATAATTTCTCTCTACTCATCGTAAGGGTCATGGCCAATACTCCTATAACAAAAGACAGATTAACAAGAGAAAAGCATAATAATTTAATCAAAGTTTTATATGACATGGGAGACTTCAGACAAAAGAAACAAAGACCCAGGGAAAATTGTCTATTTTTATGCTTAGATTTTATGCTTATGGCCAGTGATGCAGAAATTTGACAGGACAAAAGGGTATGATCTAATGGTAGTAGACTGAGAGAAACAATCCAGTGAGACCTATCTGTTTGTATTCTTTTTGACCTCTCTGTGCAGTAGTCCCTCCTCCTACATATAGGGCAGGACCTTAGAAATGAAGGTTTTATGATCTACTATCAAACAACGTAGGTCAAAGTATTTCTTTATGGCCAGTTGCTACACAGAAAGATGAGAGAAGATGATAGTAATATTTTTAGGGTTTATGGCTTGTTTTGGAAAAGAAAGGTTCTAGTTTTCATGAACTTGGGGAAGAAGTTGTCTAGTTTCTATGGCTTCTTTCCCAGGAGAAAGAGGGGACAGAGACTTTGCTTCTGAGGCCTTCCAATCTCCTTTACTTCAAAATACTCAGCATCCTAAGGCACCATACTTTGGGGTACATGTTGAGTCCTTATACACCTGTGATATGATGTGAAGAGAACGGTGCTTTACCTCTATGGTTGTCCATCTCAAAACACATATCCCAGTTTAATCATTAGAAAAATATCAGACAAATATCAAATGTGGGACATTTTACAAAATACCTGAGCAGTACTCCTCAAAGTTGTGAAGGTCATCAAAAAACAAGGAAAGTCTGAAAAACTCTCATAGGCAAGAGGAACCTAAGGAGACAGGATGATTAAATACAATGTAGTATCCTGGGTGGGATCCTGGAGCAGAAGAAGATATTAGGTAACTACTAAATAATCTAAATAAAATATTGATCGGAAGTATGCGACAAATTCAAGGAACTAAAAATTGACCAATATGTCTATGGGGATCAAGGAGCATATAGCTCCAGATGAGGCTAGGAAGGTGAACTGAGGCCAAATCATGAAGGGTAGCAGAGGCCATGTTAGGGAAATTTGTGTTTTTTTCCTAAGAGTGGTAAAAAAATCACTGTTTGTATCTGGGATGGTGAATGATAACATGAACAGTTTATCATTTGTAAAAGACCAGACAGATTTCATTGCAAAGAAGGGACTGAGGAAGAGTAGGAGTTGGTGGATATGCAGGCATCAAGGGAGATAAATCAGTGAGAAAATTATGTCCAGGAAAAAAGATGACGTCCAGAAGTCCAAGCAGTACAACTGAGAGGCCAGGTGCCACAGAAAATGCCTGATTTTCTGGCTTATGCTACTGAGCAAAGTGTTTGTATTACCAGATATAGAAATCCCTGAAGAAGTGGAATATTAGGGGAGGATGTTAATGTCATGATTCTAGATGTGCTGTGCTGCAAGATGTTTTTGAGACATTTCAGTGGGGATGTCAGGTCATTAGCTAGATATCTGGGTCTGGATTTCAGAGTAAGATTAACTTTGGAAGCACAAATGGAGAACCCACCAACCTCTAGCTAATAACTGAAGCCATGGGAATAATGAGATAATGAAAATACAAGAGAATCTGGAGTTATTTTTCTTAGATGTCATCTTTCTGAAAGGCCAGGACAGATGATGTGACAATCACACTGTCTTTGAGAACTACAGCTTGAGATGCCTCCAGCCACTCAAATTTCTAGTCACTCAAAATTTATTGAATTGTAGTTGTATAATAGCAAGGCCAGTGCATTCCTGTATTTTTTATTCTTTTTTGTTTGTTTGTTTGTTTCTTCATGTAGTACTTGTTTTGAAGCAGTTACTTGTTAAAACAAATTTGTAATTTTTAAATGATAATAAACATTTCCATTTATTCCAATAAAACTCTCTAGGCCTCAGTGTGCTCATTTATAGAAAGCGGATGGTACTATCCATTTTAACATATTTATGAGAACAAAAATAAAATAAGGAAGTGAAATGTCGAGTAATAATACTTATGGATAAAATGAGAAAACATAAATGATTGACTCAGTTCTAAAGAAGCAGTAGTTTGTTTTCTTCCCTTCCAAACCCCTCATTTTACAGAGGCAAAATAAAATTTGAATCCAAAGGTCACAGTTAACGGTACAACCAATACTGGAATCAAGAGGTCTTGGCTACCACTCTGTTACTAATAATAGTAAATACCCTGTTCTCTGTGTGTTTACACAGGATGACAGGGTGTTTCTGCAGATGTGAGTATGCATATGCTTCTACCAAAGTCTGATGTGTAGATTTTCTCTCTCTTGGAAGATGCTCTGCTTGACCTTCATCTTGAAATGTAAGCTGTTTATCCAACAGACACCTGCATTAATTAGCATTAAACACCTTTAGTGTTCCTTTTCTCAGAGGACTCAGGATTCACACTCTTTATACTCAAGGAGTAGCAATGAATACATTGCAAGATCAGGAAAGGATATGTATTAGCATAACAAATACAACGAAGGAGATAACGTGAAATCATACTTAAAAAAAAGGGCAGAGAGAAAGTAGTGAACAAAATTGGTAAGGGACTGAGTTAACATGAGAACCCAG
Organism: Macaca fascicularis; assembly: GCF_037993035.2. NCBI lineage: Eukaryota > Metazoa > Chordata > Mammalia > Primates > Cercopithecidae > Macaca > Macaca fascicularis. The sequence continues at coordinate 88,224,442 of NC_088388.1, read as the reverse complement.
TTCTTCTGGCTGACCTATCTGGGCTTGTTTCTCTGACACTCTCATGTTCCCTATCTAGATTTCTGTTCTTTCCTTCCTTTCTCTCCATGAGGAGGTTTCTGTTACTTTCTGACTAAGCTTTAAGCAATGTAGATGGAGGAGAATTTGTCAACAGGGTGGGAAAGGTACAGAAAACAGATGCTAGATTATCCGTTAAACACATTCCTTATTTCAGAAATTCAGGATCACAATCACTTTTTTTTCTTTCACTGTGAGGGAACAAATCCAAATAGAGCCAGAGCATTGTTGTTTTCAGAGCAGGCACAAGTACATTGGGGGAATATTAATGCTGCCAACCAGCTGAAGAATAGCAGCTTTTTATCTTTTGTTTTCTCAGGGCCATGCACACAGTAGGTGCCAACTATTTACCCAATAATCTTGAGTTTATAATCTAACCCAGAAGACAAATGTAGCAATAAAGCAATTTCTATAAAATAAATTCTTAATGTATTGTTAAATGAAGTTTAGCTGAAAACTGTCTCCTACATATTTTAAGTTCAGCCTAAAGGTTTCTCTGTACATTGTGAACTATAACCTAAATGGACTTGTAAACAGACTATAGTCTATTCTTTCACCAATCACCGAGTTTTGTCTAATCAAAGGTTGCCAGCTGTTCAAACCGTGTTCAAATAAGTCAAACACCAAGCTATAACCAATCTGTTTCTGTACCTCACTCTCATTTTTTTAATGTTATTTTTCTTTTTCTGCACATAAATCTTCTTCCACCATGTGGCTATGCTAGAGAATCTGAGCCTACTCTAGCCCAGGAAGCTACCTGATTTATGAATTGTTCTTTGCTCAATTAAACTCTTTTAAATTTAATTTGGCTAAAGTTTTCCTTTGAACAATATCTTGCTTACTATTTTATTGTTTCCAGTTTACAGAAGAAAAAATTAAGTCAAAGAGTCTAAGAATTTGCCAGTAGTAACTCAGCTAGAAAGCAGTAGGAAATCTGGGGTTCCATTTTATATTCCTGTGACTTTTATTATAACACTCAGCTGGCAGAGCTAGGACCAGAATCACGGTGCTCTGTTCCAAGTTTAATGCTTTTCCACTAACATGCAAGAAATTAGTAATTGGGAATTAAAACAGAAAGGTGGACAAGGCTTTCATGTTTTGTTCCAAGCATTAGCTGGCCTTTCAAAGCTATCCACAGAAGTGAGAACTAGGCATCTTCTGATTTCACCTCATGTGACAAACAGACATTTGATTACAAAATCTCTCAGAGTATGTAAGAAAGGATGACAGCATAGTTGTGAAACACTAATATCAGTAGTCTAAAGACATATGATTTATCCTTGCGGAATTGAAACCCTTTTTTATTCACAGGCCATGAGGACCTGTAGACTAGCACTGGCTTAGTAGAGCATGAGGTGGCAACAGATAAGTAGGTCAAAGAGAATGCCATAGACATGAGATTCTGGATCTGGGCCTAGACGTATCCATGATGAATAGCTTAGAATACCCTCCTGAAGAGGGCCACAGAGTACTTGGGAGGTGACTTTAAGAGTGCTGAAAGGGACCTAAACAGCTCACATCACAACAGGCAGTGAAAGTGAAGGGAGTTGGGGAAAGCAGTACAATATATCTTGTTATGAACATGGGAAGAACCTGCCAGATGAACATACAAGAGGGGAAAGTCCAATTTCCACAATCACAAAGGCTTCTACAAGGCATCCTAACTTTACCCCTGGGATGTGGGAGCACGAAGAGAAACCAGAAATACAAAACCTCCTCCTAAGAAACCTTGTTTCAAATTCCTGTTATTGGTTTTTGTGAGGAGAGAGGAGATAATCTCTGGAAGTTTCAGTTTGCTCTTCTGTAAAATATGGATAATAACAAACTGTAAAGAGCTGTGAGACATAAATGAGATGAGGTGTACAGTACACCAAGGACAGTGCCTAACATGCAGTGAGATTAGTTGTGGTCATTATACTTGCACAGAGAAGAAACCATTAGTTCTACAGCTTAATACAGGAGCCAATTTAATTTCCTCAGACAAGACATTTTATAAATTTGCTATTTGGTCTCCCATCCAAGTACTAACGAGGCTAGACCCTGCTTAGCTTTCAAGAAATTGGTATGCCTATGGTATAGACATAGGCACATTTTTGCTATTTGTGAACTATGGTTTACCACAAACAAAAGAGATATCCTAAAAATTCAATAGGTCTGTGAATTTTGTTTCTTATTTTAAAATATAAACAGAGAATCATACAATATAAAGGCTAGCCTCACAGATTCTGGAGCTAGATGATTGTGATACTTAGTAATTCTGCAAACTGGGGCAAGCTACTTAACTTCATGTACTCCACTCTTCAGTGAAGTGGGGATTATAACATATTATGAGCTAAACTGTATCCCTGTAAAATTCAAATGTTTAAGTCCTAACTCCTAATACTTCAGAATGTTACTTTATTTGGATATAAGATCTTTAAAGAGATAATTAAGTTGAAATGAAATCATTAGCATCGGCCAGAATCCAATATGAATGAAGTCCTTAGAAGAAGAGGAAATTTGAGCATGGGCAGGGACAGAGAAGACTATGAGAAGATGCAGGAAAAAAGATGGCCATCTACAAGTCAAGGGAAGAAGCCTTAAAATAAACCAACCCTAGTGACACCTTGATCTCAGACTTTAATTTTCCAGAACTGTAAGACAAAAACCATTCTGTTGCTTAAGCTACCCAGTCTGTGGCACAGGTATATCATATTTGATTACAATTCAATTTATTGCTTTATGCAGATATTACATTGTTTACAAATTGAAGGTTTGTGGCAACCCCACATTGCAGAAGTCTCTCAGTGACGTTTTTCCAACAGCTTGTGTTCACGTCATGTCTCTGTCACAGTTTGGTAATTCTTACAATATTTCAAACTTTTTCAATATTACTAAATCTCTTATTATGATCTGTGATCAGTGATTTTTGATGTCACTCTTGTAATTGTTTTGGGGTGCCACAAACCACATCTGTATAAGATGGTGAAGTTTTGTGTATGTTCTGACTGCTCCATCTGCCAGCTGTCCTCCTTCCCTCCCACCCCCATCACCAACAGTCCTTCTCCCTCTCTTCAGGCCTCCCTGTTCTCTGACACGTAGAAATACTGAAATTGGGTCAATTAATAACCCTACTGTGGCCTATAAATGTTCAGTTGAAAGGAATAGTCACACATCTCTCACTTTAAATCAAGAGGTAGGAATAATTACCTAGAGGTAGGAATAATATTAGATAAATATTAGAGGCAAAAATAATAATGAGGAAAGCATGTCCAAAGCCAACATAGGCCAAAAGCTAGGCCTTTTATATGAAATGTAGTCAAGCTGTAAATGCAAAAGAAAAATTCTTGAAGGAAATCAAAAGTGCTACTCGTGAACACATAAATGATAAGAAAGTGAAACAGTCTTATTGCTGATATGGAGAAAGTTTTAGTGGTTTGGATAGAAGATCAAACCAGCTACAACCTTCTGTTAAGCTAAAGCCTAATCCAGAGCAAGGTCCCAGCTCTCTTCAATTCTGTGAGTCCTGAGAGCAGTGAGGAAGTTGAAGAAGAAGAGTTTGAAGCTGGCAGTGGTTCAAGAGATTTAAGAAAAGAGTCCATTTTCATAAAATAAAAGTGCCAGGTGAAGCAATAAGTTCTGATAGAAAAGCTGCGGCAAATTAACCAGAAAATCTTGCTAAGATAATAGATGAAAGTGACTACACTAAACAACCAATTTTCAAGGTAGACAAATTGGCTGCTATTGGAAGATGCCATCTAGGACTTTCTTTGCTAGAGAGAAGTCAATGCCTGGTTTTAAAGCTTCAAAGAATAGGTTAACTCTCTTGTTAGGAGCTAAAGCAGCTGGTGAGTTTAAGTTGAAACCAGTGCTTATTTAGTTGAAGCCATTCCAAAAGTCCTAAAGCCATCAAAAATACTAAATTTAACTCTGCCTGTGCTCTTTAAATAGAAAAAGGTTTAGATGACAGCACATCTGTTTATACCATGATATACTGAATATTTCAAGTCCATTGTTGAGACTTACTTCTTAAAAAAAAAAAAGATTTCATTCAAAATATTACTGCACATTGACAAGGTCACCCAAGAGCGCTGATGGAGATATACAAGGAGATGTATATTGCTTTCATTCCTACCTACACAACATCCATTTGGCCGCCCATGGATTAAGGAGTAATTTTGACTTTCAGTTGTTATTATTTAAGAAATACATTCTGTAAGGGTATAGCTGACATACAGTGATTCCTCTGATGAATTTGGGCAAAATTAATAGAAAACCTTTTGGAAGGGGTTAACTATTTAGATACAATCAAAAACATTAATTTTCATGGGAGGTAGTCAAAATATCAACATTAACAGAAGTGTGGAAGAAGTTGAATACAAACCACATGGATGACTTAGAGGGGGTTCAAACTTCAATGGAGAAAGTTATTGCAGATGTGGGAGAAATTGCAAGAGAACTAGAGTACAAGTAGAGCCTGAAGATGGAAACAAATTATTCAATCACATAATAAAATTTGAATGAATGAGGTGTTGCATCTTATGGATGAGCAAAGAAAATGGTTTCTTGAGATGAGATTTATTTCTGGTGAAGATGCTCTGAACTATTGAAATGACAACAAAGTACTTAGAATATTCTATAAATTTATCTAATAAAGCTCCAGCAGGGTTTGAGAGGATTGACTCCATATTTGCAAGAAGTTCTGCTGTGGGCAAAATGCTATCAAAAATAGCATCACATGCTACAAGAATACATTTTTTGAAAGGAAGAGTCAATCAATGTAGCAAACTCTTTTTTTTTTTCTTGTTTTAAGAAATTGTTGCATCCACTCCAAACTTCAGCAGCCATCACCCTGATCTGTCAGCAACCATCAACCTGCTAGATCTACCAGAGGTCTGACCTACCAGAGAAAAGATCACAACTTGCTGAAGGTTCAGAATATTCTTAGCATTTTTTATCATAAAGTATTTTTAATGTAAGGTATATACATTATATTCTTAGGCATAATGTTATCGCACCATAAATATACTACAATATAGTGTAAATATAACTTTTTATATGCACTGGGAAATCAAAATATTAATGTGAGTAACTTTATTAGAATGTTTGTTTTATTGTCATGGTCTGAAGCCATGTCTTAGAGTTATAACTTCCATATCTTAGAGTTATGCTTGCACTCTATTATGGAAGCCCTAAGAAACCAATAGGTAATATTACTTACTACAAGGGATTATTTTTAGCATTAACTGAATTAATATATGTAAAATCAATTACAGTAATGTGTAGCATAGAGTAAGTATTGATGTTATTATTATTGTTGTTAAAATTATAAATACTTTGTTTTGGGATTTTTCTTCCTTATGGGTTCTTTAAACTTTTATATTCTCCTACATCTTTTGCCCCTTTAAGATTAGCTCAATGGCTACATTTATGAAAACTTTTAAGAGTTGACATTTTGCTCCTTTGATTATCACATTTGTCATATTGCATTGCAATTATTTGATCATGTGTCATTTTTCAGCTATATGGGAAATTCACTGAAAGCAATGATGTTGCCTTATTGGTCATTATATGTCGCGTGCCCATTACAGTGCCTGCCAGTTAAAAAAACGAATTCAACCAGGAGATTGAATTCATATTATTTATAAAGTCTCATAAACCATACATGAAATATGTAGGAATTGTGTATTTTTCCCTAGAGATTCCAAAATGTTTTCAAATTATTTAAGAGAGTATGAAACATTTTATGAATCACTAGTGTTTACATATCAGACCTTGGAGAACAAAAGATCTAAGAGATGTTGATGATTTGGGTTTGAATCTTGGTAGATTGTACCATTCACTAATCCCCATCAATTAGGACAGTGCCTGGCATGTAATAAGCATTGCATTGAGTGCTGGAGATACAAAGCCAAATGAGGAAATGTGCTTGTTTTACAAAGAGCTGAAGTCTGGTCAATAATTCAGCACAGTACAGTGTGAATGCCAGCAGAGAAGGGCCCTTCATGCCTTGGGAAACAAGAGAAAGAGGAGATAGTATCCGCTTGGATGAGGGATGAGTGGTGTCGGTCAAGGTGCCCCTTCGGTGATGCTTGAACTTAAGTTTTAAAAAATGAATAGTAGAGATCTGGGCAAAGTACTAAAAGGGAAAAAAAAGCACTCTAGGAGTAGTAAAGCACAAGCATGAAGGAACAGAGGTATGCTTTTGGGACCCTGCAAGTAGATCAGATGGATTGAAAGGCAGGATATTATGTGGATATCTGTGGGTATATGTGGTTTAACCCAGATAATATAGGTTTGCATGAAAGGTAATTAGTCAATATTAGTTTAAAAGCTGTGAGAAGCCATTGGAGGATTGTAAGCCATGGAGTGACATAATCATGCCTAGTTAATGTACAATTCAATGGACCGACAGCTGAGTTTGAGGGCTCAAAGGGAGCAATGCAGTAGTAGATCCACAGCCTACTTCTACTGAGACCACTGGGAAAAACTTGGAAGCTCTATCTAGGTTTGAAATAACAGCGTCCCAGGAGCTCTATTTCCTCCTGGCTCCTGGCTAATGATGAAACACATTTGAGAGTATCTGGAAACTTTCACTGAAAAACAGCCCTTTTAAGAGAACTCGACACTCTAAGAGTAGAGATTGTCAGGAATAAATAGCTTCAAATGAAAATCCTGTTATACAGCTAAGAAATTCAACTGGGACCAATCTCAATTAATTTTAAGTGTATAGTCTAGAAGTTCTTAACTTAGTTGAGAAAAGGGGAAACAAACCCTTGGGGAATGAGTAAGGGAGTTAAAATCAGATTAAAATCACTTAAACTAATGATGAAACTTGGAGGAACTTAGTATAAGAACCAAAAAGTCCTAAAGAATTAAAAGTTTAAGAAAGAAAGGCAGTTTCAGTGTTTTTTTCTCTCCTTTCCCATAAACATTTAAGCATTTCATTAAGTAGCAGGCACCCTGCTATGAACTATTTAATGTGCACCCAGGATTGAGAGACACTGCATCAGGCAGAAATTGCACTCAAATAAAATGAGCCAGGCTACACAGGGCACAGTAGTCAGGATGAATGTAGAAAAGGTCTCCTAAAGGGCCAGCCCCTCCAGACAATGCTGGGTGCAAATGAGAGGTCTGCTATTCACTTAGCTTTCAATAGGAATTACTGATGGACCCTCAAAGCCTCACCGCTCTTACCTCTGAAGTGGTGATAACAAAACTTACCTCTCTCCCTTCACTGAGTTGTCCGTTTATTTATTCAATAAATATTTATCATCTTAAGAATCATGACATGTCAGGCTCCAGTGATGTAGAAGCACAGTCCCTATCCTCATTGATCTCTCTCCATGTTGTGATAAATGCATACATACAGTGTTAAGGCAATGTAAATGATGCTTTTAAAGATGTGTATAAAGCCTGTGGGATTACAGCAGGAGCAGCTAACCAGATGGGGAAACGAGGAAGTGGTATTTAAATTGGATGAGTAAATTATGAGAAAGCTATCACATAGAATGTGTAGACCAACAGGGACCCTGGGCACTGATGTAATTGAAAAATAAAAGTGATCTGGTGTGGGATGCAATGTATAGAGCAGTGCAGGATCTACAAGAAGTGAGCCCGGAAAGGTGGAGGTGGATCACACTATGAAAGGCCTTATACATATCGGGGTGGGGAGTCTGGGCTTGATCCCAAGGGTTAACTTGTACCTAAGTATTTTAGATAAGAAGTGACCATTCCTGGATTTGAATTTTGGAACTATAATTATAATGGATGTGTGTATTATATTAAATTATAATAAATCAAAATATAATACTTCTGTTTAGTGTAGATCATAGTATGCCAGGGGAGCGATAGTGACTAAGACAACTTCTACATATGACAAATAGCTATTACTTTTTTTTTTCTTCACAATTCGGATATTAATTTATTACTTCTCTTTTTCTTTCTTTTCTTTTTATTATTATACGTTAAGTTCTAGGGTACATGTACACAGCATGCAGGTTTGTTACATATGTATACATGTGCCGTGTTGATGTGCTGCACCCATTAATTCGTCATTTACATTAGGTATATCTCCTAATGCTATCCCTACCCTCTACCCCCACCCCACGACAGGCCCTGATGTGCGATGCTCCCCACCCTGTGTGCAAGTATTCTCATTGTTTAGTTGCCGCCTATGAGTGAGAACATGCTGTGTTTGGTTTTCTGTCCTTGTGATAATTTGCTCAGAATGATGGTTTCTAGCTTCATCCATGTCTCTACATAGGACATGAACTCATCCTTTTTATGGCTGCATAGTATTCCATTGTGTTTATGTGCCACATTTTCTTAATTCAGTCTATCATTCATGGATATTTAGGTTGGTTCCAAGTCTTTGCTATTGTGAATAGTGCCACAATAAACATATGTGTGCATGTGTGTTTATAGAAGCATGGTTTATAATCCTTTGGGTATATACCCAGTAATGGGATGGTGGGGTTAAACAGTATTTCTACTTCTAGATCCTTGAAGAATCGCCACACTGTCTTCCACAATGGTTGAACTAGTTTACAGTCCCACCAACAGTGTAAAAGCATTCCTATTTCTCCATATCCTCTCCAGCACCTGTTTTTTCCTGACTTTTTAGTGATCACCATTCTAACTGGTGTGAGATGATATCTCATTGTGGTTTTGATTTGCATTTCTCTGATGACCAGTGATGATGAGCATTTTTTCATGTGTCTGTTGGCTGCATAAATGTCTTCTTTTGAGAAATGTCTGTTCATATCTTTGACCACTTTTTGATTGGTTTGTTTGATTATTTTCTTGTAAATTTGTTTAAGTTCTTTGTAGATTCTGGGTATTAGCCCTTTGTCAGATGGGTAGATTGTAAAAATTTTCTCCCATTCTGTAGGTTGCCTGTTCACTCTGATGCTAGTTTCTTTGGCTGTGCAGAAGCTCTTTAGTTTAATTAGATCCCATTTGTCAATTTTGGCTTTTGTTGCCATTGCTTTTGGTGTTTTAGACATGAAGTCCTTGCCCATGCATATGGCCTGAATGGTATTGCCTAGGTTATTTTTCTAGGGTTTTTATGGTTTTAGGTCTAACATTTAAGTCTTTAATCCATCTTGAATTAATTTTTGTATAAGGTGTAAGGAAGGGATCCAGTTTCAGCTTTCTACATATGGATAGCCAGTTTTCCCAGCACCATTTATTAAATAGGGAATCCTTTCCCTATTGTTTGTTTTTGTCAGGTTTGTCAAATATCAGATGGTTGCAGATGTGTGGTATTATTTCCGAGGGCTCTGTTCTGTTCCATTGGTCTATATCTCCGTTTTGGTACCAGTACCATGCTGTTTTGGTTACTGTAGCCTTGTAATACAGTTTGAAGTCAGGTAGCGTGATGTCTCCAGCTTTGTTCTTTTGGCTTAGGACTGCCTTGGCAATGAGGGCTCTTTTTTGGTTCCATATGAACTTTAAAGTAGTTTTTCCCAATTCTGTGAAGAAAGTCATAGTTAGCTTGATGGGGATGGCATTGAATCTATAAATTACCTTGGGCAGTATGGCCATTTTCACAACATTGATTCCTCCTATCCATGAGCATGGAATGTTCTTCCATTTGTTTGTGTCCTCTTTTATTTCATTGAGTAGTGGTTTGTAGTTCTCCTTGAAGAGGTCCTTCACATTCCTTATAAGTTGGATTCCTAGGTATTTTATTCTCTTTGAAGCAATTGTGAATGTGAGTTCACTCATGATTCGGCTCTCTGTCTGTTTTTGGAGTATAGGAATGCTTGTGATTTTTGCACGTTGATTTTGTATCCTGAGATTTTGCTGAAGTTACTTATCAGCTTAAGGAGATTTTGGGTTGAGATGATGGGGTTTTCTAAATATACAATCATGCCATCTGCAAACAGGGACAATCTGAGTTCCTCTTTTCCTAATTGAATACCCTTTATTTCTTTCTCTTGCCTGATTGCCCTGGCTATAACTTCCAACACTATGTTGAATAGGAGTAGTGAGAGAGGGCATCCCTGTCTTGTGCCAGTTTACAAAGGCAATGCTTCCAGTTTTTGCCCATTCAGTACGATATTGGCTGTGGGTTTGTCACAAATAGCTGTTATTATTTTGAGATATGTCCCATGAATACCTAGTTTATTGAGAGTTTTTAGCATGAATGGCTGTTGGATTTTGTCAAAGACCTTTTCTGCATCTATTGAGATAATCATGTGGTTTTTGTCTTTGGTTCTGTTTATATGATGGATTACGTTTATGATTTGTGTATGTGGAACCAGCCTTGCATCCCAGGGATGAAGCCAACTTGATTGTGGTGGATAAGATTTTTGATGTGCTGCTGGATTCGGTTTGCCAGTATTTTACTGAGGATTTTTGCATCAATATTCATCAGGGATATTAGTCTAAAATTATCTTCCAGGCTTTGGTATCAGGATGATGTTGGCCTCATAAAATGAGTTAGGGAGGATTCCCTCTTTTTCTATTGATTGGAATAGTTTCAGAAGGAATGGTACCAGCTCCTCCTTGTACCTCTGGTAGAATTGGGCTGTGAATCCATCTGGTCCTGGACTTTTTTTGCTTGGTAGGCTATTAATTATTGCCTTAATTTCAGAACCTGTTATTGGTCTATTCAAGGATTCAACTTCTTCCTGGTTTAGTCTTGGGAGGTTGTATGTGTCCAGGAATTTATCCATGTCTTCAAGATTTTCTAGTTTATTTGCATAGAGGTGTTTATAATATTCTCTGATGGTAGTTTGTATTTCTGTGAAATCGGTGGTGATATCCCCTTTATCATTTTTTATTGCATCTATTTGATTCTTCTTTCTTTTCTTCTTTATTAGTCTTGCTAGTCGTCTATCAATTTTGTTGATCTTTTAAAAAAACCAGCTCCTGCATTCATTGATTTTTTGAAGGGGTGTTTCTGTTTCTATCTCCTTCAGTTCTGCTCTGATCTTAGTTATTTCTTACCTTCTGCTAGCTAGCTTTTGAATGTGTTTGCTCTTGCTTCTCTAGTTCTTTTAATTGTGATGTTAGAGTGTCAATTTTAGATCTTTTCTCCTTTCTCTTGTTGGCATTTAGTGCTATAAATTTCCCTGTACACACTGCTTTAAATGTGTCCCAGAGATTCTGGTATGTTGTGTCTTTGTTCTCATTGGTTTCAAAGAACATCTTTATTTCTGTCTTCATTTTGTTATGTACCCAGCAGTCATTCAGGAGCAAGTTGTTCAGTTTCCATGTAGTTGTGCTGTTTTAAGTGAGTTTCTTAATCCTGAGTTCTAATTTGATTGCACTGTGGTCTGAGAGAGAGTTTGTTATAATTTCTGTTCTTTTACATTTGCTAAGGAGTGCTTTACTTCACTATGTGGTCAATTTTGGAATAAGTGTGATGTGGTACTGAGAAGGGTGTATATTCTGTTGATTTGGGGTGGAGAGTTCTGTAGATGTCTACTAGGTCCGCGTGGTACAGAGCTGTGTTCAATTCCTGGATAACCTCGTTAATTTTATGTCTTGTTGATCTAATGTTGACAGTGGAGTGTTAAAGTCTCCCATTATTATTGTTTGGGAGTTTAAGTCTCTTTGTAGGTCTCTATGGACTTGCTTTATAAATCTGGGTGCTCCCGTATTGGGTGCATATATATTTAGGATAGTTAGCTCTTCTTGTTGAATTGATCCCTTTGCCATTATGTAATGGCCTTCTTTGTCTCTTTTGATCTTTGTTGATTTAAAGTCTGTTTTATCAGAGACTAGGATTGCAACCCCTGCTTTTTTTTTTGTTTTCCATTTGCTTGGTAGATCTTCCTCCATCCCTTTATTTTGAGCCTATATATGTCTCTGCACATGAGATAGGTCTCCTGAATACAGCACACTGATGGGTCATGACTCTTTATCCAATTTACCAGTCTGTGTCTTTTAATTGGAGCATTTAGCCCATTTACATTTAAGGTTAATATTGTTATGTGTGAATTTGATCCTGTGATTATGATATTAGCTGGTTGTTTTGCTCATTAGTTGATGCAGTTTCTTCCTAGCATTGATGATCTTTACAATTTGGCATGTTTTTGCAGTGGCTGGTACTGGTTGTTCCTTTCCACGTTTAGTGCTTCCTTCAGGAACTCTTGTAAGGCAGGCCTGGTGGTGACAAAATCTCTCAGCATTTGTTTGTCTGTAAAGGATTTTATTTTTCCTTCACTTATGAAGCTTAGTTTGGCTATATATGAAATTCTTTTCTTTAAGAATGTTGAATGTTGGCCTCCACTCTCTTCTGGCTTGAAGAGTTTCTGCTGAGAGATCTGCTGTTCATCTGATGGGCTTCCCTTTGTGGGTAACCCGACCTTTCTCTCTGACTGCCCTTAGCATTGTTTCCTTCATTTCAACTTTGGTTATTCTGACAATTGTGTGTCTTGGAGTTGCTCTTCTCGAGGAGTATCTTTGTGGCATTCTCTGTAATTCCTGAATTTGAATGTTGGCCTGCCTCGCTAGGTCAGTGAAATTCTCCTGGATAATATCCTGAAGAGTGTTTTTCAACTTGGTTCCATTCTCCCCCATCACTTTCAGGTACACCAATCAGACATAGATTTGGTCTTTTCACATAGTCCCATATTTCTTGGAGGCTTTGTTCATTTCTTTTTACTCTTTTTACTCTAAACTTCTCTTCTCACTTCATTTCATTCATTTGATCTTCAATCACTGATACCCTTTCTTCCACTTGATCGAATTGGCTACTGAAGCTTGTGCATGCATCACGTAGTTCTCATGTCATAGTTTTCAGCTCCATCAGGTCATGTAAGGACTTCTCTATACTGTTTATTCTAGTTAGCCATTCATCTAATCTTTTTTCAAAGCTTTTAGCTTCTCTGTGATGGATTCGAACATCCTCCTTTAGCTTGGAGAAGTTTGTTATTACCCATAGTCTGAAGCCTTCTTCTCTCAACTTGTCAAAGTCATTCTCCATCCAGCTTTATTCCATTGCTGGTGACAAGCTGAATTCTTTTAGAGAAGAGGTGCTCTGATTTTTACAATTTTCAGCTTTTCTGCTCTGGTTGCTCCCCATCTTTGTAGTTTTATCTACCTTTGGTCTTTGATGAAGGCAATGTATTGATAGGGTTTTGGTGTGGATGTCCTTTCTGTTTGTTAGTTTTCCTTCTGACAGTCAGGACCCTCAAATGCAGGTCTGTTGGAGTTTGCTGGAGGTCCACTGCAGACCCTGTTTGCCTGGGTATCACCAGCGGAGGCTGCAGAACAGCAAATATTGCAGAATGGCAGATGTTGCTGCCTGATCCTTTCTCTGGAAGCTTCATCTCAGAGGGGCACCTGGCTGTATGAGGTGTTAGTCGGCCCCTACTGGGAGGTGTCTCCCCGTTAGGCTACTCGGGGGTCAGGGACCCACTTGAGGAGGCAGTCTGTCCATTCTCATATCTCACACTCCGTGCTGGGAGAACCACTACTCTCTTCAAAGCTGTCAGACAGGGACATTTAAGTCTGCAGAAGTTTCTTCTGCCTTTTGTTCAGCTATGTCCTGCCTCCAGAGGTGGAGTCTATAGAGGCAGGCAGGCCTCCTTGTGCTGCTGTTGACTCCACCCAGTTCAAGCTTTCCGGCAGCTTTGTTTACCTACTCAATCCTCAGCAATTGTGGACTCCCCTCCCCCAGCCTCACTGCCACTTTGCAGTTTGATCTAGACTGCTGTGCTAGTGTAGTGAGCAAGGCTCCATGGGTGTGTGACCCTCTGAGCCAGGGGCCAGATATAATCTCCTGGTGTGCCCTTTGCTAAGGCCTTTGGAAAAGCGTAGTATGAGGGTGGGAGTGTCCTGATTTTCTAGGTTCCATCTGTCATGGCTTCCCTTTGCTAGGAAAAGGAATTCCCTAACCCCTTGTGCTTTCCAGGTAAGGTGATGCCCTGCCCTGCTCTGTGGGCTGCACCCATTGTCTGCAAAGCCCCAGTGAGATGAACCTGGTACCTCAGTTGGAAAAGCAGAAATCACCCCTCTTCTGTGTTGCTCATGCTGGGAGCTGCAGACTGGAGCTGTTCCTATTCAGCCATCTTGGAACCTCTCCCTATTACTTTTCTTAAGATGGCTATGTTGCCTCTCTTTCTTCCAAAATATCTCTTCATTTAACATAAATTATTATCCTACTATTCTTCACTAGAATGATGCTTCTGAGGCTCATAGAATAATAAAAAATGACTGATTGCTTCAGTAATAATTTCAATTTTTTGGATGACAGTCATGCATCCAGTGCTATGCTGAGAATTTTGATATATATCGTATCTAGTTTTCCAACAAAACTGCAAGAATTGTATTAGTAATGGTAGTAGTAGTGATAGTTAGCTCATATAACACTGTATGCCAGGTATTATGCAAAGTAGTTCACATATAGGAACTCATTTGATCCTCAAAACAACCATATGAGGTATGTTATATTTGTATTTTACAGATGAGAAAACTGGAGGACAAAAGGGATATAAAACTTGCCTAAGGTTACACAACCAGTAAGTGTGAAGTGGCAGAATCAAGATTTGAAACTTGCAGTCTAAATATGATAAGTGTTCTTAGCCTTAATGAGGTATTGTTTTATAAAAGTACTCCCATTAAAATATACATAAAAATAGGCAAACAAACAAAAAGTGAGGGTTTAGGCAACTTTCTCTTCTATTTAGTTAGTAAATGGAAAAGTAGGAATCAAATCTGAGTCTTTTGTACTTGGCACTTTCCAGGACACCAAGTGCTTCCAATTGTGTATTCTGCACATACACACACACACACACACACACACACACACACACACACACAGTAAGCCTACATGACTTGCCCATTTTCTAAGTTAATCAGGAAAAAGAAAAACATTGAAAAAGATCTTTGAGTAGAAAACTATGTGGCATTTTACATTAGAAATAAAATCTTCATCTGTTCACTGCTACATCCATAGAAAAGAGAATAGTGCCTGTACACATTTGGTACTCAATAAATATTTGACAAATAACTATCCGAGAGGGTTTTCAGAATGTATCCCCTGGGAATCAGGAGAATATATTATGTGTTTCTTCAAAACATATTCAGAAAATAGATACTTACAAGCTTTTTACCTACAGGCAAGTACAGGAAATGTTTATAATAAAATGGGAGATCAAAAGCTTCAGAAAGCAGAGTCCTTCCCTTAAGGAATTTTCAGAGAAGGAAGCCACTTAAACCATTTATATCTATTTATCTCTTTGTATATCTTTAATCATTTATATCATTTTTATGTCTTCAGTCAAAGATCAAGAACCTGTATCTGATGGAGAAAGGTGTCTTCAAGTGCTGTAAAGTAAAAGTCATTATTCAAGGTAATAATAGTTAAGTAAGTTCAAAGTGAGCATATGTAGTACTTTCACATACCCAACACTCTTGTCATAGCAGACAATACTTTCTGGTTTCCAACAACCTCACTGAAATATTCCCAGTACTATATCCCTAAGCCGTAAGCAGTGATTTTCATGTGACATTAACAGCCTTACTGCTCTCCCCCAACTGTAGTAGATTTCACTTGATTCTGAGAATTACAGTGGAAGAGTTTATCATATATCTACTATCTGTACAGATGTAGAACTCCTTTATTTTGAATGACAAGTCTTCCCCCCAGACAAAAGAATATTATTCCTTTTGCCCTTTGTGCCCTTCAGACACAAACTCTAACACTTGTAACCTCCCCAGTAACTGACATGGTTTGGTAGGAATCCAGAGGAATTATTCTTCATGTAATAATCTACATGATAATCTTCATGTAATAACCTACATGATAATCTGCATATGAACAGGCCAGGTTTCCACCTCTGCTTCAGAAAATGAGAAAAATGAGTGCTTAGTTTGGTGCTTATAGACTAAGAAAATAGTAGAAAAGTGGGCAGGCAAGAACAAAATAGCAAAAATCTATGGGTGTCAGTCTGAAGTATTTGAATTTATTTTGTATGTAATATATATGCAATAGAAGACTATTGCCATTTGAAGAGTGGAATCGTGTGAAAAAAAAAAAGAGTTGTGTGAAAATAGAAAGAGTTACATGGAGATGTTATGCAGAATGGATTTTTTTTGTTGGAGAGATTAGAGTCAGGGGACCAATACATAGGATGGGGCTAAATACCTATGGCCCATACTAAATGTAAGAAAAATCAGAGGTAATATCTGTAGATAAGACAAGAAAGCAAAGAAAGTAAAAAAAATACATGAACACAGAGATGTCATCTAAAATACGCAAAATTCTCTATGAATTATCTATGAACGCAAATGCTTCCTTTCAAAGAACAGCAAATATTCTATGCATGAGTAAGAGTATTTATGATTTACAATTATAAAAATATACAGAACACCAATACACAAATAATTTATGTAATAATAACACTAGTATCATTGGCAATTTATATAAGAAAAAGCATGATGTGTTAAAGTCTAGCCTAATGAACAAAGAAGATAATGTAAAACATTCTTCAGAGAGCAAATTCAACTGAAGCTGACAACCTGACATCTTAATCACAACAAATGATCTGGACCTGCTGGAAAAAAGGAGCTCAAGAAAAGATCGATCAAATGCTGGAAAACAGACTATTTTCTTTGCATTTTGCCCAAAAATAGTAGCTAGAAATCCTCCCATGTACTTACCATTTATTTCCTTCTCCAGCCAAAATTTTTATTTATGTAATATTTCTTAGTTTTTTTTTCCTTTTCTACTCTTCCAATCCTCTATTCCAATTGGAAAAATTGACAAACTAAAGTATGTCTTAAAAAAGCTAGTGATTGGAGCATCATTCAATCTGGAGTTAAAAATATTAATTGCCACTCTCAGGGAAGGAAAAACCGATTATTTTATTTTTATTAAATCTCCACTATGGAAAGGGAGTTAACATGGAGGAAGGGATTTCTCTTTCTTGTGCTAATGAACAATTTGTGGAAGAGTGAGAGATTAGTGAAACCCCCTCTGACAATGAACAAGTAACCAAGGTAGAACATCAACAGAGAAAACTCAGAAACATCTCAAGAAGACTCCAGAATACAAACCAAATGGACTTATGACTGTTAACATTTTGAAATTTCTATTAAAATCCCAAGTTGATTGCTTATTACCTATTTTCCCCAAGTGATTAGTAGTAACATTCATGAAATGAGAAAGGCCCAGTTAAGAAAAATCAAGAGTAATAAGGAACTATGAAGACATATTTCACTCCACAGCCAAGTGGTGAAGGCAGAGGAATTCTGAGGGGTGGAGTGGTTGTGATAACTCCATCAACAAGCTCCTCCTTGGGCCTGTCTGAGAAAGCTTATCCTTTTATCAAAGGTCAAAGGAGTAAACTCCTTGTTTGAAGGCTTTCCCCTACCCACTTATATATCCTTGGACAGTGAGAATTAATCATTGTTTTTATCTCCCATATCCCTGATGATTTGCTTGTTTACTTTTAAAAGCATCAGCGAGGGTTCAATTTATCATTTTTTGTTGTTGTGTCCAAAACATTTGAGAATCTGTAGTTGTTTAGAAGTGATTAGGTATAATCATTGAAAAAATATGAGTTTCTCAGAGGCCTGATTACCTAATGGACCTAGACTCAAAACTGACATAACTCAATAAAGCTTGAAAGAATTAAATATGCACTAAATACATAGATATCATTTACTGAGAAAAAAAAGAAAAGTGAAGAGATTTCCTTAAAGAAGTGGAAGAAAAATGGCACTTAAGAGAAGTGATTTTCCTTACAAGGGAGAGAGGAGAGTTCTTAGATATCTAAACAACATGTTAGACACTTCACAAATATTAGGGCCTGAAAGAACACTGCTCATGCATGTCCCTGCAAAGGACATGATCTCGTTTTTTTTGTTTGGCTGCATAGTATTCCAAGGTGTACATGTACCACATTTTCTTTATTCAGTCTATCATTGATGAGCATGTAGGTTGATTCCATGTCTTTGCTATTGTGAATAGTGCTGCAATGAACATATGTGTGCATTTTTTTTTATAATAGAACAATTTATCTTCCTTTGGGTATATAACCAGTGATAGAATTGCTCGGTCGAATGGTATTTCTGTCTTTAGGTCTTCGAGAGTTTGCCACACTCTCTTCCACAATGATTAAACTAATTTATACTTAAACCAACAGTGTACAACAAACTCCCATGACGTAAGTTTACCTGTGTGACCGACCTGCACATGTACCCCTGAACTTAAAACAAAAGTTAAAAAAAGAAAGAATACTGTCATCTAATCTAAGAGTTGATAAATAAGTCGCCTAGAGTCCATGAAATGTTTGAAGACTTGCCACCCAAATGAACTTTGGAGACTTTACTGCAATCACAATTAGAGCAGTTCTACTTGTATCTGTATTACATGTTAAAATGACATTCAGTGTTGGAATTTTTTTAAATAAGGGTTTCTGGATTTCCATTTCTGGACTGGCAGTGGGAGAAGCTTCATGGATCTTCTTCTTTGCAAAACAAGCATAACTAGTAACAATTATGAAAAAATAATACTCCCCCACTTAAAGTCCCTAGAAGTTATTCTAAGGGTACACAGTAAATGCTGAAACATTTATTTAAGAAAATCTACTAAAACAGAAAGAATAGTGAGACTCTGTGGCATTTGAATTATGAATGATGATCTTCTAACTTCCTCTCACTTGACAGAGATTGCGTTGAATTTATAGACTAACTTAGAAAGTATTGTCATGTTAATGATAGTTAAGTCTTCCAATCTGTGAACAAGGGATGTCTTCCTGTTATTTTATTCAGATCTTTATTCATTTCTTTCAATAATGTTTATAGTTTTCAGTACTGGTCCTAATTTGGTTAAAATTATTCCTAAGTATTCTATTCTTTCTGATATTACTGAAATTGTTTTCTTAATTTCTTTTTCAGTTTGTTTGTTGCTAATGTTTAGAAATACAACTGATTTTTATATATTATTTTGTATCTTGCAAGTTTTCTAAACTCATTCCAACTATTTATTTGTAGATTCTTTGGTTTAAGACAATATTATCTGCAGAAATCGTTTTAATTTTTCCTTTCCAGTATGTACAATTTTTGTTCTTTGTCTTGCTGAATGGCCCTGGCTTAAACCTTCAATACAATATTAAACAGAAGTAGCATAAGCAAACATCTTTACCTTGTTCTTTACATTAGGAAAATTATTTGAGTTTTTTTTTTTTTTTTAGTTTTTAACAAGTAAGTATAATGTTAGCTGTGGCTTTTTCATAGGTGTTCTTTATCAAAATGAGAAAGTTCTTTTTTATTCCTAGCTTGATGTATGTTTGTTTTTTAAATCATGAAAGGTATTATCTTTTTCTGTACCTGTTGAGATGACCATGGGTTTTTATTTTCTTTTTTATATTAATATGGTATAATACATTTATTAATTTTAGTATGTTGAGCCATCTTCGTATTCTTCAAATAAATCCAATTTGGTTTGACATAAACATTTTTTATGCTGCTGGGCAGTTTTTCAGTATTTTGCTTAGAAATTTTTTCCATTTATATTTGCAAGTGTTATTGTTCTGTAGTTTTCTCTTGTAATGGTTTTGTCTGACTTTGTTCACAGCAAGGAACACTCCTCATAGAGTGAGTCAGGAAATGTTCCATCCTATTCAACTTTTTTTGAAAGACTTTAATTGGTGTTCTTTAAACATGTGAGAAAATTAATTAATTAAACTACCTTGTCGTGGGATTTTTTTTGTTGACTTCTTTTCTTTTTTTTTTTGGATGAGTAGCTTGTATCTTTACTTATTACGGGTCTGTTTAGATTTCTATTTCTTCTTGAGTCTGTTTTGGTAATTTGCGTGTTTCTAGGAATTTATTTTATCTAGTTTATCAAGTATCAATTGCTGCCATACAATTATTTATATTATTCCTTTTTAATTTTTTCTCCTGTAAAGACAGTAGTAATGTCCCTTCTTTCATTCCTGATTTTAGTAATTTGAATCTTCTTTTTTTTTCCCCTTGGCCAATCTAGTTAAATGTTTGTCATTTTTGTTGATCATTTTAAAGAATTAATGTTTGCTTTCATTGATTTTCTCTACTGTGTTTCTATTCTCTATTTTGTTTATTTCTACTCTAATCTTAACTATTTTTTTTCTTCTTATTTTAGTTTGATCTTTTATTTTCTTGTTTCTAAGGCTGGTGGTTATGTTATTAATTTGTGATATTTCCTTTATTAATGTAGTCATTAATAACCATAAATTTCAGGCTGGGGATGGTGGCTCATTCCTGTAATCCCAGCACTTTGGGAGACCAAGGCGGGCAGATTACCTGAGGTCAGGAGTTCAAGACCAGCCTGACCAACATGGTGAAACCCTGTCTCTACTAAAAATACAAAAATTAGCTGGGCATAGTGGCAGGTGCCTGTAATCCTAGCTACTCAGGAGGTTGAGGCAGGAGAATCACTTGGACCCAGGAGGTGGAGGTTGCAGTAAGCTGAGATCATGCCCTTGCACTCCAGCCTGCGCAACAAGAGCAAGACTCCATCTCAAAAAGAAAAAGAAAAAAATGAAAATTCTCTCATTTCCACTTTTGCTATTCTCCATGGCTTTGGTATATTTTGTTTTTAATTTAATTCATCTCAAAGCATTTTCTAAATCTCTTGTGATTCTTTCTTTAATTCAACTATTATTTAGCAATATGTTGCTTAATTTCCCCATATATTCATAAGTGTTTCAAATTTCTTTTTATTATTAGTTTCTATTATTTTTCCATTGTGGTTGGAGAATATACCTTGTATGATCTCAATCTTTTCAAAGTTTTAAGACTTGTTTTATGGTCTCACATGTAATTAATCCTGGAAAATACTCCATGTGCACTTGAGAAGAATGTGCACTCTGTTGTTGGGTAGAGTGTTCTATAAATGTCCATTAGTCTCATTGGCATATAGTATTGTGCAAGTCTTTCCTTGCTGATTTTTGGTCTCGTCCTATCCCTTATTGAAAGTGGGGTATTAAAAAGTCTCTATTATAGTTGACTTGCAAATGTTTCCCTTCAATTTTGTCAGTTTTTGCTTCATGTATTTTGTGGCTCTGTTGATAAGTGCATACATATTTGTAATTCTTGTATCTTGTTCAGCAATTGACCTTTTTATCATTATATTATGTCTTCTTTTGTCTCTTGTTAAAATTTTTGCCTTAAAGTCTGTTTCGTCTGATATTAGTATACCTGTTCAAGCTCTCTTTTGAATATTTTTTACATAAAATATCCTTTTCTTTTCAACCTATCTGTGCATCTAATGTGAGTCTCTTGTAGACAACATATATTGAGGTTATTTTAAAAAATTCAGTTAGCCAAATTGTGTCCTTTTATTGCAGAAATTAATCTACTTACATGTCATGTAATTGCTGATAAAATGTCATTATTCTTGACATTTTTCTATTTGTTTTCTATATATCTTATGTCTGTCTTTATTGTTCCTTAGTTCTTCCATTACTGCCTTCTTTTGTGTTAAATACATAATTCCTTCCCCAACCTTTTTGGTGCCAGGGGCTAGTTTCATGGAGTATAATTTTTTCATGGATGGAGATTGAATGGATGGTTTTGGGATGAAACTGTTCCATCTCAGATCATCAGGTGTTAGATTCTCATAAGGAGTGTACAACTTAGATCCCTCACATGCCCAGTTCACCTGCCGCTTAGCTGACAGGAGGCAGAGCTCAGGTTATACTCACTTCACCACTCACCTCCTGCTGTGTGGCCTAGTTCTTAACAGGCCACAGACCAGTAGCAGTCCATGGCCCAGGGGTTGGGGACCCCTGTTGTATGGCGCATGCTCTCATTTTTATGCTGTTATTGTCCCACATTTTATCTGTATACATTATATGCCCACCAACCTAGATTTATAATTATAGCCTTATATATTTTCTTTTAAATCAGATAGAAAAAGTAAGTTACAAACTAAAAGAGCATTTATGTTGTCTTTTAAATTTATCTATGCAGTTATCTTTCACAGTGCTCTTTACTTTTTCTTGTGGATGAGTCACTGTTTAGTGTCCTTTCTTTTCAGCTTGAACTGCTTCCTTTAGCATGATTGGAGGAAGTCTACCAGCAATGCAATCTCTCAGTTTTTCATTTATTGGGAAATTTCTTTATTTCTCTTTCATATTTGAAGAATAGTGTTGCCAGATATAGAAGTGTGGGGTCACAGTATTTTCTTTCAGCACTTTGAATATGCTAATCCTTTGTTTTCTGACCTTCATAGTTTCTGGTAAGGAGTCAGTTCTCTCTTCTCTCCTTCTAGCACTTCTGTTACACATATGTTGATATAGTTAATGATGGTGCTCAGATCTCTTAGGTTTTATTCATTTTTTAATTTTCTTTTTTTTTTTTTTTTGCATTTTATTCTTCTAAGTGGCTAATCTCAATGGAATGAGAAGTTCAAGGACTTGTCTAAGGTAATGAAACTGTCTGATAGTAGATGAGAAACTATGGCACACGTCCTTGGCTTAACCCAGGTATTTGCTCATTCCATTGAGTTAAAAGAAGATAAACTGAAAATATGCAAGCTCTTTTTAACCATCAAAGAATATCTACAAGTGGATAATTTTAGTTCTCAGAGAAAACATAGCACCTGGAAAATAACATGTCCAAAGTTACATGAATAGTAAATGGCAGGGCCGGGAATTACACCAATGTTCATCTGGTTCTTAAGCCCATAAACTCTAACTAAAAAGAATAATATAATTAAATACGAGGGAATAATTATTAATCAAAATTAAGATAGATTCAGTGTAACAATAGTGCTATGTATTTTTAAGAAATTACATATGGTTCTGTCATATTGCATTGATGATTGTCCAGCAGATATGCTGGGAAATTCGTAGAATGCCAGCTTGGAAGAAAAGATGTGGGGTCACAAGTAAGCTTTGCCTAAAATAGTATTCTGGTTTTAGGTAGGGTAAGCCCCTGAACAGGGGATCCAGGGGTCTAAAAATGAGCATTCAAGGAATTTTATGAACTCTGGTTTGACTTTGGCTTACTATTTTATTTCTTGGTCCTATTTCTTCCAACTTCTCATATATTTTTTTAACCTAACTACATTAGCTACTTCAGTGTAGTAATATTTGATGTTATTTCCAAAAGGACCTAATTCAGTGTGAGATCTATTGTTCAGAAACAGGTGGCTGAGGTTATAGTTTTGGGTGATCTGCCTGCTTGGCATTACTTTCTCAGTGATAGAAGTTTAAATAGTGTCAACCTTTTGGGGAATAGACTAAAAAGAATAAAGCCAAATACTAATGTTCTAGCCAAATATTCTACACAACAGGGCATAATTTGATTCTCAGTATGGGAAGGAAAGTGCTAAGCTTGCAAGGAAGATGTCTTGGCTGTGTAAAGAAGAGATTAGGAGAATGCTATAGTCATTGTGTTCTTAGAATTCATTTGTGCTTACGTAAATGTTACGAATTCTAGACCCATTCATTTTGGACATGAATACAATGGTTCTTAACCCATTATAATACTGATGCCCAGACTTCCTTATCTGTTAATTCAGAATTTCTGTGTTTGTGGCTTGCACATGGATATTATTTAAAAAACAAAAAACAAAACAAAAAAAAACACCCATTGATTCGTGCAGCAAGGATTGAGAAATACTTTTGCAATAGATTACCTATTCCGGTAGGTATGACTTAGAAAATGGATGAAACAGACATAATAACAATGTATCTCCAGCTGAGTGAGGCTGGCAAAGGCACTGGCTGCTCCCCACTCTGCTCTGAAGGAACGGTGTTTTATCAGAACCTCATAGTTGGTCTCTGGTATTAGATTTGGCACTGTATTGTGGGAATAGATAAGTCAGTCTTTGGAAGGAAGAAAGCCATATTATTGAACCTACACAAAGGCTTAGAAAACAGGCCAGTGCCTATTTACGTTGTTTACAATTAAATGAACAATAAAAATACTTTGTTTTTCTTAAATTCATCCAATTTCTGTCCACTTGTCATTTTTGTTTCTTCATCATAATTTCATGGAAATTTTTTCCTATATATTCTATGATGCACATTATCAAAAGTGTCAAAGAAGATGATCATAAATTCTCATTTTTTCTAATCTAACACCTAACTTAAAAATCTTTTCATACTTCACTCTGAGCCAGAAACAGCCCCAACTTATTTCATTTTTTTTTTTTTTTTTTGCACATTTTCATTTGGCCAGATGTTGCCATATAGATAATAAGAGATTTCCTTTACTTTTCCTTTAAGGAAAAGTTGTTACATCCATCAGGCTTCTTTTTTGTTTTTGCCTGATTTGATATAGATAGCTAATATAGAAACACATATTTTCTCCTTTACCACCTTCAAGGTATCAGGTGTCATAATTCTTCAAGTTATAAATAGCTAAAAGAAACATAAAAAAAGTTTCTCATCTGTGTTCAGATAGAATCCATTTGAGAAGAAAATTTTTCACCTTTCACCAGAGCAATCAATATACACTCCATTGTCATAATGCCACACCTTCAAAATGAATTTAAAGGCATAAAAATAAGTGTTGTGGAATCAATTGGCACAATCTTTTGGGACTTTGCACCAAAACACGATTGCACATTCTTAAGTTTTATGAAGAACATGATTTAAAAAAAAATCCATATTCTCAAGGTACATTTGGGGTGTTGCTACATAGTAGTGCAGGAAATACTATATGCATGAAATTAAAGGCCTTCTTTGAGGAGTTTTTAGCATTTCTGTGTTCAGTAATTTAATGGAAGACTGCAGTAACCAAAGAAAGGTGAAAATCACTCAGAATTCAAATTCTTTAGGAAAGAAAGTTTGAGTCATTTGATAGGTAAAGAGCCTTAGCCAGCCAAAATGCTGGCTAAGTGCAAATATAACATTTAATAGGTAGTAAAAAAATAAAATAAAATGAAGTCTGCAGCAGCTATGCATCTTTTCTTTCCTGGTCCTTCTGTGTTTTCACATATAACCTAATTTGTGTCTGTCTGTGTGTATACATATACAGTATTTTTATATATTAACATTTCATGTCTCATTATTTCATATGTGTTATCAATGATATTTAATCTTATAATTCACTCTTTAGAGTACAGAATGTTTATGTAAATCATGACAAAATTTGAAGTTTATATAACATCTCCCAGAGAGGGCTAATATGGCTATTAATCAGAAAGGAATAATTAATCAGAAATGGCTTTTGGGACATTACTTACATCTTTGTGGGGATAGGACAAGATAATCTTGGTTTGAAAAAATAGCATAAGTTTGTTATTGTGTGAAATTTAGCTATGTGTGGGAGGGTAAATGTGTATCAATGCCTGATAGACAAGAGGTGGACTGTGCCGGTTTTTAAGCTATTGTTTCCAGCCCCAATGATGTCCAACTGTATTCCACTTTGGGATACTGGGGCTGAGAATGTGTAAGCTGCATTTCTCTTTTGCTAGTTGAATCCCTGCCAGACACCACACACAGGCTAGAACAGTAAAGGACTTGTTCCTTCTTGTTTATTTCAGTGACTGTTCTTGACCCTGAGAAGAGCAGTAGAGTCTAGCTTCCAGCTTTCTTATCAGCACACCCAGAATCAGCATTATCAGCATTCCCCTTAAGAAGTTTCAACATGCTTTAAGCCATATTCCTGATTCCCTAACACCCCTACATCCCTCTCTGTTCAAAAATCTGAGATCTAGTTCTGTAGAGCACTGGTATACTCCTAAGCTCTCAGTACCAATTCACTAAAGCCTCCTACTCAGGGGTTTGAATTCCTGCCCTGTGAGGCTCCTCCTCCAATATCAAGTGATATGAGATATCACTACTAAGTAAACAATGTCCTCTCTTTGGAAATCTGAGTCCAGGTTTTCAAAGCCCTTCCCCAAATTACTAGATTCTAATATCTCTTACTACTTTGTTATTTTTCCCCAGCCCTAGGAGTGGTACTGCTTCCTCCAGTGCCTATCCCTGTATTTTTTCAGTTTTTTTCACTTTTGAATTTTCAGATTTCTATTTAAGCTATTATTTATTATTATATAAACAACTGACATTATTAAAGCAACTAGCATTGTTTCTGTTTTTCTCTCATTGAATCTTGACTAATACGAAACACACACACACACACAAGTACACACACGTATCTCATTTTGTATAAAACTATAGAAAACGAAGTTCTTAATAGCTTGTCAAATGTGGGTTAATGTGATTTTTTTAATACAAAGTTAAGAAAAACTTAGTAATGATAGAGTATACATTGAAGGCATATGACATAGGACAGTATCAGAAATACTTGATGTGTATTTAGAATTCATACATTTTACAGATGAAAACTTATGTTCACACATCCAAGTTACTCTAAAAATATTTGTAAGTTTTTCAATAACAAATATCGGATTTTAAATTAAAGTTTAAAATTATATTCTTGAGTTTTATTAGCAATATTTTAAGTGCTCATTAGCCACATGTGCAGATATAGGTCATTGTCTTTATTACTCCTATTTCACCCTGATTCTATAGCAAACCATATGTAAAATTTTTTGAACAATATATGGCAGTTTAATGATGTCAAAGATGAGAACAGAAATAAAATGCCACTGTTTAATTAAAATATGTGACTCATTTTGTCAGAAGATACTAGACTAGCAAGTAATATTAATAATACATATCAAAAAATACTCTATTGGAAAAACAATAGAGAGAATCAATTAAACTAAAGCTGCCTCTTAGAAAAAGACAAATAAGGGCCGGGCGCGGTGGCTCAAGCCTGTAATCCCAGCACTTTGGGAGGCCGAGACGGGCGGATCACGAGGTCAGGAGATCGAGACCATCCTGGCTAACACGGTGAAACCCCGTCTCTACTAAAAAGTACAAAAAAAAAACTAGCCGGGCGAGGTGGCGGGCGCCTGTAGTCCCAGCTACTCGGGAGGCTGAGGCAGGAGAATGGCGTAAACCCAGGAGGCGGAGCTTGTAGTGAGCCGAGATCCGGCCACTGCACTTCAGCCTGGGCGACAGAGTGAGACTCCGTCTCAAAAAAAAAAAAAAAAAAAAAAAAGAAAAAGACAAATAAAACGAATAAAGGTCTAATTAGGCTGGTTATAAAAAATTAGAAGAGACAAAAATTACCACTATCAAGAATGAATTAGAGGCATCACTACAGAACCTACAGATATCAAAAGGATAAGAAGTAGACATTATGAATTACTGTATGCCACTAATTTGACAATTTAAACAAAATGAACTACTTCTTTGAAAACTACAAACTATTAATGTTTATTCAAGAAGAAATAGATTGCTTGAATAACATTAAATTTATTAAACCAATTGAGTTTTAATTTTAAATCTTTTCTACAAGGAACATTTCTAATCTAGCTGACTTTATTGGTGAATTCTGCCAAACATTTAAGAAAGGAATATTGCCAATTAAATATAAACCCTTCCTAAAATTAAAAGAAGAAGGAACATTCATTTTATTTTATTTTATTTATTTTATTTATTTTTCACTAGACAGGTCATCAAGACAGAAAGTCAACAGAAAAACAATGGACTTAAACTGTACCCTAGAACAAATGGGCTTAAGAGAGAATTACACAACATTCTACCCAACAACCACAGAGCATACATTCTCTTCATCAGCGCATGGAACTTTCTCCAAGATAGATCATATGATAGGCCGCAAAACTAATCTCAATAAATTTAAGAAAATTGAAACTATATCAAGTACTCTCTCAGACCACAGTGGAATAAAATTGGAAATCAACTCCAAAAGGAACCTTCAAAACCAGGCAAATACATGGAAATTAAATAACCTGATCCTGAATGATCATTGTATCAACAGTGAAATCAAGACAGAAATCTAAAATATTTTTTGAACGGAACAATAATAGTGACATGACCTATCAAAACCTCTGGAATGCAGCAAAGGTGGTGTTAAGAGGAAAGTTTACAACCTTTAATACCTACATCAAAAAGTCTGGAAAAGCACAAATAGATAATCTAAGGTAACACCTCAAGGAACTAGAGAAACAAGAACAAACCAAACCCAACCCCAGCAGAAGAAAGGAAATAACCAATATCACAGCAGGGTTAACTGAAATTGAAACAAAAGAAATGCAAAAGATAAATGAAACAAAAACCTGGTTCTTTGAAAAGATAAATAAAATTGATAAAACATTAACAAGGTTAACCAAGAAAAGAAGATAGAAAATCCAAATAAGCTCAGTTGAAAACAAAATGGGAGATACTACAGCTGATGCTACAGAAATACAAAAGATCATTCAAGGCTACTATGAACATCTTTATGCACATAAATTAGAAAACCTAGAGTAGATGGATAAATTCCTGGAAATATACAACCCTCCCAGACTAAATCAGGAAGAATTAGAAAGTCTGAACAGACCAATAACAAGCAGCGAGATTGAAATGCTAATAAAATTACCAACAACCAAAAAAAGGTCCTGGACCAGACAGAGTCACAGCTGAATTCTATCAGATGTTCAAAGAATAATTGTTAGGAATCCTGCTGACACTATTCCACAAGATAAAGAGTGAATTCTCCCTAATCATTCTATGAAGACAGTATTACCCTAACACCCAAACCAGGAAAGAACATAACAATAACACAAAAAACTACAGACCATTATCCCTGATGAACATAGATACAAAGATACTGAACAAAATACTAGCTAACTGAATCAAACAGCATTTCAAAAAGATAATCCACCATGATCAAGTGGGTTTCATACCAGGGATGCAGGGATAGTTTAACATACACAAGTCAATAAATGTGATATACCACACAAACACAATTAAAAGCAAAAATCACATGATCATTTCAATAGATTCAGAAAATGTACTTGACAAAATCCAGCATCACTTTATGATTAAAACCTTCATCAAAATTGGCATACATAGGACATGCCTCAATGTAATAAAAGCCATCTATGACAAGCCCACAGTCAATATAATACTGAAAGAGGAAAAGAGGAAAGCATTCCCTCTGAGAACTGGAACGAGACAAGGATGCCCACTCTCACCCTTCTATTCAACATAATACTGGAAGTCCTAGCCAGAGCAATCAGACAAGAGAAATAAATAAAGGGCATACAAATTGGTAAAGAGGAAGTCAATCTGTTGCTGTTTGCTGATAATAGGATCATATACCTAGAAAGCCCTGAAGACTCTTCCAAAAAGCTCCTAGAATTCATAAATGAATTCAGCAAGGTTTTGTTATACAAAATTAATGTACACAAACCAGTAGCTCTGCTATATACCAACAGCAACCAAGTTGAGAATCAAATCAAGAATTTAGTCCCTTTCTCAATAGATGCAAGAATAAAATAAAATAAATTACTTAGAAATATACCTATCCAACAAGATGAAAGACCTCTAGAAGGAAAACTGCAAAACACTGCTGAAAGAAATCATAGACAACACAAACAAATGGAAACACATTCCATGCTTGTGGATGGGTAAACTCGATATTGAAACATTCGTTTTAAATGGTCACCATTACCTGGATACCAATACTTGGCAGGGCTGTGTGTTACTTGGAAATGAAGCATTATGTAAGAGCAGAACTCAACAATACTAAGTAAATACCTCAATAAAAACAGAGATTTGAAAAAAAAAATCTTCAAGCAGTTAACATTTGCAGTTGGCAAATTCTTGTCACCCGTATGCAATGCTTATAGGCTAAGAAGTCTACTTTTGCAATAGATGCTGACTTAACTATAAAGAAAGAAAGTAAAAGGATCTTTCATTGACAAGTAAAGAAACAGAACATAAGAATTAAGGGAAATTCTAATCCAGCTGAAATGAGTTAGAATGCTGAAGTTTAAATTTGGAAGTATGACTAATTTGCTTGCCACGTGAGAGAAGAAATAAAGTCATGTAATATAGAGCAATTAACCTAGATTTGGGATCAGAAGATTGTGGTTCAATTTACCACTTAACTACTTTGTACTTCAGAAGCACTTTTCCAAAATACTACTCAACTTATTTATTTTAAAAACAAATGACTGCAGGAGACTGTTTCTATAATTAAATGAAATAATAAAGGAGTGTTTCCTAAATGTTGCTTTCCTTTTCATGCTGAAGCATGAAACTCCTTAAAATGATCCTCGAGGAGCCTCATTACATCCCCAATCTTATTGTCCTGTACAGTCTCCCTAGTTTACAATGGTCCAGTTATTCTAATCTATCTGTTCCTTGAAATTCTTAGTTTGTTTTAATTTCAGAGGTTTTGCACTTGCTTTTTCTAACTCAGTGCTTTGTTTAATTTCAAAACACAAAACTTACATGGAATGCAAGCACCAGGTTTCTAATTTTTCAGGGAATTGTTTTTCTATCCAGGTCTTGAAGGCTAAAATCTTCCTTTGACTTGTAGTGGATTTTGTTTTTCTACTATACTCATTCATGAATGATGCAGATTTCTAGGGTCTTTGATTTATATGGACATTTTGGTCCTAGCCTTGGGTGGGCTGAAGTCTTTCATTTCTGCCCCATCATGGGCTTTAAAATCTTATCCCTTGGGTTACTGAGACCAAAACCCCAACAGCCAAGGCAAGGTACAGGCCACCTTCCTAGCTTGATACTCCTGTTTTTATTTATTTTTTCTTTCTGAAATCTGATTAGCCTTACTGTATAGAGAGATTGATATGCACGTAAAATACATTTTCCCATTATATTTTTCTGCCTTTGTACTGATCGTCTCAAGGGAATTTTCAGATTCTCATAGTTTAATATCTTGCTAGAACAGAAAGCCATATGTCAACTTTAAGAATTGCACATAAAATATCTTAAAAATAAATCAAATATCTTCCTTACTCATAGAACATGAAAAAATAGAAGGACATTGGAAATCAGAAAAGCCAATGTCCTCATTCTGTAGTGAGGATAAAAGGAAATATATGGGGATGGCATAACTAAGGGTGATGCAACTTAAGAGTGACACTACTACAATAAGGGCCTTTCTCAAGGCCTGCTTCCCTCACCTCCATACCTCAACACTGAGTACTAGAGTTAATTACATTTCAATGATTTAACTGATATGAGCAACTGTCTGATTAGTATCAAGGGACCTCACAGAACAGGGATCATTGAGGTTAAGGGATTTCAAAAATGTTATTTCCATTCTCTAAAGCAATTGATTCCTGGTTTGGTAAAAGAAAATCCCATCATGTGAATCTTGCAGCTTGTTCTGGCTGTCTTATTTTACCCTGAGGTACAGGAACTGTGCTGCTTCTTTTTCTTTTGGGGAAGCACTTTTTCTTAAAAAACAAAAACAAAACTTTTTTCCTTTCAATAAATATGCTTTGTATGAGGACACAGCTACAGAAAACTTCTTTCAGCTGCCATTTCCCCTTTGACTTTTTGAATTTTGTAATATTTCTTTCCTGAGAATTCAACAGATTCTTATCCTCATTGTTATTCTAGATTATTGTGACATTTTGTACTTGACAAGATATATCTTGGGCATACTTTAGGATAAAAATAACATTTGTATTGTGCATGCATGTTATTATTTGTCCTCTGCTGTGGCAATTCGACATACAGAAATTTGTTTTGATACTTCAGGAAACCCTTATGTCATCAAAATTACATTAATACACAGTCATATGATAGATATGTTATGAATAATTTGGCAAAAGAGGTTTTCAAAATAGCATTTCTTATAGATATTTTATACATTAGTTAGTGTTCTTTAATTCATTTTTTCTTTGAGGAAAATCTGAGATAATTTCCCTACAGAATGATATCTTTTGGAATTAAAGCCATATGTTTTATAGTACCTATTTAAACATTTCAGCATGCTTTAATGTTTTTTCTCTCATTTCTTCAGCAAATTTCACTTAAACTATAAATTCAGTCACCTGTATCTTAAAATTTAAAAAAATCATTCTAAAATACTTTTTTCTTAATTCTTGCTCCCTTCAAATGATTTGTTTTCTTATTTTTCTATTTTATCATCACAATTATAAAAGCTAGGTCTGATTTAACATTTTCAACTACAAGTCTGTCATTATTCCACTACAGTTTGACTTTCATTCTCACTACTTGTAACAGGCTGAATTGCTTCCCTGCAAAATTTGTATGTTGAAGTACTAATCCCAAGTACCTCAGAATGTGAGTGAATTTTATGATAAAGTTTTTAAAGAGCTTATTAGGGTGAACTCTAATGCAATATGACTGGTATCTTTATATGAAGAGAAGGTTAGGACACAGACACACACAGAGAGAAGACCCTATGAAGACACAGCAAGAAGATGGCCATCTACAAGTCAAAGAGAGAGGCCTTAGAGGAAATTAACCCTGCAAACACCTTGATCTTGGATTTCTAGTTCCCAGAATTGTGAGGAAATAAATTTATGTTGTTTAAGCCACCTAGTCTGTGGTATTTTGTTATCGTAGCCCTAGCAAACTAATATACCACTCTATAAATAATGTTTTTGATAGGATTATCAGTTACTTCCTAATTGATACAATGACAGAACCAAAACACAGGGACTTTGAAATAAGAGAGAAGTGAGTTAAAGTCTTAATTTTAGTCAATGAATAGCGCTAAAACTTTGAGTGAATTATTTAATCTTTCTTTGCCTCTGCCTTCAGTCTTTAAAAAAGGAAATAGTAAATATTAATTTTTAAGGATTAAAGAGAATGGTTATATGGAAATTCCTTATGTAATATCAAACAGATAATAATGAAACTCATGACACTATAGTTCTTTCCTGTTGTCCAGACCAGCATGCTTCCTAAATTCAGACCACTGCTATATTTAATGACATAAATAATGGATGATTTGTCTAATATTGTTTTCTCTAACTTACATAAACTCTTCCTTTCTAATTCTTATTCTCCTAGTCAGCCTCCAGGCCCTTAAGAACTGATGACCTCCCTTCACACTTGAATAAGAAAATAGAAGTAACTAGATCAGTATACCCTAATTTTTCCAAGATCAATACATGCATCTGTACTCTATCCTCTGTCTCCATTCAGGCATAAAGGAAGATTCCTCCCAACTCATGGCAAAAGCTCATCTCTCCATTGGGCTTTAGATTTCACATCTCAAATACCTTGCTGTGGCAGTTTTTTCATTTTTCTCCTGTGTCTCTTTCCCTGAATGTTTTAATTTTCAGCAACATATAATCATTCTCTAGTATGTATCCTCTCTCTTAAAAATAAAATCTCAAATCCTCCTTTTCCACTCACATCCCCTTTCCTGCTTCCCACTTAAAAATGCTCTTTTTTTGTGAAA
This sequence comes from Macaca fascicularis, assembly GCF_037993035.2. Taxonomy (NCBI): domain Eukaryota; kingdom Metazoa; phylum Chordata; class Mammalia; order Primates; family Cercopithecidae; genus Macaca; species Macaca fascicularis. Next base: position 88,191,232 of record NC_088388.1, on the reverse strand, counting down.
ACTTTTCAAAAGATTTGTTTAGAATCTGCTCCAGTCTGGCTCCTGAAGCTTCCATTCTGCTGAAACTTTTCTGTTGCCAAGGGCATGAGCATCCTTGTATTTTCAGACCCAATAGATACTTTTCTCTCCCCATCTTATTGATCTCTTAAGAGCACTTGATTTATTTTTCCACTTTTTTTTGGTATATGGCTTTTGTGGCTTACTGTCCTTGTTTCCCTTCTTCTTCACTGGTCAATGACCCTCTGTCTTCTTTGCTGACTCATCTGTATCGGCTCATCCTCTTAATGTTGGAGTATGCCAGACTGCTTCCTTTTCTTCTGTATTTATACTCAATTCCAGGACCTCATTCATTCCATTGATTTTAAATAATGCTAAATAATTAAATTTTAAAAATTAAATAATTAAATAACATGAAGTGATTAAATAATGTTAAATAGATAAGGCTGAAACTACCAAATACATGTATATAAACTGGTTCTCTCTTTTTAGCTTGATACTCCAAGATTCAACTGACTACTTGGCAGCCTCTTTTGGGTATCTAATTGCCCTATCCTAAAAAGACCTAAAGATGTTCAAAGACAACTTTAGTTTATTCTCTTTGCTAAATTTATTGCTTACCTGTCCTTTCTACTTCAGTAAACATCTCCACTCTTCTCTCTTATGCTTCTAATTATTGAAGTAATCCTTGATTCTTCTTTTTTCTTTATTTTTAAAATTATCATATCTATATTATCACATAGTCCATTAACAAGTCCTGTTAGTTTTACCTCTGGAATACATGTGATTCAGTTATTTTTTTCCCAATAGCTCCATTGTCACCTCTGTGATTGAAATCACTATCATTTCTCATTTATACCAATGCAATAGAGTAATCCATGTCACTTTTGAAGTTTTCACTCTAACAGTCTATTTGTCACAACAGCCAAGACAAGTTTTAAAAATGTCAATCTAAAAATTATTCCAGTACCTGGATTAAAATAATTTTAAGTCTTTCCTCTGTACTGTACTTAGGGCTCTGTTGATCTCTGTGGATGTCTTCAATATCATATTATACCAAGTTCCTCTTGTTTACTATATTTAGCTTTGCTAGTCTGCTTTCCAACCTTGAAACAAGACAAGCTCTTTTTTTGCCATGGGGCCTTTGAATGTGTGCCTTCTGCTTCCTAAACAAAACTTGTCCCAGAGGGTTTTCTATGGCTATCTCTTTCCCATGGCCTCAGTGTCAAGTTATAGGTCATTTCCTCAGAGAAGCTGGCTACAAGTAGCCTATCTCAACTGGAACCTTCTCCCAAGTAATTCTTTATAAAATATTAGATATTATATCTCATCATAGTGGTTAACTGAATTTTGTGCTTATTTATTTCTTTTCTGGTTTGCTAATGTTTCTCCTCACTGCAATGCAAATATTTTAATGGCAAGTTCCTTGTCTATCTAGTAATTGCGTGCTAAGGACATTGTTACATGTATTTTTACAATATCATACTAAAATCAAAGCTGTAACTTTAAATGGCTACAATATTAGCACCATTTTATGGCTGAGAAAAAGAAGGCCTAGAGAAGAATAAGCAGCTTGTCAGAGATTATGTAGCTAGATGTAGCAGCTTTGGGATTCAAAATGAGGCAGGTCTGATGCTAAAATCTATGATCTTAATCACATGATTTACTGCCTCTTAGTCTTCTGATTTCTGGCCTTTTGATTTACTTTAGAGCCCTGTTCATCCCTTGAATCTGATATTTTGTGCTATTTCAGTGGGTCTGACCTTTGGCTTTCTAAATAATTATGATAAAAATCTATCCTACAGTCATGCTGCTTCTGTCTGCCTAAATATCCTCCTGCTATGTTAAGTATATTCCACACTGCACTGCCCCCAGGATCTCCTAATCTGCAGGACAAGAGGTTGACACACTGTTCCCTCTGCTTTGCAGAAAACTGTGTGCCTTTGGGCACATCATCTTCTCTGGGTCCCAATTTTGTTATTTGTAAAATAAGCAATTTGAATTATGATCTTGAAATTCTCTTTCAGATTTCAGCAATAATGATGACAAGCCATGTTTCTTTATCCCCCTTCATTTACGCTTTTTAAGTTATCAATATTTTAATTTAAGCAATTTAACTTTCCTAGTACTAAAATATATTCATCCTACAAAGAGCAGCTACATTGTTGTAGGAACATTCTTTAGGTTGTTAGTAATAGTACCTGATGTCTTCATCACTTGGATAGAAAGCAATTCAACTTTCTTAGATTAATATTTTACTCCACAACAAAATGTTATTGATAACCTAGTCGATGCCTGCCTGCCTCAAAGTTATCAATTACACAACACCTCATCTAATAAGTACGTAATGAATGTCTCTTATGTGCTGGATTCTACGCTAGGTGCCAAAAATGATGGATACATAGATCCTGTCTGCAACGAACCCATGATTTAGTGGGAGAGATAGACAAACCATGAGTCAATCTAACAAACGCAGAGTGGTTTAAGAGCTAAATCTAACAATAACATCAAAAAGAAAAACAGCTGTCAGAATACAGACAAGTATATCTATAATGGTATAACTGCTCTTTGTTCTAGGGCATTAATTCTGCTTTAGAGAACAAATCAGGGAGCGGTTTTTAAAGCTGGTCACAATCCAACAGTGTGAAAAGAAACCCAGAAACAGACAGGTCCCCCTCTGCCATCCCATCTGATTGCTAGAATAGACTTTAAGACATTTTTCTGGTTTCCAAGCTTACCTACCCCCATAACCCTGAGATTTCTGCCTTTCTGAGCAAGCTTCAGCCTTGCAATCACCAGCAGGGAAGCAATCTGCTGTTCATTCCTGAAGCCCCGGGGACCTTCCTTGCTGCCACCCTTCTGGTTGGGCTCTTTCTGGGCTGCCAAGTTGGCAAGGCATCTGGTCTGAGGGCATGTGGGTTAGGACAGTCTTCTTAGCAGGATGGCCCAGGGGAGGCTTGGGGAGTAGAGTAGAAGGGAAGCCTCACTGGAAAATACAGCCAACGTGTCACTCCAGAAGATGTAATTAATCTGTAGCTGAGGAGGGAGGCAGTCTAGCCATCCCTGGAATGTATTGTTTTAGGTTTGCACCTAACCTAGATTCCTACACATTTAAGAGACACGCTATAGGAGAATCACTGAGGTGTTGCCAATACTGGAGAGCATTTAGAGTATAGTGAGTAAAGAACAAAAGCATTGAATATTTTTTAAGCCCCTTATACTCTACCCTCTTTACAGGAGCTAGTCTTTGTTAATGCATGTTATAGTTTATAAAGTATAAACTCAGGTTCTTATGAGGAAAGTAGTGTTATTACTGCCCTTTTCTAAGTGAGGAAAACGAGGCTTGGAGATCAGCAACTTTCCTAAGATGACACAAAAGAAGCATGAAGCAGACCCAGGACATAATCACAGAACTTCTGACTCCAGGTCTCATGATCCTTCCACTATAGGATTCCTCTTTGCAGTTAGAATTTAGTATCTAGACTGTGAGCTCCTAGTGGTGGATATCATGTCCTGCCCTTCATACCTCAGTCTCAGTTCCTAAGCCAGTGCCTGTCTAGTCAGGTTGACTCCTATGAGCCCCAGACACATCAGAGTATTTAAGAATCAGTTAAAACTGCTGGCCCAAGTTTCTGAGCATGCTAAATGGCAAATCTCCCCACCCTCCTATTTTGGCCCAGTGTTTGTTCCTCTTCAGATTCTTTTTTTTTTTTTTTTTTTTTTTTTTTTTTTTTTTTTTTTTGAGATGGAGTCTCGCTCTGTCACCCAGGCTAGAGTGCAGTGACCCGATCTCTGCTCACTGCAAGCTGTGCCTCCAGGTTTCACGTCATTCTCCTGCCTCAGCCTCCCAAGTAGCTGGGACTACAAGCGCCCGCCACCAGCCACCATGCCCGGCTAATTTTTTACATTTTTAGTAGAGGATTTACCGTGTTAAAGAGGATGGTCTTGATATCCTGACCTCGTGATCTGCCCACCTTGGCCTCCCAAAGTGCTGGGATTACAGGTGTGAGCCACTGCACCCAGCCTATTCCTCTTCGGATTCGTCTTAATCCTCATTTCCCTGCCTGCCTGCCCCATCTGATCATGCTAAATTTTTTATCAACTTGTTTTGCTTGGAATGGCTCCTGCAGCAGTAACTGCACTGCTTGACTAGTGTTCAGAATAATCACTTATCCTGACAGTTCCTGCTCCCTTGTTGGAGGAAGAGTACACTTTCTTTGTCTATATCCAATACACACTTTCCTTCTATTAAGCCTCCATCTAAACCCTTTATGAAGCAGTATTTAGTACGGGTTACTTAACCTCTCTGAATTTCAGTCTATTCTTCTGTAAGTATTGATTGAATGAGTCAATTCATGTGATGCATTTAGAATTTGGTGTGTAGTAAGCACACAATAAACCTTAGTTTTGTTTTTAGTTTTTTTGTAATGTTGTAACTATTGACTGTTTTCTTAAGTTTCTTTCAGCCACATATTTCTATACCTTTTTGTTTTGTTCTCTCTGTATTGACTGTTTTTACACGCAAATGTCACAAGTAAAAAATCTACTCATTCTTCATAGAACCACCAGTCATAAAATTGTATTCTGAACAACAGTCAAACAGCTATTAATTGACTGTCTTATGCTAGACATAGTGGTAGGTGCTGCAGATTCAGGGGTTAAAGAGGACTACTCCTGTGGTTCCTATTCTTTGGTGCTCTTTTTCTCACTTCCAAATATCCTGTCCTGTTGAGCCACTATTATTGCAGAATTATATTTTGCTTTATGTTACTTAGTTGTTGACATATCTGCCCTGGGGGAAACTAGGTGGAGAATAATAGTATTTAGAGAGTACTTAATGTTAGTTGAATTAACAGATGAAGGAATGCGTATGTGCAAAGGTGTACTTGTTTTTTTTTTTTTCCTGTATAAACCATTATTGAATGGGAATATGCAAAGAAGGAAATATTTCTAAAGCCCCTTTTTTGCTGTTCTGACATTTATTGAAGGTGCACCATCTAGCATCAACCCTTTACTTTCTTCCTGAGGAAGCTATGCACATAAAAGCTTCCAATCAACTGCTAAAACATGGACAATGTATAGCATAAGACAAAATAGTTCACACAAAAGTGAGACGTGGATTTGCAAGAGTTAATTACATGCAGAGAATTACCAAAAGGAGAATTTGAAGACCTGCAGAAATAAGGAGGAGCCATTGAATGCATGGTTCTTGCCATAAGCAGGCCATGCTAAGCTGAGAGGGCATTTCAGAAGCTGGAGCTGGACAAAGAGTAATACAGGTATGTCAGGAGAAATGCAGAACCTGGAGCTCAACTGCCTAGTAGAACTCTTTATTCAATCAATCTATGAGAGAGATAATTCTGGAAAATATGAGTCACCAGTAATTTCTTTAATAAAAATAGATAAAAGGAAACAAACACAATTTTAAGCAACTTTAAGAGTATAGGCAAATGATAACACATCCCTCTCTACCCTTTTGTATGTTTATTGCTTATTTATCTGTACAGTTTTGGAAATAGGCTCTATTTTTGGTATTATTGCAAAAGTGTACATATCCATTGCAAACAAGTTTTAAAATTTGTAAAACACAGAGGAAATAAAGTTTATGCATAATTCTACCAACCAGAGGTCCATTACCAACATCTTTATACCCTTCTCACCTCTATTAATAGATATATTTGCATTTGAATACACATGCATGTGCTTTTGAAATGGAATATTATTAAATATCTTATTCTATAACCTTTCTTCCTTATTTAATAATAAATAATAAATATTTTAAAACCAACAATTATAAATACACATCATTTTAATGGTTACTGAATTTTCCATTGTATGCAAGAGTTCACTAAATGTATTTATAGTCTACTTTGAGAAACGACAGCAGAGAATATATTTCAACTTCGTTTCTTAGCCTGTTTGCTAGTTAACACACTGCAGTTGGACATTGTTATACTTTATTAATTAAACTAAATATTGTGTGCTGGGAATTACCCTGAGCACAGAAAACTACAGATACAAAGATGTGATAGATAAAATGAGAGATGAAATTATAATTCAAGATCTTGCTAAGTAAACTGGACAATTATAATTCATAATAATACAATTCTAATACAATGTCTTAAGCTTGGCATAAAAGGTCAACTCCCAAATTCTTGGAGACCCAAAAGACTGGAGTAAGGGCCTTGGGGAAGTGGAGAAAGCTGCACTGACAAGGTGATGCTTGAACTACCTCTTGACTTATAAGTATAGGTGGAACTCCCAGTTTATGTACATTAACAAGCCTGTTTAGGAAGGATGCAGAAGCTGAAGTGTCTAGTGAGTGGCCCACACACGCTAAATAAGTATTTATTGAATTAATGTAGAATGACTAGATAAAACAATAAAACGGAATCTTCTAAAACATTAATACTAACACTACCCTGTAACATTTAGATCAATTTATTGGGACCTCTAAGCCCCAATAAAGCACTGTATTCCTTTGCCATGCCCACTCTGGAATCATGTAAAACCTATAAACTTTTGAGAATAACATAATTTTTGAAGAATAGGTGTTCAAATTTTTGGAGAATGATAATTATTGTAACATCTTATTATTCAGTATCAGCTAAGTATTATTTAAAATACTCCCAACACCCTGACAAAGATGGTATCATGTGATATCCATTATATAGAGCAGAGGCTCTGTGATTGAGTGCTTAACTGACTCATCTGAGTCGAGGTCTCTCTGACTCTTTAATTCATTACCACACTATGCTCCCTACTGTTTATAGAGAACATTTAGATTCATATCTTCTTTGATTTCTGTAACTTCTGAGTTGGTCAGGACCTCTTTAGAGACTCCCATTTTAGCAATGGAGAAAAGTCTCAAAAAAGCTACATGATTTATCTGAACTCCCAGGGATACTAATTAACAGATTCTAAATGTAAAAAAGTTTTCTTTCATTGGCCCACACTGCATTAACCACTCCTGACACATTGTTCTATATGGAAAAAATTTCTGAAATGCTAGTTGTCAGAACAGAACCCTCCAGTTAATCTCCAAGGTCCAAATGACCACCTTCACCAAAGTCCTTCCACACCAGTAGGTCTATATGCTACAAAGTCAGTAAAGAGGCCGGGCATGGTGGCTCAGGCCTATAATCCCAGCACTTTGGAAGGCCAAGGTGGGTGAGGAGTTTGAGACTAGCTTGGCCAACATGGTGAAACCCTGCCTCTACTGAAAAAAATATCCAAATTAGCTGGGCGTGGTGGTGGGTGCTTGTAATCCCAGCTGCTTGGGAAGGTGAAGGAGAATCACTTGAACCCAGGATGTGGAGGTTGCAGTGAGCTGAGATTAGACCACTGCACTCCAGTCTGAGCAACAGAGAAAGACTCCGTCTCAAAAAACAAAACAAACAAACAAACCAAAAAAAACCCAAAAAACAAAGTCAATAAAGAGCCAAAGAAGTCCCTTCTGAAATTTTATCCCGGACACTCATATTTCTCTGAAATAATAACATATCTTTATCTTCTTCAGAAATATATCTATACCTGGGTCTTTCCATGTTCTTCACTATGCCAGAATATTTATAATATCATCTATGGCAGGACACATTGTAATGTGATTTAAATTCCTCAAAAAATCTGTGTTCAAAAGCTGGTTCATTTAAAGAATTCATTTAAAGAAAACTGAATTTTTTTTCTCTTTATCTTCAGTTTTCTCATCTATAAACATGGACTGCAATACCTTACATAATTGTAATGAGACAATTTCACTATTATATTAATATGAAATATATATTATATATAATATATACTATAATATATATTATATATAATATATACTATAATATATATTATAGTAATATAACACATAATCTACTAAAATATATAATAGTAATATAACATATATAAAATACAATATTAATATATTAAATTAAATTAACATCTATACAAATGAACTGCAATACTTTATATAATTGTAGTGATACAATTTTAGTTAATTGTAGTGAAAATTAAATGAAATAATATTAATAATAACTTAAGCTTTTGAGGTTTTTGTTCACTGCTATAACCTTATTGCCTAGTATAGTGTCAGGAGCTCAATGAATATTTTCTAGTTGAATTAATGAGTGAACAGATTCATTGAATTAATAAATGTGAATGAATGATTGAATACAGTATTTAAAGGGCTTAAATATTTATTGGACACATATCAGATTTCTTGACATTTTGCTAGGTCCTAGCAATCAAACTATGAACAAACTATATGTGATCCATGCAGAACTAATGGGGAACACTGTTAAGGAAACAGGCAAGTAAGCAGAGTACAGCGTGATGAGGATGCACAGGGTGGTCAAGAGTACATACGAGGGTAATTTAAGTGTAGGAGGCAGACATTTCATCCTGAGGCAGGTCACATCTATAGAAGTAACATATGAAAAATTCCTGTCACAGGACCTGGAACTTAGTATGTTCTTAAATAGTTCTTCATACTTTCTACACCTTCTCGCTATCATCTAAGCTGAAGAGCATTGACAGACACCATCAGCTTTGCTTGATGACTGTTGTAGTGTTAGAGTGATTTAACAACCCAGATGCCCTTGTGTTTAGTTTTTCCCAAATCTTATATTTGTATAGAAACAGAATAAACAACTCTTCAACCTATTCTTTCTTTCGGAGTCTTCAGCCTCCTCAAACTTTTTAACCCCGTCTCCACGCCAGAGAGTGTTTTGTTTGTTTGTTTGTTTGTTTTTACAAACCTGAGAACAGCTTAGAGTTCCTTGTCAAACCTTAACCTGAATAGAGGAGAAAAATAATTTTAACTATAAATTGAACTTCTCTATTTGTAACTTACCTATTGATCATAACTAAAAGCATGATTAAGCTGTAACTAAAAATCCCAGTAAAGACCTGCAACTGTACTAATGTATTACTGTCATTTGTTCAAAAAGAGATTATCCAGTTGTAAAGTCCAGAAAGGAACTTAGAGATTTAGAGCAATTCACTCTTTTTAGAGACAATACTACTGTATAAGAAACAAATGTTCATGACCTTAAAGCCATGAACAAACAACTGAATTAAAAAGAAACCATATGAAAAGGAATAACTTCTGAATAGCAAAAAAGTACCATTAAAACATTAAAACATTTAGTCATCACGCTGTACAACAGATCTCTTAATTTACTCTGGGTTTTTTTTTCCTTTCTTCCTTTTTTTTTTTTTTTTTTTTTTTTTGAGATGGAATCTCTCTCTGTTGCCCAGGCTGGAGTGCAGGGGCACAATCTCAGCTCACTACAATCTTGGTCTCCCAGGTTCAAGCGATTCTGCTACCTCAGCCTCCTGAGTAGCTAGGATCACAAGCTCACACCACCATCCCTGGCTAAATTTTTGTATTTTTAGTAGAGATGGGGTTTCACTGTGTTGCCTAGGGTGGTCTCGAACTCCTGAGCTCAGGCAATCCACCCATTCCAGCCTCCCAAAGTGCTAGAAGTATAGGCATGAGGCCCTTCGCCTGGCCTACTTCTTACACGTAACTGAAATTTTGTATCATTTGACCAACTTGCCTCCAATCCACACCAGCACCAGCCCTTGGTAACCATCCTCTACTCTCTAATTCTAGGAGTTTAAATTTTCTTTTGACTCCACAAATAAGTGAGATCATGCAGTTTCTGTCTTTGTGTGCCTGACTCATTTTATTTCACATACTGAACTCCAGGTTCATCCATGTTGTTGCAAATGAGAGGGTTTTCCTTTTTTATGGCTGAATAGTGTTCCATTGTGTATATATACCACATTTTCTTAATCCATCCATCGTTATCAATATTTGGGTTGGTTTTGTATCTTGCCTTATATGAATAATGTTACAATGAACTTGGAAGTTCAGATATATTTCCCTTTGGGTATATGCCCAGGAGTGGAACTGCTAAATAATATGATAGTTTTATTTTTAATTTTTTAAGAAACTGCTCTGTTTTCCCAAATGACTATATTAATTTACATTCCCATGAACAGTGTACAATTCCTTCCTTTTCTTTTTTCTTTTTTTTTTTTTGAAATGGAGTCTCACCCGGTCATTCAGGCTGGAGTGCAATGGCATGATTTTGGCTCACTGCAACCTCCACCTCCCAGGTTCAAGCAATTCTTGTGCCTCAGCCTCCCGAGTAGCTGAGATTACATGTATCTGCCACCACGCATGGCTACTTTTTGTATTTTTAGTAGAGACGGGATATTACCATGTTGGCCAGGCTGGTCTCAAACTCCTGACCTCATGATCTGCCTGCCTTGGCCTCCCAAAGTCCCCCTTTTTTTTTTAAACATAGTCTCTAACACTTCTTGTCTTTATCTTTTTATTAATAACTGTTCTAAAAGGTGTGAGGTAATATTAATATTATCTCATTGTGGTTTTGATTTGTGTTTCCTGGTGATTAGTGATGTTGAGCATCTTTTCATGTACCTGTTGGACATTTGCATATCTTCTTTTTGAGAAATGTCTATTCACATCCTGTGCCCAATTTTTTAAATTAGTTTTTCTGTTTTCTAACTATTGAATTGAGTTTTTTATATAGTTTGAATACTAACCCTTTACCAGAGGTATGGCTTGCAAATATATTCTACTATTCTGTAGGTTGTCTGTCTATCATGTTAATTATTTTCTTGGCTGCGTGGAGATTTTTAGTTTGATGTAATCCCATTTGTCTATTTTTGTGTTTGCTGTCTATGTTTTGGGGCTCATATCCAAAAAAATCATTGCCCAGACCAAAGTCTTGGAGCTTTTACCATATGCTTTCTTCTTACAGTTCACAATTTCTAATCCCTATATTTAAGTCTTTAATTCATTTTGAATTGGTTTTGGATATAGTGTTAGATATGTGTCCAATTTCATTCTGCTGAATGTGGATATCCAATTGTCCCCAAATGACTAATTGCAGAGACTGTCATTCCCCATTGTTTTTGGCATCTTTGTCAAAATTATTGGATTGACTTATGGGCTCTCAATTCTGTTTCAATGAACAGTAAATTTGCTTTTATGCCATTACCATGCCATTATAATTACTATAGTTTTGTGGTATATTTTGAAATCAAGGAATGCAATGCTTTGTTCTTTTTGCTCAAAATTGTTTTGGCTATTCAGGCCCTTTTGTAGTTCCATATGAATTTGAAGACTGTTTTTCTATTTTTGTAAAGAATGTCTTGGTGTTTTGATAGGATTACATTGAATATGTAAATTTCTTTGGGTAGTATAGTAATTTTAACAACATTAATTTTTCTAATCAATGAATAGAGGATATCTTTTTATGTATTTTTGTGGTATACAGTTACTTATATCAATATTTTATAGTTTTCAGTGTACACGTCTTTCATTTTCTTGGATAAATTTACTCCTAAGTATTTTATTTTTTGATGCTATTGTACATGGGGTTGTTTTCTTAGCTTCTTTTTCAGATAGTTCATTGTTAATGTACAGAAACACTACCAATTTTTGTATGTTGCATTTGTATCTTGCAAGTTTACTTAATTTATCAGTTTTAACAGTTTTCCAGTGAATTCTCAGGCTTTTCTGTATATAAGGTCAGATCATCAGTAAACAGAAACAACATCCTCTTCCTTTCATATTTTGATACATTTTCTTTCTTTTTTTTTTTTGCCTAATTGCTAATTGGGTAGAACTTTTAATACTATATTGAATGGAGGTGGCCAGAGTAGTCATACTTTATCTTTAGAGTTCACTGGGTAGTTCTAGAGATTAAAAATGGCAAAAATTTACACCAAAAAGTGATATAAAAATGACTCTTTAAAAAGCGTTCAATTTATCTTTTCTGGTAACATTTTATTCCAGCACTATGCTTTTCTCTCTTATTTGTGAGTATAGATGGTTGTGATGTTGGTATTGGCACCAACATTTTGGTGTTCATACATGTTCTTATACACTAATTTCTGAATAAAACTTAACATAGACTGTTACTTAATTCTCATTATATGAGAATTGCCATGAAGCCAATAAAAATCTGCCTAATGATTTTCCTGGATAATGGTCATTTTCTTATTTGATATTATGTCCATGTTCCTGTGGACATGAGTGAAGAGAAGATGTTGATAAATTAAGTAAAATCCTTAATTCTCAGTTTCAGTTTCCTTATCTTTAAAACATGAAAAAAAGTCCTCTTATTTTTACCCAAGAGGATGATAGTATTATCTTAATGGCAGGTATTGATCTGTGCCCTTTATGCATTAACTATGGTGAGAAAATTACCATAGAGGGGACAAAGAACACTCCACAGCATTTGCCAGTCATGATTTGATGCTTTATTTTCTCCTTTCTTCTTGAAAAATTTCAAGAGTAGACAGCTGACCTTCCTCTGAACAGTTTCTTTTCTGCTATCATCACCTACAATTAAGTCTAAAACTTAATATGTCTAAGATATTACACATGTAATGGAAGAGGGTTAATAAGGGGAATAAAAGCTCCAAGAGAATTAAATCACATTAAATAGGACAGTTGGGCCATAGTGCACTCTGTCTGGAGAATTAAAAATGTACTGTTCAGGCTGGTGGAAGAGATCAGTTTGTACTTCCTTATATGTGAGTGTGTTAGGTTCAAAAAGAGAAGAAATAATACAATTTCCAGAAGGAAAGATATATTGATGACAGATGTAGTAGGTTAGTGCCAGGCCCACATGGCCTTAAATTCCTATATCAGTTCTGTGTGTCCATCCCCCTGCTTTCTCATTTTTTGCTCTTAACCACTTTCTCCTGAAGCCTTTAGAAGGCTGCCCTTGGGTACTGGGGCCATATCTGGAATCAAGCTCCTAAGAGTTTTACATCCCCTACCTCAGGGCAACCTGTAGCCAATGGCTATTTAGTGTGGAAGTCCAAAGACTCATCTCTTTTTCTTCTGGTAGGACAAACTAGGGTATACTTTACATTCTACCAAGATCTAGTGGAGTCTGGGATTTCAATTGACATTGTACCCTTATTTTGCTTTTCTTTCTTTTCTATCTTGCCTAATCCACCTTCCTATTAATGTATCCTTATAAGCACTTTCTTTATTATACATTTGCATGCAAATTCTTAGCCTAAGGTCTGTTTTGGGGACAACCTGAACATAGACAATAGACTACCATAACTTCTTAGCTTTTAGTTAGTAACTTAAATCACACTTGATAGGCACCCTCTATTTAAATCCAATGAGCACACACTTTATAAAGAAATATTAACCAACCTGTCAACAAATGCATGGTGAAGAAGGAAGATGGGATCGTTGGCAGATCCCTGGACCTGGGACATTGTTCCATTCATATAGATGTGCAAGGCATTGTGCATGCTGCTTTGAGAGGCATCTGCTATCCCAGTAAGTGGACTAGCAAATCCTGTTCAGTAAAAAAAAATGAAAAAAAAATTTACTTTAATGACTGAAAACCCAAGTGATTATCCCATTTGATTTATAACTATAACTTAAAGCCCAATTCAAAATATAAAATCAAAAATAAAATTCATTCCGCATTGAGACTCTTTACATTCTGGATACCCAATGTGTATTCAATAAATATTTGTGGAATTAAATGGCCTCAATTTGGGTAAAATAGACTGCTTAACCAGATAAAAGAGGCTGAGCCAATTTGTGTTCCCTCCTGTTCCTTCTGCCTATAATTTCTGTTTCAATATGGACAAGTCATAGGAACATTTTATAATAACCAGCAGTCACTTTCACTTCAGTCTGTAACAACACTCACAGCAGATCTTTTCAGACTGTTATGTATCCCCTTGCTTTCCAGTTCTGGAGAATACTTTAAGTTTGGTTTCTGGTTCCAGAGAAAGCGTAAAATTTGTGACTTTTCACATTTCAATTCCTCTTTCACAGGAACATCTTTCATATCAGTTCATAATGTGTTTGATTTTACAAAACATTCATTTCAAAAATAATCAGAACTCCAATAAATATTTCCGTTTATTACATCAGCATCAGTAATAATGGGAAAATTTTAAAGAAGAGCTATTATTTTCTAAATGTTGAGTATGCTAAATGTTTATTGTGATGTATGTTCTTCAATCTTTACAGTAACTCTGTTGGTGAGAAATTATTATCCCTATTCAAAGAAAACTGAGGTTCAGAGAAGTTCTGAGTTTACCAAACTACCCAGGTAGAGTTGGGATTTTAATCCATATCAATTAGACACTAAGATATGAGCTCTTGGAATTTTGTGTTCTCTCTCATATGCCCATTAACAAGAGGAAGAGGAAGGTGACTTTTTGTGCCCACTCAGGCAAAACTGAGAGTTAGGACCAGAAAAAGAAGTTTGAATAACAAAATTGAATTGTAAACAGGAAGCAAGTTGGGGGAACATGACAAAGGTCATTCAGAATTTAGAAATATCAAGCAAGCAGAAATTGTGAATAAGATTGTAATGTAAACCAGTGTTATAGCAGAAACAGTGAAAAAAATTAGGATTTAGGCAGGGAGGTTCTAGCTTTATTTCATACAAGTAGAACTATTTTATTAGCAATATCTTCCTTATTAAATGTGCAGTTCTTAATTTTTGCATCACATGCCTTGTGCTCTCCCACTAATATGGCTCATAGTGTTTCTGCCCCTTCAGGTAGTGGTGTTTTTCCCTCCTTTTCCCTCCTTTTGAACTTATTTTATTCATTCTGGGAGACCATATCAATCCGTGATCCCTCTGAAAGAGTAGCCTAAGAACATGCATGTCCCTCTCCTTTATACAGTTTTGTCTATGACAACTTCTGTGAATATATATACATGACAATCTGTGTAGAGATTTTTCTAGATCTTGACATAATTTTATGTGACATTTAGAAAGATCTGACCAATTAAGTACCTCCATTATTATAGAAACGGGAAAAAGGGCTTAGAGGGGGCAAAGAACTTGTCTAAGGTAAAATAACAAATTGGAGGTTAAGGTTAGAGCAGATACCTGTTTTAGTGTAGAACTTATGCTCCTAAATACAATGGTTTACTTCCTTTGCTATGTAGCAATAAATCATGTCACTGAGGACAATGTTCTGCATAGAAGTTGTTTTCAAGATTTTATCTTTGAGTAGCACCAAATGAAAAATTTTACACTCTCACACTTTTTAAAGTAGGTCCCAAACTGATTGTTTTAATTTAAAATAATTTAAAATAATTTTTTAATTTTTTTATTTTTCATTGGTATTTAACAATTGTACATATCTTTGGGGTACATGTGATATTTTGATGCCTATAATGTACAAAGTATAATGATCATATCAGAGTAATCGGAATATCGATCACCTCAATCATTTATCTTTTCTTTGTGTCGGGAATCTTACGAAGCTTCTCTTCTAACTATTTAAAAATATACAATAAATTGTTGTTAACTATAATTTTCCTACTGTACTATCAAATTGTTTTAATCATAATCATAAATAGTTTCAGAGGATATAATACAAGGATATTGCAAACAGTGTCAATTTAAAATGAACATATATTATTACTTTCAAAAAATGTATCCACCATGATTGTTTGATACCATCATCCACATCAAAAACAACTTAAACTGTTCTTTGATAGTCTGTAACTTTCTGGAGTTACCTTTTTATACTTGAACTTGTATTTGTATACTATTTGACTACACAATTATATCTAAATGCTATATATGTTATGCTTAAATTATTTAAAACATATTAGTGATGATTAATGAGATGTTAGTCTAAGGATACAAAATTTTTGTTAGATAGGAGGAATAAGTTCAGGAGATTTATCACACAACATAGTGATTATAGTTAATAACAATGCATGGTATACTTAAAAATTGCTAAGAGAGTAGATTTTAAATGTTCTTACTACCCAAATAAGTATATGAGGCAACAGATATTTTAAGTAGCTTGATTTAGCCATTTCCCAATGTATACATACATCAAATCATCATGCAATGCACCATAAATATATACAACTTTGATTTATAAATTTTAAAAAGGGAAAATAATAAGCAGCCTACCAAAATTCTCTGTAACAAAAATAGGTATATCAATTATATTCTAAATTTTAAAAAATAAATAACTGCCAGGAAACTTTGTTCTTATAAATAAGTAGATAAGGGTAAAGAAATTTTTTATACAAATTTTACTTACTTTTTGGAACTCATTTGAGCTAAATAAGCTAATAATGATACAATCCAGCAAAAAATTAGTTTTTACAATTTGATCCATCAACTGACAACTCAAGCAAAACTTATTTGATAAAAAGCAATTTCACAAATGATGAATTTATTTATAAACTACTCAACTCTTAAGAAGTTTGTTGCCTAGTAATTAAAGTTATACATGTTGTCAATACTAGCACAAATATTTTGGATTTCCCACTTGTCAAACACTCTGGAAGTTTTTCCCATTCTGGGAGCAGATTGTATTGCAAATGAATTCAGAATAGGTGGAAGATAGGCTCTTCTGAAACATCGGAGAAGGGAGATTTTGAAAGGAGAGTGGGTGAAGGAGAATCTTCAGGAGTCTTCTCAATAAGATTCATTTGGGAAAGTATACTTGGAAGGATGAGCTACCCCTTAGAAAGTCTTTGTGAACCTGCAGTAGTGTATCTATACCACTTTGAAGATACTGCTGTAAAAAAGATTTTTAGAACTGAGTAGAACTTGGCTTAAATTCTATGTTACATACTGGAAGTATAATCCTTGTCAAGTTATTTATATTTTTGGGGCTTCAGTGGTAAGAGAGGAAGTAAATAATGTCCACTTATCAGTTGGTAGCAAGGATTAATTTTGATAGCAGGTATAAAAGCAACTAGTATAGATCTGGTGCAAAGTGAATACTCCCTGAGTAGTAACGATTATTTCTCTAATCATGTTGCATGTGATAAATGGGTGCTGCTAACCAAGAATATGGTGCACTCCCAATGCAAAACTGTATCTTTTGCTGCAACTCCACACCATTAGGTACCACTCTAGCATCACGCATCTCCCTCCTTCCTGAACTTAATTGTTCTGTAGAAACCTGGCTGCTGACTCTCCACATCCTGTGTCAGGTGCTCTTAGGTGTCTTAGGAACTAGAACGGACTGACATTTTAAGAGCGTTTTCAGCCAGGCTAGTATTTCATTATTCACTACTATACTGACCTGACAGATGTCACATCGAGAAAAGCCTCTAATATTATTAAGAAAAAAAAAAAAACCAGCTAAAGAAAAAGTACACAGAGTTTGTCAGAATATATTGTGATATGTGCTTAGAAATAACATAAAGCCCCAGGTTGAACCAAGATTCTTTTAATACATACCAGATTAATATAAACAGTTGTAAACCGTTTTATTATATTAACAATTTTAAACAAACTATGTATATATTGTCTCTTCAAATAGACTAGAAACACCTCAGAATTAGAGATCAAATTGTTTATTTTGATTTTTGATAATTGAAATCAGAGACTTGAACATCTTCATATTTAAAAGATAAACAAATATAAAATACTTCTCAATCTTTCACTTATGTATCCCACAGAGATTGGGAATAGGAGAGAGAATTTCCATAAAACCTACAAGGTAATTTTAGAGAGCTCTACTCTGGCACCTGTCAAGTGACAAAACAGAGAAAATGTTATGAATGACAAATAATCTAAAAATATGAAAAACTCTTTTCTATTTTATCTTTTCAAAGAGTTCATTTTCTTGGTTGGTAAAGTCACCTTGAAAAAAAATAGAAATAATTACTCCAACTTCAGTGGCTTCTCTGTCTGAGATTTGACTCAATTTTGGAAGAATAAGTCAAAGAGGAAAATCTAGGTACCCCAAAATGGTGCCCATATATATCCAGCTTTTCAAATATCTTTCATGTAAATAATCTCATTTGAATCTCAGGGCTACTTGTGATATGAATATTATCACTACCTCAATTTTACAAATGTGAAAACTACGGTTTATAGAAGTTAAGTAACAAATAATTAAAGCTAGTAATTGGGGAATCAATGATCTGAACCATTGATTCCAATACCTGTGCTCCTGTTTGCATATACTGCTGGGTAGTGTCTGTACTGACTTACCCTTGGAAATTTCTTTGCACTATACCCCTGCAATGAATTTGTGGACTTGTCGGTTTTAGCTACCAAATTACAGCAAGGTGCAAAATGTGTTATTATCTCAACCTGGTCCAGGAATTCTTCATGGAAAGAAATTTTAATGAGCCAGTAGGGACATTGTTAGTCACAGATGCCAAAATAGCTCAATGTTCTTTGTGAAGGGCAGTAAGAGTTCCCCCAAATTATGTTATGCCTTAACATTTGCAAGTTACATTCCTATACGAAATTAATAAACCCAGTTTCAGATCAATGGCAACAATAGAATTTTTTTTTTTTTTTTTTTTTGAGATGGAGTCTCGTTCTGTTGCCTAGGCTGGAGTGCAGTGGTGTGATCTCAGCTTACTGAAACCTCTACCTCCCGGATTCAAGAGATTCTCCTGCCTCAGACTCCAGAGTAGCTGGGATTACAGGCGCAAGCCACATGCCCAGCTAATTTTTGTATTTTTAGTAGAGATGGGGATTCCCCATGTTGGCCACACTAGCCTCAAACTACTGACCTCAGGTGATCCACCCTCCCTGGCCTCCCAAAGTGCTGGGATTACAGGTGTGAGCCACTGTGCCTGGCCCCCAACAATAGAAAATTTCAACTAGTTGATCTCTTTTTGCTCTTTTCTTCCCTAATACCACTCTGAAAAGTTTATGTTTGTTTCTTTTTAATATTGATGCTTATCTCTCATACCTGGAGATTCAGATATAACTGGTTTAGAATGGGACTCAGGCACTTGGAGTTTGAAAACCATTCTGGGTCGTTCTAACATGTGACCAGGGTTGCACTGCACTAAATTAAGCTAAATTGATCTCCATTCTCTAAACCTGAGCTCATGCTTCAAAAATTTTACCTCTGGATATGTGATTTCCTTGGTGTGAAATTTTCACCTTCTATATTCTGACACCAAAAATGTTTCTACCTTTAAAATCTTACACTATAAACTTATGCCTTCACATATTTTCTTACTGGTAACTCTTCCATGTTCCTTTGAAAATTAAGAAATTGAGCAACGACTTTTTAACAGTCACTGGCTAGGCATTGGCACATATATCACCTCATATAATTCCGTATTTTTCTGTTTAAGAAGATGAGTTACAGATGTTGCACTTTAATCACACCTGTTAAGAGTTTGAAATGTGAAAACGTGTGTAGTTAAATCTTCAGAAGAACAGAGCACATTTAATTTAGTGAATTTCATTTAAGTGCATTTTAACCTATTTTAACATTTCATAGTGTTTCAGAGATAGAACTGGAGAAAAGGAAATAAAAAGAAGATAGAAAATGTATATTAGTGCATCTGAAGATTTTTTTAAAAGTGACTTTAGACCCACTGACTTATATTCCTCCAATTTACTCTCCTAATGTGCAACTTGATTGAGGAATTAAGTACACAGCTACAAAAGGTTACGCACAATGGTTTTAGGAGGCTGTATTTGATGGCTGAATACTTTGAAAAGGCTTGTAATTTAAACTACTTACAGAAGAAATACACAATTGCAGATCAAAAAACATTTTTGGATCTAAGCAAGTCCCTAGATACACGAGAAGCATTAACGTTCAACCAACTTCCAGTTTGCTCAAAGTGCTAGCTCTACAGCCATAAATGTAATTAATTAGCATTTTTGTTTATTAGAAAATACTTTTGACTCAGGAGATTTCTTTGATTATGAGGAATAGAGTAACGAAGCAAATGCAGTGGTGCATGAGTGTTTCATACTATGTAATTATTATAGCATAGCCCAGGGCACAAACACTCCACATATTTTGTGGTTTTCAAAAATGTGGTCCCAGAGTCAGCAGCATCCCATGTAAACTTGTTACAAATACAAATCCTCTAGCCCTAACATTGAATCACTGAACAGAAAGTCAAGTGGGGACCCATCACATGTGTTAACCAGTTCTCCAAGTGATTCTAATGCACAATAAGGTTCAAAAACAGCTGCTTTCATTCTTTTCGTTGTTTGCACGAAGACAATGATTAATCACAATGAATCATAAGTCATCTCTATAAATTCAATAAAGCTTGTGTTATTAAGGTGTTTATTATTTTAAGTAGGTTTCTCTACTTGTTAATCTCGGGGTTTGTGTTTTCTCTACTACTTAATTACCTCTCTACAACAAAGATTACTGCTATTACTACACCTTCTATTCCTATGTGGTAGGTGCTAGAATGTGTTTCCTTAAGTTTTTATGGAACTTCATCTTCATAGTAACTCTTTTTTTTGTTTTGTTTTGTTTCGTTTTTGTGTTTTGTTTTTTTGAGACGGAGTTTCGCTCTCGTTGCCCAGGCGCTGGAGTGCAGTGGCACGATCTCCGCTCACTGCAACCTCTGCCTCCCAAGTTCAAGCGATTTTCCTGCCTCAGTCTTCTGAGTAGCTGGGATTACAGGCACCTGCCACGCCCAGCTATCTTCATAGTAACTCTGTAAAGAAGATACTATTCAACCAACTTTCAGGTGTTGAAACTAAGGCCCAAAGAGGATACGTGGTTTATCTAAGGTTATTCAGTAATGATATAGTTTGGATATGTGTCCTCGCCCAAATGTCATGTTGAAATGTAATCACCACTTTTGGAGGTGGGGCCTGGTGGGAGGTGATTTGATCATGGGGCAAATTTCTCATGAATAGTGTAGTACCATCCCTTTGATGCTGTTCTCACAATAGTGAATGAGTTCTCGCAAGATCTGATGATTTAAAAGTGTGTGACACCTGCTACGCTTCACGCTGGCTCCTGCTCGGGCCATATAAGAGGCGTGCTCTCTTTGCCTGCTACCGTAATTAGAAGTTTCAGCCTCCGTAGAAGCCAGGCAGATGTTAGCACTATGCTTCCTGTACAGCCTACAGAACTGTGAGTAAATATGACCCTTTTAAAAAAAAATTACTCAGTCTGAAGTATTTCTTTAAAGCAATGTGAGAATGACCTAATACAAGCAGATAAGTAGCAGGGTCAGAATTTCAGCCAATTATCTGCCAAACTTCCAAGCTTTGCTCTTAATTATT
Organism: Macaca fascicularis; assembly: GCF_037993035.2. Classification (NCBI taxonomy): domain Eukaryota; kingdom Metazoa; phylum Chordata; class Mammalia; order Primates; family Cercopithecidae; genus Macaca; species Macaca fascicularis. The sequence goes on along the minus strand of NC_088388.1, from coordinate 88,170,206 downwards.
CTGTTACATTCTTTCAGTTAATATAAAGCCATTAGTTGCAATAAAATTTAAAATAGACAATAGATGTTCTGTTCCAGTTATGATAGTCTCTTTATTTCCCTTAATTCTTGTCATATCCATTGGAATAAAAAGCTGAAACCCAGCTTTTTCATAATGTACTCTCTTGGGTTAGAAAAGGGCCTATCATGGTGGTTCTTACTCTCTGGATGAAAATTTCATCAGCTTCCTATCACAGGACTCCAGGGCACATGGTCGACTGGATCAACCAGACTCCTATTTCAAGTATCAAAGAAGGCAAGAATTTTTGGCAGTGTCACCAAGATATTGTATAAGACCAAATGCCCACATACTTTTGCCTAATTTTCGTTCTTATCAAATTTAATTTTTTTACTAGATTGTAAGAATTTGTAGAAGGATATAATTTCATCCTAAAGGTTGCTTTTAAAAGCATTCTGTCAGGCTGGGCATGGTGGTTCACGCCTGTACTCTCAGCACTTTGGGAGGCCGAGACGGGTGGATCACTTGACGTTAGGAGTTCAAAACCAGCCTGGCCAACGTGGTTTCTCTACTAAAAACATAAAAATTAGCCGGGGGTGGTGGTACATGCCTGTAGTCCCAGCTACTCAGGAGGCTGAGGCAAGAGAATCGTTTGAACCTGGGAGACGGAGGTTGCAGTGAGCCGAGATCACAGCACCACACTCCAGCCTGGGCAATAGAGTGAGATTGTCTCAAAAAAAAAAAAAAAAAAAAAAAAAAAATCATTATATCATTCTGCTGCTCTTTGCTGCTCTTTACACTTTGGATGTAAGTTTAATTTAGGATTAATATTTTCCTGAAACAATTTTTGTCCAGTTTGAGTCTCAAGTACTAGTCTATTATTTAGAATTTGGTTTCTATATAGGGCTTGAAAATTACAGTGTGTGCATCAGCATGCAAGACAGTAATTTTAAGGAACTTTTACTATTGCAGTAAAAGGATGGTTCTAAGAAATTTACAAATACTGACTTATGTAATATTCACAACATATGAGGTAGGTATTGTGATTATCATCACTTTGTAAGTGAGGAACCTCAAGCAACGGCAGGTTATTGTTACAAAAGTCATTTAACTAGTAAGTGATAGTGCTGGAATTTAAACCCAGGTAGTCCAACTCTTAACCACTTCTCTCTAACTGCATCTAAAACTTGGCTTTTCTATTTGGAACACTTGAGGATATGATCTCCCTTGCTAATGATCCAAGTTTTCTACCTGTTAGCTCTGTAACATTGTCAAGTTAGATAAATTCTCAGAATCTCAGTTTCCTCATTTATAAATAGTGCTTAATAATAAATATGGCATAAGACTTTTAAGAGGAATAATTAAGATAATGGATGTGAAAGGTGTTTAGAAAAGTAGGATTGTAGTGATGTTAACAGTTGTTATTAATTACAGAGGCTATCTGGTAATTTGTAAGCTTATTTTGTAAAGATATAGGAAAGCATTTTTCAATTTTCCTCCTTTTCTTCTTTGTACTTTACTGAAACTGTTCCAGCTCATTCTTGGTGATATCAGATCAACAATAAAAACTTCTCTGACAAGAAATATTTGGTTAGGTTCCTTCATTTAATGACACTTATATTTGCCTCTTTTAATCATTTATTTTCTTTGGATTATAATTAGTTTTTCACAATCTAGTTCTTAATTATATTAAGTTTCAAGAGGGCAGAATCTGTCATTATTTATTCCTAGTATATTGCAAAGTATCTGTATATAGTAGATACTCTGTAAATGATTTTTAATCAATAAATATGAGGCATATATTTCTCTTTCTAAAACATGTAGCTTTAGTTGCCGGCATAATTTTAAAATCAATTAAGTTAACTTTTGAAGATTCCCATAATGTTCTAAGGTTTATGTCTTTGAGTAAGATTGATGATGGCTTTGAATTTGACCCTTACGTTTTTATGTTATAGACTTTTCTCTCAATAGTCTCCTGATGGAATGATTAAGTGAATAGAGACAAAACCCTGAACAACCTACATGAAAAATAGTTTTGGCATTGTTCAGTATGGAGGAGATAACAGTAGATGTTAGGATAAAAGAGATAGGTGATTCTTCACTCTAAAAAAGTAGTTAATAGAAATAATTATTCACCCGTAAAACATGGAATAAATTTTTGGGAAATACCATGAGGAAAGAAGAATATATAATGATTATGGAAAACAGAATAGCATGACCTTTTTCCGTGTGGTAGAAAATGGAATAACATTGGAAACTATTTCAGAAAGGGTAGGGCAAGTAAGCAATGGTAAGAAAGAGAAAATTATCTGTTCTTTCACAGTTAAGAATTGAGGCCTCAATGAAAATGAGGCATCCCAGCCCAGGCCAGAACTAAAGTTCAGGAATTACTGGATCCTAGAGGAAAAAATAAAACAATGAAGAGACTCAGAAAGACCCAAGACATATCCGTTCACGGTGTTCAAAAAACCAATTTCCCTTAACTCCTGGATGCACAACCAACATCACATTTATATGTGGCCCTGTGAATAAGTAGTGGTCAATGACATGTGGGCAGAAGGTAGGTGGGCCACTTCAAGGCTTGGCCTATATATTTCTCACAATTCTTCATACATCCTCATACTCTGTCTCCCCGGAAGATGGAGAAGATACGTCAGATAATTGGGGGACAGTAGACTCACTAACATAGCCATAGGAAAAGTCACTCACCAACCAGAAACATGCAAATTGGACTTTGTATGAGCAAGAAATTCATTTTTATTGGATTAGACCATTAAGATTTTGGCATGCATTTGTTACACTGCATAGCATTGCTTACTCTAATACGTTCCACTTCCTAAGTGATATAGTAATAAATGCTCACAATTTTAATAACTTAAAAGGTCTAGAGTTAAAGAGATACTTTAACACTTCATTTCTACTATATTTCTACTGTAGTAGAAACACTTATTTTTACTATAGAACTAATGTTTTACATGAAATTTAAAACAACACTGTGACAGAACATTATGGTAAGAGTGTTTGATTTTTATTTCAAATATTTTACAAAACACGGGTAAAAGATTGTGGCAAAGACTACTACTTTTTTCACAAATACTATTTTTTTTTCCTAATAAATAATCTAAATGTTGTTGGACACATGGCCACTGGTTCGAGATAACATCTTCCAGTTTAAGCTAAATGTTACCATGTCTGTTTGATCATGATAAGAAACACTTCTAAATAATTCCTTTAAAGAAAAATAGTAATGCACTATTCTGCCCACTTTCACCTTTTCAATTAGGGTGAAAACATTAGGATGAAGATTAAGAGATGGAAGCTATGAGTTAAGGATGACGGAATTGCACTACTAGATCTTGAAGATCTAACTTCATGTCATTTCATAACAGCAAAATCAACTTCTGTTTCTTTAAAGGCATATTATTTGGGTTTTCTTTTCTTTTTCTTTTTTTTTTGGGGGGTGGGGGAGATGGAAGTCTCTGTCTGGACCTCCCAAATAGCTGAGACTACAGGAGTGCACCACCATGCCTGGGTAATTTTTTTTTGTATTTTTAGTAGAGATGGGATTTCACCATGTTGCCCAGGCTGGTCTCAAACTCCAGAGCTCAGGCAATCAGTCAACCTCAGCCTTGGGTTTTCAATACCATAAAGTGAGCCCCACTTAATAGAAAGTGAAATAGGCTAATTCAACAAAATTCCATGAAATGAATGGCAGATAGAAACTCAGAAGGAACAATTTGAGCCACAGTTGCTTTTAGTGTACATACAGTAATATTCCTTACTCTGCTTAACTGACATCTTTTAAGTATATCACCTATAAATCTGATGCTTTTTCTTAGTGCATTTTCTTCTGTTTATTTATACACTAAAGTCACAATTCCAGATTCATAAGCTTTCACACCTTGTATTGGTAAGTGAAGTCATTCACTGCACAAAATCTGAATTTACTACATGATGAAAAAGAAAAAGAAATATGGTTTCAATTAACATTATTGATGAAAGATACCAAAATCCTAGTATGTTATATACATCCTAAAAATTATTTTCTTTATTATAATAATATAGTAACAGAGGTTTTCTATATTTAACAAACATTATCTTAGTTGATACTTACATAAACAAAGATAGAACAGAAATACTATCTTTATAAATAAAAAACATGAGCTGTATGAAGTTAAATGACTTATGGAGGGTCTTGTGTCTTTAGTATTAATGATCTCTCTCCAAAAATGGTAGGATTCTTATGACATTTCTAAACATTTCTTAGTAACAGTATGAACACTATTTGATTGACAGGTGCACTCAAAGCCAAGACTTCACCACTGGGCAATATATCTGCGCAACACAATCACAATTGTACCCCTAAATCTATAAAAAAAATTAAGTTAAAATAGATTATTTTAATGGATTGCTTAGACTCAAATTTTTAAAGCCAATGGGATGTAGCCATTTATTTTTGCCAAAGCAATAATTTTTATTTTATTTTTATTATACCTGGGTACATGTGCACAATGAGCAGGTTTGTTACATAGGTATACATGTGCCATGTTGGTTTGCTGCACCCATCAACTCATCATTTACATTAGGTATTTCTTCTAATGCTATCCCTCCCCCAGGCCCCCACACCCAAACAGGGCCCGGTGTGTGATGTTCCCCTCCCTGTGTCCATGTGTTCTCATTGTTCAGCTCCCACTTATGAGTGAGAATATGTGGTGATTGGTTTTCTGTCCTTGTGATCTTTTGCTTAGAATGATGGTCTCCAGCTTCATCCTTGTTCCGGCAAAGCACATGAACTCATCATTTTCTATGGCTGCATAGTATTCCATGGTGTATATGTGCCACATTTTCTTTATCCAGTCTATCATTGATGGGCATTTGGGTTGGTTCCAAGTATATGCTATTGTAAATAGTTCCACAATAAACATATGTGTGCATGTGTCTTTATAGTAGCGTGATTTATAATCCTTTGGGTATACCCAGTAATGCAATGGCTGGGTCAAATGGTATTTCTAGTTCTAGATCCTTGAGGAATCACCATACTGTCTTCCAAAATGGTTGAACTAATTTACACTCCCACCAACAGTGTGAAAGGGTTCCTATTTCTCTACATCCTCTCTAGCATCTGTTGTTTTCGGACTTTTTAATGACTGCCATTCTAACTGGTGTGAGATGGTATCTCGTTGTGGTTTTGATTTGCATTTCTCTGATGACCAGGGATGATGAACATTTTTTTCATATGTCTGTTGACTGCATTAAATGTCTTCTTTTGAGAAGTGTCTGTTCATATCCTTTGCCCACTTTTTGATGGGGTTGTTTTTTTCTTGGAAATTTGTTTAAGTTCTTTATAGATTCTGGATATTAGCCCTTTGTCAGTTGGATAGATGGCAAACATTTTCTCCCATTCTCTAGGTTGTCTGTTCACTCTGATGATATTTCTTTTTTTTTTTTAATTTATTTATTATTATTATACTTTAAGTTGTAGGGTACATGTGCATAACGTGCAGGTTTGTTACATATGTATACTTATGCCATGTTGGTGTGCTGCACCCATCAACTCGTCATTTACATCAGGTATAACTCCCAATGCAATCCCTCTCCCCTCCCCCCTCCCCATGATAGGCCCCTGTGTGTGATGTTCCCCTTCCTGAGTCCAAGTGATCTCATTGTTCAGTTCCCACCTATGAGTGAGAACATGCGGTGTTTGGTTTTCTGTTCTTGTGATAGTTTGCTAAGAATGATGGTTTCCAGCTGCATCCATGTCCCTACAAAGGACACAAACTCATCCTTTTGGATGGCTGCATAGTATTCCATGGTGTATATGTGCCACATTTTCTTAATCCAATCTGTCACTGATGGACATTTGGGTTGATTCCAAGTCTTTGCTATTGTGAATAGTGCTGCAATAAACATACGTGTGCATGTGTCTTTATAGCAGCATAATTTATAATCCTTTGGGTATATACCCAGTAATGGCATGGCTGGGTCATATGGTACATCTAGTTCTAGATCCTTGAGGAATCGCCATACTGTTTTCCATAATGGTTGAACTAGTTTACAATCCCACCAACAGTGTAAAAGTGTTCCTATTTCTCCACATCCTCTCCAGCACCAGTTGTTTCCTGACTTTTTAATGATCGCCATTCTAACTGGTGTGAGATGGTATCTCATTGTGGTTTTGATTTGCATTTCTCTGATGGCCAGTGATGATGAGCATTTTTTCATGTGTCTGTTGGCTGTATGAATGTCTTCTTTTGAGAAATGTCTGTTCATATCCTTTGCCCACTTTTTGATGGGGTTGTTTGTTTTTTTCTTGTAAATTTGTTTGAGTTCTTTGTAGGTTCTGGATATTAGCCCTTTGTCAGATGAGTAGATTGCAAAAATTTTCTCCCATTCTGTAGGTTGCCTGTTCACTCTGATGGTAGTTTCTTTTGCTATGCAGAAGCTCTTTAGTTTAATGAGATCCCATTTGTCAATTTTGGCTTTTGCTGCCGTTGCTTTTGGTGTTTTAGACATGAAGTCTTTGCCCATGCCTATGTCCTGAATGGTACTACCTAGGTTTTCCTCTAGGATTTTTATGGTATTAGGTCTAACATTTAAGTCTCTAATCCATCTTGAATTAATTTTCGTATAAGGAGTAAGGAAAGGATCCAGTTTCAGCTTTCTACTTATGGCTAGCCAATTTTCCCAGCACCATTTATTAAATAGGGAATCCTTTCCCCATTTCTTGTTTCTCTCAGGTTTGTCAAAGATCAGATGGCTGTAGATGGGTGGTATGATTTCTGAGGACTCTGTTCTGTTCCATTGGTCTATATCTCTGTTTTGGTACCAGTGCCATGCTGTTTTGGTTACTGTAGCCTTGTAGTATAGTTTGAAGTGAGGTAGCGTGATGCCTCCAGCTTTGTTCTTTTGACTTAGGATTGTCTTGGAGATGCGGGCTCTTTTTTGGTTCCATATGAACTTTAAAGCAGTTTTTTCCAATTCTGTGAAGAAACTCATTGGTAGCTTGATGGGGATGGCATTGAATCTATAAATTACCTTGGGCAGTATGGCCATTTTCACGATATTGATTCTTCCTATCCATGAGCATGGTATGTTCTTCCATTTGTTTGTGTCCTCTTTTATTTCACTGAGCAGTGGTTTGTAGTTCTCCTTGAAGAGGTCCTTTACATCCCTTGTAAGTTGGATTCCTAGGTATTTTATTCTCTTTGAAGCAATTGTGAATGGAAGTTCATTCCTGATTTGGCTCTCTGTTTGTCTGTTACTGATGTATAAGAATGCTTGTGATTTTTGCACATTAATTTTGTATCCTGAGACTTTGCTGAAGTTGCTTATCAGCTTAAGGAGATTTTGGGCTGAGACAATGGGGTTTTCTAAATATACAATCATGTCATCTGCAAACAGGGACAGTTTGACTTCTTCTTTTCCTAACTGAATACCCTTGATTTCTTTCTCTTGCCTAATTGCCCTAGCCAGAACTTCCAGCACTATGTTGAATAGGAGTGGTGAGAGAGGGCATCCCTGTCTTGTGCCAGTTTTCAAAGGGAATTTTTCCAGTTTTTGCCCATTCAGTATGATATTGGCTGTGGGTTTGTCATAAATAGCTCTTATTATTTTGAGGTACGTTCCATCAATACCGAATTTATTGAGCGTTTTTAGCATGAAGGGCTGTTGAATTTTGTCAAAAGCCTTTTCTGCATCAATTGAGATAATCATGTGGTTCTTGTCTTTGGTTCTGTTTATATGCTGGATTATGTTTATTGATTTGCGAATGTTGAACCAGCCTTGCATCCCAGGGATGAAGCCCACTTGATCATGGTGGATAAGCTTTTTGATGTGTTGCTGAATCCGGTTTGCCAGTATTTTATTGAGGATTTTTGCATCGATGTTCATCAGGGATATTGGTCTAAAATTCTCTTTTTTTGTTGTGTCTCTGCCAGGTTTTGGTATCAGGATGATGTTGGCCTCATAAAATGAGTTAGGGAGGATTCCCTCTTTTTCTATTGATTGGAACAGTTTCAGAAGGAATGGTACCAACTCCTCCTTGTACCTCTGGTAGAATTCAGCTGTGAATCCATCTGGTCCTGGACTTTTTTTGGTTGGTAGGCTATTAATTATTGCCTCAATTTCAGAGCCTACTATTGGTCTATTCAGGGATTCAACTTCTTCCTGGTTTAGTCTTGGAAGAGTGTAAGTGTCCAGGAAATTATCCATTTCTTCTAGATTTTCCAGTTTATTTGCGTAGAGGTGTTTATAGTATTCTCTGATGGTAGTTTGTATTTCTGTGGGGTCGGTGGTGATATCCCCTTTATCATTTTTAATTGCGTCGATTTGATTCTTCTCTCTTTTCTTCTTTATTAGTCTTGCTAGTGGTGTGTCAATTTTGTTGATCTTTTCAAAAAACCAACTCCTGGATTCATTGATTTTTTGGAGAGTTTTTTGTGTCTCTATCTCCTTCAGTTCTGCTCTGATCTTAGTTATTTCTTGCCTTCTGCTAGCTTTCGAATGTGTTTGCTCTTGCTTCTCTAGTTCTTTTAATTGCGATGTAAGAGTGTCAATTTTAGATCTTTCCTGCTTTCTCTTGTGGGCATTTAGTGCTATAAATTTCCCTCTACACACTGCTTTAAATGTGTCCCAGAGATTCTGGTATGTTGTATCTTTGTTCTCATTGGTTTCAAAGAACATCTTTATTTCTGCCTTCATTTCGTTATGTACCCAGTAGTCATTCAGTAGCAGGTTGTTCAGTTTCCATGTAGTTGAGCAGTTTTGATTGAGTTTCTTAGTCCTGAGTTCTAGTTTGATTGCACTGTGGTCTGAGAGACAGTTTGTTATAATTTCTGTTCTTGTACATTTGCTGAGGAGTGCTTTACTTCCAATTACGTGGTCAATTTTGGAGTAAGTATGATGTGGTGCTGAGAAGAATGTATATTCTGTTGATTTGGGGTGGAGAGTTCTATAGATGTCTATTAGGTCTGCTTGCTGCAGAGATGAGTTCAATTCCTGGATATCCTTGTTAACTTTCTGTCTCGTTGATCTGTCTAATGTTGACAGTGGAGTGTTGAAGTCTCCCATTATTATTGTATGGGAGTCTAAGTCTCTTTGTAAGTCTCTAAGGACTTGCTTTATGAATCTGGGTGCTCCTGTATTGGGTGCATATATATTTAGGATAGTTAGCTCTTCCTGTTGAATTGATCCCTTTACCATTATGTAATGGCCTTCTTTGTCTCTTTTGATCTTTGATGGTTTAAAGTCTGTTTTATCAGAGACTAGTATTGCAACCCCTGCTTTTTTTTGTTCTCCATTTGCTTGGTAAATCTTCCTCCATCCCTTTATTTTGAGCCTATGTATGTCTCTGCGTGTGAGATGGGTCTCCTGAATACAGCAGACTGATGGGTCTTGACTCTTTATCCAGTTTGCCAGTCTGTGTCTTTTAATTGGAGCATTTAGTCCATTTACATTTAAGGTTAAGATTGTTATGTGTGAACTTGATCCTGCCATTATGATATTAACTGGTTATTTTGCTCGTTAGTTGATGCAGTTTCTTCCTAGCCTCGATGGTCTTTACATTTTGGCATGTTTTTGCAATGGCTGGTACCGGTTGTTCCTTTCCATGTTTAGTGCTTCCTTTAGGGTCTCTTGTAAGGCAGGCCTAGTGGTGACAAAATCTCTAAGTATTTGCTTATCTGTAAAGGATTTTATTTCTCCTTCACTTATGAAACTTAGTTTGGCTGGATATGAAATTCTGGGTTTAAAATTCTTTTCTTTAAGAATGTTGAATATTGGCCCCCACTCTCTTCTGGCTTGTAGAGTTTCTGCTGAGAGATCTGCTGTTAGTCTGATGGGCTTCCCTTTGTGGGTAACCCGACCTTTCTCTCTGGCTGCCCTTAGGATCTTTTCCTTCCTTTCAGCTTTGGTGAATCTGGCAATTATGTGTCTTGGAGTTGCTCTTCTCGAGGAGTATCCTTGTGGCGTTCTCTGTATTTCCTGGATTTGAATGTTGGCCTGCCCTACTAGGTTGGGGAAGTTCTCCTGGATGATATCCTGAAGAGTGTTTTCCAACTTGGTTCCATTTTCCCCCTCACTTTCAGGCACCCCAATCAGATGTAGATTTGGTCTTTTTACATAATCCCATACTTCTTGCAGGCTTTGTTCATTTCTTTTTCTTCTTTTTTCTTTTGGTTTCTCTTCTCGCTTCATTTCATTCATTTGATCCTCAATCGCAGATACTCTTTCTTCCAGTTGATCGAGTCGGTTACTGAAGCTTGTGCATTTGTCACGTATTTCTCGTGTCATGGTTTTCATCTCTTTCATTTCGTTTATGACCTTCTCTGCATTAATTACTCTAGCCATCAATTCTTCCACTTTTTTTTCAAGATTTTTAGTTTCTTTGCGCTGGGTACGTAATTCCTCCTTTAGCTCTGAGAAATTTGATGGACTGAAGCCTTCTTCTCTCATCTCCTCAAAGTCACTCTCTGTCCAGCTTTGATCCGTTGCTGGTGATGAGCTGCGCTCCTTTGCCGGGGGAGATGCGCTCTTATTTTTTGAATTTCCAGCTTTTCTGCCCTGCTTTTTCCCCATCTTTGTGGTTTTATCTGCCTCTGGTCTTGATGATGGTGATGTACTGATGGGGTTTTGGTGTAGGTGTCCTTCCTGTTTGATAGTTTTCCTTCTAACAGTCAGGACCCTCAGCTGTAGGTCTGTTGGAGATTGCTTGAGGTCCACTCCAGACCCTGTTTGCCTGGGTATCAGCAGCAGAGGCTGCAGAAGATAGAATATTTCTGAACAGCGAGTGTACCTGTCTGATTCTTGCTTTGGAAGCTTCCTCTCAGGGGTGTACTCCACCGTGTGAGGTGTGGGGTGTCAGACTGCCCCTAGTGGGGGATGTCTCCCAGTTAGGCTACTCAGGGGTCAGGGACCCACTTGAGCAGGGAGTCTGTCCCTTCTCAGATCTCAACCTCCGTGTTGGGCGATCCACTGCTCTCTTCAAATCTGTCAGACAGAGTCGTTTGCGTCTGCAGAGGCTTCTGCTGTTTTTGTTATTGTTTACTGTGTCCTGTCCCCAGAGGTGGAGTCTACAGAGACAGGCAGGTTTCCTTGAGCTGCTGTGAGCTCCACCCAGTTCGAGCTTCCCAGCAGGTTTGTTTACCTACTTAAGCCTCAGCAATGGCGGGCGCCCCTCCCCCAGCCTCGCTGCTGCCTTGCTGGTAGATCACAGACTGCTGGGCTAGCAATGAGGGAGGCTCCGTGGGTGTGGGACCCTCCCGGCCAGGTGTGGGATATGATCTCCTGGTGTGCCTGTTTGCTTAAAGCGCGCAGTATTGGGGTGGGAGTTACCTGATTTTCCAGGTGTTGTATGTCTCAGTTCCCCTGGCTAGGAAAAGGGATTCCCTTCCCCCTTGCGCTTCCCAGGTGAGGCAATGCCTCGCCCTGCTTCAGCTCTCGCTGGTCGGGCTGCAGCAGCTGACCAGCACCGATCGTCCGGCACTCCCCAGTGAGATGAACCCAGTACCTCAGTTGAAAATGCAGAAATCACCGGTCTTCTGTGTCGCTCGCGCTGGGAGTTGGAGACTGGAGCTGTTCCTATTCGGCCATCTTGCTCCGCCCCCCCTCTGATGATATTTCTTTTGCTGCTCAGAACCTCTTTAGTTTAACTGGATTCCATTTGTGTATTTTGACTTTTGCTGTCATTGCTTTTGGTGTTTTAGTCATGAAGTCTTTTCCCATGCCTATATCCTGAATGGTATTGCCTAGGTTTTCTTCTAGGGTTTTTATGGTTTTAGGTCTTACATTTAAGTCTTTAATCCATCTTGAGCTAATTTTTGTGTAAGGTGTAAGGAAGGGATACAGTTTCAGTTTTCTACATATGGCTAGCCAGTTTTCCCAACACCGTTTGTTAAATAGGGAATCCTTTCCTCATTGCTTGTTTTTGTCAGATTTGTCATAGGTCAGATGGTTGTAGATGTGTGGTGGTATTTCTGAGGCCTCTGTTCTGTTCCATTAGTCTATATATCTGTTTTGGTACCAGTATCATGTTTTGGTTAGTGTAGCCTTGTAGCATAGTTTGGAGTCAGGTAGCATGATGCCTCCAGCTTTGTTCTTTCTTGCTTAGGATTGTTTTGGCTATGCAGGCTCTTTTCTGGTTCCATATGACCTTAAAATAGTTTTTTCCAATTCTGTTAAAGTCAGTGGTAGCTTGATGGGGGATAGCATTGAATCTATAAATTATCTTGGGCAGTATGACGATTTTCACAATATTGATTCTTCCTATCCATGAGCATGAAAGGTTCTTCCATTTGTTTGTGTCCTCTTCTATTTTATTGAGCCGTGGTTTGTAGTCCTCCTCGAAGAGGTCCTTAACATCCCTTGTAAGTTGGATTCCTAGGTATTTTATTCTCTTTTTAGTAATTATGAATGGGAGTTCACTCATTATTTTGTTCTCTGTTTCTCTAATATTGGTGTATAAGAATGCTTGTGATTTTTGCATATTGATTTTGTATCCTGAGGTTTTGCTGAAGTTGCTTATCAACTTAAGGAGATTTTGCGCTGAGACAATGGGGTTTTCTAAATATACAATCATGTCATGTGCAAACAGACAATTGGACTTCCTCCCTTCCTATTCCAATACCATGCCCTTTATTTCTTTCTCTTGTCTGATTGCCCTGGCCAGAACTTCCAAAACTATGTTGAATAGGAGTGGTGAGAGAAGGTATCCTTGTCTTGTGATGGTTTTCAAAGGGAATGCTTCCAGTTTTTGCCCATTCAGTATAATATTGGCTGTGGGTTTGTCATAAATAGCTCTTATTATTTTGAGATACATTCCATCAATACCTAGTTTATTTAGAGTTTTTAGTATGAAAGGCTGTTAAATTTTGTTGAAGGCCTTTTCTGCATCTGTTGAGATAATTAAGTGGTTTTTGTGATTGGTTCTGTTTATATGATGGATTTACATTTATTGATTCGCATATATTGAACCAGCCTTGCATCCCAGGGATGAAGCCAACTTGATTGTGGTGGATAAGCTTTTTGATGTGCTGCTGGATTCAGCTTGCCAGTAATTTGAGTATTTTCACATCGATGTTCATCAGGGATATTGGCCTAAAATTCTCTTTTTTTGTTGTTGTGTCTCTGCCAGGCTTTGATATCAGGATGATGCTGGCCTCATAAAATGAGTTAAGAAGGATTCCCTCTTTTTCTATTGATTGGAATATTTTCAGAAGGAATGGTACCAATTCCTCTTTGTACGTCTGATAGAATTTGGCTGTGAATCCATCTGGTCCTGGACTTTTTTTGGTTGGTAGGCTGTTTATTGCCTCAATTTCAGAACCTGTTATTGGTCTATTCAAAGATTTGACTTCTTCCTGGTTTAGTCTTGGGAGGGTGTATGTGTCCAGGAATTTATCCATTTCTTCTAGATTTTCTAGTTTATTTGTGTAGAGGTGTTTATAGTATTCTCTGATGATAGTTTGCATTTCTGTGGGATTGGTGGCGATATCCCCTTTATCATTTTATTGCATTTATTTGATTCTTCTCTCTTTTCTCCTTGATTTGTCTTGCTAGTGGTCTATCAATTTTGTTGATCTTTTCACAAAACCAGTTCCTGGATTCATTGATTTCTTTTTTTTTTAAGGGCTTTTTTGTGTCTCTGTCTCCTTCAGTTCTACTCTGATCTTAAGTTATTCCTTGTCTTCTGCTAGCTTTTGAATTTGTTTGCTCTTGCTTCTCTAATTTTTAATAGTGATATTAGAGTGTCAATTTTAGATCTTTCCTGTTTTCTCTTGTGGGCATTTAGTGCTATAAATTTCCCTCTACACACTGCTTTAAATGTGTCCCAGAGATTCTGGTACGTTGTGTCTTTGTTCTCAGTGGTTTCAAAGAACATCTTTATTTCTGACTTCATTTTGTTATTTACCCAGTACTCATTCACCAGCAAGTTGTTCAGTTTCCATGTAGTTGGCGGTTTTCAGTGAGTTTCTTAATCCTGAGTTCCAATTTGATTGCACTGTGGTCTGAGAGACAGTTGGTTGTGATTCTGTTCTTTTACACTTGTTGAGGAGTGTTTATTGGTCAATTTTACAGTAAGTGTGATGTGGTGCCGAGAAGAATGTATATTCTGTTGATTTGGGGTGGAGAGTTCTGTAGATGTCTACTAGGTCTGCTTGGTCCAGAGCTGAGTTCAAGTCCTGGATATCCTTCTTGTTGATCTGTCTAATATTGACAGTGTGGTGTTAAAGTCTGCCACTATTATTGTGTGGGAGTCTACATCTCTTTGTAGGTCACTAAGAACTTGCTGTATGAATCTGGGAGATCCTGTATTGGGTGCATATATATATTTAGGACAGTTAGCTCTTCTTGTTGAATTGATCCCGGCCTTCTTTTTTTCTTTTGCTCTTTGTTGGTTTAAAGTCTGTTTTATCAGAGACCAGGATTGCAACCCCTGCTTTTTTTTTTTTCTTCTTTCCATTTGTTTGGTAGATCTTCTTCCATCACTTTATTTTGAAGCTATGTGTGTCTTGTCATGTGAGATCGGTCTCCCGAATACAGCACATTGATGTGTCTTGACTTTGCAATTTGCCAGTCTGTGTTTTTTAGTTGTGGCATTTAGCCCATTTACATTTAAGTTTAATATTGTTATGTATGAATATGATCTTGCCATTATGATGCTAGGTGGTTATTTTGCCCATTAATTGATGCAGTTTCTTCATAGTGTAGATGGTCTTTACAATTTGGTGTGATTTTGCAGTGTCTGGTACTGACTGTTCTTTTCCATGTTTACTGCTTCCTTCAGGAGCTCTTGCAAGGCAGGCCTAATGGTGACAAAATCTCAGCATTTGCTTGTCTGTAAAGGATTTTATTTCTTCTTCACTTATGAAGCTTAGTTTGGCTGGATATGAAATTCCAGGTTGAAAATTATTTAAGAGTGTTGAATATTGACCCCCCACTCTCCTATGGCTTGCAGAGTTCCTGCCAAGAGATACCTTGTTAGTCTGATGGGCTTCCCTTTGTGGGTAACCCAACTTTTCTCTTTGGCTGCCCTTAACATTTTTTTCCTTCATTTCAGCCTCAGTGAATGTGACAATTATGTGTCTTGGGGTTGCTTTTCTCAAGGAGTATCTTTATGGTGTTCTCTGTATTTCCTGAATTTGAATGTTGGCCTGCCTTGCTAGGTTGGGGAAGTTCTTCTGGATAATATCCTGAAGAGTGTTTCTAACTGGGTTCCATTCTCTGATCACTTTCAGGTACACCAATCAAACATAGGTTTGGTCTTTTCACATAGTCCAATATTTCTTGGAGGCTTTGTTTGTTTCTTTTCAATCTTTTTCGTCTCATCTCATCTTCTTGCTTTATCTCATTAATTTGTTCTTCGATCACTGATATCCTTTCTTCTGGTTGATCGAATCCACTATTGAAGCTTGTGTATGTGTCACGAAGTTCTTGTACTGTGGTTTTCAGCTCCATCAGGTCATTTAAGCTCTTTTCTTCACTGGTTATTCTAGTTATCCATTCATCTAACCTTTTCTCAAAGTTTTTAGCTTTCTTGCGATGGGTTTGAACATCCTCTTTTAGCTTGGAGATGTTTGTTATTACCCACCTTCTGAAGCCTACTTCAGTCAATTCATCAAACTCATTCTCCATCCAGTTTTGTTCCCTTGTTGGTGACGAGCTGTGTTCCTTTGGAGGAGAAAAGGCATTCTGGTTTTTGGAATTTTCCATCTTTCTGATCTGGTTTCCCCCCCCACCGTCTTTGTGGTTTTATCTACTTTTGGTCTTTGATGTTGGTAACCTACAGATGGGGTTTTGGTTTGGATGTCCTGTTTTTTTTGTTGTTGATGCTATTCCTTTCTGTTAGTTTTCCTTCTAACAGGCCTCTCGGCTGTAGGTCTGGTGGAGTTTGCTTGACGTCCACTCCAGACCCTGTTTGCCTGGGTATCACCAATGGAGGCTACAGAACAGCAAATATTGTTGCCTGATCCTTCCTCTGGAAACTTTGTCCCAGAGGGGCACCTGCCTGTATGAGGTGTCTGTCAGCCCCTACTGGGAGGTGTCTCCCAGTCAGGCTACATGGGGTCAGGGACCTACTTGAGGAAGCTGTCTGTCTGATGTCAAAGCTCAAACACTGCTCCAAGAGCCACTGCTCTCTTCAGAACTGTCAAACAGGGACATGTAATTCTGCATAAGGTGTCTGATGCCTTTTGTTCAGATATGCCCTGCCCCCAAAGGTGGAACCTAGAGAAGCAGTAGGTCTTGCTGAGCTGCAGTGGGCTCCACCCAGTTAGAGCTTCCCTGCTGCTTTGTTTACACTGTGAGCATAGAATCACCTACTCAAGCCTCAGCAATGGTGGATACCCCTCGCCCTGCCAAGCTCCAGCATGCCAGGTCAATCTTAGACTGCTGCACTAGCAGCGAGCGAGGCTCCATGGGCACGGGACCTGCCGAGCTAGGCATAGAAGGTCTGCTGGTTGCGAAGACTGTGGGAAAAATGCAGTATTTGGGCAAGAGTGTACCATTCCTCCAGGTACGGTCACTCACAGCTTCCCTTGGCTAGGAAAGGGAAATTCCCTGACCCCTTGTGCTTCCCGGGTGAGGTGACACCCTGTCCTGCTTGGCTTGTCTTGCATGGGCTGCACCCACTGTCCAACCACTCCCAATGAGATGAACCACATACCTCAATTGGAAATGCAGAAATCACCCATCTTCTGCATTGATCTCCCTGGGAGCTATAGACCAGAGCTGTTCCTATTCTGTCATCTTGGAAACTCTCCCAAAGCAAGAATTTAAACTAAACTGAAAGTTGAGCAAAATGTCTTACGTTTGTTCTTACTTTACAATAACATAAATAGTGGCCATAAAAATTGATTGATATGGAAAATCTTTTTTTATATACTAAAAAACAAAAATAAAAAGCAACTGCTAATGCTGATGGATAAATAAAAACAATGTAAGTATGTCTAAGAAGAATGATTACAAAGATCATTAGATATGTTTTAGAAGTACTTATACAATTAGGGATTTGGGTATATCGTAATGACTAATATTATAATGCATATTTTAAGGAAATCTCTGTAAATGATCCATAGATTCAGATGAATTGCATACAAATTATTGAGTAATTATTTTATTCTCTAGCACAATAATTATTCATCTCAAATTGGCAGGAAACAAAGTGATAATATCTTACATTATACATTTTTGTATAATGTAAAATTTAGAATAAAATCTGTATTGGAAGTCCTCCCTAAGTCTTTTCTCACATATATTGATAACTGTTGATATTATCTTGGATGGTGTTACACATTGGTTCTCTTCATGTTTATGCATCAAGAAAGTTCAATACATAAAAGTAAGAATTGCTCATTGCTTGACTGAAATAGGGTTCTTAATACTGCCTTTTATCTCATCTATCTATTTAAATGTAAATTTCAAATATTTGCCTTAACTTTGTCTTTTTAAAAACTTTTTATTTTGAGATAATTATAGAATTATATGCAGCTGTAAGGAATAATAGAAATCTGATGTGCTCTTTATTCAATTTCCCTCAATGGTAACCTTGAAAAAATATTATGTAATATAGTAGAATATCATAGCTAGGATATTGGCATTGAAAGGGTCAAGACACAGAATATTTACATTTTGAAGCAGTTTTGTATTTATTTTTGGAATAAATTTCACTTGTTTCAATGCATAAAATTCTTTTTATATACAGCTGAATTATATTCATCAATATTTTGTTAAGACTTTTTACATCTATCTACATGAGGGATATTGATCTGTCTCATTTTCTTGGCATTCTTTTATCTGGTTTTAATATCAAGGTAATACTAGATTTATAAAATGACTCAAAAAGTTTTTCCTTTTCTTCTATATTCTGAAACCGATTGTATAGAATTTGTGTTAATTTATTAAATTCCTGATTGATTCTCAAGGAAAACATTCTTTGCCTAAGGATTTCTATTTTGGGAGGTTTAAAATTACCAATTCAATTTCCTTTACATTTATAGGGCTATTTAAATTGTCTATTTCTTATTGGGTGAGTGGTATAGTTTGTGCTTTTTTAGGAATTAGTTCATTTCATCTAAATTGTCAAATGTTATGTACATAGAGTGCTCATAGTACTCTTTTATTACCCTTTTGATGTCTCCAAGATCTGTAGTGATATCCCCTGTTTGATTCTTGATATTGGTAATTTGTGTCTTTTCTCTTTTTTCCTTTGCAGTCATGTTAATTTGTCAATTTTATTAATATTTCCAAAAACCAGGTGTTTGCTGTATTCATATATTGTATTGATTCCTGTTAATTTCACTGCTTTCTGCTCCTATCTTTATTATTTCCTTCATTCTTTGTGCTTTAGTTTTATTTTGCTCTTCTATTTCTAAGTTCTAGAGTTTGAGTTTGTATTACTGACTTGAAACTTTGCCTCTTTCCACATGTGTGCATTTAGTACTATACTTTCCCCTCTAAGCACAATTTTATAGTATGTCTGACAAATTTTGGTAAATTTGGTTTTTAATTTTATTTATTTAAATGTATTTTATTTTCCTTAAGTCTTTCTCTTTACTCCTTGGGTTATTTAGAAGTGCTTTGTTTAGTTTCTAAGTGTTTGAAGATCTTTCCATAATGTTATTGATTTCTAGTTTGATTCCATTATGGTAGGAGAACACAATCTGTATAATTCCAATCCTTTTAAATTTGTTGATATTTGCTTTATGGCTCAAGGGGCAGTCATATGTTTAGCATATGTTTTATCAGCACTTTAAATAAATGAGTATTTTTATCATTATTGAACGGAATGTTTTATCAATGTTGAATACATTCTTTTGACTGATGGTGTTAAGTTCTTCTGTATCACTGCAGAAGATGTTTTGCCTAGTCCTATTGGTTAAAAAGAAGCATTGAATTCTCCAACTGTAATTGTGAATTTGTCTATTTCTTCCTTTTAGCTCTACCAGCTTTTGCTTCACATATTTTAAGCCTGTTTGGGGCCTACACATTTAGGATTGCTATGTCTTCTTAGTGGATTGACTCATTGATCTTGATAAAATGTGCCTCTCTTACTCCAATGATTGTTTTTTCTCTGAAGTCTATTAGATATTAATATATCCACTTTCACTTTATTTTGATTGTTTTAAAATTTTTTTTTCCATCCTTTAACTTTCACCAATAATGTTATATCTAAAGTGAATTTCCTCTAGGCTGAATACAGTTGGGTTATTTAAAAATAAAATCTAATCTACCAATCTCTTATTTGGTATTTTTAGACCATTCACATTTAATATAAGTATCATATAATGTTATGGCTTAAACCAACTTTTTTTTTTTTTCCTGTTTGTTACTTTGCTGAATTTTTTGGTTCATTTTTCCTGTCTTCATTTGAGTTGCTTGAAAATTTTTACAAATTCCATTTTTATTAATAGTTTTTTTAAATATATTGTATCACTTTGTTGGTGATTTATCTAAGTATTATGCTATTTTTACATAATTTCTCTCTGCTGGAATCCTTCAACTAGTTCAAATTAAGTGTAAAACCTTATTTGTCTTAAATATTTCTCTTATGTTCATTGAGATGAATGACATAAAATTTTATTTTTGTTTCAACCATCAAATCACAATTTAGAAAACTCGAAAGAAGTCTATTGAATTCCCTATATTTTTGCATAAGAAAGTTTTTTATTTTATCATTTCCCTTCTTTTAAAGAAACTTCTATTAACTTTTTTTTTTTCAGGGCACGTCTGGTTGGTGGTGACAAACTTTTTCATTTTTCTTCATCTGAGGAGATCTTGATTTCTCCTTCATTACTGAATTATTTTCCCTGGGCATAGAACACTGCATTAACAGTTCATTTTTTTCAGCATTTGAAAAATGTAGTGCCACCTTCTGGCCTCCATGGTGTCAAAGGAAAATCTGTCAGTCATTTTTTCCACAAAATCACTACTTTCAATATTTCTTTAGTTTTTAGAAGTTTGTAGTGATATATTTTAATGTGGATTGCTATGGGATTTATTAAATTGGGTTTAACTCAGATTCTTGAATTTGCTGTTTCTTTTACTAAATTTGGGAAGTTTTCAGTCATTTCATTGAGTACTTTCCCAGAACTGCTTTTTCTCCTCTCTAGGATACTAATAACACAAATGTTCAATCATTTTCATGTAGTTATTCAAGTCTTTGAGCCTTTTTAATTTTTTTTCCAATCTGTTTTCTGTTTTTCAGATTTGGTAATTTCTATTTTTCTGTCTTCCAATTCACTGATTCTTTCTTCTTTCCTCTTCATTCTGCTGTTGAACCTAGTATTGAGACTTTTACTTTGGTAACTGTATTTTTTAGTTCTAATTTTATTTTGTTCTTTGTGATATCTTCCATTTTCTTGATAAGTCATTCTATTTTTTTAAGTTTGTTTCAAGTATGTTTATAATTGTTCATTGAGGAATTCAAAAATGACTGTTTTGCCGGGTGCGGTGGCTCACGCCTGTTATCCCAGCACTTTGGGAGGTCGAGGTGGGTGGATTATGAGGTCAGGAGATCGAGACCATCCTGGCTAACAAGGTGAAACCCCGTCTCTACTAAAAATACAAAACATTAGCCGGGCGTGATGGCAGGCACGTGTAGTCCCAGATACTCGGGAGGCTGAGGCAGGAGAATGGCGTGAACCCAGGAGGCGGAGCTTGCAGTGAGCAGAGATTGCGCGCCACTGCACCCCAGCCTGGGCAACAGAGCCAGATTCCATCTCAATAAATAAATAAATAAATAAATAATAAAAATAAATGACTGTTTTAAAATCTGTTAACTTGATACAAAAGTAATTGTGGTTTTCGCCATTCTGTTCAATGACGAAAACCACAATTACTTTTGCTCCAACCTATTATTTGAGATAATTTTAACATATCTGTTACTTCAGTGTTGCCATTTACTGTTTTGTTTTTTTTTTTTTTAATTCAAGGATGTAACTTTTCTTGGTATGAAAAGGGATTATTATTATTATTATTATTATTATTATTATTATTTTGCAACCTGGACATTTTGAGTATTTTATGAGACTTATTAAATCTTCTGTTTTATAAAAGTTTATAATCTCAACTGGGCACAGTGGCTCACACCTGTGATCCCAGCACTTTGGGAGACCAAGGTGGGCTGAACACTTGAAGTCAGGATTTGGAGGTTAGCCAGGCCAACATATTAAAACTCTGTCTCTACTATATACAAAAAATTAGCTGGGCTTGTGGGTGGGTGCCTATAATCCCAGCGACTCGGGAAACTGAGTCAGGGGAATCCCAGCTACTCTGGGAGGTGGAGGTTGCAGTGGGCCGAGATCACGCCACTGCACTCCAGCCTGGGCAACACAACAAAGACTCCATCTCAAAAAAACAAACAAACAAAATGTATAATCTCCTGGCTTTCTCTGACTCAGCTCCAACAGAAGGGAAACACTGCATTATTACTTTCAAGTAGCAATAGAAGTCCAAGTTCCCCACTGACCTGGCTCCCCACTAGGCCTCTTCTGGTGTCTTCCTTGCTAGGAGAGGTAAGAATACCTCATCACTTACTGCTCCTCAACTAGTTTCCCCTAATGCCATTGGGTGGCCTAATTACCACTAGACAGTGCTCCAAGACCTAACTCTCCAATAGGCCCCCTCTGACAACAATCCAGAAGGGAAGAAAAGATTCATCTTTTTACTGCCTAATAGGGATAGAATTGTAGGTCCTCCAAGTTGCCTCCATGTAAAGTAGAAGAGTGGTTAATTCCTCCCTGGTTGGAATGCAAACTGAGCCTTCTCTTACACCACCCTGGAAGGGTATTGAGGAGGCACCTTTTATAGCCTAGCAAGGGTGGAAGTCTAGTCTCCCCAATCAACTTTTGCTGACTTGGGTGGGGATTGTGCCTCAGGTTTTCTGTTTTTGAATTTGATGAAGTAGAGTGGTTACTATTTAAAACTTGTCTGCACCTTTCTTTGTCCTGTGACTAGAGAGAGAAGGCTTTTGTTGGTGTTTTTTTCTGTTTTTGTTTTGTTTTGTTTTACTTTTGTTTGTATGTACCTTTAGGTGTTTCTAGGTTACAAGCTTCTTCAACTCCAAATCTTGAATATATGAGGAAAATAAAACCCAGGGGACTCACCATCATACCATGAGATCCCAATATTCCTAGTTGATCTGCCTTCTTCTCTCCACTATTTATATTCTTTCTGCTTCTTTTATATACAATATGCAGAGACTGTGGTTGTATTTAGAGGGACTAATAGAGAAAAGTGTACCTACTTTACCTTCCCAGAAGTAGAATTCTGTGTTGTATGCTTTTGTTAGTTTATTTACGATTATGTTTCTGTTTGCCCACCAAAATTTCATTGTTTTCACACAAGAATTTCTTTTAGATACCCTCTCTGAGCAGTGTGGTTAGTGTTGGGTCATATACCAGAGGCAGGGTTGGGAGTTTATCAGAGTCCTGAGCTTTACTTTAGCAAGCTGAAGAAAGCTTTGTAGTGAAGTGGAATTTGTATCAGCCTTGGAGTCGGATGAACTTGGAATAGTAGACTTAACTGTGGTTGTTATCAACCATGTGACTATCAGGTTCCCTATCTGTAAAATCAAGGCAAAACCTATCTCATGGTGTAGTTGCAAATTTCAAATGATTTATTTGAAAATGTACAAGGCATCAGGTGCTCAACAACTACTAATTTTGTTTTCTCTGTTGCTCAGTTATAAAGTTGAGATGCAAGTATCTATTACTTTCTTACTTTAATATAGTCAAGCTCTTTAGATATCAAAGAAGTCTATTTATGTTATATGAATCAAAGGCTAATAATCAGACTTGCAAATTGAAAATAGGCCACTCTTTTTACACTAGAGATTTTACTGAACAAAAAAATCTTTTCATAGAAACAGCATCATTTTTTTCTGCCCTTGAGGTAAGACAAGCTTGCAACGAAGAGAAATATAAGCCATGAAATAGTTTTTATAGCCATATTTCTACAGTTGATTACAAAATCTGCTCCCCCACCATTACTTATTACATCATAAGAAAAGAAATGTGAATACAGTAACCAGCTATAGAGCAGAGCTGCCCTGTATGCCTGATCATAAAAATCACCTGAGGCATTTACTAAAATTAAAGTTTCCTAGGATCCAGTTATAGAGAGAGAGTGTGAGTGTGTGTGTGTATTATGAAAATACATTCTAGTTTTGGCCATGAAACATTATTAACATCAACATGTTAGGATTGCCAAATTGGCATATATGTAAAACCCTAGAACCCAGTGAACACTAATCACATCTGGAATCAATATATGTGCCAGATAATTTGTAACAGCCAATTAGATCAAGTTTGGGAAACACAATGACCTACTATTTACCATAAAATCTGCCTCATTTTCATAGCTCAGCATGCTTTTACTGTGGGATTTTCATTCTGTCCTTCAACTTTCCAAATACTAGAAGGTTATGTGTGGACCTCATTCTGTTGAAGGCCCTCAGGATGCACCCACTCCACTGTAGACAACCTCAACAGTCACCAGAGAGAGAAGCAAGGTGACAAGTGTACCACTGCAGGAAAACACCTTTTACCCTACCCCCACAAAAATATGTGTGTGTGCATGTGTGCTCTTTGTATTGATAATAGGGTTTAATATATAAATAGAAATAATTGTGTGGAGATATGTGTGTGTGTGTACATACACACACACACACATAAATATATATATGTATATAAACATTATTATATGAGTCACTGTGGCTCACTGGAGGTCATAAACACCCCTACTTCCACTGCCAGACCTACTGAACCAAAACCTCTAGAGGAAAGGCCTGATAATGTACGTCATTAGCCACCATCTCTTTGGATTTAAATGTGCATTTACATATCAATATTCTTTGACATTTCATCCTGAAAATGCAGAATTATATTTGAAATTAATAAGGTCTTCCCAGATGCCCTTATGTTTTAAAAAGAAATTATTCTACAATCCCAGGGTTTTCTTGGTTAGCAAAATGTAACCAACAGATCCCTTGAAGTCCCTGAAACTCTTTGAGTATTTGCAATGTCAAAACTATTTTCCTAATAATACTATGATGTGATTTGCCTTTTTCCGTGTTCACATTTGCACTGATGGTGCAAAAGCAATAGTGGGTAAATCTTCTGGTGTCTTAGCACAAATCAAGGTAGTGGCAACCAAGTGTACTGTAATTATTACATTCTTCACCAGCCACAGACTTGCAGTAAAACTGAATACATGAATGCTAGTTTCACTTAATGTCCTTAATGAAGCAATACAATTTCTTTTTTAAAAAACTATCTTCTTTTATATGCCTCTTTATTTTTCTGTTCGACAGAATGGAACCTACATATGTACTATTTATGCTGCATTTTGAAATATGTTCATCTAGGGAAAAAACACTTGTGCCATTATTTGTGTTGAGAGCTGAAATAATCATGTTTCCCACAGGAAATCATTTTGACTTGAATGTAGAATTCAGAGATAAACTGGCTATTTAGACAGGCATTTGGCAGACTTCTTCTTATGTGAACAAAGCAAGTCTGTCACTTGAAAAAGCTAATGGTATTTTTTCAGTGCTACAATTTGAGTTTTCAAGCAAAAATTTAAATTAAGAAAAATTGATACCATCACTATGAGCTTGATAAAGTCTTCATACTTAAAGATATTTCTGATGAGATTGGTGGTGATAATAATAATGTCATTTTGAATATTGTATAATGAGATATTTTAACATTTGGAAGATTGTGTAACTCAGTATTTTACAAATGACCAATGCATGATATTATAAAATCACTAATGGGTAAAATACTCATTCATGATGCTAGACAGATCAACGGACTTTAATGTGGCAAGGACAAAAAGGTCATTTACAGGATTTCAGATTTGACAGTGTAATTAAACTCTGAGAAAATTACCATTTGTGAAGTTTTAGTGTCAAAAAGAAAGGATTCACAATTATCTGAAAGTGTTTTTAAAAATACTTCTCTGTATTCTGATTACATAGTTGTGTGAGGCTAGATTTTTCATCAAGTTCTTCAACCAAACAATAAATTATAATATATTCAATGTAGAAGTAGTCATAAAATCCAGATGTAGCCTGTTTGTAAAAATAAAAAGTAGTTTCATTCCACTTAGTATTTTAGAAATTATTATTAAAATTATATTATTTATACTATCATATAAGAAATTTATTTTTAAATTAATTAATACAAATATGCAAGATCTTTACAGTTTTACAAATGAGAAGTAGTCATAAATATAATCCACATAAATAAAAGCTAGCAGAAATTTTTCATATATTGTAAGAGTTGTAAATGGATTCTGAAACCAAAACACTACAAATCATTAGTGTAGAAGAGTACAAAGCAGTAGTATGTTTGCATCAGACATTGTTAATTTATCTTTGATACCCTGAATTTAGGCCAGGCTTGGTGGCTCAAGCATTTTGGGAGTCTAAGGTGGTGGATCTCTTGAGGTCAGGAGTTTGAGATCAGCCCGGCCAATATGGAGAAATCCTATCTCTACTAACAATACAAAAAAAAATTAGTGAGGCATGGTGGCACTCACCTGTAGTCCCAGCTACTCAGGAAGCTGTGGCTTGAGAATCCTTTGAACCCGGGAGGTGGAGGTTTCAGTAAGCCAAGATTGTGCCATTGCACTCCAGCCTGGGCTACAGAGCAAAACTCCTAAAGTCTTTTAACTCATATTTGTTTAATTAATAACTGCATAAAATAGAGTTATAAATTTTCTTTGCAATATTTATTGCTAGTGTGTAGTGATATTTTTCCCAAGACTTATCCCAAGGAAGTGAGATGTCTATATGTTTTAATGCCTGACTCTATACTTAGAAAAGAAGTATTATTTTGAGAATACTTAAATAAGTATATTTATTATATAAGAATACTTTATATTATATATAAGAATACTTAAATTATATAAAATACTTATATATAAAATACTTAAATTATTTTGAGAATACTTAAAAAATAAGAAAAGTATTATTTTGCTTCATAAAGATCTTCTAGGACCCTCAAATGAATTCTTGGAAAATGAGATTATCCTTCTGTAAATAGCCATTTTCCACAGCAGTGAGTTCAAATCATGAAAAATTAAACAAAAGCTCTTTAGCATGGATAAATACACATTACGAAGACTGATAGCCTATGCTAAATTATAACAGAAATTGAGAAGACTATTGAAGATTACAGAGAAGTTGGGAGGAGAAAAGGGGAAACATTTTTGTGTATGTAATAGGAGCTAGATGTACATAAATTATCATAATAACCCAAATGTAATTATTGAACAAATTTTACAAATTAGGAAGTAGATGCCCAGAATTTTAGAACTGATACTGAAATCCAGTTCTATATGTCTTCAATATCAGTGTTTTCATTGACTGTAAGGGTCTCTGCACTAATCTGGGAAGTTTCTTTCTCTCTTTCCAGTGAATCTTCCTAAGATGGTACTTGCCATAAGATAATACCTGCACCTTTTAATTCAGAGTGAAGATGACACACGGCTTACATAAATTCACTTTAACTTTCTCAGTATTCACATTTGGCAAGAACAACAAATTGCATGCCAGTATTACTAGAGGAGTAGAAGAAGGACTAGGTAGAAGAGTCAGTTTAAAATGTATAAATATATGGGGACAAATGCTGCTTTTTGTTTGTTTGTTTTGTTTTTGTTTTTGTTTTTTAACACAGAGAGCCCCAGCGATACCATTAGTGCACTTACTACTTAGAAGTTACTGAGTATCATGCAATAATACCCTCAAACTTTAAACTATTCTAAGTCCTCTCTGAAAGAAATAGAAAACAGTGACTTTCTACCACTCAGATGTCTCAACTATGTCACTGGTTCTTAAGAACTCTGTTTCTGCAAAAATTAAAATGCCCCATAATCTTCAAATACTCATCATTTCTAGTAGGCTATCACTGCATGCTAACTAGAGAATTTCTAAAATAACCAGATGTGATAAACGTATTCTGGTCCTCCCAACCTTCTGCTTTGAGAAATAAGATATTGATTAAGAATTTGACAGGAATTTTCATATGTAGTAATTACACTTGACTTGTGTGTGTGTGTGCACATGTGTGTGGGTGTGGATGTGTGTGTGAACCTATAACATAAATATTAACTCTTCCCTGAGAGCAGCTTCTGCCTTCAATAATTTAAAATATACATAAATATCTACAAAGATCTTATTCACAATAGAACATTCCCTATTTTGTTTCAGAATTTTAAAAACAGTAATGTTATTTTCTGATTAAAGAACTACATATAAAGCAAATCTACTTGGAAAACAATACAATTGTCACTTGTTGAATTCCCTTCATGTTATAGGAAAGGTTCTATTTGCTCTGAGAACTTGAAGAAAAGAGAAAAAAGTTACCTTTTGAGTGAAATAAGTGGAATGAGCTTATAATATAAGGACAGAGACTGTCTCCTAAATTTATTGGAATAATTACTTTGCAGAGAATGGTGCTTTAGTTTAATCAATGAAATATCCTAGGACTGTTATGAGGAAAAAATAAGATAACATGTGAGAAGTATCAACGTCTGGCACATAGGAATTTTTATTGTTATTATCAGGATTATTGCCTGATCAGAATACCAATGTGGTTATCGAGGTGGTAAATCTGGGGGATTAAGTAAAACAGGCCCAGAAAGGTTTTCCTGGTCTGGATCAATCATCTTTCCAAACCTTCTGCCCCTCTCTGAGTCAGGGTACACCAAACTACTGAGTTTCTGATTCCCTCAGAATTAGTGAGGAATATACTAGGGAAATAATTTAGCCTTCCAACTACTAGAATGTGTCACCCCATGTTAACTATCTCCTTGGCTACCCAGTTTACACAATTAGTGTCAAAGGAATTTGTTTTTTGAATCTGAGTGACTTGTATTGTATTGTATTGTATTGTATTGCATTGCATTGCATTGCATTGCATTGCGTTGCATTGCATTGCATTGCATTGCATTTTATTGTATTGTATTGTATTGTATTGTATTGTATTGTATTGTATTGTATTGTATTGTATTGTATTGTATTGTATTGTATTGTATTGTATTGTATTGTATTGTATTTTGCTTGAACTAAGAAAGTCCATTTCTCAGGCAGGAAGACTGAAAACTAGATTACCTATGGAGGCTTCACTGTAGTTTCCCAGCTGGCTTTTATCTGCAAATACACACACTATTCATGTTAAAATGTCATTAAAAAATGCAAAACTTCCACTGTTTCTCATTAAAGCTCAGAGCTCATTTACCACTTTCTAGATTGCTCCTTAAAAAAAAATATTTGCATGTGAAGTGGTGAAATATTTCCTACTGAAGTGCTTGACAGTCACATTGAAATAAAAAGGACTGAAGGGCTGCAGAAAAAATGTTAAGGTTCTAGAGAAGCATAATATCAGTTTTATAAGGGCTGTTACATGAAGAAAAATTACATTTTTAAATGATGTGTAACTTACTAGGAAAAAAACAAGGACCAATTGTTAGAAATCAATCACAGATGTGTCAGAATCATCCTGAACTTGTTACTTTCCTTGCTGCCTTATAGTCAGTCACCAGAGCTTCTGATTCTATACACTATTCAACTCATCTTTATCCTCATTCTCACTACTTTAGATCTAGCCCTCATCATCCATGACTCCCCCAATAGCTCACTGATTATCTTTTTGCATTCTACTAATGCCACTAGCATCATATCTTTTGAAGAATATGTAGGATAATATCAATTTCCTGCTTAATAACCTATCGCAACTACCCTTGTCGATGGCAATGTTTTCAAGACAAATTTTTCACACATACTTTTGAAGATATGAATGTTGTGGATTTTAAACATTAGGTTTTTATGGTGATGACAGCTAATGTTTAATGTAATACTAATGAATTTATAACTCTTTTAAAGTGAAGGTTTGAAAGAATCTTAGAATAAACTTCAGTTTCTTAATTTTCTAGGGATTTGTGAACATATTCCTAGAGGCCTATAATGTGTTTTTTTTCCTTCAAGAAGATTGAGACACACCGGTATACATGGATTTTTCTAAACTCCTTACATTTCTTGTTATTTCCCACTACAAACTCAATATTCTAGCCACGTAGAACTTCTCATTTTTTGGTAACTCGTCTCACACTTTCACACCTCTACGTCATTGCATATGTTGTTCCCTCTGCTGGAAATGCCTCTCCTCCTCTTCTCTGCTCAGTGAGCAGTTAATGATATTTCAAGATCCAATTCTATTTCCACCTCCTTGGGAAATACTTCTGTTGTATCTGGGTTCCTACCTCATTTTATATCAATTGCTATTTTGTGTATTCCTTATGTATTTGTGTGGTGTTTCTTCACTTGATGGTGAGCTTTTCAGTGAGATAAACTGTGTAAGTTATCTTTGTATTTTTTTGTACTTCCATAGTATACCATAATACCAGGTTCGTGGATGGCTCTATTTAAGTTGAATGAAATTAGATTTTGGTTTATCCTAAAGAACTTCTTATTTTCCCTTGTGGGGTAGGTTTTCCCTTGATGGGTCATATAGTGATGTTATCCCAGTGGGCATCTTAGCATAGTGTGGGATGTCGGACTGAATATACTGAAAAGTCTCTTCCAATAATAAGTTTCCATAGTCATAAATTGCATTTGTTAGAAAGGGGTGGTTTGAAACAACCCAAGACTGACTTGGCCCTACCTGTGATTAATTTGATTTTACACTATTCTTGGTATATATAAGTTTTACAATGAAGGCAGCTTTCCTTTGTTTATTGATTTATCAGTCTGTCAGCCAGTACTTAATGAGCACCTACTACAGGCAACCACTGTGCTCAGAGTTGGAAGTACACCATTAAACACCAACAAGTTGTTCTTTGTTCCTGTATCCTTCTTCCCTTTTGGGTAACAGAAGATACCTTTGCTCCTGTTGTCACCTCATTTTTGAAACTTGCCCTGAAATCCTATCTGTCTCCAGAAACATTATTTATTTTCGGGTCTATCTTCATGAATCTTCTTTTCCATCCTCCCCTTTCCCTTATTTTTCCACTAAATGTAGGCCTTTATAATATGCTTTCTCAGAACTCAATGTATACTTACTTTGTTAAGCTAATTGCCAGAGAAGTTAATGATTGCTAACTAAGTTGTCAGCAACTAACCACAGCTTAACACAATAGTGTTGTGCCCTTTGTTGAAAAAAATGTTCTAAGTACCTTTCATGTATTACATCATTTAATTCTTTGAAACTTATACATTATTATGTTATCCGCATTTTACAGATGATAAAACTAAGACCCAGAGAAGTTAAATAACATACCCAAGGTCACACATCTAGGAAGTGGTTGAGCTAGGATCTAATCCTAATCAGTTTGATTACCTTTAATCAATTCATTGAACTTTCAGTTCCCATGTCCCACTCCCCAACAGTGCTATTAAAAAAAAAAAAAAATCTCTTGTGAACTCTGATATACAGGACATAATGGATAGGCAGAGATTTTCATGAGAGAAAATTTCTGTTTTAATGTGACAACTGATGACAACTGACACTGCACAGGGTTCCCTATTTAACCTAATCAGAAAACCGCTTATAATACAGACTTATTTGTATTTGCTTTATCTAGAAACATGAGGTTTTAATTTAATTTATTTATTTATTTATTTATTTTTGGAAAGAGTCTCACTTAGGCTGGAGTGCAGTGGCATGATCTAGGCTCACTGCAACCTCTGTCTCCTGGGTTCAAGTGATTCTCCTGCCTCAGCCTCCTGAGTAGCTGGGATTACAGACATGTGCCACTATGCCTGGCTAATTTTTGCATTTTTAGTAGAGATTGGGTTTCTCTATGTTGGCCAGGGTGGTCTCGAGCTCCGGACCTCAGGTGATCCACCTGCCTTGGCCTTCCAAAGTGCTGGGACCACAGGCGTGAGCCACCGTGCCTGGCCATGAGGTCTCTCTTATACAGTTCACAAATTACACATCTTCACTATTTCAGCAATGAAATCTAAGAGGAAAGCTGAGGTTACTTAAATAACTTCCATAGACAAAAATACAATAGTTCCTTTGTCCTAGCAATGACTATGAATATTTTGTTCCATGGGAAGTGCATTATACACTTCTCACAAGACCAAGAAAAAAAAGGAAGCAATAACTTTGAGGTTTAATCAAAAGCAACAATTCCATTTCATGTGCAAGTATTGAGAGAGCAGGGTGTAATTGTGACATTTCACCTCTTTTCAATTCCTATTGTCCTCACTGCTATATTCACTTGAGTAGTCCTTGTAGACCAAGACACCCCAAGACTGGATTCTATTTTGGAGAAGAAAACTCCCTGCCCTATTCATGTTGTGAGATAAAATGTGTCTCTCTGGTGACCAAAACTTGCTTCCAAATCTTGACCTTGAATTTCCTTCCAATGAAAGAAAACATTACTCCTTAGAGTCATGGTTAATTTCAGGCCTGGAGCATTGTAGGTACAAGATGTTGTAGAATAATTTACTTACCAGAGAGAGTGTGTGTTTTAAAAAAAATGTGTATATGAAATGGAGACATAAGAACAAGCTTGAAGGTGTACCATGGGCAAATTCTGGAACCACTGGCATACAAAGATAATTAAGCACATCAATGAGTTATATACCATTAAACAATGGAAAGCCTTTACTCCATACCATTATTAGATAGGTAGACAGATAAATAAATAGAAAGAATGGAGGATTCTTGCTAATAGAAGAATCCTGAATATTGGCTAATAAATTTAAAAGAAGTGCTGAAGCTGAAAAATCATACATTTGTAGCCATCAATGGATGGCAACTGTAGGAGAAATTGTGATAACAGGTGGTTTATTTACATAGTCTTAAAATGTCTCCATGTAGACAGTTTATTAAACAGGGGAAAGAAGTAATTATGCAGTGGGAAAATTGAACCACATCTGGAGTAGGCGATCAAAATTAACATCTCCAACGTGAGACAGATAGTCATGTGCCTCCAGATGTGACAGCATCTCAGAAAGATGCATAATGACCTATGTAGAATTTTGGTTAAAAGTGCATTATCTGGATCTAGTCATGAGGAAATATTAGATGCACTCAAAATGAAGAACATTCCATTAAAAAATGAGGAGGAAGAGGAGGAACTATATCCTCTAGAGCTGTCAATCACATAAAGACACATATGTACAGACTATGGAAATATTTCAGACTAAAGAACCATGAAAACTAAATGCTATGTGACCCTAGACTGGATTCTATTTTGGAGAAGAAAAATACTGAAAAGGATATTATTGTATCTATTTTTAAAAACTGAAATATATACAGTAGATTTGATACAAGCATTGTATCTATAGAGTTTACTGAAGTTGAAAACTGTTCTGTGGCTATATGAGTCTATCCCTACCCTTAGGAAATACACACTAACATATTCAGGGGTAAAGAGTTAGTCTATGCAATTTACCCTCAAAATGGTTCAGACTGGGAGAGAGAGAGAGAATCAGGATAAAATGTAAGTTTGGGTAAAATATATATTCATGGTTTTTGTATTGCTTTTATTTTCACAATTCTGTAAGCTTAAAATTATTGCTGAATACAAATTTAAGGAAAAATAATTTTAAAATGTGTACCTACTAAAGAAAAGTTTTTCTTGGCAGCTCAGCTTAATGGTTTCTCACATTTTGCCTCATGACATGGACTTCATGCAACAGGCATAGATAAGGTAAGTGGTGGGTTAGATAAAATTTGAAGGATTCTTTTTTTTTTTTTTTTTTTTTTGAGACGGAGTCTCACTCTGTCGCCCAGGCTGGAGTGCAGTGGCCGGATCTCAGCTCACTGCAAGCTCCGCCTCCCGGGTTTACGTCATTCTCCTGCCTCAGCCTCCCGAGTAGCTGGGACTACAGGCGCCCGCCGCCTCGCCCAGCTAGTTTTTTGTATTTTTTAGTAGAGACGGGGTTTCACCGGATTAGCCAGGATGGTCTCGATCTCCTGACCTTGTGATCCGCCCGTCTCGGCCTCCCAAAGTGCTGGGATTACAGGCTTGAGCCACCGCGCCCGGCAAATTTGAAGGATTCTAACTATTATTTATGTATTCGGTTATCAGATACTTATTGAACACCTACTGTGTGCCAGACAATATGCTATGTTGCGTCTTTTGTCACACGCTTTGCCTACTAAAGTGTGTAAAATAAGAATAAATTATGGGAAAAAATAATTTACAAACATAAATTATTTGTAGTAGCAAATTATTTGCAGTAAATTTGCTGTTCCCTCCTTACCTGTGTGTATTAGACTCTCACTTGAAAACCACTGGCTGAGTTGACACATCTTGAGTCACTTTTTTTCTTTGACTTGAGACCCTAGACGACTGATGTTCCCCTGCCTTATTTCTGTGACCAACCCATGCTTCGTAATAATAAAATATATGCTTCTGTCACTCATGGCTGAAAACTTTGCCTGAAGAAACAGAAAAATACTCCAATTTCCTTAAAGATGTAGCTTCATTTTGCAACATCATTAATATCAGCTTTCTGAGTACTATTGTTAATCCCTAAAGAGTCCAGTGGGTCACCCAATCCTCCCAGATTGTGACTTTGAAATTGCGTACTTTAGATTCATTAAATAGGCTCTGAAATTCCCTGGTACTATGTCTTGCCTTCTTGTATCAAAAGACCAAACTGGTATTGTCCACTTCAAAGAAACTCTCAACCCACTGTTGATCATCAGAGTGCGAAGGAAAGAACTTGGACTTTGGTACGTGATAAAGCTGGGTGCAGATTATCTCTGCCGCTTATTCAATGAGAAGCAATAACCAAAAGATGAATATCTCTGATAATGTTTCCTCCCTTAAAAGTGGGAATAATAAATGCAATCTTCCTTAGAGGATGGTTATAAGAAATTGAGTGAGATAATGCCATACAAAGTGTTTGACATGGTGCTTTAGATATGGTTATTACTTTAAAAAGTTAATCATGAATATTACTGTAGAAGAATAAACCTAATTTCTGTTTACATAGCTGGAAAACAGAATTCATCTTTAGGATGAGACTCTCGTTGCTTAAATTGATTCTGGATGTAAGACCCTGAGACTATGGTTTTGAGTAAAACAAGGAAATGAACGAAACAGTAAAACCGCTCTGCACAGTACAATAACAAAAGTTAGGGTGTAAAACAATGACAAAAAGGAAAAAAAAAAAAAAAGAACAAGTTAAGGAGAAAGGATTACAAAAGAGAGGAAAGTTTTTCTATGTGGTAAGGTGTTACAGGTCTTTAAGGAGGTGAGATGTCTAGTGTTAAATTTTGAGTTGTCTGCCTTGCCACAAGTCAGTGCCTATGTCTTCCCCAAACTCCTCTTAAATTTGTGACTTGAATGTTTGTAATTTTGTTTTCCTAATGGAAATTTATGTGAATGGAATGGGTTTCATGACTGGGTCAGCTATGAGCAGAGAAGAATGAACAGATGTTGAATGCAAAATGCAAGCAAGATGAAAGCATTTGTAGGAGAAATATTTAGGAGTTAGAAAAGATCATGAGATGTAATCTCTGATGAAGAACAGAAAACTTAAGGAATAATGATATGGAGGCTTGACCTATGTGCTGTGTCCTTATTACAGTTAAATGAATGAACTTACCTCAAAGAACACAACTGCCTAGAATATTTTAAACAGGAGAAAACTAAAACACTAAAATGTAGGAAAATACTATCAGTCCATAGACTTATATCTGAAATTCTACAATACAAAATTGTTCTGGAAATGTAATTACTTTTTCTCTTTTAATGGAAAAAACTGACATCACTCACTATTAGGTTGCCTATTGCCTGTATTTATTCATAAGATGAATATATTCATATATTTCACTAAAGCGGCTGCTGCTGCTGCTGCTTCTGCTTCTGCTGCTTCTTCTTTCCTCATAGACTCTCTCATTTTGTTACTGAGGCTGGAATGCAGTGGCACAGTCATAGCTCACTGCAGCCTGAAACTCCTGAGTTCAAGTCATCAACCTGTCACAGCCTCCCAAGTAAACTGGGATTACAGGCATGAGCCACCATGCCTGACTCCTGAAGCTAAGATGTTGAATTATAACGTGCTGACCAGTGTTGGCTAGGGTCATTGTCAATATAAGTATAGACAACACATATTCTTGGTCAACTCAGAAAATTCTGAATTCTCAAACATCTCCTCAGACTTTGGATAAGAGACTGTAAATACAAATTCAGAAAAAAAAATTAAAAGTGAAAAGAAAGAGATTACCTTCCAGTGTATTTCTAAAGCTGAAATTGGCAGCTTTATCCATGGAACCAGATTCATACTGGGTCAAACTCAGGCAAAATTCTACGTCAGCTGAAGAGGGGAGCCTTGGGGTTCTGGATTTGTCATGGTTTCCAGGATTGCGCCGTAAAGGTCCCTCGGGCATTCCATTGCATAAAGACTGATGGCTGTTGTACTCCTCCAATCGGCTACAGATAATCTGTACAAAACACCCTCATGTTAAACAAATTGTCACCACCTGAGTCAGTAGAAGAAGGGTAGAAATGTTGGAATTTCTAATTACCATTGTTAGATTTCTCCTTAGGAGATTACCACAATTATGTGTCTTTAATGACAGGGATATGTTCTGAGAAATCCATCATTAGGTGACTTTGTCATTGTGTGAACATCATAGTCACCGTACTTGCACAAACCTAGATTGTATAGCCTACTAAACATCTTGGCTGTATGGTAAAACCTACTGCTCCTGGGCTACAAACCTGTCCAGCACATTGCTGTACTGAACACTATAGGCAACTGTAAGATAATGGCAAGTATTTGTACATCTAAACCTATCTAAACATACAAAAGGTACAGTAAAAATACAGTATAAAAAATATTTTTAAATGGCATACTTGTACATACAGGACACTTACCATAAATGGACCTTGCAGGAGTAGAAGTCGCTTTGGGTAAGTCAGTAAGGGAATAATGAGTGAATATAAAGGCCTAAGATACTACTTTACGCTACTGTAGATTTTATAAACACTATATATATAGGCTACATTAAATTTATAAAAATATTTTTCTTTTTCAATAATAAATTAAACTTAACTTCCTGTAACTTTTTTACTTAATTTTTTAAAACTTTTGGGGTCTTTTGATCATAGCACTTAGCTTAAAATACAAACACATTGTCCAACTGTAGGAAATATTTATATCTTTAGTCTATAAGCTTTATGTTATTTAATTTTTTACATATAAACATAATTGGAATTTTGTTAAAAACTAAGACACAAGCATATATACTATCGTAGGCCTACACAGAGTCAATATTGTCTATATCATTGTCTTCCACCTCCACATCTTGTCCCACTGGAAAAATCTTCAGGGACAATAGCACACATGGAGCTGTCATCTCTGTGATAACAATGGCGTTTTCTGGAACACTTCCTGGAGATCCTGCCTGAGGCTGTTTCACAGTTAACTTACTTTTTTATAAGTGGAAGAATCACATTCAAAAATAATGATAAAAATATAGAATAGTAAATACATAAACCAGTAACATAGTTGTTTATTATCATTATCAAGTATTATGTAATGTACATAATGGTATGTACTAGACTTTTATACAACTGGGATTTCAGTAGTTGTTTACACCAGCATCACCACGAAGACATGAGTAATGCATTGTGTATAACATTATGACTGCTATGATGTCGTGACAGGAATTTTTCAGCTCCATTTATAGTAGTGTGGGACCACTGTCATATATGTGGTCCATCCTTGACAGAAATTCCATCGTGCGGCATATGACTACATTTTAAAATGTTGAAGGAATTAGCTTTTTAAGGTTGCAGAATGAGCCATGAAAGTTAAAACCTAGAACAGGATTCTAGTGTTGCATCTACCACTTAAGAAACTGATTTAACTGTCTAGACCTCATCTATCAAATGAAGATAACAACAACTAATTCACATAGTTATAGAAAATAAAATATTTATTAATTACCTATGATATATTAAGCACTGTGCCAAGTGCTGAGGCTAGGGTTGGTAACAATAGAGATAGTCATCTCTCTATACATAAGGCCCATAGCACATGGCATGACCAACAGAAAACACTCAAACAGTAGCTTTAAAAACATTAATCTATATTATATTTAGAATGTCAAGGACTAGAACTACTTTCACTTTGTGCTTTTTTGTTCATAAAATGTCCTATTATTGTCTCTTTTTTTTGATGTGCAGTACAATACTCATGGTTGATTGTTTTTTAAAAACTAGAAATTTCTCTGAACTTTAGCTAGAACCGAGGTGATTTTCATTGCAGAAATACCATCTTAAAAATAAGAATTTCCCACCTTTTTATAAGCAAAACTTTTTAAGAAAACATGGTGCATGCATTGCCTTATTTAAATCACAAAGCAATACTTTCCACCTCACAAGTAAGGAAAATGAGACTCAGGTTAAGTGGCATTTTCCAGGTTATATGGCAAATAAATGGCAGTGTTGTGACTGCAACCCAAGTTTTCCAACTTCATCTGTAGTGTATTTTGTGCTTTTACAACTAGTCTAGCAGAGCTCAACATTCAACATTTTTTAAAAGTAGGTTCTAGGTTAAAATAAAATAGAGAGTTCTAGTCCTATATCTCGGTTGTGGTTGACAACAGGATGTTGTTCTTTGTTGATTTCCCTAAATCTTGATCGAATTTTTGTAAATAAACTGTCTTAATATAACTTGATTTGAGTATCTATTTTCTGCTGAGAACCTGTCTGATGCAAACATTATTTCCTGCTGATCTTTCCCTTTCCCTCTCTTCTATATCTTCATTGGTCTCTTTGCACTTCCCAGAACTCAACAATCACTCTTATGCAACATGTTCCTGTATTGGTTATTTTTTCTAGGTAGACCGTTTTCTCCTGATACCTGCTTGGGTTATTCATATCCTCATTATCTTAATGAGATCTACACCAAACATCTATTTAACATCATATTCAGCCTTACTCACCCACTTTAGCAGTGTAGTAGAGCTGGTTAGCACTAGCAAAATTCAATGTGTGTAACCCTTCTCAGTATTGGAATGTTCAGCAATATCCCATCATTAGATGGAAATCTACCATTGTCAGTATTTACACCACAACAATTGGAAAATCAGAATCGTATCTCCCTACCTTCCCACTCCCCATTGAGAACAAGTTATTAAACATTTACTGTACACCACTAATTTCTGCTTTATCTGTGCACTTAGCAACTTCTAACATACTATAATCAAAAGAACTCCTCTCATAGAATAATTGATTTATTGTTGCTGCATTTCAAACCGAAGTTTTAAAATGTCTATGTGTCAGGCATTATACCAGATCACAAGAATACATATTGAACAGGATAAACACAGTTTTTATTTTTATAGAGTTTACAGTCTAATAGGTATGGTTATAAAGATTAAATGTCTATACCATATTGCCTTATTCATTGATTTAAAATGCTTTTTAATAAGTATTAGCATTTTAACTATTGAGTACTTTATGTGACATACCTTCTAGTGGAGTAGGTCTAGAAAGTGTGTGTGAGACAGTAAAACAATATATATATATATAACTTATATGTTTAACTCCTTCAAATTTTTAAAATAATAAAATATTATATATATCATTTTACTGTCTCACCACACACACTTTCTAGACCTACTCCACTAGAAGGTAAGTTACATAAAATACTCAAATTGCTAATATTTTTGTAAATGAATTTTTAAATCAATGAATAAGGCAATATGGTATACATATTTAATCTTTATAAACATACCTGTTAGACGATAAACTCTACCAAAATAAAAACTGTATCCTGTTCACTATGTATTATTGTGTTATGGTATGGTGCCTGACAGAAAGACATTTTAAGACTTTGGTTTGAAATTCAATAACAATAAATCAATTATTGTATGAGAGGAGTTATCTTGATATTTCCATCTCATCAATGAGAAATCAGGCTTATAGAAGTTAAGTGACTTCATCAAACATATATAGTTTATAAAATTGGGGGAGTTAATATTTGAATATAGACTGTGTGATTAAAAACTCAAATCTTAACAACTATCTTAAATGAAACTTCCATTTCCTGGCTATTCCTTCCCACATAAAGGCACTCTAGTCATCTTCCTCTGTCATCTCTTGACCAATGAATTTGTTATGAACCTTCAAAGACTCCATATTATAAAATCCAATTATCCCTGCAGGTCCTAATGTTAAAATAGCACTGGGCACAGTTGACCACTTTCACTTTCACAAAACACATTCCTCTGTCTTCCTCTATCTATTGATTTCTATGATCACATCCCCTTTGATTTTTGCCTTTCTCTCTTGCTGTTACTACTTGGTGTGTCCTACTAGCTCTTCCTCGTCTATTTTACCTGTAAATATTGTGCTCTAGGCAGGACTGGCTATGCAATTTGCAGCACCAGGTAAATGTTGAGACCTTGGTTGTGGGTAGAGAAATCAATATTTACTTTCTCAATCTATAGGGAATAGGTGGCCCACAGTCTCAGTCTACAGTGAATAGGTGACTCCTTAGGGATTGAAACCTCCATGCTAAGACTTGTTTGAGTAGGTGGGTAGATTAGTTCAGGCTGCCATAAGAAAATACTACAGACTGGGTGGCTTAAAGAGCAGACATTTCTTTTCTCAAAGTTCATGAGTTTGGAAGTCCAAGATCAAGCTGTCTGGTGAGGTCTCTCTTACGTCTTGCAGAGGAAACCTTTTCTCCATCTTCAGAAGGCTGTTTATGTATACATAAAGAAAGAGACAGCTCTGTCTTTTTCCTCTTCTTATGAGGACACCAGTACTATTGGATTAGGACCTCTCTGTTATGACCTCACTTAACTTTAATTACTTCCTTAAAGCCCTACCTCCAAATACAGTCACATTGGGAATTAGGGATTCAACACACACGTTTTTGGGAGATGCAATTCAGTCCATGATGCTGGGTGAGAGGCCCATATGTAATCACCTGTGCACCATGCTAAGGCGCAGCCAGTCTAAGTAGAGAAGGCCTCCATTTTACCCTGAACCAACAAATCATGGGACCAACACCCAACTTCACACCTCTTCTTGCTTGCACCAAGGAACCCACCAGGGTTGGAGAGTGATGTGGAATGTTGACCTCTTTCCTCCCACCAGTGGCCTTGGACAGAGGGTGAGGAAGTAGAAACTAGATGGGGCTGGTGGATGGGTTAGTGGTAGCCGAGACTCATCCCAGGAAAACAAAGAACAAAGGGTCTGCAGGACACATATGAACCAAGCATATGCTCCATTGTCCCTATAACTTCACTTATAAAGCACAAACTTAAAGATAAGATTAATAAGAATTTCAACATCAAGACCACAGATCATTAAACCTCAAATGTGGAGTCTGCTTCTGAGCATGGAGCATCATGTGATGGCACTGTTTTTATATTGTCAATTCTACCTCCAAAACATCTCAAGTCAGGCAACCATTCTCCACATGCTGACATCCTGTGTGATCCTGCTGCTAAAGTCAGATGGTCTACTCTTCTCTGACACTGCTTGTTCTTCTCCATTCTATGACTCTGACTGTGGCTAAGCATGCCCACTTTTTGCCATGCATCTAATATCCTACCCATTCTTTAAGGCCAAGGCAAATAATTAGTAAAAAAAAAAACCAGGCATTGTTGACTCTTACTTAAAAAGGAACTCAAAAGGGACTGACTCTGAATGTAAAAAAAATTCAAGAATCCTTCACCAAATTATTTTTCTTATAGTTTCGTTTATATGTAGGCAGAAGAATAAACTATGATAAAAATGTATGACTATATAAGCCAAAAAGAGCTCTTAAGAAAAACATAAATTTTACTTTTTCTTAGTGTTACATAAATTAATGCATCACTTAAATTCATTGATACCTTACATTTAATAAAATAGAGTAATTAGGTAGCGAGAGAGAAATTCAAAGCAGAAGATGAAATTTAGGAGAGTCCACCCTGCCATCACTGACTGTCCACAACAGGTGCATGCTTCTGTGGGAGGCTTGGGACCACTAGGGAGATAACATTGTTCTTTACCCAACTTATACTTATTCATTTTCGTCTCTAATATACAATGATTATTATATCCCTTATAAAAATGCATCCTTCATGAAGACACATTTATTTTTACATTGTTGTTTATTTCTTTACCCTCAGAATCTAGTTCAGTTTCCAGCACTCTGTAGATGTGCAATAAGTATTTGTTGGATGAATGAACAGAGTCAACGAATGAGCCAAAGAATCTCCTACAAAAAGTATGTGTTGAGTGCTCATTTTTCTCAGTCATGTTGTTGGTACCACCTCTACCATAGAAAATATTTCTAGAACTTATTTTTGTAAACATATGTTGAGTCCCTACTCTGTCCTAGGCCATAAGGGAGCTATCTCTGTGAACACTAAAAATTGAAATTCTCACAACTACCCTGTGTATTTTTATGATTTTATCTCCATTTTCATGATGAGGATACTAAGCCAGACTGTGAAAGACTACAAAAGGCTAATGGGGTATAAAGTCCCATGTTATGATTTATAATTTTGTGAACAGTAGGTGAGGCACATAGAATAGTAATTTAAAGGTAAAATGTCTTACTGGTCAACTGTTTGCATCACATTTGAAAATAATCAAGACTATTTTATTAGTCCCCTATCCCACCGAATTTACTATCTATAAGCATGTATAAACAAATTTAGTCATCTCAAGTAGAATTGAATGGGCAGTCCCCCACCATAGATGGCTGCTACTGTGTTAGATAAGAAATGCTTAGAGAAGTTACTCTTAATTTTTGGTCACTAAGATCTAACTTATGAATTATGCATTGTGTGGTGGAGAAAAAATTGGGATCCATAATGCAGGTAGATGTGACTTCAATTCTGGCTAATTTTCTTACTAGTCATGGGGCAATGAACATGTTTTTTAGGCTTGTTAAATCTCAATTTTTTAAAACTGTACTATGACATGATATATGAAAAGAAACTATTCAACAAATAATTTCTGGCTCAACTAATGCCAGTTTCTAGTTTTCCTTGTACTTTACAACATTCCTAAATCCTTTCATCTGTATGTAATTGAGAACTGGAACTGTTGAGTGACTTGTCTTAGGGACATATGATGTTTGGAGTCAAAACCAAAGTACTAAAACACAAGCTTCCTGATTCCAAAGCAATACCCACTACATTTATTATGATATGTTAATAGTTTAGGAATGGTTGAATAAAACTAACCTAACTTTTACATTGAATGTAGTATGTTGGATGCTTTTATAATTTTGATTAACTAGACACTACAAGTATATAGACTAAATCATTTTTATTCCTCTTTGAGTAATCTCAGGATATTTTCAAACGATCCTGCTGCCTTAAAGACTCCTACAGCCGACTCAGTTAAATTAGAGAGGCTTGAATGAAACTATTTTTGCTGAAATGCCAACTGCCAAGTGACTAAGTGTTCAGATGACTGGAGGTATTACTAACGAGGAGGAAATCTACCCTGTTTCCAGAAATAATTTGAAAAACTCCAAACCTTAGTCTTTACACTACATACAGGAAAGGAGGCAGGCTAGGAGAAATTGTTAGCATTGTGCTTATGATCATGAAGATTCTAGTCAGAAAGACCTGGTTTCCAATACTGACCCCATTAGTTACATGGCCTGGGGCAATTTACTTAAGCTTTCTGAGTATTAAGTTTTTTCATCTGTAAATGGGAATTATGCCTTTCTATCAATGATCAAATAATCTAACATGTATAAAGCACTTAGCAGAGTGCCAGGTGTAAAGTGTTTGATAATGACAGCTATTATAATTATTTTTGAAAACAAGACCATTGGGCAGGTCACCAAATTGTTTTTAACTTTGGGTGTATCACACTGTTTGAATATTCATTATTATAATATCTAACTTTGATATATCATTTAAAAATATATTATTTCCACACATGAAACTCAATATGTCAGATCCTAACAAGCCATATAAATACATTTTATTGAATCCCTTCACAGTAATGCTTTAACCTATATTCTAATTTTAGGGACAAAAATCGTCTCAGAATAATTAAGTAACTTGCTTAGGGTCTTGTAGCTAAGTAAGTATGGAAATTCACTCAAATTCATGCTGACGTGACTGAAAAGACTATACTCTTTGTACTACGTTGTTCTGTATTCCATTCCATTTAATCCTCCTATTAACACACACATAAAATAAGTATAGATGGTAATTCTACCTCATTTTTTTTCTCTTGGGAATAAAAAAAGGTCAAATATTTTAAATAACTGGTCCAATGTCATCGACCAAATGGCAGGGGTAGAATTTGAACCTGGATGTTCTGATGATGACTGTGTTCTTTTTCTATTTCAACACAAGTGATTTATAACATATATAACATACGCTGAGGGAGGAGATCAAGTGTTCCAAGTCAAAGCAAAAAAGGGGAGATACAAGGAAGAGATATATTAATGAGGAAGGTGAACCTAAATATTGTTTTCTTAAATTTAAAGAAATAACATAAACTGCCAGCTATTAAAAGCTTTTGGGAGCAAAGATTTTGTTATAGCATTAAAGGTTTATCTGGGGCAAAAAATGCAAACCATATGACATTCCACAAAATGTTTTTCATAAAGGAAAAAGAGAAGCTGTTATTTCACTGAGCTGTTGTCATGGTTACCTAAAACCCATGACTCTCTGCTGAAATGTGACTTTTTTTCTTCCAACTGTTTGCTTCCATGTGATGTGCTTTTCACCTGATGAGTGAATTCCCTGGTCACAATTCGCTCATGTCTATCAGCTAGGAAATGTTTTTCGTCTTTGTTTCAGTTCATCATGACACCTATTCCTGATACCCCTTTTATTTTTATGGCTAGCTTATCTGTTGGTTGCATAACATGAGATCTAATTATGTTGAGCACGGGTAGTTTGTACTTAAATGTTAAGCAACCCTCCACCTCCAAATATAATGAACTATTTTAATTGATGACAAACATGGCCTCTACTTTAAAAGCTTTGGTCATTAAACAAATAAATGAGCAAACAAACAACAGACATGAATTAGGAACACAATATTTCCAAATAAATTAGTTACCTGATTTTTAACATATTTAATAGAAAACTCTGACCAATAAATGTTAATTTCATTTAATTCACACTCAGCTATGTTGCAACTTGCTTCATCTTCTTTCTTGTATTCTTACTTTGCATGCACACACACACATACATATGGAACTACCAGAGAGAACTACACAAAATATCTTATACCCAAATTTAAGTAAGTGGCTACTGTTGACATTGTTGTATCCTAGGTATTGGGAATCCAATGCTGTAAAAAACTGCAGTGAACGGTCCTAGAAATCTACCCATGCAGAGTTTAATATTTGATCTATGCTAGCACTGGAGCTAACATTTCTTTGATGTTAAATTTTGTTAAATTCAGCATGTATTTATAAAGCCTGTTACATGTATATATTATAGTCCTGTGTTCTGTGGATACAAAAATATTTAGAAATGATCTCTACCTTGGAGGAGCTGACAGGCTGGTAGATACAGACAGGCTTGAAAACCATTG
This sequence comes from Macaca fascicularis, assembly GCF_037993035.2. Classification (NCBI taxonomy): domain Eukaryota; kingdom Metazoa; phylum Chordata; class Mammalia; order Primates; family Cercopithecidae; genus Macaca; species Macaca fascicularis. The sequence continues at coordinate 88,125,707 of NC_088388.1, read as the reverse complement.
CATGTAATGAAAAGTTACAAGTGCTATGATATAAATCTGTATAAAGTACAATGATAGCACAAAGGGGAGAGGGTCAGCTCTACTAGAGTAACAGAGGTGGATCAGTAAAAGTCTCAGAATATTTTCATTATGATATAAATTAAAAGGATTACATCACTGTGTCTGCCTATGTTGTCTCGGGCAGGAGAATTTTAAGGGAGTCAAAGTGTTTACATGTCAAATTATACATCTAGAAATTAGCGAGTTACTTGAACCCTTCTGAACCTAAATGGATCCTTATAAATAAGAAATAACACTGTTGACTTAAAAAGCACTGCAGTCAGAGCCGCTCGGTTTTAGTCCTCAGATGTGTGACTTTGGACAATCATCCTACCATTTTAGACTTTTCTATAGTTTTTAAATAAAATGCAGACGCTACCCTAAATACCATTGAAGATCTCTCAGCTCAGAGTTAGTAAATGCTATCAAATCTCTAAAATCTCAATTTTGGGGTCAAGTAAAATGATGTCTGAAACCAATAAAAAAAAAAGAGGGCTTTATGTGAAAGGTGAATCAGCATAGCTAATTTGGAAGGTCTTAATTAACTCAATCTAGAAAGTTTTTGATCTCATCTCACACAAAATAGTCTAGTTCTTAATTTAAGCATTCAATTTGGGCAAAGGCATTCAAATTAATGGTGTGTTTATTACAGAACCTGCATTTTTGTAAAACGAAAGTAAAGAGATACCAAAACAATCTCCATATTCATTAACTCAATGCTTCTCAGTGCTGGCTGCACATTAGAATCACAAAATGAGGGTTTAAAAATGCAAACACTTGAAGGCCCGGCATGATGGCTCAGGCCTGTAATCTCAGCAGTTTGGGAGTCTGAGGCGGCAGATCACTTGAGGTCAAGAGTTAAAGACCAGCCAGGCCAACAGGGTGAAACCCCATCTCTACTAAAAGTACACAAAATTAGCTGAGCCTGGCGGTGGATCCCTGTAGTCCCAGCTACTAGGGAGACTGAGGCAGAAGAATCACTTGAACCTGGGAAGTGGAGGGTGCAGCGTGCGGGGATCGCGCCACTGCCAAAACAAAAAACAAAACAAACACATCCGGATGCTTTTACACTTTTACAACCTCACGGAAGACCACCTGAATCTGAATTTCTGGCAAGAAATTAGGTGCGTAAAAATCTTGCAACAGTTTTTATTTTTTATTTTTAATGGTTTTTTGGAAGCTTCCTAGGTGATTTTGACATTGAAAACTCTGAATTAAATCAATGTAAGCAATCAATCTTAACTTTTATAAGGACTTTGTAACCAGAGAGGCTGTGTGAAGGAGTGGAAACAGCCAATGTGAGTGGGGTTTGACTGTCACCTCTGCCACTAATAATCTCTTGACACTACTAAAACACAGTAGGTGAGCAGCAAATGTTCATTCATTTCACCTTTCTTAAACTGTGATTTCCTTGTTTCTCTTCAATCATCTTCCTTCCACTCTGTTTTCTAATTTTATTTTTGAAACCTGTTTCTACACAGAAATTTAATCATAGAACAAGGTTGAAGTTGATAATTGTAGCAATTTCAGTTCAGGGCTTACCCACTTGACACATTTTTTTTTTTCTAGAAAGTATTAAAATTGAACACATTCATGAAAAGAAAAAGGAAAAAGTTCCACTTAACAATAAGTAATTAGGAAAACAATACGCATATAGCCGTGGATATCATCTCGTATTACACATCTCATGTAATTAAAAATCAATGTGTATCTATTAAGCTTTCCTGTGGATGTTGCAGCTTATTTTAGTAATTTAGACAGTCCTCCAACCTTTCTGGGTCAAGTTAAGCCACATAGTTAAACAAAGCATAACAACTGACTGAAAATCCCATGTCCAATCCTGGCAGTTTTTTTAAACAGGAACACAGGATATGAGAGCTAGATGAGAGTTTGCACATTATAGATTAAGGTAGGAGGTCTGAAAGCTCATTGAAATAGATTTTTTTTCCGAGCACATTTTTCTAGCCTTTCCTGCATAAAACCCATTACGTTTGGTAAATAGCTGACTAATAACACCAAAAATTATACAGTGGCCATTTTTTAAATGAACTTCAATAGACTTCATTGGGATGGGGTACAAACTTGGTTCGGTGGAGAATGCGATCTACATTTCAAAACTGCAGATTTTGAGAAATTGAGTGCAAGATTCTTCTCATCCCATTCACATATTGGGCTTAATTTCATAGAGCATTGCTAGTCAAAAATGCTGTATTAGAAAGTTTTGGAAGACAGACAGAAGAGCTTTCCTTTAACATATGGTTTTAAATGATAAATAATTAAACACATATTTCTTTGGTTACCATTTGCCCCTAATTCAAAATGAAAAATTCAGAATAGATGAAATAGGAATTCAATTCCAAATAGTAATCCTTCATATTTTATCTAAAGTTTTCAAGGACTGAGAAAGAAAGCTAACTTCTAATGCAGCCTAAAGAAAAAGTGAGAAATGAACCAGATCCTTTAGCTAAAGATATCACAGCAGTTACATCCTTGGAAATAGGATACAGTGGTCATATAGCCAGATTATTAGAGAATAAATGTTTTTTTTTGCTTCTTATTAGCTGTATGATCTTATGCAAGTTACCTGATACCTTTATAACCTCTAAAATAGGGAAAGATTGATAAGAGCATGAAATGAACGAATGCACAAAAACATTTGCCACAGGGTTTACACATGCTAGATGTTCAATGAATATTAGCCATCTTCATTATTTACCTGTTTAAGCCTCGGGATCTTCATACTTTCAAAAATGAAGATCTAATCCAATAATTATTTCCCAAACATTCCTGATTAAAAGAATCAACATAGACACTTAGTAAATTGTGCCTTCTCAGGACTATCTCCTGAAGATTCTGACCAATGAGTCTGGGATAGGGCCAGGAATTTGCATTTTTAATTTGTACACCATATGAATCCTGTTGTAATAATTTTATTTTTCAGAAACATTAGTGTATATCATTTTTTTAATCATCCAAATATGCATTCATTCATTCATTTATTCAATTCACAAAATACATAATGTGCTATTGCCATTTCTAAAGGCACCATACTATGTTCTGGGAAATACAATAATGAATCAAGTACTCTGTTCATTGCAGTTTAGAAACCTAGTAGAAGTCGTTAGACAAATAATTACAGAAATATCTAAAGTGTGCTATAAAGGAAAAATACAAGGTACACTGAGAGTTCTTAACATGGCATCATTTCTATTCTTGATGGGGGCTTCAGTGGGGTGTTCAGAAGAGAAGTTTATATCCTGCCTGAAGAAGTGATTGTTTCGGTTCCTCCCTGCTCTGACATCATACATCCAGCACATCTTACCTGCCAAGAGGAGAAGAATGATGCTGGGCTGAGTAGGTTAGGATTTGCGGGGTGCTGACCTCCCATGTACTCATCTGTGCAAATGTCACACTTTTCTGCATCCCGCCAGTCCCAATATGGAATAGTGAAGTTTTCATCTCCTGTCAGCTTCTGGATTTCTTGTTCCCACCGCAACAAGAAGAGTCTATGCCAAGGCAGAAAAGCTGGTGCTTCATGGGCAAAATCAATGTCTCTCCAGATTTCAGATCCCCCAAGCAGTGCATCCATTGACACATAATAATGGATCCAGACAAAGAGGTCATAAATGTTGATATCACTAAACATGGGTGTTGACCCATTTTTCATTTGGCCGTAGGTCCCTATGGGGATGACATAGTCTGAGCTGATGGTATGCTTTGCTAAAGTGAGGTAGGCAAAAAATTTGTCCTTCTCTGGGGCACTCAAATCAAAGATGTTTCTTCTCACCAAGAGTCGTCTGTCTGTGCAGTTTGGTCCCCAAAAGCCAAACTTGCAGTTTCCACAGTCGAATCCCGTGAAGTTGCCAGAGCACTGGCAGGTCCTATTATAAAAGATGGAAGGCCACGACTCCCGGTCATCCACCCCTGTGAAGGGAAATTGAGGCCCAAGTGGTGCATTGGACAGAAGGATATTCTGACAGGAACCTCTGCCTGAAAGTTGGCCACAGGGACTCCCGTCCCCACTCCATGGTGGGCAGCATTCCTTTTCCATCAGGTTCTTAGAGGAGACACAGGCTCGAGGGAAATGGCCAGCGGAGGTCTGGAAACTCCACAGCAGGCAGTACAAAACAGCCAGGATCATTCTTCCTCTAGTCCTCACAAGGTCTGCTGAAACTGGCTAATTGGAGTCACAGACTTCTCTTTCCAGCTACTCCTACAGTGATTATCACATGTCTTGGCTGAGACCTATATAATACCACTCCCACCTCCAGCATCAAACACTTTTAGTCTTTATCTTAAGCTTTCATCCTCTGAAAAGCACATGACTGACTTTTCTTTGGAATTGGCTCATATCCCACCAGTGGGATAGGTCTATGTTAAAGTGAAAAACTCTATTCACCATTAATAGTTTAATTCTTATGGTTAGAATATTAACAATAAGATTAATAATAATAATGCCTGACCTAAGCAAACCCAGTTAATAGACTACAAAATTAATGATGATTTGAACTTGCAGATGAGAGGTAGTGTCAGGAATAGAGCTTCTCTTATTAACAAAGTTTAGGAAGTATTAAAGATTATGGGTTTTAGCTAGTTATTTCTCAGAGACCGTAAACAGGCTACAATATTTGAAGAACTCCATATGCACAGAGAGATTGTCTTCAGAGTCCAGAGATAATTCCTTATATGTTATTGAATTTCAGTTCATTTATTGTATACAAAGGATCAGAAAAAAATCTTATACTTTTACCTGATAATCCTGATGCATTTTCTGACAACTCCTAAGGATAGCTCACTTTGATAGCTGGTTGATTTGCTTCATTGTGGGGATATCCCACGGCAAAGAGCGCGCGCTCTCTCTCTCTGCTTCTCTCTCTCTGCATTTCTCTCTCTCTGCATCTCTCTCTCTCTCCAATGCTGTAGACATGTTGTTTTTCCTATAAATTCTAGAAATTAAGAATTTATTTGAAAATGTTTTTGCAATGTGTTTTGTGCAAAGAAATTCTCAATTAGTGAGTGAATGAAAAAGGAGAAATATATTTCTTTGCAAATACTTTTTGGTCATCTCAATTATTTCAAAAGTTCCTTCTCTGTGTATAGTGAGCTAGGGAAACTGAAATTCATGGCTAAAAAATATAATTTAACTATGTTAGTTTTCAAATGAGTAGTATAGATAATAAGTAAATCAAACTTTTAATGGAAGAGATGTATTTGTGGGCTGATACTAGAAAGAATTGCATAATTTTGGATAATATGCAAGTGTTATCAAGGCAGTGCCCTTGATTAATACCTCAAGGAGTGGGCATAAGTTGGACAGACAATTCAGAATAGATACAACACCTGAGACAGGGGAAACGTGTAGAGATGGGAACTGTGTTTCATCTGTCGAGTTGGAGCATTACACTCAGATAGGCCTCCACACATTATAGAAAATTAAACCTGGGGCCAATACATGGAGGGGCTTAAAGACTTAGTGGTTTGAACTAAAGTGAGCCCTTTTGTGAGCTGAAGAGTGACAAAATGAGAGTAGTCAAATCAAAGTTGCCCCTCTGAAGCTTCCTTCTTTGTCCTCCTCCAAACTTAAAGCTGGGTGGTCCACTGAAATTAATGAAAAAGGAAAAGAGGAGATCATTAGTGTTTGGGTCCTTAGCTGAAGCATTCTAGGAAAAGCTGTCACTATTTTGATGATGCCAGAGTGTCAGACTGTTCTGCTTTTTTCTCTTTTTGCTGGAGTTTTCCTCATTATTTAAAGAAAAAAAAAAAGAAAAAAGTCACAGCTCCTCCAAACAACTTTTTTGAGACAGAGCAGGCTTTGCAGGTACATGGAGCAGTGTGTGGGTGAAGAGGAAGAGAAGTTTCCATGGAAATCCTGCCTCTGGCTGGGATCAGGAAGTCATCACATGATCTCCACAAGGAGGCTTAATCTTTTCTCTCTTTCTTTCAGAGCCACAAAGAGATTAACACAAGACTTCTTGTCCCTGGGGAGCCTTGGTTCTGCATTACTTGTAACCACATGTGGCATTTCATAATTCTTTTCTATATACTCGCAGACAGAATTCAACTTCTCATGTTCAATTTAATTAAGAATTTTGCCTTACACTTGCCCCACTATCAGGCTTCCAGTGAAATAACTTAGAAAGTCTTCATCATGCTCTTTAAGGGCTTTTGTGTCTGCTGTCCTGTCTATTTTTCATAATCTGTAGAGCCTGCTTAGAGGAATTACTAAAATGTACTTTGTCCTGTTAATTTCCTTTACAGGGTTGATGTTCTTAAATAGACTTCTTTATTTGTCCCCAGTATAGGCCACTGTCTCCTCTGGCCTACATGTGTTGTAGTCTTCAGTCTTATTGCCAATCTTGGGTTCCTAAATATTAAATTCCATTTAGAGTGCTTTCTTCCTGACTCTAGATGTGCCTTCTTTAGATATCTTCAGGTTGTAGGATTTGAAAGGGTCCTATCCTATTTGGGGAGATTATTGCATGACTTGACATGAAATTAGTGCAATGCCCTATAAAGTAGAATTAGGGGTTCAGTAAATACTCTTCAAGTATTTACTGAGCACCAACTATCAGACATGGGGAGAGATGGGAATGCTATGGTAAGCACAACAAAAATCTCTATCACCATGAAGGATATTGTCTCTTAAAATACTATTTTAATTTTAGTAATTTGAAATAATATTTTAACTACATGTACTTTAAATAACTTTTTTTCTGGATTAAATTACTTTTTAAGTTGCTATAAGAGAAAATTAGAAATTAGGGAACAGACAGAAGGACCTTTCTAGTCTCACGAGAGAAGGGATAGTCAGGGATAATTTTATGGGAAAAGTGACATTTCAAGTGACACTTGAGGGATCAGTAGAAGTCTGTTTGATGAAGGGGAGAAAAGCAGGAGTGTGAGCTTTCCAGGTAGAGAGAATAGCATGTTCAAAGTCTCCGAAGTGGAAGTAGGTTGGTATATTCAAGGGATTTAAGGACAGTTAAGGTGGCTGCAACCCCCAAAATGGTAGAGGTGTGATATAAGTATGAAGGTGCATGTATTGACCAGCTCATAGTCCATAAAGGCTTTGCAGCAAAATTTTGGATAATCATACATGAATTTAAAACTTGTCACTCAAGCTACTGAGGTGAGAACAGATGTGGGGTAGGGGGCTAGACTAAATGTAGAAATAACTGTTAGGAGATTATTGATATAAACCAGGCAAAAATGACATTGCTTAGACTAGAGTAATGATCTCTGAGATGGACATAAGTTAATGAATTTGAGAGATATGTAGGTGATAAATTCAAGAGCAGTAAGAAGCAAAGGGAAAGAAGATTTAGGGCTATATGCTAGGATTTTGGCTTGTGCCATTAACTAAAATAAGAAACAACAGAGGATAAATGTTTGTGGGAATTGAATATGGGCTCAATTTTAGATATGTTGAGTTTGAGTATAAACTAGCCACAATCACTGGTCCTCTTTTTCTGGTATTTGTATAGATTATTCAGCCACTCACTGGCGTTAACCTGGTCGATCTTCCTCTTTTTCCTCACTCTGATCACTGGTATTTGCTCTTCTATTTGGTAGTAGTTTGAATCCATTTTCTGTCTTTGTTTCTCAGCCGTCCTTTCAATTACAATAGTAGCTACCATTTATGAAATACAACTAATATAATTATCTCAGTATCAAGAGCTACCATTTAAAGAAACAAATTTACTATGGAAATAAATATGCTGAAATCAGTAAAAAAATAATATAACAAACTAGCATTTACTTACCTCCAAGTTTCAACATCCAGTATTTTTCTGCTTGTTTTGTTTCTATTAGTTTAAAAATTCTGGAATATTTTAAAACAAAACTCAGATAACATATTCTACCTCTAATTTAGGTACATATAGCTAACAAGAACATAAAAACAAAACCATGTATCTGATGCATAAAATACATCTCAAACAAAAAGAGAACAATAATTCTTTAATATCTGGTTTCAAATTTATGGTTAATTTAATTATCTCAAAAGTATTTTTGTCAAGATTCAAACAGGTATATACCTTGCATTTTGGTTGATCTAATTTATCAGTTTCTGTTAATCTGTAAGTGTCCTTTTTTTAAAAAAATGCAATTTATTTTTAGAGCAAACTGAGTTTTTGCCCTACAGAATTTCTCACATTTCAGGGTTAACATTTCAGGGTTAAATTTCTCTCTATGAATTTGACATGCTTATTATCCTGTATTTTCTATCATTTTATACATTATCAATAATAATATCTTGCATTTTGTACAATTGGAATTAGATCTAGAGATTTTATTATATACAGGTTGAATTTTGTTATTGCTTTTGTTAACAATTACTTCACAGGCATTGTTATGTACTACCTACTTTGATTTACTAGAGAACATGTTATCTGGTTTTCTCAGTATTTGTTTTTAAAATTGATCAGCAGCTTGAAGTGAGGTCAGACTGTCCTTTCAATTACATAATTCTTTAACAAATTTTTATATGGTTTTATTTTCACTGATAATTATATCCTACGTTTGGTATTTTATTAAAGCTTGCAAGAAAGGTTATTTTTTTTTTTGTAAAGAATAACTTTCCTCATTAACTATTTTGTTACCCTGTACAAGAAAAGTGGAATAAATGTTTGATTCTTGTCCTTCATTTTTCAATTTTCAGAATAACAATGTGGCTCCCTAACAACCTCTAAACGTAATATATTTTTAACTATCGTGAAGACTTCTAAAGTTTTATGTATTTAGTACCTTTCTTTTGGGAGAGAAATTGTTGCATCTTTGTTCAATATTTTGCTAATAAGTGGATATTAGTCAGCCTACATTGTGATTTGTTGGTCAGTGATCATCATGATTATGTTTGTGTGTGCATATGTGGAGTTCAAGAAAAAATATGTAGCCATCAACTCTTTATATTTGAAATTTAGACTCATTTGTTTGTTCAATAGATATTGAACATCTATTATTCCTAAGATCTTATAGTAAATACCTAGGGCATAAACAAATTGTATAAGTCACCAACCTTTAATTTGATGTTACGAAGTCAGAATCTCTGATGTAATATCCAAGGTCTGCCCGTTGTTAGTCTCAGGCCCCATGACAAGAGAAAAGGGGGAAGAGAATTAGCATATATTTAAGATTTGTTCAGTAATTTCACTTATCACAACCTGAGTGTGCTCAACTCTACCACATGGGGCTATTTGGAGTTTTAAATAATTTAATAGATATTAAATATTCAATATAAGGTCTGACACATATTAAGCACTTAATAAATGTTCACCATTTTCATTAAAGACCATAAATTTGGTGCTGTTAGTGTTCATCACTATAATGCTCTCAATACTTCTGGCTATTTTTGGTCTAGAGGGCTAGGGAATAAGTATTTTATTGGATATAATTAAATATCATTGTTTTAAATTGGCCTCTCCTTCTCTCGTTAGCAACCTCAATTGCCTTTTTTTCTCCAATTAAAACCTTGTTCTTTAGGATATTGAACTTCTGCAATAACACTGAGATGTCATACTTCTATAGAATTCAGAAATTAGCACGTTATTTCTCTTAGCAAATAATGTTTTTCTCTTTTATTCCCTTGCATAATTTCTATACATACTGTAAGATACATCTGAGGTGTCATAGCTTCAAGAAAGCATTTTCTGATCTACAGCCCTTCTCTGAGGATAGGCTGGAGGACTATCTTGCATATTCTCATTCTACTCTCAATTCATCTTTGTCATTGCACTCACCACAATGCATATAATCTACCGATGTTTCTCATGCCCTTTCTATATCATGAATCCTTTAAGAGTAAAAATGTGGTTTCACAACAAATGCCTAGAACATTGCATGTTAAATGTATCTTTAGTAGATGGAGAATGGATGGATGAATGAATTAACAATTCAATCTCTTCTTTTGTTTTCCTTATTTTATAAAATATATGTTCTAAAATATTTCAAACATGCAGAAAAATATAAACAATGAGCACTAATGAATTCATTACTTATTTAATACATTTTAAAATTTTAGAGTAATGGATGCACTTTTAAGATCACATAGTATCATTTCGGACACATGAAAAACAGAGCTAGAGGAGGAAGGGTAAAAGTATGAATGAGACTCGCCCTTATTTTGAATGAAGTGTCATGCAAGGCAGAACCCATCCATCCATTCAGCATAGAGCAGAGAAGGTGAGAAGGCCCAATATGAGAAGAGACTCACAAAACAGAATTAGGGACGCATTATACGAGAACCTTGGTAGAAGTCTAGCTAGAAGGAGGAGACTAGTGTTTATCTAGGATTTATTCAACTATCATTTTCATTCAACATTATTTATTGAATGTCTACTTTGAGATAGGCATTTTGCATACATTTTTTCTGATTAAATCTTCAAAACAAGAGTGTGAGGTGCATATTGTATCCCTTTATAGCTAAATAACCTGATGTTTATGCTTAAGATTAAGCAACTAGTACATTGCAGAGCCATATCTTTCTGCATACTTCCAAGTCGCACAGATATTCTATTTCATTGTGTTATCTTCCATGCTAATGTTAGTTTTACTTGCTGGTTGCATTTGACTATTCTAATACAGCTTCTAGTTTTAGACTTCATACTTTTCATGTTCTATATTCTCATATCTGTTCTGAATGTCAGCTTTAGGTACTTGGCTACATTTTTGATAGGCTTCTAGAATACAGATGGGTCTTTAGCCACCCCTGCTCCAGTTTCAAAATGTTATTTTTAAGTGACATACAACCTCGGTCATGCACTAAAGCCCCTCCCAAAACTGATCCTCATAGTTTGTTGAAGTGTTAAGAAAGTTGTGGTCACTGCAATGTTTAATGAATTATATTTTCTTTGCTTCAGTTGAACTGTCTATAATTATTTTAATGGTAGAGGGTATTGATATCTGGGAAGCCAGTTTCCTGATTCCATATATTCTACTACATGCAGAACTAGTTTTGCTATCACTTAATGCATATACCACTTGTAATTAAATTCTATTCAAATTATTTAAATAGCATTACCAAAGAGCAAAATATGCTTACAAGAACAGCAAGAATAATCTAAGACACATTATGGAGAAAATGGGCTGGCAGGAAAATGTAACTGTAGAGTTGAAGAATGGCTGCTGAGAGCCAGCACAACCTCGGATGAATTCAGAACAGAACTAGCTGATGAACCAACATGTAGAACTAAAGTGTGCAACCTTCACAAGTTTAAAAAGCCCACTCGTTTTAATGTCAACGAACTGTGCAGATCCTCTAGCAGAAAGCACATGGCTTTCAATATTTATTGAACATAAATAATGACACCAACTGTCAGTAAAGTAATTTTATCTGAGAGCACAGAACATGATACCCCCAAAGGATGACTTCCTGGTGTGCTGAGTATTTTCAGCTGAAGGAGATTGGGAGTGCCACGGAAACAAGAAGGTCTCTCTGCCCTTCCCCTGGCCTCTTTTCTCCCTTGAAGTGGGTCATAGAAACCAGAACTCCTCTTCCCAAAGCAAGCCATAAAACCTGGGAATGTCATTCTCTGACCTCCTTCCTTTTCCCCAGAGGACCTTCATGTGACAGGTGGGTCTTCAAGGGGAGCAGGCCTTGCTTGTTTAGATTATTCTTTACCCCAGAGGTCTAATTCTGAGCATTACAATATCTGTATCATAGACATCATTAGACATTCAGGCACACTAGGAGTTGCTTAGGCATAGACAAAGGACAACAGGTTTTGAATAGCCAATCAGAAATTGTGAATTGTGATAGGGACTCAGATTTGGGATAAAGTAGTTTCAACTTTCAGAATTTAAAATTCCTACCAAATTGGCAAAATTAACGTACCTCCTATGATGGAAAGAAAATAATCTCAGTGATTAAGCTTCAAGTGATATCTTTTCAAATAGATGCATCAGATATTGTTATGCAAGTCAGTGGTCGAAAAGCATATTTACCTAAATAATCAATATCATGCTTATTTCTCACTCACTTTTCTCCAAATACATAAATTGCCAAACTAAGTTTGGATTTATAGAGATATTTACCTGTTAAATTAAGTTTAGCCTAAAACTGCCTCCTTACATATTTTAAGTTCAGCCTAAAGGTTTCTCTCTACAGATAAACTGAAACCTAACTGGATGTGTAAGCAGACTGTAATCTACTCTTATGCTAAACACCATGTTTTGGCCAATCAAAGGTGGACAACTCTTCAAACCGTGTTGAAATAAGGCAAATGCCAAGCTGTAACCAACTGAGCTGTGCCTGTATCTCACTTCCATTTCCCGTACTTCACTTTCCATTTTCTGTGGCTGCACTGGAGTTTCTGAGCCTCCTCTGGCTCAGGAGGCTACCTGATTCACTATTCATTCTTTGCTCAATAAAACTCTTAAGTATAATTTGCCTTAAATTTGTCTTTTAACATACCTGATGTCAACTTGTGTGCCTCCCTTAAAGTTCAGCCTGCCCTGTCTATCCTCCTAAGCTTATTTTATATGGCACTTAACCTGACAGCCTGTTGATTGCTCACAGGATTAATTTGCCCTGAAACAGTCCTTTTCATCAGCTCACACTCTTATTTCTGAACAAATTTACATCCATTCTAGAAAACATTTATTTAGACACCCAGTATGAAGTACCACATCCAGAGTTCAGATAAAATATGAGGCAGTGACTATTTTTAAGGCGTCACAACAATATGTATTACTTCCCTTCCTTCATTTAATCAAACATTTATTTAATGTTAATTTTTGTGCCAAGCAATGTGCATGACAACAGACGATAACAGTGACAAATAAGCCATGGTCCTTGTCCTGGAGTGGTTCACAACCTGGTAAGGAAGTCAGAGAAATCAAGAGACAATTTCAGCACAGTTTATTAAGTGCATATTGTTCATAATATGGAATGTGGTATCAGTTAGGGCCCTGGCAGGAAACAGCTGACACACTGAAGCTGTTTTTTTCAGAAGGGCTTAACAAAGAGACTATTTACAATTTTGGGAGTAGGGTTTAAAGAATCAAACAAGTGATCATGCAGTACCCTGGGCATGAGGGCAAGGGCAATGAAGAACTGGAACACAGAGAAGATCACTGTGTCGACTGAGCCAGCTGGCAGGAACTGTGGCTTACAGAAGGATGCAGACAACCACTGGCTACGTGGCAGAGAGAGATTTGAGAACTAAATATCCTGACCTCAGAAGTCACTTTCTTCTGCCCTCTGATCTAGTCATGCACCTCTGGGGATGAAGCCACACTCAAGTCAGAGGAGCAATAAGCCCATTGATGCAGTTCTTACAAGTCAGCCTCATGGGGCCCAGAACAAGGTAGAGACGGGAGAAGAATAGGTCCAGGGGGCCAGAGGAATAATATCTAACACAAATGCTTACTCTATGCTTTTCATATCATGTTATTCATCTTTGCAACTACCTTGTATGAAATAGTTGTTTTAATTTTGCAAATGAAGAAAATGAGGTTCAGAAAGCTTAAACGACTTACTCGAGGTCATGCGACTAGGAACTGATGGATTCAGGGTTCGAACTCACCAGTGTAGCTACATCTCCAGGTCTATGTATTGAGATTTATGTGCAGGAAATGATGGGACCACAAGAAAAACATGTAGCCCATATTATCTGCAAATGGGCCAAGGGAAGCAAGATCGCCATGAAAGACTTCCTAGGGGGAGATGATGTCTGAACTGAGCTTGAAAGAAGATTGGTATAAGAAAATAGAGAGGAAAAAAGGGACAGAAAGTGTTGCCCAGGTAAAGGGGGCAGCCAAATATAGAGATGACAAAATGCATTTAGGACTTCAAGTAGTTGATTGTGTTTGAAACAGAGAGGGCAGAAGTAACAAGAAAATATGACCTCTATAGTAGCATTGTGAAAAATTAACATAATTGAGGGACATTTAGGTGAGTTAAAGATTACATGGTTTATATCTCACAGTGTATAGGTATTAAGGTTCATAGCAGCAAATGAATAGTATTATTCTGGGTGAAAATAAGGGAGATAGATTATCACAACAAAGACATAATGTGCTTGCTTATTACTGAAACCCATCTTTTTCACCATCGGCCCTCAATTTATCACTTTTGAGGCCTATGCCAACAATTTACAGAAGTTTTATTGTTATAAAATTTAAAACTCTTACTGCTGTATACAATATAATAATTTTGTGTCATTGATGTGGCTCACAGCTTCACAAATCCTGCATATGTAAAAAAGTCAATAATGCAAAGGCTACAAAGATATTATGAAGACTTATAGAAATTCTGTAATAGTACATTTGTTATAGTGTGGTCCCCATATCATTTACATATAAACTCTACTGCTTTTGTCAAACATGCCTCTTTTATCCAATGGCCAAAAATATAGCCTTTTATCTATGGACAATCATGATACATAGAAATATCAAGCAAACAAACACAGAAAAAAATGGCCCTTGAAACAAAATAGATCATCATAAAAAACTAAAGTTTTGTCTTATATAAACCATTAACTTCATTCGTTCCTCATTTTCTCTTTAAGTAAAATAGGGACAGTAAAATCACCTCATAGCATTACTGTTAGAATTAGATAATGTCTTCATAAAAGAAAGCTTCTGCATCCCAGATCCCCCAAATAGTCTATACATACACTTCACTTCATATTTTATACATCTTTCTGGAGGCCATGCCATTACTTAGGAAGGACAGGGAAAACAAACAGATATGGTACTCTATTTCTTTGAAGAATGTCATTGGTATTTTGATGAGATTGGTAGTATTGACATTTTAACAACTGGAATATTATTATAATCCATGGCATGGAATATCTTTCCAGTTTTTTGTGTTCTCTTCAATTTCTTTCATTGGTGTTTTATAGTTTTTTTGCAGAGTTCTTTTAACTTCATAGGTTAAATTTGTTTCTAAATATTTTATATTTTTGTAGCTATTGTAAATGAAGTTGATATCTTGATTCTTTTTCAGATGTTCACTGTTTACATACATAAATGATACTGTTTTTGTATGTTGATTTGGTATATAGTCACCTTAGTGAATTCGTTTATAAGATCTAACAGTTTTTTAGTGGAGTCCTTAGGTTTTTCTAAATCTAACATCCTGTCATCTTCAAACAAGAGAGATTGATTAATGGATTAAAAACAAATAGAAGAAATAAAATCTAGTGTTCCATAGTTCAGCAGGGTGAATAGAGTTAATAACTATTATATATTTCAAAACAGCTAGAAGACAAAAATTTGAAAGTTCCTAGCATAAAGATAAATGTTTGGGATGATATATATCCCAATTTACCTGATATGATCATTACACATTATATGAATCTATCAAAATGTCACATGTACTCTGAAAACATGTACATCTATTATATATTAAAAAAATTAAAAAATTTTAAAGATATGGAATCAAACTATATCCAGTTTTCTTCATATAGTAGCAATTCTATAAAAAGGTAGTGAGTATAAAAGAATATACAGAATTTTGAATTATGAACTTTTTCCATCACCAATTGTATCAATTTATTAATAATTAGTAATCTATATTTGTGCTACTAAGATTCTATGTTATAATATTTTTATTTTATATACTAGGAAAACAGGGTAAGGGATTAAGAAACTTCTTCTTGATCCTTTGAGAATTTCATAGTTGTAACTAAATTCCCAGGCCTAGAATTCTCAATTCGTTTTGATCCCTTAATCCCCTAAGGATCTCACATTTGTAAAGTCTATTATATCATCAGATGAAAATTGCTACTGTACAGAAAGATATATTTATATAATGTGATCAATGGCACTGAGAAACAGAGAAAACTTGTTTCATGTTATAAGAAAGCCACTCTGATGCAGTGTGAACTTTTTGCCTTGTGTCAGTGTAGAAGAAGCCGGAGAGCAGGCAAATGCCCTCACATCTCATTTATTTTATGATGGAGTTCTGGGGAAAGAGAAACGGGAAAAATACATCTACATTCACTGTCCGTCTATCCAGAGAAGCAGGAACTCTTACCTACATCATGTTATATACAACTTCAATTCCTTCCAATAGCTATAAAACCAACCTGCTTCCCATCTTTTACTCTGTCAGGAGATGATAGTTTATTATGAAATAGGAATATATGAAGCACTGACAGCTTTCAGATATACTTTTATGCTAACTGTATGACTCAGTTTCACTTTGTTGAGGTGTTAACGATTAAATACAAAGCTTTAAAACAGGCTAAAGTGCACATAGGGTGAACTAAGGAAATCAGGGCTATTTCAGAATGACACAAAGGGAGGCTTTTCTTTGATTTGACAGCCTAGGACCTACCTCAAAGTTAGGCTAACTTGTCAAAGCTATTATTTAATGGTTTTGAATTTTTCCATCCAAGAACTGGCTAGTAGACTTATTTCCTTTTTAAAAGTTATACAATCTTCTTTTAGTAGCTACATTAAGAATGCGTAAGAAAAGATATCAGTTATAAGCTTATGGTTATCAAACTCCTCGGAATTCATGTGATTCTTTCTTGTTCTAGATTATAAACATAGTATGTATTTACAGAAACATGATCTGGACAGAAAATTGATCCAGACTCTTACCATTTAAAATAAATTTAGCTTCTGGAAAAATATTTATATGTACATTAATTATTGAAAATAAGAAAGAAAAAAGTTCTTGGTTCTGGAAATGAATTAAAAGCCATTGTATTAATCTTTCAATCTGACAAACTTAGTTCATATGAGGTTAATAATCCAGATATAGACTCTTAATGTTGGGGTATGAGGCTTTAATGCCCATGTAGGAGATTTGGTCCTAGGCATGTGAGAAAAGGAGAGCTGAAATAGAAAACCTTCTATAAACTTGGCAATGTAAAAAGGCTGCCCTTCTGGAAAGAGCTAGATGGGAAAAACACCCACCAGAACAGGAAAGTTACAGCTGCAAATGATGGAAACTTTATTTATAGAGTCATAGAACCTGAGCTCACAATTTCAGAAGCACATAGAGTTGCAAGCAGAATAAATAAAATATACTGACTGGGCATGGTGGCTCACGCCTGTAATCCCAGCACTTTGGTAGACTGAGGTGGGTGGATCACGAGTTCAAGAGATCGAGATCATCCTGGCCAACATGGTGAAACTCCACCTCTAGTAAAAATACAAAGATTAACTGAGTGTGGTGGCACGTGCCTGTAGTCCCAGCTACTCGGGAAGTTGAGGCAGGAGAATTGCTTGAACCCGGGAGGCGGAGGTTGATATATATATATACTATATATGTATACATATGGTTTTACTATAATAATTTAGCAGTATATATATCCTGCTAAATTTAGTGTGTATATATATTTATATATATATTTATATTTATATATATACTTAATTTAGTATATATATAATTTAGCAGGATATATATACTGTTAAAATATTATAGTAATATTATATTACTATAGTATATTACAATTAAATATTACAGTAATATATTAAACCTAAATTAAACACAAGTCTTAGAAACCTCACAGAAAAAAACAGATTATTCCTCCCCACCCCCAAATTAGACAATTAAACATATAATAAAGGAATATATCCAATGTACTAAGAAAACATAGCATCAAAACAGAGATATCAAACAGAGAATTTCAGTTTAATGTATTATGATTTAAGAATGGAGTTAAATAAAGGTATTTGATGGGAAAGGCTGCGAGTATTTACCATTCATAGCTTTTTAATGACAGAATGACTAAACCATGTACATGATTGTGGAGGAAAAAAACTCAGAAACAACAGTGAGCAAAAATAACTAGTTGAAAACAACCTGTTTCCCCTTCCCTCATCTCCTAGCAACGAATCACTCTAATTTCTGCTTCTGTGAGGGTCTGAATATTTTAGGTACCTTATAAGTGGAATCATACAACATTTTTCTTTCAGCAACTGGTTTATTTCATTTAGCATAATGTTCTTCAAGTTCATCCATGTTGTTGCAATTGGCAAGATTTGTTTCATTTTTAAGACTCAATGGTATGCCACTGTGTTTATATACCACATTTTCTTTATCCGTATATGCCAATGGACACAGTGGCTGATTTTATATCTTGGCTATTATGGATAGTGCTGCAATAAACATGGGAGTACATGTATGTCTTTAAGATACTAATTTCATTTCTTTTGTATATATATGATTATTAGTAGTAGGATTGCTAGATTGTATGGTAGTTCTATTTTAACTTTTTGAGGAACCTCCATACTGTTTTTCATAATGGCAGTATCTTTCTACATTCTCAATGTTTCAGTTATGCAATATAAAACAATTCTAAAGATCTCATATACAATATAGTGCCTACAGTTAATAATACAGTATTATACAGTTAAACATATATTAAGAGAGCAGATCTTAGATTAAGAATTTCCACCATAATAACAAAACAAACACAGGCATAAACACAAAGGGACATCAAGAAACTTCTGAAAGTGATAGATTTTTTTTTTTTACCTTGATTGTGGTGATGGTATCCTGAGTGTGTATGAGTATCTATCATCTTAAAATTGTATACATTAAACAGGTACAGTTTTTATTTTATATCAGTAATATCTCAAAAAACTGTTTAAAAAGCAATTTTTAGTTTCACCAGCAGAAAAATGGTGGGTGTATCCACAAGGCCTTCTTCAATTCTATGGTTTATCTATTAAAAATTCCTTGAAAGAATTGGAATGCTTCTCTTTGTAGTTTCCAGAATTCATCTGCTTTTTCCTATTTTTAATTTAATGTTCATGTCCATGGAAACCTAATAGAAAATTACATATTTATATTAAATTTTCTTATATAAATTTTAAAAATAACCAGATAAAAATCTAGGAAATACATTGACCATAAAAACAAGAGTGATGACAAATAATTTCAGTTGTTTAAAAATGATGTGAAATTAGAATATTATACGTAACACAGAAAATGAATTTAAACTAAAATTGTTAAGGATTAAAAAAGCCGTTATTACAGATAGAAGAACCAATTCATTTACCAGATAGCTAAACATTTTTTAAATTTGCATATACCTATTTATTGCCCCAATCTAGAATACAAGTGTGAATATACCAAAAGGTTAAAAGTATAGGGATAGAAAAAGAAAACCAGGAAATTATTAGCGAGGCTAAAGTGGTTATAACTTTATTATTATCACATAAAATAGTCTTTAAGCCAAAAATATTTATTAAAGATAAAATCATGACTTGACAAGAAAGGCAATAATTCTCTACCATACAAATTAAAGGCTATTAAGATTCAGTAACATTTTATTTTTATACAAAATTTTAATTGTAGTGTTTCTGTTGTTTAATTCTAAATGTTTTATAATTTTGCACCAGAAATATGCAATTCCCTAAATATTTTTGCTCCTATCAACAAAGCCACAAAATTGAACATTGATATAGAAGTATCCTTAACTGTAGCACAAAATTTTAATGAATCTCTCAGAAAGTGATACATCAAACTTTGTTTAGTAAAATATGGAACATTTTAATAAACAGCCATCAACCTAGCCAAAAATTAAATATTAAAAAAACTGAATAAGCAAAATTATGCAGATGTGTTTTCTAGTCATATCGTAATAAAAGTATAAATTAACTACAAAAAGCCACAAACCACAAACTGCATATTTATAAATGTATAAATTATAGAAGAAGTAAAAATGTATCTCACCATATATTTATAATTGAAAAATATAAATTTTATATATCAGAACTTGGAATATGAAAAAAATGGCTTTTTGATAGGAACTCATAGCTCAAATAACATATATTACAAGAGAGGTAAAACTGTAAAATTTATTTTTTTAAATGTTAAATACAAAATGTTAGAGAAAAAAACAGAACAAAAGAAAAAATAAATGTAAGATTAGTAATTTTTAAAATATGTTAAAGGGAATATATTTTTGAGAACTGATAGGTTTCTGAGAAATTTAATGAAGAAAACCAAGAGAAAGCACAAATTAACTTACAAAAGCATTATAACTATAGATGCAGTGATCATCAAATAAAATCATAATAATTCTACCCAAATTTCTATGAATGAAATTGTAAATCTGAGATAAAATGTACATATTTAAGGGAAAATATTCACAATGTGGACTTACAAGAAATAGAAAATCTAAATAAACCAAAATTACTAAAGAAATTTAATCAGTATTAAAATGTCTATTTGAAAAAGTAACATTTCCTGATGGTTTTACAATTGTGTTTTGTCAAAATACCTAGGAACACATATCCTCTATATTAATCTGTTATGGACAATAAAAGTGGAAGACATCTCTGTAACTACTTATGTGAATCCAGTTTACTTTATTGCAAAACCAAATCAAGACAACAAGATAAAAGACCACAGGGGACTATCACTAATGGACATGATGCAGAAATCTCAATAAAATTTGCAAACTAGCAAAGAAAATTAGCAAAACAAGCAAAGAAATTAAAAAAACCCACATGACCAACTAAGATTCATCTGTCACTCTTCTAGTTATGATATAAAATTGGAAAATTCATTAATAGATTTTGGTTAAACCACATTTAATGTTACTTTCTGCTAAGGTTAAGCAAAAACACATGATAAAGGTGATTCGTAAGTGAATAAACTCACAAGGACATGCCTAAAAGAAGAGGAGATTGTACCCGTCTGAGAAGGTGGGATGCATAGAGTGAATAGTAATGGTAGCAGTCCTGATCAAGCTGAACCCTATACTGGAAGAGTGGACAGCAACAAAGCTACACAATGTGCAACGCAGAAATTCTGAAAGGCGCAGGAATTGAACAGTGTACCTCTGGAATGGGTGTGGAGGGAAAACCAAAAACAACGTGCTTATTTTGAAGTCTTTTTAAGATGCAGTTTGCTGCCGAATCAAACATCCCAGTTTCTGCAGAGGTAGTGGCTATCTCCATTGCAATACATTGTTGTCAGAAGCACAGACATACTCTCTAAGGAGGAACTCTGCAGTTTCTACATTCAAAGACATAAGACACAGTGGAAAGCTTTGAAAACGGAGGAACTAGAAAACATTCCATTGACAGTTGAACTGCCAAACCTCAATCCTCATCCCCAACTTAGTTCCTAGATTTCTGGAAGCTGTTATTTTATTTATTTATTTATTTATTTATTTATTTATTTATTTATTTATTTTCCTGTTAGGGAAGATATTGGAAGTTTTTTTTGTCTGAGAAGTCTGACCAGCTCTAGAAAACAAGTAACTATACAAATTACTAGTGGGGGTTCCCAGTGAAATCACCTCTTCAGACCTCTCCATGATTAAGCTTGTAGATTACAGGCTACAAGACTCTTCCAGGTGTCCACATTTACCAATGAACTTTATAGTGATTCAAGTTTAAGTATGAGCAAATATCACCCAATTCCTGAAGAAATTTCCAACCAACATTTAAAAAAAAAAAAAAAAAAAAAAAAAAAAAAAAAAAAAACGTAAGATGTGATAGAATCTAAAACCTAGATGATACAAACAATAATTTATTTGGACGGAAACTCTTAGGTCAGAAGCTTTCTCCATCAAAATCTAAAGAGCAGTATTCACTGACTTCAGACATTTGATTCTACAGGGAAGTATGAGGCCAGCCTCATTTTTATTTATTTACAGGTAACTTATTTTATCTGTTTGGATTCTTACAATTCTTCATGTCTTCATAGGAAGGAAACAAATTTCATAAAGATGTTGTAGGGGAGGGGTGAGATCAAGATGTCCAATCAGAAGCAGCTGCGGTCTGCCACACTCTTGGAGAGGAACGAAAGGGCCGAATGAATACAGCACTTTCAACTGAAATACCCAGGTTCTTGCAATGGGAGTAAATAAAGAAACAAGTTGCCCTGTGGAGAATGTAGAAAAGCAGGGTGGGGCAATGACCCATCCAGGAGAAACACAGAGCCAAAGGAACCCCCATGTGCAGCCAAGGGAAGTGGTAAGTGATTCAGCAATCCAAGGATATCATGGATCTTTGCAACCCATGGATCAGGAGATCCCCTTGTGAGCCCCTGCCACCAGAGCCTTGGGGCTGACACACAGAGCTGTGTGGAGTCTTGGCAGAGCAGCTGCTTAGGCATGCAGAGACTCAGTCAGCTTTACATATTCCAGGATCCCCAACAAAAGGTATCTGCAATTCAGGCAAGGTGGAAAGTCTGCACATACCCCTAGGAAGGGGGCAGAATCCAGGGAACAGAGCAGTGTTGGTCTGCGGGCCCCATTTCCACAGCCCCTCACAAGATAAGATCCACTGCCTTGGAATTCCAGCCTGCCACCAGCAACAGGGTGGAGCCTGCCTGAGACTGGCTGGAGCCCCCAAGGGAGGGGGGTGGGTGCCATCTCTGCTATTTGGTCGACTCATCCATTTCAGCCTGAGGGCTTTGGAGAGTCCAAATAATCTGGACAAGGAAAGGTCTCCCTCAGCAGCACAGCACAGCACAGCAGCTTTGCCAGATTGTGGCCAGACTGCTTCTTTAAGCAGCACCCCAATCAATTCCTCCTCACTGGGCAGGACCTCTCAGCCAGGTCCTCCAACCATGCCTGCCCTCACCTATTATGGACAGAGCTCTGATCTCTCCCTAGGATGAAGTGCCTGGGGTTGGGAAGGCTATCACCTGGGTTCATTAGATGACTGAGCCTTTCCAGCCTGTGAGCTTTGGACAGTCCAAGACAACAGGGCCAGAGACAGTTTCCCACCACAACACAGACATTTTGTCGAGTTATGTCCAGACTGCTACTTTAAGCGGGACTCTGATCCAGTCCTTGTGAGGCAGATCCTCCCAGCTGGGTCCTTCCAGCTGGGGTCTCTGACCACCCCCACTGATGTTCTACAGTGCTGACAGGGCTCCAATTTCTCCCTAGGACACAGTGCCTGAGGAGCAGGGCAGGCCACCACCTTGGCTGTTTGGGTTTCTTAGCTGGTCCAGCCTGTGGGCCTTGGAGAGCCCAAACCAATTGGAGGCTGAAGGGGTCTCCAAGACAGCACAGCTGCTCTACCAGAAAGCATCCAGACTGCTTCTTTAAGCAGGTCCCTGATTTTATTCCTCTT
Organism: Macaca fascicularis; assembly: GCF_037993035.2. NCBI lineage: Eukaryota > Metazoa > Chordata > Mammalia > Primates > Cercopithecidae > Macaca > Macaca fascicularis. The sequence continues at coordinate 88,102,664 of NC_088388.1, read as the reverse complement.
GACTGGGTGAGACCTCCCAACAGTGGTCTCCAGCCACACACTACAGGTGTGTTGGGGCCAACAAAATGTCAGTATCCACCTGGGATGAAGCTTCCAGAGGAAGGAGCAAGCTGCCATCTTTGCTGTTTTGAAGACTTCACTGGTGATACCTCCAGGTATGGGAAAAACCTAGGTAAGTAGGGTCTGGAGTGGACCTCCAGTAAACTGCAGCAGCCCTATGGAAGAATGATCAGACTGCTAGCAAAAAAAAAAAACAAAACAAACCAGAAAACAACAACAACAAGCCTCACAAAAACCCCAATCAAAGGTCAGCAACTACAAAGATCAAAGGTGGATAAGCCCACAAAGATGAAAAAGAATCAATGCAAAAATGTTGAAAACTCAAAAAGCCAGAGTGCTGCTTTTCCTTCTAATGACTGCAACACATCTCCAGCAAGGGCTCAGAACTGGGCTGAGGCTGAGATAGCAGAAATGATAGAAGTAGGCTTCAGAAGGTGGGATAATAATAAACTTCACTTCAATGAGCTAAAGAAGCATATTATAACCCAATACAAAGAAGCTAAGAATAATGATAAAACAATACAGGAGCTGACAGCCAAAATAGCTAGTTTAGAGAGGAGCGTAACTGACTTGTTAGAGCTGTAAAACACACTACAAGAGCTTCACAGTGCAATCACAAATATTAACAGCAGAATAAAACAAGTGGAAAAAGGAATCTCAGACCTTGAAGACTATCTTTCTGAAATAAGACAAGCAGACAAGAATAGAGAAAAAAAGAATAATAAGAAATGAACAAAACCTTGAGAAATATGGGATTATGTAAAGAGACTGAATCTATGACTGATTAGGGTACCTAAAAGAGATGGGGAGAATGGAGCCAAATTGGAAAACATACTTCAGAATATCATCCAGGAGAACTTCCCTAACCTGACAAGACAGGCCAACATTTAAATACAGGAAATGCAGAAACTCCAGTAAGATATTTCATGAGAAGATTACCCTCAAGAAACATAATCATCAGATTCTCTAAGTTCAAAATGCAAGCAAACATGTTAACGGTAGCCAGAGAGAAAGGTCAGGTCACCTACAAAGGGAAGCCCATCGGATTAACAGCAGACATCTCAGCAGAAACCCTATAAGCCAGGAGATACTGGGGACCAATATTCACCATTCTTTAGGAAAGAATTTCTAACCTAGAATTTCATATCCAGCAAAACTAAGCTTCATATGCAAAGGAGATACAAGATGCTTTTCCAACAAGCAAATGCTGAGGGAATGCATTACCACTAGGCCTGCCTTGCAAGAATTCCTGAAGGAGGCACTTAATATAGAAAAGAAAAACCATTGCCAGCCACTACAAACGCACACTGAAATACACAGACCAGTGACACTACGAAGCAACCACATAAACAACCCTGCATCATAAGCAACTAGCATGATGAGGATTAGGATCAAATTCACAATAGCAATACTAATCTTAAATATAAATAAGCTACATGCCCCAATTAAAAGACAGTGGCAAGCTTGATGAAGAACCAAGATCCACCAGTATGTGGTCTTCAAGAGACCCATCTTACATGTAAAGACACACATAGGTTCAAAAGAAAGGGATGGAGGAAAATTCACCAAGCAAATAGAAAATAGAAAAAGCAGAGTTTGCAATTCTAGTTTCTGACATAAAAAGACTATAAGCCAACAAAGATGAAAAAAAAAAGACAAAGAAGGGACATTACATAATGGTAAAGTGTTCAACTCAACAAGAAGAGTTAATTATCCTAAATATATATGCAGCCAATACAGGATTATCCAGATTCATAAAGCAAGTTCTTAAAAACCTTCAAAGAGACTTAGAGCCCCACATAATAATAGTGGGAGACTTCAACACCCTGCTGACAATATTACATAGATCATCAAGACATAAAGATATTCAGGACCCCAACTCAGTTATGGATCAAGTGGACCTGACAGATATCTACAGAACTCTCTACCAAAAACCAACAGAATATACATTCTTCTTATCACAACATGGCACTTACTCTAAAATTGATAATCAGAAGTAAAACACTCCTCAGCAAATGCAAAAGAACTGAAATCATAAGTGTCTCAGACAACAGAGCAATCAAATTACAACTCAAGATTAAGAATTCACTCAAAACACACGACTACATGGATATTAAACAACCTTCTCCTGAATGACTCTTAGGTAAATAATGAAGTTAAGGCAGAAATAAAGAAGTTATTTGGAACTTATAAGAACAAAGAAACAATGTACTAGAATCTCTGTGATGCAGTGAAAACAGTATTAAGAGGGAAATGTATAGCACTAAATGCCCACATCAAAAAGCTAGAAATATCTCAAGTTAACAACCTGACAATAACACTAAAATGACTGGAGAACCAAGTGCAAACAAACCCCAAAGCTAGGAGAAGACAAGAAATAACCAAGATCAGAGCTGAACTGAAGGAGAGAGAGACATGAAAAATCCTTCAAAATATCAACAAATCCAGGAACTGTTTTTTTTTTTTTTGAAGAAATTAATAGACCCACTAGCTAAACTAATAAAGAAGAAAAGAGAAGATTCAAATAAACAGAATCATAAAAGATAATGGGGATATCACCACTGACCCCACAGAAATACGAACAACCATTAGAGAATACTATAAACACCCCTATGCACAAAAACTAGAAAATCTACAAGAAATGAATAAGTCCTGGACACATACACCCTGATAACACATACACACATACAGCCTGATAAGGCTGAATCAGGAAGGAATTGAATTCCTGAATAGAGACTAATACTGAGTTCTGAAATTGAGGCAGTAATAAATAGCCTAACAACCAAGAAAAGCCCAGAACTAGAAGATTCACAGCTTAATTCTACCAGAGGAACAAAGAAGAGCTAGTACCATTTCTAGGGAAACTATTCCAAAACATTGAAAAGGAGGGACTCCTGCCTAACTCATTCTATGAGTCCAGAATTATCGTGATACCGAAACCTGCAGGTGATACAACAACAAAAAACTTGAGGCCAATATTCCCAATGAACATCGATGCAGGAATTCTCAGTAAAATACTGGCAAACTGAGTCCAGTAGCACATAAAAAATGTATTCACCATGATCAATTAGGCTTCATCTCTGGGAAGCAAGGTTGGTTCAACATATGTAAATCAATAATTGTGATTCATCACATGAAGAAAATGAATGACCAACCTGTTGATTATCTGAATAGACACAGAAAAGGCCTTTGATGAAATTCAACATCCCTTCATATTAAAAACTGTCAATAAACTACGTATTGAAGGAATATACCTGAAAATAACAAAAGCCACATATGACAAACCCACAGCCAATATAATACTGAATGGGTAAAAGCTGGAAGCATTCCTCTTGAAAACTGGTACGAGACAATGATGCCCTCTCTCACCACTCCTATTTATTATAGTATCGGAAATTTTGGACAGGGAAATCAGGCAAGAGAAAGAAAGAGTACTCAAATAGGAAGAAAGGAAGTTAAACTGTCTCTGATTGCAGATGAGATGATCCTTTATCTAGATAACCCCATCATCTCAGCCCAAAACCTTCTTAAGCTGATAAACAACTTCAGCTGTGTCAGGATACTAAATCAATGTGCAAAAATTGCTAGCATTCTTATACAGCAACAACAGGCAAGCTGAGAGCCAAATCATGAATGAACTCCCATTCACCATTGCCTCAGAAAGAATAAAATACTTACAAATACAGCTAACAAGGGAAGTGAAGGATCCCTTCAAGGAGAATGACAAACCACTGCTCAAATAAATCAGAGATGACACAACAAAATGAAAAAACATTTCATGCTCACTGATATGAAGAATCAATATTGTTAAAATGGCCATAAAGACAAAGCAATTTATAGATTCGATGCTATTTGCATTAAACCACCATTGACATTCTTTACTCAATTAGAAAGAATCTATTTTAAAGTTTATATGAAACTAAAAAATAGCCCAAATAGCCAAGATAATCCAAAGCTAAAATAACAAATCTGGACACATTACCCTACCCAATTTCAAACTATACTACAAGGCTACAGTAACCAAAACAGCATGGTACTAGTACAAGAACAGATACATAGATCAATGGAACAAAATAGAGAACTCAGAAATAAGACTGCCCACCCACAACCATCTGATCTTCAATAAACCTGACAAAAACGGGAAAGGATTCTCTATGTAATAAGTGGTGCTGGAAGAATGGGCTAGCCATATGCAAAAAATTGAAACTGGACTCCTTCCTTACACCATATGCAAAAATCAACTCAAGATGGATTAAATGCTTAAATTTAAAACCAAAAATGATGAAAACCCTAGAAGAAACCCAGGTAATACCATTGAGGACATAGCCATGGGCAAAGATTTCATGAAAAAGACACCAATGACAATTGCAACAAAAGCAAAAATTGGCAAATGGGACACAACTAGAGTTTCTGCACAGCAAAAGAAACTATCATCAGCATGAACAGACAACCTACAGAATGGAAGAAAATTTTGCAATCTATCCATCTGACAAAGGTCCAATATCAAATATCTACAAGGAACCTAAAGAGATTTACAAGAAAAATTCGACCCCACTAAAAAGTGGGCAAAGGACATGAACAGATGCATCTCAAAATAAGATGTACATATGGCCAAAAAGCATATTTTAAAAAGTTCAGCATCACTGATCATTAGAGAAATGCCGGTTAAAACCACAATGAGATACCATCTCACACCACTCAGAATGGTTATCATTAAGAAGTCAAAAAACAACAGACGTTGGCGAGGTTGTGAAGAAAAAGGAAGGTTTTCACACTGTTGCTTGGAATGTTAGTTTAACCATTGTGGAAGACAGTGTAGCAATTCCTCAAAGACCTAGAGGCAGAAATACCATTTGACCCAGCATTCCCATTGATGGGTATATACCCAAAGTAATATAAATCATTCTGTTAGATAGATAGATGCACGTATGTGTTCATCACAGCATTGTTCCCAATAACAAAGACACAGAATCATTCCAAATGCCCAACAATGATAGAATGGATAAAGAAAATATGGTACATATACACCATAGAATACTATGCAGCCACATAAAAAGGAATGAGATTATGTCTTTTGCAGGGACATGAATGGATCCAGAAGCCATTATCTTCAGCAAACTAATGCAGGAACAGAAAACCAAACATCACATATTCTCACTTATAAGTGGGAGCTGAATGATGAGAACATGTGGACACATGGGGGACAAAAACACACACTGGTCCTGTTGGAGGTTGGGTGGTGGGAGGAGGGAGAGCATCAGGAAATATAGCTAATGAATGCTGGGCTTAATACCTAGGTGATAGGATGTTCTGTGCAGCAAAGCATCATGGTACAAGTTTATGTAACTAAGTTTCATAACCTGCACACGTACTCCTGAAATCAAAAGTTGGAAATAATACAAAAGATGTTGTAAGATAAAGAAAAAATACTATTTTATATTTGCTAGAAGGCCTTTCGAGAAAATAAGGTAAAGACGGTTATTATGAAATTTTGCAATGTAATTTACTGTTTGCTGCCTCTTCATATATAGAGACACACAAACATATATTTCAAAATTTGAGCATCAGCCTGTAGTTCATTTGATATAATACCATGTCTGAAAGACTGTATACACAGTGGCTCTATTGTATTTGGGTAGCAGATGCAAGTACTTGCCACCACTGAATATTTCCTTGGAATTGCTAAATCTTTATGGATATTTTCATATGAGGTATGCAGTGGTCATTTTACACATCAAACACAGCCTACATGAAGAGATAACTGCTCACGTAGAGATGGCTGTCCATTTCCTGTGTGACAAAATCCTTGTATCTTTGTATAGAATTATAAATCAAGACAAGGAATGTCTATTGTCTCCCCAACTTCTTTCATATAAATAGGATTGTTCTACTTCAAAAGGTAATTCATGACCAGGATACGTGTTTGTGTATTTGTGTGTTTGTATATATTTTTTTAAACAGCCCTTTGTTTTAATGATCAGAGATTCTTAGCTCTTAGATGTCAGTGTCTATTTTAGAAGATGGTGTGAATATTTGTCTTTATCCATGTCCTTACAAATAAGTACCTTGGTGGTAAGTTTAAGTGGCTGTGTCTGGAAGTGCTAGCCAAGTGACAATGTAAATGAGAAGTCTAATTTGGTGTTTAATAGAATTGGCAATTCTAAATTAAGTTGTCTTGTATGTTTCCTTACTAAAACTCTGTAACTCTCCAGGAGGAAAATGATTTACAGTATTAGCCCATATAACATATTTATTTTTATGTACTGTTTTCAGACTCTGTTTGGCCCTAGGGAAATAATTATTAATATGATAGTACTTTACCTCCCAAAGAGATAGCAAACTGATGTGAGGACACCCATGTAGCCAATAAATCTAGTATAACTGAAAGGATCTATCATTGTTCTTAGCACAGACTAGCTTCACTTATGCTGACCTCAAGAATCAGTGAAAGATTTACCAAAATGAATAACTAGGGCCAAGTGTGGAAAGATGATTCTAAATAAAACAAAATGCTCCCATGTGCTTTAAGTGATGAGAATGTGTTTTCCCAGTAATTTTAACAGTTTTATTAAGAAGTCTCATTTGAAATGTGTGGTTCAATGATTTTTAGTAGAATCATAAATATATGCAACTATCACCACAATCAGTTTTAGAATATTTTTATCGCCTCAGAAAGAAATCCTAGACCCTTTAGCTATCAAACCCTTATACCTACCCTGCACTCTCAGCCATGTGCAACTACCAATACATGTTCTGTCTCTATAGATTTCCCTATGTACCTTTATAAAAGTGAAATCATATAGCATGTGTAATACTTTTATTAATAGTCATTCTGACTAATATGTAATCTTTTGGGACTGGCTTCTTCCAATTAGCAAAATGTTTTCATTGAACAGTTACTGTATGACCCAGCAATTTCACTCCTAAGTATATATCCAATACCAATGAAAACATGTTCACATGAAAATTTCTACATGTATGCTTATAGCAGCATTATTCATAATAGCCAAAAGGTAGAAACAACCCAATGTTCATCAAAAAACAAATGGAGAAATTAAATATACTATAGCTGTATAATGGAATATTATTCAACCATAAAAATTCATGGCATGCTGATACATGTTGCGTGTTTCTTTATTGCATTCTGAAACAGTGAGGATAAAGAAGCTGAAACAGGTTAGAATTGCAATTAGCACCAGCCCTTGTTGACCTGAACTTGCATTGTTGAGAGATATGCTGTCACTCTCCTTCCAAAATCTTCCCTGAAGTTTCTCAGATCATAGACCTGAGAAAATATAAGGCTATAGAATTGGCTGTGAGTCTGACTAGTTTACCATGTTGAAGAGAGATGAAAGAAAAAAGTAATGGAAATAAATTTAAAAAACAACAATTACAGAGGACAACTATCCATGACAATAGAGAAAACAAAAACTCTTCATTTAAGCTAGCTGGGCAAAAGTTCTTCCTATGTCCATACTATGAGAAGTCCTGTGGAGACCCAGAATAGAGAATGAAAATGGTAGTGAGTACAATATGAGAAACAATAAAGTTCCCTTCCTTATTCAATTGTCTGCTTCAAGTGTTTTTAACTTTTCAAGTTTTATGTTATATTACATCTTTGTTAGTGCCATAATCCTGACTATTCATTTCTATGACACAGTTAATATTTATCATTATATTATTTTGTCACAAGGTTTAGAATTAAATTTGGTCTCTGTCATTTCTCTCTCATTTGTCTCTATCTTTCTCTTTCTTGGCAAACTCTTTATTCTTATCGAGGTTAAAAAAGTTCATTGATTTCCATGTCCATTTTGAAGAACTTAATGACATATTCCTTTTGCATCCAAATTCCAACCTTATGTACCTCTCCTTTGACATTGTCAGTAAAAATTTTAGATGCAGATAATTTTTTGAAACAGTAAATGAAATTAAAGAATATATAGTTCTATCACTCATTTTGTAGATCAATGAAAAATGGCCAAAAGAGGTGTAATAGCCAAGACAGTCAGATAGAAGAAAACAAGCATCAGAACCAGTTGTCTTAACCCTTATTTAATGCTCTTAAAGCTCTTCATCTCCCACCTGTTGTAAGAAACTTCATAGACTTCAAGATATGAAGGCTTCAGAAATTGTCTGTCTCTAATCTATAAGCTGAGAACAATTTCTCCATGAATGTTTACTTAGGAAGCACTACAGAGCCCATTTGACTGAGATTTTTCTCCTACCCCATTTAGTAAATTATTAATGATCATTAATTTAGTTTGACTGCTATACCTGCAGTCCTTTCACCTCTTCCCAGAGATCCCTCAGCTCAACACTAGATGTTGGTCTGGCAGCGTTTTCATTCCATATGAAGTGGCTATTGTATCATCACACTCAACAAGTTTGTAAGAATCTAGGTTTCAATTCAGAGTTGAATGTTAAAATGGCTTAAAAAAAATGGAATACCCTTGAGTACCAATACCCTCCAAATCCCCTCTTCCTTCTTAATTCCTACCCTTTCACTGGTGCTTACCGTGAAAACACTATTCAAGTCAACATTTGTTTGTTGGTTAAAAGCATCTGTTAAAAGCCTGGGAGAATAAGAAAAACGTTTAAGCGGCACTTGATAGTAAGGAAGAGAGAGTAGATGTCTCTTTCCAAATTAATAGGAAAAAAAAATAAACCCTATTTTAGTTCCATGAGGTTCAATGCTTACACCTGAATACAGAGATGACTGTAGAAGAATCACCTGCAAACCATGGTAAAAATACAGATAAACAGGCTCCATTTTTCAGAAGTTCTGATTCAGGAGACTGAGGATGAAGTCAGAGAACTTTATTTTTTTTAAGTGCCCCCAGGCAATGCTGACACAAAGCCAGATTTGGAAATTAGTATCCTGTTGAATAACACTGGGGCTCAGGAATATGGGCAACAAAAAATATTTCAAACAGCACATCTAAAATATGAAAATACTTACATAAATACATTATATTCTTATGCTGGAGAATTTTAGAAATGAATAAGGAATGGATTCTGCTGCAAAGAGATTTACAAAAAATGTGAAGACAGGCATACAAGCAAATAATTATTAGTATTTGCATTAATGATAATTATAATTATTAATATACATAATTATTATATATATAATTATTTAGGGGGTACAAATGCAGAGTTTTTACATGCATATATTGCATAGTGGTAAAGTCTGGATTTTTAGCATATCCATTAGTTAAATACTGTTTAGTTTACTCAAAAGGTAGTATTTCATCCCTCACTCCTCTCTCACCCTCCTATCTTTGGGAGTTCTCAGTGTCTATTATTCCACTCTGTATGTACATGTGTACCCATTCTTTACCTCCCATTCATAAGTGAGAACATGTAGTATTTGACTTTCTGCTTCTGAGTGATTTCAATTATAGTGACCCCTAGCTCCATCCATGTTGCTGCAAAATACATGATTTTATTCTTTTTTATGGCTGAATAATATTCCATTATATATACACACAATGCATTTTTTTTTAAATCCAGTCCTCCATTGATAATTAGATTGATCCCATATCTTATAAATAGTGCTGCAATAAACATACAAGTGTTGGTATCTCTTTGATATAATTATTTCTTTCTCTTTGGGTATATATTCAGTAGTGGGATACCTGGATTGAATAGTAGTTCTGTTTTTAGTTCTTTGAGAAATCACCATACTGTCTTCTGTAAAGAATGTCCTATTTACTTTCCCACCAAAAGTGTACATGCGTTCATTTTCCTCTGCATCCTTGGCAGCATGTGTTGTTTTGATTTTTAAATAACAGTCATCCTGACTAGTGTAAGATGGTCTTTCATTGTGGTTTAATTTGTATTTCTCAGATTATTAGTGATATTGAGCATATTTTTCATGTATTTGTTGGTTTCTTGTATGTCTTCTTTTGAAAATTGTTAATGTCTTGTACACTTTTTCATAGGTTTATTTGTCTTTTTTGTGTTGAGCTGTTTGAGTTCCTTCTGGATTTTGGATACTAGTCCTTTTTTGTTTTGATGCATACTTTGCAAATATTTTCCTCATTTTTTGGGTTGTTTATTGATTATTTTTTGTTGTGCAGAAGCTTTTAAGCTTATTTCAATATTATTTGCCTATTTATGTTTTTGTTGCATTTGCTTTTGAAGACTTGATCATAAATTCTTTGCCTTGACTAATGTCCAAAAAAGGTTTTATTAGATTTTCTTCTAGAATTTTTATAATTTCAAGTCTTATATTTAAGTCTTTAATTCATCTTGAATTAATTTTTGTGTGTGATGAGCGGTATGGGTCCAGTTTCATTCTTTGGTATATGGCTATCCAATTTTCCAGCCCTCATTTGTTGGATAGGGTATCCTTTCTCCAGTGCATCTTTTTTTCTCCCTTTGTCAAAGATTAGTTGATTTTAGGTATGTGGCTTTATTTCTGCATTCTCTCGTCTCTTCTATTGACCCATGTGTCTATTTTTATGCCAGTTTTATGCTCTTTGAGTTACAATAGCCTTGTAGTCGTATTTTAAGTGGGGCAATGTGATGCCTCCAGCTTTGTTCTTTTTGCTCAGGATTTGTTTGTCTATTCAGGGTCTCTTTTTAGTTTCATATGAATATTACGATTGTTTTCTCTAATTGTGTGACAAAGGATGTTGAAAACTTGATGGGAATTATGTAAATATGTAGATTGCTTTGGGAAGTATGATCATTTTAATAATATTGATTTTTCTAGTCCATGAGCATGGGATGTTTTTCCACCCATTTGTGCCATCTATGATTTATTTCAACAGTAATTTATAGTGGTTTATAACTCTCCTGATAGAGATATTTCATCTCCTTGGTTAAATATGTTCCTAGGCAAATTTTTCTGTAGCTATTGTAAATGGGACTGCCTTGATTTGGTCTAAAGCCAGATTGTTAGAGCCAAATCAGAAATTAACTCCCATTCACAATTGCTTTGAAGAGAATAAAATACCTAGAAATACAGCTAAGAAGAACAGTGAGAACTACAAACCATTGTTCAAGGAGAACTATAAACCACTGCTCAAGGGAACCAGAGAAGACACAAAACAAATTAAAAAAAAAATTCTATGCTCATGGATAGGAAGTATCAATATCGTGAAAATGACCATACTGCCCAAAGTAATTTATAGATTCAATATTATTCTCATTAAACTACTATTGACATTCTTCACACAATTAGAAAAACTACTGTAAAATTCATATGGAACCAAAATAAAGGCTCATATAGCCAAGACAATCTTAAGCAAAAAGAGCACAGCTGGAGGCATCATGCTGCCAGACTTCAAATTACATTCTAAGGCTACCATAACCAAAACAGCATAGCACTCTTTGACAAACCTGACAAAAATAAGCAATGGGGGTAATAATTCCCTATTTAATAAATGGTGCTGGGAGAACTGGCTAGCCATAAGCAGAAAATTGAAACTGGACCCCTTCTTCACACCTTAAACAAAAATTAACTCAAGATGGATTAAAGACTTAAATGTAAAACCCAAAACTATAAAAACTCTAGAAGAAAATCCAGGCATTACCTTTCAGGACATAGGCACAGACAAAGATTTCATGATGAAATCACCAAAAGCAATTGCAATAAAAACAAAAATTGACAAATGGGATCTAATTAAAGAGCTCCTGCACAGCAAAAGGAACTATCATCAGAGTGAAATCAGGCAACCTACAGAGTGGGATGCGATCCATCCATCTGACAAAGGTCTAATATCCGGAATCTACAAGGAACTAAAACAAATTTACAAGAAAAAAACAACACCATTAAAAGGTGGGCAAAGGACATTAACAGACATTTCTTAAAAGAAGAAATTCAGGCAGCCAGCAAACATATGCCAAAAAGTTCAACATCACTGATCATTAGATAAATGGAAATCAAAACCACAGTGAGATACTATCTTATGCCAGTCAGAATGGTGATTATTAAAAAGTCAGGAAACAACAAATGCTGGTAGGTTGTGGATAAATAGGAAAACTTTTACACGGTTGGTGGGAATGTAAATTAGTTCAACCATAGTGGAAGATGATGCAGTGATTCCTCAAAGACCTAGACACAGACTACCATTTGACCCATCTATCCCATCACTGGGTATATACTCAAAGGAATATAAATTATTCTATTACAAAGATACATGCACGCATATATTCATTGCAGCACTATTCACAATAGCAAAGACATGGAATCAACCCAAATGCTCATTAGTGATAGACTGGATAAAGAAAATATGGCACATATACACCACAGAATACTATGCACTCATAAAAAAAGGAATGAGGTTATGTCCTTTGTAGTGACATGAATGGAGCTGGAAGCCATTATCCTCAGCAAACTAACACAGGAACAGAAAATCAAACACCGCATATTCTCACTTATAAATGAGAACTGAACAAGGGGAATACATTGACACAGGGAGGGAACAACATACACTTGGGCCTGTTGGGGTGGTGAGGGAGGGAGAGTATTAGGAAAAATAGCTAATGCATGCTGGGTTTGATATCTGGGTCATGGATGGATAGATGCAGCAAACCACCATGGCACACGTTTACCTATGTAACAAACCTGCATATCCTGCACATGTACCCCAGCGCTAAAAATAAAAATACTGCCTTGCAGTAGCACAAGGCAGCACAGGTTTTCCACATAACAAATGTGGAAGACTTTTAGAGACTATACATTTACATTAGGCTTTCCTGAAATATTTCTTTAGAAGATGTTCATCATGCTTAAATAGTTTGTATTCAAATAAAAAAGCCATGTTTTATCTACAAATTTCATTTTAAATGCATCTTCAGGTAATATGACCGTATTGGCTTACATAACATGAATGAGGATTGAAGGAGGGGGATATGAAGGAAGAAGACTCAGTGCCTACTGCAGTGTGGTAGGCAACTGGCAATAGGGTTTGAAAACCAATATTGAAGTAGAAGTGTAAAAGAAGCAGTTTACATAAGTAGTTGTAAAAATTGAATGAAAAATATGTTTTATGTGACTGAATTTTAGAAGAGAAGAATCCATCATGTAATCAATAAGTTTGCAATTTATTATTACAGAAGCATTACAGGTACACTATAGATTATTGTAAAATATAGAACATGAATAATAAAAGAGGAGAAAGTCACCCTAGACCCCTCATGCTTTTTTTCTTTTGTATAGTTTTCTGGTTATTTTGCTTATTTTTAAAAAAATCATGGTCATATAATTTTTCTATCCTCCATTTCAAACATTACATGACATTTTTAATATTATAAAATCTATTTAGAAATACTAATGGCTAAATAGTAGTCCATAGTGGAAGTCTATCCAATTCTACTTGCTATGGTAAACATCTGACAAATTCTATCATAAATTAGATATTCACATGGTTTCCATATTAGGCACATTATAAACAATACTACAAAAATATTTTTGTGCACAACCTTTTATTCATTCATATTTATAAGTTTTTAAATGGAGAGATGCTATAATATGTCATGGTTAGATTTTATTTTTCGGGATACATATTAATAAAATACTTGCTAGAAACTGCCGTTACTGGCCTGTAACAGTAGCTTTTGGTATTATTATTTTAAGGAATATTTGGTAACATTTAATATCAAGGTTTTGAGCCTGAGGAAGAGGAAATTATAGTTCTTTTGGTGAATCTCTCAAAGTGTGGAAAACAGCCGATTTGAAGGAAAGAATGAGGTCAAGGAGTACTTCTAAATTGTATACATTAAGTGAAGAAAAAGTGGCAATGATTACAGCAAGGACTCTACCATTGAGAATAGGACTGGCTTTCCCAAGCATTAAAAGACAACAAACTTCCTGCTGTTTGCTTGTTTATACCTGCTGTGCCTCCCCTTTGAGATCAAACTGACAGTCCACTTGAAAACTGGATTTAAGATGTAAATATTAAATGCAACAATTTACATTTCTGGAAAGTAAACACTTGCTTGAGAAAAATCGAGACTCTTATATAATTGACACCTTAATTTTGCATGTCAAATATCTCCAGGGGCATCTAATGGCCTGAGTGGTGAGTTTGTAAATAAATTAGTTATAACCTGACTTGAGTGAAAGCTTTTTTTTTTGAAACAGTCTCGCTCTGTCACCCAGGCTGGAGTGCAGTGGTGCAATCTCTGCTCACTGCAACCTCTGCCTCCTGGGTTCAAGCAATTCTCCTGCCACAGCCTCCCTCCCAAGTAGCTGGGACTACAGGTGTGTGCCACCATGCCTGGCTAATTTTTGTATTTTTAGTAGAGACGGGGTTTCACTACATTGGCCAGGCTGGTCTCAAACTTCAGACCTCATGTGATCCGCCTGCCTTGGTCTCCCAAAGTGCTGGGTTTATAGGCATGAACAACCCTGTCCAGCTGCAAACTTCCTAAATTAAAATTTAAGGAAAACCAAATGACGATAAATTTGAGGAGCTATGCCATACAATAAAATAAATTTTAGACGACATGATGAGTTTGATGTAATAAATGAGTTAACAAATAACAAAAAGTCAAAAGCAAGTATATGTGAATTTTATTGGCCCTAGTTTAGAAAATAATCATGTATTAATAAAAGCAAAGTAAGTAAATTTATATATAATTAATTATTAAAAATATTAATTTCTCTAAACCAATTGGATCAGAGGATATAAATATATAATTCTATAAAACATAAAGGAAATATAGTTAATTCACTAAAAGACAAAAATCACATTTTCAACCTCACTAATAATCTCAAGTTATACAAATTATTATGTAGCTTCATTATAATTTTTTATCTATCAAAAATATTTTTTAGAAAAGATAAGCATTTTTTAAAAAGATAATGTTTATGAGAAGGTTGTGAAACAAGCTGTCTTAAATACTGCCTGAGGAAAGATATAATTTGTCTGAAAGTACCGAAAACAATCTGTCAATTAGTATGACAATTGGTCCAAATACTCTTAAAGTCTCTCTAAAGGTATTAGTCATTTTTAGAAATAAGTTCTAGGAAAACAAGAGATGAAACTTATTTTAAATTTTTAGTGATTTCCTGAGACATGATTATGAGGCAATTCTGGTGACCACACTTTTAGGAGTCACTGTTTTAGAGAAACTTTGTATTTCTACCTAAAGACATGTACAAACTTCTTCACTACGATATTGTTTGTTGCAGATGTAAAAATTGTAACTAAAAATAAAATACCAACCATAAAAAGATGGGTACTAGGTTGGAGTATAATTATAAAATATAACTCCGCTGTTAAGAAGAATGGACTAGGTCCTGAAACAATGTTGTGGAATCTTGAAGTGCACTGTGTCCTAAGCAAGTTTCAGAGGGATACATATTGTATGCTATTTATTTAGTTTTAAAAAGCATAAGATATTGTATATGATTTACAGGTACACAGTAGCAAATGTAAAATAAAATGACTTAGAGATAAGAATAAAATTCATGGCAATTTTGCCCCAAGAAGGATTTCACATTAAGACTGGAAATGGAGGCAAAGACACTTAAACTTTATCCACAAATACTTCCTATTTTAAAATAGGATTTGAAACAAATATATAAAATGAGCATTTTCAAAACTTGATGTTGGGAATAGGAGATTAATTTATCATTTCAAGTAATATTTAGCATCCATCTGTCACAAGCAGGCAATTTTCTAGGTTCATACAATTCAGTTTAGATTCTAGCAGAGAGAGACAGTCAATAAACAAGTGACTGTAGTAACTAAACATCAGATGAGGATTAAGTACTATGGAGATAAAAGCAGAGTAACAGAAACAGAAAATTTAGAGTGATGAAGATAGGAAAAGAGTTATGTATTATTTAGGAGAATTAGGCTGTGACAGGGATATTTGAGAAAGGGAGAGCGAGCGAGCCCAGGAGCACTATGTAGAGGAATAGTACTTGCAAAGGGTTTGAGACTTGTATGTCTGAGGAAGAGCAAGGAGCCTCATATAATTTGTGTGGACTGATGGGGGGAGTAGAGGAGAAGGAGATGACATCAGGAAAGTAAGAAGTCATCAAGTTATTTTTATAATTAACTCTTTTAATCAAAATGTAGCACATACAGATATAAGCAAACAAATTGTAAGTGTTTGGATAGATGAGTTTTCCAAAAAAGGACACGGCTATAGGGACAAGACGGTCAACTAGACATAGCAAGGAAGCGCCACTCCCACTGAGACAGACCAAAATATCAAGTAAACCAACATTCTTTGAGCAGACCTCAAAGAGAAAACACCAAGAGTGGATAAAGAGGTACGGACTCTGAGGCTGCAGAGCGAGGAAGTTAGGAACACTGCACAGGATACCAGAATGTCTCCTAAAGAAGTGGTGAGCAAAGAGATTGATGGCCTAATTTTACCATGACCCTTTAGGATCCCAGCTTTAAGGAGACCCTAGATCTCCCACGGACCTATGGACATTTGAGCTGGTAGCAGAATCTACCTGGAGAGTGGTCAGAATCAGGGCTTCAGCTGCTCTGGAGTCCAGGGGCATTTTTTTTTTTTTTTTTTTTTTTTTTTTTTTTTGGCATGGAGCAGCTCTGATGGAGCATAGCCATAAGTGCCCATCCCCCAGGGCTCTTCATGTCTTTCTGAGATGCTCCTGCCCCAACTGACTGCCAGTTTGGAGATTTCTCAAAAAACTTTAAACAGAGCTACCATTCGACCCAGCAATCCCATTACTAGGTATATACCCCAAAGAAAACAAATTATTCTACCAAAAAGACACTTGTATGTTTATTGCAGCACTATTCACAATAGCAAAAACATGGAACCAACCACCTAGGTGCCTGTCAGTGGTGGACTGGATAAAGAACTGTGGTATATACTACATAGCCATAAAAAGGAATAAAATCATGTCCTTTGCAGCAACATGGATGTTGCTGGAGGCCATAATCCGAAACAAATTAATGTAAAAACAGAAAACCAAGCACTGTATGTTATCACTTTTACACGGGAGCTAAACATTGAGTACACATGGACATAAAGACGAGAATAATAGACACTACAGGACTACTGGGAGGAAGTAGAAGAGTGGAGCATAGATTGAAAAACTACCCATTGGGTACTATACTCACTACCTGGGCGATGAGATCTGTACCACAAACCTCAGCATTATGCCATATTCCCATGTAACAAACCTGCATATATAAATGTGTGTGTGTGTATAATATATGTGTGTATATATATATAGTATATATGTATATATGTATATATTATATATTATATATAGTGTTTACATGTATATATAGTGTATATATGCATATATATAGTGTGTGTGTATATATGTATATGCCCTGTATCTAAAAGTTGAATTTTTTTTTTAATGAAAACTCATTAGTGTACCACTTGTAAAAGAGAGAGGGGAAGAAGGAGCGGGGGATGGTGTGATAAATACTGAGTGTCAACTTGATTGGATGGGAGGATGCAATATGCATTCTGGGTGTGTCTGTGAAAGTGTTGCCAAAGGAGATTAACATTTGAGTCAGTGGGCTGGGGAAGGCAGACCCACCTTTAATCAGGTGGGCACCATCTAATCAGCCACCAGTGACTATAAAGTAGGCAGAAAAATGTGAAGCTACGGGACAATGGGTCTAGCCTCGTAGCCTAAATCTTTCTCCTGTGCTGGGTTCTTCGTGCCCTCTAACATTGCACTCCAAGTTCTTCCATTTTGGGACTCCGACTGCCTCTCTTTGTTCATCAGCTTGCAGACAGCCTATTGTAGGACCTTGTGATTGCGTAAGTTAGTACTTAATAAACTAACTCTGTCTGTCTGTCTGTCTGTCTGTCTGTCTGTCTGTCTCTCTCTCTCTCTCTCTCTCCCACCCCTCCTCCCTCCCTTCCTTCCTTCCTTTCTTCTTTCTTCTTCCTTCCTTCTTTCCATCCATCCATCCATCCATCCATCCATCCATCCATCCATCCATCCATCCATCCTATTAGTTCTGTCCCTCTAAGAGAACCTTGACTAATACAGATGGGGAGGGATAGAGGGGAAAAAAAGAGAAAGCGAGATTGAGAGCAGTGTAACACCTGAAATCTCCTTCTATGCCTCTTACCAGTCACTTATTACTATCCTCAGCACAGGTAACCACTATCCAAACACCATCAATTCATTTGGGCAGTTTTTGATGAGGTTGTTCTAGTCCATTCATTTTCATTATGTATGGCAATCAGACACGTGCACGTGCGCACGCACACACACAAGGACACACAATTTCTTCATTCTGCTCTTGCGGTTTTTATGTTCATTGTTTCATTTGAGGAGGAGAACATTTTCTAGTTTTTTACCATCGTGAATAGTGCTGTGATAAACATGGTTTTGTGAACCAAAGGGGCACATTTCTGTTGGGAATATACCTGGGAATTACATTGCTGCAGCATATTGTTTACGTATGTTTCAGTACCACTTACTACTTCTATCAGCAGAATATGGGACTCCCAATAGCTTTACATTTTAACTTACACTGGAATTATTAATATTATTTAAGCCATGCTGGTTGGTATATAGTGGTATCTCATTGTGATCTTAATTTGCTTCCTTCTGATGGATGAAATTGAGCACTATTTTATGTTTATTGATAATTATGATATCTTCTTTTAAAAAGTAGATAGTCAAGTCATTTCCTTTTTTTCCTTATTTGGTTTCCTTATTTTCCTTATATTCTTTGTATATCTTAAATGTGTTATTTGTCAGATATATGTGTAAGAAATATAGTTTCCTATCCTTCTACTTGTCCTTTTTACTCTCGTAGGAATAATTTGTTGATCAGATAACTTTAAATTAATGTATTACAATTTATTGTTCATTTCCTTTATTAGTAGTACATTTTGTGACCCCTTAATAGATTATTACTTAACTCTAGACCACACTAATATTCTCCTGTATCATCATATAGAAGCTTTGCTGTTTTACATTTCACTTTTAAATTTAAAATCCACTTGGAATTGTAGTAAAGTAGGAATCAAAGTCTATTTTCTCTCATATGGTTATATAGAGAGAATATAATTCCATATAATTCGTTTAAAATGTCCTCTTTTCCTTTAATCATTTGCAGTGTATCTTTATCAAATATCAAGTGACCATCTATGTGAATCTTTTTCTGGACTTTTTAGTAAGTGCTAGGGGTCTGTTTAGCTTTTCTTGTACCAGTGTCACACTGTCATAATTAAAGTGTCTTTTTAGTAATCAACAAGAATTAAAATTTTTTCTTCACATATGTCCTGGCTGTTCTTTAGGCTTTACATTCTCATATAAATTTTAGAATAATTTTGTCATTTTCTTTAAGAAAACCAGCTGGGATGCTTTTCTGGGGATTATTTCAAATCTAGAGAACATTTGTAAATTGATAAATTTACAATTCTAATTGTTTCTATCTATAAACAGAACATATTCATTGAAATACTCAATCTTAGTTATTTCAATCGTGTGTTATAGTTTTGTGTGTATGCAGCTTTGATTTATTCTTTAAGTATATGTTGCCTTTTTACACTAAAGTAAGTGTATTATTAAAAATAGCTTGCTCTATAGTCTTAAGGTGTGTGTTTTCCTAAAATTAATATGTTCAAACGTAATCACCAATGCAATAGTATTAAGAGTAGGTCCTTTGGGGAGTGATTAAATCATTAGGTCTCTGTCTTCATGAATGGGATTAGTGCCTTTATTTTTTTTAATATATCCTTGTAAATGAGAGCAATCTTGCTCCTTCACCATGTGAGGACTAAAGAACAGGCACTCACTAGACACCAAGTTTGCTAGTGCCTTCGTCTTAGACTTCCCAGTCTCCAGAACTGTGAGAAATAAATTTCTAAATTTTTAAATAAATTACCCAATCTCAGGTATTTAGTTATAGCAGCCTGAAGAGACTATGACAGTTTGTTTTTCTCTTTGCTGTCAACTATTATTTTAGTATTGCTCTTATATCCACTGATAATGGTAAATTCAGTTATAATTATTTGTGTATATTTTTGTAGTTTTCTAAATATATAATCGTTTTTCTATGAATAATGACGTTTACACTACTTCTCATACAATTTTTATATTTTTATTTAACGTGCTGGCAAAGACTATGCAGAGTGCAACCTATAAGCATTCATAATGGGTCTTCACAGGGGAAAAGTTTTTACTGTATCACCATTAATTATGTTCTTCAATTTGATTAGACAGTTTTCATCAGGTTGGAGACATTTCCTTCTCATTCTAGTTTGCTAAGAGGTTTAGGGTTTCTTTTCTTAAAATGAATGCAGTTGTTACCCATTTTATCAAACTACCTTTCTGCTTCTATTGATTTTAATGTTTTTCTTCTCTTTTTTCTATTATTGTGATAAATGACATGGTTTACTTTTTAAAGTACTGATTATTGGGAGGCCAAGATGGGTGAATCACCTGAGGTCAGGAGTTCGAGACCAGCCTGACCAACATGGAGAAACCCCATCTCTACTAAAAATACAAAAATTAGCCAGGCACATGCCTATAATCCCAGCTACTCAGGAGGCTGAGGCAGGAGAGTTGCTTGAACCCAGGAGGCGAAGGTTGAGGCGAGCTGAGATTGCGCCATTGCACTCCATCCCAGGCAACAAGAGTGAAACTCCCTCTCAAAAATAAATAAATAAATAAACAAATAAATAAATAAATAAAGTAAAAAATAAAGCACAGATTACTTACATAGAGAAAAAATTACCTTTTAAAACTATATAGTTTGCTGAATTTTTAAGAACATTCACAGCCATGTAATCATCACTATAAACAGGATTATTTTTATTACTGCTGGAAGTCTCCTCATATCCCTTTGTAGTGAGCACCCTCCATCACCCCACCAACCTTTAGGAATGGCGGCTTCTTTCAGTATAGTTTGTCTTTTCCAGAATGCCATATAATTGTATTATATAGTAATTATACATTAATCCATTCAAACCTGGCTTTTCCACATATTTTCAAGATCCATTTATGTTATGTATCAGCAATTCCTTATGGATGTAGAAAAATTGTTATTTACTGGTTGATGAATATGGGGTTGTTATTTTCTGACTATTATGAATAAAATTGCTATAAACATTGAGGTACAGGTCTTTGTGTGTGGACACAACTTTTTATTACTCTTGGATAAAACAAGATTGGGATTGCTGGGCCATATGTTAAGTATTTGATTAAATTGGTTAAACTACTAACCTGTTTTCAAAACTGGCTGTGTGACTTTCCATTCTAACCAGAAGTATATGATATCTTTACAACTTTATTGAAATCTATAACCATGCTACACCCATCCCATATTGCTTTAATTGCTTTTTTCAAATGATGCCATGAAGTCATACAAGTTCTCCAAATTTATTCATATTTTTAAATTATTTTGACTATTTGAGGTCCTTTGTTTTCCCACATAAGTTTTTAAATTGCCATTTTCTAAAAAGTCTAATGTAGTTTTGATTAAAATTATGTTGTGTGTATAGACAGATTTTGTGGGAATTGATTTATCACCTACACTGAGACTTTCAATTTGTGAACATGGTGCATAGTTCAGTTAACTTATTTTGGTTTTGATTTCTCCCTTCAATGTCTTATATTTTTCAGCACAAAAATTTTGTACATGTTTCTGTACACATTTTGTTAGATTTATCCATAAGGATTTTATGCATTTTAATACTATTTTGTGAATGATATTTTTATTATCCAAGTAATTTTTATATGTTGACTTTGTATTCTTTTTTTTTTTTCTCTCTCTCTTTTTTTTTTTTTAAGGTGGATTCTCACTCTGTTGCCCAGGCTGGACTGCAGTAGCGTGATCTTGACTCACTGAAATCTCCACCTCTTGGGTTCAAGCAGTTCTGCCTCAGCCTCCCAAGTATCTGGGATTGCAGGCATCTACCACCATGCCTGGCTAATTTTTGTATTTTTAGTAAAGACAGGATTTCACCATGTTGGCCAGGCTGGTCTCGAACTCCTGACCTCAAGTGATCTGCCCACCTCAGCCTCCCAATGTACTGGGACTACAGGTGTGAGCCACTGCTTCCAGCCTAATTTTTAATTAATATTTATAATTTTTGTGTTTCTTTGGAATTTTTGGTATGTTGTATCATGTCATCTGGTAAAAAAAGAGAAATTTTATGACTTCCTTTCCAAGCAGTATGTCTTTACTCTCTCTGCTGTACTGGTTATAATAACCTGGCACAATCTCGAATATGAGTGGTGAGAGAAGAAATCATTGTCTTGTCCCTGATATTAGGGGCGAAACATTCCATCTTTGGAAATTAATTATGAAGTTAACTATAGGATTTTTGTAGATACGCTTGATCAATTTTTGGAAGTTTTCTTCTATTCATAGTTTTAAAAAGGTTTTTTCTTATTGTAGTTATTATAAATGGATGTTGATTTTTGTGAAATATTTACTTCTGCTTTGAGATAATCATATGATTTGCCCTTTCAGTCAGTGAGTATGGTGAATTATAATGTTTAATTTTTAATTTTTTTCAAATCATACATTCCTGGGATAAATTCTACTTTATGATGGTATTATACTTTTTGTATGTTACTGTATCTGATATACTTATATTTGTTAGAAATTTTTGCATTCCTGTGATCTAAATATGATCATATACTTCATAGGCTCAATATTTTAAAATAAAATAAAGATAGAATCCTGGGCTAAATTTTGGCTCAGAATCTGGTATATGAAGCCATCACTTCACTTTAACAATATTAATAAAATACATGTATTATCAATTTACAGTTTAAATTTTTTTATAAACATTATTTTATAATACCATCACAATAATCCTGCAGAAAAATAAAATTTTCTTCATTTTTTTTAAATAAAGCAACTGAAATGGGGAAGATAAAATGCCTTGCCCAATTTCTCGCAATTTATTAAGTTCATTATTAGCACTTAGAGGTCTGCACTTTAATATAGCTATTATCCTGAAATATAAAGTGTCTACCTCCAAACCGATTTTCTGCTACCTCTTTGCAAACAGCTTGACTTTTAAGCTCCACTAGATACTGTGATGTAGATGGTTATTTTTGTGCTCCTAGTCACCCTGTTCTCTACCTTCCTTTTTGTCACTTCTTACCTCTGGTCCTGCAACCCTAGCTGTTTAGGGTCTGTATAATCTGCATACCAAGTCCTCCACACATACCCCAACACATCTCAATCATCACACCTGTTAGGCTTTTCATTCACAGCATCATGAAGAATTATATTTTATTGAATCTAAGATACCATTAGTTATTAGATGTACTGATTGTAATCGAACCATTAATTTGTATACTGCTAAAAGAGAAAAATATTATTGCAAATGACACTGAAATATCTTCTTACCACATTCATTGTAATTCCACTAGAAGAAAATTCAAAATATGAAAAGATTGTTTCGATTATCTATTACTGTATAACAACCTACCCCCAACTGAGTATCTTAATACAAATAGATATAGATATAGATATATAGATATAGATATAGATATATAGATATATCTTTCATGGTTCTATAGGTTGACTTGGCTAACCTGAGCCATTCTTTCTTGAGTTTTCTTAAGCATGTTTTTTCAATGATAGTAGTGATAGCAATAATTGGAGGAAACCAGGATAGGCATCCCATAGATGGCAGTTGATGCTACTACTGAAGGGGAGCTTAGCTGGAGCTGTTGAAGAGATTGCTACACAAGACATTGCTATATGTATAGGCTTCATACAACATGAAAACTGAGTTCACAGAGGGAGCTTCCAAAGCATGTTTCAAGAAAGAGGAAGTAGAAGTTGTCAGCATAATTAAGGGCTGGATCTGTAACCAGCATAGCATTATTTCATTTAACATCTATTAATCAAGAAGTTACAGGGTCTCCTGATTCAAGTGCATAGAGAAACATACTGCATTTTGATGGAAGTTTGGCAAGTACAAATATGTTATGCATAGAAATATGCCTTTTTGAGTTCACAAAAAATTGAAGTATATACATAATGTTGTTACTCGTGATTGCCTCTGGTTCTAGAATATTGAAAGAGCTAAAATTCTCTGTAGGATTAAAATTGAAAGGTTGGCATTGTAACAGATTTTTACTTTTTGTGGTTTTCTCCATATTTTTGACTACATTTTAAAGTGTATTAAAGAAATATGTTTTGAATCAAAATTGACTGACTGCCCTTTCCCTATTTTCCCAAGGCTCCTCAAAGGATAACAAAAGGGAGTAACTACTATTGGAATAATTTATCTGGACATTCCTCAATTCTTCCTGTTTTTCTAAAAAAAAATGTCCTTTAGAACACCACTGCTGTATTTTCTTCTTCACTCCTACACAGGAAAAAACTCTTGTAATAAGACGTTGCGTCTCTAAATCATAGTCCTCAAATTTTTTGTAAAGGAATAATTCTTGCAAAGATAAGGCAATGGGACAAGTTAGGTTTAAATATTTTTTAATCTTTTGCATTATATGGAATGATGAGAAGAGACAGGAGCTGTGGGAGTTTGGTTGTATTATTTTGCTATTTTAACATTAACTCTTAAGCAGTGAAATCTCTCCTTAGAAAGACTTTGTCCAGGCAAGGCCATGCATCAGTTAAAATTCCTAAGATCTGCCAGACAAATGACTTCTACTTCTTTCTGCATTATATTTTCACCTAAGAATACCTTTATCCCTCAAAAGGCCACATCCATTAAAAAGGGAAGGGATGGTGTGGGTAACTATAACAGGAATACTATTGATTCCTAGTTAGTAGAAAACATAGTGATGATTATTTCTGTGTGGACACTATAGGCATCAATAATTACTATTAAATTAACTTGAACTCTTCACATTTTTAGTAAAACCCCATTGGGTGAAGAACAGTAAATTGGAATGGAGACTTTTGCAGACTTCAAAGTGAAGTCTCTGAGAGTTTGAAGATTGACATGCTCCAAATCTGTCATTGAGGACTTTGTAATTACTCTATGTGAGTAATTTCATCTAAATACTCTCTCCTTGGACCACACTACCTTTTGAAATTCTATTCAAACATGCTATAACAGTAGACACTGGACAAATACGAAATGGATTTTGCAGTGTTTACATTTAACTTCTTTCCTGATTTTCTGTGTGTCCATAAAACTTCAGGAGTGCCACTTATCTTTTTATAGATCAGATTGACACTGAGTAAGGTATACCTAGGGTTTCAGCCTGAATCTGTTATGACAGGCAATAAATCACCTAAAACATCTTTTTGTATTTGATGAGCAGTCAAAATCACTCTTATAGAAGCTGATGACAGAGATTATTTTTTTTCTCTCAGTTAGCACAAGTTTTCAGACTCACACCAATTTTAGAGTAGTTACTAGACTAATGACCCAATTCAATCAGATGCTTATGATATTTTTTGTCATCAGTTTTGTGATCATGAAGAGGATGAAATGTTAATAGTTCTGACATTTGTTTTTTCATATCTTTTAATACACTAAAGAAAAAATTCTCACTAATATTATAGAGACTTCTTTTACATTGTTTTCTATTCGAAATAAGGGAGAAATTCAGTAACAGTTATTAATAACATTTTTCTTCTAAATTCCCAGAATGTCACCACCAAGAAAAAGACATCTTAGGTAAATATAATACAAATTTGTTAAACTTCAACTGGACCTTCGGTACTTCTATTTGTTTTTTTCCACAATAGATACTCGACACCTATCTCTTACACACTTTCTTCTTCTTGGCAGATAACCTGGTGTATTAGTTAAGGTTCTTCAGAAAGAGAGAAACAATATGATGTATATGTATGTGTTTTTATAAACACAAACACAGATCTGTATATATGTGTACCTGTATATACATATATGTGTGTGTGTGTGTGTATGTGTATGTGTTTGTGTGTATTTATACACAGAATTAGCCAGAGTTAAAGTCCAAAGGCAGTCTACTTGTTGAATTCCTTCTTGCTCTGGTAGAATTCTAGATCAGTCTCTGTTCTACTAAGGCCTTCAACTGATTGTATGAGATTATGTAGGGTAAACTGCATATTTAAAATTCACCAATTTAAACGTTAATCTCATCTCAAAAGCACCTTAATAGAAACATCCAGAATAATGTTTGACCAAATATATGGACACCATGGGCCAGGCAAATTAACACAAATTAGCCATCATACTTGGTGTCTTACTTTTCTAAAAACCTGCTGCTGCTTCAGAGGAAGGAGACTTTCTACCCTTCAGAAGCTAATGCTCTCTATACCCTTACCCCTCTTCTTTGATTTCTCTTATAACTTGTTCTTTCATCTGTCCTCCCAAACCCCACTTCTATCCCGTTATGACACCCTACTTCAGTCCTTTCAGTCTTCCCAGAAACTCATCAGGTCTCTCCATTGATAAACTTTCTCTTGACCTTTTCAGGGTTGCCCTCATTTCACAGTCCAACTCCCCATTTCTTGTGTTCTCTAATCTGACTGCACTTCCATTCAGCATAGGAAACAACTTTTACAGGTCAGCAGTAGGTTCCTAGTGGCTAGAACAATGAGTTTTTCTTTGTTCTCTTTCTTTGACATTTCTCTGTACGCTGGTCCTGTTATCTTCCTCTTCCCCATTGATTTTGGTTTTCTGTGGTTTTGTCATCCTCTAATCATTTTATCTATTTCTCCTTCACTTGCTTTTCTTCTCCCTGTCATCCCTTATGTAGATGTTTCTCAAGTTCTATTCTCTGTCTTTCCCTTTAATTTCTTTATTTTTTTCTGCCTGGATAAATATCTAAATTTTTATGGTTTTAAATATCTACTTTAAAAAAAATGTGTTTCTAAATGTATGTCTTCTAAATTATTTCATTCTCCTGTATTTTAGCTTCCTGAACTAAAAATCTTGGAGCTATATGTAAAAATTTTCATTTTCTCATTTTTCTCACTTAGACCAGTAAGCATTCCAGCAAGATCCTAACAAAGAAATACTTCGACTTGAGTCATTTCCTTCATCCTTAATGCCCAGCCATGATTTGAAACTTCATAATCTCTTCTCTGGTTATTTGGTAAGTCCCGCTGACCGTTCCCACCTCGAGTCTCTCTTTTTTACATCTATTTCTGTAATTTGCTGGAGTCGTCTTTCTAAATATGTGCCTCTCCTTGGTCTGTAGTGATTTTTGTGATGTCTCTTCAAAATGTGGTCCATCCAACATAAGATTTATTTCTCTTTCAATTATTATTGCCATGTGATAAACCAATGCATGCTTAGTTTGTCATTTCTTAAATGAGAAAAATGAAACTTGAAAGACATAAGCCTGTGGTTGCTCTGATATCTGAAGATAGACCTGCAAATATGATTATAGTCCTGATTTTGGTTTTTTGCTTATCATGCTGTTATACTAATTCAAACTAAGACAGCTTCTAAATAAATAAACAAATAAGCAAATGCCATTGGCATCTGTCATGAGAAATGAGTGCCTGTTGAGTAAAGGCAGTGATAATTCAAAGCAGTAGTTGTCAGCCTGGCTAGATTATTAAAATCCCCAAAGGAGTTTAAAAAAACACTGATGCATAGACATCACCAAAATCTCTGGAGGTGGGAATCTTACACTAGGATTTTTTTAAAGATCCCTAGTTGAGTCTAATCAAAAGCAGATTTGAGAACCAGCAGTTTCCCTTGCTATTTGAAGTGTGCATATTTGAAAGTAGTCCACAGGATGTTATAAACACATGTTTTTAAAAATCAAATTACTTAAAGCATAACGGACATGTTTAATTATTTACCTATGCAAATGTATGAATTTCTCTTAGGAGGAAGTATAGTATTCAGAATTGGCAAACTAACTTATTGCAGAATAGTTTCTTTGTTTCTCCCCCAGCTTTTATGAAGTATGATTGACAAATAAAAATTGCATGCATTCACGATGTACAAACTGATGTTTTGAGACGCATATACATTGTGAAATAATTACCACAATACAGATAATTACCATATTCTTTATCTCACATAGTTACCATTTGTGTGTATGTGGTGAGAATACCTAGATCTACTCTCAGCAAATTTCAAATATACAACACATTATTATTAGCTATAGCAATCATGGTGTACATTAGGCCTATGCAACTTATTTATCTTTAAATGAAACTTTGTGTCCTTTAACTAATATGTCCCCTTTTTCCTCACCCCGCAGCTACTAATAACCACCAATCTACTCTCCGTTACTATGAGTTTGACTTCTTTGTAAATTCCACATATAAGTGAGGGCATGCAATGTTTTCCTTTCTGTCAGGTTTATTTTACTTAACATGGTGTCCTCCAGGTTCCTCCATGATGTCACAAAAGATAGGATTTCCTTTTTTAAAGCTGAATAATATTCAATTGAATAACATACACCATACTTTATCCATTCTGTTGTAGATGGGCTTTTGTCAATAATGCTGCTATGAACATTAGAGTGCAAACATCTCTTTGATACAGTTCTTTCATTCCCATGGCTATAAACTCAGAATTGGGATTGCTAAACCGCATGGTAGTGCTATTTTTATTTTTTTGAGGAAACCCCATACTGTTTTCTATAATGGCTATAAACAATTTACATTCTCACCAACAGTGTTAAAGAATTCCCCTTTCTCCACATTCACCAACACTTGCCTTTCATTTTTTAAAATTAATAGCCATCATAACAGGTGTGAAGTAATAGCTCATTGCTGTTTTGATATGCATTTTCTTGATGATTAGTGATGTTGAACATTTTTATATAATATATACCTGTTGGTCATTTGTATGTCTTCTTTGAAAAATCTTAGGTCCTTTGCCTTTTTAAAATTTGCAATTTTAAAATTGTGTTTATTTATTATTCTTGATTTTGAGATGCATGTGTTCTCTAATATTTTGAATATTGGCTTTTTATCAGATATATGATTCGCATTTTTTTCTCCCATTCTTTTGGTTGCCTTTTTCTTTTGTTGATTGTTTCCTTGGCTGTGCAAAGACTTTTAGTTTGCTGTAATTCCACTTATTCATTTTTGTGTTTGTCCCCTGTACATTTGGTGTAAAATTCAAAAAAGCATTGCCAAGACTTATGTTAAGGAGCTTGTCCTTATGTTTTCTTTTAGAAATTTTATTGTTTCAGGTCTTACTTTTAAGTCTTTAATTCATTATGAGTTGATTTTGTGTAAGATGTATTATAAGGGTCTAGTTTCAATCTTTTTCATGGGGACATCTAGTTTTCATGGTATAATTTATAGAAGAGACTATTCTTTCCTTATTCTGTATTCTTAGCACCTTTGTTAAAAATTAGTTGACTGTATGTATGTGTGTTTATGTCTGGGTACTGGTTTGTTTTACGCAGAATTCTTTGGGACTAAAATGTTCCCCAGAACACTTTGATAAATATTGATGTAACAGTTTTTCTCATAGGAGCACTATTGGCATTTTGAATGTGATGGTTATAATGGTAGTTATTGCTAAGGACCTGCCCTACATGTTTCAGGAAGGTTAGCATTTCTGAACCCTGTTTAGTAAAATTCAGCAGTACTCCCCGGTGATTTCAATAATCAAACACACTTCTGTAAATTACCTAGCATTTTCAAGTCAGTGATGCCATCCAAGGTTGAGAACTATTTTGTAGCTGGTCACTAGGCACAAAGAACAGGAGATTAAGTTTGCCAGTTGGGAATGTTATTCACTCCAACTCTCCGAGTCTAGATCTTCTCCATTGTCTTTGGCCTATTACATAAAGCCTTGAACTCTGCTGGTATCATAGCTAGATTTGTCAAAGACTCATTCAGAGCATTACAAAAAGCTACAGAGGCCTAAAGTTGTCAGAGAGGTTCTGTCTTGTGCAAATATCATAAAACCTCATACCTCATGGGGACCATTGTACTAGTGACGTGGATGAGATTGTTTGGGCCAGAAAGACCTTGTGATTACATCAACTTTAGTTTGTCTTCCTCACATTTGAAACGGCCACCAGAGATATTTTTTTCTTAAATCACTCATCATATTCTGTCATTCCTCTACTAAACATTCCTTTATTGGTTTTCGATTGCTAAAGATTAAGAGATTAAGATATAAATTCTTGTATGACATTTAAAATAACCATAGCATAATAACAAGTAGACTTCTTTACATACCTCAGCACCCTCACATGCATACACCACCTCTCCATTTCTCCTTCTCTATCAATTCCAGTCACACAACCATTTTCTGACTGAATCTCATTATTTGTTAAACAAGACATATAGTTTACATCCCTAGCTTTTTGCTCTTTTTACCTGGAATGGTCTTTTTAATTTGACAACCTGATGAAAATCCTACTTAATTTTTATAACTTCTTACAATTGTTACCTCCTCTACATAAAGTTCTCCAACATTTCTATTTATCAGTCACTTTTCTGTTCATGGCTGCAGACACTATTAGACAACCTGCCGTAGAAATCCACCTTAAAATCTATAAAGTGGTACGTATGGTGGATGAAATCTTTTTCTTTTCTCTACATTCCTATCTGGGCTCTCAGAGGAGAGCACTTCTCTAGACAGTGTGTCCTTTGGCATCATGCTAGAAGGCAGTTCCATCTTCTAGGAATCTCTTTATTGCCCCTGCTCATGAGATAAAGAGTAGTTAATATAATTTGTGAAACTCAGATGTATAATGAGCAATATTGGAAATATACTTTACCATTCTCTTTGCTCTGACCACCTCATAGATGAGTAGAAAGATCAATGGAAGGACTCTTCTCTGTTTTCTGCTTCCACGTGGTACGAACACTTGGGTCAAAGTCCTACAATTGCTTTCTAAAGGCAGGCCAAATATCCTCAATTAACCCACCCCTTATCTCTCTCTCTCTGTTTCTTTCTTTTTACCTGTCTCTATCCCTTCATCTGTTCTGTGTTTCTCTTTGTCTCCTTTCTCTTTTCCTATCTCTGTATGGGTTTTCTGTCAGTTTCCCTCGTTGTCTTCCTCTCTCCTTTTCCTGTAAGTAACTGGTAAATGTGGAAGATCTGAATTATTTGTATCTGGCAAAGTCAGCTCCTTCATTAGGTTGAGTGTTCCAGACTGTAAACATGGGTGAATATATAAGGATCCTATTTGATGTCTATCTAAACCACATTCTTCATTCCACTTTTACCATGAACACTGTGTGCTTTGGGGTTAGTAAGCATATGCTTTGCTGATTAAAGGGTTTTCACTTCATTTTTCTTTTCTTGTTTCTAGTTTTCCCATCAAATAAAACCAGTAGGACACCCTCCCTCCCACCTGATCTCCAGCATATTGGTGTATTGGTGGGAGGTGGTTGCAGAGAGTATTGGGAAAAAGGATGGTAGCAGCCATTTTGTGGTTATATTGATTCTGATTCTTCTAAAATGCAGAATAAATAAGAAAGTTTGAGTCTTTTAGAGGGTTACTATTACAAAGGAAACCAAATTCCATTTAAATAAGACTCTTTTTGGATTAGACCAAAAAAATTAAATATTGATTGGAGAAAGACACCATGGGGAGGAAGGCAGCCTCAGTAAGACTTGGTGTCTAGATGTGACATATTTGCAAATTTTTGAGTTTTGAAAGAATATAAATGCATTTGAGACTCTTTACATGCCTTTGTTTTTTTCTAATTCCCATTTTTCCAAAATACCATCCAGATGTCTTTGCTGTGGTCTTTTTAAAATGACAATCTAAACTCTTTTAAGTCCTAGTTTCTGAAAACAAAATCCCGCTTAGTGTAATTTTTGAAAGTACTATAATTATTTTTGCATTTTTTACAGAGAAAAAGCATGTGTAGTTGAAGAGATAATTTGTGATATCCATCTAAAGATGCTGAAGGAGTCAGAGTTGTGCAGAGAAACTCAGATATTATTTGAGAGAAATTCTTTGGGTGGAGACTGAGCATACTAAGATATTAAATGTTAAAAACTTCTGATTTGAATGTCTTTTGACTATAAAGAGTCAGTGATTTAATTTTTTTCCAGACTTAAATTTTCTTATTGAGAGGAGAGGTTTGATTTTTTTCCCTATGTGCTTTTTATGTTGCAAAAGTTATATTATTTTAAATACTATTTTTTTAATGGATTTGGGTGTAGGGGGCGCGGTCTCACTTTATTGCCCAGGCTAGTGTCTAACTCCTGGCTTCATGCAATCCTCCTGCTTTGGACTCCTAATGTGCTAGAATTACAGGCATGAGCCACTGCACCTAGCTCTGGAATACTTTCATTCCACCTCATAGTGTTGGTTTTCCTATATCCTCTGACCAGACACACTGGACTACATGGCAAGGAAAATTTAAGACAAAAAATGAAATAATACATAACTAAAATCCCTTTATTGTCCATTTTAGACTCATCTTATTATAAACACTGAACTGCCCATGCCTTATCCTAGGATAACACAAAGGCTTACTGGTAGTAGAGATTAGGAGACAACATGATAAAGGGAACTTCAGAACAACCATGATTTGTTGTTGGTCTTTTCACCAATGTATGTGTACACACACACACATACACACACACATGCACTCCTGGTTGTCCATAGATGTTGTCCTTGTCTATTGGGATGAAAGAACAATATTTGGGGAATGTTGAAGGTAAACTTTTGTCTAATATTCTCACTTTAGCTTGTCTGAAGAAATACTTAAGGAAATTTCTGTAATATCTTGCTATCCCACCTTTCCCCTTACTTTTCCTTTTAGCAATAAGAACAAATAATTGGACTGGTGAGAACTTGTCAATAGGCCATGTTTCCCCCACTGGTGGGTGCTCTGTATTCAGAAAGTCACTGCTCATGTAAGACATAGTCTCTTGTTTGAACTACATCATATTCGCTCTCCAGTGGGTACACATATTATCTGATCTTCTCCAATATACATTGCGCCCATGCAATTAACACACCATCAGAAAAAGACAGATCAATTCCCTGACCTGCCAGAATGTAACCTGTCATTCCCTCTCGCAATTTGGTGCATAAGCAGGTGCCTGACAAGGTAGATGAAACTTGTGATATCAAACCATGGTCCCCATCAGTATGCTTCAAGGTTTAGATTCAGGAGAGAGTAAGACGGTCCATTGTAATAACAATTTAAATCCATACTCTTTAATGCATCATTCCAGAAATCCTAAATTTAGGGATAATTGAACATTTTCTTAACTGTTAATAAACTTATTCTTTGATCTCTCTTTAGACTGCATTTGTGTTTATTTTCCCCATTATTTGGAAACTAGATGAGAAGATGACTGAGGACAGGCTCTTGCTGTTCCATCTGTCTGTAATGATTATGTCCCAGATATCAACTTACTCCATTTACTAATTCTGTCCTTTATTCAAATGTCCTTTATTCAGAATATCTGTATCTGACAATCCCTTCTCAATTTATATGATTATTTCTCTCTGGCTCCTTCTTATGTTCTAATTTTTCCCGCAGCACTAATCATACTACCTAAAATTGTATTTTATATTTATTTGATTATTATGTCTTCCTTTTTAAAATATGAATTTCAGGAATTCAGAATCTTGTATTTAGCTGTATCCACAAAGCCTAGACAAAGCGTGATATATAGAAAACACCATATACATATTTGTTAACTGAATGATCA
The DNA here is from genome assembly GCF_037993035.2 of Macaca fascicularis. Taxonomy (NCBI): domain Eukaryota; kingdom Metazoa; phylum Chordata; class Mammalia; order Primates; family Cercopithecidae; genus Macaca; species Macaca fascicularis. The sequence continues at coordinate 88,069,136 of NC_088388.1, read as the reverse complement.
AAAAGATAACCTTTCGATTATGTATCTGTCTGATACATCATCAATACTTAATACTTTGAATTTAAATGCAAAATGCTAATGCTCTCAATCATTTCAGGGAAATTTATTTAACAAAGTTTGTGGTTTTAAAATAATTCTCATTACTGAGGTTTTTTTCCCATGCATCTGATATAAGGAGAGCTACTGACTCATTTAATATGTTTTAACCTATACTTTGTAATGCTGTGCTAAATAAGAAGACCAGATGTGTTCCCTACTCTCATAAATTTTGCAGTCTAGAAAAACAGCTCAAATAACTGTACCATAAAATCAACTTATGTGTAGGTAAAATCATACATAAATATGCTTGTTCTAAAAAGTCTTTGGCCATCGCATCAGTATCCTTAGCTTTCTCTCCTCTCCTTCTATTTAACTTTCCTCTAATCCTATCTTTCTGTTTAGTTCCTCTAATCCTATCTTTCAGTTCAGTTCTGTATGCAGTTTAACTGTCTTTTTTGACATCTTGTCACTTACTGTCTACTCATGCCTTCAATGTCTCACCTTACATGCCAAGTGACTTTTGAAAAATGATTTCCTAAACACAGGTATAATAATTTAAGGAATTATTTGTCATCTGCCTCTGTGTCTTATCTAGTTCTTTTGGTTTTATAAGAAATTACAGAAATTTAGAGCTGGAAACCCTTATTGAACATCATAAGACTAGAGCCACTTATCTTTGAAGCAGTCACATGTTTTCTGACTTGACCACAGGCCCTATTCACTCAGCCTGAGTTGTCTGATTGAAATATGGGGAAAGCTTTGATTCACTTTTCTGCCCTACTACCCTCTGAAGACTGTTACTTCCTCTATATTCTGGAGATGGAAAACAGAAAGAAAATAAAATAAATGGAATACAAATTCTTATTTGTGTAAATTGTGATGCCAGGCACTCATATTTTCTCAACTAAGTTGCCTTTGCTTTGGTGAATTTTAGCAGCTATTTCCTAGTGACAGCTCAAAATTTCTGTGTAGCTTGATTTTGGGAGCAACAATCTGGTGGAAGGGTCGGTCAAGGCACTTTTAAATCTGAATATGCCTAGAAGACACTCTTTTTTATTTAGGTTATATAATACAAATAAAAAGAGCAAGTAATACACCTTCTAAAATGCTTTTTTTTTTTTTTTTTTTTTTTTGGTTTTATGTAAGATTTAAAAAATGTCAATGTGGCCGGGCATGGTGGCTCACGCCTGTAATCCCAGCACTTTGGGAGGCCGAGGCGGGCAGATCATGAGGTCAGGAGATCGAGACCATTCTGGCTAACACGGTGAAACCCCGTCTCTACTAAAAATACAAAAGCAAAATTAGCCAGGCCTGGTGGTGGGTGCCTGTAGTCCCAGCTACTCTGGAGGCTGAGGCAGGAGAATGGCGTGAACCCGGGAGGCAGAGCTTGCAGTAAGCCCTGATGGTGCTACTGTACTCCAGCCTGAGCAAGAGTGCCAGATTCTGTCTCAAAAAAAAAAAAAAAAAAGGAAAAGAAAAGTCAATGTGTTTATAAAATAGTACTATTTTATAAAACAATATTTGATTTCACCTTGGGATTTCATGTAGATTATTTAGGGGCAGGTGCTAAAACTCCCCACAGACTATTTCTAGGCCTTATCAATAACCAAGGAACTTAGTTGATTTGAAAATAGTTTGTTTTATACACAACAAATATTATATATATATGCTGTTTTTAACAAATATATGTTTTAACACGTATATGCTCTTTTAAGTGGTATTTTAAAATAAATATGTACATATATACTGTTTGTTTTTTAATGACTTTTTTTGCAGTACCAATTATCAAAGCTTGAAAGCTAAGGGTATTCAAGATTTACATTATTTTTAAGTAACATTTTGTTAATGGGAAAGTCATCCATTATACAAGGATTCTTTTATTTTCTGCTTTCCCTCCCTTCCTCCTTTCCTCCCTTCCTTGACTTTTCCTTTTCCTTTCCTTTCCTTCCTTTTGTTCTTTTCTTTCCTTTTGATTGAAAAATAATAGTTGTGTACACTTATGAAGTACAATGTGATATTTTGATTTATGTATACGTTGTAGATAAGATTCAATAAAGCTAATTAACTTACCTATCAGCTCACAGACAGCATCATTTATTTGTGGTGACAATGTTAGAAATCTATTTCTTTAACAATTTAAAATTTATAATATATAACTGCCGTCACTGTGTAGTACAATAGATCACTAAAAGTTAGTCCTCTAGTCTAATTATAACTTTGTATTCTTTCATCAGCATCTCCACTTTCCCTATCCCTTGGCCTCCCCTAACCCGTCCTCAGTCTCTGTTTTTATGATACCCGCATTTTTAGATTCTACATCTATGGGAGATTATAAGCAGTTATCTTTCTCTGCCTGCCTTATTTCTCTTAACATAATGTCCTCCAGTTCTATACATGTTGTTACAAATGACAGCATTTCCTTCCTTTTTAAGGTTTATTATGTTCCATTGTGTATATACCATATTTTCTTTATCCTTTCAATTGTTGATGGACACTTAAGTTACTCTTAAATCTTGGCTATTTTAAATAATGCTGAAATGAAAATGGAAGTGCAAATATCTTTTTACCATACTGATTTCAGTCTCCTTGGAAACATACTCATACATGGATTTGCTGGATCATATGGTAATTATATTTTTAGTTTTTTGAGGAACCTACATGTATTCTCCAAAATGATTGTACTGATTTACATTTCCACCAACAGTGTACAAGAGTTCCTTTTCTCCACATCCTCATCAACACTTATATATCTTTTTTTATAGAAGCCATTCTAGCAGATATGGGGTGATATCTCATTTTGGTTTTAGTTTGTGTTTCCAAAATAATTAGAGATGTTGAGCATTTTTTCATGAATCTGTTGGCCATTTGTATGTCCTCTTTTGATAAATGTATATTCAGATCCTTTGCCCATTATTAGTTTTTTTTTTCTATTGAGTTATTTGAGTTCTTTATACATTTTGGATATTAGTTCCTTATCAGATATGTGGTCTGCAAATATTTTCTTCCAATCCATTGGTTGTCTCTCCACTCTGTTGTTTACTTTGCTATGCAGAAACATTTTAGTTTGATATAATCACATTTGTCTATTTTTGCTTTAGTTGCCTGTATTTTTCATGTTGTATCTATGAAATCAGTGCCAAAACCAATGTCATGGAGATTTTCTCTGACTTTACCTCTAGTAGCTTTATAATTTCAGATCTTATGTTTAAGCATTTTTAAGAATTTTTTTCCATAAGTTATTGGGGTACAGGTGGTATTTGGTTACATGAGTAAGTTCTTTAGCAGTGATTTGTGAGATTTTAGCGCACCCATCACCTGAGCGGTATACACTGTACCATATTTGTAGTTTTTTATCCCTCCTTGCCTCCCACCATTCCCCCAAAGTCCACAAAGGCCATTGTATCACTTTATGCCTTTGTATCCTCGTAGCTTAGCTCTCACATATTAATGAGAACATATGATGTCTGGTTTTCTATTCCTGGGTTACTTCACTTAGAATAATAGTCTTCAGTCTCATTCAGGTTGCTGCAAATGCTGTTAATTCATTCCCTTTTATGGCTGACTACTATTCCATGGTATAAATATACTACAATTTCTTTATTCACTCATTGATTGATGGGCATTTGGGTTGGTTCCATGATTTTGCAATCGTGAATTGTGCTGCTATAAACGTATGTGCAAGTATCTTTTTCATATAATGACTTCTTTTCCTCTGGGTAGATACCCAGAAGTGAGACTGCTGGATCAAATTTAAAATCCATTTTAAGTTTATTTTTGCATGTGGCATAATAGGAGGGCCCAACTGCATTTTTCTGTATGTGGATATCTAGTTGTCCCAACATAATTTATTGAAAAGACTGTCCTTTACCCATTGTGTGTTCTTGGCATCTTTGTCAAAAATCACTTGGCTGTAAATACTTGAATTTATTTCCAGGCTCTCTATCCTGCTTCATTGGTTAATGTGTCTACTTTTATGGCAGTAGCATGTGTTTTGATTATAATCTATTATAATGTCTTAAAATAGCTTTATAATATATTTTGAAAAAAGACAGTATGATGCCTACAGCTTTACTCCTTTTGTTCAAAATTGCTTTGGCTATTCGTGGTTTTTCTGGTTCCGTACAAATTGTAGGTTTTTCTCTTTATTTCTGTGAAAAAAATGATGTTGGAATTTTAATAGGAATTTCATTGACTCTGTAGATAGCTTAGTTTGCATGGACATTTTAAGACTTTCTCCACTTTTATTCAACATAATACTAAAGCTCTAGCCAGAATATTAGGGAAGGAAAAGAAATAAATATAATTCATTCAGGAAGGAAAGAAGTAAAATTGTCTCTGTTTGCTGATGACATGACCTTATACGTAGAACTCCACCAAAAAACTGTTAGAACTAATATATTTAAGTAAAGTTTCAGGTTATAAAATCAATATACAGAAATCAGTAGCATTTCTATAAACTGACAACAAACTGTCTGAAAAATAAATTTAAAAAAATTTGATTTACAATAGCATAAAAAAATAAAATACGAAATTCAAGGAGGTGAAGATTTATACACTGAAAACTATAAAATATTGATAAAAGAAGCAAAGAAGATACAAGTAAATGCAAAAATATCCTATGTTCATGAATTAAAATAATTAATATTGTTAAAATATCCATAGTACCCAAAACAATTTACAGATTCATTAAACCAGTGATTTCTAACCTCAGATTCAAATGCACATGAGTGGACTTCGGCAAAGAGAGGAATACCCAAAAATTTAAACAAAATTCACATGGATGTGCACTATATTGTAGAAAAGGCCTGTAATTCCGTAGAGGCATACTGGATTATACTAGTAAGTATGAACTACATATGTTTAACCGAAACCCCCAATTCTGAAATCTTACTATGATAGCAATTTATTTCTTCCTCACATAAAATTTCAGGGTAATATGTAGCCTTACTTTCTGAAATGGTCTCAGGTTCAATTTTCTAATTTTTTTTTTCCCACCATCTTATGATGTTTATTGCTAGGTGGCACAAAAAAGATCAGCATTCCAGCCAACATAGACATCCCATTCCTTTAAAGGCAAGTCTGAAAATTGTACCATATTTTCAGTGAACTCCCCATTAATTAGAACTTAGAAATAAAATCTTCATTCTGGGTGGCCATGTGTTGAGGATAAAGGATTCTATTACAGTAGAGGAAGTAAATAATAGATATTAGGGACAGCTAGCCCTTTCTGGCACATACATACATTGTAAAGTACTTAGAGCAATACCTGGTAGATAATGAGTACATATTAAATTTTAGCTATTTTAACCATGGATCTATGGTATAAAAACTAGAAAAATCTGGTAGTAGCAGATAATTCAAGATAATATGACTTATAAATTAATGGCCTCATGTAATATTGTCTTAGTTGTTTTATATGTAATTTGTTTACATTTTGAGTGGATTAAGATAAGGAAATCTAATAGATTTAAATTCATGCATATTTTTCCCTCAGAGCTTGGTATACAATAATAGAATTGTTAGTTTACATAATTCCTGTGAGCTAACTTGGATTTGTGATCATCGAAACAGCATTTTATCTGGTATGAGACTCCAGCCTTAGATATTATTCCCCTACATAGGAATATATATTCTAGATTTGAACTAAAAGAACAATTGTTCTATAGTGATTATCTTGTGCCACTCACACTCCACATTGTTCTATTCAATGCAAGAAAAAGGTTTCTGAATATTAAAAAGAAATCTCATGCCAAGTGAAATATATTTTTGTATATCTGAAGGCACAAGTATGGGATATAATATGTCAATATTTCTAAGCTATCTAATGGTTAATATTATTACACAGATATTATTATTTATGTTAACTATTTCTACATGATAAATTTGGTAGCCAGATGTCCAATCCAGACTATGGATCATCTTTGATTTTGAACTTTGTAAAACCTATTTATAAATGCCGTAGGAAACTAGATCCATTACTTTATACAACTGCCACATGCCTAGCACAAAACAGCATTGCTATTTTCCTCATTTGGAATATTTAGAATTAAATATCATTTATTTTTTCCATCAAGATGGAAGGCAATGTGTTACAGTAAACATGACATATTAATTTAATATTTTTTATCAAGAGGATTCAAGTATTAGATTGGGAATTAGAATATGTGAGTTTTATTGTTCCCTTTTACTCCAAGAGCTAATATATATACATATTTTTAAATAATTTATAAGGGTTGGTTTCTAATTCTAATTCTATTTATAACTGTGTGGTCATGGAAGGGTGATCCAGATTTCCAATTCTATAATGTCATATAATCCAGTTCTAAAACAATCTAAGATTTATAATCCACACTTAATCTTTGGGGGTATTACTATGAAGGAAATATATATATTTTTTTAGGAAAAGGTATTGACCAAGACTTTTGCATTTCAGTTGTAAGTTACAGGAAAACAATTTGAAATAAATTATTAAAATTGGGGAGAAGTTTCTCGGAAGGCAACAAAAACATCTATCTTGAAGACACTTCATGACCAGATGAATCAGAGTGCTAGGTGCAGGAGATAACATGATCAGTCAGTCTTGGGCATATGTTCACTCTTGTGCTTGCAGTCCAAAGGGGAGCAGAAAATAAGAGTATTAGATGCCAACAGTAAAACTAAAATTAGTTTCTAAAATGCTTTTGATCAACAACTGCATCATTGATGTGAGCTACCTCCTCTTACAAGGGTAAACTTAGTGAACATTTGCAAATGGAAATACTTATAATATAATACAAATACATTAAGATTTTATATTTATGCATTTGTGTGTTCTTATAAGTCTAGATAATTGTCCAAATAAAAACTCACACATTCATTTGCTAGGGCTACCATAACAAATTCTAAGAGTTGAGTGGCTTAAAACAGAAGAAATTTATCTTGTGATTCTGGTGGTAGAAGTCTGAAACCAAGAATATGTGGTTGTCTCTTTCTGAAGCCTGTGAGGAAAGGCTCTGTTCAAGACTTTTCTCCTTAGCTCATTATGGCTGCCTTCATACTCACATGTCATTCTCCCTATACACATGTCTGTGTCAAAATTTTCCTTTTTTTTTTTTTTTATAAGGACATCAATTATTTTGGATTAGGGTTCACTCAAATAATCTCATTTTAACATGATTACCTCTATAAAAACCTTATCTCCAAATAAAGTCATATTTTGAGGCACTGCAATTTAGGAATTCAACATATTAATTTGGTGGGGCAGGGGTACAATTCTCCTCAGCAACTAGAATGAGACCACATTAAAAATTTCATTATTAATACATAAATTTCAACTCTCTTTTTTCATACTCCACTCTTCACTTTAACGTTTCTAGTTAGTAGAAAATATACTATCTCTTTTTGCATGTCTTTCTCCCTTGAAATATACAGTTTATGAACCCTACCACTTATTCAGTCCAGAAGGGTCAGTCTGCATGGGAATACCTCAGAACCACAGGCTTAATGGATTTGATCTATTCTAGTAGTAGCCTTTTTTTTTTCCTGGTGCCATTTCTTCCATCACTGACACATAATGTCATTGTTGTAAGAAGAATTCCCCCACCCACCACCCCCCTACCACACACACATATAGTTAGGATGTCCACATTGTCCACTACTCCAGTAGCTCCTCTACTAGTCAGGCAGGACTTACTCAGGTTATGGAAGGCAGGGCCAAAAAAAAAAAAAAAAAAAAAAAAAAAGTCTTTCCCAAAGTGTTATGCTTGGTGGCCATATGGACAGTTACTAGTAGTGGCCATATGGACAGTTTGGTCTATCAAACTGATTGTCCCTGAGCAACTCATGCTGGTGCATAGCCCTCCACAGTCTGTGGCAATTCGTATTTGGAAAATATCCAGAGGTGCCCTCCCTGTGATTTCCAAAATCACTGTTTTTTACTTGGCATTATATTCTGAATGACTATTTCCATATCAGCCCCTCAAGACCAAAGTAACGAGAAACAGAGATTTTCAGCCTTTTTCACACATTTTTTTTTTTTTTTTTGGATACATCTTTCTCCAAATCACACAGCTCTGGAAGTGAGCCTGATTCACCTGCCCAGACTATACCAAATGAGTATCCCTTGGATGACCTTGATTTACTTTCTGCCAGCATTCCTCAGCCTGATTGACTTCAAGCCATGAGATCAGAGAGATTTTACTGAAATTGAGTCTCAAAAAGAGAAAGGTTGACCATAAATATATATACCTACAATATACCTGCAAAAACCAAGAATAAAACAAATTTAAAAAAGGTTGAAATCTAGGACCTGTATTTTTTTCTGAGGCTACTTGGTTTCTATGTAGATATTTTGACCCACTCATCAATTTTATGAAGTAAATAGACACTATCAATTAACCACCACAACTTACCAAAATAATCTATTCCACACTTTTTTGCTAGAGTGTCAAGGACCCTCTTTCGTTATATGACCTTAGCTAGAGAAACAATCAAGAGATTTTTCCTAGAACAATAAGATGAAAAGGCCCACTCCATCAAAATATAATTTTAAAAATATTTATAGAGATGACTTTCATACAAGTATATATTGAACACATTTCAAAATGTATTAAATTATCTGAGAGAGCCAGCAAGGTGTAAAGTAGGTTCAAAGAACATTTGTACAGATTTTTGCAATCAGCCAGAAAATAAATGTATAAATAAATTTGCCGAGTTAAAATACAAAACTGGCTAATATCCTATATGCCAATTATACTATAACCTTTGGGGTTATCTTTTCTCCTATACAAAAATAATCTCAATTTTTTCTAAAAAAAATTGCAAGTTCAGAGTTTTTTTTAGTTTAATGAATTTACAATCTTTATAGAATCTATAAGTAGAGTCCTAATCAATAGCAAGGTAAATTTATGAGTACATTCACCTTAAAAATAAGATAACATTTAATTATGTGTTTTATTAAGCAAATCATTTTTATATTATTTTTTGAGTGGCTATATATGTTTGCATTTTTTAAATACTCTTGAAAAATTTGGATAGGTCTATTAGTGCTTGAGTGTGGCACAGAAAAACATAAAATCATCTTTTTGTGTTGTTTCCATATTTTAGATATTTTTTCTTAACCACTGTAAAGTTGTATAATGCCTGTCATAGCTTCATGAGAAAAATCAATCCTTAACATTTTTTTCTCATAAAAAATTAAAATATTCTTTCATCACCTGGCATTCAGGTGTTATATATATTAATTATTACAAGCAACTAAGGCCTTAAAATTTATTATCCACTTGTATGACCACCTTCACTTTTAGCAACATAGTGGACTACAAAAAAATAACAAATGAAAGAGGAAAAGTGACATCAAGATGGCACGGTAGGAGGCAATGTGCTTAAATTCCTGAACAACAAGAATTCTGTAGCCATCCACATTTAAAAGTCTCTCTGCAGTAGCCTTGGGGGTAGGAGTTTTGTGAAACCCTGGTAAAGCACAGGACCCAGGAAGACTGTTTTGAGAATGCAGAACAGCAACCAGGTTGCAGATCCACTGATGACGTTCTCAGGTTCAAACCTAGAATCAGTTCCATTCCCCAAAGGCTTTGGCTACAGCACCATTTGGCCGTGAGCCTACAACCAAAACCATTTGACAAGGGATCCAGAGGGAATCACGAACACCGGTGTCTCAGCAAGAAAAGATCATTTTCATGCTGACCCTGATCTCTGCAGTGGACCTGAAACTTGTACTGTGGCTCAATTCCAGCCCAGCCCAGTTGAGGTTCCAGCTTAGAAGTGCTCACACCCTTGTGCGAGAGACTTTTCCGTATGCTTCAGCCAGAATCTGAGCCTCCATAAGGGGCTTACCAGCCCTCATCCCATAGCAGATCTTAAGCGAACCCAGTCTCACCTCTGGTACCTCTGGTTACAATCAGAAAACTATCCCACCTGTGCAGGGACCCATGAGGATATGTGCACCTGGCAGAGCTAATGAAACAGGCTCACCAACCTCTGTCTCACATCATATTCTGAGGGTGCCCTATTTTGGCTCCAGCTCCTCCTGCTATAATCCATGAACCATTCTTCCCGTGCAGGATCCTGCAGGGAAACACATGCCTGCCTTACTCAGTGAGATGGGCTTGACAGCCATCATCCTACAGGAGGACCAAAAAGGCCCCTTTATCAGGTCCATTTTCTCCTGCTGCAGTGAGAGACCTATCTCACCAGTGCCAAGACCTCCTGAGAGACACACACCCATCTGAACCAAGGAGATGGACTCCCAAACTCCATTTCACAACAGATCACCAGGAGGCCCAGCTCACCTCCAGCCTCACATGCTGCAGTCAGGAACCTCTCCTGCCTTTTTAAGGTGCTGCTGAGATACATGCACCCATCTGAGCCAAAGAGAAAGGCTCACAGTTAGCCATCCCACAGCAGATCCCAAAAGGGCCCTGTCTCAGCTCTGACCCTTTGTGCTGCAGTTGGAGACCACTCTAACTGTTGGAGAGACATGCTAGGAGATGCATACCTATCTGAGCCAAGGAGATGGGTGCACCAACCTCTACCTGACAGCAGATTCTCAATGGGCCCTCATTCAGTTCCAAGCCCTTTCACTGCAGCTGGTGAATTATCCCACCTATGCAGGGAGCTTCAGTGAGATGTATGCCTGGCAAAGCCAATGAAACAAGTCACCAGCCTCTGTCTAATAGCAGATCCTGAGGGATGGCCAATCCCTGCTCCAATCCGTTTCACTGCAGCTGAGGGACTATTCTGCCTCTGAAGAGTAGTGCTTGGGGGGTGCATCTGTCTGGGCCACTGGGAAAATCTCTGGCTCAAGTTTCTGGCCAGCTTTCCCACAAAGCCCAGGTACCCCCACCTTGAGTTTTCAGCAGGTTCATTTGGGCCAGAAAATCATGCTGATTACAGAGCCCTTGTGAGACTTGTGGCAAACCTGTGCTTAGAGCACCGGAGCACCCTCGAGGGTTTAGATGGCTGCAGTGGTGACAGGTTCTGGTAACACAACAATCTGGTTAAAACCTGTAGAAGGTCGAATGAGAAGAATGAGCACAGCCAAAAGCAGATTTTGAAGGTTGGAATAAATATATAATCCCTTGAGGTGCATGCAATATCACATGTCAACAAGAATCAACATTAAAAGAAGTATGATGTCACTAAAGCATCAAAACAAAGCACCAGAGACTGACCCTCAATTAATGAAGATGTGTGATCTTTTAGAAAATAAAATCGAAGTAGCTGTTTTAAGGAAACTCAGTAAAATTCAAGTAAATGCAAAGAAATAGTCCAGAAACTCTTCAGAGAAATTTAGTAGAGATAATAATAAAAAAACAGAATATTGGAGCTGAAAAAGACAATGAGCAAAATAAAAAATACAATAGAAACAATCAACAGTAGAGTTAAACAAACGAAAGAATCATTTAACTTGAACATAAGCTATTTGAAATTACATAAAGGAGAAGGAACAAAAGGGAACAAAGAAAGCTTACTGGATCTATAGGACAATATCAAAAACATAATAAGATAGAACTTTCCAAACATGGAGAAAGATATGAATATCCTGGTACAGGTAGGTCAAAGATCACCAATAAGATTCAACCTAAAGAAGACAACCCCAAGACATGTTATAATCAGACTCTCAAAGGTCAAAGACAAAGAGAGGATTCTGAAAGATGTGAAAGAAAAGAGGTAAATAAACATATAAGAGTGTTCAAATACACCTGGCAACAGACTTCTCAGCAGAAACTTTGCAGGCCAGGAGGAAGTGGGAACATACCCTTAGGGTGCTGAAACAAAGAAACAGAAAACACTATCAACCACTAATAGAGCACCTGGGAACTATCTTCAGAAATAAAGTAGCAATAAATACCTTCCCACACAAACAAACTAAAGGAATTTATTACTATCAGACCTGTCTTACAAGTAATGCAAAAACAACAACAACAACGAAAAAAGGTTGGGGCAATTCTCTAAACTGAAAAAAGGATGCTATCATGTAACAAGAAAAGTATACTTGAAGACATAATAGCCATTGGTAAAATAAGGTATATAGACAAAATACACTTACTTTAATACTTTACTAGTGTAATCATTGTTTGGAAAGCATATCTTTAGTATAAAGACTAAATACAAAACTACTTAAAAAGTATTTACATTAATTTGTTATGAAATAAGTAATATAAGAAAATATAAAATGTATCAAAAATTTTAAAAAACAAAATGAAGTTCAATATGCATTTTTTGTTATTTGCTTTTCTTTGCATTCAAAGTTATCAGTTTAAAATAACTTGCTATGACAATAGAATGCTTTTTGTAAGCCTGATGATAACCATAAAACAAACAGCTATAAAAGACACTAAAAATAAAAAGGGAGGAATTGAAACATACCATTTGAGAAAAAAACACTTATGTACAAGGAAAGACAATAAGAGAGAAAGAAAGGAAGAAAAGGTTTAGTAGAAGACAAGTAACAAAATGGCTGTAGTAAGTTCTTACCCATCAGTAGTTACCTTGAATAGAAATAGATTAAATTGTCCAATTAGAGGACATAGAATAGCTAAATTGATTTTTTAAAAATTATGTGCTGTCTACAAAAAACTTACTTCATCTGTTAAAAACATTGAGACTAAAAGTGGAGATGGAATAAGATATTCCATGCAAACAGAAACCAAAACAAGGCAGAAGTAGCTATACTTGTATCAGATAAAATAGACTTTAAGTCAAAAACTGTAAAAAGAGACAAAGAAGGCCATTATGTAATGATGAAAGGGACATTATAGGGAAAGGATTTAACAATTATAAATATGTATGCAATCCATATGAGAACACTTAAATATATACAGAAAATATTAATAGATCTAATGACAGAGTTAGACCACAATACAGGAATAATAGGGGATTTTAACACCTCATTTTAAGCAATAGACAGATCATTCAGAAAAAAATGTCAACAAAGAAAGATTAGTGTTAAACTACATTCTAAACACAACAGAACTAATAGACATTTAAAGAACTAATAGAGATTTAAAGAACATTCCATTCAAGAGCCTCTCAGCAGCACATGGAACATTCTACAGAATAGACCATGTTACACCACAAAACAAGTCATACGGAAGTTTAAAAAATCAAATTGTATTAAGTATCCTTTCTGACCACAGTCAAATAAAGTTATAAATTAATAACAGGAGGAACTTTAGAATCTATACAAATACATGGAAATAACATGCTCTGCAATAACCAATAGCTCAATGAATAAATTAAGAAGAAAATTAACAAAAAATTTTTGAGACAGAAAGGGAAACACAAAATAATAAAACCTGCGGGATACAGCAAAAGTTCTAAACGTATAAATGACTAAAAATGTACAAATGATACGTTTTGTGTCCCCACCCAAATCTCTTCAATTCCTGCATGTTGTGGGAGGGACCCAGTGGGAGGTAACTGAATCATGGGGGCAGGTCTTTCCTGTGCTGTTCTTGTGAAAGTGAGTAAGTCTCACAAGATCTGACGGTTGCTATAACAGGGAGTTTTCCAGCACAAGCTCTCTTTGCCTTATCCACGTAAGATGTGAGTTGCTCCTCCTTGCCTTCGGCCATGATTGTGAGGCTTCCCCACCATGTGGAACTGTGAGTTCTCCACTAAACCTCTTTCCTTTGCAAAGTGCCCAGTCTTAAGTATCTTTATCAGCAGTATGAAAATGGACTAATACAATCAATGAAGCAACAAGTTGGTTGTTTGAAAAGATAAAAACAATTTACCAGCCTTCTGCTAAATTAAGGAAAAAAGAAGATCCAAATAAATAAAATCAGGAATGACAAAGGAGTCATTATAAATTATACCATGGAAATATAAAGAATCATGAGAGACTACTATGAATATATATCAACAAATTGGAAAACCTGAATGAAGAAGGCAAATTCCTGGACACAACCAACTGACTAAGATTGTTACGGGGAATTGAATACCTGAACAAACCAATAAAGAGTGCCGAGATTGAATTAGTAATAGAAAAGTCTCCAATCAAAGGAAAGCTCAAGACCTAATTAATGGCTTCCCTGCTGAATTCCACCACACACCTAAAGAAGAACTAATACCAATCCTTCTCAAATTATTCCAAAAAACTGAAGGAGAGGGAATTACTCGAAATTAATTCTAAGAGCCTAGCATTGTCCTGATAACCAAACCAGAAAAGAACACAACACAAAAAGAAAACTATAGGCCAATATCCCAATTCTCAACAAAAAAACAGCAGACCAAATCTAACAGCATATCAAAAAGATTACTCCCCTCGTAAAGTGGGATTCATCCCAAGGATGCAAGGATGGTTCAACAAATGTAAGTTAATAACTATAATACATCATATTTACAGCATGAAGGACAAAAAAATCATATGACTATTTAATAGATAACGCATTTGATAACATTAAACATCCATTTCCTGATAAACACTCTCAACAAATTATGTATAGAAGGAACATACCTCAGCATAATAAACGGCATATATGACAAATCCACAGCTAATATTATATAAGAAAAGGGAAAAGTTGAAAGCTTTTCCTGTCAAATCTGAAACAAGAAAATGTTGCCTACTTTCACCACATTTATTTAACAGAAAAATGGGAAGCCCAGCCAGACTGTTAAGCAAGAGAAATAAATAAAGGACATCCAAACTGGAAAGGAGGAAATCAAATTATCCCTGTTTGCAGATGACATAATTTTATATAGAGAAAAACCTAAAGACTGCACCAAAAAACTGTTAGAATGAGTAAACAAATGTAGTAATGTAGAAGGATATAAAACCAAAATATAAATTTCAGTAGCTTTTCTATATGCTAATAGCGAACAATCTGACAAAAAAATAAAGCAATCCCATTACAATAGATATCAACAAAAATAAAACATATATAAAAATTTAATCAAGGAAGTAAAAGATCTCTGTGATGCAAAGGTACAAAATATTGATGAAAGAAGTTGACACAAATAAATGAAAAAGATACCATGTTCATGAATTTGAAGAATTAATGTAGCTAAACTGTCCATACTTTCCAAAGCAATCTACAGTCACAAAACACCCAAGACATTCTTCACAGACACACAAAAAATCCTAAAATTTGTATGAAACAAAAATAACCTTGAATAGCTTAAGCAATTTTGAGAAAAAGGAACAAATTTGTAAGCATCACATGATCTGACTTCAAAATATAGTACAAAGCTATAGTAACCAAAACAGCATGATACCAGCATAAAAGGAGCAGCAAGATAACCCAGAAATCCATGGATTTACAGCCAATTGATTTTTGACAAGAACAAGGATGGGGAAAGGACAGTCTCTTCAATAAATTGTTGTGAGAAAACTATATATCCACACACAGAAGGATGAAACTAGATGCCTATTACTCAGTACTTACAAAAATCAACTCAGAAAGGAGTAGACTTAAAAGTAAGATCCTAAACTATGAAACTCTTAGAAGAAAAAATATACAGAAAACATTTATTTTGTGATATTGGTCTAGGCAATTTTTTTTGATAAAACCTCAAAAGCACAGGCAACAAAATAAAAACAGACAAATGGAATAATATTAAAAACCTCTGCAGAGAAAAGGAAAAAATAAACAGTGAAGAAATAATCTACATTATCTACATAATGCGATAAAATATGCACAAACTATAAATCTGAAAAGGGTTAATATCTAGAATATGTAAGGGACTCAAACATTTCAATAGCAAAAAAAATCAAATAATGACTTAAAAAAGGCCAAAACATATGGATAGACATTTCACAAAAGAAGACATACAAATGGCCTACAAATATATTTTAAAATGCTCAACATTACTAATAATTACGGAAATATAAATCAAAATCACTATGAGATATAACATCAGTCCAGCTAGAATGATTGTTACTAAAATGACAAAAAAAAAATTACATGACTGTGGAGAAAGGGGAACTCTTGTATACTATTAGTGGGAATGTATATTCATACTGCCATTATGAAAAATAGTATGGAGATTCACTCCAAAGTTAAAAATGGAACTAACATTTGATCTTGCAATCCCACTACTGGGCCTATAGCCAAAAGAAATGAAATTGGTTTGTCAAAGAGGTATCTGCTCATCTATGTTCATTTCAACAGTATTAACAAGAGCCGAAATATGAAATCAACCTAAGTGTCCATAAATGAATGAAAGGATAAATAAAATAGGGTATATTTATACAATGAAATACTTTTAGCCATAAAAATAATGAAACGTTGCCATTTGCAGCAACATGGATGAGCCTGGAGGACATTATGTTAAGTGAAATAAACTAGGCACAGAAAAACAAATACCTCATTATCTCACTCATATGTGAAATCTAAAAAAGTAGAGAGTAGAATAATGGTGACCAGAGGCTGGGAAATTAAAGGATATGGAAGGATAAGGAGATGTTGGTTAATGGGTACAAAGTAACAGTTACGTAGGAGAAATAAGTTCTAGTGTTGCATTACCCATTAGGGTGACTATAGTTAACAATAAAACACTGTATATTTCAAAATAGCTAAAAAAGGATTTTGAATGTTCTCACCAAAAAGAAATGATAAATATCTGAGTTGACGTGTAATTAGCATATTTTTATGGGGTAGAGTGTGATGTTTTAGTACATGTGTACATTGCACAGCATCAACAATATGTGATGTATGCCTATATTAAAACATACTGTACCCCACAAAATGTACAAGTACTATGTATAAATTTAAAATAAATAAAACTTTTTCAAGAGAAAAAACTTAATTTCTCCTAAATTGTGTGCTGAACACAAAAATATACCTATTTATCATGGTAGGAGTTTTATACAACAAATTGGTAAGGTTGTTATTTAATGCGACCACTAATTCACTAAAGCATTAAGTAATTGGTCCTAACCACTAGACCTATAGGTGATGGAACAGGACCATCAACCCTGTTATCTAGGTCCCTAAGTCCACAATCTTTTCCCAGACCATCTCAAAAATACCTTCTTGATAATTCTCAGGGGAACTTATTAGAAGAGCTAAATTTAATGAGGTAATTATCAGCAGTTTGGTCAGAAAACTCTAATAGGATGAAAGTAAGTCTGTTTGAAATGACTAAATGAGCATGAAAGAATGCCAACTATTCTAATTCCATGTAATGGAAAAGCATTGTCTGCTTCTTTTGTGTTTTAAACTGCACAATAGATATGATAAATTTGAAAAACAAATGAAAGAAGGAGATGCCCTTAGGGTCAGAGTTAGAGTCATTGCAACTGGTTTGAACGGATGATCAAAATTAAAAAAAAAAAAAAAGCTGGGAAGAGAGTGTTAATGAAAGAAGTACAGCATAAAGATGCAGGATAAATCTGGAGTCCTTGATTATAATCATACTCTACCACCAAATCTGCCTGGCCATAGCAGATTAATGTGCTTCTGTAAGCTCCAATTCCTTATTGTGTAAGTTTAAAGTGCTGAGCTAGGTGGTCTCTAAGACCTATTATAGCTTTAATATTCTTTGAACTCGTTTAGGAGTCAATAATAGAGGACTAACAATATATACACAGTAGCATCATTTTCTTGCTTAAAAATTTTCAGTGAATTTCTATTGTAAATATAGCACTGTCATTAAGAAATTGCTTAATTTCTCTGAGTTGTAATTTTCTTCAATTTTGTGAATATTTAAGATTATGTTTATAAAAGTATATCACAATACTCAGGAAATGGTAAGCATTCAATAAACACTGGCTATTGTTATTGACTGTAGGATTTAGTTAATTTTTTACATGACTTGAGTAATTCCCTTTGATCTGGGTTTTGTCTATCTTCTTAGCATTGTCTGTCACCATTTTTTGCCTTATATATCATACTGAAAAAGCACAAACTGCTTATAGTTCTCTTCTGTTCTTTCTTATGCCCTCTCAGGAATACCCATTTTTTTTTTTCCTTTAAGAGAAAAGAATAAATCTTTCATGAAATAAAGGGCATAGAAAATATATAAAAATGACTGTTCAAAGGCCCAAAGTGATCCTGGGTCTTTGTTTCTCATTCTTGACAAGTTAACATAAAATTTCTTGCATTGGTTTTCCTCTTTAGTCTAAAAATTTGGCCCATGAAGTTGTGTTAAGATGCCTGTTATTGTAAATATTTATGTGGCATTAAATAAAATCTTTGTAGCAAATACACATTATTTAATGACAATTTGCATGAAAAAACAACTCTTACAGTAATAATCTCTTGACACAAATTTTACAAATATTCTTGACTTCACTGACACTTTAATTATCAAGTGACATGTCTAGTCCCAAAGTAGAGAGTATGCATAATCAGTCAATTCACTTCACGTGTTGTTGCTAATCTTAATACTGTACTCCACAACTTCAAAATCTGTCCTCTACCATTGTGGAGAGCAAGATAAAAAGTTTAATATATTTATCATTTAGCATTTTGACTAATTTATTTTCTGGTGAATTTAAAACTTAAGGCAAATTTTTTGAAGAAGGATTTTTCATTTATTTTAACAGGGATATTGATATCAGCAATTAGATGTCTTTGACTTTTTCTGTCAGAATAATCAATTTGCTTGATTTTACCTTTCATGGTCCATTTAATTTCATATTGAAAGATTTATTTTCTTGCCCCCCTACTACGCTGCTTCTTGAGGTGGTTGTGTCAAACAATCATCTATTTTTCTATTTCTGGACACCATAAGACTACAAAATTATTTATTTGGTTGATTGTTTGATGCTCCATCCCCCTTCAAGCCCCACCAAAATGATATGATGTAGCTTATAAGATTATTTAGATGTAGTGGCTCTAGCCTTGGAAACAGCATTTTTTTTTTCCATAGAACTAAATTTCAAGAGGAATTTAATACATGGTTTATTTGAAATGAACAACAAAATAGAAAATACAGACATACCTTGGAGATACTGCAGGTTTGGTTCCAGACAACCACAATAAAGAAAAAATCATATGAAAGTGAATCACACATATTTTCTGGTTTTTCAGTGCATATACAATTATCTTTGTATGATACTGTAGTCTCTTAAGTGTTCAAGTCTTTAAAAAGTACATACGTTCATTAAAAATACTTCATAGCTAAAAATGCTAGTGATTATCTGGGCCTTTAGTGAGTCATAATTTTTTGCTGGTGAGAAGTTTTGCCTCGATATTGATGGCTGCTGACTAATCATGGCAGTAGTTGCTGAAGTCTGGGGTAGCTGTGGCAATTTCTTAAAATAAGACAAAGAACTTTGCCACATTGATTGACTCTTCCTTTAACAAAAGAGTTCTCTGTAGCATGTGGTGCTGATTGATAGCATTTTACCCACAATAGAACATCCTTCAAAATTGGAGTCAATCCTCTCAAACCCTGTCCCTGCTTTACCGACTAAGTTTATGTAATTCTTTAAATCCTTTGTTCTCATTTCAACAATTTTCACAGTATCTTCACTGGGACTGAATTTCATCTCAAGAAACCACTTTCTTTGCTCATTCCCAAGAAGCAACTCCTTATCCATGTAAGTTTTATGACATTGTAGCAATTTAGTCACATCTTTAGACTGCACTTTTAATTCTATTTTTCTTCCTATTTCCATAACATATGCAGTTATTTCCTCCATTGAAGTCTTGAATCCCTCAAAGTCATCTATAAGGGTTGCAGTTAACTTCTTCTGAACTCCTGTTAATAATGATATTTTAACATTCGCCCATGAATCACAGATGTTCTTAATGGCATCTAGAATGATGAATCCTTTTAGAAAGTTTCCAATTTACATTGCTTGGATAGCAGAAGAACTGCTATCTATGGCAGCTATAGCCTTATAATATGTATTTCTTAAATAATGACTTGTAGGTTGAAATTACTTCTTGATCCATGGGCTGAAGAATGGATGTTGTGTTATCAGGCATGAAAGCATTAATATCCCTGTACATCTCCATCAGAGTTCTTGCTTGACTAGGTGCATTGTTGATAAGTAGTAATATTTTAAAATTTTTTTTTCCTGAAGAGTAGGTTCCAATGGTGGGTTTAAAATATTCAGTAAACTATGCTATAAACAGATATTTTGTGATCTAGGTATTGTTGTTCCACTTATAGGCACAGGCAGAGTGGATTTAGTATAATTCTTAAGGGCATAAGGGCCCTAGGATTTTTGGAACGTTAACAGGGCATCGGCTTCAACTTAAAGTCTCAGCTGTATTAGCCCCTAACAAGAAAATCTGCCTATCCTTTTAGCTTTTTAAATCAGGCATTGAATTTCATCTATTCTATTAGTTAGACCTTCTGAATATCTGAATAACTTGCTGCAGCTCCTACATCAGCACTTTCTTCTTCACCTTACAATTCTATGTTATGGATACACCTTCTTTCCTTAAACCTCATGAACCAACTTCTAATAACTTCACACTTTCCTTCTGCAGCTTCTTCACCTCTCTCAGCCTTTGTAGAATCAAAGAGAGTTAGGATCTTTCTCTTGATTAGTCTTTGGCTTGAGGGAATGTTGTGACTGGTTTTGTCTTCTATTCAGATTACTAAAACTTTCTACATATCAGCCATAAGGCTGTTTTACTTTCTTATAATTCATATGTTCACTCATGTAACACTTTTAATTTATTTCAAGAACTTTTCCTCTGTATATGTAACTTTGTTAACAGTTTGGAATAACAGGCCTTTCTTTATTTATTGGCTTCATGCTTTCCTCACTAAGCTTAATCATTTGAAGCTTTTGATTTAAAGTGAGAGACGTGCAACTCTTTCTTTCATCTGAACACTTAGACACTCTTGTAGGATTATTAATTGGCTTATTTCAATACTGTTTTGTCTCGGTGAACAAGAAGTCCAAAGGAGAGGGAGAGTCCAGGGAAGGACTGCCTGGTGGAGCAGGCAGAACATACATACACAGCATTTATCAATTGAGTTCATGGTTTTATTCGGGCATGATTTGTGATGCTCTAAAACAGTAATGGTAGTGTCAATAACACTGATCACAGATCACTGTAACAGATTCCATATTAATGAAAACATTTGAAATATTGTAAGGATTACCAAAACGTGACATGAGATGGGAAAGAAGTATATGCTGTTGGAAAAATGCTGCCAATAGACTTGCTCTTTACAAGGTCGTCACAAACCTTCAACTTGTTAAAACAAACATACACACACACACTCTCTATATATATATATCTGTATAGACACAGATACATGGTACACTAAAGCAAAAAAAAAAATGAAGTATGCCTATACCTAACACCTTAATCTAAACCAACTATATTTCTGTCATGACACGTGTGAAACAAACCAATATTTCAGGAAAGAATCTCTCAAATTTTCTCTTTGCCTATCATTTGACTGACTTAGCCACTCCATTTTTCCTTGTTGTAAACTGAACAAGCAATTGTATCAACCATCAATGAATAAATAAAAGTTATTTTGAGAGATAAATGTTTAGATTATCATACTCCTGCCATTTACATATCCCAAGAAATAAACTTGATAGGTTCCATGCTCCAAATTTTGTCTCAGCATTAAAGCACCAGCCTTGAATTTCATGTCCTGGATGCTCTTGCTGGGTAAAGTTGAACCACTGACAGCCATGCAATGATGTATAGAATCAAACAGTATTCAGGAAATACTTCAGTACTGACAGGACCATCAAACTTAAGATGAGTATTTATTTTGTGTCAAGTTATTTTATTGTAAAGTAATAAAATCACTTGATTGCTATTTTTCAGTATTTCTAAGAGGAAATCAGTGGACTCACATGGAGTGGAGTGAAGTGAAGGGAACAGATGTTAAATTTTGGACAAACTTGATAGCAGTATTCCAGGAGCAAATATA
The DNA here is from genome assembly GCF_037993035.2 of Macaca fascicularis. Classification (NCBI taxonomy): domain Eukaryota; kingdom Metazoa; phylum Chordata; class Mammalia; order Primates; family Cercopithecidae; genus Macaca; species Macaca fascicularis. Next base: position 88,047,290 of record NC_088388.1, on the reverse strand, counting down.
AACTTGAGAAGACATTTCTCTAAGTTGGTGATAAGAAGGCAAATCTTAGATACATGAGATGTATAAAAGTATGTGTTAATCTGAGTTGACAGAAAGTTCACAAGAATAGAGAAACAGGCAGAATAAAGTAGAATGCATAAAAATAGACACAAATTAATATGGAAGTCTATTGAGTACATGATAAAAATGGCATCTCAAATCACTGAGTCACAATTGACTTTTTTTAATAGATGATGCTGGGACAATTAGTCATTCGGAATATAATTTTGATCCATCCTTTGCCCTGTCCTTAAGAATGTACTCTGAAAAGATCGGCAATGTAATAATAAAACATCACACCATGAAGGTAATGGAAGAAAGCAACAATTGTAAATGTTTTATTCCCCTTTAAATAAAGCATGTTAAATTTAATTGCATTCCTCTTTAACATAGGTGTAGAGAATGGCATTCTAACTATGAGTCAAAATCCAGATACAATTTAAAAATTGATAAATTTGAATACACGTGATTTCTAAAACCACTTTTCATGAACAAAAACAAAACCCACTACAAATAAAGTTAAAAGAATGACAAACTGGGAGAATACATTTGCAATATAAATACACACACACACACACACACACGTATATATACATACATATAGGTGACAATTAAATAACACAGGTTTGAACTGTGCAGGTCCATTTATATGTGTATTTTCTTCCGCCTCTGCCACCACTGAGACAAGACCAACCTCTCCTCTTCCTTCTCCTCAGCCTACTTTGTGTTGATAAAATTTGTGTAAGAAAAAAGAGACGTTAGAACACAGACACATGTCTGTTCATTTGCATGGAAAGAAATACAGGAAAAGTAAACAGAAAGTTTGATAATTTGGTTGTTTCCAGGTTTTGGCTAATAAGAATAAAGCTGTTGTGAAATTTTATATACAAATCTGTGGGTTTTTGCTTTTTTAAAATTTTTTAGGTGAATCCTACTAATCCAATGGCTAGAATGCATGGTATGCTTATGTTTAACTTTTGGAAAAATAGAAAAACTGTTTTTCTAAGAGATTATATCATTTTATATTCCAAGTTGCAGTGTATTAAAGTTCCATCCTGTCACCAACTCTTTGTGAAATGCATGTTTTGCAAATATTTTTTTTCCAGTCAATGGATTTCTTCTTTCTCTTGTCTGATGGAGTCTTCTAAAGGGCAAAACTTTTAAACTTTTATAAAGACCTATTTATTCTTTTATGTTTTATGTTTTTATGTCCTATTAAAACACCTTTGTCAAATCCAAAATCGCCTATTGTTCAAATCTACATATTTGATGTTTTAGCTTTAGGTCTGTAATCTATTTTCAGTTAATTTTCATACATGCTGTGAGGAAAGGTTTGAGATTTACTTTTTTATATATAGTTACTCAATAGTTTTGGGGCAACTTATTGAAAAGGTTATCTTTTCCCACATTGAATCACTTTAGTACTTTTGAACAAAAATCAGATGACCACCAGGCCTCCTTTGCAAGAGCTCCCAAAGGAAGCACTAAATATGGAAAGGAAATACCATTATCAGCCACTACAAAAACACACTGAAGTACACAGACCAATGACACTATGAAGCTACCACATAAACAACTCTACATCATAAACAACTAGCATCATGATGACAGGATAAAATTCACACATAACAATAATAACCTTAAATGTAACTGGGCTAAATGCCCCAATTAAAAAATGCAGAATGGCAAACTGGATAAAGCACAAAATGCCATCAGTATGCTGTCTCCAAGAGACCCATCTCACATGCAAAGACACACATAGGTTCAAAATAAAGGGATAGAAGAAAATGTATGAGCAAATGAAAAAGAGAAAAAAGGAGGGGTCACAATCCTAGTCTCTGACGAAACAGACTACTTGCTTTCCAAGATTTTGTGGAATCCTGAAGCATGGATTTTTATGCTACAGGAATAAACAAACATTTCTTGCTGGCAAAAATGTGTTGATTATAATGGTTCCTATTTTGATTAATAAAGATGTGTTTGAGCCTAGTTATAATGATTTGAAATTCATGGTTTGAAACCACAATTATGTTTGCACAAACCTAATATAATCAGTATTTTCCCCTTAAATGTTAAATAGAATTCACTAATGAAGTCTCCTGTTTTCTTTTGTGGGAAATTTACACACACACACACACACACACACTCTTTAAGTTATTTCTTTACTAAAATTTGAATTTGATTTTTTCAAAGTGGTTGAAATTAATAAATAACATGGAAAATATTTTCCTATTATTTCAAATATTTTCAAAATATTTTCCTATTATTCCTTTAATGTTGATTTTTCTTCTCTCTGCAGCCTGGTAGGGGTTTATCAATTTTATTAATTTTCTCAAAATACTAGCTTTTGGGTTCTTTGATTTTCTATATTGTGTATCTGTTTTTTATTTTAATGATTTCTGCTTTTCATTATTTCCTTTTCGGTACTTATTATAGATTTAATTTGCTCAACTTCCCAAGTGTCCTGAGGCAAAAATAAAAAAGTCATTATCTGAGACTTTCCTTCTTATTTGACATAGACTTTACTTTTAATGCTTTACTTTTTCTCTGATTACTGCTTTAGTTGCATCTACAATTTTTGATTTGCCTTGTTTTTATTTTTTTCACTTAAAAATACTTTATAATTTCTATTTTTTATTTTTCTTGGAACCATGCATAAGCGTGCAATTTAGTTTCCAAGTATTTGGTAATTTTCCAGCTATCTTTCTATTATTATCGCTTAATTCCATAGTAGTCAAAAAATACACATTTAATAAGTTTGTTTTATGAACCAGAATATGGTCTAATTTTGTAATGTTTCTTATGTTTAAAATACTCATATTATGATATTGGATGAAGAGTTGCATAAATGTCAAATACATCAGATAAGTTGACAGTGAGGTTAAAGTTCTACACATCTTTGCTAATTTTCTGTCTACTTATTTTGTGAAATATTGAGAGATGTGCTCAAATATATTTTGGGATGTATTCCTCCTTTTATTAGTATAAGATTATGCTGTTTTGTGAAGTTTGGCTGTTAGATGCATTATTATCTTGATGAATTGTTTGTAATTATAAAATTATTGTTATTTGTAATAATTTTTACTCTGAATTATACTTTGATATTAAGTTTGCCATTGTACCTTTCTTTTGATAGTGTTAGCATGATATATTATTTCCTATCATTTTATTTGTCTTTATAATTTTTTTTATTGTACTTCAAGTTCTAGGGAACATGCGCACAACATGCAGGTTTGTTACATATGTACACATGTGCCATGTTAGTGTGCTGCACCCATTAACTTGTCATTTACATTAGTTATATCTCCTAATGCTATCCCTCCCCTCTCCCCCCATCCCACAACAGGCCCCGGTGTGTGATGTTCCCCTTCCTGCGTCCAAGCGATCTCAATGTTCAATTCCCACCTATGAGTGAGAACATGCGGTGTTTGGTTTTCTGTTCTTGCGATAGTTTGCTGAGAATGATGATTTCCTGCTGCATCCATGTCCCTACAAAGAACACGAACTCATCCTTATTTATGGCTGCATAGTATTCCATGGTGTATGTGTGCCACATTTTCTTAATCCAATCTGTCGCTGATGGACATTTGGTTTGTCTTTATAATTAAAGCAAATTTATTTTAGGCAGCACAGAGCTTTGATAACATTCAACCTGATTTTTCTGCTTTTTGATTGGTGTTTACATCATTTATATTTTATATGATTACTAATATAGTTTGGATTACATCTCCCATCTTGCTATTTATTCCCATTTGTCTCATTTTTACTTTATCAACATTTTTCACACTTTCTGCCTTATTTTAGATTAATTCAACATTTTTAACCATTTGACTTTATCTTCTTTGTTAGTTTATTAGTTTTTACCTATTAATAAAATATGAGTAGTTGTTCTTTAGGATTTGTAGTTCTTTTAGGATTTATAGTACACATTTTAAAATTATTTAGTTATATACTCTATGTACACTGGTAACACCAGAGTACTTTATTCCTCCTCTCCAATTCTTTGTAATGTTGTTAATATAAATTTTATTTGGACATTTTTCACAAACTCTATATAATACATTGCTATTGTTTTTGTATTGTCAATTATCTTCAAACATATTTTTAAAATAAAAAATATATTCATTAACATAATTGCCATCTGTTTTTTTTTTCTTTTTCTGTCTGAAGGAATCTTCCTTAAATTTTTTTTAGTGAAAACCTGCTGTTGAATTATTTCAACCTTTTATATTTGAAAAACACTTTATTTTATCTTCATTTTTGGTAGACCTATTCATTGGTCACAGAATTCTTAGGTGACTGTTTTGTTTGTTTCCAGAAGTTTCAGGATGTTGCTTCATTGTCTTCTGACAAGCTTTGTTTCTAACAATAAATAATTTCCTTGTCATTTCTATCTGTGTTTCTCAGTACAAAATATCTCTGTTTTATCTCTGGCTACCTTTAATATTTCTCTTTACCAATTTTTAATCAATTTGATTATAATGTATATTGGTCTTTATTTTTTCATGTATTTTAATGCCATTCTATGACCCCAATTATGCACAATATGAAGCAGAGTTAGTTTTTTCCATAACTCTCTGATGCTATTATTTTTTAACTACTTTTACCTATGTATTTCATTTTAGACAGTTTCTTTTATTATGCATCAGTTTCACCAATATTTTTTCCCAGTGTGTCTATTCTCTTCCTTACCCTCCTCAGGATAATTTTCATCTCATGCAATTAGTTTTTATGTCTAGAAATTCAATTTTGCACTTTTCTGTCTTCTATGCTTCTCTTTAAAGTGGTCATGGTTTTACCTACTTTCTTTACCATATGGAATGTATTTTAACTCTTTTATGTTCTTGTTTACTAATTGTCACCTGTATCTTCTTTGTTTTAATTGATTCATTTTTCTCCTTATTGTGGTCATATTTTTCTGCTTCCTTCACATCTCTTAACATTTTATTAGATGTCAGGCATTGTGGACTTTAGCTTGATGAGTACTAGGTATTAGTTTCCTTAAATATTCTTGAGCTTTATTCTGTGGTTCCGCAGTGCAGTTCAATTTCTTAGGATCAGTTTTTTCCTTTGAAGACTGCTTTCTTAGGGTGGTCTAAAACAGTGCCATATTTTTCCACCCTACTCAGGTAATATCCTCCTGAGTCCTCTACCTGATGCTTCATGAATTATGATAAACATTTTTGCCCTGTTTAGTGGGAACACAAACTGTATCTGGCCATTTGTGAGCTTCACAGCTTCTTCCTCTTGCCCCTTTGTGGTGTTTCTTTCCTTGGTCATGAGTAATTCCTCACACTCATGCACAGCCATTACTCAGTGGAAGATTCAGGTGGAACTCTGTAGATCTTGCCTTCTTTTTATGTACACACTGTAGCAAATTCCTGTAATTTTATATCACCTTGGTATCCATTTTGAATATAGGTTTAACTTTTTCATACCTGAAGCAAGGCTTAGTTACTCTTAACGCAATTTATACTTTTCTGCTTCCTCCCAGTTTTCATTATAAAAGACAAATACCTGCCATATACAACCACATCTGGTGATCACATCCCTGTGGTATATAGAGATACAATCTACTTGACTTGCCCCACTGACTCCCGCACCCCACATGGACTGCACAGACACCTCTTAGTGATCACCTCTTGGTCACAGTATGACCCCGCTGAATGCTTGTTCTAAACCCATGAATTCAAACTCTCCACAGGAGGGAGAGTAAATTAGTTCAACCATTGTGGAAGACAGTGTGGCGATTCCTCAAGGATCTAGAACTAGAAATACCTTTTGACCCAGCAATCCCATTACTGGGCATATAACCAAAGGATTATAAATCATTCTACAATAAAGACACATGCACACATATGTTTATTGTGGCACTATTCACAATAGCAAAGACTTGGAACCAACCCAAATGTCCATCATTGATAGACTGTATTAAGAAAATGTGGCACATAAACACCATGGAATACTATGCAGCCATAAAAAAGGATAAGTTTATGTCCTTTGCAGGGACATGGATGAAGCTGGAAACCATCATTCTCAGCAAACTATTGCAAGGACAGAAAACCAAACACCACGTGTTCTCACTCATAAGTGGGAGTTGAACAATGAGAACATATGGACCCAGGGTGGGGCATATCACACACGGGGGCCAGTCAGAGGGTGGGGGGCTGGAGGAGGGATAGCATTAGGAGAAATACCTAACGTAAATGAGGAGTTGATGGGTGCAGCACACCAACATGGCACATGTATACATATGTAACAAACCTGAACGTTGTGCACATGTACCCTAGAACTTAAAGTATATTTTTTTTAAAAAAAAGAACTATCCACAGGAAATTTCCTTGGGTAACACCCCAGACCTCTATAAAGGCCTTGGCCCATAGGTCCATCTCTTTTTCTGGCTCCTCACTTTTAGGTTGAGGGCATGGCCCCTGTGATCTTTCCATTGGCCCTTGTTGGTACTTCTCTTTTGTTGACCTATGAATAATAAATGACTTCTGCTATTTCATGTGTTTTTGTTCTGTTGCCTCCACTGTGTCTCACCTGACTGACCCACCTGGATCTAACTTTTCTCCTGGTAAAAGCTCTCCTAAAGAGTAGATATCTTGGTAGAAATAAACTGGACAAGGGAAAAACAATATGCAAGTGTATCTGTGAGTATAAATAACACATTTTGAGAGGAACACTTGGTTATGGGTCAGATACTTAGGCATTAGATTATTTGCCAGGATAAAAAAATGTATCCCCCAAAAGGCTAACTGCAAACATCCAAAACCACATCCCTTAGATCCCCATGAGAGTAAAGCTACTGATGATAGTCACTATCCAGATAAACACTTCAATGCCAAATTAGAGCAAACAACAGTAGTTCCCTCCACTTCCACTTTATGCCACTCTCTTTGATCTGGTAACTGCTCCCGAAATTGTAGCCACCACAACCTCTTCATATTTCAATCCTGTCACTTTGACAGAGAGAATGAGTGCCAGGCTTTCTCAGGGCTCCAATTCCCACACTAAAACCTGGACATTATCCAGAAAGCAAACTGGGACAATAGTAGGGCTAACCTTGTAAGTTTCCCATCTTTTGGTGATTACTTGTCTTAAACAGTGGTTGTCAAACAACTGAAAACTATTGTTTCATATATTATGCCCATTTTTAAAATTGTTGAAGGTGAAAAGAAAAAATAGTCGCTAGTGTTCTATAATGGTTGTAAATGAAAAGTTAGCTGTATGGTTTAAACTAAGTTTCTCAACTTTCCATAGATCTATCTTCTGGAAGTATAAAATGATGGATATTATCATTACCTTACAGTGTTATGGTGAGAATTAAATAATATTGACCTTGATATGGACATGGTGTAATGTCTCTACTTTTTAAGAGTTTTATAAAATGTTAGTTGCTCTCTTCCACTCATTCTCCTTAATCAAAAATAAATTAGCATAATTTGAATATGTAGTTTATCCCACAAGGTAACATAATTTGTTATTTTATGAGGAAGAAGTAGAGGATAATATATCCCCTTAAAAGAATTATCTGAAAAGTGTTGCAGCCGAAAATACTTTTTACTGTTTTATTAGATTAGGCTCACAGCTCCCGCCCTTCCCCCTGCAAATTTTATAGAAATCAAACAGAATTAACTTGCTGAATTAATTATCTGCATTTTTCACAATAGATATAAAACTGCTGCTCTCTCACACATGAAAACACTGAAGGCAGAGACTGTGACTATACCCACGTATAGTTGCCAGCCTCTAAGATGGACCTCATAGATCTTCCTTCTGATGCTTATCCCTTTCCTTAGTTGCCTCCAAAAATATATCAGGGCAGGTCTGTGTGCCCAATAGAATAAAGTGGAAATAAAGAAATGCCAGCTTGTGATTCTGGAGACCTTTCTGAAATAACTTAGTCTGGGAAAAGCCAACTGCCATTGTATGAGCAGCCATATGGAGAGGTCCATGTCACAGGGAGCTGAGGCCTCCCAGCAACCACCATGCAAATGACTTGATTGGCTCCTCCAGCCCCAGTCAAGCTTCCAGATGACTACAGCTTCAGCATGTATTTGGCTGCAACCTCCTGAGTGATCTTGAGTCAGAATCACTAGCTACACTGCTCTCAATGTCCTAATATTTGAAATTCTGTTAGATATTAAATGTTTAATAACTGAGTTTTGGAGTAATACTTTATGCAGGCTAGATAAGTAAAGTAATACTGATTCTGCTATTGCAATGTGGGTATGCTATCATAACAAATATCTAAAAACTTGAAAACTAGGAAGTGGTTACAAGCTGAAATGATATTAAGAAGAGTGTTCATTGAAATGTTGAGCATGTGTTCTTTTCTTTCCTGCTACTTACAGTAAATGAGAAATGAGAGAATTAAACAAAAGGAAAGGCTAATATATATGTAAAATGTTGAGATTTCATAGTTTTAACTTTTTAAGCTTCCACAGGTAGCAAAAGATTTTAAAATTAAGACATGGCCTCTGAACAAAGAGTAAGGAAAACAAGGTCCAAAGATGCAGTAAATACCATGATTAAAAATTATATTTAGCTTAGAATAATTTGAAGGTGGTACTTCCAGATACACCTTTCTGTCAGGTAAAAGTCCTTCCAGACAGATTGGGCTTCTAGGAAGGTTAGCTGTAGAGATCCAAGGTAAAGAAGGGCTTATCTTGGAGAGATTTGTGGGTGTGAATTTTACCTAATGGAATGAACTGCAAGAAGATTCACAAGAGATTGAAAAAGTTTTTAAGATAATGTATCAATAGAAGCATTGCCAGCTTGGATGAAAAGGGACAGAAGGAGTACAAAATGAAAGGCCTTTGGGCCTGCTAGCAGGAAATAGGTTGAAAGGACTACTTACCTGCAAATACATACCACATCTCCTATAAAAGGAAGAGTGGTTCAGTGGAAACAAGAACCCAGAAGGGAAAGCCAAGGGCTATGACTTCTGGGCAGAAGCAAACTGACACTTAATTAAAGAACTTGCTACATTTTTCGAGTTGGATCTCAGAATTGCTAGAAACCCAGACTACTATGTGCCACTCATTTCCCTCTTTTATAGAAAAGGAATTGTAAATGTATATAGAAGTGTGTGTTTCACATGTGGGAGGTATGCCTATCATTACAGCCAGAGGGCAGACTGTGGTAATAAGCGTGTAAGCTACCCCCAACTAAATACACATCCTTGTGTATTTACTTCCCACATTCTATTATGGAAGGTCTGTGTGTCTGATAGAATAAAACAGAAGAGACAAGGTGAGACTTTGGAATCTATAGGACATAAAAGATATTGAAAATTTTCTCTCTCTCTCTCTTCCTCTCTCTCTCTCTCTCCCTCTCTCTCTCTCTCTCTCTGGAGGAAGCCACCTGTTATAAGCAAACCTATACAATTGATATTTGAATCACATTCTCTAGCCCATGTCAAGCCTCCAGATGATGGCAGCTCCGGCTGACAGCTTGACTGCCACCTTTTGTGAGACCTTGAGTTCAAACCGTTCACAAATCTGCTCCAGGATCCCTGATCCTCATAAACTATTAATATGAACAAAATATGGATTTAAGGTGATATGTTTTGGGGGTATTTTACTCACCAAAAATAGATAACTAATACACCACATGTCCAGAATAATGGTATGTGGTGAAACTGATCCGAGTATCACCCTGTCTTATTATCTCACCTGATAAAAATTGAAGTGGAAGGCAGGAAGTGTGGTTCACACCTGTAATCCCAGCACTTTGGGAGGTAGAGGTGGGTGGATCACTTGAGGTCAGGAGTTCAAGACCAGCCTGACCAACATGGTGAAAACCCGTCTCTACTAAAAATACAAAAATTAGCTGGGTGTGCTGATGTGCACTTGTGGTCCCAGCTACTTTCTGGGCAGGAGAATTGCTTGAACCTGAGAGGTAGGAGGTTGCAGTGAGTCAAGATGGCGCCACTGTACTCCAGCCTCGGTGAGAGTGAGACTCCATCTCAAAAAACAAAAAAAAAATGTAGAATCCATTATGATCACTAAACAATAGTAGCATCTAGACATGGTTTCTGCTACTTGATTTTCCCTGTGCTGTGTCTACAGAAGGACTGAAAGTACCTTGAACTGGTATGTTGTACAATGACTTATTGAAAACTTACTATGTTAACTTGGCCTTTACACTCCTTTGTTGTCATTCATGCTTAGCACACATATAATTATTTATATTTCCCCAAAGTGTCATATTTTTAAACATCTTTATATATAATTTTTCCTTCATCTTATTACCTCCTTATCTGATAGCATTCTTATCCTCCATCAAGATGTTGTTCACATAATTTCTATAATGCCTTCCATACCACCCTAATGAACATCAACTCCTTCTTTTGCCTGTTAAAATGTGGCTTGAATATGATTCTTCTTAATAGTTATCCTAAAATATTATTATATTCCCAGTCTCTTATACAGTAACATACACAGAATATGTTATTAAATATTTTATGGGTAAAGGAAATAATTAACAGATGAGGGAGCACCATGAGGACACCTGATGAATATTAAATATATAAGAAAAGCTCTGGAGTAAGGAGATGACATGTGCAACAAGATAGGAAAAATTATTATTACATTGTTTCTAAAAGGATCAGTACCTTATAAATTACAAATACTTCATATACCACAAAGACAGACTACTTAAGTGTTTTACAAACTCTCAGATTCTATTCTAAGAACCTAGTAGGCAGGATCCATGTCCATTATTAAGCTCCAGCATGCCACAGGTGTTTAGTAAATGTGTGCAGAGAAGTCACGAAGGGGGGAAAAGGGCTGTGTTTTTTATTTTGTAGATTATTAGTGAGAATAGTTGAGTATAACAGTCATTGACTTACTGTATCCCTATTTCTATTTCCAAAAATCATAAATTATGTTTCATGACTAGCACATCTAGTCAAAAAAGGAGCCAAGCAATAGAACTAAGCCAAATGAAATTTCAGCTTCAGCATAATTTCTAAAATGGCACTGAGAGAGTTTAGGTAGCAAGTAGCAGGACCAGAGGAGAGGGGTTTCAGCTCACTTCTCAACACACATTTACTAAACACCTGTGGCATGCTGGAGCTTAATAATGGACATGGATCCTGCCTACTAGGTTCTTAGAATCGAATCTGAGAAATAAGAAAATGTGGTAAATCGCTAATAGAATAAAGAATACAGTGCTATAAAAGATGTGGCAAATACATAGCAAATGAAAAGAGGAGAAAGAGAATTTGGAAGTGTGGTGGATCATGAAGGGCTTGATGTAGAAGGAGACATCTCAAATAGGCTCTAAAGGTTAGATGCCCAACCATATATTCCAGTCCTTATCTACTGATTGTAAGAATCAGCATAGCACAGGATTAAAAACACCACATTTAGAGCCAGAAAGAACAGAGCTGCAATCTTGCTTTTCGTTATTACTAATTATAGAACCTTGACTATATGATATTGCTTTTCTGTGTCTCAATTTTATAATATGTAAAATGAGGATAACAATAGTGCCATCTCATTTTATTATAAGAGTTATTTAAAAAGCTGTAGAAAAATATTACACAACCTGGCAAACAGGCAGCAAAAATGCATTGAAGTTATTATTATGGTTGTTGTTGTTGTGATTTTAGCTACCTGGCGACCCACAGAGATGAACTGATCCCTTTACTCATTCTTACTGCCATGAAAAGGTGATACTTGAAGTTGGGGCAGCATTCATGTCACCATGTGAAACAGCAAAGAGAATAATATAATGTTGGCCCAGCTTTCATTGAACCTTTTAACCATACTGGCAGCATCTTACTGCCAGAGTGCTTGTTATGTGAGAGCTGTAATCCATGTATCTTAAGTCATCGTTTAACAGGCTTTCTTTACCTGCATCCCCAAACACTCCTAACTGATACATTGATCATCCAACAAGGCAATTTTAGAGTGAGTAAGACATAGCAGGCACTGTAAGACATTATATGATTTTGATAGGTAGAAGTAATTTCATATTTGTTCTAGATGATAATATTTCAGAGACCCACTGGATCCCAGATTGAAAGAGAGGAAACCAAGAACTTCATACACTCAAACTGAAAGCCCATACCTTTCATTCCCCAAATATTCATGACCATGACAGAATCTGGGCTTCCTCATTCATAAGATGAAAGTAAAGAATAACACTTTATAGAACTGTTGGGAGGATTAAATACAATAGTCTATGAAAATTTTCTTTCATAGTACCTGGCAGTAGAAATTACTCATGAATTGGTATCCATTTACATTATTAAAGCAGAATGTTATTCTCTAGTGAATTTTCTTGAAAAAGTTCTAAGTTATTTAATACGTAATAAATTAGGCACTTCATTTGAAGCATACATTCTTCCTGGATAGGGTTCAAATCTTCTCTTTATTTTTGGTCCTTTCCCCTCATCCCCAATACCACAACCAATCACAGCCCAACTCAGAGAATATACTTATTTTTTGTTTTGTTTTATAGAAACAGGATCTCACTATGCTGCCTGGGTTTGTCTGGAACTCCTAGCCTCAAATGATCCTCCTGTCTCAGCTCCCAAAGTTCTGGGATTACAGGCGTGAGACACCACACCCAGTCACAGAAGACATGCTTATTGAAATGAACATTTTCAAATTAGCTGTAGGTACAGAACCATTATTATCTCTTTGCATATGGAGGCTGCTTCACATTTCCATTATATGGATGCAAATAAACTGAGAGTTGTTAAACAATTCTATAATACAATTTGTCCTTGGAAGTCAACATTTCTAAAAGCTAAATAGGAAAGCCTCACTTAAGCTTTTCCTTGACATATGCATTTGGTTCCTGGGTATAATGAAGAGAAACTTGCAAACTGTGAGATAATTTCATTGAAATAACTCATTTTGATTATAATTTAAGTGGTGATAATAAGGAAGAATCCTAAGTAACGGCTTTATTAGCATAATTTTTGGAAGTCTTGTTAACTCTATGTGACAGATTTGAATATAAATTAATGAATAATTTAGAGATAAAAAGTTTCTGCTATAAATTATATTTCCAGATTCTTGAAGTTACGAAGAATAACAATTAAGGTCACAGGCACTTGGATCAGATAGACCTAACTATTCCCAGCCTGATTCTATTTCCCGTGGGATTTTGAGAAAAAAATTAATATATCTAAGCCTCATTGTTCATTTGTACAGTATTGATGATCATTGTATTTACTTAATAGAATTGTGATAATTAAATTAAAAATGTATGCAAAATGCATTAAATAAGGCTGGCATACAATAATTGCTCAATAAAAATTGACTAGTGATCTTGCGATTTGCAAGTATAATCTGTATCTCAGGCTCTCCCTACTTCTTAATTTCTGCATTGCATTAGCTTGAGCCCCACATTCCATATTTGAGTTTATGTCTAATATTGCTGACATTATGAGGAAGGTCAGTTCTCATAGTCATGTTTCAATTTGGATTTCGGGTCTGCCGAACAATCATTCTTTGCTATTGTGGGAATTTTCCTTTATTACTTCCTGGTATTAATTCAAGTAAAACCAAATGTATTCCCCTAATTTTCTTATGTAACGAATTTAATCCTTATAAGACCCTATTGCCAAAGTAAGCATTAATGTTTACTTTTTTTTTTTAAACAAACAAATAACCCAAAACTCATTAATTCACTCTGCCAAACAACTGGGCCAATTCCACCTGGTCTCTATTCTTCCTCTACTTATCTGATAATAATGACACTAATGCTATCCACAACCTCCCTCCCCAACACAAACACATGAGAGAGTAGTGGGGACTGTGATTAAATGATAATGTTGATTTTTGCTTTCTTTTCTGCATTTTGAATGAAGAAAATGCAATTTTTTATAAGTTTTTATTGTCTTATATATGCACAAGTTTGAGTTACAGTTAAACACTCATGTAAGACTAAAAGTACAGATTTTACTTTGCGAAGACCTGCTTTTGGCCTATTCTTAGGTTATAATTTAAGCAGACTGAATCATTTTCCAAGGGGAGCCCATTTGTTCAAGGAAGACCATATTTACAGTCAAAATTCATGTGTTCTTGTTATGACGTCAGTATCCTCATCTGTCCAAAGATAGAACTAGTATTTTATTCGTACGATAGGGTACTTATGATGGATAAGTTAGAAAATCAATGTTAGCATGCTTTGTAAGTTATAAAACAATACATGAGTTACACTGAATTGAATTGAGGCAACATGGCAGAAGAGAAGCAAACAAACAAACAAACCTGGGCTCTAAAATGAAAAGATCTCAGTGGCTGACCCAAACAAGACTTTTTACCTCCCTTTATTTCACTACTTCTCAGAAATGAGGCAAATGATAATAATTAAAATAATACCTTTTTACTGGTCTCTTATAAAAAACATTAAGAAAGATAAATGCTTTTCTTTTTTTTTTTTTTCTTATTTTGTTTTTACAACATTGTTGGAAATAAAAAAAAAAACCAAAAAACCTCAATACTTATTCCTTCTCTGTTTTACTTTTTTGGCTTTAGATGGTAAGAATATTGTGTGGCTTTCAACCCAGAATTCCTGTTAGTTTTGTTATGAGAGAGATGCCGGCAAATCTGCTGCAGTTGACAGGTGGCAGTGTCCTGGCCCTGAGGAACACAAGGGACAGTGCTGACCTCTGGCTTGGTTTGAACCAAGGGTCATGGGTGATGATCGTTTTAAGAAAATACTGCTTTCCTCTAATAGATTTTCAACTTTATCTGCTTGATATCATTCTCAGGGGACTGCTCAAAGCGTTCAATATGTGGGAGGCTTCCTGCTAGGGATGCCTCACAGAGGAGGTATTCTATCTGGTTTCTGTAGAGCACAAGGTAGAAATAAAATTTGTCATCCTGCTGCCCTTTTAAGAAAGAAGAACTGTAAAAATTCCCATTTGTGTTAATTACCTCTTATAATAAACTGATTAATTTTTGCACTAAAAATTGAATTTTGATAAGATACCAGGACTGTGCTAGTCCCTGGAATTGCAGCGATAAACCCCAGAGGAGGTCTTGGGTCCCACCTTCATGTTATTCCCAAATAAGGGAATGGTCTGAGACTTCAGTTTTATGTACCCAGTTTAAGCAAGGGACTTGAGATTAATAAATGTTTACTATGAAAAGAAAGAAAAGTAAGGTCTGAATCTTGAGATCCATGGTATGCTTAGAAGCCATTGTGTTCTTCATTGGGTGGAACTTAACAGGTGTTGAATGGGTAGGAATGACAGGAGAGGAACCTGAAGAATAGACAGAGGCCGTAGTAGACATTCATATCATGGGATATACTTTAGGGATCTATATTATCTAAGGGCACTCGAATCGTCTCTGATACACTATACTCCCTATTTCTTCAAGGCATGTGAAATTCAAGAGCAGTCCCAGCTCATAAATAAGGTTCTTCTCAGGCCATTGCTTTAGCCGAAACTCACCTCTTGACTGACTATATTAGTCATTTGTTTGAAGACAACCTCACTCTTCAGTAGGGGGAAGACCTAGGCCAGCAGCAGCTCTTACTCTGCAACCCTCTGCTACCCTCTTCTGGTAATAGTCTGTCACTGCAATTAACCCTTCAAATCCAGGTGAATCTATTCTAAGCATGGTTGGTAATGGTCAAATTAGGAAGAGCGACATGGGGCAGAAGACATAGCCAGATCCAGCTCCTGGCTCTAGAAAACCAAGTCCATTCGTGGAATTTGACATCTTAAGGCTATGGCAAGAGACTTCAGATGTGGTGGGCCAGGCAGTCTGTATCAGCCACGGACGTGCTAAATTACTGTCATGCTTCCAGTAAGAGGGTAGGCATGTCAATAACAATGAAAATATTACTTTTCATTCAGCAATATTAGAAAGCACAAGCAGCAGCAGGTAGACCAGCACCTCCTTCTGTGGCCTTTCATTGTCATCTTGTTTAAAATATCTTCAAATTTCTATGTCCATCTTGTTTCCCTTTTCTCTATAATATTCTTTTACCACCTAACATGTTTTTTTGAATTTTGTTAACTGAGTATGTTATTAAAAACTAAGCTCCAGGAAAATATGTTTTGTTTGTTTTTTCTTTTGTCACTACTATATTCTCACTTATATTAGGACCTGACACCCACTAGTTGCCCAATCAATAATCACTAGGAAACAACCCTCATTCATGGGGCTGTAGGTTTGAGACAAAATCTGCATAATAAAAATACAGTGAGGTCTCCCAGTCCTGCTGCTTAGATAGTGAGGAAATGGGTTGCCAGAACTGAGCCCAAATATCATCAGAGTTTTGGAAAGTGTGATTGATGGGTTTGGGTAAAGTTATCAAATGTTACAGAGCATAACAATAACCTGGGAGGCATATTTAGATGAAGATTCCTGAATCCCTACCTCCCCAAAGTATAACTCAGTAGATCTGAATTAAGGTTAAACATCTGGATTCTAAACAAGCACCCCCAAAATAATACAGAAGGCCCTCTGATGAAATTTTAAGGAAAACAAAATTAACCCATCATAGTTCAAGGTTAAAATTGTGTTTAGAAGTTAAGGGAGATTCTGCAGGTGGGAATTTTGCTTGTGAAAAAAAAGAATGGAGGCAGAAGATGGGAACAATTGAAGTCTAGGGGTGTCAGATGTTCATTGCACGCCCAATTTCAATGCTTAATAAATTGTACTTTCTGCAATTATATTCTCAAAGATTAGATTTTAGTATATAGCAAGTGATTCTGATACCAAAAGCCCAGAAGTCATACTTTAGAAATGCTGGCATGAAGGGAAGGGAAAATATTTTACCTTCTATAATGTATATGTGCCAGACACTGTGCCAAGAGACCTTTACACAGAGGTAGATATTATTAACATTATTTTACAGATGAAAAAACATTATAATCACACATTATATAACTCCCTGAGGACACACTGATAAAATAGAGGTGAACTGTGACTCAGATAAAAGGAGTCCTGAATCTGTTCCCTTAAGTTATTCTATTACGCACAATGATTGTCCTGCAGCACATACATAAAGGAGATTTATTGAATAGATAAATGTGAGGATGATTTAGTAAACAAATGAATAAGTGATAGCATAGTGAACATTAAAATAGGTGAATGTGAGAAAGCCAATAGTGACCACATGGTATTCTGAACCAAGATGTTCATTTGAATCACTAATATAGTAATCTGATGTGATTAATCAATACTAGGTTTTATGCAATTCATATTTCTTCATTGACATATTTTGCAGATGAGGTCAAGTTTATTGGTATTCAGTGTGCACAGAGGTACATACTCTTTAAAATAATTTAGTCACATAAATTTGGCCAGCTGTATGTGGTTTTGTAACCCCTACCATAGTCAAGACATAGAATCTTCCCTGGTTTAATTTAGGAATTACTCTTCCCCAACCACTAGCTCTTACCAAAACGACAACAAAAAATCTGATTCTACCCTTAACATTTCAACTTTATAACTTATCTTACAGATTCATCACTAATTATTTTAGGGTTTTGATGCTACTGCAAACATTTTTAAAATTTTAATTTAAAATTGTTTCTTGCTAGTACCACAGCCTTGAAAGTGATTGCCGTCTTAAATTTGGTGTGCTAAGCACCTCTTTTGACTTATCTTAATAACACCATGGATAGTATATATTAAAAAAAACTACATCTTGTATGTTAACTTTATGTTCTGTGATTTTGTTAAACTGATTAGTTCTAGTAGCTTTTGAAAGGTATATTTTTGGGGAATTTTTACATAGACTATCATGTCATCTATAAACAAACACTCATTTATTCCTTTCAAATTCATATACATTGTCTTTATCTTGTCATATTGTTTTACTTATGATCTATCTCCAGTACAGTATTAAAGAGATTTAGAAAGAAAAAATATTTTTGACTTGTTTCTGATTTTCAAGAGATAAAACATTTATGCCTTCACTCTTAGGTGAGTTTTTTCATAGATACACTTTATTAGACTGAGAAAATTCTTTTCAATTCTTACTGTGGTGAGAGTTTTTATTACAAATAAATTTTGAATTTTTGTCAAATATTTGTGTAGATCGGTTGAGATAATTATTACTTTCTCATATTTTGTTCATATACTTAATTAAATTATTCTCCAATAATTTAATCTCCATTGACATAATGATGGATTTATAAAATTAAACCTACTTAATAATGATATCTTATGCTTTTGAAAATATACGGATGGATTCAATTTGCAATGGTATACCAGGGAAATAGCCAAATTATAATCAAATTGACTTCAGAATAAGAAAAAAATGTGGTTATTATGTGATTATGATGGGTTAAATTCAATAAGAATATATGATAATACACAATGGGTATGCAAAAAATAACAAGCTTCAAAATACAAAAAGCAATAGGTAATAGAATAAATAGACAATACACAATCATATTTGTGGAATTCTATGTTCCTCTCAAAATAATTGATAAAATAATTAGAAAAACATTTGTAAGGATACAGGAGATCGCACTAAGCTACCAGCCAAGTTGACCTAATTGTTATTTATAGAACATTACAACCAAGAAAATATATAAAGCATTATTTCATATATGCACAGAGCACATCAAGATATATCATATCCTGGACCTATAAAAATATTAATAAATTGATAATCATATAAAGTATGCACATCAAACACAATGGAACTAAATCGAAATAAAGGAAAAAATGAGAAAATCTTCAAATATTTGGAAATATAAGTAACACTTGGGTAAGAAAGAAATCTCAAGGGAAATTTTAAAATATACATGAAATGGAAAGAAAAGTACAATATATTAAAATGCTAGATACAACTTAGAGATAAATTTATAGCAATAAATACTAATATTAGAGGGGAAATAAAGCAATGAATCAATGGCCTAAGGCTTCAATTTAAGGAACTAGAATAAGAGCAAATTAGGCTCTAAATAAAGAGAGAGAAAAAAATAAATATAACGGAATACATGAAATAGAAATTGGTACAATAAGAATAGAAAACTAAAAACAATCAAGAAAAGGTGAAATTAAAAGCTGTTTCTTCAAAAAGATCAATAAAATTAATACATATCTGTTCAAAAGGATCAATAAAAAATACAAATTACCAATATTATGTACCAATATTAGGATAAAAAAGACTGCTTAGTCTTCATATATTTATAAAATATAGAAAATTTATATAAATATATAAATTTTATTAGCCTATTTATAAAATAGGCTGCTTTTTTAGTTGCATATATTAAAGGGACAATATATGAAAAGGCAAAAAATCTAAATAAACAATTTTAATTTTTGTTATAGTAAAACACATAACTGAATTCAATACTGCAACCACTTTTAAGTGTATAGTATAGCAGTGTTAACTATATGTACACTGTTGTGCAACAGATTTCTAGAATTTGTTTTTATTTTGCAAAACTGAAAATACATACCCATTTAACAACTCCTCCTTTCCCCTCCCCCAGCTTCTGGCAAACACCATTAAGAGTTTTACAACTTGAGCTATCTCATGTAAATTGAAACATGAAATATTTGTCTTTTGTGACTGGTTTATTTTACTTGGCATAATGTCCTCAAGGTTTATTCATGTTGTATGAGTGTGACAGGATTTCTTTCTTTCAATGCTTGAATATTCCATTGTTGATGAACATTGAGACAGCTGTCACCTCTTGGCTAATGTGGACACTGCTGCATAGACATTGGTGTGAAAATATGTATTCCAGCCCCAGTTATTATTTTGGGTACATACCCAGAAGTGAGATTGCTGGATTGTATGGTAGTTCTATTTTTAATTTTTTGAGGAACTTTCGTACTGTCTTCCAAAGTGCTGCTCCATTTTGCATGCCCACCAATACTATAAAAGAATCCAATTTCTCTGCATCCTTTTTGATACTTGTTATTTTCTGGTTTCTGTTTTTTATACTTACCATTCTAATCAGTATGAGGGGTAATCCATTGTGGTTTTGATTTGCATTTCCGATGATTAATGATGTTGAGCATCCTTTCCTATAATGATTGGCCATTTCTACATCTTTGGAAAATTTTTTAAAGTACTTTGCCTATTTTCACATCAAGTTGTTTGTTTTGTTGTCATTGTTACTGAATTGTAAGTGTTCTTTTTATATTCTAAATATTAACCCCTTATCAGATATATGCTTTGTAAATATGTTTACATATTCCACAAGCTGCTTTTTTAGTTGATAGTTTTCTTTTGATAGAGAAGTTTTAAAATTTGATGTAGTTCAATTTGTTAATTTTTTCTTTTGTTGCTGTGCTTTTAATGTAATTTCCAAGAAATTATGCCTAGTCCAATGTAATAAAGTTTTTTCCTAAATTTTATTCTAGGAGTTTTATAGGTTCAAGTCTTACGTTTAGGTTTTTAATCCATTTTGAGTTAATTTTGGTACATTATATAAGGTAAGGGTTCAACTTCATTTTTTCATATGTAGATACCCAGTTTTTCTGATACCATTTGAACAAGAGAGTCTCCTTTTCACATTGTGTAACCTTGGTATCCTTTTCAAAGATCAATTGACCATATATGTAGGGGTTTATTTCTGGGCTCTCTATTCTGTTCCGTTGGTCTATATGTCAGTCTTTACAGCAATACCATGTTTTTGTTATTGTAGCTTTATGATATGTTTTGAAATCAGAAAGTATGAGATCTCTCGCTTTGTTTTTCTTTCTCAAGATTTTATTGGGTATTTGGGGTCCTTGGAATTCCATATGAATTTTAGGGTTTCTATTCTAAGAAAAAGGTGCTATTGGGATATTAATAGGAATTGCATTGAACCTGTAGATAACTTTGGATAGTATGAATATTTTAACAATAATGATTATTCTAATTCATGAACATTTCATTGTATTTATTTACATCTTTAATTTTTTGATCAATATTTTATAGTCTGTACTGTGCAAGTCTTTCACCTTCTTGGTTAGTTTATTCCTAAGTAATTTACTCTTTTTGGTACTATTGTGAACAAAATTGCTTTCTCAATATCCTTTTGTGAATTGTTCGTCATGAGTGTATGAAAACAAAACTTGTTTTTCATGTTGATTTTGTCTCCTTCAACTTTGCTGAATTTATTAATTTTACTAAGTTTGTGTGGAATCTTTAGTATTCTACAAATAAGATTATTTCAACTATAAAGAGATATAATTTTTCCTTTTCCTTTCCAATTTGGATGGCTTTGATTTCATTTTCTTGCCTAATTGTTTCAGCTAGGACTTCCAGTACTACGTTGAACAGAAGTAACAAAAGTAGGCATTCTTGCCTTCTTTCTCATCTTGGAGCAATAGCTTTTTGTTTTAACTGTTGACTATGATGTTTATTGTGGGCTTTTCCTATATGGCCTTTATTGAGAAAATTTCCTTCTATTTTTATTTTGAGTGTTTTTATTATGAAAGTGTGCTGCATTTTGTAAAATGCTTTTTTTTTTTTTTTACATCAGTAAGATGATCATGTGGTTCTTTTCCCCATTATTATGTCTCTTTTTTTACAGTTTCTGAATTACAGTCTATTTTATCTAATTTAAGAATTGTTGGTCCTGTTCACTTTTGGTTTCCATTTATTTGGATTATCTTTCTCCATCCCTTTACTTTCGGTCTACATGTATCTTCAGAGATGAAGTGAGTCTCCTGTAAGCAGCATAAAGTTGTGTCTTATTATATCCATTTAGTCAATCTATACCTTTTATTTGAAGAACTTAATCCATTTACTTTAATGTTATTATTTATCAGTAAAAACATATTCCTGCCATTTTGTTAATTATTTTCTGGTTCTTTCATAGTTAATTTATTCCATTTTTCCTCTCTTATTGTTTTTGTCTGTGGTTTGGTGGTTATTTGCTGTGCTAAACTTTATTTTCCTTCTTATTTGTATATCTGTTGTAATTTTTTTCTTTATATTTATGAAGCTAAAAAAAGTCTTGTAGTTATAATAGACTATTTTTAACTAATAAAAATTTAACTTTGGCCACATAAAAATATCATAAAAATTTTCTTCCTCACACTCCACAGTTTATATTGTGTTGCCTTCATTTACATCTTTATCTACTGTGGGTTCCTTAGCCACTAATTGTAGCTGTTGTTTCTGACCATTTTGACTATAAACCATGATACTAGAGGAATACAAGATTTACCTGGCTCATTACAGCACTAGGGTATTCTGAGTTCGATTTTGAACTTATCTCTACTGGTGAGCTTTATACTTTCACATGTTTTCATGATAGTAACTACCATCCTTTCATTTTTGGTTGTAGTGCTCCCTTAAGCATTTTGTGTAAGACCAGTATAGTGGCAATGAATTTCCTAAGATTTTACTTGTCTAGGAAGATGTTTATTTCCCTTTCATTTTTGAAGACTAGCTTTGCTGAATATAGTATTCTTGAGTACCATGTTTTTTCTTTTGCCAATTTGAATATATCTCTCTATTCTTTACCAGCCTGCAGTTTTATGCTTGTAGTAATCTGCTGACAGAGTAATAAGAATTTGCTGTTATGTAACTAGATGCTTTTCTCTTGCAGCTTCTAGAATTCTTTGTTTACAACTTTAAAAAAAGTTGTTTTTAATTGAAACATAGTTATAGATATTTATGGGGTACAGAGTGATATTTTGATACATGAATACAATAGGTAGTGATCAAGTCAGGGTAATTAGCATATCCATCATCTCAAACATTTTTTGTGTGTGTTGAGAAAATTCAACAACCTCTCTTTCAGCTATTTGACAAATACAATAAATCATTATTAACTATAGTTACCTTATAGTGCTATAGAACCCAAGAACTTATTTCTCCTATGTACGTATAACTTTATATGTATTAATCACCTCTCCCTATCCTCCTCTTTCTTTTACTTTTCTCAGCCTCTAATAACCATAATTCTATTTTCTACTTCTATGAGCACAACTTTACTGCAGCACTATTCACAATAGTCGTGACATAAAATCAACCTAAGTGTCCATCAACAAATGAATATACAAAGAAAATGCTACACACAAACACACAATGGAACACTATATCTGGATACACACACACACACACAATGGAACACTATCCACCATAAAATGAATTAAATGTTGTAATTTGCAACAACATAAATGAGCCTGGATGATATTATGTTAAGTTAAATAAGACATAGAAAGACAAATACTGCATGTTTCACTCATATGTGAGAACTAAACTTTGTCTTTGACAAATTAGTTTGATTATAACATGGCTGAGAGAGAATCTTTTTACACTGAGTCTAATTGGGGAATTTTTAGCTTGTAAGATTTGGATGTCCATATCTCTCTCAAGTATTGGGAAGCTTTCAATCATTATTGGGTAAAATACATTTTCTGTGCCTCCTTCAATAATATGATGCTCTAAATATTTGTTCATGTAGTGATGTTTCATAAGTTCTGTAGCTTTTCTTTATTCTCTTTTATTTCTATATTTTTCTGACTTTGTTATTTCAAAGGACTTGTTTCCAAGTTCAGCAATTCCTTCTTTTGTTTGAGCTAGTCTTTTGTTGAAACTCTCAATTGTGTTTTTTATTTCATTCACTGAATTATTCAGCTCTAAGATTTCTGCTTGGTTCTTTTATATGATACTTATTGTTGAACTTCTCATTCAAATCACGAATTATTTTATTGAATTCATTGAATTGTTTGTCTGTATTTTGTTGTATCCTGAGTTTCTGTAAGATCATTATTTTTATTTCCTGTTAAGGTATTTCATAAATACTTTTTTTTTTTGGAATCTGCTTCTGAAAATTTATGTTCCTTTGGGGTGTCAAATTTCCTTGTCTTTTTATGTGTCTGGTGCCCATGGGTTGATATCTGCAAATCTAGTAGAACAGTCATTTTTCTCCTATTTTGTCGAGTACTTTTGTAAAGAAAGACTTTTGCCTGAAGATGGGTCCTACGATGTCAGTTGGGTATGCTGCATTGCATTTAGCTGTGGATGGATTCTGTAATATGATCTCCATGTAGTTACTTCAGTTGAAATCCTTGTCCATGATATCTGCTATTGTCTCTGTGGTCTAGGCTATAGGAGTTTGTGATGGTGATGGTGTGGTATTGCTTGAGGCTGTGTCTCTGGGCTGGTCATCATGTTGGGTACATATGAGCACAATGTGTCAACAGGTTATGTGGTGGGCTCTCTGGGGGCCTGGGCTGTCACCACATTGACTGTTGGATTAGGCACAGGCATAGGCACAAGTCTTTTTCTTGAAATTGAGAGAAAACTGAGGTGTTGCCTGTAATCCCGGCACTTTGGGAGGCCAAGGCAGGCAGATCACGAGGTCAAGAGATCGAGACCATCCTGACCAACACGGTGAAATGCCGTATCTACCAAAAATACAAAAATTAACTAGGCATGGTGGCACGTGCCTGTAATGCCAGCTACTCAGGAGACTGAGGCAGGAGAATTGCTTGAACCCGGGAGGTGGAGGTTGCAGTGAGTCGAGATCACTCTATTCTACTCCAGCCTGGCGATACAGTGAGACTCCATCTCAAAAAAAAAAAAAAAAAAAAAAAAAAGGTGGGGAGGTGTTACCTTCTTTCAGGTCTAGTAAAGAGTGTCCCAGGAGAATCTCTAATTATGGACTTGTTTATGAAAAGAGCTTATTGGTATCTTATTAACTACCTGAGTAGTGGTGGTTGAAAAACAAATTATCGATTGAGACCATCCTGGCTAACACGGTGAAATCTCGTCTCTACTAAAAAAATACAAAAACTAGCCGGGCGAGGTGGCGGGCGCCTGTAGTCCCAGCTACTCGGGAGGCTGAGGTAGGAGATTGGTGTGAACCCGGGAGGCGGAGCTTGCAGTGAGCTGAGATCCGGCCACTGCACTCCAGCCTGGGCCACAGAGCCAGATTCCATCTCAAAAAAAAAAAAAAGAAAAGAAAAGAAAAAAAAAAAAAAAGAAAAACACAAATTATCTGGCCCGTCCGTCTGGGACATGGTGAGATTATTTTGGGGGGAGCTTGACCTAAAGTGTAGGCATACATACGAAGATAGATATATTTGGTGTCTATGTTTGGTATAGACATATATTAAATCTAGAGCCTTCCAGAGCAACCTAGGCCAGCAGAACCCTAAGATAAAAATATGGTGTCTGAAGAAAATATGGTGGTGACCCTACAACATTTTAATTCTCTGATGATCTTGGAAGTGCAGGAGCAGGCTCCAGTGTTCCAATAGCTCCACATAAAGTTAATGAAGGTTAGCTGGGAGACGTAATTTAGGAAGCATCCTAGTCAGCTAACTAGTCAAGCAATAAATTGCCCAACCTAGAGAAGCGGTTGACAGCATACATCTTTGGTGACATTGTTGAGGAGCTTGGCTGTATTATATGAGTGGGCTCTTAAAGACAGAGATAACTAAACAAATCTGGATACCATCAGAAAACTAGGCTCATCAATAATACAGAATCCAACATACCCCTGGAGGATCTGAGCATCAAACTGAATAAGGTCAGGGGTATCTTCTCTATACTACCATATCAGCAGCCACAAAAGAGGATATCTTCTCTCTGATTTCTTCTTCTTTGCCTCAATGGTAAAGTAACTAGAAACTAGGATAGAGAGAAAACATGAAGGACGTTTAAAGGCAAAGTCATCTACTTCTGTTCCAGATGCTTAATTAGGGAAAATGTTCAAAGAATAGATCAACCATCTTTGTCCTCTTCTATTCTTCAAATTTCAAGTCTTTTCTGAATAGAATGGAGAGAATGACAATTCTGATATGAAAACTATGTTTTAAACTGAAATGAACTTTCTTAAGAACCCAATGTAAACAAAATAATTATGTTTTTTAACATAAGCTTCCCTGAAGGGTTCTGCCACCTTATTGGGAAGCAATATTTTTAATAAATAACACATTGGGAAGCATAACACATTAACAAGCAATAATTTTAATAAATATGTGTTTATATTAATACTTCAAATATTGGAGGTTCTCCAAGAAACCAATGGCACTATTTTATATTATTGTTTTCTGAGAAAAGTATGACCTTGAAGCTAAACTTTTGGATATGTATACTGAGAACTTTGAGGAGAATTAAATTATATGCAACTTAACTAAGCAGTTTAAACATGAAAAATGTATTAACCATAGTTCACTTAAATGGTTAAACCATAAAGGAGGACACAGAACACCTTGATTATACTTCTAAGGTGTTGGTATTAGATTGTTTCAGATAACTGTACCTGCATCTTATTTGTCCTGACAGGACAAAGATTATTCTTTGGCCTAGGTTGATAAACTGAACTTCACCTTTATTCACAGTATGACCTATTCCTTCAGCAGAGTCTAGACATTTTGCAGCAATATTTCAGTGCTGCTTACTTACACATATTTCATAGTTTGAGTGCACTAAATCTCCCTTTTTAGTCCTTGCACTCATACTTCTTATCTGCAAAGGAACAAAATACTTGAGAAATCTATTTGGTCACCTTATTCTGATGATCTAGTCGTATGACCTGTTTTTCCATCTTCTCTCGGTAATTTAAAGGAAAGTCCCTATCCAAATAATCTGTCATAATTCTTAGACAAAATTTAGACATTTCATCTTTGATGACCACTAGGTAGAATCCCCCCTACTGTCATGTTGGTTTCATAAATATCAGTGTTCATGCTGTGTGTGGGCCGATTCAGAGCTTTCATACACCTACAGTTCTATGCTAAAAATAAGAGGAAATCATTTGTTTCCTAGGCAACAATTTCATGGAACATGTATAGTTCTCCTTTGAAGGTGTCCTAAATGGTGAAGTTTACTATTTGTAATATTAACATGTTCACTTAAAAAATACTATTAATGATGTGCTTTAACAATCATAGATTGCTAAATTAGGCAATGTTGACCAAGTTCAAACTTGTGCACAAGGAGGGCTAGGTGTTCTCTCTGTATAAACTCTATATAGAATGTATAAAAGGGGGTAGGGAATAAGGACAGAAGGAAGGAAGAAAGGTAGGAAGGAAGAGAGAGAAAACAAGAGAGAAATAATCTACAAATAAACACCAAACCCATAGGAGGATTTTCAGATTAAAACAAAATGCTTAGTATGATGATTGGTAGGTATTATATATCAAATCCATGGTAGCCTTTAAATTTTGTTAAAATAAAAACAATCATTCCTGTGTAAAATACTTAGGAAAGCACTCGTGTATCGTGAAATACAAGCTCAGCGTATATTATAATCAGGCCAAAGATAACAATGAAGGCAAGACATTGATAGATCAGGAAAGGCAAATTCTTCTTTTGTTGGCTTAAGCTGATATTAATATGTACAGATATACAGCCTAGGTAAATTATACCCACGTTTGCAAACTACTTAGCACCTCCTATCTGGAAGATTTTATATAGAGTATTTATATGCATTAACTCTTTAAATTCTGAGAACTCTAAAAGAAAGCTATTATTGTTGGTATTTTAAAGATATGAAACAGATGCTCAGAGATTTTAAGTGATCATCTGAAGCTTGCACAATTCTAAATCTAGGATCTAGAATTAAAATTAGGTCAGATCCTTGATGTTTAACTACACACTATTCCAGAGGTCCTCTGCTTTATTTTTTCCCGAGGAAAGTAGATCTAATATTTCCATAAAATCAAAAAGTAGCTAATAGAACTTGACAAAAGGATATTTAGATAAATCAAGCTATAATTTATCTAATAGAGAAAGGAATCAAAAACATCTGATGCCCCAGGCTATCAGTAGGACATAAGTCAAAATTATAAATTATTTTGTTACTGCTTTTTCTCCAGAGAATTTTATCTTTTTTATATTTTTATATTTATATTTATGTTATGCATACCTTACCACAATATAAAAAAGATCACATTTTTATATTGTATATTTTAATATTATGCATACTTTACCATAAAAATATTTTAAAAGCTTAATAAACAGATTCTAGAAACATATTAAAAGTATAATAAATCATTACCAGCCACAGTTTTCCAGGAATAAAATAATGTTTTATTATTGGGTAACCTATTAACAAATTTCCCTAGGAATGATAAATTAAAATAATCTCAAAAAAGTTTATAGAAATTGTCAGAATTTAACATTTATTTTGTACAAAATAGCAATAATTAGAGATGTTATGCTGATTGGAAAACAGCATTCTCATTAAAGCCAGAAACAAAACAAGGAAACTCTTTATTACCACCACTATATAATATTGTCTGTGAATTATAAGACAATACAATTAGATAAAGGAAAATAAGAGATATAAAAATTAGAAAGGATATAAAATTATTCTCTGGAGATCTTGTAATTGTTTACTATAAAACAAAATGTTTTCAAAACTTTGTAGAGTCAAAAATATTTATAACGGATAAAATAATTAAGCTGAAAATTAATTTACAAAAACCAATTAGTTTTAAGCAGTCAAAGACCACCACAAAATATCATGAAGGTAAATTCCCATTTCAAATAAATGTTAAAAGGTAGTAAATACAACAAGCACAGGAGGACTCAATGAAGAAAATTTTAGAAGACAAAAGGGATACAAAGGAAGGTGTTGGGGAGTGCAACTAATGCTTTGAAATAAAAGGTGTTAAAATATAAAGATGGCGATCCTGCCTAAATTGTTTAACATTTAACACCATGTCAATCAAAATGCTTCGAGATTTATTCGGTAGCTTGGAGGGTAGGGAAACATAGATATATTTTCTTTTTTTGTAAAATAAACAATCAGTGATAACCAGGAATTTTTTTTAAAAAATGAAAAGATACATACTGAGGAGAGAATAGCCTTATTAGATGTTGTATTAGTCAAGGTTCTCTAGAGGGCAGAATTAATGGAATATATATATATGTACTATTATGTATATTCTATATAAATTTCATATATATTCTACTATATATGTATACTTAATAAACTATATTTTTTTCTATTTCCGACAAAATTCTTTTCTATTTCCTAAAAACAAGGCAAATAAGTAATTACATGTAGTCTATATATATTATAGGAGTTTATTAAGTATTAACTCATATGATCACAGGGTCCCATGATAGGCCATCTGCAGGCTGAGGAGAAAGGAGAGCCATTCTGAGTTCCAAAACTAAAGAACAGAGTCTGATGTTCAAGGGCAGGAAGCATCCAGCACGAGAGAAAGATGTAGTCCAGGAGGCTAGGCAGTGTCTCATTTCACATTTTTCTGCCCGTTTATATTCTAGCCATGCTGTCAACTGATTACATTGTGCCCACCCAGATTAAGGGTGGGTCTGCCTTTCCCAGCCCACTGACTCAAATGTCAATCTCTTTTGGCAACACCCTCACAAACACACTCAGGATCAATGGTTTGTATCCTTCAGTCCGATCAAGTTGACACTCAGTATTAACCATGACAGATATTATATCAGAAAACTATAATAGTTTATACTGTATGATATGAACAAACAGATCAATGGACCAGAATATAAAGTCTAGAACAGTAGTGAGTAACTAGAACATTAGTAAAGTCTTAGCACTTTTAGGATGGAGAATTCTTTTTTCAGATGCTCTCTGGTGCATCGCAGATGCTCTCTGGTGCATTGCAGGATTTAACAACATCCATGGCCTTTACCCAAAAATGCCAGTCTCTCTCCCTAGTTGTCGCAATCAAAAACATCTCCAGACACTGCCAAATGTCCCCAAAGGGGCAAAGTTGCCCTTATTGAAGACCTACTGATATAAAAATTGATCCAAATGTAATTGGCTATTTATATACAATAAACATGACCTTCAAATTAGCAGAGAAAAAAATAGATTATTTAATTATATGGTTGGTAAAAGTGGATAGAATTCTGGAATAAATAAAAATAGATCTATACCTCACACTTTAGAACCAAATAAATTCTGATAACTCACAGAATGAAACGGAAATAGATATGAAATATAAACTATGAAAGTCTTAGAAGAAAATAAACAATTTGATTATTCAAAATAATCTTTCTAAATAGGAATAAAACTCAGAAGTCATATTAGACAAGATTAAGTTTGATCTCTTAAAAATTTTAAAAAATCTCATTTTATCAACACGATAAAGTCAAGAAATAAATGGGAAACTAGAAAAATTTTAACTTGAATCACAAGGAGCTACTTTCCTTGTTAAGAGAAGATTATTACAAATCAATGAGGAAAACAGGATGAACTCAAAACAAAAACTAGCAAAGATTAGGAATGGTTGACAGAAAAATTATAGCTGGTTCTTAAGCATATGAAATAGTATTTTGACATAATCATAAAAAAGAAATGCAAATTAAGATCATATTGATATATAATGTTTCTTATTTCCTTTTTGCCAAGATCACATGTGTGATGACATACTGCATTGGTGGATGTATGAGGAAGTAGCTGATCTTGAAAGATGGATACGTAGTTATTAGGAAAAGAAGGAGATAAAATTATGAGCATTTTAAAACCAAGTAATTCCTGCTGATGTGTAAATTAAAACAACTAAGGAAGGAATTTTGAAAATATATTTCAAAATAACCACTGCAAATACCATTTGGACATATTCTAGAACATATTCACAGGTATGCAAAATGATATATTTAATAACAATATTTGTTATATTGATAATGTAAAAATTCTGAAATCAGCTTGTTTATAGGCACTGGTAAAATGTTACAGTACATCACTTCAAAGGAATGCTGTACATTCATGAAACCACTATAGTTTTACTGAATGAAACCACTATAGTTGTATTGAAAAATAAAAAAATAAGATGTAGAACAGTGTGCTTAATGTGCGATACTCAATTTGTGTAAAAATAAGGAACACATATACATTTCAGATACATCTGAAAGGATATAAGAAAATAGGACGTATACTTACTTTTACTCATTAATGTATTATGTATTTTATATGGTATATCATGTGCATTTATAAGATATTCACAATGAGTAAATACAATTTTAAAATTCATTAAGGACATAGTGGCAAAACATCCACAGTCAGTACACAGGTATATCCTATGTGACTGCCTCTGTTGACTATTGAATGGAATTACCTATCACAGAATCATATGTTACCAATGGAGGTGTCACAATTTTATCCTGGGTTCAGCAGTAGGAAGGGACTGGCTAGAAGTAGTTTTGGCATCTTAGACCTACCACTGGGCTACTTAAAAGGCAAACTAATCACAAGCATTGCAGGAGTATGGAAAACATGCACTACTTAAAAAAGATTTTCTGTTTTATACTTGCTATTTGAAAATAAATATTGAAGCATCTATCATGGGGATAAATCAAAATATTGTAGCACTTTTTGGAGCTTTTTAAAATATAACTTTAAATTTTCTTTTGAATTTTTATGGAGGTGGCCCTTCCTTCTTTCCTTCTTCTTTCCTCCTCCTTTCCTCCTCCTTTCCTTCTTTCTCTTTCTTTTTCTCTCTCTCTCTCTTTCTTTCTTTCTCCCTTCCTTCCTTCCTTCCTTCCTTCCTTCCTTCCTTCCTTCCTTCCTTCCTTTCCTTCCTTCTTTCTTTCTCTCTTTCTCTCTTTCTCTTTCTCTCTTTCTCTTTCTCTCTTTCTCTCCTTCCTTCCTTCCTTCCTTCCTTCCTTCCTTCCTCCCTCCCTCCCTCCCTCCCTCCCTCCCTCCCTCTCTCCCTCTCTCTCTCTCTCTCTCTCTCTTTCTTTCTTTCTTTCTTTCTTTCTTTCTTTCTTTCTTTCTTTCTTTCTATTTAGGACTATTATTCATCCTAAAATGAATCTGTCCTATTGTCGGATACATCTCACTCATTACATAACTTCTTTTTCCTACACCTTTATGTCACACTAACCATATACTATACACACTGCCATTTCTTGCTAGGGTTGAATGTTATTATGAATCTCAGCACATCTTTCTCATAATGAAAATGGCATAACGTGGACCTGATCATTTCCACTAGGGGAAAACAGGTGTTTGCAACTCTTTAGGGCCCTGGAAGGTCACGCACTAGAATGCTTCCATTTTTATGACTTTAGGGATCATCAGCCACCTTGATGCCATTGTTGTGTATTACCAGGCTGCTTCTCAGAGATGGTGATGCCCATTCGAACACAGTATAACTTTGCCACCCTGTTTTGCCTACCGTGAGCAGAGATTCTGGTTGCATTTCTTCCTTGAAGGAAGCTCTACGACTTAGTTATTTTCCATAGTCCCTGTAAGTTTGACTCTTAACTGAGATAATCCCCAGTAGACCAACCATTAGACAAAATGAACCTAAAGCAGAGAGGATAAAGAATAAGGGATTGAGAAGTTTTTCATTCACTTACTCTAAAAATATTATTACATGCTAACTCAGTATCAGGCATTGTGCTAAGTGTTAGAAATACTGAGATGGGTAAGGCTGCCTTGCTCTTCTTAGATACTCAAATATTATTATGGTAACTTTCATCAAAATTAGTTTCAAAATTTCACAGAAACTGCCGGAGGCTTCATCTACTGATGTTTTCATGCATTTTAAAATCTTCATCAATGGCTACATTGTATTAGTCTGGGTGTTGCTTTTTGATGATGTTTCTTTGATATCTACTGTAATTAGTTACCACAGGATGTAGGCTCTTTGATTTCACAATTCAGCTTAAATAGGAAAAAGGGCTTTTTTGAAACACCTGAAAGAGTTTTGCCACGGCCCTCCACTATAATCCCACTCTTCTATGCCAGTTATATATTTTTGACTTTCAGTATATGTAACTGCGTACTGTATTGTAGCTTTCTAACATTTGACCTCAAGATCTTAAATTTGTGTTTTGTGAATGCATCCAAAGTGCTTGTAATCTGCTCTTATGTAGCACCTAGACATAATCTTGGCACTTATCAGATCATATTATCAATGTTTTCCCCATCAATGACTCGCAGTTAAATTTGAATTTCAGTAAAACAGCCTTATTTGTAGTGTAAGAATGTCCCATTAAATCTTTGGGACACAGAGTTATGCAATTTTCATTATGAATGTATACATTACAAAAATTCATTAATCTGAAATTCAAATTTAACAGCTTCCTGTATTTTGTATGAAAACTCTAAAGATGTATCATAGCCTGAAGATTCTATAATTTTATCTTTAAATAGCATTTAACAATAAAGGACATGATTTAGTCTATAGCAATCAGAATTTTTAAAAAGTATTCAACCTTTTTATCAAGTCCTGTAGTCTGGGTTATATTCTTATATCTATGTCTACATACATATATAATTATATATGTATATGTATTATGTACATATACATGTAATCTGCTCTTAAGTTTTTTAACCACAAATCTGAATAGGTCTTCATTTCAATATTTTTCTCATGAATGAATGGGTTATTGAAGTAAATGAAAGGCAACTTTAAGGATGTCAATTCATATATTCATTCAGTAAATATTTATTAAGTGGCTAAAATGTGGCAGACATGTTCTAAGCAGAGATGGTGACATGATAGAAAAAACTGATCATTCATAAAGATAAAATTGGCCATATGTTCATAGAAATAAAATGAAATCATTAAAATAAATAGTAAATGACTATATAGTGTGAAATTGGGTGATTATAGAAATTTGTAGAACTTTGGAACAAAATTGACCTGATTCATATTTTTTAAGATAGGGAATTTGTCAAGATATATGAGTGAGGTAGAGATTATTAAGCTTACATCAGAAACTCACTACTGTTTACTCTTTACATTAATTCAATGTATTATTTACTTTTTCTAATTGGAAATTGATTACTGTAATACAAGATATATAATGATCAAATAGAAAAATAATTAGGTTAAAATTTTGAACTAATAATTATGGATTAGACAAAATTGAAAGCTCAAATTTAAACAGCACATGTTTCTGGTTGAATAGACCAAGGTTTCTAGGGAACTTTCTGAATTGTATTTTTCAGATTATTTAATGCAGGACAGTCATATTTAGACTTCGTTGCATATAAAAATCAAAAGCAGTTATTGGTTATTAACTTATCCCCCAGTAGCAAAACTTATGCTCCAAATATGTTTCTGTTTTCTCGCTAGCTCTTGATTGGTTTACAGAGTCCATGTTTCCATGAAAGATAGAAATCTAAGTTTATAACCATTTACTCAGGAATAAATACAAGGCTATATTATTCTCTCTATGTATCTCTAAATATTTAATTTATGGTGCTCAATACCTCTTATTTCTCTTCCTTGTAATGCGCTATTGATAGTTTATTTATACCTAACTTGAAGGCATTTAAGTTACAGACAATTTTCCTTGGATTACTTCAGTAATGGAGGAAAGATTCTGAAAACAATTGATGAGAGAAAATCAATTTTTCTTATCATTTAAAAGGCTCATGAAAATAGTCACTATGGAAAGAAGACATGAGTCCATGGAACATCAAGAGATCAGAAGAGAGGTCTTGAGCTGAGACTCTTAGTCTTAAATTTGGAAATTTGACATAAATTTTAACCCTCATTTGATAACTTCTTTATAAATTATGAGGTTTATTTTAGATTACATAGTCCTTGGATTTTTAAATTTTTGCATAATTCTCTGTGGTATTTCCTTTCTCTTTTTCTTCCTTCTTACCTTCCTCCCTGTCTTCTTCCCACACTTTATTGTCACATTCTCTCTTTTTCCTTCTTTCCTTCCTCTCTCCTTCTCTCCCTCCCTCTCTCCCTCCCTCCCTCTCTCCCTCCCTCTCTCCCTCCTTCTCTCCCTCCCTCTCTCCCTCCCTCTCTCCCTTTCTTCTGTATCTGTATCTCCTTTTTAAATGTTTTTTCTCCTCTTTCTTCTTTTCCTGCCATTGTTTTTCATTGTTTTGAGTGACAGTGTGACATGTGAAAAGAAAGGAGATGACAGAAAACTCTCTTGGCTTTTCTACACCAAAATATTACTAAGAAGTAGGGGAAGTAATACATTCTATTAAAAAATAGAACTGAGAACAATAATTGGAAAATAGATTGCTTAAATATTCTAGGTAGTTCTGAGTAAACCCATAAATCTGTGTGAGTTTAAATTTAAATTTTTTTAAATTTTAACATTTGCTTGAGGATATCCTTATATAGTTATATATGAATAAAATAGAAAAATGTGTAGTTGAAAATAATCATTAGCCACTGTATTTACAAATATATGAAATAATTTAGAAAACAATTTCAAGTAAAACAATTAAAAGCTAAGATTTTGTGTATAACATATGTGCAACTAGATTTTCAGAGCCTTGAGGTTATTGCTCTTTGTAACCTCTATACATATCACAGGGTGTAGCATATAACAACTGCTCAGTTAATATTTGCTTAAGAAGTACATGGATGCACAGAAGTACATATAAATGAACAGCTGAAAACAAAATGCAAAAAAATAAATATTCACTTAATTTTGAATTTACTGGACAGTAAATATTTGTCATTCTATTTCTTTGTTTTTTGCATAAAATATTGAATAAATTATCTTGTAATATTTTGAACATTGTAATTCCCAATATATCTTTATATAATAAATTACTAATATGACTTCGCTTTTAAACATTTTTCTAGAAATGCAGTAATGTCTACTTGAGATTTTATAACAAAAATATTTTATTCTAGTATATGTGAATTAAGCATGTCAACATGCAAAATTTACACAGTTTAAGAGTCAATGGGGAGGAGTGTTTACAGAGTTAGGATGCAGCATAAGATAACCGGAAATAGCACAAGTTTTGGGTTCTAGGATATGATTTTACATATTGGAGTTGTTATTTTAACATTGTATGGTAGGCAGGGTGTGGTGCCTCATATCTGTAATCTCAACATCTTGGGAAGCTGCAGTAGGAGAATCACTTGAGGTCAAGCGTTCAAGAACAGCGTGGGCAACAAAGCAAGACACCATCACTACAAAAAAAATAAATAAAATTAGCCAGGTGTGGTGATTCACATATGTAATCCTAGCTACTGGAGAGGCTGAGACAGGAGGATTTCTTAATCCTAGGAGTTCAAGGTTACAGTGAGCTATGATTTCCACTGCACAGCCTGAGCAACAGAACGAGAACCTGCATCTTAAAAATGTGGTAAACGCTAACAACTTCACCTCTTTGGGTCTCGTCAGTTACTTCCCATAGTTGATATGAAGAATATTTGAGAGACATGTCTATTTCTGACATAAAGTATGCCTTAAAATTTTTACAAATCTGAAATGGGGGTATCCATTGGAAAAAAAATTCTCATTCTCAGAAGGGGTAAACAGTGCATTAATCATATAGAAGTTCATTTATTCTCATGTTGACAAATTGTGCTTTACTTGATAAAATGACACCTACACTCATATCTGTCATTTGTGCCAAATTAATTTAAAATAAACACAAAGGGTGTAAAAAATACTGAAGAGTGGTTCTGAATCTTGGCAGTATATTAACACCATCTGTGAACTCTTTAAACATCCCTTGAGGCCTCACCTGATATCAAATAAGTCAGTGGTTTTAAAAGATCTCCCACGTGATTCTAACATGTAG
This sequence comes from Macaca fascicularis, assembly GCF_037993035.2. Lineage (NCBI taxonomy): Eukaryota > Metazoa > Chordata > Mammalia > Primates > Cercopithecidae > Macaca > Macaca fascicularis. The sequence continues at coordinate 88,010,872 of NC_088388.1, read as the reverse complement.
CCAAAGTTCAGAATCCTTGCACTAAAAAGTCTATGTATCTGAACTCGTTTATGCTACTTTAGAATCTAGTTTGTGAAAATCTGGATTGATTGCTAGAACACATTAATTTATTCATTAAAAGTGTGTTTGTTAACCACTACATGCTAAACGCAATAGGCAGTACAGAGAATGCATACAATAAAATGCCTAAGAAGAGTTTGCATTATATAAGGCAACCTGATGAGGCAGGAACCTAATAAATAATTGCCATATAATATGATACATCTTACACTAGGACTTTTTAGCAAAGTTCTACGGTAGCTGAAAGAAATGATGTCCAGTCTTTCAAGGGAGTTGGGCAGTGTTTCACTGGAGTTAATCTTGAAAGGTAAACATGCATTCATTAGAGGAAAAAAAGGAGATTAATATTAAATGTCTTTCAAAATGATAAAGAGTCATGATAAAAGGGATAAAGGGGAATTAGAGATTCATGAGAACTTCTACTCTTTCTGAATATTCTGAAGATATTCATTCCAACATAAGGTTTATAAAGCCCAGTGTTTCCTAGTTCCTGGGACTTGAATTATCAGGTTCAATTTGATGATAGGACTCATTTAAGTTGAATGATGACTGGATCTAAAGTGCTTACTAAATTATTATAAGCTAATAACTAACATTGTATGTTTGCCATTAGCAAGGCACTGTTCTAATGGCTTAGCAGGAGTTAACAGTTAATACTAACAATGGCTTTATGAAGTAGTTGTCTTTCTCTCTACTTATGAATAAATAAACTAAGGTACAGAAGACTTAAATAGTCAATACACAACTAGTAAGCAACAAGCAACACAGACAAGTGTCAAATCCATGCAGATTGGCTTCAGAAATCATGCTTTTACTCATGTGCTACAGAGTGTGTTAAATGCTCACCATGTACCAAGCTCTGCACTTTGCAAGTGTAACTAATTTAATCTTCACAACTAACTCATGGAACTAGCATTCCCCCCCCCCCCATTTTACAGATAAAAACGCTAAGAAAGAGAACTGAACGATTTACCTCTTCAACAAGCACATTGGCTCTTAGTCTATCCATCAATGTTTCTGATAGATCTGTGTGTCTAGCCCAGCTCAACATTCTTACTGAATCTTAAAGAAGTATAAAAAGCAAACATATAGTAACATAAAGAAGCACTCACCTCACCAATTTTCAAAATTCTGGCTTTCATTGCTTACTACATGATTTAAAATAATTACTGGCTTTAGCTCAATGAATTGCTTCTAGGAAATGTAACACTGAAAAACAACATAAATCTCCCAAATCACTAGAGTTATAGTGTGCTAAACATAACATTAGATTTCAGGTGGCTTAGAATCCTCAAGACTAAATGCATTATAAATAGTTGCAACAGCTATATCTAAGCCATTAACGGCATAATTGTCTCTTATAATTCCCAGGAATTCTATTAAGCAATGAGTCTGAGGTTCTGTTTGGAAGGATAAAAACTTCTGTATACCCTTACTTGTTCATTTACATGCAGTTTAGAATGCTGCTGCTGCTGCCATTTTACTTAACCTATTTTTTATTGTAAGTGAAAAATTTTACTATCTTTGCCAAAAATATTGATGAAGAATTACTACAAGACCTGGTCTTATAATTTAAATATATTTACAAAGAGATGAGCTCTACTAGACTAGAAAGTAGTTTTGAAATTTACAAGTATCTTAAAAAGTAGACTTTATGTCCCAGGCTATGTTTAGTATATTGGCCATGCTAATGTGGGATGTAAATAATTGGAAATTAAAATAAACTAATCCTCATTCCCATCATCATCATCATCATCATCATCATCACCATCACCATCACCAAATGCCCTGTATCTACCACATTTCAAGGACTGTATAATTGCTTCATATCTATTATTGTTTATCTTAGCAGCAATCTCTACATAGGTACTATTATTCACATTTTAGAGAAAGAAAACAAGAAATTTCCTGTCAACATAAAAATAGAATTTAGAGAGGGATTTTCTTTTCTTAAGTATGACCCTTTCTAGTAATCCAACACCATTATTCAAATTCTTGCCGACACATCACATTGTACTGGAACAAGAGAGTCATATTGTGAGGAAATGTGAGGAAAAAAAGGACCGCGATTTGCTGAGACTTTATAGCACTTTTGATTTCCAGAGTGACTTTGTGTATAACAAAGATAATTAGATATTTTTTACATTACCTTTTTGATTTTTCCATTTCCAGATAAGGAAAGAAGGTTCCAAGGTTCAGTAGCTTGTCCAAGTCCCCTACTCAAGAAAGAGCCAAAATTCAGTTTCCAAATGCAATCTGTTAGGACCGAAATCCCAGGGACATTCTGCTATACCCTTGGATGAGTGTTCTATGTCTTCACCTGGGATATAAGGGAAGTCCTTTGCCCCTTGTGATGAGACAGTTAAACATACACACACACACTATATTTTGTGTGTACAGAGTGAAGAGGAATATCTCTGTGTTTGCCATACATGTGCCAAGAGTCTGCTTGGACAGAGGACTTCGTCTTGGAAAACACTGTCTAAAGGAGTTGTAGTTCCAAAGCACTAAAGGGCTAAATACTTTTCTTACTGTATTTTTTACCAAGTATCATAACAAAAATTAATTCACAGGGTTACATTTCTAGGTCTGTCCTCCGTGAAGAATAGAAAGATGAATAAACATGGATTCATAAATAACAACTTGAGTTAAATTTCCATGGTTTGTCTAGATCTTAAATTGACGCTTTATATAAGAGTGCATAATATAAAAAAGCTTCCTATTTTTGCTATAAAATCCTTGCTGAAGATATCGAGTTTTTAGGGACCATGTATATAAGGGTCTATATAATAGTACTATCATTTAGTAACAGCAGCAATAATAAAATTCTTTCTATGAACAGACTAAATTTCTTAGATAATGATATAACTAAATATTTTCTGGTAAACCACTTTAGTCAATATGATAGGAGTATTTGTCATTTCCTTTTTCTGCATGGTTTTCATTTTCCATTCTTAATAACATATATAATTGCCTCATTCACATCTAGAAAGTTGGCAGATTAAATTTAGTAAACAAAATTAGATAAAATTACCCTCATTTGGGAGTTGAACAAGCTGAGATATAGCTAAGGTTTGTCAAGCTCTACTTCATTTACCCCGATGTCTTTTCAGTTTCTAAAGCTTGGCAAATGTTGTTCTGCCTCAGAGCTTCCACATATTGTTCCCTCTGCCTGTAAACCCCCTTAATTTTCTTCCCACTCTTTAATCAGCCACCCCTTGTTGATCACACCTCTTAACTCAAACAGAAATAGAGACATGTCACATATTTTGCATAATATACTTTTTAGGTCTTGATTTAATATTTCTGTCTTAGAATTATTTTTAATGTCCAATCAAAACAAGATACCAGTTCCCCTCCTCATGCCCTACTATTCCTTATAACTGTACCTTGTTCTTCATTGTATTTCCCAAAAATTGTGACACATTAGTTAATTTATTAATGTGTTCCTTACTTTAAGCCTCACAAGGACAGGAGATGAATTCTATTTCATACATCATTGCATCCCCAACACCTAGCCATTCCTGGTACATGATAGTTTAATAAGTATTTAATAAATGGCATGAATGAATAAATTTAAACATATATGCACTCACACACATATGTAATAACTTTAAGTTTTCTAAGGCCAAGCAAGTATATATTAATATTTTGTGTATCATTCTATTATAGTGCTTTGTACAGTAACTGGCAAAAAATAATAGCAATAATAGATGTTTAATGAGTTCATTAAATAAAAACATTCAGAAATTTTTAAGCCACTTGTAATCTTTCATTTAATGAGCTCAGATAACCACATACTTGCAAAACATTTAGAATTTTTATAACCCCCTTGAAGTCTAGAACATGAGCTAGCTAAGTCTGAGAATCACAAGAGCAAAAACAATGTAAGAGGTGGGTAAGTGTGCCCATATTAGGAAAAGGTGCTGTCACTCAGTAGTCTTTCAGACCTCCTGCAAACATTCACATGATTTACCATCAGTGTTGCCAACTTGTACAATGAAGGGCAGCGTATAACAGCTATACCTCTATTATCATAAATATTCATTTAAATATTCTAAATATTTATTGAGAGGACTTAGGTTTTTACTCAGTGAAACCAGAAGTTACTGGAGGAATTTGATTTAAGATAAATTCTTTAAAAGATCACTCTGGATGCTGTGCTGAATATAGCCTGTACTAGTTTGGAATTTATCCCTGTAAGGCAGGTAAAAGTTGATAGTTGATGGATTCAACATGGTCTCTCTGAAGGTGGTTAGAAGTGGTAAGATTCTAGGATATATTTTAAAGGCAGAGCTAACAGTATTTCATGACAAATTCTCACATATAAGAAAGGACAGAAATGAATGGAGATTTCAAGTTTTAAGCTTTATGAATTCTGAGAATGAATGAGTTTTCCAGTCCTTTTTTTCTACTATTCTACATAAGAATTAAAAGATTTTGTTCATTAATAGCTCATCCTAAGGCAAAAGTTATACTTTTGAGCAATTTATAATCAGAACTTACTATTGAGATGTAAAACATTGTTTCTATATTCCTTTTAATTTTAGTTTTGCCTAATTCAGCACTTTACAATTAGGAGATGAAGCTATATTTTAAAATGTCACTGAGCAATTTTAAGATTATATAATAATGTTTTCCTTCTCATCTGAAAATTTTGCTATTGCTCAACATGGAGAATGTCCTTCACATTTTAGCTTTTAGAGCATACGAAGTCGATATGTATTGATAAGCAGGTATTACATTCATGGAGTGCTTTGTCATTTTTTTGACATGCTTTGACATGTCATGTCATCCCACTCTTGTCATAGAACTGGGAGACAGGTGAGAAGGAAATATGTGTAGGAAATTGAAGAGTTTAAGTGACTGAGTGGCCAACATGGTAACTCCTTCTTTCCCATTCACTAATGTATTTTGATCCAGCTCCAACTGATGGAAAAAAACTGGGAGCTTGGAGTGCCCCATGCTCACTGAAAGCTAAATGTCTCATACAATGACCCAAATTTGACCTTATCTTTATTGTTAATGCCTCAGAATTGGATAAACAAATCACTTTATTCATCGGACTTAATCACATCACCAGAATCATCTAGTCATGTTACCCTCCATTTTCTTGCGAACTCACAAAAAAATACAAAAAAAAAAAAAAAATTTTTGTATTTCCTCACCTATGCCATCTCTCTATTTTCTCATCTATGCCATCTTTCTTTTTTTTTTTTTTTTTTTTTTTTTTTTTTTGAGACGGAGTCTCGCTCTGGTACCTAGGCTGGAGTGTGCAGTGGGAGTGATCTTGACTCATTGCAAGCTCCACCTCCTGGGTTCACGTGATTCTCCTCCCTCAGCCTCCCGAGTAGCTGGGACTACAGGCACCCGCCACCACGTCCAGCTAATTTTTTGTATTTTTAGTAGAGACGGGGTTTCACCGTGTTAGCCAGGATAGTCTTGATCTCCTGACGTCATGATCCTCCCGCCTCGGCCTCCCAAAGTGCTGGGATTACAGGGGTCAGCCACTGCGCCCGGCCACTTATTTTTTGTTTGTTTGTTTGTTTAATTAAGGAAGCTCACTCACAGCTTTCCTGGCCTCTCTCCAAAGACTAAAACTTGTTTTGTGAATTGCAATCAAAGAAATACAAAAAGTAACAATGATCTCATCAGTAGACATGAAAATGCAAGAAGAAAGATGCTGTTGTAAAACTCAACAAGGTGTGGTGGTAGATAGATCTCTTTCTTTTTCTTGTTGTTAAATCCTGAAGCTATCAAACTATAACTTACCTTATTGACAAGGGTCTGGTGGAAAATCTAATGAGCATTAGTAATGAATGCATCAGCAACAATCCCCTTGACTTTAGTGCACTCATCTTTTAATCTTTGACCCAGCTGCTGCAAGCACCTGGTTCCCAAAATTCAGTTAGGAAAATACAATGGAAATAATAATAATAATAATAATAATAATAATAATACTGCAATGTCTTTCTTTAAGCCATGCAAGTAATTTATACCAATTCCTTTTCAGAGGCAGAAATGAAGTCTGTTTTTGTATTTAAAGATAATCTCAGCATATCTGACAATCCTGGGCAGTTATGGGGGTGGTGAAGGAAGGGAAGCAAAGTCGTTTGAGAAAGTAAAGACATTAAGACATTCAACTGTCAACGAAGAATAAATTTTAACGGATGTAGGAAGAATCGTTTGTAAAAAGTGCAGACAAATGCAAAATGGTATTATTAATAAGTAACATCATTAGAGGCCGTTCTCTCTAACCACTCACACCTCTGAATCATCACGGGGTTCCCTGACTTCCTAGCTCTCTCTACCCTCCAGCAGTGACGCCCCTTCTCCCAATCATTGTCAGGGATTTAAGTGCCATAGTCAAAGAGAACCTTATTATCTACCTGCTCCCCCAGCTTCTCTCTGAGTGACACACCACCCACGCCTCCCCCGCACAGCTTTCCTCCTCCCATGGCTCTCAGAAGGAACGTGAGGAGCAGGAGAGGGAGCCCAAGGCTACCCTCGCCTGAACCCCAAAAATACGAGGCTTTAAGACCCTTATTCACCCACTGAGTCTATGCCTTGGCGGTTCTGCCAACCCCCGCCGCGCGCTGCGGGAGTATAAACCAGTCCTGCGCTGCGCTTCCAGCTGCGTCTGCTCGAGCGCGGCACGTGCTCCCGGCGCTGGCGCGAGAGAGCGAGCGCCACCGCCGCGGGCCCCGCAGCCGTTCTGCCTGCTGTCACCGCTGCCTCCATCGCCGACACTAGCGCTCCAGCTGCAGCCAAGGCCGCTACGAGAGCGCAGGAAGCCCTCGAGGAGCGGCTGCCTGGGGGCGCAAGGCTCAGAGCGCGCACCTGGTAAGCACAGCGCCTTTTTCTTTCTCTTAGCTGTAGTTACCACGGATATAGGATACCGCTGGAGCCCCTCCCCCAGTGCAGGGATGGAGAGCGATCAGGCGAGGGGCGGGAGCTGGGGCTTAAAAGACCCAGGAGGGCAGGTGGTGGGCAGGTGGAGGACTGGTGGAGCCAGGAACACTAGGAGGTCCTGCAAGTTTAGAAAAGTCACCCTGCAAGGACGTGTGCTGTGTGAATCAGACATAAATTTAAGTCAGGAGCCTGGGCTACCGCGGCATAGCTCCAATGGGAGGTTTATGAAGATCATTTTGCTTTTATTTGCATAAGTGAGGGATTTAAGTGGGCTTGTTTCCATAGAAAACGAACTAAAAAAAAATCAGAGGAGGAAAAAATAAAGATCCGAGCCAAAGGATACGTTTGGATCTCTCTCTCTCTCTCTCTCTCTCTCTCTCTCTCTCTCTCTGTGTGTGTGTGTGTGTGTGTGTGTGTGTCTGTCATACCGATACATGTGCACGAAAGGCATGGATTTAGGAAGGGAGAGGGGCTCCTCTATCTTTGAGCCCATTAGGTGTTTGGGGGAGCTAATAAGGGCAGTTGTTGGTGCTTCACCCCAAAAAGAGGCAGAGAAGAAGGGACCCTATTGGGTGTAAATGTCAGTGTTCCATTTCTAAAAGGACTACAGTACTAGGAGGGAGAGGTTTTCTAGAACTGTGGGTCATGTAAAGATGGTGCACCTGCAACTCTGGACCTATAAACTCAAGTTCATATACTCCCAGTGGAGCCGGGAAGACATGTTTACTCTTCGTGCCTGTATGGAACTTTGGCAGAGGATAATCACACACACACAAACACACACACACACACACACACACACACACACAGAGAGAGAGAGAGAGAGAGAGAGAGAGAGAGAGAGAGAGAGAGGGGTAACGAAAGAACGAAATAAATGAATAGAGGGAAGAGAAGGGAGCTGAATATGACTGAATGGGCTGAGTGGGGTAGTAGAAAGAACAAGAACAGGGTGATCGGGTTTGGCATCACTGCGTTCATTCAGTTCTACCCTAGGTAGTTCCTGGACTAATCTCTAGAAAAACATGACCTTGAACAAGCCCCTTAACCTTCATGTACTCAGTTTCTCTACTGAACAATGTAGAGGATATTCTGCATTTGGGGACATGAAGGTCCCATGCAGTAGTGTTGATGTATGTGTTTGAAGATCTGCATACTAAGAAGTAAGAACACTCATAAAATATGGATAAAGGAAGCTTCAGGGGATTCTTCCTCAAAGTACTAAAGGCAGTTGGCAAGATCCTGACTGTGCTGTCAGGATAATGCATGCTGAGAGGGCTCTGGAAATGACTGAGGAAAATCCGACCTCCAGCCTGCAGCTCAGTGAACTTGGAGTTCTGAGAGCTGTTTAGAAATGTTCAGATCCAGTCTAAAGTCATACGCTATTTTTAAGGTTAGCATTGAGGAAGGTTTGGTGGCAAGGAAAATAAGTGCCAATCCAGTTTAAAGGTTAGGTAGTCAGGGCAGCAAAAAGAAGGTTTTAGAGTAAAACATAAATGCAATGTAATCTGGGCAGAGGGGTTAGGAAGAAGAAGATAATGGATATTCCTTCTGAGACAAGGATGTCTATACTCCTAGGAGTCAACTGGGACTTACCATGTCCTTGACACTCCTTCCACCTGTCTGAGGAAGGCACAGGTGCCCTTTCTCACTCAATACAGGCTTATTCTTAGAATTTAGGGATCTGTGTCCCAGGTGCTGAGATATGACGGTAAACATGTGAAAACTAAGTCCTGGGAGTGCCTCCAACTCCCTTGCCATGTGAGCATCTGTTTGCAGAGCTGGTCTACCCATCCAGATTCACCCAGGAGTCTGTGTTCCTAAAGGAACTCACTGTGCCACTTGGTGGCACCAAAAAGTTGCGCAAAGAACTCTTCTCTATAAATACAAACTACCACCCCTCCCTCCTCCGCTCTCTCCCCTTCCCCCCTTCCCCCCTTTCTCAGTAGCGGGGAGATTGCTGCACACGCCGCCCTCAGCTCGGCTGTTCTGCGCACGCTGAGCGGAGGGGATGAGCTTGAGATCATCTTGGGGGGGAAGCCGGGGACTGGAGAGGCCGGCTCTGCCCCGCTGATCCCTGTGGCCCAACTTTTCGGGGGGCTAGCTAGACCGAGTCTCACTGCTCGCTGCGCAGCCAACAGGGGGGTAAGCTTGCTAAGTGTCTGTGTGCCCAAATGTTCCCTGGCCAGAGAAGGATTTAGGATCTATAAGCTTGCTGAGTAGCTCATAGTTTTATTGGGGGAGGGGGACGCGGGTGGAGCGGGGGTGGCCAAAGCCGACAAGATTCAAGTCTACTCCATTTGCGAACAGCCTTAATTAAACCTGTTGGGGAAAAAGGCGCGAGCAATGGGGTGAAGGAGGCAAGAGCTGCAAGGGTTGAAAAGGGGATTCTGCATGCCTTCGCATCCGAGTTCCCGCTCTCTAAGGCCAGGTGCGCGTGGTTTCGAATGCAGAGTGTGCTCCCGCAAACCACCCGAGGGCTCGGAATTGTGAGAAGCAAAGGTGGAGAGGGAAAGAGGACAGAGAATTGCTTTTCAATAGATCGGTTAGCGGTGGCATCCTGGCGCCTGCTGCAGGAAGAGGGGGGACAGCGGGTGGTGCTGAAAGCACATCTCTTTCACTCAGGCTATATTGCCTCTCTTTGAACACCAGCCTGAGCCCTCCCGCTCTTTCCTCTTCCATGGATTTGTCTTTCCCCTCGAACACAAAGCCTGCTAGTTATCCCACGGCGGGAGCATGATCAGCATGCCAACGAGGAAGCCCAGGCTACAGCGACTTAGGGAAGAAAACCCAGGGCAGGCCCTTGAGTGTGGAGGCTAGCCGGTGACCCGAGCCTAACATGCATTAGGACCTCTCCAGGAAAGTGACAGGTCCACCTGGAAGGCTCTTTCAGCTGGTACTTGAATTTACAGCTGCCCTCATTTCCCTTCAGAGGAGTTGCTGTGTGGAAGGGAGATTTAGGAAAGGATAACAAGCGCTTGTGCTTATTTAGACACAATCTTGATGCTGCCTTAGCTGGACTGTAACATCGAGTAACCACGCAGATAGGTTCTCCAACACTTTACTTTTCAATAAGCAATTGATACAGACCAGTGAAAAGGCAGCTTCTCCTTTTCACCTTCTTCTCCATTCGCTACATGGTATTTCATTGTTCAGAGTTTCTCAGGACAAAGCTAGAGCTAATTTGTGTCTCTAATGCTGGGCACTGGCCATTTGAAGCAGCCAAAGGTGCATTGACCAGGACTACGTGCAGCCCTTCCTCCAGTGGGACATAAGCAGGGGTTTTCTGTGGAAGCCGTAGTTGCATGACATTCTACTGTCAGCTATGGAGCGTTCAGGTATGCTACCTATTGTTAGGTGTGCTTTTTGCTGTTTTCTTTATGGAGTACAGGGAGTTTTCTCCTTTAATTTCTCAGTTCCGTCAATGTAATTACACATGTAAGAATCCATTGTGGCTATTTCTGTCCTTTATGCATGTTTGTTTCAATTTAAAAAGGCCATTGGTTTGGGACTTGAAAATACTGCATCCTGATCTCATTGGGTTAGTAGTGTGTACCCCTCAATTTCCAGCCTTCTCCCCGTGAAACCTCGTCAGCACTCTGGACAGATCTTTCAAGCTTTCTTAGGAAAAAAAATATACATAGCACTTCCTAAATATCAGCTTCTCTTAAGAGAAAAAGCTTTCCCTAGTCATTTACACTCCACATGACAAAATACACAATCTAGATATTTTAATTGCACCCCCTAGAGGTTTGTGCTATCACATGGGAATGTTTTGGCTGTGGGCTATACACTCACAAAAAGCCCAAACTCTTCAATGTTCACTTATGAAAGAATATGTCGAGATTATTTGGGAGAGGAAGATGGTATTTGAATAATCCAAGTTTTTCACTTTACTTCCATAGGTAGACACAGACCTTTACTATCACTTTGTAGTTTACCTTATGGACATGATGACAAACACCCACGGGGAAATTGAAAAATTCACTCATATCTATTTTATCCAAGCAGCACAAACTATCCAGACTTTGGGAATACTTGATTAACTACATACCATTTTTAGTTTGGGTTCTGATCATTAATGTTGTTGTGTTTCATGATAAAATGACTTATATCATTAAAGATGCTCACTTTTGTGACTAAAGCATTTTAATAATTCTACTTTTCTTATTTCTTTCCAAAACCCATTTAATATTTTATAGGAGTCTTACTATATTGTCTTTTACAGAATGATAATTTTAGTTAGAGAAACTAAATTAAGTGTCAATGAAAGGTAGGTGATACTACAAGTAGGAAATGTAAGATGAGGTTAATCATTAAAAATATTTTTTTGTATACCAATTTTATCCCAGGTTTTCTATTCTCATGGGATGAAGACAGAGCTATATCCAAATATTTTAACTTACACATACTTATTATATTATAGTATGTACATGTGAGGTATTTTTATGTATATGTCTATAGATAGATCATGTATGAACCAACTTTATAAAATATTAGATACTACCTTTATATATGTCGATATATATATGTTATATGATAAAGCTGATTTGATTTGTATCAAGGTTGGATATATTGAAGATGTATTATTACAAAGCAGGAAGATTCTGCAGTTTAGAAATATGTGTTTTATTCATATTCAGAGAAATATTAATTCTAGTCCTGATGCATCATTTAGTTGTCATTTTAGTCAGTGAATGAAGCTTAGGAGAACATAAGAAGACAGGGACATGAAAAGAAATATTTTTAGTGCATGATGTGTTTATATAACCCAAGAAAAGAAACTTCAATTTTGATGTTTGAATTTTCAATTATTTGTAAATCAGATAATATCTTGGTATTCCTTTATCTTAGTTGTTTAAAATGTGTTTCTAAAAAGCATTAAGGCATAGGCTTGCTTTCATTTCCTTTAAATCCATAGAAAGGAGATGAAAATCTATATTTTACCAGTCCAAATCATATTTTAACTATATATAACTTTTGTCAAAAGGGCCACCAGGCAAAAGTCTTGGTGCAGACTCATCCCTGCTCTAATAACTACTATTTATTAAGCACATCAGGCATCATGCTAAGCACTAGGTATGTTATTTTATTTAATTATCATATCAATAATATAAGGCATTATTTGTTTTTCCTTTTCTGTTATAAAAACTAAGCTTTTTATTGTATTGTCAAAAAACAGTGCGTAGTTTATGCAGTGTTCTCTGTGGGTCAGACACTTTATTTGTGCAATTAATTATACTCATTCAGTAACATGTACTGCTATAACCCATCCCCCATTTTGAAAATAAGAAAAAATATTTCACTCATATATATATGTGTATGTATATGTATATATGTATCTTTTACCATATATGTAAAAAGAGAGCAATAATGGGAACATATATACATATATATGCAAAAGAGAGAGATTTGATTTGTTTGGCACTAAAACTTACCCTGTTTCCATTGTATTGAGCTGCATTACTCTGTGGTGTGGCTAAACACTAAACATCATGGGATTATTTTATTGTGGTTGCCAGTGAGTTGTGTTATGATTGGAAGTACAGGTCCTGGCTTCAAATTGCCTGAGTTTGAATCTCAGCTTTGTGGCTTACTACTTATGTGACCTTAGGCAAGTTACTTAAATTTATGTACCTCAGTTTCATTATTTTCAAACTGGGGGATGGGTTATAGCAGTACATGGCATCGAGTGAATATGATGAATTAATTGCACAAATTAAAAAAAAAAAATAGGTGCAGAAAACCACCATGGCAGACATAGACATATGTAACAAACCTGCATGTTCTGCACATGTACCCTACATTTTTAGAAGAAATAAAGAGAAAAATAAATTAAATTAAAAAAATAAAGTGTCTGATCCATAGTGAACAGAGCATAAACTATCAATCCTACCCAGGCCTTTGGATGTCCAGTTTTCTGCATTTCCTGTGTTATTACATTTAGTGTTCAACTAGCCTATGGATTGTGTTTTATTTTTATTTTATGACTTTAATGATAAAATGTAATACTAAAATAGATTAAATAACTTGCCCAATGTCCCATGGTGCAAACAAAGGTGACAGAGCAGGTATTTAAATCTAGGATCATCTGATTTCCAAACTTTTACTCTTATGATACTGACCTACAGCTTAGACACATATATCAATTTTTTTGAATTCTACTAATTTTGAGTCGGCAGCCCTTCCTCTACAAGGGAATGTGCAAATATTTATTTTTCTCATATATTCAAGAATATTTGAAAATGTGCAAGTGCTTGAAGATAATCAGAAATCAAAATGATACATAATTGCTGTCTCAAATATCTCCTTTTTTAGTCAGACTGTAGAAGAAGTGTAAAGGAAAGACATATGCAAAAATATATTTTATGCATATATGATTTTTATTGGTCTTGCAAATATATCAGATTCAAGAAAAACTCTCTAATGATTAGCTGTTCACAATAATTCTGGTTCAGGTCATGGGTTTTAAAATTTTGAGTATAAATGTTCTGAGGAAAATGAAAACTTGTAATCACAATGATAATAGTGAGCACTTTAATAATGCAACCTTCTTACAGTCATTATATTTTACAGAAGAATGATAAAAATACTTTTTAAAAAATGATTTGTCTAAATGCATAGTAATGTAGAATTATTCAAAGATATAGAAGTAAATAATACACTATTATATCATTTGTTTAAAAATAAGTAAAATTTTAAAAATCAATGTGTAAATTACTTTATAAAGTTATCATTGTCTTGTTAAATTTATAATGAACTTTGCATTTCATATCAAAAGCAGCCTTTGAGTTTGGGAAGTATATTGTAGGATACTCTCCTCACATTCATTTCTTGTAATTTGTGATACTTAGAACTATGCATACTTAATGTAAGGCAATATAAACCTTGACTCTTACAGTTTAAATTTGTCTTTCTCAAATTGAAATTTCTACCTTTTAAACAAGATAATACAGACAAATAACTACATAAACATTGAGTAAGGAAGCCTATTTCAACCTTCTCTCCTTAGCATTATTTGGAAGTTTCAGGTAGCGGCTTTGTAAGACTGATGTGTCCTGATGATTGGCTCTTAGTTATGCTTTTCTTTCATGATTACGTCAACCTTGCCAGGATAACTTTAATGTAAATTAGTGTTTTTCAACTGGAACTGACTTTACATACAGGAGACATTTGCTAATATCTGAGGATATATTTGTTTATCAGAGCTGGGAGGGGATGGCATTGTCATCTAGTGAATAGAAACCAGGGGTGCTGCTAAACAACCAACAGTGCACAAAAAACATCCACCCACAACAAAAGATTATCCAGTCCAAAATGTCAATAGTGCTCGGGTTGAGAAACTCTTATCTAAATGATGCTAGGAAACAGAGTTTCCAATATTTACTTGATTTGTTTGTATGCTTTCTGATGAATTTGTGGACATTACATAAGAATTTAATGGAAAGCAGGATCTCCAAAATGCTTTGCAACCAATGCATAAGGTTTATATAATCAATTCATTTGTTTTTGGGGGAGATCTCATGATTTGTTTATAAGTATGGGCTTTGGAGCCAAATGTAGTTGGATTCATGTCCTGATTCTGCCATTTATTATAGGTTTGATACTTTGGATAAGATTCTTGACCTCTAAACTTCAATTTCTAGAGGTAGTAACATAGGTAGTAAATATATCTACCTTACAGGGTTTTTGTGAGACTTACATCAAATAATTATTATACATTATTTAGCAGAAAGAAGGCACTTGATAAATATTATCTATTAATACATAAGTGGAGATCAAGTTATAGAAAGGTAAAACCACAGTCTCAAGCATTTGATGATAGGTAATATATAGAATAATGCTTTACAGTCTTCAGAGGTATACCCTTAATAACGAGAAATCAGCTGAAGGCTACAGGATGGGTAAAAGTGTAAAATCCCTGCTTTATAATTAAATTGACACTAGTTAACTGTGGATTGCATCATTTTTATTGCTTTGCTGCAGAAGGCTGTTCCAGGTCTTCATAGACTACTAAACCACTTGTTTAAATGATTTACAGTGATTTAGTGAGTTTTTTTCTACTGCCAGAACTTTTTAATTAATGGATAAAATTACAGATTTCATCTTTGTACAATAGTGTTTTATGGTCCTTATTTTTGTTGAGGGGGTTTCAGTTAAAATGTGGCCTATGCTTTGTGGGGCTAAACAGTGGATGCTGCATTTTCTTGTTTACAAGGTCACAAATGTGTGATTGAGATAGTAATGACAATAGAACTTTGCTTAGACTACAGGGTTCTCTGTATCATTGCACCTCAGAATATCTCTTATCTATGGTATGCACTTATTTTCAGAAAAATGTATCAGATGCGTTGATGGCATTTGCAATATTGACACCCCTGACTGTTTGTGATGAGGCCACTGAACAGGCAGAAGAAATCATTTTAGTGTTGAATCCTGAGCTGTGTGATTTGCTTGTGTGGAGATTAAGTTATATAAGAGACATCTGTGCCAGGAAGATGGTCAGTATTTTAGAAGATTGTTGAAAATAAAGGACAATGTGAGCTGTGAATCTGATTATAGTGTAGATTGCAATTTATGGCAAAGTTTACCTATCAATATCTCTTTTTCGTATTCATTTAGGATATAACATGAGAGTATGTGGTTACCTGATGCAAAATACTTTTATATGTATTTAAAATATGTCTATTGTTTTCTATAATGTGCTAGTAATTAATTTACTATGCTAAGGACCCAGAAAAATAACACTCAATAAAGCATACTTCTGAAAATAAGTTCTTGAGCTAATATACTATATAATCAAACTATTAATACATTTACCCACCTTTTAGTGAATTAAATGTCACCATATTATTAGATTGTAGGTCATAACATTTTAAAAGCTTTTTTATCATTACAAGAATTAATGCCTCCCCATTATCTATAGCATAAACCTGCCCCTTTATTTCTACTGACATATTATCCCTACCATCTAAAAGCTATAAACTAAAGAAAATAATTTTTCTTTGAGACTTTATTTCCTAATATAAGAAATAGGGGTTATTAGATATTTCTAGAAGTATCATTTTTAGGTAGATGTGAGATCAAGTATGAAAAAAGGTTCTTTACGTTGGAAATAAAGTATTATGGTATTTTTCTTTGTCTTTTCTTTTGCTAGGCACATGTTAAAATAATGAATGAATCTTGTGGTGAGATTGCACAGGAGAAATCTCACCACAAAGAGAAATGTCCTTACCCAGGAACTTATATAGAAGCAGGAGAGCGTAGGTCCTCACAGAAAGAATATTGGATAGTTCTCAGAATTGATTATGTTAATGAGACAGATCTGGGAGTGAATTTGATATCATCTTTTATACTCTACATTCATCGATTGTAAACTATGAGAAACGTTAATGCCAGAAATACCATCTTTAGATAATTGTGCTACAAAAATACTTTCAAAAGCAAGTAAAATGCAACATTATGATATTAAGACAAATCTATAAATAACCTTAATATCTAACAATAAGGAATAATTAAATATTGGTAACACGTGTAATTGAATGCCATGAAACTGATAAAATTCAATAAATGTTCTAAATGTGACTCCTGACTCTGCTACTACTCACTTGCTTGGGAATCCTGGCCAAGCCTCTGTACCTCTCTGAGCCTCAGTTCCTTTCTCTGTAAAATGTGCATACATAACTTATTTTACAATTAGTATGACTTCCACTTACCATATCTTCAATCCAACCACTGTCATCTCTCTCACCTAAGTTAGTGCAAATTTCCTAATTGCTACTCGTTTTCTGCTTTTGTGCCCTTATTCTTGTTAAAATTTTAGGCAGAATGTGTTCCTCCTCTGTTAGAATCCTCCCAGGAAAACGTTCTCATGAAATGTTAAAGCCAAAGTCTTTTAAAGTCCAAATAGGCTCAACATCACCACATTATCTCTTGTTTTCCATGTCTTCCTTTCTCTGCATTTTAACTTTTCTACAGCCACACGAGCCTGTTTGCTACTCCTCAGCACACTAAACATAAGTCTGTCTTAGAGGCTTTGTATTTGTTTTATCCTTTAACTGGAATGTTGTTTTTCTAGAGATCTGCATGACTCATTCATTTAATTCTTTTGGCTATTTACTCAAATGTTATTTTTTCAGTTTATGCTTCTTTGGCCACATTACTCAAAATTTCATATATCTCTGGCACTTTCTATACTGCTTCACTGCATTTTGTTTTTTGCTTTTTAAACACTCGCCACCGTGTAGCACACAATATTTTACATATTTATTTTGTTTGTTGTCTGGCAAAATCCCTTAGAGTATAGGCTCCATAATGATTTGAATTTATGTCTATTTTGTCCATAACTGGGTCCCTGGGGCATAGAAGGGTGTTGGTACAGAGTAGTTACTCAATAAACATTTATAGGAAACATATGAGTAATGCTGATAGATTTGATGTATTCCTTTCAGGTCTATTTGGAATTTATACTCCATGAATTTCTTGCATTTTGATTGCACATAAGATGACTTTCTCTTTAGCTTTATAAAATCTGAGTAATAGCACAGTTCTTTCGCATTTCTATGTCATAATTTTTTTAAGTATATTCCAGGTATCTAAGTTCATAGCTATTATGTGCCTCATCAGATTATAAAGCAATTACTGCAGTAATTGCAGTATAAAGCAGTAATTGCTTTATAATCTGATGAGCCGTAATTTGGGATGGATATCAGGGCAATGTAAATATACTTGTACTAGATAACCTATACACTGCACCTTCTGTGTTTCTATGTGCTGAATCATCTTTTCCCTGGAATGCTCTTTACTGTATAGTTTAAAAGGCAACTCCTGTAAGATTCTATATCTCTGGGATGTTCAAATTGTGTCTGGGTGGCCCTTCTCATTTTCATGGACATTGGTAATATCTTTTATTTTTTTTTGGTAGGAAGGGGCTGTGAAGCAGCAAGGAATAGTTAAAACAATGTGTTATAAATCAACAGGCATAGGCATAAATTCCAGCTCCATTATTTTCTAAGTGTTCAGCTAGTTTTTAACTTATCAAAACCCATTACATCATTTGTAAAATGAAGGTAATAATTCAGTTCAAACATCCCAAATTCAAAAATTGAAAATCTGAAATGCTTCAAAATTGCTGGATTTTTGAGTACCCGTGTGACACTCAAAGGAAATTCTTATTGGAGTATTTCCAGTTTCAGATTTTAGGATTTGGAAAATGCTCAAGCAGTAAGTAAGTATAATGTAACTATTCTAAAATCTGAAAGATTCTGAAATCTGAATATTGGTCCTAAGCATTTTATGTAGGGGTTTTCAGCCTGTACCTACATTTTAGGGTTGTTGTAAGGATTATTGGTATACATTTGCCACACTTACAGACACTCTCAAAGACATAGCCATTGTGTCAGAAATCTTCAGGGTATATAGCATGTACATGGAATATAGTATCTTCCATGTGAATCAGATACATTTTTTTCTCTGAAATATGTAAGCCTTTTATATGTCTTTAAAAATAAAGTACCTAAAACATTCTCTTTTGGCCTCTATGACATCACATACTCTCACTTTACCTTCTTTTGGGGTTGCCTCCTTTTCATAGCTGGCTTTTCCCAAACCTGGCCCCTCAGCAGAGCTTACTTTTTAGCTCTACCTTTGCAATATTTATACTTCCTCTCCAGGTGATTTCATGCATTCTAAATATTTTATATATTGATGACCCTCAATTTACATCTCTAAACCAAAACTCTCCCCTGAGTCCAACCTTACATATTCACTTTCCTGTTTGACATCTTTACTTGGATACCTCCAAAGCATCTAAAATTTTGCATTTTCAAAAGATCATTAATTTTCTTCTGCCCCTCACCTGTTTATGTACTAGCCTATCCCATCTCTACTAATGCTGTCAAAATGCACTAGGCTCTCAAACTAGAAGCCTAGGAGTAGACCCTGATTCCTCTCTCTACCTTACTACTCACATCTAGTCCATCAGCAAGTACTGTTGATTCAACTTGGAAAATATGTCTGACTGTGACCACTTCTCTTCATATTTACTGTCACCAGTCATAGAGAAGTCACCATCATTTCTCGCTAGATTATTACAGCTTTCCTTATAAGATTTCTTCAATTGATTATCCAGAAAAATGAGCAGCCAGAATAATCCTTTCTAAGACTAAATTGTGCCAGTCATTTGCTTAAATCTCCTCAATGACTTTCTGTTGTACGTAACATTATTATTACTTTTTTTTTTCTTGAGACGGAGTCTCACTCTCTCACCCAGGCTGGAATGCAGTGGCACCATCTTGGCTCACTGCAGCCTCCTCCTCTCGGGTTCAAGCGATTCTCCCGCCTCAGCCTCCCAAGTAGCTGGGATTACAGGTGCGTACCACCACATCCAGCTAATTTTTCTATTTTTGGTAGAGACGGGGTTTCACCATGTTTGTCAGGCTGGTCTTGAACTCCTGACCTCAAGTGAACTACCAGCCTCGGCCTCCCAATGTGCTGGGATTACAGGCATGAGCTACTATGCCTGGCCAACATAAAAAATTTTTGTAAGAGCCTACAACATCCTACATGGCCTGGACCTTTATTGTCTTTCCATCTTCACCTCGTATCACCATCCCTCCCATGTTCTTCATGTTCTAGTCATGCATTTTACATGACTGGCTTTTTTTCATTCTTCTGTTTCTTTTTCTTTTTTCTTGGAGATGGAGTATTGCTCTGCCGCCTAGGCTGGAGTGTAGTGGCGTGATCTCTGCTCACTGCAAGCTCCGCCTCCCAGGTTCACACCTTTCTCCTGCCTCAGGTTCCCGAGTAGCTGGGACTATCTTTTCTTTTGTTAACTTTAATTTTAAGTTCAGGGGTACATGTGCAGGTTTGTTACATAGATAAACTTGTGTCATGGGGATTTGTTGTACATATTATTTCATCACCCAGTTGTGAAGTCAAGTATCCACCAGTTATTTTTCCTGATCCTCTCTCTCCTCCCACCCTTCAGTAGGCCCCAGAGTATGTTGTTCCCCACTATGTGTACATGTGTTCTCATCATTCAGTTCTGACTTATGTGTGAGAACATGCAGTATTTGGTTTTCTGTCCCTGTGTTAATTTGCTGAGGTTAATGGCCTCCAGCTCCATCCATGTCCATGCAGAAAACATGATCTCATTTTTTATGGCAGTATAGTATTCCATGGTGTATATGTACCACGTTTTCTTTATCCAGTCTATCACTGATGGGCATTTAGATTGATTTTATGTTTTTGCTATTGTGAATAGTGTTGCAATGAACATATGTGTGCATGTGTCTTTATAATAGAATGATTTATATTCCTTCGGGTATACACCCAGTAATGAGATTGCAGGGTTGAATAGTATTTCTGTGGTGGGAGTATAAATTAGTTCTATCATTGTGGAAGACAGTGTGGTGATTCCCCAAAGACCTAAAGACAGAAATACCATTTGATCTTTACTTTTCTTTGTATTCATCAGGTTTCAGCTAAAGTTACCCTTTAGAATAGCAATATGTAAAGCCCACAAGTATAGGGCACTTGTATATTTTGCTTACTCTTGAATATTCAATTCCCAGGACAGAATAATAGCATATACATACTATAAATATTTGTTAAATGAGTTAATGAATAGATGAGGCATGTTAGGTGCTCAAAGAAAGATAATAATGATACTTACCAATGAATATTATTACACTTCTTTTTTACATTACTCTCTTTCACTAAATAGTTAATAATTTTTTGTTAAATGAAATAAGTAACAAATTTCGCATAACTTCAAAAGGCAATATTTTAGTGTTTTAATATATATACTGTATCTCAATATGTAGGGGTTTCATAAAACAACTTAGATGAATAAAATGCATGGGATTGATATTTCAGCTACATGAGCTGACGGGGCACTAGGTCTCTCCTATCACTTTCATGTTTTCACATAAAAAATGAGTCCTGTTTTGTTTTTGGTTCACTCACTAACATTCTGATTTAATCAGAAATTGTGCTTTCGTTAACTTCAGATTTTTCTTTTTGTCTACAGTAGAATTCACATGACCGTGAGAATAATTATTTTGGATTTTGGGTCTAAGGAAAGTGAAAGAAAGATTTGGTAGTATTCAAATGACTTGCCAATGACAAAACTAACATTAGTCTTCATTTGTTCCTCCGTGTCTACAATGCCAACTTTTGTACCAAAACTATTTTTTTCTATATATTCCCAAATGTCTAGTTATTCTGCAACTTCTGATTATTTGATGAAATATTAAAAATTTAAGCTTTTGTCGCTGTACAGAGGAAGCCTTTCTCTGTTGCCATAGGAAACAGTAGAAGGAAATAGTGAAAATGCTGGTAGGAGGGATTAGAAATATGATTCAAGTTATGTTTGTTTTGTGTCTGGTCTTAAATTTTTGTAGATTTGACGACCTTTGAAACCATTAGTATTCTTGTAAAAGTGCGATATTTGCATACATTCCTGAAGAAACATCACCTGTTTTTGAAAGTCGGTGATTAAAAAGATAGTCACTTTAAAATAATTTGAGATCCTTGGCTGGCAAAGTTGATAACAAAATAAGTCTCTTACACAATTCCCCTAAGTTATCAAATCACTAATTTGTCAGTTATCTTTTACAAATTATGCTAGAATTTGCCATAGAAAATTTGGGACAAAATTTCTTTCTTCCCAGGAATTTAAATTGAAATAGATGATGACATTCACAGCTATACTAGATTTCTACCTGGCAGAATAGTTCCAAACATATATCCTTTTAGACTTTTGAGCCTTAGTGATGTGGAATCTTTTTCTGGATCAGGGCTAGAGGACTGATTACTGTGAATTTTATTACAAGACTCTGTAATTACTTTGAAGTCTCTCTGGAGGACCAAGTAGGTTGCCAGAGAATTTTCTGTCCTCACGACCTAGCCACAGAATGCCCTTGAAAATTTAATAACAAAAAGATGTCGTTTTGAAAAAATATATATATATATATATATTTTCCCTGTTTAATTTATAAAGCATATATTTAGTTGATATCTTGTATTGATTCACATAGGGGACAGCCTAGCACATAGTATCCCCATTTTTCAGGTGAGCAAATTCTGGTCCCGAGAGGTTAAACAGTTTACTAATACTTCTTAATAGAAGAACAGGGATTGAAATGTGAATATTATTTTCTCTAAAAATTGGTGCTAATTTGACACTTCCTTGCTGCCTATTTGGGGGACATTGTACTCTATAATTTCCAAACCTTTTCCTTTCTCTTCTACAGTTTGTTTAACATGAAACATCCACCTTTCTTCATTTGTTTTTGTTATCTCTTCCACAATAATTAGACACAATACTTATTTATTCCTGGGAAGATTATTCAACTTGTTTGACATTGCATTTGGAGAGAGATTATGTGGGGTATTTTTGAAAAGATAATTTTATTTTTGTAATTGCATAATTAATTACATGCTCAATGCTAAATATTTCAAAAGAAAAGAAAGCATAATGAAAATTTAACAACAGTTAGCCACACTTTCATTACCGAGAGATCACCAATGTTTAATATTTTGGGGTGCATACTTCTTGAAGTTTTCTGTTCCTGGTGTAGTTTTGCTTCTAGTATGCTCTGTCATCTCTGCCTGAGAGTACAGTACAGTTCTGACTGCGACACACAAGGTTTGGTTTTGTGTATTGCAGGTGAACAAATAAAGACTATTACTCTAAGCAAGGCAGGGTCAAGAAGCTACATCAGCTGCTTCATCAAATCATAAAGGAAGCAGACAAAGGAAAGTCAGAAACATTTTTGAATTATTTTTTCTTTGTTATCTGCATCATCAAAATGTTTTTTTCTGCTAACATATATTATAGAATTCCTCAAACTAGTTGCACTTATGTTTGTTAAAGACCCATGTTATTATTTTTTTTTCAGGTTTAGAAGATCGTGACCACATGGATCATCTAACTGAATGGTACATGGGGACACAATGGTCCTATAGAGAATATATGTGAATTGTTGGCTAATTTCTTGATTTGCGACTCAACATAGGACATCGCTTGTTCATATCTATCAGAACACTCCTGAATTTTCCCCACCATGCTATCTTTATTAGCTTGAACTCCTTCCCTAAAATGGTCCTTCTGTTGATCCTGTCAGTCTTACTTTTGAAAGAAGATGTCCGTGGGAGTGCACAGTCCAGTGAGAGGAGGGTGGTGGCTCACATGCCAGGTGACATCATTATTGGAGCTCTCTTTTCTGTTCATCACCAGCCTACTGTGGACAAAGTTCATGAGAGGAAGTGTGGGGCGGTCCGTGAACAGTATGGCATTCAGAGAGTGGAGGCCATGCTACATACCCTGGAAAGGATCAATTCAGACCCTACGCTCTTGCCCAACATCACACTGGGCTGTGAGATAAGGGATTCCTGCTGGCATTCGGCTGTGGCCCTAGAGCAGAGCATTGAGTTCATAAGAGATTCCCTCATTTCTTCAGAAGAGGAAGAGGGCTTGGTACGCTGTGTAGATGGTTCCTCCTCTTCCTTCCGCTCCAAGAAGCCCATAGTAGGGGTCATTGGGCCTGGCTCCAGTTCTGTAGCCATTCAGGTCCAGAACTTGCTCCAGCTTTTCAACATACCTCAGATTGCTTATTCGGCAACCAGCATGGATCTGAGTGACAAGACTCTGTTCAAATATTTCATGAGGGTTGTGCCTTCAGATGCTCAGCAGGCAAGGGCCATGGTGGACATAGTGAAGAGGTACAACTGGACCTATGTATCAGCTGTGCACACAGAAGGTAAGTTTTCTTTGCATACATCGAGTATCTATTATTATACACTCAACGGTTAAAATTTCAAGTTTGGGAAGACTAAACTATTCCTAATTATTTTGGATATTTTGAATTGTCCCAGTTATAACACTACTATAAGAACAGACTGGATGACATATATCTAGAGAGACATAGACTTAAACTACAAGAGGGTGTATGTGGCCGATATTTGGTTAAATATAATTTTGTTTTAATTGTGAATTACATTATTTCCTTCTGCTATACTGATGCTGTATTATACTTCTGATATAATGATCTTTCTATATTCATTACTAGAGGTTTTTAAGTCTCTTTATCTTCATTGTACATCTCATATTTTTGTCATTTCAAGATTTTTCTAGGTGCCTATTGTTTCTAATAGTTAAAGCAAGGTACACATAAATATACATTGCACTGAAGGTAGTAGCCAGCTCTAACCTAGGTATGTTGTTATAGAGAATTACCAAAAAGTTTAGTCTTACAGCTATTTTTTCAGAAGAATTCATGGTCAAATCCAAAATGGAGATAAATTAATTTTATCTTTGTGTAGAACATATTTGAGAAGTATAATTTTAAATAATTCAACATGTTTGCTTTAAAATGTATTGCTTGTTGATGCTCCAAGAATAGTGAGGAAAGAAAAATCTGACTGATGCTTTATAACAGTGAATAATAAGTAGCCCTTTGCTTTTTATGGTGTTTTAAAAATCATTTGCATACATTATTTGTTAGTTCTTGACCAAGGCTGTTTGGAAAAAAATTGTTTTGACCTCCAGAGTTTGTGACCCAAACGGGGAGACTTACTTGTTATGCAGCTCTTCTTCTAGAATAACAAAATGTATATATTAACACTATAGAGTACTGAAGAAGATATGAAATACTTTTTATAAATCATCGAATTATTGTATTTGAGATTTTTAAAATTCTGCATTAACATATCAATATAGTCCAAACATTTCAGTCCAGTAAAATGTGGAATTAAGTTACTAACTCCACTTCAGAGGTTAGGAATATATTTATGCAACACATATTATGCACAAATATATATGCAAGACAGGCCTGTGAAGGATAGCCCTTTGTTTTGTATATCACAGACTTCAATGGGATTTCAATCTGGCAAATGTAAGTATGCACAAATACTTATATAATCATAATTCAAGATGACACAATGTTACAAATCTGACTCTAAAGGAAATTGATGGGGAAAAAAATCACCTCCTGCTCGGTGGTTATGGGGGTCATGGTGGGAATCTTACAGAAGGAAATGGAATTTGACAGTTGAAATTTAACAAGAATAATACTGACAATTGGTGAAAATTAGCAGGGATGGCTTTCAGTGAACAGCATCAGAAAATATTAATAGGTGAGAAAGTAAAAATGTTTGAAAGGGCCAATTATAAAGGTATGTTTTGGTTTGCCTCAAGTAAATCATATATTTTATTAGGGACTCCCTTCTAGCTTCAGAAAAGCAGGGTTTGGTCACGGTGTGGCAAATGCTAATTCAGTTGTGCTACAAGGAAAACTCTTAGTCATGACCCTTGGCTTTTACTAGTTAAACTGTTGTTTTATCCTGAATTTACCCCAATAGCAATCTAATAACCTAATAAAATAAGTTATGATGCATTCAAACAATGCATTATCACATAGCTAATAAATAAATGAGATACTCTATTAGTTAATGATTACAATTTCCAAGATCATCTTAGGTGAAAAAAACAAGGTGCATTTCTGTATGTATTACATTTTATTTTTTCTAAAGGGGTTTCTTATACAAACAATTTGATTGGATATTCATAGAATTGTTCTCAGAGAAGAGCAAAACTACTAAGAGTTGCTGCTTCTGAGAAGAAATCTAAGTTAAGAAATGAGGTGGAATATTTTATGCATAATTTTTATATACATACACTTTAAGCTCTATATTAAATACATAATTTACCTACTGAAATATAACTATCACATGAAAACATTCTATTTGTGGGCAAACAAAAGACAATAGAAATTGCAATGCCAAATTAAGGCCAAATATTTAGGTTGTACCACCAGGATTCAGGAGAGAACAAACCTTGGAATTGGACATTCAAAGGTTGGAAGAAGTTCTTCTTTGCTTACTGTTTATGTGGTTGTGTCAAGAAATATTTATCTTGCTTTTATCCCAAGCAAGTATGTGGATAATGAGGTTATGTAGCGTTAAGGCTTATGATTTATCAGTATAAGAATGGCATGGTAGGAATTTTCACAAGGTGAAACTCACCTCCAGGATCAGAAAAATGAGAGTCAAACAGGATACAGCTTTGTTGGGTACTGTGGGAACTCTCCAAGGTCATGCTTGTTTTTTTTGCCACTCGGTTTTTCAGAAAGTCTTGGTGGGATCTTCCATGAAATGATAGTGTCAGTTATCATCCAGTCTCTTTCTCTCACTGGGTTGAGGTGATTTTCTCTAGCATTAGAAGAATTAATCCCAGTACCTGATAATTTATCTTCATGTTCTTATAATTATTCTCCTTTGTTCCATTAATATTCTCTTTCTTGAAGAGTATAGAAATTTCCAAATGCTTTCACATGAACCATTAAGGTCTATGAAAAGATATGGTCCTATTTTCAAAAAACGTTTTTTTCTCCTAATTGCCTATGTATTTTATACTTAAACCTAACCATACTGTGTCACAGGTACCACAAGATATTCCTTCAAGAAAGTGTATATCATCACAGAATTCCAGAGGAGTGTACAAGGAAAACTCGGTTCCAGTTTCAATGTTAATCTCTTACACTTGCTATTTCCTGTGATTTATGGCTTTAGTAGGCCGTGTGACTGGGTATTTATTGGTTTATTACGCAGAAATTATGCCTAGAACTTCTAGGCAAAGAGATTCATAGTATAAAGCAGAAGAAGAAAAAAAAGAAAGTATTTTTAAAGAGTAGATCAAACTAGCTCTTCAGCTTGGAAGAGGAAAGGAATATGCGATGACTCAGAACAAAGGTAAAATCACTTATTTTAATGGAGTCAGAACTTTCTCTGCACTAAGGAAATGTAAACGGTCCTTCGCCTTAGTACTTTTGCAAACCTTGGTACGTGTGTCCATGATGACACAGGATTGATGGTGCTTGCTTGTTTAGCAGTGTGGCAGATTGCATTGATGACTTCCACTAATGGTTCCTCTGTATTCACATCATTGGCTTTTGACTCGATAATTCCCTTTTACTTTCATGTAGCACTGGCCTTCTGACTACTTTGACCAATAGCGCTTGGTTGACATGAGAACTTTCTTCCTAGTTTGTGTTGGAACCCTATCATCACTCTGTGAAGTATGAGAGCACCCAGGTTTTCCAAATGAGTGCATCTTAGACCAGTTGACCTCAAACATGTGAGAGCATGCAATGCAGATCAACAAAATTGCCTTCCCAACCCACAGCTAATTGCAATCACATAATTGAGCCCAGCTGAAACCCTCAACATTACCCAGCTGACTATTATTGTGAGCAATAAAAAATGCCTTCAGGATGGAGTTCAGTATAAACATATTCATCCCTCTCACTTTAGTCTCTAACTTCCCTCCTCCCAAATAAGATGCTACTGCTTAAACTTCAAAAGCAAAACGAAATACATTACCATGTATTAATATTCTTGAAATTTGAATATGAAATAAAACATAATATATGCTGTGGGAAAGAAGGAATATTTAAAATGCTTTGCCCATACTTCTGTGGCTAGAGCCGTGATAGCTCCTTTAAAGTCTGAATGTTTTAAATAGTTAAGCACTTGAATATATTTCATTATTATATTTTTTACCTTAGTCTAGTTCAACTTTATTGAGAAAAGTAATTATTGCATTGCGTTTTATACAAAAAAAATTATATGTACTTTCTGGGTGATGGACAAGATTTCACACTTCACTAGTTTTCCTGACTTTCTTTGAAAATCTACAGTATATCCACAGGGCCTATTAGAGTGCCCATTATATAATAGGTGCTCAAAGACTATTTGCTGAATAGAAAAATTTGTGTTAGAAAAGTACATAGCTCACTATTTATGAATATATAGTATGTGGATAAATAGCAGGCACTTGTAAGTTTTTAGTTTTGCTTCTTTATAAAAATGAGGTGTCAAAATGACTCCCTTGATTAATTGTAAAATCCTGTTCATGCTACACCTCATTTTTTGTTTTCACTGGTTCTTGAAGTTATTATTTCTGTCTAATGACAGGAATGCTAATTTATTACAGCAAAAAAGTATCAGTGATGTTCTGGGGAGAAAAATGTACCAATAAATTTCACTGGTAGCATACATTATTAAAAATATTGTCTTCAGGTTAACCTAGAAATTGCAGTTTCAGGTTATGATATGACTTCCCATCAATTATTTACTTAAAAATGTGATAACAATCCAGCTTTGATTGAGGGAACTTCAGTGTGATTCATAGTCTATATGCTTGTTTGACTTCTAAAAAGTGGGAGTACACTTTTCCCATCTCAGCATTTCTACTAATTATCATTATATCAAGACAACAATTTAGCTGGGAAAAATAATAAATGCCACTGTGGAAGCTACTGAATAATTTTTTAAAGGACTTTATTTTGTTTCTCCAGGAGTTGAATAGTGCTGAGAGTTAAAACAAATTTTGGGATGATCATGGTAATAATAAAGACACATAAACTACTGTTCATTCCATAGAATGTTAACACTGGACAGGTCTCAGGCCAGCATTTAATCTTCTGTATTTTACGGTTAAGGAAACTAAGATAGAAAGGTCACATATCTCTACCTTGCTTGCCAGATAATTAGTTGCAGAGTTGTGTCTTGGAACTCAAGATTTCTGTCCAGAACTTGGTTTCTAAAACATTGTTGGAGATTATTATGCAAGTTCCTGTGTGCCATTTTTCTACCTCTCCATTGCATTGTTTTATTCCTTCTCCCTTTATCTCAATGGCACCAATATTTCTAAACCACTGGCTGAAAGTGTTAATAACTATCTGAAATAGTAGAAGGGACCACAAATGAAGTAATTCATCTAAAAATTAGCCTTGACAGGAGATTCGCTTGAACCTGGGAGGCGGAGGTTGCAGTGAGTCAAGATGGCGCCATTACACTCCAGCCTGGGTGACAAAAGTGAAACTCTGTCTCAAAAAATAAAAATAAAAATTAGCCTTAAGAAATAGCATGCTCCCTTTGTTCTTGATCTGTAAATTAGATGAAATGCTCCTTTTCCTGGGTCATATTGAAGGTTTGCAGAAACTCTGAAAGATTTTCCTTTGGTCCACAAAACTTCTGAAAACATGAGATCCCCAGAAATCTTTGAAATTATGGATTGATTGTATAATTGTATTGATTACCACTGACTTAACAATATATACAATTTAGAAGATGCAGAGACTTTTAGGGAGATTCTTTATTAAGTTGGATCATGGATCCATAATCTGGGAAACACAGTGGGTAACTCTAATTGCAAAGAAACAATTTTTCATATTCACATATCACTGTCAGAAACTTCATTGCTAACAGTGAAAAAATTACAGATAGCCCTGGTTTAGAGTGTTTAGAGGGGCACTCCCTCCTCTTCCCTCCAGAAGGAATAGCCTATGGACTCAGTAAGTAATTTCTAAGAGAGTTATTGCCTCTTTCAGAGAAAAAAATAGAGTCTGCTGACATATCCACATGTGTTTTGGGCAGTGTTTATATTGAGATTCATTTCTGATGATACAATTTCTGGCTTGGACTCTGGCTCACCTATAAGACACTAATTCCTGGGATAGCATCAACCTTCCTCTCTCTTAGGCACCATTGTTATCATCAATTGCTGAAAATACTAGAAAACTCCCACAGATACTCCATGTCCAGGATGAATAAGCTGAGTTAAAAGGAATTTTGTTTTCAGCGGATTTCACTGCATTACGCATTATGCTCCCCCATAATGCGTAAATATCTCTGGTGATTTGCAAATGTGGACACTTCTACAGTTCTAAATAATCAGATGCTTACCTAAATGTGAAGATCATATCTTAGTATGTAGCCTGTCAGTTATTCACTATTTACCCATCTTATGGATGGCAGCTGCATACAAATGCATGTTTTCCCTTGGTCACTCTTATTCCAGATGCCATTAAAACCTTTTAGCTTCCAGGTTGATAGTGTTCAGCCACTTCTGTTGAAGTTGCTTCTGCATAAGGAAAGCTGGGGAATGAGAGGGCATGCTGTGTGATGTTTATGTTTCAATGTACAGCTTGAAACACATAAAACACAGAATGAAAAGCAAATTATGCACAGTAAATTCTGCCCAACAAAACCCAAACAAGCATATGAGAGAAAGCAAGAATAGAGATCCTCAAAACTCTAGAGGGAGTATCTTGAGAATTTTTTTTCTTCCTTCCCTCCTCCTTTTCTTTCATTCCTTCCTTCCTTTATAACTTCTTACCTTCCTACCCTCCTTCCCTTTTCTCTGTCTCTCTCCCTTTCTCTCTCTCTCTTTTTTTTTGTTTGAGAGAGGGTCTCTCTCTATTGCCCAGGCAGAAAAAGAGTGGCATGGTCATAGCTCACTGCAGTCTCAACCTCTTGGTCTCAAACGATTCTCCTGGTTCAGCCTCCCAAGTATCTGGGACTACAAGAACATGTGACCACGTGTGAATAATTTTTAATTTTTAATTTTTTGTAGAGATGAGGCCTTACTGTGTTTCCCAGGCTGGTCTCAAATTCCCACCTGCCTTGGCCTCCCAAAGTGCTGGGATTGCAGGTGTGAGCTACCACAACTGACATTGTCTTTCTTTCTTATTTATCATTTTTCCTCATCTCCTTTAAACTAGAAGGTTTTTGTTTTGTTTTTTGTTTTTGTTTTTGCAGGCTCTTCTGTAAGTCTTGTCATCCTGTTAATTTCATAGTGAGTAGATAAAATATGAAGATTACATTAATAATATCTTGGAGTTGGAAAAATAAAATGACTAACTGTGCTAAAAGTAAGATAACTGACATGAGAACTAAGGATTTTACTCTGTGACTCCAAGAAAGTCACTTCAACTCCTTGCATCATTTTTTTTAATACAGAAAGGCACTACAAAGGATGTTCTTACAGATTTCTTCTAAGACTAAGCTTCTGTGACTTGCTATGCTCAAATACCTGCAGACTACAGCTGGGCTACATTAAATGTTGGACATAGGGTGGGCAACATAATAAGGCTCTATCTCTACAAAAGGTAAAAAAAAAAAAAAAAGAAAAAAGAAAAGAAAAATTAGCTAGGCATGGTGGTGTGCACCTGTAGTCCCAGTTACTTGGGAGACTGGCAGGAGGATCACTTGAGGACAAGAGGTTGAGGCTGAAGTGAACCAAGTTTGCACCACTGTACTCAGCCTGGGTGACAGAGCAAGACCAGTATCAAATGCAACCAAGCAGGGCCTGTTCAAAGGAGAGTAGCCCAAATGGTTATGCAATTTGAAATTATATCCTCAGAGAATAAATTTAGTAGAGAGAAGATAAGGCATGGCAAGGCCCTGACTGCTACGTTTAGGTATCTGGTATATTTGCATATTTTGATTATTTAGATATTTGTAAATTCAGGTGGAAAACAGCTAGGTTCACTCTGTATGGGCAGCAGTTAACAAAGACAGCTAATTACTAAAATACAAGAGTAACAAAGTATGGTTTAATTTAAAAAATTTATATTAGCAGAACTGTTCAATAAAGGAATTGCCTCTCTTAGGAGGTAGTGAGTTAGATCTCTGTAACTCCTTGTGCATAAACCTGGAATGGACAATCATTTGGAGGACTCTGGAAAAATAGACTTAAACCTCAGTTGAGGAAAGAACGATATTGGACTGTTTGTTCTTTTGGTAATTCCCAATTGACAATCAAATGCCATTGAGATCTTATTACTCTGTGAGTTGAAACATAATCACTATATATTTTCTTCTCTTCTCTCTTTTCTTTTCTTTTCGTTTCCGTTTCCTTTTCCTTTTCCTCTTCCTTTTCCTTTTCTGAGATGGAGTCTCACTTTATTGCCCAGGCTGGAGTGCAGTGGCACGATCTCGGCTCACTGCAACCTCCGCCTCCGAGGTTCAAGCAATTCTCCTGCCTCAGCCTCCTGAGTAGCTGGGATTGCAGGTGCATGCCACCATGTCCAGCTAATTTTTTGTAGTTTTAGTAGAGAGGGGGTTTCACCATGTTAGCCAGGGTGTTCTTGATCTCCTGACCTCGTGATCTGCCTGCCTTGGCCTTCCAAAATGCTGGGATTACAGGTGTGAGCCACCACGCCTGACCACATATACTATACTTTAAATTTGGTTAGTTTGTTCATTTATTTCATAACACAGTCTGATAAAGTAGCCATTTTAGTAGAATGGACAAGGAAAGAGTGATTTTTTTCTTCAGCTAAAGTTAGTGGCAGAACAAGGATTTGGACCCAAGGCCAACTCTTTTGAAACAAATCTAAATCTCATTCCTTTACATTGGAGTAGGTGTGGCTCCAAGGAAAAGCAGAATGGACATCGCCTGGTTCTTTTTCCTTCCCTGGGAAACAACAACAAAAAAAACCTCTATTTATTTTCCCACTGAGAGTATCTTTTGAGCATATTTTTGTGTCTTTTTATCTAGCTTTCAAAGCAGCACCTTTCCTTGCTCCCATGGAATGGGTTAATTATAGTGAAAAGAAAACAAATTAAGGAGGAGGCCTGTGGCAACAAGTTGACCTCATAAAAGACCTCTTTGTGAGTCTGATAAACACAGACTGTGCTTGGTTGTTTCTATTTACATCTCCATCACAGGCTCCACACTCTGTCCTTCAGATGCTGATAATAGCAGGAAGCAATATGGTACAGAATTTTTTAAGAGCAGGAGGATATATTGTTAAATGATGTAGCCTTATATATGAAAGACAATTATTTGGAATTCATCAGGGCTGTGGGTTACGAAATCTCATTTTGGCACATTTGCAAATACTACAGAAAGATTTATCAAACATTCAAATGTTGAATTGAGGAGATGTTTTGGCAAGAGGTGTAATAGTCAAATACATTTATTTTAGGGAACTTTGTAAAGTGATTTCAGCCCAATGTTACATTTACACATTGATTTTCACACACACACACACACACACACACACACACACAAAGAGAATCTAAAGAAAGAGATTATCTAGTCTGTTTTTTTTTTCTGTTTTTCAAATAGTGGATCATAACTTATTAGTTATTTGTAAAACCAATTTAGAGGGTTGAAATCAGAATTTAATATAGAATACATTAAAATAGACTAGAGTAAAATATAAATATTAACATGTATTACATCATAGGTTAGATATTTTGTAAATTTCACTTTAGTTACACATAACCATAAATAGCCTGTGTGTTAACCATTTAAAAGAAATTTCTTCTATGTCTTGCAGCTAAAAAAATAAAATTTAAAAGTGACTTACTCTACTTATATTTTTCACGATGTTCGTAAATACTTTTCTAGAGAAATGTAACCGATACACACGAATTTATTCTTCTGTGACAATGTCATTTAGTTTATATTTTATGGAGTGATGGGTTTTAGGTCTTATTTAAAACAAGCAAAAACTTCATGGCAGCCATGGTAGGAAATGATAGAAGCATTGAACAACTATCTTATAGGGCAGATATTTTTATTTCAATTTGATAATAAGGTAATTAAATTTACTTATCCAAAGTCCCTCAACTAGCAAGACTGTTAATCAGTATTTGTACTCAAATTTGCCTGGGTTCATCCTACTACTTAATTGAGAATTATTTCAAAGGGTCAAAAATCAGATTCCAAAGATATATTTGCAACAAACTGTGAATTTAAGTTATTGCACAGTAGGTTACTCATTGAACAATTATACCAATTATGTAAATAATTGATATAATTTTGGTAAATGGTATATGCATCAGGATAGGACAATGGAGTGGATACTAGACAAGGAGGTCAGGAGAGTTTCTAGTCCTAGTTTTTATCAGTGATAAAGACAGTGTGGAAGCACTTTAATTTTTAATATCCCAATATAGTACACTAAGAAATAAATGCCAAAAATATTATCATTTTGACATTAAACATTTACATATTAACAAATTAACATTTCTACCCCCACCCCCCCCGACACACACACACAGACATACAGGTACAAGCACATAAAATATAATGTAAGGCATTTGTGCCATTTACAAGATAACTTTTTGGCTATATAAACAAGTCATAGTGCACACAGGTGCACTATGTGTAATAAGGCACAAGTTTAAATATATAAGGTAGCAATCCTCTTCCACTTTTCTCCGAGTGTCCCAAAAATTATATGAATAATTTCGTTTGATATATAGTCAAGTCTAAAATTTAGACTTCTTTTGAGAATGAGAATCTTGGACCAAATACTATTTGTAAAATATAGTACAGTAATTTATGAGAGTGTGCTTTTAAAAGTATTATAAAAGTAGTTTGATGAAATGAGTAACCTACAGTGCAATTAAATTCACAGTTTCTTGCAAAAATATCTTTGGAATCTGTTTTTTGATCCTTTGAAATAATTCTCATTTAAGTAGTAGGATGAACCCAGGCAAATTGGAGTACAAATGCTGATTAATAGTCTTGCTAGTTGAGGGACGTTGGACAAGTAAATTTATTTTCCTCATTATCAAATTGAGATAAAAATACCTGCCCTATAAGATTGTTGTGAAAACGAAATATAAAGCACTTAGTATCAAGCTTGGCACATAGAAAACATTCAGTAAGTATCTTCTAAATTCTCCTGCCAAGAACCTGTCTTGCCTTATTTTGGCTTTGAAGAAAAAACCATAAATGATGTTTCAATTCAGCTTTGCCCCATTATAATTGAAAACATAATGGAGTGGAGAATTGGTCAGGAAAGTTATCAATATATGTAGTGAGTGTTAGACTCTTACTAATTTTCCCTTTAGAAGGTAAGTTTGCAATTGCACAAAAAAGATAGGGTGCTTATTGCTTTGGCATAAGTACAAATACACCCCACACTTTCCTCCTCCGATTGGTGATGTATGTTGAGAGGCATTATGCTGTGGTAAGATGAGCAAGGTCTGGACAATTCCAGAGCTGTGAACATGGTTATCTTTGATGTACGTGGGTGGAGGAGATGAAACTAGAGGGGATTAAAGATGGAAACTGATTGCTGTTCTTTAAGTACTTTTGAATTCTTTTTACATTTTCAACAAGCATAAGCAACTTTTATAATGAAAAAAAAAAGAAGTGCAAACAATAGATAGATAAATTCTTTGTAAATTTCAAATTGAACATGCTCATGTATCTTTACTAGTCCAACTAGAAACTTTGTTAATAGAAACAAGTTGTAGCACATTGAGATATGCCATGGGCCTAAGGTTAAAACCAAAAGAAATAACATGGACCCTAGGAAATAAAACAGACAGATTACATTTAATTGCTACATTAGTTTGAAAACTAAATTAAATGCTCTGCCAGATTGTTGTAGTTCCAATAATAACAATGAATATATAACTTATTTATCAAATGTTTATTTTCAGAAATTATAAAGGCTCTTTTATTCTATAAAGTGATATCTAGGTAGACTTTTGTGCTGTTACTAGTATATTATTAATACAACCTGAAAGTCAGTAGTCTCATTCGTAGCTGCAATGAAAAGTAGATAGAATAAAAATAGAATAAAAAGATATTTCTGCATTCCTTTCCTCAAGAACAATAAAAATATAAATATTTGTTTTTTTAATGATTTATTCAGAAACTGTCTTCATGTTGCTTTGGTTATATACCCTCTTTTCAACTGTTATATATTTGACCTTCACCAGATTTGGGTTAGGAATTCAATCCTTGCCTTTCCCTAATAAAGTTAGAGAGACATTTTTGTTAATGAAAAATAAGTTACTGAATTACATATGATAGCATTTTATCCTTCAGAGAATCTGAAAAAATACAAGTTAAGATATACTGAAGTACATGTCAGTTTACTTTCAGTTTTATGGAATTAGTGCACATGTACCCTAGAACTTAAAGTATAATAATAATAAAAAAAAGCTACAAATGATGTTGACAATATGTTTGTATGGAAATGATTTGATAAAACAGTAAATATGTGAAGATAGAGAAATATTGTACCATCTGGCTATATTATTTGCAATAAAATTGAATTTTATTGTTTGCAATTCTCAAATTAATACATTCATTAATTTCTTATGATTTTGATGATTGAGAATAATTGATATTAATTTTTTGCTCAGAGGATACAAAAATATGCAAATAACCATAGATTCCATTATATATTATGTTAAAACTCTAGGTTTTAATAAAATATATATGCTAAAAATCACAATACTATAGGACTTTGTATTTATATAAAATTGGTAACAGCAAAGTCTCTTATACCTAATACATTGCCAAAAAAAAAGCGGGGGGCTTGGTGGTACTTTAATTTGACAAGATTTTGAACTTATAAAAATAACCAAAAACTTCTGCTTTGAGAGAATTTTTTGGACAAAATATAACTTTCAATGAAATACAGATATTTGTATTTCAATGCAAATATATAGTACATGAAAGCACACCCAATAGAGGTTGAGGTCCATGTGATACTACTACAAACAAATTGTTTTATTCATTAGTCTACAAATATTTATTGGGTAGATACTCTGTACTCAGCTCTGTGGTAGATACTGTGAAAAAAGTGACATGGAAGCACTTGCTAGTGAATGAGTTTTCTCAGATATATACCAAGCCACGGCTCCATAAAAATAGAACATTTCCCTTCATAGAATATGTTAATATGTAAGCAGAAACTCACAAAGCAATCTATATGGCAAGAGATGAATATGTATGGATAGCTTTGGTTGAAGTAAAAAAAAACAAAACAAAACCATTGTGTTGTATTTTTGTTTAATACAATGTTATTTTATATCATTTAGAACACTGTAGATGGTATAGTAATTCCTTTTTGTTTATGCTGTTGAATGGCTCTGATTCAGTATGAAGATCATCAATACTGTTCCATTTGAGACAGGAAGTCTGAGTTGCATACCATTAGTATCTTTTTTTTATAAAAGAGTGAGATTTCAAATCTTCTACACTAACAGATATAGCATACAACTTTAAACAATAACCTATAAAATCCATAATAAGTAATTAAGATATTCTCTGGTTTAACAACATTGAAATAATTTACTTTTAGGACTATTTGACCTCTCATAATAATTGTCTAATTATCTGTGTGGAACTATGGAAAGACTTAAATAAACACTTTTTATATTTTAACCATGCTACATTTTTCTTGGTATAAATTTAACATTCTTTAACTGAATTGATTCATAATCTCAAATGTTTCTTGGTATCTGTCTCTTTTTTGAAATTCTCAATCTTATTTTTATTTCTGTTTTTTTCTGAGTCTTAACCTCTAACTTTTTCAATTCTTTTCAGTAATCAGTATCATTGATGGTTTGATTGAATTGTTTTCACTTATTTGGAATGTACCTTCTTTAAAGGAGACTGCATTATTTGTGACTTTAGAGACTAGTAATTTGAGTTTGTTTGGCTGGAAATTTTTCTCCTAGCTTCAAAACCTGTCACATACTTTTGCTTTTACCTTCAGTCTGTCAATACGTGGAAAATTAAAGCATACAATTTAAAAATTTGAAGAGGCTGAAGAGAGTATATCACTTGTGCCATTAACAGGAAAAAAATGTCCTTTAGAAACACAAAAAAGAAAAATTTAAAAATTCAAGATTTTATATGTGAAATACTAAAGTGGCCATGAGTGGAATTTTGTAGATTGCACACAATTTCTTTTTTTTTTTTTTTTTTTTTTTTTTTTGAGACTGAGTCTGGCTCTGTCGCCCAGGCTGGAGTGCAGTGGCCGGATCTCAGCTCACTGCAAGCTCCGCCTCCCGGGTTTACGCCATTCTCCTGCCTCAGCCTCCCGAGTAGCTGGGACCACAGGCGCCCGCCACCTCGCCCGGCTAGTTTTTTGTATTTTTTAGTAGAGACAGGGTTTCACCGTGTTAGCCAGGATGGTCTCGATCTCCTGACCTTGTGATCCGCCCATCTCGGCCTCCCAAAGTGCTGGGATTACAGGCTTGAGCCACCGCGCCCGGCAGATTGCACACAATTTCTAACCATAGGCAACTCAAATACATGTTAACCATTCCCAAGAAAGAGTAGAAATTAATGCTGAAGTAATTCAGCCTGAATATGTAAAACTTTGTTACTGATCCTTTTATAAAATAAAAACAATTTAGTTTCGAGGTCAGTGGAAAGAGTGTTAATCTTGGAATTGCTCTGGCGACCATATTTTATTTTCCACTTTGGGATGACCTTGGGCAGCTCACTTAACCTTTATAAACACACAGATCCTCATTTGCAAGATGACAGATGGCTGTACCTGCACTTTCTGTACTGTTTTGTTATGATGGTCAGTTGAATAATCAGTTAATGCACTTTGTAAGTGTAAGGCTGCCTGATTAATTAATTATTAAATGAACACTCACTATGTGCCAAGATCTATGTACTTGGACTAGGCTTTTAAGTTTTCTTAAAAAATATTGAGCACAATACTTTGAAAATTAGGTGCTAATCAAAGACTTCATTAATTGTGTCTTTATAACAACAGAATCAGTGAGATTTTGACTGACTGGGGGAAGAAGTTAAACTCCTTTTTCACACTATATTTATGCTCCATCAGTAATTAGCAATATTAATAAAGTGTCAGATCTGGAAGGGACAGATCTGAGAGTTCTAACAGTGGGAGCACTGAAAGGTCATCAAGAAAGAGCGCAGACATTGAATTCAGATACACTTGGGTTTAAAGACCAGGTGTTGTCTTCTTTGCTGGTCCATCACTATTTGCCGTGGAAATGAGGCAAGTTCCCTAAGCCTAAATTACCACATTTCAAAAAAGGGATGATTATCGATATTGTTGGCTCATAGGACAGTTGTGATCATTAATGTAGCGTAATACTTGGCACACAATAAGGGTTCACAAATGTTATTTCCTGCTAGTATGTGTTCTTTTTCAACCTCCTCATTTTTAGAAAAGAAACTCAGGTCTAGGAAATTTAAGCAACTTGTCTAAGGTCACAGAGCTGGTGAGTAGGAGTGCTTGCACAGAACGAGACTCCTGGTGCCAGGGTACTGTTGGGAAAAGTATGCTTAATATTCAGATAATATTTATTTTAAGGCACTCATTCTCACAACAAAAGTATGTCTATTATAATTGAAATATATATGTATATATTAATATGATATACTTCTTTTGGTTTACTGTTTTTATCACTGTGTTTAAGGACATAGATCTAGAATCTATGGTTAAATAAACTAGAATTTGAGCAACTTATTTAACCTTTGTAAATCTCAATTTCATCAATTGTAAAATGATTGATGCTGCTACTGCTAGAAAACAATTACCTGAAATTTACCAGGTGTCCAGTCCATTTTCTGAGCACATTGCTTTCATTAATTTAAACCGAGTCACAGAAAATGAAAGTAATGGTAGACAAATGTCAAATATTTATGCAACTTAAATGGTATTTTTAAAACTATGTAATATTTATGGTGCGTAGTATATAACAGGCAGTCAATAAGTGCTATCTGTTAATACTGTTTTTCTTCTTATGTATATTTTTGGCCTAGCCATGATTTCAAGTGTAACTTCTTGAGTCCTTTATTTGCATTTTGAATTATTCTCCTAATATTCTGGTGTCTGAGAACAACAAACTATATGTATAAAGTGAAAATAAGAATGATGCAAATAATATATTTTAAAACATACATGATTTCCAAATATAAAAGTAATTTAATAGCTAGATATTTAACATTTAGAAAATGAGAAAAAAATTTAAATCACTAATATTGCAACAGAAACAAAACTTTTAAACATTTTATCATTTCTAATGCACAATTTAAAAAATTAGCTATAGACATAATATTGGATGTTTTTGTTAGCATTTTTTTATTTTACTCAGCATTGTAAGGAGCATATTTTCTCTTGTTATTCATACTTTTTATGAACATTGTTATTGACAGCATTATAATATTCTTTCTTTTCTCCACAACATTGCCAGTTTGGGAGCCCTCAGATTCTTTTTTATTTTTCACAATTCCAAAAAGCACATAAAAGAACATAAACATAGTATTTATCTCTGTATTTTAAAAAAATAAATAACAAAAACAAAAATAAGCAAACAGATTAAATTCGTGTACAACTTGAAAATATGTTAACAATTAAGATTACTTATAACAGAAATAGTGTAAATGTTTTAAATAAATAATTGCTGTCATAAAAAGTTTAGGTAGTATAAAAACACGCATGTTAATACTGGCTTAAGAAACAAACATTGTGCCTATCCCTTCCCATGGATAACCCACTTTAAGTTGCTTTTGAAATAAAGTTTTTGTCCTACAAAATAGAATTTTGAAGTTTTAAATACATGTGTCCATGTATCCAGAATAACATTTTTACTAAACTTTTATTAGACCTCATCTCTAAGGTAAATCATCCTTTAATCTTTCTTAAGTTCTACTCTTTACAAGTAATTTTTATTTCAACTCTTCCAATAATTATTTAAATCATCTACTTGGAGAAGTTTTCTCCTTCTGGACACATTTTATTTATATTTAAAATCATGCTTAGGTTTACTTCCACCAGGGACTAGTCAAATACACATGTAAACTACAGGATGTTTTTCCATAGTATTAGAATATTTTACCTGTAATTCAGCATTCTTGAGTATAATAGGGCATAAGATCATAGAATTTTGAATCAGATTATGTCCGGAATTGGTGGGTTCTTGGTCTTACTGACTTCAAGAATGAAGCCATGGACCTTCTCGGTGAGTTTTACAGTTCTTAAAGATGGTGTGTCCGGAGTTTGTTCCTTCAGACGTTCAGATGTGTCTGGAACTTCTTCCTTCTGGTGGGTTCGTGCTCTCGCTGTCAAGACTGAAACTGCAAACCTTCCTGGTGAGTGTTACAGCTCTTAAAAGCAGCGCGAGTTGTTCGTTCTTCCTGGTGGGTTCGTGGTCTCGCTGGCTTCAAGAATGAAGCTGCAAAACTTCGCGGTGAATGTTACAGCTCATAGTAGAAAGAGGGACCCAAAAAATAACCAGCAATAAGATTTATTGCGAACAGCCAAAAAACAAAGCTCCCACGGCGTGGAAAGGCACCCAGCGGACTGCCGCTGCTAACTTGGGCAGCCTGCTTTTATTCCCTTATCGGCCCCACCCACATCCTGCTGATTGGTCCATTTTACAGAGAGTTGATTGGTCCACTTTACAGAGAGCTGATTGGTCCGTTTTGACAGAGTGCTGATTGGTGTGCTTACAATCCTTGAGCTAGACACAGAGTCACAGAGTGCTAGTTAGCTAGATACAGAGTTAGCTGGATACAGAGTACCAATTGGTGAATTTACAAACCCTGAGCTAGACACAGAGTGCTGATTGGTGCGTTTACAATCCTTGAGCTAGACACAGAGTCACAGAGTGCTAGTCCTCCCAAATCCCCACTAGGTTAGCTAGATACATATTTACAAACCTTGAGCTAGACACAGAGTACTGATTGGTGTATTTACAAACCCTGAGCTAGACAGAGTGCTGATTGGTGCACATACGATCCTCTGGTTAGATACAAAAGTTCTCCAAGTCCCCATCCAGTTCAGGGGGGCCACTGGCTTCACCAGGTGGATCCTGCACCAGGGCTGCAGGCGGAGCTGCCCGCCAGTCCTGAGCTCCCACTGCACTCCTCAGCCCTTGGGCTGTGATGGGACCTGGCGCCATGGAGCAGGGGGCAGAGCCAGTCGGGGAGGCTCAGGCTGCGCGGAGCCCACGGCAGCGGGGAGCTCAGACACGGCGGGCTGCAGGTCCTTAGGCCTGCCCGGCGGGGAAGCAGCTAAGGCCGGCGGGCTGGCACTGCTGGGGGACCGGGCGCAACCTATGCAGCTGGTGGCCCGGGTGCTAAGCCCCTCACTGCCTTGGGCCGGCAGTGCCGGCCAGCCGCTCCGTGTGCGGGGCCCACTGAGCAGGCAGCTCTGCGACCGCCTGAACTCACACCCGCCCGCGAGGGCAGCGCCGGTTCCCACCTGCGCCTCTCCCTCCACACCTCCCCTCAAGCAGAGGGAGGAGGCTCCTGCCTCAGCCAGCCCAGAGAGGAGCTCCCACGGTGCGGTGGCAGGCTAAAGGGCTCCTCAAGCGCTGCCAGAGTAGAAGCCGAGGCCGGAGGCCAAGGAGGCGCTGAGAGTGAGGGCTGCTAGCACATTGTCACCTCTCAAGATCATCTGTTCCTAAGATTCTCAATTTTATACTAACTTGAGAACATTATACAACCCATCTTAAGGACGTTGTTTTTATGTATTTTTAAAGAGTTGTTCTTTAAATATATGATTACTTTTATTGTTATTTTATTATCATAGCTAATACTAACTACTTAATATGTTCCAGCCAATGTGGTTCTATTTTATTTAGTCCTTACGATAATGCTATGAGTTAAGTACTTTTAATTACCATTTACCGGGTGAGGAAATGAAGGCACAAAGGCATTAAATAAAAGAATGTATTTATCAAAGGGCTTCCTGAGAAAGTCAACCTCACATGGCCTTATGATTATTTCTGTCTTGCTTTTTCTCCTTTTGCTGGATAAAATACTTCCCCAGGATGGATGTTGTTGATATTTTGAGATTACTGCAAAGCTCTGTAACCTCTGATAAGGCCAAAGAGACACAATATATTGTATAAGAAATCATTTGGGCTCTCTTATAAAGGCCAATCATTCTGAAGACACTTTTATTGAAAAAGAATTTTACTGGAAGAATTAAGAAGTCAAATATCCAAGTTTTATCATTTAGGAAATACATTAGGGTCAGCGGATCAAAAAAATAAGTTTCATAATTGCACCCAATGTCATTGTATTATTTTGAAAAAAGATGAATTCTGGTTGATAGATTTTATACTAATGGCATGGTTTCTGTGTTGTTATTGGTGTTGTCTCTCTTTAAGAAAAAAGTAAGCGAGAATAACAAAGTATAACTTAGAACAGGAGTAAAAAATGTTGTGTAATATAACATCTATAGCTTTGGTTGTCTCTTTTGTTGCTTCCCTTGGCACTGTTTCCCCAGCAACCCAGCATTCCTTAGTGTCTACTCCCCAGCTAACCACTGTACCGTGATTATTTAGCAAGGAAGTTTTGTAAACAATTTAGTGGGAAATATTGAATAAGAGATGTAAGGACTTTTTAATATAAGGCATTTAGGAAATAAAATATTTCAGCATGCCTCATCCTTACCATGCACAACCACAATGACTTCTGTAAAATCCCATTAAGGATGCATCTGGAATAATCAAGTATACAGCATTCTGGTGTTAAGAAAACTCGAAGAAAGCCTCAGTAAACTCAATGCTTAAATTTTAACATGTGTAATGTTAATGTTCAGAGTGCTTGGGATAGAAAACTAGAAAAGTATTCTATAGATTTATTGAAATATATGCTATACGTATATATGTGTGCTGCTATCAAATTATACCAGAATCTGAAGAACGAAGCACTAGTATTAAGGAGATTTAAGTTTTCTATCAACCTTCTCACTAAGGATGGTTAATTTATCTGACTTTGTTATATGTCACTAATTATCACAGCTTATTTCCTATTGTATTGAATGATTCTTCTAAATACTATACTGACAGAATAATCCAAAAAGTTTTTTAACAGTGCTTCTACCAGATAACTTGTAGTTTTCCTTTTCTCCTTAACATGTTAAGCTTATTTGTATTACAAATTCTGTAATGTTTTGTTTAGAAAAATGCCCATCAATGTTAGACTGGATAAGGAAAATGTGGTGCATATAAACCATGGAATACTATGAAGTCATAAAAAAAGATGACCTCATGTCCTTTGTAGGGACATGGATGACACTGGAAACCATCATTCTCAGCAAACTAACGCAAGAACAGAAAACCAACCATTTCGTGCTCTCACACATAAGTGGGAGTTGATCAGTGAGAACACATGGACACGGGGAGGAGAACAGGGAGGGCCTATCCGGGGGGGTGGGAGGCTGGAGGAGGGATAGCACTAGGAGAAATACCTAATGTAGATGACGGATTGATGGGTGCAGCAAACCACCATAGCAAGTGTGTGTATACCTATGTAGCAAATCTGCATGTTCTTCACATGTACCCCAGAACTTAAAGTATAATTTAAAAAAAAGAAAAAGTTAACTTAATTTTCTATTACTAAAAAATTAAAATCAACCAACTCTTTTAGAGATGTACTAGGGCATCTTTCCTTTTTAAGATCATTACATTGTGTGTTTATTAAGGGTTACCAAACACTTTGGTCATGTGATATATGGCTAAAAATTATAGTACTTCAAATGTGTTTTGGGTTTTGTTCTTCTGACAAGGTCTTATTTTGTCGCCCAGGCTGAGTACAGTGGCAT
Source organism: Macaca fascicularis (assembly GCF_037993035.2). Lineage (NCBI taxonomy): Eukaryota > Metazoa > Chordata > Mammalia > Primates > Cercopithecidae > Macaca > Macaca fascicularis. The sequence continues at coordinate 87,966,740 of NC_088388.1, read as the reverse complement.
GATCATGGCTCATGGCAGCCTCGACCTCTCAGGCTCTTTCTCAGTCCCTGAGCTGGAACTACAGGTGCACACCACCACTCCTGGCTAATTTTTTATTTTCATTTTTTGTAGAGACAAAGTCTCGCTATATTGCCAAGGCTGGTCTCAAACTCCTGGACACAAGTGATCCTCCTACCTTGGCCTCCCAAAGTGTTGGTATTACAGGCATGAGCCATCATGCCTGACAAAATTTGGTACTTAAATTGTTAAAAAACAGATAATAAAAATTGTATTGGGATAAGTGATGCATGGATGTTAGTTATAATTAATGAGGATGCAGGCTTCTTGTAGTAAAGGGTTGTCTTAGTTTGTTTTGTGCTGCCATACCAGACTACCACAGACTGGATTATTTATAAACAGAAATGTATTGGCTCACAATTCTGTTGGCCAGGAAGTCCGGTATCAAGACACTGGCAGATTTGATGATTCTGATTCTAAAATAGTGCCTTGAATGCTGTGTTGTCCTCCTGGAGGAAGAAATACTTCATCTCACATGGCAGAAGATCCAAGGAAAAGAGGGCAAATGAGGTCCTAATTCATTCTTTTAAAATGGCATTAATTCTAAAAATGAGGGGAGAGCCTTGATGGCCCCATCACCTCCCAAACTTACACCTGTTAACACCACCACGAGGGCAAATTTCAACATGTGTTTTGGAAAGGATATTCACACCATAGCAGTGATATTAAATTTTTGGGTGTTGTTCACAGCAGTTGCCATAGTTCTGAGTACATGGAGGTCAAATAAATGCCTACTGAATTATATTTATTTGATGTTGCATTTAAATATGTTCATATGTCCTAATGAAAACAGAAATGCTAAATAATATGGAAGTGTTTCTTTTTAAGATTCAGATGTCATGGTCTTATTTTGTAGACTAGACCAGGGTGACTAATTTATGAGAGATTGGTAAGTACTGCAACCCCAAGGTTAGAATTTTTTACTTAAAGTAGAAGTGTGAAAATCAGAAATTTTGTCATAAACTGATTTTATCTAATAAACCAAACTTCCTAGTCTTCCTTGTTTCAGTAGCCTGTTTGGCACTGTAACTTAGTAACAAATTCCTTCAGGCTTTGAAAAATATTTGAGTGAGTAAGAAAATGTAGGCCGGGCACGGTGGCTCATGTCTGTAATCCCAGCACTTTGGGACACCAAAGAGGGAGGATCACGAAGCCAAGAGATTGAGACCAGCCTGTCCAACATGGTGAAACCCTGCCCGTCTCTACTAAAAATACAAAAATTCGCTGAGTGTGGGGGCATGCACCTGTAGTCCCAGTTATTGGGGAGGCTGAGGCAGGAGAATTGTTTGAACCCAGGAGGCAGAGGTTGCAGGAAGCCGAGATTGTGCCACTGCACTCCAGCCTGGCAACAGAGGGAGACTCTGTCTCAAAAAAGAAAGAGAGAGAGAGAGAGAAAAAGAAAAAGAAAATGTGATATGGCTTTGTGGGGGTGGCCAGTGAGCAAGCATCCGATACAAACAGGAGGGCAAAAAACTGGAAAGAAAAATTTGTCTCTGTCTCTTGAGAAGGTGGGATGAAGCCCTTTTCCTTCTGTCCCATGTACAATCACTTGGCCATTCCTTACTTCAACACCTCCACTTTGTCACATGGGTTACTTAAAACATATTTTGTCTCAAGTTTACTGTGACTTTGTAATATTACTTATTTTCTCTATACCTTAGTTTCCTTGGTTCCTATAAAAGACAATTATTTCTGCATTGTAAGACAATGTGGAAATAAAATGAGATTCCATATATGAAAATACTAACACATGAGAGTCATTCAGTGTGTGCAATCTATGATTATTTCTCATGTTCTAAGCCCCGTTGGAAGGAAGGAAGGAAGAGGAATACATTAAATTAATCACTCTTTCTTTACCTTTAATGGAACACTCTTAAGATAACTCCATAGGGCAACAGGGAAAGACACTCTGGAAAATTAGTCTTCTTAAAACATATGACTGCAATAAGATGTGAGATACTGTGAGAAGACAGAAATAACTAGTCATAAGACTAATTTTCCAGAGTGTCTTTCCCTGTTGCCCTATGGAGTTATCTTAAGAGTGTTCCATTAAAGGTAAAGAAAGAGTGATTAATTTAATGTATTCCTCTTCCTTCCTTCCTTCCAACGGGGCTTAGAACATGAGAAATAATCATAGATTGCACACACTGAATGACTCTCATGTGTTAGTATTTTCATATATGGAATCTCATTTTATTTCCACATTGTCTTACAATGCAGAAATAATTGTCTTTTATAGGAACCAAGGAAACTAAGGTATAGAGAAAATAAGTAATATTACAAAGTCACAGTAAACTTGAGACAAAATTTTATTTTAGATGTTTCTGATTCCAAAGACCCTTTCTATTACACCATGCTATCTATAGTCAGTGTTCCAAATGCAGATGCTACAGAAGTGTAAATTGTCTATATGAAACCCTGACCCTCAATTCTACTCATGGAGGCAACTACTATTGGCAGTTTCACATTAAGTTTTCTAATTTTTCTCGATATTTTTCCCCTTAAGTTTTACTTTAGGTTCAAGGGGTACATGTGCAGGTTTGTTACATAGGTAAATTGTGTGTTGCGGGTGTCTGGTGTACAGATTATTCTGTCACCCATGTAATGTGCATAGTACCCAGTGGGTAGATTTTTATTATCTCCCTCCTCCTACCTTCCACCCTCAAGTAGTCCCCAGGGTCTATTGTTCCCTTCTTTGTGTCCATTTGCTTTCAGTATTTAGCTCACACTTACAAGTAAGAACATGTAATATTTTTCTATTCTTGAGTTAATTTGCTGAGGAAAATGTGTGTTGCCAAAAAGGGCATGATTTTGTTCTTTTTATGGCTGTGTAGTATTTCACTGTGTATATGTACCACTCTTTTTTTTAATCTAGTCCACAGTTGATGAGCATCTAAGTTGATTCTATGTGTTTGCTATTGTGAATAGTGCTGTGATGAACATATGCATGAATGTATCTTTGTGGTAAAACAATTTACATTCCTTTGGTTGTATACCCCAGTAATAGGATGGCTGGGTTGAATGGTAGTACTGTTTTAAGTACTTTGAGAAATCACCAAACTGTTTTTCACAGCAGCTAAACAAATTTATATCCCTAGCAGCAATATAAAGTGTTCTTTTTTCTCTGCAACTTTGCCAGCATAACTTTTCACAATCCATTTCTTTTCCTCCTTCCCTCTCTATTTCCATATCTTATTAAATCATATTTGAACAAAAATTAAGATTGATATTTGCATCTTCCTTTGTGACTTAATTTAAAAAACAATAATAATATATCATGAACATGTTTTGAATTCCATCTGATGCATTTTGTAAGCGTAGATCATTTCCAGGTTATTGTGTAGTTCCTATTATTGCAGGCTCCTTTGTAATTAAAGAGTGTAGAGTATATTGACTCTGTACTCTTTATGTCTGCATTAACTTTTCTCATATTTTCACTCTCTCTGAAGTCTTTAGTAATCTGACCTATCTTTTCCTTTCCCTGTTGTCTCTTGTTGCCATCCTTAGCAACTTCCAAACACAAGTTTGCTGTCTATCTCAGCTACTGAGCTTACAATTTATTGTCAGTCACCAGGGCAAATCCAGTCTGGTGATCTCTCTTGAACAGAGTTAAGGTTGCTTCCTGGTAGTTAGAGACATAAATGGAGGTTTTCTCTTTGGACTAGAAAAAGATGGTTCATAGTAATTTTTTCCTTATGCCAGTATTCCCACATCCTCACATTACAAGATACAGGAGGAAAATTGAAGCCAATATAACTCGAAGATGACTTTCTAGATTTCATTCTTACTACAACTAATTTTCAGCTTCTCCTGATAACTAACATTATATAGTTTTGTGGCTCGAGGCAGATGTTAAGAAGAGATAAACAAGTCTTTTTTAGTGGAAAAATTGCCTATTAGTGGTGTAGAGCTCGTTTGATTACCCGTCCTTTGAGATATTCACCTGTTTAATAGTCAGTTATGGTTATTTAGGGAGTCTACTATGAAGAAAGGCTGGGCCAAGGTGTAGATAATTCGTTAGCAGAGTGTGAAGGTCCAATATTATATTGCAAGTCTTGATTCATACTTCAAGCTTATTGGCCAAGGTATTAGATTTGTTTTTTCCAGTAATACACACAACAGTTGAAAATATGTCATTGAAAGTTGAACAAAGTAGAAAATATTGTTTTCCCAATATTTTCGCCATAATATATTGTAATAGAATACAAATATTTTCTGTTATTTTGATCTTGAGATCTTTGAGCTAAAGAGGTGATATGATATGTGTAAACATCCCTGCCAGTACTTTATATTTAATAAGCTCTACCTCAATTGAAAAATTCTATTATTTGAAGCAAATTAAAAATGAATTTCATCCCAAAATAAGCTTCTTCATTAACTTGGTAGATGATCATAATTATTTTTGCTAGGAAGATCCTGATATAAGAGTCTGAAATTAAAGGAGGCTGCAGATACCTTAATGTAGTGATGGTGCACTTGAAGGATCATTAGGCATACTCTCCTCAGTATCTCTGGCAAGGCAAGGCTAGCTCTCTGAGTCTATATTTGTGTAATCTTTCAATGACTATCTTTGGGATTAAAAAAGATAATTGGTATCTGATGAATAACTGTATTATTTATTTATTAAGATAGAGTCTCACTCTGTCCTCCAGGCTGGAGTGCAGTGGCAATATCAACTAATTGCAACCTCCGTCTCCCAGGTTCAAATGATAGTTCTGCCTCAGCCTTCTAGTACCTGGAATTACAGGTGTGGAACCACACCTGACTAAATTTTGTATTTTTAGTACAGATGGGGTTTTACCATGTTGGCCAGGCTGGTCTTGAATTCCTGACTTCAGGTGATCCGCCTCCCAAAGGGCTGGGATTACAGGCATGAGCCACTGTACCTGGCCTCTAATGGACAACTTTAATATTAAGATCATTATTTTAACATTTTTATTTATTTATTTATTTATTTATTTATTTATTTATTTAGAGATGAAGTCTCTCTCTGTCACCTAAGCTGGAGTGCAGTGGTGCAATGTTGGCTCACTGCAACCTCCGCCTCCCGGGTTCAAGCAATTCTCCTGCCTCAGCCTCCCAAGTACCTGGGACTGCAGACATGCGCCACTATGCCCGATTAATTTTCTTTCTTTCTTTTCCTTCCTTCCTTCCTTCCTTCCTTCCTTCCTTCCTTCCTTCCTTCCTTCCTTCCCTTCTTTCTTTTTTTGTAGTTTTAGTAGAGATGGGATTTCGCTATGTTGGCCAGGCTGGTATTGAACTCCTGACCTCATGATCCACCTGCCTTGGCCTCCCAAGGTGCTGGGATTACAGGCGTGAGTCACAGCTGCTGGCCTAAAACTTCTTAATTGACCCACTGTAAGGTAAAATATTAAGGAAATGATGAACATACATGGCTGGACAAAGAAAGACCTTGGTATATCTGGGACTAGAATTGTAATCTACTCTGTATCACTTTGAGACTACAGAGGTTCTAAGGACCTCAGCAGCTTTTAATCTCGGTTTGATAGCAATGCTCCATTGATTTAACATTATAATAGGTAGGATGAGTCTGGGAAGTATGGAGAATAGAGCAGAAGAAAAGTGTTTGGGGTCACGTCATGTAAGATGGAAATCAGAGACAAAAGAAAGGGATAACAATATCCTCTGATGGTGTATGAAACATTCTTCATCATTATTCCAATATTCTCCATGTACCCACACAATGAAAGCATGTGCGCATGCACACACACGCACACACACACACGCACACTTTGCATATACTTCATTCACGCCCCATAATAGTGCAGGAGGGTACGTGATACTGTAACTGGCCAAGTACATCACTGTTTGGAAAAACATCACTGTTTAGAAAAAAACATAGCTGGAAATATGCATGAAAATTACCTGGGAACGTGTTAGAAATACACGTTTTTGGGCCCCACCCCTGATTTTGTGAATCAGAAACTCTGGGGATGAGACATTTTAAACATATTTCCTACAAAGCATTTGGTCCTACATTTTCATTTTTAAATCTAAGACCTAGTTCAAAACCCACTTCCTGCTTGAACCCTCCTCTAGCCCCATGATAAGTGATCCACTTCTTGACATAGAAAACATTTCATACTGCACTTAGGGACCTTATAATGCACTGTTGTTTATTGCAGTTCTATTTGAGCACATTTAAACTCCCAGGCCAGACTAGTAAGGAAAGTAAACAAGAGTAAGATACTCTTTATCTATCTATCTGTCTGTCTATGTCTATCTATGTCTGTCTGTCTGTCTGTCTGTCTGTCTATCTGTCTGTCTGTCTATCTATCTATCTATCTATCTATCTATCTATCTATCCATCCATCCATCCATCCATCCATCCATCCATCCATCCATCTGAGATGGAGTCTCCCTCTGTAGCCCAAGCTGGAGTGCAGTGGCATGATCTCGACTCACCGCAACCTCCGACTCCTAGGTTTAAGCAATTCTCCTGCCTCAGCCTCCTGAGTAGTTGGGATTACAGGCATGTGCCACCACATCTGGCTAATTTATTTTTATTTTATTTTATTTTTTAAATTTTTAGTAGAGAACAGGTTTCACCATATTGGCCAGGCTGGTCTCAAACTCCTGACCTTGTGATGCACCCACCTCGGCCTCCCAAAGTGCTGGAATTACAGACATGAGCCACCGCGCCCGGCCTATTCTTTTATTTTTAATCTTGCATAACTGCTACCTTGTAGTGGATCATATTCATATTTAAATAGTTGTTATATGATGAATATGGAGTAAAGATTCTATAATATCAAAATAGTTGAAATTATGGTTAGTGTGTATAGTGAATATTGTCTCCTTTAGGCTATAAAAAACAGCTTTTACAAGTATAGAAAGAAAATGCATGAAATGAGCACTTTCTAGAATCCAGGCATGTGTTTAGTTAAAATGTAAATGGAATAACTACTATAAACCAAGCCCCATGTGATATGCTGGGGAAAAATATTTCACCAGCCCCTCCCAGGACATCACCTATCACAAAACTCTGTTTTATTTTCTTAAGAACATTTGTCATCTCAAATTCTCATGTGGTTTAACTTGTTCTCTTGTTTATTGTCTTCCCTTTTCCCAAATCCATGAGATAGACTTTGTCCAATATATTAACAGCTGTACCCAAATGTCAGGGGCAGCCTGGTACATAATATCCACAGAAAAAAATACGTTTCAATGAGTAAATAACTTAAAGAGTGAGTAATATTGTGAGGAAGACATTCTAACCCCATCATAGACAAAGAAACTGAGACTCTGACAACTTAAGTGACATGCCCCAAAAATGTAGAGCCTAGAGTTTAAGCTCAGTTCTTTCCAATTCTAAAAATTGCATTTCTTAACTCTACTGGCCATCTTCACATGATTTTTCCCCTTTGACATATCTGTCTCCAGTTTTTTCATGGGATCACAGGAATTTGAGCTGCAGTTTTTTAGTACTGACTGCCTGTACTTGAAAACTTCTCAAAATTGTACTGAACTGCGCAGTTAATCATTTTCTTGAGTTGAAATTAATACCACAACCTTGCATACCACCAGTTCTCCCAATAATTTTGGTATATATAGCCCCAGCTTTTGGAAACTTCCTTGAGAATCAAGGAAGCAGAAAGATAGGATTAAGGAAGCAGTTATCCAATGAGTTGCCAGTCCAGTGAGCTGACAGCAGGAACCTTGGCCATGGGCTGATTTTAAAGAGGCTTGTGCAGGTGATGGAGTGACCTTGTTAGTGATATTTTCTTTTTTATTTCTTCCTGCACATTTTGCTTTCTGTTTATAATATTGAGGGAAGCAGAGGACTTGTGAAGAACTTCATAAAACTTTTTCTTTTTGCCAGGACTCCAAATATCCACTGAATCCCTTCTGTTCTTTTTTTTTATTAGCTTCAAGAAACTGAGTATCAGACTGTTGCAATAAGAAATCCATTTAGTATTCACAAATAAAGTTGTATAAAGATAACTATGACCTGGAATTTAGATGGTGAAATGAGGTGGCTGTGGTCAAATGTATTATCTATCCTTCTTCGTGGAGACTCTCACAGGGAATTGGAAATGAAATAACCTTGGGTAACAGAATATCCTGGATTTGAGCCCTAATTCTGCCACCATTAGAAAACACTAATCTCATTAAGTCAGTTTTTTCTTTTTCCTGCCAAATAAGATTCATTGTGATTACATGGAAGGATATTTGAGAATTATGTGAGATAATGATTAATACAGCCCTTAGGATCATGCTTGGCACATAGTATATATTGCATAAATGTATGTCACACTTATTATTTTTAACATAGAATAATATGTAACGAATGGTCTCACAGGGATAATGGATCATTAATTCATCAAAAACCGGATAGGCATGAAGCTGGAATCGATGGTTCCTTTGGTTCTGTGTCTAGGCCGTGTAGACCAGATTATATGGGGTTTTTTAAGGGGACTACCTACTAGTGTAATTGAATAAAGACCATTATGGCCATCATTTGGCTTCGTTTTACTCCTCTAACAATGTTATCGTTTTAAGTCTCTGACTGTCAGCACCCACTGATCTTTAGTAATTCCAACAGTCTATCACTAAATTCTACTGTGGTCCACATTCTTAGTACGGACTTCTGCTATTTCTCCCATTACAGGAAAGAGGATAACTTCGCTTAAGAATGTTTCCTGTAAGTGAGCATGCTCTGAACCTTCTGTGGTGGGAAATGGATGTGACATATTATTAATGTTGGATTGTTGCTTAAAATGTCTTTTGGTGCTATAAACATGAGATTGGAAGGCCAAACACCTGGGCTTAAATTCCAATTCTGCACTTACTATTTGGTGTTATCTGAGACTTTTACTACTGCACTATAAATAGAACCAGAAATGCTTAACTCACATGGTAATTATGTGGGTTAAATTAAATTAGATAAGGTATATTCAGCACCTGGAATAGTGAGAATTAACAATTGGTAATGCTTTGGCTTACCTCCCTGTCCTTCCATAAACCATGCATGGCTGAACTCATCCTCTCCCTGCCCTGATTTTGCACTATTGAGATTGAGGTACTTCCTAATGTTGCTGCAGCTGCAGCCCATAAAACAGAGCTCTTTGTGTGTGTGTGTGTGTGTGTGTGAAGAAAATCATAATAAGAGGGGCCTCCAGAGCCATGTCACATCTCTCAGGCAGTACAGCCTCTTTCATTAAATCATATGAATGATTAAACCAAAGTTATCTGATTGGCCTCACTGTTTTATAGCAGAAACTTTTCTACAGGTTCTGGCATCAGGAAAAATCCTTCCACTCTGAAATTTGGAAAGTATTGAAGATGAAAATGTATGTTTGTTATGGTTGTTGCTGTTGTTGTTTTACAGAGTTTTGCTCTGTTGCCCAGGCTAGAGTGCAGTGGCGTGGTATTCTCGGCTCACTGCAGTCTCCACCTCCAGGGCTCAAGTGCTACTTGTGCCTCAGCCTCCTGGGTAGCTGGGATTACAGGCGCCCACCACCACGACCAGCTATTTTTTTTTTTTTTTGTATTTTTAGTAGTAATGGGGTTTCAGCACGTTGGTCAGGCTGGTCTTAAACTCATGACCTCAGGTGATCCACCCGCCTTGGCCTCTCAAAATGCTGAGATTACAAGTGTGAGCCACCCTGCCCAGCTGAAAGGGTTTGTTCTTGATATGACATTTTTCTGTACATAGCCTAGATAGTATGGAATGGTGAAAGAGAGTAACTTTACAGTGGAAAAAGCTGACAAACACTAATATCAGGTGATCCACTGTAACATAAACAATGATAAGGGTATGTTGGTAACACATACCCTCGATATGATGTAAATAAGAATGGCACTTTCTTCTGTGGTCTTTCTCCCCAAAACATACAACCCCAATGTAATCTGAGAGAAAACCATCAGACAAATCCCAATGGAAGGACATTCTACAAAATACCTGATTCGTGCTCCACAAAACTGTCAAGGTGGTCAAAAACAAGAAAAATATGACAATCAGTCACGGTTTTGAGGAGCCTAAGGAGGCACAACAACTAAATCTAGTGTGGTAAACTGGATGTGATCTCAGACAAGGAAAAGGATACTAGGTAAACATTAAGGAAGTCTGAATTAACTATAGTTAGTTCTATAACTATATTATTAACTTTAGTTAATAATAACGTATCAATATGCATTTATTCTTTGTGACAAATTAACCATATTAAAGCAAGATGTTAATAGGAAAATGTGGGTATGCAGTATATAGGAGCTTTCTGTGCAATATTTACAATGGTTCTGTAAATCTACAACTATTCTGAAATGAAAAGTTTATTTTAAAATATTATTATTCTTATTTATCCTTCAAAATTCTGGGCACTCTTTTAGGAAGCCTAACCTTTAATGTAATCCCATAATCCCATAACTTCCCACTCTCCCCCATCACCATGCCTCTCCTCTCTAGTCCTTACTGTATTGTATGAGCATTTTTTCACAGAACTGAATGTTCTTCAAGGACAGGTCTTTAATTTCCATATCCCAGTGCCTCTCACAGCATTTGAGATATATAGTAGATAGATAAATGTACAAGACATAGTAGAATAAATTTTTAAAAATATTGAATAAATCAATGTTAGAACAAATAAATGCATTTTTTAATGAATTAGTAACTGAAGGGGCAGAAATACTAAGCCCAGCAAATGACATCAGCTGCCTTTGTACTGATATGATATTGAAAACAACAGTGACTGAGGGATCTCGCCACAGTACATTTCACATACTATTGCATCACTGATAGCATAATTACTGACAAGTGACTTGTTTCTGAGGAGCAAGGCTCTATTCTGGGGATTGGATTTGGTACACATATACCTCTTGGTGTTAAGCACAACTATTTGGTCTCTAGACACTGCATGTGCCCTGCATGTGAGCTTCATTCATTAAATCATTTAACAAATGTGTAATGGCAGTGACAACAATACCCTTTATTAAATAATTATTATGTGTCATATATGGTGTTAGATACTGTATTGGATTGATTCCATCCATGCAACAAACCTGAAATTTAAATTATAATCCTATTTTTATAGATGAGGACATTGAGGCAGGTAGTTTAAGTAGTTTTATTTAAAGAGCCTATCATGTGCCAAGTAGTGGATATACAGCTGGGAGAGTAGGAGGCAAGCACTGGAGAAAGAGGTTCTAAGAAGTGAAAACAGAGTGCTAGTTATGGGTATATTGACCTAGACTCTTATCTAAATGCTTAGGTCACTTATGACTCTTTCTTTATAGGAACTGAAAACCAAACATTCTGTAGATTTTCTTCTAAATCTCTTATTTTCCTTCTGGAATAGAAACTCTAAGGTGAGTACTCAACAAATAACAGGAAATGATGGTGCATCTGATACAGTGCTTGTGAGAAAAAGCATATTGTGTTAAAGGGTTCAAGCTTGGAATCAGATACACTTGGACTGAAATCCCGGGTCAGCCATTAGTAGCTCTGTTACCTTGGCCAGTCAGCTTCTGCTTCCTTTTTTTATAAGTGGGAATTATCATTCTTCTCTTGAAAGGTTGTTGGAGAGATTAAGTCATAGGTATCAAGTACTTAGAGCAGAGTAGGTATTTATTTGGTAAATGGTAAGAGGCATTTTCATTACACCTCTGGAGAGGAGTAAAACACAGTAGCTGGTGGAAGGAGGAGGTGTACTGAAGGCCAGCTTTCAATTTTTGTACATTATACTATGCCTTGTTTGAATTTTAATTTTGTTGAATGAATTTGTCTCAAGAATGATGTTCTCAATAAAGTTTATTTTGCAGGGCATAAACTAGTATTAACAGAAGAGTCTACTTATCTTTTATTCATTGAGCATTGCTACAGACTAGAGTCATGGTAATACTCAGAAGTCCATTAGTTAAACCTTGATGGTCCGAAGGTCATACCAGAACAAGGATACACTGATGAATTTCTTATTTTTGATGGAGTCAAATGCTTGCTTAGTTTATACATAGTCTCTTCTATAGTGACAGAATGTTGAAGTTTGAAATGACTTGAGAGCTCATCAAATTTATTCTTATATCTACCTCTGTGTAGTCATAAATGAGAGAATATAAAGAAAGCTTCTTGGTGTTAATGATAGTGCTAGCCTTGCTACTTGTATTTGGTAGTTAAAGTATGTAGCTTTTCTTTCTACAAACAATTTAAAGTACTCTCATCATGTGCTCCCATCAAAAATTTTATCTGTAGATGGCTATTATCCAGTTTGCTATGAAAAACTGAGTGGAAACAGTATTTACTTTAGGAAAGTATCTTCCTGACTGTTTTATCCCATCTCACTAGAGGTAGACCTTAGTATGCAAATACCAAATTTCAGGAGCCAATGTAGTCTTTATTGACTTGGCCTCACAAAACAAGCATGCCCACTAAAGTACACCCAGATGTATAGAAACAGCCACATCAAAATGGCTTACTGTTACACTTGCTAATTGACAATAAGAAAAACGCTTGACTTCTCTAAATGCTAGTTTCATCCTTTCTCAAACAGGAGATAACAATTACTTTTCAGGGATACTTAAATAACTACAGACAGTGTATATAAAGGATTATGCATTGGTTAGCAAATACCACCACCACAAAATATTGGAAATGCAATATTAATTTCTTTCTATAAGACTATTATTAAAGACAATAAGAATAGTGTTATTCAAAGTCCTTATATAAAGAAACGTCAGCATAAAAATTACATTTGAAACAAATTTTATGAAAATATCTCTCTATATGAAAAACCATTATTTCCATGCACATAATATGTACATATATGTATAATGTATATATAATAAATGTGAAATATAAAATATGTACTATATATGTTATATGTTATAGATAAGCACAAATATGTTTTATGGTATATGTAAATATATATATACATAACATATAATAGTTCTATATATTTTATAACATATTATTATATATAGATATAATTTACATGTATTTAGTTAGTTTCACCTTAACACTAGAAAGCTCAGCACTAAAATAAATTTTTGAATACAGTGGTTTTTTTCCCCCTAGATGACTGATATCTTCTTTTCCTTCCAACTGGATTTTTATTGTTTCAAAATCTGCAATCTACTCTACTAAAAACTACATTTGATCACTTTTAGAAACAGGGAGGACCTCAGCTGGCAAATGTATCATGCCTTCTAGATCAGGAGAGAAAACAAAAGCAGTAAGGTTAAATGACATGCCCCCTATCTCACATTGTTGGCTAATGGTAGAGTCAAGGTGAGAACAGCCAGGTGCTGCCTGGTATTCTTCCAAGCTGGTTTGTGTAATCACACTGAAAGGTGTAATGAGATATCATGAAGCTATTTTCTATCAAATAACTCTTATCCCTTTGGGAAGCTTTTCTAATGAAAAGTTCAATGTACATCCTCCAAAGTACTTGGCACACTTCCTGGGAAATGGTATTTAGTGCTACCTGGGCTTTTAAAATACACACAGAAGAAAGCGTTAGTGTCTGTGTAGCTTTGGATTAAAAAATGAACTGGCCATTGCCTGATGAAGTATGAGGCCCTGAGATATCCACGAGTCCATGAGGGCAGACTCATATCCAGAATTTTTTTGTGTGTGAGTAGCTACGTCTATTACCTAAGGAATATGTCTTTCAAAACACTGTCAACAGACACCCATTGATTTCTTCTCAGTCATGAGCACTGAGTGGCAGGAAGAAGCACAATAAAACAGCCAGCCAACAAATACCCTGCGAGTGCCACCAAAGTGATATCATTTGTTACTTCACAGTGAAGGGAAACATAAGTAATGAAGGGTCTGCCTATACATTTTAAATTGTGTGATCTGGTGTCACTGACTTTTGTATGAACATTCATAGTTTATAAAATTATATAAGGTAGCAATCCTATGAAGTAGGTTTATGAAATTTTATGAGTGGATGCTCATTTCACCAATAAAGGATTTGAAGTTCAGCCAGGCTAAATGACCAGTCCAAGTTCAAATAAATATTAAGTTATGTGATATGTAAACTCACATCCTTTTGACACCTGTGCTCTTTCAGCGAAACCATGTTATATTGTGTTTCATATGATTCCATTGATTTATGTAAGCAGCAAGCTATGGTTCTAAATCGGGTTCTGGCCACCCTATGAATCAGCCCTAGTGAAAAATGGATGAGTGCAGCTCACTTGAATATGTGCAGTGGGCATTATGCCCACAAGAAGTAGGCAGGGCCAGAACCAAGCATTCAAGAGTAATTGAAGCAAAGCTTTTAAAATTTTTTTAAAAATTATTTTTAAGACGTTTTCTAGGTACAGAGTAGGTATATATATTTATGGGGTACATGAGATGTTTTGATACAGGCATGCAATATAAAGTAAACACATCATAGAAAATGGGGTATCCATCCCTTCAAACATTTATCCTTTGAGTTACAAACAATCCAACTGCATTTTAAGTTATTTTAAAATATACAGTTAAGTTATTCTTGACTATAGTCACCATGTTGTGCTATCAAATAGTAGGTCTTATTCGTTCTATTTTGTTTTTGTACCCATTAATCATCTGTGCCTCCCCGTCCCAGCCCCCCACCTCCCTTCCCAGCCTCTGGTAACCATTTTTCTACTCTCTATGTACATTAGTTCAATTGAAAGAGGGAAAAAAAGCCCTATTTTTAGGGGAAAATGAATTGAAGTAACAGCATTGAAACCAAGTTCAGGTTAGCTCAGCAAATTGTGTTTGTGCTTTTACGATGAGCCAGCACTGTTGACCAGTAACACAAATTCTGTTTTCTGTACCATGTGCTGTGATACTAACAGTCTTGGTATATCTCCATGATCTCTACAATTTTATTTCCTTAAGTAGGCTATATTTCTATTAAGAAATAAAGGTTGAGTCACTAGCAACAATTGTGAAAAGAAAAGGGAAGATAGTTGTAGTGTTGTATGTGTGATTATGTGTTTGTGTCTGTATTTGACACATGCAAAAACATATGTGTGTATATATATATATGTATGTTTTTGTGTATGTGTGTATACGTGTGTGCACGTGATAATGGATATATTTGTGACTATGTAGCAAATATCTCCAGAATACTGACTTACTGATGTTGGGCACAGTGTCTTGTCTGAACTAGAATAAAAAATATAAGCCTTAAAGAGTTCAGTCTTTCCATACTTTTCAAATGTAATGTACTTTATAAGAACTGGGAAGTTATACCTGATGTAAATGACAAGTTGATGGGTGCAGCACACCAACATGGCACAAGTATACATATGTAACAAACCTGCACGTTATGCACAGGTACCCTACAACTTAAAGTATAATAATAATAAATAAATTAAAAAAAAAAAAAGAACTGGGAAGTTACATGAATAAGTGTTACCTAATCTCTAACCACTAGGAATTCACTTCTAGTCATTGAGCAAGGCGCATGCTCAAATAATTTTAATAACCATCTGGTAGGATGTGATAAGTGCTATAATAAGTTTAAAATTGTTAAGGGATCACAGAAGGAGGAGCATTGGATTTGGACTTGGGTTGTAAAAACCATTTCTCAGTAGAAATGACATTTCCCTGAACCCAGAATAATGAGCAGGGTGTTGATATGACAAGATAAGTAGCTTTGACAGTTTACAGCTATTTTTGCATCCAGAAGCAAAATAATTCTTCCCTGATAGTAGTATGGAGCAAGTCTGCCCTCATAGAGTAAAGATTTTGGAGTGCTTCAAAATACACAGAATTGTCAGGTGTGAGAGTGAGACTTGGGGCCTGAATTTGTATTATTCACTTCACTAACATGATTCTGACCAATATATGATGCTCCTAATGTGCAATGCAGAGATCCGTAAACCAGCTTGATTCAAGCCATACATGGAGAATGGAGTAGTACCCTCCCTCTTCTGGTGTTTTATTATTATTATTATTATTTTATTTATTTATTTATTTATTATTATTATACTTTAAGTTCTAGGGTACATGTGCATAACGTGCAGGTTTGTTACATATGTATACTTGTGCCATGTTGGTGTGCTGCACCCATCAACTCGTCAGCACCCATCAACTCGTCATTTACATCAGGTATAACTCCCAAAGCAATCCCTCCCCCCTCCCCCCTCCCCCCTCCCCATGATAGGCCCCGGTGTGTGATGTTCCCCTTCCCCAGTCCAAGTGATCTCATTGTTCAGTTCCCACCTATGAGTGAGAACATGCGGTGTTTGGTTTTCTGTTCTTGTGATAGTTTGCTAAGAATGATGGTTTCCAGCTGCATTCATGTCCCTACAAAGGACAAACTCATCCTTTTTTACGGCTGCATAGTATTCCATGGTGTATATGTGCCACATTTTCTTAATCCAGTCTGTCACTGATGGACATTTGGGTTGATTCTAAGTCTTTGCTATTGTGAATAGTTTAAAACTATAAGATGAAAAAGAAGTTATTCCTTTCTTTCTAATATTCCCCTAAAGACCAAGAGTATTTGTGGACATTTGTTTTCTGTGGACTGAGTCAGGAACATGAGCAAGAAAAGCCTAAGTATTTCCTCTAAAATAGTAATTGACAAATACAAAAAAAAAAAAAAACACATATGCCTAGCTTCCAATATTTGTCATCCATCATATTAGACTTACAGAACTCTTACATGTAGCAAACAACATGCTATCTTAAAGTCTGATCTGAACTGTATTACAAAGGGAGTACCTATTGACTTTGTCCACAGGGACTTAGATTCAGTGAAATATGACAAATAGATCATATAAAATTTGAAATGAAACAGCTAATGAATAATGAATGTTCTGTTGCTATTTTTGGGTAAGCGTCTGCAAACATATGTTTTTTGGGACTTTATAGGATGTTGATTTTATGCAAACTAGAAATTCTCTACCATCTGTAATAGGAAATGAGTTCTCTGTGCTATAGCTAATAATAGATAGAGCACTGAGTGAATTTTAGGAAACTATTCAAACAGTATGTAATGATTCCTTCACGTTGTTCTTTAGCATTGCTTTCTTGCTCTTTGATGATTTGGGCTGGCTAGAATGCTGACAAGTGAAGCTCTTCTAATGTTAATGTTTGGTCAATGTAGGGCCTTGAAATATTGTTCAATTTTGGGTAAGCTTTGACTCTGTGTCTCCTTCTGTTCATTTGTTTCTTTTTCGTATTAGGACATTGGCTATCAAAGGTTTCTGTGCAGCAGTTCTTGATTCTCTTAGTAGATTTGATCCTAGAGAGAGAATAATGTATACATTCAATGTAGAGTCATAAGGTAATTATATTTTTTACATACCATACATTGTCCCAGAAAAGACCCCTATTTGCAACAAGAAAGATCACCAAATAGGCTCTCTCACTGTGCTAGGTTAAATGGTTCAGACTCTGCTCACGGGAGCTTGATGTCAGAATTCACTGGATTAAGCCAGAATACTCTGACCTAAGGAGTACGAATCATCTTCCTCCTGCTGGGCACCTACTTCATTGGCATGAGGAATTCCTGCTACCCCTACAGATATTTATTTGCAAGTATTATATGCAGATGTATTTTACCTTCTTTTGCCCAAAGCTCCATTGCAACATAAAGTCTACTCTTACTTTGCTGTTCATTTTTATCTTAAATTTCTTTTCCTCTGATTGTAGATTTTCTACTTCTAAATTATTTGTTTCTTCTTTTCTCTCTTCCATTCTTCACTCACTCCCTCCATTCTCTTGCTTTCCCACCCTTTATTTTTTCTTTCATTGTAATTTTTTGATCATTATAAAAAATGTACCCATTAACCTATGCATTATTGTTATCAGAATGAGAGACAATGTAACTTGATACTTAATGGAACTAGCTTTGGAATCAAGGTAATCTGAGGTCAAATCCAGACTTTCTTCCCTTAATCATTCTGTGAAATGATCAAAATTTTAATTCTCCTTAAATGCAGATTTATTCATCTATGAATACATCTATGAAATAACATTGCTATAATGTAGATATAATTAAGAATAATAGCATCTATATAACAGCAATCCCATGAATATTACATAAAATAATGTATACAATATATTTAGCAGACTGCCTGGCCCCTAGTAATTCAGTTAATGGTCAAGATGCTGTAGGCTGCTTCATGGTTGGTGGTGGCAGAGATCAATTATTATGCTGTATCAAGTATATCATCCCATTTTCTTTGAAAGTACATTGCAGATTTCACGTAATCAGTGTTGGGATGCCACCATGAATGAAAAGGCAATTTTGTGCAAAGCTCTGGTTTTCAGTAATCAGTTAGGATTAATTCTTACATGTGGACAAGCTGAAGCATTCTGCAGCAGCTCCTGCCAACTTCTCTGTAATACAGACATTTTCAACTAGACACCACTGAACTAATAATGAAGATGTCATCTCTCTTATAAGTTATTCACATGATATTCACAACTGTTTTAGCCTGAACATCTTGATAAATAGATCTATTTGTTTTAAAATTGTTTTTTAAAACCCCTTCACCCTCAAAAAAAAGTCAAATTAATATTGTAATACCATGTTAAATAAGATTAAGAAACCTTCCTGTAAATTACCGAAAGTAAAGCTCATGCAGAATTACAGAAGTTGTAAAAGAAAAAAAAAAAAAAAAAAAAGAAAGAAAAAAAGGGCTAGTGCATTAGGAAAATTAAGCAGACACACTATGAACATTACTTACAGCTAACTGAAGTTTTGTTTACTGAGGTTAGCAGATTCTAACTCACTGAGTTTCCTTAGAAAATGGCCTCAGTTATCCTGGCACCATAAGTTATAAAGCAGCAGATATTATTTCTCTCTACAAATGGAACCACATTAAATTAAATATAACTTTTCTTATTACTCTTTTGGAAACCAAAGGAGGGAGTTACCTAGAGTCCATCAGGGTGCCTCAGACCACTAAGGCTTTTCATATTCTCATAATCATGTGCCATCCTCTGCAGATACTAGTTTTGCTTTTTCAAGCTCATGGTGTGGCTTAATACATATGGCACCATGACATGGTGAGTTGAGGGGGGAAAGGAAGGAAGAAACCTGTGTTCTAATAACTATTCTCCCAGTATCTAGTGTATGGTTCTCCACAGTCACTTTGGCTCTCTGTGTTTCCACTTTGTCATCTACAAAGTTGTTTATATCAATAATTTTTAAACTTTTAACAATTATAACTCCCTTTAAGAATGACATGTCTGTAATTTTGATTGGCATAAACATGAAATTTTCACGAAATACAGCTATATATCATTTTAACAATTCTATGCCACCCTAAATCCCTTACAGTTCCATGAATTTTAGGATAAGGACCCTTATCTAGGTGGCCACATGATATCTTCATAATTCTGTGTTCCTTGGGCATTTAAATTCTTTCTCAAAAAGTTTATACTCATAGGGTCTGTTGGGAAGCAGGGGTTATGTATATTTTATACATTCTCTAGCTCTGAATTTGCTGTAAGATTTGATCAAGTTGTAGTTTCTGTGGGCCATGTTTATAGGGCAGTGTAGTGATAAAATCTTAGACTTTGGAATCCAAAAGATCTCAGTGCAAATCTTCGTTGCTTCATATATTCACACTCTAACTTTAAGGCAGAATACTCTGTGGGCATGCTTTTATTGCATATAATCCTGAATAATAGGCCATGTCTTAAGACTTTGAAAATTCAATAATCATTTGCTCAATATTTGCCTCAATCCTTTGTAATGTATATGCCCATATACATGTGTACATATATATATGTTCATATACATGTATACATATATATCTGCATTATGTATAATATATGTGTATATACATATATGGAGTTGTAGCTAATTGATGTTTCAATTTGAAGATATTTATTACAATTGTAAACATTTTGATTTTGTGTTTTTATGGCTTGGAGTCATTGCTCTTAGATCTTAAACAGTTTTTGTATTCTGTACAATTTCATACATACTTTATTATATTACTTAATGAATATAATGGCCACGGTTTGACTCCGAGTTTTCTCATCTGTTAACTTGATGATCTTGGGTAAATTCTTCTATTTCTCTGAGGTTAAATTTTCTCAATAGGCTGCTATTTGTCATTCAAAGAAAGTTAGGTCAATTAGTGATTAAAATAAAGCTGGATGTAAGTATGTAATTCTCAACTCCTTAACTTTTTTTGAAATTGAAATTAGTTCATTAAACTTGAAAAGGTTAAGGAATACCAAAGAAGGAAAAGAGGTATCAATAAAGTCTCTGTAATTACTTGATTTACAATTTAGTGACATTACATCTTGGTATGCTAATATGTCAACTTACCTTTATGTTAACAAATTCATTCATTGATACACTTAAAATTAACTTACAAAACCTGTGCTTGTCTTATACAGCTTAAAGTTTTTTATTTTTATTTTTAGGGTAGAGGGGCAAAGAAGGAAGAGATGCATAAGGGGGATTAGATATTGATGTTATCTTTTATGAGGTGTGTAAAACAATAAGGCTAAAGGTAAATTAGGCTCCTAATTCGTTGTAAGTAAAAAGTTATCACTTGTCAGTTATGTTTTTAAAATTATGCTAAAATGCCCTTAATTAAGAAACAAACTAAAGAAATAACAGAGGCAAATCAAAATACAAGAATATTCTTCAAAAACTTATGCATATTTATTGTTCCATCTTCTAAACGTGATTTTTCTTGATTGCCTTTTACTGTAAATCATTACTTATGGATGATAATCATATTTGTAGTGTACTGCGAAGAAACATTTTTCATGCATTTGAATTGGAAATAGCAGAATATATCAAGACAACAGAGTAGACCAAACTATTTTCTCCCACATAAGAAGTAATGAAATTTTATACTGGAGAGCTTAACCTTACGATGAAGCCAGTAACAACACGCTTGTGTTCTTTAAGTTCAGTTATAACAAACGGACTAATAATTAGTGAACTATCACTTACAGTTTTGGATATATACTATTATCAAAATCAAATTTATATGACCTTGATGTCTATATAAACGTAGCTATGAAGAATAACATTTGATGCATAAATACAGACTGTGTAGTAAAACAGTTTTGCAGGAATAGTCCTTGTCTATTTACATATAATGGAGAGAAAGAACATCAGAGGAAATGAATGATTTATGATAGAGATCTGAGCATTATTAAATTTAATTTTATTTTGAATACTTGCTTGATTATCCAGCTAACCATGTCTCTTATTTTCTTTAGTAAAGTAAACGGTTTCAATAGTAAACGTTATATATCCTTGAGTTTACATGTCAGCACTGCATACGAATTCTTTGCAGCATAGGTTCTCAAAGAAGAAATTTTGGTCCAAAGAGACTTTTTCTTCTCTATGCAATATTGTTTTTTTAGTTTCCTTTTTAATCAAGACTCAAAAAAAAAGAAACATACAATTTTATTCCTTTTTCTTTCCCCCTCTTACAACAAAGATAGTTTCTTTCTGAGTACATACAATGGTATTGAAGTTTGGAATTCTAATTTTAAGTATTATCCAGGACTGTGTTTCTTTATTTGAAGTTATAGATGCGTTAATAATGTGAGTGATTAAACAAGGAATGAAAGGTTGCCACTTTCACCATTCAAGTGAAGTTACTGATGACACAACGTTAAACACAGGAAGATTAGAAAACTACAGAAACTGAGGATTCAGTCTTCATTCAGTACCTTCTTTTATTTCTCACCTTGATTTCATAAGAGTCTTCTAATTGCTCTCCCTGTCTTCACTTCATATTTGAAATGAATTTTGCATTCTGCCACCAGAGGTTCTTAAACATTGAGCTATTCATCATGCTCTTCTGCTGAAGCCCCTTTACTTCTTCCTCTTACACACTTGGATAAAACCCATGTGACCTAACAAGGTATAAAACAAATAAACCTTTATTACCTATCTAGTCTCTTTGTACTTCCCCAAGCATCATTTTTCTCCCTTCTCATCTTGCATCTATGCTGTATTTATAAAAACCCTAAATGTAAAATAACAGCACAATGATAATGGCAGTAATGAAAATCACTCTTGTTGATTGATTATTAATAATGTAACCAATCACTGGATTTGAAGTTTCATCTATTCCTCCACTCAAAAAATACCCCTGAACACAAGTATATGGTAATACTTGGCACTAAACTTAGCAGAGAGATATACTGGCATGAAAAGAACAGTGGTGTTATAATTCAAGAAAAAGCAAATATTCACTACTCTCCTAGAGTCAGTCTGGTTGGAAGGATGCAAATTATCACTTAAACAAATGCAAAATTTTATCTTTGCTGTGTGCTAAAAAGTAAAGGAAGCAAGTCCTGGGAGATCCTGTGATAGGGTGGCCTAATAAATAAGGGTGGGATAGGCACACTTTATGCGAGATTTTAAAAACGATTTGAAATTGTGTAGGCAAAGTGGAAGAGAGACGAGGACAGGGTAAAGGTAATACGCAAAATGCAAAGAGCAGAAAGGGGCATGGATATGTGTAAACTCAAAGAAGGCCAAAGTGGCTGGTGCACAGAGAGTGGGGGAAGCAAGGCGTGAAAATGATTTTAGTGAGACAGGCAGGGGACAAATCATGAAAGATCTGTTAGCCCGACTTTAATAATTTGGTTTTAGGAGCAATGGGAAGTCATTGGGGGCTTTTAAGTGGGGATGTGACTTGATCTGGTATGCATTTAGGTTCTTCAGCCTGGATGGTGGAGAATGGGTTAGGAGCAGGGGTCCAGGTGGAAGCAGGGAGAGAGTTAGAGTTAATAACTAGGGTCCAAAAGAAAGGAAGACTCAGCTCATTTGGAAATAGTGGGTATAAAAAGAAATGTGTAACTTATCTCATTTAAGCCACACAACTATGCCAGAGTAGATCTTACAAATCCCAATTTGCAGATCAGTACATTGAAACTTAGATAAGTTATATCAATTTGCTTAGTCCCATGGCAGTATATGGCATAGCCAGGCCACAGAAACCAGGTTCTTTAATTCTAAACTACGTTCTCTTTCTACTATGCTGTTCTCTTTCCATATTCTGCAATGCTGTGCTTTTTACATGTTATAACTTTTCATTGGCTGTTTTCTCAACTTGAAATACATTTCCATTGTATCAAATCCCTGGAAGTCTTCTTCAATGACTGCCCCTTTATGCTTCCGGTCTCTGCTAATATCTGTCCTTTGTGCTTTCATAGCACATTTTTTTTTTCTTGTTGTTTTATTATTTCTCTACTAGACTATGCACTCTTAAATACAAGGAATAGGGCATTTATTTGTATAGTTCCAATGCCTAGCAAAATGACAAGAATATGGTAGGTGAGTAACAAAATTTAAATTAAATGAATCTTGTGATAACAATCTACATCAAGCCCTCAAACATCCCCTAAATCCTTGGTACAACATTTCTGGTCAATGATCACCGAAGACATCCACCATTACGTTACTGGTAATACATTACTGATCACCTCCTAAATGCCAGGCACAGATGTAAATACTTACTAATTTGCCATATTTAATACTCACACAATCTCTAAAAGTAGATATATCTATATTATAGATGAGGAAAAACTGAGTAACTTATCTAAGCTAACATACTCTAGAATTCAACATTAAAGGCATTCTGAATCCAGATATATTTGATGTAGATTATAATATATCCATTCCAATTACTATTACCTTTGGCCCTTTATAACTATCCATTGCTAGATGGAAAATTACACCTTGACTTTCCTGACCCTAGCTTGACAAATTATATATTTTCTCCAAGTCAAGCAAACCTAATACAAGCGAGTGGCTCTTCCTGACTCCTGTTATTTCTGCTCTTTCCAATTCCTTCCCAATATGAAATGTATAGCCTGCTTTTAGTACACAATGTAATAAATTTGTCAGCTTCTGCTTAAATAAGGAGTCTTTCAACAAGCTCTGACAACTACTTCAGATTTCTTTCTTTCATACTTACATTTAAACACATAAAATTTAGTAAAATATTTTAAAAACCAGTTGCAGAATCTTACTTGTCAGCATAAATCCAAAGATAGATTTCATCTATGTAAGAGTTTTGCTAAGTTGGTCCTGCTCCCAGCTGTGAAATCCCACAGTCAGAGAAGTCAATAATGTCCTAAGCCTAGAGGCAGTCTGGTCTGCTAAAATGCATTCCAGTTTTGGAGGTGGAATCATTGAGTTTTCAATTGCATGTAACCCATATGATATTTCTCCTGGCTTCAGTGTTCTTGATTAGACTGGGGAACCAAGAAGAGCTCTGTTTGAAGGACAATGTCTTTAAAGAGAAGAGAGGCTTCTAGTCTCAAAAACATAAATATTTCCTCTATTTGCATATGGGATTAAATAATTGTAGATTTAAGTTCATATAATCAAATTCCCTTTCTCACCAACCTTACAAATTGTTTCCTCAGAAATGCTTCAGAAAGAGGAAAATATTTTTTTTTTAATTTATTTATTATTATTATACTTTAAGTTGTAGGGTACATGTGCATAACGTGCAGGTTTGTTACATATGTATACTTGTGCCATGTTGGTGTGCTGCACCCATCAACTCGTCATTTACATCAGGTATAACTCCCAATGCAATCCCTCCCCCCCCCCCATGATAGGCCCCGGTGTGTGATGTTCCCGAAAATAATTTTTAGAAAGATAAGTACCTTGCCCAAGTCACAAAGCTACATTTCAAATGTAGACCTAAATGATTCCAGAGCCTAAATCCAGAACTATTTGGATCTTACCTTGTGCATGCCCACTTTCAACATCTTAGGACTGCTAAATTTTTTTGTTTTTGTTTCAGGTTAAGCATCCTCAAATTCCATAAGCTTGCCTTATATAATGTGCCCATATTTTGTACTCACCAGTAGTCCCCAATCCTGGTTAGTAAGAAAGTATTTTAAAGAAGAAAAGCCCTTTGATCCAAGTATAGGAGATTTTTGTAAGAGATAATCAAATCTATAATAATGTGAGAAGTTCAATATCATTTAAATTGCAGCATATAAATGCCAATATTAGAGACTTTTAAAATATTCTTTGCATTTAATCATCTACTCCCAATAAATTCACAGGACAAACAATTTAAACTTGAGTGAAATGAAAAACCTACCTTAGACATCTCTCTTGGAATTTATCATGGAAGATAACAGATCATTTGGTCCAGCCTCTTGCATTTAAGAGGAAGTTGTAACGTATTCATTTGAAAACATAGCATTTAGTACCTATTAATATGCTAAGACCTCCGCTATTTGATTTATTTTTAATTATATCTCTTCAATACCCCAAACTCCAATCATTCTTTGATCTCAAAAGGACCTGCAACTCGTTTTTGATCTTGCCTATCCTTCAGTGTTCATTATCCTTCTCAAGCTTTCACTCCTACCTTATTCAGCTTATATTTCCAGTTCAACTTTATAATCGCTTACTGGGATATCTTTATTTTCCCTTGTAATTGTACCTGCCACCATACTTGATTGGAGCAACTCCAGCTTTGGCTAATTCTACCTGTCTCCCTAATTTACACCTGTGCCTGGGCCACTGAACAGCGCTGGAGCAAACACAAAACACTACTGACTGGCTTTACTTAAATTTATTATCACAAACTTTATATGGCTTCAGTTTACCTCCGGCCAATACCACAACTAAATTTTATTAGTCTATTTACTCTCCCACTGTCCAAAATAATAATAGTAAGTTGTTTAAATGGTCAAAGACAGCAGATTTCCTTTGAAATTCATCTAGCTTTATAATTTAAAAAGCACTATTCAAAATTTGTCATTGATCTTTTAACACTTGGTTCAGTGTTATTCTTAGAGTTCTCCAGGCCATCTAGCTAGTCCTTCTTCCATGCTTTCACCACTTTTTGTATTCATCTCAATGCATGTTATATTGTATTGCTTTAAAAAATTTTTTTCTGTTTATTTATCTTCCCCCCTCATGCTGCTCTCTCTTTTAAATGACATTCCCTCATTAGGTAATTAGATTCCTAAGGATAAGAGTTTTAAGGACTGTGCTGTGTTTTATTTGTTTTTATATCCCAGGGTTTTTCAGGAAGCCTGGCACTATATCCCATATTGTACTGCAGTTATCTGTTTGTTTGTAATACCTTCCTCTCACCCCAACTCCAATCTTTTCCTCCACAGTGAGACCTGTGAGAGTAAGGCTTGTGTAGCATGTAGTTGACTCCACTGCTAGAATTATGCCTGGTACATTATAAATAGCAAGCAAGTGTTTGTTGAAAGCATAGCACAGCAAGAAAAACATAAGTTCTTCAAGTTCTTCCATTTAACATGTTTTTGTTGAGCATATATTCTGTGCTTGTCATGAGAAAAATTTTGGGGATAGTGCAGTGAACAAGAACACAAAAAAATTCCTATAAAGGAAATGTAAAGATAGACACTAAGAAAAGCAAATGAACCCTCAAATGTGTTAGAGCAAGATAGGCTAGATTGGATATTAGATAAGGTTCTCAGGGTGAGCCTTACTGAGAAGAGGACTTTACAACAATGATCTGAAGGAGGTGAAGGTGCTCTCTACGTGGCTGTCTGCAGGGAAAGCATTCTGAGCAGTGGGAATAGTGCGGTATCCTTGGTAAAAATGGAAGCCTTTGGAGGGTTTTGAACAGAAGAGTGAGGTTCTCTGATTTATATTAAAATACATAAATAAGTGAAAATACAGGAGAATATAATCAGTGGTAAAATGTTCTGCAATAGATTATTAAACACTCATCTGTGTTGGTTCTGTGCATTTTAGTAATAAGTGACCCATACGAAGCAAAAGTTGCCCTTGTTGCAAATAACATATTTAGTAGATGAATAAATGAACTAATGAACTTGAATGACAGGTTGCCAAGGAAATAGCCTATCAGGATTCATTACAAAAGAGGCTTGTCTTTATGTGGGAATCAGGGACAACAAATCTAGTTATTAGCATTAGCAGCCTCTTATTTTTGAGTATTTATTTTTAGGAAACCAGAGCTCCCAAACAGGATTCTTCTGTGCACTTTACCTAATGTTCTTGAATAACAAGATCAATGCATACATACATCCACCAGCAATTTCCTTGATGCAAATAACTTATACCTTTTAATAAAAACATGTTAGCTCTTTGTTATGACTTTATTTAAAGCATAATCCTCTGGAATTATTAATTACCATTGATGTTGGCATCTTACATTTTTCTTAGCCTAGATACTGTTAGGAAAACATGCCAAAAATAGTTAAACTTGAAATAGAAATATGTTCAATCCAAGAATCTTAGAAGACAATATGAGCTCCAGGCACTCACTTTATGTCCTTCCACATGCCTTTTAAAATGTTATCACCCATATTTCCAGCTCTCTAGGGAGAGAAAATAGCTCACATATAAGAAATGTAGGTGCTTTTTCTTTTAATGTAAGTAAAAATTACCCTTCAGTTAGAGCATTAAGAACAAATGAGATTTAGTATTTTTGTTTTAAAAATGACAGTGTGTTTAAAATATATGTACTTTGTTTTTGTTGACATAATTATGATTAATGTGATATGCAAGTCTTTAGATGACATTTTTAATAAGACAAGTTGCTGATGTTAGGACCGTTTTAAAGTAAACCCTTTATTTTGAGATAATTGTAGACTCACATGCAGTGTGAGAAATATATAGAGAGGTCTCATATACTCTTTACCAGTGTTTCCTCCAATGGTAACCTTTTACAAAACTATGTACAAATATAGCCAGTGTAGTGACACTAATACAGTCAATAATAGAGCAGCACCACCACCACAAGGATCCCTCATGTTTTCTGTTTATAGTAGCATTCACCTGCCTACCCACTACGTCCCTGACACTGACAACCACTAACCTGTTCTTCATTTCTATAATTTTGTCATTTCAAGAATGTTCTATAAATGGAACTATACAAATAAGACCTTCTGGGTTTGGCTTTTTCACTTAGCATTATTCTCTGGTGATTTATATAGGTTGTTGGCTGTATCAGTATCTCTATCCCCTGATATGGATATACCATCCATTGAAGTTTAAACATTGACCAGTCGAGGGATGCCTGATCTGATTCTGGTTTTTGATTATGACAAATAATTCTGCTGTGAACATTCTAGCACTTTTTTTGTGTGGAAGCAGAAGTTTTCATTTTCTAGCATAAATGCCCAGGAGAGTGATTGCCAGATTGTATGATAGTGGAAAATGTAGTTTGGCAACTTTTTCCCCCCAAGAAACCTCAATATTTTCTCCTCGAGTGGTTAGGTTATTCTACATTTTCATGAATAATGTATAAATGACTGGTGGTAGTTTTATTTATTTATTTTTCTTTTTAACCATCCTGCTAAGGTTATAGTGCTCTCTCACTGTGGTTTTAATTTTCATTTCCCTGGTGGCTAATAATGTTGGAATTTTTTAATGTGCTTTTTTTTTCATCAGTATTTTCCCTTCAGTGAAATGTCTGACCAGTACTTTGTCCATATACTAATGGGCATTCTTTTTAACACTGAGTTTTAAGTCTTTCTATATTCTAGATATTAATCCTTTGTTGAATATGTGGTTTGCAAATATTTTCTCCCAGTCTGTAGCTTATTTTTTGTTGGTTTTCTTTAATTCTTTTAGGGTCTTGTACAGAGCAGTTTTTAATTTTGTAGCTCTATTTATGATTTTTCCTTTTATTAATCTTGTGTTTGGTGTCAAGTTTAAGACTCTTTGTGTAGTTCAAAGTTATGAAAACTTTCTTCTATTTTTTCCTAAAATTTTAAAATAATTTCAAGATGTACATTTAAGTCCATGATCCAGCTTCAATTATTTTCTGTATAAGACATGAGGTTTAGGTTGAGATTCTTTTCTTTTTTCTTTGCCCATTGATGATAACTTACTCCAATATCATTTGTTAAAGAGGCTATGAATTGAATTGTTTTAATACCTTTGTCAAAAATCAGTTGGGCATATTTGTGTGGTTTTCTGAGTTTTTTCGTTTTGTTCCGTTGATCTGTGTCTACTCTTCTGCCAGCATAACACATTGTAGACTACTGTAATTATATAATAAACCTTGAAACCAGGTAGACTGACTTATTTTTCCTTTTCAAAATTGTTTAGCTAGTCTAATTCCTTTACTTTTCCATATGTATTTTAGAATAATCTTGTCTATATCTAGAAAAAGCCTGTATACTTTGTAGATTTATACACCGTTTTTTAGTGATTGTAAATGGTAGATAATTTTTTATTTTCAATGTCCACATGCTCATTGCTAGTATATAAAAATACATTTGATTGTTATGTTTATCATGAATACTGAAGCTTTGCTAAACTCACTAATCAGTTTTAGGAGTATTTTTATAGATTCCTTGGGATTTTCTATTTAGACTATCACGCCATCTCGTAATAGAAACAGTTTTATTGTTTCATCTCTAATCTTTGTTTTACCTTTTATTTACTTTTATTGCCTGTTGCACTGGCTAGAACATCTAGTGCTATTTTGAATAATGGGAAGATTGGTCATCCTTGCCTTGTTCCGAATCTTAGGCTAAAGCATTTGGTCTTTCAACATGAAGTATAACATTTACTGCTGGCTTTTTGGAGATGCTCTTTATCAGGCATCAAGCTGAGTAAATTCTTTCTCTTCCTATATTCCTGAGAGTTGGTTTTTTTAAATCAATGAATTTATGTTGAATTTTGTCAAATGGTATCTCTACATTCATTGATATGATCATGTCATATGGCATATTACATTGATTGATTTTCAAATATCATTCCAACTCGCATCCCTGGAATAAATATCACTTGGTCATGGTGTATAAGCTGCTGAATTCATTTTTATATACTGCTGAATTCTACATAATAATATTTTGTTAACAATTTTTGTGGCTACATTTGCGAGGTAGTTTCTCCTTTCCTTCCCTCCTTCCCTCTTTCCCTCCCTCCCTCCCTCCCTCCCTCCCTCCCTCCCTCCCTCCGTCCCTCCCTCCCTCCCTCCCTCCCTCCCTTCCTTCCTTCCTTCCTTCCTTCCTTCCTTCCTTCCTTCCTTCCTTCCTTTCTTCCCTGGTCGCTTCCCCCATCTTTCTGTCTTTCTTTCTTTACTATTTTTCTTCTCTGTCACCTTCTCGTATTTTTTCTTCTCCCACCCCCTCTCATTTTTTTAATTAGTTTTCATACCAGGGAATACTTTCTCTGGTTTTGGTATCATTAATATACTACATTCATAAAGAATACTGGGAAGTATTCCCTACTCTTCTCTTGTCTGAAAGAGATTGTATAAAATATATTTGAACTCTTCCTTAATGCTTGATAAATTTCTCCAGGGAAACCATCCTGGCCTAGAGATGACTTTTTTGAGTTTACATTATAAAGTCAATGTCATTAATAATTATAGGATGTTGAAGTTATCTATTTATATTTAAGTATTTGAGTAAATTGTGATTGTTTATACATTTCATGGAATTAATTAATTTCCTCAGAGTTGTCAAATCTATGTTTGTAGATCTATCTGAAGTATTCCCTTATTATTCCTTTAGTATTTGAAGGCTCTGTATTGATGTTCCACATTTCATTCATGATGGCAGTAATTCATGAATTCATGTCCCCTCTCTCTCTCTCGTTTTTCCAGTCTTCTTAGAGGATTGTCAATTTTACTGATTTTTTTTAGAAAGAAGTAACTTGATTTTCTCTACTTTTTGTTTTCAAGTTTATTAATTTTTGTTATATTTATTGTTTTCGTCTTTGTTTGCTTTGCATTTATTTTGCTCTTTTTTTGAGGTGGAAAGTAATACTACTGATTTAAGATTTTTCTCTTCCTTTTCTTTTTTTCTTTCTTTTTTTTTTTTTTTATTTTGAGACAGAGTTTCACTCTTGTTGCTCAGGGTGGAGTGCAGTGGCGCAATCTCGACTCACTGCAACCTCCAACTCCTGGGTTCAAGTGATTCTCCTCCCTCAGCCTCCCAAGTAGCTGGGATTACAGGTACCTGCAACAATGCCTGGCTAATTTTTTTTTTTTTTTTTGTAGTTTTAGTAGAGATGGGGTTTCACCATGTTGGATAGGCTGGTCTTGAACTCCTGACCTCCGGTGATCCACCTGCCTTGGCCTCCCAAACTGCTGGGATTACAGGTTTGAGCCACTGCGTCCATCCAGATATTTTTCTTTTCTAATAAAATCATTTATTGCTATTCATTTCTCAGCACTGTGTTAGCTGTGTTCCACAAATTTTGTTATATTGTCAACTTAGTTCAATGATTTAAAAAAATTATCTTGATACTTCCTTTTTAGCCTATAGATTATTTAGCAGTGTATTGTTTAATATCTATGTGCTTGATATTTCTATTTTCTTGGTATCTTTCTGTTACTGATTCTGTTTTGATTCGATTGTGGTCAAACAACACATTCTGCATGATTTCAAGTCTTTCAAGTTTGTTGTGGTTTGTTTTCTATCTTAATGTATGTTCCAAAGGCATGTTAAAAACAAGAATGTACTCTTATGTTGGATGGAATGTTCTATAAATACCAATTAGATGTTTTACTAGATGTGTTTGTCTATATCCTCACTGATTTTACATCTAGTTCTATCAATTTTTGAGAGAGTGGTACAGGAGTTCCCCACTAAAATGTGGTTTTGTCCCTTTTTCTTTTAAATTTTATCAGCTTTTGCTTCACATAACTAGAAGATTTGTTGTTGGTTGCATATAACTTTAGGATTGGGTTGTCCTCTTTTTTGTCATTCTATAGTATAATGATGGCCTGATGTATCATCATTCAAGTTTGGCAAGTAATTAGTCACAGCCATATATAGTGTCAGAATTGTTATAACTTGAGTTATATTGCATGGTTTATGAAGCCCAGGTACACCAAATACCATTTCTTCTCTTCAGAAGTGCTCAGAGATATCCTTTGGAAGTTTATCAGTATTGTTCTTCTCATGGATTTCAGAGATAAAGACACAGCTGTAATCAAATTGTGTGTGTAGAAAATAGGCCATTTTGTAGTAAAATTCTCCCACAGGGTTTATCATGCTGAGTTGAACTGTGAAACTAATACATTGAGTGATAATTAAAACAGTCCTAAAAAATGTGAAGCTGTAAGATTTCATACAAGCATACATTTACTTTGACTAGCAGGTATATACTATTGTTTCTCTGCTCTGTGAGGTTTTTCTTTTTCTTTTTCTTTCTTTCTTTGGTTTTGGTTTTGATGACAATTTCTGAGGGAGATGTCAATTTCTGGAAAGTCTTTGGATGAAGGATTCAGGTGAGGAAAGCAGCCATATGGTTCTTCCCCCTTCCATGACCAGAGCCCCAATATGTAATCATTCTTCTTATGCATTTATAGATATTTTATCATTTAGAATTTCAAGATTTGAGTTTTGCTGTGTACTCTTCACATGTTTGATACAACCTATATACTATTTTTCATTCCTATTATTAGAAATAAGAACTGATATTTAGAAAATGTCAAATGATTTGCATCCTACAGATTGCAGCAGCCATCCTAGTTGTCAAGTCCAGAGAATCTTTAATTGTCCTTGCCCAAGAATATGTCCTACAATATTAGTGCACACCACTTCAGTACCTTATACCATGTACCTCACTGGCCTTCTTTTTTTTCTTTTTCTTTTTTTCTTTCTTTCTTTTTTTTTTTTTTTTTGAGACGGAATCTTGCTCTGTCACCAGGCTAGAGTGCAGTGACATGATCTCAGCTCACTGCAACCTCTGCCTCCCGGGTTCAAGTCTCCAGCCTCAGCCTCCTGAGTAACTGGGACTACAGGTGCCTGTAAACATGCCTGGCTAATTTTTTGTATTGTAGTAGAGATGGGGTTTCACCATGTTGGCCACGATGGTCTTGATCTCCTGACCTCGTGATCCACCTGCCTTGGCCTCCCAAAGTGCTGGGATTATAGGCGTGAGCCACTGTGCCCTGTCACTGACCTTATTTTAACTCATATGTTCACCTTTGTTCTGTACAACCAATTCTTGGTGGATCTCTTATTCCAAATCTTAATATATGTGGGTGCTATAATAACTGGCTCCTATTCTCTCCTCCAATTACTCTATGATTTTTAAAACTTAGTATC
This sequence comes from Macaca fascicularis, assembly GCF_037993035.2. Lineage (NCBI taxonomy): Eukaryota > Metazoa > Chordata > Mammalia > Primates > Cercopithecidae > Macaca > Macaca fascicularis. Next base: position 87,933,742 of record NC_088388.1, on the reverse strand, counting down.
ATCATTTTTCTGGGGTTTTTTTCTAACCAGCCTCATGCTCACAACTTTCAAAGGTTAAAAGCTCTACAGTGAGATGATTTTCCTCATTTCTTTATCTCCAGGGTTTGATAATTTATAGGTACATAATAAACATTCTTTAAATAATTTCATTTTAGTCATGGTTATGGAAAGGAATGAAAGCATAGGTAAATGTTCTGAGGATACACTAAGAGGCAAGCTATAAGTGAAGCATGCCCTAAAACAATTAAGATAACTAAAACCATAACATATAGTAACAGGGAAGCTCTATAGATATCAGTAGAATTTCACCCCACCAGTCCTTGGATCTTGATCTTATGGAACCTCATATGTACTTGAGACAATGATTTTGTAAAAAACCAAAACAAATAAAAAAATTTCTGATATAACATAAATTAAAATCTTAATCTGAGTTAAATCCTAATCATCCCAGGAACACCAACAAAGTGTTTTACTGTTTTGTTATATAATGCTTTAATTCAGTGGCTTTCAAAGAATGATCATGGCTAACTCTGGTGTCTCCAAGATTCTCTCAGAGGATTCACAATGTCTATATTATTGTCATATCAATACTTTGTAGCAATTGTAAAAAACCATTATATATAATAATCAGCTAAAGTGATTAATAATAATAATAATAATAATGGGTTTTTGTCTCAGGAACCTTACCAGGTACTTAAAAATACTTTCTTTTTGTGAAAAATGCCATTGGAATTTTGATAGGGATTGCATTTAATGTATAGATTGCTTTGAGTAATATTAACATTTTAACAATATTAATTCTTCTAATCCATGAACTCAGGATATCTGTTAATTTATTTGTGTCTTTTAAAGATATCTTTCATCAATATCTCACTGTTTTCCTTGTATGTATCTTTTACCTCCTTGGTTAAATGTATTCCCAAGCATTTAATTCTTTTTATAGTTTTTTCTATTGTGAATAAGATTATATTCTTGTTTTTTTTTTTTTTTTTTTTTTTGGATAGTTTGTTGTTAGTGACTGAAGGCAACTGATTGTTGTATATTGCTTTTATATTATAAAACTTTACTGAGGTTGGTACAGTGCTTTGTATAGGTAATCTCAGTACTTTTGAAGGCCAAAGCAAGAGTTGCTTGAGCCTAGGAGCTTGAGACCAGCCTGGGCAACTTACGGACGTAACTACAAAAAGTCAGAAAATCTAGTTGGGTATGGTGGCTCACGCCTGTCATTCCACTTACTCAGGAGGCTAAGGTGGGAGGATTACTTCATCACTGCAGGCCAAGGCTGCAGTGAGTCATGATTGCATCACTGCACTCCAGTCTGGACAATAGAATGAGACCCTGTCTCAAAAAACAAGCAAACAAAAAGCACCAGAAATAAAACCAGAAAAAAAAAATAAAAAAACACTTCACTGAATTCATTTATAGTTCTCATATCTTTTCAGTGGGGTCTTTAGGGATTGTTATATATAATATTACATTACCTGTACACAAAAACAGTTTATCTTTGAGAACCAAAAAAGACTCTGAATAGCCAAGGCAATTTTGAGAAAGATCAAAGCTGGAGGCATTCCTTGATTTCAAACTATATTACAAAGCTACTATAATTTAGAAAGTACGGTACTCAGTTGAAAACAGACATATTTACTAATAGCACAATATAGAGAGCCCAGAGTTAAACTCACAAATACATGGTTGATTAATCTTTAACAAGGGCACCAAGAACATACAAAGAAAAGTCTCTTCAATAACTGCCACTGGGAAAACTGGATATCCATATACAAAAGAATGAAATTGGACTCTCGCATTTTTTTTTTTTTTTTTTTTTTTTTGAGACGGAGTCTTGCTCTGACCCCCAGGCTGCAATGCAGTGGCACCATTTTGGCTCACTGCAAGCTCCGCCTCCTGGGTTCAGGCCATTCTCCTGCCTCAGCCTCTCCTGAGTATCTGGGACTACAGGTGCCCACCACTATGCCCAGCTAATTTTTTTTTTTTTTTGTATTTTTAGTAGATACGTGGTTTCACCATGTTGGCCAGGATAGTCTCGATCTCCTGACCTTGTGATCTGCCCTCCTTGGCCTCCCAAAGTGCTGGGATTACAGGCGTGAACCACCCCGCCCAGCCTGGACTCTTGTCTTATACACAAAAATTAACTGGAAGTGGATTAAAGACTTAAATGTGAGATGTGAAAACATAAACCTTCTATAGGAAAACTAGAGGGAACGATTCTTGAAATTGGTCTTCCCAATGATTTTTGGGGGAGGATATGATACCAACAGTGTAAGCAAAAAAAAAAAAAAAAAAAAAAAAAAAAAAGAAAAAAAGAAAAAATAAACTCATCTGACTATATTAAACCAAAATTTCTGTACAGAGAAGGAAACATGCAACAAAATGAAAAGGCAACCTAAGGTTTGGAGGAAGATATTTGCAAACCATATATCTAGGAAGGGTTTAATACCCCAAATGTATAAGGAACCCATACAACTTAATAGCAAAGAACAAGTAACCCAAATAAAAATGAGCAAAAGAGTTGAATAGATACTTTTTTCCTAAAGACTTCTTTCCAAAGAAAATATACAAATGCAAAATTATAGTATAAAATCACCAGCAGGATATTGACATTGATACAGTTAAGAAAGAGAAGTGTTCCATCACCACTAGGAAACCTCATGTTATCCTTTTATAGCTGCACCCACTTCCTCCATTTTCTTTTTTCTGAACCTTGTCAACCACCAATCTGTTCTCCAATTCTATAATATTGTCATTTCAAGAATGTTATATAAATGGAACCATACAATATATGACCTTTGGCTTTTTCACTTAGCATAATTCTCTAGAGATTATATTAGTTGTTGTATATATTAACACATACATATATGTATATAAATAGGTTGTTCTTTTTTGTTACCTAATAGTACTCCATGAGATGGACGTACCACAGTTCATTTAAACATTCATGCATTAAAGGATATCTGTAATAAGCCTGCCATAATCATTTGTGTATACATTTATATGTAAATATATTTTTTCATTTTTTAGAATAAATGCCCAGGATTGCAATTGGTCTGTTGTATGGCAGTGGAATGTTTATTTATTATTATTGTTAAGAAACTGCCAAAATGTTTTTCAGAGTGGACGTACCATTTTATACTACTATCAGCAATGTATAAATGATTGATGTTGTAATTTTGCATTTTAGACACATTAGCAGTTATGTCTTGATAACTTACTCTGATTTTCACTTGCATTATTTTGTTAGCTAACCCTATTGGACATTGATTGATGTGCACACTTGCATCTGCAAGCGTCCATACAGTGGAAAAGGACAAACAATGCTTTAGTATTGCTGTTATAATAATACTGACATTGCAGATCCTCTGAAAGTGTCTTGGGGACACCAAAGGCATCGTTGGCCATGTTTGAAAACTGCTGAATCTAAACTTAATATGGAAAAGTGAAACATTCGGTGTTCTTGGTATGATTAGGACTTCATTTTGATTAATAATTTATTTTATATCAGAAAGCGTTGTTTATTGAAATATAGTCCCAAGCATGTATGAGGTTTCATGAGATCAATGTACAAGGACTAGTGGGGTAAGCTCTGCTGAGATCCACAAACAATAAATTGTGCCTTTAGTTATCTTCATTGCTTTAGGGAATGTTTCTCTAATAGCTTGCCTCTTAGTTTATACCTAGAAGAATCACCTATTATTGTATCCATTATCTTAATTATGACTAAAATGAAATAATTGAAAGGATGTTTATTATGTACCTAAAAGGATGTTTATGATGTGCCAGAGTCTGGGGAAAAATAAAGAAAATCGGTTATACATGTAGGAGTATGAGGTATGTGGCATCTAACTTTTAGAGTTGTGGATATGAAAATAGTTTTCCCAGAGAAATGATACTGCCACCAAATCTTTAAAAACATGGTAAGATTAAGAGAATTGGGCGTGAGAATGGGATGGCAGGCTTTATTCCTTTAGAGTGGCATTTATGGCTCTTGTGTATTTATTTCTTAGACTGGACCTGATATCAAAGGACTTAATAAATGATTAAGTGGAATGGAGTAAAATTGAGTACCAGATTGATGATACACATAATATTGTGATTAGAAAAAAAGTGAGTCAAATTATTAAAATGGCATTTTAAAAATATCATTGATAACAATATAAAATTTATTTTCATGATTTTCCAGGTGTGTGTTCTTGAGATTTGAAGAAGTTAAATGGAATGATTCTTTAGTATATGATGCCCTGGAAATTGAAAACATCCAAGTGCTCTCTCTCTGTTTCCCCACCAGTGCTGTAATTCAAATAAATACCTTTCTTTCTCCTATAGCTATAATAAACCATCTGAATGTTACATAGACTTTTAACCCTTTTTGATTAAAAATATATAGGTCTTACAAGTTTAAAGTGAATATCATTTAGTCTAATTTTATAATCTTTATTTAGGAAGGCAACTTAGGAAGGCAACTCTCAGAATTAGGAGAATAAAGATATTGCTAATTAGCTGCATAATACACATATATAGTCATATGTCACTTAACAGTGGAAATACTTTCTGAAAAATGCAACATTAGGCAGTTTCATCCTGTGAACATCATAGAGTGTACTTACATAAACCTAGATGGGATAGTCTACCCTACACTTACTCTATGTGGTATGGCCTAGCTCCTAGGCTACAAATCTGTACAGTCGATTAGTGAAAACTGTAGGCAATTGTAACAAAATGATGTGTTTACATATATAAACATAGAAAAGGTACAGTAAAAATACAATATAAAAGATAAAAAGTGGTACACCCGTATAGGACATTTACCATAAATGAAGCTTGAAAGATAAGAAGTTGCTCTGTCGAGTTGGTGAGTGGTAAGTGAATGTGAAGGCCTACGACATTACTGTATACTACTGTAGACTTTATAAACACGGTACACTTAGGCCACACTAAATTTATTAAAACCCCTTTTTTTTCAATAATAAACTAGCTTATTGTAACTTGTTTACTTTATAAACTTTAAGTTTTTGATTATCGTAATAACAGCTTAAAACACACACATTGTAGAGCTATACAAAACTATTTTCTTTATATCCCTTTTCTATAACCTTTTTAATACCTTTACAAGTTTTTATTTTTACACTTTTTGTTAAAAACTAAGATACAAACACACACATTAGCTTAGGTCTACAATGAGTCAGGACCATAAATATCACTGTCTTCCACATCTTTTCTCACTGTAAAATCTTTAGGGGCAATAATATGCATTGGGCCATTACCTCCTATGGTAACAATGTCTTATTCTGGAATACTTCCTGATGCATTGCCTGGGGCTGTTTTATAGGTAACTTTTTCCACAAGTAGAAGGAGTATACTCTAAACTAATGATAAAAACTATAAAGTATATTATCAGAAGTACATAAATTAGTAACAGTAATTTATTGTCATTAACAAGTATTTGGTACTGTACATAACTGTATGTGTTAGATTTTATGAGATACTAAAAAAAAAGACTTTTATGAGACTGGCAGCACAGGAGGTTTGTACCAAACCAGCATCACCACACACACGAGTGATGAGTTGCACTATGACATTGTAATGACTGTGACATCACTAGGCAATAGGAATGTTTCAGCTTCATTATAATCTTACGGGATCAACTTTGCGTATATGATTTGTTGTTGATCAAAACATTCTGGCAATAGGTGGAGCATAACTGTAGTTACTATGCACATGAACTCTTTAGGTGCCAATTAAGATAAATTTCTATATATCTTTCCCTCGGTTTTCCTTAATGATATTTTACATCACCATTTGTCCAAACAATTGATATGATACTTTTAACTAAACTACTACAGGTAAGGTGTTATATATATTATATATATATAATATATGTATATAAAAATATATATGTATATAAAATATATATATATATTATACGGATATATATTTTTTTTATATAGAATCTCACTCTGTTACCCAGGCTGGAGTGCAGTGGTGAGATCTTGGCTCACTGCAAGCTCCACCTCCCGGGTTCACATCATTCTCCTGCCTCAGCCTCCCAAGTAGCTGGGACTACAGGTGCCCGCCACCACACCTGGCTAATTTTTTGTGTTTTTTAATAGAGACAGGGTTTCATCATGTTAGCCAGGATAGTCTCAATCTCCTGACCTCATAATCTACCCGCCTCGGCCTCCCAAAGTGTTGGGATTACGGGAGTGAGCCACAGCATCCGGCCAGGTCATATCGTTTTTATAAGGAATAAGCTACTAGAAAAAATAAGAACACTTTTATTTAATTAAAATAACCTTTTAGTAGTGCATTTCTTAGATCTTTCTTAGATTTTAGATATTTCACCAACATGAGGTAGTCGTTAAGTTGAGGACCTCAATAGTTCTCTCAGCTGCTAAATGTTCAGAAATCAAATTCACTAAGGACTCTTTTAATTTCATTAACAAACATTGCCTAGATATAATTTATTTTTTGTTAACTAATCAGAATATATTTACCTAAATTTGAATCCTTATTTTTAGCCATTTAAATTGAGTAGGTAATAGAGATATGGTACTTCTGATTAATATTTCCAATATTTTCAGCTGTGTTTTTTCAATTATAAAACTAGGAAGCAATTCTAAAAATATGCACTGAAGAATTAGTCTGTGGATAGAAGTCTGCAAAATCCAGCCTCCGCACACTAAGACTCTATTTCTCTCCCAATGATCATATCTTCAGAATCTCCCACATTTCTTTACTTCCAACGTTTAAAATTGTATAGATTTATTGGATAAATAGCCCATGCAATAAAATGCCTTAGATTTCTAAGCTTTTTGCCCTGGTTAGGCCAATGTGGGGTCTTCAATAAGAATCTGGAAATTAGAAAGGACCATGACTTGAGAGCAGCAGTGTTAAAAAAATGTTAATATCCGTCTCACGTGTCTGCTCAGTTACTCATTGATTTCAGCTCAAACCCCTATTAGGAAGTGATTTTTTTTTCCAAAAAAAAAAAAAAAAAAAGGAGTATAAAGTGCTCCTCTCTCTACTGCAGCACAGGAAAGCCACAGACAGGAATTCACAGAAGCATCAGACCTAAGCACAGAGAAAGTCAGAACCCGAATATTAAAGAGATGAGGCAAAACGCAACATTGGGCAAAGCTGAAGGCTTTTCTACAAATAGTAAGATGGGCCCTGAATAAAAGCAAATGACATGGTATGCTCACAAAACAGATCAGCAATAATCAGACATCTCTAAAAAGTCTTGACACAAATAAAATAGTCTCCTAGCAAGGATTAATATTTGTGTAATACCTGTAAGGTAATGACTTGGAAATTTATGTCAGACTCACAGAACATTTATCACTTGATGTGTGTATTAATATTTAAGTTAGAGAATAAATGTGCAGTTTCTTATTCCAGTAAATATTTGGTTCCAGTATTTCAAAAAATCATTTTGTTTATGTTTTGGAATCAAAAGTTCAATAAACCCTCCCAGCGTTTTGAAATCATGACGGTGAGACTAGTTAGATCCTCCATGACTTGAGAAGCTCCTATTGTTTTAAAAGACTGGTTTCTGTCAATGTAAAATAATTACTCATCACAGGAGAATTCCAAGGCCCTAATTCTCCTTTAACCTGCCTGTGACTTTTGCATTATTCATTAGGTTTAGATTATTTAAGAGTTAATAGTAGCATCAGGAATAAAACTGCATTGCTGAACAAGAAGATGAAAAATGATGGCTCTTTGTGAAATGATTTTTTCTTAAAACTGGGACTGTTTTAAAGATGGTAGGAGATAAATGAAGGATTTTGATACACTCTATAGTATTTATGTTTTCTCTTACACAGTAAAGAGTGCAGTCTTAAAGAAATATAAATTGAAGTTAGAAATCCTGTGTTGAATCTCAGCTCTTCCATTCACTGGATGTATGTCTTTGACAAATTACCTACTATGAGCATCAGTTACCTCATTAGCAAAATGGAGATAACAGATACTTAATAGAGGATGGGAGAATTCTATGACACAACGGAAAGCTTTTTCTGTGTTTACTGGCACATGTAAGGTGCTCAAAATATTAACTGCTTTTTTTTCTCTCCAACATTAATATTTTATCTTTTCAACATTTTTAAAATTTAATTTCTTGACATAAAAAATGCTATACATCAACCTTGTCCAACCCATAGCCTTGTAAGCCACATGAGACTGGATGGATTTAAATGCCGCCCAACACAAATTCATGAACTTTCTTAAGACATTATTTTTTTTTCTTTTTTTTCTTTTTCTTTTTCTTTTTTTTTTTTTAGTTTATCTGCTATCATTAATGTTAGTGTATTTGATGTGTGGCCCAAGACAATTCTTCTTCCAATGTGGCCCAGGGAAGCCAAAAGATTAGATACCCCTGCTGTACATAAATAATGGATACAACCTGATGAGTTTGGAGGTAAATATACACCCAGGAAACCATCACCACAACCAATGCCATAAATATATCCATCATTTGCAAAAGTTTCTTCCAGCTTTCTTGTTTATTATTATTATTTTTTGTGATGGGACAATTAACATAAGATCTACCCTCTTTGCAAGTGTTTAAGTGTACAATACAGCATTAACTATAGGCACTGTGTTTGTACAGTAAATACCTCGGACTTATTTATCATGTATTTTAGAGCTGGCTAATTGTGAGGAATATTGGCTACAAGTGGAGCAGAAACTGATCTACTACAAATGAAAATGTGCAAAATTTTCTATATGATATCCAATAAAGTAGATGATATTCTTAAGGATGTATAAGCAGAAATGCTGAATGAAAAAGTAATAAAACAATTTTGTGCAAGATTATTATGAGTTTGTATGTGTTGACAAGGGAGGTGTGTTGATGTGCAAGAGAAAGTAATTGTTCTCTCTACCTATCTTTACCAGAGCATTTTGATGCCATGTATCATTCATGTCAATTATCATAAGACGCACAGAATTTTGAGGGAATTCTAAGCATGTTTCATCTGTCTTTCCCTCCATAGCAAGTGACTTCTCCTTGAATATCCATGGCAACAAAATATGAAAGCTTGAATTAAAATCTTAATCTTTCACTTGCAGAAATGTGCTTCTTAACCTGCTGTGGTCATTTACTTTGAGGTAGTCTCAAATTCTTGCATATGACACCACTTCAAATATTCAAGACCTTCATAGCTAATAGGAAGTAGATAATACTTTTGAAATTTAAATTTCTGCATTGTGAATGGAACTTTATTTTTGTTAATGAGCTCAGTTTTTTAAAGACTTTGGCTCACGCCTGTAATCCCAACACTTTGGGAGGCTGTGGCGGGTGGATCACAAGGTCAGGAGATCGAGATCATCCTGGCTAGCACAGTGAAACCCTGTCTCTACAAAAAATACAAAAATCAGCCGGGTATGTTGGGGTGTGCCTGTGGTCCCAGCTGCTCAGAAGGCTGAGGCAGGAGAATGGAGTGAACCTGGGAGGTGGAGATTGCAGTGAGCCAAGAGAGATGGTGCCACTGCACTCCAGCCTGGGTGACAGAGCGAGACTCTGTCTCAAAATAAATAATACATACATACATACATACATACATACATACATACATACATACATAAAATAATATAAAAGAAAATATTTTATGTTTAATCACCTGGGAAGAATTTCTCAAATTCATTTAAAAATGTTCCTTCATTTTGACAAATACTTATTTTAATCTCTTCAAATAAATCTATCATTTGAGAATAAAATCTTTCTAGACTCTAATTCTCCCCACATGAGAAATAGAATTTTATTTGATCTATTAGAAAATTAAAGTAAACTGAGAGTTTCTCCTCCAATATTGACTAGTTTACTGGGGATGAAATTATTCATTTTTTCTCTTTCCAACAGTATTATTTAAGGGTAACATGCTAAGTATGCAGGAAAAATCAGCATACCTAAGTATTTTTTTGTATTTATAGAAAAGCTTTGGAGGAAGTAAGTCTTCACTAGCAGTGTAAAAGATCTTCCATTTTTATATCTAAAAAAAGATTTGTGTGTGTGTCAGATTTACTGCTTAATTACAACTAGCACAATATAAAAACTTACTGTAGATGCTCAGTTCAGCAAACAATTATTGAGTGTTGCTTCTGTATATAATAGAGTTCTACTATTCCTAAAGAATACAATGTTGAAAAACCCAGTATCATCAACCTCCTCCTCAAATCAATTATGGGTAAAATTTACATAATAATAGCAATTAATTCATTTTTTTGCCAAGCCCTGTGTTCAGCACTAGGATTTTAAAATTTTCTTATAACAACCCCATGTATTAGATATTATTATCTCTATTTATTAGATAAAGAAACAAAGGCTTTGGAAGATAAGATTCAGGCTACCATAGTTCTATTTGAGAAATTCAAAAAGTGACATTGAAGAAAAGAAAGGAAATGGTAGATTCGCAAGATTCACGAGACCAAAGTACACTCCAGCCATCTCTCAATTTTTGTTCTAATTACTCTCACAGCCACAATTCGATTCTTTCCAACTTAGTCACAATTTTATATCAGATTTTAAATATTCATTATATTTAATCAGTCAATATCTGCACACACTCAATGTAAGTATTTTAAGTTGTAATTACCTAGGAATCAATTTTACTTTCCTCTTCTTGAGGTTAAAATCAATAATCATTAACTGGAATAATTTCACTTAAAGCATCATTAAATTTACCAAATTAACTAATCAAATAGGTGGAACCAACATAACAAATAAGCAATTTCACAAGCAGCCCTGTGCTAGCTGCAACCTGAGTATTCATGTAAAAGTGTAAAACCAATGTCAGAGCATAGCTGTCTGTTCAAATGGAAGCTAGGCACATTATATTCATAACATTATTTCATTCCTGTTATAACCAAGGGAGGACACTATTATGATCTCCATTTTATACATGGGGAAACCAAGGCTAATGGAGGCACAATTCACTTATCAATGTTTGGCTTCAAATCCTAATTTTTTTACCTCATAGTATGTTGGAATCAAAATGAGACCAACATTGTCATTTTAACAGATGTGAAAATGAAACAAAATGTTATATAATACATTTAGATGGCAGTGCTTCATAAACATTCATGCCCATATGAGTCAACTGAGGATAATGCTAAAAGGCAGTTTCTGATTCAGTAGATCTGGGTTGGAGCCTAGGATTTTGCATTTCCATCAAGCTCCCAGGTGATGCCAATGTTTCTGGCCCATGGGCCACACTGTGGGTAAGAAGGTTTAATTTAGATCCTTGAGATATAACGAAGGGTGGTCCTAGGTGGGAAGCATCAGCATGATGTGAGAGTTTGTTAGAAATTCAAACTCACTGGCATCCTTTCAAATCCCTTGAATTAGAATATCTGGAAATAGGACCTGGAAATCTGTGTTTTAACAAGACTTCAAGATAATTTTTGTTCACACTACAGTTTGAGAAGCATTAATGTAAATTGCATATTGAATTTGTATTAGAAAAAGAAATTATGTCTTCTCACTCCCTTCCTCTATACCAGATTGTTTCTCCCAGTGCTGGAATTGGCTGCCATCATGGTTTGTGAAACGTCAAGATTTTATTCATAGTCCTCTTTCTTTATACTTTATATGACATATTTGAGAAATTTCGTCTATTCACGAGCTTTAACCAGCACCTACCTGCAGAAGAATACCAAACTTACATCTCTTGTTCTAACTTCTCTTAGTTTAAGTCCTAAATGTCTAATTCTCAAATACATACTTATTTGCACAAGGATGTCCCGCTGACACATCAAACTCCTTATGTCTAAAACAGCACTCATCAATTTTATGCGATATGTCTTCTTAGTTATCTTCCTGTGTTTGATATTCCCATGCACTGCAATTATTTAAGATAGGGTGTTCAGAATGTTGATTGAATACTTCTCATGAATCACTTCTTAACCTAATTATTTACCAAGTTTTGTCTTTCCTATTTTTCTTTCTTGTATGTTCCTACTTACTTACCTCATTTAATGGGGTGAGAGAGAAGACATTAAAGATATGAGAGATAAGAGATTTTTATAACAATTCCTGCTAAAACTTGATATGGTTTTAATGTAATACCATAAAATTGGGCACACCAAAGAAAATCTGTAGACAAAAAATCATGATAGAATGTAAAACTTACAAACTGAAACACAAATGATGGCCTAGGGTGTTAATTCTGAAATGATTCTATGTTGGGGACTATGCTCTAATAACTGACATATACTCACATGGCTAATATAAACTTGGAATATAAGATTCATTAATTCATCCATTTATGATTTATACATACACCAATTAATATTATAAGCATTTATTGAACATATATTTAAAGCATTGTGATAGGCTCTCTAAATACAGATTATCTGTCTGTCTGTCTGTCTGTCTATCTATCTATCTATCTATCTATCTATCTATCTATCTATCTTTATTGCAGGGAGCTAACACTGTTAGCCAACTCAACAGATGTTTTTCAATCTTTTTCTCCATTTTCATATCAACTCAAGATGCTGGGAAAGCAAATGCCCACCTTCACAGTTTCCCTCACAGTTGGGTATAGTTCTGGCTACTGAGATTTAAACAAATATTTTCTGGAGATATCTAAAACAACATCTCCTTTCTTGATAAAAAGACACAGGTTCAACTGGCATGAACCTTTATCATCTTTCTTTACTTTCTTTCTCATCTTGAAAACAAATATGATATCTGTAGATACTATAGCCACTTTAGAACTAGGAAATAAATAGCTTTAGGATAAAGGCCAACATCTCAGGAGGATAAAATAGTGGATATTTAGTGTCTGAATCCCTCTAGAAAGTGTTGATCTTCCTCCCATTTCATGTTACCCAGGCAATAGCTTTTAACCTTTACTTAATCTTCCAATTTTTAAAATTTTAAAAGCATTATTCAGTAATTTAAAATTTACATAAAAATTGAAAAAATATAGGGAGTTCTTGTATAACTTTCACCCACATTTCCTTGTTAACATTTCTCTTGTTTTGAAAAAGTTAAGAGTAAGTTTCCATTATGATACCCCATTACTCCTTGTATTAGTTTCCTGTGGCTGCATTAACAAATTGCAACAAACTTGGTATCTTTAAACAACATAGATTCATTCTTTTACAGTTCTGGAGACCAGAAATCCAAAATTAGTCTCATTGGATTGAAATCAGGGTATTTGCAGGATGGGGGTCTCCTCCAGAGAGAGATCTGTTCCTTGCTTCTTTCAACTGATGTTGGTTATCAATGTTCCTTAGCTTGCCCCCATATTAACCCAATTTCTGCTTCCATCTTCACATTTTCTTTTCCTCTTCTATCTGGGTTAAGTGTCCCTTTGCCTCTCTCTGAAAAGAGCACTTGTAGTAGTATTTTAGGGCCCACCTGAACAATCCAAGATAATCTTCCAGTCTCAAAATCATTACCTTACTCACATCTGCAAAGAACCTTATTTGTTATAAGACAACACTTAAACAGGTGTAGGTTTCAGAACCTGATACATTTAGGGGCTATTATTCTTCTTACCACACCTCTTAATTCTCCAATATATATTTCCTATGCACAAGAACATTTTGCCACATAGGCCCAATGTATCCATCAAAATCAGTAAACAAGTATTGATGTAATATTATTTTCTAGTCCACAGACCCCACTTACATTTTCCCAGTTATCCCAGATATACCCTTTATAGATCCACTAACCAATCCATAATCAGTACTTTAATTCATTGTTATATGTCTTTAATACCTTTCAATCTGGAATAGTTCCTTATTTTTTCTTTGTCTTTAAGAATCCTAACATTTTAAAACATTAGCCATAGTTACTGTGTAGAATGTGACTCCATTTGTAATGTTTGTTATATTTAAGAATTTGTACGTTTTTGGCAAGAATACCACAGAAGTGATAATGAGCTCTTTGCAGTGTGTATAGAGAAGGTACGCATGCTGATTTTGTTTCATTATTGATGATGGTAACATTTATTATTTAATTAATAGTACCTGTGAGATTTCTACACTAGAAAGTTAATTAATAAGTATATTATTAATAAATAATCAACATGCATTTATGGAAAGTTACTTTGAGACTATGTGAATACTCCATTTTTCATCAGTCTTTTACACACCAGATTTGGCATTCATTGGTGAATTCTTTTCACTGATGATTGTCAAGTGGTAATCTCCTAATTCCATAATTCTTTGTAGATTGGTTAGTTGGCATGGAAGAATTCCCTTCCAATTCCAGCACCACCCCCAATTTATATATGTATCCATTTATGTTAGTAAAATCTCATGAATTCTTATTTTACTCAAAACATTATAACTGGTCATTATTATTGTAAGAGTTAAAGAAAGGAAAGAAACACAAAAAGTGTCTCAACAGTCAAAGACAGGTTTATTTTGAAGAATAAACCTGAGAGGGGCTTCTGGCCGCTTTCGATCAGGAGTGCTGTCTCTTATAGGCTAAGAGTATGTACTGATTTTAGGGTGAGGGAGCTTATTACAGACTTGAAATGTTTCTTGGTGGGGGAGAAGTTTAATGGGGGGTTGGAATGTCTCTGGTTGGAGGGGAGGTTATCTCAGGGCTGGCATGTCTCTGGTCAGGGAGAGGTTTATCTCACAGTTGGAATGTTTCTGATCGGAGATGTCATTTATGGTTTATGGTCATGCTGACCTTAATTAGGCTGATGCCCTTTGGATTTAGGTGATTTTTGATCAAGGGGAATTTTAAGATGGCAGTGCTTGTCCAAGACGGCAATGCTCCTGCTTGGTCAATTATCACTTATTTCAATTTGTCCCAGACTTGGCTAGTGGAAGCTCCTTCAACTGGTTCGTATGTCTTTTGGACATGCCCCTAGAGTACCTCTGGCACCACAGGATGTTCCCAGATCATCTTGCATTTTCCCTGCCTCAGCCCTGGAGTCAGGTACTCTTCCCCAGGAAGCTCTGACTCCTTAGTATCTAGAAACAAATAATGGGACACTATATGTGCTCCTTGTGACTGCAGTGTAATTGCATGTATGTCCTCTAAAGAGAGTGAGATTAAAAAAAAATCTATTTCTGCACTATTCACAGTGAAAAAGATATGGAATCAACTTAAGTGCCCATCAACAATAAACTGGGTTTTTAAAAAAGTGGTACATATGTACCATGGAATACTATGCAACCGTAAAATATAAAATGATCATGCCCTTCACAGCAACATGGATGGAGCTGGATGCCATTATCCTAAGTGAACCAACACAGGAATAGAAAACTAAATGCCACAGGTTCTCACTTATAAGTGGCGGCTAAATATTAAGTACATATAAATGCAAAGAAGGAGACGACAGTCACTGGGGCCTACTTGAGGGTGGAGAGTGGGAGGAGGGTGAAGATAAAAAACCTATTAGGTTCTATGCTCATCATCTGAGCATGAAATAATCTGTACACCAAACACCTGCAGCACTCAATTTACCTATATAACAAACCCACACGTGTACCAGTGAACCTAAAATAAAAGTTAAAAACAATTAAATTTTAAAAAGCGAATCTATATATACAAATAATATGCACATATGCATATATCTATATGTTTCTATATTTTATTTTAATTTTAACTGGAGCTCTATCATATTTGATCATTGTGCCCACTGGTGCTTCTACTTGCATTCCAAAACTATCTCCTTTCCATATTCATAAGTCCCATTTTCAATAATGAGAAATATGTTTTCCACTACCCTAAATGAATTTCCTAATTTGTTCAATCCTGCCGGTATTAACAAACTCCTTATCATGACAGCAGAAAGCAGTGTCCTTGACTCACATCCATATTGGGTATACCAGCTAAAAGGTGTACGCAAAGGAAGGGGAGAAGTAGGTAAGGAAGAAGGTAAAAGGGCAGGAAGAAGGGTGAAGAAAAGGACATTTAGAAAGCGCAACCCCAAAATTTAATTTCCCTGTATTAATATGCTGGTTCATAGCTGGGTCCCTACATGGCACTGACAACTGCCCACTTCCCACTGCCCACGTGTTGTGTACATCTGAAAGCTGAACTTCCAAAAAGGGAAAGAGAAAAAGGAAGAAAAATTGGTCAGTTAGAACTGTTGATTCCAGATATGTGACACTCGTCTTACCAATATGTTGGCCCTACCAAAACATGCTGTTCCCTGTTCCCACTGGGCATGCCCTCCCAAAGCTTGACTAATGTAGTAGTTTAATTATTTTCAGTTTAATGTTGCTGCTAGCTGTCCAAGATAAATCAGTGTTTCTTCTTCCTATGTACAGAGTAAGGCTCCATTTCACAGCTTCCTTTTTAGCTACTTCAGGCCAAATGATTATGTTTTAACCACTAGAATGCAAGTAGAAGTGATATGTGCAATTTCTGGACAAAGACATTTAAGAAGAAGCTATATCTCCTTCACCACCTTTTTACTCTTGCCTGGTGGATGCATATATCAGTGAAAAGCTAAGGGAAGCAGGGGCCATAAGATGGAAGAAGCAGGGCTTCGTAAGTTATGCTATGTGAAGCAGAGCCACCCAAGTTGAACTATTAGGTAGGTGAGAAAAAAGCATCCATTTATCTTGGAGCCACTATACCTCCTATGATCTATTTGTTACAGAAGCTTATTCAAGTTACACAGACTAACACAACATCTGAAACTAATATTATCTTTATAATATTATACCTGTTGAATAGTTATGCATAGTGTATTATGTGTACACCGAATAAGGTCACTTAATACATGTTAGACATAGAAGAAAATCAAGAAATGCTTCTCACAGGAGGTAATACCTACTTGAGTATTGGAAAAAATAAGCATTAATTAAACAAGCAGGAAATAAGATTATGTTCCTATTAGAGATAACAGCATGTATAAAAGTAAGGCAAATGAGGCAGTGGATATTGTGTTTAAGGGAAGTCAAGTTTTTTGATATGACTATAACTCAAAATGTATGAAGACAGTCATGGAAAAATAAAGCTATATGTGTCATGCTGAATTTCTTTCTGTGCATGAAATTAATTTAGCATTTCAATGGAAAATACAAAGTATATACATATTCTTTCTTTTTGACATCAGTTTATTTCTTCCCTGTTAATGATGGTCTCATGTCTAAAGCAAAAGATGTAAAATAAATTATCATACAGAATTCTTACTGCTATAAACATCCGAGCCTTGAAGAAGCTTTTAAGATGAAGCCATGTTAATAAACATTAACATCTTTATATCATATATTTGATAAAAGTTAAAAGTAATTTCAGCTCATTTGCTATCCTCTATTTTGTTAGTACCCAGGAGCATTTTCTTAATAGGAGTTCCAGGAGATCACCGATTGGTTTCAGTAAAGAAATCACTAACATAAACATGTTATTTTGATGGGGAAATTAGATTTGATGTATTCCACAAGAAGCAGTTGGATCTTAACTTAGAGGGTAATTTGGTACCTAAAACTACCTGCAGAATGTTTAGTTTGGGGTATAAAAATACTGTCTTCAAGCATTGGGTAGTGTTTCTCACATGCTTGGAGACTTGCATCTTATTTTTCCAGCAAGTAAAAAAAAATATATATATATATATATAATGTTTTTATAACATATGTTTTATATATATATTATATATATATAAAAAATCAGTGACAGAAAAAAACATAACAATTTTTTAAAGCATAGGTGTTGTAGGTCATCTCATAGAATGCACAATTGATGGGAACAAAAGTTAAATGACTGAAATGCATTCTTATATTATCCACCTAGTTTCCTTCTCCACCTGTTGTTCGTTACTTCCATTCTGTATTCATTGCTGATTGCTCCTGTTCAGGCCCTTATTTCCTCCCATCTATGCTAAATAATGTCTTACTTTCAGGATTGTCCTTTGCTCTCTACAAGACACCTTCCACACTGATGCTGAAGTTTTCTTTTAAAAAAATCTAATCTTATTGTTACTACATCTAAAAAACCCGATCCTGTCTATCCACAGCCAAGAGAAATAATTAAAGATTTCTTGTCATATCATCTAAGCCCTTTGATTATCTGACTCTTACCTACGTATTTTTTAGTTTATTTTTTATTTTTTAAGTATACAATTCAGTGGCTTTTTAGGGTATTTTCAAAGTTTGAAATTACTTGCACTAATATTAGAACATTGTTATCACCCTAAAAATAAAACCTTCAACCCTTTGTTTTATTTTTTATTTTTTAGAGACAGGGACTTACTCTGTCTCCCAGGCTATAGTACAGTGGTACATTTATGGTTCACTGCAGCCCCAAACTCCTGGCCTCAAGCGATCCTCTTGCCTTGGCCTCCTGAGTAGCTGGGACTACAGGTGCAAGTCACCACACCCAGCTAAGTTTTTTATTTTTATTTTTGGTAGAGATAAAGTCTCTCTTTGTTGCCCAGGCTGGTCTCAAGCTTCCGACTTTAAGTAATCCTCCTAAGTCGGCCTCCCAAACTGTTGGGATTACAGACATGACCCACCATGCTCAGCCCTTGAATCATTTAGCAGTGACTACCCCTAGTTCCTGGAAACCACTATTCTACTTTCTGTCTCTCTAGATTCCCCTATTCTGTACATTTCACATAAATTAAATTATACAATATATTTCTGCCTGTTTAAACCCTCTCTTTGTAACTCCATCTTTCATATTCTTCCAGCTGACCAGATCTAATTATAATATACTATATTAATTTTAATTAGGATTGACT
Organism: Macaca fascicularis; assembly: GCF_037993035.2. Taxonomy (NCBI): domain Eukaryota; kingdom Metazoa; phylum Chordata; class Mammalia; order Primates; family Cercopithecidae; genus Macaca; species Macaca fascicularis. The sequence continues at coordinate 87,915,065 of NC_088388.1, read as the reverse complement.
ACTGTATTGGACATTCAAAATTAATGATTTTAGTATGACATGTATTTCTTTCTGTATAAACCTGAGCCAGGCTTTTTCACATAAAATTCTTCATTAAATTTTCAGCAGTCCTAAATCTTTCTATTCTGTTGCTCCACCATCAATAGACATCACATCCAAATTCTGATTCAAAAGAAGGGGAAGGTCTAACCATGACTCACCTGTAAATTTGATGGTCACTTTATTTTTGCTCTTAGGTGTCGTCTTCACTTTTTCCTTTTCTGTTGTATAATCCAATGGAGGACCTTGGTAGGTTAGGTATTTCCTTCCTCTTCATCTGTCTTGGATGCATCTTCTATAGAAGCTGCCTTTTCTCTGTGCCTCTAGCCTCAGACAAAGGCCCATACCCTCATCACTCAGTTCTCAACATGCATCCATCAGCAGGGAGCTTTAGCTTTTGGACTCATCATATTATCTGTTGCTATGACTTGAAGATGCCCTCTGAAACTCATGTTGAAATTTAATCCCTAAAGAGTGTTGATAGGTAGGACCTTTAAAAGATGATTAGAACGCTGGGACTTTGCCGTCATGAATGGATTAATGCCATTATTGCAGGAGTAGTGTCCTTATAAAGAATTAGCTGAGCCCCTTTATTGCTTGCTCTCATGCATGCATTCTTGCATGTTAGCTGTAGGATTACATGGCAAAAATGACTTGCTAGAAGTGGGCCCCTTAGCTTCAGACTTCCCAGGTGCCAAAAGTATAAGAAATAAATTTCTGTTCATTATAATTTATCTATCTGTGGTTTTCTGTTATAGCAACATACAATGGACTAAGATATCCCTCTATCCCTATAAGTGGTAGGGGCATCATTTTTTTTATGCTTTAATAGATAAAATGCTCTTCAGAAGATTATATATATATATAGATATTTGTGTATATATAGACACACATATATGCATGTATACACACACACATATATATATATATATCTTTAGTGAGTTTTGATAGATTGTGGCTATTAAGGAATTCATTATGCTTGACTTCTTGGATTGTCTGTCAATGTGTAAAAATGTCTTCTATAAAATATCATCTGATTGAAACACTTAGATTGGTGTCAATTTTATTAGAAGTATTATGCCTAATGGGTTGTATGACATTGAATTCCATACACACATTTTGCAATTCTCTTGGCCTAGCTGGATGGCCATATCTAGCTTTAAAAGATGGTGGAGAATACAATCTTTATTCTGGAAGGCCATACACACAGCTAAAGATTATGCTTCATGTTTATTCCATGAGAGGAAAATCACTCGATATTAAAGGAAAACCAGAATTATCTGCCATACTATACTCCTTTGTCAGCCAAAATTATTTGTGTACACTCCTTCCACATAGAGAACGTATTCATCTCATATCCAGGGGGGAAACTTCAAAGTCTCATTCAGGAAAGTCCATTGAAGTCCATAAACTTGAGGTTATGAGTATTCACATGTATTAGGTCTATCTATGGTTCTTCATGATCCAGTGACCTATGACATACCCAAAATGCAGCGGTAGAGTAGGAACAGGATGACCACACTAAAATGTCCATCTGACTTGTCAAATTTGTGGATATAGAGTTGCTCACAATTTTCCATTGTTATTTTTGTGTTTGTGAAGGTATGTAATGATGTCCCTTGTTCAATTCCTGATGTTGGTATTTATGTCTTTTCTCTTTTTTGGTTGCCAGTATGACTAGAGTTTTATTTTTTTTCTAAAAACACAGCTTTTTTTTTTTAACTGCTTTTCTGTTTTTAATTTCATTGATTTTTGCTCCCAGTTTTTCTATTTGCTTGTTTTGAGTTTGTCTCTTCATTCTCTAATTTGTTAAGCTAGAACTTGAGTATTGATTTAAGGTCTTTATTCTTTCATAAGCATTTAATGCTATACCTTTTTTTCTAAACATTTACCTGCATCTTATAAATTTTCATGTCTTATTTCCATTTTCATTCAGTTCAGTATTTTTACCTTGAGACTTCTTCTTTGATCTCTGGGTTACTTAGAAATGTGTTGTTTAATTTCCAAGTATTTAGAGGTTTCCCAGATATATTTATATTATTTATTTCTATTTATGTTACGGTCTAATATACTTTGTATGATTTTTACTTTTGTAAATTTAAAGCCTGTTGAATTTCCCATTGTGTTCTGTCATGATGAAATTTTCATGCATGCTTGATGCATATTCTGCTGTTTAGCAGTAATCTATTGCATAAAATGTCACTCAGATCAAGTAGTAGCTAGTATTTTTTATGTCTTCTGTAAGCTTCCTGACTTTTTATCTCCTTGTTCTGTGAATTACTGAGGAGTGTTGATCCAAATCCACTACAGTTGTGTGTTTGTATATGTCTCCTTTGTGTACAGGTTTTATGTATTTACGTATGTTGTTGGCTACATACCAAATTAAGATTTTAAAAATACCTTCTTAGAGAAACGACCTGATTGTGTAGCTTTTTACTCCTGATAATATCCCTGGTTCTGAATTCTACATTGTCTGATATTAATGTTGCTACTCCAGCTTTCCTTTGATTGGTGTGTGTTTGTCAAATCTCTTTCCATCCTTTTACTTTAATCATACATAAGGCTGTATATTTAGTGTAGTACAATGGACTGAATGTTTATGTCCATCCAAATTAATATGTTGAAATCCTAATCTCAATGTAATGGTATTTGGAGGTAGGGTTTTTAGAAGACAATTAGGTCATAAGCATGGAGTTCATGATCTAATTCATGAATGGAATTAGTGCCCTTAGAAGAAAAGGTCAGAGAGTGAGTTAGCCCTCCTTCCTCCATGTGAGGATAGAATGGGAAGTCTGCAACCTTGCAAGAGGGCTCTCACCAGAAATCAACAATACTGGCAACCTGAACTCATACTTCCAGCCTCCAGAACTGTGAAAAATAAATTTCTAAAGTTTATAAGCCACCCTGTCTAAGGTACTTTGTAAAAGTAACCTGAACTGAATAAAACAAATAAGTTTCTTGTAGATAGACTGTAACTATATGCCTTAGATTTTTATTCAGTCTAGCAATTTTGTAATTGGTGTGTTTATAACATTTATACAAAATACTATCATGGATGTATTTGGATTATAATATACAGATCTTCTAGGTATATTGTATTTGCTCAATATGCTGTTTTATTGTTCTTTTTCTGACCACTTGAGTTAACTTAGCAACTTTTTAATGCAATTTTCACAGTTTTTCTTTCAGCACTTTAAATATGTAATTCTATTGTCTTTCAACTTGCGCAGTTTCTGAGGAGAAGTCTTATATAATTTTATATAATTCTTTTTTTAATATACAAAAGTAGGCCAAGTCTATTGCTGAGAGTAGATATAATGCCTATTCTTATTTCATTGTATATAATTTGACCTCATTCTTTGGCTATCTTGAAGAACTTCGCTCTGTCTTTGGTTCTCAGTAGATTGAATATGATGTGCCAAGATATGGCACTTTTGATATTTATTGTGCTTTTTGTTCTTGGCTTCTTGGATACATACTTTGTTGTCAGTCAATAATTTTAGAAAATTACTATGTTTCACTTCTCCCTGTAGGTGTCTGTCTATTTGTTTATTGCTGGACAGTTGGTTGTCCTGTGACCATAGCACTTAGACGGGCTCAATAAAATTTGTGAACTTGCTGTTTGCCTGGCTTTTTAAAAATGTGCATGGTCTAGTTCCCCAAACTACTGAGCAAAATATAGAATTTAAAATAGTTTTAAGTCTGGAGTGTCTAGTCTTTTAAGAAGAAAACCAAAACCAAAACAAACAAACGAAAAAACCCTCTATATCCCTGCCTATTCTACTGTTACTCTCAGAAAAATAAAATGAAAGCTTTCTTTTGAGTCATCTAAAATAATGTGTTTGGATGGGAAGGCAACATCTTTAATTCGATTTTTGCTACTGTGGTGGCTCCAATGTCTGGCTAACAATTTTTAATTAAAAATGCTTGGTGCCATAGTCTTTTCTCCAGGTAAAGTACTTTTTCAGGGCTGCCTAATATTCTTTTTCAATTTGAGTTACAAAATCAGTTTACTCTTTGAATCTATAAGGCCTCAAATTATGACACTTTCAGTCAACTTAGATTACAAATTGCATGTAGAGAGTGTGTCCCTGCACTGATCTGTAGAGTCTCCAATCTGTGTAAACTAAATCTCCACCCCAGTGTCCTTCATCTCTTCTGGGCCTTTTCTAAAACATAAAATAAGAATAATAATATTTCTTTTTTTTTTTTTTTTTTTTTTGAGACGGAGTCCCACGCTGTTGCCCAGGCTGGAGTGCAGTGGCGCGATCTCGGCTCACTGCAAGCTCCGCCTCCTGGGTTCACGCCATTCTCCTGCCTCAGCCTCCTGAGTAGCTAGGACTACAGGCGCCCGCCACCGCGCCCAGCTAATTTTTTGTATTTTTAGTAGAGACGGGGTTTCACTGTGGTCTCGATCTCCTGACCTTGTGATCCGCCCGCCTCGGCCTCCCAAAGTGCTGGGATTACAGGCTTGAGCCACCGCTCCCGGCCAGAATAATAATATTTCTAAACATTTCCTCTTAAGCATAGACTCTCACAGGAAGGAGTTTTCTTTCCAAGTATTAGGACAAGTTTTACCAAATATTGGCCATAATGTACTGAGAGTTTTCAGCTTTCCAAAATGTGATATCTGTATCTTCACAGCCTCTCTTACTGTCTCAAAGAGAATGCCACATCTTTTATATTCTTTTAGTGAAACGTTCCATTGTATAGAATAAAGGTTCTCATACCATAAATCATTCAAATTAAGAAATTACAAGTGGTTTAAACAATACTAAAAAAGTAAAAGCCAATGCTAGAAGAGGATGGCCGGCACACTATCATGTGGTGTAGAATTTTTCCATCCTATAATTCTGCCAACTCTACCAGGTTGCTTTATCTGCATGGTCCAACATGACTAAATAGCATAACTGTATTCCAGTCAGGAGGAAGATAAAAGGGATAGCAAGTTTATCATTTCTTCTCCTTTTGAAACATAACACAGATGTTGCAAACACTACTTCTGCTCACATTCAGTGATCAAAAGTAACATAAATGGCAATACCTAACTAACTGTATGGTTAGTTACTGAGGCTGAAAAAATAAATTTGATTCTGGGTAACTATTTTGCCTAGCTTTTAATTAGTAATTTTATTACTATTAGAAAGGCACAGGCCGGGCGCGGTGGCTCAAACCTGTAATCCCAGCACTTTGGGAGGCCGAGACGGGCGGATCACGAGGTCAGGAGATCGAGACCATCCTGGCTAACACGGCGAAACCCCGTCTCTACTAAAAAATACAAAAACTAGCTGGGCGAGGTGGTGGGCGCCTGTAGTCCCAGCTACTCGGGAGGCTGAGGCAGGAGAATGGCGTAATCCCGGGGGGCGGAGCTTGCAGTGAGCTGAGATCCGGCCACTGCACTCCAGCCTGGGTGACAGAGCGAGACTCCATCTCAAAAAAAAAAAAAAAAAAAAAGAAAGGCATAATAAATATTGGGGCATGACCAACAGTATGCCACATATATCCTGTTATTTAATGTAAATTTGTATCTGCTTTACCATTTCCCATTGTCTGAAATGTTTCCTTTGTTTTCCAACGTGTCAACTTACCTGTTTCTTTTAAGCCTGCATTTGCGTATCACCTCCTTTGGTAAGTTTTTTTGGTTTGTTTGTTTGTTTTGAGATGGAGTCTTGTTCTGTCACCAGGCTGGAGTGTGCAGTGGTGTGATCTCAGCTCACTGCAACCTCTGCCTCCTGGGTTCAAGCAGTTCTCCTGCCTCAGCCTCCTGAGTAGCTGGGACTACAGGCACGTGCCACCATGCCTGGTTAATTTTTGTATTTTTAGTAGAGACAAGGTTTCACCATGTTGGCCAGGATGGTGTCTATCTCTTGACCTCATGCTCTGCCCGCCTTGGCCTCCCAAAGTGCTGGAATTTCAGGTGTGAGGTACCATGCTGGACCGGTAAGCTTTTATTGAACTACTTCTCTCCATACAACAAAGATATTTTCTCCTTTGCCTCACATTAATTTTTTCTAGATTATTTGAATCAGACTCTAAGATACTGTAGGTTAGAGTATGTCTTACTCATTTTAGTATTCCTTGTATCTAGTAATGGTTTACTACAAAGAAGATACTTAATAATGGTAATAAATGGATATAGTTTTAATAAATAGTTGAATAGGTTATGGAATGAATGGATAGATTTCAGGAATTATTAAATTAATGAATGAATCAGTGACTATATGAATAAATTGACAGATTGGTAATGGTTTTAATAGAGTTGAATGCATGAAGAAAGTAGTGGAATGGATGACGAGATAAGTGAATGGAAGCATTGAAGAATGGATACATAAATATAAGAACAAATAAGTGTGTGGATGAAAGAGTGGATATTTGGAGGAAAGGTGGGTGGATGGTTAATCATTAAATTGATGGATAAACTGATGCATAAGTATATTGGTAAGTGCATGGTAAATGGATCCTATATACATATATACCTGAATTGACACTTCTGCCATATTGCACTGATTTGAGAGTTAGAATGGTCTGGATTTTTATGATACCTCTGCCATTGACTTTCTGAATTTTATGCACTATTTATGCATCTCAAGTTTATCTGTGCATCTCAGTTTCCTTGATTCTAAATTCATATTATAATAAATGCCTTGCAAGTTTTTGTGGGGATAAAATAAGACATTATATAATGTGACTGGCACAAAGTATGTGCTCCATAAACAGTAACTGCTATTACAGTCATCATTACCATCATCAAATTCTCAGCCAACTCTAATTTCCTACACAGCATTTCACTGATCACCGGGTGTACATGGAAATATATATGTAATCTTGGTTCTGCCTTCTAGGATCTCCTAGTAACTCTGGGTAGATAGGCCATATGCATAGAAGGATTACCACTATTAAAATGAAGGGAGTGCTCAATGCCAGATGACAAATTTGTGATAAAATTAAAAAGAAAAGGATCATGAATAGTCAAGTAAGTCTTGGAATGTTATGTTGAAGGTTGGGAAGTAAAGAAAGGAAGAATTTAATTAGCAGAGAGAAGGTGATAATATCTTACCCATACTTCTCATTAAATTGCAGATTATCTGAAGGATCTCAAAGGAAAAATGAATAAATAGCAAGAGTTCCATTTATCTGTGAGACAAATGAGGTCTCAAAACATTTGAATGAATGGCCCAAGGACAGACAGTGACTTTGACCCTGGCACAGTTGCAAATGGCAGCCTCAATTCTTGGCTGCTGTGTCTCTTTGGGTTTGCCAGTGTTTTCAAAACAAGCAAAAAAAAAAAAAAAAAAAAAAAAAAAGAAAGAAAGAAAGAAAGAAAAGAAAAAAACTGTAACATTTTTTTCTGAGGACAACTTGGCTGAGTTATTTTGACAAAACACAAATCACCGGGAAGAACAGCTGAGCTGCTTGTACGTCACACCCATTTGCTTACCCACCTGTCTAGATGCTAAGAACAATATTCTAAAACAGTGAGTTCATATATGGCGCCTACTTTTGGTGTTCTCCTTTTACCCCACCTGGCTCCAGTCAAGCCTCCTTGATTTATTTAGGCTATTCTTGAAGAATTTCTCACCTAGAGATTCACATGACCCCTAGGAACTATAAATTAAAGGGCCAGTGATATAATCTAGCAGTTACTTTAGGCCCCAAAGTCTAACACTATTGGATTGAAATCCAGACTCCACCAGTTATTAGCTATGTGTTCTTTAGTATATGTACTTCTTTCTGAACTTTTTTTCTATCAATATCATGGGAATGCTAATATCTGTTAAAAACTGCTTCATCTAGAATATTTTTTATATAGTAATGGAATCAGAAATAATGGTTGACTTCACCTGAATTCATTTTTGGCTTACTGTTTATACTAAGAATAATACCTTAAGGTCATTTGGTTTCAGATCTGTGATGTTATTTTAGTGGACTCCTTTACTTCCATTTCTGTCAACTGCAACTCACTCTACTAGGTCACCAGCAGTGATGGGGAATCTAGGATAAATCAGCTCAAACATGTTCATCTCACACATCTTTCCAAGTTTCCTAAAGTTTCTGGGTATTGTAAGCTTCTCCCAACTCATCTTGCTGCTTCCACACTTGCCCTACTACTATCTGTTCTTAAGACTATCTAATGTGATTCTTTTAAATTAGATAATAGGTCTGTTGCACCAAGCATTAACCAGCACTCACTCAACTTTAGTTAGCAATGAATGTTCCTTCCTAGCAAATATTTGTCCTTGCCTAAAGGTGGTTTAGAAAGTCGAGCTGAAGAATTTTACAAAGCCCTTTTAATATTTAGCAATATCCTTTATGTGCGTACTTCATAGTTTTGTGGTTTTTTGTGTGTGTGTGAGGATGACACAAGCTTATATAAAGTACTTAGAATAGGCCTGACACACAGTAATTGTAATATGTGTTAATTATTGGATGTCTCTGTTCTTTTTACAGCCTTGCAGTCATCCCCGAATTCGTTCGTTCTAAATGTAATTCGACCTACATAATCAGTTCCCTACTACTTCTCTGACTGCATGCCTTTCACTTGCCCCATTCATCCATCTTACTCTGGCCAAATGGTCTCCTTGCTCTTTCTCAAACGCTCTAAGCACAAATCTGCCTCAGATCCTTTCCAAGTGCAATTTCCTCTGCTGAGAACATGCTTTACCCAGAGTCTGCATGGCTTGCTTCCTCCCTTCATCCAGATGTCTACTCAAATGTCATCTTATCAGCGATGCCTTTGCTAAACACCATATGTTAAACTGAGTTTAAAATGTTCTATGGAAAACAAGAAAAGAAAATCTTTCCAAATTCTAGCTGTATATATACTTTTTGCTGTCAAGAAGACTTTGTTTGCCTTCATGATTTATTCCATCTCATCTTATCTAAACATAAAAGATAGGAGTGTGATTTTTAGCAATACACTGACCTCTTATCACATTTCCCTCTTCCTGGCTAGGCAGTGGTTCTAACCCAGAGCTCTGTGTCTCTGGCTGACTCTACTAAGGTCAATATCTGAACATTCTCTCAAATAAGAGGTGAAACTGTTACGTGCAGCAGGGAAGGAAGGGTGTTAGTGGTCTCTTATTTGTTCTTAAAATAGAGTATCTCAAAACTGCTTTAAAAAGAGCTCTGTCCGATGATTAGTATATTTTTATCAATTTATACCTGTAGAACTGTATTTACTTTAGAATTTGACATTTTAAAATCTAAAATGCAGATAAAATTAAAGTAACTTAGAAACAGTATATACAAATGTATATAAAATTATAATACATTGATATTTTTATGTTCAGCATCTGAACATAAAAAATGACAAAAGCTGGATTATTATTAAAATTTACATAATATTATTAATTTCTTAAACATCTGTCTGTGATGGAGTCACTGGTATTTTTATGAATATATTTCAACATGACAGCACAATTTTTTTTTGTAAATTTGCTACAATCATCTTAAAATTTATATTTTCAGTAACTAAAATTTAAATTGTTTACACTTTCAATTGACATTTCCCTAAAGAGAAGAAATTACTAATATGTTATCCAAAGACACTTGGAGACTCAAAATCCTTTCACAGGTCCTGTGAGGTCAAAACTATTTTTATATAATATTCGAATGCCATATATCTCTATTTCTCATTCTTTTATGAATATACAATGGAATTTTCTATAGCCTTTCCGACACATGGTATCACAGCATTTTAAATGCGATAGATATAAAAATCCAACTATCTTCTATGAAGTGTGACACTTTGCAAACTTTTTAACAATATAATAAGAAAAAATGCCACCCTAGCCAGAACTTCCAGCGCCATCCCCATTAAGCTACCAATGACTTTCTTCACAGAATTGGAAAAAACTGCTTTAAAGTTCATATGGAACCAAAAAAGACCCCGCATTGCCAAGACAATCCTAAGTCAAAAGAAAAAAGCTGGAGGCATCACACTACCTGACTTCAAACTGTACTACAAGGCTACAGTAACCAAAACAGCATGGTACTGGTACCAAAACAGAGATATAGACCAATGGAACAGAACAGAGCCCTCAGAAATAATACCACACATCTACAGCCATCTGATCTTTGACAAACCTGAGAAAAACAAGAAATGGGGAAAGGATTCCCTATTTAATAAATGGTGCTGGGAAAATTGGCTAGCCATAAGTAGAAAGCTGAAACTGGATCCTTTCCTCACTCCTTATATGAAAATTAATTCAAGATGGATTAGAGACTTAAATGTTAGACCTAATACCATAAAAACCCTAAAAGAAAACCTAGGTAATCCCATTCGGGACAAAGGCATGGGCACGGACTTCATGTCTAAAAGACCAAAAGCAACAGCAACAAAACCATAATTGACAAATGGGATCTCATTAAACTAAAGAGCTTCTGCACAGCAAAAGAAACTACCATCAGAGTGAACAGGCAACCTACAGAGTGGGAGAAAATTTTTGCAATCTACTCATCTGACAAAGGGCTAATATCCAGAACCTACAAAAAACTCAAACAAATTTATGAGAAAAAACCAAACGACCCCATCAAAAAGTGGGCAAAGGATATGAATAGACATTTCTCAAAAGAAGACATTCATACAGCCAACAGGCACATGAAAAAATGCTCATCATCACTGGCCATCAGAGAAATGCAAATCAAAACCACAATGAGATACCATCTCACACCAGTTAGAATGGCAATCATTAAAAAGTCAGGAAACAACAGGTGCTAGAGAGGATGTGGATAAATAGGAATGCTTTTACACTGTTGGTGGGATTATAAACTGGTTCAACCATTGTGGAAAACAGGGTGGCGATTCCTCAAGGATCTAGAACTAGAAATACCCTATGACCCAGCCATCCCATTACTGGGTATATACCCAAAGGATTATAAGTCATGCTGCTATAAAGACACATGCACACGTATGTTCATTGCGGCACTATTCACAATAGCAAGACTTGGAATCAACCCAAATGTCCATCAGTGACAGACTGGATTAAGAAAATGTGGCACATATACACCATGGAATACTATGCAGCCATAAAAAAGGATGAGTTTGTGTCCTTTGTAGGGACATGAATGCAGCTGGAAACCATCATTCTCAGCAAACTATCGCAAGAACAGAAAACCAAACACCGCATGTTCTCACTCATAGGTGGGAATTGAACAAGGAGATCACTTGGACTCTGGAAGGGGAACATCACACACTGGGGCCTATTATGGGGAGGGGGGAGGGGGAAGGGATTGCATTGGGAGTTATACCTGATGTAAATGACAAGTTGATGGGTGCTGACGAGTTGATGGGTGCAGCACACCAACATGGCACAAGTATACATATGTAACAAACCTGCACGTTGTGCACATGTACCTTAGAACTTAAAGTATAATAAAAATAAAATAAAATAAAATAAATGCCACTCTTCACGCTAAAAATATTTCTATATTTTCTATGGAAATATATAATTTTCAATAAAAATATTTGTGTTAACATGTAATAGGTTATTTAAAATCAATGAATATTTAAATTTGTGTTTTAGTTTTTAATATAGTAAATACCAGTAGATATTACCCACATAAACAAAAGTCATTTGGAGCATTCAATACTTCTTAGGAGTACAAAGGTGTTATGAAACTTAGAAAGTTTGAGAATTGCTGTTGTAAACTATAATGCTTTATGTTAAAATACTTTCATTGCAAATATTGATTTATCTAGTAGGTATCAGAATAAATTATGCTAAATGAAAGATGTCTTTAGTTATATTTTATATTGAAGTGTATGAATATTTAAGCCTAAGCCTTAGAGGAACAATCATTTTTATTCTCTTTAGAATATTTTCTTTGGCAGATATTTTATAAGACAAAATTTTTAGAACAAGTTGTTTTGTGATTCTTTTAATTATTTTGATAATTTTAGATGCTGAAAAATTCTATACCTTCTCAACTTCAATCTTTGGTAGTATAAAAATATAAATTTCTAAAATTAAAAATAGAAGTTCTTAAAAAGATTCTACAATTTGAGATAGGATAAACACAATTATAGAATTTAAAAATTAGAACACCATGCACAGTTTGAGATTTCTAATCTTCCCTTTCTGCTTTTGTTGGATAAATTTGGATACTTTTTTTGTAAACTCTATTATCATTATTTTCAATTCTACTAACATTTTTAAAGATAATATTTTTAGCACTCAAATTGTTGAACAGTTTCATCACAGACTCTCAACTGATTTTGAACAAAATGCAAACAAAATTTATATAACTTGTTTACCAAATTTACTCAACATCATAGAAGAAAACTTAGATTTATGTAAAACTGACTCTTCAAAAGCTTAAATATTTCTAAATTCTGGGCAGCAAATAAAGAAAGAATATACTACCACATGCTGAAATGTTTCTTTTATTTTAAATTCAAAATCAGCTACATCACAAGTATTTTGAAGTTCAGTTACCCTTTGCTTATATACTTGTACTTTGGACAACTATAGCTTCTACTTAGATTGATAGAATATGATAGCTTATTTTGATATACTTATGAATTATATGCACATCACAATAAATTACAAGTATATTTCTGCTTCATAAACTTCTTTACATAGTAAGAACATTCTTTTACAATGGTACTATGTTTCACCCCAATTTACACTTTTATTTTCCTCACAAAAAATTATATTCCATGCTTATCTTTTAACTGAACTTATAATAGCATTCACATTATTGTCTGCTATTTTATCTTCAGTGAAAAAAAAATTGTCACTGGAAAATTTATTCCATGAAGTACATTTAAAAAAATAAGTAGTATCTAGTGATTCTGCTATAAACTACGTAATTAAACTGTTACAGTTAACCTATTTTACTATTATGTTATTTTTTCTTACATACACAAAAAATGCATATAAAAAATGAGAATAGTGTATAAGAAAATAAGCAAAATCAACACAGAACATAGTTATTTGAGCTATATTAAAAATTATATTTATGTAGTTTCTTCATCTACATGTGTTATATTGCCATCTCAGACACAGTGTTAAACTAATGAGTAACCTTTGAAAAAGATGCTGAAATCTCCAGACTTATGGCATTAGGTTTTCACATGGTAAGGGATATGATTGAGACCTCCAGGCTAGACAGTAAGTGTCAGTCAAAAAACCTTTGGATAAGTTTATATTATTCACAACTTCCTACATAAATGGGAGGTCAGAAAGTCTTTGCTTAAACCAATGTGTAGAAAGCCTTTTCCAATGTTATCTTCTAGAACTTTTATAATTTCAGGTCTTGATTTAAGTCCTTGATCCATCCTGAGTTGATTTTTGTATAAGGTGAGAGATGAGAATCCATTTTCATTTTCCTACATTTGGCTTGCCAATTATCCAAGCACCATTTGTTGAATAGGGTGTCCTTTCCCCATTTAATGTTTTTGTTTGCTTTGCTGAAGATCAGTTGGCTGTAAGTATTTGGATTTATTTCTGGGTTGTCTATTCTGTTCCATTCACCTATTTGCCTATTTTTATACCCAGTACTATGCCATTTTGGTGAATATGACCTTCTACCCATCCATGAGCATGGGATGTGTTTCCATTAAAAACAAAGATAAATAGGTGGGGCTTAATTAAACTAAAGAGCTTTCTGCACAACAAAAGGAACAGTCAACAGAGTAAACAGAAAACCCACAAAGTGGGAGAAAATCTTTACAATTTATACATCTGCCAAAGACTAATATCCAGAATCTAGAGGGAAGTCAAACAAGAAAAAAACAAGCAATCCCATCAAAAAGTAGGGTAAGGACATGAATAGCCAATCTCAAAAGAAGATATACAAATGAGCAAAAAACGTATGAAAAGATGTGCAATATCACTAATGATTAGGAAAATCCAAATCTAAACCACAATGTGATACCACCTTACCCCTGCAAGATTGGCCATAATTAAAAAAAAAAAAAAAAAAAAAAAAGAATGATAGATGTTGGTGTGGAGACGGTGAAAGGGAAATACTTCTATGTTGCTGATGGGAATGTAAACTAGAACAACCACTATGAAAAACTCACAATTGGAAAAATATGGAACCCGCCCAAATGCCCAATAATCAGTAAGTAGATAAAGAAATTGTAGTACACATATATGATGGAATACTACTCAGCCACTTAAAGGAATGAATTAATGACATTTGCAGCAACCTGGATGGAACTGGGGACTATTATTCTAAGTTAATTAGCTCAGGAATGGAAAACCAAACATTGTATGTTCTCACTCATAAGTGGTAGCTAAGCTATGAGGATGCAAAGGCCTAAGAATGATACAATGGACTTTGGGGACTCAATGGAAAGGGTGGGAGAGGGGTGAGAGATAAAAGATTAAATTGGGTTCAGTGTATACTCTTTGTGTAATGGGTACACCAAAGTCTCACAAATCACCACTAAAGAACTTATGTAACCAAATATCACCTGTTCCCTAAAAATCTATAGAAATAAAAAGTTAAAAAAATAATAAATGGAAGGTCAGTATTTAACTTTTCATTAAACGTGTACCTCTTTTTTTTAGGACATTACTACTGAAAGGTTAATTTACAAAATAAACATGAATGCAGGTTTATCTCACAGATAAAAACACTGCAGGAAAAGAGTTCAAATTACCCTCTTACACTCATTGACAGACCGTCTTGACCTCTACTTCCTAAACAGATTTCACATATGCCTAACATATTCATTTTCCACTTTTCTCCTTTATGCAGTAGACTGGCTAGTACACCACGTACCAGATAGCATCAGTCTCTTTTCTTAACACCTCAGACTAGGAGTTACCTGTCCTTAGTCACTCATGTCAAAACACGCTGTTTTTTCAGCAAGTGTCATGCATGCTACCCTTGAAAAAAGGATGGTTAGTTATATTGTATCTCACAAGAGTTAGCCGGAAAGACAGGACTATCATCTCTCATATTTCACCACCTCTTAAAGTAAAAACATTGTTAACTCTATATTTATTTTATATTCTGTTAGATGAGATAATGGGCAAAGATGAAAGTACAAAGTAGAGATCTTCCAAAGCCATCCCAAAGTCCTTTAATGCAGTTAATTTACCCAAACAAGAAAGAAGTTTTGTGACTTCTCACATAGGTGAAAAAGATATTTAAAAGTGGATATAAAGTCCAAAGCACGTAGTTGGCTCTGCTTTGATATTAGTGCGGAACACAAGTTACACCTGGTTGCAGTTCCCTTAGAGTATTCCCTCCATACCCATAGGGTTAAGCTGGCTGACAATCACCACATCCTGCAGAAGGTAAAAGAAAGTACAGGACACACAATTTCTTTTTAAGGAAGTATACAGAAGCTATTCACATCATTTCTACTTACAGTTCATTTGCAAGCATATAGTCCTCTACATACTTTGCTGCAGCTAAGATTGAGAAATACAGGCAGGAAAACAATCACAAATTCAGAATTTAAAACCAAGGCTGCACCTAATATATGAGCAGCATTATAAATAAATAAATAAATAAATAAAAGAGAGAGAAAGAAAAGAAAAGAGAAGAAAGAAAGATAAGAAAGAGAAAGGAAATGAAGGAATAGAAAGCAAGAAAGGCAGGGCAAGTCAGGTCAAGGCAAATCCTCAGGAGCGAGATCTCAAAGCCACATTAAGTTAAAGATTTCATTTTAAGCGAAATTATGCCCAAGAGCCCCTAAAATAGTTTCCTTGAGGTTTAATGAAATTATTAAAAACATAATAGTTTATTTAAAAGATGAAAAATCCCAGAGAAATATTAGCTGAGAACACCAGGAAAACAAGGATAAACCAGGACAATTTGGGGGAAACTGGAATATATGCTCACCCTAACTATTAAGGATGATAACAAAAAGGAACTAACATTCATTTAGCACATAATATACCCTTATGTTTAATCTGCAGTTTACTTTGTCTTCTAAATCAATCAAGCATATCAGTGTTACTACCCTCAATTTATTTTTTTCTTTTTTCTTTTTTTTTTTTTGTGATAGAGTCTTGCTCTGTTGCCCAGGCCGGAGTGCAGTGGCACGATCTTGGCTCACTGCAACCTCAGCCTCAGCCCCCCAAGTAGCTGGGATTACAGGTGACTGCCACCATGCCCAGCTAATTTTTTGTATTTTTAGTAGAGATGGGGTTTCACCATCTTGGCCAGGCTGGTCTTGAACTCCTGACCTCGTGATCCACAAACCTTGGCCTCCCAAAGTACTAGGATTACAAACATGAGCCACCGTTCCCGGCCTACCCTTAATTTCTATATGAATAAACTGAGAGGGTAGGTCACCTTCTCAAAGGCTGTGTAACTATTAAAATATTCAAGCCTCAAAATCATGCTCTTTCCATTCGATCAAACTCTCTCAATTAATAAACAATCCCTAAATGAGTGCTTATCAGAAGATTGAAGAGTATCGTAGGATTAGTTCATGCTTTAAAATGATCTTCCCCCATGGAGACAATATTTTTTATTTTTACTTTAAATCATCTTCATTAATATTTCATTCATTTTAATATTTAAATCTTGATCATCTAGGAATAGATCTTATTTTTTAAATATATTAAGAAAATTCTCATGCAGCAACATACACAGAAACCTAGTCAGGATAGCGCTAATATACATAGAAATTATATTCATTCTTTCTGGTATGATCCAGTAAGTTTTCCAGCAATAAATGAAATATATTAACTATTAATACTGTAATGGCAATGCAAATATTTATATGTCCATTTTCATTATAGCAAGTTGGTGAAAAAACAGGAACATACTTTCTTCTGTGATTTTATAATGATGTCTCAATCTCCATTACCAATCATTACATTATTTTAAGACATCCTCATTTTTTTCTTATCTTCATCCCTGTTGTTTAGAACTAAGTTCAAGATCTTGTCATCTGTGTCCTGGAACTGTTGAGATAACTTTACAACTTGTTTTCTCATTTGATGCTTCAGCACTCTAAAGTGTATTTTGTCCCACACTGCTTTTTGTAAAATGGAAATATATACACATTCTGAACGTTTATGGGATCTCTTTGTCATGTTCTTTAGTCCCTTCTCCATCTGCCTTCTGCTTTAGCCATACTGTGCTGCTTACAATTTTCTTGAATATATTCTTCTGAGGATGTGTTCTTAATGTGAAACACCTGTTCCTTTCTTAGTGATGTCACCTGGAAAATTCCTACTCATCTTTCAAGTCTTACTTTCAACAATCCTCCTCTGAGAAGGCTTCTCCAGCTTACTGTGACAGAATGAGGTCCCATCCTTTCATATTTGCATAGTATATTCTATTTTCCTTGTTCATAGCTCTTTTCACCTTGAACTGCAATTATTATTACTGATAATTACTGAGCACTTATTAAATTCCAAACAATGGACTAAATATTTTATGTATCTGCATACACTAGCTTTCTAAGTTCTCACAATAACCCAGTAAGGTATGTAATTTTAGTGTCTCCATTTTACAGATGAAGAAATAGGCTCAGATTGGTTAATCAAGCTGAGAACAAAATAGAAGTTATTGTACCTGAAGCTTTTCTTTTTAATGTGTTACATGTTGTGCCTCTCCTAGGAGACTATGAATTCTTGAGAATAGGAACAATGTAATATTTATATTCAATCTCTAGCCTAGCAGAGTGGCTAGCATATGATATATGCTTAATAAACATTTCTTGAATAAATGAATAAAATACTTGCAACAAAATAATTTGCTTAATTAGAATCAGTGTACCATGATAAATATCATCTAAATCACTAAGATTTTAATGTTATTTTCTGAGTGCTCTACTTAGGAATTTTGTTAAGGGATTTGCATTCTGAACACTTTAGCTTTTACGTGCAAAGAGTGTGAAGGCAAAGTGTTAGGTGATTATTTATTCTGACAAAATTTTCAAGTGGAGGGAATTTCTGTGCCAATCTGCTACTCTAAGCTTTGCATTTTCAGATTTTCACTTGTGAGTAGTATCAGGAATGCCTGAATAGAGGTTTGAGTTTCTGATGCTGTTTTGTGAAACTGAGGATCTCGAGTTAGCAAGACAAAATCAGTTGAAATACAAATGCTGTTTCACAACTGGATTTTTAAAAAAATATTTTGTAACCAGCATTATTTAAGAAGCTATCTTATAAGGCAGGAACTTGAAAGAGTCAAATGGTCTTCAACTCACGGTGCATTCAGACTACTAACTAGTAACAAGGCTTTCAGATAAATATCTATTGTGCAAAGTATGAGATCAAGGTCAGAATTGCTAAGAAAATACTGAACAAGGAGTGATGAATTCTGATGAGAGAAAAGACTTTCTGTAGTGGGAGGCATTTGATCTAGGTGCTGAAAAATGTTAAGGTTTAGTAGGTGGACAGGTGGGAAGAGCACTCTAAATGAACAGAACTCCACACACAATGGAAAAGAAGCAAGAAAGTTCAGGATACATTTGGGACAAGGACAGGAACAAGGTATGATCAGAGTGTAGATGAAATGTGAAGAAATTGGATAGAAAAAAATAAGCATTTTAAGCTAATGAAGAAGTTAAGAATGGAGAAATAAATATGAAAAATTATTTTCTGTATGCTGTGGAAATACAGATATTTTTGTTAATTTTATAGTTATATGAGTTTTATTATGTGCACTTATATCAGAGTTAATATACATGGTTGACAAAATTTACTAATTTTTAAAAGATTATAGTAAGACATACATAATCATCATTAACTGTTACCATTGAACCTGAGTAATCACCATAAGATGTTTTAGTATCATTGTTTATACACATTAGTGATTAATGTATGACTATAAGACATAAGCTGAACTGTTTGAAATATTTTATTTAGCAGATTGAAAAGAATTGCCTCCGCTCTTTTTATTCTTGAAGAATGATAATAGTAAATACCTTCTGGTTGTGTAACTGAACAAGTTACTCACCTTCTCTTTGTTTTTGATTATGTGTGTATACAAACAATACAAAATTACTTGCTTGTTGGCTTTGTATTACCATTATTGATGCCCAGTGGGGGGGGGAACATGTGAAAGTGTTGGACAGGCCATAAATCATTATAGAAATTGTCCACATGATTTTTCAGGAACTTAGTAAATGGGAAAGTATCCCCATATATTTCATTATTTTGGAAAGAAAAATAGATCTAAAATTCTTTTACACTCAGTCTTTTAAATTTTAATCTTTAGCCCTTGGCATTTCAGCCTTTCTCCATTCACCCATCCCAGCACCTGTTCCACCATGTACCATGCATACCACCGGGCTTTAAGGTTAGAACAATTACAGCAAGCAGACTAAGCTTCCCAACAATGGTAACAAAATCAGCCATTGATTACAGGACAGACCAAAGGGGATTGACTATAGCTGTGCTGTCCACTACAGTAGCTACTAACCACATGTGGTTTATTAAATTAAAATTAATTAAAATTAAATAAATTAAAAATTCAGTTTCTCTGTTGCACTAGCCACATTTCAAGTACTCAATAGACACTGGTATCAGACAGCTTAGATTTATAGACCATTTCTGTCTCTGCAGAAAGTTCTACTGAGCAGTGCTGGGCTCTCATGTCAGACCTGATTATATTACTAAATTCTTAAACATTTATCCTTTATTTAGTCTCTTTGGTCTTGTTTTTCTTTACACAACATGTGATAAGAATAATAACACTCACTTTACTTACCTTAGGGAGCACACAAACATTAAGTGAAAACACCTTTTAGCATTCTCTAGAAGAACACCACAAAATGTCAGGTATCGCTGTATTATTTTTGGAGGACTCAAGGTTGAAGACAAGCTTTTGAATTCTTAACTAATTTTCTTTAAGATATGTAGCATTTCCATCTCAGATGGAACAGTTTTGATACGGTTGATGTAGAAGGCACCACATGACTGGTATTGTGCTTTCCTAACTCTTCCACTGGGAAGAAACAGCATTTTAGCTAACCTATGGACTTTATATTGAATAAAACTGCTGAGAAATAACCAGAATATGAACCTAATTTTAATGAAAGGACAATAGCAGGTTGGTAACCATTCTTTGAACAGTAATTTTATCTACACCGTTTATGAACCAAAAGACTGACATGAAATATAACATGTTAACATAAAACATAATATGTTCTTTCAGTGGTGTTTACAGAAGCTTATTCGTCATGCTATGGTCAGAAGACATGCACATTTAGGTAAAATACTTCTCTTAAAACCTCGTAAGACAAGATGCTACATTACAAAAGTCATATGCAAGTGACTGCTTGAAATACCTTTAGCAGCATAAAGCATTCAATTACATGATTCTTTTGTAATTTTTCTTTCTCCATTAAATGACATTTTGAGTTTTTTCCCAATAAATTATGTGATTCAGCAGCATGGATATTAGGATTAAGTATCCAACATAGGCAATGTTGATATCATTGATACCAAGGAGATGTGCTTGTCGGATAGGGGCTGGCCACAGCGCCCCATGGAGCACTGTGGTAGTGCCTATGGCAAGGGCAGAGGAAACAAATGAGGGTGGAGGTTCATGTGGTTTTATAGTTTAGAAGAGGTCAGCATACGTGACTTGAAGGGGCCATCAGAGTGTATATATTTGGCTTACGTTTCTGCTTCATGTACCTTCTTTTGCTTCTTTGAAGATACTGTCCTAAGAAAGAAAAAATATGATAAAGTAGGCTGTTGTAATTTTTTTTAAAAATTAGTCATTCTCCAGGTCTTGTTCTGAGAGCCTATTATCTGCCCAATTCTATGTTATGGGATTTTAATCTACCGGCAGAGATGTGTGTGTATGCGTATAAGTGTGTGTAGATGTGTATATGCTACAATGAATGCATGAATTTTTAAAAAGTGGAATGTTGATATTTGTGTCTTGATCCTTTCTCTTTCCTCATAACCCTCAATCAGTAAACAATAAACACGAGTCTTACAAATTGCAAGGTACTGTAATAGGCTGCAATAAATTTGATCTAGAACATCAGGGTTTTTATTTCACTATCTTTGCAGAAGGATAAATGAAAGTAATTCAGAAACATGATTGCTTTCTTCACTCTCTATTCATTTTATTCATTACATTAAAGATAATTTAACATTATAGAAAGTTTAGAAAACAGAGGGGCAAATCCTCCATTATCCATACACTCAAATATAATAACTATTACATTTTAATTTTTCTTACTGTCTTCTCTATATTCCTTTTAGAAAATATTTTACAGATAAAAACAATTATGGGATAATGGATGGAAATAGACATCTGTTCCTGTTTTCTTTTCTCTTTTTTCTCATTTAAGAAATGGAAATGATTGCCCAAGGCTGAAAATATATTTTTGTGATTTATTTTTAAAATGGATACCCATTGTTTGATTTCCTCTATACATACATACAGAGAGAAAAATGAAACTACTGACATTATCAAAAACTCTGTGACTTGCCACATTAGCATTGCTGGGAATTTTTTTAAAAAAGTTCTCTTTCTCCTTTCACCTTTTTAACTTACTATGGAATTTACAAGAGGTAGTAGGAGGTACTGAGAAGTTAATGGTAGAAATTTTTCTTTATGTTTTGGGATAGGAATTTTGCATCAGAATATTCAACCAATATTCAATGAATGCATACCAATACCATTTACTCTACAATTTACCAGCAATGAGACAGTGGAAGAGGGAGAAAAACCCTGCTCTTGTGCTGTCTCCAGGCTAGTGTATGAGACATACAAATGAACAGGGATTACAATCCATCCAATGCTACTGAATGACAGTTGGAAGTTCAGAGAGCTATGTGGGCACATTAGCAAGTCCAGGAGGTCAGAAAAAGGTTTCAATTAGCAAACCTGAAAGATATATAGGAGATTTTCAGAAAAGTGGCAGAGACTGAGTATCCCAGGAAATGGGGACAGGGTGTGAGTTAGCTTAAAGAAAAAGCAGAGAACATGGTGCATTATATGTGAGTGTGTGTGTTTGTGTGTATGTGCACGTGGTGGAAGAGAGCGAGACTTTGCTGAGAGCTGACACCTGAGAACTTAGCTGAGACATGAGTTACGTGGAGAAGAGTGGCAGGGATAGAACTGCATTTCAGAAAGATAATTCTCCCTGAAATGTCTTCTTTGTATCATAAACTAAACAGTGGCCAGAACAGTCAATATGGAGCAGTCAAAAGCAAATAGACTTAATGAAACCCATGCTTGAGAAGTGAAGTAATGCATAGTTTGTTTAATCATGTGTAAATACACACTGCACACATACATACACATGCAGACAGACATCCAGGCCAGAATCAGTAATTAGTAACTATGATGACATTTACTGGGCACTTAATATGTGCCAACAATTGTACTTAAAATATCTTTAGCCTCACAACATCATCACACTATAGACATTGTTGTTTACAATTTATAGAAAGAAAACTGAGACTCAGAGGGGATAAGTTGCTACTGTCTCTCCTCTGTTAAATAGACAATATTTCTCTGACTAAAAACTCACACTGTGTCTACCATAGTATGCTCTTTCTCTATTGAACTGTCAACCCAAGGGAATAATATGAGCCATTGTTGAGATTGATAAATTGGAAAAGCAAACACAAGACACATCTTATCATCCAACACAAAAAAGAGAGTCCAGCAGGCTCAGTAGCAGATAGGTCATATAACCTGCACACTTGCAAGGAGGCCCAGAGCTTCCTGGTATGCAAAAGTTCTTCCCCTTTAACTTCTCATACCTCCCAAAAGCTAATTTTTCAATATCCCATTTAACACCAAAACAATTTTCTTTTACTTCAACCTTAGTTCTTACCTCATAGTTCTTCAGTAAAGCACTGTAAAAGCAGAGACTGTTCTGGAAATAGAATTGATTCTGAAAATGTTAACTACTGTCTTTCAGGTTTGAATTCAGCACAGTTTTTCCTGCATAGCAGAAATGAAATACACAGACTTCTATTCATTGCTTTAAAAACTAATTCATGTACTCTCTTTCACACACAGACACACACACTAACCTGCCATTTGAGAAAAAGAAATTGTCAAGTAAAAATTCCTAGACTGATTTTTCTCAGCTAAATAAATCCATTTTCTGGTTTTTAGTCTTGGTTTTTCCCAACACTGATGGTCTCAAAACCTGGAGTATAACTGCATTTGATTTATACATTTATACATTTACAATTTATCTCACAAGTAGTACCTCCCTTGATCCTAACGACAAACCTGTGAATTAGAATCACACTTGAATTTGGGTCAGACATGTGAGGCAAAAATTCTGTTCAATGATGACAATAAAACTGGTTTTGCTACAAAATAGCTTTTTGGGTAGCTACTCTCACAGCAAATAATGACAGAAGTAGAGCGTTTTCTTGTAATAAGGAGAGGATAATATTTTGGAATATCTGGGAGGACTCCCTGATAGCTTTTTAAAGTATTTTTTCTAATTTCTTAGTCTTGTACTTCTTTTTGTCATTCTAATAATGAACTGCCACATGTCAAAGGATCTCACTTTATAAAACTTGTATTATTTTCAATAGTTTGCACATTATTTTCTAGTTCTGTTTTTTATTCTTATAAATATTTTAGTGCAAAAAATTAAGAAGGTATTTCTGAGTGAAAACAAAAACTAAAATTTTCCCAGAGAATACCACTGGTATTGTCTTGCTCTTTTTTACTTATTTCCCTCTCTGTGCATATGTTACACATACACACACACACACACACGCTTGTCTCACAAATATCTCTTAATAGGCTCTGTTTAGAAATATCTCACAAATATCTCTTAATAGGCTCTATTTAGAAATATTTTCATTTACCTATTTTATTTCAATCAACAGTACAGCATAGAACATATTCCTGATATTTTTCTAACCACAGATATAAAATGTAAATGATAAAGAGTAGTTGTCTTTAATAGTGTCTAATAGATAATGAAGAAATTTGGCCAGGTGTGGTGGCTCACGCCTGCAATCCCAGCACTTTCGGAGGTCAAGGTAGGTGGATCACGAAGTCAGGAGATCAAGACCATCCTGGCTAATATGGTGAAACCCCGCCTCTACTAAAATACAAAAAAAGAAAGAAAAAAAAATAGCCGGGCATGGTGGCATGCACCTGTAGTCCCAGCTACTTGAGAGGTTGAGGCAGGAGAATTACTTGAGGCCCGGGAGGCAGAGGTTGCAGTGAGCTGAGATTGTGCCACCACACTCCAGCCTGGGTGACAGAGCAAGACCCCGTCTAAAAAATAAAAAAAATTAAATATTGATTACATTGATGTATATATTATTTTTGGCTCCTAAAATATTGTTTCTAATGATTATATTCTTATTGTATAGTATGGGTATTGAATAAAAGTTTTGCTATTTAAAAAATATTGCAATGAGTACCTTTGTAGATAACACTTTACATGCATTCATAATAATGTTAAAAATAATATATTTCAAGGATTTTCTTAAGGTTTGCTTTAACTTTCTTTAAAAGTCTATGCTTTATTATTTTTATATTTGGTATATTTTAACAACTAAACTCTCTTACTTCATAAGTTGCCTATGGAAAACTGTCTGTCTCAATCATTAATCTGGTCAATTACTTGAAGTGTTTCTTCAACTAGGATAATATTTCATGGTTGTATGTTTTATGGTAAAATGTGTTCACTTAACAAATATTTATTTAGTATACCTACTGTATTTCAAAATGGCACACACTGGGTATGTAATGGGAATCAAGTAGAACAACGTATTGCCTTCATAAGAATTACAGTAATGAAAGAGACAAAATGAGCAGGCAAGTGCAGTACCGTGTGAGGATTCTGTTGATGGAAGATAGCTAGAGCTGTGGGAGCACAAAAGTAGAAGAGCACAACAATAAAGGTTAAACAATTGGAAGAATGTGAGCTCATGGTGAAGCAAAGTTGGTTCCCTCAGGACAACACCTGGACTAAAATCAGGGTTGGATGCCTTAGGCACTGTACTTTTATTGTATAATCCTGCTCTTAGTGGTCAGAAATTGCTTTTCATCTAGGGGAGTGGCTTCAGAGGACAATCAGAAAATCAAGTATCTGCACATCCACCTTCTAACTAGACAGTAAAGAGGAAGCAAAGCAAGCCATTCTGAGCTTCCTGTTTAGTTGGGGCACGCAGTAATATCTTTCCAGATGTAAAATTAGGAAGTTATCATTTTTTGTTTCTCATCTGTTGCCTCTTTTGAACACAATTGCTCTTCAATTTTGCTCTTGTATTAATTTATTTGCACTTGCCTTTGATTGCTCTTCTTCCTTATTTCTATTACTTTCTTAGGTTCATATCTTACCCTTTTATTGTGCATTTTGAATTGTTTTCATAATTTATTTCTTTGGAATCTAATATTTGCACATAATAGAGCAATAACTTTCTTGATTTCATATTTTCTTTTGGAAATTAGTCTATTTCTAAAAGTGAAAATTAAAAGGGTGTGTGCGTGTTAGCTGGACAGAATGCAGGAAAACAGAAATGATTTCCATGTACTAAAGACTCATAAAACTTCTAGGAACTTTATTAATTCTCAAACTTGAACCCTTGCATTTAGCCAGGTTAGACCTAAGTTAATCGAGAAACATAATACTTTCTTCTATTAGGTGAATTTCATAAAGGTGTAAAAGAAGGACAGAATATGACCATTTCATTTTTCAGTATCATTGGCAAAAATTTATTTCTAGCCATTGTGTAACAGTGGAAACTGAAAGCAGCAAGCCATCCTTGACCAAAGTCATGAAACTAGCCACCTGTCTTTTGTGAACCACACTGGAAGCTCAATTAAAGAAACCTGCACCTGACTCAAACTGGTTTGAATACCAATATCTAATTCATTAATTGCAGAATAAAGTTCTTAATGCTTTAAAAAAAACTAATATGGGCAGTAAGAATGTTTATGCCAGTAGTTTTCAAAATTGACATACAAAAAAAGCCGCTTTCTTGTTTTCTTTCTTTTAAGAAAAGGACTGTCATACAGAAAGCCAATATGTAAAACAGATAAAACTGGGACTTCTCTGGCTGAGATTAGGTTCGATTGTCCGAAGCTCCCCTCCCTTCTCCTCCACCTATCCTTTTGGCCTCCATTTTCCTGCCACTCTCCCAGTCACCTCTGAGGCATTTCCATGGATTCCCGGTTTCTGCTGATCACATTTGAAAGCCAACGGCTGCACTCTCCAATTTGCCACTTCCGACTCCAGAGCTTGTTCTTACTTATTACAGTTGTTTCCAAGGGACATCTTTACACTGTGCAAATTATTTATATTATTAATAGTAGTTTGAGGAAAGATGATAAGACTTCTTGAACTTTAAACATAGTAGATATTTATTTATTGCTTTTCCTTTAGCTCTGAACAAGGTTGTTCAATAAGGGGAGAGAAGCCCTGGTGACCCCTCTACCCTCACCCAGCAAAGTGGATTATTTCTTCCAGTCATAATGGATTATATTATTTTATTAACCAACTAAATTTATACTAACAGATAAGTGGGTATTTAGCAAATATAATACTTAAAGCCAGAGATGGTGTTTGAACCATAAGTTCACCAGTCAAAGAGTATGAAAGGGGTAATAGAAAAAAAAAAAAACTAACAATGCAAGGATACAATGGTAAAAAGAACACATTTTAGGTACCTAAACCTCCATGGTGTGTATTTGTAAGTACAACATTTGAGTCAGGAGCTGAAGCTTGTGGGTGACTTTATTGTCCTAGTGAGGATTTTGCATTTATCTCTATGTGGAAGGCGTTGGCAGGCAAGTAAATATGCTTTTTGGAAATGTTGTTTAAAGTAACCAGACTTAACTCAGCAAATATTTCAACAGAAAAAAAAAATGAGCACACCAAAATAGAGATTTCTATAAACATTAACATGCAAGAACAGCAAAATATTAATGCAGGAGGTAGGATGAAATGGGGAAATTATTTAAGTCATTTGAGGCCTAGTAAGTGCTACAGTAAACAGGAATCTTTTTTTTTTTTTTTTTTTTTTTTTTTCACAATTCTCATTACAACCTCTCCTTTACTTATACTATTAAAAGTTCGGTCTATAATATGTTTCCTAGTTCTTTGTTTAAAAAATTCAATATGTTCAATTCATTTTTAAAGCCAAAAAGCTTTATACTGATAGACTTGTTAGATTCTTCAGTGAGTCTGCCTATGCAAAGATTTTCCCCATAGGTAAACATTCTCACTTTGATTGAAGCACAAAGAATAATAAAGCAGTCAGATAGAGAATGCTCCAGGAGATAATGTTTCATTGACTGGCAATCTGTCAGTAATGTGAATGCCATCCTGTTCTCATTTTCTCCCTGAACCCTGTAGGGAGGCCAGATTGAATAAGTAACCAACGCCCCCCCCCAAAAAAAAGAAAGAATTTCTGAAAATGTCAAAAACACAAGACATAATTTGGTCTCTAAAATAATTGATTACTTTGTATGGACAGATCCAGAAGAGATGAAAGAAAATTTTTCAACTGTTTTTCCCCTTCACCCCTACTCCAGTAGTCCTCATTATCTATTATCGCCATCGTTATGTCCATGTGTACACAATGTTTAGTTCCCACTTGTAAGTGAGAACATGCAATATTTGATTTCTCTTCTTGCATTAATTTGCTTAGGATAATAGCATCTAGCTGCATCCACGATGCTGCAAAGAACATAATTTTATTTTTATTTTTATTTATTTATTTATTTATTTATTTATTATTATACTTTAAGTTCTAGGGTACATGTGCATAACGTGCAGGTTTCTTACATATGTATACTTGTGCCATGTTGGTGTGCTGCACCCATCAACTCGTCAGCACCCATCAACTCGTCATTTACATCAGGTATAACTCCCAATGCAATCCCTCCCCCCTCCTCCCTCCCCATGATAGGCCCCGGTTTGTGATATTCCCCTTCCCAGTCCAAGTGATCTCATTGTTCAGTTCCCACCTATGAGTGAGAACATGTGGTGTTTGGTTTTCTGTTTTTGTGCTAGTTTGCTAAGAATGATGGTTTCCAGCTGCATCCATGTCCCTACAAAGGACACAAACTCATTCTTTTTTATGGCTGCATAGTATTCCATGGTGTATATGTGCCACATTTTCTTAATCCAGTCTGTCACTGATGGACATTTGGGTTGATTCCAAGTCTTTGCTATTGTGAATAGTGCCGCAATAAACATACGTGTCCATGTGTCTTTATAGCAGCATGATTTATAATCCTTTGGGTATATACCCAGTAATGGGATGGCTGGGTCATATTGTACATCTAATTCTAGATCCTTGAGGAATCGCCACACTGTTTTCCATAATGGTTGAACTAGTTTACAATCCCCCCAACAGTGTAAAAGTGTTCCTATTTCTCCACATCTTTTCCAGCACCTGTTGTTTCCTGACTTTTTAATGATTGCCATTCTAACTGGTGTGATATGGTATCTCATTGTGGTTTTGATTTGCATTTCTCTGATGGCCAGTGATGATGAGCATTTTTTCATGTGTCTGTTGGCTGTATGAATGTCTTCTTTTGAGAAATGTCTGTTCATATCCTTTGCCCACTTTTTGATGGGGTTGTTTGTTTTTTTCTTGTAAATTTGTTTGAGTTCTTTGTAGGTTCTGGATATTACCCCTTTGTCAGATGAGTAGATTGCATAAATTTTCTCCCATTCTGTAGGTTGCCTGTTCACTCTGATGGTAGTTTCTTTTGCTGTGCAGAAGCTCTTTAGTTTAATGAGATCCCATTTGTCAATTTTGGCTTTTGCTGCCGTTGCTTTTGTTGTTTTAGACATGAAGTCTTTGCCCATGCCTATGTCCTGAATGGTACTACCTAGGTTTTCCCCTAGGGTTTTTATAGTTGTAGGTCTAACATTTAAGTCTCTAATCCATCTTGAATTAATTTTTGTATAAGGAGTAAGGAAAGGATCCAGTTTCAGCTTTCTACTTATGGCTAGCCAATTTTCCCAGCACCATTTATTAAATAGGGAATCCTTTCCCCATTTCTTGTTTCTCTCAGGTTTGTCAAAGATCAGATGGCTGTAGATGTGTGGTATTATTTCTGAGGACTCTGTTCTGTTCCATTGGTCTATATCTCTGTTTTGGTAACAGTGCCATGCTGTTTTGGTTACTGTAGCCTTGTAGTATAGTTTCAAGTCAGGTAGCGTGATGCCTCCAGCTTTGTTCTTTCGACTTAAGATTGTCTTGGAGATGCGGGCTCTTTTTTGGTTCCATATGAACTTTAAAGCAGTTTTTTCCAATTCTGTGAAGAAACTCATTGGTAGCTTGATGGGGATGGCATTGAATCTATAAATTACCTTGGGCAGTATGGCCATTTTCACGATATTGATTCTTCCTATCCATGAGCTTGGTATGTTCTTCCATTTGTTTGTGTCCTCTTTTATTTCACTGAGCAGTGGTTTGTAGTTCTCCTTGAAGAGGTCCTTTACATCCCTTGTAAGTTGGATTCCTAGGTATTTTATTCTCTTTGAAGCAATTGTGAATGGAAGTTCATTCCTGATTTGGCTCTCTGTTTGTCTGTTACTGGTGTATACGAATGCTTGTGATTTTTGCACATTAATTTTGTATCCTGAGACTTTGCTGAAGTTTCTTATCAGCTTAAGGAGATTTTGGGCTGAGACAATGGGGTTTTCTAAATATACAATCATGTCATCTGCAAAGAGGGACAATTTGACTTCTTCTTTTCCTAACTGAATACCCTTGATTTCTTTCTCTTGCCTGATTTCCCTAGCCAGAACTTCCAACACTATGTTGAATAGGAGTGGTGAGAGAGGGCATCCCTGTCTTGTGCCAGTTTTCAAAGCGAATTTTTCAAGTTTTTGCCCATTCAGTATGATATTGGTTGTGGGTTTGTCATAAATAGCTCTTATTATTTTCGGGTACGTTCCATCAATACCGAATTTATTGAGCGTTTTTAGCATGAAGGGCTCTTGAATTTTGTCAAAAGCCTTTTCTGCATCTATTGAGATAATCATGTGGTTCTTGTCTTTGGTTCTGTTTATATGCTGGATTATGTTTATTGATTTGCGAATGTTGAACCAGCCTTGCATCCCAGGGATGAAGCCCACTTGATCATGGTGGATAAGCTTTTTGATGTGCTGCTGAATCTGGTTTGCCAGTATTTTATTGAGGATTTTTGCATCGATTTTCATCAGGGATATTGGTCTAAAATTCTCTTTTTTTGTTGTGTCTCTGCCAGGCTTTGGTATCAGGATGATGTTGGCCTCATAAAATGAGTTAGGGAGGATTCCCTCTTTTTCTATTGATTGCAATAGTTTCAGAAGGAATGGTACCAGCTCCTCCTTGTACCTCTGGTAGAATTCAGCTGTGAATCCATCTGGTCCTGGACTTGTTTTGGTTGGTAGGCTATTAATTATTGCCTCAATTTCAGAGCCTGCTATTGGTCTATTCAGGGATTCAACTTCTTCCTGGTTTAGTCTTGGAAGAGTGTAAGTGTCCAGGAAATTATCCATTTCTTCTAGATTTTCTAGTTTATTTGCATAGAGGTGTTTATAGTATTCTCTAATAGTAGTTTGTATTTCTGTGGGGTCGGCGGTGATATCCCCTTTATCATTTTTTATTGCGTCTATTTGATTCTTCTCTCTTTTCTTCTTTATTAGTCTTGTTAGCGGTCTGTCAATTTTGTTGATCTTTTCAAAAAACCAACTCCTGGATTCATTGATTTTTTGGAGAGTTTTTTGTGTCTCTATCTCCTTCAGTTCTGCTCTGATCTTAGTTATTTCTTGCCTTCTGCTAGCTTTCGAATGTGTTTGCTCTTGCTTCTCTAGTTCTTTTAATTGTGATGTTAGGGTGTCAATTTTAGATCTTTCCTGCTTTCTCTTGTGGGCATTTAGTGCTATAAATTTCCCTCTACACACTGCTTTAAATGTGTCCTAGAGATTCTGGTATGTTGTATCTTTGTTCTCATTAGTTTCAAAGAACATCTTTATTTCTGCCTTCATTTCTTTATGTACCCAGTAGTCATTCAGGAGCAGGTTATTCAGTTTCCCTGTAGTTGAGCAGTTTTGATTGAGTTTCTTAGTCCTGAGTTCTAGTTTGTTTGCACTGTGGTCTGAGAGACAGTTTGTTATAATTTCTGTTCTTGTACATTTGCTGAGGAGTGCTTTACTTCCAATTATGTGGTCAATTTTGGAATAAGTGCGATGTGGTGCTGAGAAGAATGTATATTCTGTTGATTTGGGGTGGAGAGTTCTATAGATGTCTATTAGGTCTGCTTGCTGCAGAGATGAGTTCAATTCCTGGATATCCTTGTTAACATTCTGTCTCGTTGATCTGTCTAATGTTGACAGTGGGGTGTTGAAGTCTCCCATTATTATTGTATGGGAGTCTAAGTCTCTTTGTAAGTCTCTAAGGACTTGCTTTATGAATCTGGGTGCTCCTGTATTGGGTGCATATATATTTAGGATAGTTAGCTCTTCCTGTTGAATTGATCCCTTTACCATTATGTAATGGCCTTCTTTGTCTCTTTTGATCTTTGATGGTTTAAAGTCTGTTTTATCAGAGACTAGTATTGCAACCCCTCCTTTTTTTTTGTTCTCCATTTGCTTGGTAAATCTTCCTCCATCCCTTTATTTTGAGCCTATGTATGTCTCTGCATGTGAGATGGGTCTCCTGAATACAGCAGACTGATGGGTCTTGACTCTTGATCCAGTTTGCCAGTCTGTGTCTTTTAATTGGAGCATTTAGTCCATTTACATTTAAGGTTAATATTGTTATGTGTGAACTTGATCCTGCCATTATGATATTAAGTGGTTATTTTGCTCGTTAGTTGATGCAGTTTCTTCCTAGCCTCGATGGTCTTTACATTTTGGCATGTTTTTGCAATGGCTGGTTCCGGTTGTTCCTTTCCATGTTGAGTGCTTCCCTCAGGGTCTCTTGTAAGGCAGGCCTAGTGGTGACAAAATCTCTAAGCATTTGCTTATCTGTAAAGGATTTTATTTCTCCTTCAGATATGAAACTTAGTTTGGCTGGATATGAAATTCTGGGTTTAAAATTCTTTTCTTTAAGAATGTTGAATATTGGTCCCCACTCTCTTCTGGCTTGTAGAGTTTCTGCCGAGAGATCTGCTGTTAGTCTGATGGGCTTCCCTTTGTGGGTAACCCGACCTTTCTCTCTGGCTGCCCTTAGGATCTTTTCCTTCCTTTCAGCTTTGGTGAATCTGGCAATTATGTGTCTTGGAGTTGCTCTTCTCGAGGAGTATCTTTGTGGTGTTCTCTGTATTTCCTGGATTTGAATGTTGGCCTGTCCTACTAGGTTGGGGAAGTTCTCCCGGATGATATCCTGAAGAGTGTTTTCCAACTTGGTTCCATTTTCCCCCTCACTTTCAGGCACCCCAATCAGACGTAGATTTGGTCTTTTTACATAATCCCATACTTCTTGCAGGCTTTGTTCATTTCTTTTTCTTCTTTTTTCTTTTGGTTTCTCTTCTCGCTTCATTTCATTCATTTGATCCTCAATCGCAGATACTCTTTCTTCCAGTTGATCGAGTTGGTTACTGAAGCTTGTGCATTTGTCATGTATTTCTCGTGTCATGGTTTTCATCTCTTTCATTTCGTTTATGACCTTCTCTGCATTAATTACTCTAGCCATCAATTCTTCCTCTTTTTTTTTTTCAATATTTTTAGTTTCTTTGCGCTGGGTATGTAATTCCTCCTTTAGCTCTGAGAAGTTTGATGGACTGAAGCCTTCTTCTCTCATCTCGTCAAAGTCATTCTCCGTCCAGCTTTGATCTGTTGCTGGCGATGAGCTGCGCTCCTTTGCCGGGGGAGATGCGCTCTTATTTTTTGAATTTCCAGCTTTTCTGCCTTGCTTTTTCCCCATCTTTGTGGTTTTATCTGCCTCTGGTCTTTGATGATGGTGACGTACTGATGGGGTTTTGGTGTAGGTATTCTTCCTGTTTGATAGTTTTCCTTCTAACAGTCAGGATCCTCAGCTGTAGGTCTGTTGGAGATTGCCTGAGGTCCACTCCAGACCCTGTTTGCCTGGGTATCAGCAGCAGAGGCTGCAGAAGATAGAATATTTCTGAACAGCGAGTGTACCTGTCTGATTCTTGCTTTGGAAGCTTCCTCTCAGGGGTGTACTCCACCCTGTGAGGTGTGGGGTGTCAGACTGCCCGTAGTGGGGGATATCTCCCAGTTAGGCTACTCAGGGGTCAGGGACCCACTTGAGCAGGCAGTCTGTCCCTTCTCAGATCTCAACCTCCGTGTTGGGAGATCCACTGCTCTCTTCAAAGCTGTCAGACAGAGTCGTTTGCATCTGCAGAGGTTTCTGCTGCTTTAGTTGTTGTTTAGCTGTGCCCTGTCCCCAGAGGTGGAGTCTACAGAGACAGGTAGGTTTCTTTGAGCTGCTGTGAGCTCCACCCAGTTCGAGCTTCCCAGCGGCTTCATTTACCTACTTAAGCCTCAGCAATGGCGGGCGCCCCTCCCCCAGCCTCACTGCTGCCTTGCGGTTAGATCGCAGACTGCTGTGCTAGCAATGAGGGAGGCTCCGTGGGGGTGGGACCCTCCCGGCCAGGTGTGGGATATAATGTCCTGGTGTGCCTGTTTGCTTAAAGCGCAGTATTGGGGTGGGAGTTACCCGATTTTCCAGGTGTTGTGTGTCTCAGTTCCCCTGGCTAGGAAAAGGGATTCCCTTCCCCCTTGCGCTTCCCAGGTGAGGTGATGCCTCCCCCTGCTTCAGCTCTTGCTGGTCAGGCTGCAGCAGCTGACCATCACCAATTGTCCGGCACTCCCTAGTGAGATGAACCCAGTACCTCAGTTGAAAATGCAGAAATCACCAGTCTTCTGTGTAGCTCGCGCGGGGAGTTGGAGACTGGAGCTGTTCCTATTCGGCCATCTTGCTCCGCCCCCCCCCAAAGAACATAATTTTAATGGGCACCTGGATTGATTCTCTGTCTTTGCTAATGTGAATAGGGCTGCAAAGAACATGCAAGTGCATATGTCTTTTTGGTAGAAAGATTGGTTTTGTTTTCGATATATACCTAGTAATGGGAGGGCTAGGTTGAATGATAACTCATTTAAAGTTCTTTGAGAAATCACCAAACTGCTTTCCATAGTTACTGAACTAATTTCCATTCTCACCAACAGTATATAATAATTCCCTTTTCTCTGCAACCTTGCCAACATCTTTTGTTTTTTGACTTTTTAATAATAGCAATTCTGACTGGTGTGAAATGACATCTCCTTATGATTTTGTTTGCATTTCTCTGAAGATTAGCGATAATATTTTTTTTCCTGTTTGTTGACCTCTTGTATGTCTTCTTTCGAGAAGTGTCTATTAATGTTGTTCACTCACTTTTTAATGGGGTTATTCATTTTTTGCTTGTTGAGCTGTTTAAATTCCTTACAGATTCTGGATACTAGACTTTTGTCAGATGCATAGTTTTTAGATATTTTCTTCCATTCTGACAGGCTGTCTGTTCACTTGGTTGATCATTTCTTTTGTTGTGCAGAAGCTCTTTTTTTTTTTTTTAACTAGGTCCGACTTGTCAATTTTTGTTTTCGTTGCAGTTGTTTTTAAGGACTTAGTCATAAGTTCTTTCCCAAGTTTGATGTCCAGAATGGTGTTTCCTAGGCTTTTTTCTAGGATCCTTATAGTTTGAGGTCTTACATTTAAATCTTTAAACCATCATGGTTAATTTTTGAATATGGTGAAAGGTAGGAGTCCAGTTTCATTCTTTTGCATGTGGCTAGCCACCTGCTCCAAGCAACATTGATTGAATACAGAGTCCTTACCTGATTGCTTATTTTTGTCAATTTTCTTGAAGATTAGATGGCTGTAGGTGTGCAGCTTTATTTCTGAGTTCTCTATTCTGTTCCATTGGTCTATCTCCCTGTGTTTGTACAAGTACCATGCTGTTTTGGTTACTGTAGCATTATAGTATAGTTTGAAGTTGGAAAATGTGATGTCTCTGGCTTTGTTCTTTTTGGTTAGAATTGCTTTGGGTATTCAGGCTCTTTTGTTTTGTTCCATATGAATGCTACGATACATTTTTCTAGTTCTGTGAAAAATAACATTGGTAATTTGACAAGAGTAACATTGAATCTATAGATTGCTTTGAGCAGTGTGTCCATTTTAATAATGTTTATTCTTTCAATTAATGAACATGAAATGCTTTTTCATTTGTTTTGTGTCATCTATGATTTCTTTTAACAGTGTTTTGAAGTAGTTGTCCCTGTAGAGGTCTTTCACCTCATTGGTTAGATGTATTCCTAGGCATTTTGTGTGTGTGTGTGTGTGTGTGTGTGTATGTGTATCTATTGTAAATGAAATTGCATTATTGATTTGGATCTCAGCTTGAATGTTGTTCCTGTGTAAAAATGTTACTGATTTTTGTACAGTGATTTTGTATCCTGAAACTTTACTGAATTTATTTACCCATCTCAGGAGCCTTTTGGTGGAGTCTTTATGGTTTTCTAGACATAGGATCATCTCATCCACAAAGAATAATAGTTTGACTTCTTATTTTTTATTAGGATGCCTTTTATTTTTCTCTCTTGCCTTATTGATCTGGCTAGCACTTCCATTCTATATTGAATACGATTGGTGAGACAGGGAATCCCTGTCTTGTTCTAGTTCTCTAGGGGGATATTTCCAGGCTTTGCTGATTCAGTATGTTGTTGGCTGTGGTTTTGTCATAGATGGCTAATTGACAAATTCTAAGCATCCTAGTGAATTTCAGTCTTTGTTTTAAGCTCTTTGTAATCCAGTGTATTTTTTTTATAAGCCACACACAACTATCTTTCTTTAAAAAATCAAGGAATCTGGAGATCTAATGTACTGCATGAGAACTATGGTTAATAAAATTGAGTCATAAACTGGAAATTTGCAAAAAAGTTACATAGATTTTAGGTAATTTTACCATACAAACACAAAGGGTAACTATATGAGATGATGGATATGTTAATTAGTTTTACTATAGTAATCATTTTACTATGTAAATATATATCAAAATATCATGTTGTAAACTTGAAATATATTCAATAAAAGAATAATTTAGCAACTATTTAATTATTCCATTGTGACCCAAACACACACATGCACACACACAAAACTCCATTATGTTTCTCTCTTATGAACATTTATTGGTTCTCTAGCATCCAAACTCCTTAGTTTGTCGTCAGAAATTCCTTATAATCTGGCTTCTCTGCATCTTTCTGCTTTCAAGTTTAGCCTGTTTGCTTCTACATCATTTATTCTTTTCAGAATAAAATTCTCATTTCCCCCTCCTAATAAAGTCCTTTCATGAGGTTACAGCAACAACCAACTTATCCTTCAAGAAGCAGCTCAAATGCATCTTGCTTTAGGCAACACAGCTTTAGGATCGTCTATTTTCTGCCAAACCCTATTAAAGTGCCAAGCATTTGACATTGATTATTCACATTTACTATTCACAGCTTCTTGAGATAAGGCTTGTAGTCTCCATTTCAGAAAAGAGAAACAAAACTGAGGGCCAAAACAGTTAAGAGTCTGTACTCGGTTGGTTGAACATGTAGTGAAAATGTGAATTTGTAGTATGGATGCCAAGGCCCTATATATGGACCTCTACATTGCATGCTGTAGTTTATTAGAATAAAAAGAGAGAGATCTGGGTATATGAATGATAATGAAACCTATATGTTGCAGTAAAAGCAAATTCAATATTATTAAAATCAACTCCTGTTCTTTTGCTATTTTTCCTACATTAAAGCTACATTTTGTTGCCGGTGGGAAGGAAAGGGTCAAGTCCTACAAGGCATCAAGAGTTCCCACTTGGGAGCTTGGTGTACATCATTAACTGATAAGGAAATTACAGAAGAAGGTGAATTTTCAGGAGAGAACAATAAGCTTTGTTTTTGTTTTGGAATGTTATGAGTGAGTAGTAGCAGTATGCTTTCAAAGATATGTACAACAGAAAATTAGCCATTGCAGTCAAACCTAGACTTTCACATTTCACAATTAGGAGCATTTCTATGTAGAAGATTATCTGAAAATGATTATCTGATTGCTGCTAATCGTGAAGCTAATATATAGAAGAGAGACTTGGATAAATTTGTGATGATTTCTAGATGTCTGGGGAAATGTTCTGGGATACAATCTTCACAAATGAAAGTTATGTTTGATTAAATGACTACCACAAATTTTAAAACTGCATAGACATCAAAAAGAATTCCCTACTACATGACAGAAGACATAATATTGGTCTTAGAGTTCAGTAGTTCTTTCCTAATGACACCTATATGAAGCCCTGTCAGGCAGAGTGCATCAGTTAATCTCTCAAAGCCTCAGAGTAATAACAGTTATTAATAACAACAGCAATAATGTACTCATATGGGGCCACTTGTCCTTGGTTTCCTAGGGTATTGTAAGGAATAAAGAAATTGTGCCATATTAGAACAATTGGAGTTGCTTGCTTGATAGCTGTATTGCTCAAAAATTTTTTCTCTGGGCTTCTACTTTGTATCCTATAGTTTATTAGAACAAAATTAAAATGATAGATCTGAGATAACAATGATGTTGAAACATATTTGTTGAGGTTCTATAAAAGTAAATAAAATATTGTTAAAAATCAATTCAACTCAAAACCTCAAAGTAATTTCAAACTTCAGTTGTGTCCCATTTTTTTTTTAATTTGAACACTGTCATTTTACAGGGAAAATGATAAATCTAAGTCATCATATTATCAAATGTAAGTTCTTAAATGCTTTACTAAGCTTAAAAGTCTTCCCATAGGGCAATGGAACCACTGAAAGTATTCTTGGGTGAGAGGCTCATGTTTGATTTATGAATATATAATTTTAGGAGAACCTTTGAGGGCCATAAGACTAGAAACTAGTGTTGGCAGGAAGCAGGAAGCAGGAAGCCAGTCCTTAATGCAATTTTAATGCCCAGAAGAAGGAATGGATGTACTTATCTGGGATTTAGGATGAACGAGACTGGTCAAATAGTATTTCCTGCTGTTCTATTTGTTTTTACTTTGAAAAAGACAAATCACACTAGCAAAGTTGAAAGAATGGTACAACTGTATATCCCTCGTATATCATATATAACAACTCATATATCCCTCACCAAACTCACCATTTGTTAACATCTTACCACACACTTCCCTTTTGCCAAATCATTTAAAAATACGCTATGAATGTCGTGATATTTCATCAATAAATATTAAAATGTGTATATTTTTGGAATGATAAAATTTTCTGACACAGCCTTAATTTACTAATTTAGCACAAGTCAACGTTAATTTACTAATATCATTATACCCAGCCCATACAAATTTCCCCAGTTATCTAAAAGATGTCATTTATGGCAGTGTTTTATGTTTTGTCTTTGTGTTTCTGTGTTTTGTTTTTGTTTTTATGTCTAAAATCCAATTAAGGTGTATATATTTGCATTATTTCTTCATAGTCACCCTTGATGAAGCAACAGTCTTCATCACGTGAATTTTTGTGTGTAACATTGAACTATTTGAAAAATCCTGGTTTGTTGTTCTACCAAATATCTTATAATGTAGAAAGGCCTTTTCTTATAGTATAGAATTTCTTATACTATAGAAATGCCACATATGTGGCATTATTTGGTTAAGATTCTGACCATCAAATATCTCCATTGTAAAGGAATTTTTAAACTTTGTAAAATTAAAATTGATATTATGTTCCCCAACATTTGTTAGGCCAATGTTTTAATGATCCCATGTAAGTCAATTATTACTATAGTTGTTCTACATTTACAGTTGGCATTCTTTTCTATAAGGAAGCTTTTTCCCCCCTCCCCTCCCCTCCTCTCCCCTCCCCTCCCCTCCCCTCCCCTCTCCTCTCCTCTCCTCTCCTCTCCTCTCCTCTCCTCTCCTCTCCTCTCCTCTTCTCTTCTCTTCTCCTCTTTCTCTCTCATTATTATATATATGTGGGTTATTTCTTTAAGTTCAGATGTGTTATATTCCATTAGTTTCATGATTATTTTTGATATTCAGAGTGTTCCAATTTTGTTAATGGGGTTGCCTTTAAACTGGCCTCTGTCTTTTTCACATGTCCCCATTAGACTTTGGGCATTTCCTTATTTTCTGGCACATTAAGGTGCTTCAGGCTCTCCTTGTACTTTTTATTTCAGCCCCAGTCTGAAATAAGCCATTTCTCAAAAAAACTTTGTTTCTTATTAGTAGAAAATGACATTTAGATACAAAGATCTAAGTTTGGATTGTTTGTTATCTCTTGCTTATTTCATTGTGCTTTGGTGCTTTTGGAGATAGAGTTAGGGGAAACAAATGTGTGTGTGCACTTAACACATTGTCACACACGAGTGCACTTGCAAGTGTGTTCATATTGATTGCTTCAAATGAAATTCAGCATTACAAGGTTGTTTCTCATCTTCTTCCATTTGATATTTGTATTTCTCTATTTCTATAGCGAATATTCTTATTTATCAAAATATATATGTTTAGATATTTTATTTCAGTATACTCAGAGTAGTTTCAGAATTGCATCACCAAGACCATTATCAGGAAATCAACTAATCAAAGTTCAATATTTTTTCAGTTCTTCTTATTTTTATGCTATACTTCCCATAGGTTTATAGTCAACATGCTGTATTTCAAAGTTACTTGAATTAATTTTTCCATATGTTACTATGTAATCAATTTTGCATAATATTAGGATTATCTGTATTTATTTTTTTTAATTTCAGAGTTTTATTTTTATATTAATTTTGAGCAGTAAGACACTGTTCAAAAGATAAAACTGTATAATGGGAGCTCTTTCTCCCATCACTATTCCCATTAAAAAGTCTTCTTTTCCCCAAACAAATGACCAAAAAAAAAAAGAAAGAAAAAAACATTGTCCCTGGAGGCTGAATTGCTTTTAAAAGGTCTTCTAAAAAAAAAAAAAACATGAACCTGGGATGAGATCACACTATGTGAGATGATTTCAAATGTTTTCAAATCAGGAAAAAAAAAATGGGCCACTTAAATAATGTTGCAAATAGATGCTAGAACACAAAGAAAGAAAATTAAAATTGGTTTCTCTTCAGAGTTATGGAATATATCACCTAAGGCCTGGGCACTAATATAAGACTAAATCTGATGCATTTGGGCAGGCGTATTTACTTTTGTGTTAAGAACCCTGAAGTTTAAAACTAGGCCACTAAGGTGTGAGAGAAATCAGTAAGCTTCATTGAATGATATTTGAGCAAGATAACACATAATATAAAAGACATTCTACAATCTGATTCCTTTTATTACTGAATTATTCACTCTTCATATTATATACTTTGATCTTTCAACTACTGCCACCCCAGCCTATGTATAGTTATTTGCACTTGGTCTGCTACTTCTCAATTCTGTACTTTTAGCCATTTCTTGCAATGCTCCTCTGACTTATTTTTTCAACTAGGAAGCTACTACTTCTTAATAGAAGTTTTTTTAGCCATCAGGTACTTCTTTCCCTTTTCTGTTTCTCAACATTTGTTTATTCATTATTTACTAAATGTCAGGTGCGCTCATATTGCTTCACCAAACATGTGCACACATACGTATTAGAATATTTTTATTCTAATAATATTAGACTAATTATTCTAATCTAGTTTTGTGTTTGCTTATCTGTTTTTAAAATGTAAGCTACTTGGTTTAGGATTATGCTATTACATGAGGGTATCCAGTAAATATCATTAAAAGGCCAAGTGAGAATTACTAAAGAAGAATGATCATGATTTCTTCCTTCATGGCCCACATGTGCAGCTAAAATACACACATTACAACTTTTAAAAGTTATTTGCTTCAATTGTCCTGGTATCATTTGGCCTATTTTTCTTTAATGTTATCCTCAGGAGCCATGATAGGATAATATTGGTGTATCTGGTATGTTTGGGTTTCATGAAAATACAATTAATGTGGGCACCCTTATATTACTTGATTAAAAATTATTTTGCATTATAAAAATATTATTTTAAAGTAAGCACATCAGGCACCAAAGTTCTGGTGGTTAAAAACAAAAGGAAATTGAGTAAACAATTCGGGCCTTCAGTGGTGACATTTAGAGAATGAAATTTGAATATATATTTGGTGATCTCAAGAGAAGAGAAATTATTTCAGATGTGCCAGAATAAAACAGAATTCTTGAGTCATCCACAGATGAATTAGTCATAAACTAAAAATATAGAATATGCAAAGAAAACAGAAAATTATTGCAGAAGATAAAAAATAGAGCAATTGTGAATTTAAAATATACTGCAATCAAGAACATTTTAGGCAAATATCAGTAGTGCAGAAAACAGTAAAAATTCACAGTTATGGAGAGAAAAGAGAATATGGACTAGAATCCATCCTGGAACATGTTAATGGAGACAGTTTGTTTGATACCATCTTGAAAGATGCAAACCTAATATAACTTAGGAAATCAAAAATATATGTAAGCTTTTCTAAAATTGGTGCTAATATATAGATGTAAAAACATAATCCAATTTTAATATTCATTAAAAAACATTCAAATGATTGACCTACTTTTACTTGAACCCTGTTATGTGGAGGTGAGATAAGAAGACAGTGAGTAGATAAACAGTGTTTGTACAGAGGACCCAGTGTAATGAGAACAACTGGATTTGGTTCTACTACTTGCTGAATATGTAATTTTATACAAATTACTTGACTTCTCTGGGGTGTAGCTTCTTCTTAAAAAAAAATGAAGTAATACCTCATTAAAATGTTGTGCAAATTAAATTAGAAAGTATATAAAAAGTGTTAGTACAATGTTTAACACTAAATACAGACACAATAATTATCATTTTATTGTTGAATATCAGGCTCTGTCTCTTAAGTAAATTTTCTAAATAATGGATATTTAATCCTTCATATATGAAAAATCTAAAAGATGTCTTTACCATTTAAAATAACAGTGTATTGTTTTAAAACACAAAAATCAAAATCATGCTAAATACTTTCTTCTCTTCCTAAAAGGAGTAAAATGTGATAAGGCTAAGAGCTTCTTAATCCAGCACACTTCTCATTGTAAATATTTGGTTCCTCCCAGCTTTATTGACATACAACTGACAAATAAAATTTTATGTATTTAGTGTATAACATGATGTTTTTATATATTGGTGACATACGTATACATTATGAAATGAATAAATCAAGTTAATTCACATATCCATCAACTCACATACTTAATCATTTTCCTTGTTGGTCATAAGAACATTTAAGATCTACTCTTATAGCAATTTTCAAGTATATAATACATTATTTTCAACTCTGGGCACCATGCTCATTATGAATATTTGTAAACACATTTTAATTCAACTGTGCTGTCTAAAGTCATTGAATCATTACAACTGTTTGCCCCTTTAGAAAATGA
Source organism: Macaca fascicularis (assembly GCF_037993035.2). Taxonomy (NCBI): domain Eukaryota; kingdom Metazoa; phylum Chordata; class Mammalia; order Primates; family Cercopithecidae; genus Macaca; species Macaca fascicularis. The sequence continues at coordinate 87,872,773 of NC_088388.1, read as the reverse complement.
TGATGATTGTGTGAGATACAGTTTCATGCATTACTTCCCCTGTTTGCCCACGTATCCACTGACTTTGCTCACAGACGTTAGTATGAGATTATAACAAACACCTCTTCTCATTTTCTGCTTCTATTCTGCAGTCAGCTTGGAGACCAGAGGACTGAATTTGCTTTAAAATTTGTCTATAAAATAAGAGATCCTCTACTGTATTTGAGGGCCTGGTGGGCTGTCTTGAAAAAGACATGCGGAGTCCAACAAATTTGTGTTACAGAATTTGTTTGGAAACATTTTGTTTCCTTCTAGTTAAAAGACTGTATTTTGTGTAAATATCCAGCCATGTGAATGCTGGATAAGAGAAACATAACTATAATTGTTCTCACTTGGTTCATATCTTATAATACTACTGATAAATGAAGCTATGCAAATTGTCAACAGAAAGAATGAAGGCTGTGTTGTCATTGTTTGTTTAGAAAATGAGAAATCTGTCAGACTTCAAAGTTATTATAAGTGTTGACAGAAGACAAAGCAAAGATAAATACTGTATTATGTTATTAACTTCTCAAACTGTAAGATTTTGTATTCTATACAGAGAATATCATTACTAATGTCATTTACTATTTATTTGATTTTAAGTACCATAAACACAAGTATATGTGGTAGCATGTTTCATCCAAGAAATGATGAGAACATTTCCACATATTAAGGTTAAACCCAGTTGGTCCCTCTGAGCTCAAATTAAGCTCAATATTCACCTTTCTTAAAGATTCCAGACCCAAATGAACATCTTTTATATCACTTTGAGTTTTAGTTTTTTAAAATCACTCTCAAAAATGCTACTTATTTGTTCTATAATAAATTGTAAATTATACCATAGCCAATATTGGAACTTCTCTTTCTTTAGGAATCTTCCAGTTCCTAATCTTTCCATCCTCCACTCCCTATACTTGAAAACCTAAAACAGCTAAACATAAAATACCATTAGTGTTCAAAGTGATTACTATTTAATAAACTATGTCCAGGCTTTGCTCCTCTCTCAATGTTGGGCTGTTCAATTTTAATATTTCAATTGGTCCTAACAAAACTAATTGAAAGGGTGAAGTGATTGGGCTTTTTCAGTACCCTTATATCTTGGTAATTGTTTATGAATAAATGGTTAATGATATTTTTATTAACATTCATAATGACTGTTTAAAGTTATACGTTTAAAAATATTATAGTTAAGTATTTTAAACTTAGCTTTTTATCCAATTCGTATTTCCATCCTTTGTATCAAGTATTTTTTCTTACCACGTGTCTTGTTTAGTTATATCAGCTTTCCTTGCTTTATGTTAAAAGATACTTTATTTCACATTGTTTTCCATGTTTTCACAGCTTTTCTTTATTTGACATAGTAGTAAAAATAGTAGTAAACAGAAGAAAGTATGAGAGATTGTAATGAGAAAAAGCTTGATGACTCAGATAAATCTTTCTGCTATTGGCCTAATAGTCAAGCCTCTTTTTTCCTTTAGCAAATGTTTTTATTTGTTAAGTTTTCACTTAGGCTTAAAACAATATGGTCATCTGGCTAACAATAATACTCACCATACATTGACTTCTTGCCAATTCTAGGCCTTTGTTTAAATATTTATGTTGTTATTTTAAATCTCTTACAACCATCCTGCGAGGAAGGTGCTAGTCAGATTAGCAACCTAAATCTTAGGGAATTTAGATAACTTGACTAGTCACATAGCTGCTGGTGGCTGAGACAAGATTTGAGGGCAAGTCTTTCTGAAACACTTTTCACAACTGCCTGTAGTCTTGTACATGACTCCATTAATCATCAGCATCTCCTCTTGGCTCTCCATTAATAATTAGAAAAATGAACTGTGGGATTTACTTTGTAGAATAATAAGTGACAAAAACATTAAAATAGATTTATTCTTTATGTCATCTAAATGTTGCCAAAGGGACTAGAATTAGTTGGGATTGTATTTAATTTAATTTTTAATTAGTCTTACCCCAAATAAATACTATACTAATGAGGCGATCTTCTCTTTTCAGAAATCTTTGAATGTATCTTTTTTAAAAACTTTTAACAAAAAATATAATTAACAGGAAATAATATATGAACAACCTAAAACGTGTGGTTTATATATGAAGGATATCCATCCTGTAAAATGTGCATTCCTTTGAATGTCTTCAAAAAGAGTATTTCCCTTTTCATTCAATCATTGAAGGAGTGAGTCTGGAACATGAGTCTCATCCTGTGCCAAGCTGCCTTTTGTTGTAGTGAGGGATTTTTGACCATCAAACTCTTCCTAATGGGGGAAGTTCAAACCTTGCTCATGGATTTTCCTAAAGAAATCTGTATTTAGAATCACAGTTGCTCATACTAACTAGAGCACTACCTTTGGACCTAAGCAAGCAAGATTGATCATTCCTTCTCTGTCCCTTTTGAGCAATGTAACTTTCTCAGCCTCATTTTCTTATATGCAAAATAGGAAGTCAGTAATTGGAAGAGTGATAATTGTATATATATATATATATATACACACACACACAATATATATATATACACACACACACATATACACACTGTATTTTTTTGTCTTCATCTATGTGATCTTCCTTCACTATTCTAGACATTCTTGTCACCTTATACATTCCTTTTATTTTTGTCACTTTCTAACCTGAAAATTGACAGCCAACACATTGCTTTGGAAGAGAATATGGGGTTGTGGAAAAAACTAAAATCAAGGTCTAAAAGTCTCAGCTCTGTCATTAATGAAGTTGAAAGATTGGTGAAGTTACCTAATCCTTATATGTCCTAATTTTTTTCCCATGGTATGGGGACATTAACAGTTTGATAGCAGATTTATAGTGTTGACATGAGAATTAAATGAAATTTCTAATCACAACAGTACCTAGCACAGTGCTTGGGACATAATAGGCCCACAGTAGGCAACTGACAGGTATTAATTTGCCCTTTCCTATTCCTTCATGAAAGCTTTAGATCATAGAATTTGGCAAACCTGATGGTCTATTGGTGGCCAATTTCTATAGTCCAGTGTTTTTCTGACTTAACTTTCAACTCCTTTTAAAAGAAAAACATTTGCTTGAAATCCTACCTCTAACTTACACATTTTTATTATAATAATATTTAAAATATAAAACCATTACAGTTTGAATTAGACATTAATATTTATAATGTATATTCCGTTATAAGACCAGAGCAAATTTTCAAATAAGGTTTGAATACAATTAAAATCAAATAAAATTCAAATAAAATCATTAAGTTAATGTGATAGAGGATGTTATTTTTCTGAAATTAAATCACAATGTACAACTGAATGTAGTACTGGATATACTTTTGCATTCTTCATGCTTCTACCTCACCATGTTATGTGATGACTTGAGTTTCTTTTCACTTAAATTATTCAAATTCTTTATTTCAGCATTGTGTCCTGGTATGATTTAACCTTCACCTGGTGCAAATGCATCATTAAATTTTGAATATGCCATTTGTGTTTTCCTGAAAAATAACATGACAAATAGAGCAGCTTTGGGCACTAAAAATGTGCAATACTTAGTTATTAGGTTATCATCCAGAAGATAAGAGCCATTAACCTTGTTAGGTTATCTTTGAAATCAGTTGACAGTTTGACACATTCTTGGAGCTCATTGTGAACTCTGTTATCAAAGAATAGAGATCACAGCTTGAAAATCATTCTGTATTAAAAGACCAATACAGGAATCAAGAAGAAAGCCTCTAGTAATTGTTTTGATGATGGTGACATTATTAAAATAGTAAAAATTAGAGAAGTGAGTTGTGTGGCAGTATAAAATGAAGATTTTTTGTTTGCTTTTTTTTTTTAACTTTTATGATGTTGAACCCCTTTTAAAAAGAAAGAAAATTATCAGCAAGATAAAGACATTCTTATTATCTGTCCTTAAAAGTCCTTTTCTTTTTGCTAATTTCTTAGGGTATGTTTTAATTTTAATAGGCCCAGGTCTGGTTCACTTTTATATTTCCTTCGGTGTCAACCATATGTAAGAGCTGTTCCAAGCCCTTTACTGACGAAAGGAGTAATTTTATTCTCTGAAGAATATTTTAAAAGATACTTTATTTTTACCCCTTGGAGTGATTTATGTTGCCTATGTGTAAGCAAATGAATTAATTAAATAACATTTTCAAACGTGTGATTTCTTGGTTTCATTGATTTCAATCTAGTGTAGCAGTAAGTAATGGATAGAATTAAGATAGTAAAAGTTGACTTATGCAAAATTATGTGGTGTTAGATTGATTTACGACTCAAACTAAATAGGTCTTAACAAGTAAGACTAAATTAAATATATGACATGGAGTGATAAATGAGAACACTGCTAAAAGTATTTAATTTTTTTAAAATTGAAGAAATATGTCCAAAGAGTAGTATATTCATGGATTTTGCGAGATAAGATAGAATATATGAGCAGTTAAGAATGGTTTTAAGTTGGTCTCAATACATCTGTTTGAAGTTTAGCAATGAACAGTAAGTCAGGAGAGTCCTGCTAATGTAGCAAAGACCTTTCACCAAGAGGAACTCCAGCTTATGTACTTTCACTTACACCTTCATTGCTGTTATTATTATTTTTTAATTATGAGCCCTGCACTTAGTTAGATGTTACTTGAGGAGAAGGTAACACAATTCTGTTACACTGGCAAATCAAACATATGCTAACCAAAAAAAAAAAACCCAAAATATTTGAATTGCAGAGCTGAGGTATTTCCTGAAAACCTCTCAATTTGTTTGGAGTTTATTAAAAGATAGAAAGTAATATAAAGTTTAAATGTTAATTACTTATGAGTGACCTTTCTGAATTGCCCGCTTGGAAGACTTTTCTCTGAGATGATTTAAAGAATCTCAGAGAGTGTGTTTTCCAAATAAAGTTGATTTGTTAAAAGGTCATACACATGATTTAGAGATATGTGGGTCAAGGAAAGAAGATAACTAATTGCAAATTAACTGTTTACAGTTTAGATGGTCTTTAATGAAATCTTACCTGGTATTTTGGCAATATCAGGCATTAGAGACTTTATTTAATGAATCAACAGGGAACTGAAGCTTTCATGTAACACTGTTTTGTCTAGAGTGAATTTTAATTTGAAGTGAGCTAATGTGATATAGAAATATTGGCAACCTTGGAAAATGTCTACAGAACCCTTTATAAAAAAAAAAAAGTTTTAAATTACCAAACTATCATGTCCTAAATATAACAACTCTTAATATGTTGTTACATATATAGCTATTTATCTCTCTATGACCATTCTGTATTTCCATATATAAGCCTGCTTATTTTTTATGTATTTATATAACATCTTATTAATAACAGACACAACAGCAAATATAATAACTAAACTGGATTAAGTGCTCACTATATGCAAGGTACTATGCTAAGCATCATTACACATTATGAAAATTTCCACGTCACTAGCTAACTAAATATGTGCATGATACATTGTAAGTTTTGATAGCTGCATAGTGTGTTATTATATGATTATACCATAACTTATTTAGCCAATAAACTATTGTTAGGCATTCACGTTATTTCCAAATATTTGTATTTATAGATACTAACATAAGATTTTTTTAATAGTCAAGTATTTTATGCATCCAAATTTATTATGTCAGGATAAATTGTCAGAAGTATAATATCCAAACTAAAACATTTACATGTTCCTTTGAAATTTCATTATTTAGCTGTTGTATCAAAAGATAAAAAATAGAAAACAGGGAGGTTTTTGAAATGGATCGTTGAATTGTAAACTCAGTAATCCCATGCCGGTGTATACACCCAATAATACTTTGTGAGACTTCCTTCCCTACATCCTTGCTGACTCTGGTTTTATGTGTTTCAGTCTTTGATGAGACTGGTCAGTCTTAAAGCCAGTCAGGTTTATTTTATTTATGGATGCCCTCAATTGCTACTCTTTCTCCTAATAGATGAGATCAAATATTAGGATATCTTAATTGATGAACCATGCAGTGTGTTTTCATGACATATATAATGTGTTATATATCAGAGATAGTAGGGAAGATATAAATAATACTATTATTTTAGTTCAAATGTGGACCATGAAAAAGCTTCAAAAATATTTCAGCCCACTTTCTTTTTTTTTTTTTTTTTTTTTTTGAGACGGAGTCTCGCTCTGTCACCCAGGCTGCAGTGCAGTGGCCGAATCTCAGCTCACTGCAAGCTCTGCCTCCCGGGTTCACGCCATTCTCCTGCCTCAGCCTCCCGAGTAGCTGGGACTACAGGCGCCTGCCACCTCGCCCGGCTAAGTTTTTGTATTTTTAGTAGAGACGGGGTTTCACTGTGTTAGCCAGGATGGTCTCGATCTCCTGACCTCGTGATCCACCCATCTCGGCCTCCCAAAGTGCTGGGATTACAGGCTTGAGCCACCGCGCCCGGCCCAGCCCACTTTCTTCAGATATAGAAATAACAGATGGCAATATAAATAAGAAATAAGGTGAGATGTGATGTCATCCACAATAAAATAATTATCAGGTTATGATATAGAGCTGGTACAGAGGACAGAATAACAACAACAACAACTGTCATTTTATCTCTTCTAGAGCCCTGTGTAGGGCTGGAAATTCACAAGTGTCTGTCTTTGTCTTTGCTCATGATAATTCCTCAACGTGGTTTTCCAGCCCTGCTATTGGTTTCTTCTTTGCCTGTTTACATTGTACTTATCACTGGGACCCAGATCAAAGGCTAGGGTCTATTTGCAGCTTCCTTAATCTCTCTAATTAGGATTTTTATTTTTTTTTACTTTGGTTCTTTCAATATTCTTTCTCTATCTTTGTGTTCATTTTAATTTTGCATGGTTAAGTGTTAATAAAGTCATTTCTCTCATTTGTATACATATTCCTTAAAGTGGCATATATTTTACCCAATTGTGTAGCATAATCAAAACTCAGTATTACAGTGACTGGCAAAGTACATGAAATATTTGTTGAATGAGTAAGATAAAGTGTTTTATTTATAATGCTTTTCAGATAGCATATAGTATTTGAAACTCATTGGAGAATCACTAAAAATACACTGAATTATTTCCAGGAGAAGTTTTAAGCTTTTCATTTGAAAATAGTCATGTATTTATAGCACATATAATAGCATTTTTTAAAACTCTCATTAAAAGAATGTCCTCCATTTTTATATACTTGTATATAAAATATAATTGTATAAAGCATGCTTTATATACTTTCCACATCTAGAAATAATAAAATCAGCAACTATAATCTCCCATTTTTTTTAAAGAAAACCCTACAACACTTCCCTTCATCTAGAATTGAAATGGTTCATATATCTATTTATCTTTGTTCTCTACCATTAAGAAGTTGGCAATATGAGGCCGAGTGTGATGGCTCATGCCTGTAACCTCAGCACTGTGGGAGGCCAAGGTGGGTGGATCACCTGAGGTCAGGAGTTTGAGACCAGTCTGGCCAACATAGTGAAACCCCATCTCTACTAAAAATACAAAAAATTAGTGGAGTGTGGTGGCAGATGCCTGTAATCCCAGCTGCTTGGGAGGCTGAGGCAGGAGAATTGCTTGAACCTGGGAGGCGGAGGTGAGCTGAGATCTCACCATTGCACTCCAGCCTGGGCAACAAGAGCAAAAATCTGTCTCAAAAAAACAGAGTTGACAATATGAGGTAAAGTTGCATTTGAGGGCCACATGATAAAAATTGCTTTCCTTTTTTCCTTGAATAATGCATCAGATTATTTACTTATGTATTTATTAGAGATGGGATCTTACTCTGTTGCCCAGCCTGGAATACAGTGGTACACACACATTAAGACATCATATTGTGCTACTATTCAAAGGTATTTTATTATCTTGTAAACTTAAGTTTATGTTTGTCAATGAGACTCACAAATTTTTCATTTTTGAAATAGGTAACAAATAATATCAAATTAAATGCACTTATTACTTTTTAGTGAAGCTCTATAAATGGCTTCTAATTAGATACAAATAGTTTGCTCAAGAGGGGCCTCAAAAAAATGAGAACAACTTTTCCCAGTTCATCTGGACGGAATCACTATGTGCATAGTGATACATGTTTTATTCTCAAACACTTGGGTTTTGTTTCAACACGCCAAGGATCCTAGTTTGGCTGTTTCCCAAGTTTGCTTTAAAGTAAGGCTATTGGATCAGACTGGTGTTTCAAAGAAATAAATCAAAATGTACACAGTCAAATTTGTTAGGCAGAAAAAAGCTGTCATCTCTCCAAATGTTTTTTGGTGTCTATGTCTCTCAAGCTCAAAGAAAATAAGACACGCCAAAAAAAGAAGCATCTGTCTTAATGTAAGCAAAGAAAAGTGATAGATTCAACAATAATCTGTGCTGGGTGCAGTGACCTGTAATACCAATGGCTTGGGAGACGGAGGAGAAAGGATTGCTTGAGAACAAGAGATTGAGAACAGCCTGAGCAGCATAGTGAGACCCAGTGTTCACCAAAACTAAAAAAAAAAAAAAAAAAAAAAAAAATTAGTTCGGTTTAGTGATGAACGCCTGTAGTCCCAGCTACTCAGGAGGCTGAGGCAGGATGATTGCTCGAGCCCAGGAGCTGGGGGCTGCAATGAACTGTGTTTGTACTACTGTATGCCAGGCTGGGCAACAGAGTAAGATCCCATGTCTAATAAATACATAAATAAGTAAATAATCTGATTCATTATTCAAGGAAAAATGTATACATACATATATATGTATATATGTATGTATATATATGTGTGTGTGTATATATATACACATACTTTTACACATGCACACATATCCATATATATGGCATAGGTACAGACCTCTCTAAAAACCAATAAGGGAAAAAAATTTCATCCATATTTCTTACCATTTACTGCACTGATAACAAACAATGTACGTTTTAAAACTATGTTGGTATATGTTACACAGAAACTTATAAATTAAAACATAAAATCATAGACCCACATGTGGAATATTTAATAAAATATCTAAACATTACACTTACTGAGCTGGACACAGCTTACAATTGTTCGAACTAGTCCTTCCAATGTGTTTTGGCAAAACTTATAATTGTCATTTTATCAGTGATTGATTCAGAAAACATGTAGTGACCAAAATCTACAATAAATTTAAGGATATTTTCAAATGCTTTTGTGTTCTTGTAAATCACAGTGACGTCACCATTCATTATGAATTAATAGTACATATATATATATGATAGATTGTCAATCTATAGATGAAGCTTGGTGCACTTACGGATTCACAGACTCACAACTACTCTGTGGAGTTGCAGTTAATTGCAACCCACAAGTGTGGAACCACAATGAAGTAACTGGGGCCCACAGTAACCACAGATGAAGTAACTGTGGCCCAGAGAAATGATTCACCTACAATTATATAACTGGTAAGCACCTTATTACAATTAAAACCCAAAATTCCTCAATGTTGGTCTTACATACTTTCCCCTACACCGAAATTTCTCATCAATTTTGTTGATGTCTCCGTTGAGAATCAGATGCTGTTACCCCAGGGAAATGCGTATGTGCCCATCCATGTGAAATGTTCACAAACCTTTTAGGGTCTCCTCATGAGCCCCTGGTAATAACACCTGCCGAAGCTACCACCTTAATTTCTATGTTAAAAACCAAGGAAAGAGTGGGCTACCGGGCCCTGGTTCTGAAGTTAAGTGATTGGTGGAGCTTTTTAGATCATATTTTTTAAAGTGTGCTTTCCCCTCAGTTTTAACCAGGATCACTTGATCATCACAATGTGCAAGTATTAATGGCTTTGAGCTATTAATAATGTTCTTAAAAATATTTTTAAGAAATCTGAATCTCACTGTTATTTCTTTAAAATTAATTGAACACACACACAAACAAGATAAAATAGAAAGTTAAAATCCTTCCTGTCTATGTTGGTGGCTTAACTTTGTGATGTTTTCAGTAGTAAAGCCAGTCTTTAGCTAGGAGTTCATAAATATTGAGAAGCATGATCTTCCTCCAGAGAAAGTGCCTACCAATTCGTGGGGATTCCGGTTGCCAAGAGACAAAGTTTAGTCCATTCAAATTAAGTTCAATGGTCAAAAAAATGCCAAATTTATGATAAAATGCTATCTTTTGTGGTAGAAAATATTTATTTAAAATATTTAGGCCTTTAACATGTACTCTTCTTTTTAAATAATGACAAATGTGTGCAACTTTGAAACTGAGGGTTTTCTTTTACTTTTTATTTCTTTTATCTTTTTCATTTGTTTGTTTCTCATTCACATTACAAATTCAAAATAATGATGCCAGACAGTCAAAAGAATCTAAGTCTGAGGTTTTACTTCTAGAATATATTCTTTCTGCCAGACATTCCAAAGGCTTTAATTTTCAATTCTGGGGTATTTGGCTATGTGTAAAAAGCCCTAGAAGAATTGAAAGAAGGCCAACAGGAGGAGGGAGCTTCCTGAACAACTATATTGACTTCCTTCTTTTGGGTACACCTTTAGTTTTTGAGCATTCCGTTAAGTTCATCCAAACCACCCCAGGATAAAGAGGGTTTTCTTTATTTACGATGTCGTGAGGCTGACCACAAATTAGCATTGTATGCACTGAAGTTTTCATCTCCCGAAAAGAAAGGGACTACAAGAAAAGAAATTGGTCATAGCATTTTCCTGTGAATAGTTCTAACATGTAAATAGTTGAAATGTAAATATTTAATTGTTAGTAAAATAGCTGAAATATAATTATCAAATAATTTATATAGTCAAAATAGATGGACTGAATTCACTCAATCATTGAACAAATATTTGCTGAGTAGCTCCCGCAGATGTAAAGAGCCATTCTAGGTGTGGGATAAACAATGAACAGAACACAGATCTGCCCTCATAGGGTTAACATTTTGGTGGCTCTTAGATTGATATCATTTAAGAAATAGATTTCTCTATGATTTAGAAGTCTAATTCCAATGGAGCGTACTGTAAGATCTGGGAAAACAAAAACAGTCATTTTGAAATAAAATTAATATAGATTTGTGGAGATACAGGTGAAAATTCTAGCTCCAATGAACCAAAAGTTGAGTTGCTAAATAGACAAAGTAGTCTTTAAGCAAATACAAAGGTATATGTGAAGATATAAAGACAAAGGATGGAAAGGTCAAGTTTTATATGAACACCATCAGTAGATATAAACTTAATACCTGGATGATATGTGTGGCTATCATTTTAAAGCAATAAGCACTTATTTTACCCATAAAATGATATCTTTTTAACATGCTAGTGGTAATCACAGTGGATTTGTACTACTTTTCAAAACTCACTGTAGAACACAAAGTATAATTTGAAATTTGACATGAGAATAGCATCCAGGGGAGTCAGCCTGGTTTTTGACTTTAGAAGGATTTGGTTTTGAATACTGGCTCTGCAAACTGCTCCTTGTGACCTTATCTGTAAGACACAGACATAGTACATACATTGAGAGTTTAGAGAATCAAATGGGAAAAGGTGCAGGAGGCACCTAACATAGTGTTGTGCGTATAATAGCTAGTCAGTCAGTGGCTGGTCATTTGTATTTACAAGACCAGAATTTGGATTTCATGTGCTTGGTTTAATCCTGTGCTCCTTTGAGAATGCACCTAGCTGCCTCCAGATATAGTAAAGGGGAAAGTTTTAATGGGCAGTAAAAGAAGAAATATGCCTCACTATATTTTTTTCTTGGGGGAGGGGGCCTGACTGAGTGTTGCTCTGTCCCCCAGGCTAGTGTGCAGTGGCACAATCTCAGCTCACTATAACCTCGCCTTTCAGGTTCAAGCTATTCTCATGCCTCAGCCTCCAGAGGAGCTAGGATTACAAGCATGTATTACACCCAGGTAATTTTTTGTATTTTTAGTAGAGTTGGGGTTTTGTCACATGGGCCAGACTGGTCTTCAGCTCTTGGCCTCAAGTGATGTGCCTGCTTCGGCCTTCCAAATTGCTGGGATTATGGGCGTGAGCCACCACAGCACCGGGCCAGTGCCACATCTTAGAACACTCCTGAGGTGTTTTCTGAGTTTTAGGTAAGTGTTTAAACCCATGTAACACATTACGATTGACTCAGTAAACTATTATCTATGCCTTGAAATTTGGATTAGGAATCCCTAATGGTGAATAAGGTTGTGTTGTAGGGATGTGATATGTCAAAGATCAGAGAGAACTACAGGACAGGTCAGCAATTAAGTTGCTAATGGGGCCAAGCATAGTACAAAGTAAAGGTGGAGGATGAGGTGGGACTTTGGGAGATGAAACTAGTTTCTAAGGAAAAGGGAAAAAGTAAAATAAAGCAGCAAAAAGTACTCAGTATCTCTGATCCTTTCCTCAACTCTGAAAGAATAATAGCTCTTTTCTTGGGCACTAAAACCACACTGAGACTCAGTGGCCATTTTATAGGTGTCAGTTATTTTTATCATTATTATTTTTATTTAAATCATGACACTGTTGAGCTAATTAAATCCTTCCTGACTATCTTCAGGCCAATTGATCACTTATTTGCTTTGGTATCTATCTGTGTTTCCACAACATGTGTAGTTATATACAACTACATAATTTTAATAAAAACACATGATCCTTATAACTCTTCAGGTTTTTTCCTAGCTGAAGTAAAACATTTGTGAGATATTTATAGCCTCTCTCCCCCAAAATGATGTTTTAAAATTTATTTTTATTGTGTATATTTAATATATACAAAATGATGTTTTGATAAACATACACATAGTGAAATGATTACTGTAGGTAAGCAAATTAGTATACACATCACTTTCCATAGGTAACTTTTGTGTGGTGAGAGTGCCTAAAATCTACTTTCTTATCAAATTTAATTATATAATATATATATTATTAGCTATAGTTAATAATATTTTAATGCTGTAAATCATAATATTTAATATCTAAACTTATTCATTTTACATAGCTGCAAGTTTGTACATTTTTGACTTACATCTCCCCATTTTCTCTTCCTCTGTGTCCCTGGTAACTAGCATTCTACTTTCTGTTTCCATGTATTTGACTATTTCTTAGAATCCCACATGTAAGTGAGATCATGCAGTATCTATTTTCCTGTGTCTGGCTTATTTAACTTAGCATAACGTCTTTCAGATTCATTATACTGTCGCAAATGGCAGGATTGCCTTCTTTGTCAAGGCTGAATAGTATTCATTTGTATGTATTTATAAAATAACTATTTATCCATTGATGGACACTTTTGTTTTCATACCATTGTTATTGTGAATGATGCTGCAATAAACATGGAAATGAAGATCTTTCTACAAGGTGCTGACTTCATTTCCTTTATGTAGATACCTAGCAGAGGTATTGCTGGTTTTATAGTAGTTATATTTTTAATTTTTTAAGAAAGCTACAAACTATTTTCCATAATGGTTGTACCAATTTACATTCTCAGAAACAGTTTGCAAGAGTTACCTATTCTCCCCACCCTAACAATGATTATTTCTTTTTTTGTTTGTTTGTTTTGATAATAGCTGTACTAAAAGGTGTGAGGTGATATCTCACTGTGGCTTTGATTTTCATTTCCCTGATGATTAGTGACATTAAACATCTTGGCATGTGTCTGTTGGCAATTTCTATGTCTTCCTTAGAAAAATGTTTATTCAGGCCTTTTGCTCATTTTTAGTATTTATTTATTTTTCCCTTTAAATTTTTTAATTTTTTATGGGTATATAGTAAGTATATATATGAATACACATGTGAATATATATATTCATGAGGTACATGAGATATTCTGATATAGGGATACAATGCACAATAATCACATCAGAGTAAATGAGATATTCATCACCTCAGGCATTTATCTTTTCTTGGTGTTATAGGAATTCCAACTATACAAATTTTTTTATTTTAAAAGGTACAATAAATTGTTGACTGTAGTCACCCTGCTATGTTATCAAATACTAGATCTTATTCATTCTATCTAACTATATTTTTGTACTTATTAACCATCCCCACTTTTCCTCAACTCCCCACTACTCTTCCCAGCTTCCGGTAACCATCATTCTACTCTCTACTCCATGAGTTCAAAATTATTTCAATTTTTTGCCCCTGTAAATGAGTGAGAACATTCATCTATTGATGGACACTAAGGTTTGCTTACAAATCTTGGTTATTTTCAATAATGTTGCAATAAACATGGGAGTCTAGGTATCTCTTCAATGTACTGTTTTACTTCCTTTTGGGTACACACTTACCAAGAAAATTGCTGAATCATATGGTGGTTTTACTTGTAGTTTTCTGAGGACCTTCCATACTGTTCTCCATAGTGGCGGTAGTAATTTATATTCCCAGTTTTTTATATCCTTGCCAACATTTGTTATTACCTGTCTTTTGGATAAAAGTCACTTTAAATGGAGTGAGATGAAGTTATATTGTAATTTTGATTTGCATTTCTCTGATGATCAGTGATATTGAGAAACTTTTCATTTACTCTTTGCCATTTGTACATCTTCTTTTGAGGAATGTGTATTCAGACATTTTGCCCATTTTTAAATTGGATTATCAGAGTTTTTGCTATTGAGTTGCTTGAGCTTCTTATATATTCTGGTTATTAATCCCTATCAGATGTAGAGTTTTCTAATATTTTTCCCATTCTATGGGTTGTTTCTTCACTTTGTTGATCATTTCCTTTGCTGTGAAGGAGATTTTTAACTTGATATGATCCCCTTTATCCATGTTTGCTTTAGTTGCTTGTGGTTTTGGGGAGTTGCTCAATAAATCTTTGCCCAAACTCATGCCTTAGAGCCTTTCTCAAACGTTTTCTTTTAGTAATTTTGTAGTTTACGGTCTCAGATTGTAGTCTTTAATCCATTTTGATTTGATTTTTGTATACAGCAAGAAAAACTATAGTTTTATTCTTCTGCATATGGATACCCACTTTTCCAAACACCGTTAATTGTAGAGACTGTCCTTTCCCTAATGTATTTTCTTGAATCTTTAGTCAAAAATTAGTTCTCTGTTGATATGTGGATTTATTTCTGGGTTATCTATTTTGTTACATTGGTCTATGTGTCTGTTTTTGTGCCAGCACCATGCTATTTTGTTTATTAGTGCTCTGTAGTATAACTGGAGGTAATGCCATTCCTCCAGTTTTGTTCCTTTTGCTCAGGATAGCTTTGGGTGTTCCCAGTCTTTTGTGGTTGCACATAAATTTTAGGATACTTTTTTCTATTTATGTGAAGAAGGTAAATGGTATTTTGATAGAAATTTCATTGAATCTCAGATTGCTTTGGGTGTTATGGGCATTTTAACAATGTTAATTCTTCCAATCCATGAACATAAAATATTTTCACCTTTTTTGTATCGTCTTCAATATCTTGAATCAATGTTTTTTAGTTTTCATTGTGGAGATCTTTCACTTTTTTGGTTAAGTTTATTCCTTAAGATTTTATTTTATTTGTAGCTAATGTAAATGGGATTACTTTCTTGATTTCTTTTTCATATTTTTCACTGTTGGCGTATAGAAATATAATTTTTTTTTGTATTTTTATTTGGTATTCTGAAACTTTACTGAGTTTATTCTAAAAGGTTTTTGATGGCATCATTAGGAGTTTCTAAACATAAATTATCATCTACAAATGCAGATAATTTGATTTTTTCCTTTACAATTTAGATGACATTTACTTCTTTCTATTGTCTGATGGCTCTCACTAGGACTTCCAGAATTATGTTGAATAACAGTAGGGACAATAGGCATCCTTATCTTCTTCCAAATCTTAGATCCAAGGCTTTCAGTTTTTGTCTATTTAATAGGATAAATGACAGCTTTGGGTTTGTAATTAATGGCTTTGTTGTTGTTGTTGTTGAGATATGTTCCTTCTAAGCCCAGTATTTTGAAGATTTTTACCATAAAAGAATGCTGAATTTTATCAAAGGCCTTTTCAGCATTGATTAAGATGATCATATTTTTATCCTTCATTCTGTTGACATGGTGTATCATATTGATTGATTTGTGTATGGTGAACCATCCTTGTATCCCTGGGATAAATTCCACTTGGTCATGGTGAATGATTTTTTTAACAAAATTGTTTTTAATCACACTATTTTTAACACAATGAGATTTCACTTTATTAAAAAAAACAATGGTTTTTAAAGTGTGGAATATTAAGATATTTTCAGGACTGAGGGTACAACAGATTCTATTAATTTGCTGATATCTTATTCACTAACAAGGAGGCCAGCTTTGAAAGCCATTATAACCTGCACATATATGTTTTTAAAAAATAAAAATAAGAATGCCATACACTTATGTAGCACTTTGACAGTCAAAGTAGATTTGTTCCTATTTTCCATTGGGTAATGTGAGGTGAGGCAGGTATTGTCACTGGACTCTCAGAAAACAAGGCTTGATAGGTGCAGCAAACCACCATGGCACACATATATCTATGTAACAAACCGGCACGTTCTGCACATGTATCTCAGAACTTAAAGTGAAATGAATGATGTTTTTAATGCATTGGTGAATTCGGTTTGCTAGTATTTTGTTGAGGATTTTTGCATCTATGTTTATCAGAGATATTATCCTGTATTTTTTTTATGTGTCTTTGTCCTGTTTTAGTATCAGGATATTACTGGCCTCAAAGAATTAGTAGTACTTCCAATGAGTTTGGAAATATTCTCTCCTCCTCTATATATTGGAGCACTTTGAGTAGTATTTGTATTAGTTCCTCTAAAGTGTTTGGTTGAATTTAGCAATAAATCCAGTGGGCTGTGAGTCTTTTTTTTTTTTTTTTTTTTTTGGCTGGGAGACTTTTTCTTATGACTTTAATCTTCTTTCTTGTTATTAGTCTATTCAGGTTTTAGATTTCTTCATCATTTGATCCTGGTAAGGTGTATGTGTCTAGGAATTTACCTGTTTCCTCTAGGTTTTCCAATTTATTGGCATATAGTTTTTCATAGGAGTCTATAATGATCCTTTGGATTTCTGTGGTATCAGTTGTAATATCCCCCTTTTCATCTGATTTAAAAAGTTTGACCTTCTCTCTCTTCTTTATAGTCTGGCTAAAGGTTTGTTGATTCGTTTTATCCTTTCAGAAAACCACCTTTTCATTTCATTGATTTTTTGTATTTTCCCCTGTTTCAATTTAATTTACTTCTGCACTGATCTGTATTATTTCTTTTTATCTACTAATTTTGAGTATGCCTTACCCTTGTTTTTCTAGTTATTTAAGATGTGTCATTAGGTTGTTTATTTAAAATTTATATGCTTTTTTAATGTAGGCACTTATTGGTAAAAACTTTCCTTTTAACATTGCTTTCTCTGTATCCCATAGATTTTGGGATGTTGCATTTTCATTTTCATTGGTTTCATGAATTTTTAAAATTTTCTTTTTAATTTCTCCATGGGCCCACTGGTCATTCAGGAACATTTTGTTTAATTGCCACGTGTTTTTATAGTTTTCAAATTTCCTCTTGTTATTGCTGTCTAATGTTATTCTATTGTTCTCTGAGAAAACACTTGATATGATCTTATTTTCTTTTAATTTTGTGAGTCTTGTTTTGTGGCCTAACATATAGTCTATCCTTGAGCATTATGCATGTGCTGAGGAAAAGAATGTATATTCTTCAGTTAATAAATAAAATATTCTGTAAATATCTATTAGATCCATTTGGTCTATAGTGCAGATTAAGTCTGATATTTCTTTATTGATTTCCTGTCTGGATAATCTCTCCACTCCTGCAAGTGGGGTGGTAAAGTCTCCAACTATTATTGTATTGGGATCTATCACTCTCTTTAGCTCTTATAACATGTGTTTTATATATCTGTGTTCTCTAGTGTTAGGCGCATATATATTTAAAATTGTTATATCCACTTGCTGAATTGACCCCTTTATCAATATGTAATGACATTCTTTGCCTCTTTTTGTAGTTATTGTCTTCAAATCTATTTTGTCTGATATAAATATAGTTACTCCTGCTGTACGTTGAATGTCATTGGCATGGGATATCTTTTTCCATCTGGTTTTTTTTTTTTTTTTCAGTGTATGTCTTTATAGGTGAGGTGTGTTTCTTGAAGGCAGCATATTGTTAGGTTTAGTTTTAATGCATTCAGCCACTCTACTTTTTTATTGGAGTGTTTAGTCTATTATATTTAATATTATTATTGATAAATAAGGGCTTACGACTACCACTTTGTTATTTGTTCTCTGGTGTCTTGGGGTCTTCTCTTCCTTCTGTCCTTCCTGTCTTACTTTTTGTGAAAGTGTTTTTCTCAAAACACTTTGAGAAATATTGTGAAATATTTCTCAAAACACTTTGAGAAATATTGTGAAAATATTTTGTATTTGTCTGTGTACTTATTTCCAGTCAGCTTTGTACTTTTGAATGATTTCTTATTTAATCTCTTTGTGTGTGTGTGTGTGTGTGTTTGTGTGTGTTTCTATTTTTTAGATTTTTTGATTTGAGGTTACCATGAGGCTTACAAATAACATAACTCATTACTTTAAACTTATGACTACTTAACTCTGATTGCAAAAACAAAGAAAAAACTAATAAAAACTCTATACTTTAACTTCATACTTCTTGTTCTTTAACTTTGTTGTTTCTATTTATATCTTCTTATACTATGTATGTCTTTAAAAGTTGTTGGAGTTATTATTTCAGATAGATTTGTCTTTTAGCCTTCCTACTCAAGATATGAGTAGTTTACACACCACAATTACAGTGTTACAATATTTTGTATTTGTCTGTGTACTTATTTCCAGTCAGCTTTGTACTTTTGAATGATTTCTTATTGCTCTTTAATGTCCTTTTCTTTCAGATTAAAAAACTTCCTTTTGGACAGATCTGGTATGGATGATATCCCTCAGGTTTTGTTTGCCTGGGGAATTTTTTATTTCTCCTTCATGCCTGCAGGATATTTTCACTGGATATACTATTCTTAGACAAAGGTTTTTTTTGTTTATTTGTTTGATTTGTTTTTGTTTTTGTTTTTGTTTTTCCTTCAGCACTTTAGATATGCCATGCCACTCTCTCCTGGCGTGTAAGGTCAAGACTTTAAGTCTGCTGACAGATGTATTGGTGCTCCTTTGTATGTTATTTGTTTCTTTGTTTCTTGCTGCCTTTATGATCCTTTCTTTATTTTTGATGTTTGTGAGTTTGCTTATTAAATCTCCTGAGTTAGTCTTATTTGGGTTAAATCTTCTTGGTGTTCTATAACCTTGTGGTACCTACATATTGATATATTTCTGTAGGTTTGGAAAGTTCTCTGTTATTTTTTTCAATACACTTTCTACCCTAATCTCTCTTTCTATTTCCTTAGGCCAATAACTCTTAGATTTTCCCTTTTTGTGCTATTTTATAAATCTTGTAGGGATAGACATGCTTCATTTTTTTTGTTATTGCTCTCGTCTGTCTGTGTGTTTTCAAATCGCCTGTTCAAGCGCACAAATTCTTTCTTCTCCTTCATCCATTCTGCTTTTAAGAAACTCTGATGCATTTTTCTGTTTGTCAGTTAATTATTCTGTTCCAGAATTTCTGCTTGAGTTTTCAAGATTATTTTAATCTCTTTGTTAATATTATCTGGTGGAATTCTGAATTTCTTCTCTGTGATATCTTGAATTTCATTGAGTTTCTTCAAAACAGCTGTTTTGAGTTATCTGAAAGGTCCCATAGCTCTGTCACTCCAGGATTGCTCATTGGCGCCTATTTAGTTTGGCAAAGTCATGTTTTCCTAGATGGTCTTAATGCTTTTGGATGTTTGTCAATGTCTGGACATTGAAAAACTAGTTTATTCTAATCGTTGCAGTCTGGGCTTATTTATACCCATAATTCTTGATAGGGCTTTCTAAGTATTTAAAGGGAATTGAATGTTGTGATCTAAGTCTTTGGTCACTGTGTGCATTAGGGGGCACCCCAAGCCCAGTAACACTTTAAGTCTTGCTGACTCATACAGGTACCACCTTGGTGATCTTCAGTAAGATACAAGAGAATTCCCTGTATTACCAGGTAAAGTCTTGTTCTCTTCACTCACTTTCTCCCAAGCAAACAGTGTCTCTATTTCTGTTCGTACTGAGCTGCCTGAAGTTGGAGAAGGGGTGTTGCAAGCCCTCCTGTGACTACCATTGCTGGGACTCTTCTGGGTCACAGCTGAGGCTAGCACAGTACTGGGTCTTGCCCAAGGCCTGTGGTGACTACTATCTGGCTATGGCTGCTGTATATTCAATGCTCAAGGGCTCTTTAGTCAGAGGTAGTGAATCTTGTCAGGCCTGTGTCTTTCATTTCAGGGTTTCAGGTTCCCTTCTGTCCCAGGGTGAGTCTAGAAATGTCATCTGGGAGTTATGTCCTAGTATTGGGGTCCTTACGAATTAGCTTCATGCTTTATTGTACTATGCCTGAGCTGTTACCGAAGTTGCAAGACAAAATTCTCTTTACTCTTCTCTCTCTTTTCATCAAGCTCGAGGAATCTCTCCCAGAATTGTGAGCTGTGTTGCCAGAGTTGGGGGAGGGATGACACTCCCTTTGCTGCTCCAGCTGGTTTCTTACTGAGTCACATGCACCCCAAGTCCACTGGCTCCAAGTCCAGCAAAGCATCAAGACTGCCCAGGAATTACAGTCTTTGTGGTCTAGTCACCCTTTCTAATTTATTTAGGATCTCAGGGCAATTTAACTCATGGTGGTGGTGCTAGTCATAGCTCAGGTTCCCACTCCTCAGATGTGCTATTTCCCTGTGGGTAGGGCTGGTTTAAATCCTTCCTCCTTGGAGGCTGGCTGAATTCCACCTTGCATTACTTTCCCCTGTGACAAGTCAGCACTGACTTCCAATGCAAAGTCTCAAAATCAATGCACTCTCCCTCTCCCAAGCATACAGATTCTCTGTCCTAGTACCTTGTGGTGCACTGGGGGATGGGGGAAGAATGATGTACGCAAATAAAGACTGTCTTTCCTACCTTCTTTCATGCCTGTTTCCTTGATATGAGGTTAAAGACATGCACATGCACTGTAATTGCTAGCTTGATTTTTGGTTCTTATGAAGATGTTTTCTTGTGTAGACAGTTGTTCAATTTGATGTACCTGCAAGGGAAACAATTGCTGAATGCTTCTCTTCAGCCATCTTGTTTCTCCTCCTACCAAATGAATTTTTAAGAAGACTAAATGACACAGCCATTATTTACTTAATTCTCAAATTTATATTATTATTATCTTATCTTATTAAGAAATTTATTGTGACCATAACCTTTCAGGATAGTTTGACTATTCTGTGGTAGTTTTTGTTTTGTTTACTTAAGTTAAAACTTCATTTTCTTCAGAAGATAAAAGACTATTTGGCTGGCCTTCAGTTCTGTAGACAACCATGAGACTAAAAAACTGTTCTTAAGGAACATAATATCTGCACAACAAAACCTCTGATTTTTAAGCCTCTTCCTGACTGTCAGATCTGAAGTTAGAAGATGTTGATAGTGGTGCTTTGAAGATCCTCCAAAGAAACCTGTTTGCAGCCCATACATATTTGCAGATTATTTCCTAAGAACTGAAGAAATGGATTGTCAAATAACTGTTCAAGATCCAGGTCCAAAAGCCTGTTACATAAGTATTAATGGAATTTTAAATTAATTAATGCATTATATATTAATAGTATATCTTTGATTAGATAATGAGAGAATATATGACCTTTGCAAGAAAACTGAATTTAGTCCCAGATAGCTACAACAGCTGTAATAGAAACAGATACTCTCCATAATGGGGCAAGGGAGCAAGAACTTATCCCCTTGCCCTTATTTTCAATTATTTACGTTTCAGCTCTCCACAAATTTATTCTAATATGACCAAGATATCACCAGTTTGTGAATCAAACTTATGCTGCACATTAAAAAAAAAAAAAGTCTTACAATTCAACAACAAAAGATGGTTGCATTTTGTTTTATAAACCACCAATCTTGTTACTTCAGGAAAGCTCTATAGGGCAGTTTTATTTCTGGGGACTACTTCACAGTATATTTATTAATGTTTTCTTTTCTACTCCTCCTCCTCTTTCTCCCCCTCCTTCACTAAATTTTCTCTTGCTCTCAGTATAATTAAAAATTAGATTTTTTTTTATTCTACAAAGAGTAGGTGGAGGTAGTCAAACCTAGTGCTCAAAATAGTATAATTATTGATTATTCTATCTTCTGGAAAATGTGACCTTTTTGTTTTTGTGAAAGTTGCTAACAAAACCATTAAAAATCTTGTTAAGGAAACCTTAATTTTGTCACTATTTTCTTACCCATACCTGAATATTGAGGCAAATTGAAGATGATAATCACCTTTTTATTTTATTTTAGATAATTTTCCATGAATAATTCAATGAACAGTTTTCATTTGACTTTTAATTTTTTTCATAGTCCCCAGGAATATGACAACATTTTTCTTTATGTTTGAGAAAAGAAGAAAAATACTGAATATGATTGCTAAGAAAAAGGAAAATTATTTTTCTTGAGTCGAAAGTGGATATTGTTGATCTTTAATTCACTATGCAGTTATTCACACATTGTTTGTAGTAATCTGGTAAAGTACAGGATAAGACATGGATCTTACCTTCGGATTCAATGGAACAGAGAAACAGGGCAGCAAGGATATGTGCTGAGTCACAGAATAACCTTACCACCTGCTGCCACTGCCTTAGTCCAAGCTGCCATGTCACCTCACCTGTATTATTCCAACTGTTCTTGCTTCCTCTCCTGGATTCTGGCAGTGTCTTCTGAATATAGCAACCAGAGTGAACCTTCTAAATTAGGCCAGTCATGTTATTTAGCTGCTTAGAGGCCTTTGGTTTGTATCTTTGATCTTTCACAAGAATATAAACTCCATTAGGATAGAGAATTTGATGTAATTGGTCACTACTATATCTCCAGTTCTTGGGAGAGAGAATGCTTGATATATAGGATCTATTTCTTCATATTTTTGAATTAATGATATTCTGGAAGCATGATGTCTCAAAGATAGAAATTTGAGTACCCTCCATCAGTCTTCAGAAGGTGATTGGAAATGTGGAAGGAGACCCTAGATCAGTGACTCTGTGAAGCAGAGAAAGTCAACTTCAGCCTTCTAGAGAAATGTCCAAAATGTATGCTAACTGGAGACGTTAAGAGACATATGACACCAACATGCTGAGTGATTTATCAGAGCATTGGCAAGGCACAGAATTTACTGCATATGGTTCAAATAAAGATGATTCTATGAAAGGAATGTATATGGTATGTGATCAGGATTAAAGGAGCAGAAGCAGCAGGAAACCATTAATACCCACTAGGACTGAAGGAACAGAGAGATAAAATAGTATTGTGTGACCAGTGAGATATGGAACTGTAGGCCACATGCAGTGGCTCACACCTGTAATCCTAGCACTTTGGGAGGCCGAGATGTGTGCAAAACTTGAAGTCAGGAGTTCGAGATCAACCTGGCCAACATGGTGACACCCCATATCTACTAGAAACACAAAAATTAGCCAGGTGTGGTAGCACATGCCAGTAATCTCAGCTATTTGGAAGGCTGAGACAGGAGGATTTCTAGAATCTGGGAGCCGGAGGTTGGAGTGAGCCGAGGTTGTGCCACTGCACTCCAGCCTGGGTGACAAAGCACGATTCCACCAAAAAAAAAAAAAAAAAAAAAGATATGGAATTGTAAAAGAGGGACCAACCAGTAGGAATTCTCATCAGAGGGGGATGCAGTTTCTACCACAGATGCAGTTCTGAGACAGGGAGGGGAAGGAAATATCCTGAATTCTCTCTTCTACATTGCCCTCCCTTATTGCCTTCCATTAACCCAGCAGGACGCCAAGCAGGAAGGGATCTCAACTGCTACCTTCTTCATGAATTGGCCTTCCTGGGCTCAGAGTATGGTAGAGAAGTGTTGAGAGACTGGATCTTGAGGGGGTGAGAATAGAGAGGCACAGGAGATATCACCATGGGATATAATTATGCCTCTGATTTTCTCACTGATCAGACCACACCTAGAGCACTGGGCTCAGTTCTGCGCATTACCTTCTGACATGGTCCCTGACAAACAAACCTATTTAATACCAGTGATCATGAACAGATACGGTAGGAACTGAGGATATTAAGCTTGAGAATAGATGGTTTAAGGATTATGCATAACTGGCTACATAATTTGCAAGGCCCACTGCAAAATAAAAATTGGGGGGCATTTGTTTGAAAAGTTAAGAATATTAAAATAGCAATAGGGGAGGATTGAATCAAGCATATTGCTACTCAGATTCGCAATCCTATGTTCCATGCCCATGTATGTAGACCTGGGAATATGTCAGCCTCCATCAGGCATTTAAGGGACTGGCATGATGACAACAGGTCAATAGGTAAAGATTAGTCTGTGTCTTAAGATAGTAAAACTCACATCCAAGGAGGGAAATTTTATCAAGTGCTTTTGTTTGTTTGCTTTAAAATAAGTTCAGCTGTTTCATAATGGAATATGCTTTCTATAACTGGAAAATCTTTAGGAGATACTATAGAAAGATTGAATGTTTGCAAGGATGTTGGACAAAATGACCATTATGGATGCTTTCAACTATAAAGATTGATAGAAATCTGACATTTAAAAAAATTATGAACTGAAACATTATTCTTCATTACGGACAGATTAACCTGAGTCCTCCCTCCCTCACCAACACACACACATGCATGCACATACATATACAGTATATAATGATCTCCATGGCAAACGTGTGACAATGCAGAGAAAGAAATCAAATGCACAGAGGGCAATACAAGCCTTTACCTGTGCACTTTAGGAAGCCAAGACCAGATGAGAGCCTTGTTTTCTAAATATTTCCATGAAATATGAGAGAATAAAATTCCTTAGTATAAGTCAGCCCCTTTAAGAAGGTAACAAATATCAATTTGTTTGATGGCAGTAAATTGGAAAATGTTGCGTTATCATTATTTTAGTTATACCAAAGTATGCACATTTTTAAAAATGTACTATCTTGATGGGATATACATATTGAAAAATAACATTGTGACTCGTTCTTCACAATCTCAACTTTTGAATGCTCTAATACGCTTCATTTGGTCCTTTTGGGAAGTTATACAGATACATGTTCCTCTGAACTTTGCCGATACTTACAGTATTGCACAATACTTATTTGTGATTTCTCATCAACACCCCAACTGGTTAGATGCTGTTATTTTTACTGGTTGTGGATTAAGAAATAAGCTCATACTTGGGGGGCAAAGAATTGCTACTGACTAGTTCATATTTCTAGGTTCCCCACCACCATTTCCAATAGAGGGACTTTTTCTTCTTCCCAAATAAAATTGTGCACAGATGCCAAATGCATAAGGCAAATGAAAGTAAAACCACTGTATTTAAAGTAAGCACAGTGAGCACAGAGCCCTACTAATTTAATTCCCCCTCATCTCCAATTTTAGCTTCTGAGGCAACACAAAGTGTAAACCAGTGATCTAGTTCAACGTCCTCAATTTACAAATGAGGAAACATAGCCGATAGAGGTTTACTGACTTATTCAAAGTCAAACAGCTTATTAGAAGTAGAGTCAAGATTAAAACAAAGTCTCTGAACCCCAATGCTGTTTTCTATACACTACGCTACCTGGGTGGTACACGAATTAAATACACTACCCATCATATGGATAGAAAAGAATTTAGAATACTCCAACAGTGAGAGAAAGTGTCACTTTTGTGTACAAAAAATCTATATGCTTTCTCATTTGTTTGTTTTAATTTCACTTAGCTTATTTAATTATTCATTTTTTCACAGGAAATGAACAGGAAACACAGGATAGATGAATAAATAGAAAATGATAAAGATACAGACAACACACAAGCTATGCAATTACAGTTGTGTGTAGGCGAAGGACTTGTTAAAAATGAATCTGTTCTCTTATGACTGCCCAGAGACTCCAGCTAGTTATCCTTATGCCTGAAGCAGAGCTTTACATACAGTGGGGACTAGTCCCTTTTTAATTGTTTTTAAATGCTCTATGGTAAATATTTAATCTTTTTCATCTTTTGGGAACACGTGAGTTGCATGGAAAATTCAAGAAGTGACTAGGAAAAAATATATTCTTATTTACAAAGCAACATTTTTTTTCCAAACATGACTGGATGCGTTTGCTTGTTATTTTAGAGTATTTCAATAAAAGATTTTAAACCTTAAAATTCAGGAGAACTTTAGATTTATGTTTTTATTCCCATTCTCTAGCTACTGAAAAGAGAGAAACCAGCAATTTGAAAATATTTCTTGGATTTGGGATTGCATATTTTAGGACTTTATCTGAAACAAACAAACAAAAATATGTTCTACATTTTGTGTTTTTTAAGTATTGAGCCCATTTATATGGCTATATATTTATGTGAATAGACATTTCACCTACTGGATTCTTGCTTGAAATATATTTTACATGTCTTTGATGGTTTATCATGTTCTTGCTTAAAACTGCTGCTGATTCAAACCATATAGGATATTTCTCTTTGTCTAACCATTTGACAATTTTAGACAGATATAGTCTAAACATATATGTTTGAGAATTGTTCAGGTTTTTGTCTAATTTACTCCCTCTTCACAGTCTCAGCTAAAGAAAAAAAGCCAATCAAAACTATACCCACCACAATGTAAAATGATGTAACTGCTGTGGAAACCATCTGGTGGTTCCACAAAAAGTTACATGTGGAATTTACATATGAAACAAAAATTCCACTTCTAGGTATATACCCCAAAGTATTGAGAACAGAAATTCAAACAAATACTTGTATATCAATGTTCATAAAATCATTGCTTATGATAGCCAAATAAACTCAGTGTTCATCGTAGATAAATAGATGAACAAAATGTTGTCCTGTATGTTCATACAATGGCATATTTAGCCTTAAGGAATGAAGTCTGATATATGCCACAACACGGATAAACCCTGACAACACTAGACTAAAAGAAATAAACTAGATATACGAAAAAATTTTGTATGATTTCAATTATGTGAAATATCTGGAATAGATATGCTGACAGAGATAGAAAGTAAAGACTACCAGGGACTGGGGAAGGGGAAACTGGGGAGTGATTTCTTAATGGGGATGGAGTTTCCATCTGAGGTGAAGTGATTTTGGAAATAGTGCTGATAGTTACTTAGCACTATGAATGTATGTAATGCCACTGAATTTTACGCTTAAAATGGTTAACATGGAAACTTTGATTATATGTGTTTTACTACAATTTAAAAAAATAAAGTATATACTCATAATCTTTAGAGGAAAATCACAAATAGCAGGAAAAATCTTATTTGTCCTCAAAATGACTATTATTGTAGTAGGTGGGCTTCACGCCCCTGAGCTTTGGGCACTAATATTAGATGAGAATGAATTTGTTATTATTGTGCTCCTCATTCTTGCTAGACACTGCTATGGTAACTGGGGTTACAGAGGTGAGTAAGAAAGGCACACCCTCTGCATCTTGGAGATACCAGTGAGTATGGCCAAGAAACAACAAGCAAACATAGAAAGAAGCAAATGTAAGTTATAAGTGCCATCATGGAAACAAGCAAGAGATGAAAATAGAAAGTGTGTGTGCGTGTGTGTGTGTGTGTGCCTGTGTGTGTATGTGTGCCTGTGTGTGTGTGTATGTGTATGTGTGTGTGTGTGTGTGTACTGGTGAGGATGAAGAGGTTGGGAACACCCTGCTTTATTAAAAAGAAGCATGGGATTCAGAGTAAAAAAAAAAAAAAAAGACAAAAATTCAGAAAAAAAAAAAAAAAGGGATGGCAGTGTAGTCTGGCCATTCATTTACCCGGCAGTGGAAAGTAGAAAAGAAAGAATAATATGAACGTGTCTGAAGACACTTTTTACCTTAGACACCAGCCACTTTGAGGGAGGAAGTATATTAGTAAGAACAAGATGCCAGTTTTTCTAATATACAACATGTACGATAAGTTTTAGATTACTGTTAAATGTTGTTTGGCTAGAGAAATCCAGGATTAATAGAACCATGCTTTATAAATCATCTGTTTCCCACAAGGCTTCCAAGGCAATAATATACTCAAGGAACAAGGACAAATGAGAAATGAAAGTTCCACTTTAATTTTAGTTGGGGTAGTGACTGTAACTGCCAATTAAATGTTTTGAAAAATCTGGATTGAAGTACAATATATAAATTTGGACTCAACGTCTCCTAGAAAGGATTTCAGCTTCAAAGTCCAAGTCTTATCTCTAACAGGCTGCCAAGTTCAAAGTGTTTAGGTTTCTGACCATCAAAGTACTAATACAAGGCAACTAAGAATGCTAGAATAATGGGTTTCCTTGCAGTATGGAAAGAAGGGGCCACCATATGCATATGGGTAAACTCATACTTTATAAATGTTACTCATTCACTGGACATTCTGAAATCTGAACAAATGGTTTAATATCTGCTCTTGGTGGGTGCAGTTTTAGGTTGAACTGAGATATTAAAAGGATTTTCACAAGCAAATATTGAAGGAATCATAATTCGTGTCAGTCAGAGAAAGAAAATGACCCCAGACTTGAAGACTGTATTCCAATATACCTAGAAAATGAGGTACTTTGTTAAAATAAGGTATAATAGGATAAGAAGATGAAAATAGAACTTCAGGCCATACTACTTTTGAAAAACAGGCAAAAAATACCCTCTGATTTTTATGTTTTGAGCAGTCATTTTTAAGCTTGTGGAAAGACAGTTACCGAATCTGGGTTTAGGAAGATATATTCCGGGGGCTATATGTGAAAGAGGTGGTGCAGGGGAAAGAGACTCCTAGCAGAGATGGTAGTAAGCATGCAGCCATTACTTACCAAACCCAAGATGATCGATTTTATTCACATTACTAGAAAAAGAGGCTAACAATTTTTTTTCCATTATGTAAGAAATTATGATGAATCATGACCATTATTTTCTTTTTTTTTTTTTTTTTTTTTGAGAAAAGCAAGGTAAGGTTTATTAATGTTGGATTTTACATTTGAACTAATAACATTGGGCAACTATGAAGTTCTGTATGTAAGCTCCTGGCTGAATGTAATCATTAAGTTCTTTTTCTTTCTGTTGTCAGGGCTACTTGATTGGTTGCCTAGCTACTAGCTTAAGGCCAAACTCATAAAAAACAACAACAAACTTGTTTGCCTCCTTTCTTCTCTGTACTTTAAACAGAAAAAAATGGTGAGAATTTATATATAAGTGTATAAGTTCGGAATACTTCCTAGGGATAGGCGTGGGTGTAGGAATAAATATAAAGCCTTGAGTTTTATTTATACATGTTTTAGTCAAAAGGCCACATCTAGTTAATGTATCTCTCAATGAAAGGGCTAAAATTTGATATATACAGTTAATAATATTGCATACATTCTGTGAAAGAGTTGTTGGTTTTGTTATGTATGGAGCAAACTTACTAATTATGAGGATTTCATAGACCTAACCTCCCATTATGGCAGGTAGTTTCTAATCCTTAATCCTTCTAGATCTAATCTCTTCTAGATGTAATCTCTTAATCCTTCCAGACCAGCTGTTCTCAACTTTTTTGGTCTCAGGGACCTTTTATAGTCTTAAAAATTATCAAAGACCCTAAAGAGTTTTGATTTATGTGGGACTTAGCAACCAATATTTGTCTTATTAAATATTAAAACTAAAACATTAAAAAATATTTATTTTAAGATAACAATAACGAATCAATTAGATAGTAATATAAATAACATTTTTGAGTATTAACTATATTTTCAAAGTAAAAAAAATAGAAGAATGGCTTTGCTTTACATTTTAATGAATCTCTTTAATGTCTGATTTACTAGATGACTGCTTGATTCTGGTATCTGCTTTTACATCCAAATTGTCTCGTTGTCATGTAGTTTCTAGAAATCTCTATCGTACATTCAAGAGAGAATAAGAATGAAAAAGGCAAACAATATCTTAGAGTTATTATGGAAATAGTTTTGATCTAGTTGACCCTCTAAAATGGTCTTTGAGATTGCCAAGGTGATTCTTTGAATATATGCTATTCTAGATCATGTAATACATATATCTACATTATGTGTTTTAACTGTATTTACCTTAACCTTATTAACAGTTTTCACTGATCAAACACAGTAAATGTTTAGAATTGACCAATGGCTTTATTCTATTTGAATTAAGGAGCAAAACGGTACAGTTGTACTGTTTGTGTTTATACGTTGCCTTGATGTAAAAAGAATTTTGGTTGGTTTGCAGTGATATGTGCAGTAAAACACATAGAAACAAAATAGAGAGGAGATTGTGGGAAAGAAAAATTAAGGATAGGAAAATAAAGTAAGTAGGCAAAGCTGAGATAAGTGAAGTGCACGAAAATTCTTGTCATACATATTTACCTAATTGCCAAAGGAGGACCACAGACTTGATTGTGAGCTTCCTGGTAACCAGGCAAAAAGGAAATGTATTACAACAGCCACAGTATGCTACAACATAAACAGCTTCTCAGAAGAAACATAGGTGCTCTCCTCTGGGTCCTCACAAAAGCTTGAGACATACCTAAGAATGTACCTATAACATTCCTATTCAGTTTAAGAACTCAGTAATTTTGCAGGGCTATTTCTTAACAGACCTTTCGTTTATCTTTTAGATGCATTTTTACCTACAGTTATTTTTTTTAATTTATTTATTATTATTATACTTTAAGTTGTAGGGTACATGTGCATAACGTGCAGGTTTGTTACATATGTATACTTGTGCCATGTTGGTGTGCTGCACCCATCAACTTGTCATTTACATCAGGTATAACTCCCAATGCAATCCCTCCCCCCTCCCCCCTCCCCATGATAGGCCCCTGTGTGTGATGTTCCCCTTCCTGAGTCCAGGTGATCTCATTGTTCAGTTCCCACCTATGAGTGAGAACATGCAGTGTTTGGTTTTCTGTTCTTGTGATAGTTTGCTAAGAATGATGGTTTCCAGCTGCATCCATGTCCCTACAAAGGACACAAACTCATCCTTTTTGATGGCTGCATAGTATTCCATGGTGTATATGTGCCACATTTTCTTAATCCAATCTGTCACTGATGGACATTTGGGTTGATTCCAAGTCTTTGCTATTGTGAGTAGTGCTGCAATAAACATACGTGTGCATGTGTCTTTATAGCAGCATAATTTATAATCCTTTGGGTATATACCCAGTAATGGGATGGCTGGGTCATATGGTACATCTAGGTCTAGATCCTTGAGGAATCGCCATACTGTTTTCCATAATGGTTGAACTAGTTTACAATCCCACCAACATGACCATTATTTTCAAAATCTATCATGCGATCAGACTTTTCAGGAGCAATATTCCCTGTTACAGTTCCTAGATAGAAGACAGGGAAGAGCAGGTTTGCAAGATGGACAAAGTTGACAGGTATTTTCATGGCACATATAATTTTCTCAAATATGGAAAACATGATGTTTGTATTGAATGCTAAAATGTGGATAAGTATCGATAAGAAATATTGTCCCATATTTTCCCTCATTTTAATAACTATACTCAATATTTTAGGGCATATTCCCATGTTTTCTGTGGAGTTGCTTTATAACCACTTTCTCTAGTATTGTCTTAGGCTGCATTTAGTCTCCTCAGATAATATTTTTTTCTAATAATGATGGGATTACGTGCAAATTATATAAATTACAACAGACAAAAAATTGTTTTTAAAGCTACCATTTATGAGCATCACCACTGCCAAATTTTCTGCTATGAGATTCTATAAATATATATGTGAATAAACAATTTTATTTAAATATTTAATAATTCCGAGGGACATTTCTGAATTACTAGTTTTCAAATTAAAACAATGAGGCATAGAGAAGTTAAATGACTTGACCAGCTAGTAAACGACAAACCTGGGATCCAATCCTGCTTGATTCCAAAGCCCTGGTGTTCACGATTAAGTTATTCTGCTCTTCCACCTTGTAAATGGTAAAACCCTAAACAAATGTTCCATGTAATTATAATAATTTCTAATATTCGCATGAGTAAATACAGCTGCAGAGAAATTGTGACATTTTAAAGTCATACAAATATTTAGTGAGAAGATAGAGCACTAGAAGCCTTCCAAACTGCTCTGTTTTGATAAAATAGCATTTTGTTCTATTTTCACAATTCTCTCTCTCTTCGTCTTATTCTCTCAGTCTTGCTCTCAGTTTCTATGTCCATTTGTGGAACTACTAGCAGGTTGGGACAGAGTGGAGGCATGGAAGGCCAGAGGAGACTCCTGTGGTAACTTTGTGGGGCACTAGAGTGTGGCCAGCTGTGGTCTCCCAGCTGTTGGGAGGCTTTCAGGAAAACTCAGTGATGATTGCTACTAGCTAACATACACAGGGTTGACATAACATTCCAGACAAGCCTCTAAGCACTTCACGAGTAATAATTTAATTTTCATAACCATCCCCATTATATAGATGAGGACATGTGGCCCTGAAAAGCCAAATAACCTACCTAAGGTGTTACTTCAGGCAAATAGAACGCCTAGGAATTGAACTTGAGTATCTGCTTCCAAGCCAGGATTCTTTCCTTGTTAGCCAAACTGCCTCAGATCCTCAAAGAAACTCTTTTTAACTGCTTAGAATAGCTAGGCAAAATATAACCTGTTACTAGCAGTATTAGATGTTCAAACTAGTAATTATTTAGCATTTTAAAAATTAATAATGGCAATTGATTAACTCCTTAATTAGCCTTTTCTGGCATGGACTCCTTATCACTTCCAAATGTGGCATTATGTTTTCATGCATATAATGGCTTCATGGAGTTCCCATTATTTACTCAGTTTTTAGCAGGGGAATATGACGTTTAGTATGATTAAGTGACTTGCACAAGGTTACATTGCTCATATTTACTAAAACTCAAAATTTATGTCATATTTTCCAACTCTAAGTTGAGTATTACATTCTTTATACCATAATTGTGGTTATTTCTGACATAGAGAATTTCCTATATTTTGACATATATGTATTTTCTAAAAACTTACCAACATCTATTTATCATAGAAACGTTTGTTCCTGTCTGGAAAGTGAAATAGAAATGAAACAAGTGAAAACAGACAAAACTAATCCAAGGCTTTTGAACTTTTTTTCCTCCCAGATGAAGTAATTTCTTCTAAAATGGTACAAATATCTAAGTAAGTCATATAGTGAGATAATCTCATGAAAACAACTCTCAGATTTATGTATAAATGTCCTCAAAATTTGAGGAGGGCTAATAAAGTAATAATGTATGTCTCACATCCTAGAAAAATCACTTAAGGAACACTCTTGTTTTAGTTGCCCTCCGTTGTGAGTCTTTCATCAAAATAGACCAATATAAATGCTGAAAACTTCCCAATGACAGAAACAAGAGTAGATGAAATTAATAAGCCAGTAACCATAAATGCTTTTGATTTACTTGTCAATAAATATCAATGGTGTTATCTGGCTAAGAGAGATGCTGTAAAATTCATTTGCATTTACAAAACAGGTTACCAATACAACTCAGCTTTTTCTTCTGTTATACACTAAGTAAATTTAAGGGTACTTAAATAAATTTGAATATAATTTTACAAAGTCCTTAACAGTTTTCAGATCTTGCCCTTTATTTGCTCTGGCTTCCCTCTTGTTTTATTCTCTAAAGAATTAAATTACAATAAGATTTGAATGTAGAGAATGTGTATGTTTCTCTTCCTTGGCACCCACCAGTGCCTCCTGCCTTGCCACACTCCAGGGTTGATGTTCTCTAGAGTCAGAGACTCTTATTTTGTTCATTTGCTCATCTCAGTGTCTGGCATTTAGTAGGTGGCTCAAAAATGCCTTTCAAAGTGAGTTTTGCAGAGAGATTGAAAGACATTCAAAGTCGGGTATCATTAAGACCATCTTCCAGGTGAACAAATCTAATAAGAAGTCTTACCCCATTTAATAAAGTAACCTTGGCCAGGCATGGTGGCTTATGCATTTAATCCCAACACTTTGGGAGGCTGAGGCAGACAGATTACTTGAGGTCAGAATTCCAGACCAGCCTGACCAACATGGTGTAACACCGTCTCTACTAAAAATACAAAAATTAGCCAGGTGTAATGGTGGGCACCTGTAATTCCAGCTACTCAGGAGGCTGACACAAGAATCGCTTCAACCCGGAGGCAGAGGCTGCAGTGAGCTGAGATTGCATTACTGCACTCCAGCCTGGGTGACAGAGCAAGACTCCGTCTCAAAATAAGTAAATGAATAAATGAATGAATTAATGAATAAATAAATAAATAATAAAATATTATTGTCTTGTCCATGCAGGCCTATCTTTTGCTGCTTGGCAGGCTCCCGCTTTCTGACCCTTTGTCAATATGGCCCCATCGTTGGGAACATGTACTCAGAGATGGTTAATTTCCACATTCTTCCCTACCCCACCTTCTCTCCAGTGAGAATGTAAGGGTAATATTCGTTGCTCAGAAAGTTTCTGAAAGATAAACACATATTGTATACACACAACTGAATTGAGTCTTCTGATTGGATGAAGATGTATGACACATTCATGCCCCAAATTAAATTCACAATTCAGCAGCATAATCATATGTCAGTAAGAAACAACTTTTGACTAGATAATAAGAGCTTCTGTTTATGAGATCTTTTATATTAACATAATTATCTTATATGTTTAATATTGCAGCCTGATAGTTCTCCTTTCCAATTCACATTTTTTCAATAAATAATTCTGCAGTCAATTGAATGGTATGCCCTACAATGATAAGTCCACATCCTAACTGTGTAAACCTGTGAATATGACCTTATATGAAAGCACTATATACACAATATATACATATATTCTAGAGATAAAATGCATTGTGTGTAATGCATGCACATATATGATGGAATACATATATAATGGTTATGTAAGATACACATTCTATCTGTAGGTTTACATGAGTAATTTGAATCCCACACCTATAGTTCACAGACTCCTAGTATTCCACCAAAAAAGAAAGGGGAATATACAAGCTAAAGCTATCTCCAGTGTTTAAAAGAAACCAAGGGATAGAATATATTAATTGCAATAAGGTAGTACAGGTTGATGGAAATCATACGTTCATTTGCTCTTGACTAGAATGGTGACTCTAGGAGAGAATGACATTGGTTTGCTGCCACCAACTGGAAGTTGAGATTAAGGTTACTTATGGCTTTGAAAAAATACGGTGGCATGAATTAATTATAAATAAATTATC
This sequence comes from Macaca fascicularis, assembly GCF_037993035.2. Taxonomy (NCBI): domain Eukaryota; kingdom Metazoa; phylum Chordata; class Mammalia; order Primates; family Cercopithecidae; genus Macaca; species Macaca fascicularis. The sequence continues at coordinate 87,837,633 of NC_088388.1, read as the reverse complement.
TTTGGTTGAGAAAATGTGTTTAAAATATGGGCTCCTGAAGGAAAATAAAATAAATAGTCAAAAGAACTCTAGGCAATGAAAGCTTGACAAGTGGATCCATATATATATACACATACAAATTGACAATTGTGCATAAATCACAATGCATTTGTCTTAATTTTCTCCTTTGTGAGGACAGTCTAGTTTTACTTCTTAACGCCTCATTATTCAACTCTCTGCCTTTCCCCGAACTTTATCTTTTTAATGCATCCTCTTCATCAGTTGGCTACTATACCCTTAATTATCTGAACCTATCTCGAGATGCTTTAATCATTTATTTCATTCTCAATGAAAGCATCTTCGATTCATTTCATAATGCTATTCCAAACCCTGAAATTCCTTCCATCTCACTTAACATGAAATCTATAGTTTTTACTTGGCCAACAATCCCTAAAAATCTGTTATGCCTTTTTTAATAAATATATGGAACGCAAGTATAATTTTGTTTTGTCTCTAAATTGCATAGTGGTAAAGTCAGATATTATAGGGTATTCATCACCCAAATAATGTCCATTGTACCTATGAAGTAATTGCTCATAATCCATGCTCCTCCCACTATTCAACCTTCCTAATCTCTATTACCCATCATTACACAATCGACATTCATGTGAACATGTTATTTTAGTTCCCATTTATAAGTGAGAATGTTGAATTTGTATTTCTGTGTCTGATTTGTTTTACTTAAGATAATGGCCTCTTGTTCCAGACTCATTGCTGCAAAAGACATGATTTTGTTGTTTTTAATGGGTAAATAGTATTCCATTGTGTATATATATGCCACATTTTCTTTATCCAATAATCTTTTGATAGACACTTAGGTTGATTCCATATTGTTTCTATTGTGAATAATGCTGTGATAAACATGCAAGCAGGCATCTTTGTGATATGATGATTTCCTTTGAGCAGATAGTCAGGAGTGGAATTGCTGAATCAAATGGTAATTCTATTTTTAGTTCTTTGAGAAATCTCCATACTGTTTTCCATAAAGGTTGCACTAGTTTAAAAGTTTGTCACACTTTGATGCTCATCCTCTTCTCCTAACATTCTCCCTCTTAAATATCCTCTCATATCTCCTCTTTTACCAAACCAGTCCTTTTTCTTGGTTTTCTTTGATGATGACAGAAACCCTCTAGCCTCAGGGCCTTCACATTTGCTTCGCCCCGGTCCCAACCCAGAGAGTTACAGATCTATCCCTCTTTTCACTCAGGTGCATGAATAAATGTTATCATAAACAGGAGTCTGTCCCTGGCTACCTTATCTAAAATAACACTTCCCTTGCTGTTGCTTGTCCTCTTACTCTGCTTTCTCTTTTTTTTTTTTTTTTTTTTTTTTTTTTTTTTTTTTTTGAGATGGAGTCTTGGTCTGCCACCCAGGGTTGGGTGCAGTGGCATGATCTTGGCTCACTGCAACTGCTGCCACCTGGATTCAAGTGATTCTTCTGCCTCAGCCTCCCTAGTAGCTGGGACTACAGGTGTGTACCACCATGCCTGGCTAATTTTTGTATTTTTAGTAGAGACGGAGTTTCACCATGTTGGCCAGGCTGGCCTGGAAATCCAGACCTCATGATCTGCCTGCTTTGGCATCCCAAAGTGCTGGGATTACAGGTGTGAACCACTATGTCTGGCCACTCTGCTTTATTTTCACACATATTTATTTTTCTGTTTGGTATCTTTCTCCCTTTGAGAGAATGTAAGCTCTAGAAAAACCAGGGAGCAACTTTGATGTGCTCTCTGCTACTCTCCCAAGTCTTAGAAATGGGTCTAGCACCAATAAATATTTTCTGAATGAATAATGACATTCACTTTCTTACTCTTCATTTAACATTTGAGTACCTAATAACAATAATAACGGTTTTTGAATACTCAGTATGTGCTAGATACTATGCCAAGTGCTTTACATGGACCACTTTCATTTAATCCTCACAAAAGCCTTTTGAAGTAAGTTGTTTGATCTTCTCTTCCCAGATAGAATGTGAGTCTGGGAGAAATTTTTAAATGTTCCCAAGTCCGCATGACTATTAAGTAGTAAAGGTAAGATTTAAACCTAGACATCCTAACTACAGATTCCAAGTTCTTCCACCCTAAGTTATACTGGCATTGTATCAGATTCAAAAGATAAACTCATTAAAAAAAAAAAAAAAAAAAAAAAACTTTTCTCTGCCCTTAGGCAGTCTGCAGCCTAAGCCAGAAAGAGAAAGGCGGCATATAATCCAGTGGAATGAGTTGACACAAGGGGCATTTTGGGATCTTCTCAGAGGATCATCTAAATCATAATGAATAAGGAGAATTTAGCCATGCTAAGAAATGTGGAAAAGGATGGGAACCACACCCTAAAATGTGAACTACTTATACAATTCCAGAGTCATAGAAAAACCTGGCTCAATTATGAAATTTATTTTGGCTGTTTGCTTAAGAGATGGGAAAACAAAATTGAAGCATTTGGCTTTTTAGCCCTAAGTTTGAGATGCATTCAGAAGAGATGGCTTCAAAAATGTTAAGTAATTAAAAATAAACAACTCAGAAGAAATGAAAAGAAAATATCAGAGGCTATGGGAAGACTTCTGTTGAGAGCAATCAAGCAAATAATCACTTTTCAAAGGACAAAGAGTGGATGAGCCTCCCTCCTAAACTGAGGAATATTGCTGAAAAGTTAATGTGAAGACTTGGTGGCCAAATTCCCTGCCATTTTCAGAGCTCATTCACCATAATGCATAAACATGAAGGGACATAGCCTGGGTCTTTGATTTCCCTAGCTCTGCTGTGTTGCCATCACAGCAATTAGGGGAACATTCCAAGATGCTTCTGAGGTCAAAGAACATGAAGCTGGAAACGACTTCAGGAAATGTCTAAGAGATTAGAGTCAGAAAGAATTAGGTTGGAATTCTACCTCTGGTCTTTCCTAACATTTAAATTGTGTTTACCTTACAATTATCTCAGATTTATCTAATATAAAAAGAGAAAGAAGGATATTCACTTTATAGGACTGTTGTGAGAACTAAGTGACTTAATGTATGTGAGGGGATATAACAACATCAGTCAATCAATAAATTTTAGCTATGATTTTATTATTATCCACCACAAACCATTTTTTTTCCCATTGATAAGGGATCTGACATACCAGAAAATGACTTGACCAAGCTCACACATGGATCTCACAAGTTACCCAATCCATCGGCATTCCTCTAGGGCTCTACCCACCTGTCCGCATCACCACCAGGTTATATGTTTAAGTTCCATTAAAGATCTGATAACCAGCCTAAAAGTTCTTTCTTATTTTAAGCCTCTGTTTACCATCCCCACAAAATCATGAACCTGCTTCACCTTCAACTAAATTTACAGAGATCACTTCAAATACGGAATCGAAGTTGTGGTTGGCAATACTAGGAATAACTCTAAAGTAAAAGAGCCTGTGTTTCATAAGGTGGTTTTGACAGCATCATTTTCCCAGAAAACCATCCCAAACAAGACTGGGCTAAATGGCTTTTCTCTGTACTGTGGGACAGAGGCTTACCTCTATCTTAGTATTTATTCTTCTATCTACTGGAATTATCCATTTGGTGGCTCTTTTTATAATGTAAAAATAGAAACTAAGTCCTAGCCATCTGTGCATCTCTTGTTCATAGCACAATGTCTAATATATAGTAGATCTCTAAAATTTTATATAATTGAATGTTTATTTTATTACAATTAATTAATATGAGGTCCATACAGGAGGCCATTATACTATGTTTTAATAGCATCAGTATAATTACAACTGTGTAGATTTAGATACTCGAAATGATCATTTTAACCAACATGTTTTTTGGTATATAATATTTTCAGTTTTAGATAAAAATTCACATAGATTCTTTGCTTTTGTATCTGTTAAAATAGTCATCCACTTTACATATCTATATGTAAGCAGTGGTGTGTTTCAGTTTGTCACACTGACTTTCAAGAGTTGTATCCATCTGTTCCCAAATCTATGTTCAGTGATTTCACATTTGTGGCTTGAAACTGGTCATGGTAGGAGTGCTTACGCCATGGAAATCAACTAATGTTAGAAAGCAGAGATTTTTTCTTCCTCAGAAACCAGGTTGTTATACATTTACCAGTACATCACTATACATATGGTTCTTAATACTATCCACTCTAGTCTGTGTAGTTCTGCATTTATGGTTTTTATTAATCTAAGGTAGACGCTACATCTAATTTTCTGTCTCTGCTTCATTTTTTATGCCACCTGGGTACCCATGAATAGTTACCAGCAGAGTTGTTTATATATTTAGCAGACACTCATAAAATAAATAATTAATATGAGTCAGTCTCCATGTCTAACTAGTTATTCCTAATATATCTTTTAAAGTCTTATTACATTTTATTAAATGAAGTAGGGAGGATCAGCTTTGTGAGTGGATCAAACTCAAATGTTGGTGGACTGGACAAAAATATATTGTAGAACTAGAAAACAATGTCTTACTAAAATTACATATAAATTTAATCAGCTGACAAAACTTTTGCACTGCCTTATTTATGCAAAGAAATGTGGAAATAAGGCAGCTTATTCATATTTTTCTTAAAAGATGTAAGGCTGAGATTGTTTTATACACATAAATGAAGTGTGGACTTATTCTCACTTCAGTTTTGCTTTCAGGATAATACAAGATTATTTCAGGCCATTCTAGTATTATAAATAATTGTTTCAGTCCCCTAAATGCAGTTTAAATTTCAAACTATAGGTTATTATTATAAAGTAATCTTTGGTGATAAATCAGTCCATTTCCTCTTCAGTTACTTAAGGGTGGAAATATTCAAGACAAATGGATATGTTTTAAAATTACTGTTCTCAGTTCTTTCCCTCATAAATAATTAGTAAGTCTGCTAATTATTTTCTTCAAAATTATCCACTTCCTAATTATCCACTATTTTTTCTTCCAAATACAGTAAATGGGCAATAAATACGTTTTATTGTAAATTGGTTGTATTACTGTCCTATCCCAGGGTATATGAGATAAAATTTAACAGAGATTGATGGACGTCTAAATTTTAGCCAGCATATTTACTGATGAGACTTCTCCCTATACCCTCTCCCTGTCAGAATGCTCATGTTGCTCAAGATGAAATAACCTAAGAGAGCAATAAATTATTTTGGCAGATATTCTGAAAGAAAGCTCCTGGGAAGCTGCTGTAGATGTCATTAGGATTTTAAAAATCTAAGTTTGTAGGCTAGTCAAAAAAATCTAAAGATCACAATCGGAAAACTAGGAAACTGACAAGTAACAATAATGAGAATGTACATAAACACATAACAAAAGCAAAATATGTATATCCCTTTGATTCGTTTGAATACCACCTAAACTCTGATCCACTAAGAGAAATTCAGGTATAAAGGGCATTTTTGGTAAGCTCTAGGCATGTTCATACATCCATTTTTCCATTTACTCCTTTACTTGATAAGTAAATTATTAATTAGTAAACTAAGTTGTGTATCAATCTAAAAATTACTGCAACAGTTTCCAATATCAAAATAGTAGCAAGCCAGATAGATAAATGGATATATAGTTCAAATATAATGTAACAAATGGAAAGAAAAATACATCATGTTGTGTGAACAACAAAGGGACATAAATACCTGGGAGAAAAGGGAAAGTTTTATACCCACACATACACAAACGTGTGTGTTTATGTGTGTGTGTATGTATGACATGTATGACTGGATAACAGGGTGCCCATATATATTTTTGAGCACCTGTGATCCAGCAACTGCTATACTAGTTGGTTTTCCATAGTTTATTTCTTAGTCTAGTTATTTTAATCTTTCAATTAATGCTACAGACAGTATTATTTGCGTTCTCTCATATAAAGAAACTGAAGTTCTGGGAAATTAAGCAAACTGGTGTTTCGGTTGTATTGTGTTCCTGCCCCCAAAAAAGAGATGTGAAAGTCCAAATGCCCATTACCACAGAATGCGACCTTATTTTTAATAGGGACTTTACAAAGTCAATCGAGTTAAACATAATTATTACTATTATTAATTATTAATTATTGCTATTAATAATTATTAAGAGAGTTAAACATTATTAGTGTGGGCCCTTATTCAATATGACTGGTTTCCTTACAAAAGAGGGAAATTTGGATACAGAGAGAGACATGCACAGAGAGAAGGCCATGTGAAGATGGAGGATTGGAGTGATGAATCCATAAGCCAAGGAAAACCAAAGATTGCTGTCAAACCCTCAGAAGCTGGAAATGGGCAAGGAAGAATTTCCCTACAAGTTTTAGAGGGGGCATGGTCCTGCAGTTTGTTCTTCTAGCCTCCAGAACTGTGCGACAGTATTTCTGTTGTTCTGAGACTCCTGTTTTATTGTATTTGTTATGGCCCCCCAAGGAAACAAAGTTGGTCAAACATGGGGCTAGTCAGTAGTGATTCACATTCATCCTTTCCTGGTTCCAAAGCTTACATGTTTTCTCCTTTACAAAGAAAATTATTTTCACCCAAACCTTTTAAGGATGAGTTAAAGCTTATAAGGTGGAAGGGAAAGGAAAGTGTCTCCTTTTATCAGAAAACTTTGTGAGTTCAGGCTAACTCTAAAGGCCCTCAACCTTAGCACTATTGACAGTTTGCTTTTTAGGTGGTCTTTCCTGTGCATTGTAGGATGTTTAACATAATCTCTGACCTCAACCTATTAGATGTCAGCAGCACCTCTTTCAGCTAAGACAGTAAAAAAATGTCTCCAATTACCAAATGTCCCTCAGGAGGCAAAAATGATCCTCTGGAGAACCACTACCATCAGTAACTTGCTGATGTTCAACCAGTATTGCAAGCAAATTTATTTCATGCATCATCTTACCTGATTAAGAGTAGTTGCCCAAACATGGTATTAAGAAGGAATCAGATTTTTTTGCAGATTAAAGAAAAAACATTTCATTATGAATTTTTTGTGTCTGTTGTGGGCCCAGGAGGGGAAATATTGGGCTGTCCTTTATAAATTCTGACTTCTAGCTAGTAGTACTAGAGAGAAGAAAAGGGATGAACCCTATAAATATTTGTATCAAAATTTTAAGTTTGGTAAATGTCAGTTTATCCAACTGCATATTTTTTCTTGCCTGTTAAGAGTTTCAGAGGAGTTTGAATTTTCTTTTGCAGTTCCTCAACTTTGCCTTTTTTAGAAGGTTGATTTCTTCCAGGCATAAAGGTTATTATTAAGAAACAATTTTTTAGGTTTAGCCACCCATAATGGGACTGATGTTTCATCCTGTGTTTCAGAACATTAGTTGGATAGTTCGTTTGATTAGGGTGTTTTGTCCTGGGGTTCAGGATCTGGGATGTTGCCCTTAAAAGGATCTGCAAGCTCAGACTTTTAACAAATTTTGCTTGTTATGATGGTCAATTTTATGTATCAAGTTGACTGGATTACAGGGTGCTCAGATATTTGGCTGAACACTGTTTTTGGATATATCTCTGAGGATGCTCCTGGAGATTAGTATTTGAATCAGTAGTCTAAGAAAAGCAGTCTGACCTTCCCAATGTATGTGGCCATCATCTAATCTTTTATGATGTCCAACAGAACAAAAGATAGGAAGGGAGGATTCACTCTCTCTGTTTGATTTGGGACACCATTCATTTCCTGTTCTCAGACTAGGACTCAAACCATTGGCCCTGTGGTTCTCGGAACTACACCACTGGTCTTCAGTCTCAAGCTTGCAGATTATGGGATTTTTTGCCTCCATAATTGTGTGAGCCAATGCCTTATAATAAATACACCTCTCTAGCTAGCTAGATAGATAGATAGATAGATGATAGATAGATTCTCCTATTGCTTCTGTTTCTCTGTAGAACCCTAAAATACTCTTATTTCCCACTCTGTCCCATGTTGACTCTTGTTTTTGATACTTGCTGTTATTTTTGATACTTGCTGTTGTTTTTGATACTTGCTATTGTTTTATTTCCTCCTTTTTTTCCTATCCCTTTCTACATATCTTCCTTTGTAAATCTTCGGTGTTATCTTCTTATTTATGATACAATGCCTTTCCCTTTTGGAATGTTCAGGAAAGTTTAAAATGCTTCTCTGAGAATTGCGTTATTTATGTACATCAGTGGTTACATGCACAAGTGTTGGAAACAGGCAAGCTTAGATTTGAGACATGGCCTACCCTCTACTAGATGTAGTTACTTCATCAAATTCATTAAATTCATCTATGAGATGTAGTAGTTATTGTGTAAGTGATATATTTGTTGCAAAACTTTCATTACATATTACCTTCTATCTAATAGGCAGTTAATAATACAATTTGAATTGCCTTGTCCATTTCTTTGCCTGGAGAACCTCCTTCAAAATTCTAATTCTATCCTAATGTTATTTTCTCAGTTCTAATGCTGTTTCTTCGAAAATATTATAAAAACTAATCTTTTTTACTAGTAATACATACCATTTTAAACTTCTACATCACAAGCACCTAGCATAGTGACTAACACTTAGGAGATGCAATAAATATCTGTTGAATTATATTTGATCACACAGACCTGAATTCTATAATAGATGTGAGAGATATATTATTGCACAGTGTATGCCAATAAGCAGCAAATATTTTCATAGAAAAACCAATTTAAAATAGTTCACATGTTGACATTATTGTTTAAAAATAGCATCAATGTTAAGAAACCAAATGATAATTACATGGTGGACTTGTTTCTTTCCATTTTTGCCTTTACAAGTGATCAGATTAGCTTATAGGAAAAAATAATGAATACCAATAGTAATAAACCCTTCAGAGTTTATTTTCACAATCCAATTATGATAGTTAATACTCATCACTGATTGTGCAAAATGTTTACTATATTATTCAATTATAATGGTTTAAAATATGATTATGATTATTGTTCCCTCTTTACAGTTAAAGAGACAGTCTAATGTTAAGGGATGCACTCGAGGTCACAAAGCTACAAGTTGAGGTTGAAAATTCCAATCTGTCTACTGCCAAACTTACATTCATCATTCTTTATAACCTAACAGGATGTAGGGTTACCTCCTCTTTACTGATGAGGAAACTATTTCAAAAAGATTGTAATTATTTAATTATGTGTTACAAATCACTTTCCCCAACCCAAAACAATTGACTTCTACAATGAATAAATCAACTTAGTCTTTCTTTAATTAATTTAATTTTTTAGGTATTTTCTTAATTGTTTCAATAGGGCTTACAATATACATCTCAATTTATCAGTGTACTTCAAATTTACACTAACTTAATTCCAGATATATATGTATACACACACACACACACATATATATATGTATGTTTGTATGTATATAGCTCCAGCTCCAGAGTTATCACAGTTGTCTACTCTCTTAGTCAGTTCAGGCTACTATAACAAAAATAGCACCACGTGGCTTCAAAAACAAATTAGTTTTTCTCACAGGCTGGAGCCTAGGAAGTCCAAGATCAAGGTGCCAACAAATCTGTTGTTTGGAAAGGCTTCACTTCCTGGTTTGTTGATGACAATCTTCACATTGTATTCTCATGTAGGGGAGAGCAGAGAGAGAAAAAAATGTATTCTTTCATTTCTCCTTTTATGAGGGCACTAATTCATTCATAAGTACTCTATCTTCATTACCTAATAGTGTCCCCAAATCCCCATTTCTTAATACTCTCACTTTAGGGATAGGATTTTAACATATGAATTTGAGGGGAACACAAACAGGAGCAGGAACAATCAAGTAGTGAAGATAAAACTGATTCTGCCATTAAGTTCCAAGTTCAAGTACACAGCCAGATAAAAGTTCCAAAATTCTGAAAGTTAGTCCCTTGGAGGCACTAGAACACAGGTTAGAAAATTGCAGTGGTAGGACCAAAGAGAAAGTACCTTAGTGCCATGGACAGACCTCAAGATGAAGCAGCTGCATTGTCTGTGGTTTAAACACAGGGTTCATTGTCACCTGCCAGGAAAATTTAGGACACGGACAAACACAAGGAGTACAGGAGCCAGGTTTAATAGGCAGAAGAGAAGAGAAAGAAAAACAGCTTTCTTTATGGAGAAAGGAGTTTCTGAGTGGAAAGGACTGGCTGGCAGCAAATGTGCTAACTTTTGTAGTCCAATTTGAGGTGGCAGTGTCTGATTTACGCAGGGCTTATAGATTGGTTCGATCAGGTATGATGTTTACATAATGCACAGGGAAGGCTGGTCTCCCCACCCTAATGTTATTATGCAAATGGGCTGTCCAGTTGATCAGCACCATCTTGTCTGCTCCTTACAGTACACATAGCTAACAGAGAAGGGAAAATGGAGCCGCCATCTTGAAAATGACTAGTGCTTAATTTCTGCTGGCATTCACCCATGCAAGCTCCCACCTTGCTTGTCTGTGTCTGCAGGTCAACTTAACAGGCTACTCTTTGTTAGTAAATGATTTGGAACTGTGTTTCATTAAAAAGAAAAGCATTACCAAAGACTCTTTTACCCTTGCTATCTGCCTAAGTGATTTCTTCTTAACTCCTCTATCATTCCTCTCTCTGGAGTGGTAACCCTATCTGCTGTTAAGGGGTGTTGGATGATGACTCTTTCTGGCTATTTCCTGCTGAAAAGGGTCATTATGTGGGGAACATCAGCTAGGGCTCCTCTTGGGTCAATCTAAGGGTTTCTGGAAGAAAGATGCACCCATGTGTGGTTCAGTGTGAAGCTCCATTTGGAGTTTGATTGCTGTCAATCATTCCAATGGCTTGTGATACTGGTTTTCCTCCACCAGATGCTGCTGAAGTAACATACAAGTAATATACAAGTAACATTCTTTTTTGAATAAGTGGTATTGGATTTGGGTAGCTAGAGTAACTTTAGTGTTAACCTTGACTAAATCTTTCCTGCAATTATTAATTCCTTCATTACTTCTACAGACCATCTAAGACATGCTTAAACTTGTCCTAACATCCTTCTTTTTAAACAACCAACTCTTATTTTTAGGACAAGTATTTACCATCCTTATAATCTTTTCATGACTTCCACAAACCATCTACAACATGCTCAAAGCTTCTGACTTCTCCTAAACATCCCTCTTTTAAACAACCAACTATTCTTTTAGGACAAGTATTTGCCATACAAATTCCTTTCTTATGTAAAATATTTTTCCTTTATAACCTTCTTATAACCTTATATAGCCAGGGTGTGACATTACCAAACCTAATAAGAAGTTCTAGCAGATTCAATGATAGTAAAACTTTCAAACTTCCTTTTTTTTTTTTTTTTTTTTTTTGGTAACTGTTATCCCTGCTGTAAGGATAATAATTAAGCAAAATACTATAGCAATGGAAACTCTTTATCTGATATTCCAGTTAGAAGGTGCTACTGTGTATAGCCCTACTGCAAATAGTAGAGTGAGTACAGCAATTTCTGCAAGTGTGGTGTAGTAGATAATTTTCATCTAAAATTGTACCTGCCAAGATGTAGAATTTCCCTTTGGGGAGTCTATGAAGTTTCTTGGTTTCATTTTCCCAAACAAATAAACCTCCGGGTTATGGGCACCCTACTCACTTTTAATACCTGGCAGAATTTGCAGAATAATTGCCCAGAACTAGTGTATTTATCCAGATTTTCATGTTACCTATTTCTTTTTGTTTCTTCCAAACTGCAGATCACCACTTGATTCACAAGAATAAACAGAGTTAGTCTAAAATGTAGGTAAAAAGCTTAAAAACAATTATTGTGACTAGGATTTAATGACAAATTTATGATAAGCTTTGGAGCACAATTTCTCTCTCCGGTCCTCATCTTTAGTAAAAACAAATTATGATAAGACCATGTTGTTTGTAGAATAAACTTTAGCCTTATACTTGGCGTGAGTATTTGCATAAAGTACAGCAAGAATAATTATCCCTACATAGGCCTTTTGGATTGGCTTTGATGGAACTCTATTCCACAAGGAATCTCAGATAAGATCTCTTCAAGCCAAGTTCAGCAATGGATTTTTATCCTCAAATACTTTACACTTAAGGTCCCAAGATAAACTTGGAGCTCCTGGACCTGCTAGAAAGTGACAATCTTTACTGACCACAGGTTAAGAAACCTGTCCAGAGACTGTGTAGACAAGATATGAGGCCAATCTTCCCCCTAAGATGTTTTTATCAGCTCTGCAAGTTGAGATTGACTCTTTAAAGGGGGAAGCATACACTTCCAGTCAAAGCTTTGATAAAATAACCAGTTTTTCTAATTGTGTCCTATTGCAAAAAAAAAAAAAAAAGGATTCTTATGGCACTGATGCAAACTACTATATTGCCATAAATTAAGATTACTCACAGATAGTTTCCGAATTCTAGAGGAACCAGGTAGAGAGAAACAAACATGCTTCAAACTTTGTTCACAAGAGTATAACTTACTCAATTATTAAAGGCTGTACATAGTTCAAAATAAGTTTCCTTGACTCTGAGAAACAAAACAAGGATCAGCAATATTCTAAGCAAAAGTCAAAAAGATTGCTTTAGCTTTCTGAGTAGAGTCCATATAGTCAACTCTTGTTTTGCTTGATATTCATAAACATTTTAGTTCTTCATGAGTCCTGTACATCTTGTCCAGTGTTACAGTCTTCAAAGTTATTGGAAACCTGCATTTGAGAACACCTGTTGAAGTCTTATAGCTTGATTATATCCCATCTTTTGAGAAGGAATACATCAAGATAACAATTGTCTGTAAGTGACAAAATTTTCAGGGTAGTTACAATTAAAAACAGTACTGACAAAGAATTTTAGTTGTCTCCATGGTTTACAATAATTTTAACCTTGGTTATGATTGATAGTGTATACTGAGACATTAGAATTTTAGAAATCCCATAAAATTTTGGAACATATATTAGTATTATTCACAAAAATATAAGTTAAAGAAGATTGAGGGCCGGATGTGGTGGCTCATGCCTGTAATCCCAGCACTTTGGGAGGCCGAGGCAGGTGGATCATGAGGTCAGGAGATCGAGACCATCCTGGCTAACATGGTGAAACCCCGTCTCTACTAAAAATACAAAAAATTAGCGGGGCATGGTGGTGGGCATCTGTAGTCCCAGCTACTCAGGAGGCTGAGGCAGTAGAATGGCATGAACCTGGGAGGCAGAGTTTGCAGACATTGTGCCACTGCACTCCAGCCTGGGTGACAGAGTGAGACTCTGTCTAAAAAAAAAAAAAAAAAAAAAAAAAAAGAAGAAGATTGGACATCACTTTGGCAATTCCAATGTGATTAAACATGAGACAATTTTAAAACTTGATATTTGATTTTGGGATGTCTGTTAAATATTAGAGATTTAAAACAGTTGATGTTGTGAAACTGAATTCCAGATAGTCATAAATTATTTATTTTGCCAAAATGATGACTAAAAAGGCAAAAACCTTTCATTAGCCTTTACTATTATATAAAAATCCTGCTCAAAGCCAAATTTCGTCTTTGCATTAATTTATTAATGTTAACCCCAATTTGATTAAATGACACCCTAAAGACAATTCCATCTAATCTTAACCAATTTGACCATGAGATGAAATCCTTACAAATGCTTTATAACCCATTTTGCTAAAGGGCAGAGTAGTGTCTTGACAGCCTTGCTGTGCTTTTATTTCAATGTGCAATTTATGAAAAGACCATCTTTCCACAGCATGCTTAAACCTGTAGCTTTATCTTATCAAGTTTAAGATAATTCCTCATCCCTGGGCAGTATTTACATTTCTATAGTTTCTTATAATCTTTTACTAAAAAACACATTTTACTGTTTTTTACACCTTTCATTTAAAACGGTTTAGTGATCTCAAATACATGCTGCACTGTTAACTCTTAGCAACTTTTACATTTGGTGAGAAACCTGGTTAGTAAGCAATTTTCATTATGTACCAGACATGGAGTCTAGGACCGAGACAGAAGTGTAGATAAGATCTGACTCTTTCCAGTATCTAACTCCATGTGTCCCAAGCCTTACATACCTGTAAATCAGATAGTATACAACCTTGGAACAGTTAGCAAACCTAGTATCTCTTTTATGATTTAGACCATCAATTTAGATTTTGATGACCGTTGCATTTTACTAATAATCCTTAAGATTATTTTTATTTCTTAAAAATTGAAGTCACATGAACTAAAACGTATTTGACTTAAGCACTTATTTTTTTAAGCCAATTAATTAGAGCTTTTATTATAGACATTACACACAATGCATATATAGTGACACAAACAGAAGACTCAGCACTTGTAAGATTTTTCATTTGTCAGTTTCTCAATTGGATTATTGGCTTCAGGGTGGAGCCTTTGGAGGAACTGGGCCAGGCAGCATGCATTTTTAGGGCCTAATAAGTAGGCACAGCTGAAGGCAAAGGCACATTCCCTAAAATGAAGTGTGCCAATTTATACTAGATTTTTGATCCCCTAAAGGAGGGAGATACTGTGGGAGAAAACAGTGCATTGGTTCTACCATGTATTTCATTGCAAGGCAACCCAAAGCCAATCAGCTTTATCCCTCACGGGAGTATCATCTCTCATTCGGGGGTGGGGATGTTTCCATATCTTTCAGGTGGCCAAGAGCATGCTTCTCTGATTTATAACTACTATTTGCCATCCCTTAAAGCGTATTTCCTATCTACTTGTTACACATCAAAGCTCTCTCCTAATGTGAAGTATGTTGATACACCCGAAACTCAAAATGGTCAGTACATACAATGCAAAATGAACAGAGCCTTTGATTTCGAGAGGGAACTATCTGCTCTTACTTCCTGGGGCTTCAAGAGGAAAAGAGAGTTCCCCCCCCCCCCACAATGTGGTCTGTGGCACCTCCTCTGTTTTTCCCAAGGACTCCCATGGTATCAGAGGTTATCTTAGGGCCTCTCATGCATGCATTAAGAGTGGCAAGAAATAAAATGGAGAAAGATGATTTAGTTAACTGAGAAAAGTTAAAAAAATTTTTTTCCAGAAAACAATATCCAAGAAGAGAAAAATATAAAGGCCTTTTAAATATACTTATTACTTGAATACCCAGTTTTAATTAAGCTGGGCACTCTTTAACAAAATCCCTTTTAATCCCCTGTTACTCAACTTTAGCTATGCCAAGCAGTTAAGATTTTCAGCTTTTGAACTTTACAAAAAGTAACCTCACAGATGAAAACAACAAGCCTTAATTATATTATGATGTAACAGTGAGTGTACAAGGTGTTTTTAAAGGGATAATAAGCAGCTTTTGAAACTGTCATTGCAAAATTGTGATTGAGACACTGAAAGAGATCTGATCCAAAGAACTCTATTTTTTTCAGCCCCCAAGCTATTATTGTCCATCCCTGCACGTAGGCTGAACCAACTTTGGGAGGCACCTGGTTTACAGTTTATACTCTAAAACAAAGATGATATCAGCCCCTTCTTAACATATACTTTCCTCTTGTCTGGGGATCAGACCAATAAACTAGCCACAACGTTAAAATCCATGGCTTAGGAGTCACACAGCTGGAGGCTACAAGATTTTGACCCTCCCTTAACTGCTCTCAAGATTAATACTTAAGATATTTTGTAAACCCTGCCCTCGATGGATCAGCTGGCAGCTCCCTGATTGACAAACTGGCTTATCTGATTTTGTAGCCCTCATGCAGAAACTAACTTAGCACAAGAAGTCAGCAAACATTGTAATATGGCCAAAACTAAAACAAAGTGTTGCCACATGGTTACAGGTCATGTTCCCAAGGACAAGAAGCAAGATGGAGGCCTTTAGCCAAGTTTGTTAGTGATCATTTTGTTGGGCTGGCTTGAACAGCAGGCTTATGGGGTCCCAGGTCTGCATCCTAACCTAAAGTACCTTTTCTTTTGACAGAGCCATACAGAAAGACACACAAAACACACCAGATTGTCTACAACTTAAGGCCAACCTCACAAATCCTTTCTCATTAATTAAAACTTTACAGAGAATATAAGCAGTGATCCTTATTTCTTTTACCAGTTTGCACAGGGAGAGAGAAGCCAAAAGACCAACTAATAAAAAAACTTTTACCCTTTTGCTGGCATGTCAGGCTTCTGGGTGTTTTTTCCCCCCAGCTCAACTCTAAGCCAAGCATTTTAAGGTTTGGGGAAATTAACTTCTCCCAGGTTGAATGAACATCATAAAAGGGCCATTTAAAACAGTGAAAAAAGGAAAAACACCATAGAAGAGTCTGGAGCTTCCAATTAGGGTTGTCAAGAGGTACTGCCTCTCTCTTCCTATTGGGAATGGTGTTTCCCCTATTTCTTCACTTTCTCTATCTTCTCTCTTTGGCCTACTATAGGAGACCTATTACTCACCTCAGAAATTCTCTGCTGCTTGCAGAGCTGTCTGTTTTAGCTGCAGTTAGGGTTTTGCTTAGGAGCAACATAACATCCCTCCATGAGAGGCCAAATACTTGAGTTAAATTCTGGAAAACTTCTATATGCCTATCAGGGTCATTAGGAAATTGGCCCAAGTCTCCCTTTAATTGCCTGAGGTCCTCCAATGAGAAGGGAACCTGAGTCCTAGTGGCATCACCTCAATTATATATTTTCTGTGGGAGTAAGTGAGAAGGTGTTAGAATGGAAAATTTGGGAGATGGTGGAGGCATCTGGTGGCAAGAGCTGGTGGCAAGGTTGGAGGTGGCCCCTGTTAAGGAGGACTGGAAGGGCTGGGACACCCAATAGGGACACTCAGATGGTTCCCCTGGAAGTTGCTTTTCTCATTTTGGGAAATTATTCTCTTGGGCCTGCCTGATATAATTGCTAAAAGAGCTGGATTGATTTTGCAATGCTTGCAAAGATCTAGTAAAAAGGCCATGCCTTTGTACAAAGGAAAATGAGCTGCTTTTTATTTAAAGTCTCAGGTTAAGAGCAATCTCTCTGCCTCAGTATGCACTCTAGGGCAGTGCAGGCTGAATATAGCACCCATCTAGAAAGAGAAATGAGAAAAAGGCATCCCTTTAGTCTCCTTCCTTTTTGTGTGACACAGAGTGGAGAGGAAGACAGTGGGGGCATTCCCCTTGCTGTATCCCCTCCATGGTTCCTGGGTCCTGGCACCTTGTTGAACGTGCCACTCATGGTTGCAGGTGTGACCACCAGCCATGGAACCAGAGGCACTTAGAGATTGGGGTTTGTCACACTCACCCAAGTGGCTCTAGTCCTCTGCCTGTGATTTCCCTTTGACTTCCTAGACTTGTGTGACCTGTCTGGCCCCCTGAGAAATAGATCTCAAAAAAAAAACAAAAACAAACAAACAAAAAAAAAAACCCAAAAAACTACTTAATAGTTGGTCAAGGCCTCTTTAATGGAGGGGGCGTGCTAGATTGAAATCTATTCCTGCTATTATGGGCTGTCCTAAAGCATTTACCCTTAGAGAATGGTTCTGGTTAACTTCTGGACTTAAAATTCCCTTACTAATTAAGTACCATTCTAATTGGTGGCAGAATAGGTACCTTAAAAATGTAGGGACCAAATGGTCATTTTCCTGCTGATGGGACAGTATCAAGACTAACATTTGGTTCCGGAGGACATTTTAATCCTAGTTGTTGAAGGTAGAGTCTTCCTGTTAACAGAAGCAGCATAAAGCATGGTGTCTAGTAGAGGGATGTAAAAAGGGAGAGAATTGGTAAGCTAGAGTGTTTTGATAAAGGACCAACAATGTGCCTCATGGAAAGATCCCTATTCCACTAGGTGGAGCTGTTGACCTTGAAATGCCATGTGCTCTTCAGACAAAGGGCAGAGAGATGCTCACTGTGGTGAGAGGAGACCCTATGTTCCTTGAAAATCACAAATATGCCTTCCCTTGAGCTGTATCCCTGGTTACTATGACATTCCCTGATCTTGCCAAACAAGATTACCTCCTTGAACTATAAAATTTCCCACACATTGCATACACAGAGAGGATTAAATAGATATGATGATCACAGACAGGAAAGGAGGAAATTATGATTAAAAAGTTGGAGATCCTGTTGCCGACATCTCATCAGGGTAGTCAGGGGCTGGGGTCGGTCCAGATACCTCTGGATAACACCAGGGGTAACCCCGGCCAGAAATCCTCAGTTGCATTAGGACTTCTTCCAGCCCCATATAACAGCTAAGTCCTCCGTGAAAGGAAGCTGGTTTAAACAGGGCCAGTATGCCCAGTGACCCATGGGTACTGGATGATGCTCCATGTTCTCGCTAGCAATCATGTCCCCCAAGTCTTGTAAGGCTGGCAGTCATGCTAATCATTTTAAATGGCTGAAAGGGGGCCCATATTTGGTTTGATCTGGTTCTAAAATGGAAGCCAAAGGCCTCAGAATAAAAGGACAGAGTTGGAGTCTGCTCCTCTATTCACCATCTCAATGAATGTTGTATGTTGTTATCCCGGACGAGCCCCAGTTATAAAGCAGCTACATCTGGGGTGTAAACCCAGGATTTGTCTTCACGCACCAAGAAAATTTATGACACAGACACACATGAGGAGTTTACAAGCAAAGGTTTAATAGGCAGAAGAGAAAAGAAAGAGAAACAGCTTTTTCTATAAAGAGGTCTCTGAGTGGAAAGGACTGACTGGTTACAAATACACTAAAATATTTAGTCCAGTTTGAGGAGGCAGTGTCTGATTTACGTAGGGCTCATAGATTGGTTTGATCAGGTATGATGTTTACATAGAGCATGGAGAAGGCTGGTCACCCCACCCTAATCTTATTATGCAAATAGGCTTTTCAGTTGATCAGCACCATCTTGTCTGCTCTTTACAGTATATGTGACTGGCAGAGAAGGGAAGATGGAGCTGCCATCTTGAAAATGTCTAGTCCTCCGGGCGAGGTGGCGGGCGCCTGTAGTCCCAGCTACTCGGGAGGCTGAGGCAGGAGAATGGCGTAAACCCGGGAGGCGGAGCTTGCAGTGAGCTGAGATCCGGCCACTGCACTCCAGCCTGGGAGACAGAGCGAAACTCCGCCTCAAAAAAAAAAAAAAAAAAAAAAGAAAATGTCTAGTCCTTAGTTCCTACCAGCATTCACCTGTGCAAGCTCCCAGCTCGCTTGTCTTTATCTGCAGCTCAACATCCCAGGCTGCTTTTTGTTAGTAAATGATTTAGGATTGCTTTTCATTAAACAAAAGGCTTGACTGAGGATTCCCATATCCTTGCTATCTACCTAAGTGATTTCTTCTTAACTTCCATATCAAAGAGACTGGAGATTTTTTTATGAGAACTACAGATTGCCTCTCTAGTTTGGTTTGTTTTAAAGGCAGGTTATCTGTGGAAGCCTTATTTATATATTAATTTGTTTCTCTTACTGGATCTGAAAAACTTTTTAAGGAGGGATACTATGCTATATAATTACCTTTCTAAAGTCCCCTAAGTCACCAAAAAAAAAAAAAAAAAAAAAAAAAAAAAAAAAAAAAAAGGATAACTACCATAGAATTCAGAAATTTTACTAATGATGACTATAATTTAAAAACCAAAGTTCTCAATGGAGTTTTCTATAGAAGGATTTCTAATTAAAATGAAATTTAAGTGGAATAATCATAATACTTTTAGTGACTTGCCATTTGTTGTATCTTTTAAAAAATATGCTTCAGAGGATTTAATCTTGATTTGTATGTTTTTCTCTCTGCACATTGAGTTGTGGTTCAGTAGATGGAAGATCTAAAACATGACAATTATGTATTTAAACTGATTTAAGCTAGAGTCTAAAAAATAGGATAAAACAAGAATGGGATGTACCTCATTTTATAATATGTATATGTATTCAGAAACATTTATAAATGCATAAATAAAATATTTTAAAAACGGCTTCTTTTCAGATCTTAGGAATGAGTAATTTAGTTAAGGAGGTAATGTGGAAATTTTGAAATGTGGAAATATTATTCAATTTTAAGGACCTATATGGTATATTAGTCTCATCTCATGCTGGTAATAAAGACATATCCAAGACTGGGTAATTTATAAGGAAAAAGGTTTGATGGACTCAAATTCACATGACTGGGGAAGCCTCAGAAGCATGGCGGAAAGCAAAGGAGGAGCAAAGTCATGTCTTACATAGCAGCAGGCAAGAGAGAGAGCATGTTCAGGGGAACTCTCCTTTATAAAACCATCAGCTCTCATGATTTATTCACTACCACAAGAATAGCATGGGAAAGACCCGCCCTCACGATTCAATTACCTCCCATTGGGTTTCTCCTATGACACATGGGAATTATGGGAGCTATAATTAGAGATTTGGGTGGAGACTCAGCCAAACTATGTCATTCTACCCCTCATGCCTCCCAAATCACGTGTACCTTTCACATTTCAAAACACAATCATACCTTCCCAACAGTCCCCAAAAGGTTTAACTCATTTTAGCACTAACTAACAAGCCCACAGTCCAAAGTCTCATCTGAGACAAGGCATGTTCCTTCCTCCTATGAGTCTGTAAAATCAAAAGCAAGTTACTTACTTCCTAGACACAATGGGGTACAGGCATTGGGTATACATCCCATTCAAAATGGAAGAAAATGCCAAAACAAAGGGACTACCAGCTCCATGCAAGTCCAAAATCCAATAGAACCATCATTAAAGTTCCAAAATGATCTCCCTTGACTCCATGTCTCACATCCAAGTCATGCTGATGCAAGAGGTGGGTTCCCATGTCTTTGGGCAACTCCGCCACTGTAACTTTGCAATGTAGAGCTCCTCTCTTGGCTGCTATCATGAGCTGGCATTGAGTATCTGTGGCTTTTCCAGGCACACAGTGCAAGCTGTAGGTGTATCTACCATTCTGGTGTCTGAAGGACAGTGGCCTTCTTCTCACAGTTCCACTAGGCAGTGCCCCAGTGGGGACTCTGTGTGGGGGCTCCAATCCCACATTTCCCTTCCATAGTGCCTATCAGGGGTTCTCCATGAGGGCCCTGACCCTGTAGCAAACTTCTGCCTGGACATCCAGGCATTTCCATACATCCTTTAAAATGTATGTGGGAGTTTCCAAACCTCAGTTCTTGACTTCTGTGCACCCAGAGTCCCAACACCATGTATAAGTTGCCAAGGCTTGGGGCTGCAGCTAAAACAGCTGGGATGCAAGGCACCATGTCCCGAGGCTGCATACAGCAGATGGGCCCTGGGCCCTGCCCATTAAACCATTTTTTTTCCTCTTAAGCCTCTAAGCCTGTGATGGAAGGGACTGCCATTATGGCCTCTGACAATACATTTTCCCCACTGTCTTGGTGATTAGTATTTGGCTCCTTGTTACTTATGCAGACTTCTTCAGCTGGCTTGAATTTCTCCCCAGAAAATTGGTTTTTCTTTCCTACTGCATCGTCAGGCTGAAATTTTTCCAAACTTTTATGCTCTGTCACCTCTTGAATACTTTGCTGCTTAGAAATTTCTTCCACCAGATTTCCCAAATTATCTCTCTGAAATTGAAAATTCCACAGATCTCTAAAGCAGGGACAAAATGCCAACAGTCTCTTTGCATAGAGTGACCTAGTTCCCAACAAGTTCCTCATCTCCATCTGAGACCACCTGAATGGGACTTCATTGTCCATATCACGATCAGCATTTTGGTCAAAGCCATTGAGCAAGTCTTTAGGAAGTTCCAGACTTTCCCACATCTTTCTGTCCTCTTCTGAGCCATCCAAACTGTTCTGATGTCTGCCTGTTACCCACTTCCAAAGTTGCTTCCATGTTTTTGAGTACCTTTACAGCAGTACCTCACTCAACCGGTACCAGTTTACTGTATTAGTCTGTTCTCACACTGCTAATAAAGACATACTCAAGACTGGATAATTTATAAAGGAAAGAGGTTTAATGAATTCAGAGTTGCACGTGGCTGAGGAGGCCTCAAAATCATGGCAGAAGGCAAAAGAGGAGCAAAGTCATGTCTTACATATTGGCAGGCAGGAGAGAGAGCATGTGCAGGGAAACTCCCCTTTACAAAACCATCAGATCTTGTGAGACTTATTCACAGTCATGAGAACAGCATGGGAAAGACCGACCCTTATGATTCAATTACCTCCCACTGGGTCCTTCCCATGACATGTGGGAATTATGGGGGCTACAATTTGAAATTTGAGTGGGAACACAGCCAAACCTTGTCATATGGAAATACAAAATAATTAATAATAATAATAAACATGACAGCAGCTGTTTGATCTTGAATTCAGTGAAATTATTGAAATTATTAGCTATCCATAGGCTCAGGTATTTATTAATATAATAAATAAATTGTAGTCTCCACACAGTTTTATGAGAGGTGAAGTTCATTCTATCGATTCTTTATTTTTCTTTTAATTATTTATTTATTTATTTACTTACTTACTTATTTTGATTCAGAGTCTCACTCTGTTGTCCAGGCTGGAGTGCAGTGGCAGAATCTTAGCTCATGGCAGCCTCCACCTCCTGTGTTCAAGCGATTCTCCTTCCTCAGCCTCCCACATAGCTGGGATTACAGACGCTACCACATCCAGCTAATTTTGTATTTTTAGCAGAGAAAGGGTTTCTCTGTGTTGACCAGGCTGGTCTCAAAGTCCTGAGCTCAAGTGATCTGCCCACCTTGGCATCCCAAAGTGCTGGGATTACAGCTGTGAGCCAACATGTTCAACATTCCATCAATTCTGATTTCTATTTTCTATAGAAAATGACAAATTTCCAAGAACTCTAAAGCCTCAAGTAGTTTTATATAAATACTCATTATGCCATTGGATGCATTCTTAAGTAGGATATGATTTGTATTCAAGTTTTTTAAATAACTAGTTTGTAATTTTCACAGAACAATAAGGGTTTTTTTTGTTTGTTTGTTTTGTTTTTTTTTCCTGTTTTGTGTTTCACAAATCCTGAAAGTCTCCCACAGGAAATTGGAGTATTGAAGCTGAAGTTAGCAAGAGCAAAACAAATGGCCAGTATTTAAATGAGAATTAGGAAAGTCTAAGAGAACTGAGTTCATGTGACTTTCATCCTTTGTTACTACAGTCTCCATTTATACTTGAACTCAGTTTTCATCTTTTTGAAGAGTTACTGCTTTTCTTCTAGTGAAGAGAAAATAAATAAATGCTTGATTACTTGCTATTCCATATAACTGAAACCAAACTAACTTGGTTTTTAAGTTCTCAGATTCTTTTGATATCTTATAGTTTAATATCATTATTTTATCACAGAAGATGTTAATCTTTTGATGTCTGCCAAGTAGTTTTCTACAGTTATTAAATCCATAAAGTTCATCTCTTCTTGATCATCGTAGTTGAAGAAATCAAGGTGACAGTTTTGTTTTTTGTTTTTGTTTTTGTTTTTTTGAGGCCTATTATGGTTGAGTATGGTAACATTTTTAGAGAATTTGTTTAAAATCATTATGATAGTCTCAAACTTTTCAAGTCTCAAAACCATTAAAAATTTAAGTTTTTAAAAGATTCCTTTAGAAAGAAAATGAGATGGAGATAACACAGTCTTACTTCTAATAATATTTCTTTAAATTTGAAGGTCCCACTGAAAAATACATGTCACTTAATGTCCTTCCCCTGACTATATAAATCCTACTAAGGGACTAAATAAAATGCCACCTTCATTTAGGCTTTCCTGGAGTTCTCTAATATAAGTGTTATTGCCTTTTACCATAATTCCTGTCATTTATTGAGGGTCAGTGTTTTGTCCTTCTTGACCTATATTACTATTTAATTTCACAACAATTCTATAAGATAGGTATAGTAATTTTCTTTCTTCCCCAGACAGTACACTGAGTCTTAAAGTAATCTGTGTAAAGTTACACAAATAGTATGTGCAGAAAGAGAATTGACCCCAATCCAGTAAGACTTTAAAAGTCTAGACACTTCCCATCACACTTAATTGTTTGTAACTCTCCTTTGTCAGTAAGTCATGTTTCCTTTAAAACATTCTATTTACTTATGATTTCTAGATAGGATAAAAAATTTTTGAAGCCACATGTCTTGTCATGACATAAGTCAAATGGTTTTGTAGGAAATACAATGGACCAGAGTCAGAAGACCTACTACCAAGTTCTTGCTCAGTAATAACTTTAAAACAATTCAGAAACTTCAAATTTAAAATGAGGAAAGAATTGCATTCCAGGATTGTTGTTTAAATGTGAATATAAGGAAGGCTTTTTATAAAGTTAATTAAGTGTATGTTATTCATATATAGAAATATACCAATTTTTGATCCTATTCACAAAATACCTGACCCATACATATTGTTAGAATGAATGAATAATATGAAAGTTAGAGAAATATACAAAAATGTACAATTTTTACTCACTTTTTTTCATATTACCATAATCTCTTCAATGAATATTTGCAATTTCATTTCATTTACTCATGTGCTCTGCCTAATATTTACGCATTGCTTGGTCTTAATATTTTTGTTTCTGTTAAGACCTTCTTTTTTCTTTATTTCATGCTTCTTTTCTCTCTCTTCCCTGCCTCATAGAGTTCTTTGTTGGCAATCAACCAGCCAACAATTACATGCTGTCTATTTCATGCCTAGCATAAGACTTCTATTCTTGTCTAAGACTTGGCTGGCTCATGTCAAAATTCTCATACCTTCTCCTCTTCCGTCTTTCATATTGAAATCTGAAGCATTTCTCCAGAAATTCCTTGTGTACCCAAACCACTTCATTAAAGGCTTATTCATTTTCTTCATTAAATACATGTATCTATTTCTCTATAATAAGTCTAGTGTTTAGTTTTGTTTCCTCCCACCCCCACCTTTTATTCTCATGGAAATATTGAGTAATATTTAATAAAGACTGAAAAAATGTTGCAAAAAAATAGTTGTGATTTCGGCTCTATAGGCAATCTGCTGAGAGCCTCACAGTACTGAAAGCAGATTATCTGATAATGCTTGCCATACTGATCATTTCATCTACCAAGGTAGATGAAAGGTAGATAAAATAAACAGGTAAAAATATTTACTCAGGAATTATTTCGTATTAATTGAGGAAAAATATGTTCATATAAATATAGAAAGGTGATGAAAATCTTGAAAACATATGGCTAACATTATAAAAGAAAGAAAGGGAAGGAGACTGGTTACAGGTAGATTTCTCACCAGTTTTTTTTAATATGTGTGTTTTTCTTTTATTTATTACTCTCAGTTTCTCTTTTGAAATTTGCTATTGTCCATTGTTCATTTTTCTACTAGCATTGACATTTTTTATTAATTATTAATATATCCATATCTAACTTAAAGACTTAAACTCTTTTATGGTGTATCTATTTAAAATTTTCCCAGTTTTAGGAATGGAACTGTTTATTTTCTTGTTGTTGAGTACTAAGATTACTTTCTATATTTTGGATACAAGTCAGATCTGTGATTACCAGATACTTCCTCCCAGTTTGTTATTTTTAAGAGAGGAAAATGTTACATTTTAATTGATTTAATCTATTCACTTTGCACTCATAACCCCTTTTATTACACTTATATTTAGAGAGTCCTTCTCAATTAAATATTATACAAAAAATTTCCTCACATTTTATCTTTTATTTACAATTTCCATAGTACTTTTTATCCTGTAACTGACATCTAAGTTTATATACAAAAAATTCACTTTTTGAAAAAAATTTTATCTTTATTGCTTTTGACAAGTGTACACATTTTTATCACCAAAACTAGGTTCAGAAGTTTCAGAAAGTTGCCTAAATGTAGTTTGTACCAGTCTGTTTTATCTACTGCGAATGCTGATCTGATTTTTATTCCTATAGTTTTGTCTATTCCAGAAAGCCCTAAATGGAAACATACAGTATGAAACCTTTTGAGTCTAATTTCTTTCACTTAGCATAATACATTTGGAATTTATCCAAGCCATTGCATGAATTACTAGTTTGTTCCTCTTTATTGTTGATTAGTATTCCATTGTATGGATGAACTACACTTTGTTAATTCATTCATGTTGGAAAAGACAGTCTCATGAGTACAGTCTTTCTCCTACTTAGTCACCTAATGGACTTTGGGCCTGGAATACTTTCTTATCAAGATAAAAAGAGTGCACACCACCTGTGCAGGGCTTATTGCTTTGTGTGAGAATATCTTTCTCCATTGCCAGCCTAGTATATGTCCCTTTGTTCTGTTTAAGCAAGTATGTCAATTAGCACTTGGCCAGCTCCACTGCGGGGAGGGAATAGGGACCTTCTACGGCACTCGAGGAGTCTGCGTGGGCAATTACCCTGCATTCATTGCTGGGAGAGACCTCCTGGCCATGGGGTATTGAAAAGTATTCTCAGAATGAATTTTTCTCTGTTTCCTCTCTGTGAGAGAATAAAGAGTTGTTCCATTCAGTGCGTGACTGTGTTGTGATTCCCATGATAACTCCAATACCAAAATGCAATGGGCAGAAATATGTGGAGTCCTCTCCAGGGATTGACAACTGGTGCATGGTGTTCTGTTTAATAATTCACCTATTGAAGAACATCTGTGCTTTTTTGCTTTTTCCAAATTTGGCAATTTTATACACCTGGCATAAATAAATAAACATTGTGTAGATTTTCTGTGAACATAAATTGCTATTTCTCTTGGATGATTACAATACAATTGCTGAGTCATATGGTATATTTTGTTTTCCTTTCCTTTCTTTCCTTCTTTCTTATTCTTTTTTTTTCTTCCACAGAGTCTCTCTCTGTCACCTAGGCTAGAGTGCAGCAGCCACTATATTGGCTCACTGCAACCTCTGCTTTCAGGGCTCAAGTGATCCTCCCACCTCAGCCTCCCAAGTTCCAAGTAGCTGAGACTGCAGGCATGTGCCACCATGCCAAGCTAATTTTCGTATTTTTTTTTTTTTTTTGTAGAAACAAGGTTTTATCATGTTGCCCAGGCTGGTCTCAAATTCCTGTGCCCAAGCCATACACCCATACATCAGCTTTGGCCTCCCAAAGTGCTGGGATTACAGTCGTGAGCCACTAGACCAGGCTGATATGTTATATTTCTTAATGATAAACTGCCTTTATAATAATAATAATAGTAAACTGCTTAATGAAACAGATAAATATTTCTCTTCCCCAAATATCTATACCATTTCGTATTCTCACCAGTAATGTATGAGAGTTGCCCTTGCTTCACATCTTTGCCAGCATTTAGTTTCTTTTTTTTCACTTTAGTCTTTCTAATACTTGTGTGAAATTATCTGTTTTTAATTTGCATTTTTCTAATGTCTAATGATGTAAATACTTTCATGTGCTAATTTACCAGAGTAATTAGCACATTATTCACCTCAAACACTTGTCAAAATCTTCTCTTCTTGCTACTTTGAAGTATATAATACCTTATCGTTGGCTATAGTCACACTACTGTGCAATAAAATGCCTGAACTCATTCCTCCTATCTAACTGTAACTTTGTTCCATTTGACTGACTTCTCACCTCCACTCTTCCTTGCTACTCTTTCCAGCATCTGGTAACCACTATCCTACTCTCTACTTCTATGAGCTCAACTTATTAAGATTCCAAATATGATTGGTATCATGCATTATTAGGCCTTATGTACTTGGCTTCTTTAACTTAACATAATGTCCTCCTATTTCATCCATGCTGTCACAAATAACACAATTTCATACCTTTTTTATGACTGAATAGTATTCCATTGTGTTTATATGCCACATTTTTTAATCTGTGTTTAGGGAATCCCAAATCGTGACCATATATGTTGGTGAATTTAATAAATATTTGTGTTCTGACTGCTCCACCAACAGGCCACTCTACCTTGTGTGTCCTGCTCCTTGGGGCTTCCCTGTTGTCAGAGACAGAACAATATATAAGTTAGGTCAATTAATCATCAACAATGGCTTCTAAATTTTCAAGTGGAAGAAAGGGTCACACACCTCTCACTTTAAATGAAAAGCTAGAAATGATTAAGCTTAGTGAGGAAGGTGTGTCAAAAGCCCAGATACACCAAAATCTAGGCCTCTTGTGCCAGTTAGTTGAGTTGTGAATGCAAGGAAAAAATTCTTGAAGAAAATTTAAAGCTACTCCAGTGAACACAAAAATTATAAGAATCTCTTACAGCCTTATTGCAGATACAGAGAAAGTTTTAATGGTCTGGATCAAACCAGCCACCACGTTCACTTAAGCCAAAGTCTAATTAATAGCAAGGCCTTTTAAGCTGATAAGCAACTTCAGCAAACTCTTGGGATACAATATCCATATGCAAAAATCACAAGCATTCTTATACACCAATAACAGACAAACAGAGAGTCAAATCATGAGTGAACTCCCATTCACAATTGCTTCAAAGAGAATAAAATATCTAGGAATCCAGCTTACAAGGGATGAGAAGGACCTCTTCAAGGAGAACTAAAAACCACTGTTCAATGAAATAAAAGAGGACACAAACAAATGGAAGAACATTCCATGCTCATGGATAGGAAGAATCAATTATTATGATAATAGCCATACTGCCCAAGGTAATTTATAGATTCAGCGCCCTCCTCATCAAGCTACCAATGACTTTCTTTACAGAATTGGAAAAAACTAAAGTTCATATGGAACCAAAAAAGAGCTCACATTGCCAAGACAATCCTAAGCCAAAAGAACAAAGCTGGAGGCATCACGCTACCTGACTTCAAACTATACTATGAGGCTACAGTAACCAAAACAGCATGGTACTGGTACCAAAACAGAGATATAGACCAATGGAACAGAACAGAGCCCTCAGAAATAATACCACACATCTACAACCATCTGATCTTTGACAAACCTGACAAAAACAAGAAATGGGGAAAGGATTCCCTATTTAATATGGTGCTGGCAAAACTGGCTAGCCTTAAGTAGAAAGCTGAAACTGGATCCCTTCCTTACACCTTATACAAAACTTAATTCAAGATGGGTCAAAGACTTAAATGTTAGCCCGAAAACCACAAAAACCCTAGAAGAAAACCTAAGTAATACCATTCAGGACAGAGGCATGGGCAAAGACTTCATGTCTAAAACACCAAAAGCAATGGCAACAAGAGCCAAAATTGACAAATTGGATCTAATTAAACTAAAGAGTTACTGTACAGCAGAAGAAACTACCATCACAGTGAACAGGCAACCTACAGAATGGGAGAAAAATTTTGCAATCTACTCATCTGACAAAGGGCTAATATGCAGAACTTACAAAGAACTCAAACAAATTTACAAGAAAAAAAAAAACCATCAAAAAGTGGCCAAAGATATGAACAGACACATCTCAGAAGAAGACATTTATGCAGCCAACAGATACATGAAAAAATGCTCATCATTACTGGCCATCAGAGAAGTGCAAATCAAAACCATGATGAGACACCATCTCACACCAGTTAGAATGGTGATCATTAAATAGTCAGGAAACAACCGGTGCTGGAGGGGATGTGGAGAAATAGGAACACTTTTACACTGTTGGTCAGACTGTAAACTAGTTCAACCATTGTGGAAGACAGTGTGGCAATTCCTCAAGGATCTAGAACTAGAAATACTATTTGACCCAGCCATCCCTGACTGGGTATACGCCCAAAGGATTATAAATCATGCTGCTATAAAGACACATGCACATGTATGTTTATTGCGGCACTATTCACAATAGCAAAGACTTGGAACCAACCCAAATGTCCATCAATGACAGACTGGATTAAGAAAATGTGGCACATATATACCATGGAATACTATGTGGCCATAAAAAAAGATGAGTTCACGTCGTTTGTAGGGACATGGATGCAGCTGGAAACCATCATTCTCAGCAAACTATTGCAAGAACAGAAAACCAAACACTGCACGTTCTCACTCATAGGTAGGAATTGAACAATGAGAGAAGAATAAAAAACCAAACACTGCACATTCTCACTCATAGGTGGGAATTCAACAATGAGAACACTTGAACACAGGAAGGGGAACATCACACACTGGGGCCTGTCGTGGGCTGGAGGGAGGGGGGAGGGATTGCATTAGGAGATATACCTAATGTAAATTACAAGTTAATGGGCACAGCACACCAACATGGCACATGTATACATATGTAACAAACCTGAACGTTGTACACATGTACCCTAGAACTTTAATTAAAAAATTAAAAAAATAATTAATTAATTTAAAAAATAGCAAAGCCTTAAATCTTTTCAACTGGCTCAAGGCTGAGAATGGTGAGGAAGCTTCAGAAGGAAAGATAGCAGCTAGCAGAGTTCGGTTAATGGAGTGTAAGGAAAGTAGTCATCTTTATAACCTGAAAGTGCAAGGTAAAGTAGCATATACTATTGTAGAGGTTGCAGCAAGTCATTCAGATATAAGATAATTGATAAAAGTGGTTACACTAAGCAATACAGTTTCAATGTAGTCAAAGCAGAGTTATATTGGAAGAAGATGCTACCTAAGACTTTCATGCTAGACAGGAGAGGTGAATGCCTGCTTCAAGGCTTCAAAGGACAGGCTGACTCTCTTGTTAGATATAATGTGGCTGGTGACCTTAAGTTGAAGCCAGTGTTCTTTTATTGTTCCCAAAACCCCAAGGCCCTTAAGAGTTATGCTAAATCTACTCTGCCTGTGCTCTAAAAATGGAACAGCAAAGCCTGATTGACAGCATATCTGTTTATAGCGTGTGTTACTGAACATTTTAAGTCCACTGTTAAGAACTACTCTTAAGAAGAAAAGATTCCTTTCAAAACATTACTGCTTTATGACAATGCACCCAAGAGCTCTGATAAAATGTTACAAGGAGATTAATGTTGTTTTCATGCCTGCAAAGTCAACATATATCCTGAAGCTCATGGATCAGGGAGAAATTTTGGATTTCAATTCTTTTTACTTCAGAAATATATTTCATAAGTCTATAGCTGCCACGGATTGTGATTCTTCTGATTAACCTATGCAAAGTAAATTGAAAATCTCTTTGAAAAGATTCAACATTCTAATTACCATTAAGAACATTAGTGATTAATGGGAGTGGGTCAGAACATCAATATTAACAGTAATTTGGAAAAAGTTGATTCCAGCCCTCATGGATGATTTTGAGGGATTCGAGACCTCAGTGGAGGAAGTAATTACAGATGCGGTAGAAGAGTAAGCGAACCAGAGTTAGAAGGTGAGCCTGACAATATGAATTTACACAATCTCATGATAAAACTTGAGTGGATTAGAAGTTGTTTTTAATAAATAAGCATAGAAAGGGCTTTTCTGCGATGGAATCTGCTACAGCAAAGATGCTGTGAGCTTTGATGAAATGACAATGATTTAGACAATTACCTAAATCTAGTTGATAAAGCAGCAGTGTTTAGGGTATTGACTCCTGACTTTTAAAAGCAGTTCTACTGTGGGTACAATGTTATTAAACAGCATTATATGCTACCAAGAAATCTTTCATGAAAAAAAAAAAAAAACAGTCAATTCATGTGACAAACTTCATTGTTATTTTAAGAAATTGCCACAGCCACCCAAACATTCAGCAGCCACCGCCCTGATCAGTCAGCAACCATCAGTATCAAGACAAGATCCTCTATCAGCAAAAATATTATGCCTTGCTGAAGGCACAGATATTCATTAGCATGTTTTAGCAATAATGTATTTTAAAATTAAAATATGTCCATTTTTTATACCTAATGTTATAGCACACTTCATAAACTACAGCGTGGTATTACAACTTTTATATGCACTGGAAAAGCAAAAATTGTGTGACTCACTTTATTGTGATGTTTGTTTATTGTAATGGTCTGAAATCAAAATGGCAATGTCTCCCATGTATGCCTTTATATTCTTATATTAACCCCTTTTCAGGTGCATAGTTTGCAAATATATTCTCCCATTCTGCAGGTTGTCTCTTCACTTTGTTGATTTTTTTCCTTAGATGTGCAGAAGCTTTTTGTTTGATATAATTCTCTTATTTGTCTACTTTTTCTTTTGATGACTGTGGTTTTCAGGTTTTATTGTAAAAACCTTTGTTCAGATCCATGTCATAAAGCATTTTTTTCCCTGTGTTTTCTTCTAGTATCTCATAGTTTCAAGTCTTATGTTTAAGTCTTTAATCCAGTTTGAGTTGATTTTTGTAAGTGGTAAGAGATACGGTTATAGTGTCATTCTTCAACATATGAGTATCCAGTTTTCTCATCACCCTTTATTAAGGAGACTGTCCCTTCCTCAATGTGTGTTCTGATACCGTTGTAAAAAAGCAGTTGGCTGAAAATGCCTGGATTTATTTCTGGGTTCTCTATTGTGTTCCATTGATCTATATGTCTGTTCTTTATGCAAACACCATACAAGCATGAGTTTGTGAGGATTCCTTGTACTTCCTTTTTTTAAATCATCTCAGAAAGATTGGTATTATTTCTTCTTTAAAAGCTTGATAGAATTATTTGGTAGTGAATATATCCAGTGCTGAACTTTCTGAATCAATATCATTACTAATTATCAGTCTGTTCAGGTGTTCAGATATTCTATGTCTTCATTATTCAATCTTGGTAGGTTGTACATACCCATAAATTCATCCATTTCTTCTAGGTTTTAATTTGTTAAGGGTATAGTTGTTTATAAGAGTCTGTAATGATCCTTTGTATTTCTGTGGTATATTTATTTTTACTCTATATTCTATTTATGCTCTGATTTTTATTATTTCTTTATTCTGTTACTAGTTTGGGGTTTATTTTATTCTCATTTTTCTAGCTTTTAGAAATACAGCTTTTTCTTATTTCTTTGGAATCCTTCCACATTTTTGATACAAGTTTTTTTGCTATAAACTTTCCTATTATAACTTCTTTTTCAGCATCGCATAGGATTTGGTATGTTGGGTTTCCATTTTCATTTGTATCATTATTCTTCAAAAACATTTCTTCACAATTTCTTCATTACTCATTAGTTGCTCAGGAGCATGTTGTTTAATTTTCATGTATTTGTACATTTTCCAAGGTTCCTCATATTATTGATTCCTAGTTTTATTATATTTTGGTTAGAAAAGTTATCTGATATAATTTTAACATTTTTAAATGTGATAAGACTATTTTTTTACTTCACATATGGTCTATCCCGGAGAATGGTCTATGTGCTGCTGAGAAAAATACATATTCTGAGGCCGTTACATGAATTTTTCTGTAAACGTTTGTTAGGTTTATTTGGTCTACAGTGTGGCTTAACTCTGTGAAGAAACTGATAGTTCACTATATTGGGATGATCTGTCCATTGCCAAAAGTGGGGTGTTGAAATCCACCACTATTATTGTACTGCAGTACAATCTCTTTAGTATATCAATGTTTTCTTTGTATATTTAGGCACTCCTATGTTGAGTGCATGTATATGTATACGTGTTGTATCCTGTTGCTCTATTGACCCTTTTATCGTTGTGAATGTCTTGTCTTTTTACAGATTTGGCTTTAACTCCATTTTGCCTGATATAAGTATAGCTACTTGTGCTTTATTTTAGTTTCCATTTGTGTGGAATATCTTTTTTATTCCTTACTTCACTTTCAGTCTTCATGTGTCTTTATAGATGAAATGAGTTTCTTGTGTGCAGCATATAGTTGGGTCTTTTTTTTTTTTTAATTCATTCGGCCATTCTGTTTTATTTTGATTGAAGAATTTAATTCATTTACATTTAAGGTAATACATTATAGGTAAGGGGTTACTACTGTCATTTTGTTACTTGTTTTCCAGTTTATTTGTTGATCCTTTTTTCCTTTCTTATTTTACATTTTTTCTTTGTGATTGATTTTTTTCTAGTAATATGCTTTGATTCCTTGCTTTTTATTCAATGCCTCACAATTGCTGTGTTTTCCCTCTCCAAATTCCCAGAGATGCTCTCTGTCACTGCCAGGGTGAGGAAGGGGTGGTGTCAGCAATTCAGGTCTGTTTATTAAAATCTCTTATTCTAGTTTCTATTTGTGTGAAATATATTTTTCATCCCTTACTTCCTTGCAGTGGGAGAGGGAATAATCTTTGTAGCTTTCTATTTGCCATCTTCTTCTGCCTCCCTCCCAATTTATATATTTTTAAATATTGCCTATCTCTTAACAATAATAGCTAATATATAAAAATATAGCAGTCTTGAAGGAGAAATAATTACAGCCTCACCTTAAATTATCATGAATTTAGATTTTAGAAGGCTCACTTTAATAAAATGTAAAATTTTAATTTTTACTAATTTG
Source organism: Macaca fascicularis (assembly GCF_037993035.2). NCBI lineage: Eukaryota > Metazoa > Chordata > Mammalia > Primates > Cercopithecidae > Macaca > Macaca fascicularis. The sequence goes on along the minus strand of NC_088388.1, from coordinate 87,803,626 downwards.
CATCACTTCTTTCTATTATAATTTTAAGATGATTGAATTTATCTTATTACATTGTGTTAGTGCCTTGTTTCCTGCATCTTAATATGCTTCTTCCTTGGTGATTAATTTTATTTTTTATTACTCTATGCATTTATGATAATATGATACCTTCTGAAACATGTAGCTTTCATTAGTCTCACAAAAATTTCCAAGAATACCTAAGCAATGCTTAATAATGTTAATTTGTTCTGCTCTGTCCATCTCATTTCTTTTCTCACTAAAAATTTAGGTTTTTCTATTAGTTGAATAATTGGATTTATAGGTTTCTATATGATATAATGGAAACAGTGCTGGATAAATTTCAGCAGCCTGGTTTTTTTTCTGACATTTATTAGTTTTGTGACCTTCAGCATGTTACTGAATTCTATTGAACTTTTTTTTTTTCATCTGTTTATAGTGTATGATTATTTTTACCTATTATCTCCTTTTTGTTATGGGGTTACAAGATATTTAAGAGTCTAGTAAATAACTTTAATAAGTTATGTAGTTTGAAATTACAGCAATTTGTTCAACACCTATACATTCCATTTCAGTACACACAGTATTTTATATAACTCTGAAGAATGAAAATATCACATGAATAAAATCTTCCTTAATATGCTAGGGTCTACCTTGCTAATATGGATTTACCTGACTTAGATGGATTCACTCCTTTCTTTCATTTCCATATACTAGAATTTGCATTCTATAAATATTCTTTTTACCTCCTATTTTTCATCCTAACTTTGCACTCAAATCTGAATTATGCTCTACTGCTTCACTAAGACAATGCTGCTGCAGGTCACTGACCACCGTGTCTTTCTGCCTTCCTTCAGTCCTAGTTATCTTTATTTGTATTATGGCATTTAACACTGTAGGGCACCATCTTTCTTAGATATATGTAGGTCTCCTCTATTTCCAGTGACTACTTTTCTTTCCTTCAGTAGGTTGAACAGGTTTGTGTATAAATGCCTAAGCTTCAATATTAGAACTGATTTTAAATTCTTATTCTGTGTCCCTTTAATAGTTATATAACTTTGAGTAAGTTGTTTAATCTCTCTGCTGTAGTTTCTTCATCTGGGAAATGAGGATAGTATTTCATTCCAGTCTCACTGGGTTGTTTTGAACATTCATTGAGATTACGTGCATAAAAGCTTACCCAAGTCTAACTCTCAATAATGTTAGATGTCATTGACAAATTTTTTCAACATTTTTAAATTTTATTTTTAATTGACAGTAATTGTACAAATTCATGGAGTACATAGTGGTGTTTTCAATACATATAATGTATAGTGGTCACATCACACTAATTTTAGCGTACCCATCATCCAAACATTTAGCATTTCTTTGTATTGGGTGGGAGCATTCAATCTATTATTATTATTATTTTCCAACAACCTTTCTTCCCTTTAATCATTTATTTAATTCTGAGCAAAAGTTCTGTCATAAGCTCTCTGTTCTTTCTCTTCACTCAGTTTATTGACTTTACCTCTTATTTTTACATGTACACCCATATCATCCCCCACTGCCCAGACCTCTCATGAGAGCTCCATTATTAGGTTAATTTTTGAATCCAAAATGTCATTTTGTAGATTCCTTGTGGTAATCCATTTGTCCACAATAGAACACAACATTCTCTGTCAAACATCAGCTTCTACTGCCTGGCTATCCTATTTCTTAGTTGGTCTATCAGACTACATTAACTCTTTCTTTTTATGTATTACTTAGCCCTAGAAAAAATATGGTGCCAAACACAATGATTTCTTTGTAGAAGTGACTTTATGATTAACTCTTTCTTTGCTTTCTGTTGTCTGTGTCCTATTTAAAGTTCTTGTCATTTCACAATTGGATTTTTTTCAGTAGCTTCTCAATGGATCTCTCTCACACACCATTCTTGCCTCCAGTCATCCTTGTGAACCTTTGCCAGAAAAATATATTTTTTTTAATTTTTTTTATTATTATTATACTTTAAGTTCTAGGGTACATGTGCATAACATGCAGGTTTGTTACCTATGTATACTTGTGCCATGTTGCTGTGCTGCACCCATCAACTCATCAGCACCCATCAACTCGTCATTTACATCAGGTATAACTCCCAATGCAATCCCTCCCCCCTCCCCCCTCCCCATGATAGGCCCCAATGTGTGATGTTCCCCTTCCCGAGTCCAAGTGATCTCATTGTTCAGTTCCCACCTATGAGTGAGAACATGTGGTGTTCGGTTTTCTGTTTTTGTGATAGTTTGCTAAGAATGATGGTTTCCAGCTGCATCCATGTCCCTACGAAGGACACAAACTCATCCTTTTTTATGGCTGCATGGTATTCCATGGTGTATATGTGCCACATTTTCCTAATCCAGTCTGTCACTGATGGACATTTGGGTTGATTCCAAGTCTTTGCTATTGTGAATAGTGCCGCAATAAACATACATGTGCATGTGTCTTTATAGCAGCATGATTTAGAATCCTTTGGGTATATACCCAGTAATGGGATGGCTGGGTCATATGGTACATCTAGTTCTAGATCCTTGAGGAATCGCCATACTGTTTCCCATAATGGTTGAACTAGTTTACAATCCCACCAACAGTGTAAAAGTGTTCCTATTTCTCCACATCCTCTCCAGCACCTGTTGTTTCCTGACTTTTTAATGATCGCCATTCTAACTGGTGTGAGATGGTATCTCATTGTGGTTTTGATTTGCATTTCTCTGATGGCCAGTGATGATGAGCATTTTTTCATGTGTCTGTTGGCTGTATGAATCTGAGAGAAACAAGAAATGGGGAAAGGATTCCCTATTTAATAAATGGTGCTGGGAAAATTGGCTAGCCATAAGTAGAAAGCTGAAACTAGATCCTTTCCTTACTCCTTATACGAAAATTAATTCAAGATGGATTAGAGACTTAAATGTTAGACCTACAACTATAAAAACCCTAGAGGAAAACCTAGGTAGTACCATTCAGGACATAGGCATGGGCAAAGACTTCATGTCTAAAACACCAAAAGCAACGGCAGCAAAAGCCAAAACTGACAAATGGGATCTCATTAAACTAAAGAGCTTCTGCACAGCAAAAGAAACTACCATCAGAGTGAACAGGCAACCTACAGAATGGGAGAAAATTTTTGCAATCTACTCATCTGACAAAGGGCTAATATCCAGAACCTACAAAGAACTCAAACAAATTTACAAGAAAAAAACAAACAACCCCATCAAAAAGTGGGCAAAGGATATGAACAGACATTTCTCAGAAAAATATTTTTAAATATAATTTTCATTCTATAACTTTCATGCTTGAGACAAAAACTGGCTTTATTACCTAGAGTATTATTAGGTTGCAACTCTGTCTGACTTGGGGACTTCTCTTTATTTTAGTGCTTTCTTCCATTGTTCACCCACATGGGCCCTATGATTCAGAAAAATCTAATGACAACAAAAAAACATAATTTATATCCATATCTGTCACTCCACTCCCTATAAAGCTCTGTCCCATATCTACAATACCCTCTCATCTGGTGAAGCATTTCTTCTTTTCTACCCTTTCTTTGTGGCCTAACTAAAGTTCTAACTTCTCCCTAGAATTATTTCTTCCCTTGTATTTTTTCTTACTTCTATTAGAAAGACAGGATGTTGTCACTGTAAGTGATGGAAATTAAAATCAAGCAAAAAGGAGAATCTACATGTTTATGTAATTGTGAAAAACAGGGATATAGTAGGGGCCACTAAAAATTATAAGCAGGGATCTTATACTGACAGATTCACCTCCTTACACCTATTAATTTCCCCTCTTTTTTGCGGAGGCATTGTTCTCTCTTTTCATTTCTTCATGAGGTTAGAACAATGGCTAATGACTGCTCTTGGCTCATATTTTTGAGGAGAATAAAACTATTTTTCAAGCAATAAAGTGATTCTCTATTAGTTTGAGTTTGAAAAACGTAAACAAAAGGCCCTCTGAGCAGTTCAGGTAACATCTCACTCCTTTAAGCCAATAACTGAGGTTAGGGGATTGAAGAGTTATAAATCTAAAGTAGAATTATACTTTATTAAATATAAATAATTGTAACACTTTTAAAAATTTGTGCCTTACAATTTATTAGTCAAGTGGATCATGTACACACATCAAATAAACAGAAAAACAGGGATCTATTTCCAGGAAAAGGGATTATGAACAGGCATTGCACTGCTGGAGTTCTTGGAAACTGGACAGGTACCATTTTTGCATCAATAATAATGAGTTTTTAATTAAACTTAAAGCATATCCATGATTATTTCCTTTTTCCATAACTACCTACACAATTTCATGAGCTCATGACCCAGTGTAATCCTGAGTCCTTAAAATGTTTCTAAAACTGATTCACCCTTTCAGTGAAATAGGAATAGATAGGACTTTGATTTCTAGGATTTTTTCTCAGCCAGAAGTGTCCCCTGGAGGCTTGGGCAGAATTACAGATATCTTGAGATTAAAGGGAAAAAAAGGAGCCACACTGGCTGCTTCCATCTGCTTCAGAGCAAAACTTGGTATTCCTGTGTGTTAGGTAATCCCAAATGGTTTTTACATTCTAGTGTCTCAAAGGTATGATTAAAGGATTAGTGTGGAGGGGAAACAGCAGACATTAGTGCAGCAGAGTTGAAAAAAGCCAATACTTTGGTACTATCCTGGGATTTCATCAGCAGCAAAATGAGGACAGGAGAATTAGACCATAAGTGATTTTATTAAAACACTAGGGTAATCCAATCAAGATGCTTTAGCTATTAAGTTCCCTGATTACAGAGGTTATGTCTGTTCTAATTTGCTTCGTGAGGTGCCTACATAGGCAATAGAGACAAGGACCATGATTTTAGGTACTAAGATGTTGTTACTTTGGAAGAACTACTGAATACTCAGTGCATCACCATATCTAATGAGCACTTTTAGTTTTGAATGTCTTGGAAGAATGCTTGACAATAGCTGAATTAATGTTTGCCATGTATCTAACTGAGAAAATATAAGTTAGGAGCCATAGGTGTTAGTGAAATACGAAGAATAGATCGTTTTTATTCAGGAGTGTCATAGTTGTGACAAACACCAACAACTAAGAAGTTAGTAGCAAAATAAGAACTCATAAAAATGTGTGTGACTAATACTAAAAAATACTACTTTAGCTTTATTGATATGTCAGTCTCCGATATAAGCACTTTCCATGCAAAATCTCATTTAATCCTCATAACCACCTGATGAAAATTTTATAGATGAGAAAACAAAGGCTTAGAGAGATTAGGTAACTTGTTCAAACATCCAAACTAGTAGATGTCAGAGCCAGGATTTGAAATCAGCTTTGATTAATTCAAGTGAAGTTCAAGTTTCATCTAATTTCAGAGCCATTCTCATAAGAGCTCTTTATGATTGCCTACTGAGAAGAAGAAATTATGAGAGAGCTAAAACAGAAACTAAATTTTGCAAAGTGTCTATTCTGTGCCAGACTTTGGGTTGGTGATTGACCTACTGTATCTGATATGATTAAATAAACTGAAGCTCAGAGACACTTAAATAACTTGTCTAAGGTCATGTATCTAGGAAATTGTAGATACAGGAATCAAACTCAGTCCATATATGGCAAAGGCCAATGCCCTTTCCAAGTATTATGATCTCTGTGATAATAAAATTAATTTCATCTTGTCTAAGGATTTGGGTAGTATTTGTGAATGCAAGTTTTGGTCAGCTGCAGAGGACTATATTAGTTAGCTTGAGCTGCTATAATAACAAACGCACAGACTCAGTGGTTCCTAAACAGCAGAAATATATTTCCTTGTAGTTTTAGAGGCTGGAAGTCCGAGATCAAGGTGTCAATAGGCTGTGTTCCTTCTGAGGATCTGTCTCCTTGGCTTGTAGATGCCATCTTCTCCTTGTGTCTTCACATGATACTGTGCATGTCTGTTTCCTAATCTCTTCTTATAAGGACACCATTCAGCTAGATTATGGGCCACCCATATGATTTTTTTGCCTTAGTTTCCTTTTTAAAGACCTATATACACATACAGTCACATTCTGAGGTACTTGGGGTTAGGATTGCAACATAGAAATTTTCTATGACACAGTTTGGCCTATAGCAAAAGCCAACAATGCTCTGATATGACACTAAGAAGTTAATATAAACTTCTTATGACAAAAGACACAACAAAACATCCTAAAACTGAACAGCCCATGTAGGATATAGTCTTCGTTTTCATTACTTTCTTTCAAGTTACCATCATTTCTCATCTGGACGCCTGACTTCATTAGCCTCCAAACTACACTTCTTGCATTTTCTCATATTCAACCTCAAATGAAATAATAATTTGCCAGTAATTTGTAGATTCAATGCTATCCCCATCAAGCTACCTTTCTTCATAGAATTAGGAAAAAAAACTACTTTAAATTTCATATGGAACCAAAAAAGAGCCTGTCTAGCCAAGACAATCCTAAGCAAAAAGAACAATGCTGGAGCCTTCACGCTACCTCACTGCAAACTATATGACAAGGCTACAGTAACCAAAACAGCATGGTACTCATATCAAAACAGTTATATAGACCAATGGAACAGAACAGAGGCCTCAGAAATAACACTACAAATCTACAACCACCTAATCTTTGACAAACCTGACAAAAACAAGCAACGGGGAAAGGATACACTATTTAATAAATGGTGTTGGGAAAACTGGCTAGCCATAAGCAGAAAACTAAATCTGGTTCCCTTTCTTACACCTTTTACAAAAATAATTCATGATGGATTAAAGACTTAAATGTAATACCTAAAACCATAAAAGCCCTAGAAGAAAACCTAGGCAATACCATTCAGGACATAGGCATGGGCAAAAACTTCACGACTAAAACACCAACAGCAATGGCAACAAAAGCCAATATTGTATAGCATAATTCCAAAGATCATTATTTACTTTGTATTCCAGGGGAGTGTCAAACTCTACCAAATTACATTAAAAAGTGGCCCTGCATATTGTCAATGCTTCACTTCATTGTAAACATCCAAAATCAGGCCTTTGTTCACTTTTTGGTGCTTTTATTTTTATGTATTTATTTTTATTATACTCTAAGTTCTGGGATACATGTGCAGAATGTGCAGGTTTGTTACATAAGTATACACATGCCATGGTAGTCTGCTGCACACATCAACCTGTCATCTACATTAGATATTTCTCCTAATGCTATCCATCCCTAGCCCACAATCCCCCGACAGTCCCCAGTGTGTGATGTTCCCCTCCCTGGGTCCATGTGTTCTCATTGTTCAACTCCCACTTATGAGTGAGAACATGCAGTGTTTGGTTTTCTGTTCCTGTGTTAGTTTGCAAAGAATGATGGTTTCCAGCTTCATCCACGTCCCTGCAAAGGACAGGAACTCATCCTTTTTATGGCTGCATAGTATTCCATGGTGCATAAGTGCCACATTTTCTTTATCCAGTCTATTTTTGATGGGCATTTGGGTTGGTTCCAAGTCTTTGCTATTGTGAATAGTGTTGCAACATATGTATGCATGTATCTTTATAGTAGGATGATTTATAATCCTTGGGTATATACCCAGTAATGGGATTGCTGGATTAAATGGTGTTTCTGGTTCTAGATCCTTGAGGAATCGCCACACTGTCTTCCACAATGGTTGAACTAATTTACACTCCCACCAACAGTGTAAAAGCGTTCCTTTATCTCCACATCCTCTCCAGCTTCTATTTTTCCTGACTTTTTAATGATCATCTTTCTAACTGGCCTGAGATGGTATCTCATTGTGGTTTTGATTTGCATTACCCTAATGACTAGTGATGACGAGCTTTTTTTCATATGTTTGTTGGCTGCATAAATGTCTTCTTTTGTGAAATATCTGTTCATATGCTTCACGCACTTTTTGATGGGGTTGTTTTTTTCTTGTAAATTTGTTTAAGTTCCTTGTATATTCTGGATATTAGCCCTTTGTCAGATGGCTAGATTGCAAAAATTTGCTCCCATTCTGTAGGTTTCCTTTTCACTCTGATGGTAGTTTCTTTTGCTGTGCAGAAGCTCTTTAGTTTAATTGGATACCATGTCAATTTTGGCTTGTGTTGCCATTGATTTTTGTGTTTTAGTCATGAAGTCTTTGCCCATGCCTATGTCCTGAATGGTATTGCCTAGGTTTTCTTCTAGGGTTTTTATGGTTTTAGGTATTACATTTAAGTTTTTAATCCATCATGAATTAATTTTTGTAAAAGGTGTAAGGAAGGGGTCCAGTTTTAGTTTTCTGTGTATGGCTAGCCAGTTTTCCCAACACCATTTATTAAATAGTGTATCCTTTCCCCATTGCTTGTTTTTGTCAGGTTTGTCAAAGATCAGGTGGTTGTAGATTTGTGGTGTTATTTCTGAGGCCTCTGTTCTGTTCCATTGGTCTATATATCTGTTTTGATACGAGTACCATACGTTTTGGTTACTGTAGCCTTGTCGTATAGTTTGAAGGCAGGTAGCGTGAAGGCTCCAGCGTTGTTCTTTTTGCTTAGGATTGTCTTGGCTAGACAGGCTCTTTTTTGGTTCCATATGAAATTTAAAGTAGGTTTTTTTTTTTCTAATTCTATGAAGAAAGTCAATGGTAGCTTGTTGGGGATTGCATTGAATCTACAAATTACTTTGGGCAGTGTAGCTATTTTCACAATATTGGTTATTCTTATTCATGAGCATGGAATGTTTTTCTATTTGTGTCCTCTCTTATTTTTTTTCGAGCAGTGGTTTGTAGTTCTCCTTGAAGAGTTCCTTCACATACCTTGTAAGGCTCGTTCAACATACACAAATCAATAAATGTAATCCATCACATACTTAGAACCAAAGACAAAAACCACGTGACTATCTCAATAGATGCAGAAAAGGCCTTTGATAAAATTCAACACCCCTTCACGCTAAAAACTCTTAATAAACTAGGTATGATGGAAAATATCTCAAAATAATGAGAGTTATTTATGACAAATCCACAGCCAATATCATACTGAATGGGCAAAATCTGGAAGCAGTCCCTTTGAAATCCAGCACAAGACAAGGATGGCCTCTCTCACCATTCCTATTTAACATAGTGTTGGAAGTTCTGGCCAGGGCAAGCAGCCAAGTGAAAGAAATAAAGGGCATTCACATAGGAAGAAAGGAAGTCAAATTGTCTCTGTTTGCAGATGACATGATTGTATATTTAGTAAACCCTATCATCTCAGCCCGAAATCTCCTTATGCTGATAAGCAACTTCAGCAAAGTCAGGATACAAAATCAATGTGCAAAAATCACAAGCATTCCTACACAACAATAATAGACAAACGGAGAGCCAAATCATAAGTGAACTCCCATTCACAATTGCTACAAAGGTAATGAAATACCTAGGAATACAACTTTGTTCATTTTAAACTCTGTCATTGTAATACTCTATTGTATCCTTCTCGAGCGCCACTCTACTCTCTTATCCTATTATTGCCAGTGTAGTCTTACTTGCAGTTTAGTTCATGTTACCTGCCTTCAGAAACCTCTTCTGTTGCACCTCTTTATGTTTCAAGTTTAGGTCTCCCCCTTGTAATCTCAGCCTGCTTGCCCTCCCATCATATAGCCTCAACTGTAGGCAGACTGGAGCTTGACCACATAGTACCCACCTTAACCTGTCTGTGCTCTGTTTACTCCATCTAGAATGCCAAGGTCCACTCCTTCTGCAGGGTCAATTTAAATTATACTTTATGAGCAGACCTTTTCCTAGTACAGGAAAACAGAAGTAATAATATTTTCCATTCTATATCATTATACTTTCACCTCTATTGTACTGGATCTTTATAAAAAGGGAGTCTATTATAGCCAATTAAGTCAGTGGTCCCTTCAAAGTCATGGAGTAACTGAAAATATGACAGAGATCATTGACTAGAAGAATTTTAGGATATTTTATTGGCATAGTCCAGTGTTGTGCTGGAAACCAGCTCATCTAGGCAATTGTAAGAGAAATGTTAAATTTTAAGAGTCCGTTGTTAGAAACAGTCATTATTAAACATGAAATTATATAAACAATGATTAAATAAACTATAAAAAATGAAAGTTAAATATCAGACAATTCTAATTCAGCATAATTCATTTTAATGTATTTTATAGTTTTCTATGCTCTTTAGGCTATTTTCAGCTCTAGTATCTATGTGGTCAATATAATATATATGGATGTGTTGTTCCCCTCCCTGTGTTCCTATGTTCTCATCATTCAGTTCCCACTTATAAGTGATAACATGTGGTGTTTGGTTTTCTGTTCCCCAGTTCATTTACTATGGATAATGGCTTCCAGCTCAATCCATGTCCCTGCAAAGGGCATGATTTCATTCATTTTTATAGCTGCATAATATTCCATGGTGCATATGTACTATTTTTTAAAAATCTGGTCTATCATTGATGGACATTTGGGCTGATTCCATGTCTTTACTATTGTGAATAGTGCTGCAATGAACATACACGTGCATGTATATTTATAATAGAATGATATATATTCCTTTGGGTATATACTCAGTAATGGGATTGCTGGGTCAAATGGCATTTCTGACTCTAGACCTTTAAGGAATTGCCATACCATCTTCCACAATGTTTGAAATAATTTACATTCCCACCAACAGTGTAAATGTGTTCCCATTTCTCCTCAACCTCGCCAGCCATCTCTTATTTCTTTATTTTTTAATAATCACCATCTGACTGGCATGAATTGGTGTCTCATTGCGGTTTTGATTTGTATTTCTCTAATGCAGTGATGTTGAGTTTTTTTTCACATATTTGTTGGCTACATAAATATCTTCTTTTGAGCAGTGTCTGTTCATGGCCTTTGCCCACTTTTTAATAGGGTTGGTTTTTTTTTTTTTTTCTTGTAAATTTGTTTAAGTTTCATGTAGACTCTGGATATTAGAACATTGTCAGATGGATAGATTGTAAACATTTTCCCTGATTGTGTAGATGGTCTGTTTGCTCTAATGATAATTAGGAAGAGCATCAGGGAAAATAGCTAATGCATGCTGGGGTTAATACCTAGGTGATGAGTTGATAAGTGCAGCAAAAACCCATGACACAGGTTTACCTATGTAACAAACCTGCACATCCTGCACTTGTGTTCCAGAACTTAAAAAAAATGAAAAAATAAAATCTTCCCTGTAGATACAATACCAATACTACACAGTCTGTGACATACTAATTGCCATATAGTAAAAAGACAAACATTTAAATTTATAATTAGAGTAATGCAACTAGTAGCACCATTGAAATATGCATAGTGGATATATCTGTTGACATTTATTCTATTTGAATTTAAAACTGAGGATTTTAAAGTGTTTGTGATTCATTTAAATAACAATAATAAATCCTCTGCATGGTAACAAATAACATTTTTATGAAAATGACTATATTTCCCCAAAAAACAATAAAGTTTACTAAGTGAAATAAACTAGTCACAAAAAGAAAAAATATATACATAACAAAACAATTTAGGAAGCAGGTATAAAAATCCACTCTCTAGGGTTTTTTAGAATACATATAATTTTGTCATTGAGGAGACAAATTTACATAAAAAGGTAAGCCATTTCCCAAAAACCATGTAAGTGATAAATCAAACAAATAGATTTTCAATCACTGTCTCCTCTATCGAAGGCACTTTTGACTAAGCTGTGTTATCCTTGATAATTTATCTTAGCCTAGCTTAGTGCTTTCATATCACAATAAATGCAGGGTAGCTTCAATACCAGAAGCTGCTATACACAGTGATTCATAGTAGATGCTCAGTAATTTACTTATGAAAAATTGCTGCTCATTTTCTAAAATTTATTTATTCAACAAATACTTAGGTTGCCTAGGTTCTAGAGATAAAGGGGGTAGTTAACCCCTTTGTCCAACTGTCTCACAGTCTTTTATGGAGTAAGACAAATAATTACAATAAAACATAAACAATATCCTATGACATTGGAGGGGAGTTGACCAACAAGAGCACAGTGGAAGATATCTGTTTAGAACTGTGGGCCAGGTGTTGTGGCTCATGCCTGTAATCCCAGCACTCACTCTCAGAGGTTGAGGCTTCCCAAAGCCTCCTGGGATTGCTTGAGCCCAGGAGTTCAAGACTGCCTGGGCAACATGGAGAAATTTAGTCTACAGAAAATACAAAAATTATCCGGGTGTGGTAGTATGTGCCTGTAGTCCCAGCTAATTGGGAGGCTGAGGTGGGAGGATCGCTTGAGCCTGGAAAGTTGAGGCTGCAGTGAGCCATGATTGTACCACTGCACTCCAGCCTGGGTGACAGGAATGAAACCTTGTCTCAAAAAAGCAAAAGCAACAACAACAACAACAATAAAAACTGAATTTAGAGAATTCTGTCACTTTCAGCCGAGTCTTGAAGGATGGGTAGGAATTAGCTAAATATAGGGTATTCTAGTAATAACAGAGATTGTGCAAAATTTAGAGATGTAAAAAAGCCTAGTGTATTTGATTTATATATCCTTTGGTATGGCTGGAGCATGTGCTATGTCTCAGGAAAAGGCAGTCAGTGAGGCTGGAGAGAAAAGTTAGGCAGCAGATCATAACAAGTTTGGATGCCATTAAATATCCTAAGAAGTTTGAATTCTCCCCTGAAATGTACAGGATCTAAATTTCTTTGCATGCCTAAAGTTGTACTGTCTAATAGAAATGTGATGCGGCTATATTTGTAATTTTAAGAAAAAGTAAAAATAAATGATATTAAATTTAATAATACATTCTATGCAACACAATATATCAGAACTTTTATCATTTCAACATGTAATCCACATATTAATGGAATATTTTGCATTCTTTCTTTTATATTAAGTCTTTGAAATCTATTTTGTGTTTTACACTGATTGAACATCTCAATGTGGCAAGTGGCTATTAAACTGGACAGCACAAGTGTAAATTATAGAGAAAAGTCACCGAGGCTGTAATGCCTGAACACAGCATAGTTACCCACTCTTAAATGAGACTCAAAATTTGGCAACAATGATGGCACAGCCATTACACTACATTTTAATTCTTTCTTCTCATTTCTGAATCCAAAGTGAGTTCTGTGTTGAGACACCAAGTCCTTCCAAAGGGAATCTAGCTGCGACAGAACTCGGACAGCACAGATCTAAACTGGAGAAGGTGGTGGCAGACCAGGGAGCTGCTGTCAAAGAAGCGACTTTTTTCAGCAAAAGCTGTCAAGCATGAAGAGTTTTGGCTATGTTGTACAGGATTTTCTGCCTTCAGCTGGTGATGGGAGAATTTCTGCATTGTCATTAGATCCAGTTAGAATCGAGGATCATTGGTGACTAGTGAGCTATAGCAAGCAAAATAAGTAACTCACCAATCCACCCGACCCATTGACACACAGCTCCACACAGAATTTCATCCTTTCTGTGGAAACGGAATTACTTTTAATGAGACAAGCACCGAAGGCTTCAGCTGTGAATTTGACAGCTTACAAAGAAAGCAGAAAGAAGTTGAATTCTGGAACCTTAATGTGGGAATCTGGGTCATAGCTTCTGTCTCAAGTTTTTATTTTCCTCTAGGAAGAATAGCCAGAGGAAAAAAATGAGGAAGACTCCAACATTTTTAAGAAGATTGAAAAAGTGATTTTTTTCATTATGCAAATCTCAAACCATTTTAAAAAATAATAAAAGCTTGAAATATTACAAAAAAACTTAACACAAAAATCACTGTTTTTGTCATTTTCTATGGTCCCTCTGAAGTTTCTCCCTCTTCGGCAATGATTTAGTTAAGTAACTAATACAAGATAATATGGTACATCTACTTTCAAGAGCCCCCTCTTATTTTATAGGACTTTGTCCACAGAAAAGCTACAATTAAGCATTGTGTATTTTATAGAAAGGCTCTGGGATTAAAACACCATCTCTCAGCAACATGAGGATTGAATCATTTAGTGCTAAATCATATACATCTATAATATTTTGGAAATTAAGCAAAATACTTATATATTAAATAATATGTTTGCTGAGACAAATTCAATTCTGTAGCATTTGGAATTAGTTTCAAATGAAACATTTAGTAGCAGGCCTTTGGAAGAAACACAGGACTAAATTGAGCAATTTTCACCCAGTGTTTTAAGAATAACAATATATGGAAGGCAAAGAGCATGGGCTTTGAAATTTGACAGAATGAAGGTTGAAATTTCAGCTCTTCAGAATGAAGGTTGAATTTCTAGCTATCAGTTATTTGGCAAATTCTCTCAGCATCAACACCTTATTTAGAAATGTGGGAAATAATAGCAATTTCATTAGGTTGGTTGGTTTTAATAATAACACATTTGAAGTAAATAGTGCAATAATTTGTTCATATTATTAACCTTTTACCAAATAATTTTACAGGATCTAGATAAATGTTGAGGATGGTGATGATGATGATTATAAAATATATCCTGCATTTAGTGCTTTCTCTGTTCCATGCTCTGGACCAAGTACTTTGCCTAAAATAACCCCTTCTAAAAATGAGTAAACAAAACGTCTTGAATTTCCAGATTCTCTTCTAATCACCACCATACTCTTAGCTTTTGTTCACTGCCAAGTGTCTCAAAAAAGTTGTATAAATATATTGTCTTCACTTTTTTTACTCCCATTCACACAAGCCTACTCCTATATATCTTCTACTATGTTGCCAGAATTAGTGGATTTTTTGTCACTACACATCTTACTTTAGTTTTCAACAGAGTAAATGTTAAAAAAAAAAAGTAAAAACAGTTTCTTTTCCTAATTTCCCTAAGAATATATTATCTTGGTTTCCCTTCTCCTTCTCCTTCTCCTTCTTCTCCTTCTCCTCCTTCTTCTCCTCCTTCTTCTTCTCCTCCTCCTCCTCCTTCATTGTCTTTGTGAGCTATTCCTTCTCAATTAATGCACACGTATTTGAATTCTTTAGGGTATAACTCAGAGTTCTCTTTCCTTCACATCCTACATTTTATCTATTATTGTTTCTATCCATATTCTGAGGACTCCCAAATAGTTCCAACTCAGACTTTTATTCTCTTAGCCAGAATGTTCTTATTTAATTTCCTACTTGGCATTTCTACTGGGCTATTTCACAGAAATTTAAAAATTTCTTTTCAAATGTGGTTTTCTTTCCATTTTGTCTATATCAGTTCATTCAACCCAATTATATGAACTAGAGTTGCTGGAGGGAGTAGATACATGCTGAGAATCAACTTTTGATTCCAGGGCTCAGGAATCTACCAAACCAAATATGACACTCAAACTTGTTGTCCTTACGTATAGTGGTTAAAACTGTCATGTATTCTTTAAATAATCTGATTTCCTGTTTTCTATCATATCTAAATTTACTTGGTCAACATATACCTTTGCTGTTAAGATCAAACTTCTTTCTCTAGCTCCATACTTGATCGCCAGAAGAAAAGTTCACCAACTCAGCATACCACTCAGTAAATCACTTGGCATGTACTTTTATGACAATACTCAGTAACTCTGGTTAATATTCCTTTAAATAATGTTTTATACATATAGTTCAAAATCCATGAGGTGGGCTATGCATAGTTATAAACTTATAACATCTACATTTATTACATAATTATACTAGCAATTTGTTTTCTGCTTAATTTACTGTTGAAGAGTTCATCAAATGTTACTTAAATAATCCATTCCTAGAGTAATAGCTAAAGCAAATTTTCTAAATGAGATCCTTCTTGTACTTCCAATAATAAATACCTTGGATGAGATTCAGTAATACTGTGCCTTATGCTTAATGTTGTGGTATATGGGTGTTATAGAAAGACTCCAGGGCAGGATGAGAAATAATTGGGTCATTGTTCAAAACTTGGAAATCTGTTTGTTAGCAAAGTTTTCATATCCATGACATTTATAATTCAGGTACCTTGATGAAGGTGCATGATAATGATAACTTTTTATTCCAGTCCTTTGGCTTTAAAACTTTCACATTAATCATATGTCCAGGCACCTAAACACCTAAATCTCAATTATATAGAAATTTTTAGGAATATTTCTTGGGTCATTTAACTTCCTTCTTTCTTTCCATAAAAATATGTATACACATTTCTTGCATCATTTAACTTCTTTCTTTCTTGGCACAAAAATATGTATATACAGTGTTTTTGTTGTGAACATAGAAATATCTGCCTTAAAGAACACTGTCTAGTAACAGGAGATAAATATAAACAGATGAGTGTAATATAGAGTTTAGAATGCTATATCCACTGCACATATAGCTGTAGTGGGAAAAATGGCATCAAACAAAAGAACATCTTTATAAAACTATTAATAAAATAAGAAAAGGTGCTTCACTGTCAAGCTTTTCCCACTCCTGACCATTTTGGTTAATCACTAGTTTAAGCCACAACTCCCTCAATATGGGCAGTTTGGGTTAAGATCTCTTGATGAACACTTCTAATTCACATTAAAGGACACGAAGTGGAGACGCAGGCTGCTTATACATATTTTTAGGGGATGATATAATACCAGACTAACGTCACAACTCACATGAGTTTACTTCACTAGTAGTTGTCAGTAAAATGAACTGTGTTTACAGTAGCATCAAGATATTAGTAGTTAAAGCCACTTGAAATATACTTTAAAATAATTATTTATATGGGAAATCTTAATTTCCTTGTCAGGAAAAGATAATTTGGACCAACTAAGATGGAAAATAAAGTTATATTGTAGAGGTTTTACTTACTCATTTTCTTTGCAAAGGTTTAGTATTTCCTGAAGTGAATACTTTCTGAAAAACTATTTTCCACATTCTTTTAGCATCTGCTTGGTGATCTGCTTAGAAAACTGTATTTACTCTTCCAAACTGTTTTTGTGCCTATTTTTCTGTACCACTTTTCTGTACAAGAAATATGTAATGATGATATGTAGTTAAATAAATGCATTACCTACCTCTACGGGCTCACAGTTTTGGAAAGTAGGATATGTAAATACATCCAAAATATAATGAATATATGCAATAGGCAACATATATAATATAGAATGTCTATTTTAATTTACGCCTAATTTATTATAATACTTAGTACCTTAACTCATTTCCTGACTCTGAGGCATTTTAGAAATCCCATGATAAAGCACATTATTTAAAGTGAGTTGTTTTCTAAGAAAAAAAATCAACATCATGGTTTATATTTTTAACCAAGTTTTGAACATCAAATAAATCATGAGTATAATCAGCCTTGTTATGAAAGTGAAGGATCCACAATTATAAACTTTTTTAGCAATTATAAATTACAGAGATTATAGAAATACTGTAATTAGACAATAGCACTATGGAGAAGATGTATTCTCCATCCTAAAGGAATCTAGGGAATTGAATCTGTACAACATGGAAAAAGGTATTCCATGTAGAAAGAACAGCATTAGTAAAAATAAATAAATAAGAATATGTGAGGTGTCTATGATACATATGAAAGAGAATAGTAAAAAGTATGAAACAAAAAATAGTGGTTGGTAGGGTTTGGGAAAATGAAAAATAAGAGATGATAGAGGAAATAGTATACAAGCTTCTGTGCAGTGATTTGGGGTCTGATTTATGGAGAGAGAAGTAAGGATACTATGAAAAAGGGAAAAGTATCAGAGAACACAAAATTATTTGTATCTTTTTACTATGATTATAATAGTTTGATTTTTATTCTAATGATAGTTTTCCCTAACATACATGAGATTGATAAATTTAAACAATCTATTTAATGGCTATTTTGCCAGAAAAACAAAATGTCTCACTAGGTACACCTCTTCTATGCTGTTGTACTTTATTATCTTTTAAAGTGGCCACTGTAACACAGTTGTTAATGATATTGAATTCGTACCATCTGAAATAGCATTTACCTATGGTTATAAATTACTTGCTAAAGTAGTTTATAATTACTCAGTGCCTTTTAACATACAGTTAAAATTAAAAAAAATTCTTAGGCTGGCAGAAAGTTTTTTATTTTTTATTTTATTTTATTTTAATTTAAAATATCCAGGGGGTTTATGTGTAGGTTTGTTACATGGATATATGCCTTTTGGTGATTTGGGGCTTGTAGTGTACCCATCGCCCAGGTGTGAACATTATACCCAATAAATAATTTTTTAACCCTTACTCTCTTCCTACACTCTTCCCTTTTGGGGTCTCCAGTTTCTATTACAGAAGAAAGTTTTAAAATTACTCTTTAACAAATCCTGTTTCCAACGTGTGCTTTATAGAGTCAATGTAGGCAGATACTTCCAGATCCCAGCTGATGCAATTCAGGTCAAATAGTATTAGTGAAAGCACTAGCTTTAAACAGTATTTGAGGTTGAATTATTAAAATCTGTTATGATCTGAGGGAAAAACTGGGGTCCTTGAGGAAAAAATACCAACATTTTGATTATTGTGCAACTCTGTTCATGTTTTAAGTGAAATATGTTATAATAGCTTATTAGAATGATGCCCGCTAGACACAGTGTGGCAGTCCCGATTGCTGGTCACATAGTTGGACAATTATTTTAATCTGGAAATAGATGTTGATTATTTTGTACTGCTCATTTAATAATTTATTTCTTTATTCAACATGTGTTATCTAACAGGTCTCAGTAGCGGTACAAAAGTGAATAATATACTGTTGTTGCAAATAACAGAATTTTTTTCTTTTTAAACCCATTTTTTAGGGTTTTTAGGCTGACTGGTATTTCATTGTGTATATATACACCACATTTTAAAATTAATTTATCTATTGATGGATAGAATGTGGCTTTTGTAAATAATGCTACCATGAATGTGGGAGTGCAGTTAAAATTTGCTGGAAATGTAGCCAGAAGTAGGGGTGCTATATCATATGGTAATTCTATTTTTAGTTTTGTTGAGGAACTTCCATGAAGTTTATTAATGGGTGTTCTAATTTACATTTCCACCAAGCATAGAATATAGATAACTTCTATGAGTTTTATCCCTAAAACAGGATAAATTGATAAAGCAGAGAGAAGACAATTACTTTTAAAATTATCTGCATCAACTCTCTCCTTTCAGTGACTTTTAAGTATGCTAGTTTATTTTTTTCATTAAATGTATATTTTCACATTTTCAAAAGTCAAATAGTAGAGCAGGGCTTAAAGTAAAAAAAGTGTTTCAGTTTTTCATCCTTTTATTTTCACCTCCATATCTCTAATATGAATGTCTTTTTAAAAAATAGCTACTTTTAAATGACTATAGACATTATCTCTTACCTTGTACATCTTCTTATTCCTTTTAATATAATTCTCTCATCACATTAGCTAACTCCTGATTATTTTAGCATCCAGTAATTCCCTTAATCACATATATTTTATTTTCTGTATATCTTGACTTCCAAATTGGGAGTGGATGATTTTAATGGCCTTCCTCTTCCCAACAACTTTCCCTGCATCTACCTCTCAGCCTTCATCTTCTTTCTCTTTAATTATCATTGTAAAAGTTGATAACAAATATATTTTATTGCATAATGAGTTTTTCCATTTGTCTATAGGTGGATTCTTAAAGTTGAAAATCAATGATTGACATTTGCATCATTATGCCTATAAGTAGTGTGAGCTCTGAGTGAAGACGTTGGCTATGATTACATTTTCTCCAAAAAATTCCAAGTTATACACTCTCTGCTACCTAAAGAAGAATGTTCTATGGATTCCTTCTTTCTTCTATTCATTGTTTAAAATGAAGTCTCACATGTTAGTTTCATATTTTATATCACAGCTTTCTTTCTCAGTTACTTGTTTCCCTCTGTTGGAAAAAGTAATTGTTGCTTCCTGAGCTTTTTCCTCATTCTACATATTACTTGAAAGGTGTTCTATTCTTTGAGAAGCCTGTAGACATTTTTTTGCTGTGCTTTTTTCATTATTTTAAAATGTATAATTATAGAATACAGTGTTTCTATCAACTACCGGAAAGTCTCAACACTTCAGTTTTTTCCATTTTATTGGATGACATATTCTCATTTGTCTCCTGGCTAACAAAGGATTTCTTTTGTTAAATCAAAATTATATTCCGTAAAATTTTTATGTCACACATGTATTAAAACTGTTTCTTATTTAAATGTTTAAAGTAAACTTTCTTTCTTAGAGCAGTTTTTGATTCACTGAAAAATGGAGTGAAAATTTTTCATATACCCCCTGCCTTTTTTAATTTTAAAGAGTACAGCTTGAGATTTGCTCTGGGAAAATAATATTTTATTCTGCTAGTGTAAGCTTAGTTTTTTTTAGTCTAGTGTTCAGCAATAGTGCCATTTGCTCCACTGTTTGTTTTGGAAGCTGCATTAAAGAGTAGCTAAACTCTGTCTAGAATATTCTTTATAATTTCAGTAGGTACAATTAATTGGGTTCAGGTGACCTACCAGATAGTTTACATACATTGAATATAATATTAAAGTATCTGAATATTAAGCAGTGTTACTTCAGAAAGCTGAGATTAAAAAGACTATATAAACTGAAGTCGAACTCAGGTTTCTCTAATGACAAAGTTCTCTCCACTATTTCAAGCTGCTTCTCTACAACATATTGTACAAACAAAAACAGTGTTAAAACTGTTAGGAACAAAATGCTAAAAAATCTGAATTTGTTAGGTGTCTTTTCTTGTTTAACAGTGAATGTATTGAGAATAAAAGTAAATGATGTGAAATTCTCAATAAATTTACATCACAATCACTATACCTAATTTCAAATTATTTATGCAAATGCCTCTGCATTAAATCAAAACATGAAATGCAAGACAGTCTGTTGAAAAACGGAGTTAGCTAAAAATAAATCAAAGAATAATAGATTACTCACATTAGTGTAAAACTGATAGTAATTTAGGCCCATTGGCACATTTTTCAGAAAGTGCCCTTTAAACTTTGTTAATTGCAAAATAACTAGATTGCCCACCTGCCATCATGACAGAGGCTTCTTGTTGCTTTTAATTCTGGAGAAGGAGGGAAAAGATGCAGCTGGCCCACCAGTATTTTTGGCTCAGACTCAAGCTGACCTGCTCTGCTCTGCCCTTTGCAGTTTGTTCATGGAGACAAAACTTCACCAAAATCCACCCTCAAAGTTTATAGGTTTCATTTGCAACAAGGTACCTGTGGTATGGTAGCACCCACATCAGGACAGGAATCAGAGACATATGTTCAAACCAAGATCCTGACACCTACTATCTGTATTTGAACTTCAGCTTTATCAGCCAAGAGGAGATAACATTAACCTTTATCACAGAGTTGTAAGGAGCAGTGAGCTAGCATATGTAAACTGACTTTCCCAAAATCAAATTGTTGTGGAATTATTTTTTTTGCAGTTATAGACATATAGTGAACCCTATGTGATTGAATGTTCAGTGCTCCTTATTAATTTGATATCTACTCATCCTGATGAGATTCCAGTTCCTAGGTCAAGTTGATTTTTGGGTCAGTCGCATCCTCATATGTTCTACAGCTTGGTTATCTTGTAATAGCCTCTTGTAGTCTTCAAAACAATCCGCCTCATATATCTAATATTTTGAAAATTCAGAATATGAGCCCTGTATAAAATATATAGCCTT
Source organism: Macaca fascicularis (assembly GCF_037993035.2). Taxonomy (NCBI): domain Eukaryota; kingdom Metazoa; phylum Chordata; class Mammalia; order Primates; family Cercopithecidae; genus Macaca; species Macaca fascicularis. The sequence continues at coordinate 87,782,122 of NC_088388.1, read as the reverse complement.
AAAATGTTCCAAAAATATCTAAAATTGGAGAATTATCACTTTCAAATAGAAAAAGAGAAATGAGTATGTAACTAGAATTCTGAGACTCCTAAGAGTCAGCCTTAGACAAGTAGAGGGAGCAGAACCTATGCTATTAGATCTGTGAATGGAGTTCAGCCCTCCACTTACTGCTAGAGTAACTCCAGGTAAATGCGGACCTAACTGCTTTATCTGTTTTCTGATCTATATATGGAATGGAACTCATAATATCTACATCAATATTTTATTGTGAGTGCTAAATTAGATCACATATATAAAGGTCCTGGTGTCCTGGCATATAACTGACTGTCAATATTAATCCCCTTTTCCATTAAGTTTAATAGACTACCATTAGTCCTTAGTCTCCAAATTTTGAAAAGGACTTTGAACTTTTTCATCCTTATCAATAACTACCCCATGTTTGTATAAGATAAAACTGTAAACGTTTTTCATAAGTTTACACATTCATCTGTGACAAGACTAAATCTTAATCAAGGATCTCAGTTTTTCAGTTAAGACCAAACCATAAATTCTCATGATTATAAATATATAATATACTGAATATTACATATAGTATAATACTTTTTAAAACATTTATATGGCAACATCTATACTATATAGACTACATGTATTACTCATATGTACTATATCTTTAAATACAAAAATCTCAGTAGGATGAAATTATCATCAATGAAAAGCAAAGAGAAGTGAGATCGAATGCAAACAAAAAAAATAGCTGATACATATCTCCATCAACTCATACTTAGAATAAGAGCTGTTTTTCAGTCATAAAAGGATGATGAATTGCTCACCCTTTTTATATTATTCTCTCCATCACAGTGAAAATATAAATGATGAATGCATGTATAATGTGGTTCAATTGTAATTGGCCCAAAATAAGCAATTCAGCAAAAGAGCAAAAACTGAAATTCAGTTCTTCAGGTTCCAAGTCCTGCACCATGACTTTCATGCTCCTAACACCTACATTCTGATTACACCCAATTAATGCAACAATCTCATTTCACTATCCCTCTGCTTATCTATGTTTTCACACAGGCAACTATGGAGAAAGTGGGATGGAAGCCTTCAAAGATATGTCAGCGAAGGAAGGGATTTGCATCGCCCACTCTTACAAAATCTACAGTAATGCAGGAGAGCAGAGCTTTGATAAGCTGCTGAAGAAGCTCACAAGTCACTTGCCTAAGGCCCGGGTGGTGGCCTGCTTCTGTGAGGGTATGACGGTGAGAGGTCTGCTGATGGCCATGAGGCGCCTGGGTCTAGCGGGAGAATTTCTGCTTCTGGGCAGGTGAGTGACAATAAGAAAATTTACATGGAGTTAATACCAGGAATTTGGCAGCACCAAAAGGTAGCTTTTAGTGTACAATAAAAAAAAATCTTTCAAAGCTTAATGTGTGCAGTGGAAATAGAGCTTAAATTTCATAACGCACCTGTGCCTGGAGAAAATCATGGAAAATAAGTAGACCCACCATGTGCTGATTAATAATAACAGGAATCAACAAATGAAGATGATGAATCTGTAAGTCCTAAAACACATGACTGTAAGGTAATGAAATGAATTTTTATATCCTTGAGTAATTCACTTGGAAAGTAAACATGTCTCAAACTCCTAGTTGCTTTTTTTTTTTCATATTTTTTTTTTATTTAAGTTCTAGGGTACATGTGCACAACGTGCAGGTTTGTTACATATGTATACTTGTGCCATGTTGGTGTGCTGCACCCATCAACTCGTCAGCACCCATCAACTCATCATTTATATCAGGTATAACTCCCAATGCCATCTCTCCCCTCTACCCCCTCCCCAAAATAGGCCCCGGTGTGTGATGTTCCCCTTCCAGAGTCCAGGTTCAGTTGTTCAATTGAAAAAGTCCAGATCTCATTGTTCAATTCCCACCTATGAGTAAGAACATGAGGTGTTTAGTTTTCTGTTCTTGCAATAGTTTGCTGAGAATGATGGTTTCCAGCTGCATCCATGTCCCTACAAAGGACATGAACTCATCCTTTCTTATGACTGCATAGTATTCCATGGCGTATACGTGCCACATTTTCTTAATCCAGTCTGTCACTGATGGACATTTGGGTTGATTCCAAGTCTTTGCTATTGTGAATAGTGCCACAATAAACATACATGTGCATGTGTCTTTATAGCAGCATGGTTTATAATCCTTTGGGTATATACCCAGTAATGGGATGGCTGGGTCAAATGGTATTTCTAGTTCTAGATCCTTGAGGATTCGCCATACTATTTTCCACAATGGTTGAGCCAGCTTACAATCCTACCAACAGTGTAAAAGTGTTCCTATTTCTCCACATCCTCTCCAGCACCTGTTGTTTCCTGATTTTTTAATGATTGCCATTCTAACTGGTGTGAGATGGTATCTCATTGTGGTTTTGATTTGCATTTCTCTGATGGCCAGTGACGACGAGCACTTTTTCATGTGCCTGTTGGCTGTATGCATGTCCTCTTTTGAGAAATGTCTATTCATATCCTTGGCCCACTTTTTGATGGGGTTGTTTGTTTTTTTCTCATAAATTTGTTTGAGTTCTTTATAGGTACTGGATATTAGCCCTTTGTCAGATGAGTAGATTTCAAAAATTTTCTCCCACTCTGTAGGTTGCCTGTTCACTCTGATGGTAGTTTCTTTTGCTGTGCAGAAGCTCTTTAGTTTAATTAGATCCCATTTGTCAATTATGGCTTTTGCTGCCGTTGCTTTTGGTGTTTTAGACATGAAGTCCTTACCCATGCCTATGTCCTGAATGGTATTACCTAGGTTTTCTTCTAGGGTTTTTATGGTATTAGGTCTAACATTTAAGTCTCTAATCCATCTTGAATTAATTTTCGTATACGGAGTAAGGAAAGGATCCAGTTTCAGCTTTCTACTAATGGCTAGCCAATTTTCCCAGCACCATTTATTAAATAGGGAATCCTTTCCCCATGGCTTGTTTTTATCAGGTTTGTCAAAGATCAGATGGCTGTAGATGTGTGGTATTATTTCTGAGGGCTTTGTTCTGTTCCATTGGTCTATATCTCTGTTTTGGTACCAGTACCATGCTGTTTTGGTTACTGTAGCCTTGTAGTATAGTTTGAAGTCAGGTAGCGTGATGCCTCCAACTTTGTTCTTTTGACTTAGGATTGTCTTGGCAATGCGGGGTGTTTTCATAGTTGCTTTTAAAACTGATTTTGAGAATGACTACATGAGTTTGGTTTATAATGTAGAATCATAGAATTTGGGATTTAGAAGTGAGGAATTGCTTTCAGAGCACATTTTTAAAGCATTAGAAAATGGGCTTGTTATTTTATATCACAAAAATGTCATTACCTTGCCTGGTCACCTACATTGCTTCTAGACAAGATACTAAAATATTAGCTTCCACAGAGATTGACTTGAATTACCTGGATAATTCACTTGATTGACACAACTCAGCCCATTCCCTGTTGTTGTGGCTGAATCAGTGTATTAGTCAAATTCTCCATAGAAATAAAACCAAAAGTATATACATATATAAAAAATGCATATATGTATATATGTGTGTGTATATATTTATATATGTATATATATGATTTACAAGGAATTGGTTCATGTGATTAAAGAGGCTGAGAAGTCACAAGATCTGCATTTGGCAAGCTAAAGACCCAGGAGAGCCAATGTGTGTTCCAATCCAAGTCCAAAGGTCTTAGAACCATGAGAGCTGATAATATTAAGTTCCAGTCTGAAAGCTGGTAGACTTGCAATTCAAGATGAGCCAATGTTTCAGTCCAAGTCTGAAGGCTGAAAAAGACCAATGTCCATATCATGCTGTCAGGCAAAAAACATTACCTCTTAGCCTTTTAATACTATTCAGGTCTTCAGTTGATTGTTTGAAGTCTATCCATATTAGAGAGGGCAATCTGCTTTACTCAGTCTACTGTTTCAAATATTAATCTCATTCAAAACACTCTCACAGGCAGAATAATGTTTGGTAAAATGTCTGGGCACCCATAGCCCAGGCACTAGACACATAAAATTAACTATCATCACTAGTAAGACAACACCATAGTTTTGAATGTATGAATGAAGTGCACTTCTGAGATGGTAACACTAGAAGTTATAAGTGGTAGGGAAGCTGCTTCTTCATTGCATACCTTTAAAACATTATGTACCGTATATCTTTTTATTAACAGGTAGCCAATGTGAAGAACAGCAGAAAGTTTAGAAACCACTGCATCTTTCTCAGGATTTCTGCCCCAGATAGAGAGCCAAGTCACTTGTTACTAACTTTTGATGGCTTATTAAGGGAAATGTACTTCCTTCATTTTCCAAATGCTTAACTGTCCTTCTGTGATCAGACTTAGCTCCAGCTAGGATACATTTTATGATAGCCATTTTATGTACTCAATTCTGTTCTGTCTGATCTGATGGCAATAGATTGATAGGGCTATTTTGGTATGAGGCCACACATCCTTCAATAAAAATGATATTGAGTGAGATTCCTTTTTAATCAATGTCATATATTTTGTCAAAATCATCCCTAGTTGGCAGGAATGATGCATCAGTTAGTTTTATGCAACCCAGGAACATGCCAACTGCCAATATTCTCATACTGTATTCTGAAGTGCAGTGTTACCACAGCAGTAAAAAGATCAGAAAGGAAAAAAGTCTGGCTTTAAGTAGTTCTGTTTTTCTGATAGGGAATAAAGAATTCCATGATTCCTATCTGCTCCATTTGCCAGCATTAGTAAGAAAAATCAGCAGCATTTGTTTTCAGTCATACGGTATATTTTCCAAAAAGCAAATGTTCTTTATCCCATGTACACTAAGTAAATAGATTGGTTTTTACAGTATTTGCCATTGTCCATCTATGATTTTATTTCCAGAAGCATTGCAAAATTTTATATTTTGTGTATTTTAAAATTTATTTTGTATATGATAAACACAGAGTTCTTTCCATATAGTTTAATTCATGGAATACTAAATTTATAGCCTTTAGTTAGATTTTTTATCCCCCCATTAACTGGTTATGTAGTAATTCAACATTTACTTGAACATCAATTCATCTCACTTTTAAGCAGTTTTGTTAGGTCTTCTTTACTCCAAATTTTAAAAATATCTTCCTGTAGTTTCTGCCTCTTGGCCCATGTTTTTTTTTTTTTGTTTGTTTGTTTGTTTTTGTTTTGTTTTGTTTTTTTCCTCTCTCTCTAAAAGTAACATGTGATATTCTTTCAAATATTTGGAAACAACAGTGTGGTCCTCAGTACTCTCCAACTTCTCTTTGAAATATCCCAACTTCTTCCAGCTATCTTAGTGAGATGGCACTGTGGGTGTTAATAAACTACTTATCAGAACCATTTATAGGATCATTTATCAAATACTTTGTGCCAATTACTGTGCTAAGCACTTTACATGTACTGTTTCATTTAACCATTAAGTTGACAAATGTTGAGTGTTTAGTATATGTTAAAGTGCTTGAAATAAATCAGTGAATAAAAGAAACAATAATTATTGCCCTTACAAAACTTACAGATAAGTTAGAGGGTCATATAAGTGTTATGAAAAAATCCCACATCTAAGAACAACCTAAATATTAAGTACTATTGTATTTTATACACAAGAGCTCTAAGTAAGACTCAGTAAATATTGATGTGTGAAACGGAACAGAAAAGCAAAAGTTAATAGTTGTAAGAAAAAGTTTACATCTACTAACTCTAATTTTACAAATGAGGAAACTGATACCTCCAAAATTTGGATGATGTGCTTAAGGTCACCAATTACCCAACTACCATAACTTATAATCCAGTGTTCTTTTCTACTAATTTGTCTTCTATAGAGTAGAAACAGAGGGAAAGTTATTATTTGATAGCAAACCCCAGGTTCTACATAGAACCTGGGTTTATTTTTTTAAAATTGTAGATAATTCAAATTTTAATTTTAACTAGTATTTTATATCAATGTTACCTCCTTAAAATTTTTATTTAGTTCACCCTGTAACTTCTTTCAGCATTCTAGTGTTATTTTATTTACATATATTCTGCAAACCTCTCTTTTTTCTCCTTCTCTTCCCCAAATCAAACTTGAATGAATGGCTTTAGGAACTAGAAGTAAAAGCTATGTGTAAAAAAAATAAAAGGCTATATTTAGAGCCTACTAGAAGGTTCACATTTAATAGCTGTATTTACTTATAAATTTCTCCAACTGCCTTAGGTCAACCATGTTTAATAGGTCATTCAACTTAGGTGCTTGGCAGGACTAAGGCAACTCTGCTGCTGAGACAACTTCATCCATCAACACATCTCACCATCTGTGCTGCACATGGATAGAATGTTTGAATGATACAGACCTGGCCACTAGGTCTTTCTTTCCGTTTGAGCTGTGGGTAATCTGCTGTCTCATTGCAAATAAAAATATCCTGTTCAGGTCGCTGAAATAGTCTTGCTAAACACTTTGGCTCTGACACCTGGCTGAGATCAATAATCTGAACAGTAATGGCATTTCATAAGGGGCTTATTTTCTAGAATGAATATACTGTCTTAGTTCTGGATCTGGGAGAGAATTACTTGAAATATATTATTTAAAAGTTAGACATTTAAATAAGACTTGGAAACAAGAACTAGTTTTTAGCAAATTAACTACTGAAAGATAGTTTTATTTGATCTATAATTAACTTTATTTGAATAATTGGAGAATTTCCATTTTTTAATGCGATGACTATTACAAAGCCACAAAAAGGACATGTACTTAACTTTCAAAAGTACTTGGGGATTATAAGTAGCATTTCTTAGTGAGAGGTCAATCTACATCAATATTTTTCAAAATGGAAATGATAAGACCTTACTGTGAGAAATAACTCTGCCAATGAAATTACAGTTTTTCTAGTCAAACTATCTTAGTAGCTATTCTGCAGAGGTAGATATTATTCTTTATCTTTATATGTAGCTAGAATGTCTATTTCAAATTAAGTCATTTTCATACAAGTATGCAGGCATTCCTTGGAGAAAATGTGGGTTTGACTTCAGACCACCACAATAAAACAATATCACAATAAAAATCATACAAATTTTTTTATTTCCCAATTCAGATAAAAAGTGGGCTGGGCGCTGTGGCTCACGCCTGTAATCCCAGCACTTTGAGAGGCAGAGGCAGGTGGATCACGAGGTCAAGAGATCAAGACCATCCTGGCTAACACGGTGAAACCCCGTCTTTACTAAAAATGGGAAAAATTAGCTGGGCGTGGTGGCGTGTGCCTGTAGTCCCAGCTACTCAGGAGGCTGAGGCAGGAGAATGACGTGAACCCGGGAGGCACAGGTTGCAGTGAGCCGAGACTCTGCCACTGCACTCTAGCCTGGGCGACAGAGCGAGACTGTCTCAAAAAAAGAAAAAAAAAAGTATCTTTATACTATACTGTAGCCTAATAAGTGCACAGTAGAATTATGTCTAAAAATATATAAAACTTAATTCAAACATACTTTATTGCTAAAAAAAGAAGGCAAGCGGTCATCTGGGCCTTCAGTGGGTTAGATTCTTTGTGCTAGTTGAGGGTCTTGCCTCGATGTTGGTATCTGCTGACTGATTAGGGTGGCAATTGCTGAAGGTGGCGGTGGCTGTGGCAATTTCTTAAAATAAGACAACAATGAAGTTTGCCACATCAAATGAATGTTCCTTTCACAAAAGGAAGTGGTATTTATCTGTAGCATGAAATGTTGTTTGATGGCATTTTACCCGCATTAGAATTGCTCTTAAAATTAGAGTCAGTCCTTTCAAATTCTGTCACTGCTTTATCTACTAAGTTTAGGTAACAGTCCAAATTCTTTGTTGTCTTTTCAACAATGTGATAGCAACTTCACCAGAGTATATTTCACCTCAAGAAACCACTTTCTTTGCTGATCTATAAGAAGCAACTCCTCATCCATTTAAGATTTATCATGAGATTGTAGGAGTTCAGTCCCATCTTTATACTCACTTTCTAATTCTAGTTCTCCTGCTCTTTCCACTACATCTTCAGTTACTTCCTTGACTGGAAGTACTGGAACACCTCCAAGTCATCCATGAGGGTTGGAATCACTTCTAAACTCCTGTTGTTGATACTTTGAGCTTCTCCCATGACTCATGAATGGTCTTAATGACACCTAGAATGGTGAATCCTTTCCAGAAGGTTTCCAACTTGCTTTGCTCATATCTGTCCGAGGTATTACCACCTATGACAATTATGCCTTATGAAATGTATTTTAGAAATAATAAGACATGAAAGTCAAAATTACTTGTTGATTCATATTCTGCAGAATGGATATTGTGTTAGTAGGCATGTAAGCAACATTAAACTCCATGTATGTCTCTATCAGACCTCTTGGCTGGCCGGGCACATTGTCAATTATTAGCAGTAGTACTTTGAAAGGGTTTGTGTGTGTGTGTGTGTGTATGTGTGTGTATATATGAGTAGCAATTCTCAAAAGTAAACTTAAAATATTCAGTAAACCATGCTGTAAAGAGATGTGTTGTCACCCAGGCTTTGCTTTTTCATTTTTAGAAAACAGTCATAAATTTAGCATAATTCATAAGTTTCCTAGTCTTCTCAGAATGGAAATGAGTATTGGCTTCTACTTCAAGTCACCAGTTTTATTATCTACTCATAGAAGAGTTAGCCTGTCCTTTGACAATTTGAAGCAAGGCCTTAACTTCTCCTCTCTAGCTGAGAAAGTGTTAGATGGCATCTTCTTCCATTAAAAAAAAAAAAAAAAAAGGCTGTTTGGTCTACATTGAAAATATGTTGTTGAAGTTTCTCTATCAGTCTGCACTTGCTGCTTCACCCAGCACTTTTATGTTATAGAGACAATTTCCTTCCTTCAACCTCATGAAATAACCTCTGCTAGCTTAACACATCTTCTGTAGCTTCCTCCCCTCTCTCAGCCTTTATAGGATTAAAGAGAGTTGAAGTCTTGCTCTTGATTAGAATTTTGGTTTACAAGAATGTTGTGGCTGACTTGATCTATCAAGACCATGAAAACTTTCTCCATATGAACAATAAGGCTGTTTCTGTTTCTTATCATTTCTGTATATTCACAACTTGGCTGATTTTGCAACAGTCCTAATTTTTGGACTATATTTGCTTCCACCATACCTTCTTCGTTAAGTATAATCATTTCTAGCTTTTAAAGTGAGAGACTTACAATTCTTCCTTTCACTTGAGCATTTAGCCATTTTAGGGCTATTGATTAGCCTAATTTCTATATTGTTGTGTCTTTAGGGATAGGGAGGCCTACGGAGAGGGAGAGAGACAGAAGTACAGCCAGTGGGTGGGACCATCAGAACATACTACCCTCATTACTGTCTTATATGGGCACAGTTTGTGATTCCCCAAACCAATTACAACAGTAGCATGTTCCTAACGCATAGATAATAAATGTCTGAAGTGATGGATACGTTTATTACCCTGATTTGATCCTTATATATTGTTTACATTTATGGAAATATCACACTTTATGTCATAAATGTATATAATTATCATGTAAATTGAAATAATAATACAAGCAAAAAAGATCACTGATTGCAGATCACCATAACAGATATAATAATAATGAAAAAGTTTGAAATATTGCAAGAATTAACAAAATTACACAAAATGAGACCATGCCATTGGAAAAATAGTGCCAATAAATGTATAGGACAGAGTTGCCAACAAACCTTCAATTTCTAGAAAATGCAGTATCTGCGGAGTTACAATAAAATCAAGTGCATTAAAAAGGCATGTCCATAATTTTGTTCCACTGGGTCATTCAATGTCATCAATTTGTAGTATAGGATAAAAGTTAACAATAGGAATGATAGTACCTTTACTGAGGTCATTGGGAAATGTCAGATATGAAGTAGACAGCAGATCATGAGTTCAGTTTTGGATAAGTGGAGTTCAGATACATTTCTTTATTATTATTATTATACTTTAAGTTCTAGGGTACATGTGCACAACGTGCAGGTTTGTTACATATGTATACATGTGCCATGTTGGTGTGCTGCACCCATTAACTCATCATTTACATTAGGCATATCTCCTAATGATATCCCTGCCCCCTCCCGACACCTCACAACAGGCCCCAGTGTGTGATGTTCCCCTTCCTGTGTCCAAGTGTTCTCATTGTTCAGTTCCCACCTATGAGTGGGAACATGCAGTATTTGGTTTTCTGTCCTTGTGATAGTTTGCTGAGACTGATGGTTTCCAGCTTCATCCATGTCACTACAAAGGACATGAACTCACAATTTTTTATGGTTTCATAGTATTCCATGGTGTATATGTGCCACATTTTGTTAATCCAGAGTCCAGGTACATTTCAAAGATAAAAGTAGTCTACTAGGTAGGAGAATATGTAAGTTGGGAGCTCAGAAGAGACATACAGGCTGTAAATAGAACTGAGAGAATCATCAGGATACTATCAAATCAAGGACGTATTTGTTAAAATTAAGAGAGGAATTCTAAAAAATTATCTTTGAGGGACCTCAGCATTTAGGTTGAAGAAGAAAAGAAAAAGATGAATTCTAAATCAGAGACAGGAACAGGCAAATCCAGAGATGTAGACGGGAAACCAAGAGTGTTGTGTCATCCAAGCCGATGGAAGAGAGTATTTACAGGCAAGACCACAGGGTCAACTGAATTTAGGAGATCAAGTGAAGATAATACTGAAATGGCCATTTGGATTTATTGAGGTGGAGAGAATTGGCAATTTAACAAGGCATGGCTGAATAGATTAATAAAAGCAGATTAACAAAGGAGTGGCTAAGAACTGAGTAGAAGGTGAAAAAATGAACCCATGACATATAAGCCAGTATTTTGGTAAGTTGAAGTAATAAGGAATGAAGAATGAAATCTACAGTTCACCCTTGAACAACATGAGTTTGAACTGTGCAGGTCTCCATATACAGATTTTTTTTTCAATTGATATGTTGAAATTTATTTTTGAGATTTGCAATAATTTGGACAAACTCACAGACAAACTATGTTGCCTAGGATTATTTTTTAAAAATAAGAAAATATGTGTCATAAATGAATATAATATTTACATATACTATTTTATCATTTACTACCATAAAATCTACACCAATCTATTATAAAAAGTTAAAATTTATCAAAATGTTTGTGCACACTTATGAGCCATTCCTGATTAAGAGGAAACAAAGTAAAGATTTACTATTAAATCATAACTACATAAAATTAACTGTAGTACATGTTGTACTACTGTAATAATTTCAAAGCCACCTCCTATTGATATTGCAATGATTTCAAGTATTGTGAGTATCTGCTTAAATCACAGTTTGAGGCTAATCATCTCCCTGTGAACAGTTCATTTCAGCAGTAAATCACACATCACAGTAAAAAGCTATTGTTCCTGGTTATTGCATTTTTTTTTATCGTGTCTCATGCAATACTGTGAACCTTAAATAACACCATGGGAACCAAAGTGTCAGTAGTGATGCTGGAAGTACTCCCAAGAAGAAGAGAAAAGTCATGATATCACAAGAAAAAGTTGAATTGCTTAATATGTACTGTATATTGAAATCTGCAGCTGCAGATGCCCTTCATTTCAAAATAAACAAATCCAGCATAAGGAAAGACCAATGTAATGAAAAAAAAAGGAAATGTATGAAACCATCCCTGTGGTTACACCAGCAGGTGTGAAAACCTCACTGTTCTGGGGAAATACCTTTTTATGTAATTTTGAAAATGCAGCTTTTATGTAGGTGCAGGATTGAGTATAATAAAGGCATACATATAGTCTAATATTATTCAAGATAAAGCAGTCATTAAATGATGACTTACTCAAAAGGAAGGTGAAGGATCTAAAGCTAGAGAATTTAATGCTAGCAAAAGATGGTTTGATAATTTTACAAAGATATTTGGCTTAAAAATTGTCAAGATAATGAGAAAGACAGCTTCTGTTGCCCAAGCAGCAGCAGACAAGTTCCAAAACACCATTAAGAAAACCACTGAGGAGAAGGAACATTTGCTGGAACAGGTTTTTAATGTGTGTCAAAGTGCTCTATTCTGTACAGAAAAACACCACAAAGAATATGTATTAGTAAAGAAGAGAAGTGAACACTAGGAAGGAATAAGCTAACCCTTCTGTATTGTGATAAATACAGTCAGGTTTATTATGATCATGACTTCTCTTATCTACAAAGTTGCTCATCTCCTAGCATTGAAGGGAAAAGATGAGCATCAGCTACCAGTCTTTTGGTTGTACAAGAAGACCTGGACATTGAGAACTATTTTCCTTGATAGGTTCCATCAGCACTTTGTCCCTGAAGTCATGAAGTACCTGGCTTGTAAGGACTGCCTTATAAAGTTCCTTTGCTATTGAACAATGCCCCTTACCGCCCAGAACCTCATGAGTTCAACATGGAAATATCTACTTGCCCCTAGACACAAAGTCTCTAATTCAGCCTCTAGATTAGGGGTCATAAGGACCATAAAAGCTCATTACACAGAGTACTCTATGGAAAGTATCATCAATGGTTTGAAGAGTATCCAAACAGAGACAACATCATGAAAGTCTGGAAAAATTATACCACTGAAGATACAATTGTTGTTATGGAAAAAAGCCCTGAAAGCCATCAAGCCTGATACAATAAATTCCTGCTGAAGAAAACTGTTTCCAGATGTTGTGTATCACTTCACAATATTTATGATAGAGCCAGTTAAGGAAATCATGAGATCATGGGTATGGAAAAAAAAGGTGGGAGTGAAGGGTTTCAGAATATGGATCTTGGAGAAATTCAAGAGCTAACAGACATCACACTACCAGAATTAACAGAAGATGATTTTGATGGAGATGAGTGCTTTTGGACCAGTGCCAGATGAGGAGGAAGATGATGTTGAAGTAGTGTCAGAAAGCAAATTGACATTACATACTCTGGCAGGAAGATTTCAGTTATTCAAGACAGCTTTTGACTTATTTTATGACATAGTCCTTTCTATGATACAGGCATTGAAATTAAAGTTAATAGTGGAAGAAGGCTTGGTACTGTACAGAAACATTTTTAGAGAAATGGAAAAGAAAAAAAAAGGCAGAAATTACAATGCATTTCCTTTAATGTGTTAAGTTAAACCAAATGTGCTTGCCTCTCCTGTCTCCCATCTCATCCACTTCTTCTGCCACTGCCACCCCTGAAACAGCAAGACCAACCCCTTCCCTTCCTCTTCCCCATCAGCCTACAGTGTGAAGACAATTAGGATGAAAACCTTTATGACGATCCACATCTACTTCATGAATAGTAAATATATATTTTTCTTCCCTATGAGTTTCTTGATAACATTTCTTCATCTTGCTTACTTTATTATAAGAATACGGTATATAATGCATACAACATACACAAATATGTGTTAATCAACTGATTATGTTATTTGTAAGGATTTGGGTCAACAGTAGGTCATTAGCAGTTAAGATTTAGGAGAGTCAAAAGTTAGGCCAGGCACGGTGGCTCAAGCCTGTAATCCCAGCACTTTGGGAGGCCGAGATGGGCAGATCACAAGGTCAGGAGATTGAGACCATCCTGGCTAACACGGTGAAACCCTGTCTCTACTAAAAAATACAAAAAACTAGCCAGGCGAAGTGGCAGGCGCCTCTACGTAGTCCCAGCTAGCAGGAGGCTGAGGCAGGAGAATGGCATAAACCCTGGAGGCGGAGCTTGCAGTGAGCTGAGATCCGGCTACTGCACGCCAGCCTGGGCAACAGAGTAAGATTCCGTCTCAAAAAAACCACAAAGTTATATGTAGATATTTGACTGTGTAGCATGATGTCGCCTCTAACTCCTGCATTGTTCAAGGACTGACTGTATATTTTAAGTGAAAATAAGGTAAAGAGAGATTTTTTAACATTAACGTTTTATTTATCGCCAAAGATGTAATTTATGATCATGAAAAATAATTTAAATGGTGAACAAAATGTATAGTGAAAAGCACTTGTATTTCTATGTCGACTCATGGTATTATTAAATCATTTGCTATTTGATAATATTATGAATGAAAATTACATCATAATGTTTTAATTTGTAGTTTTAAAATTAAGAGTAAGATAGTAAATATTTTCGTATGTCAAGTGATATGTATCTCTATGTCCTAAAAGCTACGTATCCATGTACTAAAATCATTTTTTTTTTGTTTAGTTTTCCTTATTGATTTTTTTTTTTTTTTTTTTGAGACAGAGTCTCTTTCTGTTGCCCAGGCTGGAGTGCAGTGGCGCGATTTCGGCTCACTGCAAGCTCCGCCTTCCGGGTTCACGCCATTCTCCTGCCTCAGCCTCCCGAGTAGCTGGGACTATAGGTGCCCACCACCACGCCCAGCTAATTTTTTTTTTTTTTTTTTTTTTTTTGTATTCTTAGTAGAGAAGGGATTTCACCGTGTTAGCCAGGATGATCTCAATCTCCTGACCTCGTGATCCGCCCGTCTTGGTCTCCCAAAGTGCTGGATTACAGGCGTGAGCCATCGTGCCCGGCCTCCTTATTGATTTCTAAAAACTTTATAAATTAAGGAAGGTAGCTCATTGGAATATGTTGAAAATATTTTACTCTTGTCATTTAATTTGGACTTTATGATCTTCAGACAATACCAAGCTTTATAATTTTTAGATTTTTAAAATTTTTGATATATAGTATCTGTATCTTGCATGAAAGGTCAGTTGTTTATTTAATTGGTTAATTTTGGTATCCAGGTAGGATAGGTAATTTAATGAATGAAAAGTGGGTTATGAATAGTATAAAATTCATAAAAATGTGGGAATTGGTGGCATTTAAAGTCCAGGTAGAGGAAACCAACTGAGAAGATGTACTACAGAACCAGAACTGAAATTTAAAAATGTGTTGGGGCATATACAGCTTAAATGTTTAGAAATAGAAAAATCACTTGATGGCCTTTCTTCCTACATTTGGAGGCAAGTGGAGAAGGAAGTTTGTGCGTGTATATGTGTGTGTGTGGAGCATAAGGGGTGTGACAGTGGGTTGAGAAACAGTTGAGATTGGAAACCAGGAAAACTATACTGCTAATAAGTGGTTTCATTTATTATTTTTTTAAGATATTACTCCATCTGTTATAAACAATGAAAAGAGAAAGATTTCATTAAACTGTAATGCAAGATATTTGTAAAATAAGACCAAATTTAACATTTGTAACTGTAGAGTCACATAAAGTATTATATTAAATTCTCACTGTTAGGGATTTAAAGGTTCATTAAACAATAGCCCTTTTCTCAAATTAAATACCAGCAAGAAGTCATGGAGTTAGTATATATTAGCTAAATGAAAACCAAATCTTTGATCTGTGACCAAATATTCTTCTCCATCCCCACAGTCACAGACAGGGCTGCACAATCACAGGACTTGCCTGCTTTAATAGATAGCTTTCAGAAGGACAAGAGAAAAACTCTTAGGTTCAGAGAACAGACTGCTCCATAAAAAGAAGAGATGGAGTCATACACACTCAACTCCTTTTCCAGTTTCACCAGACAGGTGAGTCACTATCCCCAGAAGAGATAGTAGGAAGATGGTGGAATGAAGCTGTGTGTTTACCTTCAATGCTTTTCCCTCCTGGAGCATAAAAGTCCCCCTCAAACACCCCTATTAAAATGTAAAGAATGAGATATTTCTTTTATTTTTCACAAGTCCCTTCTGAAGTGAATAATATTAACCTAACTTTACAGATGAAGAATCTGAAACTCAGAGACGTTACTTGTCTTTTTTTTTTTTTTTTTTTTTTTTTTTGAGACGGAGTCTCACTCTGTCGCCCAGGCTGGAGTGCAGTGGCGCAATCTCAGCTCACTACAAGCTCCGCCTACTAGGTTCATGCTATTCTCCTGCCTGAGCCTCCTGAGTAGCTGGGACTACAGGCACCCGGCTATTTTTTTGTATTTTTAGTAGTAGGGGTTTCACCATGTTAGCCAGGTTGGTCTCGATCTTCTGACCTCGTGATCCGCCCGCCTCGGCCTCCCAAAGTGCTGGAATTACAGGCATGAGTCACCGCGCCCGGGCGACGTTACTTATGTCTTTAAAGGCAACTCTGCTTGCTAGATAAACAGCTGAAATTTAAATAATAGCAGTTGCCTTGGGAGGTGCTGTAGGTCTGACAACTGAAAATGAATAGAGGCCTTTGATGTTATTGGATGAAGAAGCATTCCTATGTCCAGGATGAAACCAACCCAGGACTTTGAAGCTCTCTTCTAATACTAAAGCTTGTGCTTTAAAGTAATCTGCATCTCAAAGTGTCCTGGTGGCTTTGAGATTGACTGCACTGCGAACATTTGTTTAGATAAATATTTTAAAAATGTTGATGATAATAATCACTTTTTACAGTGTGATCTTTATTTAGCAAGCACTGTTCTAAGTGGTTGATCTTCATGTATTAATTTATTGACTTTTTATAGCAATTCTATTTGTAAGCTATTATTATTCACTTCATTTTATAGCTGAAGAAACCGAGACACAGAGAGACAACTAATTTGCTCAAGGTCCCACAGGCAATAAATGGCAGTGAGAATATTAGAAGGCAACCTGTATCCTAAACCATTCTGGAAAACCATCTCTGGATCTTGGATAATCCTCAATTTCAGTAATAAATTTTGCCCTTACAGTATAAGATAATATATCTTTCTCTATTTTCAAGAGAGAGAATTTAAACAAAGGAAAATATGGAATTAAAGATGATTCTGAAAATGTTTCTTTTTTTAAAAAAATAAGGTTAAGAAACCAGAAGCAATTATACTTTCTGTAATCAAAAAAATTTAATAATTAGATGGACTATTCAAACTGCACTTTCATTTTCCCAGGAAACTAAACTTTTTGATGAAACTTTAGTTTTTAGTAAACAGGAAAGTTTGAAGTTGCTTTATAAGTGTGTGTAAACATCTGTGGACAATCAAAGACAAACAGTATTATTCTGTGCTGAACTCAGGTCAAAAACATTTGCTCTTTATTGTTTTCTAGATTTCTTTTATTTATTTATTTATTTTTTTTTGAGACAGAGTCTTACTCTGTCACTCAAGCTGGAGTGCAGTGGCAGTATGTCAAGTCACTGCAGTCTCTGTCTCCTGGCTTGAAGCAATTCTTCATCCTTAGCCTCCCAAGTAGCTGTGATTACAGGCAGGCACCACCATGCCCAGTTAATTTTTGTATATTTTTTAGTAGAGATGGGGTTTTGCCATTTTGGCCAGGTTGGTTCAAACTCCTGACTTCAAGTGACCTCAGCTTCCCAAAGTGCTGAGATTACAGGCATGAGCCACCACACCTAGCCCATTTTCTAGAAGATTGACATGATTTGGTAGAATTAACAGAAGATGTGAACTATCATACATATATATATACACACATACACACATTTATATACACATATATACATGTGTCTATTTCTATTAGTTGGTGGGCATTGTGATAAATCATACTAAAAACAGTGACTGATTAACTGAGTGAGGCCCATCAGCTGAATTCTATTTTTGTAAGATAGTTTCATTGAAACACAGTTGCATTCATTGACATAATGTCTATGGCTGCCTTGGGGCTATAATTGCAGAACTGAACAGTTTTAATAGAAATCATATGTCCCACAGAGCCTGAAATATTTAACATCTGACCCTTTACAGGAGAGGTTTGCTACCTGATCCAGAGTTTTTTCATCTGTGAAGATGAATATGCTTGTATACATAGCAGTATTAAGGTTAAGTTTTCAATATTATTCAAAAGTAGTCATGTTTTGCACATAAACTCCACCTTTTTTTCAATTCTTCTTGAGGTTTAAGGGCTTCTGATGGGTTATGAGATCAGAGAGTCTTAGGAGTGTTTGTTGGAGTTGAGGGTACAGGCTTGAATGCCCTGATTCTCAATGGGGAGGAGACCCAGAACAAAGGAGCTTTCTTTGACTTCAGCATCCTGGAACATAATATTCAAAGCAGTTGCCACAGGCAGTGCATTTGAACTACCTCCTCATTCAACCCTAAGTGATTTAATTTTACCTAAAATAAAAGAATGTGCTAAGTTTAATAAGAAAGGTACTCTTTGGGTATAAATATTAGTCTTTTTTAATACAGTTATTTTTACACCTCTCATTTGCTAAATTGTTTCAATAATATGGATTAAAAATGCTTCTTTTCTTTTTTTCCTCATCCCATCGTCCCCACTTTCCTCAGAGTTGTTTTTTCTGTAAAACAAATTTAATTGTGTCATCCTTCTGCAAAATGATCTTAGTTGACTCCCCTTTGCCATCATATTCCACTCCATAATTTGGCATATACTACATGGCCTAAAATCTGCCAATCTCTTCCTATTATACCCAGAGGTGAGATTTAAAATATTTAACAACTAGTAAGATGTGGATCCAATCAAAACAAATGCAAGTCATAACCAATGGGTTAATTCATGCTGATGCATACCAGCCAAATATCAGAACTGACGCACTTCTGCACCTTCCAACTGCTATGTCTTCACCTATTCTATCTCAAAATGCTTACAATTCTCTGAACATGTCTAGCTTACAGTGTAACTTACACTATTTTCTCTCTGGAATTACTTCCGTTCTTTTACCTATATACTCAGGTTTATATATCAGGTTTATCAAGTGAGACATTTCCCGGCAGTTTGGAAGACATCCTGAACTGCAGTAGGACTTCCACAGACTCCTTAAAAAATCCCTGTGACTTTTCACTTTTATTTTCCTGTTTTCTTCTTTTTCCTCTTACACTAGAATATAAGCTCCTTGAAAGTGTGGGTAAAGGTTTATAAATCTTCATACCTTTCATACCTAACATATTATAGGTATTTTAGAATGGCTGAAACTGCAGGGGAAAGAAAAACAAATTGGCAGTTATAGAGACAGAGAAAAACGATTTTCTTTAACTACAGTCAGACTAAGTAAAAGGCAGGATTTTCAAACCTAAAAGTGAAAAAGCAGACTAAATGTTTATGTTTCTCTGCAAGGAAGCCAGCTAAAAGTCTCCTGGTGGAGAACAGGGGTTACTCCCTAGGACACCCATTCCATGAGTTTATGACAGGTCTATTTCATAACTTTTCTTACAGAATGGTGAATTTCTGGCCTTTGCAAAACACATCTGAAGAAATTAGCACTTTCTATGAGGCTTTAAACATGCATTCAACTAATCAATCACTTGCAATAGAAAAAGTCAAATTGTTAGTAAAGTGATGAGACAAGGAAGACCAGATACATTCTTGGACACATGTCTGTGCTGTTTTAAAGGAAGCCTTCATAGGTTTTATTTCCTTACAAAGTCAGGGAAAACACATTTAGTTTCTTCAGTACTCTGACTTCATATTATTAGACTTGCCAGCTAATAAAGTGAATATTGATTAGATATTATTCGGTCATTAGTTAAGAATATTTTAAAGCTTTATTGTTTTTAAATAGCTTATCAAAACATGAATGCAAGTCTTTATGCTTTAAGATGAGTTATAGAGATTCTCTCAATTTACCTTTTTGTACACACCAAAATCTGTTTTCTTACTTAATTTTACTTTAAAAAAAATTTGGCAATTTTGTTTTTTTACAAAAAGTGATTTTTTAAATTGCTTTTGTCATGGGTACATATTTGTATGTATTTATGGGGTATGCATGATTTTTTTTTTTTACAGTCATAGAATGTGTAATGATCATGTTAGGGTTAAGGTATTTAAGGTACCCATCACCTCAAGTATTTATCATTTCTATGTGTTGGGAACATTCTAAGTTCTTGCTTATAGCTATTTTAGAACAAACAATATATTTTTGTTAATGATAATCTACTTAGCTAACAAACATTAGAATGTTTTTCTTCTATCTAATTGTATGTTTGCACCCATTAACAAACCTCTCTTATTTATGCTCTAACCATGTACACACCCTTCTCAGCCTCAGGTATCTACTTCCATGTGAAAACCTTTTTTTTTTGGTCCCACATATATGAGTGAGAACATGTGATATTTGTCTTTCTGTGCCTGGCTTATTTAACTTAACATAATGAATACCAGTTTCATCCATGTTGCTAAAAATGAAATGATTTCATTATTTGTTATGCCCTAATAGTATTTCATTGTGTTTATATATACCACATTTCTTATCAATTAATCCACTGATGGATACTTCGATTTATTTCATATCTTGCTTTTGTGAATAGTGCTGTAATAAACTTGGAAGTGCAGATATCTCTTTGATCTACTGATTTCCTTTTCTTCATATACATACCTAGTATTGGAATTGCTGGATCATACGATAGTTTCATTTTTTCTTTTTTGAGAAACCTTTATGCTGTTTTCCATAGCGTCTGCATAAATTTACATTTTTTACCAACATTGTATAAGAGTTTCCTTTTCTTTGCATCCTGGCTGGCACCTTTTATTTTTTGTCTTTTTAATAATAGCCATTCTAACTGGGATGATGAGACCTCACTGTGGTTTTGACTTACATTTCCCTGGTGATTATTGATGTGGAGCATTCCTTCATGTACCTGTCAGCCATTTATACGTCTTTGAGAAATGTCTATTCATGACTTTTGCTCACTTTTTCATGCAATTATTTGTATTTTTTTGGCGGGGATGGGGGTGGGAGTTCATTTTTGTTGTTGTTGTTGTTGTTGTTTTTTAGCTGTTAAGTTCCTTGTATATGCTGAATGTTACTATCTTGTCAGATGAAACATTGTGCAAATATTTTCTTCCATTCAACAGGTTATCTCTTCACTGTGTTGATTATTTTCTTCACTATGCAGAAGCTTTTTAGTTTAAAACAATCCCGTTTGTTTATTTTTGTTTTTGTTGTCTGTGCTTTTTAGGTCTTAGCTATAAAATCTTTGCCTACACCAATATCTTTAAGTGTTTCCTGTATGTTTTCTTTTAGTACTTTTATAGTTTGGGGTCTTACTTTGAGTCTTTAATCCATTTTAAGATGATTTTTGTATATCATGAGAGATAGGAGTCCTGTTTCTTTCTTCTGCATATGGATATCCAGTATTCCCAGCACTATTTATTGAAAAGGATGTTCTTTCCTCAATTAATATTCTTCACACCTTTCCCAGAAATCATTTGGATATAAAACACATGGATTTATTTCTGGGTTCTCTATTCTGTTCCATAGGTCTATGTACCATTTTTCATAACATGCCATATTGTTTTGGTCACTATATTCTTGTAATATATGTTAAAGTCAGATAGTGTGATGTCTCCAGCTTTGTTGTTATTACTTAGGATTGCTTTGGTTTTTCAGACTCTTTTTTGATTCCATAAAAATTTTAAGATTTCCTTTTTCTTTTCCTGTGAAGAATATTATTGGTATTTTCATAGGAATTACATGGAATCTGTAAATTGCTTTGAGCAGTATGGTCATTGTAACAATGTTCATTCTTTCAATCTATGAATATGTGATGTCTCCATATTCAATTAAGTTCTCTTAAATTTCTTTCATCAGAATTTTGTAGTTTTCTATGTAAAGGTCTTTCACTTCCTTGGCTAAGTATACTTCTAGATATTTTATTTTTTTATAGCCAGTGTAACTGGGGTTGCCTTCTTTATTTTCTTCTCAGCCAGTTCATTATTGATGTATAGAAATGCTACTGGTATTTTAGTTTTAATTTTGTATCCTGCAACTTTACTGAATGTATCAGATCTACAAGGTTTTGGGTATAGTCTTTAAATTCTTCTAGATATGTAAGATCATGTCATCTACAAATTATTTAGTATCTGTGGTACTGATTGGGTGGGGCACTTTGGCTCTGAGTGTGTACAGCAGTGTAGTCTCTGTATGATTTTTTGGGTATAGGCAGTGTCAGGATAGTCTGTGATTTCCTTGGTAGCTTAGGGTACAATTGGTAGTGAAGGCTGTAGTGATATTTTGCTGGAGACAGGAACATCCACTGAGATAGTCCTCAGGCCCCAGTGGTGGCAATGGCAGGCTAAATGTGCCTGGTTCTCACCAAGCACAGCATTCACTGGCACCAATGTTAACAGGCTCAGGCTAGCTGATTCTTTGGCCTCCAGGCAGCTTGCCCAGGTGCTGGTAGTGGCAGCTTTGCACTGGGCAGGTGGGCAGGTCCTCAGGTCCCTGAGCAGTGGGTGTGGTGTTGGTGATGGGAGTAGCAGTGGCAGAACAATCCTTTGGATCCCAAGCAGTCCAAGTTGGTGTTGTCAGTGGCTGCAATAGCGCACCCACAGTTGGTGTGTGTGGACAGATGCCAGCTGTGGTGGTAGTGGCAATTTTGGTGGACTCATCCTCAGCACCATGAGAGGTGGTCGATGGGGCAGAGTGATCTCCAAACCCCCAGATGCCATGTGGCATGCTCAGGCACTGGGGGAGGGATACTTGAATGGGGTGTGACTGTCCTCAGGTACCACAGAGGTACATGCTGATGCTGGCTGTGGTAGGCATGAGTTGAGTGATGCTCAGACTCCTGGCAGAATGCTTGGTTAGGGAGGCAGTGGCTGCACTGTGGCCCTGCTTCTGGGAATGGTGGAGTTACTTTCAGTGGCAGAAGCCATAGGCAGGAGGCTGGGAGTTCAAGCTTTACCTCCAAGTGGTAGCTGTGAGATAACCTTTCTTCATGGCACTTTTAAATGCGTGATGGTCCTGCTACTTGTGGCAGCTGGGGTTGCTGCCAATGGCTTGTACTTTAGCATTGGCTACAGCATCTGACAGCAGCGTCCATCTGTGAGCAGGGGATGTCAGTTTTACTCCAGGAATAAGGAGACGCAGGATATAGACTGGTGGTGACTGGACTCTCAAAATGGTGTCTCACTGTAGTTGTTTAGAGCTTGAGGTGTATGTGGGATCCAGCGCGATATGGTTTGGCTGTGTCCCCACCCAGATCTCATCTTGAATTCCCACGTGTTGTGGGATGGACCCAGTGGGAGGTAATTGAATCATGGGGGGAAGGTCTTTCCCATGCTGTTCTCATGATAGTAAGTCTCATGAGATCTGATGGTTATTATAATGGGGAGTTTTCCTGCACAAGCTCTCTCTTTGCCTGCTGTCATCCATGTGAGATGTCACTTGCTCTTCCTTGCCTACCTTCATGATTGTGAGGTCTCCCCAGGCGCATGGAACTGTAAAATCCAATTAAACCACTTCCTTTTGTAAATTGCCCAGTCTTGGGTATGTCTTTATCAGCAGTGTAAAAACGGATGAATACACAGCGTGACCTCCCTTTCTGGAGCCATGCTGTCAGAGCTGTTTCCAGGTAGCTCTCTCTGTTAGTCTCACAGCCAGTGTGGATGGAATGGCTCTGGTAAGTATTGTAGGAATCCGTGGTGGGGATATGGACCATTAGGGGTCACTCACTTACTTTTTCCCCACATTGGGAAGTCTCTCCTGGCTCCTGGCAGAGAAGGCTGTCTCACTTCCCTCTCCTTTCTGCCTTAGGTGTTTTCTGTTATTCCTCTGTTGAATTCCCGCATTCTTTCTAAGGCAATTCATTCAAAGTATGATTATTCATTTGCTTAGAGTTTTTTTAGTTTTGTTTTTGTTTTGTGGAGGGGGTAAGTACCAGATACCTCCAGTCAACCATTTTGAAGCCTGTCTCTCTTACTTTTATTTGAAATATATTTTTACAGATACTATATTGCTGTAACAGAATTCCAGAAGAATACTTTCCAAAATCCAATCCCCAAATCAAATCTTTGTTTTCATTTGCCTTTTCCTCTTTGATGCTTTGCAATGTGTCCATTCATCCTTATTAACATGTAGCATTAATATAAGTAGACATTATGCTAGTGCATATATATTTTTAATTTTTCCATTATCTCTTTTGTATTTTTCTTTCCATTATCTCTTTTTGTTTTTGTGGTTTTGTTTGTTTTTCCTTTTGTCTACCTTCTCCTCTCCCTTCTTCCTGTCTCTTCTTACTTTCTCCCCAGGTAACCAATGTGAATATGGACATTCTTTTCCTCACATTTCTCTTTGGCTTTATAATCATTGACATACAGATTTCCCCTCAATGTATACTTTGGTTCTAGGATTCTGATTATGCTAAATTTGCCATTTTTTGCCTGTACATAATCAAATACATATTTAAAAGTTATTTTATAGCTTCTTCACTCCCCTTTTTGATCCAAAAAATTTCTCTGAAAACTGGCAAAGTTTTGTTTTCTTATTTTGTACCTTTATTCATTTAATCCAACTACATTTTTTTAAATTAAAATCTGTGCAGTGAGAGGTCCAGTATTCTTTTCTTTGAGACAGATGATCAGATGTGCCTGCATTATTTAGTAAATAAAAAATTATTTCCCACTGAAATAACATTTCTTCACATTTCATTAAAATTGTGCATATTTTAAATTATATATTTTCTGTATACTATTGTATCATTTTAGATACTCTCTTTGGTACCATTGTTTTATTTATCTTTTCTTTTGTAGCAGCATAGTAAGTGGATGTTTGCTTGTTTGTTTGTTTGTTTTTGAGACCAAGTCTCACTTGTTGCCGAGGCTGGAGTGCAGTGGCACAATCTCAGCTCACTGCAACCTCCACCTCCCAGGTTCAAGCAATTCTCCTGCCTCAGCCTCCCTCACAGCCGGGAATACAAGCATGTGCTACTGCAACCCGCCAAGTTGTGTATTTTTAGTAGAGACAGGGTTTTGCCACATTGGCCAGGCTGGTCTCGGACTCCTGGCCTCAAATGATCTGCCTGCCTTGGCCTCCCAAAGTTTGGGAATTATAGGCATGAACCACCAAGACTGGCCAACATAGTGTTTTGATTACACTGTTTTTCTATTATACTTAATACTTGTAAGTCATGCCACTCTAATCATTTTTAGTTTTCATATACTAATTTTGTTTTTCTCTTAAATATTGTTGGTCTTTAAGAATTTTTTCTGATTATTTTTCTAATTATAAAATTAAATTTTTAAATAATAAAATTTAGAGGGCTGAAATTTTAATGATATTAAATATTCTAACAAAAAAGAGAAGGCCTTTTATTCAGATTTTTACATTCTGCCATAAAGACAGATTGCTTTATAAATATTTTGTGTTTTCTTGAATTATTACCACCCTTTATAATTTTGTATATTTTTGATTTCTATTTGTTGCTAATAATGAGAAAAGCCACTTGATGTTTGCAGAATTCAAAATTCTTATTTAATATTTGTAGTTTTCTCCAGAAGTTTTGGATTTTATAGATGCACAATAATTTTATTAACACAAAATATCTGACTCAATTTATCTCCCATCCTTATACTGGTGATATTATTTTCTTGATTTATTACATTCACTAAAATTTTTAAATCACTGGTGTGTAATAATTGTGATAACAAGTATCCTTTTCTACACTTTTTATGGGATTGGTTTGTTATTTTACTATTTAGAAATAACATTTTGTATTTTTGTCTTTATCAATTTATGTATTTTCTTCTTCTTATATTGTCCTGTCATGATCCTGGGTTCTCATCTCTCCAGTTCCAAATAAACACTTTGAAGAAAAATACATACATGCCCAAATTAGAACAAATAAGATTGGATGAATATTATAATCCTAAGTTGTGAATGTACAATTACCTCTATGTCAAGGAACACTAAACTATTATATCTGGATTCTGGTTTAGATGGTAACAGAAGTATACAAGTTTATCTTTTTTCTCATCTAAAAATCCATCTAATTTATTTGTCATTTACAGTAAAACCCACAGTCTTATACTATGTTACCAGATTAACACATACCTCTTCTGCCTTTCCCATCCATGTCCTATTGCTCCTCTCCTGTCTCACTTCACTTCAGCCACAGTGGTCTTCCTGCTGTTCCTAGTCTCACTTCCACCTCAGAGCCTTTGCACTTGCTGTTCTCTTTGCCTGAAACAATATTCCCCCATATATCAACATTGCTAGATTTGTCATGTAAAATCTTCACTCAGATGTCACCTTCTCATTGAAACTTCTCTGACCATCACATTTAAACATAAAACATACCCTACCATTGATAGTCTTTACCCCCACCCACTTTATTATTGTTAATAATATGTATTACCTTATAATATGTACCATAATTGCTACAAAATTTATTATGTATTTGGTTTATTGTCTCTCTAGTGTATACTAGAAGGTAAGCTCCATGAGGAAAGGGATTTTGTTTGTTTACTGCTCTATCCTATGTCACTATAAAGAATACCTGGTACAAAATAAGCACCTAATGAAGTAAATAAGCTGAAGAAACCTTAATCCATATTTTAGCAGATAGGATTTTTAAGTTTCTCATTTAGAATCTTGGAATCATCTGAGATCAAAATAGTAGGTCTGGAAGAAGAAGCAGGATTCAAACAACCAGCCAACTAAGTAGTTTTATGTTGTGGTACAAAATAAGCACAGTCAGCTGTTCAAAGAGTGTTAGGGTGAAATGAAAATGGTGTAAGCAGGGGAACTAGCTGACTTCATTTGTCCTAAAGCGAAGTTTACATAGCAAGAAAAGCATAACATATTTGTAGAAAACTAAAAACTAAAAGATCTAGAAATCTCCATGAAATATGAGGTCTAGAAATCTCTGTGAAATATGAGTATGCATGTAAGGATGTGTGACTAGACATCCAGAAAGATGAAGTGTGCTGGAAGATTAAGGGAGGAAAATGTAACGTTGCTGATGTGGAGTAGTGCCAAATGAGGTCCAGCAGGTGATCCTAGGAGAGGGTGATGGAATTACAGGAGAGGTGAATGGCATTGCCCTTAGCACATTGATTAAATTACTTACATAGGTCTTGCATTTGAAGTTATTTACATAGATGTTTGTAAACAACTGGTGTTCAGATGTCCTCATTTCTCAAGCAAAGTAAATACATTTGTCATTTGTACAAATTGCTTATTCAGCCAGAGAAGATAGTGCTGCTTAAAAACAAATACTCCATTACAAATAAACCTCTTGCTTCCTACAATAAAATCTTGCTCTAATGATATGCCAAAAAACTTTTAAGATGTATTTATATTTAATATGGCATCTCAAGAGATTGTTATAACCTGACACTTCCACTTTTCCATTTTTGAATTTTCTGTAGCAGGCTGGATTATGTAGCAAAACAACTGAAAAAGTTGGTGATTACCACTCCTATGGAAAAATTTTGTTTCTAAAAGTCTACGTAGTCTTGTGATTTTTAAGTAGATAAAGGGAATTTTTTTCAGCTTAGAATCTGTTGCTATGCATTCTGAGGCAATATTGTAACCGTAACAGTACTAATTCCTTATATTTATTAGTGCTTTAACGATTACAAAATGCTTTCTATGGGCATTATGCCATTTAATCCTTCTTGTCCAGTAAATATATGACAGTCACTAGTGACAATATGTCCAGATGGTGGAAAACGGACATCAGTTACCCAAATACACATTATACTAGTGGCTACTAAATGCTGGTCCTTTGGCCCTTGGAAGACTTTAATGAAATTTTCAAAGGTCCAAAATAAAAAATAAATAAATAAAATAAATATATATATAATTATTTGTACATACATGTGTGTCTGTGTATTTGTAGTTGATGATGGCCTTTATTTTAAAAATGATTTTTCATCACTTATTCCTACAGAACTTAAGGTCTAAGAAAAATAGCAAATATGTACTAAATATTTAATACTTAATTTTGGTAAGTACAATGAAGAAACTATCTTTTTTATTTTGGTTAGTAAAATACTCTTTCTTGTATTAGATGACAGTAATTTATGGTAATTTGTTATGCTTAAAAATTGCTAAAACTGGAAATTGAACTGTCAATACTCTGTTGGCCTTACATTACTTTGACGTCATAATGGTCTCTGAGAACTACCATTCAAGGCCTCCCCCAGTTGTTCATATACCTATATACCTTTAAGGATATTATCCTAGAGGAAAAGTGATGACTTTAAAAACCATCTTAACACCTAGAGTGAGATTCATCATTTTCTTTTATATAAAAACAATTACTTCTTCCTACATAACCCAGTGACTGTCCAAAAAAATATAATGCATTTTTTTTTCTAACTTGGAACATAGAGTTTGGTTAATGTTTATAGTAATGTTTGGGTATGCCTTGTGTTAACAGGTGAAATGAATTAAGGAGGACTGGAAATATTACAGAAAACATATAGTGTTATTTGCACTAAAACCCAAGCCACCTTAATTGCTTTGAGCGTTCCTTCAGAAATAGGCAAACAGTGATAATCTCTCTTGTGGTTAGAGCCAGTATTTGCCCCAATTTATTTTAATTCTAAAAGCTATAATCATTTGAGTCCTGCTTGTCTTTCCACTTTCATATTTTGGGAGATTTATTCATATTTAAACACAAAGCAGCTCTCCAGCATTAGTTGTACCCCACTTGTGATTTGTGTTGTCAATTTATTTTACAAGACAGACCCACACTGTATGTCGAATATCTATTCCCTCATCTTGGTAAAAGTCATAGAATATGTTGATTTGCTGATTTAAGACATAACTCATTTCTCATTATAATGAAGATGGTAGAGTGGCAAGTAGGGCAAGTAAGACTGCCTCTGGTATTTCTGAGCAGATTGGGCTAATGCAAATATAGTACCCCTAGACGAAGAACTGAAGGCAACTGATACTATGGACGAAATAACAAAATTGTTTCAATCTTATTTGAGTGGTGTTCACAAAAACAATATAAATCAACAAAGAAAAAATTCAGCCGTACTTAAGAAAATAACAAACCTTAGCTCAAAAAACAAAAACAAAAAAAAAAACAACAACAAAAAAAAAACAAAAAAAAAAAAAAAAAGGAGAAAGAAAAAGGGTTCAGGATCCAGTGTAATTGATTTTATCCTGTTAACTGAAATAACTGTGATGATCCTTAACATAAATTAAATAGCCATCAGATAGATAATAAAAATAAAGACTTCCACATGAGAAAGTAAAAAAAAAGAAAACACGGTAGACGACGGCACTAAGAAATGTGCAGGGTACTTAGTTGCAAACTTCATGCTTAGTGAAGTTTTCACATGAGCTCATAAATATTAACTCATCTATGTTAGATATCTAAAATTAAAACACATGTTCAGATTTACAAATGTGACTATGCATGTAGTATATGTTACTCTGAAAATGAACATGCAATACAAAATATAACTCATAAAAGATGGTAGTTAAGAAACCTAAGTTTGCCATATACATATGCATGCTCGTCTACACACACACATACCCATATGTCGGTACTGGTAAATTATTTAGAGCAGGGGTCTCCAATTCCTAGGCCAAGGGCCAGTACAGGTCTGTGGCCTGTTAGGAACCAGGCAACACAGCAGGAAGTGAGTAGTGGGCAAGTGAGCATTACTACCTGAACTGTGCCTCCTGTCAGATCAGTGGTAGCATTATATTCTCATAGGAGCACAAACCCTATTATTAACTGCAGATGCAAGAAATCTAGGTTGCATACTACTTATGAGAATGTAATGCCTAATAGTCTGAGGTGGAATAGTTTCACCCTGAGACCACTCCCCTGCCCTGCCCCACTGTCCTGTGGAAAAATTGTCTTCCATGAAACTGGTCCCTGGTACCAGTAAGGTTGGAGGCTACCAATTTACAGCTTTCTAAATAAACCACAGTGCTGTGTACAGAGTGGTGGGGAGAAAGCAATTCATATAGAGATTCCAAGGAATAAAAGAATCTTTCCATGTAATCTAGCTCTGGTAGTTCCTTATATGTTCATCAAATACTGCTAATATCCTCAGTCCTTCTCCCCCGCCAACAGAAAGTTATGTGAAGCCCACAAAAGCCAATCAGAACAACTTCCAATAATGACAACAGATTGAACACTGACATTTAATTTCAGGGTTTTTTTTCCTTAATGCTTTCAAATAGAATAAAGAAGTGTTGCCCTTAAATCTTACAAAGACCAAAACAATGCAAGAAGAGATGACAGCAACACAAATTTTAAAATGGACAAGTGATAACTAATTTATGAAGAAAGCCAAATTCTCAGTCAAGGAGTAATCCAATATGCAATATAGAACCCTCCAAAAGCTCAGAAATCTGTGATAGCAGTTACTTCTGGAAGCTGGAATGATGGTAGGACCACAAGAAGCAAGAATAATTAAAAGTTTGTTTAAGCAATAAGCATCCCCAGAATCCCATCTAATTGGCCAAAGAGTTGAAATTTATCCAGAGTACAGGGTGAAAAAGAGGATCTCTGGATTGAAGTTCCCAACACCAGGTGAGAGGCAAGGCACTATATTGAAATGTGGAAATAAGAAAACTTTTACAAACTAAATGTTGACAGCCCAAGTTCTGTTCTCCATTTGGGATCGTAGAATGCAGGTAACCAGGACTTTCTCTCTAAGCAGGAGAGTGGGAGTATCTTCTTCCCTGAGACCCATGAAACCAGCTCTATATCAGTGATGAGCCAGTGAGCATCCTAGTCAGTAGTACTTCCTGATGTAAAATCTACAATAGACAGGCCCCACTCACAGACACAGTCTCTAGTCTTGTTTTTGAAATCGCCTAACATTAATTATGAAGAGACCATTGCACATCACTAGGACATCTGAGGAAAACTTCTAACACTGAAGACAGAGCACAAAGCCAATAAACTTAAAATACTGAAGGATATAGAAACTCTTCAGGGAGATGGAAAGTTAAAGAACTAATAGTAATATCCTCAAACACAAAACAAAAGATACTGCATCCTTAAAAGTGGAAGGAAATGCTGTACAAAGGAATGTAATAAGTTCTTAAAATGAAAGCTTATATAACAAATAAAACATCTAATAGAAGGGTATGAAGAAACAAATTGAGGAAATATCTAAAAATGTAAAACAGAAAGGCAAAAGAATAGTTAGATGAGAGAAAACACAAGAAAACTGGAGAACTGCTCTGGGATTTCCCAGCCTTTGAACAAGAAAAACTTGCAAAAGAATAGACAAAATGAATTGAATAAATTATTAAAATCATGTTTTAAGAAAAATCCTCATAACTGAAGAACATGAATTTCAAGATTGAAATAACCCCTTTAATTCCTCAGTGTTTGAAAACTGTTGAGTTACGTTTTAGTCACACTTCAAAAAACTGGAGAGAAAAAAAGATATCTCAAGTTTCCAGAGAGAAATCAGGGGACAAAAGGGGAGAGAAAGAGGGAGGGAGAGAAGAAGGGAGGGAGAGAGAGAGAGAGAGAGAAAGAGAGAATATGGATTGAAAGGTTGAAAAGATTGGCAATCAATATCACTGAGAAAAAATAAAGACTTAAAGGGAAAGATGTACCACATTCAGGAACTGAAAGAGTCAATATTCTTAAGAAGATAATTGTATTCCAGCCCTGTCTGCTGCCACACTTTCACATCTTTTATCAGCTGAATTGAATTTGTTTGAGTTCTTAAAATATGCCAAGCTTTTCTCTGCCTCCGTATTTGCATATGCTATTCTTTTAATTGGAATGATCTTCTTACAGTTTTTAGCTGAGCTAATTCCTACTCATCCATCAAATATCAGTGTAGATGTCACTTCCTCAGTGAAGTCTTCCCTTGCTACCTAAAATAACTTCACCTCTTTTGCATGATTGCTTATTATCCTGCATCTTAAAATCGTTGCCTTTATGTAATTTATAATTAAACATTATTTGGCATTTTTATCTATATATCTATCTTATTCGCAAGATCATAAGCTCGACTATGTATAACACAGTGGCTATAACACAATAGGTCGATATTAAAGTTGCGTCATCCTGTACAGAAATTATTCATCTAATTAATTCTCTTTCCAACTAAGATATAAATTCCAGAGGATATATATCTATTTCTTTACCATTGTATCTCAGTGTCTGGCACTTAGCAGTTGCTCAGAAAATATATGGTATATGAAGTCACTTAAACGATTTGATCTAAGCAATAATCTGGGAGAGTAATCATCTCTTCTCAATTCAAAAATAATTTATAAAAACTTCCACTGAAATGATTTTCCATGAAAGAGTCATCAAAAAGAATTAAGCATAAGCTGCTTCACGATAAAATGTAAGTAGGAAATTGGAACTCCAGTATTCAATAATTCATTCATCACCGAGAGTGTATTGAGGGCCTAGCTCTTGTCTCTCATCAAAAAGGGACAAATGAGTTCTTGAGTTGAGGGTGTTTTTCAAGTTTTAATTTTCTGTGGCTAGAGAAGACTCTGGAAACATAGGTTCAAAATTTGAAGTGATTTATTTTCCAGATTAAACTGTATCCTGAAAGCAGTGGAATTATAGAAGATTTCAAGCAGGGGGAATTCAGTAGCAAGTTTTGTGTCTAAAGGATCACTCCAGGAGTAATATGGAAGTGAATCAAAAGGAAAATCAGACTAGAGCTTGGGAATATCAACTGACCTATCATTGCAGTAGTCCAGAAAAGAGCTGCTCAGGATTGAAAGCAAAGTAGTATTGGAGAAGGAACAGAGAAACTAAGGACATGGCTTACACGTCATGGAGGAAGGTGGCATGGAAAGCTGAGTTGCTCTTTGTCTGGAAATATTTTAGAACTATGACCCTTCCTCCTCCTACCTTAGACCCCTGTTTTTCTGTTTGTTTGTTTGTTTGTTTGTTTGCCCCTCAAGCAAATGTCCAAAGATGCAGAGGACAAAAAATAAGGGAGTTATGAACAACCCTTTTAATAGAAAACAGGAGGCCAGTGAATGGAATATGCCCAAATTCTCTGCTTTCACTTTTCTCTTTTTAGTGGTTTGCTTTCAGAAACTTAGAACAGCTCTTTCAAATAGATTCTCAGGACAGATAGTTAATTATCTTGTTATCTATGGCCATTTTAACACTGATGTAGAGACCTTTTGGGAATTCAACTGAGGTCATTGATTATTACCTTGGCTTACAAACTTCCTGGCTTCAGTTATGTGTATCTGTAGGCAGCACCCTCCATTTGTATATATTTCTAAAATGATATCTTATACATCAGAATAAAAATAATTTTGCTTTCCTTGTGTGAGGTTATATTTTCTAGTGCCCCCAAATAAAATCACTTTCAACAGGAATAAATTTTGTGCTTTTGTTGGCTTATGCAAATTTTGGAAAAGCTATTTTTTAGTGCTCACTATATTTTCTACTTGTATTATATGTTTAGTAATCCATGCCTCCAAAGGACACACTTGGAAATACTTCATTCTATTTCACAGCAGAAAGTGGGATGATAACAAAGCAAGACATAGGGAAGTAACATTTGGAGTGAGACATTTACTAAATATTTTGTGTACGTTATTTCCTTTAATTTTCATCACAAATTGGCAAATTAAAAAATGTTTTATTCATTTCTATAGTTAGCAATTCAATGCTCTGAGAGGCAAAGCTATTTGCCCAAGATTTCAGGGTTAATAACTGTAAAAGCCAGGTTCATCATAGTTTTTCAAATTATATACTTCTCTGCAAAGACCAGCAAACCAGTGAACACCGTGTTTTCAAAAGGTACGGGGTTCAAAAAGAATACCAATAATAGAAAAATAATAATACTGATCATATTTACATTGGCTCTTTTTTTTTTTTTTTTTTTTTGGAGATGGAGTCTTGCTCTGTCACCCAGGCTGGAGCTCCATGGCGCCATCTCAGCTCACTGCAAGCTCCGCCTCCTGGGTTCACACCATTCTCCTGCCTCAGCCTCCTGAGTAGCTCGGATTACAGGTGTGCACCACCAAGCCCAGTTAATTTTTTTTTTTTTTTTTGTATTTTTTAGTAGAGACAGGGTTTCACCGTGTTAACCAGAATGGTCTCGATCTCTGATCTCCTGTCCTCGTGATCCGCCTGCCTGGCCTCCCAAAGTGCTGGGATTATAAGCGTGTACATTGGCTTATTTTTAAAAATTAATCTGCTATGATTTGAATATGTCCCCCAAAGTTCATGTGTGGGAAACTTAATCCCCAGTACAACAGTGTTTAGAGGGAGGACTTTAAGAGGTGATTAGGTCATGAGGGCTTTGAGCTCATGAATAGATTAACTATATTACGATGGAAATGGGTTACTTATGGCAGGAGTGGGCTCCTGGTAAAAAGATGAGTTCAGTCCCTTTCCTTTCTCTCTTGCACACGTATTTGCTTGCCTTTTTGTCTTCCAACATGGGATAAAGCAGCAAGAAGGCACTTGCCAGGTATGGGCCCTTCAACCTTGGACTACCCAGCCTCCAGAACTGTAAGAAACAAATCTGTGTTCTTATTAAACCACCTGTTTTCAGGTATTCTGTTATACCAACACAAAATCAACTAAGACAAAGTCCTTAAAAAGGAATTAAGTGATCCGCAGTAACCCACATGTATTTGCTAAGGATGATTTAAGAAAAAGTAAACTTATTTTCATTTTTAACAAGAATTAATGACAAATCATGATATTGCCATTAACAACATGAATTCTTTCATTTTTGTTTCAAAAAAATGACTATTGAGAGAATAAACTTAGCAAGATATCTTGGAAAAATCTGTGCAGTTATTGTCTAAGGTTATATAAATATGTGAGTTTAGATTAATTGATAGCTACATGTTAATATAGACTGATTCATTTTTAAAATAATGTTTATTAAGAGCAACAGAAAAATATTATTCAGTAGCATATCTACTGCACAATCTAGACAAATATGTAAATGTATATAGTCATTTTCAGTTGATAAAGTATCTTCCTATTTTGATACATTTTCTCTGCTCCAGAGGAGAAAGCTGGAGTTTACAGTGTTATGTGATTTGGCCAAGGTCACAAGCTCAGAAATGATGGCAGCAAGCCTCAAACCTATTTATTTTGATTCCAAGACCTATGCTCTTTCCACTCTATTAGGACTGCCTTTCTCTCTTTGGAAACATTCTTATTAGTGATTTGTATGAAGTCATGAAAATGTTGCTTTTGAAATTTGTCCTTCATATAGAGCTGGAAGTTTAAACCAATGTGACTAATTATAGGATAAGAATTGGAAAGAAAAAATCCTTTCTGATGGAAAAACAGGACATATTCTAGAAAGTTGAAATTTATTAAGGACAAGCATAAACTCTCATAATAGATTCAGTTAATGGATTCAATGACTTGGGGGGGTCCTGTCCAACCATAACAACTTTTTGAGTCTAGAAAATAATGAATGCTGTCTTTTTTTATTTCCCTTTGCATACAATTGAAATCTGCATTTACTTTTAATATCTTCTGCTGATTTCATTGAATATTTATATAAACTATGATTTAGAGACATATGTTTATTCGTCAGCTTTGTTCTACAAATGAACTACTTTATTAGAGCTACTTTCAGAATAATAATTTGAATCACAGGAATGAATAATGCCTTCTGCAAATATAATAAATATATTGCTCTACTATCACTTGCAAAGCAATAATTTCTATGTAATAAAAGTGTTTAATAATAATAAGAAAATTATATAAGTATCAACGCAGTTCCACATTTATAAATCTAATCTTGCTACTAGAAAGAACATGACTTATTGACATATTAAGGATGTATTCATCATTCTACTTCTCCAAGTTTACTGAA
Source organism: Macaca fascicularis (assembly GCF_037993035.2). Taxonomy (NCBI): domain Eukaryota; kingdom Metazoa; phylum Chordata; class Mammalia; order Primates; family Cercopithecidae; genus Macaca; species Macaca fascicularis. Next base: position 87,746,729 of record NC_088388.1, on the reverse strand, counting down.
TAAAATAATTTTTCTTATAGAGCCAAAAGGCAGTGTACCATCATATATATAGTTTTAATATATAGGTTGGGCAATACTTTTGCACAGAATGGAGGCATTTGAGGAATGTCACAGGCTGATTATTTTTCTGTCATAATCATGATACAACGTATTGCTGAATAAAGTCAGGAATAATAGTGGCAAGTAAACCAAATGTGGTGTCCCAACTAAGACATAGAATTTCATCTGTCCTCCAAGGCATTGTAAAAATCAGGCTGTCACAGATCCTTTAGCCAGTTCATTAATTTTCATTTTTTTCTTTTTTTTATAATAGAAGTAGATTTATAGTTTGATATGTTTATATTTTATAAACTATCTTTTCATACCATAAAGGAACTGAGGTTTAGATTAATTTAAGTAATGAAAATGTTAGCAATCAACTTTCTCAACATGTAATAAGTATTCTGTGAGTACTTACTGCTTCTAAGTTACAATGACTATAGAAATGAAAGAAACAGACTTAGGGAAGCAGTGTAACATGTTGGCTGAAAATATAGACTTCAAAGTTTAACAGAGCTCAGTTCAGTTCTTAACACTGTGGATTATAAGCATGAGATCTCAGCCAAGTTACTTAGTTTATTTAAACCTCATTTTTCTCATGCATAATGATGATTATAATCTCACATTTTTATAGGAAACAGAGAAGATATTTAAAGGACTTAGTATATGGCTACTGTAATGGTAGGACACAATAATTTAATAAATAACTCAGTATTATTATATTTCCCTCAAGGAGCTTTCAGTTTGTTTTCTAACACATTCAGAGTGATTTTGAATTTTTGTATGTTGATTGGTTGGTAGTTGATAAAAATACCTTATTCTAGTTGATACTATTTTTATAAACCTTAGTCAAAGAAATTAGAAATCAGTGCAAACATTTAAGTATGGTTAAATAACACTTTTTGAGTTGATATCACATGACATAAAATTGGAAAATAATTTTTCAGGATTTGGGAATTGTATCAAGTACAGCTGAAAATTGGATAGGTCCACAAGTTCAAACAAAGAAGTCTAGTGGAAAAATAATCAATAGAAAAAAAAAGAAATTTAAGTTCTGTAGTATCTAATATTAGAATTTCCTAAATCAAAAGGGCATTTTATGCACCATTTACATGTAAACAGTGGCAAAATAAGCAAATATATAAAATTATTTGTTTAAAATATCCGTATGTGTTTCTACTATCCAAACCAATTTGAAGATATTTTACCACTAATCAACCATATGAGCCAAATTTTGTTCTCTTCATAGAGTGATATTTTTGTTCTTTAGTTTAATTATGTATTTAATAAACCAATCTCAAATTATTAAAATAAACTCAACAGTAAAATATAAAGATTTTACTTGTTCATTTGTTTGGTAAAAAGGTACACATTGATTTTCCAAATTTATATGTGTGTATGTGTATATATGTATGTTTCAGTTATCTGTTTCTTCCAGAATGAATTATGAAGGACCTTTTCTATTTCATTTAAATTGCCAAATTGTGGGCATAAAATTGTTTATAATTTTTTTATGATCCATTTAATATTATATAATTTGTAGCAATATGTTCCCTAAAATCTCATATTGGTTATTTGTGCTCGCTCTTTCTTTTTTCTTTCTTTTTTTTTTTTTTTTTTTTGGACCAATCTGGATAGAGATTTATCAGTTGTATTGATTTTTCTCAGATAACTAGCTTTTTTGTTTCATTGATTTTTTTTAAATTTTTTTTCTGTGTTCCCTTCATTGATCTTTGCTTTGATTTTTATTTTCTATTTTCTGCTTATTTTTATCTTCATTTGTTCTGTTTCCAATTTCCTTCTTTTTCTTTTTTTTTCTTTTCCTTTTTTTTTTTTTTTTTTTTTTGAGACAGAGCCATGCCCTGTTGTCCAGGCTGGAGTGCAGTGGCATGATCTCGGCTCACCACAACCTCTGGCTCCAGGGTTCAAGTGATTCTCCTGCCTCAGCCTCCCAAGTAGCTGGGACTACAGGCGCGTGCCACCACCTCTGTCTAATTTTTGTATTTTTAGTAGAGACGGGGTTTCACAAGTTGGCCAGGCTGGTCTCAAACTCCTGACCTCATGATCCACCCACTTAGGCCTCCCAAAGTGCTGGAATTACAGGCATAAGCTACTGCACCCAGCCTGTTTCCAATTTCTTAAGGTAGGGGCTGAAGCCTCTGATTTGTGACCTTTTTCTCTGGTTTGAATGTTTATTCCCCAAACATTTAATGTTGAAATTTGATTTCAATATTGGAGGTGGGGCCTAATGACAGGTATGTGGGTCATGGGAACAGATTTCTCATGAATAGATTAATGCCTACTCTCAGAGGTGAGTGAGTTCTCACTCTGTTAGTTCCCACAAGTGGAGTTGTTAAAAAGAGCCTAACACCTCCCCTCTTTCTTTGTTTCCTCTATCACCATGTGATCTCTGCACATACAAGCTTCCCTTCTGTTATTTTCCACTATAAGTGAAATCAGCCTGAGGCCCTTACCAGATGCAGATGACCAATCTTGAACCTTCTAGACCTCAAAATTATGGGCCAAATTAAGCTTTTTGCTTTATAAACTACCCAGTCTCTGGTGCTCTGTTATAGTAACACAAAATCAATTAAGAACCTTCTTTCTTTTCTAATATAGCATATAATGCCCTAAATTGATATCTCACAGATTTTGATATGTTGTGTTTTATTTGTATTTACTTCAAAATACCTTCTGATTTTCATTTTGATTTTTGTCCTTGACACAAGTTATTATAAATTTTTTTATTTAGTTTCCAAATATTGAAGATTTTTCAGATATCCTTCTGGTATTGATTTATAATTTAATTCTATTGTGGCCAAAAGTATACATTGTATGACTTGAATTGTTTTAAATTTATTAAAGCTTGTTTTATGGCTTAGAATATGGTTCATATTGGTAAGTGTTTTGTGTGTCCTTGAAAAGAATGTATATGCTGCCATTGTTTGGTGGAATATTCTATAAATTTTAGTTAGGCCTTGTTGAATGATGAATTGTTCAAGTCTACTATGTTCTTATTTTTCAGTTGACTTGTTTTGTCAAGTTATTGAGAGAGGGGCATTTAAATTTTGACTGTGGTTGTGAATTCTTTTTATTTTTACAGTTTATCATTTTTGCTTTATGTATTTTACAGACCTGTTATTAGGTGCTTATATGATTAGGATTTTTCTACTATTTAATGAATTGACACTTTGATCCATGGTAATGTTTATTTCAATTCTGGGAATGTTTCAATAAATTGTTATTGTTTTTCATTATCAGTTGTTTATTCCCACTATTCTGTATGCCTGGTAGCTTGTTTAAATTGGAATTCAGATATTATAAATTTTACTTTGGTGATTGTTGTATTCTTTTTATCCTTATAAATCTCTTCAACTTTGTTCTGGGATGCAGTTCAGTTAGTTGGAAGCAGCTTGCTCTTTACTGTTACTATTTTATAATTTGTTAGGTAGGATTACAGCTGTGTTTAGTATATATATAAAAACATTCTCCACTACAGAGGCAATAGCCTTCTGAGTACTCTATTGTGTCTGTGAATTATAAGACTTTCTACTTAGATTTATGGGTACAGGCACTAATCCAGGTCCTGTGTGTATACTGAGTACTGTTCAATCCAATACTTTCAGACTGTATGTTTTACAGGCTCTGATGGTTAACTCACATTCAGGTACTGATAAATTATCTTCTGAATACTCAAAAAAGGCCCTCTGTGAATTGTCAGAGTCCTCTTCTCCAGTCCTCTATCTTGTAGATGTTAGAAGCCTTTGTGTCCTCAGACTCCTGGTGCAATGACCTGGAAATTCCCTCATGGCTATGGGCTAGGGTAGTTATAGGGTTCATCTTGTTTGTTTCTCATTTCTCAGGGATTACTCTCCTACATTGTTCAATATTATATTTCTTGAAAACTACTATATATGTTGTCCAGTTTTTTAATTGTTTCACATAGGATGGTATATCTGATTTCTGTTGAAACATTATAGTCAGAAGCCAGAGTCCAATAGTATTAATTTTGGAATAATTTAGTAATTAAAAGTACTATTACATCCAACAAGCAACTGGAATTTAGAAAACTAAGTCTTGTGTTTTTTTATCATTTGAATTAACGGTTAATCAGGGAAAGCATTATTGTAAAAATTGATTTTAGGATATACAGGTGGAGTCAAATGAGATGAAATGAAAACAGAATATTTCTTTTCTAAAAAGTTATGGGCCGGGCGCGGTGGCTCAAGCCTGTAATCCCAGCACTTTGGGAGGCCGAGACGGGCGGATCACGAGGCCAGGAGATCGAGACCATCCTGGCTAACACGGTGAAACCCCGTCTCTACTAAAAAATACAAAAAACTAGCCGGGCGCGGTGGCAGGCGCCTGTAGTCCCAACTACTCGGGAGGCTGAGGCAGGAGAATGGCGTGAACCCGGGAGGCGGAGCTTGCAGTGAGCTGAGATCCGGCCACTGCACTCCAGCCTGGGCGGCAGAGCGAGACTCCGTCTCAAAAAAAAAAAAAAAAAAAAAAAAAAAAAAAAGTTATGAGTCACTTTATTCAGTATTGTACATTCCTACCCAAGCCTGAAATTCTCTAGATGTTTCAACATTTTGCATGAATCTTTATATGTTGTATGTAAAAATGTATGCATACTAAACTGTGTATCTGAATTTGCTTAATTTCTAGAGATACCATAGATCAGTACAAAAGGTTCATAGTCTGTTTCACTTCCTCATGAAACTGTTGTGATATAAAACTATGGCTTTTTGAGATATGTTTAGAAAACTTGCACTGGAAGAAGCTGGGAAAACTAGAAGTCATTCCACTAATATGAGCCTCAAAATGTTTCAAGCATATGGCAGAATTTTCATTGGCATTTTTAAAAATGAGTTATAGAAAATTGAAGTAAAATAGATGGTGGTAGAATAAGTCGGACTCAGGCTGACTTTGAAGTGGTACTCAAGGCATACTGATTGAAACATCTTGGCAAACCTGGTGAGAGAACTAAAAAGTCCCAGCCTGGGGTGCTCCCCCCCTGTGCTGTTCCATTAATCATTCATGCACTTAGCAGACAGCATTTAGTACCCCCTACCTGCAAGTCACAGTGATACAAACATGAATAAAATGTCAGCAACTTGTTGGAAGACTAAAAGACGGTGTTTAAAAGATTTATTTGTGATACAAACCTGGTAAGAATCGCCAATTTCTTTTGCAAGAAATTTAAAATTTTGGAGGACATTAGAATACTAAAGCAATGTACTAAATGCACAAAGAAAGAGAAATTAATAAAAAGAGATAAACAAAAATCTTCCCCTGGAGTTAAAACAAAAATCAAATATAAATATATGAAATTCAGGGTGAGTGATAGGGAGGTAAGACAGAAAAATCAGGATTTACCAGAATTTAGGTGAGAAAAGCTATCAAATATGAATGAAACAAGCATAGACAGAGATTGAGACGCCTTTATTTAAGTAATTTTCTAGCTGTGAAAACTATGTTCAAAACATTTAAACTATTTGTTTCAATTTCCCCACATGCAAAATTGGGTGTTTAGTATTATAGCTTCAAAAAGAATATTTTAATTCCTGGAGCTTAAAGTTTTCTGTGTTAAAACCTGGGTTTGGGGAAAAAAATGTAATTTTGTCTTTCACGATGAAAGGTTTTCATAGGTTTCTTTGCATTTCATTATAATAAACTTTAAGGCAGAGAGACAGTGTCAGCCATATTTACATCAACAGTAAGAGTTTGTTGATTGAAAAGTATTTTTATCTCTTCCACTTACTGAACAATGCAGAACAAATGACATCCCCTGGTCTTAGTTGCTTTATATAACAAATGCATTAGAAAAAAATTGAGTCAAAAGACCTGGTTCAGAACCATCTCTTCCATTTCTTGGGCAATCCTAAGCAAATAATTTAACATTTCCAGGTCTTGATTGCTTTATCTCTATGATAAACGCATTAGACAAGATCCTCTCCAACTGGAACATTCTGCAGTTCTAAGATTCTTATTCAGACATAACTGAGCAGCTCTCACAAATATGGTTTTTGCAGTTGATGTATCACATATAATTATATCAAATTTGTGGGGCCTCTCTTCAGAGCCTCATCGCTAAAATGGCTTTTCCTGCTGAGCTAACTTCAATATATATGAATATTAGGACAATTTCTCTTGGATATTTATGAAATTATTGAAATATAGTATTTACTTTGGCAGCAAATGGTTAATATTGAATGTAGGTTATCATTTCAATAATGTACCCTTCAGAATTATAAAACAGAACTTCTGAAGCAAGGGAAATTAACTTCACCTTCCTCTTGTTACCACTTGAAGGCAGAAACATTAACAATATCACCAAAGTGGCCCAGAGTGTACTCGTTTAATGTGAGTCTTATATAACTGACCTAATTCTACCCTCTACACTCTAGAGAAAAGTCTTTTTGGGGAAGAGTATGTCATTTCTGGCTGTTATCCCTGATAGGTGCTGTAAATTTGTACCACTGGGCTATGGGTAAATTGGCACAAGGTACCCCTGGAAGGGGACAGGCGTGGGACCTGGAAGGGTAGGGTATGATTGGAGAAGGAAGGAAATCACCACATACTGTGTGCCTGTGGTATGCTTTATATAAGATATCTCACTTAATACATACAACAATACATAATTTTATATCATTACTTCCCATCTTGTCATACATATAGTTTGTCCTATAGGTATTAAATCATAGAGACAGTTCTCTCTAATTTTGAGAATTCATTCTACTTTCATTCTACAGAGTGGACCCAATCTGCAAAATGCTCTAAGGCTGATATCAGACCAAAAAAAAAAAAATTGTTCTTCTCTAGTTCTAAGAGAGACCTGCTGGAATATTTTGTTCTGTGTCTAAAAGGACCCAGGATCATAATTTTTCTACAGCACAGAATAGTAGAGAATACTGTGGATTCTACAAAAGGTCTTTCTTATAAAATATTCAAACTGAGTTTCTGTTTCCTGATTCAGATTCCCAAAGTCCTTCTTTCCTTGTATTTTAGATTTCATATCCCGTTTTTAATGCTCTATAGCTCTTTTCTCCAATCTGTCACAAAGTCTATCAAAATGTGTTCAGAATATTTTCCAAAACAATCTTCTTTTATTTGTCCTCAAAGGCACCAGCTTAATCTCTGTCCTGCTGGAAACACATATTTGAATACTTGAATTGTTGTCCTTCTAAGTGATCCACCCCCAGTGTTGTTAAGGCATAGCATCTTGAGAATGGAAAAAAAAAAAAAAAAGGTGTCTCAGAATAATGGCTTTTCCATAGAAGGGAACCTTGAATATTAGAGCTGAGATAATCTTTGCCCAAACCTTATCTAATAGAATCTTTATTCTTTTTCCCTAAGATGGTCTTGTTATGAATAAACTCTGTTAACTTGTTAATAGCACAACCAGATTTCCTAATTCCAGTTATGTTTCTCTTAAATAGTCACATAATTTTTTGAACTCTTTGAGCACAAGGAGATTATCTGGCAATATTGACTTCCTCTTTGGACATAGATGGCGATAAATAGATTAAAAAAAACTCTTTTTTTATTCAATGATCCTGGTTGGCATTGGTTATCTTCATACTGACATATATATTCATACTTCACAATTAATTTAACTTTGAACATTTAATATGATAAAATATCAATGAGTGACACAAATACAACTTCTCAATAAAAGTTGTTTCCCTTCCTCCTATGCTGCATGTTCGTTGGAGCAACCAGCAGGATTTATTCTGCCTGTTGATGCCTTCTGCAGGATGCTTACTCTAACAGCTCCCTGACTGGTCTTCAGTATCTACTGTCTTCCTAATTTAATCCCTGCCTTGCTAGGCCCCACCATACCTTGTTAATCTTATTTATGAGCATTTACTTTTTCTCAGCTGTTTCTTCATGTGATATTTATGTAGCTACAGATGTTTGTACAGAATTGATATTTGAAAAAGACTCATTCCCATGTTTTATTTTTGCTAATGCCACAAGAGACTAATCCTCTTTTACTCCTCTTCAAATACACATCGTTCAAGAGCCAGCCCAAGTTTTTCTAATCAAAGCTTTACTCAGCTATCCAAACCTAATTATTACTGGATTTTATGGATCTCAATGTTACTGCCATACATAGCAACCTTCCATTAACTCAAACTTGCTAATCTAGGCTGCAGTTTTTCCAAACCATTTTACTCTTCAATCTTTCTCATACTTAGGACCTAATCTCCAAAAACGAAAGTCATCATATTAGATGTGTAATCAAAGCACAGAAGTCCTACTGTAACAGCTTTCCAAGTTTCTGTCCTCAGTAGTAGAGGCCTCTCTAGCTTTTATTTCTTATAAAGGAAAGTCTCTTAGTAGGGCAGTCAGATAAAATACAAGACACACAATTAAATTCAAATATCAGGTTTAAGAAACACATTTGTTTAGTATCAGCTGTCCCTAAGATTGCATGGGATATTATGCTAAGTTAACTGATTTTCTAAAATTCAAATTTAAGAGATATTTGATATTTTTGTTTGCTAAATCTGGCAACCCTATCACTGAGGAATCTCCTCAACTTTTTTTTTTTTTTGACATATTAACTTCATTATACCTGGTCTCAGTTCATCTTGATTGACTGTCCTTGTATGATGTCATATCTTAAATGTCTTTAATGCTGCCTTGTTTTCAAAGTACATATATCATTTTATTTCTTCCCCCAAATTCCCCAAGTACCAGTTATTAACTTTGTTTAATATCACTGGGCTTCCATTTTCTAGAATATAACAAAGTTAATCATGCCTACTTGATGAATAGTAAAAATAATAATCTTTACAAAGATTAAATGAGATGAACTAAATAAAGCAAAGTGCCTGGCTGACCAAAGGAAACAAATGACCAATTGAATCTATATAACCTCTAGACTCCTCTGCCACCATCCTAATTGACTTGCTTATGACTGAAAAGCCAATACATGATGAAGCTGAGAGCTTAAACTTGACTAAACCGGATACAGTTGTGAGCTTATTAGAATAAGCCTCTAACTTGCCCCTTAGAGGGGAAGGAAGTCTGATGAAACATAAGAAAATACAGTGACTTATCACCTCCTTTCCTCCAGCTGGATATTCCCCTATCTCCACGATGAGACTATTTTTCAATTAATTCATCCATTATAAGAAATATATGAGATAATGCTTTGTTCTTAATTTGAATCAGTTGCTCTTGTTTTTTCCTCAGTAACTTGTGAATTAAAAAAGAAATGTTTTTAAAGAGTCTAAGGTTAAATTAATTAACATTCTCCACACAGAAACAAACATGTTATTAAAAGACGAAGGAAATGAATTGTCAGTCTATGCCCATTCTTCCCCATGGATATACAAGAATGTTGATTAGTGGAACATGGATGCCAATAAATGGCAACAACTATCTCTCATAAATCTTTGTGAAATGTGAAAAATAAAAATATATCCTGGGAAGCACAATTAATTCATGTTCAGTGATCATATTTCACAGTACATGATTACTATTCATGAATATGGAATGAGCAGAATTCAGAGATTTCTGCCAAGCCAGTTCATCTAGGAAGACCAAGAGATTGAAAAAGAGAAGCTGTAATTTTGGTGCCATTTTTATTATCTCTCTTGCAATAATATTTTGGATTCCGATATAACATAATGACACTGAGAAGTGTTATATGTTATGGTCACTATGCTAAAATGTGGTTTTGAGAAATTCTCACCTCTTAATAAAGTCTATGTAAATTGACTTTTTCACTTTACAACAGTGGTTTTTCACAAATCAATGCTATTTGACAATAAAGATCCATGCCATTCTCTGCTTATTGTTCCTGTATAGTGGAAACATTAAAAACAATAATCTAAATGCAAACACATAGTTGTAATATTCTTTCTATTTATTTCTTTGACCATCTGTAAATTATTTTAAATATACAGTTTACATGGTAAATACATACCTTGTGTGCTGCAACTAAAATTCTATGACTGTAAAGTACATATATACAGTATCTAAGGACAGCCAGATTTTCTTATATCACGCTATTATAGTTAGAGATTAGGAAATAAAGTCATTTCAAAACTTATATTCTCACGGAAAATTCAAATATGAGATATGAAGTAACAAGGCTTAAATACACATGTCTGTGCATTTCATATATATATATATATATATATACACACACACACACACACACACAAACACACACTATGTAAAATATCTCTTCTACAAATAATTGCCAGTATGTAATATATACACCATCATATACACAATTATTAAATAGTAGATATTATGCAGTGTAATCAGTAAATACCCTATTATAGATTAACCAGTATCTAGAAATTTATAAATGAATATTCTATCAAAGCATATGCTACAAAATGTGCAATATGCCTATTTTGGGATTAAAATTATTCTATAAATGATAATACTGAGAAATAAATGTTCTAAAGTGTTATAAAAACTACATGGCAAATGAGAAGCAGCTTGTTAATTGACTAGTAGATATAACTCAATTTCTCTTAGCACATTTTTATTCAAATTGTATAAAACAAGTTATTTGAATTTTGCAATTCATTAATTTCAGATGCCCTAAAAATAGCAGTTTATATGAAGAAAGTCTCCTGCCTGCACTCTGTTTTCTGAAACACTAAATGCAATTTGAATATCAGATCTCTCTTTTGGTGACAGACTTGCTTAACAGACTGATGACCAGTGATAACTTGTCATTCGAAGGATTCTCAAAAAGATGGCATATCATCAATTGCTCGACTCACAGGGTCCAGCAGTGAGTGCTTACCAAGTGGTTCCTTTACTTATTCACCCACCGACACCAGCCTAGTTTCAATCTTAATTGTTTCCCATTTGAGCAAAATTCTCCTCATCAGTTTCACTTTTTCTTTTCTTTCTTTCTTTCTTTCTTTTTTTTTTTTAATTATATTTTAAGTTCTAGGGTACATGTGCACAATGTGCAGGTTTGTTACATAGGTATACATGTGCCATGTTGGTGTGCTGCACCCATTAACTCATCATTTACATTAGGTGTATCTCCTAAAGCTATCCCTCCCCACATTCCCCTCCCCACAATAGGACCCGGTTTGTGATGCTGCCCTTCCTGTGTCTAAGTGATCTCATTGTTCAATTCCCACCTATGAGTGAGAATATGTAGTATTTGGTTTTCTGTTCTTGCGATAGTTTGCTGAGAATGATGGTTTCCAGCTGCATCCATGTCCCTACAAAGGATACGAACTCATCCCTTTTTATGGCTGCATAGTATTCCATGGTATATATGTACCACATTTTCTTAAGCCAGTCTGTCACTGATGTACATTTGGGTTGATTCCAAGTCTTTGCTATTGTGAATAGTGCCGCAATAAACATACATGTCCATGTGTCTTTATAGCAGCATGACTTATAATCCTTTGGGTATATCCCCAGTAATGGGATGGCTGGGTCAAATGGTATTTCTAGTTCTAGATCGTTGAGGAATCGCCACACTGTTTTCCACAATGGTTGAACTACTTTACAATCCCACCAACAGTGTAGAAGTGTTCCTATTTCTCCACATCCTCTCTAGTACCTGTTGTTTCCTGATTTTTTAATGATCGCCATTCTAACTGGTGTGAGATGGTATCTCATTGTGGTTTTGATTTTCATTTCTCTGATGGCCAGTGATGATGAGCATTTTTTCATGTGTCTGTTGGCTGTATAAATGTCTTCTTTTGAGAAGTGTCTGTTCATCTCCTTTGCCCACTTTTTGATGGGGTTGTTTGTTTGTTTTCTTGTAAATTTGATTGAGTTCTTCATAGGTTCTGGATATTAACTCTTTGTCAGATGAGTAGATTGCAAAATTTTCTCCCATTCTGTAGGTTGCCTGTTCACTCCGATGGTAGTTTCTTTTGCTGTGCATAAGATCTTTCGTTTAATTAGATCCCATTTGTCAATTTTTGCTTTTGTTGCCATTGCTTTTGGTGTTTTAGACATGAAGTCCTTGCCCATGCCTATGTCCTGAATGGTATTACCTAGGTTTTCTTCTAGAGTTTTTATGGTTTTAGGTCTAACATTTAAGTCTCTAATCCATCTTGAATTAATTTTCATATAAGGACTAAGGAAAGGATCCAGTTTCAGCTTTCTACTTATGGCTAGCCAATTTTCCCAGCACCATTTATTAAATAGGGAATCCTTTCCCCATTTCTTGTTTTTGTCAGGTTTGTCAAAGATCAGATGGCTGTAAATGTGTGGCATTATTTCTGAGGACTCTGTTCTGTTCCATTGGTCTATATCTCTGTTTTGGTACCAGTGCCATGCTGTTTTGGTTACTGTAGCCCTGTAGTATATTTTGAAGTCAGGTAGCATGATGCTCCCAGCTTTGTTCTTTTGGCTTAGGATTGTCTTGGCAATGCGGGGTCTTTTTTGTTCCATAGGAACTTTAAAGCTGTTTTTTCCAATTCTGTGAAGAAACTCATTGGTAGCTTAATGGGGATGGCATTGAATCTATAAATTACCTTAGGCAGTATGGCCATTTTCACAATATTGATTCTTCCTATCCATGAGCCTGGTATGTTCTTCCATTTGTTTGTGTCCTCTTTGATTTCACTGAGCAGTGGTTTGTAGTTCTCCTTGAAGAGGTCCTTTATATCCCTTGTAAGTTGGATTCCTAGGTATTTTATTCTCTTTGAAGCTATTGTGAATGGGAGTTCATTCAGGATTTGGCTCTCTGTTTGTCTGTTACTGGTGTAACAGAATGCTTATGATTTTTGCACATTGATTTTGTATCCTGAGACTTTGCTGAAGTTGCTTATCAGCTTAAGGAGATTTTGGGCTGAGACAATGGGGTTTTCTAAATATACAATCATGTCATCTGAAAACAGGGACAATTTGACTTCATCTTTTTCTAAATGAATATCCTTTATTTCTCTTGCCTGATTGCCCTAGCCAGAACTTCCAACACTATGTTGAATAGGAGTGGTGAGAGAGGGCATCCCTGTCTTGTGCCAGTTTTCAAAGGGAATTTTTCAAGTTTTTGCCCATTCAGTATGATATTGGCTGTGGGTTTGTCATAAATAACTTACTATTTTGAGATACGTTCCATCAATACCGAATTTATTGAGAGTTTTTAGCATGAAGGCTGTTGAATTTTGTTGAAGGCCTTTTCTGCATCTATTGAGATAATCATGTGGTTTTTGTTTTTGGTTCTGTTTATATGCTGGATTATGTTTATTGATTTGCGTATGTTGAACCAGCCTTGCATCCCAGGGATGAAGCCCACTTGATCATACTGGATAAGCTTTTTGATGTGCTGCTGGATTCGGTTTGCCAGTATTTTATTGAGGATTTTTGCATCAATGTTCATCACGGATATTGGTCTAAAATTCTCTTTTTTTGTTGTATCTCTGTCAGGCTTTGGTATCAGGATGATGCTGTCCTCGTAAAATGAGTTAGGGAGGATTCCTTCTTTTTCTATTGATTGGAATAGTTTCAGGAGGAATGGTACCAACTCCTCCTTGGACCTCTGGTAGAATTCAGCTGTGAATCCATCTGGTCTTGGACTTTTTTCGTTGGTAGGCTATTAATTATTGCCTCAATTTCAGAGTCTGCTATTGGTCTATTCAGGGATTCCACTTCTTCCTGGTTTAGTCTTGGAAGAGTGTAAGTGTCCAGGAAATTACCCATTTCTTCTAGGTTTTCTAGTTTATTTGCGTAGAGGTGTTTGTAGTATTGTCTGATGGTAGTTTGTATTTCTGTGGGGTTGGTGGTGATATCCCCTTTATCATTTTTTATTGCGTCTATTTGATTCTTCTCTCTTTTCTTCTTTATTAGTCTTGCTGGCGGTCTATCAATTTTGTTGATCTTTTCAAAAAACCAGCTCCTGATTCATTGATTTTTTGGAGGGGTTTTGTGTCTCTATCTCCTTGAGTTCTGCTCTGATCTTAGTTATTTCTTGCCTTCTGCTAGCTTTTGAATGTGTTTGCTCTTGCTTCTCTAGTTCTTTAATTGTGATGTTAGGGTGTCAATTTTAGATCTTTCCTGCTTTCTCTTATGGACATTTAGTGCTATAAATTTCCCTCTACACACTGCTTTAAATGTGTCCCAGAGATTCTGGTATGTTGTATCTTTGTTCTTATTGGTTTCAATGAACATCTTTATTTCTGCCTTCATTTCATTATGTACCCAGTAGTCATTCAGGAGCAGGTTGTTCAGTTTCCATGTCGTTGAGCGGTTTTGATTGATTTTCTTAGTCCTGAGTTCTCGTTTAATTGCACTGTGGTCTGAAAAACAGTTTGTTATAATTCCTGTTGTTTTACCTTGGCTGAGGAGTGCTTTACTTCCAACTATGTGGTCAATTTTGGAATAAGTGTGATGTGGTACTGAGAAGAATGTATATTTTGTTGATTTGGGGTGGAGAGTTATGTAGATGTCTATTCGGTCCACTTGGTGCGGAGTTGAGTTCAATTCCTGGATATCCTTGTTAACTTTCTGTCTTGTTGATCTGTCTAATGTTGACAATGGGGTGTTGAAATCTCCCATTATTATTGTATGGGAGTCTAAGTCTCTTTGTAAGTCTCTAAGGACTTGCTTTATGAATCTGGATGCTCCTGTATTGGGTGCATATATATTTAGGATAGTTAGCTGTTCCTGATGAATTGATCCCTTTACCATTATGTAGTGGCCTTCCTTGTCTCTTTTGATCTTTGATGGTTTAAAATCTGTTTTATCAGAGACTAGGACTGCAACCCCTGTTTTTTGTTTGTTTGTTTGTTTTCCATTTCCCTGGTAGATCTTCCTCCATCCGTTTATTTTGAGCCTATGTGTGTATCTGCATGTGAGACGGGTCTCCTGACTACAACAAATTGATGAGTCTTTACTCTTTATCCACTTTGCCAGTCTGTGTCTTTTAATTGGACCATTTGGTCCATTTACATTTAAGGTTAATATTGTTATGTGTGAACTTGATCCTGTCATTATGATATAAGCTGGTTATTTTGCTCACTAGTTGATGCAGTTTCTTCCTAGCATCGATGGACTTTACATTTTGACATGTTTTTGCAATGGCTGGTACCTGTTGTTTCTTTTCATGTTTAGTGCTTCCTTCAGGATCTCTTGTAGGGCAGGTCTGGTGGTGACAGAATCTCTAAGCATTTGCTTGTCTGTAAAGGATTTTATTTCTCCTTCAGTTATGAAACTTAGTTTGGCTGGATATGAAATTCTGGGTTGAAAATTCTTTTCTTTAAGAATGTTGAATATTGGCCCCCACTCTCTTCTGGCTTGGAGAGTTTCTGCTGAGAGGTTTGCTGTTAGTCTAATGAGCTTCCCTTTGTGTGTAACCCGACCTTTCTCTCTGGCTGCCCTTAAGATTTTTTCCTTCATTTCAACTTTGGTGAATCTGACAATTATTTGTCTTGCAGTTGCTCTTCTCGAGGAGTATCTTTGTGGCGTTCTCTGTATTCCTGAATTTGGATGTTGGCCTGCCTTACTAGGTTGGGGAAGTTCTCCTGGATGATATATTGTGGAGTGTTTTCCAACTTGGTTCCGTTTTCCCCGTCACTTTCAGGCGCACCAATCAGATGTAGATTTGGTCTTTTCACATAATCTCATCCTTCTTGGAGGCTTTGTTCATTTATTTTTACTCTTTTTTCTCCACACTTCTCTTCTCACTTCATTTCATTCATTTGATCTTCAATCGCTGATACTCTTCCTTCCAGTTGATCAAGTTGGTTACTGAAGCTTATGCATTTGTCACATATTTCTTGTGTTATGGTTTTCATCTCTGTCAGTTCTTTTAAGGTCTTTTCTGCATTGATTATTCTAGTTATCCATCCATTCTTTTTTCAAGGTTTTTAGTTTCTTTGCGCTGGTTACGTAGTTCCTCCTTTAGCTCTGAGAAGTTTGATCGACTGAAGGCTTCTTCTTTCAGCTCGTCAAAGTCATTCTTCATCCAGCTTTGATCCATTGCTGGCGATGAGCTGCGTTCCTTTGGAGGGGGAGATGCACTCTGATTTTTTGAATTTCCAGCTTTTCTGCACTGCTTCTTCCCCATCTTTGTGGTTTTATCTGCCTTTGGTCTTTGAGGATGGTGTCGTACTGATGGGGTTTTGGTGTGGATGCCCTTTCTGTTAGTTTTCCTTCTAACAGTCAGGACCCTCAGCTGTAGGTCTGTTGGAGTTTGCTTGAGGTCTACTCCAGACCCTGTTTACCTGGGTATCAGCAGCGGAGGCTGCAAAAGATAGAATATTGCTGAACAGCGAATTTTGCTGTCTGATTTTTGCTCTGGAAGCTTCGTCTCTGGAGTGTACCCCACTGTGTGAGGTGTGAGGTGTCAGTCTGCACCTAGTGGGGGATGTCTCCCATTTAGGCTACTCAGGGGTCACAGACCCAGTTGAGCAGTCAGTCTGTCCATTCTCAGATCTCAACCTCCATGCTGGGAGATCCACTGCTCTCTTCAAAGCTGTCAGACAGGGGCATTTACCTCTGCCGAGGTTTCTGCTGCTTTTTGTTTAGCTATGCCCTGTCCCCAGAGGAGGAGTCTACAGAGTCAGGCTGGCCTCCTTGAGCTGCAGTGGGCTCCACCCAATTTGAGCTTCCAGGTGGCTTTGCTTACCCATTTAAGCCTCAGCAGTGGCGGCACCCCTCCCCCAGCCTCGCTGGTGCCTTGCAGTTAGATCTCAGACTGCTGTGCTAGCAATGAGGGAGGCTCTATGGGCGTGGGACCCTCCGGGCCAGGTGTGGGATATAATCTCCTGGTGTGCCATTTGCTAAGACCCTTGATAAAGCGCAGTATTGGGGTGGGAGTTACCCGATTTTCCAGGTGTTGTGTGTCTCAGTTTCCCTTGGCTAGGAAAAGGGATTCCCTTTCCCCTTGCGCTTCCCAGGTGAGGCGATGCCTCACCCTGCTTCAGCTCTCGCTGGCCAGGCTGCACCAGCTGACCAGCACCGATTGTCCGGCACTCCCCAGTGAGATGAACCCAATATCTCAGTTGAAAATGCAGAAATCACTCGTCTTCTGTGTCACTCGCGCTGGGAGTTGGAGGCTGAAGCTGTTCCTATTCGGCCATCTTGGGCACGCCCACTTTTTCTTTTCCCTTCAGATTATAAAATAACCTTCCCATTGTAGATAGGATAAGCTTTCTAAAATAAAATAAAGTGACAAGATTTTATTGAATGGACATTACAGGCTAGGGACAGAGTTGAGTCTCGTGTAGGTTTGTAGGTAGGGTACAAATTCAGTAATATGCTTCATCTGAGAGGATTCCAAAGATCCCCTTTTTAAGGTTGCCTGAAGGTTTAAGACAGCTTTTAAACATTTTCTGAAATTCTGACATTTTTCAACCATTCATTTGTTTAATAAGCATTTTTTAATACTGTCTATGTCAAGGTTTATGGTAGACAATGCAGACATAGAGGTAAAAAGGCAATGCCTTTACCATCAGGAGATGTAGAGTCCAGTGAGAAATCCATGTCAACAGATAATTTGTAAAACATAATATAAAATGCAAATATAGCCTAGGGAAAGTAAAACCTTGTTTTGCCTGGGTAGGTTAGGGAAGACTTCACAGAAGAAGCAATGTTTGAATCAAGTCTTAAAAGAAGATAATCATTGTCTTGAAGTTCTCTTTTAAAATTTAAGCGATATCTTACAGCTTGGGGGTAAAGAAATGAAGACGTGGAGAGGTAACAATACTATCTGGGGACCAATTAGTGTATCAGAAACTTAACACATTGAAAGAATACAAGTATAAAAAGATAGGGAAAGTTTCACAGGACACCATATGCCCACGCAATTCCCAGGATGAGGGTGTTGAAGGGAATACAAAACACCAGAGATTAGCTTGATCTAATCCATAATTAGGTATAAATCTAATCCCATGTAAAGTAAACTCAGTATTGTCAGCCACAGAGCTATCCTCTCTAGCACTAGTCAATTCCTGAAAGCTAGTTATTTTCACAGTTGAGATCAACTGCCTAAAATATTCTATATTACTTCCTTGGCTCTAGAACTTGATTAACTACAGGCAGAAACCAAAGGAATTAGAACTCTTTTGTTAATAATTAAGTTAACCATTAAAATTGACGATTAATGGAATAATTAAAATGAATTAAGTCAATATTGAAACATCTAGTGTATTTCTTCTAGAGGATTTAAAATAAAAAGGACACACCATATGCTTAATAAATTCTTGCTAAATAAATGATTGAGAATTCCTGGAATTTCTGAAACTACAGACTGCAAAATTTATGGATCATTTTAGAAAAACAGACATTTTCATGCTCTCCTCCTCCCTGTGGACCTACTGAATCAGAATCTCTGTGGATGAATCTTGGCTTGTGTATGTTTAATAGAGGTCCATAGATAATTTTGGTGAGCACTTCTAGTTAAGAACCACAAAGTTTTTCTTTACATTGTGCAGATGAGAAAACTAATGTCCAAAGGGATGAAGTAAATTGTTCAGTGCCATGCAACTAGCAGATGCAGAATTGGGATTTGAATGATTATCTTCCCTTTCCAGTGTTGTTGGCAGTACGTGACAGCTGTCTCTGGAAGAGTCTGACCCTAGAGGTCTGGGGCAGAGTGGCGAGTCAAAGTTAGTTATAGAAATAGAAGCCCTGATCAGAAATGTAATATGTCAGTGTCAAGGGAGAAAATAAAGGGAAGATCCTACACCAAAAAGTTCAGGTAATTGTCAGTTAGGGGAAAAAAGTCAGAGAGATATATTTATTCATGAGATTGATGGGTTCCCTTACTGAGAAAACATTATTAAGTACATATTATGTGCTAATCACTGAGAACAAGAGGAAGGAGAAGACAAAACATGAACCAGAAGACATACCCTCTAAGTCTTTAGAATTTTTAAAAGAATGATTAGAACAGTGAAGATTCATAAATCAATACTGTTCCATTTACATTGAAATTTCTTTTTGCTTTGTATTAGAAAGCTAGGAATATGGTTAAACTGCTCTTTGTTTTTTTTTTTTTTGGAAACCAACATTTAACATATTAAGAATCGGTATTTTCTGTTTTTAATAAGTATACAGGTCGGGCATGGTGGCTCACACCTGTAATCCCAGCACTTTGGGAGGCCAAGGCAGGTGGATCACAAGGTCAAGAGATCGAGACCATCCTGGCCAACATGGTGAAACCCCATCTCTACTAAAAATACAAAAATTAGCCAGGCGTGGTGGCATGTGCCTGTAATCCCAGTTATTCAGGAAGCTGAGGCAGAAGAGTCACTTGAACCTGGGAGGCGGAGGTTGCAGTGAGCTGGGATTATGCCACTGCACTCCAGCCTGGCAACAGAGTGTCTCAAAATTAATTAATTAATTAATTAAGATAAAACTAAGTATACAGAGAAATATCAGCACTCATGAGTTGATGCATGTGACAGTTGATACAGCAGAAACTCTGGCTCCAGCTCTTTTAATTAACTATCTACTAGGGTTGCAACAATCCCTCCAACACATGCATTTATAGGAAATAGTCTGTACAAAAATCACTGAATTTATTACAATCAAGCTTTTGGCATAAGACTTCCCTTTTTTTAGTTTTTTAATTTATATAAATTTAAAGATATAAGTGCATTTTTTACATGAATATATTGTGTAGTGAAGTCTGGGCTTTTAGTGTAACTATCATCTAATAAGGTACATTGTACCCATTAAGTAATTTCTCATACCTCATCCCCTCCCACCCCGCTATGCTTCTGAATCTCCAATGTCTATTATGTCCCACTGTATGTCCATGTGTACATGTCACTTAGCTCCCACTTATAAGTGAGACCCTACAGTATTTGACTTTGTTTCTGAGTTGTTTCATTTATGATAATGACCTCAAGTTTCATTCATGTTTCTGCAAAAGACATGATTTTATTCTTTTAATGGCAGAATATTGTGTATACACTATAAATTATATATATACATTTTCTTTATTCAGTTATCTGTTGATGGATACTTAGGTTGATTCTATGTCTTTGCTATGTAGAACTTCTGATTTTTGTGAGCTGAGTTGGACCTTATAGAGTCTTAAAGCCTACACCAAAAGAAGTGTTTTTCTTTGTTCTTTGTCTTTATGTCCCTTCTCTTAATTGTTGATCCATGAGCTCTTATCACTGTCACTGCAAGATTTGAAAGCAAGCATAAAATCAAAGAAACTCAGGAAAAAGTAGAATATATCTTCCTGAAACTTAAGAGAGATATCCCAAAGCATTTCTCCACATCTCCCTCCCCGACGCTTGTTTCTGCTTGGTGCAGAGAAGGTGTTTCTGGCAGCTTAGGAATATTCCTGACCCTTATTGCATCATCCACATGGATGTAACCAGAAAAGAGTTAACCTCTGTTCAGCATACTAAATTCTCTGACTCCTGACACCAAGGCCTATATAAGCTTTTCTCCTCAGAGAGGTTATAAAATTTGATAATGTATAACTAGTAAATAGCAAGACTAGAAGTGAAATTCAAACTTAAATGGAGAAATGTGTGCCTTTGAAGCAAATGTGCCTATCATTTCACTATACTTACTATCTCTGTAAAAGAAATCAAATATTCTATCATGTGGGTTTCTCACCTATGCCTCACTCTCACCTATGCCTCCCCCATTGTCCTCTTACAATTTATGTTTGTGGGTTTCGTTAAGATTCAGTTATTCCTTAATTTGATGCCAATAACCCTTGCATGGATGATTATTTACAAGTAGATATATTTGTCTCAAATAACTAAATTGTTCTGTGCAGTTCTAGCAGACTGCTGGCAATATGGAATTTGACATTTACAATGTCTCCTATACTAGAAGGAACCCAGAGGCACAAACCATGCTAGACTGGTGCAAATTACTTTTGAGAATGTCTCTCAAAAAGTAATTAAATTACTTTTGATGGCAAAACTGCAATTACTTTTGCACCAATTTAATAGTAATTTATAGCTTCAGTGAGATACAGATAAAAATCTCACATCTGGAGACATATAGGAACAAATCCTTTGGATCTCAGTATCTACATGGCAATGTAGTTTTCTTATTCCCCACCAGCAATTATTTATACATTTTAGGAGAAAATTTTGGAATTTAAAATCTCTACAATTTATGGAATCCCCAAATCTGTGCATGTATCACTCAAAAGTCAAAGGTTTAATGGTATGCCTCTGGGCTGTCATTACCCCAGTACAATATAGCTAATGACTTTGGATTTCTTTAAAAACATACCTGAATCATATAGCATGTATCAGTAGAAACAATCATATATATTTTATTTTACTATAGCGGGCATTGTATTTGAATGGTATGTCCTGAAAAAGATAGACCCTGTTTAAAAGCCCCCCACACATATTCCTTCTATTCATGTAATAATTTGCTATTAATAAAATTGCTGTTATATTTATGACAATTGATCCTCATTGCCACACTGGAAAGTAGCCTAGTAGGTATGATTTCTCCCAACTTATGAATAAGAAATGTGTTGATCAGGGCAATTGAAGGTGTTGTCATTGCCATTAGGAACTGATAGAGGAGGGACTTAAATCCAGGTCTCAACTATCAGAACTTGCTGTTTCCATCATATCATAATGTCCCTTGGCCAGTCCATTGAGAGTGTCTCTCCTCCTAGTGAATCCAATGAACAGAATAAAACAATCATTCATTCATTTATGAAATATTTGCTGAGTACCTGCTATATTTTTTGCAATGCAATTGGCACTAAGGATTTAAGGTAAACACAATATGATTCTTGTCCTTCAGAAACACAAAATTTACTACTGGAAATAGATAAGCAAAAATGTTGATATTGTTTTGCAAGTAATCTAGTAGGTTTTTTTTTTTAATTACTGTAGAACCATGAAGAATTACATAATTCTGCCTGTGATTGTCAGAAAAGGCATTGCTATGATAATCTCCCTTTGTTGAGAAAATTACATAGCCCACAAAAACAGTAGTGTTTTGGCTTGAGAGTCCTAGATAAGAACTATACTAGGCTAGGAATCAGGGGATTTGACTTTATAGAACTAATTTTTAGAGGAACTTTGGCAATTTGCTCCCCTTTTAAGCTTCAATTTCTTTATCTGTGAAATGAAATAATCAAGCTAAATGATAAGTAAATTGCCCGCCAGCCCCCAGTTTTGTTTGTTTGTTTATTTTTTACTTTTATCACAGATGTGCATAAATTCCCTGTGGGGCTGTTTCAGAAATTGCTTCTTAGATTTTCTTTCAAGTTAGGACCTCATTCATGATGTTGGTTTCTCTTTTCACTGGGAGATTGATTCTCATTTCCATTGCCTATTGGCCCACAGAGTCTGTTGTTTGCCAGGAAGTCTGGGATCAAAGCCCAGACTGTTTCAATTGGGATTATTGATATGTGCTTTACTGCATTATCCAGTATTTAGTTTGAGCTGAGAACTTTCTAAACTATGAATGCCATTTTCATTTCTGTAGGTGAAGGATAAGAAAAAGGAGAAATATTCTGACTTCTATTATCGTAGAACTCCTGTGACCATGGATACACAAAATAGCTAATGTTGCTCCGGGGAAACTCGAGATTGAGGACCGTATATATCCATATTTAAACTTAGGCTGAAAGCATATCTAGTTTCCATTAAAGATGATGAGTGTGTTATTTTAACTTTGGGATATCTTTATGAGTTTCTACTTCTTTGTGTTATTCAATTTCATTGTCTACTTTTCCATATTATCCATAACCCCACTGCATTGAAAATAAAACATAATTTGTTCATATGCTTCAAAAATTTCCATACACTCATATATCTATATCAAAATGTATCACTTGTATAGTAATGTGCATAATTCTCTTGAAGTATACATATATAGATAGTTACAAAAAATGATATTAATACTATATGTACTATTTTGTGGTCCCTAACTTAAATATAGTTGATAAATTGCTATGTTAAATGGTTAGCTTTAAATCTTCATTTTTAATGTGTTTAATCTTTTTTAAGGTTCTGCCATAAGTTATTTAGAAAATTAATACAAATCTAATTTTCATAATTATAAGCAGCAATTCAATGAAAATTCTCATATAAAAATATATGAACACTTTCTTAGTAGCTTTTAAGAGCAATTTCTAAAAGTGCCATATACTTTTTAAGTTAAAGGCCATGTACTTTTTAGAACTCTTTATGCGTATTATAAAATTTCCCTTAAAAAGGGCAAGGAGTTTCTGTTTTTCACGTCTTTACTAACATTGGATACTAAACAGAGATTTATTTTATGAAAACAGAAGCTCTTATTTTTACTTTATACCTTTTTAATTTAATATACATCTAGAGCTATCTTAGGACAGGTGCCAAGGTTGCATGTTTTACTCCTTTTGAGTCTTCCCTGGTTTGTCATATAAAATAGGTTTCACTTTTGCACAGTTTTTTTGGTGTTTTCATTAGGTAGTGAAGAGTAGAGAAACAAACACTCATGACTTTGACTCAGTGTCAGGAATTTCAATCCCAGCTTTCTCTCAAACACTCCTATCTGCAAAACAACAACTATGCCCATGATAAATAACTTTTTACAATACCACAGGCTTTCCAAAAACATACATATTTATTTCCTTTTTATTTTTCACACCAATGTTGTTAAACCTGGGGAAAAGACATAACTTTTAAACTTAATGATGTGAGATGAAGATGGTTGTTTGTTGTTCTGCCTTGATTGCTGCCCCACATTCACCAGCTTTTCATTTATTCACCAGCTTTTCATTTAAGACCTTTGCGTAAAATAAGCCTTGGACAATTGCCTTGATGTACTGTAAGGTCCCATTTATTCATTCTACAAAAGCGTTTTCTGTGTAATATATTGAACTTAAGGTCAAGAATTTCCAGCACCAAATACAGTGCTTTACACATATTAAATATTTAATAAAAGTTTTGGGATTGACAGATGAAAGATTAACTGGACCTAGTGCCTGCCTTCAAGGTATTTTTCAGACAAATGGAGAGTATAGCAGAAAAAAAAATTGAATGATACTGTCATATGCAATGATAAGGCAGATTGAAATCAGAGCTAAATATCACTCGACACTGATTTAGGTAGAAGGGGAACATGTAGTCTCAGAAAGATAATTTCCATCAGAAATTGATACTTGACCTGGGACTTAAAGAACAAAGAGGAGTTGCTATTTGTTCAGAGACAGGAGAAAGAGCAGACAGGAGAGCATGAGGTTCCGGTCAATGAGAGAGAAGCATGGGATAAAGGAAACATTATAATATGCATGGAAGAAAAAATCAGCATGGTATTTTACCATGTGCCATGATAGTCATGACATATTAAGGGTTATTATTTTCTATGTTTATTCTTAGCTCCCCAACTAAATATAAAGGGAGGTGAGGCAAGAGAGAAAAAGAGAGAGAGGAAGAGATCAAGATCCATAATGCTTTTTTTTTTAACAACAGCAATTCATGAAACTGTTTAAACAGATGCAGTAAATAATATTTTCAAAATCTATATAGAAATAATCAGAAACCCATCATAAGTATCTTATACCAAAATAGGATCCTATATTGTGACAGGTAAGAGAATCCAACAAATTTAGAACTTATCTTAAAAAGCAAAAGGAAGAAGAGATTATTAGTATTTTAAAATTAGTGTTGCTGGACTTACTAAATTCTAGTTTCTGCTGCTTACAGTGTCGTAGTATCATCTTAAGCAAATTAGAACAATTTAATGGTAAGATTATTTGTGCTATTGCTTAGGCCATTTAAGATACGCTTATTATACCTGGCATTTTCTCAGGATTTTTTTTTTAACTGAGTTTATAATTAAAAACCCAATCTTCACCAGGTAAGGTGGCTTATGCCTGTAATCCCAGCACTTTGGTAGGCCAAGGTGGGCAGATCATGAGGTCAGGAGATCGAGACCATCCTGGCTAACATAGTGAATCCCCACCTCTACTAAAAATATAAAAAAATTAGCCAAGCGTGGTGGTGGGCGCCTGCAGTCCCAGCTACTCGGGAGGCTGAGGCAGGTGAATGGCATGAGCCCGGGAGGTGGAGCTTGCAGTGAGTCGAAATCATGCCACTGCACTCCAACCTGAGGACAGAGCAAGACTCCATCTCAAAAAACAAAACAAAACAAAAACAATCTTGGGCCAGGTGCGGTGGCTCACGTGTATAATCCCAGCACTTTGGGAGGCCAAGGCAGGCGGATCAGGAAGTCAGAAATTCAAGAGCAGTCTGACCAACATGGTGAAACCCCGTCTCTACTAAAAATACAAAAATTAGCCAGGCGTGGTGGTGCATGCCTGTAAACCCAGCTACTTGGGAGGTTGAGGCAGGAGAATCACTTGATTGCAGTGAGTCGAGATTGTGCCACTGCACTCCAGCCTGGGTGACAGAGTGAGACTCCGTCTCTAAAAAAAACAAAAACAAAAACAACAAGTAAAAAATTTCAGTCTTCTCATGTTGAACACCTAAATTTTGCAGAGATGGCATCCATGTTTGTACAGTCTCAGAAACTAATTTGGTATATGTTAATTCAACAGCAAACCTTTCCTGTTTGTCCACTCTGTACTAAGAAATTATCCAGGTTCTAAGAGTAATAAAACTATGCTTGTATACACACACGTGTGTGTGTGTATACTTTCACCTAGGTAATCACAAAAAGAAATACAGGCACCTGTTTCTCTCCACATCTTCCCTAGAGAGCAATATTGTTTCATGATCTTCACAAAAGTCAACTTGTGACGAAGAAGAATTATGTAAAGATCCTAAGATCTCAAGAGCATTTTTATCAGTTTATCAAGTTCAAATCATTTTAGCCTATTTATAAGACATATATAATATAGGACCCATGGCAGATGTGACCTCTCATGCTTAATGAAAATCAGTTATGAAAAAATCATGGCACTTAAAAAATAGTTGCATTCCTTACCATTTGTTCCTGGCTTTTTTATCATCATAAATTTTCATAGAAGTAACCATACAGAATTGAAGTCATATATTATGTTCTGATCTAATCTTCACTAAGTCATGCGGGGAGTGTCATATATATTTTTTAAATTATGTCTTCTGTAAAATTTAAAAGTCAAGGTACTTCTTATAAAAATTTAATTCACTTATTCAGCATACATTATTAAGCAACTTTTATTCCAAATAGCATACTAGGACCCAGAAGTATGATATTAATTAAGATAGTAACTTTTCTATTAAAAAAGTGTTTAATGATTATTTGAAGTTGATGATTCATAGTAACAAAAATATAACAGAAACCAAGTTGCTGGAAACAATTCAAATACTGACCTTGCTTTGTTTTCATTAGCCAACCACATGACTGATTTCCTTGAAACACATTGTATCCATGGATCTTGTCTCTCCGACTACTTATTTTTAATTAGGTCAGAAATGCAAGTGGTCCTGAAGATCAGTAATAGTGTTTATGCTAGCAGTAATAGTACACTAGGCAATTTAATTATATCCTTCAGAAGACTTTTCTGGACCAATTAGTTGAACCCATTTTCTCTGAGTAATTCAATGTAGTCCATTTCAAATTACTAATACGTTTCATTAAAAAAGTAACAATCCAGAGGATTCATTAATTGTTTTTCTTTTTTACCAAGAAAGCTTCTAAAATGTCTCTCCAGGACTCTCCTACACAATAGGGACATATGCAACTATTAAACCCGTTGTTGTCTCAGGCTAAGGGACCCACTGTGATACCCACATTGGCAATAGAGCAAAATGGTTATGAACATAGGCTGAATTCCGGGATATAGTTCAGCTGCTCAATAGAGAAATGATTTTTGGCAAATTACACAGTCTCTTTAAGCCTTCATTTATGCATTTGTAAAATGGAGAATGCTAATAATATCTCATTGATAGGGTTATCATGATATGTTGAACACTCATCACAGAAGCTTGCATTTAAAAAATCTGTTCAATATTGTAGGTATTATTATTGTTCTTATTAATGGTAATTAGTTATTTCTAATGGCTTCACAGATATCTTCAAATGGAAAGCAATCCTTTCACTATTACGTTTGCCCTTCCCTAGTATATGATCCATCCTAGTAGACTATCTTTGTTCATGGTCAACTTATTTTCTCTTTTCTTCCAACTGCACAGTCCATTTCAAGCCTTTCCTTTTATGATGTCCTTGAGATAGTCACAACACTGCTCCTTGGCCTTGGGTAGCCACCATTTTGTAGCATGGAGTTCATTGGGCTGCAAATCTGAAACTGGATCAGAATCTGTAACCAGCTGGATAACTTTGGCCAAGTTGCCTGCCCCTCTCTGGGATACAGCTTTCTCTTGCTATTTAAAAACGCTTTCAGTTCCATATGCCCTAATATTTGTAGAATTTCTAAACATAGAGATCTCAGTCCTCAATATAGTCTCATTTTCATATAAGGGGAATTCTACCATTTTTCCACATGTTCTAGCTCTGACTGTGAAAATACTCCTGTTTGTTCTTATCTGAAATTTCTGTAAGGTCTACTTCCTGCATTTTGGTCTTTCATTGGAGGCAATTCTTTCCAAACAGTGGAAATTCTTTCTTATGTAATAGATCATGAAGGATGGTTATCACACCACATCAGAGATCTTTGGGCTTTACAGCCATAGCTATGTTAGCTTTTTTTTTTTTTTTTTTTTTTTTTTTTTTTTTTTTTTTGCACTAGCTGATCTCATGAAGAACATTGGATGCTACATGTAACCCATCTAGGAGGAAGATTTATTATGAAATGTACTATTTGGCCTAATTCTTTATCCAAGCAGACAAAGTAAGCATAATGACCCTCCAGTAACAGGATATGATGCTTCACCTTAATGCTCGTTCATCATCATCTTCTTTATTGCTCAGGTTTGAAGCTATTTAATATCAAACACATATACTTTATTTTCAAATTCCATTAAACTTACCTCCATGATGCTCCTCACATCCATGCCCATGGACTCACCTTACTTTATGTTCTTAACATGTCAACTGGAATAGATTTCTAGCTGATCACCTTGCCTCTCGTGTTTCCACCTTGATTCATCCTCTAGATGTCTAACAGAATATTTTTTAAAAAAAGAATTAATTCAAAGTCTGTAGTCTTACTGTAACCCAATTTTCCAGGCTGACTACACTCTTACAGATCTGCCAGGGAATTTTAAGCCATGGTAAATAATTCAGATTGATAAGAACAAAAAGTGTCCACAGAATGGTGTTACACAGGAAAGTGAAATAACTCATATTATTAGAAACATTTTAATTTAGTGCAAATAGTGGCTTGAATATGGGGTAAGATTAGAGGCAGGTAGACCATTCAGGAAGTTATTGCACTAGTCCAGGTGAGAGATGCTGTTCCCCTAAAGTAGAACAGTGGAGATGGGAATGCTTAAGAACAGGTATGTTCCAGATGTATTGAGGATTCCAAACCATTATATTAATTATCTCTCACCTTCAATCCCAGCATTTTGGGAGGCTAAAGGCTGAGGCAGGAAGATTGCTATAGGTCAGGAGTTCAAGACCAGCCTGAGAAATGTAAAGAGATCCTTGTCTATATATAAAATTAGCCAGACACAGTGGTGTGTGCCTATAGTCCCAGCTACTCAGGAGGCTGAGACAGGAGGACCACATGAGCCCAGCAGGTTGAAGTGGCACTGAGCTGTGATCACACCACTACAACTTAGCCAGGGTGACACAGCAAGACTGTCTCTACAAAAAAAAAAAAAAAAAAAAAAAAAAAAAATTCTTCTCTCTTCTTTACTTTCCCAACCTATCCCTGCTTCTTTCAGATCCTCATTTCTTACTTAACTTCTTGAGTGCTTCCTGACTCCAATATTGGCCCTCCCGGTAGGTTTGTTCTGAAACTATTATAGTTCTGAAAAATTATGTAATGATTATATCATAAAATATAGGCTTTACTGAGAATCCCAGAAACACATCTTAATTTTTATATCCACATTAAGAATGTTATTCTTAGATCTAATTAAAATACTTCCCAATACTATTATTTCTATTTCTGTGTCTTATAAAAAGAAGAGCCTTCCTCAGAATATGAAAAAATATACTGTACTTTAAATACCAGATTGACACTGCAGTTCTACCATCAATGAATTATTCCCATGTTTTTTAACCTGACGTCCAGAAATACCTAGCAATCCTTAGATGTTCACTATAAAATCCATGAATTCTCTCCAATTATATGTCAAATTTTAACATATGTGTAAATCTGGAAAGCCCATTGCTTACACCACAGGTTAAAATTAATTGGGACAATAAAAAATATAGTTCATATATATGCTTTCTTGTTCCTACAGAAATCCCTATGTTAGGTTTAAGTTTGGGCTAGATTATATATTTAAGTGCTGTTGTGCTTTCAGTTAGGATTGATATGAGTTATTCAGTTAGGTGTCAACTGCTCTGTAATATGTATCATCAATTTGGAGATAAGAGTCTGAACAGAAGGGTATAATCTGTAACTATGAGAATGAATGGTGAACATAAACATAAGGCTGGTACTATACTCTAAATAGCGTCAGAAATAGATCACAACAATGCATATTACAAGGCCCATCTTACATGATTAACACTTTTTAATTTTTAAATATTTTTCAAACATACATGCAGATATTCTAAGTCTATGTAAACATAAATGGTTATGGTATGATTTCATTAAAAAACAAAAATAACTGGTTTAAGAAAAGATAATTTAAATAGCAGTATTTCACCATCAGAACCATGTCTTATACTTTTTGTACCCCTTCCCAAATACCACAGTATGTTGGGTGGGACACACAATATATTGAGTTTATAGAAAAATTTCCATCTTTAAGATAACTTTTTTACAGTGGAGAAGAAAGTTGCAGCTTTATCAAACCAATCTCTAGAAATATCCCCTAGTTGTAATGTTACTGTCATTTCTTTGATACCAGAAATAATAGGAGTCCTGTCAAAAACATGTTTTGCTTTTTGAACACAGTATGTTAATGGCAACTCATAGAAAGAGTAGTTTTCTCGGTCACCACATTACCACACATGTTTAGCTTTTTTTTTTTTTTTTTTTTTTTCTATTTAGAGATTGAGCACCAAAGATGCTAATTCTGGCCTATAAATAGCCCAAATTAGAACAATAGAACAAATGTGTTAAGTTCCTCATGACTGATATTCCCAGGTAAGATTCATACATGCAGACTCATCTATGCATGAAATGGACTCTTTCTAGAGCAATATCTATGAGATATTTTCAGGCCCCCACTAAGAAAACAGGGCTATTGATTTTAGTGTAAGGCCCAACTTTCTAATGCCACTACAATAATTTTTTTTTAAAACTAGGTTGTTGGTAATAAAATTGGGTGCTGAGATGAAACAACCCAAAGAGTGAGTCTTATTCCTGGGATTCCATATTCTATCTAACATGCTCTCCTAACTTTCTTTGGTCTCCAAACATGTTCTACTACCTAGCTTTTACATTCACCTAGGTAGTACGCTGATCAATGCCACAAAATCCATTTTACTCTTTTTCCAGCTAAGCTAAAATGGGATGTTACAAATTATTGAATAAGAAATTAGTGACATAAAAGCCCAGAGAAAACCAAATGTATTTACAGAGTACAAGGTAAACACTGATTAAATGAAAGAACATAAACCTCTAACTAGAAGTCAAACATGAATTAAAATTGATTTCATTTCAATCCTGATTATGCCACAAACTTGTATGCTTTTAAAATATTGATATAGTGTCTTAAAATAATTTAAATGTCCTTTATTTAATAATACTTTCCCCATATACTTCAGTATATATTGTAATGTTGGTCATTTGCTATGTATTCATATTTTATATTCTAGAACATATAATAGAAACAAAAAGGGCTATTCTTGTCCAAGTTATCAATGAAATTTCCATTTATTGAGTCCTTATTATGTGCCAGGAAACTTGCATCTATTAGTTTTCTACATCAAGGGAATTTGGAAGTGGGTGATAGTATTAGTTCAACATTAGCAGTAGCAGCTCAGCATTTGCTGGGAGTTCCAGTCTTTATGTGTGGAGTTGAGAATAGAGACTAAACGAGACAAAGTTGCTCT
The DNA here is from genome assembly GCF_037993035.2 of Macaca fascicularis. NCBI lineage: Eukaryota > Metazoa > Chordata > Mammalia > Primates > Cercopithecidae > Macaca > Macaca fascicularis. The sequence continues at coordinate 87,715,715 of NC_088388.1, read as the reverse complement.
TCTCAAGCATCTTATTATGTTTTCCTAAACATATGTTTTCAACTCACAATTCTCTCCTAATGTATTCACCTGCATATTCCGCTGCTTATATGACATTTCCAGTGCATTTTTCATAGGCATCTCAAACTCAGCCATTGCATTATCTTACCATTGACACTTCCTCCTGTCCTCCTCTTGGCTTAAGTCTTTAAAAAAATGAGAGTACATATAATCTTCTCTTACAACTTTATGTCTAAATTTTAATTAAGGAATAAATCCCATTTATTCTAATGGTTTTACTTCTTTCCTATGTGTTCATTCCTCTGAATTCACACTGCCACTGTTTGCAGACTTTTATAATCTCTTATCATTCCAATTGTTTAGTATTTTCTGCTTCCATTTCCTCTCCTGTGCTTGCAAATCATCTGCCACATTGCTGCCAGTGATCTTTCTAAAATTTAATTCTAACTGTTATAAATTTCCAGAGGCTCCCCATTACCTACAAGATAAAGTTCAAATTATTTGTCATTGCATTTAAAGCCCATCATACACTAGCTGTTGCCTTCTTCTCTAAATTTATCTTCTGCTGTGTTCATTTTTACTCCTAAGTGCTCCAGATTTCCTTTCCAAATACAGTATATCATGATATTTCCTACTTTCAAACCATTACCTCTGTTGCCTAAGATACTCTACCCCTGTCTTTGTTCCTCATTTGTACTTCATGCTTTCTCTCTCTCTTCCATTCTAGGCAGCCTGTCCTCTCCTACTATCCTGAGAGTTGATCTATATATCACATACACCGAACCTCATATATTTATTTTTTAAATTAGTTATTATATCTTCTCTCCTAGTACTATTCTATATATTAAAAGAGAAGAGTTTCATGCATCATCTAAAGTTGTAAACCTCATATGGTAAAATTTTTCATAGAACAAATATTTCCAGCCAAGGTTGCTGTTACAGAGTATCTTCAAAGTTAATTCATGCATAGTTTAAAAAAATTAATTTGCTTATTCAGCAAATATAAGTAAGACAGAATTATGTTACTCAAATAGTTCAAAGTTTTATGGGGAAAACAAACACAAAGATTGATAAACACAGTGCAGTGTGATGTTTTGTGTTTGTACATAATATGACTCATACATTATGAATGAATTAATGGGTAGATAGAGAAAATATTGATTTAGAGTAAAAATAGCATACAACATATGGGAGAATACTTAGAAGTTGCTTGTATGGGCCAGGTGCAGTGGCTCATGCCTGTAATCCCAGCACTTTGGGAGGCCGAGGCAGGTGGATCAACTGAAGTCAGGAATTGAAGGTCAGTCTGGCCAACATGGTGAATCCTGTCTCTATTAAAAATACAAACATTCACCAGGCATGGTGTTGCATCCCTGTAATCTCCCAGCTCCCAGCTGGAGACTGAGACAGGAGAACTGCTTGAACCCGGGAGGTGAAGGTTGCAGTAAGCAGAGATTGTGCCACTGCCCTCCAGCCTGGGCGACAGAGTGAGACTCCATATCAAAAAAAAAAAAAACAACACAAAAACAAACAAACAAAAAAAGAAATTGCTTTGTACATTGTAGATGGTCAATAAATATTTGTTGAATTTTGAGAAGCTGCAAGTACGTTAATATTGGTACAGCATATAATTTACCATAAGAATAAGTGGAAGGAAAGGTCATTTGGACTGGTTAGCTTCATATTCACTAGCTATTCTGTAGGCTTTGGAATGCCACTGGTGTGTGCTTTGAGGAGTTAGAAAATTTCCCTTGCATTTTTAATATGGTACCACAAGGGAATCATCAAGAGACTTCTACCATTCTAAAAGATAAGTTTCATAAAAAGGTTTTAGAAATGTTTATACATTCTCTGAGTATTAAAAACATCAAAAATGGCTAAATATAGTGTACTTGAACAAAAATGTTCAATTTATGACAAAAATGAAAATCATCATACATTGGCAGGTACATTAACTTATAGATAAACCTTACTGAAATAATTCATTCTTAAATTTTCACTTAAAGTTTTCTTTTCTTTTTTTTTTTTTTTTTTTTTTTTTTTTTGCTTTTATGTTATTTAAATTGAGCTTGGCCCCCAGACCTTGACAATTAATCTCATCACCCACAATTTCCTTCCTGTTAAAGGTATTATCCTCTACTTTGTGGATTGCCATTCACCTGTCACTCACAGATTAAATCATTATAGGTAAAAGGAACTCTAACAATTATTTCACTCATATCTAGATGCTGGAACTGGACACAGGGAAGAACTAACTTTCTTAAGTTCATATCTGGGTCTGGTTTAGAATATGATTCTCCTAATTTTAACCTAGTGAACTGTCCTGTAACTATATTAACTTTATTGGTCCAAAAAGATCTTAGCATTTCTTCCAGGATTACTCACCTTCCTTAAGAATACATTCCCCAAGAGGACAATGAGAACATTGCCGCCCTCCAAAATAACAATGGTTCATCATAAAGGAGGCACAGAATCTCTATCAAAATATCAATTGAGGAGGCTTTCATCCTTCACTTAGGATTTCACACGTTTTCTTGTGTATGGAAAGTTTTATCTAACTACTCACATCTTCCACTTAATGTATTTTGGAAAATAGATTTCCATATACAATTTAATAGCCCCCTTTCTAGTTTCCCTAGCAACTGACAGAATTTTGAAAACAGCATAGTTGATTTAAACAGATTTGGAAATTAAGAAGCATTTATGTTTTAAACTAATTCCATCAGATAGTCACATTTCTAAATATCTCAAATATTTTAACATATTTTTAGTAATTTATCCTTACTACTTTTAGAGCCAAATTGGACTATGTTTCTATTCTCAATTAGAAGAGATGTCATGTGAAATATATACCCTGTGGAATAAAATATAAAATGATAATTTCAATACTTTTGGTGAATGGAATTATTGGATAACAATATGATTTGCCTGTTCATAAAAATTCTTCCCACCATCCCATTTTTTTTCCATGTGCTTTAACACCTCACATGGCCCCTGGCTTCCTCTGACTCTATTCCCACTGTCTTCCAATCCCTCTCAGGATCCCTGCATCTAAAATTCTTCATATTTCCTCTTACAATATTACTATTATGATTGATCTTCTTTGTTTCTTCTAAAAATACACCACCTAGCTTATTTTGTTATATCCAAGGCACTCATCAGGTCTGTTTTCAAAATGAAGTAAAAGATTTTTGAAAAGTTATTCTGGAATTAACCATTTATATGTGATGGCCTGTTCTGATCTAAGGAGCAAAGAAGAATAAGGAGATGTTCCTCCCAAAGCCAGAGTGCCCAACGTGTCTAGCTGGTAAGCCCAGCAGGATATAAAGAGAGTTGTCTTTTAGGGCAACATTTATAAAAGTACCATTTTGCCAACTGCTGACCTAGGGATGAACACAGTAAAATATCTTCCCTTGGGAAATTCATTGTATAATGATGAAGACAGGCATAGATCCAGCCTATGAATTGACCTGCCTACATGACATCTCCGCTTGGATATCACATAGGCCTTTCAAACTTAACACATCCAGAAAGAAACCAAATTTCTATCCCTTTTCTTCCATTCATTTCCCTACATTCTCTATCTCAATAAATGATATTATTTTATTACCAAAGCCAGAAAATGAAGAGTTGTTTTTCCTCTCTCTTTTCTTTACCTCCTAAATGTAATCCAACACCTAATGATCTATCCTTAAAGTCAATCTTAAACATATCCACATATCACCATCATTTATATTCTTAACTCAAATCATGACATCTCACCTGGATGGCTAGAAGAACCTTCTATTATTCCAGTTCCACTCTTTTTTTTTTTTTGAGACCGAGTCTCACTCTGTTGCCCGGGCTGGAGTGCAGTGGCCGGATCTCCGCTCACTGCAAGCTCCGCCTCCCGGGTTCACGCCATTCTCCTGCCTCAGCCTCCCGAGTAGCTGGGACTACAGGCGCCCGCCACCTCGCCCGGCTAGTTTTTTGTATTTTTTTAGTAGAGACGGGGTTTCACCGTGTTAGCCAGGATGGTCTCGATCTCCTGACCTCGTGATCCGCCCGTCTCGGCCTCCCAAAGTGCTGGGATTACAGGCTTGAGCCACCGCGCCCGGCCTCCAGTTCCATTCTTGTCACAGTCCATTCACACACTACACGGGATCTTTAAAAGAGAAGACTCTTTAAAGTCTATAGGAAATCATGCCATTTCCCTAATTAAAATCATTTGATACTTTCCAAAAACTCTTCAAATAAATCCAAATGCCTTATCATGTCTTCTACAACCTTGTATGGTGTGGCCTCCACCAATAACCCTGCTCATTCCACTATCTTCCACATCGTCCCCTTTTTAATTTTTGTGATATAAATGAACTTCATTTCTTTCCTACCCTGGATATTTTTTAATACTTACTCCATTCTCTGCTTTGAATCTTACTGACCTCTGCTCACCAACTCTATAAATGAGTGCTTCTTGGATATCGGATCTCAGCTCACCTCTTCAGAGAGGCATTTTCTGATTGTCCTGGTTTAAAAGACACACACACATCTATCATATCATATCATCATATCATATCATATTTTTAAAGATGTCTGCTTGTTTCATTCATTCTATTAACTCAATCTGTAATTAGTACTTTTTATTTACTTATTTACTTATATATTGTCAGTCTTTTCCACCTAACAGCCATCTTCAAAGGGCATCTGAAACATTATAAAAACTTACTGTGTATTTTGAATAATACATACATTATTTCAGTTTTAAATCTTTCTACAAACATTTGTAGATTGCCTCTTATGTGCCAGAAGCTCTTCTTGTCCCAGAGTCCAGCAATGAGCAAAACAAACAGAAGCCCCTGCCTTCATGAAGCTCATATTTAAGTGGAGAGACAAAAGGGGATCGATAATAGACACAGAAAGTTATGTAATGTAAAAAAAATAAATAAAGCAGGAAAGGGGCATTAAAATAATCTCTGTAGGAATGATGTTTTAAAATAAGGTAGTCAGGAATGTCCTTACTGAGAAGATGATATCTGAGAAGACTTAAAGCTGGGACAGAGGAAGCCATGCTGGTACCTATGGAAAGAGCTCACCAGGCTGAGGGCACAGCAAGAACAAAAGCTCAGAAGTATAACATGTTCCACACATTACAGAAGTAGTAAAGAGTCTAGTTGGCTGAGATGAGTTGAAGGAAATGAGTTCAAAAAGCTAAAGGGAGTAGATTGGTTAATGTAAGAACTATAAGCACTTTGACTTTTGGAAGCTTTTGGAGGATTTGCGATGTTAGCTAATTATAGCAAGACATGGCAAAGCAATGCATTAAGGATCCTGTGAGCCCAAAGGTACCACCTCAAATTCATTCTGAGTAGTGCAAGGGAGTAACATCAACAATGACTTCTTCGAAAAAATTATAGCTGAGATGAAATGACTCTTACCTGTCAAATTCCTATTCATATTCAGAACACATGTCCAGTGTTACCTCCATCACCTGCTGCTACATCTTATGAATGGTTCCATTTCATTATGCTGTATGTTCAGACTACAACTCTCTTTGTACTAGGGACCATATCATATTCATGTACCTGGCACAGTGTATGGCAAATATTTGATGTCTCTTGGACATATGAGTATAAAATCAGAGAACAGAAAATATATGCTTCCCCTTGGTAGTTCTGAACTAGCAGATTTTTACACTAAATGAATGGGGATACTATCTAATGCGTTAATATATGAATAGGTAACATTTATTGTCTTTGGAACGTGAGCAAAGCAGGAAAGTGCTCTTGCACATCAAAATATCAGCTTGTTTTCTTTCCGGTAGTTAACTTTCCACCCTACCTGAAGATAAATGGTGCACAGTCACTACTATTGTTGCTAACCGTGTCAAAAATGGCCACATATGGATACTCTCTTAACCTCTTTTATTATAGAATGTTCAATAAAAATTTGAGGCTTCACTTTATCAGTCACAACAAACTTTTCCTAAACACTTGTTATTTGCAAATACCATAGTAGAAATGACTAATTGTGTCAAAGAACTGAATGCTTTGACTGCATAATGTGTCTCTGAGGATAACACATCATTTTCCATGATGTTTTTCACATCGTAAGTACACAAATATTCTTAGATATGATTGTTCATCTGCCTAATTATTTTAACTATAGATGTTTTGAGGTCATAAGTAATAGGACAAAAATCTTTATTTCATCTTTTTCAATTTATTTTTTGAACAACTTAAGTCCATTTCTTCTTGCTTTATTCATCTCCAAATCAAATTTTGGTACAAACTAACATTTCTTCTTTAAAACATAAAAAAAGCATTTGGAGAGGAAGATCATGCCCACTATATTTAGAAATTCACCAGAATAACTACCAAAACAGAAAGAATGAAATTCTGCCAAAGTATGTAATTTGTTCTCAAAACTATTTATTTGAAGGCCGTTAATTGTAAGGGAACTTAATTGCAATTTTAATGTTACTAGGTAACCAAATGCTTACTGTGGGATCATTTCAGTTGAGATAGAAAGATAATCCCCTACACTTCACCTCCACTGACAATCCTCTGCAGAATACACTTGGAATATTTTAAGATGTCTGTTTAATTCTGGTAATTGAAATGTTCTGAGGTTTTAGTGTGTGTTAGTTAACATAGTGTGCTAAAATGAATATAAAATTTTATACCATAACATCTCTTGAGAATGGTTTCAAAATGTTGGCTAAATTCAGGTCTTTGTCCATGATTTATATGTCATATAGAGAGCTGTAAATATATTTCATGATAAATTTACAGGAAGAAATTATGTGATGGATAGAACAGTTAAACATTTGAAACCTGTGACCAGAGATTAACATTCCCAAAGACGGGCAGCCCTGTATCTGCTAATCGGGTTTATGGACTTGCCTTGTATTTTGTAATTCTATAGGGAGAGATGAAATCCTGCATTTATGGAATCATGTTTTAAAAGCCTTCATTTCCTAATCCCTCAGTTACTGTCATTTATAAAATGAATAATTTCTACCCATTACAACACAGTGTTTATTCAATAGAATGGGAAGGGATAGAATACACTGATGAAGAACACAGGCTTTGCAGTCTCTGTTCTAGCCAGTCAAAATCTAACACAACTCTTCAACATTAGGTCCTTTACTTAGCCTTGTGAGCCTTATTTTATTCCTTTATATTAAGTGGTGGGTGATACATATCACAGAAAATTACTTCCATGATTAAATATGATTTGTATTCAAAGCACTTAGTGTAATATGTGGCACACAAGTATGTGTAAACTCAGTGAGAAGAGTGTATTGATCAGTTAGTCCTACAGTGGGCATGTAAGTGGAGAATAGGAAAAGTGTGCTTCCTACTGGTATTTCTAAACTAGCAAATTTTCACTCTAAGACATTGGAAATCTCATCTAATGGATCAGTATATAATTAGGTCACATTGCATTGTCTTTGACATCTCAGCAGAATATGAGGCTGCTGCTTAACACAAACAAGATATATGCTTGTTTTATTTCCAGTAGTTATTTTCTCACCTACCTGCTACTAAGAGATTTCCTAGAGGAAAGAATATGGAAGATAAATTATGGTCACAGTGGTATAGTGGTAAATGTATAAAAATTGAGATTGATTTTTAGCATATGAGAAACTGGGAAGAAATTAATGTAACCGGTTCCTGTAAGCTAGTATGAGGCTGTCATCAGTGCTCCACTGATAAGGGGGAATTATTTTTTCTTCTGTGTATAGAAGGACTCACTGCTAGCAGATTTATGGGATCAAAAGATGAAATGTGTTTCCTATGTGCCAGTGTGTAAGATGCTTTGCAAGTACTAACCTATATAATCCTCCTAAAACCCTGAAAAGTAGGTATTTCCATTCAGTTTGATAAGAGAACCAATGCTAAGATGTCTTCTAAGTGCATACAAAAAAGTAAGACACAGAAGTGCCCTTTTGAGTTGTTAATATATCATCTGCTGCCTCAGTCACATGAATGTTCTAGCATCCAAGAAGAGTATGGGTAGAGTTGCTTCATTTTCCAGAGTGAGAGAGGGAGAAAACAAAACATTTGAATTAAAAGTCAAACTCTTGGAAAGTCATGGTTATTGTTTAATAGATCTAACTATACAATATGTTTTCTGCTCAAACTATGACAGTTGCTTCTATTGTTTCCCTTGTCTTTGCATTTATTCCAATTACAGCTCTGACACACCTACCTACCTGCATTATTATTTTTTCTTATTAGTGTGCTAGTGCCTGTAAATTTTTAAATAGCTACCTTGTATGAGATAAATAGACAACATCTAGAGTGAAAAAATATTTCACAGCAGTTCAGTCATAATGTATATGGACAATGAAGAAGATACCCAAAATTTAATGTTCGATTGTTTACAGGATTCTAAAGATTCAGGTCTGACTGTAATTAATACATCATTTGAACACAAGTCCTTTATGTTGAGTTTGATTTGAAGATGTCCCAAAATTACTGTAAGAGGGGATAGTTAAACTTCTAACATTATAGAAAAATGTTTTCTCTCCCTCTTAAAAGTGTAGACACAAACAAAATGTTTAGGAAATAATTGATTTAAATACCACCGGTTAGCATAGTAACGTAGAGTCCAGCCTTTAAGTTGGGTGGACTTTAGTTCTGGATCTAGTTTTGCCACAATCTAGCATGGTGATCCTTGGCAAATAGCTTAATCTCCAAACTTCTATTGTCATCTGTCAGAAGGAAACAATATTAATTTTAATACATTTGTTGCCAGGATAAAAATAAATAATATCTATAAAGGGCTTAGCACTCTGCTTGATATATATAGTGAGTGGTCCATGAATGAGTTCAGCCATTATCACTATTGATGTTTCCTCTGAAACCTGCCAGAACAACTGCCAGTCAGCTCTGGATCATGTGAATTGACATTTTAATTATTTGGGCATTATATTCACAAAGACCATTTTTCTTCCATTACATGGTGAAACCTAAAGCTTTCCAAAATTCAGAGAACAGAGACTTAAAGCTTCATTTATAACAGGGACAATCTTAAATAAGGCAATACATATAAGGTGATATGGAAGTGTATGGCAAAAGAAAATATGTAATTAGTAAAAAGTAGCCATTGATATGGTTTAACTGTGTCCCCACCCAAATCTCGTCATGAATTCCCATGTGTTGTGGGAGGGACCCCGTGGGAGGTGATTGAATCACAGGGTCAGGTCTTTGCTGTGCTTTTCTTGTGACAGTAAATAAGTCTCATGGGATCTGATGGTTTTAAAAATGGGAGTTTCCCTGCACAAGCTCTCTCTGCCTGCTGTCACCCATGTAAGATGTGACTTTCTCCTCCTTGCCTTCCACCATTAATGTGAGGCTTCCCTAACCATGTGGAACTGTAAGTCCATTAAACCTCTTTCTTTGTACATTGCCCAGTCTCAAGTACATCTTTTTCAGCAGTGTGAAAACAGACTAATACAGTAAATACAGCAATTATTATTGTTATTATTATCACTGCTACTTCTAGAAGAATTTTCATTCTCTTATTAGAAATTCATGTTTCCCTTTAAAAGCTTTTGTAAAAAATTAGACTTAATAATATGCATATTAATAAATACCATGCAATACAGTAACAAAATCTGTAGAGAATCCAAATTATGATAATAAAAATTATAATTTTATGAATCACAATACTTTTCAATTAATAAATGCAAAATTTATACCCAAGAAGGGTAGCATGTGAGGGATGCTTGGAAATCAAGTCTGTGAATTCAATACTGTGTTAATGTGATTCTCAGTCACCTGCTGTCATGCAGCAATGCTGTGGGCAGCCCCATTACTTGTAATTCTGCTCAGCATGGGATCTCAGCTTTGTTGGCTTGTCAGTTTCAACAGGTGTCATTTAGCAAAGAGGTGATTTAATCCATAATGCTAGTTTCCTTGTGGGGGCCAGAGGAGTTTGTGGTCAGCACCTTAATGTCTTCCCACTTTGTTCATGCTTAGCAGGAATCCAGGAACTCTTCAAAAAGTCACAGAGCAGCAGAACAAGCTAACTACTTGCCTTACAAATGGATCTTGTTGGATGCAACCGGGAACCATTTGTGAGAATCAAATGTATGATGACTGGAATCATAGTCAGGAAAATCAGCCTGCCGGGAAATTCTGAGCAAAGGACTGCACCATGCCTTTGCCTCCTTTAACTGTACATCCAGACATGAATATGAGGATAGAGGTCTGAATACAGTAGTTTGGGTTCTGAATATATCTGTGAACAAAAGAAAGATGTGTACCTGTATAATAAGGATGCTTGAATGTATCTTGTGAGGTCCATCTCAATTTATGTAGTGTTTCCAGCTCTTTGCTGCTGATTCTTAAAGCATATTTTAATGCTCTTTAGAGTCAGACATGCCCAGTTATGATAATCACATACATGCCTCTTACAGATGTTGAATTTTCTCTTCCTCTTCATTCTTATTTTCTTTAACCACCTCCACTCCCACATGCTCTTCAAAATAAGCCTCTGCACAAAAGGATACACCAAATATACACACACCTACACACACACACACACACACACACACATATATATATATATCACAGCTTGGTTGCTTCTCTATTGTCTAATTTATGTGTTTTTCCAGCTCTGTATGCCATATGTACAGTTACTAAGAAAGACTAGGATCAGCCTGAGGTTATTTTCAATAAGTTTAAAGATTTCTTAGTGAAAAAAAAAAGGCATGTTTAATGACTACAGAAATGAAATGTGTGAATAGATCAAAGGAGGATGCAAATTTGTCTCACACTTGAGAGCTGTTCCCCTTGGTAATGGGAATTTGCTTCTGAGAAGTTATGTTGAACACTTTTTCTATAGGAAAAATACACAGGGTCTGGCATGGTGGCCCGTGACTGTAATTCCAGCACTTTGGGAGGCTGATGTAGGGGGCCAGGAGTTTGCAACCAGCCTGGGCAACATAGTGAGACTCCCATCTTTACAACATCTTTAAATAAGATAATAAATAAATATACAGATACCCCTGAAATGTAAATAAATATTTGCCAACTTTCATGGACATTTTGTATGTACCCTCAAATATATTACCTGAATTAACTGTCATCTGTATATTACCTGATTTACTTTTATCTGTAAAACTCTGGAGGGTTTAATACTATTATTATCCCCACTTTTCAATTGAGAAGACTGACTCACCCACAAGCTAAGGTACTCTCCCAACATCATGAAACTTAAAGGCAGCTTGGTCAGCCTCACCTAGGGAGGCTAAGAAGAGGAGTGTTAATTCATGACTATAAACTAATGTTCTCAACATTCTATAATGGGATTTAGAAATAAATGAGTAATCACTTGTTGCATTTATAAATATTTTAGAAATTTTCAAAGATGCCCCAATGGGAGTAATACAGGAAATTGTTTATTAGAAAAAAAGCAGCACAGTGTTGTATAAAGCAGCCCCGCGTAATATTTAAGGGCATTCCAGCAGGGAAGAAGCTATTAAGGATATGATTGCACAATTAATTGTTATCATTGTAAGTGCCACAAAGAAAACAGGATACCATGAGAGCCTATTAAAAGAAGACCTCCTTCATCTGTGCAGGTCAGGAACGAATTCTGCAGAAGAGTTAAGATCTGAAAAATCAGCCAGACTTAGCCAGAGAAAGAGGGCATGGGGAGAACATTCCAGGCACAGGGCATAGCTCTCAATTCTGAGGAGATTTAAGAAAAACAAAATGACTGGAACATAGTGAACAAGATGGAGATGGGGCACTAATCCATGAAAAAGGAATGGGACCAGTGACTAGGGCAGTTGCCATGACAAAGAACAGGGGAAGGATGCAAGAAACATCGTGGAGTTGGAATTCACGGACCTTAGCAACAGTGTTGATGTACGAGGTGAAAATGGATCATTTGAATCAAATGATTTGTGATACTTGCTTTTTGGTGACTAAGAATCCAAATAAGGAAAAATTTTAGCTGCAGTGTAGAACTTAGGAGGGAGGAGCGGCAGTTCCAAGGGTGATGAATCTCCTGTATAACTCTGTGCGTGGGTAGGTATGAGGGTGTGTGTGTGAGTATATTAATTTCTTTAATTCTGAAATTAGAAAACTTTGATGTCATTTCCTCTTGTTTCTGAAAGAGCACAGAACAAAATTCTGTTATTGAAATTTTCAGATAATTGGGGGTTTGCTAAACAGCAGGAAAACTAAGCACTTATCTAGACGCAACGGTGCTCCTTCCCCCTTAACTTCTGTTGCAGTATGATCCTCTAAACCCAGCAGAGTCTGATGTATTCCAGGCACCAGAGGAAAAAAATATGATAGATGCTTATTTTCTTTAGAGCAAATATTACCGTGCTAGGTTCTGCCAGATGAAGAATTGAAGGAATATCAACTTCTTACGAATCCCAAACAGCTGTGAAATGCTAAATAATCCTTACAGAGTTCCTATCAACAGCTGTAGCAGCTTAGACAAACATTTTATGTGTTCAGAAGCAGTTGAGAACAGTGGAGAGAACACAAGCTTTAGATCAAGAACCCCATTTAAATACTGTGTTTACCACATTCTGATTAATGTGCTTGCTTAAACAAATTGCTCTCTGAGCATCAGGTTCTTCATCTTTAAAAGATTTTTATGAGAATTAAGCTCACTCAATAATAAATTATGTAAGCTATTTATTATACAATTTTAGCACTGGTCTACATGGCATAAGCTCTCAATAAATGGTAGCTCATTTTATTTAACCCAGAAGGGCAGTGGGCCAAGATCTTCCTTGAGTAGAAAACAGTGAAAATGTTATGTAAAATAAATTTGAACTTCATGAAGCCTAAGTGAAAATTTTCTTAGTGATAGATAACTTGAAAGAATTCCTCTCCCCAGTTAAATAGAGAAACATTTTTGTTTAAAAATATCCAGATCACTTGAAAATGGGCATTGATCATAAGATCTCTGGGCCATAGGTTCTTTCTTTATATTAAAAGCAAATTAGACTAGACCAATGTTGTCTTATAAAACTATAGTGTGAGATGACTCAAATATAAGCCAATTTATAGTTTTAAGTATTTTAATAACAACATAAAAATGAAGAGCAGTGGGCATTCCAAGATGGCTGAATAGGAACAGCTCCGATCTGTATCTCCCAGCATAATCAATGCAGAAGACAGATAATTTCTGCATTTCCAACTGAAGTACCTAGTTCATCTCACTAGGACTGGTTGGACAGTGGGTGCAGCCCATAGAGGGTGAGCCAAAGTATGGCAGGGCATTGCCTCACCCAGGAAGTACAAGGGGTCAGAGGATTTCCCTTTCCTCGCCAAGGGAAGCTGTGACAGACTATGTAGAAAAACAGGACACTCTTGCCCAAATACTGAGCTTTTCCCAAGGTCTTAGCAACCGGCAAATGAGGTGATTCTCTCCCATGCCTGGCTCAGCAAGTTGTACGCCCAAGGAGCGCTTGCTCACTGCTAGCACAGCAGTCTGAGATCGATCTGCGAGGTGCCAGCCTGGCTGGGGGAGGGGCGTCCACCATTGCTGAGGCTTGAGTAGGTAAACAAAGTGACCAGGCAAGTCCCAACTGGGCGGAGCCCACCACAGCTCAACAAGGCCTACTGCCTCTAGACTCCACCTCTGTGGGCAGAGCATAGTTGAACAAAAGACAGCAGACAATTTCTGCAGACTTAAATGTCCCTGTGTGACACCTCTGAAGAGAGCAGTGGTTCTCCCAGCATGGCATTTGAGCTCTGAGAATGGACAGACTGCCTCCTTAAGTGGATCCCTGAACGCTGTGTAGCCTAACTGGGAGATACCTCCAAGTAGGGGTTGACAGACACCTCATATAGGTGGCTGCTCCTCTGGGACGAAGCTTCCAGAGGAAGGATCAGGCAGCAATATTTGCTGTTCTGCAATATTAACTGTTCTGCAGCCTCCACTGGTGATACCCAGGCAAACAGGGTATGGAGTGAAACTCCAGCAAACTCCAACAGACCTGCAGCTGAGTGACCTGACTGTTAGAAGGAAACTAACAAACAGAAAGGAATAGCATCAACATCAACAAAAAGGTAATCAACACCAAAATCCCATCTGCAGGTCACCAATATCAAAGACCAAAGGTAGATAAAACCACAAAGATGGGGAGAAACCAGAGCAGAAAAGATGAAAATTCTAAAAATCAGACTGCCTCTTCTCCTCCAAAGGATCACAACTCCTCGCCAGCAACAGAACAAAGCTAGATGGAGAATGACTTTGATGAGATGACAGAAGTAGGCTGCAGAAGGTTGGTAATAACAAACTTTTCCGAGTTAAAGAAGGATGTTGAACCCATCACAAGGAAGCTAAAAACCTTGAAAAAAGATAAGACGAATGGCTAACTAGAATAAACCGCATAGAGAAGACCTTAAATGACCTGATGGAACTGAAAACCATGGCACGAGAACTACGTGACACATGCAGAAGCTTCAATAGCCGATTCAATCAGGTGGAAAAAGAGTATCAGTGATTGAAGATCAAATTAATGAAATAAAGCAAGAAGACAAGGTTAGAGAAGAAGGAGTAAAAAGAAATGAACAAACTCTCCAAGAAATATGGGGCTATGTGAAAAGACCAAATCTACATTTGATTGGTGTAACTGAAAGTTATGAGGAGAATGGAACCAAGTTGGAAAACACTCTTCAGGATATTATCCAGGAGAACTTCCCCAACCTAGCAAGGCAGGCCAACATTCAAATTCAGGAAATACAGAGAACACTACAAAGATACTCCTCAAGAATAGCAACCCCAAGACACATAATTGTCAGATTTGCCAAGGTTGAAATGAAGGAAAAAGTGTTAAGGGCAGACTGAGAGAAAGGTCAAGTTACCCACAAAGGGAAGCCTATCACACTAACAGCAGATCTCTCAGCAGAAACCCTACAAGCCAGAAGAGAGTGGGGGCCAATATCTAACATTCTTAAAGAAAAGAATTTTCAACCTGGAATTTCATATCCCGCCAAACTAAGCTTCATAAGTGAAGGAGAAATAAAATCCTTTACAGAGAAGCAAATGCTGAGAGATACTGTCACCATCAGGCCTGCCTTATAAGATCTCCTGCAGGAAGCACTAAACATGGAAAGAAACAACTGATATGAGCCACTGCAAAAACATGCCAAATTATAAAGACCATTGATGCTAGGAAGAAACTGCATCAATTAATGGACAAAATAATCAGCTAACATCATAATGACAGAATCAAATTCACACATAACAATATTAACCTTAAATGTAAATGGGCTAAATGCCCCAATTAAAAGATACAGAATGGCTAGTTGGAGAATGAGTCAAAACCATCAGTGTGCTGTATTCAGGAGACCCATCTCACATGCAAAGACACACATAGGCTCAAAATAAAGGGATGGAGGAAGATCTACCAAGCAAACGGAAAGCGAAAAACAAAACAAAACAAAACAAAACCCAGGAGTTGCAATCCTATTCTATGATAAAACAGACTTAAACCAACAAAGATCAAAAGGGACAAAGGCAGTCATTACATAATGGTAAAGGCATCCATTCAACAAGAAGAGCTAACTATCCTAAATATATATGCACCCAATACAAGAGTGCCCAGATTTGTACAGCAAGTCCTTAGAGACCAACAAAGAGACTTAGACTCCCACACAATAATAATGGGAGACTTTAACTCCCCACTGTCTATTAGATCAACAAGACAGAAGGTTAACAAAGATATCCAGGACCTGAACTCAGCTCTGAAACAAGCAGACCTAATAGACTTCTATAGAAGTCTACAGACTTCTCTCTACCCCAAATCAACAGAATACACCTTCTCAGTACCACAATGCACTTATTCTAAGATTGATCACATAATTGGAAGTAAATCACTCCTCAGCAAATGTAAAAGAACAGAAATCACAACAAACTGTCTCTCAGACCACAGTACAATCAAATTAGGACTCAGGATTAAGAAACTCACTCAAAACCACTCAACTACATGGAAACTGAACAACTTGCTCCTGAATGACTACTGGGTAATTAACGAAATGAAGGCAGAAATAAAGATGTTCTTTGAAACCAATGAGAACAAAGACACAACGTACCAGAATCTCTGGGACACATTTAAAGCAGTGTGTAGAGGGAAATTTATAGCACTAAATGCCCACAAGAGAAAGCAGGAAAGATCTAAAATTGACACACTAACATCACAATTAAAAGAACTAGAGAAGCAAGAGCAAACACATTCAAAAGCTAGAAGGCAAGAAATAACTAAGATCAGAGCAGAACTGAAAGAGAGAGACATAAAAAACCCTTCAAAAAATCAACGAATGCAGGAGCTAGTTTTTTGAAAAGATCAACAAAATTGATAGACTGCTAGCAAGACTAACTAATAAAGGAGAAGAGAAGAATCAAATAGATGCAATAAAAACTGATAAAGGGGATATCACCACAGATCCCACAGAAATACAAACTACCATCAGAGAATACTACAAACAACTCTATGCAAATAAAAACCAGAAAATCTAGAAGAAATGGATAATTTCCTGGACACATACACCCTCCCAAGACTAATCCAGGAAGAGGTTGAATCTCTGAATAGACCAATAACAGGCTCTGAAATTGAGGCAATAATTAATAGCCTACCAACCAGAAAAAGTCCAGGACCAGATTCACAGCCAAATTCTACCAGAGGTACAAAGAGGAGCTGATATCATTCCTTCTGAAACTATTCCAATCAATAGAAAAAGAGGAAATCCCCCCTAACTCATTTTATGAGGCCAGCATCATTCTGATACCAAAGCCTGGCAGAGACACAACCAAAAAAGAGAAATTTAGACCAATATCCCTGATGAACATCAATACAAAAATCCTTAATATAATACTGGCAAACCGAATCCAGCAGCACATCAAAAAGCTTATCCACCACGATTAAGTTGGCTTCATCCCTGGGATGCAAGGCTGGTTCAACATACGCAATAAATGTAATCCATCACATAAACAGAACCAAAGACAAAAACCACATGATTATCTCAATAGATGCAGAAAAGGCCTTTGACCAAAATTCAACAGCCCTTCATGCTAAAAACTCTCAATAAACTAGGTATTAATGGGATGTATCTCAAAATAATAAGAGCGATTTATGACAAACCCACAGCCAATATCATACTGAATGAGCAAAAACTGGAAGCATTCCCTTTGAAAACTGGCACAAGACAAGGATGCCCTCTCTCACCACTCCTATTCAACGTAGTGTTGGAAGTTCTGGCTAGGGCAATCAGGCAAGAGAAAGAAATAAAGGGTATTCAATTAGGAAATGAGGAAGTCAAATTGTCCCTGTTTGCAGATGACATGATTGTATGCTTAGAAAATCCTATCGTCTCAAACCAAAATCTCCTTAAGCTGATAAGCAACTTCAGCAAAGTCTCGGGATACAAGATCAATGTGCAAAAATCACAAGCATTCTGTTACACCAGTAACAGACAAACAGAGAGCCAAATCATGAGTGAACTCCAATTCACAATTGCTACGAAGAGAATAAAATACCTAGGAATCCAACTTACAAGGCATGTGAAGGACCTCTTCAAGGAGAACTACAAACCACAGCTCAATGAAATAAAATAGGACACAAACGACTGGAAGAACATTCCACGCTCATGGATAGGAAGAATCAATATCATGAAAATGGCCATACTGCCCAAGGTAATTTATAGATTCAATGCCATCCCCATCAAGCTACCAATGACTTTCTTCACAGAATTGGAAAAAACTGCTTTAAAGTTCATCTGGAACCAAAAAAGAGCCCACATTGCCAAGACAATCCTAAGCCAAAAGAACAATGCTGGAGGCATCACGCTACCTGACTTCAAACTATACTACAAGGCTACAGTAACCAGAACAGCACAGTACTGGTACAAAAACAGACATAGACCAATGGAACAGAACAGAGGCCTCAGAAATAACACCACATATCTACAACCATCTGATCTTTGAGAAACCTGGCAAAAACAAGAAGTGGGGAAATGATTCCCTATTTAATAAATGGTGCTGGGAAAACTGGCTAGCTATACGTATAAAGCTGAAACTGGATCCCTTCCTTACACCTTATACAAAAATTAATTCAAGATGGATTAAAGACATAAATGTTAGACCTAAAACCATAAAAACCCTAGAAGAAAACCTAGGCAACACCATTCAGGACGTAGGCATGGACAAGGACTCTGTGACTAAAACACCAAAGGCAATGGCAACAAAAGCCAAAATAGACAGATGGATCTAATTATACTAAAGAGCTTCTGTACGGCAAAGTAAACTACCATCAGGGTGAACAGGCAACCTACAGAATGGGAGAAAATTTTTGCAATCTATATCTATATTAAGTTGAACATGAGTTCTTATTGTTGTCTCCAAGTCTAAACAATTACCACGTGGATCAATCTCACCTCCTTACCTTGCCAATCCACAAATGCCCACCCCAGAAGTGGAAAACCCGGACTTAGACTGAGCCACTCCTGGCTTCTTTTTTCCTCAGCTTGCATATGGACTATTGTGGGACTTTACCTTGTGATCCTGTGAGCCAATTCTCCTTAATAAACTCCCTTTCATATATACATATATCCTATTAGTTCTGTCCTTCTGGAGAACCCTGACTAATACAAGCATGTCTTGATTCCTGCTAGTGACATTCAAGAGGCTAGAAGCTACCATACTGGACATGCCAGGGTTAGGCGATACTAAAAATATTTCCTTGTCTGTCTATGCTATTAGCTACATATTAAGATATCTGTTTTCTGATTTTATCAAATATTATTTTTCTTAAGCACATGGGTTTGCCATGTAGTAAGGGATACATGTCTGATTTAACTGACTAAAAAATGAGGAAAATGCATTTAAATTGCTTGGCTACTGCTGAGTGGCAATATGGTCATATCTGTCCAGGAATCCATTCTGACGCTAAGTGACAAATGCCCCTTTGTTATTCTATTTCAAACTTAATATGTTATCACATGATTATGTTTAAATTAATGTTCTGACAAATTCTAGTAATATATGTGTCATAAAACATTTAAATCATTAGATACCCCCAAATTGTAACCCATATCAATTTCTGTCAAGAATGCATTCTTTTCTGGAAGCATATTCCTGTTACTCCTTTCATGTGATAAAATTCTGTTCAGTCTTGGTGACACATACCATCCATCACATAGTAATAAAACAAATATATAACCAAGCCAACAATTTCTGCTTTCCACAAGGTTAAAACAGGAACTATTTAGCTATATCATCAATTAACCAAAAGCAACATTTGTTCAATTGATTTTCCATGAATCAACTTCATTTTTAAGAACAGTTTTAGATTCACTAAAAAATTGAGCTTGTATTACAAAGAATTCCTACATTATCTCTTTCCTCTGACATATGCAGAGTTTACTCCATTATTAAAATGTTACATTAGTATATTTGTTAAAATTAATGAAACAATATCAATACATAATTATTAAGAGAATAATTATTTATTAAGAAGTCCATAGTTTATTAAGATTCCCTTTGTTTTTATCTAATGCCCTTTTTCTGTTCTGGGATTGCATCCAGTATATCATATTACATTTAGTTATCCAGATTCCTTATGTTCCTCTTGGCCATAATAGTTTTCATACCTTATTTACTTTCAATTACCTTGAAAGTTTTGATGAGTATAGGTCAGGCATTTTTTAGAATGTCTCCAAATTGAGATTTGTCTCATGGGTAAATTGGGGTTATAGGTTTTAGAGAAGTAAATCACAGAGGTAAAGTACTATTTTAATCACATCATATCCAGGGTGTATACTATCAGCAAGATTTATAACTGTTAGTATTGACCTTGATCATGACTGAAGTAGTGTGTGCCAGGTTTCTCCACTGTAAATTTACTATTTCCTCCCCACTTCCATACTTTACTCTTTAGAAGGAAGTCACTCTGCACAATTCCTACTTAACAGTGGAGGGTTTGCTCTCCCTCCTTTAGGATGAAGTGTTTACATAATTTATTTGGAATTCTTATGCATGATTGATTATTGCCCTCCATTTATTAATTTATTTGATTTTTTATTCAAATCAGTCTGGACTTGGAGATGTTAATTTTATACTTAGAATTAAAATCCAACACTTTATTTTGCTGCTCAAATTGTCCATCTTTGTCCACTAGGAGTTCTTTCAGTTGATTCTTGTGCCTTTTTGACATGCTGCCATCAATGTGTTTTGTTCTTGTTGTTGCTGTTATGTTGTTTTGTGAAGGCTTCCTTACCTAATGGTACTACAACGTGCTCCAGGCTCATCTTTTATATTTCCTGCAGCTTAACCAGTCATTTCTCCAAGCAGCACTGGTTCCTTTCATTGGAGAATAATAATAGAAATCAAGATCTGGATCTGGGTGTTACTTACACTCATTACTACAGTGCCATTTCTTTTAGACACTTAAATTTGGCAAAACAAAGAAATAATGTGTGTATAATGACCTGGATATATACACATGTCCATAAATATCTCTACATATAACCATCTATATCTATATTAAGTTGAACATGAGTTCTTATTGTTGTCTCCAAGTCTAAACAATTACCATGTGGATCAATCTCACCTCCTTACCTTGCCAATCCACAAATTCCCACTCCAGAACTGGAAAACCTGGCTGCCACCATGAGCTATTCATTTGCTTCCTTGCTTGATTAAGGAATATTTGTATATCAGAATCAGAATTGTTACCCCATATCCCTATGGGAAACAAATTTATTGACTAGAGCACAGTACTTATATGCAGTTTCTTTAGCCTAGTCTTACAGATTCCACTCGTTTCTGAAGTTAACTTAGACCAGCAACTCCTTGGTAAGGCTATTTTATTCATGCAGGTTTGAAGGGAAGCATAAAACAACAAAATTTTATTCTGTTACATTTCTGGAAGTCCAACGTATAAAGTGAAGGTGTTGTCTGGGCTACATACCTTCTGGAGCGTTCACAGGGAAATCTGTTTTCTTGCCTTTTTCAGCTTCCAGAGGCTGTCTGTATCCTTTGGTCCATCTTCAATAACTCCTTCACATCACCACTTCACATGGTCTTTTCTTCACATCATGCCAATTTCTGTCATCCCATCTTTCTCCCCATTCA
Organism: Macaca fascicularis; assembly: GCF_037993035.2. NCBI lineage: Eukaryota > Metazoa > Chordata > Mammalia > Primates > Cercopithecidae > Macaca > Macaca fascicularis. The sequence goes on along the minus strand of NC_088388.1, from coordinate 87,694,619 downwards.
CTCTCTTGTCTCCTTCATATAAGGACCAGTGTGATGACCTTTAAGGTGTGGCTCTTTTTAAATTATCTTTTTTTTTCCAATTTTTATATGTGGTTAATACATATAACAAAAATGTATCATATTCAACATTGTTAAGTGTTATGCTTCACTGGTATTAAATTCATAATATTGTGCAAACGTTACCACCATCTATCCCCATAACTCTTTTTATCTTGTAAAAGTGAACTTCTATACCTATTAAACAGTAACTATCTATTCTCTCCTCCCACCAGCCTCTGGCAATCACCATTCTACTTTTTGTCTTTATAATTTTGACTACTCAAAGTACCTAATATAAATGGAATTATACAGCATTTGTCTTTTCTGTGATGGGATTACTTCATTTAACATTATCTCCTCAAAGTCATCCATGTTATAGCATGTGAAAGAAATTCCTTCCTTTTTTTTTTTTTTTTTTTTTGAGACTGAGTCTGGCTCTGTCGCCCAGGCTGGAGTGCAGTGGCCGGATCTCAGCTCACTGCAAGCTCCGCCTCCCGGGTTTACGCCATTCTCCTGCCTCAGCCTCCAGAGTAGCTGGGACCACAGGCGCCCGCCACCTCGCCCGGCTAGTTTTTTGTATTTTTTAGTAGAGACGGGGTTTCACCGTGTTAGCCAGGATGGTCTCGATCTCCTGACCTTGTGATCCGCCCGTCTCAGCCTCCCAAAGTGCTGGGATTACAGGCTTGAGCCACCGCGCCCGGCTAAGAAATTCCTTCCTTTTTAAGGTTGAATAATATTCCATTGTATGCATATATTATGTTTACTTATCCATTCACCCATCAGTGGGTACTGGGGTTGCTTTCACATTTTAGCTATGGTGAATAATACACTTTGAACACGAGTGTAAACATTATCTCTTTGATATCTTGCTTTCAACATTTTGGGTATATACCCAGAAGTGAAATTTCTGGATCATATGGAAATTATATTTCTAATTTTTTAAGGATCCATCATACTGTTTGCCACAGCAGCTATACTATTTCATACTTCTATAAACAGCATACAAGGGTTCCAATTTCCCTACACTCTTACCAACACTTGTTATTATTTTTTCTTTTTATAGTGTTGCAATCCTATTGGGTGTAAGGTAGTTTCTCATAGTTTTGACCTGAATGTCCCTAATGATTAACTATGTTAAGCATCTTTAATTTTTATTTAGGTTCTGGGGTACATGTGCAGGTTTGTTAATTTAGGCAAACTGGGTTTTATGGGGATTTGGTGCACAGATTATCTTGCCAACCAGGTAATAAGCATAGCATCCAGGTAATAAGCATAGAATCTAGTAGGTATTTATTCTGATCCTCTCCCTCCTCCTACCATCCACCCTCAAGTAGGTCCCAGTGTCTGTTGTTTGCCTCCTAGTATCCATGTGTTCTCGTTGTTTAGCTCACACTTGTAAGTAGCAGTATTTGGTTTTCTGTTCCTGTATTAATTTGCTTAGGATAATGGCCTCCAGCTTCATACATGTTGATGTAAAGGACATTATTTTATTCTTTTGTATGGCTGCATAGTATTGCCTGGTGTACATGTACCACATTTTCTTTATCCAGTTGGCCATTGATGGGCATTGAGGTTGATTTCACGTCTTTGCTATTGTGAATAGTGCTGCAATGAATATACACATGCATGTGTTTTTATCGTAGAACAATTTACATTCTTTTGAGGATATGCCTAATAATGTGATTTCTGGATCGAATGGCAATTCTGTTTTAGTTCTTTGAGGAATTGACACACTGCTTTTCACAATGGCTGAATTACACTCCCACTAGTAGTGTATAAGTGTTCCCTTTTCTCTGCAACTTCACCAGCATCTTTTATTTTTTGAATTTTATGTAATAGCCATTATTGGCTAGGAACAGTGGCTCAGGCCTCTAATCCCAGCATACTGGGAGGCTGAAGATGGGGTTGCAGTGAACTGTGATTATGACACTGAACTCCAGCTGTGTCAAACAAGAGGAAAAAGTTAAATAGCCATTCTGACTGGGGTGAGATGGTATCTCACTGAGTTTTGTATTTGCATTTCTCTAACAATTAGTGATGTTGAACATCTTCTCATGTACTCGTTGGTCACATGTATGTCTTCTTTTGAAAAGTATCTATTCACATCCTTTGCCCATTTTTAATGGGGTTTGGTTTTTGCTTGTAAATTTGTTTAACTTCCTTATAGATACTGGATATTAGACCTTTGTCAGATACATAGTTTGCAACTATTTTCTTCCATTCTGTAGGTTGTTTTTACTCTGTTGATAGTTTCTTTTGCTCTGTAGATGCTATTTAGTTTAATTAGAATTGTCAATTTTTGTTTCTGTTGCAATTGCTTTTGGCATCTTTGGTCATGAAATCTTTGCCTGGTCCTATGTCCAGAATGCTATTGCCTAGGTTATCTTCCAGGATTTTTATAGTTTTGGGTTTTACATTGAAGTATTTGATCCATTTTGATTTGATTTTTGTGTGTGGTGTAAAGTAGGGGTCTAGTTTCAATGTTCTGCATATGGCTAGCCAGCTATCCCAGTACCATTAACTGAATAGAGTTCATTCCCCATTGCTTCTTTTGCTAGGTTTGTCAATGATCAGATAGTTATAGGTGTGCGACATTATTTCTGGGCTCTCTGTTCCATTCCATTTGTCTATTTGTCTGTTTGTGTACCAGTACCATGCTGTTTTGGTTATGGGAGCCCTGTAGTATAGTTTGTAGTCAGGTAATGTGATGTCTCCAGCTTTGTACTTTTTGCTGATGATTGCCTTAGCTGTTTGAGCTCTTTTGTGGCTTCATATAAATTATAAAATAGTTTTATCTAGTCATGTGAAGAACATCATTGGTAGTTTGATAGGAATGGCATTTAGTCTACTAATTGCTTTGGGAACTATGGCCATTTTAATAATATTGATTCTTCCTATCTATGAGCATCTTTTCATGTGTGTATTGGCAATTCATATACCTTCATTGGGTAAATGTCTATTCAAGCTCTTTGCCTTTTTTTGAATCAGATTGCTTTTGTTGTTGAGTTTTAGTACTTCTGTATATTTTCTGGATATAAGTCCGTTATATATATAAGTTGCAAACATTTTCTCCCATTCTGTGGATTTCCTTTTTATTCTGTTGATAGTGTCTTTGTATACCCAATTTTAAAACATAATCCTGGAGTCAAATTTGTCTATTTTTTGTTGTTGTTGTGCCTTTGATGTTATATCCAACAAATCATTCCCAAATACAGTGCCATGAAGCATTTTCACTACATTTTTTTTCTTTGAATTGTATAATTTAAAAATTATATTTAGGTCTTTCATCCACTTGAGTCAATTTTTGTATATGGTGTTAAGTAAGGGTTCAACCTTATTCTTTTGTGTGTGGATATCCAGTTATCCAAGCATCATTTGTTGAAGACTGCCATTTTCCCTTCTGAATGGTCTTGACACCCTTCTCAAAAACTATTTGACTATATATGTGAAGAATTGTTTCTGGGCTCTCTGTTCTATTCCATTAACCTAGATGCTAAATCCACACTGTTATGATTACTGTTGCTTTGTAGTAAGTTTTAAATTGGAAAGTGTGAAACCTTCCACTTTGTTTTTTGTTTTTGTGTTTGTTTTTTCAAATTGTCTTGGCTATTTGAGCTCATTTGAAATTCCATATTAATTTTAGGAAAAGTTTGAGAAGTATTGGTGTTAGTTTTTCCTTAAACAGTTAGGAGAATACACTCATGAAGCTATCAGACCCAGCGCTTTTCTTTGTGGGGAGATTTTTTTTGTTTCCCAGGGCTTTTCTTTTTTGGGAGACATTTTGCTTACAGACTCAATATCCTTACTACTTACAGGTCTATTCAGATATTCTATTTCTTTGTGATTTAGTCTCAGAAGTTTTGTGTTTGTAAGAATTTGCTCATTTCATCTAGGTTATCTAAATTGTTAGTGTACAATTATTCATAATATTCTTTTATAATCCTTTATATTTCCCTAGAATTGTTCATCATGTCTCCACTTTTATTTCTGACTTCAGTAATTGAGTCTTCTCTCTTTTTATTTGTCCATCTACCTAAAAGTTTATCAATTTTGTTGATCTTTTGAAAGAACCAAGTTTGGTTTTATTGATTTTCTCTATAATTTTTCTAGTCTCTATTACTTTTCTGTTTAAGTTATATGTGCTCTAACATTCATTATTTCCTTCCTTCTTCTATCTTTTGATTTAGTTTGTTTTTATTCTAGTATCTTAGTTGTAAAGTTAGGTAGCTGATTTGAATTTTTCTAAATTTTTAATATAAGTGTTTATAGCTATAAATTTCCTCCTTAGCACTGCTTTTGCCGCATCCCGTAAGTCTTGGTATATTGTGTTTTCATTTTCATTCATCTTTAAGTATTTTCTAATTGCCCTTGTGATTTCTTTTTATTGATTCATTTATTGTTTAAGAATGTTATTTATTTCCCACAACTTTGTAAGTTTTACATTTTTACACCTGTTACAGATTTCTAATTTCACTCTTTTGTAGTCAGAGAAAATAACTTTGTATGACATCTATAAAAAAATCTATTGAGACTTAATTCGTGGTAAAAATATGTATGTTTTATTCTGGAAAATATTCCATATGCACATGAAAAGAATGTCTATGTTGTGTTGTTGGGTAGAGTGTTCTTCTGTATATGTCTGCTACATCTAGTTGGTTTATTGTGTTGTCTTTATTTCCTTCCTATCTTTTGTCTTGTTGTTCTAGTCATTATCAAGAATGAGGTGTTGAAGTCTGCAACCATTATAGTAAAACTTTCTCTCTTTAAATCTGTTCATTTTTGCTTCATATATTTTGATTGTTCTTATGTATGTAGATTATATCTTATTGTTATATTGAACATATTTTCTCAATATATGGCACCCTTCTTGTCTCATCTAACACTTTTAAATTTAAAGTCTCTTTTTTCTAACAGTAATATAGTAATGTTTTCTATTTTTTTGTTTGTATTTGCACAGCATATCTTTTTTCATTCTTTCGCTTTCAGTCTATTTGTGCCTTTGAATCTCAGTGGGTCTCTAGTAGACAACACAGATTTGGATCAATTGTTTGGTTCATTCTGCCAATCTCTGTCCTTTAATTGGAGAAATTAATCTATTTACATTTAAGGCAATAAATGATAAGGAGTGACTTATCCTGTCATTTTGCTGTTTCTTTTCTATATGCCCTGTAACTGATTACAGTTACTGCATTAATATCTTCCTTTGGGTTTATCTGATTTTTTATTGTGACAAATTTTATTTTTGTATATACTCTACAGCTATTTTATTTGTTGTTACCAAGGGGATTACATTTAACATCTTATACTTTTAACACCATAATTTGAATTTATACCTATTTAACTTTAATAACTTTAATAACATATAGAGATTCTATTCTTTTAACAACTCTGTCCTCACCCCTTTGAGATGTTGATTTTACCATTACAATTTTACCCATTGTGAGCCCAAACACATATACTAATAATACTTTAAACATATTTGCCTTACAAATTATGAGGAAAATAAAATGTGGGTTTACTAACCAAAGTTAATCCTAGCTTTAAACTAGTAATTTTAAAGTATTTGATTATGTAATTTAGTCATGTAGAAAACAAGAAGTGGCATTGTAAACCATTGTTACCATGGTACTAATTTTTATGATTGCGGACATATTTACCTCTAGTGACATTGTTATATCTTCTTATGGCTTTGAGTTATCATCTAGTGTCCCTTAATTTAACCCTACAGGACTCCCTCAAGGCCTATTGCATGTAAAAAGGATTTAGTGCTAATTAATTCCTTCAGCTTTTATTTGTCTCAGAATTTCTTAATATCTCCCTCACTTTTTTAACTTTTATTTTAGGTTCAGGGGTACATGTGCAGGTTTGCTATATAGGTAAACTTGTGTCATGGGGGTTTGTTGTACAAATTATTTTGTTACCCAGGTATTAAACCTAGTACTCATCAGTTATTTTTCCTGATCCTCTCCCTCCTTTCCCGCTGCACCCCCTGGTAGTGTCCCATGTCTGTTATTCTCCTCTATGTGCCCATGTGTTCTCATCAGTTAGCTCCCACTTGTAATTGAGAACATGCAGTATTTGGTTTTCTGTTCCTGTGTTAGTTTGCTAAAGATAATGACCTCCAGTCAATTCCATGTTCCTGCAAAAGATGTGACCTCATTCTTTTTTATGACTGCATAGTACTCCATGGTGCATACGTACCACATTTTCTTTACCAGTCTACCTACCACTGATGGGCATTTAGGTTGACTCCATGTCTTTACTATTATGAACTTATATGCACATGTGTCTTTATGATAGCACAATTTATATTCATTTGACTAGATACCAAATAATGAAATTGCTTGGTCAAACGATACTTCTGCTTTTAGCTCTTTGAGGAAGTACCACACTGCTCTCCACAATAGTTGAACTAGTTTACACACCCACCAACAGTGTACAAGTTTTCCCTTTTCTGAGGAACCTTGCCAGCCTCTTTCATGTTTTGACTTTTTAATAATAGTCATTCTGAGTGATGTGAGATAGTATCTCATTGTGGTTTTGATTTGCATTTCTCTAGTGATCAGTGACACTGAATGTTTTTTCTTATGCTTGTTGGCTGCAAATATGTATTATTTTGAAAAGTGTTCATGTACTTTGTCCACATTTTAATGTGGTTGTTTGCTTTTTACTTGTAGATTTAAATTCCTTATAGATGCTGGATATTAGACCTTTGTCGATTGCACAGATTGCAAAATTTTCTCCCATTCTGTTGGTTATTGGTTTACTCTGATGATAGTTTCTTTTGCTGTGCAGAAGCTCTTAAGTTTAATTAGATCTCATTTGTCAGTTTTTGATTTTGCTGCAATTGCTTTTGGTGTCATTGTCATAAAATCTTTGCCCATTCCTGTGTCTAGAATGGTATTGCATAGGTTGTATTCCAGGGTTTTCGGGGTTTTACATTTAAGTATTTAATCCATCTCGAGTTGATTTTTTATATGGTTTAAGAAAGGGGAACAGTTTGAATCTTCTGCATATGGCTAGCCAGCTATCCCAGCACCATTAATAGAATAGAGGGTCCTTTCTCCATTGTTTTTTTTTTTCTTTTTTTGTCAGCTTTATCAAAGATCAGATGGTTGTAAGTGTGGCATTATTTCTGGGTCCTCTATTATGTTCTATTGATCTCTGTGTCTGTGTACCAGTACCATGCTTTTTTGGTTACCGTAGTCCTGTAGTATAGTTTGAAGCAGGTAGTGTGATGTCTCTGGCTTTGTTCCTTTTCCTTAGAATTGCCATGGCTACTGGGGCTTTTTGGTTCCAGATTAATTTTAAAATAGTTATGAATTTTAAAATAGTTTTTTCTAGTTCTGTGAAGAATATTATTGATAGTTTGATAGGAATAGCATTGAATCTACAAATTACTTTAGGCAGTCTGGTCATTTTAATGATGTTGATTCTTTTTATTCATCAACATGGAATGATTTTTCATTTGTTTGTGTCACCTCTGATTTCTTTGGGCAGTGTTTTGTAATTCTCCTTGTAGAGATCTTTCACATACCTGGTTAGCTATATTCCTAGATATTTTATTCTTAAGTGAGAAGTTGTGAATGGGGATGTGTTTCTGATTTGGCTCTTGGTTTGATGGTTGTTGGTGTATAGGCATGCTAGTGACATTTTAATGTGGGTTTTGTAGCCTAAAATTTTGATGAAGTTGTTTATCAGCTTAAGGGGCTGTTGGGCCAAGACCATGGGGTTTTCTAGGTATAGAATCATGTCATCTGCACACAGGGATAGTTTGACTTCTTCTCTTCCTACTCGGATGCCCTTTATTTCTTTCTGTTGCCTGATTTCTCTGGCCAGGACTTCCAATACTATGGTGAATAGGAGTGGTGAGAGAGGGCATCCTCATCTTGTGCTGATTTTCAAAGCAAATGCTTCCAGCTTTTACCCAGTCAGTATGATGTTGGCTGTGGGTTTGTCATAGATGACTCTTATTGTTTTATGTTCCTTCAATAACTAGTCTATTAAGGGTTTTTAACATGAAGCAGTATTGCATTTTTTGAAAGACTTTTCTAAATCTATTGAAATAATCATGCAGTTTTTGTCTTTAGTTCTGTTTATGTGATTCATCATATTTATTGATTTGCATTCCTTGAACCAAGCTTGCAGCCCAGAAATAAAGCCTACTTGATCATGATGGACAAGCTTTTTGATGAGCTGCTGGATTTGATTTGCTGGATTTGGATTTTGTTGAGGATTTTTGCATCAATGTTCATGAAGGGTATTGGCCTGAAATTTTCTTTTTTGTTGTATCTCTGTGAGATTTTGGTATGGAGATGATACTGGCTTCGTAGAATGAGTTAGGCAGGATTCCCTCCTCAATTTTTTGAAATAGTTTCAGTAGAAATGATACCAGATCTGTTTTGTACATCTGGTAAAATTTGGCTGTGAATCCATGTGGTCCTGATAATTCTTTTGGTTGGTAGGCTATTTATAACTGATTCAATTTCAGAGCTTGCTATTGGTCTGTTCAGGGATTCAATTCATTCCTGATTCAGTCTTAGCAGAGTGCATGTATCCAAGAATTTATCCATTTCTTCCAGATGTTCTAGTTTGTGTGCATGGAGGCATTCACAATATTTTCTGGTGTTATTTTCATTTCTGTGGCATCCGTGGTAAACTCACCTTTGTCATTTCTAATTTTATTTATTTAGATCTTCTCTCTTCTTTATTAGCCTAGCTAATGGTCTATCTTATAATATTTCTGAAAAAAAAACAACTCCCAAATTCATTGATCTTTTGAATGTTTATTTCTTTCTTAATTTCCTTCAGTTCAGCTCTGATGTTAGTTATTTCTTGTCTTCTGCTAGCTTTGGGGTTGGTTTGCTATTGATTCTCTAGTTATTTTAGTTTTGATGTTAGGTTGTTAAATTGAAATCTTTCTAACTTTTTGATGTGGGCATTTAGTGCTATAAATTTCATTCTTAACATTGCCTTAGTTATGTTTCAGAAATTCTGGTATGTTGCATCTTTGTTCCCATTAGTTTCAAATAACTTCTTGATTTCTGCCTTAATTTCATTATTTACCCCAAAGTCATTCAGGAGCAGATTATTCAATTTCCATGTAATTGCATGGTTTTGAGTGAATTTCTTAGTCTTGATTTCGAATTTGATTGTGTTGTGGTCTGAGAGAGTAGTTGTTATAATTTCAGTTATTTTGCATTTGCTGAGGGGTGTTTTATGTCTGATTATGTGGTCAGTTTTAGAATATGTACCATGTGCCAATCAAAGAATATATATTCCTTTGTTTTGGGGTGGAGAGTTCCGTAGACGTCTGTCAGGTCTATTTGATTCAGTGCTGATTTTAGATCCTGGATATCTTTGTTAATTTTCTGCCTCAATGAGCTGTATAATACTGTCAGTGAGGTGTTGAAATCTCCCACTATTATTGTGTGGGACTCCTTTGTAGGTCCCTAAGAACTTGCTTTACGAATCAGGCTGCTCTTGTATTTAGTGCATATATATTTAGGACAGTTAGCTCTTCTTGTTGAATTGAACCCTTTACCATTACATAATTTTCCTTCTTTGGTCTTTTTGATGTTTGTTGGTTTAAATTCTATTTTGTCTGAAATTAGGATTGCAATGCCTGGGTTTTTTATTTTTTTTTTTATTTTTTTTTTTTATTTTTTTTTTTTCTGTTTTCTGTTTGCTTGGTAGATTTTTCTTGATCCCCTAATTTTGAACCTTTGTATGTCATTGTCTGTGAGATGGGTCTCTTGAAGAGACTGCATACTGGGTCTTGCTTCTTAATCCAGCTTGCCACCCTGTGTCTTTAATTGGGGCATTTAGCCCATTTACATCCAAGATGAGTTTTGATATGTGTGGGATTTGATCTTGTCATCATATTAGCAGGTTATTATGTAGACTTGTTTGTGTGGTTGCTTTTTAGTGTCTGTGTACTGCAGTGTTTTTGTAGTGGATGGTAATGATGTTTCTGTTCCATATTTAGTTCTTCCTTCGGGAGTTGTAAGGTAGGTTTGGTGGTAACAGGTTCCCTCAGTATTTGCTTGTGTGAAAAGAATCTTATTTCTCCTTCATGTATGAAGCTTAGTTTGGCCAGATATGAAATTCTGGGTTTGAATTTCTTTTCTATAAGAATATTGGCTCCAATCTCTTCTGGCTTGTAAGGTTTCTGCTGAGAGGTCTACTGTTAGCATGATGGATTTCCCTTTGTAAGTGACCTGAGCTTTCTCTCTAGCTGCCACTAATATTTATTCTTTCAGTTTGACTTTGGAAATTCTGATGATTATGTGTCTTGGGGATGATCTTGTGAAGAATCTTACTGGAGTTCTCTGCATTTCCTGAATATAAATATTTGCCTCTCTGGCTAGGTTGTAAAAGTTCTCATGAATGATATCCTGAAATATGCTTTCCAAGTTGATTCAATTCTCCCCAACACTTTCAAAGACACCAATGAGTCTTAGATTTGGTCTCTTTACATAATCTCATATTTTTCTGAAGTTTTTTTTATTCCTTTTTATTCTTTTTTCTCTATTCTTCTCTGTCTTATTTCAGAAAGCCAGTCTTAAAGCTCTGAGGTTCTTTCTTCAGCATGATCTATTTTGCTTATTACTTGATAGTACTTGCAATTGCATTATGAAATTCTTGTAGTGTGTTTTCCAGGTCTATTGGGTTGGTTACATACTTTTCTATGCTGGCCATTTTGTCTGTCAACTCATGCATCATTTTGCTGTGATTCTTAGCTATCTTGGATTGGGCTTCAATGTACTACTGCCTCTCAATGATCTTCATTCCTACCCAGTTCCAAATATTACTGTCATTTCAGACATCTCGGCCTGATTGAGAACCTTTGCTGGAGAGGTAGTGCTTTGGAGAAAGTGATTTGGAGAAAAGAAGACACTCTGCCTTTCTGAGTTAGAGTTCTCGTGCTTGTTCTTTCTCATCTTTGTAGGCTGGTGTTCCTTCAATCTTTGAAGTTGCTGTCCTTTGGATGGGTTTTTGTTTCTTTTATCTTATTTGTTGACTTTGAGGATTTGATTGTGGTATAACGTGGGTTCAGCTGACTGGCATCATTTCTGGAAGATTTTAGTGGGGCAAGGTGCAGTTTCCAACTCCTGGACTGTGCACTCAAACTCTAGGGGACTTGCGAGTCTGACTTTCCTCTCTGGCTCCTCAAGGTTAGAAACCAACTACACTAGGTGGGCGGTGGGGGAAGCCATGGTGCTCTTGGACCACTGGTCTGTAAACTTCAATGGGAGGTGCCAGACAAAGCATTTTGAAGGGCTACAGCAGAAGGATCCATTCTTGTTCACATGTGCCAGTGGTAGAGGTAGCATGGGGTGCACACTCATTGACTGTAGCAGGGTGCTAGTGGGTGCCAAGGTTCCTGCCTCTGTATGGCATTCATAGCAGTGGTGGAGACAGCATGACAGGAGGAGGGCATCCCTTATTTTTGACTGTGTGTGTGTTTCCACTGGTGGTGGTGTTAGCAGGGGGGTGGGACATTGGTGGGGGTGGGACACTGGTGGACACAGGTCTATGTGAACCATCTGTGGCTGCTCAGAGCAGGCAGGGGTGGTTCCACCATTATCCATACTAGTTTCACTCTAATGGCAGTGTTGTTGCAGGAGCACAGCATTGGTGGGGGTGAGGCTGGCAGGCTCTGTGTTCACAAAGGCTCCAACTGCAATGACAGTAGGGTAGGGGAAGTGTGGTGGAGTGCACTTCACCAGCAGCAGAGGCATGGCAGAGTGCACTGCACACATGTGCTAACAGAACAGGGAATGCAAAAATCTACCTGCATCACGTGCACTGGCAAAATGATGTGGAGAGTGGCTGCAGTCCCAAGGGAAGTGGTAGTGTATCACCTGAACTTTCTTTTTTTTTTTAAGACGGAGTCTCACTCTGTCGCCCAGGCTGGAGTGCAGTGGCCGGATCTCCGCTCACTTCAAGCTCCGCCTCCCGGGTTTACGCCATTCTCCTGCCTCAGCCTCCCGAGTAGAGTAGCTGGGACTACAGGCGCCCACCACCTCGCCCGGCTAGTTTTATGTATTTTTTAGTAGAGACGGGGTTTCACTGTGTTAGCCAGAATGGTCTCGATCTCCTGACCTTGTGATCCGCCCGTCTCGGCCTCCCAAAGTGCTGGGATTACAGGCTTGAGCCACCGCGCCCGGCCTCACCTGAACTTTCAAAGGACATTTTTGCCAGATATGGAATTCTTGTTTGATAGATTGGTTTTTTTTCTTTGACTGCTTTGAATGTATATTTTCCCCAGCTCCTCGCCTCAAATATTTCTGGATGAAAAATCTGTTCATGTTATTTTTGAGGACCCCTTGTATGTGATGAGCCACTTATTTCTGATTGTTTTCAAGATTTTCTCTTTGTCTTTGTCTTTAAAAAGTTTGATTTTAATGTATCTTAGTTTGAGTTTCTTTGAGTTCCATTTACCTGGAGTTCATTGAGCTTCCTAGATATTTATATTCATGTCTTTCTTCAAATGTGTGAAGTTTTCAGCCATTTGTTCTTCAAATATTCTCTGTCATCCTTTCTCTTATTCTTCTGGGACTGCCACAGTACATAGGTTGTCCTATTTGATATTGTCCTACAGATAGGTCCCTTAGTCTCTTTTTACTTTTTCCCTACTTTTTTTCTTTTTGTTCCTCAGACTCAATAATTTCCATTGTCCTGTCTTCAATTTTGCTGATTTTAATATATAATATACAATATATAATTTATAGTTTATATAACATAAAGTTATAGTTTATAATTTATAGTTTAGAGTTTATATAACATAGTTACTATATAATTTTCTATATGTATTCATTTACATTTTATAGAAACAAAAAATCATAGTACTATATGAGACATCTTAATGCTACTTTATATTTTTTATAAAATCTTGTCATGCTGATGTCTTATGTCTTATTTTATAACTACAAATGCCATGTGAATAACTGCCTAGTGAACTCTTGCTGACTGAATATGACAGCACAGATGTAGAAAAGGAAAAGATCTGAGACCCAAAAGTCTTGAATTATAATGTAGACCCTTCTACTGGTTTTCTCTCTTTGGATGAGAGTATTTCTCTGGGTTCTAGTTTTTTATCTGCAAATTTGAGTATTGGAATACATGATTTATATGATCTCTTCCATTTATGACCATTCATGACTAGTATTTCTTTATTCTAAATGGCAATTTTATTCAAGATGAAACTGGAATAACATGAAACAGAGTCAGACTGTTAGAATGCTAAAGTAAGGCTGTTTCCATGTCTACTGGAGGCAAACATTTATAAATCTGTGTATTTTCATAGATCACCAATCCCTAGATGGGTAGAATGTAGAGACAGAAAATGGCTGCAAGGAGCAGATACAAATAAGTGAATATAAGCCTTGTTCATGGCGAGGACAATCAGTCCCAACCTCTGTTATGTAGAGTCATATTTTTTATGGCTCTTGTTTTAGTAAGAAATTTAGGGAAAACAACACTGGGCCTGTAGTTAGAAAACCTGGCACAGCATCCTACTTTCGGCATCCATTTCTTGTGTGATTCTGTGTAAATCCTCACATTCCCTAAGATACAAATTCCTCACGTTGGCAATAAAAGTGCCAGATTCAATATTCTCAGGGGCAGCTTCTAAATTCAAAATTATTTAATTCTCTCTTTGGAGGCAAATGGGTACTGGTAAATGTCAGAACTACTTAAAGATCACAGAGGCCGTCTTCGGGCATAGAAAAAATTTGCTGTGTCTCTAACTCATGAACTGTCTAGGCATACTACAATTTCATAAATTATTTTAATTATATTTGTCTTAGCAAGGGTGGATATAGAGAGTTTGCACCAAAATCATGCTAACATCTGTTATTGCAATATAAATATAAAATGAAAATATTGATTTTCTGGGTATTTAACATTTCCATTGTGATAGGACACTTTTCACTTAAAGAAATTCATTTTTTCCTACCATATGATTAAAAACTCTTCCTAACCTACACAGATATGGTAGATCTCATCGTTAAACCATAACTTTATATGAAAAAAATTAATTTGGTCAACTTCATGTTAATATTGACTAAGTTGTTCTACTTTATGTTTTTTCCCATTTCAGATATATTAATTTATGGCATCTTGTACCAACTTCTCTGAGACTCTGTTTTCTGAAACTATTGGGAGAAGATCGTTACAATTTGAGCTCTTGAGAATCCCCAAGCTCTTGTCTTTGATGATGTATCTTCTATTTCCAAATGCCTTATTGAAACATCTAAACACACATGTGCTTCAGTTTCTTATAAGGATTGTTAATCCATTATATTTCTCTAGTGTTTAGCAGGATTACGGAGTGTTCTTCAATGTAATATTTCATTTGAATCTCAGTAATTCTGTAGAGAAAGTGGGGATTATATATCTCTGTTTTGCATATGAGGAGAGCAAGGTCTACAGAAGTGTTGTAAAATTGTTCAGGGCTGCATAGCCTATGAGTGATGACCCAAAAATAAGCTGAAGTCTTTAGGAGCACCTAGGCAGAGCACAGAGACAATTGATTTGGAGAACAGACCAACCCCAACTGTAGTATAACTGCAGAATTTGATGTCAGACTTTGGCAAGTTATATTTTGAGTTCCCTATCTTTGAATTTAGGGGAAGATAAAAAAGTGGAAGAATATGATGATGATAGTTAATATGTATGAACACAGATACATACAGACCCTCACATATGCACTTAAAATTCTCAAAAAAAAATTAACACCCAATAATTGTAGATTTTCTATAGAAAATGTAGGAATTGATAAGGATACATCTAGGAGTGTAATGACTGCCTTTGAGAATCTCAGATATATATTAAAATGCCTACCTGTTAGTATTGGTTCCCTTCTATTGTGGCAGAATATTCAATGATGTTTTCCTGCCACACTTAATAGAGTCAATATACCTACATTATAATGAATAATTAATTTTCTTCTTCAACTTTTATTTTAAGTTCAGGAGTACAGGTGCAGGATGGACAGGTTCCTTATACAGGTAAACATGTGCCATGGTGATTTGCTGTACAGATCATCGTGTCACCTAGGTAATAAGCCTCGCATCCATTAGCAATCCCTTCACCAACTTCTCCAGCATTCCCTGACAGGACCCAGTGTGTGTTGTTCCCCTCCCTGTGTCCGGTGTTCTCATCACTCAGCTCCCATTTATAAGTGAGAACAAGTGATATTTGGTTTTCTGTTCCTGCATTAGTTTCCTGAGGATGATGGTTTCCAAATCCAACCATGTCCCTGCAAAGGACATGATCTTGTTACTTGTTGTGCCTGCATAGTATTCCATGGTGTATGATATGGTTTGGTTCTGTGTCCCCACCCAAATCTCATCTTGTAGTTCCCATATTTCCCACGTGTTGTGGGAGGGACCCAGAGGGAGATAATTGAATCATGGGGGCAGGTCTTTCCTGTGCTGTTCTTGTGATAGTGAATAAGTCTCATGAGATCTGATGTTTTTAAAAACAGGAGTTTCCCTGTTCAAGCTCTTTTTTCTTGTCTGCTGCCATGTAAGATGTGCCTTTCATCTTCTGCCATAATTGTGAGGCCTCCTCAGCCATGTGGAACTGTGAGTCCAATAAATCTTTTTCTTTTGTAAATTGCTCAGTCTCGGGAATATCTTTATCATCAGTGTGAAAATTGACTAATACAGTGTATATGTAACACATTTTCTATATCAAGCCTATCATTGATGGAGAATTAGGTTGACTCCATGTCTTTGCTACTGTGAGTAGTGCTTCAGTGAACATATGCGCGCATGTATCTTTATAACAGAATGATTTATATTCCTTTCAGTATGTATCCAGTAATGGGATTGCTGGGTCAAATGATATTTCTGCCTCTAGGTCTTTATGTAATTGCCACACTGTCTTCCACAATGGTTGAACTAGTCTACATTTCTACCAACAGTGTAAAAGTGTTCCTTTTTTCCATGATCTCACCATCATCTCTTGTTTTTTGACTTTTCAATAATCACCATACTGACTGCTGTGAGATGGTATCTCATTGTGGTTTTGATTTACATTTATCTAATGATCAGTAATGTTGAGCTTTTTTCATATGTTTACTGGCCACATATTTGTATTCTTTTGAGAAATGTCTGTTCATGTCCTTTGCCCAGTTTTTGATGGGGTTGTTTTTTCTCGTAAATTTGTTTAAGTTCCTTGTAGAAGCTGCATATGAGATTTTTGTCAGATCGATAGATTGCAGAAATTTTTCCCCATCTGCAGGCTGTCTGTTCAGTATGACAGTTTATTTTGCTCTGAAGAAGCTCTTTAGGTTAATTAAATGCCATTTGTCAATTTTTGCTTTTGTTGCAATTGCTTTTGGTGATTTCATCATGAAATATTTGCCCATGCCTCTGTCCTGAATGGTATTGCCTAGATGTTCTTCTAGGGTTTTTACAGTTTTGGGTTTTACACTTAATTCTTTAATCCATCTTGAATTAAGTTTTGTATATGGTGTAAGGAAGGGGTCCAGTTTCAATTTTCTGGATATGGCTAACCAGTTCTCCAAGCACCATTTATTAAATAAGAAATCTTTTCACCATTACTCTTTTTTTGTCAGGTTTGTCAAAGATCAGATAGTTGTAGGTGTGCAGTCTTATTTCTGAGTTTTCTCTTTTGTTCCATTGCTTTATGTGTCTTTTCTTGGACCAGTAGTATGCTGTCTTGGTTATTGTACCCTTGTATTATAGTTTGAAGTCAGGTAGCATGATGCCTTCAGCTTTGTTCTTTTCACACTATCTTTTTGCACTGTCTTGCCCATTTGGGCTCTTTTTTGGTTTCATATGAAATTTAAAATATTTTTTCTAATTCTGTGAAAAATGGCAAAGGTAGTTTAATGGGAATATCATCGAATCCATAAATTACTTTGGGTAGTATGGCCATTTTCACAATATTAATTATTCCTATCCATGAACATATAATATTTCTCCATTTGTTTGTGTCCTTTCTGATTTATTTGAGCAGTATTTTGTAGTTCTCCTTGAAGAGGTCCTTCACTTCCCATGTTAACTGTATTCCTAGGTATTTTATTCTTTTTGTAGCAGTTGTGAATGGGAGTTCATTCATGATTTGGCTTCTGGCTTGCCTGTTGTTGGTATATATGAATGCTAGCAATTTTTGCACTTTGATTTTATATCCTGAGACTTTGCTGAAGCTGCTTCTCACCTCTCACCTTAATAAACTTTTGTACTGAGATTATGGGGTTGTCTATATATAGGATCACATCATCTGCAAACAAAGATAGTTTGACTTTCTCTCTTTCTATTTGAATACCGTTTATTTCTTTCTCTTGCCTGATTGCCCTGGCCAGAACTTTCAATATTGTGTTTAATAGGAAGTGTGAGAGACGGCATCATTGTCTTGTGTCAGTTTTCAAGGGAAATGCTTCCAGGTTTTGCCTATTCAGTATGATATTGACTGTAGATTTATCATATATGACTCTTATTATTTTGAAGTATGTTCCTTCAATACCTAGTTTATTGAGAGTTTTCAATATGAAGGGATGTTAGATTTTATCACACGTCTTTTCTGCATCTATTTGGATAATCATGTGGTTTTTGTCTTTAGTTCTGTTTATGTGATGAATTACATTTATTGATTTGCATATGTTGAAACAACCTTGCATCCTGAGAATAAAGCGAACTTGATCATGGTAGGTAAGCTTTTTGATGTGCTGCTGGATTCAGTCTGCCAGTATTCTATTCAGAATTTTTGCATTCATGTTCAACAAGGATATCGGCCTGAAGTTTCCTTTGTTGTTGTATCTCTGCCAGCTTTTGGTATCAGGATGATGCTGGCCTCATATAATGACTTAATGGGGAGTCACTCCCTTTCAATTGTTTGGGATAGTTTTAGTAGAAATAGTACCAGCTCTTCTTTGTACCTCTGGTAGAATTCAGCTGTGAATCTGTCTGGTCCTGAGATTTTGTTGGTTGGTAGGCTATTTACTACTGCCTCAATTTTGGAACTCATTATTAGTCTATTCAGGGATTCAGTTTCTCCATGGTTCAGTCTTGAGAGGGTGTATGTGTCCAGAAATGTATCACTTTCTTCTAGATTTTCTAGTTTATGTGCATAGAAGTGTTTCTAATATTCTCTGATGGTTGTTTAAATTCCTATGGGGTCAGTGGTAATATGCACCTTATCCTTTCTGATTATATTTATTTATTCTTCTCTTTTTCCTTCTTTTTAATCTAGCTAGTGGTCTATTTTATTAAATTTTTCAAAAGAACAATTCCTGGATTTGTTCATTTTTTGAAGGGTTTTGCATGTCTCTATTTCCTGTATTTCCACTCTGATCTTGTTTTTTTCTTGTCTTCTGCTATCTTTGGGGTTTGTTTCCTCTTGTTTTTCTAGTTCTTTTAGTTGAGATGTGAAGTTTCTAATTTGTGATCTTTCTAGCTTTTTGATGTGGGCATTTATTGTTATATATTTCCCTCTTAACCATGCCTTACAGCATCCCAGAGATGCCTCTTTATACTCATTAGTTTCAATGAACATTCTGATGTCTGACTTAATTTCATTATTTACCCAAAAGTCATTCTGGAACAGGTTGCTCAATTTTCATGTAGGTGTGTTTTCAGTGAATTTCTTAATCTTGAGTTCTAATTTGTGCTCTGGTCTGAGAGACTGTTTGTTATTATTTAAGTTCTTTGCATTTTCTGAGGAGTGTTTTACTCCCAATTATGAGATCAATTTTAAAGTGATGTGTGGTGGTAATAATGTATATTCTATTTAATTTGGGTGGAGAATTCTGTAGATATCTATCAGGGCCACTTGATCCAGAGCTAAGTTTAGGTGCTGCATATCTTTGTTAATTTTCTATCCCAATGATCTAATATTGTCAGTGGGCTGTTAAAGTTTCCCATTATTATTATGTGGGAGTCTAAGTCTCTTTGTAGGTCTCTAAGAACTTGCTTTATGAATCTGGGTGCTTTTGCTTTGGGTGCATATATATTTAGGATAGTTAGCTCTTATTGTTGAATTGAAGACTTTATCATTATGTAATGCCCTTATTTGTCTTTTTTTATCTTTGTTGGTTAAAATCTGTTTTGTCAGAAACTAGGATTGCAACCACTGCTTTTTTCTGTTTTCTATTTTCTTGGTATCCCTTTTCCTCCGTCCTTTTATTTTGAGCCTATGTGTGTCTTTGCGTGTGAGATGGGTCTCTTAAAGACAGCATTATGATGGGTCTTGGCTCTTCATACAGCTTGTCATTCTGTGTCTTTTAATTGGGTCATTAGCCTATTTACATTTAAGGTTAGTATTGTTATATGTGAATTTGATTCTCTCGTCATTATGCCAGCTGGTTATTTTTCAGACTTGTTTGTGTGGTTCCTTCACAGTGTCACCGGTCTGTGTACTTCAGCATGTTTTTGTAGTGGCTGGTAACGGTTTTTCCTTTTCATATTTAGTGCTTCCTTCAGGAGCTCTTGCAAGGCAGGCCTGATGGTGAAGAATTCCCTCAGCATTTTCTTGTCTCAAAAAAAAACTTCTCCTTACTTATAAAGTTAAGTTTGTCCAGATAGGAAACTCTGGGTGGGAATTTCTTTTCTTTAAGAATGTTGAATATTGGCCCCAATTTCTTCTGGCTTGTAGGGTTTCTGCTGAGAGGTCCACTGTTAGTCTGATAGGTTTTCCTTTGTAAGTGACCTGGCCTTTCTCTCTGACTGTCCTTAACATTTTTTCTTCCATTTCAAACTTTGAGAATCTAATAATCATGTGTCTATGGCTTGATCTTTTTGTGGAGTATCTTACTGGGTTTCTCTGTATTTCCTGAATTTGAATGTTGGCTTGCCTTGCTAGGTTGGGGAAGTTCTCAGGAAAGATACCATGAAGTATGTTTTCCCACTTTGTTCCATTTTCCCTGCATCTTTTTGGTGCCCCAATCTGTCATAAGTTTAGTGTCTTTACATAATCCCATATTTCTCAGAGGTTTTATTAATTTATTTTAATTTTTTTTATCTAATCTTGTCTAATTTCAGAAAGACAGTTTTCAAGGTCTGAGATTCTTTCCTCCACTTGGTCTATCCTGCTATTGATACTCGTGAGTGCCTTGTGAAGTTCTCTTGTGTTTTTCATCTCCATTATGTCAGTTATGTTTCTCTCTAAACTGGCCATTGTGGCTATCAACTCCTTTATTGTTTTATCATTTTTTCCTTCTTAGTATTGGGTTACAACATGCTGCTTTAGTTCAGTGAAGTGATTTATTACCCACATTTTGAAGCCTACTTCTGCCAGCTCAGCCATCTCAGCCTCATTCCAGTGCTGGGTCCTTACTGGAGAGGTGTTGTAGTCATTTAGAGGAGAAGAGGTACTCTGGCTTTTTGAGCTTTCAGCATTTTTGTGTTGATTCTTTCTCATCTTTGTGGGCTTATCTGCCTTTGATCTTTGAGGTTGCTGACCTTTGAATGGGGTTTCTGTGGGGTTGTTTTGTTGATGTTGTTGTTGTTTTCTTTTTGGTTGTTTTTAACTATCAGGCCACTGTACTGTAGAGTTGCTGTGGTTTGCTAGGGATCCACTCCAGGACCTAGTTGCCTCAGTTTTTCCCATATCTGGAGGTATCACCAGTGAAGGCTGTGAAACAGCAAAGATGGCAGCTAGTGTCTTTTCTGGAAGCTTGGTCCCAGGGGGGTACTGACCTGTTGCCAGCCTGCATTCACCTGTAGGATGTGGCTGGAGACCCCCGTTGGAAAGTCTCACTCAGTCAGGAGGAACGAGATCAGGGACCTGCCCAGAGAAGCAGTCTGGATACTTTTTGGTAGAGCAGGTACACTACATTGGGGTGAACCCTTTCTCATCCAGACCACTTACGTTCTCCACAGC
Organism: Macaca fascicularis; assembly: GCF_037993035.2. Lineage (NCBI taxonomy): Eukaryota > Metazoa > Chordata > Mammalia > Primates > Cercopithecidae > Macaca > Macaca fascicularis. The sequence continues at coordinate 87,673,721 of NC_088388.1, read as the reverse complement.
CTGCAGGCTGGAGCAACTGACTCAACTGAACCACAGAGATGATGGCTATCCCTCCCCCTGAGAACTCAGACCCATCTCAGGAAGACCTCGACCCACTGCTGTTGGCTGCCTGGGATTCCAAGCCAGTGGTTCTTAACTTGTGAGGTGCCACTGAAGTAGGGCCTGCAGAACAATACTGCTTGGCTCCCTGGATTAAGCTCCCTTCCTAGGTGTATGTGTGGGTGGCTTTCACACCTTGCTAGGAATCCCAGGGCTGGAGTATGTAAAACTCCCAGTCTCTGTGTGTGCCTGAGTGGCTGCTCTGCTGAGACTCCACACAACTCTGTTTATCAGATCCAAGGCCCTGGTGGGGATCACTTCTTAGGGGATCATTTGCTCTATGGGTTGTAAAGATCCATGGGAGAGGTGTGGTTTCCTGGGCAGGGTTGTACAATCACTCACCGCTTCCCTTGACTGGGGATGGGGGTTCCTTTGGCTCCCTGCCACTCTAGGGTGGACCATGCTTCAGACCATGCTTCAGCCCTGGCTTTTCTTCCTTCTTGGTGGGTCAGGTTGTTTGCTGAGTCAGTCCCAATGCATGAACCTGGATATTTCAGTCAAAGGAGCTAAATTCACTCGCCCTTTTATATTCCTATCCATGAGTGATGCAGACCACAGCTGCTTCTAATTGGCCCTCTTGGGTCAATGAGTAATTAATTTTAATAAAAAATAACACAAATCAGTTTCTAAGCAGAAGGTGGTCAAACAATTATTAAAATGTTATTTCTGTATGTTTTTAGACAATTATTCTGTATCACTCCTTGTTATGTAATCTTTTTTTTTTTTTTCCTGGATAGCCAGTTAGACAAACTGCACTCACTTTTTCACTTTTTCTTATCACAAAATCTGAAAAATAAAGTATGTATATTCTAGTGAATTTTTCTTATCTACCTGCACGTTAGATATGGTAGAACTGCTTGACGCCTTTCCATTTTTAGGAAATCACTCTGTAATCCTTGTACTTTATGGTGTATAGCTGTCATCTAGAGAGGTTTTTAAAATTTAGAGGTACATGTCCAGCCTAGAGTTCGGAAATATTCTAGTGGGGTCTAGTGATCTGGTAGTTTGACAGGAACATAAGTAAGAAGCTTCATGTTTATCTAAATTCAGGCATTTATCTTGGTTCTACATCTACTCCAAGTCTTAGGTCAGTTTCAGTCATAATCTGTTTATCTCTGATGCTTAAGTCTAAGGAATGTGTTACCCAGCTTGTTATGCTGTATTCACATTGACATGGTGAAAACCACATGCATATGAAAAAATCATTAGAGTTTTGTGGAAAACAGTTTGAAATTGTCCTCTAACATGAGCTCTGCTTTTGAAAATAGTTTTGAAGCCTTAACTCTTCACTACCAGGAAATGGGAAACCAGGTTGAGAGCCTTTGGTTTTAATGAGAAACAGAAGATGATTAGAAATGGAATATTATCTCATTAAAATAATTGGATAACAGGGTGTCTTCCTTATGCAATGACAATATTATACTCTACTCGCAGTATACTTACTTTGTGAATCTTGTTCATTTCAAAGTAAAAAATAATATATAACATTTTTTAAAATTCTGTTTAAATTGGATATTCTCTATACCTGAAAGTTTCAGAAAGAAACATAAGGTCTAAACGATATGCTTCATTGATTTCTGGATTTTTATGGTTAGGTTTCTTGACCCCATTAAATTTTGATATTGACAACAGCAGCCATACTTCTTTATTCTCAACTTCTTACGTGCTACTTTTTTTCTGCTTACAACCATCTTTGATGTGTGAATATATAGGAAATAGCTATTCTAGCATATTAACAGTCTCTGTATTTGGCTATAGCATGAAGTCAGAAACTCGTATAATTTATTTTCATTTAATACGCAGTTAGTATATGATGAATGCAGGTGAAAATATATCAGCTCATATTACTGGAAAAAGATGTTGGCTTAAGCTTATTTTTTTTTTGTCTCCAGAATCACTGAGTCCAAATTGAAACCCATTTCTGTCTCAAGAAAATAAATTGTTCACTCTAGTCTCCAGTATAGGGATAATTTGTTTGTATATGATATCTGGGATTAATTCAGCACAAATGTGAAACTTACTAGGCTAGAATCACACTAAACAAAGATACCTTAGGCACCATCCCTGTTGTCAAGCATGTTATTGCCCAGTAGAAGGAAAAAGAAAAATTAAAGGGGAAAAACTACTTTATAGTGTTGTAAAAGTTATTACGGAAGTCTATACATATTTCAGAGGAAACACACACAGAAAAATGTATTATTAACCCAGCCATAGTTGTGGGAGTGAGAATAATGTGGGATATTATGGGAAGATAATGTGGGAGTAAGAATAATGATATAGTAATAATAATAATAATAATAATAATAATAATAGTGAGTTAATGAAGCATATCATTTAGACCTTATGTTTCTTTCTGAAACTTTCAGGTATAGAGAATATCCGATTTAAACAGAATTTTTAAAAATGTTATATATATATTTTTTACTTTGAAATGAACAAGATAATAATGATAATAATGACTCCTAGAGAGACAGCACCTGAGTTAAGCTGTTTGTTGGACCGTGTTAAAGAGGTCAAGGAGGAGCAGATGGATTCTAAGAGTTATCATCCAAGGATTATTCAAGGATGATTAGCAAAGGTTGGAACCAAAAGGGGCCATAATGATCAGCATTTATTGTGTGTTTATTACATGCCAGGAACTTAAAGAATTATCTCTTCTAATTTTTACTGAAGCTTCTGAGATATGTGATATTAGGTTCATTTTAAAGATGAGGGAACCAAGACAGAGAAACTAAATAATATTCCCAAGGTCACTTAAGTAGTAGATGGGGCTTTTCAGAAATGTCTACTTCTTGAATGCCTCAGGAATTTCTCAGCATGAGCCGAAAGTGATTGTATAAAACAGCTGAGGTGGATTGGCTGCTAGAGGCTCTATCACTAGAGCCTACCAAGAGCAGCCCCTCTCACAGATATCACTATTGAAATTTCCTCTGCCAACAATCTGTGAGGTCCGATACTGGGTGTTGGAATTAAATAGAGAGATACTTAAGTTTTCCATCTTTTTGGAGATACGAGACTGTTACAGAAAAAAAAAAAAAAAAAAAAAAAAAAAAAAACAAAAAAAACCATAGAAGTTGGAAGTTAGAAAATATGAAAAAAAAAAAGATAGAAGTTACAAGATCTACAAGGCCAAGGTCCAAATGAACTGCTCAGCCTGAGAATACTATAGAAATCCAGTGAAGAGTAAAGAATAACAGGCTGGGCATGGTGACTCATGCCTGTAATCCCAGCACTTGGGGAGGCTGAGACAGGTCTATAACTTGATCTCAGGAGTTTAAGACCAGCCTGGGAACAATGGTGAAACCCTGTCTCTACAAAAAAATACAATATTAGCTAGGTAGGGGGCACGTGCCTGTGGTGCCATCTACTTGGGAGGCTGAGGTGGGTGGATGGATTGAGCCCGGGATGTTGAGGTTGCAGTGAACTGTGATTATACCACTGCACTCCAGCCTGAGTGATAGAACAGAACAAGATCCTGTCCCAGTAAACAAAAGAAAAAAAAGGAAAAGAAAAACTAAACATTAGAAGAGGTGAGTGGTAGAGAAAAAGCAAAAGCTTTGGGTGACCATAACCCTGGGTTTAAAATCTGGCTTTTCCATTTCTTGACTATATAACTTGTGAAGTCACTTAACAATTCTATGGCATATTTATTTGTTATCTGTAAAATATAATAATTATAATTGAGTATGAATGAAAATAGTATACAGACAGGCATATACTCTCTCTTCAATCAATGTCAGTCATCATTATTCATCAATGTACTCTACTAGACTTCCTTATTTCTGAGAAAGCATATAGATACATATTTTGGAGTATATAGGACTTACCTCAACCTTAAACTCAATGTTTCCCAAATGTTTTCACTGTTTAAATGGCTCTCGGTTATTATTTTTGAGATTCTCGAAAGTACCTCTGATAGAGTTGTTATGGGTTGATTCCTGAGTCAGGACTAGATTCTAATACCAGAGCAGTGCTGGTTCACCAAATGAGCCACCTTTATTTCCCTTTTAGAAAGGCAGCATGGTGCAGTAGGACATGCCCTACCATTTCTGCTGTGAAGTCTTTAATTTCCTAAAGCATGACCTGAGACGGGGGACACCTACCTTTCAAGGTTCACGTAGGGATTGAAAGGTTGGGTGTGTGAAAGGCATAGAAATGTGCATCTTCATACCACAGATGCTCAATACTTGTTCCTTTCCTTCTCTTCCATTCTCCACTCCTGGGCTTCAGTTGCAAAAGCTATAACATAAAGGGGCAAGGTTTTTTGATTTCTGAAGTCCCCACTAGCCTGTTATGCAATGGCTGCTGAATATCTACTTAAAGCAAAGGTGACCTTGTCATAAATAACGGTTTGCTGCACAGAATGTCTAGCTGTTAATGTCTCCCTGTCTGTCTGTAATGTATCGCTCTTAGGCATCAGCATAATTTTTTTCCTGTCATTTTTTTCCCTCTGGCCTTTCATTAATATTATTCACTTGAAAATCCTTAATGTAAATCAATTGCTCTCATTTGGCTTTCCACCACAAGAAGATGCAAAGTTATTTATATAACTATGGTCCTAGATTTTTAAATTTAGGCCTTAGGAATGGGAGGTATATGATTAATCTGCCTTTAAAATTATGATATAGGATGGAACTTTACTAGTATGCTTCTTATATTAACTTCACAAATTTGTGGACAGCTGCCTTGTTCAGCAACCTTAGTATCATTTCAATATTTTCTTGAAACAGCTTTGAATTTTGCTTTTTATGTTTGCCTAACCAGTCAATACAAGCTTCATTACCATTGGCAATTAACTGCAATTCCTTCTAGCATGTATAGCCAAATCTGTATGTGTGGTCAATCATCTAGAGCTAATTAGAAGTATCTGCTGCTTATGAGGGGCTACAATCTGCCATTTTGGGTTAGTGATTAATTGTGGAAAATTGTTTTTAGGTTTCTGATAGGATGCAGTGTGATTTTATTTGCCTCAAATATCCTCCAGCCAGGCTGTTTGGGTCACTGATAATTTGAATCCTGGTAAAAATGGCCTAAGGCTTATCCTGAGGCTTTGTAATCATATCTCTTTCACTGGCACTGAATCCTGCAAGCCCATTTAGCCTGTTAGAGCCCACAGAAGAAAAGATACAATGCCTTCTATGAGGAGGTTGCCATTGAGGGCCATTTTGGAAAAGGCCTGGCTCTGTCACATCCAATCACCCTAAACTTATTTGGCATGAGAAGTAAAGTGCGGATGTCCTAGGGGTTTGGAAACTGAGATTGAGATAAAGTTCCGTTATACTCAGGTTATGAAAATATCATCTGCCCACCACTTTCCCCTTCCCCCTAGAATCTTGTACTAGTAAAACCTGAACATAACATGAGATCTATTGTGTACCCAGTTCAGCGCCAAGTAGTGGCAGCTTGAGTGGATATTTTCTCTTGATATTTTCCTCAGAGCTTTATACATTTACTTGCCTACTGGATTCTTACAGAAGAAATGGGATGGTCCATCACCCTTTTCCCTTAAAACTGTGGGTCCTGCTGTCATAGCCCATGTAAGAACAGACATGGGGTTTGTATAAAACGGGGCTAAACGGCAATTCTGTTGGAAGGAGAGCCTAGGAGAGTTTCCCTGAAGGTATATTTTCAGAGCAAGCTCGCTGTTTTGAAATGCATCTTTTCAGAAGTTGACAGAATTTGTGTGTGGGGGGGGGCTATATCCTCTCTAATACTAGTCATTGATGCTACTTCTGCATGAAGAGGAGCTGACTGGAGCTTCCTCCTCATCTTGTTTCTGCTTCATCTATTCTGACTGGGGTAAGGGGACTTAGATGGTAGAGCCTACCAACACTCTCTAGAAGCAGTTCTGTAATTACGTCTACAATTCTGAGATGGCATCAATATTCCCAAATGTCATCAATATTCACAAATGTGTTAGTTAAAAATGCATTCCTCACACCCACAGATTCTCAAATGGAAAGCCTGCGGTAAGGACAAAAATATGCCTTTTCTTCAAACTGCCGAAGAGAAACTAAGATAGGTGTTCCAGAGTGGTCGTACTTTGAAGGACTTTCTCTGTGTAACATGATTTCTCCCTCTCCTCTTAGCCTCTTCATAGAAAGGAACAATAAATACCTGGAGAGTTACCAAGGGAGGATATTAGACTCCCAGTTGCTAAGTATCAGCTGTCCCTTGGTTAGCAAATTATAGGAGGTGGTATTATGGAAAGAACATTGGATAAGAAATCTGGATTCCAGATTTGACTCCACTCCTTAGTGTTATCGTCTCTAGCCATTAATGTAAATTTCATACCATCTTAAGTTTCCTTTTCTGGGAAATAATAATTTTGATAATATTATTCCTGCTTATTTCAGAAAATTGTTTTGAGGATCAAACAAGATAATGGCTATGAAAGTGCTTCATAAAGTATTATGCAAATATAGATAATTATTATTACACCTTTCTAGAATTAGAAATGATCAGAGATTGAACTCCATGACCACCTAGATCTTCTGCAGCTCTAATCCCTATTATTAGGGAAGGGGTTACACAAATGTCATTCAATGCCATGCTTTTACAGATATTTAAGAGTCTATAAATATCTGTGGCACAGCCTAACCTTCCTTCCACTTCACCGCAGCTGAACATGCTAATCAGATGGCAGTGGGGGTGGTTTCATTGAATTTCTTTTACTGGGGTAGTTATCTTGCTGGGCCACTTCCATATTGTTTTCATTGTGTTTGCTTTTATAACAGCCGTATGTTCCTGTTGGTGCTTGTCTACATTTCTCTGTCTCTCTTAATCCTCCCACCCACATACATCACCAGAACTTTGAGCCGCTACCGCTTGCTATGTGTACTCTGTACTTTTTAGAGAACTACCTTACTCGAAAATAAATTACTTGATAGTATAGATTAGTATAGCATTTTATAGATTATGTCTTGTATATATTATTGGAGAACTACCTCACTAGAAAATAAATTTCTTGATGGTATAGATTAATGTAGTATAGTATAGGATATGTCTTGGTCATAGTCTATTTGCACATTTGCATGGCACACTGTATGTGTTTGATAAGGAGTGAATGCATGAATGTAAGAATAAATGTCAAAGGAACCCCATGGATAGGCTCAAATATTTACAGTTTTTGAATTGGAACTGTAAAGACTTTCCTGGCAGGAGCAATAAGAATGTCAGAATTCTCAGCCCCATCGAATGAAGTTTAGCAAGAAGTCTAATCACTCTAGGCCTAACCCTGGGAGTGAGGTTACTGTGTTGCTACACCTACCAGAAGCAGGGGGCTTGAAGTTGCACAGTTTCCAAGTTGTAATATTTCATTCTTCCTACTGTACTGGTCCAGTTGCAAAACTGAATTTTTGCTTCATTTCTGTACTCTATAGTTTACCTGATTATCTTCATGGTATTCCAGACCAGTAATGTAGCTGGTCCCGACTAGCCACACTGATATTTGTTATTTTCATCATAAATATTATTTAATTACCTACCACTGAACTCCTCTTAAGCAGTGGTTGCTGCCTAGTTTCCCAACTCTTTGTCTGCCTTCTATATTTGACTAATTAATTGCTACAGGTATATCTGTTCTTCTATCCTGAACCCATAGTATACAATCCTAATCTATTATAGCAATGAATATTCTTAAGATAGTACTGCAGGAAGATACCACCAACAGACACCATTTGGTCTATGATGGGACCGTATTCTGGTATATCTCAGATTGCTCCACCATCCACTCTAGGACTTACCTCTGTGGCTAGATAATCTTCCTCTAACCTGCCAATTCCTTTACTCTTGGAAACAAATTCTACTTAATTCTAGCTTCCTTCACTACCTCCTGGTGCCGTGATGCTGACATCTGAGCATGCCTTATACACATACTGGCCTTGGTTGAAGATGTGCTAATAACGAGAGAGAGAAAAACTACTTCTGATTCTCACAAAGCCTTATTAGATTAAATTTATTATTTTTGTTAACAGCATGGACTCTAGAGCCAGATTGCTGAGGTCCTAATCTCAACTCTGTCACTTACTGGTGGAGCAACATGGGAAGGTTACCTAATTCCCCTGTGTCTCAGCTTCCTCATCTTTGAAATGAATGTGGTAATACTACCATCTTCTTAGGGTTACTATGACAATTAATAGTTGAAACAAGTGGAACATTCAGAACAGTACCCAACTGAATCTTAAACATATATCTTCTAAAAATATATGTCTGCTCCAAGATATATTTCATAGTCTTATTAAAATATTAGTTAAACAAACATCCATGAGTCAATAATAAGAAAGGTAAATAACCAAATAAAAGAAATAAGGGAGGCAATAGAAAGCTATTATTCCCCATGGCAGAATTTGAATTAGTGAGTACAGAAAAAGTTAAGAAGATAGAAAAAAATTATCCTGTGGTAAACACCAAAATAATAGTTTCAGTAATCAATAAATGCTAAAATTAGTATGTGGAAGTAATAAGAAGTAGGATATTTTCATATTCTGAAAGTATCATTCTACAATGTACTTAGCCATTACAAAGTAAAAATAGTAACCTTATAGTGGAGAAACTTGATAAAAATAATGTTAGCCAAGTGATCTAATTGAACACTAACATAATGAGACAAATCAATATCATGAACTTCTTTGTATAATGTCCCGAGAAGGCTCAAAATAACTTCTGTTGTGTTCTTTCTATAAATGCCTAATCTACATATTAAATATAATCAGGAGTAATATGGACCAAACCAAATTGTGCCATATTCTATAAAACAATTAGCCAGTGTATTAGTCCATTCTCACACTGCTATAAACAACTGCCCAAGACTGGGTAATTTATAAAGGAAAGAGGTTTAATTGACTCAGAGTTCCACACGGCTGGGGAGACCTCAGGAAAATGACAATCATGATGTAAGTAGAAGCAAGTACCTTCTTCACAAGGTGGCAGAAAAGATAAGTGTGAGCCAAGGAGGAACTTGCCAAACACTTATAAAACCATCTGGTCTCGTGAGAATTCACTCGTGATCATGAGAACAACACGGGAGAACCCATCCCCATAATTCAAACACTTTCCACCCTCCACATGTGGGGATTACAATTCAAGATGAGATTTTGGTAGGGACACAAAGCCTAACCGTATCAACCATTGTTCTTCAAAAGTCACAGTCATCAAAAACAAAGAAAGGCTGAAAATCTGTCCTAAATTAATATAAATGTAAGGTGATATAATAAGTAAATGGAGTATATGATCCAGAATAAGATTTTCACCTATAGAAGACTTTAGTGGGGCAATTATAAACTTTGAAAAAGGTCAATGGATTAGTTAATAGCTTAGAAATGGTGTTCCCTGGTTGAAAAACTGTACTAGTTTATGTAATATGTCAACATTTGGTGAATTTGAGTGAAGAATGCATAAGAATTATGCATTAGTGATATTTTTATAAGTCTTGTTTACCATATGCCAAGGAGAATAGTAGTTCTAGTTCTATGAAGGTTACAGAAAGCCAACATAAGGTTTATAAGTCCAAGTGCTTATAGCCTCGTAAAGGATATAAAATGACAATGTAAACAATGCTATGTGCTATGAAATATGTAATTTTAATTTTATGAAAATTTTGGAAATATAGAAATTTATTCTAATGGAAAGTGAAAAATATACTTCATGAACAAGGCAGCATTTGAGCCACTCATTGAATGACATCTGGAATTGGAGCATGTAAATATAGGGTAAGAAGAGAGTATAAGAAATGCATGACCAAGAGCCAAGAGCAGTTGATTTCAATGAAAGGTTCAGGACTGGAGCATTGGGTATTTGTAGAAGGCTAGCTAGGCATGAGTATTGAGATTTCATTAGGGAGAGTGTTGAAAGCAATGACAAAATGTCATCATTGCATTCAGTAGTCCGTAAGAAGCCATGGAAGCTTTTTGGGCAGGATAATGTCAAGGTTGGTAAGCAGAGATGTATAAGAGTGACTGTGTTAGATGAGGTGGAAGGAAGGATCAGGGCATATCCATTGACCACTTTATGTTATTCAAACATTCAACATTAAGAGAAGAAGTATTCCACAGGTATTTGCATTGCTTGCTTAACTGTGAAATAGTTGTTCATGTTTAAATGGACTGATTAAGAATCATGAACTCAGAGCTCTTCACATTTGCAGAAGCAAATGGTGGAATTAAAGAGACCTCTTAATACATTTTCTACCCAGCTGTTCCTACAATAGATAGAACAGTTTTAAATAAAGGCTTGGATGTGCATACATATTTACTTATAATAAAAATCAGGAAATGCAACATTTCAAGTACAATTCTGTAATCTGAAGACAACATTTTTCTGTGGTTCTGACCATTGATTTTCCCATAACATTTATTAAGTATTTATTTATTGAATAAATGTTGAAATGTGTTTAAGGTACCAGTTTATATAATCTTTTTTCATTCTATTCTGCCATATAATAAAAATAGATTTTATAATTGTGCTAAAGTACAAATAATAAAATGATAACATAAAATACAGAAACATTTCAAAAAATTTCTGTGATTTCAATCATTTAACCAGACTCAAACTGTCTTGCTTCAAAAATACTCTCTGAATAAATGAATTTTAAAAATCTATTTTCACTAGATGAAATTTCACAACTGTCTTTATTCTAGTTTATTCATTTTCACATGTATCTTTCAAAAACATTGTAATCATGAATTGTATATTTGTTGGAAAGGTTCATGAACATGATAATTATAGGATTGTATAACTGTTCTCATTTACAAAGTTTCCAAATATAACTTGATGACATTTAAAATGTTATGTTAAAGCTAAATTTCAGTTTGTCTTTTAAATCTGTTTAAAATGATCATGTATCTTGTAGTATAGATAGATGTGAAAGAAGATTAGATGTGATAAAAATCTATGGCCAAGATGAGCCTGCTTAAAATCATGATAAGCTCCTTTCCTTCCTTTTTATTTTCCAAATATGTGATTAAAAAATATCACAAAATGTTCTGTACAAGCCTCTCATGTAACTATTTTGTTGTTGTCTCCATACTGGCATGCCAGTACAGAGGACAGATCACTATACTTGGGCTTTAAAAAATCAATAATTATTGTTCCATTCATAAGCATTATGGACTCTCTGAGGTTCAATTTTCTTATTTTTTGAAGCAAGAAATGGCCTATAAAAACTTAGCCCATAAAAGATGTTTAATACATGTTATATGGTCCTGAATTTCATTACTTTTAATCAACATTTAAGTGTTCATTGAATACCTACTGGATTAAAGCACCAAGCCTCCCAGAGAAAAAACACTCTTCTTGACTTCAACATAGCTGTGGAGGCTAGACATGCAGGGACAATTCAACTCTTACCTCTGCCTGTGAAAAGGTTGAGACCTAGATGTGTGCCCTGATAGCATCATACTGTTAAAGGAGGCATCCACAATGAAATCTGTGTCTGAGCATAAGAAACAGTAACTTATGAGAATATATCATCTTCATCGAAGACATGAAATCTTTTCACAGTGTGAGCTTTAAGCTGCAGGTACACCTAGGTCTCAACACAGTATGTGTGATTCAGTTTTTCTTTCTTCCTCAAGTGACCTTCTTTTTCCTAATCCTAGATTCTATAATCAATTTGTTTAGGTAGCTTACTGGTCTAGCATTTAATCTGATCTACCCACTGCATGTATTTCCTAGATGAAGGGACAGACTGGGAGGCTGTGTGACAAGGCTGCAGAGGCACAGCATGGGAACTTTAGCATAGGGGTCAGACCTTTCCAACACTCTTCTTGTCAAACTGAGCTGCCTCATTTTTAGTGTATTGATAAACAATTCAGTGTCTCTAGTACAATGGCTACTGATACCATGAAAGTGGCACTTTAATCTTGTCATGGTGTATTATAGTATTTTCATGCAAGGGATTACATGGCAGAGAATCAGTGAATTATCCTGAATCCCCTTCAATTCCCATCCTGCAGGGAAATGTGCCTGAGTATACCAGCTGGAGGCACCATGAAAAATGCCAGCAAAGCAGGACCCCATGCCCCTCACACTCACATGTTTGTAACAAAGTTGGAAAGGAAGTCAGGGAACATTAACTCTACTATGTAATAAGAGACATTTCTTTGTTGAGAAAATAGCCTTTTTAGTAAAGGGGGGCTCCAAAATTCAGTTGCTGATATCAATCTGCCCTGTTTTTGAGTTGACTGAGATATCTATATCTAGCCACTTGCAAAGAGATACAAAAATTTGGGAGAAAACAAGCCTCCAGGACCTTCAGAACTTCACACATTAAAACACAAAGATCCCGCAAAAGTCAGTTTTGGTTTCCAAAAATAAAGTTAATTTCATATTAACATTAGGAATACGTTACTTTCAGGAAAGTTTTTTTAGGTTTGTTGCGTTTCTGTGTACTTGAGGCTGACCTTATATTTTGTAAAATGTTAAAACTGAAATTATCATTAGAAATCATAGTGTTTAATCCCTTTAACTGAGACTAAAAGAGGTGAACAGATTTTTCTAAGGGCATAAATAGGTTGACCACAAATGATTGTCTAAATGATTGTCTAAATGACCACAAATGGTTGTCTAACTTTGAGAGTGCTCAGGAGTGTTGTAACTCTGGGAGAACAATCATAAGAGAAAATGTCACAGGAAAACTAGGCAATATGGCTGTTTCAGCATAGAAATAATTAATAATTATGTCTTTTGAATTCAGTTATCAATTACATGAGTATACCACCTCATGACCTTGGGAAAGAGCCTGTGGCTGGCTGTGCGTGTACTGTGTCAGTAGTGTGAAGGACAGTATTAACCCAATGTCTCCTGGACAGTCTGACATTTTGACATGATGACTTCGCAGATTTGAGACTAAAATGAAAGGATGTTTAATTATTTTCCAGTTATAAATTAATGGAAAGACAGAATGCATAGACAGACGTCAATGCAAGTGTGTGGCATTGTTCCTGTGTACACCCTGGGGCTGCCTACCTGCCCAGGATATCAGGCTTGAAGGCAGCAGACCCATTTCAGATCCTGTTTACCAGTCAGTGGGAAGGAAGCCCCAACCTACTTCCAGGATTTCCTTTGCTCAGAGACTGAGGACTAAGCTCACTCCTGGGCAAGTTATTATTGCAGATTGCTATGTGGAGAGAAAGTTGACAAAGACAATAGCAACAGGAACAAACGAAGTTTTACCATTGTGAAACCAAACAACAAGGTAACGGGCACAGAAAATATTTACACTGAAAACTTGTTTTATTTCATTTTTCAGCAAAATGAATGCTAGCAAAGCTACATTTTTTAGACAAAATTTACTGACCACAGAGTGCCAGAGAAGTTGAGAGATTTCATTTCACTGTTAAAGTAACAGTTATCTTTGGACAAATGAAGGAAAAGCCCATGAGACAGGAGTGAGAATGTGGTGAATATCATCATTTTAAAAAATAAAACTAAAGTTAATGTATTTCTCCGAGTTATGTAAGATGATTTCATTAAGAATGAATAACTCAAGTGTTAGAAAAGCAGGAGTAGCTTAAGATACGTTTATTTTTAATTGTAAAAATCAAATGTGCAATCTAAATAAGATGAAATTAGTTTATGAGTAGATTAGAGAACTTATTTATTTTAATATGTTATGATCTAATTAAAATACTAATTTAGCAAACCCAGAATCCATCTATGATGTCTCTCCTTGGTCAGCTAGCACAGCCATCTGGTTACCAAATATTGTTGACTCCATCTCTAGAATCCATTTCCAATTTTCCATATTCATTGTCAATAACAAACACTTAATAAATCCATAATCGGTTGTCTTTGTTTAACATTTACTGTACCAAGTATTATGTTTTGAAGAAAAATGATACACAGAACTTTGTTACTAGCATCTGTGACAGAAAGAAAATGATGAAAATATTCTGTAATCTAAAAAGTTACAAAGTTACAGCATGTTAAGTAAGTGTAACCAAGAGAATTTACTATTTTGCAAGAAAATTTTAAAATAGAAGATATTTGGATCAACTTATGTTGCAACTGTTTCCTGAACTTCAGTCATTCATTTATTGGAAATAATTGGCTATGGTGAATAATGTTGCAAAAAACATGGGAGGGTGGGTCTCTCTGAGATCTTCATTACAATGCTTTTAGATATATATCCAGAAGTAGGATTGCTGAATTATATGGTATTTCTGTTTTTCATAGCTACTATACCATTTTACATTCCTCCCAACAGTATACTAGGGGTCTAATTTCTCCACATTTTTGCCAAAACTTATCTTTTTTAAAAATAATCTTAACAGGTATGAGATGATATCTTATTGTAGTTTTGATTTGCATCGCTCTGTAATTTGTGATACGGAGGGTCCTTTCATATACCTATTGGCCATTAGTGTGCCTTCTTTGGAGAAAGGTTTATTTGCTTGTCTTTTATTTGGATTATTTGATTTTTTGCTACTGAATTTTAGGAATTCCCCCACTAAGTGAAAAAACACCAATTTTATAAATATAAATTATAAAAATACATGACTATTGAAATAAAAACATTCACCAATGATGACCTAAAATAATCTTGTATATTCCCAGCATCCCTTATGCCATACTTTGGTAAATACTGTTTATGGTCTTAGAAATGCCAAGCAAGCAGACAGCAGGAAACTAGTGATCTAGAATCAGCAAGAAACCTCTAAGGTAAGGGTGGGATTGATCATAGGCCCTCTTTTCCCCTACTTTTCTCTTACTACTGCATTTTGTTTCCATGAATGCCAATTGCCTTTCTCTAAAGTTTATTAAAGTCCTCGCACTCCCCTAGGACAATAAACAGTTGCAAGAATAAAATTTACACACATTCTCGAGAAGTTTCTCTACTACTGTATAACATAGAGAAGCAGAGAAAATGTCTGTGGACCTGTGAGTCAACTGTCAGAAATCTTAATATGTAACCACAAAGACTGCTATTTTAGGCTTCTTAATTTTCACTTGTTAATGTGTCTAAAACTATCATAGCTTAAATAATAGCTTGCAATTTCTGAAAACAGAAAATCTCATAGAAAATTCACTGGGTTCTCAAGGTATACCATAGTAAGACAACTCCTAGCCTCCAACATGCTTAAATTGAAAAGAGATAATTCAGAGTCCGGAATATGGGTTCCATCCCTCACAATGCATAGTCTGAGGAGTATTTGATTTCACTGAGTCTCATATTTCAAGTATGTATAATGGAAAAATTATTTCTTATCTCAACCTGTATATTTTTATCAGGATTTCCAGAACCTTCTCAAACAGATATGAGAATGATAAATATTTTAAGTTATTCAATGGCTGACTCTTTTTAACTGGCAGCAGTTATACTCAAGATTTTATCTTAGATGCTGGGAATAAACAGCTAAGCTGAATGTGTTTCTACTTTCAAAAAGTTTCTAATCTAGTGAGGAGAATAATATATCAATACTCAGAGAAACTACACATTATAGTACAAGGTAAGGCTCTATCCTGTAGAAAATGAATTTTTCCATTTGCTGTTATAATTATTGATAAACAGATTTATTGGTTCATGTATATGAAATTCATTTAGCAAGATCAATAGATTGTGCTATAATAAAAGTACTAAGGAAATTCATAAACTAACAGAAAATGCACTGAAGAAATCATTGCTTTGAAAGTTTTCTTTGGCCAAAATCTTAATTTAAGGCATCTATTGGTGCCACCCAGTCCTGGAAAACTATAGCCAGGACAGGACATCCACAGTCTCTAGGGCAGAATGATTTCTATCTACTTAGAGGGGTGGGCAGGGGACAGTCAAGTGGATGGAAGGAGATCTTGTAATCTGAGCCAATAAAATTTTGCATAGTAAAGAGTATTTTTCACTCCACTAACCCTGAATCAGAAATCTCTTTATCTTCTTTCTTCATATATTCTGAGTATTTTTCACTTTAAGTCATATTCTCTGAACCGCAGATAAAGAAACTTTGATATCAGAAATATCTTAAATTTGTAATCCTTTTCATTAAATTCAAGTGTCCTTATCTGCAAAATAAGGTGATTTTATTTACAAGTTGTTATGAACATGCGACAAGGTAACATTGACAAAGTCCCTCGTGCCCAGCACAGTATGTGGCACATCATAGAAGCTCATCAAATGTCAGTTCCTTCCCCAGAGTCAAGGCTAATTATATCTTGTTTTTGAATATTGCAATTTTTGTTTTATATATTTAAGACATTTCTTAATAACATTACAACTCAACTTACTCCTTTGGACATAGGTTCATTGGTTCATTCATTCAAAAAACATTAATTGATACGTCCATGGACTAGCCACTGGATTAGATTCTTGAAGTGTAGAAATTAATGAAGTAATCTTGCCTTTGGGGAATTTTCAGTCAAACAGGAGACTACTTTTCAACAATTGGTTTTAGTTTAGTTTGCTAAGTGCTATGATAGAGACATGTACAGTGTGTAGTGAGGCTCAGTGAAAGGAGTGGTCATATTTGGTGCTAGGCAGGGATGTTTCAAAGAGGAATTGGATGAATAATTATTGTCTCAATTAGTGAAAAGGGCACTAGAATGTAATCCAAGAGACTCCGGACAAATCTTACTTTTGTGGTCATTTTCGCAAGGCATCACTTACACTGAGAGCATTGATTCAATGGTCTTAGGTCAGCTTAGCCTGCAGCTGGAACATACTTTTTTTATAGCCTAGAAGGAATAAATTCTAATAGCTGTTCAGAAAGTCAGAAAATTCATTTTTAAATAAACTATTAGGTTATCTAGGATGAACAAAATGGATGCTGTGATTGTTTCATAAACTACTCTTGAGCAAATCTGACCCATCTTAATACTGGTTTACCTTGATCATTCAGTTAATTTCTGTAAATATAGGTCATGTGGCTACTCCATTCCAGGCACATTGTAAGGCACTGGGGATATTGCAGTTAACAACAACAACAACAAATCCCATCAATAATGTCACTCCTAGTCTCAAGAGTGATAGGAAGATAAACCAAAATATTCCAATGATGTTAGTGTAACTGGGCAAGTGATTCAATTTCTTCCATTAAATATTTGTTGAACATTTGCACCATGATGTAGGACTACAGAGTGATGTGAAAGCATAGAGATATAATTGGCCTGCATGGTGTTCAAAGAAGGCTTCTTGAAGGAGTTGACGTCTAAGATGTATTAGAAAAAATCAAAGGTGGTTTGTCAGGCAATGGGAGTGCACCTTTCAAGCAGTAGAATAATACTAAACAATGCCACGGGGCTACAAAACAGCATGATGCCTGTGGGTAGTAGGAAGCAGTTCAACATTACTAGAGACTCAGGTAAAAGTAGAAGTGGCGAATTATGATGCTGGAGAAGTGGGCAGGAATGATGTCATGAAAACCTTGTCCATATGATAAGTGTGTATCATAAAGGACTTTATCAGCTTTCTAGAGCCATTAAAAAAATGGCAATTTTTGTGAATAATAGAAGTTTCTGTTTTCAGTAGTGCATTAATAAATTGCTCTTAATTCATAGTAACTACTATCCAGAATGATAATATTTGTTTTTTATTATACTTTATGTTCTGGGATACATGTGCAGAACATGCAGGTGACATAGGTGTACACGTGCCATGGTGGTTTGTTGCACCCATCAACCCATCTACTACATTAGGTATTTTTTCTAATGCTATCCCTCCCCTAGTCCCCCACTCCCTGAAAGGCCCTGGTGTATGATGTTCCCCTCCCTGTGTCCATGTGTTCTCATTGTTCAACTTCTATTTATAAGTGAGAACATGTGGTGCTTGGTTTTCTGTTCGTGTGTTAGGTTGCTGAGAATAATGGTTTCCAGCTTCATCCATGTCTCTGCAAAGGACATGAACTCATCCTTTTTTGTGGCTTCATAGTATTCCATGCTGTGTATGTGCCACATTTTCCTTATGTAGTCTATCATTGATGAACATTTTAATTGGTTCCAAGTCTTTGCTATTATGAACAGTGCTGCAATAAACATACATGTGCATGTGTCTTTATAGAATGATTTATAATCCTTTGGGTATACCCAGTAATGGAATTGCTGGGTTAAATGGTATTTCTGGCACTAAATCCTTGAGGAATTGCCACACTGTCTTCCACAATGGTTGAACTAATTTACACTCCCACCAACAGTGTGAAAGCGTTCTTATTTCTCCACATCCTCTCCAGCATCTGTTTCCTGACTTTTTAATGATTGCCATTCTAATTGGCATGAGATGGTATCTCATTGTGGCTTTCTTTTGCATTTCTCTAATGACCAGTGATGATGAGCTTTTTTATATGTTTGTTGGCCACATAAATGTCTTCTGAGAAGTGTCTGTTCACATCCTTCACACACTTTTTCATGGGGTTGTCTTTTTCTTGTAAATTTGTTTAAGTTCCTTGTAGATTCTGGATATTAGTCCTTTGTCAGGTAGATAGACTGCAAAAACTTTCTCCCATTCTGTAGGTTTCCTGTTCAGTCTGATGATAGTTTCTTTTGCTGTGCTCTTTAGTTTAATTACATCCAATTTGTCAGTTTTGGCTTTTGTTGCCATTGCTTTTGGTGTTTTAGTCATGAAGGCTTTGCCCTTGCCTATGTCCTGAATGGTATTGCCTAGGTTCTCTTGTAGGGCTTTTATGGCTTTACGTCTTACATTTAAATCTTTAACCCATCTTAAGTTAATTTTTGTATAAAGTGTAAGGAAGGGGTCCAGTTTTAGTTTTCTGCATATGGCTAGCCAGTTTTCCCAACACCATTTATTAAATAGGGGATCTTTCCCCATTGCTTGCTTTTGTCAGGTTTGTCAAAGATCAGATGGCTGTAGATGTGTGGTGTTATTTCTGAGGCCTCTGTTCTGTTCCATTGGTCTATTTATCTGTTTTGATACAAGTACCATGCTGTTTTGGTTACTGTAGCCTTGTAGTATAGCTTGAAGTCAGGTAGCATGATGCCTGCAGCTTTGTTCTTTTTGTTTAGGATTGTCTTGGCTATATGGGCTCTTCTTTGGTTCCATATGAATTTTAAAGTAGGTTTTACTAATTCTGTGAAAAAAGTCAGTGGTAGCTTGATGGGGATGGCATTGAATCTATAAATTACTTTGGGAAATATGGCCATTTTCACAATATAATTCTTCCTATCCATTAGCATTTACAGTTTTTCCATTTGTTTGTGTCCTCTTATTTTATTGAGCAGTAGTTTGTAGTTCGCCTTGAAGAGGTCCTTCACATCCCCTGTAAGTTGGATTCCTAGGTATTTTATTCTCTTTGTAGCAATTGTGAGTGGGAGTTCATTCATGATTTGGCTCTCTGCTTGTCTCTTATTGGTGTATTTTTCCACATTGATTTTGTATCCTGAGATTTTGCTGAAGTTGCTTATCAGCTTAAGGAGATTTGGGGCTGTGATGATGGGGTTTTCTAAAGATACAATCGTGTCATCTGCAAATCAAGACAAGTTCACTTCCTCCCTTCCTATTTGAATACACTTTATTTCTTTCTCTTGCCTGATTGCCCTAGCCAGAACTTCCAATTCTGCGTTGAATAGGAGTGGTGAGAGAGGGCATCCTAGTCTTGTGTCAGTTTCAAAGCGAATGCTTCCAGCTTTTGCCCATTCAGTGTGATATCGGCTGTGAGTTTGTCATAAATAGCTCTTATTATTTTGAGATATGTTCCATCAATACCTAGTTTATTGAGAGTTTTTAGCATGAAGGGGTGTTGAATTTTATCAAAGGCCTTTTCTGCATGTGGTTTTTGTCACTGGTTCTGTTTATGTGATGGATTGTGTTTATTGATTTGCATATGTTGAACCAGACTTGCATCCCAGGGATGAAGCTGACTTGATACTGATGGATATGCTTTTTGATGTGCTGCTGAATTAGTTTTGCTAGTATTTCATTGAGGATTTTCATGTTGATGTTCCCCAGGGTTTTTCTTTTTTTGTTGTGTCTCTGCCAGGGTTTGGTATGAAGATGATGCTGGCCTCATAAAATGAGTTAGAGAGGAGTCTCTCTTTTTCTATTGTTTGGAATAGTTTCAGAAGGAATGGTACCAGCTCCTCTGTGTACCTCTAGTAGAATTTGGTTGTGAATCCATCTAGTCCTGGGCTATTTTTGGTTAGGCTATTAATTATGGCCTCAGTTTCAGAACTTGTTATTGGTCTCTTCAGGGATTTGAACTCTTCCTTGTTTAGTCTTGGGAGGGTGTATGTGTCCAGGAATTTATCCATTTCTTCTAGATTTTCTAGTTTATTTGCATAGAGGTGTTTATAGTATTCTCTGATGGTAGTTTGTATTTCTGTGGGATTAGTGGCGATATCCCATTCATCATTTTCTATTGAGTTTACTTGATTCTTCTCTCTTTTCTTGTTTATTGGTCTGGCTAGTAGTGTATTTTGTTAATCTTTTCAGAAAACCAGCTCCTGGATTCATTGGCTTTTTGAAGGGTTTTTCATGTCTCTATCTCCTTTAGTTTTGCTCTGATCTCAGCTATTTCTTGTCTTCTATTAGCTGTTGAATTTGTTTGCTCTTGCTTTTCTAGTTCTTTCAATTGTAATGTTAAGGTGTCGATTTTGGATCTTTCCTGTTTTCTCCTGTGGGCATTTAGTAAATTTCCCTCTAAACACTGCTTTAGCTGTGGCCCAGAGATTCTAGTACATTGTGTCTTTGTTCTCATTGATTTCAAACAACTTATTTATTTCTGCCTTAATTTTGTTATTTACCCAGTAGTCATTCAGGAGCAGGTTGTTCAGTTTCCATGTAGTTGTGTGGTTTTGAGTGAGTTTCTTAATCCTGAGTTCTAATGCACTGTGATCTGAGAGACTGTTTGCTATGATTTCCATTCTTTTGCATTTGCTGAAGTATGTTTTACTTCCAATTATGTGATCAGTTTTAGAATAAGTGTGATGTGGTGCTGAGAAGAATATATATTCTGTTGATTTGGGGAGAAGAGTTCTATAGATGTCTATTGGGTCCACTTGGTCCAGAGCTGAGTTCAAGTCCTCAATATCCTTGTTAATTTTCTGTCTCATTGATCTGTCTAATATTGACAGTAGAGAGTTAAAGTCTCCCACTATTACTGTGTTTGAGTCTAAGTCTCTTTTTAGGTCTCTTAGAACTTTCTTTATGAATCTCGGTGCTTCTGTATTGGGTACATATATTTAGGATAGTTAGCTCTTCTTGTTGCATTGATCCCTTTACCATTATATAATGCCCTTCTTTGTCTTTTTTGATCTTTGTTGGTTTAAAGTCTGTTTTATCAGAGACTAGGATTGCAACCCATGCTTTTTGCTTTCCATTTGCTTGGTAGATCTTCCCCGATCCCTTTATTCTGAGCCTTTGCATATGAGATGGGTCTCCTGAATACAGCACACCGATGGGTCTTGACCCTTTGTTCAATTTGCCAAATTATGTCTTTTAATTGGGGCATTTAGCCCATTTACATTTAAGGCTAATATTGTTATGTGTGAATTTCATCCTGTCACTATGATGCTAGCTGGTTATTTTGCCCATTAGTTGATGCAGTTACTTCATAGCATTGATGGTCTTTACAATTTGGTATGTTTTTGCAGTGGCCAGTGCCAGTTTTTCCTTGCAATATTTAGTGTTTTCCTTGCCATATTTAGTGCTTTCTTCAGGAGATCTCGTAAGGCAGGCCTGGTGGTGACAACATCTCTCAGCATTTTCTTGTCTGTAAAGGATTTTATTTCTCCTTCACTTATGAAGCTTAGTTTGGCTGGATATGAAATTCTGGGTTGACAATTCTTTTAATAATGTTGAATATTGGCCCCCATGATCTTCTGGATTGTAGAGTTTCTGCTGAGAGATCTGCTGTTAGTCTGATGAGATTCCCTTTGTAGGTAATCTGACCTTTCTCTCTGACTGCTCTTACCTTGGTGAGACTGACAAATATGTGTCTTGGGATTGCTTTTCTCGAGGAGTATCTTTGTGGTGTTTTTTGTATTTCCTGAATTTGAATGTTGGCCTCTCTTGCTAGGTTGGAGAAGTTCTCCTGGATAATATCCTGAAGAGTGTTTTCCAACTTGGTTTCATTCTCCTCATCACTTTCAGGTACACCAGTCAAACATAGGTTTGGTCTTTTCACATAGTCCCATATTTATTGAAGGCTTTGTTCATTCTTTTTCATTCTTTTTTCTCTAATCTTGTCTTCACACTTTATTTCATTAAGTTGATCTTCAATCTCTGATATCCTTTCGTCTGCTTAATTGATTAAACTATTGATACTTGTGTATGTTGCATGAGGTTCTTGTGCTGTGTTTTTCAGCTCCATCAGGTCATTTATGTTCTCTCTTTACTGGTTATTCTAGTTAGCAATTCCTCTCATCTTTTTTCAAGGTTCTTAGCTTCCTTAACATTGGGTTACAACATGCTCCTTTAGTTCGGAGGAGTTTGTTATTACTCACCTTCTGAAGCCTACTTCTGTCAATTCATCAAACTCATTCTCCATCCAGTTTTATTTCCTTGCTGGCAAGGCATTGTGATCCTTTGGAGGAGAAGATCCTCTGGTTCTTGGAATGTTCAACCTTTTTGCACTGTTTTTTCTCATCTTCGTGGATTTATATACCTTTTGTCTTTGATGTTGGTGATCTTCTGATGGTATATTTTGTGGACATCCTTTTCGTTGATGTTGATGCTATTCCTTTATGTTTGTTAGTTTTCCTTCTAACAGTCAGGCCCCTCTGCGGCAGGTCTTCTACAGTTTGCCGGAGGTCCACTCCAGACCCTGTTTGCCTAGGTATCATCAGCAGAGCCTGCAGAACAGCAAAAATTGCTGCCTGTTTCTTCCTATGGAAGCTTCATCCCATAGGGGTACCTACCAGATGCCAGCTGGAACTCTCCTATATGAGGTGTCTATTGACCCCTGATGGGAGGTGTCTCCCAGTTCAGAGGCATGGGGGTTGGGGACCTATTTGAGGAGTCAGTCTGTCCCTTAGCAGAGCCTGAGTGCTGTGCTGGGAGATCCACTGCTCTCTTCAGAGCTGGCGGGCAGGAACATTTAAGTTTGCTGAAGCTGTACCCATAGTCACTGGTTCCCCCAAGTGCTCTGTCCCAAGGAGATGAGAGTTTGATCTATAAGCCCTGAATGGGGCTGCTGCCTTTCTTTCAGAGATGCCCTGACCAGTGAGGAGGAATCTAGAGAGGCAGTCTGGCTACAGTAGCTTTGCTGAGCTGCGGTGGGCTCTGCCCAGTTCAAACTTCCTGGCAACTTTGTTTACACTGTGAGGGGAAAGCCACCTACTCAAGCCTTGGTAATGGTGGATGCCTCTTCCTTCACCAAGCTTGAGGATCCCAGGTTGACTTCAGACTGCTGTGCTGGCGGCAAGAATTTTAACCCAGTGTATCTTAGCTTGCTGGTCTCCATGAGGGTGGGGTCCACTTGGCTCCCTGGCTTCAGCCCCCTTTCCAGAGAAATGAATGGTTCTGTATCATGGCGTCCAGGTGCCACTGGAGTATGAAAAAAAAAAAAATCCTGCAGCTAGCTCGCTGTCTGCCCAAACAATCACCCAGTTTTGTGCTTGAAACCCAGTACCCTGGTGGTGTAGGCACCTGAGAGAATCTCCTGGTCTGCAGGTTGTGAAAAGTGTAGTATCTGGGCTGGAATCCACCATTTCTCACAGCACAGCCCTAGCCTCCTTTGGCTAGGGGAGGGAGTTCCCCAACCCCTTGTACTTCCCAGGTGAGGTGATGCCCCACCCTGCTTCACCTCTCCCTCCACGGGCTGCATGTACTGTCTAACCAGTCCCAGTGAGATGAGCAAGGTACCTCAGTTGGAAATGCAGAAATCACCCAACTTCTGCATTGATCTCACTGGGAGCTGCAGACCAGAGCTGTTCCTATTTGGCCATCTTGCTAGCCACCTATGTTTGTTATTATCTATCCATTCATTCAATAAGTACTTATTAATATATTACAATGCCCCATCACTATTACTGGTCCAAAGAATAAACTAGTGAGTAAAATAGATGCAACCCTACCATCACAGAGCATACTATCTAGAGAAGAAGATAAATATCAAGTTGATAACTGTGCAATAACACCATGGAGGGCACAGTTAGGAGTAAGTATGGAATATTGGGAAGCAAGTAACTTTAGGGCACAGTGTAAGCAGAGTGCCAGGGATGGCCTCCTGAGAAAAGGTCAGTGAAGAGGAGACCTGAAGAAAGAATATGATTTTAACAGGTAAAGATGGGGTAGGAAAGAAGATACGTTTCCACTATAAGGGATGGTATGTGCTTACCATCCCATATAAGGGATGGCAGATTAGTAACAAAACACTCATGTGGAATGAGAAGGCAGCCAATAGAGATGAGTTAAACTAAGCAGGAAAGAAAATTGTCAAAGACGGATCTGGAGGAATAGGTAGTTATGAGCACACGTAAGTCCTCATAGATTAAGGATTTGAACTATCTATCTCCTAAGAGAGTTTAAATTTGGATTTGCATTTTTTAAAGGGCATTCTCAGTACCTATTGAGTATAATGTTCACTATTTAGGTAATGGATATACAAATAGAAGCCCAATCCCCAGCAGTACATAATATACCCATATAACAAACATGCATATGTACTCCCTAAATCTAAAATGAAATAAAATTTAAGAAGTAAAAAATAAATAAATAAAAAGGGCATCCTGGCTGCCAAGTTAACAAAGAGCTTAAAGTGATGCTACAAGAGTAAGCATGAGGTTAGAGGGTCCTGATACCTGGCTAAGATAAGGATCATGCTAGGAGCTATGAAGAGTGATGGAGTGAGTACACAAAGGTTGACACTGCTGTTCAAAACCTCAACGATAAGGGCAAGGAATGTTCCCATAGTAAAAGGTTGTTATCTAGTTGCTTGAGTGTTCAGAGGTTTCCCACATCTTTTGTAGAACTCATGTAGCTTAATGACCTCTTCCATAGTAACAACCATTTGTTTGAGAGACAAGCAAGAAAAAAGCATGGAGCAATAGGAAGTCTCATTCATTGCTTGTGGAAATTGTATAGCCACTTTGGAATACAAACAGTTTCCTACATAACAAAACATACTGTTACCATACAATCAAGCAATCACGCCCCTTTGCATTTTACCAGCTGAGTTGAAAACTTATGCCCACACAAAAACCTATATATAAGTATGTATTCATAAATTTATTCATAATTGCCAAAACTTGGAAGCAACCAAGATGTCCTTCAGTGGGTGAATGGTGTAAACTATGGCACATTCATGCAATAGAATAGTAGTCAGTGATAAAAAGAAATGAGCTATCACGCTATGAAAAAAACAGGGAGGAGCCTTGAGAGCATATTGCTATGAGGAAAAAAAAGCCAATATGAAAAGACTACATACTGTATTATTCTTAATATATGACATTCCCAATAAAGAAAAACTATGGAAACAGTAAAAATATTAGTGGTTGACAGGGGATTCAAGGGAGAGGGAGCAGGAGAAGAAGGATTAATGGGTAGGGCACAGGGGACTTTTAGGACAGTGAAACTATTCTATATGAGGCTATACTGGTGGGTACATGTCATTATAAATTTGTCAAAAGCCATAGAATGTACAACACAGAGTGAACCCTAAAGTAAACTATGGACTTCAGTCAATAATAATGTATCAATATTGGTTCATGAATTGTAACAACTATTCTATAATAATACAAGATGTTAATATTAGGGGAAACTGGGGATGAGGCAGTATATGGGGAATCTGTATTTTCTGATTATTATCTTTATAAACATAAAACTATGCTAAAAATTAAAGTCTATTTATTAAAAAAAAATTATAGCATAGCCATGAATTGCTGGAAAACCCAAACGAAACAGACCATTTTGTCATACAGTAAAAAGTGGTATATTTCTAGCTTTTTGTCCAGGTATCTCCCTTGTCTTAGTGCATAAAGATTGATTGTGCCAGACCCTCCTGAACAAATCTGAGAGATCTAGGAAGTAGAGCAGTTGCACTGAGATTTCTGCATGTTATGGCTTCTGAAATACACAAAAGTTATCATAAAGTAATTCCTCTCCCTTTGGAGTTCTCTGCTCAACACTTAGAGAAGTGTCGAAAAGGCAGTCACAGCAAGGGCCCTGAGGCAGGTTGGAGTTGTGTCAGAAAGCTCAGCATATTCCCTAAGAAGCTACAAATGTTTAGAGGCAGATTTCACACCAGATCATCAGGACATCCTTACAGTGATACCAACTCATTTTTCCACAATTTTAGAGGAGTGGTTTAACAGTATAATTCTGCCATTCCACCCTCCAATAAAGGCCAAAACCAGAGAAAGGTAAAAACATAATGCCAAATATGGTTGCAGGCTAAATGCACAGGTGTTAATTGTTAGTAATCCTCAGCCAGGCAATGAAATTTTGACCAAATGTGAACCAAGAGAATATTCCATTATTTGATATTTCCTTCTCACTGCTTTGCTAATTAATTTAGAAATGTGAATTGACCAAATACCCAGTGTCGGGCCATGTGTTCAGTTTGTGAAAAT
Source organism: Macaca fascicularis (assembly GCF_037993035.2). Classification (NCBI taxonomy): domain Eukaryota; kingdom Metazoa; phylum Chordata; class Mammalia; order Primates; family Cercopithecidae; genus Macaca; species Macaca fascicularis. The sequence goes on along the minus strand of NC_088388.1, from coordinate 87,647,171 downwards.
TAGATATCACTAGTCATTTAGTCACACCTTACATCCCCAGTCTGTTTTTCTGGAAAGAAATTAGGAAGTAATGAGGTATATCTTCATAAAAATGAACAGTCTTTCAAATATGCGTCCAGCACTGTGGAGAACAAAAGCTGTCTTTTCCTTCATCAATTTCTTTTCACATATTTGATGATTTTGGTAAAAGAGGATGTTCTCATCTATATTCACCTTGGAGGTATAAAAACTTCATTACTGAAAGTGAGTTCATAGATAGGATGTTTTTCACTCATTTCCAATCATCAGTGACAAGATGGAGACTTACCCAAATGGCACAAAACCAAGTTATGGATGTGCATTCGTAACAGTATGGATCTGGAGAGGTTTATTCTTGTTTGCAATCATTATTAACATTTATATTAACAGTATAAGCATGCACGATTAAAGTCACTTATGAAAGATAATGCCATGCACAGTAATATTAGACTGTGTTTTTGTAACCACCAGATACTTGGTAAATATTTGAAATTAAGAAGAGTGGTGCAACTTTTGTACAGTTTGCAGTGCTATATTCTTCAGTTAATAGAATCAATAAAATATGAAATAGTGCATTCTTAGTTCAAATTTTCCAATGATGTGGGGGTAGCTTCAATGACAAGATGCTACTTCTTCCAGGGACCTTTCTTAACCTTTCTTAACCTTAACCCACCAAAAAAGATTGAATTTCTAGAAAGGAGAAAAATTAGTTGCCCTTTTCATGGTGAAAACATTCATTATTATAGCCAACCATTGTTGAGTGTGCTTTGTGTCCACCATTGTGATGTTAAATGTTTACATGTATTCTCTCATTTAATCTCCCTAAGAATCCTATTTTAAGGTTCTATTATTACCAACTTTTTTGCACCTAGGGAGAATAAATTTCAGGAAGGTTAAAGAATGTATTTAAAATCACACAAGTGGTGAAGTGGTAGAGCCAGGATTTGAAGCCACATATAGAAATGCTACATGATGGCTATCCCACACTAACCACTGTGTGTTTGTTTTTAAATTATGAAAAAACGCATCTGAGGTATTGTGAACCTTACTGGATTTTGTTGATCTCGATAGGGACTGGTTTTGTGTCAAGCAGTATAAACTTAATATAGGCACACACACGCGCACACACACACACAGAGTAATGATTTTCCTACAAACCTGTGTGAGTCTGTCCACATAAATGGCTTATGCATAGGGCACATAACTATTTTCATGGAGATTAGACAGATGCTCTCCAATATTATTTTTAACTTTTTCTAAAATGCGTTGAGTTCATTTTGGATAAGCTGGATATGTCTCCCTATTACAGAGAAAAAAAAAATGGCCAGTGGCTGTTTTTTTCCTGCATTAAGAGTGTTTTCAGTTAAAACTGTTTTGACTATGATTTGTGGGGTAAAACTTCATAGCCTTCACCCAGTTGGTGTGAAAGGCAGGATCCTGAACAGGATTTTAAGGTAAAAGGCAGGCTCGCAGGCAGCTTCTCTCTCAAGTTACCTTGTACCAGAGGCTGAGAGTGGCTTCTTAGCAGATTATTTACATGTAATAAAATGATGCTCACTCCCACCTTCACTTAATTGTCTGCTAGGGAAAATATATCTGCACTCAGCCATAAGTATAAACGCTTTCCACTCAAAGCTTTTTCCAGAGTATATCTAAAAAGTTCACAGCCACTCACTTATTGTCAAAACAATATTAAAAAAAGGGCTTAGATGGTGTATAGTAGAGATGTTACATTTTTTCCTGTCTTCCATGCATATCTCTGTGATTTTGTACATGACATGGATTTATTCAACAACTATCAATTGGATACCTCTGAAATGCCAGGTTCGGTTTAAGGTTCTAGGGATATAGCAGTGAACAAAATAGAAACATATATATGTCTTCATGGAACTTATATTTTAGGGAAGAGAGTCAAGCAATAATGAGCTTCTACACAACAAAAGACACTATTAACAGACTAAACAGACAAGCTACAGAATGGGAGAAAGTTTTTACAAACTATGCATCTGACAAAGGTCTAATACCCAGCATCTATAAGGAACTTAAACAAATGTACAAGGAAAAGACAAACAACCCTATTAAAAAGTGGGCAAAGGACATGAACAGGCACTTTTCAAAAGAAGACATGTGTGCAACCAACAATCATATGATAAAATGCCCAACATCACCGATCATTAGAGAAATGCAGATCAAAACCACAATGAGATACCATCTCATGCCAATCAGAAAGGTTATTATTAAAGTTGAGAACCAATAGATGCTGGTGAGGTTGGGGAGAAAAGGGAACCCTTATACACTGTTGGTGGGAGTGTAAATTATTAGTTCAGCCATTGTGGGATGCAGTGTGGCAATTCCTCAGAGACCTAAAGACAGAAATACCATTTGATGCAGTAATCTCATTACTGGGTATATACCCCCCAAATATGTAAATTATTCTGTTATAAAGACACATGCTCATGCGCATTCACTGCAGCACTATTTGCAATAGAAAAGACATGGGATCAACCTAAATGCCCATCATGATAGACTGGATGAAGAAAATGTGATACATATACATCATGGAATTATATCCTGCAACAAAAAAGGATGAGACCATGTCCTTTGCAGGGACATGGGTAGAGTTGGAGGCCATTATCCCTAGCAAACTAACACAGGTAAAGAAAACCAAATACTGCATGTTCTCACTTATAAATGGGAGCTAAATGATGAGAACACATGGAGACAGGGAAGGGAACAACATACACTGGGCCTTTCAGAGGGTGGAGGGTAAGAGGAGGTAGAGGGTCAGTAGAAACACTGCATGTTCTCACTCATAGGTGGGAATTGAACAATGAGAACACTTGGACACAGGAAGAGGAACATCACACACCAGGGCCTGTTGTGGGGTTGGGGGAGGGATAGCATTAGGAGATATACCTAATATGAATGACGAGTTAATGGGTGCAGCACACCAACATGGCACATGTATACATATGTAACAAACCTGCACATTGTGCACATGTACCCCAGAATATAAAGTATAATAAAAAAAAAACTAATGAGTATCAGGCTTAATATTTGGGTGATGAAATAATCTATACAACAAATCCCTATGACACAAGTTTATCTATATAACAAACCTGCACTTGTACCCCTGAACTTAAACTAAAAGTTAAAAAAAAAAAAGTATATCAGATGATAATAAACACTAAGGAGAAAAATATAAGAGGGAAGGGGAATAGTGCTTGACAAGGGATAGCATGAGGCAATTTTAGACAGGGTGGCCAAACATGGTTCACTGAGAATAATAAGGAGAAGACAAAACATTTAATCAAAAGTTAATTTCTCAGTGAGGTCTTTTACAGAATCTGTGACTTCTTTGAGAAAGGATTCCACATGCATGTTCAGTTGTTAGCCAATGTATACCATGAGTTAAGCCTTCAGTCTAAAAAGGTGATTTAGACCTTGTGCTTTCACTCACATTATAGAAAATTATAGAAAAATTTCATACAGAATATGTAGATATAGAAACAAAAATCAAAATGGAAACTAGGAAGATAGAGAAGTGAACTGAGCCTAAGAGGAATTCAGGGAGGCTTTAGAAAAGAGGCAGTCTTTGAACAAAGGATTAAAAGATGATAATGCCTAATAATAATATCTCAACTTTACTTTTCTGTCAGAGAAATTTTCTTTCTTTCTTTCTTTCTTTCTTTATTTTTTTTTTTGAGACAGAGTCTCGCTTAGTCGCCCAGGCTGGAGTGCAATGGCCGATCTCGGCTCACTGCAAGCTCCGCCTCCCACGTTCACACCATTCTCCTGCCTCAGCCTCCCGAGTAGCTGGGACTACAGGCGCCCGCCGCCTCGCCCAGCTAATTTTTTGCATTTTTAGTAGAGACGGGGTTTCACCGTGTTAGCCAGGATGGTCTCGATCTTCTGACCTCGTGATCCGCCCGCCTCGGCCTCCCAAAGTGCTGGGATTACAGGCGTGAGCCACCGCGCCCGGCCGAGAAATTTTAATAAAATATGTTTCCTCCTCTTTTGATTTTAACTTATATAAGTAATATATGAATACACCCACATTTGCACTGTAAAACTTTGAAACAGAAAGCATAGTGTAAATGTGAATATTATACACCACTCTTTTAATTCTACTCTCTCTAAAGCCTGGATCATCTAATCACTTTGTTATACTGAAAATAGAGGGAGGAGTAGGTGAAAGAAAATCACTTATTTGCTCTACAAATATACATTTAAAAAGGCTTACTGTATCGTGAGTACTGTGTTACGAAAATTGGATACCAGAGTTAAGATGATAAGACCTTTGCCCTCAAAAACGTTATAGTTTTGTGATTCCAGGCAAATGGAATCACATATATAGGAATTGGCTTGTGAAAGAATATAGTACCTTCAAGTGATATGGTAAAATCAGAAAGTAGAATATATCTTACAGAGAGTTTTAAGAATTAATTCTGGAAAGGTAGCCAGGGGTTAGATTATAAAGGATCTTGTATCATAAATCAGCCATTTGGATTTTTAAAATATTTTCTATGATAAGCCTGTCAAAACTATAAGCAAAAGAATTATATTTTGCATTTTCATAGTTCTGTTGCCTAAATAAAAGCCTTCTCATTATTTTGATGTATTTCCTTATAATCCTACTACATTAATAGATTATATTTTAATTATTAGTATGTCATTATCTTTCTAACTATAGTTATTATAGAAAATATGACAACAGAGATGTTTTGAGCAGAACACAAGAGTACATGTATAATTCAACCATTTAGTGAAAAATGTGAATGTTTCAAAGTATTTCCTTGAAATATTTTCCTAAATATGTATATACATTTCCTTGATATGTGTCATACACACTTACTCTTGTGCTATGGACATTTTCTCATGCCTTTACATGTTATTCAGAAATCTAATTAAATAGTTATAGAATGATATTCTGCTATATGAAAAGATTTATTTACTTAGAGCTAATTAAGTGATGTGTTTCAAAAGATGGGCTGAAGCGTTAAACCAAACTAGGCCTTGCATTATATTTACTAGCAGTATGTATAAAGGAATTCAATCTTTGTAAAATTTAATTTCTTCATCAGTAAAATGGAGATAAAAAGAGATCTAGTATATAGGGTTTTTATGAAAATCAAAAAAAATATGGAAAGCGTTACAAAAGTCTAATGCTTAGAGACAATAACCATTCAATAAATAATGTTAGCCACTACGATCATTAACAATATTAACAAATGTCGTTTATCTGTAATAAAATATTAACAACTGTTTGCCTATGTTTTAGTGTTTATAAAACAATCCTAGCCTACACAAAGACTAACAAATGACTTTTTTTAAACGTATCACTCTCAATGGCCATTAAATTGATTCTCTGTAATGAAGAGAACTGATTCCTATTTAAGTGGCTTTGTCTAGAGAAGGTGATTTTGTACTGAGTTTCTTTTTTCTAAAGAAGGAAAACAGTTGCATTCTTTAGCTTTGCTAACAAGGTATAGACATATATGATAATTTACTATCTTACTGAGAGAAAAGCTATTGGAAATACAAGCAACTGGGATGGCTTACTCTTCATAATTAGTTTAAGTCCCTTGAGTTAGTTAGCCACACTTGAACTAAAGTGCAAAGCAAACCAAATAAAATAGTGGGGCATTCTAGGCCTTAGAAAAAATGAGTGAATTTATGGTCACTAAGGCATATGCTAGAATCAAAACCATCATGGTGATTTTTCTAAGTGACAGTTAAGAGAGAATGGTAAGTACTTCTCAACTCAGCCTGAAGTTTAGACCATGACTTTCACATAACCATGGGTTAAATATAACTGGGTCTCAGTTTCCCTACTGGAAAGTGAGATTAATGTCACTAATGTCACCTGCCTCAGTGGGTAAATCTAAGCATTAAATGGTGTAACATACAAGCCACTTTATAGTATTTGGTACAGTGTGGGTGCTCAAGAAATACTAGTCCCCTCCTGATTTCATTTATTATATTTGTATCTTAACGCTGTTGACTAACACTCTGAAAACATTAAGCGGTCAATACAAATCACCCACACACTACATAGAATGCCAAGGGAATGCAGCTTCATTTGTCTTATTTAAAACCTCCTTTGCATAGTCTTCATTGGGGCCAATTCAATCTCCTTTCTAACTGCTGATCAAATGTGTGTGCTTTCCTATCTCAGTCCTCACCCTAATCACCCACCCACCACCCCAACAATAATCATCGCTTAAGCAAAAATTCACTGACAGTTCACTATGTGCAATACACTATGCTAAATGCCCTCATTTAAACCTTCCTGGCCTACTCTTTTGTACTCTTCACTAGCCCTCCAACATAATCCATGCTATTTCCTAACAAGTACCCTAGGGAATCTACATCTGTCCTAAACCAATTAGAATTTGGGCTGGTGCTAGCCCAAGCTGCCCATGATCTTCCAGACCAAACTCTCCTCCTTACAAACTCTCATCCTTTTTTTGCCTTAATGCTCTGTTGGCAGAAACATACATTTCTTTTTTCTCCCGATTTTTGTGAGAAAGTTCTGTAATGATAGAAAGTCATAGAATTCAAAAGCTGGAAGGGATTCTAGCATGCATCTAATTCAGTGTTTCCTAAATGTGGCTGTGCATCAGAATGATCTGGGGCTCTTGATAAAAATAGAAATTCCCAGACCCAAACCCAGATAGTCTAATTCTGTTCTTTCAGCAAACACCATGGGTTATTCTTATATACAACCAGGTTTTAAAAGCACTGATTTGATTCTCCTTTCCACCGAAAATAAAACTGAGCAAATTCAGGCAGGAATTGTATCTTTTCTCCACCATATCTTCCTTTTCTAATACTGCATACCCAAAGCAGGAAAACATAGTTGGCACACAGTAAATACCTGTTGAAATGAAAATGAAATCATAGTACATCCTCAGCATTACTTATTTGTGTGATTATGTTTTCTCATCCTTGTTCCAGAAAAAGGATTTGAGGTAGCTGATAAAGATTCATGTAAAATCTCTCTCTATTCTACTGATCAGGAGGGGAGGATTTCTTTGTAAAATAATCTGGGGGTGGGGGGAGGGCAGCAGCTCTGCCTGCTTCATAGATAACTTACAAATCAGTAACATCCACCTTATTGAGAATTATATAGTTTATTTTTTTCATGAAAAAGATGCCATCAGGGAGGGGTATTAAAATATAGTTGAAAAATCATGTCTTGCAGTCAGACAGACCTTCATCCCAATCAGAGTTTTCTCACTTCCCACATGCAACATGCCTAGCCCATGGTCTCTCTGCAGGTCGTTCCTGAGAAATGTACTTAACTGTTCTTTACTACTATTTCTTCAGCTACAAGATTCAATTCAATTACTCTTTTTCACAAATACTAATTGAGCATCTATTATAGTATGTAATAGGTACTATTTTAAGCACTGACAACAACCACTGCCCTAGCAATACTTTTATTTACAAGCCATAATTATGTCTACTTCAGAGAATTTTTGTGAAGGCAAAATATATATAATAACCTTGTATATTTGCAGTCATTCAATAAATGTTAATTCCCTTTCCCACTTTTCATTCTCATCTAAGTGATATACAGACCCCAAAATATCTTTGTGAAAATAATTCTATGTCCCCTTTGAAATATATTCTAATTCTGAAGAAAAGTCAGTCAGAGGTTAGGGTCCAAAATAGGTTTTTGGCCTGTATCTAGGCGCTCATTTTTTCATGCAGTGCTAGTGGAACTTACAGTGTCATTTGGGATTTTTTCACATTGACTTGTCCTCAGGAAGAACTAGCAGTTTGCATCTTCACAGCGTTCTGGATGCAGCTGTACTACAGATGAACTCAATATGCATCACAGGCAACATGAGTCCAGACTAATTCTGATGAGCATGAAGCTCCTTTCACAAGTGTGTTTAAGGGCTTTATGAAGTGACTGTAAATGTACCTGCAAGCAACAGAGGCAAATGCATTACCATCTAGGAAATAATCAAACTGCAACTATATCTCAAAGAAGAGATTATAGGGATTTAGAGGACTGTCCAGATTTGTAATACTATATGGTTATACCTGTAAACTATAATATATGCTCTAGGTTTCCATCACTTTTTTAAGAATGTCTCTACCACAATAATTTTCCTCCATTTTTACCATGGATGAACACAATGCTTTCCCAAAGATGGATGTAGGTGTCATATTTTGCAGCTGGCCTGTCTGCTGATACCTCTACCCACCACCTTTATGCATGCCTGACATCAGGGATGCCTTTACTACTCACTGAGAAACCTTCCTACTCCTCCCCTTTCACCTACCACTGCCTTAACAGGCCCTGAACGCCCAGTACGTGGCCTGTATCCTTTAGAAAGAAAACCACAGCCTCCTGTACCCTGTTGTGACTTCCCCACCTTCTAAGTTTCTTCAAAAGTTATTCTCTATGCCACTTTGTCACTAGTTAACTGAAATAACAAAACAAAATCCTAAAGTATATATCAAATTAAAATAGAAAGTTATGAAAGCTAAAATCTATGTTCTTTGCACAGAAAAACATCCACCTATTTGAACTCTAAAAATTCTTGATAATAATTATAGCCCATAATATTCATAAATCTTAAAATTTTACAAAGTGTGAATCTTGTTTCTGCAGTCATTGAAAAACATTCTGCTCTCAGTTGAAAGCAAAATATATGATTTTCTTAATTTCAAGAAGAACAATCAAAAATTTGGGAAATTCCTAGAGATAATTGGACTATTTCTTTCTTTCGTAGCATTTTAATCATTTAGGCCCCCAAATGAATTTAAGTCTCCTAGAATGTCCCATCATCAGAGAGTACCTGTATGTGCTAGCAGGGACCAACAGAAACACACATACTTCCCACTGGAGAAAAAGACTGTTTTTCTTTCTATGATTTCTGCAACATCATATTCATGCCTGTGACATTCTAATCTTTGAGTGTACAAGAAAACATGCCTCCACCTCGGGAGAGTAAAAGAAGATGGATAAATATTCTTCATATAACAGCATCATTTCTGTCTGTCACTATGTAGCAGGTATAGAGAGATCTGTTTCTTTGTGTGTCCTTCCTAATAATAAACAACTAGCATTAGTTCAGCACCTATTGCATGGCATACGCTGTATTAAAGCTTTATAATTACCAAACTTGTTTCATCTTCATAGAACCATTAAGTGGTAGATATAATTACTATCCATATTATACACATGATGGAAATGGAGGTATGGAGAGACATCACGTTATCTACCCAAAGGTCTTACTCAGTATCTGCACTGCACTGTAATAAGCCATGAACATCCCTAGGAAAGAGCAAATTTTATTACTTTTTATTTAGAGACCCCTTAGCTAACACAACACCTGGCTTTTAATACGTGATTAATAAATATTTGGGTTTTTTTTTTAACTAAATGTTCAATGTGACTCAGAGGCACAGTATAGCAGTATGCTTTCTGGTATGCCATTGCAAGCTGTGAATATTCCAAAATTTTGCCTTAAATCTACTAATATTTACCCAAATCTAGAAGGGAATAGAAGACAGTTATTCCTTTTTCTAAACTGGAGCCTACCTACACTTGGCATAGCCCCTGGCCTTGACCAAATGCAAGAAACCTCACTGAATACCAACAATACCACATAGGAAAAAGAATGTATATTTGTAAAATACAGTAAACAGAAAAATAATAACTTTGGCTTTTACATTATTCTTTATATTATTCATAGCATGTTCACAGATAAAATTTCATCTGATTCTAATATCATTGTTGAGATGGTGGCAAGGCAAGTTATTACTCTGAATTCACAAGTAGCCAAATTGACAACTATTCAATGTTTAGGAAACAACTCTCCAACTATCAATGACATGGCCCACATCTCCTGACTCCTCGTCTATTTTCTGTGTGGTTTTATGGGCATCAAACTATGAACAATATTCATTATAAGACTATTTTAACCCTAAGATGACTAAGTTGCCTTTGCTATAATTTAAGAATCCAACTTACTTCCATGCAAGTAAGATGTTAAGATGATCACCTTGGTTATGCACTTTCAGACTCAATTTCACAGAGAAGCCCCAGGCTGTCATCACACTTTCAGTGCAGGACGAAATAAATAAAACTCCAGTGAGACCACTAAAAGCATATGTTAAATAAGACATCATTTCTCTAACCAAACAATAACAAGCACCCTAGACTGCAGAGAATGTTGGCTCTAACAAGCTGCTACAAGATGTAGATCATCTCTGCTTGTAGGACGTACATGGGATGTCCTGGAGACAGGGGTACTTCAGAAATGGTGATTCAAATATTCAACCAAAGTAATGGACTTCAGAGCAATCACACAATATATTAATTTTTAACAAAATATATTACTGAATCTCAGTACCTTTTTGAAAAAGCCAAGTTATATCTTGTTATTTATAGAATTATTTATACAGGGCAAGAGAGAAGGATTTTAGACTTGCAAGAAAAGTTCTCCTCTGCCCTCCAGTAATTACTTCTATACCTTCTGTCACTGTGCTTTATATACTCATTCATCAAACACTGTCTGAGAAAAAACTCATATGCTTAATGGGTTCCTGAGATGCAAAATGAACGAGACATAATGCTTGCCTTAAAGGAATTCACAGTGTAGGAGAGTGGTCAGGGAAAGTGTAGATTACCATTATTAGACTTGCTGTTTTGATGTGGAATCTCTCTCTCTGAGTTCTCACATTGACTAGTTATATGATTTTTTTTGGAAAAGTCTCTAAATTTGTGTTCCTGATTCTTTGAAATGTCAATAATCTGAGTCAGGAGAGGAAGCATTTTTGTAGTGCCTACTATTTGCCAGACACTGTTTTACATGCTTTCAATGTATTATTGCATTTATCCTTTCAATAATCCCAATCAATAGTTACTGTTGTTATCCCTGTTTTATAGATGAGGAAATTGAGAGATGATATGACTTATTTATGGTTATTTAGCTAATAAGTGTTTGGTGCAGGCCATCAACTCAAGCAATCAGAGTGGAGAAGTACGTGTCAGCATGAGAACCATGGGTGCTAGAAGGCAAAGGATTCTGAGGTTAGAAGCTTCTCTTTGCTATTTGATTAGACATATTCCTTTAGAAAGAATGCCTCTTTCATTTGTTCCTCCAGACCCACTCTCCCTTTTTCCTTGTCCTGGCCAGTGCCTTGGGAGCTGACACAAGTGGATCACGGCATCAATAGGCTATTTTGCCTTTGGCTGCAATAGAATTCAGTCAGTGGAAGGTACCAGCAAGAGGATAGATGGAGGAAGGCAAGTGAGGTCAGAATATTTATGGCTTTGTTGAGTTTCCTTCCTGTGGGACTGTCTGTGTTCCTTTCACAAACTCTGCTGTCAGAGCCCTTCCTCATTCAAACTTTTCTATCCCTGGTTCTCATTAAGGCCATTGCTTCCTCTCATTATCACTTTGTTTTAGGGTTGGTAAGTAGACCCCAATGGTGCACTATTACTAGTGATTCCATTGCACCTTTATAAACAGTCCCTTAATTCATTCTCCTCAAATTCCCTGAATGATTTTAACCTGAGTGTCCCATCTGTTCCCTCCAGGGAATGAGATAAATCCCAGTTTCATAAAGCACTAAATGATCAGCATTCCTGGTCTCAACTCACCCTTTATACTCTAATTTTTCTACTTCATTTTTCAGCATTACTGTCACATGAGCCTTTTTAAATCCTCAAACTTGGATGCACCTTCTTTTTGTAGAGATTTTACATATCCTGTTTCTTCTACCTGGAACGCACCTTCTCAATATCACCGCTCCCTTCACCCCAACAAACATGCATGCATGCACACACATACTCAACAGACCTACCGGCCATATATAATAGATCTCAATATTTTTCAAGTTAATTCACAGAATTAAAAGCCAGAGACTGCCCTCTTCAAATTTTTCTTGAACAGTTTTTATCCTGTAGAGTCCTATTATTATGGAGCCGTTTATAGTAGCCTATTTTCCTAACACATATTCTGTGAGAGTGGAAAACTGAGTTCTGAGTAACTTAAGTGACTTCTTTTAAAAAACTTAAGTAGTAAGTGACAGCACCATGATTTAATCCCAGGACTGCTTGAATTCATGCCTGTTGGGCTCTCCCTAGTGAGGCAGGCCCAGGCAACACTGTTCTGCATGCTGCTCAACAAAGGTTTTCTGTCAGGCCCTAAAAATACAAAGGGCTTCAATAAAACATTTAACGGATGTGGTGGAGACTATTTTTTTCTAGACATTTCTTTTTCTATTTTGTTGTCAATATGTTCTTTCCACCCACTACTTTTATGAAACCAAACAAAGCAACACTTTCTGTGGTGCACACAATTGCAATTTTGCAAGTGCTTTATTTTTGAACAGATGAAGGAATAATGGCTATCTTCAGGGAAGCTTATTTGAAACCTCTTAGATTGCAGTGAGGCACAATAATGAGAAACATTAGCTCAGGTAATTCAGCTCCTGGGGTAGTTTAATTTGAAACAATTGAAGTTGTGAATGAGAATACCCAGCATTTTCCCTCTGGTTCGTGGAGAGAGAACCAAAGGGGCCTTCGACAGGAAGCTGGAAGAGGCAGCTTGGTAGGCAGCAGAGCTGTGACTTGCTTTATTTCCAACTTCCTCCTGCCAACTCCAGTGGCACAGTTGTTTCCTATTGAGAACAGATTCTGTTTGTTCAGTGCATGTTTGTGAAGAGAGAGATTTTCAGACACTCAGATATAATGGAGCATTCACACATTCAAAACTCCGCTAAATTTGCCCCCAGGGCACATGGAGATGATGCCAGAAGCACAAGCTTGCCCGGAAATGATGATGGAAATACAGCCTCTGTTGACTTAGGGTGAGTCCAGGCAAACAGCCCAGCCACCCAGTGCCACAGATTCATGTCTAGAGCATGCTGGCTCCTGCTCTGACCCCTCAGGATGACACTGAGGTGACCTCCTCTCCAGAGCATTTCGTTGATTAATTCACTTCAGAGAGGTGGGTTGGGATTCGATTTCTGATAAGTCTCTTCCTCATTTTGCTCCTCAATGTCGTTGCCTACTTTCTTCCATACCAGTGACCCAGTGAAATCTATGGATATTGCAAATCAAGTCATCCCAGATCCTTGCTTAAAGGATTTCGTATTCTTCAGAAAAAAAAGTCTGGATCACTTACCCTGGCTCTCCATGATCTGCCCTCCAACTCACCTTTTAGCCTCATGGTTCATCCCCTCATTCTCCTCTCATGCTGCTGCTGCTGCTGCTGCACAGAATGCTTCATGGGCCCTGAACATGATCCCTTACATGGCTATGTCTTTGCACATGCCACTCCCTTTCTTGCCAATTTCCTCCTCCCTTGGTCCCTATCACTAAGCAACTCCTCCTTTGGAGTGCTTTCTCTGAGGTCTGCTTTCTCCTGCCCTGCCAATAGCACCAGAAGTCCAGGGACTTCTCTCCAAAATAGTACTTCCCATTTTCATCTTTACAAGGTGGCATCAAATATAAGGCACATTTCACATAAATGTGAAAATATGAAAAAAATAGGCAAACCAGACTGATTAAATATGGCATTATAATTTTCTGTTTACTTGCTTCTGCTATTAGGCCTTTTGCAGACAAGTGTTTAATCATTCACTTCTGTAACTTAGTTCCTACCACAGTGTCTGGTTCATATTAGGCCCTCAGGAATTTTTTTTCCAATAAGCAAAAGAGATATTATGGGTGATGAACCAGGTGGTATCTGTAGAGTGTTCAGATATGATCCACTATAGAATTAGGAAAGCAAGTCTTTACTACTCCTAAAATATTGGGAGCTGGATATAGAAAAAGCTAATTTTCCTATACAAATTTTAAATACATTTAGAAAAAGTAAATTATTTACTAAACCCTGAATGTTTGAGGCTTAGTGTGGGAGGAACTTTTACATACATTGTCTAATGTGATTGTCACTAAATCCCTGGTGTAGATGTGGTCTTAAATGTTTAGAGATGGAAACAATCTCAGAAAAGGAAAATGGTTTGTAAGGTCAAACTACATGTTAAGTGACAGAGACACAATTCAAATACAATACTCATACCTCAAAGTCTTTAGTCTTTATATTATGTTGCTTTCCTTCTTCCCTATTCCTCTCAATATTTCCCAAAATGTGAGATGTCTCTAAAAGAGATTCATAAAAAGAAAAAGCACTAAATACCACTGAATCTCATGCTGACAAAATTATTCCGTTTTATGCAGCCTTTTAGATTAACTCAAGGAGACAATCTCCCTTTGGTGCTGGGACACATTGACTTACAAAAATGTGCTAAGGTATTTTCACAATAAAAGGGGAGCAAACCTGGGACTCAACACGTTGGCAAGCAGGAGTATCTGCTCAATCACTGTTTTCTTGTCATCATATTTATTTTTAGGCTATCTTCTATTTATGATAAGCTAAATGGCAATTTTGCTCCTACATTTATAGTAGTGACATAGTGTTTTCTTTAAACATATTTAAGTTTTCAAATATGGAATATAAAGAAAACTCGGAGGAAAATTGTAGTGCAGATGGTTCTCAAATAAGGTAAAATCCATGAAGGTGATAAAAGAAAGACCATAGTCTGAAAAATCAAAACTGCCTTCCAGTGATGGTAACAGAGTAATTATAAGTTTGTAGGCTACCTGATCTTTCTTTGATCTATCACTATTTAATGCTCTTCACTCAATAAAGGAGTATGGTTTTAATGATATAATATGAGATTAGTTAAAGGCACAAATGATTTTCAAATCTTGTACTGCTAAATGTCCTGTCTCTCAGATGGAAAGTAACACTTTTCATTAGCTGGCCACAGTCATCCCTAGGTATCTACAGAGGATTGGTTCCAGGACTCCTACAGATACTGAAATCCATAGATGCTCAAGCCCCTCAAGCCCCTCATATAAAATGGTGTAACATTTGCATATAACCTACACACATCCTCCTGTCTACTTTAAATTATTTCTAGATGATTTAAACCTGAAAAATTATATTATCTGCTGGAGGCCCCGTGGCATAGAAATTTGAAGTGATGACCGACACACTCAGTCAGATGCAGAGAAAAATATATGGACAGGTGTCATATATGAGAGAAGCGGAGTAGTTATGGATAGGGAGACATCTCTATCTCCCCTCATGTGGTAGAAAAGAGAAGAATGCCTTTACGTTTACAGTGACACTGTCCATTAATTTAACTAGGATATGCTTATATAGAACCTACCAAATCCCAGGCACTGGCCTAAGTGTTTTTAGATATTAACTTAATTCACAAAATTTCTATATGTGATAGGTACTGTAATATTTTACAGATGAAGAAACAGAAGCACAGTTAAGTAATTCATCCAAGATCACACAGCCAATGGGAGGAGTGAACCCCATACACTCAAGTACCAATACCACACTCTTAATCACTAAGCCAGGATCAATCTGATTATCCACAAGTGTTCTCCCGGAGGGACTCAGAAATGAGTTGTGCAGAGCAATGCAGAATCATTCCTTGGACTACTTCTAGCAGAAATAAGACGGAGAGAGAAGGTTCTTCTTCACTAATCCTCAAACATTGCAATATGTGTACATGTCAATCAGCAATAAACTTAAATATAAGATCACCGATTTCATGAACTTTTCCTCAACAACACCATTCATTTATCATTTTAACTAAGTATCATCTCCTTTAACAAGAGACTGATTCCATTCACAATTACTAATTCTTACACTAAGCTACAAGCAAAAGTGTAGATGTTGAATTACAAGCATTCATATCTTGGAGAATTTGTACAATCTGACTCACAAAATAAAAAAAAAAAAAAGTACTTAAAGGCAGAACATTTTCTGTATTATTTCTGAAAGGGTTTGGTTAAAAAGGCATGAGAAAAATCACCTTAGAAAGCAGTTTTAAAAATAAGGTGACCATCCATCCAGGTTTTTACCTATCATCACAGGAAAATTATTAATAGCACCTTCCAAAATTCCCCAGGTTAGGTGATAAATTATATCGCAATACTACTAAAAGAACATTTCATGTTAGGGACTTCACTCTCCAGTGTGGTGGAGGATAGTAATACAGAGATAAAAGGCATATTTGCTGCCTTCAAGGATCTCACAGACTGGATTTTACTCTGCTTTAAGGGAGATACTTAAATAGAAAATTACAATATAGTGCAATAAATGCCAGAACACAGATGTTGAAACAATGTGCCTGGGTAGTAGAGAAGGGGCCCTAAATCTTGAGTGAGGAAGAGTGAGGGCTTAGGGACTGCTTCCAGGAGCAGTAACACAACTGGACCTTCAAAAATCACAGATATTGATCAGTACTTGAAGATCTGATGGAAGATAAACATTCAAAAGAGAAGGACAACAATTGAACTTTGATGGGTTATGTAAGGCAGGTAATAACACATACTCATCAAAAGCACAGGATTCGGAAACAGAATGTCAGATTTTGAATTCCAAGACTATGAAATTCTAGCTGTGTATCTTTGGGAAGTTAGTGAATCTCTTGGAGTCTTAGTTTCTTCAATGGTACAATGGAGAATAGTGATAATCTAACACATAGGGTTGTGGTGAGGCCTCAGTAAATTAATACATTTAAGCACTCTAAAAAGTGTGTGATACATAGTAAGTGCTTTAATAGATTGGTTTAATAAGTTTGATATATGTATTGTGAATGTCATAAGTTGAGAGATGGAGACAGATTCTTGGGTGACATACCCAAGGAGTTTGCACTTGATTCTAAGGGAAATAATTATTGAAGGGGAGAGACACTTAGAGGAGTGATAAGATCAGATTGGATTTTTTAAAGGTTAATCATTCTTGGCAAGTGTGGGGAGGATGGAATAGAGACGAGATTAGCAGAAAGCAGAGAGAAAAGATGTTGCAGTCGATGATGAATGGCAGCAAGGAAGGAGGGGAAAAAAAAAACAACCCTGCTCTATTCAGGAAACATTTTAGGCAGCACCACCTAACTTCATGTCAAAACATTCATCTTCATCATGCTACAGTGCATCCTCACCACAAAAGCTAATTAACCAAAACAAGGTGTGGGGATGAAATGTGGGTCTTCAAAACAGTGATACTTTTAGCATTTGTTTTTAAAAGATACATTTAGAGGTGACTGAATGTAAAAGCCAGAAAATGCCTAAAGGAATGGTCTAGTCCAGTGGTTCTCCAGCCTGGCTGCCATTAAATTCTCTTGGGGAGATTTTGCAAAATACCAATCCCGAGTACCCATACTTTGTGAATTAAGTAAGGGTCCCTGGGAATGCAGCTCAAGCACTGCTGAGTCTTCAAGCTCGTCAGGTGATTCTAATGTGCTTCCAGGCTGAGGAACCCCCATTGATCTCATCCAAACCCACACTGTAGAAAGTGTGGGTTTTCTACCCACAGAGTAGAAAGTGAGTCTCAGATATTCTACTCTTTTATGATATGGGTAATTATTGTGTTAACTGTCTTACCGATAACACATGTAGTTTCTTACATACTTATAACAAGATTAGAACCTCTTGAACATTTGATATAAAATCATATGTTTATGCTGATGCAAGAGATGGTGAGATAAGAGATGAAAGGAAAATTACAAAACAAAGGAAAAAAGTAGAGGGAAAGAGTTTATGCAAACAATATGAAGTGAGACCATGTATTCATTTCACAGACCAAAGGAAGACAAAGCTTATTGTCATAGGAAAAACTAGCTTCCTTCCAGAGTGAATGGGGAAATGGTAGTTAGAAGAGAACAGAAAGTATAGAGTGAAGAAGAGGAAGAAAAAAAAATCCTCCATGAAAGCAAAGGGCTGTGACTAATTTGTTCATTTTCCATCCTCAGCACCAAGGACAGCACTTTGCAAATAGACTAGTCCTATGTTTTATTTAAGGTCTGAATAGAAGGAAGAAAGGCAGGCATGGAGAGGGCAAAAGGATCAAGCAGTTACTCATCTGCTTTTTCTCCTTGGTCCATTAAATCTGGCTGAACAGTCTCAGAGATGAGAAAATAATTTTCAAAATATTCAGTTCCTCTTATATGCTAGGCTTATTTTTCTGGCAGAAATGGCTTTGAATTTCTTTAGCAGAGGAATTACCAATGGTTCTCATCCTAGGTTTGGTGTTCTATGTAGCCATGACTTTTACTGATGCTCTGTGTGTAAGAGTGTGGTCTCAATGGAGAGTAAGTTCTGGTTTTAAAATCAGGCCCTGTTCCTTACTACCTGACTTGGGGCAAGATCCTTCACTGCTTTTAGCATTAGTTTTCTTAAAATGGGTACTGCTATGGGTTATTGTTTCTGTTTCCCTCACATTCATATATTGATAACCTAAGCCCTAGTGTGATGGTATTTGGAGGTGAGCTTTTGGAAGATAAAGAGGATTACATTATGTCATGAAAGTAGGACCTCATAATGAGATTAATGCCCTTATAGAAAGAGACAAGACATCTCCTTTCCTCCATAGGCATGCACCACAAAAGGGCCATCTGAAGATGTAGTGAGAAGACAGGTGCCTGTCAGTAAACCAGGAAGCAGGCCCTCACCAAACACCGAAGCTACTAGGGCCTTAATTGTGGACTTCCTCACCTCCAGTACTATGAGAAATTAATGTCTGTTGTTCAAAAAGCCCAGTCCCTAGTATTTTGGCAAAGCAGCCCAAACTGACTAAGATAGGTATATTCCAGGTGTTGGAAGTGTTGATGAGGTTGACACACATGAATTTATTAGGACCTTAACATATTGTCAGTGCTTATAAATGTTAGGCCTTGTATTGTGGTACCGCATTTATTGTCTTATTATTTTAATGATTATAGTTTGATCCATCCCATTTCACACTGATGAGAGCAAAAAACCAGGATGTGAGAAACCACACAGTTAGGAGTTGGTAGGGGTAGATTCCATTTTATTTGTTGTATTTGTTTTGTTCTCATGCTGCTATAAAGAACTGCCAGAGACATGGTAAGTTATAAAGGAAAGAAGTTTAATTGACTCACGGTTCTGCAGGGCTAGGGAGGCCTCAGGAAAATTACAATCATGGCAGAAGCATCCTTCTTCACATGGTGGCAGGAAGGGGAAGTGCCCAGCAAAAGAAGGAAAAACCCCTTACAAAACCGTGAGATCTCATGAGAATACTCACTGATTATCACAAGAAAAGCATGAGGGTAACTGCCCCTATTATTCAATTACCTCCCACCGGGTCCCTCTCACAACATGTGGGGATTATGAGAACCACAATTCAAGGTGAGATTTGGATGAGGACATAGACCCAACCCATATTGCTCGTCCTTTGCCCAACCTTTTGTTTCAAACTCAAAACTCCTAATTGAACTAGGTTTGGTTTGGCCCATATTCCTATTGTGATCACAGATTGGGGATAAAGTGTTTTAAGGTAACATGAGATGTCTATATACCATCCCTCAGGTGTCCAGTACTATGCCAATGTGACAAGTTGCTTTGCAAAAGATTGCAATTATCATTCTTTAGAGTATAGTAAAATAAATAGGAACTACTGTGACTGAAAAGAGAATTCTTGTTTCTTTAAATACTTGTCTTAGTGATCTTGATTATTCCATGGGGGTGTAGAGGATTTACAACATGGGACAGAAAGGGGTTATCTGGGGAGAGGACCCAGCCCTTTCTCCAGGTTACAGACATCTACCAATGCTTTAGAGTTTATATATAACAAGATTTTAGGCTGGATTCTTCATTTTGGATTGCCCATTTTGAGAAAATATTTGCTAATTAAGTCAAAAATTATATGATATCCCCCAATTTAAAGCATGCTTCAGTATTAGTTTGCTAGGCCGACCTAACAGAATATCACAGATTGAATGGCTTAAACAACAGAAATTTATTTTTCTATAGTTCTGAAGGTTAGAAGTCTATGATCAAGTTGGTTAGCAGGGTTGGTTTCTGCTGAGGCCTCTCCCATTGACCTATAGATGGTTGACCTCAAGCTGCCTACTCATGTGGCTGTCCCTCTGTGCATGGTGCCCCTGGTGGATATTTCTCCTCTTATAAGGACATCAGTTATATTGGATTATGGCCACACAAAAACAGCCTCATTTCGACTTAATCACCTCTTTATATACTTATCTCCATATATTATTACATTCTAAGGTCCTGGAGGTTGGGCTTCAACATATGAATTTTGGGCAGTCACATTTCAGTCCATAACACCTTATCAATGAGTCTTCAATGGATCATATGATTGTGATCATATGAAACGGTCCTAAAATATCTTTCGTATTACTGTCAACTACCTTCCCAGAGAGCCAAGTAAACACCAAACATTTAGGAGTAGCTGAATTTCTTTTTGGGATCATAACAAATATAGGGGTTTTATTGGACAGTAATTTTGGTGACACCTGTGAGAACTGAGCAAAGCAGGACCGGAAAGAAAGAGAAGCTGCACTGTGAGGCAGTTGCAACAGAGATCTTTCACTGATCATTTGAAATTCCTGAGCTGGATAACCTTGCAGAGTAGTCCCAGTTTAAGGTATTTATTCCTTTTTGTACCTCCGTATTGGAAGAATGCTACCACAGATGGGGAATACCTCAGATAAGGCAGATTCCTTATATCTATCACAGGCTATATGGTAGATATAGTTACTTCATAGTAACTACATAGCGAGTAAACTAAAAATAAACTCCTAACCCCCAACCAACAGACTGAATTAATGTCCCCTTGACTAACAGGACACCAGACAACCTTAAAAACTGAATTCCCTACTGTAATGGGAAGGGAGGTCAAATATGACTCATTTTATCCCTTCCTTTTTGGACTTTAGACACAACAGCAGGCCAGCATTGATTTTAGAATGGATATCATGAGACTAACAAAAGACATTCTTTGTGATAATAAGATACCAAATTATAAACATGACCTAAGTCTATGCCAGACAAGAGTTAAGTCACATAACCCTACAGGTCATGCTGACCCAGTGCATTGGTTAACAGCCTTCTTTGTCTTAACCTAAACATTCCTTTATGCTCAATCCAAGTTTTTAGAAAAGTTTTACTCCTGTAACCAATTGCAAATTAAAGAACATATTTATGACCTGTAAGCCCCTGCTTCAAGATATTCTACCATTTTGGGCCAAACCAATGTAACCTCCATGTATTGATTTATGACTTTGTCCATAACTTCTACTTCCCTAAAATGTATAAAACAGAATCAGGACCTAACTGTCTCTACTAGAAATAGCTGCTCCAAGATTCTGGTTGGTTTCTTTTCCAGGGAAAATATACAAAAGCAAGTTGGTGAAACAAACTACAGGCCCCACCTCTGAAGCTGACCTTGAGTCCTCAGATGTTGCTATTGTTATTATCTCCGGTGCATTCTGAAGTTCCCTGACTTCCTAGAACCCTTAACTATGCTTGTCTTGATCGCTTACCTAATTGTGATCCAGAATGTCATCCCTGAGGGATCTGACTTCCTGATCACCACACCCTTCTTAGTCCATGACCACTGTACTTGTCAATTTTCTGTCAAGATATGGCAAGGAGGTACCAAAAGACACCCCAGTGATTATACTCTTCCCTGTCATTGTAAAAACTGTGTATCTGCAGCCCCAGCACTCTCTGTCAAGATGGTGGTTTCTTTCCTTGCTTGTTGACTTCTTTATTCAAGAAGCCTACAGAGGCTGAGTGGCAGCTAAATCTAAAAGGTTATTGGGAAACTCACTGTGTTCCTTGCTGGAGGCAGTCTCTCCTTGGGAAGCAGGACCTCTGGAGCCACAGAATCCAGATTTGTAGGGATGAAAAGCACAGAAAACCCAAATGGGACATGTGGAGTGATGGTTAAGTAGGACCACTCATATATCGATTGCCTTGTTGCTGCACAAATGTATGCTGCCTACTAGGGACACAGAAGCACTTCATTGGTTACAGCTGTTTATTTCATCTTATAAAATGGCATCCCCTCCTTGCAGGGCATTGTACCTAAGCGAATATCTCAGTTGTACCTTCAAGAGCCTGCCCCATTGCTGTATATCTCTAGCAGCTTCTGGTAGGTGCCAAATGTGTAGGACCAGTCAGTCCCATCCACATGTGACCACTGTCACACCTCCTTGGCTAGTCTGTGAGTTCCTTTGTCTAGTGCAACATTATACAGGATGCCATGGTGGTAGATTACTCTATGAGCTGCCATAGTGGTTCTAGCTGAGACCCTGTGAAAAGGAAAGGCAAATCTTTACATGGAAAATATTTCGATTTCAGAGTAAGTTATTTGCCCTTTCGAAGTAGAAGTACAATGCAGACAACATGCCACCAAATAGCTGGTTGGTCTCCTTGAGCAGTTGTGCCATACTGGGGACCCAGCTGTTGTCTCTATTGCTTCTAGGTTGTATTTTTGAAAGTGGCAGTAACTATATCAGTTCTGAAGAATGAGATCCCATGCTTTCGGATCCATCCATCGCCTGTAGCTACTCTCTTCTTGAGCCCATACTGCTAGCAATGGGATGCCTGATAACAGAGGATGGCTAATATTAAATAGTTGTTTGATGTCTCCTGTGTAATAGATGCTCTCTGATAAACTTTAACATGAAATACAAAGATCTTCACACTCTGGCCACTCCCATAGGTTCATATACATACCTTTTCCGCAGTCTTTCTGGTTGATCCTGATTACCTTTTATCTATTTTATTTGCAAGCCTCTCCCTAATCAATCAGCCAAGCCATTCAACTCTGTCCAATAATTCATACTTATTCACTTTAGGCCACTTTTCTTCCCACATGGGAGGATTTCCTGTTACCATTATCTTTCAGGACTCCCCTGAGGTCTATGGCATAGAATGCTTCCAACTGCACACTGTCCTCCCCAAATCTCTTTTGCTATAAACATACACAGAACTTGCTCATTCTTGAATCAAGCTTACCTTTTGTCTTCTCTGACATCGAGTCATAGAAGACTTCTCATGCAGCCATAGGTGTTAGCTCTGGGAGAAATGCCGACGTAACAGTATTTAAATCAGTATTTAAGTGAATGGCATTAAACCTGGGCTCTGCTCATGCAGCAAATTAGTGTCCACTAGTCTTGCTCATGCTTGATCCACATATACAACATTTACACTTATAATGAAATTTTACTACCTCCTCCAGACTTGTCTCTATTTGAAGTAAGAGGGCAGCTTTTGTACTCGTACAAAAGCTTTGTTGAAAGCAGGCTGCCCCCATGGAATGGGAGTGCCTAGTGTAAGGCAGTTTCCTAGCTGCTCTTAGATGATGGAGATGCCCAGAGAGAGACTCAGCTGTGAGTTGTCAGCAATCAACACTCCTGGCAGCCAAAGGAATGATTGCCTTGTTCCTGAAGTGAAATCTTTGTCACCTCACAGCTTCTACTGCACACATTTTAAGGATTATAAGAAAGAGATAAGGCCTAGGAAAGGGGAGAAGTTTGGAAACTCTAAACCCTGCTTGGGATCCGATTCCATGATGAGTTTTTCATTCATATACTTTTTTAAAAAAATGCCATAGTGAAAAGTTAGGTTCAAAGCCTCTGTCTCTACGTACAAGTCTAAGTCACTTTCACAGTTGACCCATGTAAAGAATGTGAATATAGAACACATTGTCATTCCCAAATTTCTTAGAGGCCATAAGTGAGAATGACCCTTAGAGAATAACTAATACAACTTGGTTTTTTTCTCTTTTTGTCAGAATGGGAGACTAATGCAGACTTATTTCTGTCTCAGTTTTCTGCATCTGTAAACTTGAAATAGCAATAGTCCTTACTCATAGGTTGTAACCACTTGTAGAATCTGAGACCATATAGCTAGAGAGTGTGTGGAAAGGGCATTTGATCTCAAGGAAAATGGTTGTAAATCCTCACCTTTGTTCAATCCAACATACATTCATAATTTCTACTTTCACAAATATGCTTAATGAAGGAGACCATTTTTTTCATTCATTCAGCCTGGACATATTGATGTCTTGTCTGATCCAGGAACAATGCCAACACCTGAAAATTTGACCATTAAGAATACTTCCTTTCACTGAGCCTGCAGTCTAACTGGAAAGATTCAAATTCATCAAATTATTAACAAGGAAATAAAAACATATTGTCACACTGGGGACTCAGATGTTGGCTCTGTTGCTTCTAGGCAGACCCTTTGATGGTGACAGTAATGAGATCAAATCTGGAGAATAAGATCCCATGCTATTGGATCTATACATAGCCAATAACTACTCTCTTCTGAGCCCATTATGCTAGCAATGTAACAAGTGCTCTGAAAGAGAGGATATGGTTTCATGAATTTGCATAATAGTGGAAGTAATGGAAGATTTTGCTAAAGTAATATGTACAGCATATATGAAGCATTAAGAGAGTGAATTTGTGGAAAAAAAGTGTTTTTAAGTATTTCAGGTAGAGGAAACAATACATGCTGAGAAGCTTTTGTAGAAGAGGACATGACACACATAAAGAATAAAAAGGTTATTCTAGCTGGAATAGAGAGAACAAACAGGAGCATGGCATAAAGAGAATCTGCAGGACAAACAGGGCCAGATCATATAGGGTCATGTTCAGAACTTTTGTCTTTACCCTGAGAGAAATGAGAAACCACTTTTTATTCAGGGGAGTTAATAATCAGATCTGCATTTTTAAAAGTTTCCCTTGCTACCCCGTGGAGAATGGATTGGCAGAGGACAAGTCTGAATGACAGTAAAGAATTTTGAGTCTATTGCCGTTTTCCTGATGAAACATGATGACGGCATGGATTAACTGTGCTAGCAGAGCTGGAGAAAAGTAGATGGATTTGAACAGAATTTAGTCAGTAAAATTGACAACACTTGATACTAGATTACATATGAGAAAGAAGATGTCCAGGATGACTCTCTGGGTTTTTGGTTAGCACAATTGAATGGAAGTAGTGCCAAGATATAAACATTAAAGTATTCTCAGGCAAAATGTGATTATATATTTAACGAGTTCACTTGCATACAAAGAGAAATCTATTACTTTAGAACTTTTGTCAGCATTATGATCCTTGATTTTTGAATTGTGTATTCTTTAGGAAATTAATAAAAGTTATAAAACCTCTGTCTAGACAAAAGCACTTTCCTAGTCACTCACAATTGTGCATGTATTTTATGGGTCTGCTTCATTCAAGTAAATTTCATATCACATGGCATTTATGTAGTCCATGCATCTGAGGCTAGGAAAACACTAAATCTTTATAATGTGTACCTTGTGGCTGCACTTGTATATTGTAGTATACAAAGTTGGAAGATAAAGAACATGATTTGCATTGCTGCTACAGGTATCCATTTATAGTATTTTACTGTTGGTTAACAAATGAGTATTGAGTGAGCACTTGCAAAGCACTATCCTAATCTTTGGAAGGAATTGCAAAACATAAATGATCCTCTGGGAACTCATACAAAAGCGCATCAATCCTAATGACAGAACCAAACACAAGGGTCGCCATGGCACTACTGTCAGGAAAAAGTGCTTCAGAGAAAAACTGCCTTCTGTCAGCTGCTCTTCACATTTATGGCTTTGTGAGACCTTAGGGGAAAATAAAAATTTTCCTTCCCCAGGGAAAGAGTCATTTGGATGCAGCTGCATTTGAAAGAGAATTGCTGACTTAGAATCTGATTCCATGATGAACATTTTATAAAAATACTATATATAGCAATTATATACACTACATACTGTGTACACATGAGATATAAATTATATGCCAAATCAGCTCTTGTGCCAATCTGGAAATATTGAAAAAAGGATATGTGCTTAAATTGCAGCTGGCAGGCTTAGAAAGAAAAATCTTTTAAAGGAAAATCACATACACAGTGATATAGCATCACCTTCTCCAAAGATTCTTTTAAAATTACATAATCATTTGATACTAAATTTAATTAGTCTTTTTTGCAGTTTAGTGATAAGTTATCAAAGATTTCTTCCATCTCTCATTTCTCTTATTCAAAGCTAATAAAACCAAATACATGTTGAGGGTTTACTGCATGCCAAATACTGGGTTAGCACTTTACATTATGTCATTTAATCTTTACAAGCATTCTGTGAGATAGGTAGCGTTATAAAACCCATTCTGCTGAAAAATAAACTAGAGTCAGAAACGTCACATAATTTTCCCAGCAGGGCTTCATTATCAAATATCAAATGTCATAATCCAGGTGTCTCTGACTTGGAAATCCCAATTATTATTATTATTATTTTTATTTTTTTATTTTTTTTTTTGAGACGGAGTCTCGCTCTGTCGCCTGAGCTGGAGTGCAGTGGCCGGATCTCAGCTCACTGCAAGCTCCGCCTCCCGGGTTTACGCCATTCTCCTGCCTCAGCCTCCAGAGTAGCTGGGACTGCCAAGACGCCCGGCTAGCTTTTTGTATTTTTTAGTAGAGACGGGGTTTCACCGTGTTAGCCAGGATGGTCTCGATCTCCTGACCTCGTGATCCGCCCGTCTCAGCCTCCCAAAGTGCTGGGATTACAGAAATCCCAATTATTATCTTACAGATGACCACTTCACCTAAACCACACATCCCACCAAGGTGGACATAATGATTATTTAATGTTCAAATCACATGTCATTCTTAACCACGGAAGGGAGGCAGGGAAGTACTGGGTAGAGAAGGGTGGGGTCCCTGACACAGGCTCCACCCTCGGGCCCGTGCCTATAGACCTAAGTGATAACAGGCACTCCTGTTTTTCTGCTCAAATGTTGCATTTTCTAAGACCACTCTGGCCTGCCACGCCCCCATTCTGTGCCCATAAAAAACCTGAAACCCTAGTAGGCACAGACACAAGCAGCTGGACATGGAGAGGAGCAGAAAAGCACACCCACAGACAGACACCAGCAGACGCTGGCAGACCATCAACAGTGAAATTCAGTCAGGAGCAGTGGGAGGAGAGCCCCACCACTGGGCGCAGGACTCCAGGGAAAGAGTACCTTCCCACTCCATCCCTCTTCTGGCCTCCCCATCCATCTCACTGACAGCTAATAAAACTTTGTACCTATCCTCCAAGCCCATGTGTGACCCAAGTTTTTTGGTACACTAGGGCAAGAACCCAGGATACAGAAAACCTTCTGTCTTTGTGGTAAGGCAGAGGGTCTAATTGAGTTGATTCACACAAGTCACCTGAAGAGGGCAAACCTGAAAGAGCAAACTATAATACATGCCCACTGAGGTTTTGGGAGCTGTGAACACTCAACCCCAGACGATGCCGATGGGGTGGGAGCCCATAAATGCTCCACACGACCTACACTTCTGCATGCTTCCCCTAGGGCTTCCAGCAACAGAGCATAGAAAAAGCAAGCCACACCCCTGTCTCACGCCCTGGGAGGGGGATAAGGGAACAACACTCCCGTTTCAATAACACAACTACCAAAAATAGGTGTTGATTCCTTGAAAACTCAGTTACAAATATTATTTCAGGACCACTGTATTTGGAAGGTATAGAAAAGCCCCAGGAAATATTCAAATATAAAAGTGAATTTAATCGAAGTCATCTTATTAGACTCATATGAATGTTTCTTTGGCAATGGGAAAGATAAAATTACTTGGGATCTAGAGGACTTAGTCAAAGAAAGTCATAGTTATTTCCTAAAAATACTGACCTGAAGCCATTCAAAGCAGCAATATCACACAAAGTAGAAATGTACCTTTGTGTAAAAAGTTCTTTTTAGTGAATTTCAGTATTTTGCCTTACAAAGCAAGTAGGACAGCTCCACTATATAAATAATGGAAGTACATACTTGGAAGATGGCGGGGTTAAGAAATGATCAAGCAATCTTTTTTTTCCCCCAACATCTAAGAACTGCACATTATAAAACATAAACTTATTTCTACATGTTATGTAATTATCTCTAGAGGTTATTAAATTTCAGAGACAACTCCTTTTGGTCTCCTTCTGAAAATGTATTTGATGGAAATGAAGAGACATGCTAGCTCTTTGCTATTTTCTTTCTTTCTCCTATCCATGGGGATATGTTACATAATCAGACACTTAATTTACAAATTAATTTTGGAATTTTAAGTTTCATTACATGATCTATTTCCTTTTAATTTATCAGCTTGGTGAGATCAAATTCTTGTGTATTGTGTTTTTCTTGAAGTGAACTGTACCTTTTCCACACAGTCAGGTCTCCTATATTGCTATTATATATCAGTACAGGAAGAAAGTCGTATGGATTGTGGGGACAGGAGAGAGCAATCTTACATGGGCAGCCCATCCATACGGAGAGGTGAGCCCAGTCTCCCAGTACCGCGATGGGTGGGTAAGTCTGCCTATTTTCAGGGGTCAATTTCAGCAAGCCCACATGACATTAGACTAAGCTCCCAGCCTAGTGTCATCAGTATTTATGGTGAATACTTTTTTCCTCCACCTTTTGTTTCTCAACATTTTCAGAATCAGACAGGAATGAGGGAGACAATTTGAGAGCCTGCCCAGAATCTCAGGTTCCGCTTCCTTGAAAGACTTTTTCCAGGCCCCTAGTCAGAAATCACCTTTCCCTTTCACATCTGACATCCTTGTCAGATGTCATACCTAGAGAGCTGTGAATAAATCCTCTCAATTATTCCATGGCTTTTGACCCACACACATAACTTATCTCTCTTGCATCAGTCATTAAATTGGTACAAGGCCATGTTTTATATGGTTAAGTTCAGAGCTCATGTAAGAGTAGGTGCTTCATTGGGGAATTTAAAAATGCTTCCACTTGAAGATCTCAGTTTTTCATGTAGTCATCTTCTTCAAAAGTTATCTGTGTGGTAGGTGCCTTTTAGCATCCTAGCATATACATATACAAGAGGAATAATTAATCTGTCCCCACAGTATCATGTAATCAATAGCCTAACGTGATACTGCAGTCATAAGTAATTGTATCTATATAATAAAAGAAAAACACCCATAACATTGCTCTCTAAATAACCAAGAAAGTGCATTCCTAAATCATCTTCATCTGTATGGTCATGATAGTTTTAGATTGTCCAATCATGCATTTAAAAACATCTAGGGCCCTGAAGAATTATAGATATTTTTTGGTTCAGTTTAACGCTTGCTCAAGCTCATTAGCATGGTCTCATAAAAAAATAGTTCTCTAAGAAGGATGGAGCTGGAAATGAAGTTATGCCTGCTATTCTTTCCACCTGTATTCCCCTTTGGTAGTCTTCATTTAAATTCACACCACATCACTTACACTTCATCACATCCTTGCATTCACCTCTACATTTTGTTGTGTGCTATTCATTGTACCTGCCTATCTTGCTCTCTCCTGTCCCCATAAATCCATACCACTCTCCTCCTGTACTGATATCTAATAGCAATATAGGAGACCTAAGTGTGTGTAAAAGGTACAGTTCACTTCAAGAAAAACCAAAATACACAGGGATTTGATCCCACCAAGTTGATAAATTAAAAAGAAATAGATCATTTAATAAAACTTAAAATTCCAAAATTAATTTGTAAAGTAAGTGTGTGGTTATGCAACATATCTCTGTGTTCAATCACTCTGGTGGTTAGATATTATTGCAGTTATGTATTGAGTTCTGTGAAATGGGTACTATTATCTCCAACTTGCAGATTAGAAAACCAGGCCAGAGCATTTAGGTGACTTATTCAGATCAAGAAAGAGTCAAGATTAAACCATGTCTGTTTTACTCCAAAAATAGTGTTCTTAATCATGACAATTTTCTATCTCCTCAGGACTTGCTTACAAAGTTCACATTTATCTTTTACCCAGCCTGAGATGCCCTTCCTTCCCTCTCACCATCAAGATCCTACCATGCATTAGGAATGTGTTTTTCCCATACCTAACATTTCATTCCTTAGAAGGAGATCAATTAGTGTGGCTCTAAGGTTTTCTCAGAGGAGGAGGAGTAACTTATTTGATAAGTTTCAAAAGAATAACCAGGCTCAGCTCATCTTTACCATATTTCCTTGGGGATTGATAACTGTTAGAGAAAGAACTGTCCTGGGGTTCTAAGTCTTACATGGGCAGCCCATCCATATGGAGAGGTGAGCCCAGTCTCCCAGTACCGTGATGGGTGAGTAAGTCTGCCTATTTTCAGGGGTCAGTTTCAGCAAGCCCACTTGACATTAGACTAAGCTCCCAGCCTAGTGTCATCAGCATTTATGGTGAGTACTTTTTATCCTCCACCTTTTGTTTCTCAACATTTTCAGAATCAGACGGGAATGAGGGAGACTGTTTGAGAGTCTGCCCAGAATCTCAGGTTCTGCTTCCTTAAAAGGCTTTTCCTAGACCCTCAGTCAGAAATCACCTTTCCCTTTCCTATCTTCTCACTACTTTGTATTTCCATACTAGCCTTTATACATGTTCATTTATATTAGTAGAAAATTCTACAACTATCTATATGAAACTGCAGAAGCTCAGAACTGTTTTTCTTACCCATTTATAAGTGCTTCTCCCATAGGACCTAACATAGTGTTTTATAGATAGCAGGACCTCAAAAACACGTGTGTTTAATTGAATTGAATTGTTTCTATGCTATGTAATCTTCATGTTAGCTTTAAACTTTTTTTTCATTTATACTTTCCTTAATTCTGCAGTCTGTTAAGAGCCGTAGGAAATAGAAAATCCATTTTCTCCTCTCTGCAGTAGACCACTCAGTGCAGTGATTCAGGCACAGTGGAGAAGCTATAAAATTGCCGGCCTTCTGACTGACAGTGAGCCAGTTAACTGTTCCCACTAGGAGAATTGCCTGTTTATTTCTCCTCATGTTGACTCTGATTACTCACCCTGTGCAGGCCTCCAGGATGGAGGCATGGAGGGTGGCCCTGAAATTAAGAGAAGGAACTTCGAGTCTCAGAAGTGGCAATACCCCCATGTTTGAAGCTGTGACATCTTCGGGAGTAGCTGG
Organism: Macaca fascicularis; assembly: GCF_037993035.2. Taxonomy (NCBI): domain Eukaryota; kingdom Metazoa; phylum Chordata; class Mammalia; order Primates; family Cercopithecidae; genus Macaca; species Macaca fascicularis. The sequence goes on along the minus strand of NC_088388.1, from coordinate 87,616,347 downwards.
GAGCCAGCTGCCATTAAGTTTATTTTAGGCATGAGGAAACCTAGCATTTTTAACAGAAAATGGAGTCTTGTTGCATATCTTACAGTTTTATTCCAAATGAATATAAGCATGACAGTGTTTCTGAAGCAATGAATTTAATACCTAGCATTTTAAGAGCATGCGCTTATTGCCGAAGCACTAATTAAGCTTTACAGATGAGAGACTAAGTGACTCACTAGAGGTGACAGAGAGCATCAGTGATAGGACTTTCGGATGTCATAAGGGCCTGTGGGGGATTGGAGTCTGTTCATTCAGCATTATTCTTTATTTGAAACTATTCTGTAGCTAGTCATAATCTAGTTCATTCATTTACTCACTCATTCATCCATTCATGTATCGATGCATTAAAACATTCAATAAGCTTTTATTGGGCACTTACTCTGTACAAAATCCAATACGAATTACTAAAGACAGAGATCATTGTCTTTAGTAGCAATGATCATTGTTGTTTCTGCCTTTAAGGAGCTCACAATGAATGACAGATCAGAAAATGAATTAGTATAGTACCTAGTGATAAAGGCTACAATAAGGTAAGAGAGCTAGGAAGGGATAAAAGAGGGGTTCTAACCATCCTGGGGTCTAGAACAGTCTCTTAAAGATAATGAGGTTTGAGCTGAACATTGAGACTTTAGCAGGGATTAACAGGAAAGAGAAGAAAATGGTGTGCAGCTTCCAGTGTTTCTGGGGCAGAATATTTCTCTGGAGAGAGGTATAGTAGATTAGGAGAACTGAGCACCAGCTAAGGCCAAATTTTGAAGAAGCCCACAGGCCATGCTAAGTAAGTATTTTGGACTTTCCTGCTGCTCACAGGGAGCTGCTTCAAAGGGGAGGATCATGTCATAAAATTTACATTATAAAAAGTTTATTGTAGAACCAGATTGTCGATTGTTGTAGTATTCCTTGTCTAATAGGAGAAGACCACTGTTTAAGGGATTTTTATGATAGAATGATAGAACAGGATCCTAATTAAATGCTTGGTTTGGGGAATTTTAGGATAAACCCTAAAATTCCAGCTTAAACACGTGGGTGGATGGTAGCATCTATAGCAGTGTTAGAAAATACAAAATGAAAGCAGACGTTGAGATTGAAGTCTGTAAAATTCCCAGATCGCAGAGAGCAGACATAGTAAAGAGAAAGTGAGAAGTGTGATCAGGAGGTATAAAATACTCAATGATATAGATATATTGGTTAAAACTATGGATGTAGGTGAAATCTTTGCTATATCCAACCATATTTCTAATTGCTTTGGCTGCATAGATAGTGATTTTTACTTTTAATAAGAAGGTCACTTTCAGTTTATTCTACATGGCTGAATGAAGTAACTATTATTTTTTGAAATACCACACACCAAAATTTTGACACATTTATACCTTATTCTCAGGAATATGAGAAAATGACTACATGGATAAATACAATAATTAAATTATGTAAAAATGTGACCCTTTCTCCAGTGATCAAGAAAAAAATAAAACTATGGTTATGGTAGAAAAAGTGTTTGATTCAAGCCCCTATTTAACTTTATTAGAAATATACTATCCTCTCCTACACCACCTTTTGTTCTGCTCTGCTCATCCAGCTCCCTTCCCAGCCCATCACTCTGCAATTTAAAGGGCTTAACGTTAGTTTCCACCCTCTCTTCAAGTGTCAGTGGCAACTTATTTAGAGAAGATCTTAAAGGCCGGGAGCCTCTTTGTGCTCTACAAACTTCACATATCGGACTAAAAAATTGATCCATAGGCTGGTTTTGAATTGCTTCTCATCCAAACTCTACCTACTTAGGTTCCATATAAAGAGTTAAACCAAACCACTGAGCAGAAAGATGAATAAACAGGTGATGTTGAAATTGAATGTGGATTCCACAATGATAGAATTTCCTTTTAATTCTCAGTGCTGGTTGTACCTCTGGCCAAGAAACCTTCTATGGCCCCTTCTCACTGCCATTCTCAACCTGATTTATAATAAAAGAGCACTTTCCATACCACATCAGAACAGCTTTTATCTCTGTCTGTGACTGAAGTGACAGATCTTTGAGGGGAGGGAGCTTGTCATTCATTTGAGGCACCTCCACACCTAGTGTGACATCAAATCCAAAACAGGCACTCTCAGCAGTTTTCAGAATTTAGTTATTTACCTATCAATGCCAAATTATGATGATCCTTAGGAATTAGGAACTGTTTTTAATAAATTATAATTCATTTCAGAACTCATTATTTTTAAAAAGATAAAGCATCATGAATAAAAATATCACTAGGGAGTTGTGCATAATATCCTATTTTAATGAATGAATCTATTTCATGATATTACTTTCTTTGTTCAATGTTTATAATCCACTTTTCCATAATGATGCAGTTTCTTTTCTCCCAAAAAGCAAATGGATTTCTGTTCAAAAACAAAATGTGGACAATTAAGTCAGAATCAAATATTCTTAGTCATATATCTGAAATTCAGGGTAAAGCAAGTTTCTCATATTGTAAAACCATTTCTGTAATAAAAAGAGTTGATTTAATCATAAAGCAGAAAATAATAACACTGTGATGCCTCTGTTATATATGCTCAGTTGTATTCTCATGTATCTGAGTTAAAAATTTGACTACCAGAGAAGAATCATCTCCGTGTTACTAGACATTTTCACAGATTTTTTATCAGCATCTCTCTTGCTGTGTTATGTATTTGTTTTTATGTTATTTACCCAGTTGGAGAACAAGCTCCTAAAGGACAGTTTATTTTGATTCCCCAGTACCTATGACAATGTCTGGCATAAGGAAGGAACTTTAAACATGTCTCTTTGATAAAGGACAAAACAAACAAACAAAAAAAAGTTTTGTTTTGTTTTGTTTCTGCTTTTGTTTTAGAATAAAGAGATCAGCCCTGTTTATACCCCACTGGCTTAGTCTTAGATAGTGTCTGTTGATTATTTGTATCGCTATGCTCCACAGCCAAGTCTCTGACTTCTTGCCAAGAACAGTGCACAGGTAAGAAGTCAGTGAAGGTCATGAACTGACATCAGACACCAGAAGGCATAGGCGTGACCACAAAACTGAGCAGGTAGAAGGAAAACGAGCTGAGGTTCAGAAAGTGATCTGATAAAGCTGAATCTGGATGAAAGGGAAAACAACAGTGTCTGAGGGACTGTCTAATATCAGTACCTAGAGAGGTTAATGAGTGACAAATGAAGAAAATTAGCCAGTTTATTTGCAGTATACAAGTTCCTCACACCAAAACCACACAAGCCCAGAATAAGGCATGCTTTCTTAGTATTTATTACTGTTCCTTTCACCTATAACTTACTTTCATAACCTCAGTTCTTCTGCCATTTTTGTATGGCTTCTACATCTCAGTTATTCTCTAAGAAGTCTTCACACCTCAAAACTACGTTGGGAACACTTTCTATAAGGTCATATTGTTCTTTGTCCTGCCAAACCCATCATACTGTCTGTAAATAGTTCATTCAGGGATGTGTTTTACTCATTTTTCTGAAAGTTGAACTTATTCCCAATAGCTAGAGCTTAACACAGTGCCTAAAACAGAGCAAGTATTTGATAAATATTTGTTGAATGAAATAAGGAGGCATGTTTTGTTTTTACAAATGAGAAGTAAACCATTATTAAAACACTGAGTAGCCTATTCAGCATCACAGTTAGCAGTATCTGCTATTTATTTATTCAACAAATATTTATCAAGTTCCCAGGTACTGTACTAGAGTCTGTGAGTACTATATTATTAATTTTTTTAGTCTTACAATGACCCCTTTCATTTTGTGTCTTTTTTATATGGGTGTTTTCAGTATTTTCACGTTAATGATAATAAATGTGTAGATTTGGCTCTTTTGTCTCACATTTTGCAGCTAATGAAAGCATGTCTGATGGAGGTTAACTAACTGTTCCAGGTCTAATCATCTAATAAGGTGAGGTGCTAGAATCAAACCCAGGTCTCTCTGATCCAAAGACAATTATTTCCCTACTATGCAACTATGAATATTTATTTATAATATAATTTCTATTTTTTTTGAGCAAATAGATTGTGTTCCTCTTTGATGCCTTTGACAATAGTGAATACATATTTGGATGATTTTGTTTCCTTTGGAACTTCTCTATATAACTAAAAAAAATTCTCAGGGCTAGTGAAAAATTTTCTAGCTAGATCCCTCTATGTACCTTAATTACTTTTCATTAGGCTATATTTAATCAGGAAAGTAAATAGGCTTTGTTAAAATTTAAGAAATCCAACTTTGTCAATATTTTATGAACGCTATTGAACTTTGTACTGAAATCCACAGTGTATTTTTCTAAGTTCTTTTCTGGGCTTCATAGGGCCAAAGCATCAGAAAACTAGTTTTTTTATTGTCCATTTTCACTTACAGTTGTAAATATCCTCAGATACCCCAATAGTGGGAATAACATGATTTAATATTAAGTACAATGAAGGAAAATTGAAAGAGATTATATAATAACTAGTTGTTAAAATGTAAACTACATTTTATCCACTATTTAGTGCCTTCAGGACATCTATTTAAACTGATTCTGCATTTAAATATTTAGTATTCACATCCATTACTTAAGGAAGATCTTTATAGAGCGTCACTTTTACAGGACTATAACCACACTTGTCACCTGCTCTCCTCACTTTGTCCAAGACCTTTCCAAAGTGCCCAAGCTTCTTGACCTCTTAGTGTGAATGGATATTTATATGCGAAATCTGTGAATGTGTGTATGTGAATACATGTCGTGAAGGAAAGCAAAAGATTAAAAATTAAATCAAGGTTAAAATTAAATATTTGGGATTTCAGAAAAAGCTGCATTAGGGCGAGAGGAAGATTGCAATTGTAACAGTTCTAAATTTGATTCTCAGTACTATCACTATCTCATAACCTTAGTTAAAATGTCTGAAGGGTCTTGACCCTTACTTTTCTCATATAGAGTTTAGTAACACAAATAGTTTATTAGCAGGAGAACTCAGATGAGTTAATTATATAATGTTGCTGACAGAGGTTTTGTAAATATAAAATACCATACAGAGGTATATATAGTATTGAAAATTACCATTTTTCCTAGTGCAACTATGTAGAAATAGGTTTAGATGCAGAGCATGTATCATTCATTTTCCTCCATCATGTAGGCATATGTGGAGAATATATATATATCTATATATATAAAAAATGTGTGTGTGTGTGTCTGTGTGTGGGTATACATATGTATGTGTGTATATATATTATATATTTTTTATATTTTTATATATTTTTTATTTTTAGATATATAAAATATATGTATAATTTATATGATTTTTATATATTCATATATATTATTTTAATATAATTTAATTAATATAATTTAACATAATTTTAATATGAATATATAAATACATAAAGTATATAAATATATTTAATATAATTTTAATATAAAATATATATATGAAAATATTTGTATATAAAATTTATATATATAAAACAATATATAAAATAAATATAAATATATATATTTTTATATATGCTTTATATTTCTTATATTTATAATACATAATACATATATAAAAGTATTTTTTTTGAGACAAAGTCTCACTCTGTCACAGGCTGGAGTGCGGTGGCACAATTTCTGCTTACTGAAAACTCCACCTCCTGGGTTCACGCCATTCTCCTGCCTCAGCCTCTCGAGTAGCTGGAACTACAGGCACCCACCACCATGCCTGGCTAATTTTTGTATTTTTTTTTAGTAGAGATGGGGTTTGCCCATGTTAGCCAGGATGGTCTCCATCTCCTGACCTTGTGATCCACCCACCTCGGCCTCTCAAAGTGCTGGGATTACAGGCATGAGCCACCACTCCCGGCCCGAATGTATTTTTTATGATTAACTTCGGAATGATTTTCCTACTGTCAGATAACGTGAATCTAGAGTTGTATCAGAGCCTAATTTAGATGGTAGGGTGGGATGACGGAAGGCTTTGGGGAGGAAACAGCCAAATGAATAAATATAGGCCAGATGAAATGCTGGGAGTAGTCAGGGCTTGGGAAAGGAAATAACATTTCCAGTCAGCCTGAATGGAACTCTCAGATGAGACTGTTCTCTGTGGGTTTAGTAGAGGAGATAAATCTTAAACCTGTAATAGGAGGCAAAATCTGGTCAGTGCCATGAGTCTGTATTAGTCTGTTTTCATGCTGCTGATAAAGATATACCCGAGACTGGGAGGAAAAAGAGGTTCTCCATGGCTGGGGAGGCCTCAGCATCATGGCAGGAGGTGAAAGGCACTTCTTACATGGCAGCCACAAGAGAAAATGAGGAAGAGGCAAAAGCGGAAACCCCTCATAAAACCATCAGATCTTGTGAGACTTATTCACTACCATGAGAATAGCATAAGGGAAACTGCCCCCATGATTCAAATTATCTCCCATTAGTTCCCTCCCCCAAAATATGGGAATTATGGGAGTACAATTCAAGATGATATTTGGGTTGGAGACACAGAGCCAAACCATATCATTCTGCCCCTGGCCCCTCAAAATCTTATCCTTCACATTTCAAAACCAAGCATGATTTCCCAACAGTCACCTAATGTCTTAATTCATTTCAGCATTAACCCAAAAGTCCACAGTTCAAAGCCTCATCTGAGATAAGGCAAGTCCCTTCCACCTATGAGCCTGTAAAATCAAAATCAAGCTAATTATTTCCTAGTTACAATTTGGTTACAGGTATTGAGTAACACATCCATTCCAAATGGGAGAAATTGTCCAAAACAAAGTGGTTACAGGGCCGATGCAAGTCCAAAATCCAGCAGGGCAAATTTTAAAGGTCCAAAATGATCTCCTTTGACTTCTGGTCTCACATTCAGGTCACACTGATGCAAGAAGTGGACTCCCATGGCCTTGGGCAGCTCCACCCCCTGTTGCTTTGCAGGGTACAGCCTCCCTCCTGGCTGGTTTCATGGGGTAGTGTTGAGTGTCTGCAGCTTTTCCAGGGAGACAATGCAAGTCCACTAGGCAGAGCCCCAGTCAGGACTCTGTGGGGGCTCCAACCCCAAATTTCCCTTCTGCACTGTCCTAGCAGAGGTTCTCCATGAGCACCCCAATCCCGCAGCAAACTTCTGCCTGGGCATCCAGGCATTTCTATAGATCTTCTGAAATCTAGGCAGACGTTCCCAAACCCCAATTCTTGACTTCTGTGAACCTGCAGGCTCAACACCACATGGAAGCTGCCAAGACTTGGGGGTTGCACCCTCTGAAGTCACAGCCCAAGCTATACTTTGACCACTTTTAGTCATGGCTGAGACACAGGGCACCAAGTCATTAGCCTGCACACAGCACTGGGACCCTAGGCCATGAAGACCTCTCACATGTCCTGGAGACATTTTCCCCATTGTCTTGGGGATTAACATTTGGATCCTTGTTACTTATGCAAATTTGTGCAGCTGGCTTGAATTTCTCTTTAGAAAATGAGTTTTTCTTTTCTATCACATTATCAGGCTGCAAATTTTCTGAACTTTTATGCTGTGTTTCCTTTATAAAACTGAATGCTTTTAACAGCACCTAAGTCACCTTTTCAATGCTTTGCTGCTTAGAAATTTCTTCTGCCAGATACCCTAAATCATCTCTCTCAACTTCAAAGTTCCACAAATCTCTAGGGCAGGAGCAAAATGCTACCAGTCTCTTTGCTAAAACATAACAGGAATCACCTTTGCTCAGTTCCCAACAAGTTCCTCATCTCCATCTGAGATCCCCTCAGCCAGGACTTTATTGTCTACATAGCTATCAGGCTTTTGGTCAAAGCCATTCAGCAAGTCCCAGGAAGTTCCAAACTTTCCTACATTTTCTTGTCTTCTTCTGAGCCCTCCAAACTGTTCCAACTTTTACCTGTTACCCAGTTCCAAAGCTGCTTCCACATGTTTGGATGTCTTTTCAGTAACATCCCACTCTTGGTACCAATGTATTGTAATTAGTCTGTTTTCATGCTGCTGATAAAGACATACCCAAAACTGGGAAGAAAAGAGAATTAACTGGACTTACAGTTCCATGTGGCTGGGGAGGCCTCCAAATCATGGCAGGAGGCAAAAGGCACTTCTTACATGGCAGTCACAAGAAAAAAATGAGGAAGATACAAAAGCAGAAACCCTTGATAAAACCATCAGACCTCATGAGACTTATTTGCTACCACTAGAACGGTACTGGGGGAACTGCCCCATGATTCAAATTATCTCCCACCAGGTCTCTCCCACAACACGTAGGAATTATGGGAATACAATTCAAGATGAGATTTGGGTGGGGACACAGAGCCAAACTATATTGGAGTCTATGCCTCTAAACCTTGCTTCAGCACCAGGCCCTTCCACCTCAGTTGTGTTTCTACCATGCCTTCTTCAAGCCAGAAACCTTAAGCTCACCCTTTGCTCCTCTCTATTTATAACTCTGCACATGCAATCCAACAGCAAATTATATTGCGTTTACCTTCAAAATGTATCACTAACATTTGCACCCCTCAATTCCAAGCTATCTTCATCCCTTACCTGGATTACCACATTAGATTCCCAATCGATTTCCCTAATTTCATTTTAGATCCTCTCTAGTACATCTTCCACAGAGCACCTGGAATAATCTTTAAGTATAAATTAATCATATAATTCCCTTGCTTAAAACATTCCAATAGTTTCATATCACATTTAGAATAAAATGATTTACAAATTAAATGTGATTGGGTTCCTCTCTACCTATTCAAAGTAATCTCTTACTAGTCTCCCTTTGGCACATTATGCTCCAGTCCCAGTGTTCTTCCTTCTATTCTTAGAACACACCAATGCTTATTTCTGCACCAAAGCCTCTTTATTCATTGTGTCTTCTTCCCAGAACATTGTTTTCATAGACCTCCATATGACTCTTCTAATTTTTTTGGTCTTAATTCAAATGCCACCATCTCAGAATGTAATTTCCTTACCAGTCTAGCTGCAGTGCCACAATCCCCTCCAGCATTATTATCTACTCCATTGCATTTTACTGTTTTATTTCAGCATATATTGCTATGTAAATATATTATCTATGTGTATGTATTTGTTTTTTCTTCTAAATTCTCTAACAAAAGCTCCATAAGAGTGCCAATATCTTATCATATATTGCCAGTACCTAGACATGTGCCTGATACATATTAGCACTTATCAAATATTTTTAGCTGTTAAATTATTTTTTCCTATATAATAAATTTACATTCATCTAAATAGATGTTGAATTTTACACAAGAGCAGAAAGAGTTCCTTTTAAACTATCAACTATAAATTAATTTATACAGTAAACTAATTTCCAAATAAGGGTTTTCAAAATATTCTGAGGGAATATTAGTGAGTTTTGAAGACAATGAGAACTGACAGATTCATCTGATAATTCCATGCATAGCTTATCACATTATACCCAGAAAATCATTAACATGCTTTAGCCTAGCAGAAGGAAAATAAATTTATAAATAAAATCAACAGGTGCAATATAAAATGCTAAAGTAATAGAAAGTGACTGTGTGCATAGTTTACATGATGTACCATTAGGCAGTGTTTTTGCTGGTGACAGCATAGTGGGAATGACTTTTTGGAGAAGGAATAGAGTGCAAACCAAGTAATCAGGAAACATCAGGGATTCACAAACACCCATACCCCATGGGGGCATTGACAATACCATTAATGAACCACAGTGTGAAATTAATGCACTGCCTGGTGGGGACAATGATCCCCTGAGACCTGCCTGTGGTGGCATTGTAGCTATGACTCATTGTCAGCAACTATTAGAAGGAAAAGTGCCTTGAAAAATAGGATAGAAATGTTATTAATAACATAACACTGATATAAGCTGGGAGGGAAATATCTGGTTGGTTTTCTCTTATAAGAAATTAACTACTTAAAGTTGTATGAAATTGATGTAAAATGTTTAATATGAAATAGCTGCCTAAAATATCAGCTGATTAATTAAAAAAAAAAACTATTCGATTTAAACACCAGTAAGCTATTGAGCACCCATAATGAGCCAGACATTGTGGGAAATACAAAGAAAAAGAAAAGAATGAAGGGTGAAGAGAAAGGGAAGAAGGGAGAAAGGAGGAAAAAAATTGGTGTTTTTTAATTCATACAGATCAGAAATTAGCTGTAGCATACACAGGTAAACACCTAAATATATCCTGTCTTACTATGACTAGAGAGAACAGAATTAATAGAAATATAAACAAAGCATCATAGGCAGATATATGAAACATAAATTCATTATTGAGAGAAGGGAAGATTGGGTAATTGTCAAAAAGTAATTAATGCCAGAATGTATCCTTGAAGGATAAGTAGGATTTAAACAGAAAAAAAAAAAAAACAGTTTCAGTTGTTGAGTAACTGATATTCTGGTGGTATTTGTCCTATAGCTAAGTAGATAGGTATCTCACTGTCCTGTGTATTACTGATATACATGGTTATATTCAACAACATAACCTGATTATAGCCACTGTTTGCTTTTTCCTGTTTTGAATTGTAAGCTTGGCACTTTAATTAAAATCATTATTCCCCAAGGCTAGGTAGTTGCTAAATGTTTATATTATATTCACAAGAAAGTTGTATGATGCTGCTTTACATCTCACAGGCCCTGCCTCCTTAGTTCATCCACCTTCCTGGTGATATACTGATACATAGAGAGTAGATGAGTCTGGAGCTCAAGCAGAGAGGTCTGGCCTGGATACAATAAATTTCAGAATCAATATCAATAGAGATGATTGTCAAATCCATAGGGAAGTAAGTTATCTATTGGAGGCCCTGACTCTCAGTTAATTAAAATCAGTTTATTGGATTTAAATCAAACAGTAATCATAATTTTTAAATTGTACTACAAATATGGTAATCTTGCTGTCCTATGTGAACACTATATTTTTCATAGCTAAATGTGTGGCAGTATACTCGGTGGCTACAATTTGGATCATTTAATGAGTAGGACAAGGAATAACCATGAAAATGGTTTTCCACTTTCACAAAAAAAAGAGCATACACATGAATAACAAAAAGAGGGCTGGGCACCGTGACTCACACCTGTAATCTCAGCACTTTGGGAGGCCGAGATGGGTGGATCATGAGGTCAGGAGGTCAAGACCAGCATGGCCAACATGGTGAAACCACGTCTCTACTAAAAATACAAAAATTAACCGGATGTGGTGGTGGGCACCTGTAATCCCAGCTACTCAGGAGGCTGAGGTAGGAGAATCACTTGAACCCGGGACGGGAGGTTGCAGTGAGCCGAGATCATGTCACTGCACTCCAGTCTGGGTGACACAGCGAGACTCCATCTCAAAAAAAGAAAAAAAAGAAAAAAAAGAAGAACTCAACCTCTTGAGTTTGTGAACAGTAGGGGAAATATGATCCAGAAATGAAAATAAGGATTCAGAGGAGTAGTTCCAAAACAAATAGCACTGGGATACACAAGCTAAGAGAAGAAGAAATTTCAAAAAGAAAGGGCTCAAGAGAAGTCAAAGAGAAAAAAGTACATTGCAAAAAAGAATGTTAGCATTTAACAAAGCAATTTTGTAGGAAGTTTTGAAGAGAAGATGACTTTCAGAAGGCAAAGAATTGATAAAGGAATAGAAGTATAAAATGTGCTCCATTAATACAAGTTGGAAAGTAAACAGAAAGAAAGAAATGTAATATAACTCAGGGGGGGATGAGAGTAAATTAAGACTTCTTTAAAAAAAATATTTGAATGTCCTGGAAAGGGTGAAATGGTGAAATTCCATGACAAAAAATGAAATGCTGACAAGAGTTCTGAGAGCAAATCCATACATGTGTCTTGAAGGGAAACATCTGAGGTCTAGAGACAATGAAGACATTGACTCTGAGACATAGAATGAGTCATGAGGATATCTTACAAAAAACACAGAATATTGCATACTTCCTATTGTAATTGTCTCTCATCTATACTTCTCAGCTACCTTTCTCACATAGTATTTGACGCTGTGATGAATTACAGGGTGGATCTCATATTGTTACTCCTCCTTTGCCATATTCCTTATGTGATTCTTTCAGAGTGCTTTTCAGACCATCAGGAAGGCCTTAGAAGGAAAATGATAAGGGTGATGTAATAGAAGGCGGGATGTAGACATGATGAAAAATCAAGGTGTGAAATATTATTTTGATGTTGAGAATGTCACAGAATTAACCCTCATAGATTACGAGCACAATATCAGAAGAATAGATTGCATTTGGTGTAAGAGAATTAGTAGTTCAATAATCAAAGTTGTATCAACTCTCAGGCATTTTTGTCTTGTTTGTTTTTATTAAATAGATTAAGAAGATGAAGAATAAGGAAGGTGAAACTAAGGTATAAGAGAAAGTATATTCATAACTAAAATGGTGCCTTATTTAAAATAGATTTGTTGACCATGTGGTCAAGCTTTTGTCTTACTGAATTTAATTAATATAAATCAAGTATGGTGAAGCTAAGGGACAGCAACAGAGATATTGCTGAGAATAATGGCACATGCTGTTCAACTATTCACCTTCCAGAATTGCCAAATTCAATCTAGCTTCCTCTTAGCTTCTAAATTAAAGGGACTCATAAAAGTATTTGAACCCCAGGATATTATCATATGTGAACCTAACTTTGAGTCAACTTTCCAGCAATATGAGGCAATAAAATCCAGATAGATTGATAGATAGATAATAGATGATAGAGGAATAGATAGATTGAAAATATATATATATATATATACACACACACACACACAGAGCAAGCAAAAGAGGCTTGACTCATAGTTCTCAGATTCATATTTTCTATGTAAAATATTTGAAATTCTAAAGTAGTATATATCTCTACTTGAATATCAGAAGGTGACCATACTTAAAATAAATCTCATAATCTTGTTCCCAAAGCTAGTTATTCTCTGTATTCTTTTTCTTAATGGTTGTTTAAGCAAGAAATTTAGAAGTCATATAATCCTCTGAGAATTCCGTAGCTCCATTCCTCAGTATTTCTTAAATTTCCTCATTCTTTCCCATCTCCACTGCCATGATCCAAACTGCAGTGACCTATCTCCTGAATCAATGCAACTGAAACTTAATTTGCAATTGCATCTTCCACTTTTGCCTCTGTACTCTAATTTTTCATATTGCAACTAGTATACAGAAAGTTGTTTCTAAAATATAAATCTGATCCTCTCATTGCCTATTTACAACACTTCATGTATTTTCATTGCTCTTGGGACAAAAACTAAACTCTTTAAAATGGCCTGTGATTTCCATATGATATGGAGTTGTCTTGTGCCACTATCCTCCTCATTCTCTGTACTGGCCTTCTTTCATTTTTGTTTAAATGAGTCAAGCTTCTTTTTACAACAGAGCTTCAAATGGGATACTTTTTCTTCCTGGGATATTGATTTACCTGGCTAATTATTACTGGCATATTTCTTCACCTAGTTAATTACCACTCATCTTTGGAGCGGAGATTAAATGTTCACTATTCATGGAATTCTTCCTATCCTCAGAGTAGATAAAATCAGTTTCTTCATTATGTTTCTTTACATTGTGGTCAATTTGTAATGAAAAAAATATCATTTAAATTTGGCATTGGCATTTTTCTTCACTCTTATGGCATCAAAGATATATTTAGTGGGTATTTTGTTCCTAAGTTCAATGACTGGCATACAGGATATGCTAAATAAATGCCAGTTGAATAGATGAAAGAATAAATGAGAAAATTTTGGAGGAGAAAGAATGAGCTAATTGCTAAGCTGTGTTGAAAGGTTGAAAATCAGTACTGATGGTGAGCAGATGAAAGAAGTAATGATGTGGATGGTGTGGTCCAGATAATGGACAAGTAAGGTGAAGTTCAAGATGGACTAGACCAGTTGAAAATGCAACATGACTGGGGGCCATGGCTCACATCCATAATCCCAGTGCTTCAGGAGGCCAAGGCAAGAGGATTGCTTGGACTCAGGAGTTCAAGACCAGCCTGGCTAACATAGAAGGACCCCATCTTTACAAAAAAATTAACAATTAGCTGAATATGGTGGCACACACCTGTAGGTCTAGCTACTCCGGAGACTGCAATGGGAGAATCACTTAAGGCTGGGAGTTTGAGGCTGCAGTGAACTATGATTATGCTACTGCACTCCAGCCTGGGAGACAGAGTAAGACACTGTCTCAAAAAAAAAAAAAAAAAAGAAAAGAAAAGAAAAAAAATCAGAAATTAAAAATAAGTAAAAATGCATCAGATTTGTAATCTTAATTCCATATTTGTTATATATTGTGATTTTAATTTGTTAAGCCAATTTTCTATACCATCTATTAATTCCAACATTTTAAAATGTGTACAGCACAATTGTTGGTAACTAATTATCTGAATGTAATAACAACATTCCAAGTATTGTGATAATATGCATTATCAAGTTAAAAACTTGCCAATTTCTAATATTCAATAAGATGTCTCTTATAATTAAATGTTTAATGTAGCAAATCAAATTGAAAGATGCATCCTCATGATCAATGAGAAACTGATAATCACATCTCAATTTAATACCTCCTCATAACATTTAATATTTTTGTCAGTGATGTAAATAATAGAAAATCCATTGTAGATTGGCTTCGCCATTAAAGAGGATTTATTAGTTTATGTAATTAAAAAGTTCAAAGTGGTCAGGCTTAAAGTATAGGGTGATCAGGTTTCTGGCTCCATTTCTTTGTAATTCTCTAAATTTCAACTTCATTCTTGGGCTAATTTTTCTTGTTGTAGAAGAATTGCGGTAGCAGTCACCAGCCTTACAACCTCATATACTACTGTCCAGTGAGAGAAAGAGAATATCTGTGTCCCACAATTCCCGGAAAAGGTTCTGACTAGGCTAAGAGAAATCTAAGTGCTAAACAGATTGACTAAGGTTACCTAAACTAATAATAACTAAAGCAAAGAGAAGAATTACTCTGGTTGACGGAGACAAGTCTGGACCCTCTAGAGTTAAAATATGAATTTACTACAGGAGAGCACAGGAGTGAATATTGGAAGAAAAACATTACCCATTATATTACAATTCAGGGCTTCTAGATAATACTGTAAATGTACAACTCAATAAAAGGTATTACAAGTTGTATATATATCTTCTAGTCACATGAATATAGTAAAATTCACTTTACTGGACATTAACAAATACAAATATGAAATTATAGGTGGCCCATCTAAGAAGCGTAGAGTTCTTAATTAGTTTACCATAAAACCTTTCATCCTGTTACTCTAACCATACTTCCACAGATTTCAAGTAGTTTTCAAGCACTTAGGTAATCAGATTATATTTTTATTTCTCATATAATTAGCTGTTCTACAAATTCAGATGAATTACTGAGTTATTTCAACAAAATGACTTTTTCTTGTCCCCATTTGACCACAGGCATTAAATGCAATACCTTGCACATGGTAAGTGCTACATAAAAAGGTGTTAATTAAATGAATGAACTAAATTCAAGTTTTGAAGATGCATTAACTTATCAAGAGTATAAATTTTCACTTTAAAAGTATTTTCATTATATAGCATCTTGAAAACAATGGAGTATTTGAATTAAGGGACTCATAGTATCTCATACACTTATTCATTCCAAAATTTATCAACACAATTGAAAATCTGAAATACATTGTGCTAGGCAATAAGTAATTATTCTTCATTTGATAGTTTCTATAGCATCTTGTGCATATTTAAATCATTGTATTTATAATGTTTAAATTGTCATTAATAAATAATTATTCAATGTTTACCATTTACCAAGCACTGGAATATAAATATGTTGAAGATACAATCCCTGCCCCCAAGGAACTTCAAGTATGTTTGGGGTGGTGGTGGAGGTAGAGGTGAATAAAGAATGACTTATTTGTCATTGTGTCTCAAATGACAGCATAGGCATATAATAGGTGCCTGATAAATACTTGTTACCCTTACAAATAATGCATGAAAAATTGAATAAACAATGTCCTTTGAAGAACTTTACAACACAATTTCTCAGGAAGTACTGAGAGTGGCGCTCCAATCAATCATGGTTATAAAATCAATCAATTAGGAGAATAAAACACTGAAACTATACTGAAATGTTTGAGAGTTAAAATAAAATGCAAGACATTAAATTATCTTTTATAGAATGATGGTAACTTCCCTAAAGGATAAAATACTTTGATTTTCCTAATGATCCCTCTTGCTGAGTTCTTTATTATAGCTAGCCTTAGGGTTTTTATCCAAGAGTTCATGAAACCAGAGCCGCAGTTGCCAGCATTGGATATTTATCACTCTACAAATACTGTGATTCTCTTACATGTGAGAATGCTTAGACTCTCAATATGGCCATCTGTTATTTCTGTACTTCCACATTCAGTCCCATGTTTAACCTTCTACATGGCCACATTGGACTCCCAATTCTTCCTTGTTGCTGATTCAACAAACATTTATAGACTGACTATTATATGTCAAAATCTTTGACTCTGTGTGAGAAACATGGGACAATGAGTCCAAGATTTTGGGTTAGGATGACGTGACAGAAGTCCAAACAGAGCAACTAACTAGGGAGAAAACTCAGTCTAAGTCTTGTCTTTTCTTTAAAGCTTGCTCTCACTACTTTTATTCCTGTAAATACCCTTACAGTTCAACTCCTCTTAATGTGTACATTATAATACTTGCCATTTGCTTATATATAGCTTTGGGTTGTTCTAAGTTGTTTTCTATATCAAAATGTTATTAACCCAAAATACTCTAATTTTCTTGAAGACAGAACAGACTCATACTTCCTTGAATCTAAATCTCAGCATAACCTCCAAAGATCCTTACTCATTTAAATTACCAGCATATCTTTCTCTTCCTTCTTATAATGGTCTTTATTCTCTAACAATTGCCTCACTCCATCCATTTACTCAATATTAAAGAAACCTTCTTTATTGACAAACAATGAATCCAGTGAAGTGCTAGGACAATGGAATAAAATAGTTTCTTGAAAAAGAGAAGCATGTAACAATTAAAATTACAATGTGATTCACGCTAAGGCAGAATTAAGCACACAGTGTTTAAGATACAAAACTGCTCTTTCCCACATGTAGGATCACAGAAGACTTAGAATAAAAGGCACCTGAAATGGAGTTAGAAAAACAGCCAGAATATAGGAAAATGAAAAGAAAAAGCATTTGACTAAGTGAACATGAAGTGAGCATTGATACCATACTAGGGATGATTAATAAAAAATGTGGTATCTTGAGGGCACCTACAGTAATGTGGCATACAGAAAGAAAAGGGGAATGAGAAGAGAGACTACTGAGAAATTACAGTATCATAAAGGATCTTATGTGCCTCCTCAAGGAGTTTGGTCTTTATTTAAAGGCAACGAGAACCAAAATAAAATGTTTAAGCAGAGATGTAATGTTATTAATTTGTTTTAGAAATCTCATTGATAACAGCAAAGGGAGAAGAGTAGCACCTAGTTCAAGTGAGAGATAATAAGGTTCAAAATAAAGCCATCACTGAGACAGTCAAGGGAAAAAAATAGCTTCCCAAGACGCTAAGTCAATGGAATCATCATGACTTTGTCTCTGGAAGGAGCAGATCCCTAGTAAGAAAGAGTGACACTGCCCCAAACCCACAATCCTTGTTTGAACAATTAGAGGAACAAATGGTAGCATTCATCTAGAGATATACCACAGAAAGGGCAATAATTTCTATTAAGGAAATGCACAGTACTGATATTTTAGGTCAGTTTTATTGGAGGTTTCTCTCGATCAAGCTAATAGGTGTTGAATGTTTTGATCTAGAGCACAGGAAGCATAACAAGGCAAAAGATAGATATGTAGAAGTAATTAGATGTAAATGGTAATTGGGGTCATAGGATAAACTCCAAAAGGGAAACTATATAAACGTGCAATAGAAAAATATCAAAGACAAAGCTCTAGGAAACATTAATATCTAAAGTTGGCATGTAAGAAGACAGACTCACCTGGAGGATAGAGAAGAAGAAAACAGGGAGGCAAGAGGAGTGTTAGGATAATTTGATACTATAAAGCCATGGGATGAGAGATTTTCCAGGAGAAAGTAGTCAACCATCTCAAATGCAGCAAAGGTCAGTGACTCTCAACATTCCCTCTCACACTCAAATACAACCCTGAGTGGTTCTTCACTTTACTCTGACATTTCTTAGATCCAACCTACAAATGAGATGTGTTGATTCTTCCCTCGTACTTGTCTGAATCCTCTCAGTGCTTCTCTATATATAGGTCTAAGCTTCACCCTCACATCTGCTTGTTCCAAACACAACCTACAACAGAAATGCTTGGTAATTATACTCTACAGTATTTTCTTTCTCCCAAATAATGTCGCATCCCCGGTCTGAAATTACAGATACTGAACTATGAACCATTTGGCACTGCCCGTTTCTCTACGCTTCTCTCATAGCCTGGGTTCATGTTTTCTACTCAACACATCTCCCTAAATAGATTTTTGTCCTTTCTGTCTCTGAGATATGACTTATGCTCTAACTGGACATTCAAGTATGAACAGCCAGTACATTTAAACTATTTGGGGGCAATACAAACTAGAAAAGAAATTTTGACAGACTAAAAAGTATAATAAATGAATTTCTCAATTGCTCGTAACATGCAGCATCCCCATTGGGTGATCACATTCCCTTTACCAGTTCTACCAAATATAGATTTATTGATAATATCTGAATTAAATATCTCTGGTCAGACTTCTGTTCATTTCATATTATATGTGTAACTGCATTTGCGACATATTCACCTGATTGTTTCACAAGCATTTCAAAGTTAACATATTTAAAACTAAACTTCCCCAAGAAACATATTTGTCTTTAGTAAATGGTACTAATCACTCAAATCAGAGAATTCGGTGTCGTTCTAGATTTGTTTTCCTTCCTCATACTCTATCGAATATTATTCACAAAACCCTGCCTCTTTGGCCTCATAAATACAGTATTTCTTACTTCAGTTCCTAATTTTCCATCCTATAATCACTTCCTTGTTTCAAATCATCACTTCTCACCTGACTTATGGCAATGGACTCCTAATAAGCACTTGAAAATGGAAAAGGTTTAAATTCATTTGCAAAGAAGAGTCATCTGTAAAATAGTATAAATTAGACTGTGTCATATTCATATTTTAAATTTCTGTGAAAATTAAGTGGCTGGAATTTTCCCTACATAAAAACAAATGTGGACACATGCCTCTTTGCTTTTGTTCATGATATTTGCAGTGCTGCAAATGCCATCTCCATTTTTATATCTGACAATTTTGAAAAAACTTCAAGACTCGATACAGTAACTTCTCTGTCTTGATTACCTCTGTATCCTCAGCATATAATAAACTGCTTCATATATAACAGGCACTTAATACATATTTGCTGATTGATTTATTCTGTCTCAATCATGTCCATTTTACTTTTTAGTACCTTTCAGTTTTTCCAGTTATCAGCAATGTCTTTTTATTATTGCTGTAATTATGTATTATATAAATATGGCCTAGAATTTTATATTTTACTTCAAACATTTGTTTCCTGGACCATAGTGTTTGCTCCGATCAGATTTGAGTAAAAATATTTCTGCTGTATTCAACAAGAGAGTTTTCTCAAAATTATCCTTACTTTTGTACATTTCACCAATTGTCAACTCTTTGACACTTTAGATTTGAGACCAGATATCAACTTATAAAAAATAAAATAACTTTTCCTCAAGACATGGGCCCAATTTTTCATGTCTCATTTTGTATAGGTCTTTGTTATACATATTATTCAACTGTATTTAAATTATGCTTTTCTGTAGTCTTTCCTTCTTCAAGTCTTTCTTTCTTCCAGTCGTCCACCAGAGTATAAGCTTGATTTAGGACAGATATAATACGTTTGTCATCAAATTTGACTTAGGCTTGGAACATAGTAGATGCTTAATAAATGTTGATGTACTTGGACTGTACTAATTTGGTCCACTATTTTCAGATTCCAAAAGGATTTTCTAAGAATTATAAATTTCAATATTTAAGTCTAAATATGGGTAATGCAACTTCATGTTAGCTATAATCAGTTTTATTATGATATCACTGGATTTTTTAAAAAGTGGTGGCCAAGGACTCCAAGATATTCTTAAAAATGCCTGAGCATTTTAAGACTCCTAAGAATGAAATGAATTAATGATGAATCTCCTTTATGCAGAATTTGCTGCTGAAGTTTTACAAGTTGGCATTATAAATTTCTTGACCAATCAGAAGTTTTAAGTTTCTTGTTTAAATAAAAATATTTAACACATTATAATATACAATCAAAAGAGCACAGAAACCATGAATGTGTAGTACATTGAATTTGCATGAAGTTAACAAGCTCATTTAAACACCAACCAGATCCAGAAATAAAATTTTACCATTGCTCCACAGTGAGCAAGGTCCCAACATTCCAACTTGCTCATTCCAAGTCTAACACACTCTTCAAAAGGAACCAATGTTTTAACTTCCAATATTCTGGGTTATTGTATTCAAAATTTTATGTAAGTGGAATATGTATAATCTTCTCCTTTCCATATATTTTCTTTAACTTGGTATTATGTTTATTATATTATTCATTTTCCTTCATGTAACAGTAGTTTGTTCATTTTCATTGCTGTCTACTACTGTATTGTATAAATAAACTGCAATTCATTGTCCTTTCCACTAGCAATGAACATTTTGGTTGTTATTAATATGAGACTATTTCAAATAGTGCTACTGTGAATGTAAGAGCTGAAGAAAGAGGAAAGAAACACTAAACGCAGCTGGCAGTTAAAGACAGGTTTACTTTAGACAAAACCTGAGAGGTGCTCCTAGCCAATTTCGGTCAGGAGCACTTTCTCTTACAGACTAAGAGTGTATATTGGTTTTAGGGTGAGCAGACTTACTGCAAGCTTGGAATGTTTATGTGTGTGGGGAAGTTTATGGCAGGGTTGGAATCTTTCTGGGAGGAGAAGAGGTTATCTTGGGACAGACATCTTTCTGGCCTGGAGGGGGCTTATCTAGGGTCTAGCATGTCTCTGCTTCGGGAGGATTTTGGAATGTTTCTTGTTGGAGACGTTATTTGTGGTTTATGGTCGTGCTGACCTTAGCCATTAAGTTGATGCTCTTTGGATTTAGATGGCTTTTTATTAAGGTGAACTTTAGAATGAGGGGCTTGTCCAAGATGGCAATGCTCCTGCTCTGCCAGTGAACGTTCTTCTGTATGCATTTTGGTGTGTATTTAATAGCATTTCTGTTAGGAATATATTTAGGGCCAGAATTACTGGGTTATATTGTATGCTTATATTCAGTTGTAGTAGATATGCCAAATAGTTTTCCAATGCAGTTGTACCAACCTATACTCTTAAAATCAGTGATTGAGAATTGAAGTTGCTTTTCATTTTATACTGCACTATGTCTATCATTTTTAACTTTTTGCCATTTTGTTCTGTGAGTAGTGCTATTCATAGCTTGTATTCTCCTAATGATTAAAGTTAACCACTTTAAAAACATTTACTGGTCATTTCAAATCCTATTTTGTGAGGTGTGAAGTGTTCAAGCTTCCTGACCACTTACTTTTCTGTAGGATTTTCTATTTTTACATTAAATTATAGAAATTATTTATATACTTTAAATATGAGTCCTTTTCAGACTATCTTTTTGCCTATCTAATTATCATTTTGGTATCTGTCATCTGTATACACAACACACACACACTACAAGATCTCCTAATTTGTGGCCTACCTTTTTACTCAATTAGTGGTGTCTTTCGATGAAAATAAACTGTTAGTTATATTATGGATACCTTTAACAATTTTGACTTTAATAGTTCTTTCTATGCCCTTGTTGAGAAATCTTTCCTATCCTATGATGAAAATATCTCCTTTTGTTATTATCTAGAAGATTTATTATTTTATCATTCCTATTTAGGTCCACAATCTACCTTGAATTTTGATTTTTGTAAATGGTGTGGATTAAGTATCAAGACTCTTTTTTCATAAAGACATATGATTCACCTAGAATCCTTTTTATTAGAACATTTTTTCCTACTTCTTTGCAGTGTTGCCTTTGTTAGAAATTAAGTCTCTCTATGCATGTGGGACTCTGTTCTATTGGTCTACTTATCTATTTCTACAAATTATGTATAAGTTTCTAAAACCCTAATATCTAATAGTATGTTTTTTCAAATAAACTTTGTTCTTTATTAAGGTTATCATGGCTATTTTTGAACTTTTACATTTCCCTACAAATTTTAGAATCTACTTATAAATATTCTCTCCATCTAAACCCCACCAAGGAAAACGCACTGGAATATTGATTGAGATTACAATCCATCTATAATCAACTTTAAGAGAGTTAACTGTACATTATTCATTCATCCAATTTATGAATACTGTATAACTCTTTATCAAGTAAAATCTCCCATAATTTATCTTACATGCATGAATAGAACTTGCACATATTATTTAGGTTTCTTTCTTTGTATTAAGTGTTTTTTAAGTAGTATATTTAAATTTTTAATTTGTATTTGTTTTGAATATACAGAAATTAAATGTATTTATATATGCCAAACTAGTACTCATCAAATTTTCTAAATTCCTTTGTTATTTGTAATAGTGTATCTGTAGCATATCTACAGATTATTTCAGATCTTCTAGGTAAAAAATTGCATTATTCTTGACTAATGACAGTTTACTCCTTTTTTATTTATTTTCTTTCCTTATTGAACTTGCTGGAACATTCAATAAAATATTAGGAAAAAGTAGTGAGTGAAGACATTTCTCACTTATGCTGGATATCAGGAAGAAACATTTCAACGTTTTACTGTTGTGTTATCTTCACTGTAAAGACTGCACAGATTAAGGAAGTTATCTTTTTTAGTTAGGTTGCTAAGGAATTTTATCAGAATGATGTTGAATTTGTCACGTTTTCATTAATTTATTGACTGCATTATGTTGTTAATGTGGTAAATTAAGCTGACCAGCTTTAGAAAATTAAAATAAATTTATATGTATATACCACATTTTCTTTATCCATTCATCCACTAATAAACATTTAGGGTGTATCTACATCTTGATTGTTGTGAACAATGCTGCAATGAACATGAGGGTGTATATATCTCTTCAAAATCTTGATTTTCATTATTTTGGATGAATACCCACAAATAGAATTATTGGATCATATGGCAATTCAATTTTTAATATTTTGAGGAAGCTACATATTGTTTTCCATAGTGGTTGCACCATTTTGCTATGGATAAACTGTGAGAACATTATGCTAAGAGAAATACCATAAAGTCTGCCAGTCACAGGAAAACAAATACTTCATGATTCAACTTATAAGATACGACTAAAATAATGAAATTGATAAAAGCATAAACTGAATTGTGGTTGCCAGGGGCTGGGAGGATGAGGGAAATGGGGAGCTGCTATTCAAGAAATATGAAGATTCAGTTCTACAAGATGAATAAGTTCTAATAATCTGCTGTGCAATACTGTGCTTATAGTTAACAATATTGTACTGTACAGTGAAAAATTTATTAAGACAGATCTCTTGTCACCTGTTTTTACCACAATAAGAACAATAATAATTTTTTATTCCTGGGGTATACCAAATTTGAATGAGTATTAGCATTTCTATACATTGCTGGACACAATTTCCTAATATGGTATGTGAGATTTTTCATTGATATTTATAAGAGTTTGGCCTACATTTTGTCTTTCTTTTGAAATAATTTTAATATTTAGATATTACTGTTTTTCTGGACTTATAAAATGAAGTTTTCCTCTTTGCTTTTTCCTGAAAAATATTGTTGAGTATTGGTGTTATTTCTCATCCAAAGGTGTAGAATAATTTGTTAGTGAAGTTGGTGGGCCAGACTCTGTGTGTGTGTGTGTGTGTGTGTGTGAGTGTGTGTGTGTGTGTGTGTGTGTGTGTTTCTGGAGATGTTTTAAATAAACTTCCATTGATTTAAGAGATATAAAATTATTCTGTTTTTATATTATGTTTGTTTCTGTTTCATAATTTAATACTTATGTAGGGATTTATCTATTTTATCTAAATTTTCAAATTTATTTCCATAATATATTTCACAATATTCTTTTTGGCTGCCCATTTACAATTACTTTTTAGTATATAACTTGTGCATTTCTCATTTTTTTATTATTATTGCGAAGTATTCATAAATGTTCATCAGTTTTATTAGTCTTTCCAAAGAATCAATCTTGACTTTAACATTTCTTTCTTTTTCTTTTTCTTTTTTTTATTTTATTATTTTTTTAAATATACAGTCTCCCTCTGTCACCCAGGCTGGAGTGCAGTAGCACAATCTCGGCTCACTGCAGCCTCTCTCTGCCTACCAGGTTCAAGTGATTTTCCTGCCTCAGCCTCCCGAGAAGCTGGGACTACAGGCGCCTGTCACCACGTCCAGCTAATTTTGTGGGGTTTTTTTAGTGCAGATGGGGTTTCACCATATGGGCCAGGCTAGTCTTGAACTCCTGACCTTGTGATCTGCCTGCATCGGCCTCCCAAAGTGCTGGGATTACAGGTGTGAATCACCGTGCCTAGCTTTTTTTTTTTCCTACTATACTTTTTTTAAGCAATTCTCCATAAATTTTTATTTTTCCATGACCTCTAGCTTTTGGGGGGTTTAATGTGCTTCTTTTTCTCACTTCCTGTATTTTACTTTCAATAACTTTGCCTTTAATTTTTAGCAGCTTTACTATGATAAGCCTGGGTGTGAATTACTTCATATTTATTTTGCTTAGAGTCATCATACTTATTAATGTGTGTTTCAGTGTATTTCATACTGGTTGCACTTTTGGTTTTGCAAATACTCCATCATTATCTCTTCAAATATGATTTCTACTCTATTCTCTTTTTCTCTTCTCCCCCTGGAAAACTAACTATCTGAATTAGATGTTTTCATCATATTTTATACTTTTCTATATTCAAAAATTGTATTTTTCCATGTTTCAGTCTGGATATTTTCTATTCCTTTAAGATTTCTAAACTTCATTTTGGTTGTGTTTATTCTGCTGAAGCTGACACATCCATTGAGTTCTTAATTTAAATTTTTAAATGTTTAGATTCTTAAATTTCTCTTTATTTTAAATTACTGCTTTCAACGTAATACTCTGACTTTTCATCTATTCTCTTGAATATATTATTCATATTTGTATTTAAATTCACTCGATTGATTCTAATGATTGGGATGGGATTGATTTCATTGACTGTTTTTCCTGGTTTTCAATCATTTCATTCTTTTTCTTTAATGCTTTATATGCCTGTCCATTTACTACTGAAATGATAGACAAACATGTATAAAAATTATAGAGGTAATCTAAGGCTACATCTCGTTGTATGTACATCCAGAGAGAATTTGCTGTTGCTTGTTTATAGCAGTTAGAAGAGAGGAAGACCATTTTAAGCTAGCTTGATAGTGAGAGTATTTGAAGCAGTTTCCATTTTTGTTGGAGCCTGTCACTTTCTAGTTCTTCTTTACAACTAAAATATAGCCTCTAATGATCCCAAATAAAAACTCAAAGTGGTTTCAGTATGCAATGGTTTGTTTGCTCTCAATAAAACTCAGGCTGAAATTTGATCCCCACTGTGGTGGTGTTAGGTGGGGCCTAGTGGGAGATGTTTGGGTTATGTGGGCAGATCCCTCATCAATGGCTTGTTGCTCCTCTCTCATCCTGAGTGAGTTCTCACTCTTGAGAGACTGGATTGGTTCTCATGGGAATGGATTAGTTCCCGGAAGAGTGAGTGATTATAAAGTCAGAACACCTCTCAAGTTTCCCCTCTTTGCATGTGTCCACTTCCTTTTACACCTTGTGATACAGCACAAAAGCCCTCACCAGAAGCCAGAGGCATGCCCTTGAACTTCTTAGCCTGCCAAATAAAAAGTAGAATAAGCCTGTTTTCCTTATAAATTACCCAGTTGGGAGCATTCTCTTATAAACAACAGGAAATGGACTAATGGACAAGTGCAATTCTTTTTTCTTCAGTTCAGTATGACTGCCTAAAACTCTTCTCATCTTTCCAATATCTTAGCCACTTCTGAGCTTTTCAGCAAATGCCTACAAATTAGCGAAGGGTTCAAGGGAGAAAATAGTATCTGCTTCAGATATCTGTGCTTCTCTTCCCTCCCAGATATTCACTGATAAGATTTTAAATGTCATATTAGCCCAGAACTCAAAAATGTTCAAAGCTCACCTAGCGCTTTTGTCCCAACTTCTTAGCTTCTTATCAATGAGTTCAACTTCAATGAATTGTCACATACTTCAAAGGGAAAGTCTTTCCTCAGTCCATTTTTTTTTTTTTTCTCTCCAGGATCATGGTCCCCTCAATACTGGCTGGCTAGACAGCTTTCTGACCACTTAAACAAATTAAAAAAAATTATTCAAATTATTCAGCTTTTCTAGTTGTCTTCAGAGGAGGGCTTGCCTAATTTATCACAGGCAAATGTGGAAGTAGCTATTGAGTTTCTATTACGTGACTTAAAATTTAAGTCTACGTGGATTAATTATTGGGCATATGATACTTAAATTTTTCAGGAACTTAGGTTTTGACTTTTGTTTCGCTTCTTGTACAATGATTATTTCTATAACTTAATCTGAATCCCAGTATAATTTTTGATTATTTACTCTTCTTCTATAGCTATAAGTTTTATTTGGAAACCATATTAAATAAATGTGAGAAGTTCACAATAGACTTGGTTTCCCTGAGTGTCATGGGGATATTTTGTCAAGGAAAAACATGTTGCCTCCAAGTGAAATGTGAATGAAAATGAGTCCATTCTGTGTTTATGTACAGAAATCAAGGTCTCTTAAGCATCTTCTAATCGGTCTTTTCCATGTTATTAGAGAGACTCTTACTAACTATAACAGAGCACTGAACAATACAGAGATAGACATTTTATCGGAATATTAATTTAATGGTTTAAGGCAGTTCTCTATTTGACAATTCAAGTAGAAGGGAAAAAAAGAAAGAAATTCCAAGAGGGGTGTGTGTGTGTGTGTGTGTGTGTGTGGAGAAATTAAATTAGCTCTTCTATCTACATTTTAATGTATATAACTTTGGACACAGATTTGTATTAAAAATCACATTTCATACATTGTTCTAGTTCAGTTTTAATGTCTAGATTTAGATAGAGTGGGTTTAAATCTTGTGTGACCCTGGGCAATTTGCTGCTTTTCAAGCTACAGTTTCCTTATGTGGAATGTGAATATGTAAAATTATGTACTTCAATTTCATACATATAGTCTTTCCTTAGCATCTGTGGGATTGATTCCAAGACCCCCTGTGGATTCTAAAATTTGTGGATGCTCAAGTCACTTTTATAATAGCTCAAATCATTATCATATAGTATTTGCATTTAGCCTACATATATACTCTTGTATACTTTAAATAATCCCTACATTACTTATAATACCTAATACAATGAAAATGCTATGTGAAGCTGGACACTGTGGCTCACACCTGTAATCCCAGCACTTTGGGAGGCCGAGGAAGGTGGATCACCTGAGGTCAGGAGTTCGAGACCAGCCTGGCCAACATGATGAAACCCCGTCACAAATAAAAATACAAAAATTAGCCGGGCGTGGTGGTGTGCACCTGTAGTCCCAGCTTCAGAGGAGGCTGAGGCAGGAGAATTGCTTGAACCCGGGAGGCGGAAGTTGCAGTGAGCCGAGATCATGCCATTGCATTCCAGCCTGGGCAACAAAGCAAGATTCCATCTTAAAAAAAAAGAAATAAGAAAAGAAAATGCTATGTGAATAATTGTTGTACTCTATTGTTTAGGAATAATGACAAGAGAAAAAAAGTTTGTACATGTTCAGTACAGATACAACCATCCATTTTTTTTTTATCTGGGTTGATTGATTCCACACATGTGGAACCCAGGGATATGGAGGGCCAACTGTATATATAATACTTAGCAGAATATAAACATGAGCATATATTGCTTAGGACAATGCTTGGCAGGAAAAAAAACACTATATACATTAGCATAGTTATCATTCAAGTAATTTTTTTCATTTGCCTGACTCTAAGGTTGAAGGGAATGATAATTTTTCTTCTCTTTATTCCTTATATGCAGCACTCTATAGAGAACTTAGCAAGTGCAACGTTACTTGTTAGATTTTGCTAAATGAATCAGTAATGTTAAATAATGCAGGAAGTTTGAGGAAAGTATGAGGAAAATACAGATTTGAAATTATGAAGTTCCTAGTGACCTGTTATGATATAAAAGGAAATAAAACAAACTGGGAGGTGAGATTTATATTCATTGATATCATCTTGAAGCCTGCCTTATTGCTTAGAATTTAATAGGTGTTCAATAAAAAATTACTGATTTAATATTGCACTTAGCACTGTGCAATCACCTTGATTATGCTCTCAAAGGCTGTTTGGCCTTCATAAAAGAGGCAATTAAGAAGAGAAGAAATATTTTTGAAAAGGTGAGTGTTGGCCGGGCATGGTGGCTCACACCTATAATCCCAGCACTTTGGGAGGCCGAGACAGGCGGATCACAAGGTCAGGAGATCGAGACCATGGTGAAACCCCGTCTCTACTAAAAATACAAAAAATTAGCTGGGCGTGGTGGCAGGCGCCTGTAGTACCAGCTACTCAGGAGGCTGAGGCAGGAGAATGGCATGAACTCAAGAGGTGGAGCTTGCAGTGACCCGAGATTGCACCACTGCACTCCAGCCTGGGTGACAGAGCAAGACTTGGTCTCAAAAAAGAAAAAAAAAAAATGTGAGTGTTATCCTAGCACAGTCTTGTAACAGAAAACTCTAAGCACTCTAAGCACTAGTCCCACTGATGAAAGTTTACAAGCTTAACAGAAGGAATTAGTCATATTCAGTGGAAGACGGGTTTATACCATGAAAACTGGAAGATCATCCTAAGAAAGGAAACCATGAAAAAACAGAAAAGGTTATATAAAGCTGTGGATACAATAGCTCATTCAAAGTGTTTTCTCTGTTGAAATGGATCATTTTGCTTACTAAGTTGTTGCACATTTTATACAATAGCCTCAATTTTTGCATTTCTCCAACTGGCTATAATATGATGAGAGAAACAAAAGATTGGGTAACACACAACATAATCAATCTATTTATAAATATGTTTATCAGCTTATCCTCTTTAAAGGATGTGTATGATGAGGAAGCATCCCTGGAGCCACAAGTCATTAAACCAGAGGACATTAAGCCTGCCATCCTAGAACCAAAATCAAGACAGGATGGATATTCCAACTATTCTAATAGGTTTCTCTTACTATCTGTTATTTTCTATAATCCCCATGTCTTTGTAAGTCAGTCTATACTGACCACACCAGAATTAGGTCAGACCACCTAAGATTTTATCTCTTCAAATATTAACAGGCATTGGCCTTCTGACTGAAGAAATGCGGAATAGAGGTGGGAAGTGAGTATTAACTTTATATTGTTGTGTAACAAATTATAACAAAATTAGCAGCTTAAACTGCATGTATTATTTCATACTTTCTGGATGTCAGGGGACTGTGTATGGCAACTGGGTTCTCTGCTCAGGGTCAAACAGGCTGTAGTCAGGGTATTGGTGAACTGCATTTCTTTTTGGAAGCTTTGTGGAAGAATCTGCTTCCAAATACATTCAAGTTTTTGGCTGAATTTGGTGGTCTGTGGGTGTATGCTTGAGTCTTATTCTGGTGCTGGTTGTTTGCTGGAGGCCATACTCATTTCTGAGAGGCCACCTGCATTCCTTTCCCTGTAGCTCCCTCCATCAGGAAAGCCAACAATGGAGATTCTCCTCCAGCTCTCTCATGTCAAGTCCCTCTCATTTGAATCTTTGTTATCAGAAATAACCAGTCCCTTTCAGGACTCACCTAGTTAGATCAGATTCATAGAGGGTAGTATCCCTATTTTAAAGTCAGCTTGTTTGGAACCTAAAATACATCTTTAAAATCCTTCCAGAGAAGCACTTATCCAGATGAGTGTTTGATTGAATAACTAAGACAGGTGTGTATATCCCAAAGATCAGAGATCTTGGGTGCCATTTTAGAATCTTACCTACACATTTTCAGATTACAATCTGATCCCTGTTTTCCAATACATGTCAGTCACTTAAATAAAATTCATCAAGACACAGTTCTCTGCTGTCATTACTGTATGTCATTACTTAGCAGATTTATGAAGTATGAAATGTGCTGGAATTTTGGAATTTGCAAGATCTGAGTTTATATCTCCTCTACATTTGCCGTGGGGTTTTGAGTAGGTTATTTAATACCTGAGATTTCCTTAGTTATCAAGTTATTTAATCCTTCAGTTTCCTCAGATGTAAAAACTAGCGCTAATAATTATCTCTAAGGCCTGCAGAACTTTAGAAAAAGCCATACAATGAAAATTACCTTATGGTATACAGTTGACAAATTTCAAGTTCCTGACTTTTTCCCTTCTTTTGAATGTTGTGATATCACTCCTCCAATCTACCTCTACTTACTTTTTATGAATCCTTTGAGATGAGAAATATTGAGATTTATACACCTCAGAAATAAGTTGATTTTCAGTTGATAACATTCTCTTTTTCTCAACAATTCTAAATTTTGATTCTTTCTGGAATTAATTCATTAGTGTTGGCTGGGGTATATTCATAAGAACCTTAACTTAAAATTTCAAAGCCAGGCACAGTGGCAAAGGCCTGTAGTCCTAGCTATTCTCGAGGCTGAGGTGGGATGACTGCTTGAACCTAGGAGTTTGAATCCGTCCCGGGCAACACAGTGAGACTGTATCTAATAAATAAATAAAATAAAACGAAATAGAGTCTCAATATTTTTCCTTGATTTTCACTAGTGTATAGAGATTTGAGACTTCCTGCTCTTCCTGGGGTGCAGGGAGCAATATTATACGAAAACAGCCTAGTAGTCAGTAGACTCCCACTATTAGAATTTTTAAAAATCCCAAAATATCTGTTAAAATGCTATTGGTAAGAGATTTGGCAGGATGATGATTACATGTGGGTAGAACAGCAGTTTCCATAATAATTATGTGGGTTGCAAACAGATTTTGAAAAAAAATACTGAGATGCAGCCTAATGAATACACTCATTAACCTTAATAACATCAGGTAGATAATGGAGAGGACCATTCTGCAGGGGGGAATCAACTCAGCCTTTCAGAGTCATTTTATAAGGCACATTTGACAGTGTTGTTTTCTCAATTAACAAATGAGTAGGTGTAGTTATCTGAAAAGAAATCTGTGTTATTTGAAGTTTTCCTTTTAAAACCTAATTTTTAAACAAGTTATATTAAACATTTCTTGGGTATTTGGTATGTACTGAGCATTATAATAAGCATTAAGGATACACAGATGTGCAAAGTATAAAATTTATAGTCTACTTTGGGGGAGCAAAAATAAATGTAGCTATCTTTAATACAATGACAATTGCAAAACTAAAAGCATCATGTTACCTCTATGAGAGCAGAAATCTTGCCTTCTTTGTTCACCACTATATCCACACATTTAGAATATTAGTTACACAATACTTGTTCAGTGAATAAAGCAATGACTGTCACTGTATTTTAGAAGCAGAGCAGAAGGAACCATTAAGCCCAGAGGAGCTTTTTGATAAGTTGCATTCCAGCTAAATCTGTCTGCTTGATGAATTACATTTTATCAAATCAGAAAACGTGAGGAGTTAAAAGAATGGCACTCTGTGCAGAAGGAATAGCATACTCAAAGGCTTAGGAGTGTGAAACTATAACATATCTAGGGAATAAGAATCAATGTTCTATGTCTCCGATGAACAGGATATGTGAGGTTTGTCTCAGCAGTACCAGTTTCATCATGATAAGCATAACTAATGATTTCAGTGGGCAAGAATAACTGTGTGGGCCTAGCATGCCCCACACATAGTTACATTTCCTGACACAAGTTTAATGACCACTAACTTCTAGGAATATTCATTCAGATTCCAACATTTTTAGACTGGTATTGCTCCTTTGGGTACAGAATGTACTTAGGTTGTTTGCCTATGGCAGGTAGCACCATGGGATGCCTTCCTAAAATCTCCATGGAGTTGTAGTGTTAATAAATAACCATGTTGCCATTTGAGAGTTCAACTAGTAAAATCTATACCTATTGTATATAATTAGTCTTCCATATAAATAAATCAAGAAATTATAAATGTAAGAATTCTGGAAATATCCAGAATACTAATTGAGGTGATCAGAGAATAATCTTAGGGAGGCAAGACAGAAATGTAATTTTCAGTAAATAATTCAGTGACTGGAAATCTAATGATTTCTACTGTTTATGGAAAGATTGCATAAAAAGGAAAGGGAATGTTTAATTTGAAGGATACATGAGAAAAACGCAATGGACTGGAAGCTGGCAATGCCCATTCAGGCAGGTCATGCCTAATGGACTGTTTACTCCTTGAGGGCATGGCCTGGAACCTACCAGTGTCTGGCACAGAGGAGGCATTCAAATGTTTAGTGAATTAATAAATTGAAATGAGTAAAACATTGAGACTGTTATTAAAGGATCATTTAATGCAATTTTTAGTGCTACGTGTATTTTTCTGTTTTCCATAGCAATAACTTATAACATATATTGATAGGAAATGAAGAAAGAAAGAAAAAATTGTATTGTCTGCATTTTATGGATTTAGATTTCATTAACGGAGATAGATTTTTAAATTATTTAGCGTTGCTGCCCTAACATTCCATAATCCTTAGACTTTTTTCTTCATAATTGTCTAAGATTTATTTTTACATATTCCTGTTAGCATATAGAACTCAAGAGCTTTCACACTCTAGCAAAAATAGATTGTGATATTAAGCCTATTGGTTGTTAAATCCTACCATAAATATTTTATAACTATTGGTCTGCTTTATATTTCATAAATTTAATATAAAGAATGATAGAAATAATTATAAAGTTAAAATACTTTTAGTATAAGCATATAATGGTATAAGGTATAAATCTTTACAGATGTATAATTACCATTGTTTCTCATATTTTTGAGTGCCAACAGCTATTGCACTGCATGCAAAAACATACATACAATAAAAAAGAGTAGGTTAATATCATACTGGAACCACAGGTAAGAACATTGTTAACTTGAATTTTTAACATGCAAACCAGTTGCATATGGAGATAATATGTAGAAATCCAGGAGAAACAGAAATGTGAGAGATCATATAAAGATAAATCTGAACATCACAGATCCCAACTCATATTCATTTTCTTCCTTTTTCACACAAAACCTGTTCTCTTCACATACTGTCCAGCCTAGGACATGGAGCTACATGCAATGTTGTTATTCTCCTCCCACAAACCATTAAAATACTCCTTTACCTTCTATGCCCCACAAGTTCAGAGGTTCTACCTTAAGATTCCTTATAAATAGGGCTCTTCATTCTTACTGCCACTCCCTTAATTCAATTCTCCATTGGCTTCATTGACCATTGCAATATATTTTCTAACTTGATTCCCTAACCTTCATCTCCAACAGCTCTGATCTGTCATGTAAGCTTTTAGCAGAGTTCATATACTTCTCACCATGTCTTTGTATCATTTCCCACTTTAAAAGCCATCACTGGCTCCCCATTACCTGCATGACAAAGTTGGAAATCTTTAGGATGGCACAAAAGAAGATTCACAACTGATTCTCTTCAGCTCACCCTCTCATTACTTCTCTGACCTGTGCACCCTACATAGCTGCAATGCTCTGTATTCACTATTCCTTGATTAACAATTTTTTTTCAATATATAGAAAACAATATTTCAAAATGCTGGTATTGCTCTATTGTCCACACTTTTCAAATTTAGTTCAAATCTTATCTCCCTAAGAAGTGTTGGTCAATTATTTATTGATCTGCTCTCCCACTGCATTTAGCACATGCCCATAATAATCATTTATATGTGGTCACTTATTTATGTCTGTCCTTTCTCATCTCTCCACTAGACTTGTGAACTGCTGGAGCATAGTCTCTAAAACCTATTTAACGCATGTTTCTTCTCAGTTTCAATACAATTTCAACACATAGTTGAAATTGTCAGTTGCATTTTCTTCAAAATACTCACTGCTCCTCTCCATAGGAAAAACCGTTGATGCCTGTCCCATTCAGGTCAGGTTTAGCCATGTGATTTGTTCAGTCAGTGAAACGTGAGCAGAAATAACATGTGCCACTTTTAAGCAGAATCTTAAGAACCATTGTATGATTCCCCTATCATATCTGTTTTTCCTTCTACAACAGCAGTCCCCAACGTTTTTGGCACCAGGGACTGGTTTCATGGATGAAACTGTTCCATCTTATAAGGAGCGCACAACCTAGCTCACTCACGTGTACAGTTCGCTATAGGATTCACCATCCTATGATAATCTAATGCCTCTGCATTAGATCTAACAGGCGACAGAGCTCAGGAGGTAATGCTCACTCACCCAGGGCTCACCTCCTACTGTGCAGCCAGGTTCCTAACAGGCCACGGACAGGTACTGGTCTGAAACCTGGGGTTTGGGGACTCCTGCTCTACAAGATTTGTATGTCCCAGAAACACACTATTCTTTTAGACTTGAAATTCAAAATGAAGATGACATAGAACAGAGTTATAGGCCATCTGCAGCGAATATAAAGGCTGAAATAAACCTCTGTTCTATACCAGTGATATACTGGGACTATTGATTGTGACAAAATAATTTAGTCTAAGATGGGTAGATATCTAATAAATGTTGAAGAAAAGAAGGACAGTTATAGAGACCTAGGAAAAAAAAATAGCAGGGTAATTCAAGAGTCAATTTTGTTTTAAACAAGAACTGTCTGTTGAAAATGAAGAAAAATTAAGCTTTCATGAGTTTCTCATTATGAGAAATCATAGGAATTAGGGTTGAAAGGAGAAAGGGGAAGAGTAGATTGTAGAGAAAGAGAGTATATTTTTGGTAATGCAATCTTGGGAAAAAAGTGAAAGTAAATTCTTGCTAGGTTAGCATGCCCTTAAGATGTCTGCAGGGAATATTTAAAGGATCTAAGTATCTGCTAGTGAGGTGTTTTGAGAATCCAGTACATATGTACAAAGAATCCTCCTTTAGTTAAGCCAAGCTAAGTAAGTTAAGAATGCTTTTTCTATTTTAAATGTTCAAGTTATTCTGCTTCCATAGCCAAAGGCTACAAACCTGACTAAAAAAAAATCCAGATTAAGATTATATATAATTACAGCCAATTTTTATTATTCACAGTAATGTTCTATAAACATGCAGCAAACAGTAAATTAGTGAATAATGACCATTACTCCTAGAGGAAATACAAGCTTAGGTTGCTGTGAGTCTTTAGTCACAACATGTTCATCAACTAGTCAAAACATAACCTTGCTTTATGTGTGTTCTTATTTAAAGACACCTTATTTAATATATATTGTTGACTCACTAACATTGAACTTGCAGTAACAGCACTTTATTCATGCAGCTTTTTTAACATATGTATTGTCTATATACAGTTCTCCCTAGTCCCTTGATATTTGCAGAGCATTGGTTCCAGGACACTTCCTCCCCTTACCGCACTAATACCAAAATCTAAAGATGCTCAGGTCTCTTGTATCAGGTAGCTTAGTTTTTACTTGTAACCTGTACACATCCTCCATTATACTTTAAATCATCTCTAGATTAATTATTATCCCTAATATAACATACATATTATATAAATAGTCATTGTACTGTCTTGTTTTTTATTTGTATTTTTTTATTATTCCAAATATTTTCAATTAATTATTGATGAAATCCGTGAATATGGAACCCACAGTTATGAAGGGCTGACTGTATTTTCTATGTATATTACAGCCATCTTATGTTTAGAAACACTAGATAACACATCAGGCTTTATTCTTGGAGGCCAAGTTAAACAGTAAAGTCACCAATACATAATACAAACCTGCAAAAGATGGCACTAAATAGATACTGAAAAGGACATTTGTTTGTAGTATGAGAACTGAAACAGGAAAGCAGAGAGTCACCCTTTTCAACCTCAGATGGGGACGTGCACTTCAGTAGTCTCAAATGTGTGTCACTCTCTGCATGCCCATGAAAGGCTGCAAAAATGTCACCAATATTGATTCTGGTATTGCAAATAAACTTTAGCAAGCAGTTAAATTTGTAAATACAGAATCTGTAAATAATGATGACCAACTGTATATTCAAACAACTGGAAAGAAAAGAATAAAATGGATTATGAGGAGTTGGACAAAATGCCCACCAGTGAGAAGAGGGAGAAATTGAATGGGTGGACAAATAATAAATCTAGTAAAGTGACTTAAATGTGGTAGATTTTTAGTAAATGTTAGTTTCCTTCCCTATCTTTATCCCTCTGTTTTCTCTTGCTTTGGTAAAATACATGTCACCCAAAGAATTAAAGCAGTACTAGAATATTGAAGGTCCACTCTATCAAAGTAATAGAAAGCTTTAGGTGGTAGAAAGGTTTTTTCTTTGCATTTCATTTTACTGCTCAATTTATTGCATCATACTTAGAGATGCCCTATCATCTTAATGCAAATCTTAAAGATATATTTATATAAAAATGTTAATATTTAATAAGCTAAAGTCAATACACCACCCTCTAATTTAGCCAGTGTTAAACTGTTTTTTGGGGGATCAACATAGCAGATATTATCCAAAAATTTTAAATAGCATGACCCTGTTTTGTCACATAGATATTTGGATTTTCTGTTTCTATACTATCTCCTTTATGATTTATATTTTGCTGTTAATTGGCAACATCTGAAACAAAAATTATTTTAAACTCACAACTCTAATTTGGAAGACTAATAATAAAACATCATAGTTTTCTAAATTATTAAACTTACAGAAAAGATAAATATCTCAAAAAAAAAAAAAAGAGAAAGTACATGATGAGAAATGAGTAAACTATCACTCTCATCCTGACAGTTTTCTTTTATGGAAATATCACCTGCAAAAAAGTTTATCAAGACAAACTTTTTACAATCCCTGTTAAATTCAATGAATGAACTGTGAAGGGTAAATTGGAGGCATTATAATCTTACATTTCTTATGTAATATTCATAATCATAGTGTTACATAAGAGCGAGCTAATGTTAACAAAAGGAGCAATTTAAATTCCCACTTCCTTGGAGAATGGGGCTCTGCTTGACAAACAGCTTCCTGTCCCATTTGCAACACGCCCATGCAGCTCCTTGAGTGCCAATGAGACCCACACTCTCATCTCAGTGATATAATAAACCCTCCAAAACAGAGGAGAAAATGAGGCAAACAAGCCCACTTCATTTCAACTTGTCAGCTTTAAATAAAATCTTCTGGAGCTGAAAATGGGAAACTTGAGGGAAGATAATGTGTGAAGTAACCAAATTCAACACTGGGACAAAACATACTACATTACTATTTTTTTTTCTTGATCTGCCACAAAAGTTTTTGAAATTTCACTATAGGTAATTTTTAATGAAATATCTTTTTGCCAAGGAGGACTTAGAGAAAAAAAAGTGTTCTTTTTGTTTGTTTTTTCCCTTCTCTCCACCCACTGATGCCCTAGCTAATATCTCAAGTCACCTCAAGCCCTTATGATATCTTAATGAGTAATATATGACCTTTGGAATAACTCACAATTATCAATATTTATATTAAAGTTGGTATAGCAGAGCATACTGGAAAAAGTACATGCTTTCTGTATAATTTAATTACTTACATAATACTTTCTTAGCACTGATTTTTTATGCAAAATATTGGACCACGCTTTCTGCATAGTAAAAAAAAAATGTTAAGGGCAAAAATGCAATGAAAGGAAAGTAAAAATAAATTAACATTCTATTAAATGGAAATATTTGAATATCACTGAGGTAAGCAGTGACTGGTAGTGTAAATCTCTTCCCACATCCTCTCCCTAGTACCCTCTGCCCCTACCCCCAGCTCACCTCCTAACACTTTTTCCTGCTTTGCATTTAGGAGGCTCTAGTCTGTTCTTCCCCTTAGATCTCTCTATATTCCTTCTCTTCTCTCCTTGAGATTACTCGTGATTTAGTCAAATTGTCCCTTTCCTCATACTTCTTTAATGAGCACTTGCACTTCTTCCAGGGAAAGATAGTACCACTGGATTCCAGCAGACATACAGCACAAACTGTGTATATCCGATCAGTGGCAGTGAAGAAGGACAAGTCAGTTTCCTTCTTCCTTAGATGCCCTAGGGTGTATCCAAATTTTATACAAACATCTTTTCATGCCTTTTGTTTTTATTTCCAATACTATATTTCATGTATTTTCCAAATCATTGTAGAAGACTTTTTTCTTATTCTGTTATACTTTCCTCTAGCATTATAATACGACCCTCTGATTTCAAATCCTTTTATCTTAAAATTCCTAAATAACTTTGAGTGATCAGTGCATAGAATGATAGTTATGTTGAGGAGTATGATCCCTTCACCACTTTTGATGGCACACTGTTCAGAAGTTCTTTTGGGCACTCTAATATAAAATGTGATTTCAGATGTACATTTTTCATGTATTTTAGAAATTCCATAGGAAAGAGTGTATGGACTATGCACTACAAAGATTTCAGTTTGAGGCTTGGCAAATCAACATATAATAGAGTAACCATAATCAGCAAACGGTTTTTTAAACCTATTATTCACTTGTAAAATTCAAACAAAAATGTTGTCTCACAGGATGATTAATATTAGACATGTTGGATTATATTTTTGATTCTTATTTTATTATCATTATAATTACTATTATAAAGCCAAAGAAAATAATGTATTCAAAGTTAATTTGACCTGGCTATTAAATGTCAATTAAAAATGTGAATGATGATATTATGCAGCTTCCATGTGTATACTATATGTTGCAACCAGTAAAATTCTGCCAGAATCTTCAGGTTATTCTCTGCAGTTTAAGGTAAGTGAAGTTAGTTCCTTTTAGCACTCTTAGACTCAAAGTTTCCATGGTAGGTAAGTGAAGTTAGTTCCTTTTAGCACTCTTAGACCCAAAGTTTCCATGGTGTTATTGCACTTTTTATTCTAACAAGCTGCTATATCTATAATCACCTCGGTGTAATATTGGACCATCATGTGGCCTAAGGTATCCATTTAATGACTAATCTCGTCAAAAGGAAAGCAAATTGATTCATTTGCTTAGGAGGTATCTGTTCTAAGCTGAGGGGTTTTTTATTTCCCCACAGTGATGGCTGGGCTGACAGGTATGATGTGACAGATGGATATCAGCGAGAAGCTGTTGGTGGCATCACAATCAAGCTCCAGTCTCCCGATGTCAAGTGGTTTGATGATTATTATCTGAAGCTCCGGCCAGAAACAAACCATCGAAACCCTTGGTTTCAAGAATTTTGGCAGCATCGTTTTCAGTGCCGACTGGAAGGGTTTCCACAGGAGAACAGCAAATACAACAAGACTTGCGATAGTAAGCAGATTTATTGTTTCATTTAAAATGCATAAGGCTAAGGCTCCAATTTAAGTAAACCATGTCATGGGGATAGTGGCTGTAATTTGTTAGAGGGGAGGACTCTTACATAAGTAGAGTGGATATTACCACTTACGGTGACAAACGGGTTTTAGTCTCATTAGGAAAAACGTATCAGAGCAAGTATTTAGTGATATTTTATGTGATTAGATCATTTGTATTTGTATCATTCAAAAAATTGAATGTATTTCCATAAGGCATTGTGCTAAAAAGATCATATGAACTCCAGAATGGAACTATTTCTGACATCCTTGAATACAGTGACTAGATTCTGCTCATTTCTTTTATCCAGAGTAGTTAGCACAGTGGAAGCAGATAGTAACGGTTTCATATATGTACAAAGAATGAATAAATGAGTGTTGAAGGACAGATTGAGTTACTACTTCCATCAAAAACCATAAAATAGTACCATGGATTTGCTATATATAATTGTGATGTTTCAAGAAACATAACCTAAGTAGAGCCATTCATTCAAACATTCAACAAATACTTATAAGAGACTAAGAATGGACCAAATTTTGCTTTAGTTGTCAGGATATCAAGATGGAGAAAGCTAGTTCCTGCCCTCAAATGTTTACTGTCTTGGAAGGGAGATAGTAATGCCAACAAAAATCGCAATTGAACATTATAAATGATAAGATAACTAAGGGTTTAACGTAAGGGTGTGGGTTAATATTATTTGTAACATGTCCACAAAGAATCTCGATTCTAATAACCAGGTAGAGCCAGCATATACTACATCTATCTATATCTATATCTATACCTATATCTATATCTATATCATCTATCTATCAAACATCTGTGCCTGCAAAGGTTAACGTT
Organism: Macaca fascicularis; assembly: GCF_037993035.2. NCBI lineage: Eukaryota > Metazoa > Chordata > Mammalia > Primates > Cercopithecidae > Macaca > Macaca fascicularis. The sequence goes on along the minus strand of NC_088388.1, from coordinate 87,576,059 downwards.
TGTAAAACTTGATAAAGGATTTTTTTTTGGAACTGACTTATCCTACATTGTGTAAGAAGAAACCTGTATGCATTTGCATAGGAGGAAAATGCAAATTGAACATGAAACATGTTCAGATTTTTGAATGATATAAATAGTAATAAATTATCTAAAATCTTACTAGAGTAAATACTTGCTCTGATATGTTTTTGTTAGTTGGTGGTATACGTGTCTTTATCCATGGTGCTGGAACACCAGAATTCAGTGAGAGAGTGGGCTTGAAATCCTGGTCCATTACCCAATTCTAGTCCACAGAGAGGTTGTGACATACCAGTAACAAAGTGATAAAAACAGAAACAATGTAGTGAGTTATTCATAAAGCTTTCTCCCTCTGAGGTCATGTTCATCCTATGTTTCTGGTATCAGTTTGTTCTTTTGGGAAATCATGGAGATAGCCAATGGTGGCTTGTGATTGTTTTTAAATGTAATTGCTTCATAAAACAAGAACCCAGCAATCCCATATCAGTTCCTATTTGGGTAGAAGGGGAAGGGAGGAATGCTGGAGTGTGGGATAATACACTGGTCAATGAAATCCAGAAATCATTGCAACAGCGTGAGAATATGTTTGCTTCTCTCCCACTTCAGATCCTTCTTACTCTGCCCCAAATCCTCAAATGCTTACTCATTTCCTTTGTTTTCATTTTTTATGGCAAAATATGTGAGAAACAAAAGCATTGCCACTTATGGCTCATAATTTCAAATTTGTAGCTAATTTCATATTTCAACAGTTCTATCTAGTTTCTGAAGAAAGCAGATTTCTTTCCTCTCTTGAGGGAGCATATGTCCTTCTACGGTCTATTCTATGTTTGTGTACTTATTACTATGTGTAGCTTCATTGGAGGAGTTCTGTAAGGTAAGGAGTAGCTATGATCTAATCTTTAGTTCTTCTTTGGTAGGAATTAGTGACAACGCTAACCAGTATATTTAAGGGAATTTTTCCAGTTGACCTGCACCCTCTTTCTTTATTAATTTCTTCTTTTCCCACTGTTTTTTTTTTTTAATCTGAAATGCCTCCTCTTGAAAATAGTCATTTGTTTCTCTGACTCTTTATTTACTTGAAGTTCTGCTTAAATATAGTCTTGAAAACTTTGATTTCCATGAAAATATCATTTCTATGGAAACCATTCTGTAAAATCCTCCCTTGACCTTGCTGCTGTAGCTCTCTGTCTCTCATGTGAGCACCTTGGTGTGATCTCTCTGCTCAGAATCTGTTCTTTACTGCAGTCATAGAAAGCACCACTTAGTCCTCCCACTTGGAATCTCATCTGACAACAGATGTCATTCGGTACATAGGCATGGACACTTTATATGTACTACCTCTGTTATTCTTCTTAATGAGGGATGTATAACATTATCCTCATTTTAAAGATGACATGGCATGATTTAGAGAGACAAAATAAGTTCCTCCAGTCATATAACTATTAATAATTGGAATTTAAAATTGAACTCAGATTTGTCTAGAGTTTAGCCAATAGACTAAACAAATTAAATATAACAGATTGAAAATAACCATCAAATCTGCATTATATAATAGTCAATATATAGATCAAAGATACAAGGAAAAATAATTCTTAGAATTATATATGTCTTACTATGAAATGCAATAAAAGATACTCAAATATTCACTACCTGCTACTTTTGACCCTAGTTTCTTATGTAATCCAATGTCAATTGAACATTTCCTTCCTACCATGTATGAGAGTTTAAGTTGTTCCACATCCTTGTTAATATCTTTTTTCTTTTGTGTTTTTGACAATCTGTGAGTATGTAGTTCTATCATATGGTGATTTCAATTGACTTTTTCTTGATGTATTTCAAAGTTAAGCTCCTTTTCATATGTTTTTGGAAAGTTGGTATCCTCTTTTGTGTCTGTTCAAGACTTTTGAACATTTATTTGAGTTTATTATCTTTTTAATATCTATTGTAAGAATTCCTCATATAGTATGGATATGAGTCCTTTGTCAGCTATATGTATTGTAAAATTGCCAAAACGGAAGTTTGGCTTTTTTATTACCTTACTATATCTCTCATTTACTACTTGTTCTCTTTTTGTCCAATTTATCATTTAGTTCTTTATTCCTCCATCTTTTCTGCTTTGTTTTGTATTAATCAATAATGTTTGTTATTCTCTTTCTCTTGACATTTTTCTTTCATCTCTTTGTATAAGTTATTTGTAGTTTTCAATAGAAATTACCAAATGAGTCCTTAGTTTAATACAGAATATTCTAAGTTGGTTCTTACCACATTCAAGAAGCTTGAAAATATTTAAATCTATATACCCCTTCAGAATTTTTTTTGCAATTGCCATATAGTTTACTTTTACATGTACTCTATATACCACAGGACTCTGTTATGACTATAGTCATAGATGATCAATAGTTTTATATTTATTGAGGCAATTGTTCTTCATCCCTTCTTGTACTTCCATGCTTCCATCTATAATTCTTTCAGCCCAGGGAAATTCCTTTGGTATTTCTTGTATATGCAGATTTACTGCCAGGAAGTTGTATTAGCATATATTTTTCTTAGAACATTTGTATTTCACCTTTTATTTTTAAAAACTATTTTCACTGAGTGTAGCATTTTATATTGGCAGGTTTTCTTTTGTTCGCTTGTTCTTATGTTTTTCTTTAAAAATGTCATTTCATTTTCTTCCAGATTTTGTGATTTCATAGAGAAGTTAGCCATCATTCTTAATGTGCTTCCCCTGGTGGCAATATAGCAAATAAAATTCAAGAATTTTTAAATTACATATATATAATATATATGTAATATGTTATATATGTAATACATTATGTATTATATAATATATAATATAATATATATTAATTATATAATTGTATATAATATATAATAAAATATGTATTAAAATATATAACATATATAAAATATATATATTATTTTTATTATATTATATATATTTTATATTTTAATGACATGATGAACTTTGGTGTAATTTTCTTTGTATATTTACTTTCTTAGGATTTCCAGAGCTCCTTAAGCCTATAGAATAAAGAATTGCATCAGATTAAAAATTTCCCCTTAAACATTCCCTCTGCTGTATTTCTCTCTCCACTCCTACTACCCAATTACACCTCTGTTAAGTCATTTGACCATGTCACACATATAACTTATTCTCTGTATAGTCTTTTCTTTTTTCTATGATTCAGAAAGAAAATTTGGCCTATATCTTGAGGAAAAGACCAACTAAAGTATGAGGAGTCTCCATTCCTCAAGTGAGCTTTTCTTGCAAATATTACAAAACAATGAGAGATTTAAATCTCCCTCTTGAAAATCTTCAGCCTCTCATGTAGCCCCCAGAATCAGCAAGTGAATCATGGGAGAAAATGGTTACCATGCTTTTAGGGCTCCTGGAATTTATAAAGTGTCATTTTAATAACCAAAAGCATTACTGGTTCTTCTTTTTTTAAGGAGTGTCTTATACTGGGTTTTAAGGAGTGTCTTATACTTGCTACCCCTTCCTCAATTCATGTCTTTTGCCAGAACCTCAAAGTATGATCTTCTTTTAGAAATAGGCTCATTGCAAGTATAACTAATAAGGATGAAGTCATACTGTAGTAGGGTACGTCCCTAATTCAGTATGATAGATGTCTTTATAAAAAGAGGGGAAGAGACATAGAGACAGAGAGAAACACAAGGAGGACACCATGGGATGACACAGGCAGAGACTGGATTGATGCGGGAGTAAGCCAGGGAATATCAAAGATTGATGGTCATCACCAGAAGTTAGGAAGAATTCTACCCAGAGTCTCAGAGGGAGTATGTCATTGCTGATACCTGATTTCAGACTTCTAGCCTCTAGAACTGGGAGAAAATAAATTTCTACTGTGTTAAGCCACCGAATTTGTGGTTTATTGTAATGGCAACCTTAGAAAATTAACATTCCTTCATTTAAACCAAGAGAGATCCTCAAACTGAATTCTGCAGTCAGAACCTGCAAGTATCCTAGGCAACAAAGGAAGCTGATGACACCCTGCTTCTTTGCTGCTCTCCTCTTTGTGTTATTTCATTTTGTCTTTATTGCTTCTATATATCTTCAGTGCCTGTAAGATTTTTGACTTTTGCATTTCTTTCACCTTTTCAAGTATGCAATAAAGGAATTTTCATTTGTTTCCTTCTCCATCCTACTGAACACCAGTTCTTCCTCTACTCTTTATTCTTAGTTATTGCTACTCTTGAAATCCTAATGCTGTTATATAAATAAAGCCCGTCACTTATAACGTCTAAAGTGTTTGTAGCCTTGTGAATTTTTGTTTTCCTTCTGAGCATTTAAAAACTTAAATCAAAATATTACTATGGCCCTTAAATATTTTAACTACATGGTATTGAGTCCAGAAATATATACTATTAACAATGAGCCTGATTTCAGTATGTCTTATTTAAATTGCACAATTATGAAAATCTTAAATTATAAATTGAATAATAAATTAAAAGTAAGAAGTATTAAGAGTATAATTTTTCTCTAATTATATATTGAACAGTAATAAAGTAAGCTACAAAGAATTAAGTTAAAACTGTTTCTTAATAACTATGCTATTCCATTTTTTAAGGATGATTTCCTTTATAGACATACTGCTACTTGCTTACATTCATTGTCTTTTCTGTAACTTCTCCCTGTCATCTCCAGTAGTTTCCAGAAGTGTCACTTAAGACAACAGACATTCTCACCTAAATTTCCTAAAAGCATCTCAAACTTAAACATCTAAAATTAATTTCATTATAACTTCTATAACCACCACCTCAAACTTTAGGTTCCTCCTTTTTATAGCCCCAGTTGAAGTACATGATATACTCATCCATGCTGTATCTCAAGGTGCAGGAGCGAGTAGTCCTCACTGTTTCCATCTGCACAGCCAACCAGTGACAGAATAGTGTTTGTTCTACTGTTTCACCATTTTATACTTCTGTTCCCTCCTTTTCATTGTTACCTGAATTCATGTCTCTGTACTACTGTATTCAGTATCATTTTATTATCCCTCCCCTTAAATATTAGAATACCCCTATCTAATGTTTTTGATAACACCTTTTCCCTTATTCATTTGATGCTAAAAATTAGTTTCAAAGATCTTCACCTAAAAAGCAAATCTCATCAATGTTACTCCCATTCTTCAAGATTGTCCTTGGTTCTCCAATGTCAACAAAAGGAAGCCAAACTCTGCCTCAGTCAAAACTCTTCGAATTGGTCATTTATATTCTTTATGCCTCATCTTCTATTTCTTAAACCCATGAAATCTGTGTTCCAGCCATTTCACAATTGTGATCTTTCATTTTAGAACTGCATGCCCAGTTAAGCTCCTGTGCTTCTGTACATGCTAAATCTTGCTCAATGAAAAGTCCACTTCAAGACATTTATCAGTTCCAATGAATTTACATTCTCATGGTTTCTAATCACTCCAGTTTTCTGTTCTTACTTTAACTTTAATTTTTTCATTTTCACCTCATTTACCTTTCGTCTTCTTTTTGCTACAAGGGAACCCAGACACTGAGCACAGATATACTTCCCTGTTTTTTGTTCCCCCAAGTAATTACTCACACAACCATCTATATGTGTACCAAACTACTATTAATAAAATGAAGATTAAATGAATGGGTTCTAGAGCAATGTAAAAGTACATTGGCAATGAGGTTTCTCTGGGTTGTAGCAATGTCACTTATTGATTCAGTGGTGGTTATCAGGGTGTGTTTATCTTAATAATTCATGTACCATTGTGGTTTTTGAACTTCTCTACATTAATGGTTTACTGTAGTGTTTAGCTTAACAACCACTGCCCCATAAAAGTGACCAAAATAAATTTCTTTCCGTGTAACGTTTCCCCATAGTGCTCTCCTGTACACACTCCCACTCCCCTACAAGCTTTTTGCCACCATGGTGCTTAATTCTCTCCCTTATTTTTCTCTGTAATCTTTCCCTTATCTCTTAGCATTTCTACACATCAACACAAGTTTCTCTCCACTTCATGTGTAGAGCTATTTAGCTGTTTCTTTGTTTCCTTGTATTCTTCAAAAATTCTACCCTTGGACAGAGATGCTCACCTTTTGAACCCAAAACTGCTTTGGGATAAAGTTAATTTGCCACACAGAAAGTAATTTACTGCAGAAAGAAAAATGATACCATCCACAGAGGCTGAAGTAACTACAGTCAATAGAAGTTTTTCTTGCTGTATTACATCAACAAATAAGTAGAATTTATCATTTTGTTAGACCAGCATGCAAACATTTTATATTCATCTCTCTCTGTTAAATTATAAATGTCTCAAGGAGAGGAGCTATCTTTATCATCTCTGTTTTCCAAACCCTTATCACAATGCCTTGAATATGAGGCAAGCATTTTATAAACGTTGTTAGATAAATGCTACTTTATTTCTCATAGTGTTAAAAAGCTAGAGGACCTAGGACCACAGTCCCTAATTTGTGGGCTGCAGGGACTGTGTGCAAAGTGTGGGTCACTGTAGATACTTTGCCTGGGTCTAAAATCGTCATATAACTGAGCATTGTTCATGGACTGAAGTATGCCTTGCATATTCTTGTGTGTATGTACAAGCTGTTGCAGTTACAAAATTATAAATTAAGAATTACTGAAATCATAGTTTTTTATGGCCATTATATGTTCACTAAATTAAAGGTACTAAAAGTACAAATAATAGTTGTAGAATGTGCACAAGTTTTTTCACATTCAAAGGGTTTTTTATATTCAAAAAGGTTGGTTTCACTATCTTAGAAGTGTTTCTTCTCTTAAAGTAAGTGTCAATCTAGAGTTGTCTACAATCTCTCTGATGAATATGTCTCACTAGTTTTTGAAGTGAGTTAGTTAGAGGATATTTCCTTATGCATCAGAATGCTATCTTCTGCCATCTTTTATGCCCTTTGAAATGTTCATTAATGGCTTAGCCAAAGCTCAGAACACTTGAGAATCTCTCAAACTGAAAATATGACTGGGGAAAATAAAAAAGTCTACTGAAAGAAAATAAGTGCTTGGGAGAGAGTAGCTAGAATACAGGAATAGTACTTTAAGAGCCAAATAAAATTAAATTAAACAACTGCTACAGCTAACACCAGATTTGAGATTCCTCATCCTTGCACCACATTAACGTTTTCAAGATTGCATTTGGAGAGAGCAGTAATCTAGTGTGAGAAAAGGATTCCGTGGTTACATTTTTGGGGATTATCCCCTATTCATATTTTAGAGATTCAATGTATATCAACATGTTGGAAAATGATAACATTTATTATAAATTATAAATTCTTCACAGCAGAGTTTGTCACAAAGGAAATTATATTAAATATATATAATATCACAAGAGTGATATACATACATATACATACAAACACACACACCTAAATATAAAAATGTTGTTAGATAAAGGCTACCTTCTCTCTCATAGTGTTAAAAAGCTAGAGAACCTAGGACCGCAGTCCCCAATTTGTGGGCTGCAGGCACACACACACATTAGATCTATATAGTTATATATATAGTTATATATATTATGTTACAAACAATATATATTATATATAATATACAATATATAATGTACATATATAATAATATATATATAATACGTGTGTGTGTGTGTGTGTTTATTTGTCCACAGTTTCTGGCTCACAATCCCCAGAGCCCTTGTTATAGACTTTTGTTATTATATTAGGGCCTTCTAGGCCTCAGAAGCAGGCCTCAGAGTTAGACCTCAAAACTAAAAATATACTCTAATCTTCCGTTGTCTTTCTAGCTTGGAGCAAGTCATAAAGAAATTATCTGACCTACTTCATCTTATTGTAGATCATAAGATCTTCTTTTCAAAAGGGATCGTATTCCATATCCTAGAGGAAGGAATGCCACACAGAAAGGCTGATATAGTTTAGATATTTGTTCCTGCTCAAACATCATCTTTAATTGTAATCCCCAGTGTTGGATGTGGTCTGATGAGAAGTGATTAAATTGTGGGGGATGTGTTCTCATGAACAGTTTAGCACCATCCCCTTGATGCTGTTCTTGCAATAGTGAGTGAGTTCTCACCAGATCTAGTTGTTGTAAAGCGTGGCACCTTACCTCTACCCTACTCTATCTTTTTCTCCTGCTCTGGCCATAAGATATGCCTGCTCTCACTCTGCCTTCTGCCATGAGTAAAAGCTTCCTGAGACCTCCCCAGCAGCAGGTGCCAGTGCTATGCTTCCTGCACAGATTGCAGAACCATGAGCCAATTAAACATTTTTTTCTTATAAAGTACCCAGTCTTAGGTATTTCTTTATAGCAATGTAAAAATGACCTAACACAGGAAATTGGTTATCAAGGAGTGGGACATTGCTATAAAGATAACTTAAAATGCGGAAGTACATTTGGAACTTGGTAATGAGCAGAGGTCAAAAGAGTTTGGGGGTCTCAGAAAAAGACAGGAAGATAAGGGAAAGTTTAGAACTTCTTAGAGACTAGTTAAATGTCAGTGACCAAAATGATGATAGTGATATGGACAGTGAAATTCAGGCTGATAAAGTCTTAGGTGGAAATTAGGAACTTACTGGGAACTCGTGAAAAAGTCATCCTTGTCATGCCTTAGCAAAGAGCTTGGCTTATTTTATTCATGCCCTAGAGATCTGTGGAAGTTTGAACTAAAGAGTGATGATTTATAGTATCTTGCTGAGGAAATTTCTAAGCAGCCAAGTGTTCAAGCCGTAGCTTTACTGCTTCTATCGGTCTCTGCTCAGATGTGAGAGCAAATAAATGACCTAAAATTGGAACTTATATTTAAAAAAGAAGAGCATAAACTTTGGAAAAAATTGCAGTCTGACTATGTTGCAGAGAAAGAGATCTTTTTCAGGTGGTAAATTGAAGCAGGCTGTGAAACAACCACTTGCTAGAGATATTTACCTAACTAAAAGGGAACCAAGTGCTACCCAAGATAATGGGGGGAAGGCCTTTTAGGCATTTCAGAGGCTCTTGTGGCAGCCGCTTCCAATGCAGGCCCAGAGGCCTAGGATGGAAGAATACATTTGTGTGCCTAGTCCAGGACCCTGCTGCCCTGTGCAGCCTCAAAACATTATTACCCACATTCAGGCCACTCAAACTCTAGCTGTGGCTCAAAGGAGAACACGTACATCTCGGGCTGCCACTTTGGAAATGGAAGTCATAAGCCTTGCTAGCTTCCACATGGTGTTAAGCCTGCTGGCACGCAGACTACAAGAGTGAAGAATGCCTGACAGCCTCTACCTAGATTTCAGAAGCTATATGAGACAAACCGGGTGCCAAAGCAGAAGGCTGGTGCAGGGTTGGAGCCCCAACAGAGAACCACTACCGGGGCAGAGTGGAGAGGAAATGTGGGATAGGAGACCCCACAAAGAGTCCCCACCAGGGAACTGCCTAGTGCAACTGTGAGAAGGGGGCCACCATCATCCAGACCCCAGAATGGTAGATCCACTGGCAACTTGCACCTTTCATTTGGAAAAGTCACAGGCACTCAGCTCCAACCCGTGAGAGTAGCCACATGGATTGCACCTTGCAAAGTCACAGGCGCAGAGTTGCCCAAGGCTGGGGAAGCCCACCCCTTGCACCCACATGCCCTGGAAGTGGGACATGGAGGCAAGGAAGATTATTTTAGAGCTTTAAGATTTAATAACTCCCCTACTGGGTTTCAAACTTGAATGGGTCCTGTAGCCCCTTTCTTTTGGCTAATTTCTCCCTTTTGGAATGGGAATGTTTACCCAATGCCTAAACCCCCATTGTATCTTGGGAGTAAATAACTTGATTTTACAGGTTTATAGGTGTAAGTGACTTGCCTTGTCTGAGATGAGATACTGGACTTGGGACTGTTGATTGAGTTGATGCAGGAATTAGTTAATACTTTGGGGGACTGTTGAGAAGAAGTGATTGTGTTTTACAATGTGAGAATAAGAGATTTGAGGGGCCAGGGGCAGAATAATATATTTTGGTAGTATGTCCTCTCTAAATCTCATGTCAAATTATAATCCCTAGTGTTGGAGGTGGGGCTTGATCAGATTTTCTAATGAATGATTTAGCACCATTCCCTCCGTGCTGTTCTCATGACAGTGAGTGAGTTCTCACAGCATCTAGTTGTTGTAAAGTGTGGCACTTGTCCCACCCTCCACTCTCTCTCTTGTTCTTGCTCTGGCGTGTGATGTGCCTGATCCTGCCTCACCTTCCACCATGAGTAAAAGTTTCCTGAGGCCTCCCCAGAAGCACATGTTTGTACTATACTTCCTGTACAGCATGCAGAACTGTGAGTCAATTAAACTTCTTTTCTTTCTTACTAAGTTCCCAGTCTCAAGTATTCCTTTATAGCAATGCAAGAACCCCCAACACAGAAGCCAAGAAGAATCTACACTTTTTGTCTAATCATATTTTTACAGTATTGTCAGTCATGCCCAATTAATGGCATCTCTGTAAATTACAAAGAGAGAGGGTTCAGATAGACTCCCAATAACTGAACTAATGGGGGTTCCTGAGGATGATGCACCCAGGGAGAGCATGGAAGCTCCACACTCCTTCCCCTATACCTCACTGTATACATCTCTTCATGTGTATCTTTGTAATATCTTTTATAATAAACTGGTAAATGTAAGTTTCTATGAGTTTTATGAGCCACTCTAGCAAATCAACTGAACCCAACGAGAGGTCATGTGAACTTTACCTTCAAGCCAGTTGGTCACAATTTCTGGAGGCCCAGACTTATTACTGGTGGGAAGAGGGAGGGTGGTCTTGTGAGGTTAATGGAGGCTACTCCATTAACCTATGGGATCTGATGCCATCTCCAGGTAGATAGTATCAGAATTTCATTGGAGGACACTCATCTGGTGTTTGCTGCAGAACTAATTGCTTGCTTACTCATGGAGAAAACTCCGCACGTGGTCACAGAAGTCTTCTGTGATGATTGTTGTTAAGTGAGAGAACAGGAAAAGTACAGTTTGAGTTTTTACTCTCAGAACTCTGAACTCACATTATTATTTAACACTGATTAGCACCATACTTTAGGAAAGACTGTACTAGAACAATAATAGACATTGAAGAAAAATATTGATCACATGATACTAGTGCATGTAGTAAAATATCCCGATCAGAAGCCCATTTGTGTCTTCATATCAGAAAAAATTAATTAGAATTTCATGTGACATTATTGGCTTAATATCCATTCTTGAATTATTTATATTTTGATATGTTTCATTGCCAAAAAAATAAAAGTTTGTCCATGCTGGAGTCAGCATTAAGGAAATAGAATATAAAGCCATATCAAAGCCCCAGATATGAAAGTTCTGAGAGAAATAATTTTACATATTTCTTATTTAAATTCCAGAGTTTAAGAAATGATTGTAATTATCCACTCAAGTAAGTGTTTAGTGCAGGCAGTTTTCAATGATGAATATCCACTGTCAAAAAATACTCAATGAGATCCCAGAAGCAAGTCCTTAATTTAGAAAGACCAATTTTCTACAAACTCCTAAGGCACTAGAACTTGAACCCAAGGTATGTTAAAGATACGTAAGACATACCAAATTGAGACCTGATAAGCTTGTTGAAAAATACAAAAAAAATTAGCTGGGCAGGGTGGCACGCATTTGTAGTCCCAGCTACTCAGGAGGCTGAGGCAGGAGAATGGCGTGAACCCGGCAGGTGGAGCTTGCAGTGAGCAGAGATCGCACCACTGCACTCCAGCCTGGGCAACAGTGCGAGATTCCATCTCAAAAAACAAAACAAAACAAAACAAAAAAAACCTTCAAGATTATCATGAGGCTTAAATATGATTATGTATGGGAAAATGGCTGCTTCTTTTGAAGATGAAGTAATAAAAATGGAATTTACTCTCCTGCTTGAAATAACAATAGCAGCAAAACCAGACAAAATTCAAAAAACAAGTTTGCAAGACACTGGACCTCAAACAATGAAGACAATTATTCTCAAGAGACAAGAAATAGAAGATGTGACCCTTCTGATGTGAAAAAATGGAATTGAGTTCAGAGAGATCAACGAAGCTAGAGTTGGTAGAGCACAGAAACAGAGAGGAGAGAACTGTGTGAAGAGAGAATGCTGGAGATGTGTAGAGGCTCCCTCCTGAGCATTCAGCTTAGTATTGATCAAACATGCATGACCCGGGAAAGAACCACTTAAAACAGAACACTGTTCCCAGCAATCATATGGTAAAGGAGTCAGACTGGAAAAAACATGTAGTTCAGATACCTCAAACAATATTTTAAGGACATATTCTAGCATTAAATATTAGGAAAAAATGAACGAACCAATGGCCACAGCTTCCACCTCAAGAAATTTGTAAAAGAAAAGCAAATTAACCACAAAGTAAATAGATAAAAGGAAATAATAGATCAGAGTGAAAATCAGTGAAACTGGAGACAGAAACACAACAGAGAAAATTCAATAAAAGTAAAGCCTGTTTCTTTTAAATGATCAATCAAATCAAAAAACCAAATTGGTCAGAAAAAAAGAAAAGAGAATACAAATTACTAATATCAGGAATGGGTGAGGCAACATCACTACAGGTTTTATAGATATGAAAAAGAAAATAAAGAAATACTATGAACAACTTTATGACTTAATTTAGCTAAAATGAAAAAAATTCCTTGAAATTAACATTCTACCAATGTTCACTGGAGGATAAAGAGAAAACATGAATGATCCTATATTTGTTAAATTGAATTTATAGTTTAAAATTTTCCCACAAAGAAAACTCTAGCCCCAGATTGGTTTCACTGGTGAACTGCTGTCAAACATTTAAGGAAGAACAGATATCAATTCTATATAAACTCTACTGGAAAAGTAAAGAAATAGAAATACTTCCTCATTCAATCAATGAAGATAGAATTACTGATACCAAAACCAGACCAAAATATCCCATGGAAAACCAAAGAAACAAACAAAAAAATATACACCAATATACCTCATATAGACCTCATGAACATTGATGTAAATATATTAAACAAAATTTTTTAAATCAAATCTAATAATACGTTTAAAAAGTATAACATATTATGACCAAGTAGTGTTTATCTTGAAATGTAAGTTTGGCTTAATATTCAAAAATTGATCCATGCAATTTATTATATTAACATATAACATTTTAATGAGAAAACCTATTATAATAATTTTTGATGAAATGATTCACAAACTAAAAATAGACAGAAACTCTTTTTTTTTTTTTTTTGAGACAGCGTCTTGCTCTGTTGCCCAGGCTGTAGTGCAGTGGCACAATCTCAGCTCTCTGCAACCTCGCCTCCCAAGTTCAATCAATTATCCTGCCTCAGCCTCCGAGTATCTGGGATTACAGGGGCATACCACCACACCCAGATAATTTTTATATTTTTAGTAGAGACAGTGTTTTACCATGTTGGCCAGGCTGGTCTCGAACTCCTGACCTCAAGTGATCCACCCACCTTGGCCTCCCAAAGGGCTGGGATTACAAGCATGAGCCAGTGTGCCTGGCAGAAACTTTTTCAATCTACTAAAAATATTTTTCCCTATGGTCAGGCAAGGAAGTTGGCTTTCAACTCTATAGGTTCTAGTCAGTGAAATAAGTCAAGAAAAAAATAAATGATATCCAGATTTTAAAGAATGAAGTAAAACTCTATTAATAGATGACATAATTGTCTTTCTAGAAAAGCAATGGTGTTTACAAACTAAGTTCTAGTGAGTTTATTACATTTTTGTAATAGAAGATATGAATTATACAAAAATGAATTGTATTTCTATATAATAGTAGTAAACAATTAGAAATTAAAATTTTAATACATTAGTATCATTTACTGGACATCCACATGTGGAAAAATAAAATTGGACCCTTACTTCACACCATATACGAAAATCAACTCAACATGAATTAAAGGCTTAAAAATAAGACCTAGAAACATAAAACTACTGGAAGAAAACATACGGGAAAATCTTCTTGATAGTGGCCTGGACAATGATTTTTGGGGGGCATTATGACCCCAAATGCATAGCAACAAAAACAAAAACAGACAAGGAATTTAATCAAACTACAAAGCTTCTGCAAAGCAAAGGAAACAATCAACAGAGTGAAAAGACAACCTAAAGAATGGAAGAAAATATTTGCAACCATGTATCTGATAAACTTCAAAACATAAAATAAATGCAAACAACTCAATAGCAAAATTAAAACATACACACATAAATCTAAAATCAGGACTAAGGATTTGAATACACGTTTCTCAAAAGAAGATATACAAATGTCCAACGGATATATGAAAGGTGCTTAACACTGCTAATCATTAGAGAAATGTAAATCAAAACCACAATGAGATATCATCTCACATCTATTAGAATGGCTACTATCAAAAAGATGAAAGAAACGACATGTTAGCAAGGATGTAGAGAAAAGGGGACCCTGTATACTGTTGGTAGAAATGTAAATTGGCACAACCATTATGGAAAGCAGGATGGAAGTTCCTAAAAATATTAAAAATAAAACTACCTTATGATACAGCAATTCTATTTCTGGATATATATCCAAAGGAAATGAAACTGGTATATCAAAGAGGTATCTGTACCCAACATTCATCACAGCATTAGTTGCAATAGCCAAGAGGTGGAAATAATCTAAATGCCAAAAGATAAGCTTTTTAACAAATGCTACTGAAAAATTTGTATATCCACATGTCCTTCCTCCCCACCAAAATTCAGTCTATTCCTTGCAACGTAGAGTCCTGTGCTACATAACGATTCAGTAAATGATGGTCCACATATACAACAATGTTCTCATAATATTATAATGGCACTGAAAAATTATTGTTGCCTAGTGATGTCATGGTGCAGCACATTATTTATATGTGTGGTGATGCTGATGTAAATAAACCCAGTGCACTGCCAGTTGCATGAAAGTATGGCACATACAATTATGAATACAACATAATTTTAAAAATAATAATGTTTGTGTATTTACTATGCTATATTTTTATCATTACTTGGGAGTGTACTCTTTCTACTTACAGGAAATAAAAAGTTAACTGTAAAACATCCTCAGGCAAGTCCTTCAGGAGGTGTTCCAGAAAGTATTGTTATCATAGGAGATAACAGCTCCATGTGTTATTGCCCCTGAAGACCGTCCAGTAGGATGAGATGCAGAGGTGGTAGACAGTGATATTGATGATACTGACCCTGTGCACGCCTAGGCTAATGTGTGTATGTATCTTAGTTTTTTAAAAAAAACATTTAAAAAATAATAGGAAAAGATTATGTAATAAGAATATAAAGAAGAAAATATTTTTGTGCATTTGTACAGTGTGCTTGTGTTTTAAGCTATGTGTTATTACAAAAGAGTTGAATAGTTAAAAATAAAGTAAAAGTTTATAAAGTAAGTGTTACAGTAAACTATGGTTAATTTGAAGAAAAATAATATTTTTTATAAATTTAGTGTAGCCTAAGGATATATTGTTTATAAAGTCATAGTGGCATACAGTAATGTCCTAGTCCATCACATGCCCTCACCACTCACTCACTGACTTGCCCAGAACAACTCCCAGTCCTGCAAGCTCTATTCATGGTAAGTATCCTGTAGAAGTATACCATTTTAAAACTTTTTGTGTCATACTTCTACTGAACTTTGTCTATATTTAGATATACAAACACTTAAACTTTTGTATAATTGCCCACAGTATTTGGTACAGTAAAATGCTGTACAGGTTTGTAGCTTAGGAGAAACCAACTATATCATATATTATATGTGTGTAGTAGGTTGTGCATAACCACCCTCTAAGATGTTCAAACAGTGATGAAATTGCCTAACTGCACCTTTCTCAGAATATATTCTTGTCATTAAGTGATGTATGAATGTATATAAAAATTAACTAAAAATCAATTTTAGCTAGTTATGGTGGTTTGTGCTTGTAATCTCAGCACTTTGGAAGGCCAAACCAGGAGAATCATTATAGGCCAGGAGTTCAAGACCAGACTAAGCAACAAAGCGAAACTCCCCACTGCCTCTTTACAAAAAATAATTTAAAAAATTTAGTCAGGTAATCGGTTACAGTAGTGCCTGCCTGTAGTCCCAGCTACTCGGGAGGCTAAGGCAGGATTGCTTGAGCCCAGGAGTTCAGCACTGTAGTAAGCTATGATTGCACCACTGTACTCCACCCTGAGTAACAGAGCAAGAACCCATCTCAAAAAATGAAAATTATAGATATAAATGTGCAACCTAAAACTATAAAATATCTATAAGAAAGCATGAAAAACCATCCATGACCTTATGTTAGAAAAAGTTTCTTATATGTTACAGCAAAACACAACGAGTAGAAGAAAAAATGACTGTGTTGGACTTCATCAAAATTAAAAATTAAAAACACTTGCTCTTTAAAAGACTTTAAAGAGTGGAAGAATTTGTATATAATTTACCTATATTTGGGATAAATGAGAAATTCTTTAAAAATAATAACAATGCAGTTTTTAAAATGAGCAAAATGAAAAGCCATTTCTTTTATTTTTAATTTTTGTAGTTTATGTGTTTATAGGATACATGACCCAGTAAGTGTATAGTGGTATCTTATTGTGGTATAAATGTTCACTTTCCTAATGATTAGTGATATTGAGCATCTCCTATATCTATCTGCCACCCATACATCTTCTTTGATGAACTGACTATTCAAAATATGCTTGCTCAAAATATTGATGAACAGTTATTTCATCAAAGAAGATACAAGGATTGTAGATAAGTACAGGAGAAGATGCTCAATATGATTAATCATTAGGAAAACAAAAATTTATACCACAATAAGATATCATTATGTACTTAATAGTATGGATAAAATTATAAAGCCTGGTCATATCAACTGTTGGGAAGAATGTGGAGGAACACATATGCTCGTGTACTGCTGGTGAGAATATAAAATGCTGTAACCATTTCAGAAAATAGTTTGACAGTTTCTTAAAAAGTTAAACATATAGCCACCATTTGGTGCAGCCATTCTACTCCTATATATTTAAGGAATAGTGTTCAAAACGATGTTATTTGTAATAGCTCGAACTCCAAAAAACCTAAATATTCACCAATAGGTTAAAGAATATACAAACTGTGACATATTCATATAATGGAATATTAATTCTCAACATAAAGGAATGACTAATTAATACACCCAACAACACAGTAAAAATCAAAGTAATTATGAGTCCAAGTAGCCAGAAAAGCCAAAGCAGGAGGATCACTTGAGGCCAGGAGCTCGAGATCAAACTGGGTAACATAGGGAGACCCCGTCTCCACAAAAAAATAGAAACATTGGCCAGGTGTGATGGCACATACCTGTAGTCCTAGCTGCTTGGGGATCTGAGGCAGCAGGATCACTTAAGCCTACAGTGAGCTAGGATTGCACCACTGCACTCCAGCCAAGATGAAGGAGTTAGATCCCATCAAAAAAAAAAAAAAAAAAGTACATACTGTGGGATTCAATCTCTATGAAACTTTAGAAAATGCAAAGTAATCTAGAGTGACAGAAAGCAAATCAATGGTTGCCTAGGGATGGGAACAGGGAGTGATGGATTACAAAGGTGCAGGAGGAACCTCATGGAGCTGATGGATATGTTAAGTATCTTGATTTTTGTGTGGTTTCATGAGAGTATACATATGTGAAAACTTATCAAAGTGTTCAATTTCAATATGAGCAGTTTATGTCAATTGTACTTTAATAAAACTGTTCAGAAATGTTTAAGGACAAATATCTATTTGTCCTTTTATACATATATATCTATAAAACATAAAATAATCAGCTGTCAGACTTATTTCTCAGGCTTCAAAGAATTCTAGCAAATAACCAAGTCCCTTATCTCTCATATATTTTGTGATTTTGATGTCTGTAACCAAATGGAAATTTACTTTACAAAAGGATGTTTTTCTCCTCCTGCTTTTAATGCCTAAGCTTGTCCCTTTTGAGCTGCTCAGTGAATTATTCTCTCCCAGTCTCTCAGATGGCTCAGGTAAGCCATGCTGTGAAATGCACAGGAGTGAGAGCTTTGGAGTGATCACCTATGTTAAATTCAGCTCACCATTCACTCACTCTGTAACCAGGGACCAGTTATTTAGCCTTGCCTTCTTCATTTCCACAATTCAGACAATAATTATATTTTAGAGTCATCACGGGGATAAAATGGTATGATATAGGTAAAGATCCTATAAAAGGATCTGAAGAAATGTTACATTAAAACTTTACACTTACAATCAATTGTGCTTTAGAAAATATTTGCATTTAGGTTATTGTGGAAAAGAAATACAAAGTGTGGTATTAGTAAATATATTTCCCAATAATATCCAGGCTAGGAATGATGATTTACAGCATATTACTAGAATATAACATTTAATATAAAAACAAAAAACAGATGTTTCCTCTGCCTATTCATAACCTTATTCTTCATATTCATGTATGTGTTTTAGTGTGGTATACCTGTCTTATACAAGGTGCCATTCTCTGAGATATTATAAAAAACTAACTTTAATTTCAATTTTATGGCTGAGTGTCAAATGCTATATATGAGTTTACCCACATCACCATGACAAGTATGTGGGAAGGTTTTTGCCACAGTCCTCATGGTTGGCCTCGTGTTTTGACATTTCAGTAATTGCCAGTGTCACAACCTTTAAAAATTACAGAGAACTGACACCTAGTCCAGATGGCTGCTAAATAAAGAAGCTGCTGTCCCCACAGCTGTGACGTGGTACTGAAGACAGGAGAGCCTTCTATCAAAGATACGGTCACTGAGAAATGATGTGAAAGATCTTGACTTATAAAATATAATAACTGGCTGGGTGCAATGGCTCATGCCTATAATCCCAGCACTTTGGGAGGCCGAGGTGGGCAAATCACCTGAGATCGGGAGTTCAAGACCAACCTGACCAACATGGAGAAATCTCGTCTCTACTAAAAATACAAAATTAGCCAGTTGTGGTGGTGCATGCCTGTAATCCCAAATACTTGGGACACTGAGGCAGGAGAATGGCTTGAACCTGGGAGGCAGAGGTTGCAGAGAGCCAAGATCAAGCCATTGCACTCCAGCCTGGGCAACAAGAGTGAAACTCCATCACAATGTGTGTGTGTGTGTGTGTGTGTGTGTGTGTGTGTGTGTGTGTGTGTGTATTACATTAGTAAATTATTATTAAGCCCTTTGCAATACTGGGCAACCCTGGAGTGGAATACAAGGAAAATATATGATCTAGTACTTAACTTCAGGGTCTCTACATTCTGCTAAGGAATAAAAGATATACTAAAAGATTAAAACTAGAAGAGTCATTTTCCCTTCAGCAAATACTTATTGAATAACTACTATATATCATTAGGCATTTTAGATACTAGAGTTACAGAAGTAAACAAAACAGACAAAAAGTCTTGCCTTTGTGGAACATACATTCCTGTTAGGGGAGATAGAGTAAAACAAAATAGATAAGTGAAACATATATTGTATTAGATGGTGATAATTGCTAGAAGAAAAATAAAGCAGGAAAATAGGATTTAGAGTGTTGGGGAGGGTGCACCTTACTGAATTTTGTATAAAACCCAGAAAGTGAGGAAGGAGTGACCCAAGTTGTTAAGGGAGATGATGATTTCAGGAGAAGGAAATTACATGAATAAAGCCTGGAGAGGTATGGGAACTGTCATAGGTAAGGAAACAGATGGGAGACCAATGTGGCTGGAGCAAAGTAAGTTGGGGAAACAAGTAGAAGATGATGTCAAAGAGGTCACAGAAGGTGAGATCTTGGAAAGCTGTGTGGGCCACTGTGCTGACTTTGGCTTTTATTCAACTGAGACATGAAGCCACTAGAGGACTTAGACAAAGACAGGACTTGAACTAGCCTTTTTTGTAACAGATAACGTTGACTGCCACAGAGCTTTAAACAGATTGTCTGGTTATCAAGCATCACGGGAATGTGTAACTCAAAGAGTAAGTCATGCAAGTCTGTGGATAGGAGAAATCAATTCTGGTATATAATACTCTGACAATTCAGGTCAGAGTATCCAAGGGCAATTGGAGGAGACAGCATGGGGATACTGTGGGTAAGTGGGGTGGTATGGGTAAGTGGCCAAGTAGACAGAATAGCCTGAGGAAATAGGGAAGTGTAGCTGGAGTAGAAGAGTCCATCATGAAGATGTTCTCTATTTGTCCATCCTCAA
Source organism: Macaca fascicularis (assembly GCF_037993035.2). Taxonomy (NCBI): domain Eukaryota; kingdom Metazoa; phylum Chordata; class Mammalia; order Primates; family Cercopithecidae; genus Macaca; species Macaca fascicularis. Next base: position 87,555,884 of record NC_088388.1, on the reverse strand, counting down.
TAAAGAAGGCATTCTAATTCACAAAACCCTCTACCTCTGGAGGGGGTCTCAGAATTTGCCTGCCATGTTCACAGACAGAAATGGATTAGGAAGATTAAAGCAGAAAAGACACTATACATAAGCAGAGATAAGGTGGGAGAGGTAAGGTGCAGTCAGACTATAGATATGTTTGATGCATAGCTGACATATTTGAGTTTGAGAATGAATAGCAATGCAAAGTTGTTGGGTATTACTGAGCATAGCCCTGCCATGGAATTCTACTAAAGAAGGTCTGGTCATTTGAAGGAATTTTATGTTAAAAGAATTTTGACACTACCAATAGACCCAGTACAAATGCGTTTTCAGGGTCCTTCTTCCAGAATAATAACCATCAGATCCAGATATCAAATTCCTTCAGGTGCTGGAGCTTTGGTATGGCAAAGATAGGCTAGATGTTCAGCAAATCCATTTCCTTTTCCTGAGCACATAGGAAAGCACCATTTGCAAACCTACTTTGCAGTACCTGACTATAATTGGTCGACAGAATATGAGCTAAAGTGATGTGTGCTACTTAAAGGCCTGCGTTCTAAAAATACACAAAAGATCCTGGTCTCAACCTCCCTCCTACATTCATGTGACTAGAAAAAAAGGGATCCAAAGTTGGCAAAATCATGCGTTAGAAAGAGCTTGGCTCCCTGAGTCACTTAGAAGAGTCAGGAGCACTTCACAATCTATATTAGATTGTGATATAAGCAAAAAATAAACTTTTATTGTATTAAGCTACTGGTTACTTGAGTCTATTGTCATAGCAACTATTGTTAATTATCATGACTTGATATACCTTTCTCCTGCTCCTGATGGACAGCAGCAGGCCTTTGTCATGATATGTAAATGCCAGTCTACACCAAAGTGACTACAAGAATTAAAGGATCCAACTGTTACCATAGTGATTCCCACTGACCCTGCAAATTCAATTTATTTTGGAATAGATCCAGGATATTTGAGCTGTTGCTTGCAAAACATTTTACTGATCAGCTCAAGGGTTCATGACTATCAGAGCAGACATTAAATATAACCTAAATGGCACATGATTTCTTTTCAATGAAGTATTGATACAAATTCAAGGCATGAATTAAATTTCTTTCATATATTCTTTATCAAATTATCACTTTTTAACATCCATTAAGCATGATCCTGAACTAGTTTTAAGAGTTACAAGAGAAGAGGCCAAGAATAGTTAGTGGTTAATCTCTTCCATCTTATAATTTATCTGGGAATACCTTCAATACAAGATTATACATAATAAGTAGAAAATAGTTGAAATGTGACTTAATGTGGTTCTAGGCGTTAGAGAAGTAGAGAATTCATGCATCTGGGGAAATCAAGGATTAATGACATAGCTAGTCTTTGAATTGAATCCTGAAGTTTGGTTGGGCTGTGAGACAGGGAGTTGGAGGCAGAGTATTTCAAGCTCAAACAGCTTGGCAAACTGAATAATGGAGTTGAGAAAATACATATCCTACTCAGTGTCACAGATTATAACAAATAAGACTGAGAATTTAAGTTTGAAAAGATTTTTTAAAATCATGCATGTCGAACCATGATTTGAGGAATTTTCTTCTATATCTTAATTGTTGAAGATTTTTGAAGAAAATGATGTAATCAAAAGCCACATTTAAAAAGATTAATCTGACAGTATAATTCAGAGTTTGTTGGGTGAGGGAGAGATTACCTTTATTTTATTAAGCTAATGGGAATTTGAGGGTGTCATAGAAGTTATTGTTAGGTGACAGAAGAATGAGGTAAACTTAGTGATCCTCTGCAGGGTTGAAGGAAAGGGAGAAGGCAAGGGTGACATAAAGGATTCAATTTTAGGTGATTGAGAAAATTTTGTAAATAGAGAAATAGGGAAAGGGGCAAGATTGCGGTAGAGAAGGTGAGTTCTGCTTAAAATATTTCAAATTTGAAGTGTACACATGTTGCTGTTGTACAGGCAATTAGGAGGAGTATGACTGACATCTTAATGACATGCAGTGGTAATGAAGAATCCCTGGTGCAAAATTACTAAGAGTGAATAGAAGGCTAGAAACTGTCCGTAATGTGCATCTTTCAGATAGTAATTACAGGAAGAGCTGGGTCCATCAGACCCAAAAAATGTTCCACAAAGAAATGTAAGGTAAACTCATGTATCTCGTATTCATAAATGTGATAATGTGATTAAATTGATTGATTTGTGAATGCTGGATTTATGGAAATGAAAAGTTATGCACATTGAAGACATCACAGTAAAGTGGTTTTGCACAAGCTTTGGCATTTGACAGGCTAGATTTATATCCTGGCTCTGCCACTTAATAGCTCTATGACACTGGACAAATTGCTTAAACTCTCTTTCTTCACTTTCTTCAGTTGTAAATTTAGGATAATATTAAATGCCTAGCAGATAGAAATCTTATGAAAAGAACATGGAATAGTACCTATGAAGCATTTAACATAGTGTTAAGTCAGCTTGGGCTGCCATAAGAAAATAACATAGACACAGTGGTTTAAACAACATTTTATTTTTCACAGGGCTGGAGGCTGGAAGCCTGAGATCAGGATGTGAATATAGTTGGATTCTGGTGAGGTCTTATTTGCCGACTTATAGATAGCCTACTTCTTGCTATGTGCACACTTGGCAGAAAGGGAGAGAAATTCAAGGCATGAATCAAATTTTTTTCATGTCTTCTTTATCAAGTCACTGGTATCTCTTCTTTTAAGGACATCAACCCTGTCATGAACAGGCTACCCTCATTATCTCATCTAAACCTAATTACTTCCCAAAACCTCATCTCCAAATACCATCACACTTGGAATTAGAGTTTCTTCAACATATTGGGGGTATTTGAGGGGACATAATTTAGTCCATAATACATAGTCTCTGTCATTTAGTAAAACTCAATAAATTACAACATTATTAGGCATATTTCTTCTGCACTTTTTTCTAGCAATTTCACAGAGCCAAGAATAAAAGAATGTAAATCTAAGAAAGAATTCAACCAAAAATTACATTGTATGGAGAAATGAAACTCAAATAAATGGAAGTCAGAAATCTCTATGAGTCACAGTGGAGAGGTTTGTGCATTTATAAACTAAGTGCAAACTCTTATTGCCAGAAGGTTTCCGATTAGACTGCTTTATATATTCTGCTTTAATTGGCATGTTTTACATCTGTGAAATTCTAACAAAATATAAAAGCAACATTTAAGAATGTTTTATGATCTAAAACCTCTTATCTATACTATAGCTATGTAATCCATGGCATTATACAAAGCTGTGTTTAGCAGTAGTGCTTCTCTGCCATTTTCTGTCTCTGTGACCTTAGGCAAGTTGTGAAATCTCTCTATATTTGGTGTAACCTGTAAAGGCTGCTCTCAATTTGGTGTAACCTGTAAAGGCTGCTCTCAATTTACAAAATTGTTGGAAGAATTGTCCAAGAAGCATGTCTGTGAAAGTTTAGTGTGAGGTAATCTGGCAAAAATAAAATAAAATAAAATAAAATAAAATAAAATAAGCTAGTCATTTAAAACGTGCTCTGTATATGTGACATTTCTTAGAGCTCACTGCCTGTTACCTCTGAATTCTACCTGGAATTTTTGTGTTTTGCCTAGACTATGGCACAGGAGAAATCATCATAGCTTTCTCCTTTGACCCAAGCTACAAATTCTCTCTTCTTTTCTAGAGTTTGGATTTGTGTTATTGCTCTTTGTTTGCTTGGTTTTTTGTTGTTTTTATTTTCATTTCTTTTTCAACTCTTATTTTAGAATTAGGGGTACGTGCACACATTTGTTACAAAGGTATATTACATGATGTTGAGGTTTGGGGTATGGTTAGACCCATCACCCAGGAAGTGAGCACAGTACCCAACAGGTAGTTCTTCAGCCCTTGCCCCCCTCCCTCTCTCTCCAATTAAACATTCCCTCTAGGTTACAGCATCTTAAGAGTAAATTGCATGGCCTTTTCAGGCCCACAATTCTATACGATAATGTTGGTACGATGCTAGTGCTTAACAATTTTTAATATGAATGTCAAATTGTGACCCATGAAGAAGAAAATCCACCCAATACTTCTTTTCTAAGGACTTTTCCTTAGAAAAATTACTCTTTGTGTAACAATTTGGCTAGATTCCAGGATACTTACTGGGCCACCTGTGATAGAGTGCAGAGGTACTATGGATTCAAAGTCAGGGACACTGGTATAGCCTTTTCTCTCTTTCCTCATACACTCTTGCTATGGAAGTAAGTTGAAGTAGGGCATATTCTTATCTGGAGGCAAGCCTGGCCATTTTGTTCCCTGTTCTCTGAGTGAGGTAGAAATCCTGGCTCTCTGGATCTTTGGCACCCTTGAGTTCTTTAGCCTGTTCCCTGTAGAGCTGCCAAATCTTACTAGTGTAAGATTTGCATCTGAGGCTGAGGAATAGATCCCTTTGATATAAAATTTAGGTTTACTTCATTCCAAATGACCATGGTTTGAATAATAAAGCATTTTAATTTCACATATGAGGTACGGTCATTGTTTGGCAAGACTGTATCACATAAGTAAACCTCATGCAAAACAGTAGCTATAGTTTTATACAATTCTGTATTCCTAGATCCCCTAGCAATAACACCATCTTAGTTGTATCAATATCTTACCTCTGTTTCTAATACAGGGGAAAATTAAGTCTGAAACATAGTAAATAACTTCAAAGAGTTTTTTTTTAAATCCTGAATAACCAGGTATTATTGAATATCACATGGAAAAATTTAGAAAGCAAAACTGATGTTTTAATTGATTGTCTAAGAAGCACATAGCAAATTTTCTGCAATAAGGGTTCCCTTGATGCCTGAATTTTTAATTTTTATTCTTTACAGTTAGGGTCTTGCTGTGTTGCCCAGGCTGAAATGCAGTGGTGCCATCATAGCTCACTGCCACCTCAAACTGCTGGGCTCAAGAGATCCTCCCATCTTAGTCCCCCAAAGCACTGGGATTAGAGGCATAAGAAACCATACCCAGCCTGAAATTTTTAGTTTCTTATTTCAGTTTCCCTCTTGTCATTGTTCCTTCCTCCCATGTTTCTCATTCTCTTTGGAGTACGTACATAAGTACGTCCATAAGGCATGGCCCAGGGTTTTCTCTTATCCTCTCAGGCAATATTTAACTAAGCTTATTCAGCAGACAAGAGAGGGAAGAAAATTCATCTGGTGATTCTTTCTCTATACAGAATTACTAGATTCAAATAGTCACAGATAATTGGAAGGTATTCTCCCTTGTGAAATCAGGTTCCAGGGTGCGAGGCATATGCTATTCCAGATCAGGAGAAGCCAGTAGTGAACTGAATTTGACGTTTGCATTTTCTTTCTTAAATAATTTGGCTCAGGAAAACTTTTGGTCCATGGTTTGACTTTAATATAAAGTTAAATAATTTAATTCTCTTGGACTGTAGGCCTTCATACAAGCCCATCAAACACTGAAGAGAGCCAAGCCACTCATTATTATAAAAATCAATAGTTGAATTGGAACTTAAATAATTAGTAAATATGTATCCAGTTGATTGCAGGTTGCTTTTCCAAACAACATTTTGACTCATGCCAGTGGTTTCGTTGCGATCACTAAAAACCAATTTTAGTTTGACTTTTTTAAGACAAATAAATGACATAAACAGTATTGGTTTAAAGAATATTGCCCACCCCCACCACCCGGATGTACTGGTAGCTAGAAGACCAAGTTTGGAAAGCTGGCCCAGGTCCATAGGCTTCCAGGAAGCAGGAAACCGCTTTTAGCAATTTGGCCAGAGTATGACTACATTTGCACCCTATCACGAACATGATTGCAAATAAATACTGATCATTCTTTTGCTTTACTTAGCTTTCTCCAGATTCCTGGAATACAGCTGCCAATTTACTGAGCCTGGGTTACATTCCCATTGCTTGGCAGTCAAGTAAAAGGAACACAGGGGAATAAAACCTACTTCAGTTTCCCAAATGAAAAAATAATACAGTTTTCCATAATCTAGGTAAAATAAGAGGTCCATCAAAATTAGAAAAGCGATTTGTATTTTATGCAGCCCAATCATGAAGATTTCTATAGCTTAATTTGATAATTGAGGACAATATAAGTGGTCTCAGGCTGGGCACGGTGGCTCATGCCTGTCATGCCAGCATTTTGGGAGGCTGAGGCGGGCAGGTCACCTGAGGTCAGGAGTTCGAGACCAGACTGGCCAACATAGTGAAACCCTGTCTCTACTAAAAATATGAAAAATTAGCCAGGCATGGTGGTGGGCACCATAATCCCACCTACTCAGGAGGCTGAGGCAGGAGAATCGCTTGAACCTGGGAGGCGGAGGTTGCAGTAAGCTGAGATTGCGCCATTGCACTCCACGCTGGGTGACAAGAGTGAAACTCTGTCTTGAAAAAATAAAAAATAAGTGGTCTTATTATCATCATTATCATAATTAACACTTAACAAGCAGTTGCTTGCTAGGTTCTATTCTTATCCACACTTTCCATATACTATCTCATTTTATGCTCCCATCAAATTTTATGACACAATTACTATTAGTGTCCTTTTAACAAAAATCCAGTAATGTTTAGAGAGAGTAGATAACTTGCCCAGGATTATCTAATTAAACTAAAGAGTTTCTGAACAGCAAAAGAAACTACCATCAGAGTAAACAGGCAACCTACAGAATGGGAGAAATTTTTACAATCCACCCATCTAACAAAGGGGTAATATCCAGAATCTACAAAGAACTTAAACAAATTTACAAGAAAAAATCAAACAACCCCATCAAAAAGTGGGCAAAGGATATGAACAGACACTTCTCAAAAGAAGACATTTATGCAGCCAACAGTCACATGAAAAAATGCTCATCATCACTGGCCATCAGAGAAATGCAAATCAAAACCACAATGAGATACCATCTCACACCAGTTAGAATGGTAATCATTAAAAAGTCAGGAAAAAACAGGTGCTGGAGAGGATGTGGAGAAATAGGAATGCTTTTACACTGTTGGTGACAGTGTAAACTAGTTCAACCATTGTGAAAGACAGTGTGGCGATTCCTCAAGGATCTAGAACTAGAAATACTATTTGACCCAGCCATCCCATTACTGGGCATATACCCAAAGGATTATAAATCATGCTGCTATAAAGACACATGCACATGTATGTTTATAACATCACTATTCACAATAGCAAAGACTTGCAACCAGCCCAAATGTCCATCAATAATAGACTGGATTAAGAAAATGTGGCACATATGTATACCATGGAATACTATGCAGCCATAAAAAAGGATGAGTTCACGTCCTTTGTAGGCACATGGATGAAGCTAAAAACCATCATTCTGAGCAAACTATCACAAGGACAGAAAACCAAACACTGCATGTTCTCACTCATAGGTGGGAACTGAACAATGAGAACACTTGGACACAGGGTGGGGAACATCACACACTGGGGTCTGTTGTGGGGTGGGGGGAGGGGGGAGGGATAGCATTAGGAGATATGCCTAATGTAAATGACGAGTTAACCAGTACAGCACAGCAACATGGCACATGTATACATATGTAACAAACCTGCACGTTGTGCACATGTACCCTAGAACTTAAAGTATAATAATAATAAATCATTAAAAGAAATTTAAAAAAAAATGTAATAGATTTTCTTGAATACAAATAAATAAATAAAGCTTGCCCAGGGTTACACAACTAGTAAGTGGAAAAATAGTTTCAAACCTAGGTTATATGACTCCAAATAAGCTAAACCATATGCATATGCATGAGACTAATTCCTCTACTGCAATTTTATGGATATTAGGACACACTAGATTCTTAAGAAATATTTACTGCAATCTCTGTTAACTGGAAAACCCTGGCACACAGTTGGTGTTCAATACATACTCATTGAATAAATAAATGCATATATATCAGGTTTTGATTAAAAGATCAGATGTCAGAAGGCAGGTGTCTGCCGCCCCCACCCCTTCCTCGTAGCTCCCTCCAGCATGCAGCTCTTGAGCTATGTACTGAGCTGTGTGATCCCATAAATCAAAGGAATTCAAGTCTGGGTTATAGTGAAATAAATGTGTATTCATAATGGTAAGGTGGATAGTGTATTTAAGCAATTTCTTATCTTTGTTACTTCTTTTTAAACATGATAATAATTTAGAAAATGTTCCTTTTAGGTATACTGCAGAAGTTTAGGTATACTGAAGATGACATAGTCGAAAGAGTCAGACTGAACTGTGTTTGAAATTCTCCCCAACTATGTTTTAGTTTTATGTCATTTAACATTTTATTCTAACTCTTGGAGCTCAAATGTTGTCATCTAAGCAAGGGTAGAAAATGATGCTTAGCTTATGTGTTTGCTGTGAGGGCTACATGAGGTCATAAGTGTAAAGTACCTAAAATGTAGCACCTGTGGGATACTTTCCTCTCCTATCTCTTCTTTAGTGGCTACCTTTGAAATATTTCAGAGTAAAATGGCTTATAGAAAATAATTATTGTCATGGTTGAAAATAACATTGTGATTTTAAAGGAATATCTATACCTTACAAAATTTGTACCATTGGTACAATAGCCACTACACTCAGAAGAGGGAGCTTCATAAAATACTTTTTGATAAAAATGATTCAATATTAGACATTTTATACAGATCTACTTTCTACCCTAATCAAATCTCTTGTATTAGAGATGATGATTAATCTCCCACGTGTGCAATTTGTGAACTATGCGTTTTCTGGTTCAATTCTTTGTAGAAGGTTTACATACTGCAATGTAATTCGTTTTTGCAATTTTCTACTTCATTTCAATTACAGTGCTTATTATAAGAGATGGAATTCTCATTTAGCATGCTCATTATTTTTAATTAGAAATAAAATCTTAAAGGAACTTACATTTTTTGCATCTCATTGTCGGAAGCATAAACTCTAGAACACTGTGTGAATAAATAAGCACAGTAATTCTCAAATTTTCAAAGATGGAGTATGTTAATTATAGAAATATACTAATAGTGATCTTGTGTATGTAAATTGTACTAGATGTATAATAACAACAGCAAGTTTCTAATTATTTGGTACCTGTTGTGGGGTCATAACTTCCATATGTATTGTCTCTAATTCTCACAACTCTAAAAGAAAGTATTATTTTCCTTCTTTTCAAAGTGAAGGAGCCCTGAAAAAAGAATCATTTTCAATTCTACCTGGGAAACGCTATCAAGGATTCATCGTACAGTGACCACTAGATTGTATTTTATTTTATTTTATTTTATTTTATTTATTTATTTATTTATTTATTTATTTGAGACGGAGTCTTGCTCTGTAGCCCTGGCTGGAGCGCAGTGGCCGGATCTCAGCTCACTGCAAGCTCCGCCTCCCAGGTTTTACGCCATTCTCCTGCCTCAGCCTCCGGAGTAGCTGGGACTACAGGCGCCTGCCAAGACGCCCGGCTAGTTTTTTGTATTTTTAGTAGAGACGGGGTTTCACGGTGTTAGCCAGGATGGTCTCGATCTCCTGACCTCGTGATCCGCCCGTCTCGGCCTCCCAAAGTGCTGGGATTACAGGCTTGAGCCACCGCGCCCGGCCTTAGATTGTATTTTAACGTATGACAAAAAGCTAATTGGAAAAAAATGGGAAAGCCACATCTTCAGAAACATTACAAAACACAGTTAAAATATAACTCATGGAAAAGAATGGTGGCGATGAAGATCGATAGGGCCAAGTGGGAAAAGTCTGGTCTAGGAGTTTGGTCTTAGTATAGCAAGAAGACTTTAATGCTATGGTTTTTGCCACACAATCTTTTAAATAATATCATAACCATTAGCCCTCATGCCCCTGTGGAATTCTCCTTTCATTTACATACCATCTGGAAGTTCTGCAAAATACTGTAATGTGAATGAGAGATATGGTATCTAAAATAACAGAGTCGTCAGAGGGCTGCCAACCGGCTGTTCATGGTGAATCATTGAAATGTAAAATTTGGTGTTCTGCGCGGAGAAGTGTGTGCAATCCCTGTGGAATTTTTCAAGCTCCCTGAAGAAGCCTCTTGTTTCTGTGGCTGCTGTGTTCATTTGCATTTCAATATGAGCATTCAGAGGTCACCTGCCTGTATTTCGGGCACAATTATAAACGGGAGATGCTGCAAATATTCGGAACTGGTGTCTCTACCGGCATGTGGATACAGCTCTGGGTTTCCAGTATTGCCATGCTGCCTGACAAAGAATAGGCAGTGTAGTGTTAGGCACAGGATGAATGATTTATGTGATGTCATCAGTTACTCCAGCCCTTTCATAGAATATTTTTTCTTCCCTAGAACACTAGTCACCGCCTAAGCCCTAAATCAAGAGCTAGTCATTTGTTTTATTAAACTTGATCTGCTTTCCGCGCTACCTACAGAGGGGTCCATACGGCATTGTTCTGGATTCCCGTCGTAACTTAAAGGGAAACTTTCACGATGTCCAGAGCCCTTGATGTCCTGCAAATGAAGGAGGAGGATGTTCTTAAGTTCCTTGCGGCAGGAACCCACTTAGGTGGCACTAATCTTGACTTCCAGATGGAACAGTACATCTATAAAAGTGATGGCATCTACATCATAAATCTGAAGAGGACTTGGGAGAAGCTTCTGCTGGCGGCTCGTGCCATTGTTGCCATTGAAAACCCTGCTGACGTCAGTGTTATATCCTCCAGGAAAACTGGCCAGAGGGCCGTGCTGAAGTTTGCTGCTGCCACTGGAGCCACTCCAATTGCTGGCCGCTTCACTCCTGGAACCTTCACTAACCAGATCCAGGCAGCCTTCCAGGAGCTACGGCTTCTTGTGGTTACTGACCCCAGGGCTGACCACCAGCCTCTCACAGAGGCATCTTATGTTAACCTACCTACCACTGCTCTGTGTAACACAGATTCTGTGCTATGTGGACATTGCCATCCCATGCAACAACAAGGGAGCTCACTCAGTGGGTTTGATGTAGTGGATGCTGGCTTGGGAAGTTTTGTGCATGCATGGCACCATTTCCCATGAACACCCGTGGGAGGTCATGCCTGATCTCTACTTCTACAGAGATCCTGAAGAGATTGAAAAAGAAGAGCAGGCTGCTGCTGAAAACGCAGTGACCAAGGAGGAATTTCAGGGTGAATGGACTGCTCCAGCTCCTGAGATCACTACTACTCAGCCTGAGGTTTCAGACTGGTCTGAAGGTGTGCAGGTGCCCTCTGTGCCTATTCAGCAGTTCCCTACTGAAGACTGGAGTGCTCAGCCTGCCACAGAAGATTGGTCTGCAGTTCCCATTGCTCAGGCCACTGAATGGGTAGGAGCAACAACTGAATGGTCTTAAGCTGTTCTTGCACGGGCTCTTAAGCAACATGGAAAAATGGTTGATGGAAAATAAACATCAGTTTCTATGCACCTTCATTTCTCTGTTGGGCCCACTTTCTGTTAGATTCCATATAGTAAGTCTATTCCACCTTCAACCATCATAAGTATGATCCACTGTTATATTACTGACAATGTTGAACAGTGTTCTGGGTGCTGGAAATACAATGATAAACAAGATCAATGTGTGTCTGATCCATATAGGGCTGATTTTCTACTCTGAAGTAATCTCTGAATCCCATGATATGTTTAGAGGCTTTTGCACAGAATAGGCATTTAGCAAATGCAAAATGAAGAAATGGATTGCCTAGTCTAAGCCATGGTGTTAAAAACTATGGAAGATCCAAGATAAACATGACAAATGTTAGCCTTCAGGGAGTTCCTACTCTGTGGTGGGCACAGACAAGCACATAGAAAATTCTAATGCATGGCAGAGAGTATTGTGTGTTGTAATAGAGATATAAACACATTTCTGTGGGAGCATATAATGACAAAAGATTAATTCTGGCTTGGAGGGATGTCCTGCCCTTCTGTCACAGCAGAAAAAAATATGGTATCATCCACTGTGCATAACTGAAATCCATTTGCCATATGCATAAAGAATGAGTAGATTCACAAAATAAATGAGAGTAGGGAGAATTTGATTTACTGCAGTTTTCTTTTTCATTGCAATGTTATAGTATGTTATCCAATGGTATTTTCCAGATTTTATAATCATCTTCCAAGAAAATACTTGGATCCCTTCCCTTATATCTTCCTTCCTTTTACTATCCTTCCCTTACTAATCGGTACAGAAGAAACCGTGAGGACAATCTGAAAGTATTTTAGTACCTAGAATAAGAACTAACACAAAGAATTAACTCAAGATTTTTTTAAAAAAATAAACTGCTGCTTGTTTTATTACTCTACGGTCATGAGTTAATTTGCCAAAATCATTCTTAAACAATGGTTCCTTAGCCTCACATAATGAAAAGAACACTATTCAAGAAATTAGGAGGCAAGTATTCTGAGGCTAGCTTCTACTAACTAAAGGTATGACTTTAGGTAAGTCCTCTTGGTCTTATTTTCCTTATCTGTAATATTAGTTTATTGGACCAAATTAGAAGGTCACAATCTTGGATGAGACAGGGTCCAGAGCATTTGCCATGTGAGAAAATGGAGCCAGTGTTGTCACATCTTCTGATTATCAAGAGAATCCACAAAGCTAGATATTAATGTGAAATTTCCATAAAACGGCATTTAGGCCAAATAAAACATATCTAAAGGCCAAATTCAGCCCAAGGGCTTCCTTTCTTCAGCTTGTAGAATAGATGTCCTCTGAAATCTCTTGTATCTCAGATATTCTTTGATTCTGCACTGTTAAGACAGTCTGATTTTCCTTTGTTTAACAGCTACTAGGCTTCAAAGTTCTGGTTTCCCAGATGAATTAAAGAACATGTTTTGAGGCCCTGTAAAGTTAAATTATAATCACAGATTGGAGAGTTGTAGTTTCTGCTAATCCTCTTGGAGGCTTCTGATTTGTTTAAACAATGTGAAAATTAGGAATGAATGTTAAGTGGTCTAACTCAAGGATCTAGTTTAGAATAAAGAAAAAAAGAAGGAAGAGCAGCCCTTTCCTGCTTCCATTTCCTCTCTACATGCTGCTGTGAGGCCGATCTAGCCAGAGAGTACCTGGTAAGACTGCTTGGTACAGAACCTCATGGCTAGGTTAATCCTGGCTCACAGCAGACCCTAAAAAATAATCATTGAACGAAGTAAATACTACTGAATGAAGTCCTGTTCTTTGGTGGACTATCATGCCAACTAATTAACATATCTACCATTACTGGATAAGAAAAGAACTTTGAATAAAACAAAGCATTTTATTATGTACATTTAAGACTTTAAAGTTTGCCTAATAAGATGAAACTCCTTTGGTCCCCACAAGCTTCTACCACTGAGCTCATACCTTATATGGTGAATTTTTTTTTTTTTTTTTTTTTTTTTGAGGACACAGATTCATCTTACTTATGTTTCTGTCAGCAGCGTCCAGCACAGTGTCTGACATGCAGTAAGTACTCAATAAATGTCTTTTTAATCAATGACTTAATCTCTGAATGAGTCAACTAATAAATTATTTAATGAGCCAGAATTTCTCTCTAGGGTCAAAGCAGCAAGAACAAAGAATTGAATATAACTCAATGAGTTCTACTAAATCATTAAAGAAAGATGGTATCAACAGTCTGAATTTAGAAATGAAGCCAGAATATTAGTAAAAGTTTCTGGGCTCTTTACATCACTCCCAAATAATTGTATACAGTTGCCATATTCTGGACAGTTGAAATATAATGTTATGAAATTTTGGGTGCTCTTTAAATCTAATGGAGAATACTGTTTCTTGTTTGTTTGTTTGTTTGTTAAGTATAGGCAAACAACCTCATTAGTCTGTAAGTTCCCACTTACCTTCTTATGCTGCACCTTCAACTCTCAGTTTTCAAAGCCTTTGCAGTGCTATCAAAGTTTATCAAACATACGCCTCATCGAGTGGTCAGTCTTTAGCCCTGGGCATTGTTCCATCCCATAGTTTAGTTCTCAAAAGGTTGGTATGCTGACCAGAGTCAAATCAATGCCTGTACAACTTAGGGGGAAACTAAGAATTCATACTCAATGCTATAGAACCACTTCCTTAGCACTCTCCGCCTCCCTGCCCTTACTGTCTCCCTGTCCCACTCCAGGTTCCAGCCTCTCCCACCCACCTCCTGGTCCTCCGGCTAGAGATCTGAGACTTTAATTTTCACCTCTGCCTCTCACTTTCTGTTCCTAAGATCACCCTGCCATGGGAACCAAGTGGGGAAAGGCTAGAGAAAGGAACAAACCAACAGAGAATTTCTCCCCACACACACACACACACTCTTGGGATATAGTTCCTTTGGTCACAGAGAAGGGTTTCCATCCTTAGATTTAAAAGCATCCACCCAGACACTTTTGCCTTTGCCACCACCACTTGCTATCACCTTGCCAGGGTTACCTGGGGGCTTGAATAGAAGAAAACAAAAATACAACTTTCTCCACTCTCTCTGGTTTGTAGGGTGCCATTTTCTATTCCTCAGATTGGAAATAAAGAACTTTTCTTGGAGCTTTTTCTGCTTGCATCTGGTGCACACTTCCATGATTTGGCTGCTTTTGAGTCTAAATCTGAAGATATTAGGGAAAAAAATCCAAGAAACTCATGCATGATTCAGTGATGTTTTGAGTTCTGTTATTTTTCCCCAATCCACTTATTACTACTTATTTTTCAGAGTTTTCAACTAGCTTCTCCAGCTCCGTCCAGGATTTTTAGCTGTGTTCAGTGGGAGAATCAGAGTGTGCTTACTCCATCTTGATTGGACCAAAATTTTTCCCATGTAGTTTTATTAGATGGTAAAAATACATGAGATTGCTTGATGGGATTGTCTGGTCCACCTAACAGATCCTGCTGTAAATTGGCATTGCTATGTTTAGTTTTATTTAAACAAGTGCTGTTCTACAAAGGAATGCTTTCTGTCTGGTAAACTGACTTGACGATCTGAGAATGAGACTTGTTATTTGATCACACTCCTTGAGGCATCCTGTCATCCCTTTGGCCTCATTCATGTACTTAACATATATTAATAGAGCCAATTGTGTGTCAGGTGCTATGCTAGGCACAAGGGCTACATCTGTGAAAAACACAGAATCTTTGTCTCTGGGGAGTCCACAGTGTCCTGGAAATCAGTGACAGATCACTACCAATGTCACAAGACAGCAAAACTGAGCCTTAGATCCAGGTTAGAGATAGTTATGTAAACAGGCAATTTTTGTATTGAATGTTTAATATATGATAAAAGTCAGTACCAGTATTATAGGGAAACAGAACAGAATCATAATTACGTATTAGTGATTTCTCACTTCTCAATTAATGACACTCTAATCTGTCTACTTACTTAACTGAATACTTGGACTCATCCTTCATTATTTTTCCTAACACTCCACATCCTATCTTTTAGTACATTCTATTCTCTATGCTTTCGAAATATATTCAGAATCCTTCCCTAGACTAAGCTACCATAATCTCTTAGCATTCTGTCACAGTATTTCCTGCGTTTCCCCATTTTCCCACTCTTGTTCTATTTTCCATGCAGCAAAGTAAAAAAAAAAAAAATTAATGAAAATCAGATAGCAATGTTTCTCTGGTTAAAAAAAAAAAAAAAACACTCCGAAGCACTACCTCATCCAACCCCCTTCCTCTCTTGCCTCATATCCTACTTATCTTCCCCTTATTATGCTTCAGCATTTCTTTTATTCCTCAAAGAACATATTAGGCATATTTGCACTTGCTAATGCCTCTGGCAACATACTTCTCCCAGATCTTTATATTTTGAATGTGAAGAAATAAATCATATTAACAAAACTTGGGTTAGGGATGAGGTAACATAAATCAATTTATTTTATCAAATGCTTTGTTAGTATAAACTTGTTTAAGTATCATCTAAATTTGCTAGATACCATTTTTAAAACCATCTTTTTCAGGCACAGAGAGGTTAACTAACTTGCTAGCAACAGTGAACAGAAGAAAATGGCAGAACTATGGTTATAACCTTCTGTCTACTTCCAGAATCTGTGCTCTTATATGCTATGCTCTGCTGTTCTTAATAGTTGAGAGGCATTCTCTACACAAAGTGCGATGTCGTCTTGCACATTCACCCCCTTCAGCCATGTGTGGAATTATGGGGGGAGTGGAGATAGATGGGGACCTAAACCTACAGAGATAAGAGGCAAGAGAATTCCCCAATTTACCAATATATTCACCACATCTATAATCTTGAGACTAATGTATTAACAAATGTCTCTTGTAAATATGGATACCAACCACCCCGTCCCCAATTTAAAAAAAAATCTAAGCTTGCCAGCTATTCACAGTAACTTTGATTTTTTTTTTTTTTTTTTTTTTTTTTTTAGTTTCTTAATCTATAGTGGAAATAGCCCCTAGCTCATTGAGTTTTATGAGATTAAAGCATTTTGTGAAGTCCTGATTTTGTTAGCACACATTTCAATGGAGCTCTCTCAGCTACCTGAAGAAGGTGAAAGGTCAGCCATGTGCTTCTTTCTCTGGTGGAGGAAGAAGGCTGGAAAGTAGGTGAAATGGCACAGGCAGAATTTAAACTTGGATTTCTATGAACTGAACTCCTGATGCCTCATGAATGCTAAAACTAATTATGATTTCTTTCTGCAAAATATATAAGCATCAAAATGACTTAATAAGAAATTAATTACAAAAGTTAAACTTCTATTTGTTCTCTTCTGGTATTTTGTTGGTTTTCCAATTATTGTTTTATTATTATTATTATTATTATTATTATTATTATTATTTTGATGGGGAGGAATCTGCAATCACTTAGGCCTTTGGGTGATTAGGAAAAAATAGTCACCAGGGACTTCTACAAGATCCTAATGCCACTCAAATAGGCCAGTTTTTTCCAGATGCTCAATAATAACAAATGATTTAACAAACTGTGAACAAACATGTGCATCCGTCAGGTTTTAAGCTCTTGCTTTGATCGGCCCCTTCTGTACATATCTGGGCCCAGGTCTTGGGCAGTGCTAGCAGGCATTATCTGAGAGAACAGACGCATGGAACTATATAGAAAAAATTCAATATTGTTACCATTTGTTTTCCCTAAGTTTATCTCTTATTTAGAATAATTTTTTAAAAGGTGATACAGGGATTTCTTCTTTCCAAAGAATAACAATATAGTATAACAAGAAAACTAGTCATGACATTAGAAGTTTCTGTCTACTTTTGAGTTTTACTCTCTGAGTGACCATAGGAAATCGACTTCATTTGTCTACAGCTCAGTTTCTTTATATATACAGTGTTGATAATTTCTGCTGTCCATGTCTATTTTGCAGTGTTGAGGCACATAACAGATAAATGCAAAATTATGCTGAAAAGTGCCAAACAAATGCAAATTATCAATATTTTCCCCATTCAATTCAATAAACAGTATAGTAACCATGCCCTAAACACTGTGATTTAATTTACAAATTAAAAAGGCTCAGATTTGCCTTTGTGCCAGTTGCTGTCTATTGTGGACAAGGCATAAATAAAAATCAGGAAAAAAAAGCTAAACGGTGATTGCCTGAGAGTCTAATGGGTATCACATCAGGTGAGACCTTTCACTTCCTTTTATACTCTAAAGTCTTGACCAGAAATATATAGTTACTAAAGGTTATTATGATTTACATTTTGATATAGTTACTACTTATGAAGCATCTTGTGCCAGGCTCTGTGTGAGATACTTATGAGTTTTCTATAACATTTAATTCTCATATCATCCTTGTAAAATGAGGGTCATCATTTAGCAGATGATTAAACTGAATGTTAAGTAACTAAGTAACCTGTCCAAGTCACAGAGCCAGGAAGACACAGAACAGGATTCAAACATAGATCTCCATACCCTGTTCATAAGAGAGAAAAACAAAAGAATGAGACTCAAACCAGCACCTTTTATAACAGTCAGAAAAACATGTACTGCTGTACTCTGATAGTGGCTGGGAGGCTGAGTTGCAGAACATGGCTTAGGGTCAAGGTAAAGCACCTAAGTGTGGCCTCAGAGATTGCCACTGAATACCCAGTCTTCTGGAAATAGAATCAATTAAGTGAGTAAACTCTTCTTTACTTAGCATGTTAAATAGGGAAAGGTAGGTATAAGACTGACCTAGGAAATGAATGATTCCAACTCTGCTCCCCTAAAGTATTCCCACAATTCTATAATAAGGAATATAGAGTGTCAGAGAGAGGTCTAGAGAAAATGATCCAGAGTTCAAAGTGCAACTTAATTTTAATATCTGCAATCATGGTGGTCTTCATGAAGGAAGTGTTCTTGGATCCTTTAAAAATGGTTAGCAGCTAATAGCACAATAACAGGATCAAATTCTCACATATCAATTTATATCCTGAGTGTAAATGGGCTAATGTCCCCACTTCAAAGGCATAAAATGGCAAGTTGGATAGAGAAGCAAGACCCAACTGTCTGCTAACTTCAAGAGACCTGTCTCAAGTAAAAAAACCCACAGGCTAAAACTAAAGACATGGAGAAAGATCTATCAGGCAAATGGAAAACAAAAAACTGCAGGGGTAGCTTTTCTTGTATAAAACAGACATTAAACCAACGATAATTTTTAAAAAGACAACATACATATTGTATAATGGTAAGAGTTACAATACAAACAAGAAGACTCAACTATCCTAAATGTATATGTACCCAACATTGGAGTACCCAGATTCATAAAACAGGTTTTTAGATATCTATGAAGAGATTTAGGAAGCTACACAATAATCTTGGGGAACTTCAACACCCGACTGACAATGTCAGATGTATCTTCAGGGCATAAAAGTAATGAAGATATGCTGGACTTAAACTCAACACTTGACCAATTGGAGCTAATTACACATCTACAGAACACTCCATCCAAAACCAACAGAATATATGTTCTTCTCATCTGCACATGGCACATAATTCTAAGATGAGCATGTGCTCAGGAATAAAGCAAGTCCAAGCAAATTCAAAGAAATTGACATCATACCCAACATACCCTTAGACCACAGCAAAATAAAAATTAAAAATCATTACTAAGAAAATCTATCAAAACCATACAGTTACATGGAAATTAAACCATATGCTCCTGAATGACTCTGGGATTAAAAAATGAAATTAAAGCAGAAATCAAAAAATTCTTTGAAACTAATGAAAACAGAGGCATAACATACCAAAATCTTTGGGACAGAGCTAAAGCATTGATAGGAGGAAAGTTTATAGCGCTAAATGCCTACATCAGAAAGTTAGAATCATCTCAAATTAACAACCTAACATCACACCTAGGAAAGGAAGAGGAACTAGAAAAACAAAAGCAAAACAACATCAAAGCTAGGAGAAGATAAGAAATAATCAAAATCAGAACTGAAATGATTGAAATTGAGATGTGAAAATCCATACAAAACATCGATGAACACAAAAGTTTGTTTTTTGAAAGATTAAACAAGATTAATAGGCTGCTAGCTGGGTTAATAAAGAAAAAAAGAGAAGATCCAAATAAACACAATTAGAAATGACAAAGGTGACATTACAACTGACCCCATGGACATACAAAATATCCTCAGAGACTATTATAAACATCACTATGCATACAAACAAGAAAACCTAGGAGAAATAGGTAAATTTCTGAAAACACCCAGACTCTCAAGATTGAACCAGGAAGAAATGAAAATTCTGAACAGATCAATAACAAATTGTGAAATTGAATCAGAAATAAAAAGCCTACCAGCCGAAAAAAGTCCTGGGCCCAATAGAATCAAAGCCAAATTCTACCAGATGTTCAAAGAAGAGCTAGTATCAGTCCTACTAAAATTATTCCAAGGAGGAGATACGCCTCCCTAACTCATTCTACAAAGCCAGCATCATCCTGATATCAAAGCCTGGCAGAGATACAACAATAAAAGAAAACAACAGGCTCATATTCCTGATAAACATATATGCAAAAATCCTCAAAAAATACTAGCAAACAGAATTCAGAAGCACATGAAAATGTTAATTAGCCACCATCAAGTAGGCCTTATTCCTGGGAGTCATGGTTAGTTTAACATATGCAAATCAATAAATATGATTTACCACCACAACAGAAGTAACAAAAACCACATGATCATCTCAACAGATGCAGAAAAAGCCTTCCATAAAATTCAACATCACTTCATGTTAAAAACTCTGAACAAGTTAGGCAACGAAGGAACATACATCAAAATAATAAGAGCCACCTATGACAAATCCACAGCCAACATACTGAACAGGCAAAAGCTGGAAGTATTCCCTCTGAGAATTGGAACAAGACAAGAGTATCCACTCTCTTCATTTGTATTCAATGTAGTACTGGAAGTCCTAGGCAGAACAATCAGGCAAGAGACAGAAATAAAGGGCATCCAAATAGGAAGAGATGAAGTCAAGCTACTTCTCTTTGCAGACGATATGAATCTATACCAAGAAAACCCCATAGATTGCACCAGAAGGCTTCTAGAACTGATAAACAACTTCAGCAAAGTTTCAGGATACAAAATCAATGTACAAAAATCAGCAGCATTTTTATAAACCAATAATGTCCAAGCTCAGAGCAAAATCAAGAACACAATCTCATTTAAAATAGCCAAAAAAGAAAAAAATAATAAGGAATAACTAGGAATACTACTTACCAAGGAAGTGAAAAATCTCTATAAGCATTACAGAACACTGCTGAAAGAAATCAGAGATGACACAAACAAATGGAAAAATATTCTATGCCCATGGTTAGGAAGAATCAATATTGTTAAAATGGCAAAACCACTCAAAGTAATTTACAGATACACTGCTATTCCTACCAAACTTTCATTTTTCACAGAATTAGAAAAATTTATCCTAAAATTTATATAGAACCAAAAAGACCTCAAATCAAGCAAAATGAACAAAGCCAGAGGCATCACACTACCCAACTTGAAACTATACTACAAGACTACAGCAACCAAAACAGCATGGTACTGGTAGAAAAACAAACACATAGGCCAGAGAAACAGAATATAGAACCCAGAAACAAAGCCACATACTTATACTCAACTGATATTCAACAAAGTCAATAACAACAAACAATGGGGAAAGGACTTCCTATCCAATAAATGGTGCTGGGATCACTGGCTATCTGTGTGCAGAAGATTGAAATTGGACTCCTACCAGTCACCATATGCAAAAATTAACTCAAGATGGATTAAAGACTTAAATGTAAGACCTAAAACTATAAAAACCCTAGAAGAAATCCTAAGAAATACCATCCTGAACATTAGCCTTAGCAAAGAATTTATGACTAAATTCCCCAAAGCAATTGCAACAAAAACAAAAATTGATGTATAGGACCTAATTAAGCAAAGGGCTTCTGCACAGCAAAGGAAACTATCAGTGGAGTAAATAGATAACCCACAGAATTGGGGAAAATATTTGTAAACTATGTATCCAACAATGGTCCAATATCCAGAATGTGTAAAGAACTTAAATCAGCAGAAAAAACACAATCCCATTTAAAAATGGGCAAATAATATGAACAGACATGAATCCCACTACTGAGTGTATATGCAAGGGAAAAACATTCATTCTATGAAAAAGACACATCCCCTTATATGTTCATCACAGTGCTGTTCACAATAGCAAATACATAGAATCAACCAAGATGTCCATCAGTGGTGGACTGTATAAAGAATATATGGTACATATACACCGTGAAATACTACACAGCCATAAAAAAGAAAAAAACCATGTCCTTTGCTGCAACATGGATCAAGCTCAAAATTCAAAAACTGAGTGAATTAATGCAGGAATAGAAAACCAAAAACTACATGTTCTCATTTATAAGTGAGAGCTAAACATTGAATACACATGGATATAAATATGGAAATAACAGACACTGGAGACTGTTTGAAGAGGAAGGGTGGTAGGGAGCTATGGTTTGGAAGGCTACCTATCAGGTACTATGGTCACTACCTTGGTGACAGGATCGTTTATACACCAATCCTCAGCAACACAATTTTCGCATGTAACAAACCTGCACATTTACCCCTGAACCTAAATAAAAGTAGGAGGAAGAAAATGGTTGGAACTAGTATTAGTATAGGATTAGGGAGAAAAAGTAAAATAGAAGGGTAGTCTAGAGAAGACAGTTTGTTAATTTAATTCATTCACCAAATATTTATTGGTGGCCAAGTGTGTGCCAGACATTGTTCTAGGCACGGAGTAGAGAACAAAAAAGAAAGTATCAGGGCCGGGCGCGGTGGCTCATGCCTGTAATCCCAGTACTTTGGGAGGCTAAGGAGGGCCAATCATGAGGTCAGGAGATCAAGACCATCCTGGCTAAAATGGTGAAACCTCATCTCTACTAAAAATAAAAAAAAATTTAGCGGGGCATGGTGGCGGGAGCCCCTAGTCCCAGCGCATGAACCCGGGAGGCAGAGCTTGCAGTGAACCAAGATCGCGCCACTGCACTCCAGCCTGGGTGATGGAGCGAGACTCCATGTCAAAACAAAAACAAAAACAAAAACAAACCAACCAAAAAAACTCCCTGTTTTTATAGAGCTTATATTTTAGTGAGTAGTGTTTGAGATAGCCAATAAGCAAGATAATAAGATAAATCTATAAAATACGTTAGGTGTTGGTAAGGTGAAAATAATGTCACAAACGAAGATAGGGAGTATTGGTGGGGGGAGGTAGAGATGCAATTTAGACAGGATATCCAGAGAAGGTCTCACAGAGAGGATGATGCCTGAGTAAAGTCAGAAATTGGGAAGGAAATATGCTCTGCGACTTGTGAAGCAAGCTCACTATGCACTGGTTACCAACTTGTGTGACAGAACATACTCATATGCAAGTTATGTGAAATGGGTTTATTACTTACAGATAGGCAGCAAAAAACATCAGAAGCCTCGCGACTCATTGTGAGCTGCTCCCCCAAGGCTCAGAAAGCTGCCTAGGGTGGATGGAGTCTCAACTGCATGTAACCCACTTGCATAGCAGACAAGGGACCCTGGAAAGCAGCCTGCACTGGGTGTTATATCCTGGGGTCACATGACTTCCTGTGCTAAATCTTTGAAGGACATTCTGTTCTGGTGAGACTGAAACAGAGCCTAGGCTCTTCTAGCCAGTCTCTCTCTACCTCAGTAAATTACATTATCAGACCATCATACAGTTACTGTTGAGAACTACAAGCAAGAAAGGGAGGAAACCCTGGTCAGTCCAAGGCCATTTGGAGAACTGTCCTGCACAAATCTTGTGGGTAGAGCATTCCAGGTAGAAGACTCAGCAATTACAAGGGCTCAGAGGCAGGGGCATGCCTAGCATATTTGAAGATGCGGGAGAAGGTCAGTGTGTCTAGGGTGGAATAATTTATGGGAAGAATATTGAGATTGAGTCAAAGGAAAAGGGGGTGAAATACCACGAGGCAGGCTTCTGTATGTCTTTGAAGGCCATTGCAAGGACTTTGGCTTTTACTTTTAGTAATAAGAAAAAAGTCACTGGGAAGTTTGATCAGAGGATTGTTATGATCTGACTTCTATTTAAGGGAATTATTATGGCTATTGCGCTAAAAACAAGCTGGAGTGCAAGGAAGATGGGCAAAAGGAGAAAGTAGGAAATCAGTTAGAAGACTATTGCTATAATCTCGACAGGAGAGGATACATACTGAGTCTGGTAGAAGTAGATTAGTGCTAAGCAGTCTAATTCCAGATAAATTTTGAAGATAAATAAGAGTTGTGAAGGTATGAAGGAAAAAGAGGAGTCAAAAGTGATTCAAAAGTGTTTGACTTGGCAACTAGAATCATGGAATTTCCAGCAGTGTGAAGTAAAATGTGGAAATATGAATCCAGTCTGTGTGGGGAATGAAATTGTAAGATTTGCCTAGAGTGTAGCCTGGGACCATTGTCTAGTCCTGAGATAGAAGCAGGACTTCCCATCTTATATTATGTCAGAATGAACTATGCCAGTTTCTCTAGGGAGACTCTCTACTGGGGAAATTTAAGGTGTCAGTATTTGGGCCAGCAATCAAGATGGAGATAATAGGCCTCTACAATTTGGGAAGCCATAAAGCACCATACTATCTTTGGAGAGTTGTTGTTGTTGTTTGTTGTTGTTGGGGGGAAAAAAAAAACCTTTCTTAAAGGAAACATTTCTTCCAAAATGATAAGCTCTGGCTTTACCTCAGCATTTTCTTTCACCTTTTTTTTTTTTTTTTTTTTTTTTTACCACACTTTTCCTATATGTCTTAACCCTATTTATTCTACAATCACCAGACCTGGATATAGATTTCACTTCCTAGACACCTTTGCCATAATCGTGGCCTCTACCACAGCCAAGAACAGCCCTACTCCTACAGCCCTTTAAACCTTTCTCCACAATGTAGTCAGAATGGTCTTCCTAAAACAGAAATCTGATCATGTCCCTCCCTAGCTTCAACACTTCAGTGAATCCCAATGCTCCTATGATAAAGTGCAGCAATCTTTTTTTTTTTTTTTTTTTTTTTTTTTTTTTTTTTTTTTTTTTTGAGACTGACTGACTTTCCCTCTTGTTGCCCAGGCTGGAGTGCAATAGTGCCATCTCGGCTCACTGAAACCTGCACCTCCCAGGTTCAAACAATTCTCCTGCCTCAGCCTCCTGAGTACCTGGGATTAAAGGCACCCGGCACCACACAAAGCTAATTTTGTGTTTTTAGTAGAGATGGGGTTTCACCATGTTGGCCAGGCTGTTCTTGAACTCCTGACCTAAAGTGATCCACTCGCCTCGGCCTCCCAAAGCATTGGGATTACAGGCGTGAGCCACTGCGCCTAGCCAAAATGCAGCAATCTTAACATGGCTTAATCATCTCTGCCTTCCTCTACCATTTTAGCTCTCTCCTTTCTCCTACCTCCTACTCTCTGTGCTGGTCCTTGATTTCCTTAAGGTCTCCCAAACATAGCATGCTGTATCTTATCTATTATTCTTTAAAAATGCTTGGACCACTCTTTCTCCCCCTTCATCTGATTGATACTTAGCCTAAAGCTCAGCTTCAGAGAGCTTCCAGGTCTGATTGACTATTCAGTCCTGTCTCAGCCCTTATCAAAACACGTTGTAATTGCCTGCTTAGATAGATGCTCATCTGCCCTCTAGACTTTAAGTAAATGAGAGCAAGAATCACGTCTGTCTTGTTCAGCATGATGTCCCTCACTCGGAGCAAGTTCTAAGCAGTTAGAAATAACAGGCACTAAGTCCATATTTGTCAAATCAATCATCAATAACAAACTTTAGTTCCTGTAGTTCCTTAATTCCCAAGAACCTTCTATTGGAACGGATATATCTCACTCCTTTGGGCCTCTATAGATTTTACCTCCACATGTTTTACAGATTTATTATCTTCTACCTTTCACTGTATTTGCATAATTTATCTCTGTTATTGGACAAGTTTCTTATGTACAAGCTCCATGTTCAAATCTTCTTTTTTTCCCTAGATGATAAATTACACAGCTTTGTGCATATTCTGACTCTAATAAATGTTTACTGAATTAATTAATGAATTAAAGGAGTTTAAATGTTATATTTTATAACTTTCAAATAGGCCAGTTTATAGAGAGCATATGCTTTGAGATTAGAAGTACTGGGTGATAAATCTAAATAGGTAAATTTATATCAATGGTGGAATATCGCCAGGTAAGAGAACATAATAGTTTAGAAACTGGAGGTTTGTTGAGGATTTCTGAACCAAAAAGGTATATTATCACAGCTGATACTAATGAAATGAATCTGTCCTTAAGATACATTTTGTGGTACAGAAATACAATTCTATCCTGCATTCATACTTAGAGTTTGGTTATGGAAGAAAGCGGATCTTGCTACTGTTGGTGATTCAGAACTTTTTTCAGAGTTTTGGAAGAAAAACCTGAATACAGAAGATATTAGTCCCGTTATGTTGGTACTGTTTCTCAGTATTATCCACGGTTCTAACTCTGATAAATTTGTTCCAGTGCATTCTCTAATTACAGGCAACCCATTATTCAGTACCCAGGAATATCGCGAGAGTAGATTTGTATCTCAAAGCTATGCTTAATTTGTTTCCCAACAGGTTCTCTGACTCTGAAAACACATCATGTTCAGGATTCCAAAATGGGATTTGTGATCAACGCCATCTATTCGATGGCCTATGGGCTCCACAACATGCAGATGTCCCTCTGCCCAGGCTATGCAGGACTCTGTGATGCAATGAAGCCAATTGATGGACGGAAACTTTTGGAGTCCCTGATGAAAACCAATTTTACTGGGGTTTCTGGAGATATGATCCTATTCGACGAGAATGGAGACTCTCCAGGAAGGTATTGTTACGATTCTCCTCTAGACAGTAGAGACTGAACAACAGCCAACACTTGATCCTGAAATGTCTCTTTCTCTCCTTTGTGGTTAATCTAGGATTCCTGGTCATGTTTCCCCTTCCCTGACATCCCAAATGAGCAAAGATAGAGAGAGAAGAAGCCCCATTTCCTGTGGCCAGGAAAAAAGCATTGGTGCTGATGTTCAAAATGTGCTTTGGGAATTATCACATTTCAGACACCTAAACTAAGAGACAGGAACCTCACATGATCATAGATAAATAAAAATCATCTCTGTGGTTTCTCTGTACATGCTTGTCATGTTATTCCCTGTATTCGGCTATTTTCTTGTGCAATGGAACTATTCTGAAACAGGAACAATTTGATTTCTGGTAATCCAGAAATGGGGCTGAGGTTCTGTTCTGTTGTTTGCTGTACCTACAGCAAGTGAGTTATACGTCATATTTTATTTTATTATTCTCCAGCTGGATCACTTTCTTCCTTGTTAAGGACTAAATTGTTTTTTTCTCTGAAATTTTACCTTTCATTATTTATAGAGGAACTTGAAGAACATAAACTCATAATTATAGGTCAGCCCCCAGAGAAATCACTAAGTACCAGAACTTACCAGAATTCACATTTATCTTCTACTGCAAATTCTTAAATGACTCGACACAGTCATTTAAGACTTGTAGACACTTTTAATCTATAAGGAATCATGCCATTGAAATGATATTTTGAGTTGTAGCAGGGTTGAGTCTTCACTCAGCCTTGTATCAAAACAATAGGGTCCTTTGGTCTCTCAGTGCTTTTCTAGCAATAGTTCATACTTAACAACTGTGCTTGGAAAGCTGTCTATACACTCTGTTTGTAGTTGACCCTGCCAAGAGGTTTCATAAATCCTCAACAACTCGCACCACATGTGCCCACACATTCTGTCAGCAACCTTGGTTTAGCACACTTCTATATTCTATATTCTAAGATGAGCTGGAGCTTATCCCAAATGCAGCTGTTACTATTTCACATACCAGACTTATAAGTAATAGCTAGTTTCAGGTCATACAGCCAAGTGAAAAACCTAGGGTATTTTTTTTTCTGTTCTACAGACTCGAAGAATATTGCTATAACTAGGCTGTTTGCCAAAACAAGCTGACTTTTCACGTGTTGTTTTCTACTTTATGGCTCTTCCGTATATCCATGAAGGAAAAAATACAAGCATTTTCTCAGGGCCAAACAAAACTTCACAGTTGTAAATCTTTTACGGGCAGGTTGACCAATGAGTTCAGTCTTTAGGCTCAGGTCAAGGCATGGGCCCAGATATCTGCACATGAATTTATTATTCCCATGTGCATCTCTAGAGTACTGACATCAGCTTGGGACTTGTTGATAGAATTTGATGACTGTAGCTCCACCAATTCAAGAGTTTTTATGTCAGGTACCCAAACCCATTCCACAAACCAGGAAGGGAGGAGATGCCTCAGAAGGTCCAGTTCTATTCCAAAGGGAAACCTTGATGGATCAGGCAGAACATGGCTGCCTTATTCATAATCCTTCAAATATGTTGTAAGGGGTTCTTAATCTTTATTGGAACAATCATCCCTTCAAGACTCAGACAAAATTTATAGATATTCTTCCAAGAACAACATACTTAAAATTTTGCAAACAATTTCTGGGAATTCAGGATTGCTTTGAGTCTATCCTTGCACTACTAGGTTTGAGTATAACATTAACCCATTAATAAATTATCAGAGTTGGCCTCTAAGGGCATGAAGCAGACTCAGGAAAAGGTGATTTACCACCTTTTGTTTCTCGAAATAATCCATTTACATAACTAGCACATATTGAGTGTGTGTTCTGAGCCAAACACTAAGCCAAGTGCTCTACTTTTTAATCCTATGAGGTCAGTAATGTTACCATTCTTTTTTCCAGTAAAAAAAAAAAAAAAAAAAAAAACAAAAAAAAACAAATCTTACAAAAGTTCAATGACTTGCCCAAAAGTACAGTCTAGTAAATGATAGAGTCAAAATTTTTAACTCAGTCTTCTGGGCTTCAACTTCTAACCTAATACAACAGCCTGCCAATTAATCAACCAGGATCAAAATTTTAAAAACACTATATTCTGAGAAAATTTATTTGTAGACATTAGTTTGTTATTTTTGTGGAGTAAAAGCATCCTGCCAGATCAAAGGTATTCCTGGCTGAGTGAGAAACCAAAGGATCCTGGGATGATTAAGGAATCCTCTAGAGTTAAAGAGTTAAAAGAGGAGGATCCTAAACAGAGGAAGCTGAAAGAGATAGCAACTCACTCTGGCACACACTTGCACATTGTTAGATTTTCCTGGTTAAAAAACCCTGTGTCATAGAAAGAAAGAGACATGCCCAAGGTTGTATAGTCAATTAAATAACAGGGCAAGGACATGTGCAAATCTCATGCACAATCATCAAGTAAAAATTTACCTTAATTTTTTTTTCTTATATTACATTTGAAATGGATCAATGCATTAATATGTAATATAAAAGTGTTCCATTATTAGGTGCCATTCATGTTTTTGGTCTAACTAACTCTGTGATCTCTCTTTACTCTGTGATTATCCAACTCCAAAGGCACAGATCATTGTAATTGCTTTGTTGTATAGGCCAGGGCTTGGGAGTATCTATTATGCCGACCCACAGATAATTTAGCACACATTTAAGAATTACATTTTTTTTTTTTTTTAGGAAAAGCACCTTAGCATTGGAATTACGGATAGAAAGAGCCTTAGGATCCACATAAATGTAATACTCTGCAGTCTTCTCCAAATGATTTTTCACTTTTCTCTAACAACAACCCTGTTTAAGCCCCTTGAATAAACCCCTCATTATCATCTGAAGACAATCTTCTCTAATTTTCAGAGTTAGAGCCATTTAGAAAGTTCCTTATTTCTGTTCAATTGAACCCTGACTTTCTCTAGTTTACCTTAAATGCTTTAATAGAACTTTTTGTTGTTGTTACTGTAATATCTTTTGTTTATTTTGATTTTGAGCAATATATAAAATTTATTTTTAAAATTATTTAGAATATTCAAGGTTTAAATTGTGGCCAGTTAAGAAAGAGCAGACATGAGGAGGTAGAGAGTAAGGGGAAGGAAGGGACAGATATTAAATCAGATAAATTACATATACAAACACACTATGCTGAGAAAAACATTTCAGAAGCAGAGAAATATAAAAACCAAGAGGTGCAATGAGAAAGAAAGGCGGGGGAAGGGGAGGGAAGGGGAAAGGGGAGGGGGAGAGGGAGAAGGGAAGGGAGGAGGAGGAGGAAGAAGGAGGAAGAGGAGGAGGAAGAAGGAGGAAGAGGAGGGAGGATGAGGAGGATTGAGGAAGAAGAGAAGGAGGAGAAGATAAATGGGAGGAAGAGGATGGGAAGGAGAAAAAAGAAACTGAGCTGGAGATTCATATTAAAGTGTCTTGTGATTGGAATGACACACTAATCTTTGCTTCTGACACTGAATATGTTCAAGTTGGATCTTTACTAAAGGCATCAAAAACAAAGAGCACACAGAATTTCTGTGTTTTTGGGTTTTGTGTTTTTTTTTTTTTTTTTTTTTTTGAGAGGGAGCCTCTCTCTGTTGCCAGGGCTGGAGTGCAGTGGCGAGATCTCGGCTCACTGCAAGCTCCCCCTCCCGGGTTTACGCCATTCTCCTGCCTCAGCCTTCCAAGCAGCTGGGACTACAGGTGCCTGCCACCACGCCTGGCTAATTTTTTGTATTTTTAGTAGAGATTAGAGATGGGGTTTCAAGTGTTAGGCAGGATGGTCTCGATCTCCTGACCTCGTAATTGGCCCGCCTTGGCCTCCGAAAGTGCTGGGATTACAGGTGTGAGCCACCGCACCCAGCCTACTGTTATCTTTTTGGGAAACAAAATACAGTCTTCTAGATTGAATCATGGCTAAAGATTACAGGAAGTCATTATGTCTTTTGATTCTTACCTAAAAGTTATATAAGAATATGTTTTAAACATTCACTTTATTTTCCTTTGATGGAGAATAAAAGCTATATTCTATCTCTGAAAATTAAAAGGGCTCATACAAATTCACAAGTGAAGGGGAGAATATTCTTTTGTGGAGACATATTCTCATCTATTTCTTTCTTTAATGTACTAAAAAAAGATTTTTAAAGCAATGTTCTATTTTCACAGCTTTAGCCGTGAGTGATAATATCTCTTTGTGTTTGCCTTGTATTAAGAAACAATGACCAGAAATCTAAAGGCTAATTCCAAAGGGAGGGTTCATTGTCTCAAATGTAACTATAACAAGTTTATCGAGTTGAACTGAAATTAAGGTTTAACTTTCCTGAAAACAAGTTCCCTGTCAAATGTGACATTTTCCACTCTATAGAGTTTTCATGTTTATTTTTCAAAAACTGGATCACTTTACTTTTTACCATTTGTTGTACATAAAACAAAGAGGCGTGGATATAGAGATAAAAGCCCTACAATATAAATTGGTTCAAATTTTTACAATATTTAAGCAAGGAAAATATGGTCTCTTAGCTCTACCCAGGATTTGGAGCAGTCTAATAAGGAAGAAGGAACTGCAGATTTGAAATCTAAAGGCTTAGTTTAGGTCCTGGCTCTGACGCTTATGTACTCTGTAATCTGTACTAATTAACCTCACTGAGTTTCAGTCCTTTATCTGTAAAATTAACAGTGTGAACTAAACTTTTCAGACTTAAGAATTGCTAGAAATGGATTTGACAGCTCAGTTTTGAGTGAGGAATAACACCCACATATTTCTTCAAATTATCAGCAGCAAAGAAATAAGTCTGACACTGACATTTCTCTTTCTCCCATCCTAGAATCTTCAAAGGTTATTTGCTCATAGAAAGTCACCCTTTGAATACTCAAAGCTCATATATTTGAAGTAGCCAATGACATAATACAAGAGTTCTTTTTACCTCAGTGCTCTGTGTTCTAATATCTCAACTCATTGCATGAACCGAGGCCATGGGATAATTGTGACCAAGAGGGAAGGAAAGTATCCTATAAATTGATAGTTTTGATTTAGAAGTAGAATTTAGACCAAATTGTTGCTGACTAACAACACTAAAGGAAAATCCTCAAGTTACTGAACAACCAACAAAACAAGAATGAGGTAATATTCTGAAGAAAAAAAACCTACAGTAAAAATTGTGATTTGGAGTGAAAACAGAATGGCATCATTTTATAACATAAGTTTCAATAGATGCCAGTTTTGTTCTGAATATTTCTGTACAGAACATTTGTTTGAGTATAGTAATCTCATCACTTGAATCCAAAAGCTAGAACATTGTCCATTCATATCAGTTTCCAGATAGC
This sequence comes from Macaca fascicularis, assembly GCF_037993035.2. Taxonomy (NCBI): domain Eukaryota; kingdom Metazoa; phylum Chordata; class Mammalia; order Primates; family Cercopithecidae; genus Macaca; species Macaca fascicularis. The sequence goes on along the minus strand of NC_088388.1, from coordinate 87,524,297 downwards.
TACACATGCTGAGCATAGGAGGCTGGAGGGGGCATTTATATGTCTATCTGTCAGGACTATAAGTCCTGAGGGGGTAAACAGTATAAAATACTATGTGAGCACAGTGTGTGCCTGAGACATACCTGTAGAAACTGAGATAGTGGTGATATTGCTTATCCAATATCCTCAAATTGGAAAATTGTTTCAGAGATTCTTCTCTAGAAATGAGCTTACTTATAAGAAAAGGCTTGTAAGTAAGCACATTGATTTTCTTTTTTTACATTTATATCCACATACTCAAAAAAACAATAGTTAGCAAAGGCTGAGAACTCACAAGGAACTACTCTTTTCCAGCATTTTTACATTGCATGAGGTGCTTTAGAAGCTATTTTCAAACTTTTTTAAACTTCACTCTTGAAATTATCTTTGTACAATGAATTTAGCCATTGATAATGGACAAAGTAAGAAAGGTAAAATGAGGCCCTCTGTAAATTACCTCTATATCCTCTAAAGCTGAAAATAAGATGAAAGATTTACCAAATTTCTCACTTGGTTAGTAAATGGAAATTTTATCATTTTACTTGAATACAGACAAAAACCTGTCTATCTTTTGTAGAAGTCTAACAGTAGTACTTGTTTAAACTTCTTGAAGTTATTTTGAAACTGTCTTTCATCCTGCTGAGGTCAAGTCACCTTCTCACATGGGATTACTTTCTATTTCAGGTGTAAGCTTGAAAGTACGGAAATGGTCTCTGCAAAGAAAGTGAAATGGACAGATTATTTTTGTTATTCTAAGTGTACTGTCATGGAAAATTCCAGTGTTACTTATATGACAGTAGACACATTTTTGGGAATAAAATATATTGCCTTTTCAAAGCTGAATATTTACGTCTTAAGCTGCATAATTATCATATTCTTATTCCTAAGGTATGAAATAATGAATTTCAAGGAAATGGGAAAAGATTATTTTGATTATATCAACGTTGGAAGTTGGGACAATGGAGAATTAAAAATGGATGATGATGAAGTATGGTCCAAGAAAAGCAACATCATCAGATCTGTGTGCAGTGAACCATGTGAGAAAGGCCAGATCAAGGTAAAATGGAATCTATGTTTCTTTCATTTTTGTTGTAAATTCAACAGTGTTAATTATCATTAGCTATTTTTTAAAATTTTAGACACTTATTTTACTTTTTATATTGTAAGCTTCTAATGTCAGAAATTCTCACTCATTCCTTATGAAATCCCATGTGCAACTCACAATAGTCTTAGTAGTTGGTTTGATTAAACCAGTTGATGAATCATGTTTGCCCACACCCTTTCTGCTCATACAAGCCTTTCAAGACATGACTTCCTGGAAATAAAGTTTACAGTTAGAAAAGACACTAATTCGAATTTATTTAATAAATATTCATCAAATGTTTATTAATATAATAGTTAATATTGATGAGGCAAAAATAAATGAGACACCCTTAATTGTCAGAAGATTTACAGTCTGTGTGAGAAAAATATGGACACAGATAAGCAACATTATGTAAAATGTGATGACTTCATTAAGAAAGAAAAGAAGAGGGCTATATCAGTTTGTACAAAAGGGATAGAGATATTTCTTCTGAATAAAATGTCAAACTTTGGACCATAAAAATGAGTATGATTTCAGGGAGAGAACACTTACAAAGAAAGAACAGTAAAAGAAAAGAGACAAAAGTGGTAACTGAAGACTGTCTAGCACAAGTAAATAATCTAGAGTGCATTGCTCTAAATGATTATTATAAAAGAGAAAGTTGAAATAAGTTGAACCCAGATTTGTGGAGAGTTTTGAACATCATACTAAATACATTGAACTTAATTTTTATTAAACAGGAGTCAGAATAATTTTGATCAAGATGTTGGCATAAGTTGAGCTGTGGTAAGGAAAATGAATAAATAGATTTATAAAACAAGAAAGAAGAGACAAGTTAGAAGCATGCTGTGATAGTGGTAATAAGGCCTTGAATTGGGGAAGAAACAGTGAAAATGAAAAGGGGCCGGAAGACATATTTGGAGAAAATATTACAGATGTAGATTCAATCAGGCTGACTACCAATTTGATGTTGAGTTGTGGAAGATAAAGAAGTCAACACAATCAACTGCAATTCTAAGTGTCAGTAAATAAAAGGTGGCATTGCCAGGAATAGAAAAATAGGGGTAGCTTTATAGAAAAGGTGATTGGTTAGTTTGGGGGCATGTTGGTTTTGATATAGCCATCCAGTGATTAAAAGTTTGGTCTAGAGCAATGAAAAATAAGGCTAAGCATACAGATTTAGGAATTGATTAAATAGAGTTAAAGTTGAAGCTATTATAATAGACAAAATTGCAGAACCTAAAAGTGTAAATAAAAAATAAATATGGACCAAGAATATACCTTAGAGAATTTCTGCTTTCAAAGTGTAAAAACGGAAGAAGAGGTAGAGGCTGAGAAGCAACAGGTACAAAGAGAGAGATGACCAGAGAGCACACTGTCACATAAGATGGTAGTCAGCAGAAGAAAAAGGTCAAAGAAGAGGAACAATGAGGAAAAGACATGAAAATTGAGGGTTCACCCTTCATCTGGGCCTGCTAGATTGAATAGAATGTAATGATAATTGAGTATCAAGATAAATGGATAAAGAAAATATATCTACATAATAGAATACTATTCAATCATAAAGAATGAAATCCTGTCATTCACAGCAATGTAGAAGGAACTGGAGAACAGAATGTTAAGTGAAATAAGCCAGGGACAGAAAATTAAACGTCACATGTTCTCACTTATATGTGCAAGATAAAAAAAAAGTTGATCTCACAGAAGTAAAAATTAGAACAGAGCGTACTAGAGGGTAGGAAGGGAAGGAGGAAGAGAGGGATAGGGAGAGCTTTGTTAAAAGAAGCAAAATCACAGCTAGATAGGAGGAATAAATTCTAGTGTTCTTTAGCACTGTAGGATGAATATAGTTAAAAGTATTCTATAGTTTCAAATAGCTAGAAGGAGGATACTGAACATTCCTAACATGAAGAAGTAATAAATATCTGAGATGATGACTATGCTAATTACCCTGATCTGGTCACTATACATTATGTGTATCAAAACATCACTATGTAACCCATAAATATGTACAATTATTGTGTGTCAACTGAAAAAATAAAAAGTATAAGAAAAAGAAATATGTGACAAAAAGCATGTAAGAGATAATTTGGTAATTTGAGGACATTAAAAAAATTACTCTTAGGCTAAAAAAGATGTGGCCACACTTACAGGAATTAAAAATTCATGAAGAGAAGACAAAGATATAATAAAAAGGGGGTGAGAGCAGCTATTGGTGCACAATGCTGTCGGGAAAAATGATATCAAAATAATTTATTTGCTCATCAAACAGTTCTTAAAGTACTACCATACCACATTTCAGGTAGTGTATTCCTAGAGCCACTGGACTTGGTCTTTTCAATCAACCTTATCTTCACTCTGTTTAGAAGACATTTCATATGTTTTTTCATCTGTGATTAAGACTGAAACTGAAATATTTTAATATTGATAGTAAGGCCCTCAAAGGGTAGGTCTGAAGATTTGGAAAGCATAAGACCAGAAAGAAGAAAGATAAGGTAAAAGAAGATAAAAATAAATGTATTAATATCTGCTAAATGGCTCAAAATATTAGATATCTGACATTTTCTGTATGTCTTGTTATGGTATACAGCAAGAGCTGGTAAACTATAGCCCACAGACTAAATCTGACCTACTATCTGTTTTTGTGAATAAAGTTTTATTAAAATACAGCCAAGCTTATTTGTTTATATATTGTCCATGGCTACTTTCTGCTATAGTGGCAGAGTTGGATAGCTGAGTTGCTGACTTGCAATAGAGACTGTATGGCCCAAAGCCTAAATATTTACTATTTGATCCTTTGTAAAAAAATGTTTGCTAACGCTTGTTACATCAAGACAAAAGAGATTTTCATCTTGGCCAATTATCTTGCAGTTAAACTCTTCATTATGAGGGGTTTAAATTCATGTACAATTATTTGTGTATCCACCAAGAATATCAATATTCATAATTTCCAGTGCTTCCTGTAGAAAAATTACACAGTGTAAATTACCATATATTTTTTCTTTATTTTTGACCCTTCACAGCAATACATTTTGAAAATATAACTTCCAGGGCCAGGCATGGTGGTTCACACCTGTAATCCCAGCACTTTGGGAGGCCGAGGCAGGCAGATCACGAGGTCAGGAGATCGAGACCATCCTGGCTAACACGGTGAAACCCCGTTTCTACTAAAAATACAAAAAAATTAACCGGGTGTGGTGGCAGGCACCTGTAGTCCCAGCTATTCAGGAGGCTGAGGCAGGAGAATGGCGTGAACCCTGGAGGCGCGAGATCACACCACTGCACTCCAACCTGGGTGACAGAGTAAGACTCCATCTCCAAAACAAACAAACAAACAAACAAACAAAAAGAACTTCTAAATGCTGAATGACTAATTTGAGAGATTTCTTTATATATACTTTTCTACCCTATTCTAAAGGGAATAATTTACATAACTAGAAGAATTTTATTCCCTATTATCGTGTGTGTATACATATATATATGTGTGTGTATACACACACACACATACATACACACACACATATATATATGTGTGTGTGTATATATATATTTTAGACGGAGTCTCCCTCTGTCTCCAGGCTGGAGTGCAGTGGCACAATCTTGGCTCACTGCAACCTCCGCCTCCCAGGTTCAAGTGATTCTCCTGCCTCAGCCTCCAGAATAGCTGGGATTACAGGTGTCTGCCACCACATCTGGCTAATGTTTTTGTATTTTTATTAGAGGCGGGGTTTCACCATGTTGGTCAGGATGGTCTCGATCTCCTGACCTCATGATTCGCCCACCTCGGCTTTCCAAAGTACTGGGATTACAGGCATGAGCCACCGCGCCTGGTCTATTATCATATTTTTAATACTGGTTATTTTGTAACAATATTTGCTTCGACCTTTTTTAAAAATCCCAAACTTCATTTTCCTAACCAGATGTCATTTTTACTCTATTAAATATACAATGCATAAGATTTTCTTAATATGGTTTAAGGCTGTAACTGAGCAATTTAATTCATGATATCAACATCTCATGGCATTGTTCAGAGTTTGTAAACTTAGTTTCCATGAAAGGGTTTAGTCTAGTAAAGGTTCAGATATGTTATATATTGTTATTCATAAAGAAAGCACTGCTGACTGGGTGCAGTGGCTCATGAGTATAATCTCAACAATTTGGGAGGCTGAGATGGAAGAATCCCCTTGAGCTCAGGAGTTCAAGATCAGCCTAGGCAACTTAGTGAGACCCTATCTCTTCAAAAAAAATAGGAAACAAAAATAATTGAGCCTGGTGGCACACATCTGTAGTCTCAGCTACTCAGGAAGCTGAGGTGGGAGGCTCTCTTGGGCAGGGGAGGTCAAGGCTGCAGTGAGCCAAGACGGCGCCACTGCACTCCCAGCCTAGGTAACAATGCAAGACTGCCTCAAAAAATAAAATAAATAAAAAAGAAAGCACCACTGCTTCCAGGATCTTGAAAGAGAATTGTCACTACCTCGTGTTCAAAATAAATGTGAAACAGAACATAAAATGTGAAAACATAAAACAAGTTCTAAATGATCAGAGGAAAACATATTAAGTTATCACTATTGATTCAAAAAGAGATTATAATATTGGAATTCTTCTTGGAAAAAGGCATGAACTTATTTTAATTTCAGGTGTTTACCTGAAATTCACAAACCAATGAAAACTGAACCATAAGAAATCAAAGTATTTCAGTGGGGGGAAATGCAGCTGCTTTTATTTGCTAATCCCTGCTAAGGTCTGCTAAGGTCTGAAAGACATTCCTTCAGCTTTGCAATATGCCTGTTTGCATTACAAAATCTAATATCCTTGTTCAAGGATAGTTTTGCCAAGTGTGGTATACCTTGAAAATGAAATTCTTCATTTCTGTATATGGACATTTATGTGCAAATTATTAATGAAATGGGTAACATTATTAGAGTGTTCTACACTTTACAAATCACTGTGTTGTTTTATTTAATCCTAAGGAAATCCTATAAGGTAGATATTATTATCCGAAAAGCAATAGGTCCAGTTAAAAGAAACTGAGCATTGGCTGGAGAACTCTGGTGCTACTTGATTCCCAAGCCAGTACTCTTTCCCCTGCATCTTTCAAAATATCACACAGTCTAATCTTCCAATAAGACTCAGCATTTATAAGCATGAGCATTTGAAGTTCAACATACATTGTTTGATCCCTCATTTACCCTAACATGCTATGTGAGCTAACTCAACTTCAGTTTTCTCCCCTAAGAAAATGAAAAAAATAAACCAGCCACTTCATACAGAGCTGTTCTAATGCTTTAATGGGATAACAGTAAGGGACAAGTACTAAAGAGCCTGGAAATAGTCAATATTATTATGAAGAATACTTTAATCAGGTCTAAGGAGCAATTTTGCCTCACTTATTTACTTACTTTAGGGAAAATCTATTTTAGGCCCTTTTGCCATTATTCCCTGCTTGTATTGTTGTAGTTTTAAGAGTGAGTAGAAGAAATACTACAAAAATGTAAAAAACAGTTGTCAGCTTACAATTATATTTGGTATCTAGCTGATGTTATTATCAAAGGTCATTACTAGAGTCAGACTAGAAATATAAAGTGTAATTATTACTGTGTCTGGTCATTGCTGAATATTAACCACGGTTTTAATGATTTAAAAGAACATTTAATGAATGCTGTCTATTCCAGAGAGGTTTTTCATGCACCAATGGTGGGGAAGAAAAGGTACATCTATTTCAAAAGAATAACATCTGTGACTCTTTCACCTGTTAAATTATTTCAATTATTTTCCATTACCTTAAAAAAGTCAAATAGATTAAGAGCTATATAATAGTCTGAATGACCTCATCTACCTTCAAACAAATCAAAGCTACCAAAATAGGAAAGAATGGGCTGAATTGTTGAATCAGACTTTTAGTAGAAAGAGATCAAGAGATCATCTCCAGGAAAATCTTAATCTTTTGCTTTCTTCTACCCAATACAAATTCCTAATTATATTTATCAATATGGATAGATTTTAGAAGATTAGGAAATATACAATGTTTTTTGCTCACAATTATTCAACTAATGGGGGGAAGGAAGCTAAGGTAAATCCAGAGAGCAGCAGTTCTTAACTTGAGGAAAGGAGAAGTAGAGCAGATCCTGGGGTGAATTCAGTTATGCGTATGTACATATGAGCACAAGCACAGGTACTTAATTAAATACAGGTTTCCAAGGCTAATTATCCAAAGACTTGCATTTAATTTAATGCCTTATCCTGCTACCAGCTAACTTTATGATGTTGGACTTGTTTAAACTCAGCCTTACTTTCTTTAATTATAAAAAAAAAAGAATATTAAAAATTATACTGCTTATCTGATAACATTTAAAATAATGTATGCGAAAGGCCTTTCTGCTTTGCAAAACAGCACATTGGAATATAGAATTGTTGGATTTTTATCTATGCAAAAAAATATCTAAATTTCAAATATTTGCCTTAGGTGATCCGAAAGGGAGAAGTCAGCTGTTGTTGGACCTGTACACCTTGTAAGGAGAATGAGTATGTCTTTGATGAGTATACATGCAAGGCATGCCAGCTGGGGTCTTGGCCCACTGATGATCTCACAGGTAATCTGTCACAATCTCACCACATATACATAAACTGAAAAAAGATGCAGATGTGGGAGAGGGGGGTCACGTCCCCAAGTATTACTCATCTTGGGTAGTCTTATTTATGGAACAAATAATTTCCTTGGGAACATAAGCTTCCCAAAGGTTGAGCTACTTTTTAAAATCCTCAAATCTCTGGGAGAGATGTGCCTATACGTCCGTCTTCACTCCAAAATTAGATCAGAATTCCTAGCTTGTCTACTGGGCATTCTTCCCTCATCCCCAGGACATTCCCAGAAGTTCCTAAATAGGGTCCCAATTATATGTGTATTTTAGGTGAAGAGAAAGAAGTTTTAGCCAGGAAGTGATGAAAATATGTCATGACATATCCAAGAACAAAAAGGTTGCACTGAATTGGGCAGAATGTCATCTAAAGTTCTTTTCTTCTCTTGTTTTTATTAATTGAAATCAGGAGTCTCCAACTAATAAGTTTTCAAGTATTGTTGGTACAGGGCAAGACTTGATTTTACTTGTTTATTGTTTTACTTTTTTGTTTTGTTTTGGCTTTTGGTTCCTTCTGCCAACAGATGTTAAAGACTATGTCATCGTGTACTCCAGTCTATATTTCATAGTCTTTTCTAATTTTTATAATATATAAACAGAATATGATTCCTTTCATACTGTCTTCCAATTTTTCTTCAATAAACATTTATTAAATGCACTCATGCTTATTTGCCTACCACTAAAATAAAAATATAGAAATAAAAATACTACCTCTTTCTTAATGAAGTTCACAGATTAATAAAGGAGGCAAAAAATTAAAAATATGATTACAATATAATAAGAGGACATAGATTTATAGACATGGGAGCATGAGGAGGGCACCCATAAACTGAGTATGCAAGAAAAAGAGCAAAAAAGCCTTGCAGGCAGAGAGCCCCCCATGTGGTATGTCAGGTTGTCTAGTGGTTTTAGAATTCAGTTGGATTTAGCACAAGACTTCTAGAGGCTAGAAGATCATAAGGTCATCAGTGTTAGACTCCATCCCTCCCAGGACAAATGATTTTATTCATAGTAGTTGTATTCACTTATTTCAAAAGTCTGGTTATTAAAAATTCCATCATCCTGGGTCTTTCAAGACAGCTCACCATTTTTTGGTGATTGGTATGTATACAGAAGACTTTTTCTTTTCTCAAAAAAAAAAAAAAAATCCGATTTAATAAAACATCCAAGTGCCTTTTGATCGCATTTGAATCTTCTTTTTGCCATTACACTATGAGCTTTCTGATGTTCTTATTCATCCTGTTTTCCCCAGAGCTGACTCAGTGCTAAACACAAAGCCTTCAATAAATTTTGTTGAATAGATGATCTATCGTGTGCCTGTGTGCAAACACACAGTAAAAATGCCAAAAAGAAAAAAAAAAAAATTCTGTGATTGGTTTTCTTGAAGAAGGGTGAGGAGCAATATTCCTATCTTTTCTTTATACTATTTATTTACATGTTTTTCTACTTTTAAACTAGATTATGGTGAAAATGAAAAACTGTCTTGCAACGTCAACTAATTTGCATGGCTAAGCACCTTGTAAATGAATATGTAGATGTAACTTTTTGTCTCATGTTCTGTAAGACCATGATATTGAGAATGAACACAGTCTGTTCTTTCATTATTTCAGCAGATAAATATTTTATTATTACTGTTTTCATTATAATAATAGATACTTGAGAAATTGAGGTAAAAAAACAGCAATGCTTCCTGTGTCACTTGTTCCCTATATTCTAGTCCTTAAACATCTTACCATCTTGTGGGGAAAGAGACATAAAACAACACATGCACATGGCTAGTCAGCTCTTTGTTTGCTAATGGGCTATTTGTGTGCCTCATTGACTAATTGTATATGAAGTCAAAGAACAGGAATAAAAACATGGAAATATCAGAGAGGTCATAATTTAAATTTGTGGTCATATAATTTCTTTCTGAAGAAGTAAAAATTAACTGAGACCTAAATGATAAATATAAATATTTAGCAAATAATAACTAAGAAGAGATTAAGTCTGGGGTAACAGCACATGTGAATGTCTGTATATGAGTAAACAAGTAGGAGAACAGTGTCAGAAGAGGTCAAAAAAGTAGCAGGGGCAAGAACCTATGCAGCCTAGGAGAACATGTTCAGGGTTTGAGTGTTTTATTATTAAGACAATGAGACATCACAGCAGGAATTTTAGTATAAGAAAAAATACATTATTATAACTATATTTTAAAAATATTATTCTGGTTACTGTTACCAAGAATAATTTGGGAAGGGTTAGAAAGTGAAAACAGGAAGACAAGTTGGGTAGTTGCAGACAAGAATTCTTAATGTCTAAATAGTGCATTGGAAGATTTGAGATATGCTTTTGGGTAAAATCAACAAGACATACAGATTAATTGGATGCTGAAGGTGTTAAGGAAGTTGCCAAATTTTCTTTTTTGGAGGCTAAAAAAATAGATTATTTCATAAAGATCAAAACTTTAGTTACAGAAAATATCAGACATGTCTTTGAGATTTTCAAGTGCTAATTGATTAATTTAACAAATTTAGGCCTTAGCTTGTGCCAGAAAATGTAATTTGGATTGGGAATACAAAGATTTAGTCTAAGTTCCTAAGAAATTTATAATCTTGCAAAAGAAAAGCATGTAACCAGGTAATAACAGTGTTCTTGGTGCTATAGGTGAGGAGTAAACAAAGTATTTTGGAAGAGCGGGGGTGCCAAACTAACCCTGGAGAATCTGGGAAAGTTTAATCTTGAAACATGAGTTGAAGCTCACTTTACAAAAAAAAAAAAAAAAAAAAAAAAAAAGTGAAGAAGATATACTGTGTGTTGTCTCAAAAATGTCCTTCTACAGTGTAAAGACAAATCCAAATCCTTGCATTGTTAATTCCATCTCATCCCTCTTTCCAATCAACTTTCTTGAGTAATAAATCTTTCTTTTATCTTCCTCACTCTTGATTTATCAAAGCAATTTGCCTCCTACCCTTACCATGCTATCATAAATATTTCAGCTGAAGATGTCTGTAGTCACCACATGGCCAAACTAATAGTCCCTTGTCAGTCCTTATTTTACAAACATTTCTGTTCAATTTAATGGGCTTGATGCTGCACAGTCTCCTGAAGTTTTCTCCTCTGCCAGCCCTATAATAACACAAGTTTCTCTTACCTACCTAAACACCACTTCTGGGTGTTTTTGTTTTTGTTGCTGTTGCCTCTTCCACTTAATCTAGATAATAAAATATTGAAGTTTCCCAGGGTTTCGTCACTAGCTTATTGTGTTTTCCCCCTACACAGTCTCTCCAAATAATGTCATCTACTTTGAGGGTTTTAATTATTACCTGCATGCTGTCAATTCCCAGTAGTACAGCTCACCCTGTGTTCTTTTCCTGAGTTTGAGGATCATGAATCTAACTGCTCACTGGATTAGTCCTCACTAACATGGTTAGTCCTCACTTATTTCAGTTCAGTGTATCCAAACCTTATCATTTCACCATTGTGCCCCTTTACTAATTAACTGTAAACTTGCTTTTCTATTCCCTGGGTGGATATGGCCACCCATATCCAGTTACTTATCTACCCTAATGGTTTGAATTGCTAAATATTCCTAACCACCTTTCCTCCTCTCCTAGTACAACTCTTCACTCAACTAGGTTCTCATCATCTCATATTTAAATATTGCAGTAACTTTCCAATTTATTTCCTTGTCCCTAGATTTATGGCACATGCCTGTTAATCCACTTTTGGTCTTGCTATTTTTTTCAGGGAGAATTCCGATCTTTTTTTAATGGCAGGAATTGCAGTGTTTATTATTTTGAGACAATTGTTGCAGACATATTTAAAATTTTCTAAGCAAGGTGCTTTTAACAACAAAAATTTTTAAAGTTGGAAAAAGCCAATAACTTGGATCACAGCTGACACAGAATTCCCAATTAAAGTGGATTCCATTATCTCCCTAGATTTTGCAAACAATACTTTGTCTAACACTTCTTTAAAACAACAAAGGAGACAGCAAGCTGAAATTTTTTTCCAAGCACACAGGAAATGGTGTCATCACACTACTTGAAGAAGGTGCTGAAGGGAGAAGATGATCTTGCTATTGAATATTGTATCCAAAATACAGATCTGTCTTTTTTTGTTTCCTTGCTGGTATAGGAGAAAGTAATTATCTTTTCTTCCCAGCCTAGGTTTATGGATGAAGTCCTTGGAACAAGACACAAACTAACAAGAGAAAAGCACATACATTTATTTAATATAAGTTTTACATAGGGAAAGGAAAACAAAGAAACAGGAAAACGTGTGTATTTTTATGCTAGGTTTGATAGAGAAGTGGTAAGTCATTGGGGAGTATGATTGGATTATAAAAGCATGATCTAATGATAGTTAGCTGGGGAGAACTCAGCTATTCCTGTTTGTTCAGATTGCTGTCAGTGACCTTGCATTTTTAGAGATATACAGATGTTCACTTCCTCTGGGTACAGAGAGAGCACCTGTCAAATGAGAGTTTTATGACCTGCTTCAGGAGAGAACGTTGGGGGGAAGGTGAGAGTTACCTTCCTGTTTCTGCTGTTTTCTCAAATGCCAAGGTGCCATACTTTGGGGTAGTGTGTCCTGAATCCCATCACTCAAAACTTACCACTGGTTTTATAACTCTGTATGGTATATTCCAAGCTTTCAACATGACCTACAAAATGTCCTCTCTTTCCCAGCCTCCTATGATCTTTCTAGTTTCAATCACCACTGCTTTCCATCTTTCATTTTATATTCTGTTGTCAAAGACTGTTCATAATTCTCATCCACAGAGAATGCTATTTTATTCCTCCCTATCTGTATATATATATTGTCTTCTCCACCTGGAATGTGCTTACCCCTCTTTCTTTACTTGAGTAACTCCCACTTACCCTCCCTTACTCTGCTCATGTGTTATTTTCTCTGTGAAGCCTTCTTTGATACACGTAGACTGCTAAGTTTCCTCTTCTGTATTTCTAAAACAAATGCTGCTTCCCCTTTTAAATCCCTTTGCAAACTAGATTTTAATGATCCGTATATATATCTGCCACTCCTACTGAAATGTTAGTCTCTCATGGACATAGCTGTCTCTTAAACATATTTGTAATCTCAGCACCTAATACAATGCCTGACATAGAGTAAGCTTTCAGTAAATACGTGTCAACCTCCAGTAAAATGATGGAGAGTGTTACAAATGAAGATTAAAGTAGGTATTAAGGCCAGCCTGTGAGTAAAGCCTTTAACAAGTTGGGAATTTATCCTATAGACAGTGTGGGGCTAGTGGAGGTTTTCAAACAGAAGAATAAAATGATTTGTCTCTGGCTAGATGCATACATGTGAGTGTGTGTATGTGTTGGTGGGGGTCTGGGTGGGGGACAAATGCCAAACCTAGAAAAGTCTTTGCGTTGATATTATGTGAAGTTTAACCTTTAACTGGAATCTGCAGCACTTTTCCAAAGAGCCTATAGCTGTGTGCAAGCCCACCTCAGTGACCCTGATTCAAAGTAACACATCACTCGGAATTGCTAGCTAGAATGTCCTGATGGCTTCAGCTATTCCAAAGCCTGCCACAGAAAAGCTCGGGGCTAGCTTTAGGAAACACTGCAAGCCTTTCTTCTATGCACTTGGCTTATAGTTACCTTACTTCAACCTAGAATGTGACAGCTCAAGTTACCTTTGGGTCAGTGCCCTCATTGTGATAACAACAATCAGTACATATATAATGCTTTCTATGTGACAGGAACTGTTTGCAGCATCTTGGAAATGTTATTTCATTTTATGCCAACATAATCCTATAAGATTATTAGCATGGCTAAGAGATCTCCCGTAAGATTATTAGCATGGCTAAGAAATCTGAGCCCACCTGGAATTAAACAATTGTTCAGAAAACAAAGTAGCAATCAACTGACATTAATGTCTACCTATATATTTAGCCATATACTATTTGTATGTGTATATTTTTTTTCATAGAAAAATATCCTAAATGAAGGCTACCTAATGTTAAGATGTTTACAGGTGGTAGGATTACAAGTTCCTTTTTTAACACATAAATACATGTGAGTGTGTGTGTGTGTGTGTGTGTGTAAACATGTATGCAGAGTGTTGAATATTATGAGAATGTATCATCATCAATAAAGTCATTAAAATGTTGTAAGTCAGCCATATTCTCAATAGCAGTCATAAATTCTTAGGAACCAGTAACCAGGAATTAGGTAGAGAAATAAAGACAATCTGGTATGAGAACCAAGAAGACATGAAAGAAATGAGAAATAAATGGAGGATGAGGTCAGAACATAGGCCATGTCCCCAATTCAACTTATTTTCATTGAGGACAGCAAGCAGTTATTCTTTGTCTTATAATTAACAGGTACCTATGCTAGCAGTGAATAGGATAAAGAGGATCCCTGCCCTCGTGGAGATTACTTTCCCAAATATTGACAAGTAATAATAATAAGATACTGAGTATTGACAACAGAGAAGACCAGAATGGTGTGAGAGCCCATAACAATAAAAGCTAACTTAGGTGATATTTAAAATTGCCTCTTCAATGAATTGTGGGAGTGCAAAAATTGGAGTAATGATGGGAGCTGGCCAAACTAAAATGAAAGAGAAGAGTGTTGTGGACACAGAACATAGGAACTAAGATGGAACTGACACTATAAGGGAGAAATGAGACAAGAAAGCAAAGGCCACCTTTTGGAGAGCCTTGGAAACTATGGTAAATATTTTAAAGTTTATCTTAAGGGAAATTGTAAAACATTTATTCATCCATTCAGTCATCTAGTCATTCATTCAATAAATGTATATCCAGCACTTTCACTGTTCCAGGTGCAGGGGAGGAAATATATATATTTCCCTCTACCCGTCTTAGGTTCATTGGCTGGGGCCCCTGTAACTAAAGACAGATTAACAAAAGAAAAGCATATGTATTTATTTAATACAAGTTTTATGTAACACTGGAGCCTTCATAAGGACCTGAAGAAGCAGTTAAACCTGGCTGTTTCTATGCTAGGTTTGATGTAAAATGAAGAGTTGTAGAGAAAGGAGATAGGACAAAGGACATGAGTAAACTCAGGTAAACTTAGCAAGGCCTGTTCCTTCAGATTCCTCTGAGATAAGGATGCTCCTTTGCTCCAGGTCTAAGGAGGGCACCTCTCATGTGAGGGTCTTATGACCTGCCTCAGGGGTGTAGGATGTGAGAAGGACATAAAGTCTTTCCACACCTGCTGTTTCTCAAACTCCTTCAGCTTAAAATATTCAATATGCCAAAGTGCCATATTTTGGAGTTGAGTGTTGTGAACCCCATCTCAGGCAATGTTCTAAATGCTGAAAATATTTCTATGAACAAAACTGATAAAACTATCTGGTCTTATAATGTTTACATTCCAGTGGAGAGAATAGTTTTAAGCAAGGTGATTATCTCCAGGAATATTCAAAAATTAAATATGAAAGAAACTGTGCTGGGTGCGGTGGTTCATGCCTATAATCCCAACACTTTGGGAGGCTGCATTGGTTGGATTACCTGAGGTCAGGAGTTCGAGACCATCCTGGCCAACATGGCAAAACCTTGTCTCTACTTAAAATACAAAAAATTAGCCAGCCACGGTGGTGCACACCTGTAATCCCAGCTACTCAGGTGGCTGCGGCAGGAGAATCGCTTGAAGCTGGGAAACCTGGGAGGCAGAGGTTGCAGTGAGTGGAGATCACACTACTGCACTCCAGACTGGGCGACAGAGGGAGACTCCATCTCAGAAAAAAGAAAAGAAAAGAAAAGAAAAGAAAATGCAATTATGATGGAGTGCTTTATAATATTATTTACATAGTCACAATGTGAAGAGTAGATATTGTATAAAAACATGAAAAGGAAGGATACAGATTTCAGAATAGCAGTATCATCTGGTAAGACAAGAAAGGGAGTTAGATGGGAGTTACAAAACAGGTTTTAATTATAGCTTGTGTGTGTGTGTGTGTGTGTATATAATTTGAAACATATATGACAAAATATTAACTTTTTTAATATAGACTTTATTTGTACCATACCATTTATACTTTTCTCAGCACATTTAAAAATTTTATAATTTAAATGATTCCATACTATTTGAGCTATTCAAATATTTAACACTAAAAGATAAGATTTTAAAACAGAAGACTAAGTTGGGAATTATAAAAAGAGGATAAGAGTAAGGAAATTTTGCAAAAATCAATGTGAATCTACCAGTGGTTTGGATAAGGACAATGTAGTGTGAATCAAAAGCAACAAAGATTTGATTAGGAATTAAAATCAATAGAACAAGGTAATTAGTTCTCTGAGAAAAGTGTGGTCTGGTTTGAGAAAGAAAGGAGAAAAAGTAGTGAAAGGCAACAATTTGAGCTAGACATTCAGAGAATTATCTAAAAAGCCTTTGCCAAGACGCTTTTTCTGGGACACCATTCCCTGCCACATATCTGCAAAAATTGTCCTAGAAAGAATCTCTAATTTGTTTTTTATCAAAGAATTTAGGAGGAGATATAAGTAGTAAGAGCTCTAAAGATCTTAGGTCCCCAGTCCAAAGCCACAGAAACACTTCCAGGTGGGACTTACCAGATGCTGCCAACCTTCCAATAAACTAAGTAAAAGGAAAGAGCAAGAATATTGTGTCTTTCAAGAAGTAATCAGGTGGGAAGCCTTATGACAGGAAGTTAGCATTATCTCCTGCTTTTCAATCATAAAAGAAATATATCTTACGTAAGTTCAAAGCTGTAAAACGCTTCCATTTTATTCCTTCCAAGGCAATACGTGTCAACAGCTTAATGTCAATAGGGACATTCTCTAGGAAGTTCCTTTGGTTCCCTGAGTTACCTAATTGCTTTGGAGGTTGGAACATTTGTCTCTTCACTTAAGAGGAAAAAAGCCACAGAGTTACACAAAGAGATGTTGGTGAGAATAAAGAAGGGAGCAGAGGATGAACTCCAAGAGGTGAAACCACTGGCAGGTTTTATAACTCCCGCATTTGAATTGCTCTCTTTTTACAAATGTGCATTTCATTTGTATTCCTCAACTTGTCCTACTTTTCTTGGGACTTTTTTTTTTAAGCTTTTAATAAATAAGCACATTAAATAAAAACATGGGGAGGATTACTTTTCATTTCCAATTATTATAACTATCTTAAGCGTTATCTTTTTGAATCCTTTAAGGTAGATATTATTATTCTACAGTTGAATGAAACAAAACTCAGGAACATTCTATACCTGGACAAGATCACAAAATTGGTGGAAAAGAAATCCCAGGTGCTATGATTCTGGGATTTTTATGCTATACTACCTGTCTCCCTCCACAATCACATTTTAGAGCCCCATATTTTCAGAAAATTATAGAAGGGAAAAAAAATCAGCTTCAAGCTGGTCACATGTTAATTATCTCCAGGCTGCTCTAATATTTTTTATTCCAAATGTACTTAAAATGTGCTGGCTATTTGACTATTATAATTAAACTTAGATGAGGAAAGGAGGGAATTAAATATTATTTGTTTCTGATTCTTTAGGGGAAATTTCTTATGAGTTTAGATGAGAAACAAGTTTAGTTTATTATTACAATTGTAATAAATAGTTCTTGTTAATTGAAACTGGAATAAGCTTTCAGAATTCTGCTATCTAGCTTCTTGGTTTCTAGGTTAGACAGTAATCTGAACAGGAGCATATACTATACAGCTGGCTATCTATCATTCATAATTCATTCAGCAAAAGATATTTTATCAGGTTCCTACTCTTTTTTTTTTTAACACTGTGCTAAGTTCTGATGATACAAATATAAATGGAAGATACCTAACCTTAAATAATTGCATTAAATTATACATATAATACATACAATAATTAAACCACATACCAAATGCAGTGGTGGCAAAAAGGATGAAATTATTCATTAGCAAATATTTGAGTTCCAACTAGGTGCCAAACATAGCACTAGATCCGGTACTGGGCACACAGTAGTGATCGAGCCCCAGTTCCTACTCTCAAGTATCCCAGCGCTTAGACCAGAGACACATGCAAAATAAAGAGGCAATTTCAGTATATTAAGTATCCCTGCCATAGCATAGGAATCAATTTAATGTTTGTATAATGAAGGAATAAAAGACAGGGGAGGAAATGCAGAAATGAATGAAGGAAGGAAAGAAAGTGCTAGGATGGAGTAAATGTTGATGAGAGGAAATTAACCGGGTCTTGGAAGTTCAGAGGTAGCTTCTGGGTGGAAAGGGAATTTATGTATGTGAAAACAAGATGCTAACCAGGTAAAACCGAAATGAATTTTCAGGCAGAAAAAAAGACCATAAGGAATGATACATGTCATATCTAAGGAATGTGTGTGTGTCTCAAAATACTTTTTCCAATATAATATTCAGAGCAAGTACACCACCATTTCACGATCGCTTTTTCATCAAAGCCTCTATTATGGGAATAACCTTTCCTAAATACTAAACATAATGGTGATCAGCTGTAAAAGAAAGTGACTGTTTTGTTTAACAATAGAATTCCCAGGTCTCTAAGCACTTTTTAGGTTTCCCTAGATAAGTTCACTACATTACACACTCAACAGTACAATCTAAGGAAGTCGAATTTATGGCAAATGTAGTATAACAAAGTACAGCTGAGAATTTGGCCTGCATACAATACCAATCTGCAACAATTCATCTTTATTTTCTTCTAAGAGTGTAGTGGTTTAAATCAAAAAGTATTGGAGTCAAACATGCCCATGTTCAAATTCACACTCCACCAGTGACTCATTGTGCGACTTAAAGCACAGAAATTTTTATCTGTGAGTGTCAGCTTTCTCTTCCATAAAATCGAGATAACAGTAGTAACTAGTTCATGAGATTATTAGAGCAATCTTATAGCATACAAATAGTTTAGTGCCCATTAACTGTTCAAGAATACTATTATCACTCCACTGTTAATAAAGTTATTAAAATATAGTAATGAAAAATGAATAGAGAGATAGATGGATTGGTTTAAGAATGAATGAACAAGAAAATTTGGGGAAAGTTTTAACCTGTGTTTATTTATTTAAATTTATTGATTTATTTATTGAGACAGAGTCTTGCTCTGTCACCCAGGCTGGAGTGCAGTGGCGCAGTCTCAGCTCACTGCAATCTCCACCTCCCAGGTTGAAACAATTCTCCAGCCTCAGCCTCCCAAGTGGCTGTGACTACAGGCGACTGCCCCCACGCCAGCTAATTTTTTGGTTTTTGGTTTTTTGGGGGGGTTTTTTTGAGACAGAGTCTCGCTCTGTCTCCCAGGCTGGAGTGCAGTGGCCGGATCTCCGCTCACTGCAAGCTCCGCCTCCCGGGTTCACGCCATTCTCCTGCCTCAGCCTCCCGAGTAGCTGGGACTACAGGCGCCCGCCACATCGCCCGGCTAGTTTTTTGTATTTTTTAGTAGAGACGGGGTTTCACCGTGTTAGCCAGGATGGTCTCGATCTCCTGACCTCGTGATCTACCCGTCTCAGCCTCCCAAAGTGCTGGGATTACAGGCTTGAGCCACCGCGCCCTGCCTTTAATTTTTTGTATTTTTAGTAGAGACGGGGTTTCACCATATTAGGCCACCTCGGCCTCCCAAAGTGCTGGGATTACAAGCGTGAGCCACTGCGCCCAGCCTAACATGTGTTTATTAAATGTCTTCTACATTTGAAAGTAAGATCCTTTTAAGTCAGTGACTGTCTAGCCCAGTGAATGGCAGAGAGTAGGCAATTTTTATTTGTTGAACTAAGCTTACTGTTATAAACATCTCTTTTAACTTCACTTAGATTAGCTTATTAGCCCTTCTGATTCTAAATGAATACATTATAGAAGTTTAATGGTGACTTGGAAATCCCAGAAAGCCATAAGCTGTGACAACACTAAACGGCACCTGCCATTTGTTTTTTTATCTTATCATTGTCCCTGATAAAAAAGGTTTCTAGTTTCACTGATCACTTCATTATACACTTTTGATATTTTCCTCCACTGGCAAAATTAAAAATAAAAAAATTAACCTTCCCAAAAAGAATCTAGCATCTATTGCCACTGATATTTTTACATTTATGTGTTTTAAATAAAATGAAGGCTATTGTGTTGGAGTGCTCCAGAGCTCAGTCTTGATTTTCTTTTCTGTCTACACTTGCTTCATTGGTGATCACATCCAGTTTTATTCATGCCATTAAATATCATCTATACAATAAACATTTTGATGTTAAGTATCTTGTCCAGATCTCTCACCTAATCTCCAGACTTAAATATTCCATTGCCTAATTGACATATTGATTTGAATATCTAATAGATATCTTAAATTCTACACTTCCATCACTGAAATCCAGGTCTTTACCTTCTTGATCTCCCAGGCTGCTTTATCCTTACTATTACATTTCATCTGATGATAAACACATTCTTTCATTAGGTAAGACCAATAACTTTGGAGTTAATCTGTTGACGTCTTGCACATCCTTTAGTCAGTAAAGAAATCCCATTGGCTCCTCCTTCATATCGCAAATTCCACCACTTATCACTACCTCCAGTAACTGTGCCTAACAATCATCATTAATCATCTTCCTGCTGAAATAACCTCCTAACTTTTCTCCTTGATTCTACCTTTGCCCCTACTTACAGTCTCTCCTCTACATTCCAGGCAGAGATATCTTTTTAGAAAATAAGCCAAGTCATGTTACTCCATTGTATACGAATCTACACTGATTTCCCGTTTCATTCAAAGTAAAAGCCAAAGTACTTACAAATTCCTGTTTTGTATGACCTGGTCCTTTGTTATGTGTCTGACCTACTTTTCCCTTCACTTCATCTGGTCCTTCCTCCCAACACATTGGTCCTTTTGTTCTTCCATTTAAAGATCAGAAAGCCTCTTATCCCAGGGTAATTTCCCTAGCAGTTATCTGCCTGGAAGGCATCACTGCAGATAACCACATGACTATTACTCTTTCCTTCCTCAAGTCCTTGCTCAAATGTCTACCCTGAGCAACCTGTTTAATACTACCAACTAACACCCCTCGTATCCAGTTCTACCTCTTCTTTTCACTACCTTCTATATCACCTCATACTATTTTATATTGTTTATGTACTAATGTATTTTTGCTGAACATATACTGTTGATCCTTCAGCTAGGATATAAGCCAAAATACAGTAACTTTTGTATATTTTCCTCATTTGAGAATACAAAGCTCCTAGAACATAGTAGATATTCAACGAATATTCACTAAAGAAATGAATACAGGATGGAAGAAAGGAAAGAAATCCCCCATGTATTGAGTACCTGTCACCTATCAGTATAGGAAGTTTGTGTTATATCACCTAATCCTCCTGACACCTCAAAAAGGTTAGGATCCCTACTAGCTACCCATAAAAATTAAAATAATAAAAATAAACTTTAAAAAAGGTTGGAATCATGATTTCCATTTTACAGAAAACTGAGTTTGAAAATAGAAAATGTCCGTGCTCATGACCACTCACTAAGTAGCAGAGTAAGGCTCAGACCCTGTTCCATCTTTCTGTAAAACTAGTACTTTTTCCTTGAGATGCTGCTGCAGGAAATATGGAAGTGACTGTGAATCACTGGATTCTTTCTAACAGGATCTCTAAATTGCAGTGAAAAATTGTGTGCACTGTTTTTGTTTTCAAACAATAAGCTTGATAAAGTTGTTTCAGTTAACACTAAAAACAACAATGTTGTGTTTTGGTTCTTTTAAAATGAGACGCCAGGGCTTACACATTGATAAATTCTAAAATGCCTTCTTACTCTTCCAATTTCTCAATGTTCATTAACTTCTAATAATTAATAATTTTTTTCCTACAAGATAAGTGAAAAAGACAGTGTATTTAAACTTGTAAATGCCACTGACTAAAGAAGAAAAAAAGTGCTGAAAGCCTCTCTCTTAATGGAACTTATCAAAACAGGTCCCAGAAAAGAACATAAACCAGTTTTCATCTCGCCAGAAACCACTCAATGAAAAATGTTCACCATGTTCTTCTTTACAATGATAAATTTGTGGTCTGACCAAAACAATGGCATTGTGGTCAAAAACCATTCTGATATGGCCAGACTGAAGACAATAATGTGGTTTCGTTGATTTCAGTTTTTGGTCAATGTAGCTTACCCAAAATAAATTACCACATTTTCCCCTTAGAACATAAAACATTATGATACAGTGCTAACTTCTGCATTATCTAACCTATTTGGAAAAATGTTTCATAAAGCATTGATATATTATATGAGTAAAACGAAGCAGATAAATTCCTCCTATCTTGACACCTCTTAAAAATCACATTAATTGAAGTGATGAAAAATTCAAAGCATTATGGGCTGCCTTGTACTTACAATTTAAGACAACAGAATACCATTTACTTGGGGCAATATATACCTAAACAAGCTAGAAAGAGAAAATAGCCTGGCTTTTCCCCCAGAATAATATAGGATAATCTAATAAAACAGATAGGCACTTTAGCAGATGCTGAGTCACACCGTTTTGTGTATACACTTCCCCATTTCCTCTTTCTCTCACTTCATAATTATTATGCCACTGTTCAAGTTATTTTATATGGTCCTCACACTAAGCCTTGAGATGTAGGCAGATAGGTATTATCACTTCTCTCCTAGAGCTTTTGCTGATTTCCCATCTGAACTATCAGCAACAATTCCTAAACACGTTGTAATTCTCTTGTGATACATTACTATGCTGTAGCGTTTTTTCCTCTGCATATCTGATTTTTGATTTTGGCTGTTTCCTTTACATTCCCTCTGCTTTTCTCTATGTCTGTGTTTCTCTTTCTATGGTTCCTTTCAAATGCTCTTTAGTTCCAGTGGCAAATAGTTTCCTTAACTGAAAATAGATGAAATAATGGTCCCTATCTCATGAGAACCTTGTAGGTATTAAAGAAGGTAATAAGAATAAAGTGTTCAACACAATGCCTGGCAGAGTAAAGTCACAGAGCCTGAGCATTTGGTGAATACGTTATTTTAAAGGAACAAACAATGACCTTTCTATCACCATAGTGTGGACCAAGTGCTATGAATGGTGTAGGTGCTCAAGAGAGAAATGTAGCTGTGCTGTGTTTACAATGTTCGATCTCTTTAATGGGTGGGATGAGGCATAAATCTTTCCCCTTGTACACTTTTCTTACATGTGTGCACTTTGTCCCCATATTTTCTTTCTGTAATAAACATGAGCATTTGAGTTAGTTAAATGTATGCCCATAGCTCAATTGGAGAATACTTACAATATTATGATACTGAAAATTTAGGAACAAATAGGCTTGGGAAGAGAAAGGGGAGTTAAAATCTGTGGCAGAATATGCATACAATTTTGCAGACTTCCTTAGGAAAGGTAATGTAATTTGAGGTCTTAGAACAGTGCTAGTATGCCTCAAAGGAAAAGAAAATCAAGGTATATGGGAACACAGAAGGAATATAGTGGGGCCTGGAGAGTGGTTGCAAAATTCTGAATCATAAAATCAGAAAGCTATTGAACATTTGGATGGAAGACCAGCTACAGGAGGAAAGTGCTTTTTAGTATGCAGCTTATTTGCAAAATAAGCAATTTTATGAGTCTGACTAAAACTGCAGGAAAGGGATCTTGACAAGGGTCTGGCAAGCTAGCAAAGGTAAATAGAAACGAATTGTAAAACCCAAATTATAGCTCCTATTACGTGTGTAAAATTCCACTGATACTCTATAGGTTTTAAAATGATGAGTTTAGTATTTTATTTCAATAAAATACAAAAACAACTTTAAGCATTTTATAAATTTATTTCTAAGAAATCGTTTCACTGACCTTTTTCAGGTCATTCGTCTTTAATTTCTCATCTGTGAATTCTTCTACAAGGGTTTCTCCAGATTGAAACCCTAATTATAGATAAGAGAAGTCTGTGTTATTTTCATTTCATGTATGAAAAAATTGAGACACAGAGTAAAAGGCTCGTATTAATAGGAAATATTTGTGTGCAAAGTGAAAATGAAGTGCATGTCTCCTTATTCTTTACTTGCCCTCTTCTTTGTTAATCACGTGTTCATTCATTCAACTTATTTAACTGCCTATTGTGTGCCAGGTACTAGGACTAACACTAGAAATACAACAATAAGCAAAGAAACAGTCTCCTGCTCTCAAATTGCTTAATCTACCGTGTCAAAGAGACAATACTAATACACAATTAGTATGAATGCAAGTGCTATGACGGGTACAGGCCCAAGGAGCTGTTTGACCACATGAAAGGAACCTGTCAGTCAGGCTCAGGGAATCAGAAAAGTTGTAATCATTAAAGAGAATGTGGAAAATAGAAGAATAAGGAGAAGTTAACTAGTGAAAAGGGACAGGAGAAAAGTAGAAAGAGAGGGAATTGTTCCAGTTAGCACAGTTTATTATTTAAATTCACATGCTGTGTTTTTCCATTCTTATTCATGTGCGGTATGACCGGAAGTCATATTTTTCAAAGCTATTCCCTACAAATGTGCATCTGTGATCACATTTCCCTTTAGTACTCTGCAGTACTATTAAATCATTCTTTATGTCTTAATTATAAAAGAAATCTTTGCACACAATTTCAAATTCCCCTATAAAATATAACCAATAAAAAAAAAAACAGAAATAAAAACTATAACTCTGAATTTTCAGCTCTGTGAAGGAATTCTATTACAGGAATCTAAAACGAAATGTATAATAAACCTTGAAGGATGGGGAATAGGCTAGGTCCAGTGACAAATGGATGGCTATGAGTCTACTCCGTAGCAAAGTTGGGAGTGTCCCATGAATGATCATTCACAACATGTTCTATGCTTAGAAAACTTTAGGAACCCAAGAAAAACAACTGATCAATCAGTGTCTCTGGCCAGCAACTCGCAGGACACATAGCCCAGAATGAAAATCTTGCTGAAGGGTTTGAACCAATGAGATTTCTCAAGAGGAAGAATGGATTTATGTTAAGATAAAGCTATCAAATATTTATGCCACCACTAGCCCCACCTTGCCCATGTAGACATTGTTAATTAATCATGATTCTGTTTCCTACTAAATAGACTCAGGACTTCTTTCAGAGGAGTAATTGACCAAGTTGCCTCCCCTGATGTAGCAAAGATAAAATTAATAAATTAACTAAACAAGTTAGTAGATAACCACAGAGTTTTAATCTCAGTCCCAGAAAGTTAACATATCTAATTAAACTTCATATTGCCCCCTCTGAAGAATAGAAATAATGATATTTACCTCATTTTTTATAGTGAAGATTACATGAAATTTCTGGGATAGCACCTGACACATAGTAAGCATTCAATAAATGTCAGTCTCTTTCGTTTTTTTTTTTTTTGTTTTTTGTTTGTTTGTTTGTTTTTTGTTTTTTGATACTGACATAAAGAGGAATATGGCAGCTTCCTATTGGGGCAGTTACCAATAAAACTTGCCTAACACCTTGGATAAAGACTATATTTTTATTGGAGAAAGCGATCATGCCATGTTTTGTTTCATGCTAAGGTAATGGTAAAAATCAATCAACTATAGAATATGCCTTCCTTGAAGAAAACTTGGGAACTTTTCTATTTTTTTCCTATCCTAAACTAAAAAAAAAAAAAAAAAAAAAAAAAAAAAAAAGAAAAACAAAAGTTATGATTAACAACCTTCTTAAGAAAAGTACATCTATCTAACCTTAATAGTTGGATGGCACTTTTTAAAGAATGACTTTACTGGTTACTGTCTCATTCTTTCCTCTATACATACTTCCCAGATCCAATGAATTACTCAAAATTTAGATTAATCAATCAGTCATTAAAAATATCCCAAATGACTAGTCAGCACGAGGAATATTTCTTTTTCTCTGAGATGGAGTCTCACTCTGTCACCCAGGCTGGAGTGCAGTGGTGTGATCTCGACTCACTGCAACCTCCATCTCCCGGGTTCAAGTGATTCTCCTGCCTGAGTCTCCCAAGAAGCTGGGACTACCGGCACCTGCCACCATGCCCGGCTAATTTTTGTATTTTTAGTAGAGATGGAGTTTCACCATATTGGCCAGGCTTGTCTTGAACTTCTGACCTTGTGATCCGCCTGCCTTAGCCTCCCAAAGTGCTGGGATTACAGGTGTGAGCCACCACACCTGCCCACAAGGAATATTTCTAACGTGAACCATGTCACATCCCTAGGCGGAAGTAAGTTTTTGAGCTGCTTATCTAGTTTTGCCCTCTTTGGGTTCCAGAAACTAGACTCAAATTCAGGTGTAGTGAACTGATTTTAGACTTCTGTCTAAAACAGTACATAATAGTTCTGTGACTTGGGACTTCTAAAGGCAACACAAACATTTTTTGAGAATGACTTATCCATGCCCTAGAATTAGAATTCTGTATTTAATTGTATAGAAAATATATTAATTTATAAATTGCTGTATTAACCACATGAGTGAGGCACTATGCTCAGTACTGAGGACCCATTTGTGTGCAAAAGAGACAAACTCCCTATCATCAGGGTGCTTCTAGTCAAGTAGACAAGACAGACTTTAATGATATAATCAATCAAACTCCCCCTACCACAAAATGGATTATAAATACAGTAAGTGCTACAGAGAGAAATGAGTTTCCTCAATGTCTCACGTCACACACAGACACCCATCACTTCAAATTCTCTGAATTATGGAAGTGATGAAAAACCTTAGCTCAGGCTAAGTAAAGAAAAAATATTAAAGGATCAAGGATATGAACACTACAGAAAGAATTCTGATTCTGTATCACCCTGAGATCCTGGTTCAACATCCATGAGATCCAAATCCAGAGAGGTAAAGAAAGAAGGAAAGGCAAAAAGATGACGTATCGGTTAAATAGATGGAAAGCAAGCATGATATTGTTAGTTACCGTTAACACCTTGTACTCTGGGCAGATCTATGCTCACATATCAAAGGGGAAACCCACAACAGCCCCTTGTCAGTTCTGTATCCCCGTATTAGTTCTAATAGATCCGTTTTTTATAATCTATCTTATATCTTCCCTCTCATTGTATGCCTGAAATGACCTAACCAGCAGCTGAGGGCACATACATCTTATTCTCAAAGATTCTAAGTAGCAATTTCTTTTATCCAAAATATACAGGAATGTAGGAGCTTGGTAAGGAGCTCCTGTTGAGCCCAACTTACAGAACATCAGGCATCTCTCCCTGAAGAAACACTGGGAACAGGGTTTGAATAATGCAGCAGTCTAGAAACTAGTAACTACAGGAATATTAATACTGCAAAACTAACAACCAAACACTAAGCATGAGTACCAGCTGTAAATGAGCAGTCACATCATTTTTAGGGGTCCAGAAAATCAGTAGATCATCCATTCTGCTATTAGACTTATGGGAAACACATTAGTGAAGTAATAGAATGAATGTGGACAATATAGTTTTGGCAGCTCACTTTCCCTCTTTAAAAAAAGAAAAACTTGTATTTTCAATGTATGTCAGTTCAAACTATGAAACGATGGATTATACAAGAGAACCACAGACTTATGAATCAAGTATAAAAGGGAAGAAAAATGAAAAGTGAATAGCTACCTAAATAGATGTTATCAGAAAATGGACCGCAGTTTTCTAATCTATGTTTCAACTGCATTTCTAGAAAATAATATAATATTGTGCATTTTCTGAGAACCAGAGAAACTGCAATATGCTTGTTAGGAAGGAATTTCACTAACATGATCAAGATTATTTAATTTAAAATATAATAAATATGCTAAATTGATTAAACTCATAATAAAACTATACATTATATGCACTTTAGACTCTTAGGTATCCTCTAGATACACTTCCAGTAACTTGCCATTACAGTAAGGTTGAAACAAGGATAAAAAATAAAACCATTGATGGAAAAAATGCCCAGTGATTAGAAGAAAATAAGGAAGTTAGGAACAATAAATACACAGATATTTGTACAACAGTGCACATAGTAGGCGTAGTTATCACTGAGAATTTAAATTTACATCATAATAAGGTTAGCATTATTCCAAGATTCTGAGATTTGGTAGACTTTGTTTCATGTTAGAAAGTACAACATTCCTTATTCAAAAGAAATAAATCTAATACTAGTGAAGGAAAAAAAACATATAATTATCTAATATCAGAAGAGACACCTGTGAACCTGAAACTTGAAGCTTTGTGCAAGCTATTTGGATAAGAATTTTAAAAAGTAAAACAGAACTGATATTGTTAGAGGGAACTGTGGTGGGCCATCCACTTAACACTTTCCTTTGGCTTCTGATACACTTCCTTCCTTCTGTCTGATGTTACATCTTCCCTGACATATTATCTCCCTCTCTCATTCCTTAGTATTGGTGTTACACCAGACTGCTAGGCTCCGCTCTCATCCACATCTAAGAATTTCCTCATCGATTGTGTTTATTTCCATGTCTCTTATTTTCAGCTTTAATAAACAGATGATTCCTAAAGCTGTAACTTCCACACTGATAGCTTTTCAAAGCTCACTAGGTCAGACTCAGCACAAACAGCATGCTCAAACTGGAACTAGATATCATTCCCATGAAATGTGACCCTTTGCTTCCTAAGACCTCATCTTAGTTAACAGTACTACTATCAGCTACAAAGCCTTTCTTCTTGATTCTTCTATCTTCTTCATAATTTCTTTCAATTCCAGTTCTGAAATGTCTTTACCAACTAATTGTTTTCTCTAGTACAGTGACTTAGTTTTTGCCTTTATCATCCCTGTCTCCTTGTGATAGTCTTCTAACTGATTTCTTCATTTCCAGTCTCCATTTGCCATCACAACTTTCTGCCTTTTCAATCTATCTCCCCACCGCCACCACCAGTCCTACCCTTGAGACGATATATTTTATAAAAAGCCTTAAGTAAGGTTAGGATGATTACGTCTTGGAGTTATCATATAAAGCATTTGCACAATGGGTAAGAATTTGGCTTGAAAATCTCTAAGTTTGAATTGCAAACCAAGCACTAAAGACTAATAGAGCATCACTGAAGTTGCTTATTCAAAATAAGTTTCGTTTGCCCCACCACAATGTACTGACTCAAAATCTTCTGAGTTTAGACTCGTGAGTTATAGTTTTGTATGCTTCCCAAGTGATTGTGATACACATCCATTTTTTGGAAACCGTAAGATCTTATTCAATCCTAAGATTCAGTGATTATAACCCTTTAATCAGAGTCCAATTTGCTATTCTTAGAGAATAGTTACAACAGTATTTTTTTGCAATGGCAGCATCAAACTAAATGTAAGACTTTCTAAATGGTTTACATTAAATAAAAGAAACATTCATTTAAATATATAAATTCTGATAAATTTGTGAAAATAATTACATCACATTAGGGGCAAGCCTCATGTACATTTTTAACACATATATCTAGAGTTTTCTTTAGTTTCACACAGATGTTAATAAGCTGAACATGAAGAGTTCAAAAATATATCTGATAAAAATAGTAGTAAATGTTATTCTATGCAAAGTATTTATAAATTAAACTGCTAATTACATTAAGATGAAAACAATTAAGATTTAGCAGAATAGTAGGAAAAAATAGGGTAAAACTGAAGTGTTTAATTACTTTTTCCAGCTCATTCTTTTTTACCTAAAAGATTCCTGCCCTATATACAAACATAACATTTCTTATATAAGTAAATTGCTATAGACATTAGTAGCTTATGACCTAGCAGTAGAAACAGACCTCTATATGTTTAATAAATTTTATTGTTAAATCATTGCTATAAATGAACTATTATGAAATAATAAAGATAGGAATGGGATAGGCACAGTGGTTCATGCCTGTAATCCCAGCACTTTGAGAGGCCAAAGCAGGTGGATCACTCGAGGCAAGGAGTTCGACCAGTCTGGCCAACATGGTGAAACCCCGTCTCTACTAAAAATACAAAAACATTAGCTGGGCGTGCCTATGATCCCAGCTACTCAGGCGGCTGAGGCACAAGAATTACCTGAACTCAGGAGGCAGAGGTTGCAGTGAGCCAAGATCACACCACTACACTCTAGCCTGGGCAACAAAGCAAGGCTATGTCTCAAAAAATATATTTTTTTATATATATATATACACACATATATATGTATATATATGATTAATACTTTCTTTTGTAAAATAGCTTCTCCAAGGAGCAAACTTGTAAACATAAGCCTAAACTCTATGGCATACTAAAGTATCAGAGGTTGAATTCCAACTGTATAGGAAGCATATGGGAATGTAGATGACTAGAAATATAGATATAGGTGTATTAATTAGCAATGAGATATGTATTTTTATATTTAATGAGGTCATATAACACAACTGTTTTGTATTTAGTTATATTTAGTCTGAGCTATCCACAATTTTTTAAAATTTAAAGCCCTTTGTTTCGATATTAAATGCACAATTATTTAGAGTAAGAATACATTTTCCCATAGAAACATTTTGCAAAGTGTGCTGAGAATCCCAGGCTAGCTCATAACTCCTATTAAACCCATTATGACTTTAATTGTAGTACTAACAGTACTTTCTGAAATGTGAGATCTTAAAGCAAAGCAGCAGCAGGGCAGAAATAAGGGGAAGAATTCCCTTCCCTTCCATTTCCGCTTCCCCTTCCCCTCCCTTTCCCGTTCCCTTCTCCTTCCTTCCCTCTTCCCCTTCATTCCCTTTCCCCTTCCCCTTCCACTTCTCTTTCCCTTCCTTCTTCCCTTCCCTTCCCTTTTCACAACGAAGCTACCCTTAGGAATATTTTGAAAGAACTACATGCTTCCTTGCTGTCATTACCAGTTGTTGCCTCCCCTGCCTCCCAGTAACCATTGATATTCAAAGCCACTGACTGCAACACCCTTTATCATGGGATAGGACAAGTTAACAGGAAACTTTACTCCTTATCAATAAGGATTTAGTTTCCCTGCATAGATCAAGAAAATAAATAAATAAAGGAAGCTTAAACAAAGAAGATGTGGATATACATAGTCCACAGGTAGTGGGGGGTCCATGGTTCTCAGGGAGTGGAGCCCCATCTATTTATCTCTTCCAAATCCAGAACACATGTTCTGTCCTTCAAGTTACCTTAAAGTCCAAAACAACTGCTGGAGCTCTAGCCATCAGGTTTATATGCCAGACAGCAGAAGAAGAAAGTAAATAAGGGAAAAATGTTACTTTCTACCATGAGTCACTTTCCTTTTAGGAATCCTCTGTTTACATGTTATTGGCTAAAACCTACTACTCATATGCCACATCTCGCAGCAATGATTGACGCAAAATGTAGTATTGTAACTGATGCCTTTACCATCGCAAATGAAATTAGAGGTCTGTTGCTGAGAATGAAGGGGAGAATAGATATTGACATGAAATTAGTCATTTCTGCTATATTCCTCAAATGTCCAATGCTCCAGATTACTTGCCTCCTTTCCTACTTACTCAGTGAAACTATCTCAATTCTATTTTCTTTAAAAGTCTAAGTGACAAGAATGATCCTCCTAGAACAATGGTTCTCAACTTTGGTTGCACATTACAGGCACTTACAGTATTGTTAAAAAATTCTGATGCCCAGGTAACACTCAGACAAATTAAGTCAGAAGCTCAACCAATGGGACACCCAGGTCTCAGGATTTTATATGTGTGTGTGTGCGTGTGTGTATTCTTGGTGATTCTAGTGTGTAGCCAACTTTGAGAACCACTGTCCTAAAAAATTGTAAAGGACAGATAATCCAAATGATGCTGTATTCTATCACTGTTTTTCTGCTATATAATCAAGAAATAATTTAAAAACTGCATGTCATAAGTAAGGAATGATTTTGAGAGTGGTGCACTTCCCTTGCGTGCCAATTGTTTGCCTTTGGGGTCAGTTTTCTTATAAAAATGAATATCCTCCTTTTTTTTTTTAACAGAATCCTCTAAAACTTCTAAACCACAAAATTCCCTGAAATTTCTTTACTAGTGTTGGTCATATTTCAGACCTTTTTCACTTTTCACACACTCCCACATCCATTCAAACACTCTATATGTCTCTAAAATAAGTCTTAAATGTGTCCACACCTTTATCTCATCCAAAACCCACGTAGCAACCAAAGAAATGTTTAAAACAGACACACACACACACGCACACGCACACACACACACACACACACACACCTGATCCTGTCATTGCTCTACATAGATCCTCAGAATAACTTCCTACTGATCTAGGACTGTCTAAACTCCAAGATCCCCTTCCTGCCTACCTCCCAGCCTCATCATCTAAGGCCACTTGTTGCACTATCATACAGTGGCTTCCTTTCATGCCTCTCTTCCTTACAGTTAACATAGTTTAACTGTAAGTTTGCCAAGCCCATGAAATTCCCAGCTCCATCAAACCAACACATTTATTTGCTAATTCCTATTGTAGGAGGTCTTTGCTGCTTCCAGAGACTGCTTAGAACCCATATTATAACTCTTCATAAACCTTATCACAGTTACAATTGTTTAAAAGGCCATTGATATTTTTATGAGGGCAGGAAACATTCTTCATTATTTCTTCTCAGAACCTAGAATAGTTCCTATCACAGACCATGTATGTGTTCAGTATTATCATCATTAAAATTTTCTGAATGAATACATAAAACAATGAGTAGCATGAGATTCTGAAATTAGAAAAGTAGATGGGGAACAAACTGAAATGATCATAAACAGCTGCTTGTAACTTAGGGATATGTGACCCAAGTCAACATCTCTTCCTCCTTTACAATATGTGTTTGTGTCTCTGCAGGTTGTGATTTGATTCCAGTACAGTATCTTCGATGGGGTGACCCTGAACCCATTGCAGCTGTGGTGTTTGCCTGCCTTGGCCTCCTAGCCACCCTGTTTGTTACTGTAGTCTTCATCATTTACCGGGATACACCAGTAGTCAAGTCCTCAAGCAGGGAACTCTGTTACATTATCCTTGCTGGCATCTGCCTGGGCTACTTATGTACCTTCTGCCTCATTGCAAAGCCCAAACAGATTTACTGCTACCTTCAGAGAATTGGCATTGGTCTGTCCCCAGCCATGAGCTACTCAGCCCTTGTAACAAAGACCAACCGTATTGCAAGGATCCTGGC
The DNA here is from genome assembly GCF_037993035.2 of Macaca fascicularis. Classification (NCBI taxonomy): domain Eukaryota; kingdom Metazoa; phylum Chordata; class Mammalia; order Primates; family Cercopithecidae; genus Macaca; species Macaca fascicularis. The sequence goes on along the minus strand of NC_088388.1, from coordinate 87,491,567 downwards.
TGGCAGCAAGAAGAAAATCTGTACCAAAAAGCCCAGATTCATGAGTGCCTGTGCCCAGCTAGTGATTGCTTTCATTCTCATATGCATCCAGTTGGGCATCATTGTTGCCCTCTTTATAATGGAGCCTCCTGACATAATGCATGACTACCCAAGCATTCGAGAAGTCTACCTGATCTGTAACACCACCAACTTAGGAGTTGTCACTCCACTTGGATACAATGGATTGCTGATTTTGAGCTGCACCTTCTATGCATTCAAGACCAGAAATGTTCCAGCTAACTTCAACGAGGCCAAGTATATCGCCTTCACAATGTACACGACCTGCATTATATGGCTAGCTTTTGTACCAATCTACTTTGGCAGCAACTACAAAATCATCACCATGTGTTTCTCGGTCAGCCTCAGTGCCACAGTGGCCCTAGGCTGCATGTTTGTGCCGAAGGTGTACATCATCCTGGCCAAACCAGAGAGAAATGTGCGCAGCGCCTTCACCACATCTACTGTGGTGCGCATGCATGTAGGGGATGGCAAGTCATCCTCCGCAGCCAGCAGATCCAGCAGCCTAGTCAACCTGTGGAAGAGAAGGGGCTCCTCTGGGGAAACCTTAAGGTAAAAGTTGTGGGGGCTTAGAGGGGCGCTGGCCCCTACAGCTGAAGCAGAGGCATGTGTTTCCTGGGTCTTTTAAATGGGAGAAATCTGAGTAAATGAAACCATGGGAGGCAGGGTGCCTTAGGGCATGGACCTTCTCATAAAATGGTATTTATGGGGTTAATGGGATGTGGGTCAAGTTACTTAGGCCAAGTCTAGAAACAGGGAGTCGAAATCTCTAATAAAGCAGAGTTACAGCATATGGGGAGTAAGGTTGAGAGGTGAGACAGAGCAGAGTTAGGTCACAAAGCCAAGGCAAGGGCCCTTGAGTTCTGAGGGGACAGAGTTACATTGTGGGTTAAATTCTAGCTCACCAGAACAGAGTCAAAATATATTACTAACAAAGATTATACTGAGAGCAGAATGCCAAGAACTCTACATATCGGACTGCACTTGCACGAGCCTAAACCTATTCAAGCCAGAAGAGTGCTTAAATGCCCATCCAATAGAGGCACAAGAATGTAAGATTTATATTTTAGTTCTTAATGGGCAAGATGAAATCTTTGGGAGATGTCTAAGCAGCTGAAAAGGACAAAACAACTAAATGACTTTGCATATTAAAACAACCAGTTTCCCAGTTCTTTTTTGTGTGTAGTCTCATCTCACTCCAAGTTCAATATCACAGGCAGTAGTTACTCGACCATTTCAATCTGAAAAGAATCTAGAGCCAAAAGCCAATGATTTCCCCCATGTTAGGAACTTCCATATGTGATAAACGATCCCAAAGCACTTCAAAAGACAAGGTCGTGTTATCAGTGGCTTGGGAAAAATGTTGAAGTACCAAAAAGGCAACACCGATTGTTGATCATTGGGACTAAGGATCACCTCTATTTAAGAAGTACACATCAAAAGAGCTGGTCAAGACATCAGTCCTGCTAACTCTTCTGAAATTTAACAGTATTTCTAAAACCTAGATAAATAAATGGAAGATACATAGCTTTCAAATGGAAGCTACATATCTAAATAACATTGCTTGAACTATTCTCCTATACCATCACTTAGCCTGCATAAAGTCCTACTTTTCTGTCAGCCCTAAATCTTCAAAGCATGACTTATTATGATGGTAAAGATACTGTCTGCTGAGGTTTGAAAATAATTCAGAGGAGAGTTGAATTTTATCCACAAGGTCCAATTCGTTTACATTATTAACTTGTACCTTTACCTCTTTCAACTCTTTTCTACTTGCTTTACACTTCTTATCTCTTTCTACATACATTGTACAAGACATTCAATTAAACTGTAGTTCGTGTCTTCTTCTTCAATAAATCCTGGCTATGTCACAGTCTGTACACAGCAGGCCTTTCATATATCTAACCTGCTGGCCTATTTTCCAGCTGCCTTCCTGACTCCTCTACAAACCATTCTTTTTCTGAAATTTCTGCAAGATCAGCCTTTCCATTTGGCTAAGAAAATTTATTTTTCAAACTTTTGTTTTATCAGCTTTTCTTCAAGTCCAATCTGTAAACAGAATCTCCCAGAAAAGACGAGTATATAAAACAAGCATATTGATGGAGGGAGGGAATTGTGAGTCTATGTCTGAGCACCTAAAAAACTCACTAGAGAAAGCTCCTTAGGGAGACAGCATGGGAGTGGTGGCAGAGAACACTGGCCTTGCCAGATTGTTTTGGGTTTGAACACCACCACTGCTACTTCATCTCTCTGTACGTTATTTTTACCATCTGACAAACTGGATTGTAAAAAGTGAAGGAGATGATATATATAAAGGCTGGCACATAGTAGGCACTTTATTGAAGGTAGCACAGTATAGTGCTAGAGAGCACTGGGATTAAATACCAGCAGCATGACTTACCAGGTGCAGAACCTTAGGCCAATTCACTTAACCTCTCTATGTCTTGATTTTTTCCTCTGAAAAATGGAGATAAAGAAATGCATACTTCATGGACTGGTTGTGAGAAATGAATGAGTTAACATGTGTATAGTGTCTGCCACACAGTAAGCACTTCTTTAGTATTTGATTAACTTAAGTATTTGATTAAGTTAACCACTGTCAGTCTTCTTTTACTCACGAAAGTTACTGTACCAAATACACAATCTAGATGATCTTAATAACAAAGAGAGCATTATAAACGGCAGCACAAACCTATGGAGACATTGATTATACAGTCTGAGTTTTCCAGGGCATCTTGATCTTTACGTTGTCCAGCTCCTTGCCATTCTGTATAGCACATCCTATATTCCAATTTAAGCACAGCAAGCTCCTTAGGGGTGGAGGTCTTCTTTACCTTGCTCATCACTGTGCCTCCAATACCTACCTCTACCTTGAAGGGTGCTTGGCACATAGAAGTGCTCAATAATGATTTTTGATACGTTTGTTGAATGAATTTGGGATGGTAGCAATGTGGTAGGTACTTTTTTGCTTGTCTTCAAATGTGCACACTCTTACTGCCTAGTTGTCCTATTAACTTTCATAAGATTAAGACAACAGTGCCCTACATTAGATATCTCTCTCACTCCTGTGGTCATCAGTCTCTGCTCTAGAATTGGATCACTGATCCCATGCTTTGCTATAGTTAAAATGTTTCTCTAGTAATGTTCAATAAATATTTTAAACTATTTTGTTTCTAATTTAATAAACAAAGGGACAAACAAAAGCAACAAATTTTACTGATAGTGCCAACCACTAGAAAACGGAAATTCTAAAGATTTTTGTTGCAATGTTTTAACTTGTTTTTCCTACAGGGCCATGTAGTTTTTACAGTTTTGCAATCTGTGCATTTGGATGTTAGAATCTGACAAGAGGGTAAAGAGAGACCTTTGGCAAGTGTTTGGTCTTCTTTCTGCAATCTTGGCAAATCTTGATCTGTCTATGTGATTATAGCTGAGACAGGCTATAGTCTGATTATATGGAGACTCCTTTTTTTGCCATCAACCCGAATATTCAAGCTAGAACCTGCTTTTGATATGGATAAGAAAAAGGCGCAGGGAAAGCTATAATTCTTTTGTATCACATGCATCTGATATCTGCTCTCCTTTTTAACCCACAGTCATTAGAAAGAGATGCAAACTAAAATTTTTTTCCTCTATAGCTTCCGTGAGCTCCAAAACTAAATATTTCTTCTCTGTGATACAAAATCAAGATGTTCAGCATATTTATTACATCGTAGGATATAGATATAGCCTTTTATGCAGGGATTCAGCTCCCATTTGATAATTAGTTTTATAAAAGCCAGTGTATAACACATGGTTTGCCACACTTCAACTTAACTAATGGGAAACAAATAAATTCAGGTGTTTCTAATATTTTTACATGTTCTTCCAAATCACTTCCATGAGCTGTGCTTCTCAGGCGTGAAAATTTTAATATGCCATTGAGCCCACCTCTTGGGATGTCAGGTGGGCTTAAATAGGTAAATTAAATCTCTGGATGTAGGTCTTTGGTGGAGAAGCATCTACCATACTGGGCCCAGCCCTGTTCTGCTGTCCTCTGTCTGGTGTATGAAGAAACAGGCTACTATAATCTGAGACTGGGTATGCCCTCTATTTCTGGATGGGGTCTGTGTGTGTCCCTTCCACATGGAATGGCAGATGGTAAGGGTTCTCTATCTTAAAAAGGATACTAATTGTGTACCTCAAAATGAAGAATATAATAATATCTATGGTTATGGTAACTTGGTCTCTGAAAGTTAGGACAGGCTCCTGGAAAGGTGTATGTACAGAGATGGAAAATGCAAAGACAGCATACTAGTTTAGAGTTCTGGCTTTGGAACCACACCTGGATTTCAATTCAGCTATGAATTTGAATAAGGTACTTTTGTCTGTTTTCTCAACTGTAAAATGGTAGATAATAGTTCCTATTTTGAGTAGTAAATGAGGTAATATGCATTAAGTGTTTAGTACCAGCATGTAGAAAGTATTCAATAAATGCCACCTCAACCTTTTAGAATTGTGTCTGCAAGTAGTAGAAAGCCTATTTTCAAACACTTATACTCTTTGGGGTTCATTTTACTCGTGTTATAAAAATTGTGGAGGGGGATTGCTTCAGGTTTTGGTTCAGTGATGCAAAGGCAAACACGTCTGCCATTCTCTAGGCCTTTTACTAATGATTGTAATATAGTTGTCATGGTTCCACACATTGTGTACTTTCATTAGGGAAAACAAAAGTCTTCTCAGAGTCCCATAAGAATTGCCCTTGTGTCACACTGGCCCAAACTATCTAATATAACAGAATATGGAAGTGGAAAGAGAAAAGGGGGTGTCAGGTGTTTGTTAGACAATCCAATGCACAGTGCCTAAAATGTTAGCACCTAGTAGTAGTCACGGTGGTAGTTGTCATAAAAGGAAGAGCAGTGGAACAGAGAAGAGGGAAAAGAAGAGGAAGGAAGTAAGATGAAGTGGAGCATGAAGTAGGAGATTGGAAAAAAGTTTCAAATCAGAGTAGTCCCTCGAAATGGTTCATTTATTACCTACCTAATATGTTCTGCCACCTTACAGAACTTTTCATATGTATAACTAGTCTAACATTTCTAATTGTCACAAAATACTGCAAGTTGAAGCAACAATCCTCCCATTTTTCAGATGAGGAATTTGAGGTCCTGCACGGTGAGAAGACTTGCCTACTGTCTCATGACTAATGAGTAATGCAGCAGTTTTTAAACTAAGGTCTTAGCTGATGATTACTAGAGCTGAGCATATATGAACTGTTTTCTTTGGAAAATTAGTGTATTCTTTGAAAAATTAAATAGCTCCATGAAAAAGAAATTATTTGGTCAAAAAGGTGACAAAATTCTATTCTCTTATTGGAGATAAACACTGAGAAGTCTTGCACTGTAGAAACCTATCATCCATTTGTTGACTTTTTCTAATCATTTTGCAAATGTATACACAAGACCATTTTTTTTCCAAGTAAACCTCCTAACATTCTGAAGAACTGATGCTCCAAAGAACTTACTTTGGAAAACATCATCATAGACCCAAAAGAAGACATGTTTATGGAGCCTGAAGAGTAGTTCATATCTTTAGTGAGAAGGGGGCTAGATGAAGCAAATTTCCACCTCTCATCATGGAGAAAGAATCACTTTGAGCTCTCTGAGCACCTAAGGAGATGACAGAGGTAATTCTAACAGATCCAGCAATTTTCTGTGAAGTTAAATTAGCTCAACCTAGAGCACAAATAGAAAAGTGCTCGGAGTCAGTCATTCAATTCACTGAAATAGCAAAGGGAGATTTTTATTTAAATGGAAATGAGTCACTACAGATTTTTTTATATGGAAACATGCTATTTATGCCATCAATGTATAGAGGTCCCTGTGATTAACATTTTGGTTCTAGACACTAATTTCCAGCACAACATGGTGCAGCATCAAATCATTGTCAAGCAGATAATGCCAGGCTTCCGTTTAAGGCTTTCGCTTCAGCTGCAAATTGACAAATGAACACAAGGCCAGTTCTGACCTAAATAAAGCATTGAATCTGATGAATCTAAAGTTCTAGCTCTGCAAGATTCAGAATTTCCAGGCACATGGAACTGGGGTTCTAAAATGCAACGGGCCTTTCATGGCTAAATTGATGACAGAGACCTATAGCTCGAAGTTACAAATTTTCTCAGAAGGCAAAACCCTCCCTTGGGATTCTAGTCAGGTGGCAGAATCATTAGTGCTGCCTCCACCTTTAACTGAAATTTAGAAACTGCCATTTGCCACTTCTGTTTTAATTAACTAATTAACTTTGCTTTAATTACCATTGTCATGAGGGCCCACTTTGGCTGTCTGCTAAAGCAACTGCTGGTCTCCCCGCATTCACTGGCCAAATTACAATATGCCTAGAAAACTGGTTCATTTGTGTGAATTCCAATATACTTCAATTGTTTTCAGAGCTTTCATAATTTCCAATGGCTTTTATATCCTTCAGGCATTATTAGTCTGCATGAAGTGATGTTCATGCTATTTCTCTTTCCTTAGAGTCCTCCACCTTTTCCTTCTATCCCTCCAGATCCTACTCATCTTCCAAGGCTAGGACACCTCAATCAGACCCTATCAGATTTACCCAGCTCACAGATTTTCCCTCATCTGGACTCTTGGAGCATTTATTATGTATATCATACATTTCACACATATCCCTCACCCTTTATTCACTTGTTATTTATTCACAGACATTGACTGAGGACTGAGCAATACCACTACTGTGCTAGGCCCTCGGGATATAGAGTTTGTTTTGTGTACATAAGTAACATTTTCACAACTATATAATGCTGTCTTCGGTGTATTTATATCTCCCTTGGTGCCTAGCACAGTGCTTGCCCAGCAGTGATTAATAAAGAACATATAGGAGGACAGGTGGATTAGAAATCTGTTGGGCAGCACCTCATGGCACTCACACTGCCTTCAGAGTGAACAAGATTACTCACTTTGTTGACTTGATGGCCAGATTTTATCTGAGAATGCTTTGTCCTAAAAATATAAGAAAAAAATGCTTTCTTTCTAAAATCAACTTTTTTTTGTTTGTTTTAAATCAAGCTTCCATTGAATGCCTACTCAGCAGCATCAATAACTATTCCAGCTCCTAGCGATACAGAGATAGATAAAAAACAATCTTTGAGAAGCCCTCAGTCTCCCAAGGAAGGCAGGATTAGAAACAGTAAGTTCAATAAAGCAATACAGTGCCATGATAGAGGCCTACAGAGAAACAGAGGGACCCAAAGGTAGAAGGAGTAAATTCTGTCAGAAATTAGAAATAATGTTTAAAAGATACTAATTCAAACAAGAGAAACTATCTAAGTGTTTTAAACCCTGTTTAGAAGACTTCAGAGCTTCTCCACTGAGTAGGACAGGATAGAGCCAAATTTCTTTTGCATAATAGGAAAGACCCTTGCTAATCTGACTCCTTCACCCTCGCCTAGCCTTGCTTCTGGCCACCCCCTGCCTGACCTTCCACACTGATCCTTATACAATTTCCTTGTTCTAGGGCCTCTAGAGAGGCAGCCACTTTAGTATGAAATACACCTACCCCACCTCACCCCCAACTCTCACTTGGCCAACTCATACTCATCTTAGATATCAATTCTGCTGGAAAGCCTGTCCTGGCCCTCTGAGACTGCATTCAGTTCCCCACCTTATGATCCAAATGAGCCACGTGCTTCTTGCTAGAGCATTTATCATCCCATGTTAGAATTGTCTGTTTAATTGAAATACTTTTTTACACCATCATCTCTAGTCCTGCCACACACACACACTATACCATGAACTTATTAAAGAGAGAAGCTGTATCTTACTCATTTTCTGTATCATTTGCACCCTGCACAGTGCCAATCACATACTCAATACTCAAAAAATATTTGTTAAATGAATGAATACATGGATAAATAACTAATGATGGCTCAGCTGCACTGGCATTTGCCAGTGAACAAGAAAAGGCTGAAGCTAGGGAGTAATTATATTTATTGAGTACTTGCTAACTGCTAGGCACTGCTCTAAACTCCTTAAATATAATGAATCTTTTTATATCCAAAACAATCTATGGGGTAGGCATTATTACCTCATTTATTGTACACATGAGGAAACTGAGGCAAACAGAAGCTAATTTACTTCCCTATTTAGACAGTAAGTAGAAGAGGAAGGATTAGAATAAAAGGAAGCTAGCTTCATAGCCCACTTAGGTAACTGTTAAGCTGTGTTCCCCATTCCAGTCCTTATGACAAACATGGCGGCTCTAACTGAGGAAAAACTGAGATTAATGAGTGAGGAGTAGAACTTCCTGCCAAGGAATTTCCTTGAAAACTGCTCCCTGATCTTTATTGCACTGCATACTTTTGATTCCATCATATCGTGAATGAACCATGAACCTAATATGATTGTGAATAGAATACACAAAAGTCTCTGAGATAAAAGTTAACCCTTAAGAACTGCCTGAAATTTGGTGGTGATTTTCATATATCTATATAGATTTTGTTTATGAGAATAAAATCTGACTGACTTATTATTTATAATTTTTTATAGGAATTATGAAGATACACTACTTTTTTTGTATAATATTTTTAGTTACAAAGTTATTAGCTTTTTATAAACCACATTTTAAATCTGCTTCTGTTTACTAATTTTTCCCTCCAAGAAGTCCCACAAACTTATAAAAAATAGAGCTTTATAAATATACTTTGAGAATTATGCTGTTTTGTTGTTGTGTTTTTTGTTTATTGTTTGTTTTATGTTTTGAGACAAAGTCTCACTCTGTTGCCAGGCTGTAGTGCAGTGGCATGATCTCAGCTCACTGCAACCTCCACCTCCCGGTTTCAAGCAATTCTCCTGCCTCAGCCTCCCAAGCTTCTGGGACTACAGACGCCCGCCACCACACCCAGCTAATTTTTGTATTTTTAGTAGAGACGAGGTTTCATCATGTTGTCCAGGATGGTCTCGATCTCCTGACCTCGTGATCTGCCCTCCAGCGGGTCAATGTTTCAAGTCATCTAACCCTTTCCCACTCTCTCCCCTTAGAACAAAATTACAGGAGTGCAGCCTGTGAAATCTCAATAGCAGAAATTGCAACCCTTTTCCAAATCCCACCTATCCCTTAGCACAATGGCATTCAACAGTTGCTTACTTTGGATAATAACAATGAATGAGGAACTGCAGAAACACTGACTGGAATGACAGCTCCCAAAAGCAGTGAGAACAGCAAGCTGGGATTGGCCATGGTTCGAATGTGGGGCTGTATTTACAAACTCACCTGGCCATAAATCGCCAAGCGCTGAATCACAAACACTGATATAATTACTTTTCTTTGGAGGGAGTGCCTAATCTGAAGTGAAATTTCATGAAATAGGCAAAGGATCCTTATGCTTCCCAGCTTGGTTTAGTCCAGAGTAATTCAACCAGTGTCTTTAGAATAATCATTATATACTGGGTACATTGCTGAGTTCTGGGAGAATAAAGATAAACAAGACACAAAATCTGCCCTTTGGAGAAGGTCACAGAGTAGTGGGGAAGATCAATTCATACACAAATCAATGTTTCAGAGTATGAAGTGATGAGGGAAAAAAATGCACAGAGAAATCAGAAGTCACTGAAGAGTGAACTGAGTCCAATTTGAAGGTTTCTGGAAAGGTGACACTTGAGTTGAATCTCAAAGGAGAATCTCATTAGGAGAAATACCTAATGTAGGTGATGGGTTGATGGGTGCAGCAAACCACCATGGCACGTGTATACCTATGTAATAAACCTGCACGTTCTGCACATGTACCCCAGAACTTAAAGTATTAAAAAAAAAAAAAAAAAAAAAAAAAGATGATTAAACCACATGAAAACCGTGGAATACACTGTACTGGGAAACAACAGGAGCAACAGCCCAGAAGTATGAAACAACATGGTGTGTGCAGGGAATCACAAGCTTGTAAAATGTGTGTCAGCAGGTAACAGGAAATGAGGCTGACAGGGAAGAGGCAGAGGAGGATCCTCTATTGTTTCCTTATAAGCTTAGCCTCAAGGAACCATCAGCCAACCACCTTCCAGCTCTCCCAATTTCCTTTCAGTTCCCTCTTTTCCCTTCTTAACACCCACTTTAGACTCCAATTCCATAATACTTATGGCTACCTCCCCAGCACCAACCTGATGTTTCCACACACCATACACAATCAAAACTTCCCCTCCTCTCTGCTAGATAACAGATAAATTAATCTGTGCTATGATGATAAGAATAATGGCTTGCTTCATCCTTTATGCAGTAAACACTTACTGAGCAACTACTTTATGACAGATACTGTGTTAAGTACTTTTATCTGTTATCTCGTTGGATCTTCACATAGTATTTTAAAATAGAAACTATCATCGCCTATCTATATATAAAGAAAAATTAGTAACGGAAGCACATAGAGGCGTAGCAGCCTTTAGTTAGTGAACTGATAGGTGGTAGAACCAAAATTTAGGATTCAAAAGCAGGTCTATATGTCTTCAAAGCTCTTTCTCATTCCAACTTTGCTTTACTGGTGGATTTATTTAATCAAGCATGTATCTCATTCTTGTTACTGTTGATAAATAAGGTCATGATGAATGTATTTCTGCCACACATTTTGACACAGATTTTTAGTCTCAGAGAAATAACCCTAAAGGCAACATTTTTTGTGTGTGTTTTTCTTTTTGGGTATATAGGCAAATCAGTCCAAGTGACCCTTATGGAACAAGGTAGCTGTCGGTGTCTCTCATGTCATAACTTGACAGAAGTAATGTGGTATAGGGAAGTGAGCCTTCTCAGCGAAGACATGCATTCTAATCCTGACTTTGACATTTACAAGCCAGGACCCTAGACTAAGCACTTAAGTCCTCAGAGCCTCTAGAAAATAAGGACAAAAATATTTATTTCACCCTGTATTGTGCTCAAAGGGCCACTGTGAACATAATACAGAAAGTATCCCACAGGGCCACACATGGTGGCTCACACCTGTAATCCTAGCACTTTGGGAGGCTGAGGTGGGCAGATCACGAGGTCAGGAGTTTAAGACCAACCTGACCAACATGGTGAAACTCCGTCTCTACCAAAAATACAAAAATTAGCTGGACATGGTGGTGGGCACCTGTAATCCCAGCTACTTGGGAGGCTGAGTAAGGAGAATTGCTTAAACCCAGGAAGCAGAGATTGAAGTGAGCCAAGATCGCACCATTGCACTCCAGCCTAGGTGACAGAGCAAGACTCCATCTCAAAAAAAAAAAAAAAAAAAAAGAATGTGTCCCACAGTTCAGATCCATGAAATGTGAGTTTTCTTTTCGCTAATCTTGGGGTCATCTCATGACCCCACCTAATAGACAGTCCTGGTGACAATCTAAGAGTAGGTTACATGACTTTATTCTTTAGAAAGCTACTGACATGGAAATATTTGACTTCAGGAATCCTGCCTGAATTACTAGGAAATCATTGCTCTATCCTGGGGATCCATGGCGCTCCAAATTTTCATTACATCCCTCAGTGACAAGTTAATAAGTTTCTGCTTAACTGCTTTTCTAGAAGTCAAACTTTCCTCAGGGTTTAAAGGCGGTTTGTGAGTTTTAGTCATCTCTCTCATTCCTGTTGTGGTTTGGCAGTGCATTTATGGTTCTTCATGAAAAATATGATTTTTAACTTGGCCCAGAACATGTGGATCCATCTGTACTTAATTACGTAGAAACTAAATGATGAATCACTGCAATAAATTTTATGCATCACATAATATGAAGCTGTATTTGGTGAGGCATGTGTGTGCTCATGTTTTTCATGTATATTTAGTCAAAAAGTTTAAAAAACAATTGAAGAAAATAGTCACAGCATCTCTCAGGTGCATAAGCTTTCTGCCTAGCCTTGCTCTGTGGCATCACGACAGCACATTCTGGATAAAAGAAGTTGCCAGAGTGCGTGACTCCCTCTCTGCTGAGTTAAAATGGCACAGCCAGAAATACAAACTAATAATGCTGTTTTCTTTCATTTGTGTGACTTTTTAGTTTGAGAAAAAAGAGAAACCATAACTCGGTAAACAAACATAAATCTGTCATTGGCCATGCTCTTCCAAAACAAACAGTAACTGAAAAGCAAAAAGCATGGTGAATATAATGAGGCTCTCAGTGAAAAGAATAATTACAACCAGCATTTGTTAAGTCGCAGTCATGTGAGACACTTTTCCATGTGTTTTGCATACTACTATTTTATGGAGTAAGCCTTCCCAACCCAGAGTTTCTGATTCAGTTGGTCTGAGGGAGAGCCAGAGAGATTGCTTTGCTAAGGAGCTTCCAAGTAATGATGACATTCCTGGGTTAGGAATCACAATATAGATTCACTTTGAGAACCATGGACTTACATATTCTAAGCTCACAACAGTGATATGAGTCAGATATTATTATTATTAACTCTGTTTTAAAAGTGAGAAACTTGAAGCTGAGAGAGGTTAAGTGATTTAAGATTACATAGCTGGTAAGGGACACAAATGGTCCTGAAATCCAAGGTTATCTGAGTCCAAACAGCATGTTCTTTCCACAGTACCATGATTGGTAAGCTTTCAAGAGGATATGTCAAGTGGGTAATTGTTCCCTCCTTCCTGTTTGCTCCATATTCAAACTTTTGTTTTGCAGATTCATTAAACTCTAGGACATTGCTGGCCCACCTGAGGGTAAGATAATAACACTGTTATTGTAAGAGGCTTGCTATTGGTTGGGTTATTAAGCATAATCTCCACTCTGCCCATCTGGCAAATTCCATAGCAGTCTCAGAGATTTATGCTAAAAGTGTTCATCCAGCTTCTCCACTTCTGGCTGAGGGGAACACCTTTTCACCTCACTAGAAGACAATGTCCGATCCAAAAGACTATTTGCCATTCCTCTACATTCAGGTCCAAACAAACAACTGCATCAGTGCCAGATGCAGGAACACAGTTAATTAACAGGGAATTAGAAAAGAATTTGGGATATAAGTTGGCTAGTATCTCAGCATAACCATATAGAATTGCTGTAAAAACAAAAGCTAAATTAAACAAAAAAATCTTATTACATCTTCAATAGCATGAATAAAATAAGGGACGTAATAGGATAGAATAACATCAACCTGGAAGTCCTCTTTAGTAGCCAGATGATGGCCCCCAAACATGGTCACATGATATTCCCTGGAACCTGTGAATATGTTATCTTACATAGCAAAAGGGACTTTCAGGTGCAATTATGTTAAGGAAAGATGAACCTGGCTTATCCAGTGGGCCCAATGTGATCACAAAGGTATTACAAGAGGGAAGCCAGGTGCCAGAGTCAGAGAGACATTTGGAAGTGCTACTCTGCTAGTTTTGAACGTGGAGGAAGGGTATAGAAGCCAAGGAATGCAAGCAGCCTCTAGAAGCTGAAAAATAATAGGAAATGAATTGTCCCCTACAGCCTCCAGAAAGGAATGTAGCCCTACTGACACCATGATTTTAACTCAGTGAAAGCCATTTCAGCCTTATGATCTCCAGAACTGTAAGATAATAATTTCTTTTGCCTTAAAGCCACTAAATTTGTGGTCAACTTTTAAAGCAGCAATAGAAAAGTAATACACCCTTCATAAGATCTGGAACCCAGATGAATGATCCTTTCCTAACCACAACACTCGTTAAAAGGTAAACTATCTTGAATTACGCAAAGGGAGAGGAGATTTTGGTCTTCCCTACCCAAAACTCCTGTGAGGTTTCATGACATCTTACAAGGTTTTACTGTGGTCATACGTATCACACAGAAAGTCACTGTATTTTTCCCCCAACACACATCTTCTACCAGAGATCATCTGCCGTGGTAATACAAGGGGTAAAAATGAGAGCAAGCCCTACCAATTCCCCCTACTTATATTCCTCAGGGATAAACAAGCTGCTGCTGTGCTATACCATCCATCTTAACTTCTCCCTGTGCTGTGGCCTGTTCACTTTACTCCAGATCCCGCTGGAGTCTTGATTAGAAGACGAAGAGAGCAGGACCACACTTGGCCCATTAGTGAGAGTCAGGCTAACCAGACAGTGTGTTTTGACTCAGGCGGACACATTATGACAATGCAGAAAAGGCACAGAAGGAACATCAGAGGCAAATGAGAGGGAACAGGAGCTCTGAGTGAACTGTGGGCACATCTCTCGGAACTATCCAGCCACTGGATACAGCTGAGTGTGCAGCTTATTGCTGGAGAATGGACCAGAACGAAAGTAGACTTTTCTCCTCCATGCACAGAGCTAGGACCTGCCGGCATAGCAAAATGAGAACCAAATGTTCTAGCCCAAATGGACTAGCAAGCACTTTTCCCTTTCATTGATTAACTAATGAAAACACAAGAAAAATTGATTTCATCATTCACTCACAACAGAAGTCCAACTTCAGAACTTGTTTTAATCTAAAGAATGTTTAAAACGTCTGATGGTACTTGAGGAAAACTGAGCAAATTGACTTTAGTGAAAAACAAAAAAAAAGACACGTTAGCAGAATGCTAATGTGCTGAACTGGAGCTAAGCAGATGCAGACTTCTGATGTCTTGGCCGTCTTTTTCACCTTCAAACTCCAAATCCCTACATCAAAGCACATGTTATCTAATTTCCCCTTGGAAATTTTTAGAGGCTTTTGTTTAATTGCATTCACTGTACAGACACTGCTTTGTGACTGTATCTCCAGGGAGAATAATGCCAGACAGACTACGAGTTGTGGGCTGAAAGGAGCAGACAGTCTTAAAACTCCAGGGCATTTCTGACCATCCTCAGTAATGCTAGAGAAGAATCAGACCTTGTGTGTCAACAGTGTATGGACTCTTTTTCCTGCTCCTTTTCTTCCCCCCTCAACCCCTAACCTGGCCCGCAGCAGTCAGCCAGCCAGGTCCCTTTCCTGGCCATTAAGTGGCAGGCAAAGTTCTTTGGTCAATTCCAGTGAGAGCCTTTCTGCCCAAGATGCACTCAGCTTGTGAAGCAATAATCAAAGACTACCACTGTGGGTTTGCACAGAGAGCTCAATGTAAGCAGCAGAGACAAACTTTTGCAGAAGCAATGGTAACAGTAGAGGTGCTGATTCCCAGATGGACCAACTGAAGAAGATTCCTAATACAAATTTCTAAATTTCATCTCTTGGTTTGCTGATTATCATTGATATCACATTTCCATAACCATAAAAATGATATAACAGTCCAGCCACGATGGCTTATGCTTGTAATCCTAGCATGTTGGGAGGCCAATATGAAATAATCACTTGAGGCCAGGATCAAGACCGGCCTGGATGACATAGCAAGACCCCATCGCTACAAAAAAATTAAACAAAATAACTTGATGTGGCGACAGACAGCTATCATACCAGTTACTCAGGAGGCTGAGGTGGGAGAATCACTTGAGCCCAGGAGTTTGAGGCAACAGTGAGCTATGGTCATGCCACTGCACTTCAGCCTGGGCAACAAAGATCCTGACCCCAAAAAAAAAAAAGTGACATTTAAAAGTTGGAAAAAATCAATTGTTTCCTAGAATGTTGATGCTAGATTTTAAAAACATATACCTCACATACCATAGGAGGAGCCTTGCCTAAATATCCTCCTACCACTCACTTTTGACAGTGAAAATGCCTTTACAATTCAATGAGTTCTGCTTCCAGTGTTTATTCTTCAGAGTCAAACTACCATGATCTTCCATTGATTGGTGATGTACCATGTGCCCATGTGTACTATCTGTTTAATCTAATTCACTTCTTACAATAACCCTGTAATAAAAGTTTATTAGACCCCTATACTGATGTGGACACTGAAGTGTGGAGAGGGAAAGAAACCTACCCAAGGCAGTGAGTGGCTAAACTAAGGTTTGAATTCAACTGTTGAGGTTAAGAACTTTAGCTCTAAAATCTACTAAAATGTATCAATTTATCTAAAGCTTGACTTTCTGAATAAGAATTGAATCTGCCTTGCCATGTGCTTACTCACCCCATTTCTGGAGGGGAAAAAGGAATTGTGGAGAGGCATGTAGCCTTTTACTAGCAGGGAAAATTAATACGTCAGAGTCTGCAACATTTTACACCTAAGTAAGTGCTCAATGCAAGTAGGAAGAGATTGAGGTCTGCTGGTGGCAGGTAGATGAAAAAAGAGACCGAGAATGAAGTCAGGCTGTTTTTGCAACTACTACAGGATTTAAAGTCAAGTTCTTGGACACTCCAGCTAAAGTCTAAATAGGCAGAACCCACAGAAGGGAAAGTGGAATGTAGGATGTGGAAAGGGGATAATAGGGGCTAATGATGACTAACTTTCAATGAGCATTTATGATGTAGCAGGTACTACTGTCAGTACCACATGGACATTCATTGAACCATTAAAACAACCCCATGAGACAGGTAACATTACTATTCCCATTTTATAAATAAGGAATTTGAGACATGTGAAATTGAGACTGACAGTAGCAGGTACTACTGTCAGTACCACATAGATATTCACTGAACCATTAAAACAACCCCATGAGACAGGTAACATTAGTATCCCCATTTTATAAATAAGGAAATTGAGACATGTGAGGTTAAATAAATTGCCCAAGGACAAATATCTGGAAAAGAGTGAACTTTAAATTCAAATATAAGCAGTTTGTCTCTACAGTCCATTAGCTTGCTACCAGAAATTATAAGCACTAAGATTGTATTTGAAAGATTGGTAAATAATTTGTAGGAATCAATGAAAGGTCAGTATTGAGAAAGACATTTGGGAAATTATCATCATTACAACTTGATTTCAGTTAGGAATCTTCCTATTTAACCCTCTTGATAAACTGAATAAATGACTGTCCATTTCCCTGTTTTCTTTTGTTATTTCCCCACTCCTTTATCAGCTTCTCTTTCTGGAAGACTTAAAGCCACTGTCTGAAATACTCCTCTGTATTATAATCCAGTCAATGTCTAAAGACAATTTGGTTTGGTCATGAAAGCAAATGTACACAAGAGGCACATTTAAGTTTCTTAGCTGAAATATCTGCATAATGCAAGCAGGGCTGACTTGAACTAAATTGGTACAAGGAGTTGGATATGTGTGTCTTAAAGACAGATCCAGATGAAGTACATGGTTTCATTTGACCAGTTTTATTTTTATTTCCTTTCTTCAAATGAAGACTATTTCTAAAGTTGTTGTGGAACATATATTTTAGAAAGTAGTCAGGTACAGTTGAATTTCATCAGCTATTTCTCAAGTATCTACCTAGTAGAAATACTTAAGTCAATTTTTAGAATTAAGCATACTTGACAATCTGGATAATTTTAATGTTTAAATCAGGTCATCAGAAGAAAATATTAT
Organism: Macaca fascicularis; assembly: GCF_037993035.2. Lineage (NCBI taxonomy): Eukaryota > Metazoa > Chordata > Mammalia > Primates > Cercopithecidae > Macaca > Macaca fascicularis. Next base: position 87,474,215 of record NC_088388.1, on the reverse strand, counting down.
GTTGACCAAGAAATTAAGTAATTATTTTATCATCACTTCTCCAGACCTTGATTGAAGTTTCTTCTTCTTCTTCTGTTTCCTCTCTGGATAAAAGCTGTAATTTCAACTAATTGCCCAAACCTATGTCATCCTTAACATTTTACTTGCTCTGACCCTTCACATCCAATCAGTCACTTCTCCTACTAATTTTACCTTATCTTTTGCATTTTTACTGATATCTTCATGGATCAGGTCTTCATAACCTATTGTCTGAACTGTTGACATAATGTTCTAAATCTCTCTTATTGATCTACCACCCTGTCCCAGCAGCTACCAGAGTAATCTTCCTAAAGTGAAAATGTAATCACACTATTCAATACTCAAATTGATTTCAAGGGGTGTACGTGCCTTATAATATAAAAATCTAGAACTCTTTCAAATGGCTCACAAAGCCGTAATGACCTGACCCTTGATGACTTGGCCTTCCCAACCTTGGATCCATCCACCAGTCTGCTATATCAAGCCCCTAGAACCCCACCACCAGTGTGCCTCCAAGCAACTTCCAAACACATACTATAACACAGTGCCAAACTGCAAATAGTTCCCAATTACAACAATCCTTGGACATTTCTTTTGTTGTTGTTTGGTTTTTGAGGTTTTTTTTTTTTTTTTTCTTTGAGACAGGGTATGGCTCTGTCACCCAGGCTGGAGTGCAGTGGCATAAACAACATCCATCACCTGGGCTAACGTGATCCTCCCAAATAACTGGAACCACAGGTGCATGCCACCACACCTGGCTAATTTTTGTATTTTTTGTAGAGACCAAGAATTACCATGTTAACTTGGTTTTGAACCCATGAGCTCAAGAAATCCACCCTCCTTGGTCTCCCAAATTGCTGGGGTTACAGGCATGAGCAACTGTGCCAGGCCCCCTTGGCCATTTCTTTGGTATTCTTGCTGCCTCTACTAATGCCTGAATTTATCTCCCTTTCTATTACCTAGAAAATGCCTTCTTACTCTCCAATTCCTAATCCGAATGTTTTACTATCAACTGTATTTACTATCAACTGTATTTCCATTAGATTCTCTGGATCTCCTATAAAACTCATCAGGTTGTATTGTACCATTGATTTGTATGTTTTTCCCCTGTGCTTGACTGTAAATTTCTTGTAGACATTGCTTTCTTTCTCTCCATCCTCAGTAACTAATTTGGTGCTTGTTTTTAGCAAGTTATCTGATAAATATGTGCTGGGTGACCAGCAAAGATTCACTTCTCTAGTCTCTGATGAAGGCTTAGCTCCTCCCTTAATGTGAATCAACACTCAATAGTAGTTCATTTTCCAAGAGAATAAGTCAACTTTCCAAGTGGTCCACTAGTGCCTAGTAATATACTTTTAAAATATATTAATGTCTCTCACTGGAGATGTAGAAGGTAAATGCTAAGAAAAATTTATATCCGGCAGGTTGTAATGTTATGAATGATATATTTTAGTGTTTTATTTTGCAGGAAGAAATGCTTTGTAGTGATTAATTAAATGGTTTGGCTCTGTAATAATTGAAGTATATTTCTGGAGCTATTAAAGACTATGTCTGGATAATTTTGATGAATTGCATCTAAAACACTCCCTTTGTATAATGAATTGATATTTTTGAGTGCTGTGATTACAGCAGATTTTTTTTAATTTGCATGTGATGTTAGTGGCCTCATTTGTTACTACTTAAATTTGATTGAAATGTTTTTGATTTATTGCTATAAATTTTCTGAATAGTGAGGTAAACTAAGCAGTTTTATTTTCAAAATTCTGCCTCAAGAAATCGTCCTTTTATTTACATTAGTCCTGCTTAGAAGTGGTCTTGATGCACCATATCTGGTGCATGCAAATCATATTTCCTTCAGAACATAACATTTTATATCAGAGAAAAGTATGCCTCAAGTATAATTCTGTGAGTTAACAGCTCTCTTCTCCCAAGCAGCATTCCTTTGGTAAAGATGAAAGAAATAAACAAGAGAAAGATAGGAATATCCTTTTCTCTAGCCCTTTGACTACAATAAGTTTTCTACCTTTTCTCAGTCATTTAGACACACTTTTTTGGTCTTATCTCCTATGTCCCAACTCCTTCCCCTTCCCATCCTCAGCAAGGCATTTTGTAGTTCTAATATTTCCATTAGTTGGTAGGCATAGGGATATATCTGGTGGCTGGTTAAAAAATAAAACATATTTATCAAATTCCTTCAAAGTACTGTGTGCTATTACATATTATATCTTATTTCATTGTACAATAGCCTTGCAAAATAAAAAGTATACTAATTTTTATACTTGTGAAAGTTGAGGCTCAGAGAGGTGAAATAATTTTTTAAACCTGTATGCTCAGCTTGTTATTGAGCTGATGTGAACCCATGACTGCCAGCCTACTCCTTGTGCTCTTCACACTATGCCTTATTATAGCCTCCATTATTCTTTAACTGAAAAATATTTGCCTGTTGGTCTGAAAAGAGGGAATCAGGTATAGAATTTCAACTCTCAAGTGATCTATTAAAGGAACTCATAGAGGAAATAGCCTTGAGTACTAGAATAATGGGAGTGTTTGAGTTGCTTATATAGGGAAGGCATTCCAGCAAGAGATAACAGCAGGCACAAAGATACGATTTGGGGCTACTTGAGGCAGTCTCCCATCTCCTAACTGAGGGTATTCCCTAAGGTCAATCTGTGGTCCTTGAGTTCTGTCTACTTTTGTTCTCTTCTTTGGAGAACTCAACCATCCCATCATTACACTTTCAATTCTCAAGTATTAGTCTTCCTTGAGCTCTGGTTGTGAGTCTACAAATGATAACTAGATAGCTCCACTTTCATACCTGGGATCACCTCAACCTCAACACATCCAAAACTCACTTTTTTATATCAAATAAATCTATTTGTAATAGTTTCTTTCTTCTCAGGTTTCTATTAAATGCAACAAATTTTTCTACTTCCCACTCTGAAAATGTAATCATGTTTAATGTTTCCTGTTCCTCAGTTTACCCATTTTTAATCAGAAGTTAGATAAAACTTTTTTAATGTATTGATTTTGTATCCTCATTTTAATTTCCACAATTGCCATACAATTGAATATCATATGTCTATACATTTGAATTAATAGAAGAATGAGAAACCAATACATCTGACCAACTAATAAATATTCAATACCTATCATTTTTGTTGAAAAGTACACTACTGGCAATTCTTCATAGTATCTTCAGCTTGCTCTTCTTACCTTTTCAATTTAACCTTATGGTTCTCCTCAGCATTAATCTTCTGCATAAACCAAGCTGCCTCACCACTCAAATTGTTCTTGTACATTGCTGTTTCTACAGAATAAATTCATTGAATTTACATAAATTCATTTACATGAATTTCATTAGCATGAAACTTATCCCCACGCATCAAGCTTACACCACGTATAAAGTCTTTCTTCACTATCTAGTCTACAGAAGTTTAAACACATAGGGTCCATATTAAGACTTTACCATTCACTGAAATGGCTATGATCATATATATATATATATATGTATATGTATATGTATATGTATATGTATATACACATGCACATATATATACACACATATATAGACACATATATACACACATATATAGACACATATATATACATATATATAAATTTTCTTCCCTTTAGGAAGATGTGTTTTTTATATATATATACACACATATATATGTACATATATACATATATATAAATATAGATATTTATATCACACATATATATGTGTGTATATATATATAAAAAACACATCTTCCTAAAAGGAAGAAAACTCCATTTAGCCAAATTCCAAGCCAACTGCAATAAAAATTTTAATGTATATACGTATTAAACATAAAGCAAAGCAAAAGTCATTGTAACAGAGGACAATTCTGGGGAACTTTAGCTATAATTTAATATCTTGACTTTATTCATTAGCACATTCAGTAACTATTCATTAAGAATATGCTGTGTGCCAGCAACTGTTCTATGCTTTGAGGGTAAAATGATGAACAACCTAAAATCTCAACCCTGAAAGAACTTCAACTATAGTCAGAGAGAATGCCAATAAAACATACACAAATACATAGTATTGATTGCCATAAAGAAAAGAGAAGCAAGATGAGGTATTAAGTGAAATTGATTTGGGACTAATTTTAGATATGTTTAGATAAAATGTCATGAACAGCCTTCTGAATAAGTTGAAGAGAAAGAAGAATGAAGCAAGAAAATAAGACACACAGAGTTCTGGGAGGTGGAGGTACATGTCCCAAGCAAAGAAAGCAACAACCAAAAAGATCTTAAGGCAGGAAACAGATTTTCATTTTAGGGGACTAGCAAAAACTCCATTGTGATTAAAGTAAAATGAGACAAGGAGAGAATGGCAAGAGAAAAATGTGGACTGGTATTTTGGGATCAGACTAGCTGAGGTATAGATTTTATATATTGTCCTGAATGTGATAGGAAGCTTCAGAAGTTCTGAGAAGAGGAATTACATCGTAAGATTAATATGTTTAAGAAATCTTTCTGGTTTCTGTAGATAGAATAAAATTTAGAGTGACTAGAAGAGAAGAGGGAAATTAGATGTCCATTGCAACAGGATAGGTGAGAAATCACGATGGTTTCAACTACAATGTATAATGATGAAACTTAATAATAGATTGAATGTTGCATATAAAGAAAAGAGAATACTTAAAGATGAGTGCTAGACTTTACCTTTGTGAATGGAGGATTTGGACCTGTGTAATTCAACCTCGAGGGGAAGAGCTTTGAAGGGTAAAATCGATAACGAAGTTTGGACATGTTTATATCATGTCCTATGAGCTCAAAGGAAATGTTCAGGCTGGAGAATAAAATAAAAGGGTGGGGAGGGGGAGCCAACTGCATTTGATAACAATAGGACTAAATTAGAAATAATTTGGATTGGGGGCGGGTAAGGTAAAAGAGAATAGGTTTGAAGAAATATGTGTTTTTGGAACTATTACATTTAAAATTTCTAAGAGACATCTAAGTGAACAAGTCCAGGAACCTGCTAGAAAACTGGACCAATAATTAGGAGAGTTTGGGGTTTGTTTGGAAGCGTGATTTGGAAGAACCAAGGACAGAGCCCAGAGACTAAATAAAGAAAGTCCAAGAACTGAGACCCAGATACAAGCGATAGCATGACAGGAAAAAAAGTGTTTCAAAGATGAATGAGTAGTCAATAGTTCCAGCTGAAGATGAGTCAGGTTAGATAGAGTTAAGAGTAATCATTGGGTATGGAAACTAGATGTTGGTTGAGGGTTTAGCAAAAAGCAATTTCAGGCCCCATCTCTTTGAGGAAGTTTGTCTCCCAAAGGCCCAGGCAAAGACGTAAATCAATGTTCATTCATCAAATAGAACATTCTTATTAGTTGGCTACTGGATTCTATAGTGTAAACCTTGATATAATGTGCAAACTATCAAGATGTGGGTGTGATACTCATCGTGAAGGGTTTCATTGGTACCAAAAGCACTAAGACCCTGTGATAGCCTCTTCTAGCCTCCTGTTGTGATGGGTTTCAGTTCTTGATAGACTTGATTGCTTGCTTATGCCCAAGTTTAATGTTCCTAAATCAACTGCATTATATAGCCACACGTTTCATACTGGGGACTGTGGGAGCAGGCAAAGGAGCGCTGAGGCTTGGCACACTGTCATGACACTCCTACACTAGGACTGTGTTGCCAAGTGCAGATCCAACTGGGCCCTGAGAAGTGTGTGATGAACAAGGCCCCATAGAGGGCAGCAGAGCCTCACAGGAGTGGGGAGAAAGCCCAAAACAGAGGTTAGTGGGGAGTTTCACTCAAGGAGACACAAGGGGGCAATGCACACATTTATGGAGAATGAAGTTAAGCTTTGTGAATTAAAGGAAGTCCATAATACAAGGAGTAGAAAAGTCTTAAGATGTGAACCAGGCAGGAAACACAAGGCTGAGCTAGGAAAGGAAAGAATGATCAGAAGTCAGCCACAGGAAAGCAAGGCTGTCTGCTCAGTGAATGTTATTACCCAAGCAATCATAATAAATAGGTACCATTTCACCATTTTCCTACTCTGTTTTGTGTTGCTATAACAGAATACCACAGACTGGGTAACATTATTTAAAATGAAATTTATTTCTCACAGTTCTGAAGACTGGGAAATCCAAGACCATGGCACCAGCATCTGGTGAGGGTCATTCCATTGCGGAAGGGCAAGAGAGCATGTGTATGTGTATGTGTGTGTGTGAGAGAGAGAGACAGAGAGTGAGAGCAAAATGGGAGACAAACTTATCTTTTTACCAGGAGCCCACTCCCCCAGTAACTAACCCACTCCCATGATAACAGCATTAATCCATTCGTGAAGGCAGAGCCCTCACAATAATCACCCCCAAATACCCCACCTCTTAATACTATTACAATGCCAATTAAGTTTTCAACACATGAACTTTTGGTGACATATTGAAGCTATAGCAACCGTGTTGTCTGCTATGGGCTAGATGATAGGTTAGGCACTGGAGATATAAAAATGAATAAAATACCATCCTTCCCCCCAGATAACTTTTCTCTTCATAATAAATTCAGAGTCATAAAGAAATAACATTAGTAAAGAGGTATAGGTAACTTGATCCTCTGTAGGCGACACTGTGGGTATACAAAATGGGAAATAATTATGAGAGAGGACAGGAAAGGCCTCAAAAAAAAAAAAAAAAAAAACGGATAGCATGATGGTATGGGTCCTGGTTATGGGGTTTTTGTTTTCCTCTTCTCTGATTTCTCTGTCTTCCCTGAAATATTTTTCTTTCTCATTTATTTATTCTCTCATTCAGCACTTTTTAAAAATTATTGAGTCTTGCCAGGTCCCACTCACTGTTGTGGGCACTGGGATACATACATGGTCCCTGCCTTCAGAAATCTGCTATTTTATTTGTGGTGAACGTGACAGTTACAAGCAAGGCAGTCAGCTTGCACCTGTTTGTTTCCTCCAACGACACATTCTACACCCTGCCGTCTTTCTAGGCTTGAAGGAGAAAGCTTAAACCTTCAGCTCTACAAGGCCCCGTGTGAGAAAGAAAGGTAACAGATAAAGAATATCATGTCTTTTCACTTAATCAGCTCTTATCACGCAGTTAACAAATAGTTGTTGTGCACAGTGTGCCAAGCTTGTGCCTGTCAGGTCAGGTTAAGTTCAAATTCCACCATGTCATCTTCCATTTTAGTTCTAGGAGTTTTATGTTTTCATTCTAGGACACCTAGGTATTATTATCTTTTTTCAGATGAAGTCTTACTCTGTCGCCCAGGCTGGAATGCAGTAGCCCAATCTCAGCTTACTGCAACCTCCACTTCATGGGCTCAGGTGATTCTCCTGTCTTAGCCTCCTTTGAAGCTGGGATTACAGGTATGTGCCACCATGCCTACCTAATTATGTATTTTTAGTAGAGACGGGGTTTCACCATGTTGGCCAAGCTGGTCTCGAACTCCTGACCTCAGGTGATCCACCAGCCTCGTCCTCCCAAAGTGCTGAGAGTACAGACATCAGCCACCATACCCGGCAGGTGTTATTATCTTTACCATGAGTTTAGTGTTCTCTATTTTTTTGTCTATGACAACTGATGTTTATCATCCCCATTGGATTCTAAGCTCCTTGAGTTGAGAGGCTGTAAAATGTATTTTCTGGATGTCAAGTAGAAAACTAAGAACTATGTCACGTATCTAGAAAATACACAATATGTGTCTAAGTATACTATTTACAAACAGAAGAACCTAGCTTTGAATTCCAACATCAACATTTATAAACTTTGTGACCTATAGATCTCTTTTAAATAGGATCATCAATACCTCTCCCCAGGGTTGTAAAGAGACAATGTTTGAAACAATGTTTAAAAAGCTCTGAGTGTAGTGCCTGTTAATATGCTTGCTCTTCCTCTTTCTCTTCATTCTTTGCCCTCTGCTTGATTTTTTTTTTTTCTTTTTAGTCATCCCTTTGGTAATTGTGGTTATTTTCTCTAATCTAGTGTTTTACAATACAAGCCTCAGTGTTCAACAGCCCAAATGTGAGGCCTGGCTTTGCCTCATCTAACTGTATGACTTTCAGCAAACTACCTAGCCACTCTGTGCCTCCATTTTTTGTTTGTTTGTTTGTTTGTTTTAATCGGTGAAAGGGGGATAATAATAGTACATATGTCATAGTGTCTGTATTACTTTGCTCTCACACTTCTGTAAAGACACTACACAAGACTGGGTAATTTATAAAGGAAAGAGGTTTAATTGACTCACCGTTCCACATGGCTGGGGAGGCTTCAGGAAACTTACAATCATGGCCAAATGTTAAGCAGGCACCTTCTTCACAAGGGAGCAGGAAAGATAAGAGAAAGCAAAGTGGGAAGAACCACTAATAAAACCTTTAGATCTCACAAGAACTCACTCACTATCATGAGAAGAGCATGGGGGAAACTCCCCCTCATGATCCAAATCACCTCCCTCCCTCCACACATAGAGATTACAGGTCCCTCCCTTGACATGTGAGAATTACAATTTGAGATGAGATTTGAGTGGGGACAGAGAGCCAAACCATGTAAGTGTCTTAGTGAAATTAAATGCTAAAATCTACATAAAACATCAATCCTGTAAATTACATAGTATTTCTTCCATTATTCGAATAGAAAATTTGAGAAAAACTTATCTAAGTTATTCATAACAATATAGCTAGTAAGTGGTACTGCTGAGAATCAAACCCTTGTTAATTATCTCCAAATCCAGTACACTTAATTACCATAATATATTGCCCATCTCAGGCAAACTAAAGCCCGGTTAAGTTAGACAAATCTGAAGAGCTATGGTATATCTATCTATATGTATGTTTATATAGGTATATGTGTGTGATTGTGTGTATATATATGTGTCTATGTCTATATATTTATATATGCTTATATACGTGTGTGTGCGTATATAGAGGATACTACTTAACTTCATGCATTAGCTTATCACACTCTGACATGATAAACTCCTAATATCTATAATAGATCACAATGAAACTCCTAGCTTAGGACCTAGCAAATACTAAGTACTTAAGAAACATCAGTAAATGTTTCTTTGGGTATTTTGCATTGTGAAATTAAAATAATCTCACTTTCATTTATTGTGATAGACACTCGACAGTGTGGAAATCTGCTTGGAAATGACAAAATTAGGAAATCCATCTGTTGTAATCATGTGTGATTATAATTAACCATAAAACGTTATCCTAAAACCAGGAGAAATATAATTACCTTTATTAACATCATACTCTTAAGACAATGTGATGGGTCCAGGCACAGTGGCTCACGCCTGTAATCCCAGCACTTTGGGAGGCTGAGGCGGATGGATCATGAGGTCAGGAGATTGAGACCATCCTAGCTAACATGGTGAAACCCCATCTCTACTAAATATACCAAAAAATTAGCCAGGCATGGTGGTGGGCACCTGTAGTCCCAGCTACTCAGGAAGCCAAGGCAGGAGAATGGCGTGAACCCAGGAGTCAGAGCTTGCAGTGAGCTGAGATCACGCCACTGCACTCCAGCCTGGGTGACAGAGTGAGACTCTGTCTCAAAAAAATAAAATAAATAAAAATTAAAATTAAAAAAAAAAGGCAACGTGATGAAGAATAGAGGAAGTGGAAAGGTAATCTCTAGTCATAGACTTGTGATTTTAGTTCCCTCCTCCCAGTGTCATGAAGTGGAGATGATTCTTTTGATGGCTATGTAAGTGCACAACTTATACTAGCTACCTGTAATTGCATGCCCAGGACTTTCCAGAACTGCTTCTCTCTCCCTGGGTGTCATTCCCACTCTTGGGCAGCTGTAACTATCAAAAGTAAGCATGATTCCCCTCCCTTCAGTCTTCACCCCTCACATGTATATAGGCAAAAAAAAAAAAAAAAATCCCAAACTCCTTCCTCCACCCCATCTCATCTTGTTCTTGTGAAAATCATTATTTTAAATCCTGAAATAATTGGGAACTAAGCTTCTTGGCAAAATGTAGAAAGCTTTTTTTGTTTCTAAGTAGTCCAAAGACAAAGGAATGAGAAAAAAAAAAAAAAGACAAATTTTATGAGTTGAGTTAGGACAGGAGGGGTTAAAAGGGCAACGAAGGTAAAGGAAGAAGGCCAGAGGAAGAAGGAGGGTGGCAAACAGAATGCTTTAGTTGAGACAAGAACTGGTGAATGAACTTTTCTGTAGGATAGAAGGGGGAGGCTCGTTTTGATGTAGTTAGGTTTAGATAAATATTACTGCTTTGCCTTTGATAAATGTCCCTGCTTTTACCATTTCACTTGTTGGGTTGCTGCTCTATACTAGGCCCTATCTCTAGATGCTTGTTAAAAGAACAGCCCAGTACCCGTGTACCCATAAAGTTTACAGTGTAGTGAGAAAGACAGTTACTAAACTAGTAGGCAGATATTTAATTATAATTTGTAATAATTGGTGTGAAGGAAGAGAATAGGCCCTACTACAGATTAACAAGGGAGACAGCCTGAGATGAAGTAAAGAGAAGAGCATCATTTGTCTCTATATCATTTTCAAATCCAGCCTAAATTGCAGCAGCATAAATTAGGGAATGTGGGAGCAGACAGATCTCCCACATTCTACCACTGGAGGTAGGTCCAGATGGAGGTAAGAAAATCAAAGTTGCATTAGCCTAAAAGAATTAATGGAGATTATATTGGTTATGTCTCATATAACGAAGCACTATTTCATACGTATTAGGGAGCATGTGGAGAAAACAGGAAGTATTTTGTATCAGAGCTATCTGGGAAAAGCCTGCCTGGTTATAGAAGTTATTAGTACAGAAAAAAATGACAGATATGAAAGCCACATTATGAAACAACTACTACTAAAATTGAGCATTTTACATTAATTATCTTACCTGATCCTGAATATTTCCATTTTATGTATGGGGAAATTGTAACTCAGAAAGCATAATCGACCCTATGAGCATAAACACAGTTGGTTTATGATTCCCTTATGGGTCAAAGGCGAACTCTGGTAAACAGGTAGATCCAGGCTTTGTGAGACCTAAAGTTCCTTCTACTTGGGGAGCTTTATTTAAGAAAAAGATTACAAAATGTGAATACAGAAATAGAAACAGGGCCTTGCCAGGGGCATCCGTGAGTGAGGGACTTTGATACTCCATCAGCTTTAGAAAAAATCTGCTTCCATCGAGCACTACTGAGGTTTAGGCTCCATCAGTCCCCAGACTAAGAAAATCAAGATGCTGGTGCAAATTGTAACCAAAGTTAGTATCACAGAGGAATCAGTCTTCCTATCCAAAAGGGTAGAAAGGGCTCAAGTAAACGCATAGGCAGTGGCTCAAGTCAAGGAGATTATGGGGGAAAAAAATGATAAGGTTTGAAAAATACTACAGTTGCCTGTATCCCTTAAGCCATTTAAAGACAGAACTAGGTTTAACAAATGGCACAGCTACTGTTTGTAACCAGCATTTTAGTGAGAAGCAATTTACCTCACAATTGTGACCAATTGACCAATCTAGTAACCTGGGCAAGTCACTTAATCTCCTGTGTCCTAGTTCTTCTTCATTTGTAAAGTAGGAATAATAATAATAGCACCTAACTCAAAAGACTGTTGCAATGGTTAAATCAGTAAATTCAAGGACTCAGAATTGTGTATGGAATATTCCAAGTGCTCAGTAAACGATGGCTCTGATTATATTTATTATCTAGCTTCATCTGATTTCACAGCATTTCCAGTTGTTCATGTATAAAAATGTAAGGAAAAATCTCTGTTGGAAAACTACCCATCTCTCTTTAGAAATAATAAGTTAATTGTCTGAAAATTCCTCAGTCCTATAAGATAGAAACTAGCAACTTTTAATTAATGCTATAATGAAATGTTTCCTATGGAGACCCTTCTTATAGTTAACATTTTGTTCCTCCTTGAAAAGTTTTCCCTAGTAAGGATGTCGTATAAGCTTGTAAAGCACCTTCAGATTGGTTTTAAAATCTGTATCTTCCTGAATTTCTATTGATTGTGCAACAAATAGTAATGTTGAAGGAAAGCACACAATAAAATGGCAATGACTTATGATGATTCATATCTGAAAACAAGCTCTCATCATAAGTAGGATTAAAATACATCCTTTGGGAATTCTTCAGAAGCTAAATGAAAGGCTTTACTCAATACAAAATTTAACACATTTCCATAATATTGCTAGGTTGTAATTTATTAAACTATTCTCCAGTGGTTGGTTTGTTCTTGTTTTGTTGAGGGTTTATTTTTTTTCTGTTTTCTATAACATTGAAGGAAAAAAATCTTTGTGCAGAAACCTTGCCGCTTATGTTGAATTGTTTCCTTAGAATTACTGAGTCAATACAGCTGATTTTTTACTTTTTAATTCCTTATTTGCATTGCTCCCCCACTTTTCAGCTTTTACCTTTCCGTTATTTTCATAGAACACAGTGAATTATGTTACCTGGCAATTTCTCAAATCATTTTGCAACTTATGTTCACTTTGCCATTAGTTTCTGGAGCTATTAATCATGCTCAATTTTTGTTTTTAATCTGATTTATCTGAATGAATCAAGTTGACATTTCAAGTCTGGGCAAAAGATGTTTTTCTGCGCATGGAGACCACAAGATCTGATGGAATATCTAGTAAATCATTCCAATATATTTACATATATAGATACATAGAAGGTTGAGAGATGATACTGAAGAAAGGAATTACTTTGCAATAGTACTGCATAATATTGATCTTTTTACATTTGGCTCCACTCTTTCCCTCTAACCCAAAGATCCGTAATGACTTCCCTTCTGGCTTCATCTAGAATTTTCCTCTAATCAATTTGACTTGGAAGGCTGACTTGGGCTTTCCTTCAGCTCTCTTTGTAACACTTTGAAGTTGTTAAAATATTCTACCACCTCGTCCCTGTCTGTCTTCTGCTATCACACTGTATCCCACACATCGAAACTGATTGTCAGGTCTTCTCAGTGATGCCTCTTTTACAGCCTTCAGATTTTTGGTGTATTTCTGTCTAGGAAAACTCCAGCCAGAGAAATGCCAATCTGTTTGCATGTTAGCAAGGGGCCCAGAGGGTGATTTATCCCACTTGACCATTATGTAATCAAATTTGACCTTTTAAAAAATAAGCGTATATTGTGCTCAAAGCCTAGCTCCACTAAGTAAACACTATTAACTTTATGCACAACCTTTTCGGTCCCTCCAATGTGCCATCAGATTATTTAAATTAGGAGTTTTTAAGCACAAAATGAAGAAAAAAGTAAGTTGTTAATAAAGAGCATGAGATTTGGAGGTAAAACATCTGGTTTCTAGTGGCACTTCTGAGACTTACTAGCTATGGGGTCTTGACCAAATTGTGAAGCTTTCTGAGCGACAGTTTCCTTATCTGCTGGATGGGGATAATTACATTGCTGAGTTTGTTAAGAAAATTAAATGATATAGGGAAAGTTTTTCTATAATAATGTGAATGCTATTCAAAAGTATATTGCACCATAGTTTCTCTCTTCACTTTATGACTGCCAAGATCCAAAATTAGGATGGTCCTAAAAGGAATGTGGCAATAAATCTGTAGAATAAGATGCAATGTGCAATATTCTACCTCATATATTTTCCCTAAGATGTTTTAAAATTATAAACTGTGTTTCTGGGTGATCGCTAAAGATATCATCTAGGGGTAGATGTTTGATCCAAATTTCGCCTGAGGTCGAAAAGCTGAGGTCTTGGCTGGTGTTCAAGGAACCAACATGGGAACAGAATTGAATGTGCTCAAAGCTGTTATAAAGCTTTGTGTTGGTACAAAGGGGAAGTGGATACAATAACTATAGCAAAGTCAAGATTAAAAACTAAAGTCAGAAAAATTCTGTGTGAGGCCAGGGAGGCAAAGGGAAAGAGAGAGATAAGAAATAAAAACCGGCTCCAAAATTTGCTATAATTGGTCTCAAAGAAGATGGTGCCTGAAAAGGAATTCCAAAATCATCATTGAGTTGAGGCAGGACTACTTGTATATGGATCTGTCACTGACTAATAAGGAATAAGCACATAAGCACACTGAGGTTCATTTTCTTTTTTGTGTGCGTGACACTTTCTTATTCAAATTACACAAAAGATAATTGAAAACAATTTTTATTAAATATGTATAAGCCCATGCCAATTCTTCAATATATGTGAACAAAAGCATTTTCAGAGTAGTTATAAGGCTTCAGTGCTATGAGCCGAATCATTTCCCATTACCTAATCAGTTTAAGAATGTAACGCTAAACCCACAGTAACTAGTTATGACTGTAACTAGCCTAGCTTTCAGGAAATGAACAAGCATTATTTGTTCCATGATTATAAGGACCAATTGTTTAGGCTTTCTCTAAGTGTGGATTATTGAGAAAACAATCTCTCTCTCTCTTTTTTGCTACTTACAAATCTAACTTATTAACTCTCACACTTCTTTTATATAAATGGTACATACAGATAGGAGCATTATTTAAAAGAACACAAACATCTAAGTAAAACTAAACTATTTGTTAGTAGTAATTTCTTTAGATTCATCATATATACACACACACATGCGTACACACACAGAGAGAGACAAAATTTACAAGCAGTTAAACCTAAGTAAATGCTATAAACAATTTCAGAAATTCTTAGACTCGGTTTTGGGAGAAAAACTAATGAAACCAAGTACAGTGGATAGGAGGATTTCAGCCTCAGAAAATCTATAACCTAACTCAAAGTGGCTTAAATGATAAGCAAATTAATCTCACATAAAAAGAATTTCTGACACTAAAAAGGCTAATTCAATAGCTCAAAGGACACAATGGCACAAGGACCTACTTTGACCTTTCCAGTCTACCACTGAATCACTGGACCACAGTTTTTGAAATGTTGACTTAGCTTCTCTCATGCCTGCCATATGGTTGGAGCATTGTCAGGTATCAGATCCAGACCACTGTCCACAGAAAAAAGAGACTATGTTTTCCAGTGTCTTATTAGTACTGAAGAAATAGTTCTCAGAAGTCTCCAGAAGACTCTCTCCCATGATCATTGGCTAAAACTCATGAGTAAAGTGACAAGTGAATCTGATAATTACTATTATAATCTTAGTCGAATCAGTGTCTACATCCTGAAGGTAAGGATGGGATGGCTTGTTAAGAAGAATGTGACAATGCAAAGGAAAGGCAAATATTTTTAAAAATAAGTGTCTTCCATATAACTGTATTAGTTGGTTTTCACGCTGCTGACAAAGACATACCCGAGACTGAGCAATTTACAAAAGAAAGCGGTTTAATTGGATTTACAGTTCCACGTGACTTGGGGAAGCCTCACAATCATGGCAGAAGGCAAGGAGAAGCAAGTCCCATCTTACAAGGATGGCGGCAGGCAAAGAGAGAATGATAGCCAAGCAAAACAAGTTTCCCCTTATCAAACCATCAGCTCTGGTGAGACTTACTACCACGAGAACAGTATGGGGGAAACTGCCCCCGTGATTCAATTATCTCCCACAAGGTCCCTCCCACAACACATGGGAATTATGGGAGTACAACTGAAGATAAAATTTGGGTGGGGAAACAGAGCCAAACTATATTATTCTGCCCTAGCCCCTCCCAAATCTCATAACTTCACATTTCAAAACCAATCATGCCTTCCTGACAGTCCCCTAAAGTCTCAAATTATTTCAACATTAACTCAAAAGTGCACAGTCCAAAGTCTCATCCAAGACAAGGCAAGTCCTTTCCACCTATGAGGCTGTAAAATCAAAAGCAAGTTAGTTACTTCCTAGATAAAATGGGTATACAGGAATTAGGTAAATGCCACCATTCCAAATGGGTGAAATTGGCCAAAACAAAGGGGCAACAGGTCCCATGGAAGTCCAAAATCCACCAGGGTAGTCAAATCTTAAACTTCCAAACTAATATCCTTTGACTTCATGTCTCACATCCAGGTCACGCTAATGCAAGAGGTGGCCTCCCATGGTCTTAGGCAGCTCTGCCTCTGTGGCTTTGAAGGGTACAGCCTCCCTTCCAGCTGCTTTCACAGGCTGGTGTTGAGTGTCTGCCCCTTTTCCAGGCACATGGTACAAGTTGTCAGTGGATCTACCGTTCTGGCATCTAGAGGACAGCAGCCCTCTTCTTACAGCTCTACTAGGCAGTGCCCTAGTAGGGACTCTGTGAGGACTCCAGCTCCACATTTCCCTTCTGCACTGCGCTAGCAGAGGTTCTCCATGAAAGCCCCACCCCTGCAACAAACTTCTGCCTGGACATCAGACATTTTCATACATCTTCTGAAATCTAGGTGGAGGTTCCTGAACCTCAGTTCTTGACTTCTGAGTACCCACAGGCTCAACACCACATGGAAGCTGCCAAGACTTGGGGCTTGCATCCTCTGAAGCCAAAAATCTGAGTTCTATGTTGACCCATTTCAGCCATAACTGTAGTGGCTGCGATGCAGGGCACCAAATCCCTAGGCTGCACACAGCTCAGGAACCCGAGGCCTGGCCCATGAAACTACTTTTTCCTCCTAGGCCTCCAGATCTGTGATGGAAGGGGCTGCCTGAAGACCTCTGATGTGTTCTGGAGACATTTTCCCGGGATTAACATTTGACTCCTCATTATTTCTGCAAATTTCTTGGTTTATAATTTAATTCTCCTTTTTGTCAATCATTCATGCATACCCTCACTCAATAAATATTATTACCTATAATATCATAGGCACTGGGAAGATAGCAGTGAAGCATACAGTACAGAACCCATGCTTTCATAGACCTTGCATTCTATCACAGATTCCACTGGGGGAAAACAGAGAATAAATAAAATAAATTAGTAAAATATAAATTATTTCATGTAAGTGTTCCTGATAAAAGAAATGGTAACAGAAAGAGTAGAGTGGTAGTTGCCTTCTTAAATAGGGTGGTCATGGCAGGATGTATTGAGAAAGTGACATTTAGGCAAAAATTTGAAAGAACTAAACTTTGAGGATATTTTTAAGGAAAGCATTAAAGGTAGAGGAAATGGCCAAAGTAAAGACACTGTGCTGGGAGGATATCTGGTGTCTTCAAGCAACAAGAAGATCATTGTAGATGAAGCAATGTGAGCAAAGGAGAAAAAAGTGAGTTTGGGGATCAGAGAGATAGTCAGGGAGTGGGAGGTAAGTGTAGGGATTTGTAAAACATAATTAAAAAATTCATAATTTACTGCGAGAAATGGGTAGCAGCGTTTTGAGCAGAGGAATGATATGAAAAGATTTCTATTTTGACAGGATATTCTGCTTGCTGGGTGGAGGGTGGGATGGATTTGGTCAGGGTTGGGGAAATTTATAAGGGACAAAGCAGAACCAGTTTAAGAAACTATTACGATTTTAAAAGGTATTGGTGGCTTGGGCCAGGGTAAAAAATACTGGTGAGAAATGGTCAGATTTTAGGTATGTTTTGCAGATGGAGCCTACAGTATGTGCTGACTGATTACAATGTACAAGTGAAAAAGTCTGTTCTTTCCTCCTTTTTTCTTTTTTTTCTTCTTCTTCTTATTATTATTATACTTTAATTTCTAGGGTACATGTGCATAACATGCAGGTTTGTTACATATGTATACTTGTGCCATGTTGGTGTGCTGCACCCATCAACTCGTCAGCACCCATCAACTCGTCATTTATATCAGGTATAACTCCCAATGCAATCCCTCCCCCCACCCCCTCCCCATGATAGGCCCCAGTGTGTGATGTTCCCCTTCCCGAGTCTAAGTGATCTCATTGTTCAGTTCCCACCTATGAGTGAGAATATGCGGTGTTTGGTTTTCTGTTCTTGCGATAGTTTGCTGAGAATGATGGTTTCCAGCTGCATCCATGTCCCTACAAAGGACACAAACTTATCCTTTTTTATGGCTGCATAGTATTCCATGGTGTACATGTGCCACATTTTCTTAATCCAGTCTGTCACTGATGGACATTTGGGTTGATTCAATTACTTTATCTTAAAACTCTCTACATTAGTTACCATTTTCCATAAACATCTTTAATATTTTCCATCTTCCTTGATCTTTTGACCAACTTGTACAGAATGTCTTCGGTTTGTATTTATTATTAAAAACAAAACAGGCCGGGCGCGGTGGCTCAAGCCTGTAATCCCAGCACTTTGGGAGGCCGAGACGGGCGGATCACGAGGTCAGGAGATCGAGACCATCCTGGCTAACACGGTGAAACCCCGTCTCTACTAAAAAATACAAAAAAAACTAGCCGGGCGCAGTGGCGGGCGCCTGTAGTCCCAACTACTCGGGAGGCTGAGGCAGGAGAATGGCGTGAACCCGGGAGGCGGAGCTTGCAGTGAGCTGAGATCCGGCCACTGCACTCCAGCCTGGGCGGCAGAGCGAGACTCCGTCTCAAAAAAAAAAAAAAAATAATAATAACAGCAAAGCCCGTTGGAGATTTGATAATCCCTAAAGTTACAATTTCATTTTGTTCACTTATTCATGGAGGTATTCCCTCAGAAAATGTTGGTTGAGGGCTTATATAATGCAGGCACTACGTTTAGGGTTATTCACGTGGTCATTTTTCTTTAAGTCTCTGGATTTCCATGTTTTTGCTCAAGCTTAGTCTTAAAACTCTGCCATATTTACTGCAATTTTGGTATGAAAATCCCTTATAGGATTTTCCATAACATTCATAGCGACTTGTCATATGACTATAGTTCAAATGTCCCTCACTCAATAACTTTTACTATTTTTTGCACTTTCTTGGCCAAAAAGGCTCTTCCTCCCATATCGTTTTTCTCTGCTTATACCATACTTCTATTCTAAATAATAGAAAGTAGTTGAGGAAAGAGAGAATTTAAATTTGCTTTGTAAATGGGATGCATCTATATTGGTTTAAATGAGAGGCTTCCTTGAAGAACATACTCCTACCCACTTACTCCCCAGCCTTACCCTCCTGCCTCATTATTGTCCATTCCATATTGAGTTACTAAAATTTACACAAAAGACATATGTGAAATATGCAACATTTTCCAACTCCCTTTCACAGACTTCTTAGAGAAATCATGCTGTGTTTTTGCTATGAATAGTTTAAAGCATTATAGCATAAAGTAAAATAGGTATACTGTGGTTTCTACACATATAAGAAAATATCTCCCTGTGGTTTTCACTAAGCTGAATGACAACTAGCTTAGGAATGGAAAACGAGCTTAAGTGCTCACAAGGCTTAGCACAATGCTCCTTCAAGGGGTAGACTGTGGGGCATAGTAGACGTCAGTGTGAGAGAGAAAGTGGCAAAAGAAAATTATTTTTTAAGACAATTTTATCTATTGGAAAGAACAAAACCTGGAGGAGGATAAGCCTATGACCAAACTGGGGTAAGGGAAATGTGCCTCGGGTGCCTTTAGCTGTCTCATTTACTGTGTTTTTTCCCCTCCATTCTTGAACTCTCTAGGAAGCTTAGGCTCTTTCCCCACTCATTTTTAACCAAATATGCTCTCAGATAGTCTGCAATATCTATCAGAAAACATGTCTCGAAATATGTCATGGGATATTTATTCACAATAGCATTTGCATCTTGAGTGTCCTCACTCGTAGAGGATGGAAAACATTTGCTCCTTGGCATTAGGGAAAGATGAGGGAAGAATTCATCAATGGAACCTTCCTAGCATCTCATAAATTGTAGTACATTTGTAAATTCGACTTCTATATATTGCTCTTTGCTTCATCCACTGACCTTTCCCTTCCAAACCATATAGAGGCCCTGTCTATAATTCCTATTTAATGATAAACCTCCCTTCTTATTCAACCTCTATCACTAAACACTCTGTTATTATTGTTTTCTTAAACTGAAACCCAGTTCCCTCCAAAGGACATTTCTACCCCTGTATCTCTCTCAAGTAAAGTTACTTATTCTCCTATTTCACGTGTTTCACAGGACACAGAGATGGAGGTCAGCAACTCAGCGCTGCTTCTAGACATATTTCGCACCCTTTCGTACAAAAATGTGAAAATTAAAACTGATTCAATTGAGACTCATGGAATGTAGTTATCCCTCTATCTTTTAGCTTCATTTATAACTACTATTTACTGTCAACTTCTGGGTAAAGTATTGTCCATCCCAAGCCCTGCTATCATTCTCAGTGAATTTAGTGTTTGTATAAAGGACAGATGAGTACAAAACTTCTTTTTTCCCCCAGTTCTAACACATTTTAACGTTCCTATTACTGGTCCCTTACTCAGACTTGATCAACTTCACATAAGGCATCGTTATTTCCAATATCAAAATATCTCCTTTTCTGCCAGCTTCAGGCATAATTCTCCATCTATCTGCTATTTCACCTAATATACACATATATTATTTAAACTCGTTTATTTTCTTCTAGTCTTTCACTTCATTCTGCACTCATGTATGCATTCTGAATCACATAGCCAGTATAGAAATGTCAGTAACCCAATATTCAGTAGATATTGGTAGGAAAGAGGAATTGAGGTGAAGAAATGAAATTTTTGATCCAAATAATAATGGAAAATCACATTTACTATCCAATCCTAAGTTATTCTTACTTACATATCTTTTAGATTTACCAGAAGAACATGAGCTCTTGTAGAACGGAGTACAGAGGAGCTAGAACTTCCTTGACAAAGAAGGTACAAGAAGAAGAACAACAGAAATCTTTAGAGAAGATAACCAAATCTTACTTCAGAATAAGACATTCTGACATTTATTAAATCTATTGTGAGAGTTTTTCATGCCAAGCTTCTGGCCTATAAAGTGTCAAAGCTGTATTGAGCATAAATCTAGAAATCTAGAGTTTATAAGAAGACTTATAAGTTTATAAGATTGAAGAACCTTGAACTCCATGTCTAGCATATAAAAGGCACTCATCAAAATTTTTTTTCAGTAAATGTTTTAAGGGAATACTTACATTAACAGTGTTATAAAAGTTTTTGGACAGGTAGAATGAGCATGGCTATTCACCTCTTCTTTCCACTGTCTACATAGTTTTCCTGTTCTGAGTCTTTTCAACTATTCTCATTGTATTTGTAACCATCGGTATGCTGAGAGCTCCCCTGTGTATAACAATCCTCTAACCTCCAAATGTTTATACTCATGTGTCTACTGAATATGTCCACTTGGATGTTCCACCAGTATCTCAAATCAAATATTCCAAAAGGAAGCTTTTTATTTCCTTCCCCAAATATACTCCTTCTCTTGTATTTTCTTAACTCAGTTAATTGCACTATCCAATACAGTAACTGGGGTAGCATTCTATACTTCTCCCAATTATACTCATCATCCAATAAATCCTACTCATTTTTGCCTCCTAAATAGTCTTGAAACTGTACTCTATTTTTCATCTGCATTATCACTAGCCTAAGCATTAGCTTATCATCTCTCACATGCATAATTGTAGTAGTATTTCTCTATCTCTAGTTTTGTTCCTCCAAGTCCATTGCATTTTATCTAAATGTCAACTCTGATCCTGTTTTATCTAGCATAAAGATTCCACAATGACATCTCATAATCAACTAGTAAATTCATCATTTTTATATACTTCTTCATCTTCTTTCCCCTTTGACCTCCTCTTATTTTATACTTCTTACAATAAAAATTACTAAACAGTGTTTCCCAGTATATACCATGCTGCTAAACCTCTCTACATGTTTGCACTTGATTTTCTCTCCTATGCCTAACTCATCTTTCCACGGTGCATGTCTACTCAATTTTTCAGATTTGTCTTACATATCATATCTCACTAAAGTGTTCTCTGCCAATCTAGTATGGGTTAAGTAGCCCTTCTTGTATTTGTTTCTATAATAAAGCTTCTTACACTCTTTGGAAATTATCTGTTTACATTTCATCTTCTCAATCAAGGCTGTGACCTTATCAGTGACATAGTTACCCATGTGCTCCTTATCACAGTGCCCAGCATATGGACTATTCAGTAAATGGTTTTGAATGATGTAAACTAAACCTGCATGGTACAGATATAGGGACCTAAGTGAAGTAACAAAATTTAAAGTCCTATCACTAGATCCTCTACCGCTTGTGCTTGATAACTTTGCTACTTATTTGCAAAACGGGGTCAAGGAGAGAAAAGGTAAATAATAAACTTTTGTAATTTTGTTTTTAAACATAGTAACATTGTCACTTAGAGGAAAAAATAATGGAAATAGCATGAGCTTTAGAATCAGAGAAACCTGATTTTTAACCTTGGGCTCCCTGCTCTTAAACCACATGATGTTGGGCTTACTGACACTGATCCTCAGCGTCGGCCTCAACAGAATGAGAATAATAGTAGCTGCTTTGTACAGTTGTTTTAATAATTTACAATAGTGTACAGCAAACAGCCTGACATGCTCAATATTTTGTCATTATTACTTTTTATTATAACTTTGAATATAACTATAGTAAATTAAACATTTCATTTGAAAAGTGAGTTAATACTTGCAAAGCACTTAAAACAGTGCCTCGCAAGTATGAGTGTATGTGTGTTTTAGTGTCTGATATATAAATTTATTATGTAAAAGAAATGAAATTTTAAAATTGATATTTCATCAACTGTAAATTCTGAAAAGCTTAAACTATTTTTAATTGACAATTCCGTACTTTTAAAATAAACTCAACTGGAAAACAAAATGTTGAGTTTTTAAACTCAACAGTTGAGACTGTTAAAGCTATTAGTAACTTTGAACAGCAAATTACCGGTAAATGGGATAATGAGTAAGTGAATGAATGAATAAAAACGTGGTCTATTTAAATATCTGGTGAATATAATTACAGGTACAGACAGGCAAGAAGGGTCCTATCTGAAAGCTATGATGAGTATTCCATTCTGCATTAATGCCATTTTCAGCTTGCATTGAATATAAAAACTGCTTGAAAGTTCTAAAAAGTCTAAGATATTGCTCACATTTTTAAAATGAGTTTTGTTATTATTGTTTGTTTTGAAATTTTCTTTTTTATATGATAGTGAAAGTTTTTACCAAAAGCAGTTAGGTTTTTTTGTTTTTTGTCATTTCTACTGTTTTTCTAAACTTTTAGGTTCAGGGGTGTATGTGCAGGTTTGTTTGATAGGTAAGTCGTGTGTCACAGGGGCATAATGTGCAGATTATTTCATCACCCAGGTAAAAAGTATAGTACCTAGTAGGTAGTTTTTTGATCCTCACTCTCCTGCCACCCTCTACCCTCAAGGAGGCCCCGGTGTCTATTTTTCCCTTTGTGTCCATACGTACTCAATGTTAAGCTCCCATTTATAAATGAAAACATGATGTACTTGGTTTTCTGTTTCTCCATTAGTTTGGTTAGGATAATGCCCTCCTGTGCTATCCATGTGTAAAGGACATGATCTCAATCCTTTTATGACTGCATAGTATTCTATGATGTATATGTACCATATTTTCTTTATCCAATTTACCATTGATGGGCATTTAGGTTGATTCCATGACTTTGTTATAGTGAATAGTGCTGCAGTGAATATACACATGGATGTGTCTTTATGGTAGAGAGATTTATATTCCTTTAGGTATTTGCCCAATAATGGGAATTCTGGGTCAAATGGTAGTTCTGTTTTAAGTTCTTTGAGAAACTGCCAAGCTGATTTCCACAGTGGCTGAACTCATTTCCATTCCCACCAGCAGTGTGTAAGCATTCCTTTTCTTCACAGAGGTTAGAGTTTGATAGAATAGGAGGCTTAGGATCCATTGCATATTTCATAAACAGAGGTCACCTGGCAGAGTGTGTGTGGTCATGAGAGAAAGAGAAAGAGAAAGAGAGAGAAGAGCTTATAAGCATGAAGCCTGTAGGTTTCTTAACTCATCTGTGAAATATTTAATGATTAATTCACAATTAGCCTAAGAGAAGATATTCAAAAATATGTTAAGGATCCCTTTGAAAGGAACTGAATGACCACCAATAATTTATTATTCTATCAATATTCTTTTAATCTGAGCTGTAGAGCAGTATGTTGGTTGAACAATCCAATTCACAAATAAGCACAAAATATTTTACATTGAAACATGGAGCATCATTTGGCCATTGGTACTTCTAAGGTATTTTCTTTGGTAAAATTAAGTCTACTCAATCTGGCTTGGTCTGACGATTTACCTCCTTTAACAAAGTCCCTAAGTTCTTTTCCTCTCTTCTTTATGCCTACATGTAAAGTTACTTGTGTACGTATTTCTTCTTTCCTTCCTTCTCCTACTCTTATGTAAGTTCTATCAGGCAGGGCCTGCAGATTACTTATCTTTACATCTGTAGTGCAAAGTCCATTACATAGGATTTAATAAATGCTCAACTAATGTCCACTAAATAGGTAATCCATTAAATTCATTTTGCTTGATGTAATAAGCCATTTTTCTTCAAATACTAGATACTTCAAACATTTTAGAAGGGAAAATGTTAAGGGGGAAGCCTCTGCCCCAGGATCAATAATGATGATGACTTTGTTACATTTTGTTTTATTTTATACTACTTTTGAAACAGCAGGAAAATAAACTAAAAAGAATGTGACTGTACTGAGGTAAATACATCTTATAATCATAACTCCCTTTATCATAGCCTATTGGATACCAGGAAGGTGGATGAAGTGGTATCGTACCAGGCTCTAGCTTAGTGAAAAGGTGATAAAACCTTAAGAGCTTTGGGCCCCTGCAAGCTCCACTGGCGGTTATTCTGTACTGATGAGGCTTGTGACTTTCATGAAGTCAGTTAAGTAAATCTAGCTTCCTCATCTGGCAAATGGAAATAGCAGTTCTTTTTTAACAACCTCACAGATTCAAACCAATGAGTAAAAGACGTTATTTCTGTGAAATCATGTTAGCTCAAAAAACTGTCATTGAGGTACAAGAACTCATCTTGATGCACCATGTAGAAGAGTAATGTTGGGAATCTCATAACTCATTTTAGATGAACTATCTGGTATCTTCAAAGGGCGGTGAACTGCCAGTTATAATACAAAAGCTGTCTGAGCCACACTCTAATAATGGAGGCATCCCAGTACTGACAGTCAAACTTCTGCTTAATGGTTATAGAAACTTTTCATATCCAAAGAACATGTCTTCTCTCCTCTGTTATTAACAGTGTCTAACAACATCCAGAATGGATCACTCAATGAAGGTTTGTTCAAGATAATAATTAGCTTAAAAACTTGATAATGGAAGGCAACACATAATAATGGCTAAAGTGTGGTCTCTAAACTTAGATTCCCTGTATTCAAAATCCAACCCAACCACTTACTTAATTAACTAATCTTTGATTCATTTACTTAACCTCTATAATCTTAGGCTTCTTCATCAGTAAAATGGAAATAACAAAGCCTCTGGTCCAGGGCTATTGCCAGGATACAATTTAGGTAAAGTTCTAGGATAATGTCTGTCACATGGTAAGCACTGAATAGATTCTAATGTATTGATTGATATTCATCTTTTTCTAAGATGCTAGAAATTGCACACCTTTTACCATTCACTATTAAATGTGACACATTCACAGTTTAATAGTCAGTGTGAAAGAATGGGTTACATGTGGTTTAACCAAAAAGTAACAACATCATCCCTGATGTTGTCCATATGCCATCACATTCATCTAATAAGTAGCAAAGGTTGGTCATTGCATTGAGAAGCAGGAACCCCTGTTTTGACACAGGGTGACCATCTCCACAGTCACGGCTCTTCCTCAGCCTGGCAGTTAAGCACACAATCACGTCTTTCTGTTTGCTCCTGTCCTTGTTCATGCTTACCAGGTACAAAGACAGGAGACTGGCCCAGCACAAGTCGGAAATAGAGTGTTTCACCCCCAAAGGGAGTATGGGGAATGGTGGGAGAGCAACAATGAGCAGGTAAGCAAACGATGAGTGGCCTGAGGTGGTGTGAAATAAATGTATGCAAGCTAGAGGAACAGGTGGCTCCCTGGTCTGGGTCCTCACTCAACTGTGCAACCCATACAGTGTGTCCAACCTGGGCTACTACTGGTTTTCTGTGTGTATTTGATTTGCAAAACCTATGATGTCCTCATGTGTAGTAATGGGAGCCTCCTGTCCCAGATGCTGCTGTTTCCCAGGGTTGTGCGCTTTGCATGTCTGAAGCCTTAGCTCACAGTCAGTCCTCCTCTGGATTTTAACTTATTGGTCAAACGGTTCTGGAGTTTGCAAAGTGGAAGAGATTGGAGGAAATTCATATTTCAGGGCTATCCAATCACTTAATAAAATAAATGCAAAAGCTTAGAACTGGTTTTAAGGAAAGGACTACAATTGAGGGAAGACTCCAGCCCCTGATCCTGGACAAGCCTAGAAATTAATATGACTTACTTTGAATGTAACATCATCTCACAGCCAAGGGCAAATGCCTTTCCAAACTAGTGGACTGTAGAGATAAGTGGCTTTTCTCGAACTGAAATCAGGAAAGCTAATCCTCCTCTAGCTACCATAGCTTTGCATCTCCTTTACTTCCTTGTGTTTGGTGATGAACATTCTCTGTTGCTGTGCTGTGCATGTTCCTTTATACTAGGCACTCCTGATTGAGTTGTACCTAGTAAACCAGAGTATTTGGAACTATAAGCATTAACTAAGCTGTGTTGCATGAAATAAACGTGCTTTATTGCATGGGACTTGGTTTTAAGAAAAGGGCCCTGGGGCCGGGCGCGGTGGCTGACGCCTGTAATCCCAGCACTTTGGGAGGCCGAGGCGGGCGGATCAGCTGAGGTCAGGAGTTCAAGAACAGCCTGGCCAACGTGGTGAAACCCCGTCTCTACTAAATACACAAAAATTAGCCAGGCATGGTGGCACATGCTTGTAATTCCAGCTATTCAGGAGACTGAGTCCAGAGGACTGCTTGAACCCGGGAGGCAGAGGTTGCAGTGAGTTGATATCGCGCTATTGCACTCCTGCCTGGGCAACAAGAGTGAAAAACCTATGTCTCAAAAAAAAAAAAAAAAAAAAAAAAAAAAGAAAGAAAGAAAGAAAGAAAAAAGTAAAAGAAAAAGAAAAAAGAAAAGGGCCCTGGAGACAAAGACAGTCAAGATTGACGTTAAACAGTTCCAGAATGTTGAAGGAGCCTTGAGTTGAGGAGTCACTTGCCATGACTTAACTCTTCACTTCTAATTTGTTGTGACATTTCCCAATCCATCTGTGGTGTAGAGGTATGGAAGGAAAACTTTTTCATATCATCCTGGATTAGAGAAAAGGAAAAAATCCAATAAGTAGAGTGTGTGCATATGCGTGTGCATGTGCTGAGAGCAGAGCTTGAGACCTAACTACATAACAAGAAGATAATCTTGTTGAAATTTCACCACAAACATTGTGTTTGCTTCCTCAGTGGTGGGCTCCTTCCTGTTTTCAAAATAATGACTAAATTTTTCCAAGGCCCACCATATTGCACAACTGCTGGAGGACTATTCACATTGCAGTCTATGAAAATGGTGCCCAGAACTGTTCAGCATACAGTCTGAGCAATCATTCATAACAGCCCTGGCCAAGGGCTTGGCCAACTTTCTCTATGACTCTCAGAGACAACGCAATGATAGTGTGTGTACATGTGTAGGCATATATGTGTGCACATTGGTGTATCTGATGGCCATATGCCCACAATCCCTTTATACAGCTATCTTTGGATCTCAGTGTATCTGCAAAATGAGTCTCAGAGGATCATTTTGTGGGAGTGACTCAACAGAATGCTATTGGGGTTCCTATTTTCATTCCACTTAGATATAACAAAGTAGCATAATTCCTATCCTTGAAAATTAGGCAGACGGCACCATAGTAACCCAGACAAGGTGAAAGTGACTTCACCAAATGAGTGCTCAAGGGCTCTTCCCAGAGTGCCTTCTAATTTGAGGTCTAAAACTAGAGTTCCCAAACCTGGCAAACTTAGCTGACTATCAAACAGACTGAGGCAAAATATTGGACAATACAACTTAGGAATCTGTCATGTAACAAGTTTCCTAGGTCATCTCAATGAAGCCAGTGCATGAACTGATATTTTAGAGTAATCCGTTCATGTAGGAGATGACATGGAACTGTTCATGGCAAGCATTTGGTCTCAATTATGCCATGTGATACTCTTAGCAGTGTTTAGTCAATACTTGAGCTTTAGATATGATCATCCCAGAAATTAGATTTGCTCAAGGCTGTCTTGATTGAGAATGAGGGGAAAGGGACAGAGAGGGTAGTGCACAGAGAGTAGGAGATCCCAGATAAACACACCAGGCTTCCTTGGGTCAGGTCCAGATTTACAAAGGTAGTCACTTGATGAATCTCCAGCAAGAATGGTCTGAGTTTCTCTACAACAGCAAAATATCATTTAATTTTTGTTTCCTCACTTGTTTGGATATAGCTAAGGTAATTGAAAGGCTTATTACATTGATATATCCTGGTGGAGCAGAGGGGAATAATGCATGCAACAATAAATATGATTGTGTTAGATCATCCACCTCAGCCACACAGATGAGCAGAGTTAATTGGGAACAAATGATCTTCCCTTCCTAATATCTCTTTCTTCGCATTTCTTTAGCACCATATAAAAACTGACACACACACAGAGAGAGAGAGAGAGAGAGAGAGAGAGAGAGAGAGAGAGAGGAAAGACCTGTCATGCTTAAGCTTTCCATTAGGGAGTAGAAAAGGCCTAGAGACATATGAAAAGAGAGGCCAAAATTCACAAGGTCTTGGTATCTTTTTTTCCAGCTTCACATTTGTTCACATAAATACAGACACACATGCCTGCAAACACATAATATTTATCCAGGAGAAATAAGTTTAAAATGAACATTAAGAAAAAAGATGTCAGAGAGGAGGTAACTGTGATGGAA
Organism: Macaca fascicularis; assembly: GCF_037993035.2. Taxonomy (NCBI): domain Eukaryota; kingdom Metazoa; phylum Chordata; class Mammalia; order Primates; family Cercopithecidae; genus Macaca; species Macaca fascicularis. Next base: position 87,445,457 of record NC_088388.1, on the reverse strand, counting down.
ACAGTTTCTAAGTAAGGGGTTGGAGTAGTTAATCCAAATTTGCTTACTCAGGAATTGAATGGAAGGGCTGGAGAAAGGTTAACTCTATGTACTTGAGACTTTTATAGGTACTTTTAGTGTCAACTAATAAGGTCTTTCTTTGTAATTCATCCCTACTCCACCCCCTATTGCTTCCAGGAGTCAAAGCCAAGCATCACATTTACTCTGCAAACATCTGGGACTCTTCTGTGGCCATGATTGAATAACTAGTTCCAGGGAGGGGTTAAGGGGAGCTCAAACAACCACAGAAAACCAAGAGTGTCACTCTGCATCTCATTTGCCTGTTTTCTATAATGAAGCTGTAGAATGGACAGTACTCCATGAATTCATGCCTAAGATGATTATCTAGGAGCCAAGTTGCCTGGTGGGGAAAGAAAGCAGTTCACAATGTTTACAGTTGAAGCAGAGCAAAGCACTGTTTTCTGATCTGTAACATTAGATGCTCCCTTATTTCTGCCCTCCTCCCCCAACCCTCATGCTGGGAAAGGAATGAGAATATAATATGTAACCATAGCACACTAGCTTCCCGAAATATACTGCTGTTTTCCCTTTATGTGAAGAGGTTATTTTATCTTTATGTCTGAATATAGTATAACTTGTCATCTTTTCATATTTTCACAGTGGACAGTCTAAGTGTGATTCAGAGCAGAATCCTCCTGATTGCAGGAGAAGTGAAAGAGAGTCCTAAACAGGGAGGTGGCTCTAAGAACTGAAATTATCTAAACCCTGTTACCGTGTGAGTTCCTAGCAAGATGGTCCAGCCTCAGGAATGACTGAAACCTCAACACTGAATGTTATCATATTCTGTCTCAGCAGGGGCATGGCATTGGAGTACTTGGAATCTGCTTACTTGCTTTTTTTTTTTTTTTTTTTTTTTTTAAAGACAGAGTCTGCAGTGTCACCCAGGCTGGTGTGCAATGGTGTAATCTTGGCTCACTGCAACTTCTGCCTCCCAGGTTCAAGTGATTCTCCTGCCTCAGACTCCTGAGTAGCTAGGATTACAGGTGCCCGCCACTACACCTGGCTAATTTTTTGTATTTTTAGTAGAGACGGGGTTTCACTATGTTGGCCAGGCTGGTCTCGAACTCCTGACCTTGTGATCCACCCACCTAGGCCTCTCAAAATGCTGGGATTACAGGCATGAGCCACCACTCCCGGCTGGAATCTGCTTTCTGATGTGCTCATGTTGTAGCACATGTAGGACTCGAAGACATTCTGAGCCTCCTACTCTCTCTTTGAGGAAGGGCTCCCTCAGTCAAATGAAATCCACAGATCTCTAGTCCCACTCCAGTGCTGGAAGGAAGGAGGGTGGTGTGGGGTTTTCTTTGAACAAAGAGAGAATTATTATCATTACTCTTTTGTGATATAAGCTACGTGAACTATTAACTTTTAATCGAGTCACTGATTTTTCACCTGTGATATGCAGCATCTAATTTTAGTAAGTATAAATGTTTAATAAAGCCTTAGAGAATTTGGTAATAGTCATGTCATAATAGTCCTTGTTAAACGAGTAGGACCTCAGATAGCCCCAAATATAATGTCTTGTGTTAGTATTGCCTTTCATTCATTCAACTATTTCTTCCTCCAGGTAAAGCTCATTTATTAAGCACCTATTATGAACCAAACACTCAAAAGACTCTAGAGATAAATGGATGACCAAGATATGACTAATGCCCTTGAAAATCTGCAGTCTATTGAGAAACAGTCAGAAAAACAGATAACTACAATGCAATATAAAACCCCTGTAACACAGGAGAGTTTATGCCTCAGATTAAGTCCCCATTTCTTATCGTATGCTATAGTTTATACCAGTACAAACAGAAGTAATAGAATAACACATAATAACAGATCTAATTTGAGTATTCAGAAAGTATAAGGCATATAGTTATATAATTTAAAATCCATAGATAAGAGAAAGATTTTGCCTTTCCAGTACAGACAATAGAAGCCAGCTGGTTTTTGAGAATAGAATATAATTTCTATAATAATCTTCACTTTATTTATCTCCAAAGTCAATTCCATATTACTATTCTAACATATTCTAAAAAATAAGAAGAAGAAGAATTAGTAACACTGCTATGATTACCATGTATCACACACTCTATATATTAAGTCCCTTCATGGAGGGTCTGCATTAAGTTCTCCCAAGAACATATAAAGAAGGTATAATTTTTTTCTTTCCATGCTACACACAGGAAAATAAGGATCAGGCAAATAAAATAACATGCATAGTAGAGCAATCTCATGAAAAATCTAAAATCAAAGGAACTTCAATAAACTGGTTCTGGCACTAACCAGTGTGTGACCTCAAAGTGCCATTTCAACTCTTTAATCTCCATTTTCTATAAACTTCAGATTATAATATAGCACGTATCTTACGATGATGCTGTGAAAATCAAAGGGAATTATATAAGTACAACACTTAGCATATTGCCTGACACACAATAGGCTTTCAATAAATGTTAGCATGTGCTTTTACTATCCAAGGCCACCCAGTTTAGAAAGGTTGTTTTTTATGTATTTACTATTTTGTCTTGTCTTTCTCTACCCTGCCACCATGGTTGTTTGCTCAAAAATCAATTCTGGAAAAGTAAGTAAAACAAAATCTAATGATAACGAAAGAATAAATTCAATGATATAATTTCCCTGTTTTAAAATTCATGTTCTCCCATGTTTACCTAGAAAAGCAGCCAACATTTATTGAGTACTTAGATACATGAGACACTATGTCAAAGGCTTTATCTGCATGATTGCTCATTTTAATCTTTTTTATAAAAAAAATTGGTAAAGCCCATATTAGAGCCCAACTCAGTCTGATTCTGCAGTCCACACACTAAAATCACCATGTTATCAGCCACGCAGGAAAAAAATACAAACTCATGCACTCAGAATACAAGGTTCTTCATAAACTAACCCTAACCTAACTATGTGATCATTATTCCTTCTGTTTCTGTACATATGTTCTCCTTTCCAGACATCCCAGATATCATACAATTCTCCAAACATGCTGACTATTTTCTACAACAGCACATCTTAAGACTTAAGACGTGCTGTGTTTCTATCTGAATTATCCTTCATTTCTCTTTCTATCCATCTTCTTCCAGGGAGAAGGAACTCCCATTCCTGCTCTACCAAGCAAACCTACTCAGGTTTCAAAACCCAACTCTAATGTCCATTCTTCCTTGACGTTTTTAAAAGTCTTAGTCTAGCTAAACTCTACCCAACTTCATAATTCTAATGTATTTTACCTTTACATCTGATATTGTATACTATCCGGTTGCCTGTGTCTTCTCATTAAACTTGAGGTTTTTAAGGCCACAAAACAAAAATGTATTGTTCACTTTTACATCTTCAGTACTCAACAGTGTGAAGAGTCTATTGATTCAATCAACCACTTAATAAAAGTGCCCGGATAATTTTTGTGTATGTAGGTAGCATTGTTTTAGGGACCATGGGGAGTTTGGGGAAGTATAAAATAATCTCCACCCTAAAGGAAATGACAATCTTAATAAAGAAATAAAACTCACTCTGATGGAACCTGAAAGAGCAATAGTCTACATTAACATTTTAAATCTGTGGTACCAAAAATAAGGCCAAGATTTGGACGGTGGTCAGGATTGGAGGGAAGCAGGGACGAAGTTATGGCTAACAATAATGGAGTCAACACATACGCACGTATGCCCTTCTTGGAACTTCTCAGTGAATAGCTACACAAAAAGTTGACAAATTCATCAGAAATTAGTTTAATTTAATTTACTTGACCCTGAAACCATTTATTCATGAACCATCTATTGTCATTCTTAGTTTCTATACCATTTGCCAATTAATTTTATAAAAAAATTAATCAAAAAACATAGCATGAAAATTATGTATGAGGAGTACCTTATAATAATCCTTGAAATCTTATTATAAGCATTTTCCCAGATAAATCCCTATAAGACCAGCAAAAACTAAAAGAATTAGCTAATGTTTGGTGACTGGAATAGAAATTTACTAGCCTTATTAAGTACCACAAATATTAACCAGATTTCTAATTATCTTTGCTTATTTTTCTGAAAGAATCACTAACTACTCAGAGTATGTTCTATTTTTATATTAAATTGAACATATTCTACATTTTTATTATTAAATTGAACAGTCTCTGTTCTTAGCCTGTAAAAAATGTAATACGTAAATGTAACAGGAATACTTGAATTCTATGATTCTCTCATCTCAGTTTCTGCTCAATTCTCTTCTTATCTAATACTCTTTTTACTGAATAAAAGGAGGAGCTGGTCAAAACCTTGTGTGAGGCTGCTGTCCTTGCCTGTGAAAAAACATTTTGTAAATAGACATATATATGTACACACACATATCTATATGTACACATTCATGCACAAATGTATAGTTTTTGTAGATAATTCAGTAGTTATATACAATATATATGCATATATTTTATTTGAAACAATAGATTTGCTAGCTTATGATTTTCTGTAAAAAAGGAAAAAGGAAATCAAAATCATTTCTAATGGAAAATGCCAAACCAAAATGGGAACAGCCTGACATGTAGTCATCAAGTACAAACTTGTATGCTCTAGAAAGGGAAGTGAATTTTAAGGGACACTTTCTACATTTAGTCTCACCTAAACATATGGATAAAATCTTGGAATTGTGTCCAACTAATCTTATTGGCATATTCCCATTATGTATAATGGTAATATTGAAATGTAGACGCAAGTAACTCAGCAAAGCTGAGTGCTCTGAAATTTTAAATTAATCATTTTATCTAATCTCATGTTTAATGAGTTAGTTTGAATTGATTCTTCAACACAAACATTATTTATTATTAATCATTCTTAAAAACTTTTTTTGCCACTGTGTCTCACATGCCTTCAAAGCACACTATACTTTTACACACACTGTCTTCCATTCTCCTACAATCAGTAGCTTATCAAAAATCTTGGCTTTACCAAGATATTTATACCTTAAGTATTTTCGACTTTTATCCACACAAGTTCTTTGAATCTCTCTAATCCTCAATTTTGTAGTCAATTTAATAGCATGCATATGACAACACATATGCACAGATATTTTTAAAGATTAAAAGAATTTAAATGAGGGGATCAGAAACGTGTGTGTGTGTGTGTGTGTGTGTGTGTGTGTGTGTGTGTGTGTCTATACAGAAGCCAATATATTACAATTGTAAGAAAAAAGTAAACATTAATCAGGAATAGCTGTATGTTTGTGTACCCAATTCACTTCCTAAGGGTCCAGAGAAAGGAAAGATTTCTATTGTCTGTGATGAACCAAGAAGATTAACACTAAGCAAAATAATGGTGTCCATGGTAGATTTAAATTTGTTTTAATAGTGCAAAGATATAGTGCTCAGCATCCCAAGAATTCCACAGGAAATGGGACTAGAACTGACTGATATTAGTGACTTATATCTGTGGCATGTGTCCATTTTATCCAATTAAAAAAAAAAAAAAAACATGATAACCAAGAAACTTCCTTCTTAAACCAAGAGACTTCACCAGACAATAAACATATTGTGGTGAATCTGCACCCAGGATTCAAGCCTCATAACTAACATACCCTTCATACATCAGATTTAAGTCACAAGCTTCAGCTGGGGTGCTCTATGACAGAAAGGAATCTTTTGCCTAAACAGAAATTATTTTCCCAGAAACCATTCTAAACATCCTGGGACAACTTTTATCTTACAGTCCCTCAGGATTTATCTCATCAATGTTGATGCAGAGCTTTAGAATTTATCAGGTTATTTTATGGGAAAAAACTGGGGCATTGCCTTCTTGGATGCTCCACAAGGGTATGTCTTGTTAGCCCCTTGGTTCATGTGTGTATCTTGGCACTCAGCACAGAGACAATGGGAATGACTCTGGATTTGGCGTCTGATTTGGGGCACTGTCCTGCCATTTACTTTGACTTGGGCAACTTAGTTAAGTTCCATAAGCCTCCTTTCTCATATCTACAGTGAAGGTTAATAATACCTGTCTGTCTCAAACATTCAAGATCATATAGTTCACTTTATTTCACTAACACTCCTCTGCACTACTCTGTACCATACACCATATTAAGCACAGGAGATACATGTAGCATCTGCCCTTGGAATGCTCCAGGTTTAGTGTGGGAACAGACTTGTAAATAAGTAATTAAAAATACTATTTGATAAACGCTACCCTAGACAGCTGTTATGAAGGTAAAATATGATGACATAGGTGAAAACACCTTGTGAGCTGAAAAGTTCTGTTAAAATGGAAACTATTATCATTCCAGGATTTTCCTCCTCTTTGCCACCAATCCCAATTCCATGTTTTATTCAAGGTTTAAATGAAGCTGAATTCCTCCACAAAGTCTTCCTGACTGCAGCAGCTTCTAGACACAAAACAGCTGTGTCTGGTTTTGTTCTCTATTTACTAGATTATAATTGAGCTTTCTAGTAATTGTTGGAAAAATTGTTTCCTGTTTTGAAAGAAAAGTACAAAAATCTAAAATTCTTTCTAATCTTTGTTAAAGCATCTCAGCTAAGACCTAGAACTTAAATGTCAGAATGAAGAGCAGTTTAGTGGGATTTTTTATTTTTTTAGTTGACACTTAATAATTGTACACATTTATAGGATACGGAATGTTTCCTTACATGTATCCCAAGTGTAATAACAAAATCAGGGTAATTAGCATAGTGATCACCACAAACATTTATCATTTCTTTGTGTTGTGAACATTCAAAATCCTTTCTTCTAGCTTCTTGAAAATATACAATAAATCACAGTTAACTATATTTACCCTACAGTGCTGTAGAACACCAGAGATCATTCCTCCTATCTAGCTATAATTTTGTATGGCTTTACCAACTAATACCAGTTAGAGTAGTTTAGTTTTGAGGCTGAGTCCAGGTAACAGAATTGAGGATCAAAATAAATAGTTCGATTTGAGAAGGAAATATCTGTGATGACTCAACACAATTCCAATGCTTGGCACAAGCTCCCGTGTCATATTCTCCTTTGTTAAGGTGCTTGTTCTTTAGGAGGACTCAGGGGAAGTAGCAACTGTACTAGTACCATTAAGCACTTCAATAACCCACCGTGAAAGAACATGTAGCTTCTGAAAAGGCTTCCTGTTGCTGTTAAACCAAAGACTAGTTAAGAGAGGATTGAGTGATTCTCCTCCCACCAGGAATTTATTAGGGATTAAATGCCTGGTAAGAGAGATTATCTGGAGGAATTATCCTGGAAACATGCAACCACTGCTACTTAAGAGAGAGGTGAAAATCCACGTCACTTAGGGCTGTTGGAGGAGTTTCATGGGATTAGGCATGTAGAATTACTTTCCTTTCCATATATGCAATACATGTATTAATTGAGATTCACTTATCCATGCTATTTTAACATCCCCAAACTTTAAGGCCTCATTAATACCCACTTTATTTGCAAATCCTTCCTTGAAACTTCTTTCCTTAGTTAACAACTTTTTCTCTGAATTCTTCTAATCCTGATAAGAAAAACCCAAAAGTCTTTTTTTCCACAGTAGTTTTCATATCAGTACATTCCTTTCCATCCTCATTTTTGTCACACTTGTGAATACATTAACATTGTATTTCTGTATTGAATTATAAATTCCATAGACTTTTTTGATGGTCAAACTCTTTTGTCCCCTTATTAATGTTTGCTTCCTAATGATGGTGTGCCATGGCAGAATACTGTAATATCTGCAGATTTGAGCAGAGGAATATAAAACTGGGTGAGGTCACTGACATGACATTCAGAGCCTTCTTGAAAATGAATAAATTTGCTAAGTGTCTGATATGGAAGGGAAAAAGAGGAAAAATAAACCTCTGAGAATAAAGATAGAAAGTGCCATTTTGGCAGACCCAAAATGTAAACAAAAACGAATGAAACAAATAAACAAAAAACTTAATCCTGAAACAACATTTTTGATGTGCTTTTTGTTTTTCAGAAATAAAGAACAAATAATTATAACAGAGAGAACATTAGATGACATCATATTATATATTGCAAAAGGGTTCAATGGTGCCTGGAAGAGAGCGAGAAGTTACTTTTGGCCCCCTCCTCAGATGTGGCAGATCATTTCATCTTGTCCTTTTCTCCTCCATTCTTCTTTCCCTCTTCTTTTCTAATGTCTAAAATATTCAGTGAGGGAAGGTGACGTGCCATAAATGGGTAAAGAAAAGTTTCCTTTCATTTTTCTTACTTCAGTCCCTAAGGACAAACGTATAATATGGATGCTGAAAAAAAATCTCAGCCTAAACGATAAATACATCATCTTAGTTCAACCAAATAGAAGATTTAATGTTAATGAATAACCCCTCGCATTTGCAGAAGGGCTATGCTCTATAAAGTACCCTCATATGTATTATCCTTTTGTTTTTTCCCAGACATCATGCAAGGTGGGCAGTTTCTTTCTTTCTATTCTTTTTTTTTTTTTTTTTTCCAATAAAGAAAGAAGCTCAAAGGTGGCAAGTGAATTGCTCAACATCATTCTGAGTCAGATCCTAGACTGAGAATCTGGGTCCTTTCTCTTTTCCACTGTCACTACTGCCTTGATAAGATTTCACCACTGAGCAATTTCACTAAGACAGATATGAGTTCTAAAGAAGTAATTATTTTGCGATTTTCATGGCAGATATCCAGCTTTGTATTTTCATATTTAATGAAAATTTTAAATATGTAGATATTGAGTACTATTGATTAAAGGGAGGTATATAAGAAGTAAAAATAGATCCATAAGGCAAAATAGTTTCATTAACATTGAATTATTTTAAAAACTTAATTCTAACAGAAAAACAATTCAGTATAAATTTTAAAAATGAATTGTATTTTATCTACTCAAGTATTGGCCCAAGAATATTACTGAGCACTTACCATGTTCTAAACAATGCATGGGTACTACTGGGCATATAGGAAAGAACAAACCCTCTGTCTGTGCCTTCATTATGTCCCACCAAGCAGGTGAGATAGACATATAGCAAAGAGTTATTATATGCCTGAATGCAGGGACCATAGGAATCTAGCCTAGCAAGGTCAGGAAAGCTTTCTTTAAGACAAGACAATTAAGGTAAAATAAAATAAGAAAACAAGAGGATACGCTTAAGCAAAAAGGAAGAGAGGATGTAGCGCAATGCAAAAGCATTTGAGGAAGACGGTTAATTTGGAATTTAATGGGGTAGAGGTGATCACCCACGGAGACAGTTAGGGTGTGAAAAGAGGCCACGGATCATGGAACTCCAATATTTATTACAGTTGGTCAGGTAAAAGAAAAAGAACCTGAAAGGTTTTATGGCTTACCAAATATTTTATTTTGCACTGAATTCTCTGTTCCTTAAACCAGGGTTCAAAATGGCATTGAGTATACCTTTTATTTTCTGAAATGTTGTATTCACATAAAATACAAAAACTGAACATCCTTAGACACCTTCTCTTTACCAGCTTTTTTCACCTACATTGTCTCACTTCATCTCAAAACAACCTTAACTAAATGAGACACTGTCTGCTTCTCACTGAGGCTTAAAAAGATTATTCCTTTCCAAATATCCAGGATGGCAGAACCAGAATAAGAACCGGATTTTAGGATCTCTATTCTATTGCAGCTTCCAAGACACCCCACAGTGGCCCTGTTAACTAAAAAATCTTATTCATCCATCAAATGCTTATTAAGATCATGCTGAGTGTCACTGAACAAGATAGATAAGATCTGTGTCTTCACGGAATGTACATTCTACTAATAAACAGAATAATGTCATGAGTAGGGAGTTTTTGTTTGTTTGTTTCTTAAGAATTCTCATTTACTTCAGAGAAAAAAAAATCTTTCATGTTCAAAAGAATGAAATGAAGTACTCACATTTGGACTCCATTTCTCTGGTTGTCTGGTGTTTCCTGTGTCCACTTTCACTGTTATTCAGATGGTCTGGTGCTCTTTGTCCCTTATGGCCATGGGCACTGTAAGCAAAGGCACGGCCAGGAAAAAGGTGTCAATACTTTGTACAGAATTGGTTAATTAGGATGGTTCCCTCATCACACACTCACCTAGAGGTTTTGCAACATGCTGTCATGTTTTGGGTCATAGCTACAGGTGATTCCAAAGACTGTTACTGCTAACACCCAAAGTTATGTTCCATCATGTTCAACTAAAGGCATTCGAGAGAGAGAGAGAAAAAAAAAAAAACCTTTTAAAAGCTAGTGTTTGCAAAACCTCTCTGTACTAGGAGCAAGAGTGTCCCTAGGGTAAAAGTTGGTGGAATAAATCCAGCTAGTCTTCTGATTTCAAGCCCATGCTTTGTATTAAAAGGGGACTTAGTGACCTGGAAGAATAATTGTACCTTTCGAAACACCTGTTTCTTATCCTTCTGTTAGGAGAAAGGGTGTAGTTGGCAACCATCCTCCCAATCAAATCCTGTAAATAAACTGGCCCATTTCTTCTCTGCCATGTTCCAGAAGTTAGTAGACACCTGGGAAAAAGAAATGTAATACACGCAAGTCAGGCTAATGCAAAATTGAAAAATAAACCCCGAAACTACTAGAAAGGAACGCCAACTGTTCGGCAATGCCCCCTCTGCTACTGTGGATGCACAGCAACCTCCAAACCTGGAAATGATTCATTTATCTTTTCCAGGAAGGGCAGGGTAGGATGGAAGTAGCTCATATTCCTAGATTCTGAAGGACATGAGACTACAATACGTTGGATAGATTACATGGAAAGAAATTTCACAGGAAAGAGCGGAGAAAGAAAGACCATGAAGTAGAAAGGAACAGATAAAGAAATGGGAAGCAGTGTGGAAAGAGGCAAAAAGCATGTCGTTAAAGGAGCTGCAGAAATGTCAGACTGTTACCAAGGGAGTGGGTTTCTCAGACAGAGCAGATCCTGCAGGGCCAGTCAGGTAGCCTCAAGGCTGGTGGATTCCAAATGAGGTACAGGCCCCGGCCCCTCAAAGGCAAGCCAGCCCTCCAGTAAGGGGGACCAAGGGGAGCGATGGGGATCTAGAAAAAAAGGATGGCGTTCTGCCAGAGTTTCTCAGTTTCTGAAAGAATCTGAGAAACAAAGTGCTTCAGAAATACTTCGGGAGCAGAAGAACAGAGTGCTTGTCAAAAGCATAGGTCCGTGGAAGCCAATCCAGACAATCAGACTCTCCTGGGGTCACATCTTATATCTTTGACAAATGCCATAGGTGAGTCTTATGCAGAATTTAGTTTAATAAGCATAGGCTATGATGATAAAACTGCAGTCTTCAACTTCTTTTGTTGTCAGGCTGCTCAAGGCTCTCTGTTGGTCACAGCCCCTAGAACAGAGCTGTCTTGACTGACAATACCAGACCCCCTAGTAACAGAGATCTTGGATTACTTTGTGATGGGAAACTACACCAGAATCTCCTCATATAACATTCCTGACCAGGCGCAGTGGCTCACGACTGTAATCCCATCACTTTAGGAGGCCAAAGCAGGTTGATCACTTGAGGTCAGGAGTTCTAGAACAGTCTTACCAACATGGTGAAACCCGGTCTCTACTGAAAATACAAAATTAGCTGGGCATGGTGGTGCATGCCTATAATCCCTGCTACTTGGGAGGCTGAGGCAGGAGATTCGCTTGAATCCAGGAGGCCAAGGTTGCAGTGAGCTGAGATGGTGCCACTGCACTTCAGCCTGGGCAACAAGAGCAAAACTCCGTCTAAAAAATAAAAACTAAAAAATAAATTATTGAGTGTCAGGCCACATTCTCTGACCTTTGTAAAGTTCCTGAATCAAGGTCTGCAGCTTCAGAAGCTACTGTGTCAGCTTTTAGTGGTAAGGAGAGTACTAGGGCACTGAAGCTGAGGTACCAATCAGATCTTGAGTGTGGCTTTCAGACCCTTTGTGTGGAAGCACAAAGGTGAAAGAAGGAGAAAGGCCTTTAAAAAACTTGTTAGTCCCACAATATTCACTAGGATCCTAATTCGAGATCGCTCTGCTAAGTGCCGAAGGCATTATACAGCACTCTCATTGAACTGTTATTCAAGTATAGAACTCAAAATAAATTTGTAAGGTGAATTTCTATGAAGTAAAGAAGTTCTCATTAGAAACGTGTGTTCATTAAATTTTTATTTTCCAGCAGGTAAGGCAACCTAAGTAAAACTATGTTCAAAATTAGGGGTTCAGACAGGAAACCCTAAGTTATATATACACCAACCTCCAGAATAAAGGCTGAACTGGAACCACTGTCTACCTCCTTGTAATCCCTGACTCTCTTACCCCTTCCCTCCTCTCCGATGATTGTTGGTGAGTTTGGGTCCTAGTGGTAATGTTTCCCTTTGAGGTCACTAACTCTAGGAAGCCCCTGTCCTATACCAGGCACTTCTGCACACAGCCGGGACATTGCAAGCCCTTGCATCTGTGTGCTGCTGCACTCACAGGTGGGCTCAGAACTCCCGCAAAATCCTAATAAACACTCCTTCATCCAAAGGGGACAAGCATCCCCTTTGACACATTTTCATGATAATGATAAACTGAAGGCCTGATACAGAAAGCAGCCTTTAACTCAAAACGAGCAAATGAAAGCCACTTCCAAGGTCTCTTTCCGTGATGTCTTTTTGACGCTGTGTTTCCTGAAAGAATGAGAAAAGTCCTCCCCAGTTCGGGGCCCATGAGCAACCACCATTGGGGAAGCGGCATCCAAGCCCCTTGGACACCTCGCTGAGTCACCTTTCCTCTCCCTTCTCTCCTCAGCTCCAATGGAAAATCTGTTACGTGGGCCCAGAACGAGAAGAGCAGCCGGGGGCAGCACCTGTGGCAGCGCCTGTCCATCCACATCAACAAGAAAGAAAATCCCAACCAAACGGCAGTCATCAAGCCCTTCCCCAAGAGCACGGAGAGCCGCGGCCTGGGCGCTGGCGCTGGCGCAGGCGGGAGCGCGGGGGGGATGGGGGCCACGGGCGGTGCGGGCTGCGCAGGCGCCGGCCCTGGCGGGCCCGAGCCCCCAGACGCCAGCCCCAAGGGGCTGTATGATGTGGCCGAGACCGAGGAGCACTTCCCGGCGCCCACGCGGCCGCGCTCACCATCGCCCATCAGCACGCTGAGCCACCGCGCGGGCTCGGCCAGCCGCACGGACGACGACGTGCCGTCGCTGCATTCGGAGCCCGCTGCGCGCAGCAGCTCGTCGCAGGGCTCCCTCATGGAGCAGATCAGCAGTGTGGTCACCCGCTTCACGGCCAACATCAGCGAGCTCAACTCCATGATGCTGTCCACCGCGGCCCCCAGCCCCGGCGTGGGCGCCCCGCTCTGCTCGTCGTACCTGATCCCCAAAGAGATCCAGCTGCCCACAACCATGACGACCTTCGCCGAAATCCAGCCTCTGCCAGCCATCGAGGTCACGGGCGGCGCGCAGCCCGCGGCGGGGGCTCAGGCGGCTGGGGATGCGGCCCGGGAGAGCCCGGCAGCGGGGCCCGAGGCTGCGGCCGCCAAGCCAGACCTGGAGGAGTTGGTGGCTCTCACCCCGCCGTCCCCCTTCAGAGACTCGGTGGACTCGGGGAGCACAACCCCCAACTCGCCAGTGTCGGAGTCGGCCCTCTGTATCCCGTCGTCTCCCAAATATGACACTCTTATCATAAGAGATTACACTCAGAGCTCCTCGTCGTTGTGAATGTCCCTGGAAAGCGCACCGGCCTGCGCGTGCGGAGCAGAGCTCCCCGTGTTCACACACACAGTGGCAAGCATAGTCGCCTGGTTACGGCCCAGGGGGAAGATGCCAAGTGCACCCCTTGATGGAAACACGAGATCCATAGTGCTATCTCACGACAACCGACGAAGACACCGACGACAAATCTTTTGGCAGATTTTCTTCTAGTGGCCTTAGAAAACATGGGCTTTTAAGAAACACGGCTGATATCTTTGAGGGCTGACAAGGCGTCTGTTCAAACAGTTCCATACCAAGTGCTTTGCTCTAGGAAAGCAGTGCGTGTGAAACAGCGTAACGGAGGGTGAAGAGCATAGTTAATAAGCAACTGTAAAAAGTTTTATTTGTTTACTTTAATTCTTTTCCCAGAAGAGTCTTTGATTCACCAAACATGAATGTACATTTTCTAACAAACTCAAAATCTGGGACCAAAACATCAACTTTTCTCTTTCTTTTTTCTTTCTTTTTGTTTTTTCTTTCCTGTAAAGACCTTGAAAAGCAGTAACTTGGGTCCAGTATTTACTGAGGCGTTGTGAATGTGTCCCATGCATAACACACGACTGGATAGTGAGTGCTGCGCTAATGTACTACGTAGGGCTTCTACCAGAGATTTTCCTCTCCAATTGGGTTGTGAAATACTCTTCCAAAAGCCTGCATCGGGGATTCCACCTACTTATTTCAGATTCACCTCCATTAACCAAGAAAACCAGTGGAAGATTTCTTGACTATTTCACCATGTTGCCAATCAATACTGGAGTAGCAAAAAAATATTTTCTGGAATACTGTTTTGTAATTCCCTCACTGGGGTGCATTGTAGCTGGAAATTCTCTTTATAATCATTCTTGAGCTCCAGCCTGGCTATCTCTTTCAAGAAACATGGCCACTCCTCTTTAGGAATGCTGTTCCGTTTGCATTGCCAACTAAAATATTAAAATATGCATTGGGGCTTCTTCATTCCTTTATTTTGAGAACCTGATGCACAAAGAGCTCCTTTGTTCTTTTTGAGTCCCACCACTGGAAGAGTGGTCCATAGACCCCATGAAGACATTGTCACGATTTGAGAGACTGTTGTTGAAAGGATTAACACAATCTTAATACACTGAAAATTTTAAACTGTGTCAAGTCAGCTTAGTGGAGATTTAGTTATGCCAGTGAGCAGTGATTTTAACTATTCTTGGCTGCTTAAACAGGGCAGCTATGAACTATGACAAATGTAGATTTTTCAAAGCAATACAAAATACTAAAAAAGAGGAACCTTAATGAATATTAACCACACAGTCTTTCTTAGCCATTCCAAAAAGAGGCAAAGCAATTCTTATTTTCTTTTTTTAAATAATGATTCATATTATTTTGTGCACTTCATACTGTCACTTTTTAAAACTGCAGAAAAGAGATTTAGAGGTATAATAGAAACAAGTGTGCTTTGATAGTCTCAAATAGGTAGAATTCATAGTTCAAGACCTGAATCCACTGTCATCTCTTTCTTCCTCCCATTGCAGCTATCCTCAGGTACCAAATGTTTTGATTTTTACATAAGGATAGTAATAAGAGGAGGTATCCTATACATTCAAAGTTCAGTTGACCCAGCCTTATACTTAAGATAGCCTTATGAAAAATATATGCTGTGAGGCAGAAGTATATTTTGGCAGAGAGAAAAATAAATAAAACTTTTTCTTTTAGCTCAATATCCTTATTTTGGTAAGTAATTTTTTTTTATTTCACATCTACTTAAAAGAAACTAAACTGAGAAATAGAAGTCCGTCCATTGGCATAATTTATCATTCTTCACTTTAAAAAATTCTAATAAATATTGTGCTTGAGTTTTCTTTTCTGCTATTTGTTCTTACTTGCAACTTTAAGTCAAACCTCCCAATACAAAACATTAAAAGCTAACATTCATGTACTAAAGTATTAATTTACAAGAAATCGAACCTCCCATGCTAGATTTGAAAATAACATCATCACAGCACCCTGATCCCAAATATTATAACGAGGCTTTTAAAATGTAAGTGAAATCCAGCTAAGTTTCATGGTTTCATTAAAAGCAAATGTCTGCCTCTACCTGAAAAACAAATGGAAATCTTTTGAAGTATTAATACCCTTTGGATCCTCATAAACACGATGGCATTCACCTGAGGATTCCTATCTTGACTCTTAGGTATTAAAAACCTTTCTCGATATGCTCTACATTTTAAAATTTGTTTCATAAAATCCTTATGTTGATTTTCATTTTATTCTCAAGTACAATACGTTTCACTCTAGTCCAATAGAAGAACATGTTTAAACTTTGTTCATGGTCAAATTCATTTTCTATGTTTTAGTAACATGGCTCTTAAAAAGTACACTACCTTATAAAAAAACTTCATTTGAAATTAAATTTAATGCAAGTAAATTGCCATCTGATAATTCCACATGCTATCATAATCAACTGTAACAATAAAAATGATTTATCCAATTAGAAGAAAACAAGATATATTTTTCTCTGTATTTCTACAACTTTTGCCACTTCATTGACTACATTGTATATTGGACATCAGATTATTAGTAATGCATTATTGAGATCTTTTATTTTGGAATGATGCTAACTCTGTCTCTTTGCCAATTCTAATACCAGGTTCCAAGTAATAACTCTACAGTACAAAGAGAACTGAATATTCATTCTAGGGCTATAGGATATGAACTTCACAATTCATTTGGGTACATTCTCATTGAATTTCCTTCAAAACAATCTGTTCCTGGTGCCCAGTGATAATTCAGTCGGGACCAGCATGACTAAAAGGAAGGGGATATGCTAAGGCTCAGCAAAGTGACCCTAAAGGAGAGATATGTCCCAGGATGGAAAGAAGAAGATGTGGTTTAACCAAGTTATACTGACTAATCTAATCAGTCCATTCGTCCTTCTATTTTGGGAAAGGAGTGGGGACAGCCTAAGAAGAACATATCTGCATTGGGAAGAACCGTCTTTCCGGGCTAGGGATGGGGAACAGAAAGGGAGTATGGAAAGAAAAATTATAACGATTTGACTGAAGCAAGGAAAAAAAGCAAATCCCCAAATGTGCTAATCCTTGAAAGTAACTATCTTTCCCAAACTACTGCTGTTACCAGCAAGTGATCAGGAAGACTAGGAGCTATTTCTGACTGTAAATGAATTGTATAATGGCTCTGCTGCAGTTCTGTGACTTCCAAGCCAGGAATTAAATGCTCTTTTTAAGAATAACAAAAAACAAAAGCATTTCCTATGCTAGTCTCCCAGTAAAATGTACATGTTTTGGAGACTTCAAAGGTATTATATGAGTTCACATTTAGCAACAGCTTATTAATAACCCTCAAGCTGTCAGAATCTCTATAGTTACCATTTACAATTTTATACTGTGAAAAAATACAGATCAGTGAAAGCATAAAGATAAATCAGAATTCACTTTGAAGAGGGTCTGAGGCCTGGGAGAGTCTCTACTGTCTATTGAAGAATGAGGCATGTATAAAATAGTTGGTTGAATTTCACTGATCTTCCCAATGTGAACAAATATACTATGTATATTGTGTGTATTTCTAGAAATCAATGGCAGCTGCTGATGGTGTTGTAATTAGAAATCTATATAGATTATAGATGTTTTAGAAAGATGGTGCCAATCCTAAAAGATTTGTGTGGGCTAAAAGTGCTTGTACTTACTTTTTTCTGCACTTATAACTGATTTGGTTTTAAAATTGTGTGCGTGTATCTGTTCTTTCTCTGTTGTGGCAGCTTGTACTATTAAAATAATAGAGAATGTTAAATTATTTTGATGTGAATTGCAAATGATTTTTTTTCATAAAGTTTAACATTTTTATCAGCATTGTTTTGCTTTGTACTTGTATAAATATGTTTTATTTTAGCACTTCAAAATATACTTGCCTGTTTCTCAGTTGTCTAAATCATGTTGTACTTGGTGTTTGTGAAGCCAGTTACTTTTCAAAAAACATTAAAAAAAACTGTAATATGATTTTAAGATTATTCCCCTCAAATGTTTAGAATGTTGTCTTTAGTGTTTTCTAAGATGAAAAGAGCCATGATACTCATTAATCTTGAATACTGGATGATCTATACATTGGAATTATGGGGTTTACAAAGTCAGCAGTGGACTATAGATTTAAATGAAAATATAAACCAACCACTAATTAACCAGAGATGTTGTCCCCAAAGACATCTACAAACAACTGTTACATAAAGAACTACTTTAAAAAAAAAAGGAATGTAGGAAATATGCATTATTTGTCTAGACATACAAATTATAGAAATAGTTTCATAATTATCTGTGTTGATAGAGGTAACATCACAGAGATAAAATAGATTATTTATGTGTGTATAGATGTGTGTCTACAAACACACATTTATATAGACATTTGACTTTGGGTCCATCTACATGTGTGTCTCTGTGTATATGTGTGTTTGTGTGTATATGTATGTGCATATTACATAATTTTTCCAGAAAAAAAAAAAACTTTTTCCTTTGACTGATTCTTAAGCAAATATACATTCCCTGGACACAAATTAGTGAAACACTAACAGCAGAATATAAAGTAGATGTTTGATGTATGGAAGAGAAAAACAAGGTATATTTAAAAATATATTTGCTCTATGCTTCTGACATTGTATTAAATCCATAATGAAAGATATACATATGTAGATACATATATTATTATACAAAACATGTTTGATCTTAACAAAGAAAACCATTTTATCTGTTCTGTCAGACTCTTCCCTTCAGTATCTTTTATTCTAAAGTGATATGAATGGTAATATGTTCATATAAAATTGAGGATGAAGTGACATTTACAAACCAGGTATAGGAAATTACCTTCTAAAAATCAGAAGAGCCTTATCAGACTCCATCAAATTATGGAAGGCCATTTAAAACCAGCAGATGCAATAGAAATAGCATTGAATTAAAAGCCAAGATCTCTTACCCTGTCACCAACTGACTTTGGATAAATCACTCTGATTTCTCTACAACTTGCTCCTCTTTAAATGCAGAACTGAGTTACAATAACCTGTGAAGTTTCTATCATTTCAACATTCCTGATAAATGCTCAATAGTAGCTATTATTAGTGGCAATTTAGTATTTAATATACAGTTAATATTCAGCAGGAAGCTTAAATTTGTTATATCAATGTTATTTGTGGAGCTTAACAAGTTCCCCACAACTTAAAGCATATATCCTGGAGGAAACCTGTTGAGGTTTGAACTCATATGCAACCTTGGAATTGTCTATCAAGGACAACTTAGCAAATTGATATTGAACACCACAGAGAGAATGCTTTCCCTCTGTTATAATTTCTGCTGAATGTTGGCTAAGTTTTTGGTTATGCTATACGTGAATTATCAGTTTTAGAACATAAACAATTTTCAAATATTTACTTTGTATGATAGCTAGGCAGATAGGTAGGTAAATAAATAGATAGGCAGAATTATATTAATGAAATTATCTCCTTAAGCAAAAGCTTAGTATTTACATTTTCTCTCACAGTATTTTGAAATTTAGAATCAATTATTACATCTCACTTTGTTTATTAATTTTAGGTTATTATGTTAGTAAATAAGTTCTATGAGGAGAATGTTTAAACCCATCTTCTCCAGTCATTCTTAGAATCCTGAACCAAAAGTTTCCAGGAACACTGAACCTCCACTAGAATAAATATTTTAAATTACTGTTACACCAGAATAAAGACATTTCTTTTTGCCAGGACATAAGTCTCTTTGAGTTATGATCTATTTACAGGATAGCTATGCGATATACATATCAGATACTTTGGCTTATTTATGTATAGCTTGTATTTTTATTCACTGACGTAAAAAATAAAGATTTTCATACTATCAGATTTCTATGAGATAGATGTTATATTATAAATTATACAAATTGTATGTCCATGAAAACCACATAAAATTGGCTTTTCTGAACTGCTGAATAGTAATAGATGATTCATAAAAGTTATTAGAGTCTTAAAAGTTTGAAAAATGTAATAACTCCAAGTTAAATGGCTATCTTCACTTCAGAACTTACCAATTCATAGTATTCCAATATCCATTACCTTTGCTAATGAAGCTGTCTCCTCAGAGTAGAGTTTCATGAGAATATTTTGGAAATGTTATGATATAAAAGTTATAATTTATATACACTTTTTCTTTTAGTTTTCAAAATTCATTGCCATTTCCATGATGATCTCCTTAGGCCTTTAGAGAAGTAAACACAGATTGACAGAGTTACAACATTATCTTCAGGAGCCATTTTATTGAACTATCGGAAGTCTTGCTCAATTTTCTTATTCACTCTCTTCCCATTTTTTGATTTCTTAGACCTCTGTCAGCACATTTACTTTACTTTAATGGGTCAAGCTGAGGGATTTCTTTTACAATTTATGTTCTTTCATTTTGGTTCAAAACGTTGGGTAGTTTCCTTAACTTCAACATCCTCAGATGAAGCAATATGTGAGATACAGCATTAATAGATGTTGCCTAACCAGTGAAATGTATTCCAAAAGCAGTAGAAGTCTATCAGCATATTATCCAGAAGCTATTTTTAGAAACTCTTTCTAATTTAAAAACATAAGAGCAAAACTACATGAACACATCTATAACACATACCACATAAATGCATTTCTACTCTTGCGTATTTAAGATAATGACTTTAGCCCTTTACTTCCCTATGTGTGTGGTACTCTCTATCACATATTTTCTTAAGAGCTTAAATCCCATCATCCCTAGTAATTCATCTTATTCTTCAAAGAGTCATGAAACAATCTAAATGTATACAGAGAAAAAAAGATCTTGTTTTGGGAAGACAAGTACCCACTTTAATAACCCGAGACAACTTAGCAACAAAATTAGGAGAACATCCTAGCTAGTTCTATCCAGCCTGTATGAAAGAAGCCAGTGGAAATGTTTTTGTATTCTTTGTCTGGCTATAACAAAAAGCACCAAAGTTGGTCGGGTGACTCATCCCTATTAATCCCAGCACTTTGGGAGGCCAAAGCAGGCAGATTACTTGAGCCCAGAAATTCAAGTTCAGCCTCGGCCACATGGTGAAACCCTGCCTCTACATTAATTACAAAACTTAGCTGAGCTGAGATCATGTAACTCTGTCTCAAAAGCAACAACAACAACAACAAAAATTAGAAAGAATGAAAGAAAAAGACATACACAAAAGTCAATTCCTAAAGAATAAGACTAAGATACAACCATTTACAACCATTTCTGATTGACAAAGCACAGGTCAGGAGTGCAAGAAACATGTGAGTGATGACCACAGGGCCAACAAACAGACTTAAATGCCCAAATAAATTAAAGAAAGTTAAGAAGCACTCAGAAAAAGAATAATGCAACCATGTTCTTAAGTGATGGTATTTGCTGAACCAGCACTATCAGTTAACCATTTCTGATCTATACAAAGCATTTAAAGGAGCAAATGATAAACAAAGGCAGTTGTAAGAATATTAATGTCCAATAAGAAATAATTCAAAATAAAAGCCATTAAAAGGATTAAAATAAATATTTAAAATTGATAAAAATCTACACAGAAGATAGAACAGTGATGAACCTATATGTGCTTAAAAATAGGGCTTTAAAACCTATAAAACAAAGATTATTGGAAACACAAGAGGAAAAAAAAAATCCACAATCACAAAGACTCACTTTAATATATTTAACTTGTAAATACACCAAGAAACCAAAAGAAAAAAAAAATCTATGTAATTAAGTAACACAGATAGCAAGAATAATCAAACAAATCTACTTAGAGGTTTGTTCCTATTAACAGAGGACAGACATTCTCTTTATCATCATTAAAATATTCATAAATATTAACCTTGGATTAAACCAGAAAGAAAATTTAAACAAATTCCAGGAAACAAAAATTAAACAGGCTACATTCACTGACTAAAAGATAAGAAATCTTAAATTTAAAACAAAAGTTATCCAAAAGAAATATGTTCACTTACAATCTCTCTTTAAAGATAGCTTTCTTGAATGAAGAGAAAAACTTAACTAAAATCACATCCTGTTTATAAATGAACATCGGTGACAATTCTGTATATTAAAATCTGTAGAACGGCCAAAGAGTACTCAAAAAATGTTTTATCATAAATGTATGTTTTTAAGAAGACTGAAAACAAATTAAACATTCAACTGAAGATGTTGCAAAATAAATAATAAAAAGTAAATACAATACAAATAATTCATATTGAACAAATCAAAATAATACAAGCAAACATTTTAAAAAATTAAAAGTAACCATTAAAACCAAAGGCATCGACTGGATAAAGAAAATGTGGCACATATACACCATGGAATATTATGCAGCCATAAAAAGGATGAGTTCATGTCCTTTGCAAGGATATAGATGACACTGGAAACCATCATTCTCAGCAAACTATCACAAGAACAGAAAACCAAACACACTCATAAGTGGAAGCTGAATAATGAGATCACATTGACGGAGGGAGGGAAACATCACACACCAGGGCCTGTCAGGAGGTGGGGGACTAGGAGAGGGATAGCATTAGGAGAAACACCTAATGTAGATGATGGGTTGATAGGTGCAGCAAACCACCATGGCCCGTGTATACCTATGTAACAAACCTGCACATTCTGCACATGTACCCCAGAACTTAAAATATAATAAAAAAAATTAAAAAGGTTAGACCCAAGTAACCATGATAGCTCTCCTCCACTTTTGATGGAAATAAAATTAGGGCAAACAATTTTGGTCTTCTGAGATAAACATTATAAAAACTAAAACAAAATGAAATAGTGTCCAAACACAATTAAGGCTCAGTAATAATAGTTCAGTGTGAGAAAAATTATTGATGTTATTTATCACATGAAAATACACAAGTACCTCAATAGATTTGGAAGGGAAAAAAAAAATTTGACACAATTTTTGAAAAAGTCATCTATTTGAAAAGACCCACATGTTAACATTCATCAAATCTAACTGAGTAAAAGAAAACACAAACAAAATTAGTAATAAAAAATATATACATAGAAATATAAACATATCAAATTTCTAAGTAGAACTTTATGCTAATACATTTGAAAATACAGGTAAGATTAGGTAAGATTAATATTATTCTTAAAAAATATAATTACCAAACTGAAATAAAAGTAAAAAAAAACCTGGACCATAATGATAGAATATTGTAAAAGAGAATATAAAATATCTTACTCTAAAAAATATAAGCCTAAATGTTTTACAGGTAAATTACACCATAACATATAAATATAGAAGATGAAAACATATAGAAATATTTATAGCTTATTCATGAGGCTTTCATAACTTTGGTACACAAATCAGCCAAAGACGGAAATACAAGGAAATTATAGTCAAATCTCATTAAATCAAATTTCATTTGATCAAATATATATCATTATTTTTAAAAATACTAAATATTTATATATAACACTATAAAACCTAACAAACTATTAAATACTTTAAAAGGAGTATATTTTGCCCTTAGATTGTAAGTTTTATTCAAAACTAGAAAAATCTACTAATATGGCTTACTCCATTAACATATTAAAAATAAAATGTAATATATAACAAAAACATTTAATAAAATCCAACACTAATCTCTGATTAAAACAAAATAAATTAGCAAATAAAAATAAAAGAAAATTTTCTGAAGGTAGAAAAAATTCAGAAACCTATAGAAAATATAATACTAGCAACAAAATATTAGAAGAATTCCCATTAAATCAGGTGTAAAAGAAGTATGTCGTATATGCACAATTTCTAAAGTGAATATGTAAGCTTTGTCCAAAACAGGTCATTTTTGAGAGTTAAATAAAATGTTAGTGATATTTCGAAAACAGATTTACCTGGGAAAACTGCTTATATATGGACCCTTTTGAATAAACTAGGACATAAGCCCACTTTAACTTATTACTATTCAGTAAGTATTTAACCTTTTAGATAAAATTCTATGAAGTGCCTAGCATAGCATGGAATATACAGTATGTTTTTTGAATGCTAGCTGCTTTAGTAGTAATACCACTAGTGGTCGTAGTAGTAGTGGTAATAGTAGCAGTGTTAGATGTTTAGCTCTAACTAATAAAATATTTAAAATATAAAACATAAAACACAAGTGACAATATTCCCATGCAAAATTAATTATTGCTGCTTATATTCTTGTGTATATATGTATCTTTCCCTAACAATTGAAACACACACAAAAAATACTAATCACTCATATTGTTGCAACAAATATCAGAAATAAATATAAGAAATCAGTTGATATAGCCATTTACAACCAAATTAGATTAAATGAGAAAGTAAATGAAATTATTTCTGCTTAGTAAGTAATGAAACTACATAAAGAATACTCAATTACAAAAAAAAATGGGAGATACTCTGGCAAAGGCCTCGTGTTTGAATAAAAATACTTAAAAGTGGAGAGACAGAAAAAAAAGAAATGTTAGAAGAATATAAACTATATTATATATGACTTCAGTTCTGGAGCCCCTTTCACTCAGGTAAGCCCCCTTCTGTCCATCTTTTTTCTTTTATAAGTTGAAAAAACTGTCATACTTAGATAATTGTTACCAAAAATTTCAGTTATTCTAAAACCTTAATGCCATTAAGGCAGTATAAATATACATTTTAACTTTTTTTTTTTTAATTGTGGTAAGAACATTTAACATGAGATCTATCTTTGTAAATATTTTTAACTACACAATAGATTACTGTTAACTATAGACACAATGTTTTATAGCAGATCTCTACAATTTACTCAACTACATAACTGAAACTTTGTACCCTTTGATTAGCAGCTCCTCCTTTCCCTCTAACCCTTGCTCCTGGCAACCACCATTCTACTCTTTTAGCCTATGAGTTTGACTGTCTTAGACACCTCATATAAGTAGAATCATGCAGCGTTCATCCTTCCATGACTGGCTTATTTCACTCAGCATAATTTCTTCCAGGTTCATCCATGTTGTCACATATGAAAGATTTCTTTTTTTAAATAGTATTATTGCCGTATATAATCCATTGTATGTATATACCTTATTCATACACTGATGGGCATTTAGGTTGTTTCCACATCCAAGCTATTGTGAATAATTAAATATAGATAGATAGATAGATAGATAGATAGATAGATAGATAGATAACTATATTTATATAACCAAACTGGTTATTTTATATATACTCCTTAATTTATATGATTAAATATAATACACTCCTGATTTGGTTATATTTATATAATGAAACCAGCAATTTGGTGGAACTGAAGTATCTTATAACATCTCTCTCTCTCTCTCTCTCTTTCTCTCTCTCTCTATATATTATATATATAGATATATGTAGATATATATCTATATTTATATAAATATATTATATATACACACACATATACACATGCACATATCCACATATATCAATGACTAAAGATAATATAGGAGCAAATCTTATGTAATATGTAATTGTTATATATATAGATCAAAAACAAATTTTTAAGCTTAAAGTTACTTCTTATAATCATTACTACCTAAAAATTATGACCTTTTTAATCGTAAGGGATGTTGTGAGATTACATATCTCTATGAAAGGGGTTCACTAATCAAAGACTGAATAATACATTTTTTATATTATCCCTATAGTTAATTTTAGCTTAAAAAAATCACTGAACTTTATAATAGTAATGGAAGCTTTAAGTTATATCTACCTGAGCAATAATGTTTCACAAGTGAGAAGGGGACATTCCATGTCATAGTTGAGATAAACTTGATCAATAAATACCTCAATCCTAGCTCTGGCTCAAAGGCAAAGTACAGAGCCAGTTTCACTAACACTCTTACTGCAAACTACCCCATTAAACTTGGAGAGTCAACATCACTCTTAAGCAAGCTATTTGTTGGTATAATACTCTCCAAACTATTTCTTCTTGAAAAGTAATGCAGCTGGTCAGCAGAAGACCTGGGATTCAAAACTATCTCAGACTCCAAGATCCATCAATCATTCTAGCACATCTTATATTATGAAACATAAATAAGATGCTCCCCTCCAAAACACCCCACATCTGAGTCCTATGCCTCATTCTATAGCCAGGAAAGAGATAGGACCTTAAGGAGAAGAGCAAGCATAAGTGTTCTGGGGTTCACCGAGCATAGAGCAGGACAAAATGGTGGTATTTCATCCAGCAGAACACAGAGCACTTTGCCTTGGGCCATGCCATCACCTGAAGGAAAGGAGCCATTGCAACAACTAAGAGGCACCCAAACTAGTCGTTGAGGGTTATCTAGGGAAGTTTTCTGGAGAAGGTGATGCTGGAGGTAGGATCTGAGGGACTACTACCCACAGGATATTCCGGACAGTGGAAACAGCATGCACAAAGACATGAGTGTGAAATGCAACTATCTGTAATAAACAAACAGTGGTTTGGTGGAACTCAAGTACAGTGTTCTTATAAGTAAGTATTAGGAAAATAGCAAATACAGGTTTAAAAAAATTGTAAGGGCTTATATGCTTTGCCAAGAAAGTTAGACTTTATCTTTAAAGTGATAGGGAGACTTCAAAGGGTTTTAAGAGTAGATTGGCATGTGCAGTTTTTTTTTCTAAAATATGATTTTGATAGTCATGAAAACAAAGAAATAGTGGATGAGAAGCCAGGCCAATATAGATGATAATCTACTGGACTTGGGAACTAATGAGAGCAAGAATTGTGCAGATGGTGAAGAAGCAGTGAACTCAGAAAATTTTCTGAATGAGGATTAATATAAATTGATACAAAAAAGAGTGACATGGGGTGGTCCAGGATGCCAACAGCTGTCTTTTGACTACCAGAGAATAGCATCAATTGCTGAGCTGAGGAGCAGGTTTGTGATGAGTTCTATATTGGATTACAGTGTTGAGATGACTGTAAAACTACAGTCTATATGTCTAGTAAACAGTGAATAAAGGGAGTAGATCTCAGGAAAGGGAAAGAGAATGAGCAAGAAACTAGACAGAACACCCAAAATGATCACTGAAAATGTGTTAATGAATACATTAAATTTACAAAGACAGGAGCAGGGTTAGGAAACTAACTAGGGATTAGCAGAACTACTAACAATATGAAGTTGCCATGATCCCCAGCCCTGAAGGGGTAAGGGAAGAATTTACTTAATGGATAAGAGCTGCAGCTATAGGAGAGGGCCACCTAAAGGCACTGTGGTCTTGGGACAGGAAAATGTCATATTTCTTGTCTTCAGAGTTGCCCTCACATCTCAGATGGGCTGCGTAGAAGTATGGCAGTTGAGTGCATGAGATATGCTTACCCAGGAGAGGGTAGTCATTAAACTCTCATAGCTTGTCCCTTGTATCAGCCTAGGAGACTGCCCATTACCAACACTTTAATCAGTCACTCTTGGGTCAATGCAGTATTTTATGTTTTAAGTAACACTGACAACTGTATGTCTATGTAATCCTAATTTCCTGATAACCAGGAAAATCAGTGTATTAGTCCATTCTCACGCTGCTACAAATAAATACCTAAGACTGGGTAGTTTATAAAGAAAAGGGGTTGAACTGGCTGATGGTTCTGTAGACTGTACAGGAAGCATGGTTGGGGAGGCCTCAGGAAACTTACACTCAATGGTGGAAGGCAAGGGGGAAGCAGGCTCGTTTTACATGACTGGAGCAGGAGAAAGAGAGAGAAGGGGGAAGTGCTGCACACTTTTAAGCGACCAGATCTCACAATAACTTACTCACTATCACAACAGCACCGAAGGGGAAATCGACAACCATGATCCAATCACTTCCCAACAGGTCCCACCTCCAACATTGGGGATTACAATTTGACATGAGATTTGGGGGGGTCACAGACCCAAACCATATCTGTAAAACCTGTAAATCATTAAAATTAGAAAAGACCATGGAGACCACCTACCACAGCTTATCATTTCCATATCTCGGAATATTCATATAACTAGAAACTAACACTGTGATGGGGACACATGAAACCAGAGCATAAGCACAATTATAAATTAAGGCATTCATTGTATATTAAACATATATATATAAACTAGCATTGTGCTTAGCAATATTGTGTCTGGATATGTATTTGTTTCATTTTCTTGTCTTTTTTAGTTAGAGATGAGGTTGCAGAGAGCATTACTGATTTGCCCAATGCCACCGTTAATTCATAAAAAAGTCAGGACCAGGAAGAAGGATTGAGCATCTGCTATGAGCCTGTAACTCGAAATGGAAGACATGAAATGTCATTTATCTCATGCAAAAGCCATTGTGGGTTAGACTGCAGCCCATTTCCTAGCTCTTATTCTAAAGACTTTCTGCTCCAGCATGTTGTTTCTCTTTGGTTTGGCACCCTGCTTGCTCAATGTATAACTGCATTAGCTGCCAATGGCAGAAAAGCCCACGGAGACTTTTACATCTAATTTGCCCTCTTGCTGTAGCCTTTCTCCTGCTTGCCATGCTGACAGGTGGCTTGAAAACCATAAATGGATAGGATTCTAGAGAGGCGGAACAGAGCAGCTGGCAAGCCAAGGTCAGGATGACACTCAAGTTCAAATGATTCTACAAAATTGGAATCAGAATTCGAAATCTTTCTTCCTTCCAAATTCTTTCCTGGAGAAAGTAATTCAAGATGGTCCCAAATAAGTTCTCACTTTTTTAAAATAAAGAATATCATGTGCTCATGCAGTCACCAATTTGGAAACATTTGCAGCAAAGGAGTGAGACAGGGTATAGAGCAGCATTTCTCTAAGCATTATCCAGAGATGAGTCTTCTGAGACTTCTGGCTCAGAAGCCCTGGCCAAGAGATTATAGCCACTGCTAACATCATCCATCTGTGTGGACAATATGCTAAAAATCCATTCTTCCAACAGATAGGCAATGTTGCATGGGATAATGTCTAAGTGAAAATGGTTGCTTTTCAAGATTATACCTTTCTTTCCCTACTCAGTCCACTTTGATTAACTTATTTTAACTCAATCTCACCATCACACGCCCCTCTGCTGCTCAGGAAGGACACACATAGCATCACAAGGGGCATTCAGAATGCTAAGAGGAATGCAGTTATCTGAACCAGGCAAACAAATCAATGTAAATTCTCTTTGCCATGCATCTAGCCTTGACTGAAGTGACAAGCTCTATTTGGACAGAGAATGCACAGAGAGGTAGAAGGGGAAAGGAAAGGCTCAGCAAGATTTTAGGTAGCATTATTATTATTATTATTATTTTTTTTTTTGAGACAGAGTCTTGCCCTGTTGCCCAGACTGGAGTGCAGTGGCACAATCTCGGCTCACTGCAACCTCCGCCTCCCAGGTTCAAATGATTCTCCTGCCTCAGCCTCCCAAATAGCTGGAACTGCATGTGCCCGCCAACATGCCCAGCTAATTTTTGTATTTTTAGTAGAGATGGGGTTTCAATATGTTGGCCCAGGGGGTCTCAAACTCCTGACCTCATGATCTGCCCTCCTGGGCCTCCCAAAGTGCTGGGATTACAGGCGTGAGCCACCATGTCCAGCCAGTAGCATTTTTATTTTAAGGTTTTAAATAGGTTTGTGAATTCTAGTCAAAATTATTGGCAAAGGAAATAAAGAGAAGGTTGATCTAGGTTTTCCAGAGGACTTAAAATGGGAAGGTTCATACGAAAAGCAATGGACTTGTAATCTCCCCAGGTCTACTTCTTACTAACATTCTCAGAATCCTTACCAGTTGGAAATCATTCTTTGCAAGATAAATAGCGGCTGAAGCAAAATAATGCTTATGATCAATGTTATATGTTAGTTGTTAATTATTATTAATCTCCATTATAATGAGCTCATTCTAACTAGCATTTGCATTAGCTTTTTGTTAGGAATGTGATCATATATCCGGTATGTTTGAATGCTAAAACTTGAACTAGATCTTCTAACTTCTGTCCTGATGTAAGAACTACCTTCACAATACCACATTTCCTCCTCCTTTTTATTAAACTCTGCTATAACACAGCATTTGTAAAGGAAGTTGCCACTTTCAGGTCACAAAATAACATGGCTAAGTGTGTTTGTTTCTTAGAGAAGCACAGTCATGCAGTTTAGCATTCTTCTTTCCCTTCACCTTGTGTCTGCATCTCCACAAGAATGATATTAAATGATACCTGCTTGGTTACGTAGGTTGGAATATAAGAAAATAATGTGAAAGTAGAAATACTTTTATTTTGAATAAATATTGAAGCAATAACAAATTAAAAGGCGAACAGACAGACACTGACCTAGATTTGGTTTCAACAGACCTGGGTCAAAATTGGAGTCCATTACTAACCAGCTGTGAGATCTTAGGCTACATAATTGAATTTCCCTGAATCATAACTCTATTTTCTGTAAAATGAAGAAGATAATTGTGTCCAGCCTATTTCAGTGTTGCTTTGAAGTTAAAATAATTTTATAATGTGTACAAATGCCTTGGTAATTATAAAGGACTATGAAAAATACTAGCTGTTAGCTGTGATACTAAGCACTAAAATATTGAAATGTTTCTGTTCAATCTTCTGTCAACTTGATTCTAGTTGCTTAGTCAAAATCTAACCTTGACTTCATTTTTCCTTCCTTTTTCATGTCTTCATAGCTCTCATTTAATATCAAAATATGTACAGAATTATGCAAATTTACTGAATTTATTTATTAGTTCTAAGAGTTTTTTGGTGGAGTCTTGAGGGTTTTCTACATATAAGATCAGGTTATCTGTAAACAGGGACAATTTTACTTTCTCCTTTTCAGTTTGGATGCCTTTCTTTCTTTCTCTTGCCTAATTGTTATGGCTAGGACTTCTAGTACTATGTTGAATAGAAGTGGTAAAAGTGGGCATCTTTGTCTTGTTTTAGACCTTAGAGTAGAAGCTTTTAACTTTTGCTTATTCAGTGTAATGTTAACTACGGATTTATCATACATGCCCCTTATTATGTTGAGGTACATATCTTCTATGTCTAATTTGTTGAGAATTTTTATCATGAAATGATGGTGGATTTTGTCAAATGATTTTTGTCTGTTGAAATGATCGTGTGGCTTTTGTCTTTCTTACTGTTAATGTGGCATATCACATTTATTGATTTGCATATATGGAATTATCCTTGCATCCCTGGGATGAATCCCACTGGATCATAGTAAATGATCTTTTCAATGTGCTGTTGGATTTGGTTTGATAGTATCTTGTTGAGAAATTTGCATCTAAGTTTCATCAGAGATATTGGTCTATACTTTTCTTCCTTCGTTGTGTCTTTGTCTGGTTCTGGAATCAGGGTAATTCTGGCCTTGTAAAATGAGCTTGGAAATATTCCTTCCTCTTCAGTTTTATGGAATAGTTTGAGGAGAATTGGTATTAGTCCTTCTTTAAATGTTTGATAGAATTTTGAAGTAAAGCCATCAGGTCCTGGACTTTTCTCTGATGGAAGACTTTTAATTACTGATTCAATTATCTCACTCATTATTAGTCTGTTTAGATTTTTTATTTCTTCATAATTTTATCTTGATAGTTTTTATATATCCTGATATTTATCCATTTTTTCTATATTATGAAATTAGTTGTTCATATTAGTCTTTTATGTTTCTTTATATTTCTGTGTTAACAGTTGTAATGTCTCCTTTTTACCTTTAATTTTATTTGAGTGTTTTCTCTTTTTTTCTTAGTCTAGCTAAATGTTGGTGGATTCTGTTTATCTTTTCAAAATATCAGCTTATCATTTCTAATATTTTTTGAAGGATTTTTAGTTTCTATTTTGTTTTTTCTGCTCTGAGTTTTATTATTTCCTTCCTTCTACCAATTTAGGGCTTAGTTTGTTCTTGTTTTGCTAGTTCCTTGTGGTATATCATTAGGTTGTTTATTAGAAGTCTTTCTTCTTTTTGAGGTAGGTGTTTGTCACTAGAAACTTCTTAGAACTACTTTTGCGATGCCTCATGGTTTTGGGTATGATGTGTTTCTATTCTTGTTTTTCGTGGGAGTTTTTTGTTTATTTTCCCCTGGGTTTCCTCATTGAACCATTGGTTATGATCCAGCAATCCTAATACTGTATATCTCCAAAGGAAATGAAATCAGTATGCCAAAGATAAATCTACACTCCCATGTTTATTGCAGCCCTGTTTATAATAGCCAAGATATGGAATCAACCTAAGTGGTTAAAAATGGATGAATGGATAAAGGAAATGTGGCATATATATATAATGGAATATTACTCTGTCATATAAAATAGTAAAATCCTGTCATTTGTAAAAACATGGATGAACCTAGAGGGCATCATGTTAAGTAAAATAAATAAGCCAGACACAGAAAGACAAACACCACATGATCTCATTCATATGTGAAACCTAGGGGGGAAAGTTGATAACAGAAGTAGAAAGTAGAAAAAGGAGAGGTTGTTCAATGGGAATAAGGTTGTAATTAGGTAAGAAGAATACATTCTGGTGTTCTACTATGCAGCAGGATGACCATAGTTAACACTAAGGTGCTATATATTACAAAACAGCCAGAAGAAAGGCTTTTGAATGTTCTTACCACAAATAAATGCTAAATGCATGAGGTGATGCATATGCTCAGTACCCTAATTTGATCATTATACAAGATATAAAATCTATAGAAGCATCAAATTGTACCTTAAAAATAGGCACAATTCCAATGTCAATTAAATGTGTGTGTGTGTGTGTGTGTGTGTGTGTGTGTGTGTGTGTATACAGAACCAGAAAGCTTCACACCAATTTACTCCCAGCTGGTTCAAAATACTATTGACTTTTGTCTGAATTTCAGCAATAGCTTTTTAAAGGGTCTCTTTGCTTCCACTTTGCCTCCCTGCCCGTTTCCCCAGTGTATTTTCAATATGATAGCCAGAATGATTTATTTAAAATGTAAGTCAGATCGAGACACTCTTTTGCTCAAAAGCTTCCTAGACTTTTAAGACAGTGAAAGCCAAAACTTTTACAATAACCTCCAAGAGCCTTTATTTCTTTAAAGCTGTCTAGCTAATGAATCAGAACATGTGTCAACACAACTCCTGGTCTCTGAAGACTACCTAAGAAAAAATGAAACCATTTACCTTCATCTCCAACAGGGCTTGACCCAATCTCAAGCCAGTTCCCTTTCTGCTGTTGTTTCCTTGCTTCTTTACAAAATTTGGCTTCAAACTAGGATCTCCAAGATTCAGAAACCAACTTTTCAATATAAGTGCCACCTGGCATTCAACTGCAATTCTCCAAAAGTTAGGGGAATCAACTGACAGTCAAGTCAAGAGAGGAAACAATGTTGAGTGTTATTCTAAACCCAAAAGGGACCATTCTACAATGTTAGGCCTTTATGTCTATGTACACAGTGTTCACTTTGCCCTAACTGCTTTTTCTCATCAAACTACTACCCACTGTTTAAGGCCGAGTTTAGATGTCACTGCCTTCCTGGATCCTCAACTAATCCATCCAGTCAATTGTGGTTGTTCCTTCCTCTACCCCCCACCCCCATAATTTGTCTTTCCAGTTTAGTCTGTAAGTTACTTTCCACACATCTTAACTGACTGGGTATGTCTGCTAAGTACTGATGGATTATCACTCCTTGAAGACAAAGTTAGTAAGTGTTGCTCACTATAATACTTCTTTTTCCAAGCAAGTAGAAAGTAGGTCCTTCAGAATTTAAGGATGGAAGCTGAAGGAGATGGAAGAAGGCAATAGTTTGCTGCAGGGTAAAGTACCCTTTCAGAGAGATCTAGGCTCTCCCTTTCACAACTCCTTCCTTCTCCCTCTCACGTCAATGTATTGACTCCATTAGGATGTTGAAGTCGTAAGCTGACTGGGTGTGATGCCCATGCCTGTAATCCCAGCACTTTGGGAGGTGGAAGCAGGAGGGTCATCTGAAGACAGGAGCTTGACCAGACTGGAAAATATGGCGAAACTCTGTCTCTACTAAAAAATTAAAAATTAGCTGGGCATGACATCATGTGCCTCTAGTCCCAGCTCTTCAGCAGGCTAATGCAGGAGGATCTCTTGAGCGCAGAACTTTGAGGCTGCAGTAGCTATGATCGCCTTACTGTATACTCCAGCTGAAATGACAGAGCAAGATCCTGTCTCAAAAAAGAAAAAAGAAAATTGTAAACTAGCCTAATGATTCCCAAAAACAGATTTAAAAGAATTCTTCAGCAGAATCATCTGGGGCAAAATTTAAAAACATAAGTTTCTAAGCTACTTCTCTGGAAGTCTCCAGAAATTTGGATTAAGTGGATCTGACCAAACGCCTAGGTATATGACATAGGATTAAATGATCAGCAAATTTTAGAAATAATTTGATTAAGGCTAATTTTAATAATTTTAAGAGAAGACAGAGGCTTAGATGATGGTGGAAAAAAGAAAAAGAAAAAATGATATAGAAAGTATTACCTCAATATAGTACACAAAAGATGATGCAATTTCCAGTTTAAGGTCGTTTTATTTGTTTTGTCATTATATTCACTAATAACCCTCAAATAAAATTTTGAGTTATGCTTAGGTCACCATCATAGAATGAATATCTGGGCAAAAGATTACGGTATCCTTTCCTTTAGAAGATACGCTTCTCAGTGTAAATTAATAATTGACATCCTGGTAACCATACATCAATCTCCATGTACTTGTTTGCTGTGAGTTTGTTCTGGGAGACACATTCACAACCATATATCAACAAAATCAGCTTTCTGAACCTGTAAACCTCCAGGTCTTGAGAGGATCAAGTATATGTTTACCCTATTAAGGACCTATATATTAGCCTCTGGTAAATACTCCACTACTTTTTTCTCATTCATATTTAGTTAATACATGAGAAATGAAATGTAGAGGGGGTCTGGAGTCCTAGACATAAGTTTTGACTCTGTGACTGATTTGCTTTGTAATATTTGTCAACAGTAATTATCATTTATGTATTATATTATTATGCTTCATAGATTGCCCTTGCCATCTTACACACATCATCCTGTTTAATTATCCTACCAACCCTGCAAAAAAGAAGTAATGTATCCTACCAACCCTGCAAAAAAGAAGTAATTAGCTATTTCTATATTCCTCCACATTAGCAATTCTCTCTTTCATCCTTAGAAAGAGAATCCCAATTTCATTAAAGGGTATTGATGCATAGAATATATACAAAATAACTGGAGCTCTAACAGCTGCCTTGGACTGTAGGGTGATTTTAAGTATAGAAGTCACTTGCTAAGGATGCAGAATAGGAATAGCTTGGATTCCTGATGGTAGCAGAAGCCACTATACCTTCCCTGGCTTTTCTGCCTCTGTAAGTTTTTTACGTAAGAGGGAAATATGCCACTGTTATTTTG
This sequence comes from Macaca fascicularis, assembly GCF_037993035.2. NCBI lineage: Eukaryota > Metazoa > Chordata > Mammalia > Primates > Cercopithecidae > Macaca > Macaca fascicularis. The sequence continues at coordinate 87,410,476 of NC_088388.1, read as the reverse complement.
GGTTTTCTTTGTATATTCCAAACATAACAGAAACTGCCACAGAATTGGATTTATTTTAAATTGAGGAAACAAGGTATAGACAGATTATGTAACTTAAGATCACACAGCTAGCATGTACTGAGCAGCAATGCTTGGCCTGGCAATACTATTCCAAAACCAAAATTCTTCATCATGTTTTATGACCTCAAAAAAGATAATAATGCCTTTTATGCTTTATGTTTTGTACAGAGGAAAACTTGTATCTACTGACACTTTTTTTTGTGTCAGGCATTGTGTTAGCTATTGTCACAAGGATATACATTGCCTTGTGTATCATTTAATCTCAAGATTCCCTGCGTCTAAAATTTAAGTGATATCTAAAAATTTAGATATAAAATATCTCTTTTAATCTCTGTGAAACTAAAACCAAAAACCTTTTTGTACAATCTAGCAGGGAACACTTGTCAATATGTAGCCAAACATTGACTAACATATTTTCTCCAAGTTAGGCCAGCTCCACCAGAGAAAATGATCTCTTCAACTTTGATAAACCCTCATATACAAGATGCAGAACAAGTGAACATCACACTCGTTGTCTTCTTCTGATTCCTTTTCAAAGTCACTCACACACTGTAAGTGTTATTATTAGAACCTTAAGACCCATTAGAAACAGGATAAAAGAAAACAGAAGTAACTAGCTCTCCTATCCGGGGAAGAGATGAAACAAGAGAGAGAAAGTTTTGTTCTCCAAAACAGCAATTCCACATTATGAGGTTATATAAAGAAACACACACCCTCACATATACACCACTCACCACACACACACACACACAGAGAGAGAGAGAAAGAGAAAGGGGGGTGGATGGTGGAGGAACACATAAAAACAGAGCAAGCAAAAACAAAAATTAGAACATTTTGGAGGGAAGGGTTCCAGATGGCTGACTAGATGCAGCCAGGATGAGCCTCTGCCACAAAGATGAACCAAAATATCAGTAAATATTCACACTTTGAAAAGATTTTTTGAAAGAGAACACTGAAATTCAACAGAGAGGCAACAAAAGACACCATGAGTGAAGAGAGAGGGAGCAGGGCTGCCTGCTCAGCATTGCCGGGTGCCAGGACCAGCCTCCAGACCTGGACCCTGATCCAAGGAAGGGATAAGTGAAGAAACCTCAGGGCATAACATTCCTGCCATAGACCTCTGAGATCCTAACTACAGGAGAGTTCCATGACCTGTGTAGACCTTTAGAATGGCAGACAAAGCTCGCTGGTGGCCACACAGAGGCACTGCTCAAACTCATGTGGAGCCCAAAAGGCTTCCATGCCCTAGGCAGCTGCGGTAAAGCTCAACTATGGACTTCCATCCACCAAGGCTCTGTGTCCTGCTTCTCCACCTATCATTGTCTACTGGACTCAGGAGTCAGCAAGCCTGGGCAATCCCACATGCCCCAAAGACAGGCTCACTACCATTGCTGCAGGACATACGTGCATCAAACCACATGCCCCATGACTTCGAGTTCCTCCCAAGACTGCACTCCTGACCGTTCCTGCAGGGGGTGTGGGGTCGGGGGGGCACAGGGAAGGCATAGCATAACCATTGCCCCACTCGAGTTCTTTGTTGGTGGACTGGGGGCAGTTCACTCCTTCTTATCATAGCCAGCTCCTAAGCCCAAGAAATCAGAGTCTAAATCTGCTGGCCTAGTCCTAGTTCCCCAAGACTTGAAAGCACACAGTGCTGGGGCATGGAGATGATATGTGTGATATGATTTGAGTCAGGGAGGAACCCCTCCCCCCCGACGTCAGAACAAAGTGAAAAGTGTAGCACAGGTTCATGTAGTGGCACGGGAGATGGGTGCCCCTCCCTTCATAAGACTAGACTGGGAAGGGTGAGGCCTGATAGCCATGCTGTTCAAGGGAGTCTCACAGCCCAGAACACCTGGAATGACTAAGTGATCTGAATGCAGATGACCTGAGTCTAGCCTAACCATTTTGGCCTGCTGTTAGCAGCAGAATGTTGGAGGGAGACCTGCTGCACCAGGCGTGTGGGAGCTGGGCCAGTTTCACTGCTGCCTGCTGGGCTGAAAACCCCAGGCCACCCAACTTGCCTTAAGCAGACTCTGTGGTACAGGAGAAGGCACCTCAGCCCCTTGGCCCCAGCTGCCTGAGAGTGTGCCTAGAGCCCTGCCAGGATTGGGGCTTGTGCTCACCTCAGAGAGCATGGTCACAGGTTTGCCCGTCCCAGCCCCACCCAGATTTGCTTCGTCCAGCTGCCTGGGTGGCAGAGCACAGGACAGGAACCCCTGGAAACCCCAGGGTCCAGCCCATTGCCCAGTATATTCTCGTGCTTCCCCTCATTAACAAAGGTCAAGTAAAATTTCCACTGCCACCACAACTACCTCCTGCCTGCAAGTACCACCTATTGGCCAGAAGGTCAACCTATATGTCTCATCACAACTTCTGCTGACACCATTATACAGCACTCAGGCAGCTCATACTTGAAAGTGCCACCTACAGGCCAGTAGAGTGAACTGCAAAAGGCAATATAATTCCTGCTGACACACATGCACAGCATTGAGGAATAAAGTTCCAGAGACCTCCACCTCCCATCTCTGTAAGAGACAACGAGCCAGCTCACACATGCAGTGCACTGTTGCTACAATCTACAAACAACCAGCATTTGAGAAAATCACCACATGAAGGCTATCTAAACCAAGGAATTTATACAGATCTTTGGCCCCCTAAAAGCACAAGAAACAAAGAAAAATAATGCTACTCGACATACACAACAGCCACACACTCAACGTGGAAAAAAATTTCATCCAAATGAATGTAAATTCACAGCTTCTCTGGAAAGAATTTTGACAATGGCTATTTTCCCAAGAATTAACACAACAAATTATATGGAAATACGTTCATAGTCTTATTATTTACTGTGTGACCTTTGGCTTTCTCTTAAAAATAAAAGCCACTTTTAAATTATAACGCTTAATTCCTATTAAAATAGTAATTTAACAAAGTGTATGACAGGTTTTCTTGCCTTCCATAAATGATTTAGTAATACTAGACTCATCAGAGGAAACATGAAGTTTCCCAAAGGTACTACCTGTAGGTGCTCTAAATTCTTTAGAATGTGAATATTCTCATATGATGACTAGGACAAGTGTCTCTCTCATTCATTCATTCATGCATTCATTCATTCAACAGATGGTTTATAATTGCCTACTATGTGTAAGGTACAGTGCTAGGCACTAACGATGCAATGGTGAAAAGAAACATGTAGTTGTCACTCTCTTGGGCCATCTAATCCAGGAGTAAAGATAAATCAAATAATTACACAAACAAATATGAAAGCTGCAAATGTAAAGATATGTTTTGAATATCAGCTGTCAGTCAGGGAACAGACAACATAAAAAACAAGCTAATAACAAATTTTTATTTTATTGTGAACTTAACAGAAATGTTATTTTCACAAATTTTACAGCCTTGGTTTTAACTATGCCATGATATACTTGAAAACCTCTTATACTCAGCTAATGAATGAACCTTCACCTTGGCTTTGTTGTTCTCTCTTCAAACATTTGAAAATTTGTAAAAATCTCGGGACTTGTTCCTCATAAGCCACAAGAGTTTATCCTATAATCAGTATTTCTCCCAAGATTGACCTATCTGGAAATTAAGGTTTTAACTGCCTTTAGTGCTATAAGATCAGGATTTGTTGTATTTAGGGCTATATCCTCTGAACTCAGTATCTACTATATAGTGAGTGCCCAATACATGATTCTTTATTGATTGAACTGCTGGGATGGTTTGTTTAGAAGAAGTAAAAGGAGTTTCTTAGAAAGTGATGCATGACCTTGCCTACTTGTCAGAACCACGCGGTGAACTTAAAAAATAAATAAAATCCTTGTTGTTCTTTCTTGGCAATTGTGAAAAAGAATAACCAGCATAATTTTTGATAGTAGCCACTGTCACTCTCAAAGTGTACCAATTTGGTTGGTAAATTATGTGCTTTCTTTATGTATATAAGAATACAATAGAAGTCAAAGATGGGTGTCATTAGATGTACCTCTACCATATACAGACTTTGGAGTCAGACAAACCTACATTCCAATCCCTGCTCTTCTACTTACTAGTGGTACCATGAGTTAAGAAAAAAAAATCTTACTTAAACTGGCATCTTTGGCAAGTTACTTTACCTCCCAAAGACTCCGTTTCATCAACTACAAATGGAAATAATACTGGTTTCTTACTCATACGGCTATAGTGATTATTAATAATGTGGAAAGAATGTTGGTATGGCACAGAATAAAGAACAGGTGAATAAAATGGTTTCTCCCCAATACATACATGGAGTGGGTTCCCAACACTCTTTTTCCCTTAAGTTATGAAATGAGATCCACACCCTTGAAGGGGACATAGATAATGGTTTGCACATGACACACTTAATGACTTGTGGGAAAATACTTTCATCTCACATCACGATTTTGTTCAACTTATCTGGATTATAGTTTCTTTCCAAATAACTAGCTGTGGATTTGAAGGATGACACACGCACAAAGCCTTCTCCTGTTATTCAGGAGGAAACAAGATAATTTAAATGGTCCAATTTTTACCTCTTTGTAGCTTTCTTTTGTGATTTGTTTGGAGGTGTTAAAAAGGCCAAATTCCTCAGTTGTAGCCTTTCAATAACATGTCAGTTTACATTATCTGTGAGATGAACTCTACCTCTTATACAATGTCTGTAAGTTGTGCAGCCTACCAGTGAGAAAGCAAAAGACAGCAAGAAAAATGGGATGTGCTAGGAACATCTTTCTTCCCAAGTCCTGCCCTCCTCAATCTGCCTAAACATTCTGCAAGGATTATTTCTTGTGAGACAAAGTCTTTGATTCAGGCTTATGGAATAAGTAGGATTGTGATAGGCAGGAAAGATTCCAGAGGGAACAAAGATATCAAGATACAGAAGGACTAGACGGATTTAAGAAAAGTGAAGAATCAGTCTAGTGAAGGTGGAGTGTAAGTGATGTCAAGGATAAATTGGGAAATGAGAACTGAATGCTGTGTGGGGTCCAGATCATGGAGAGCTTTGAACTCTAGATTGAGATTAGATGCTATTCTCTAATTAGAGTTTGTGGGGAATAGGAGAGCATATTTTCTGCTTGAAATGGACAGCTCTTATTCAGATACGGCAGATCAACTCCATTCTGCAATGCAGTTGAGAGCCTATAATCATTTACTTTGGGAGCAGTGTAAAAGACAGCTAGAGATGTGGGCCATCCAGTGGGCCACATATGATGAAATGAGGATATATAGGACAGAGCAGTAGCAGGGGCACCCAGTGCAAGAATCAATAGGACTCAGTGACTCATTAGATTCAGAAAATCAAGGGAAAAAAGAAGTCAGATGACTGTGATTTTCAAGTTGAATTGCTTGGAAAATGATGATGTCTTAAAACACTTTAGTTGTAGACCATTTTGACCTAATGTAAGCTTCAAGTGGGAATTTATTATAAGCAGAGTAACAGCTAATAGTCATTGAGCATTTACATTGCCAGGAACTATTAAGAATACATTATAGCTATTATCTTATTCACCTTATCTTCATAGTACTAGTAAGGTAGGTACTATTTTCATATGAGCAGAGTATTTTCATATCACCAGAGGTTTAACTAAAGTCGCACAGCTGTTAAGGGAGAGGCATCGGATTTGAATTCAAATAGCCCAGTTCAGAGTGCTCTTAATCAGTAGTCAACATTACCTCCCCATGGTTAACATTTGCCTTGCAAAATACCAAACCCTTAAAAGGAATGTAGCCACCCTTTAGGAAGGAATGAAAAGAAAAATAGGAAAACGGGTGGCAAATAAAGCAGTATTCAGCTTTGATCTCTCAGTTCTGCCTCACCAGCCACCTGGTGGAGTATGGCAACCAGAAGAACATGGCAACCCAGAGTCTCTAAGTTTACATAGTTGAGTAGTAGCCCCTATGGGTCTCTCACTCTTTTTATCTCAGTTTCATCCTTATTTATACTCTTATTCTCTATCCAATGCCAAATCCTTAGCAAAGGAATTGTGACCGAAGTGTGAGTAGATGCCCAACTTGGTCCAGTCATTAGGGTCCAAGGTCCCCACTAACACAGCTACTGGAGGGATCATCTCTGATATAAGAGGCAGTTATTCCTTGGCAATGAATGTAAATTGCACAGTCTACCCAACTTTTTATCAACAAACATCCTTGGACTTGAAATTTAAAAGGCCTAAACTTAGATTTGTGTTATACAACTACCATTAACAAGTCACTTGTACTCTCTAGGTCTTGATTTCCTCAAAAATAAGATACTCATAATTATCCTTGCACAATCTACCCCACAGGGTGACTGTGAGGGCCAAATGAGATAACTACTAGTACTTCTAGTATAGCTCAAACTCATAAAGTGCTTATCAGGCATAAGCACTATTTTAAATGTTTTGTATATTACTGACATTAACTCTATGGTTGACCCTATGATACAGATGCCAATTTATTACCACTTCACAAAAGAAGAAACTGGGAATCAGAGAAGATAAGAAAATGTGCCCAAGCTCACACAGTTGTAATCAACACACTATGAAACATAGCTTTTGAGTCTATATTTTCAGCCACTCCTTACATGAGTATGAAAAGACCTAGTAACCTACAAAACACTATCCAAACATGAGAAATTGTTACTACTGTCAAACACTGCATTTAACAGCAAAAACAATGTTTAATCTAATCAAAGGAAATATGATTGGGCATTTGGATTTTTGTTCCTACAAGATTTTAGTACACTGGTTTGGCTCTATTTCAGTCTTTGTAGGGAAGATACATATTAATTTTGTCTTTAATTTGTTTCATGGGAGTCTTTCGGAAAACATTTGGTTTGGTTCTCATGACAAATATGTTGAAGGCTCCGTGATAAATTAATTTGTTGCATTCATTTGGTTTTGTGGCTCATGAAATTTGTGTAATTTATTGCTACCTTGGGATGACAGTTTCACTCAGTTCTAGTTCCAAAGTAAGGTCCTTTAGAAAAAGAAAAGGAAAGCGTGAGAAAAACAGTGAGAGTGGCTGAGTCAAAGAACAAAAAGCCAAAAGATCTAGGCAGAGGGCCAGGGAAGGGAGGAAAATCTTGGTCACTCCCCAAAGGAGTATGTTCTCTAGGAAGAGATGTTAATAAGTAAAGTTTTATTAATAGCTTAGAAAAAAAAATGAAGGGAGGTGTGGTTAGAATATGTTGGGGTTCCAAAAATGTCAGTACAGGATATTTAGTATAGCTGGGCATTCCAGGAGCTGGGGCTAGAAACCTTAGTAAAGGGCAAGAGTCTTCACCAGGAGGCCCACTATTTTTGTAACTCATTAATTGTGTGTGCAACAAATTCACCTCTTTTTTTCCTACTTCCAGCTAATTCAGCTTATCAATATATGTAAACCAAATGCAAATTGCAGGTTATCTTTTTGCAGCAGTTGAGATAGCCAAACTTTGATCCAGGGGTTTGCTTGGGTCTGTTAACTACAAGGGAAAATTCAAGGTGCCTACAGTGTTTACTCAGCCACAACTATGTGCAAGGGTATATTACAAGAGAAGAGAGTATGACCTGGGTAGACATACCAAACTATCTAATATCATTCACTAGTCCTGACTAATTGTGGTCTTACGAAAAAGATACAACATAGCCCAATGTAGGTAGTTTTTCTTCACAAAGTTTGAGCTCCCTTTTGAAAGATCAGACTATCCAAGTAAACAATAAAACATATAAAACTAAAAGAGAAATTGGCGTCTAATGAAACACTTCATGGTGCAGTAAAGATAGCCAGTGCTGTACAAACTCAGAGAAAAATGAGCAGCATAGAAGAAGGTTCCCTGGAGAGCTTGAATGTCATCTGGGCCTGGAAAGATTGCTGTTTGGACTGGGATGAGTAAAGGCCATTCCATATAGGAAAGAGTACAAAGGGGAGATTTGATTCAGATTTATTTTAACTGAAACTCTCTTATGTACCAGATCTCATAGTTTAATGTGCTTGAGTGCTCCATAAGTTCCTGACAAATGAATAGATGGAGAATCTGCATAAATAAGAGAGATATATTAAATAAGAGTAGAAGATAGAAAATTGAGATGGGACCATATTACAGAGGAGCTTGGAAGCCAGGTGATGGACCTTCAGAAACAAAACTATTAAAGGAGCTTAAATTAAGAAATGTTATAATAAAATTGACACTTAAAGATGAATTGAGCTGAAATGTACAGCCAGGAGGCACTAAAGACAGCCAGAAGAATATGGCCACAGACTAGGTGTGAATTATTGAGGACCTGGTCCAAGTTGTTGGTAGAGCAAAGAGAGGAAAACTGACATGAATGATTGTCTTAGTCCACTTAGGCTGCTATAAAAAATGCCTTAGATGTAGTAACTTATAAATAACAGAAATGTGTGGCTCAAAGTTCTAGAGACTGAGGAGTCCAAGATCAAGATGCCAGCAGATCAGTGTCTGGTCAGGGCTTGGTCTCTGCTTCCTAGAGAGCACCTTTTTTGTTTATCCTCATATACGACAAGGGGCAAACAAGCTCTGTTGGGCCTCTTTTATCAGGGCAATGATCTCATTCATGAGGACTCTAACGTGAGCTAATCACCTCTCAAAGACCCCACTTCTGAATATTATTGCATTGGAGATTGGGTTTCAACATGTGAATTTTGGTAACATACAAACATTCAGATCATAGAAACAATGTCCTAAAGGGAAAAGACAGAAGAGAATAAATAAGTGGTATTTTTGAATTCTTCATGCTGGAGCTAGAGGTGATGTATAAGTTAGGGAAATTGAGAAAAGAGTATACTTGAGCATCTTCCTAAATGTGATGTGATGATGATAGCAAGTAGTAAACTCTTACAGCCCTCATAATAACTCTATGATGACACAGTCAGGCCATTTATTTTCTTGTCCTTTTCTATTTTTTCCCTTTCTCATTTCTTACACCTGATTTTGAAAGGACACCAAGAAATAGGTCGTAATGTCAAGCTTCCTCATGTCTTCAGTGAATGACGAATCTGTACTTGGCAGTCATTGTTAAGAAAAGAATGATTGTCCCCAAATTGAAAAGCACTCCAGTATGGCACGTAACAGCTGGCTGTTTCCCCTAGAACACATGATTATTTTATTGGCACAGTGTTTTACTAACTGGGGCTTCTTTCAACAGAAGCTGCCACACTGAGTTAATGGCCCTGGCTGAGCAGGTGAGAGAAATGGGGAACAATGCCCCGTTACCTAGGACGAATGCCAGTCTTATTTCACCCCACATCAAGGGAAGCAATTACTTGTATGTTTTTCACCTACAGAGTAAGCTGTGCTCTAGGAGTAGAGCACCAGGGACATATATCCTGATTACAGCAGAAAAGCTCACATGGACCAAATGACTTTAAAAAAAAAAAGTGTGTGTTTGTGTGTGTGTGTGTGTGTGTGTGTGTGTGTGTGTGTGTGTGTGTGTGTGGCTGGGTGGGTGTGTATTATCCACTCTAACAGTACTATTCTTCTCTCCTAAGAAACAAGAAACATTTTCCCCTCTGAAGCCTCTTTATTTCACCAGAGTAGAAGACTGCAATACTCTATTCCTTTTGGTCCCTGTTTTAAAACTCTTGGTGTCTTTTTTTTTTTTTTTGTCCCATGAGAAGCTTGAGTGTCTTCATAAAGAGTCTGACCCAGAAAAACTGTGCCAGAGGCAGCATCTGGGAGACAACAAGGGATTTGTGTTAGGATTTTCCATGCAGTTCACTGTCAGTGGCTTTTTTTTTTAACCTTTTGAGCAGAATAGCTTTAATCCAAACAGAACTGGGAAAGCATGACAGCTGAGCTGTGGTTGATACTCAATAAATCTGATTGAAAGATGGGAAATTTAATCCTGCTGATGTCAAATTTCTATATTATTCATCTCATTATGGATTTTGGGTCCATAAAGTCAAAGCAGGTTGGGGGATGGTTTATTTTTTATTTTACATTAAAGCCTCACTCAGATTCAACTTCATTGTTGCAGTGAAACAAGAACCTCCATGATGCTCTCTCCATCTTCAGGTGTTCTCCAATCTTAATCCATCCTCGGTGCCCACATTAACTGAAAGTCTGCTTAACAGCTCAGCAGGGCCTAAACCACAAAATCTGAACTTTGCCATTTGAGAACTTCCATAACCCTACCCCAGTCTACATCTTAACTCTACCTGTCCTCAGCACACAAGCTGTATCTCACTACCTCTCTGCACCTCATCATCTTCTTCTCGATACCTGGACAACCCTTGCCTTTTGATTCCAAACATTTACATTGAATCTTTATTTTAAAATCCAAAGTGTGGAGATGAGGGAATGGGAAGAGTTAGCATTTACTACCTGCTAAATAATATGCTATTAATATATATTTGATATAATTACCCTACGTAATCTTTCCAATACCACAATGTTGGCATTATGATACCCATTTGAGAAAAAAAGGTAGATGAGGCTCATTGAGTTTAAGTGACTTTTCCTTGATATAATAGTCAAGATTTGAAACCAATTCATCCAAAGCTTCAACTCTTATTCTCCATGACGCTGCTTATTTGACTTTTATTAGCCTGTGACCAGGATCAGCAGGATCATCTCTCTCCTGTGGCTCTGCTGGTGGTTGCTGACTGCACGCTCACTTTCCTCTGCACCGCTGCACTCCTTCCTCAGCAAACTCGTTGAACCCAGAGTCTCTGCAGAAAAATCCTTTTTGCTTACACTCCCTATAGAAGTTTTAGAGCCTTCTCTTCTTGCCAGTATCCCCAGCTTCCAAATGAGGTCATTCTTACTACTTCCTGGGTTTGTGCTCTTTCAAAGGCCAACCAGAAGGAGGCCCCAAACTAAAACATACCTAACAGTATTTTTTAAAGTTAATAGCCAATTAGTGTTAATTTCATGTAGCATCAAGCACATGGTTTTCTAACAACTTTCTCTTAAATATAATAAATACAGAAGAGAGTACATACCAGAAGTGTAAGCTGAACACAGATGAAACCAACACACAGAAGGGCCCCTTGTGCTTCCTTTCTGCCTCTGCCTCTCCCAAAGACTAACCACTCTCCTTACTTCTAACATCCTAGATGGGGTGTGCCTTTTTCTATGCTTTCTATAAATGGAATAATACAATTTATACTATTTGTATCTGGCTTGTCACTCAATATTATGTTTGGGAAATTCATCCATATGGTTGCAGCACTTGTAGATTGATCACTCTTATTGCTGTTTAGTTTTGTGCTCTCTTGATTTGCTTAGTTGGTTACTCTCAGAAATTATGAAAATGACTCACTTCCAAAAGTTAGAATTCCACATAAACAATGTATTAAGGGAAAAGAAGCCTAAAAGTATATAACTTGTTAGGATTTATAGGTCATTTGATCCAATATTTTTCAAACATTTTTGCATCCAACCCTTAGTGGTGGTGCAACCACAGACAAGTCAACTGACCTTATCTGTAAAATAGAGATGATACCTACTCCAGAGAGTTGCTACGCAGATTACATGATGTGATATTTGTACAAATGTCCAGCAGTATGCCTGACAAACAGTAAGGACTCAAGTGTTTTTTATAATTTAATTTGAATAGGTAGTTGTGTTTCTACGACCCACCTCAAGCAAGACTCATGGCCATCACTGTAAACTAGCAATCAAAAGCTGGGGGGCCACATGGATGTTTTTATACAGATGATTGCTCCTCATTTCTGAACGCCTGGGTTCTATTATTAACCTCCCCTCTTCCTACCTAAAGTACTTTAAGGCTTAACCTTTTTAGCCTCAATCGTCTCATCGGTTAAATGAGGATATTATATGTTTGTGTGTGTGCTCTTGTGTATGTGTGTATATATATGTATGTATACTTATACACCTCATGGGATTGTTGTGGTAACATACTGTAGTCAGAAGTACTTTGTATCTTTATAGCAGCATGATTTATAATCCTTTGGGTATATACCCAGTAATGGGATGGCTGGGTCATATGGTACTTCTAGTTCTAGATCCTTGAGGAATCACCATACTGTTTTCCATAATGGTTGAACTAGTTTACAATCCCACCAACAGTGTAAAAGTGTTCCTATTTCTCCACATCCTCTCTAGCACCTGTTGTTTCCCGACCTTTTAATGATTGCCATTCTAACTGGTGTGAGATGGCATCTCATTGTGGTTTTGATGTGCGTTTCTCTGATGGCCAGGGATGATGAGCATTTTTTCATGTGTCTGTTGGCTGTATGAATGTCTTCTTTTGAGAAATGTCTATTTATATCCTTTGCCCACTTTTTGATGGGGTTTTTTGTTTTTTTTCTTGTAAATTTGTTTGAGTTCTTTGTAAGTTCTGGATATTAGCCCTTTGTCTGATGAGTAGATTGCAAAAATTTTCTCCCATTCTGTAGGTTGCCTGTTCACTCTGATGGTAGTTTCTTTTGCTGTGCAGAAGCTCTTTAGTTTAATTAGATCCCATTTGTCAATTTTGGCTTTTGTTGGCATTGCTTTTGGTGTTTTAGACATGAAGAATAAATCATGCTGCTATAAAGACACATGCACACGTATGTTTATTGCGGCACTATTCACAATAGCAAAGACTTGGAATCAACCCAAATGTCCATCAGTGACAGACTGGATTAAGAAAATGTGGCACATGTACACCATGGAATACTATGCAGCCATAAAAAAGGATGAGTCTGTGTCCATTGTAGGGACATGAATGCAGCTGGAAACCATCATTCTCAGCAAACTATCGCAAGAACAGAAAACCAAACACCGCATGTTCTCACTCATAGGTGGGAACTGAACAAGGAGATCACCTGGACTCGGGAAGGGGAACATCACACACCGGGGCCTATTATGGGGAAGGGGGAGGGGAGAGGGATTGCATTGGGAGTTATACCTGATGTAAATGACGAGTTGATGGAGCACACCGACATGGCACAAGTATACATATGTAACAAACCTGCACGTTATGCACATGTACCCTAGAACTTAAAGTATAATAAATTAAATAAATAAATAAAAATAAAAAGAAGTACTTTGTAAAATAAAATATTTTAAAGTCTAAGTGATTTGTATTGCTATTGACAGGACCATGAACCACCTATCAGTTTTCATATCACAATTATCATAGAGAAAAAGCATCATGGTATGACTTAGGAGAGAAGTGAAGAGGTTTTAATTAGATTCTTAATAGCTACACATTGTGGAGAATCTACAATAGATCAGTCACTGCTAAACACTTTACAGACACATACACTGACTTCCTAATTCCTCACAATGACCAGGATTCAGCATTACTCTCTTTCTCACATGAGGAAATTCGGGTTCAAATAAGTTAAGCATATTATCTAAGGTCACTTGGTAATGGGTAAGACCAAGGCACAAGCCCAAGTTTGTCTGACTCCAAGGCCCGTGCTCTTGTCACCACATGGCACTGCCTCAGCAATGTGAAATAACAGATGCTGCCCAAATTAAAACTACATGGAGTTATGATTAGCACATTGGCATGGGCTCTTAAGTGGGTGGGACAGATGCTGAAACTAGGCAGAAGTAAGTGTACCAACTGATGGGAACCAGGACAAACAATCAAAGAACATGCCTGTGAAAAAAATCTGTTGCTCTCAGAATGTTAAAACATTTTTGTTTAAATAGAATCCTCATGTCCTTGTTATGAGGAACAGTCAGAGATTTATAGTAAAATATTCTCAGTGAGTCAATCAGGAATGCTGTTAAAAGTTACAGTGTGCCTGGTTCTGGGAAGACTCCAAAGGTATAATGTGACCTTTAAGGAATTTATTAAGTGTGATCCTTCAGTCCATTGATGTCCGTTTTGGCCATACTTTTAAATTACTTATAAACATGTCACACAGATTATTAAAGGAAACACACAGGAAACTTCCAATCTTCTTGGGTAATATGATCATAGAATCCCTCAGGGAAAAAATACAGATGTTTTATTTGGAAATTGTGTTATTTCTTTTTTTAATAGGAGTAGAACTACAGTAATTTTGTTAATTTACCTAAGGTTCAATTTGAAAGGAGCAGAGAAACTAGTCAGTTCTGTCCTTCCTGAAAATGCCAAAAAGTCCTTCCTGAAAATACCATCAAAATGGACACTTTTAACAAACGACAGGGATCCTCTAATATAATCTGTGTTGTATCTCCCAAGTAAATATTTGAAGGAAGTCATTTCCTATCCTTTTCCAAATATTAATTCAGCCATTTTGTGTTTTTTTCTAATCATAAACATAATGTATTCTTGCCATAAATATTTTAAATGATGTCAAAATGATGTAGAAAAAAATGTCATTACCCAGATGTGAACATTGTTAGAACTTAGATGAACATTCTTCTGCAGATATCTCTTCTCTGTCTCTATTTTGTTTTTTCCTCTCTCCTGCACACCTCTCACACATCTGTGCATATGCATACATAATCTTACGTAAATGAAATCAAATACACTGAACATTTTATTAATCATCTTTTAACATTTCCATAGATATTTTTTCCAAGGTTTCTATCATCATATTTAGTGGCTGCTTAGCATTTTATATTATGGATGATAAGGCAGATAGATAGTATTGAATAAATATCCTGGAATCAGAGACAGCAGTTGCTGTCAATTCATAACAAGTCCCTTTCTCTCATAAGATCTTAAATTCCTTACTTGTAAAAGAAGGTGACTGAAGTAGGTGATTTACTTAACACCAGCATTCTACAGAGGAGTATTGTATATCTGTATAGAAATATTCTATATCCTAAATGGAATTGTTCTTTCCAGTTTCATGTGCTCCATCTTCCCTATACCCTAGAATTATTTACATATAGTACTATAAATGAGGGACTATGATAACACAAGAAGAGAGAGCAAGAGATTGCTTAATTTAAAACTCAAAATATGTTTGTGGAGGAGGGCTTTAAAAGAGGAACTTGATTTTGAGGAACCAGTAGCACCGAACATGTGGTATGACATAGAAAAGGCATTCCAAAGCAGGGAACAGCACTGATACAAGGTGCTGAAGTAGAACAGAGCACTTTATCAGATGAGACTGATCCAAGGGCTACTTGAAGGAAAGTGACAATAGATGGTTGGGATCACATTATAAAGGAAAGGTATACATTGGAGGAATTTTGAGGGAAGGAAGGAAAGGGGTAGGTAATGAGAGTTTCTGAAGGGAGGAAGATAAAATAAGACCAAGAGGATTTTTTTTCCTTCCCTTCCCTCCCTTTACCCCCTTTTCCCTTTTTGAGTGGTTTGGAAAAGGAGAGTTACTAGATGCAGAAAGACCATTTGGGCTACTAACAAACCCAAATCATGTTGGTAGTACTACAATGGGCAGGCAGCGGGAGGCAACACAATGCACTCACTAAGACCCTTTAGGACCAGAGTACCTGGTTTTGAATCCTTTCTCAGGGTTAAATAGCTTTGTGGCCCCAGAGAGTTACTTGATTAGATATGTTGATGTTTGTATATACTGAGCACTATGCGTGTTTGATTAAAGTATTATAAAGATGTGATGAATGCAACAGACATTTCACAGATAAAATCAGTGGGACGTTTAGGGGAAAGCTTTGAGGCTGTGAGATAAACAAAGTAAAGAAGACTCCCGGTTACTAAGAAGCAGCAGAAAGAGGGCTGGGGAACAAAGTGGCAGCAGGTTTGCACAGGGAGACTGACTGGTGTCAGGTTCATGCTAGGTGGATTTTGAGGTACAAAAAGGAAATTTGCAAAAAAAAAAAAAAAAAAAAAAAAAAATATATATATATATATATATGCAACTGAGGATTTGAAACAGAACATGGAACTCAGGAACCCAAGTAGAGGTACAGATTTTGGAATCATGAGCTTCACATATCATTTGGAGCGACTGTTAGGTTGAGATGTGATAAGGTGATAATTCTAGGCTCACAAGATATATCACATGCATTTATCAATAAATATATGTAATATGTGCATAGAAAATTATAATTTTAACATTGGTCCTGTAAAACAGAAATCCATTTGTAATAAAACTAAAATTCTGTTATTATCTCCAAGTAAACATTGATGATACTATGTTTCTGACACCCAATCAGTCTGTTAATATAAATTCCAAATGATTATTTTTTTCAACAGAGCTGCATAAAACAGTGAAAAATCATCTACTTAATGAGTCCAAAGCAATTAAGACACAAATACATTGGAGAATCCCATTGCATTTAATCATCAGAAAAATAATAAACAAAAATGTACTCTGATGAAATAATTTTTATTTATTTATTTAGTCTTTATCTTTTATTATTACTATACTTTAAGTTCTAGGGTACATGTGCATAACATGCAGGTTTGTTACATATGTATACTTGTGCCATGTTGGTGTACTGCACCCTTCAACTCGTCAGCACCCATCAACTCGTCATTTATATCAGGTATAACTCCCAATGCAATCCCTCCCCACTCCCCCACTCCCCATGATAGGCCCCGGTGTGTGATGTTCCCCTTCCCGAGTCCAGGTGACCTCATTGTTCAGTTCCCACCTATGAGTGAGAACATGCGGTGTTTGGTTTTCTGTTCTTGCGATAGTTTGTTGAGAATCATGGTTTCCAGCTGCATCTATGTCCCTACAAAGGACACAAACTCATCCTTTTTTATGGCTGCATAGTATTCCATGGTGTATATGTGCCACATTTTCTTAATCCAGTCTGTCATTGATGGACATTTGGGTTGATTCCAAGTCTTTGCTATTGTGAATAGTGCCACAATAAACATACATTTGCATGTGTCTTTATAGCAGCATGATTTATAATCCTTTGGGTATATACCCAGTAATGGGATGGCTGGGTCATAAGGTACATCTAGTTCTAGATCCTTGAGGAATCTCCATACTGTTTTCCATAATGGTTGAACTAGTTTACAATCCCACCAACAGTGTAAAAGTGTTCCTATTTCTCCACATCTTCTCCAGCACCTGTTGTTTCCTGACTTTTTAATGATTGCCATTCTAACTGGTGTGAGATGGTATCTCATTGTGGTTTTGATTTGCATTTCTCTGATGGCCAGGGATGATGAGAATTTTTTCATGTGTCTGTTGACTGTATGCATGTCTTCTTTTGAGAAATGTCTGTTCATATCCTTTGCCCACTTTTTGATGGGGTTGCTTTTTTCTTGTAAATTTGTTTGAGTTCTTTGTAGGTTCTGGATATTAGCCCTTTGTCAGATGAGTAGATTGCAAAAATTTTCTCCCATTCTGTAGGTTGCCTGTTCACTCTGATGGTAGTTTCTTTTGCTGTGCAGAAGCTCTTTAGTTTAATGAGATCCCATTTGTCAATTTTGGCTTTTGTTGCCATTGCTTTGGTGTTTTAGACATGAAGTTCTTGCCCATGCCTATATCCTGAATGGTATTACCTAGGTTTTCTTCTAGGGTTTTTATGGTTTTAGGTCTAACATTTAAGTTTCTAATCCATCTTGAATTAATTTTCGTATAAGGAGTAAGGAAAGGATCCAGTTTCAGCTTTCTACTTATGGCTAGCCAATTTTCCCAGCACCATTTATTAAATAGGGAATCCTTTCCCCATATCTTGTTTTTCTCAGGCTTGTCAAAGATCAGATGGCTGTAGATGTGTGGTATTATTTCTGAGGACTCTGTTCTGTTCCATTGGTCTATATCTCTGTTTTGGTACCAGTACCATGCTGTTTTGGTTACTGTAGCCTTGTAGTATAGTTTGAAGTCAGGTAGCGTGATGCCTCCAGCTTTGTTCTTTTGACTTGGGATTGTCTTGGAGATGCAGGCTCTTTTTTGGTTCCATATGAACTTTAAAGGAGTTTTTTCCAATTCTGTGAAGAAACTCATTGGTAGCTTGATGGGGATGGCATTGAATCTATAAATAACCTTGGGCAGTATGGCCATTTTCACGATATTGATTCTTCCTATCCATGAGCATGGTATGTTCTTCCATTTGTTTGTGTCCTCTTTGATTTCACTGAGCAGTGGTTTGTAGTTCTCCTTGAAGAGGTCCTTTACATCCCTTGTCAGTTGGATTCCTAGGTATTTTATTCTCTTTGAAGCAATTGTGAATGGGAATTTACTCATGATTTGGCTCTCTGTTTGTCTGTTACTGGTGTATAAGAATGCTTGTGATTTTTGCACATTAATTTTGTATCCTGAGACTTTGCTGAAGTTGCTTCAGGAGATTTTGGGCTGAGATGATGTGGTTTTCTAAATATACAATTATGTCATCTGCAAACAGGGACAATTTGACTTCTTCTTTTCCTAACCGAATACCCTTTATTTCTTTCTCTTGCCTGATTGCCCTAGCCAGAACTTCCAACACTATGTTGAATAGGAGTGGTGAGAGAGGGCATCCCTGTCTTGTGCCAGTTTTTAAAGGGATGCTTCCAGTTTTTGCCCATTCAGTATGATATTGGCTGTGGGTTTGTCATAAATAGCTCTTATGATTTTGAGATATGTTCCATCAATACCGAATTTATTGAGAGTTTTTAGCATGAAGGGCTGTTGAATTTTGTCAAAGGCCTTTTCTGCATCTATTGAGATAATCATGTGGTTTTTGTTTTTGGTTCTGTTTATATGCTGGATTACATTTATTGATTTGTGTATGTTGAACCAGCCTTGCATCCCAGGGATGAAGCCCACTTGATCATGATGGATAAGCTTTTTGATGTGCTGCTGGATTCAGTTTGCCAGTATTTTATTGAGGATTTTTGCATCGATATTCATCAGGGATATGGGTCTAAAATTCTCTTTTTTTGTTGTGTCTCTGCCAGGCTTTGGTATCAGGATGATGTTGGCCTCGTAAAATGAGTTAGGGAGGATTCCCTCTTTTTCTATTGATTGGAATAATTTCAGAAGGAATGGTACCAGCTCCTCCTTGTACCTCTGGTGGAATTCAGCTGTGAATCCATCTGGTCCTGGACTTTTTTTGGTTGGTAGGCTATTAATTATTGCCTCAATTTCAGAGCCTGCTATTGGTCTATTCAGGGATTCAACTTCTTCCTGGTTTAGTCTTGGGAGAGCGTAAGTGTCCAGGAAATTATCCATTTCTTCTAGATTTTCTAGTTTATTTGCGTAGAGGTGTTTATAGTGTTCTCTGATGGTAGTTTGTATTTCTGTGCGGTCGGTGGTGATATCCCCTTTATCATTTTTTATTGCGTTTATTTGATTCTTCTCTCTTTTCTTATTAGTCTTGCTAGCGGTCTATCAATGTTTTTGATATTTTTAAAAAATCAACTTCTGGATTCATTGATTTTTTGGAGGGTTTTTTGTGTCTCTATCTCCTTCAGTTCTGCTCTGATCCTAGTTATTTCTTGCCTTCTGCTAGCTTTTGAATGTGTTTGCTCTTGCTTCTCTAGTTCTTTTAATTGTGATGTTAGGGTGTCAATTTTAGATCTTTCCAGCTTTCTCTTGTGGGCATTTAGTGCTATAAATTTCCCTCTACACACTGTTTTAAATGTGTCCCAGAGATACTGGTATGTTGTATCTTTGTTCTCATTGGTTTCAAAGAACATCTTTATTTCTGCCTTCGTTTCATTATGTACCCAGTAGTCATTCAGGAGCAGGTTGTTCAGTTTCCATGTAGTTGAGCGGTTTTGATTGAGTTTCTTAGTCCTGAGTTCTAGTTTGATTGCACTGTGGTCTGAGAGACAGTTTGTTATAATTTCTGTCTTGCACATTTGCTGAGGAGTGTTTTACTTCCAATTATGCGATCAATTTTGGAATAAGTGCGATGTGGTGCTGAGAAGAATGTATATTCTGTGATTTGGGGTGAAGAGCTCTGTAGATGTCTATTAGGTCCACTTGGTGCAGAGATGAGTTCAATTCTTGGATATTCTTGTTAACTTTCTGTCTCGTTGATCTGTCTAATGTTGACAGTGGGGTGTTGAAGTCTCCCATTATTATTGTATGGGAGTCTAAGTCTCTGTAAGTCTCTAAGGACTTGCTTTATGAATCTGGGTGCTCCTGTTGAAGCACCTTCCTGTTGAATTGATCCCTTTACCATTATGTAATGGCCTTCTTTGTCTCTTTTGATCTTTGATGGTTTAAAGTCTGTTTTTTCAGAGACTAGGATTACAACCCCTGCTTTTTGTTGTTCTCCATTTGCTTGGTAGATCTTCTTCCATCCCTTTATTTTGAGCCTATGTGTGTCTCTGCTTGTGAGATGGGTCTCCTGAATACAGTAAACTGATGGGTCTTGACTCTTTATCCAGTTTGCCAGTCTGTGTCTTTTAATTGGATCATTTAGTCCATTTACATTTAAGGTTAATATTGTTATGTGTGAACTTGATTCTGTCATTATGATATTAATTGGTTATTTTGCTCGTTACTTGATGCAGTTTCTTCCTAGCCTCGACGGTCTTTACATTTTGGCATGTTTTTGCAATGGCTGGTACCGGTCGTTCCTTTCCATGTTTAGTGCTTCCCTCAAGGTCTCTTGTTAGGCAGGCCTGGTGGTGACAAAATCTCTAAGCATTTGCTTATCTGTAAAGGATTTTATTTCTCCTTCACTTATGAAACTTACTTTGGCTGGATATGAAATTCTGGGTTGAAAATTATTTTCTTTAAGAATGTTGAATATTGGCCCCCACTCTCTTCTGGCTTGTAGAGTTTCTGCTGAGAGATCTGCTGTTAGTCTGATGGGCTTCCCTTTGTGGGTAACCCGACCTTTCTCTCTGGCTGCTCTTAACATTTTTTCCTTCATTTCAACTTTGGTGAATCTGACAATTATGTATCTTGGAGTTGCTCTTCTCGAGGAGTATCTTTGTGACATTCTCTGTATTTCCTGAATTTAATGTTGGTCTGCCTTACTAAGTTGGGGAAGGTATCCTGAAGAGTGTTTTCCAACTTGGTTCCATTTTCCCCCTCACTTTCAGGCACCCCAATCAGATGTAGATTTGGTCTTTTCACATAATCCCATACTTCTTGCAGGCTTTGTTCATTTCTTTTTCCTCTTTTTTCTTTAGACTTCTCTTCTCACTTCATTTCATTCATTTGATCCTCAATCGCTGATACTCTTTCTTCCACTTGATCGAGTCAGTTACTGAAGCTTGTGCATTTGTCACGTATTTTTTGCGTCATGGTTTTTATCTCTGTCAGTTCGTTTATGGCCTTCTCAGCAATGATTATTCTAGTTATCCATTCTTCCATTCTTTTTTCAAGATTTTTAGTTTCTTTGCGCTGGGTACGTAATTCCTCCTTTAGCTCTGAGAAGTTTGATGGACTGAAGCCTTCATCTCTCATCTGGTCAAAGTCATTCTCTGTCCAGCTTTGATCCGTTACTGGCGATGAGCTGCACTCCTTTGCAGGGGGAGATGCGCTCTTATTTTTTGAATTTCCAGCTTTTCTGCCCTGCTTTTTCCCCATCTTTGTGGTTTTATCTGCCTCTGGTCTTTGATGATGGTGACGTACTGATGGGGTTTTGGTGTGAGTATCCTTCCTGTTTGTTAGTTTTCCTTCTAACAGTCAGGACCCTCAGCTGTAGGTCTGTTGGAGATTGCTTGAGGTCCACTCCAGACCCTGTTTGCCTGGGTATCAGCAGCAGAGGCTGCAGAAGATAGAATATTGCTGAACAGCGAGTGTTCCTGTGTGGTTCTTGCTTTGGAAGCTTCGTCTCAGGGGTATACCCCACCGTGTGAGGTGTGGGGTGTTGGTCTGCCCCTAGTGGGGGATGTCTCCCAGTTAGGCTACTCAGGGGTCAGGGACCCACTTGAGGAGGCAGTCTGTCCGTTCTCAGATCTCAACCTCCGTGTTGGGAGATCCACTGCTCTCTTCAAAGCTGTCAGACAGGGTCATTTGCGCATGCAGAGGTTTCTGCTGCTTTTTCTTTTGTTTAGCTGTTCCCTGTCCCCAGAGGTGGAGTCTACAGAGACAGGCAGGCCTACTTGAGCTTCTGTGGGCTCCACCCAGTTCGAGCTTCCCAGCGACTTTGTTTACCTACTTAAGCCTCAACAATGGCGGGCGCCCTTCCCCCAGCCTGGCTGCTGCCTTGCAGTTAGATAGCAGACTGCTGTGCTAGCAATGAGGGAGGCTCCGTGGGCATGGGACCCTCCCGGCAGGTGTGGGATATAATCTCCTTGTGTGCCATTGCTAAGACCCTTGGTAAAGCGCAGTACTGAGGTGGGAGTCACCCGATTTTCCAGGTGTTTTGTGTCTCAGTTCCCCTGGCTAGGAAAAGGGATTCCCTTCCCCCTTGCACTTCCCAGGTGAGGCGATGCCTCACCCTGCTTCAGCTCTCGCTGGTTGGGCTGCAGCTGCTGACCAGCA
The DNA here is from genome assembly GCF_037993035.2 of Macaca fascicularis. NCBI lineage: Eukaryota > Metazoa > Chordata > Mammalia > Primates > Cercopithecidae > Macaca > Macaca fascicularis. The sequence goes on along the minus strand of NC_088388.1, from coordinate 87,388,222 downwards.
CCGATTGTCCGGCACTCCCTGGTGAGATGAACCCAATATCTCAGTTGAAAATGCAGAAATCACCTGTTTTCTGTGTTGCTCGCGCTGGGAGCTGGAGACTGGAGCTGTTCCTATTCGGCCATCTTGTTCCCGAAATAAATTTTATAAATCAATTATAATTTAATTTTCTGAACATATTTTGAAAGCCACAGATCTCTGATACGACATAGTTATAGGTTAATTGTTAAGTACTGACAGAATTAGAGGAAAATAATGGGAAAAGTACTTGGCCAGAATTTAGAAAAACTGGAGTTTTTTTGGTGCTCTTCAACTGTTTTTATGACTTCGGTTAAATCATTATGCTTTCCTGAACCTCAATTTCCTTATTTATCAAATTCCACTAAAATATCTTTTCTGATACTATGATGAAAATAAGAAAGATACTGCAAGTAGAAATTACAGTAGTCCTCCCTTACCGGTGATTATGGGTTTTTTATGGTTTCAGTTACCCTTGGTCAACCTCAGTTCATACTAAATGGAAATACTAAATGGAATACTCCACAATTCCCTTCTAAATGGAATCCTAAATGGAACACTCCATTTACTAAATGCAATATACTAAATGGAATACTAAATGGAAAACTCCAGAAATAAACAACTCATACATGTTAAGTTACACACTGTTCTGAGAAGAGTGATGAATGAAATTTTACGCCGCCCTGCTCCATATCACCTGCGATGTAAATCAAACCTATCCAGGATGTCCACGCTCTGTATACTACCTGACCATTAGTACCTTAGTCCACTTGGTTTTCAGATAGAAAAACATAGTATATGTAGGTTTCTGTGGATTCAGGCATCCACCAGGGTTTTGAAATGAATTCCCTGAGGATACTGTGTTTTAAAGTCTGCTGACCAATTTTGCTAACTAACATACGCAGGTACCAATTGAGACTGGTTGTTGGCATTTGTGGCAAAGAGAGTGGCCCTAAGTGCCAAGAAATCCCATCACAGTTTCCTTATCACTTTAATGTGTTTAACTTATCATGTACCATAGTCTGGACCTCAGCTTTGCAGGCTCAGCACAAGGAGGACAGGTCCATTTCTCAGTGGTAGACTCTAATATACAACTGAATAAAATGGGAAAAAAAACAAACTTTCAATGTTCTAATCTATAACAAGATATAATAATCAGAGAATTTGATACTTAAAATAGAAATCCCATCACTTTTTCTCCCTTCTGACAAACTTTCATGAGAAGGAAGATGCTGTGTTATTTAAAATATTAAATTAAAGATGTAAGGAATTACAGTTGGTCCTCTAAATCTAAGGGTTCTGTATCCACAGATACAACCAACTGCAGTTGTTTGGGGGAAAAAAACAACAATAAAAATAACAATACAACTTTAAAAATAATACAACTTTTAAAAATACTGTATAACAACTATTTGCATAGCATTTACATTGTATTAGGTGTTAGAAATCATCTAGAGATGATTTAAAGTATATAGGAAGATATGGATAGTTTATATGAAAATACTATACCATTATTTATAAGGGACTTGAGTATCTGTGGATTTTCATATCCATGAGGGTTCCTAGAACCATTCCTCCATGATACTAAGGGATGACTGTACATACAATCAGAAGTATAACTGCATGATACTATTTGCCAATCTGTTATAGGCACCTCATAATAGAGGAGGTCTTGTCTTGGTGTAAGGCTTCTACTTCCTCAGCTGGCTAGATGGCTGTGGCCCAAATTTCACATCTGTGATTTTACTTTTCTAACCTTTAGTGATAGAACAAACACCATTCTAAGAGCTCATCTTTGCAATCATAGTTTACTGTAGCCTTGAACTCCTGGGTTCAAGCGATCCTCCAGCCTCAGCCTCCTGAGTAGCTGGAACTACAGTCCAACTAATGTTTTATTTTTATTTTTAAGGAAATGAGGTCTTGCTATATTGTGCAGGATGGTCTGAAACTCCTCACCTCAAGTGATCTTCCCATCTTAGCCTCCCAAGTAGCTGGGCTTACAGACATGAGCTACTATGCCCAGCTAGACCATTTTTAATATGTATCTGAGTCAGGATTATCCAAAAAAGCAAAACCAATAGGGAAATATATATATATTTACATATAAATACATACAAAGAACTTTATATGTAAGATCTTTTTATATATTTATATATATTATAGATAGAAAATAGTAAATATATAATATATATTTATGTATTTATATAGTTTTTATATGAAGATATATAAAAATGTTTATGTATATATGTAGATACAGATATATATATCTTAATATATATAAATATCTTTAAAAGTATATGAGTAATTATTGAGACTGAGAAGTCCCAAATCTGCTCTCTTTAAGCTGGGGACCCAGGAAAGCCTTTGTTGTAGCTCCAGTCCACACTAGAAGGCCTGGGGTCTAGGGGAACCCATAGCGTAAAGTCCCCATCCAAATCCAATGACTGGAAACCAGGATCACCAAAGTCAGAGAGCAGGAAAAGATACATGTCCCAACTTAAGTAAAGAGAGCAAATTTGCCTTTCCTCCACCTTTTTGTTCTATTCAAGCCCTCAACAGATTAGATAATGCCCACCTGCATTGGTAAGTGCAGATCTTTACCCAGTCTATGCCTAGACTCAAATGCTAACATCTTCTGGAAAGATCTCCACAGACAAACCCAAGAATCATGCTTTATCAGCTATTTGCTTTAAAACTTAACGACTAATACCCTACTATTGACCAAAACCCTTACTGATAACATAAACACTGATTAACTCATATTTGTATGTTATATGTATTATATACTATATACTAACAATAAAGAAGGCTAGAGAAAAAAGGTTATTAAGAAAATCATAAGGAAGAGAAAATACATTTTTAGTACTGTACTATATTAATCAATACCATAAGTTCATGTCTTCTGCTTACAAAATGAATCATCTGTCTGAAGTGGCCGCCAACTGCAGCTGGCAACTCAGTCAAGTTAACATGTAAAATTAGCCATCATAACAATTGTTATAATATTCTCTGCATCTTCTAGATTTTAAGGTTTTTTGTCAAAAAATTGCACATAATATTCTTATATGTGTTTGCTTCAATTTCATGAGGAAATATGTCTCTGGATATACAGTTGACCGACCCTTGAACAACATGGGTTTAAATTGTGCTGTCCACTTAGAGGCAGACGTTTAAATAAATACATTGAAGGGGTTTTTAAATATTTGTGAGAATTTGTAAAAACTTACAGATGAAACATGTAGCCTAGAAATATTGAAAATATTAAGGACAAATGATGTATGTCATGAATGTGCACAATATATGTAGATACTAGTCTATTTTATCATTTACTACCATTACATATACACAAATCTATTATAAAAAGTTAAAATTTATCAAAACACACACACGACCACTCACAGACCATACATGTCACCATTTGCAGTTCACAGAAATGTAAACAAATGTAAAGATGCAGTATTAAATCATAATTAACTACAACACATACTGTACCAGTGTAATAATTTCATAGTTATCTCCTGTTGCTATTGTAGTGAGCCTATGTCCTGAGTATTCACTTAAAATGCCATGTGACACTAGTCATCTCCACATAAGCATCTTGTCTCTCCAGTAAATTACCTATCACAGTAAAGACTGATCTCTTGGAGTTCTCATGAATTTTTCATTATGTTTATTGCAATATTGTAAACGCTGAATAACCCCATGGGGCTCAACAACATGCCACTAATGAAGTTAGAACTCCTAAGAAGCAAAGAAAAGTCATGGCATACAATGAAAGTCGAATTGCTTGTTACATACCATAGAATAAGGTCTGCAGCTGCAGTCGGCAGCCAATTCAGACAGATGATTCATCTTGGAAACAGATTACATAAACTTATGGTTTTGACTAATACAGTACTAAAAATGTATTTTCTCTTCCTTATGATTTTCTCTAGATTACTTTATTGTAAGTAAACAGTATATAACACACAGAATATGGGTTAACGAGTATTTACCTTATCAGCAAGGTTCCTGGTTAATAGTAGGGTATTAGTAGTTAAGGTTTTTGGGGTATCAAAAGTTATACATGGATTTTCAAGTGTGCAAGATTTCGGTGCTGCTAACCCCCACATTGTTCAAGGGTCAGCTGTATATATTTTTTCTCATTCCTAATTTCAACTTTTTTTTTCTCTCACTGTTTTGCTTAAGCTTTATATATTTTATTGGACTTTTCAAATGATGACTTCAAAATTCATTTTTGTAATATATTTATTTTTAATTCTGTTAATTTGAAAAGTTATTGATTATGCTACTTATATTTTGGATGATTTTTAATTGCTTTATCTTCTAAATTAGTGTTATACATATTAGATTTCTTGATTTTAGTCTTTTTATTATTTAATAATGAAGATATTAAAAGTATGCATTTTTGGCCAGGTGTGGTGACTCATACCTCAACCCCAGTATTTTGGGAGATCAAGCCAGGTGGATTGCTTGAGCCCAGGAGTTCAAGGCCATCCTCGGTAACATGGCAAAACCTGTCTCTACCAAAAGAAAAAAGAAGTAGCTGGATGTAGTGGCTTGCACCTGTATTCCCACCTACTCAAGAGGCTGAGGCAGCAGATTGAGCCCCTGAGGTCCAGGCTGCGTTAGCTGTGATCAAGCAGCTGTGCTCCAGCCTGGGTGACAAACAGAGGTCCTGTCTCAAAAAATAATAATAAAATAAAATTATGCATTTTATCTGTTAATTGCTTTAGCTGTGTCCCATAGGTTTGGTTTGAAGTGTTCACATTTTGTCTTTTCATAGGAATTAAGTAATTTGATTTTTATCTCTTCCATGTTCTAAAGGTTACAAGTACTTACGTTATTTTATTATTTATTTCTAATATGTTGGCTTTCTATCAGAGAATGTTTTTTCTACTTTAAAAAAATTAAATATGTTTTATAGCTAAGTACATGACTATATATATTAGTTATATTAAAATGTAAAAATGTATATGTTCTCTTGAAAGGATGAAATGAAGCATCTGTAATGTGCTAGTTACTTCTATGAGTACTGCAGAAAAAGCAGAACACAACAGACAAATGTCTGACTCTAAGGATCTTACATTATAATTTACAGAAAACCACAATAATATATAATAAATAAAGACAACATGTATTAACTTAGAAGGTGATAAGTTGTGTGGTATTAGAAATATTTAATAACTGGTAGAGATACAGAAAATTCTAAGTCTAAAACATCAAACTTTATTCTCCAAGTCAAATACTCAATGATACAAGTTGTAGGAATAATTATCTATTAGATCATTCTTGTAATTTCAAAATAATTAGTTTATTTTAGAAATTGGTGGTGGGTGTCTTTTGATTGATTCAGGTGTTAGATAAATGCCTTTTTCTGTGTCATATTTTGACAGATTTTAACAGAGAGCACCACATTTGTATTTTTAATGAATACGTTCATTAAAGGTGTAACCTCATCAAGTTAAAAAAAAAAAGTCTCTTAACAAAGATAACATTGTTCATAGCACTGAGTATCTCTTAAATAATAATCACATTCAAAATGTTTTTATACTCTTTTTGTATTACCTGAGAGTTTAATATATTCAGTCTCAAACTATAGTAACCAAAACAGTGTGACACCAACATGAAAAATAGACACTCAGATGATTGGAGCAGAATAAAGAACCCAAAAATAAATCCACACATCCAAAGTCAACTCATTTTCAACAAAGGTGCCAAGAACATACATTGGAGAAAGGACAGCCTTTTCAATAAATGGTGCTAGGAAAACTGGATATTCAAATGCAGAAGAATGAAACTAGACCCCTATGTCTTGCCATATTTTAAAAAAATGAATTAAAGACTTACATCTAACTTTTGAAACTGAAACTTCTAGAAGACAACAACATTAGGGAAACATTCCCTAATGTTGGGAAAAGATTTCTTGAGTAAGACCTCAAAAGCAAAAATGGATAGAAGGGATTCACATCAAGCTAAAACACTTCTGCACAGCAAAGGAAACAATCAACAAAGTGAAGAGACAACTCACAGAATGGGAGAAAATATTTGCAAACTACCCATCTGACAAGGGATTAATAATCAGGACATATAAGAAGCTCAAACAACTTAATAGGAAAAAGTAATCTGATCACAAAAAGGGCAAAATCTGAATAGACATTTCTCAAAATAAGACATATCAATTGCAAACAGATATGTAAAAGTGCTTGACGTTACTAATCATCAAAGAAATACAAATTGAGACTACAATGAGATATCATCTCACTCCAGTTAAAACGACTTTTATCCAAAAGACAGGCAATAACAGATGCTGATGAGGATATGGAGAAAGGGGAACCCTCATACACTGTTGATAGGAATGTAATTTAATACAGTAAGAATGAAGAACAGTATGGGGGCTCCTCAAAAAAAAAACTAAAAATAGAACTACCATATCACCCAGCAATCCCATACCTTGATATATATTCCAAAGAAAGGAAGACGATATATCAAAGAGGTATCTGCACTCTCATGTTTATTCCAGCACTATTCACTATATAGCCAAGATATGGAAGCAATCTGTGTCCATCAGTAGGTAAATGGATAAAGAAAATGTGGCATAGCTACACAATGGAATATTATTCAGCCATTAAGAAAATGAAATACTGTCATTTGCAACATGGATAAAACTGGAGAACATAATGTTAAATGAAATAAGCCAGGTAGAGAAAGACAAATATTGCACATTCCTGCTAATAAATAAATAAAGCTAAAAAAAAATTGAACTCAGAGAGAGAGTAAAATGGTGGTTACTAGAGGCTGGAAAGAGTTGTAGGGAGAGAGGGAGAAAATAGGGATGGTTAAAGGGTACAAAAATGCAGTTAGATAGAAGAAATAAGATCTCGTATTTGGTAGCATAATAGGGAGATTACAATCAACATTAACTTATTGTTATATTTTCAAATAACGGAATGAGTGAAATTGGAAAGTTCCTAACATAAAGAAATGATAAATCCTTGGAGGTGATGGATATCCCAATTACCCTGATTAGATCATAACACATTGTATGCGTGTATCAAAATATCACATGTACCCCCAAAATAGGGTATAATTTGACAAAAGCATACCCTATTTTGGGGGTACATGTGATGTTTTGATATAAGCATACAATGTGTTATGTGTCCATAATTTAAAATAACAAATTAAAAACATATATATTCAATCTCTCTACTTTTTACTAAATGAGGAAAATCATTTATTAGATTTTGTTAAGTATTTACTAGAAGGTCATTTCATTATCTTGATTTTATTACTATTTTTGTACTGCTAATTCATAGTGCCTTGCACCCATCATTGTGCCAACTTTCAGGACTCAATAAGTTGAAAGGAATGGAAAATTTTATTTTGACTTTCATTTTTATCATCTTACAACAAGCACATTTTCATATAACTTGTTAGGCAATCTAAGCCTTTAGAATTGTTACTTTGTTTTGCTTCAAGGAGTATATTACGCTTCTTCATTTCTAGTTTCACTCTCTTTTATGAATCCTTTGTTTTATATATTCAATTACTTGAACTGTTTATCAAATTAATCTATCAGCTTCATTAGTGATACGTCTTTTATAAAAGGAAAGGGAATACTGCCATCTCTGTTAAATATATAAGTTAGAAAAACTAAACCTAGCTAAAAATTTAATTTTCAAATATTTAATGATTTCCATTGTATTACTTCCATTAAGGTAAATATCTAAGATCTCATGCAATTTACAAACCATTTCTGCAGCTAGAACACAAAAGCTGCCAATTTAGCTGTCATAAATATTCTTCCAATTTACAATTTCTAATTCCTCAGACATACTATTTAATTCTCCTTGATATTTATATGTTGACTGGAAGTAAATATAAAATTTACTGAGAAAATATAATTTTAAAATGATTAAAATGACTTACCTAATTATTGCATCGTCCAGAGGAACTTTTATTTGGAGACAGTACCAATGAAACCATCAAAAAATGTTCAAAATTTTGCTGAAACTCTAGTCTTTCTTTAGTATTATATTTTGCCATCTGCATGAACATTTAATAGTTTTCAAAGTTCTCAGTAATCCCTCTTTTCTCAGTAATGAATAATAAAACTAGATATATTAGTTTATATAATGTCTCTAACAGTCCATGAGATCAGCATAAACCATAAAAATAATTCAGTCATGAATTTTACATTTTAAGTAAATTTTTTAGATGAGTAAAACTGTTGAATAGTTGAAACATTGTTGATGATTGAATTTTTAAAATATTTTTGAAACACAATACACAGAAAAGTGCACAAATTATAAATTATCACAACAGAATGATGTTACTGACAATTTTTGGAAGTCTTCCCTGACTCTCCAACATGAAACAGAAACTCCAACCTCAACGTCCCCCAACAATCCTGCTTCATTTTTCTCTATGATACTCACTGCCATCTGACACAGAATGTATTTCCTTGTTTATTTGCTTAGGTTCTTAAAATTGCCATCTAAGTCTACCTGCTTCTAGTCGTACTGTCTTGGTTCTTATGCTCTCAGAACATTTTGCCAGTTTGGTACTGAAACAGTCACACTGCTTTTTGTTGTTGTCTTTATAAATTAAGATACTTTCATATCATTTGGTAACTAATAGAATTGTAATTGTGCTAAACAGCAAGATTAATAACAAAAAGTATGATATTTATTTCATTGGTTTACACTGATTGTTTTAGAATGCCAAAGAATACCACTGGGGCATTAGATTTCTATCATGGTAGCATCTGCCAAACAGTCATGTTTCTGTCTTAGAGTGGGCCTGAGTTATGGTCAGTCACAAGGCTAATCACAAGGCTAATCTGAGTATTGTTTATGAAACACTTTGTGTTTTAGAGGAAGCACTGTTTTATCATTTTCCTCCAATTATATTGTGACTAATACTTCTGTATTTCAATGAATCTTCTAAATCTATGGGAGAAAAACGTACATCAACAATGACCCATAGTCTAGAATCTTTTTTGATAGAGTGCAAAGGTCAGAAAAGTCTGGAATATTGACGATGTAGAAGAGTCAAAAGAAACCAAATTGATTATTTCAACCAAAAATTATAAATGAGTGACATATTATTGCTTATAACATAAAGGTTTGATGAAAATGACACTAGAAAATTGTAACACAAAGCCTAAATGTTTGAGGTGATAGATACCTCATTTCCCCTGTGTGATGTGATTATTACATATTGTATGCATGTATCAAAATATTCCATATACCTCATAAATATATATGCCTACTATATGCCCACAAAAACTAAAATGTAAAGTTAAAAAGAAATATTTGTCATTAATAATTGAAAGTGCTAGGTATTTACATATTTCTATCAGAATGGTACTCATGTTCTGCCTTAAGTTCATGGTTCAAATAAAGAATATATGCCGTTTTCAATGAGGAAAATCTCTTAAAAGACCGTAAAACAATTTCATGTAATAAAGCAATTAAAAATAAAAATTTGGGAATTATCCTCAATCAGAGTGTTTATAAAGAAACAAAATATATGTAAAGAATCATCTATACTAGCATTTTCACACAAAATACTTAACATTTCGAAGATACTAATATAGATATGAACATACTGCAACCCACATTAATAGTTTTGGTATTCTATTCTGAATTTTGTTTACTTAAATTTAAATCTGCTTTTTTATTTAGTATTTTTAAGTAGTAAAATACAAAAATAGAGAACAGTACATAAAACATACATTTAGAGCATAATAAAGAATTATAAATTAAGGATATCTGGGTCAAGATATATACAATTGTCAGCATACCAGAGTCCCCACCTATATTTTCTGATCATATTAATTTTCCTTAGCCCTAGAGTTAACTGAAATCCTGGTTTTTATGGAAAATTTTAGATGTTCTAGTTGTTTTTATTTGCTCCAGTTTTTACTTTTGCAATGATAGCAGACCACCCTACACTTAGGGGCATAGAACAATAGTCATTTTGTTATGTTCATGGATTCTGAGGGGCAGGAATTAAGAAAAGACAAAAAAAGAACAGGGTAACCCCCACTTTATAATATATGGGGGTTTCAACTGGAAAGACTCAGAGCATGGGGTGACTTGAAAATTGGAAACTGAAATATCTAAGACCTGTGCATTCACATTTCTGATTATTTATGCTGGCTATCTGCTGGGACATTCACAGGCCCGTTTTGCCAGAACACTTACACATACTCTCTTCATATGATTACTTGGACTGTCTCAAAGCATGTCAGCTGGTTTCCAAAAGTAAATGTCCCAAGAGAAGTAGGTAGAAGCTATATTGCTTTTTATAACTTTGCCTAGAGAGCGTCACTTCAGCCACAATGACAAGCCAACCTAGAATCAAGGAGAAGCAACATCTCTCAATGGAAGGAACCTCAGAGTTATGTTGTAAGAATATCACGTGTGATGTAATGCAGCCATCATTTGAAGATATAATCTGCCATAATCCCTTCACTGATCACAACAATTAACATATTTCCCACATGCAAAACATACACATCCTCTCTTGCCAAGACCCTCAAGTCATCCCATTACTGCATTAGCTTAAAGCCCAGGATTTTATCATCTTAATAAGGTCCACATATGGATTAGACTCTTCAGGTGTTGTTCGTCAGTTTTAATTCTTCAAGTATTGTTGTTTTTTATTGAAAACCAGTGATCTAAAAAGACAAGTTGTCTGCCACTTTTGCATCAATATGCAATGGCATAGGATAACTGTTACAAAAACTCCTTTTCAGAAAAGGGGAAAACAGGAGACACAGAAGAGTTACCACTCCATAGAAATTCTGAAATCACACGTTGCTTCTTCCTATTAGCCTTCAGTACCACTACTTAGAAGACTTTTTCTAGGGCTCTTAGTTCTACCTCTGAATCATACTCCTTTTACATAATACATCATCTGTGTTTGTAACTGAGAAGTTTCCTCAGCCTGACTGCTAGAAATTGGAATATGAAGCTCCAAAGGCCTTTTTCTTTCATTTTGTACTCTCTTTCTAAAAGGATGAAGAAGGGAAGGGAAGGGAAGGGAAGGGGAGGGGAGGGGAGGGGGAAAGAAAGAAAGAGAGAGAGAGAAAGAGAAAGAGAAAGGGAAAGGGAAAGGAAAGGAAAGGAAAGGAAGAAAGAAAGGAAGAAAAAGAAAGAGAAAAAAAGAAAGAGAAAGAAAGAAAGAAAAAGAAAGAAAGAAAGAAAGAAAGAAAGAAAGAAAGAAAGAAAGAAAGAAAGAAAGAAAGAAAGAAAGAAAGAAAGGGAGAAAGAAAGAGTGTGTGTGTTGTGGATTTCCTGTGTGTCAGTTTAGTGAACATATAAGTCATGTCATCGGACAAAATCCATATCTAAAAAAACTCTTTGAGATAAGCTCTTCTCCACCTTATCATGCCATAAGACCTCTATCAGACAATGCCTTTATAATTTTTAGAAACCCTATTGGAGAGGATCTTCAAGGCATCCCATTCAGAGGGTCTACCTGTCTGAAAGGTTCTACAGGATATCACCTTGCATCATTTTGTGGTCTTCACAAATGATCCCACAGCTCTACCCTAATTCTGATATTTAATTAGAACCCATTTCTTAAACTCAGAATTGCTTGATTTTTGGAGAAGTTGGAAATGAGATACAGTTACATTTTTGAACTATGCAAATCCTAGCTCATTAAGACTTGGCCTTTTTTTTTTTTTTTTTTTAGCTCATTTCTCTTTGCTCACATTTCTCAAGGCAGTGAGAGAAAACCCAACGGCACTTTGGACAGTCTTCCTAGAATCCTCCTCAGCTAGATCATCAAATTCATTAGGTGTGTATCTCATTTTCCCTATTGCCACAGGTGACAGTGTTGTTAAACTTTTCCACTCCTAAATAACAAGGGTCCCCTTTCCTCCAGCTACCAATAAAATGTTATTTGCCTTCAGGCCTTCATTGATAGCCTCCTCAAAACTCTATTGTCTTCATGAACTCTCTTTTTAAAGCTCTTTTGGCTTTTGCCTGGTGCCCAGTCTCAAAGTCAATGATAACTACTTAGGTTTTTGTTATGGCAGCACCGAAATTCTGGTACCCAAATCTCTCTCCATTACTCTTTTTCTGTATAACAGATGACCTCAAACTTAGTGACAAAAAACAACCATTATTTTATTATACTCATGGATTTATATACTGAACAGAGAGTAAAATGGAAGGAATAAAACCAAGTATATCAGTCGTTACAGCAAATGTGAGATGGGTCTCATTAGAATACACAGCAGTGGGGAAAAGACATTTTTTGATAAATGGGGAAATTCAGAAAGAGTATAGTAGGGACAGATTTTTTCTAGTCTATGATGCCTGGGGCTTCCGATGGAAGAGTCAATGACTAGGGATGACTCAGTAACTGAGACCTGGAATCTGAATGTTTACTCACTCACATCTGGATTTTACTGGTCATGTGGTAGGACCTCATACCTACATATGACTACCTAGAAATGATCACTGAATATTGCTGATTAGGCTTTCTCATACTCAGTGACTGAGTTCCGAGGGTGAAAGTTCCAAGAGAATAAAGAAGAAGCTGTGTCACCTTTTCTGATCTACCCTCAGAGGTCAAATAGCATTGCACAGTTGTCACAGCCAAACCAGTTTCAGAGGAGAAAATATAAATGTCACCTATCTATAGGATATATGTAGTATTGTAGGAAGAGCATGAATGATGAAAAATATTTTTGTGGCTATCTTTGGAAAATATAATCATCGACAACAGTATTTCCAAACTAAATGTACCATAATTTTAACAATCGAATCTGATAGGAAGCCAGCAGAAAGAGGTGATACATATAAACTATAGAATTTGAGAAGAGTTTACTACAGATCATTTACAATCACTTGATAGGAGTATGGGAATATTATGAGAGATAATGTATTATCCAGGTCACAGTAGTGTTTCCATCCTTAAGTCTGAAAAACACACCTGGGGTTTTGAATCATACCATATGCATTATGTCTTGTTCCTTTTTTTGAAAAATAAGTTTGCAAAATTTGTTCATGTTCTTGCATGCAACTCAAGGTTATTCATTCTCATTATTATATACAATTCTGTTTTATGAAAACAGCACAATTTATTTACCTACTTTCCTGTTGAACATTTTCTTTCTTTTCTTCTTTTCAAGTTGTGATAATTGTGAACAATGCCATTCTAAACATTCTTGGTGTATCCTAGTGCTTTAGGATACATACCAGGAGTGGGATGACTGAATCATAGATCATGTGCATCTTCAGCTTTACTAGATAATGCCAAACCATCAACCAGTATAATTGAAATAATTGGCCGGGCGCGGTGGCTCAAGCCTGTAATCCCAGCACTTTGGGAGGCCGAGACGGGCGGATCGCGAGGTCAGGACATCGAGACCATCCTGGCTAACACGGTGAAACCCCGTCTCTACTGAAAAATACGAAAAACTAGCCGGGCGAGGTGGCGGGCGCCTGTAGTCCCAGCTACTCGGGAGGCTGAGGCAGGAGAATGGCGTGAACCCGGGAGGCGGAGCTTGCAGTGAGCCGAGATCTGGCCACTGCACTCCAGCCTGGGCGGCAGAGCGAGACTCCGTCTCAAAAAAAAAAAAAAAAAAAAAAGAAAAAGAAAAAGAAATAATTTACACTACTACAAACTGAAATTAGAATATATTTTTATCCACATCTTTGATAATATGTAGTATTGTCAGAATTTTTTTATTATTCAGGCATCGTTTGGCTTCATTTTTTCTGATTACTAATAAGATTCTGTATTTTTAAATGTTTATTGGCCATTTGAATTTCCTATTTATAGACATTAACAGTACAAATCTTCTAATTAATTTTCTATTTAGTTTCCTATCTTATTATTATTTTTTCAGACGTCTTCATATATTCTGGGTACAAATTTTTTGCCAGTTATACAAGTTGCAAATATCTCTATGTCTTTCTCACTTTCCTTAAAGTGGCAACATTTCACCTTATGGTTAATTTTTCCTTTCTCTCCTTATGCAGAATAATAATAATACTTAATTTTTTTTAAATCTTGACCTACCACTAGGTCATAATGATATATTTTTATTTATTTATTTTATTATTATTATTATACTTTAAGTTCTAGGGTACATGTGCATAACATCTAGGTTTGTTACATATGTATACTTGTGCCATGTTGGTGTGCTGCACCCATCAACTCGTCAGCACCCATCAACTCGTCATTTACATCAGGTATAACTCCCAACGCAATCCCTCCCCCCTCCCCCATCCCCGTGATAGGCCCCGGTGTGTGATGTTCCCCTTCCCGTGTCCAAGTGATCTCCTTGTTCAGTTCCCACCTATGAGTGAGAACATGCAGTGTTTGGTTTTCTGTTCTTGCGATGGTTTGCTGAGAATGATGGTTTCCAGCTGCATCCATGTCCCTACAAAGGACACAAACTCATCCTTTTTATGGCTGCATAGTATTCCATGGTGTATATGTGCCACATTTTCTTAATCCAGTCTGTCACTGATGGACATTTGGGTTGATTTCAAGTCTTTGCTATTGTGAATAGCGCCACAATAAACATATGTGTGCATGTGTCTTTATAGCAGCATGATTTATAATCCTTTGGGTATATACCCAGTAATGGGATGGCTGGGTCATAAGGTACATCTAGTTCTAGATCCTTGAGGAATCTCCATACTGTTTTCCATAATGGTTGAACTAGTTTACAATCCCACCAACAGTGTAAAAGTGTTCCTATTTCTCCACATCTTCTCCAGCACCTGTTGTTTCCTGACTTTTTAATGATTGCCATTCTAACTGGTGTGAGATGGTATCTCATTGTGGTTTTGATTTGCATTTCTCTGATGGCCAGTGATGATGAGCATTTTTTCATGTGTCTGTTGGCTGTATGAATGTCTTCTTTTGAGAAATGTCTGGATATTTTCTCATGTAATCTTCCGAAAGCATTATAATCTTCCTTTTTACATGTAAGTCTACAAACTATCTAAAGTTAGTATATTTGTTCCATAAGTGGTAAGCATTTAATTTTACTTATTTATTGATGAATATTCAATTGTCTAAAAGAATCTATCAAAAATATATGTATTTTTCCCATTGCTCTGTATTTTAATGAGACCCATTGCACATTTGCTGTAGCAACTGATATACTTGGTTTTATTCTTTCTATTTTACTGTATGTTCACTATGTAAGTTTTTCTTATTTACTTTTCCAATTTAATTCAATTATAGTAGGTTTTCATTCACAATTTTTATTTTTATATTATGGAAGATTTGCATTATCTGAAACAACTATTACTCTCCATTTCCTGAAACTTAAATACCGATCTCTATAAATCTATGATTTAACTATTATTAAAAAAAAAGATACCAATAATCTTTTTCATTTGCATTCCATATTCCCCTTGACTTATTTCCAATTGTATTAGGATAAATATTTTGTATTAGAATAAACATTTTAACGTATTTACTATCCTAAGCTTTATCATACTCCCTGGATAAAAAGTTTAGAAAGCTTTAACATTTCTACCTTGTTTACTACTTTCTGAATACCTATATTTCTTAAGATAATTTGGAAATTTTAATGACAAGTGATAATCAAATTTCCCTTAGAGTATGCCTATATTTGACTATATTAGTTTAAGAGTCATTCTTTATGTTTGCTCTTATCCATTACCAGGCTATAATTATCCATTTACATACATCCTTACATGGAACTAAAGAATGAAAGAGAAATTGATTCATTGCTCACCACCTCATTTTCTCCTGTAACTCACTGCTCTGTTCTATTTATTGCCTCATTAGAACCCTTTAAACAATATTTTTTATTAAATAGATATATTCTGCAAATCTTTCAATATCTCCAAATTATTTCCTTTTATTCTGACATATGTTTTAATTGTGCATGAGTCTAATGTAGCAGTCCCTTTGTCATCTAAAAATGTTATTCTTCATATTCTCGACTCTACTACTTCAGACGAAGTGTCTTACACACTCCAGTGCTACTTTTTTTAATTTTGTAAGTGACTTTGTTTTTTATATCATAAAACTTTTAAATTTTTATCTTTACTCTTAGAGTTCACATATTTTACCAGAATATGTGTATGTTCATATCTTTATTTCATCAATCTTGCCAGGAACTTGATGAGGATTTTAAATTTGAAGATTTAAATGTTGAGAGATTTTCTTCTACTATTTACTTAATCATTACCTCTCTTATATCAGCTGCTTTTTCTCTTATAAGTAATATTGATAGCAAGTTAAATCCTTTGGTTTTTTTCTTCCAAGTCCTTTATCTTTTTTTTCATTACTGCCATCTCCTTATATTTTATGTTTGGACATATTTTCCCCTTGATCTTCTAAAATACTAATCACTGTCTCAAAGTGTCCACTTCTTCTCTTCATCTAATTTTTAAATTTGAAAAATTAATTTTTGGAACCAGAAATATGTGTATGTACTATAGGTGAATTTCCATACAGGCTCTTTTTTTGTTTTTAACTTCAAGTTATCAGTGGTGTCCTTTATCAATTGTATTTTGCTACAAATTTCCCAGTCTGAACATTTTACTTTTCATCTTCTATTTGGCTTTTGGCTCCCTTGAGTGTGCGATTTATAGTTATTTAGCTACTCATGGTTAAATCTTGAGCTCAAATACAGCAGAAGCAAAATAAGCATGGTCAAATTATATTAGGCTTTACTCTCTGGACCAATATTACCTAACTTACCAATTTGTCAGTTGTCTGCTAAGGCACTAGGGAGAAGACTCTCTGCTTCACAGTATGCACTTAGAAGAAAATTCCAGGACTCCCTCACCCTTCTGAGTAGAGAGAGCTTAGCTACCTGTTCAGATTCCCACGTGTTCAGCTGGTGAGAAAGGGAAGCAAATATGTATTCACCTTAATATTTGTAAAGTTCAGCACCATCTTTTCTTTAAATAGATCACAAATCTCTACAGAATAATTTTTTTTAAAAAACCTATAACACTCTGACTGATGTTTAATTCTGAACTGTTCACTGTTGATCACTAGGCTGATTTATGGCCCTACACCAGCATTATCTGCTCTCAATGGTAGATATGAAGATCTTTACCAAATACTCTAGGCCCTGCTTGAAAGCGCCAGCATTTGTTGCCCAGGAAATGTGACAGATGATTCATTAGGGTACAAATTTATTAGCTTAGTTTCACAAATGGCTTCAACAACATTTACTTTTCGGCTAACCCAGTGAACTCCGTGTAAAAGAAGAGAAAGAGGAAGAAGCTCTGGACACAGAGGTATGCAACAGAACAGACCAACATTCAGAAAAACAAAAAGAAAGACAAAAAATTCATGTGATCTAGGAGTTAAGGATCTGCATAAGCTTAGAGTAGAAATTCTTATTAGAGAATACAGCAGCCAAGCAAGAGAATGAGGGGTTTGACCTAATGCATCACCCATAAAAATAAAAATTAGTGTTGTAAGTATAAAAATGAAAGCAAGATTAAAATGCTAAAGCATTTCAGAAGTAATAAATTGCTTTCATAGAGAATATAGGTGGAAAAGTCTTGGGAAGTCTTCATAGAAAGATGGTTGTATTAGTTACCTGTTGCTGCTGTAATAAATTATCAGAAACTTCATAGTTTAAAAACAACACAAATGTATTGTCCTACAGCTCTGGAGATGAGAAATCTGACATGGTTTTACTGGGATAAAATCATGATGTTGGCAGAGCTGTCTTCCTTCTGGAGACAGTAGGGGAGATTCTATTTATTTATCTTTTAGAGCATATAGAGGCCATCTGTATTCCTTAGCTTGTGGTCCCTTCTTTCACCTTCGAAGTCAGCAGGGCAACATCTTCAGATATCTCCCTGATTCTTACAGTCTTGCCTGCCCCTTATAAGAACACCATTATTACACTGGGACTAACTAGATAATATGGGAATTTTTTCTCTTCTCAATGTGTTTAGCTTAATCAAATCAGCAAAGTCCCTTTTCTCATGTAAGGGAACATATTCACAGGTTTTGGGAATTAAGAGATAGACATATCTGGGGACCATTATTCTGCCTATGACAATCTACACTCTGGCCCCCAAAGCTTCACATTCATCCCATGTGCAGGTTAAAACTCACCCATGCCAATATCAACATAGGTCTCAATCCACCACAGCGTCAACTCAAAGTCTAAAATTTCATCTAAATGTCAGTTAAAATGTCCCAAATCTTATCAACTAAATCATCTAAGTCAGGTATGGATAAGATCCTGGGCATAATCACCTACAAGCATATTTCTCTCTTTTTAAAAATTTTTTAATTTTTAATTATTATTGATTACATAGTAGGTGTATATATTTATAGGATATATAGCTAGTTTGATACAGGCATACAATGTGCTGTACTCACATCAGGGTAAACAAGGTATCTATCACCTCAAGCATTTATCCTTTCTTTGGGTCACAAACGATCCAATTACACTTTTTCAGTTTCAAAAATGCACGATAAATTTTTGTTGACTTATAGTCACTCTGTTGTGCTATCAATGACTAGATTTTATTCATTCTATCTCACCATATTTTTGTATCCATTAACCATCCACCCACCTCCCATTACTCTTCTCAGCCTCTGGAAAACATTGTTCTACTCTCTAGCTCCATTAGTTCAATTGTTTTAATTTTTACCTCTCAAAAATAAGTGAGAACATGCAAATTATGTCTTTTTGTGCCTTGCTTATTTCACTTAACATATTGACTTCCTGTTTTATCCATGATATTGAAAATAACAGGACCTCATTCTTTTTTATGCCTGAATAATACTCCGTTGTGTATATGTGCCACATCTTTTTTATCCATTTGTCTGTTGATGCACACTCAGGTTGCTTCCAAATCTTGGCTATCGTTAATAATACTACAATAAAGACAGAGTGCAGACAGCTCTTTGATATACTGATTTCCTTTATTTGGGGTATATACTTAGCAGTGGGGTTGCTGGATCATACAGTAGCTCTATTTTTGGTTTTTTGAGGAAACTCAAACTGTTCCATAGGGGTTGTACTAATTTACATCTCCACCAACAGTGCACAAGGGCTCCCTTTTCTCCATATCTTTGCCACTATTTCTTATTGCCTGTCTTTTGAATAAAAGCTTTTTTAACTGGAGTGAGATGATATCTCATTGTAGTTTTTACTTAAATTTCTCTTACTCTATTAACTTGTGAAGCCCAAAAAACAAGTTATCTTTCCCCAAAATAGAACAGAACAGAAAAATGGGAGAAGGAAAAAAAAAGTCACTGGTCCCAAGAAATGTGGAAATACAACTGAACAAATTTCTTTAAGATTTAAAGTGTGAGAATAATCCTATGTGGTTTTTGTTAGGTTTTCAAGGGAAGGCAAGGGTTAAAGACACACACACACACACACCCCACACACACACACACACCCCCACACACACACCCACACATACACATGCACACACACAGAAAGAGGGCAGCTTAACAGCAAATGTGGGCTTTATGCCCAGCATAAAACCTACAGAAGTGGGGAACCAGCCTAATGTCAGATCCCACCACGGCTTACAGGCTGGAACAATTTACAGGTATGGGTGGGAGGGTTCTGAGCAGTATGGCTTGCTGCCTGGTAAGATATTGATAAGATGTTCCCATAATGAGGCAGTTCTGGCTCTGGTTCCAGTGGAATGTCATCGTGGTGTTCCTTGGACCTTTGTCCAGCAAGATATGATAGGGATGTTTCTTTAGTTGGGCCTCTGGCTACCTTGCAGTCAGATGGTCAGGCAGGATGTTTCTCAAGGCCCGAATCCCCATGAAACGTTTCCCTCTGACTAAGGTCTGCAAAAGAGCAGGCAGCTTACAACATGGTGCACAGTTTGGGCTAACAGTTTTCAGCTCTGCCCTCTGAGCTTCCAGCTCTGCCCCGATGTCATCATTTCCTTTTTCATGAAGGGTAGCATGTGTTTGCAGCAAAAGCATTTTCTCAGCCTGTTTCTTATTGTAGAATTTGGGGAGTATAATAGCCTTCTTGTATTTTGTCTTCCTTCTGTCTTTTTCAGTTCAAGCTAGCAGTGTTTCTGATGATAAAACATTTTTAAAATCCTTGTGGGACTCTCATGTATGTCTCAGAAATTCACTCCATTAGACGACGGGCTCACCCCACAGTTCTTTCCTATATAATTCCATCTCTATTCCTGACTTCTGCTTATATGGCTGAGGGGATCCATAAGTCACATTCCCAGTCTCTTCCAAGAGCCTACCATGTGACTGAATACTCTGACTTTTTTATCCTTCCAAACAACTAGCAAAAAGTTGATCATCGATCTGCACTCCCTTGGTATTCCAGAGCGTGCTTCCCTGCCTCCCTTTTATTTATTTTTTCCTTTTTTTAAGCATGCTTTCCTGACAGAGAATCTCCTAATTTCAGCATCTTTTACAATTTGGATAGGCTGAGAACTTCCCAAATAATAAAGTTCTGATTCATCTTTCCTAAAAGTTATTCTCTCAAGCTATTTCTTTTCTCTTACTTTACTAAGCAACAAAAAGAAACTGGGTCACATCATCAATACTTAACCTGGAAATTGATCTCGGTAAATAACCAGTTTCATTGCTTACAAGTTCTGCTTTCCATGTAACTATAGGACACAATTCAGCCCAGCTTTCTGCCACTGTAGAACAATGTTCTCTTTTCCTCTAGTTTTGAGTAACAAGTTCCTCATTTTCTTCTGGCCCTTCACCAGCAGCACTTTTAATGTCATTTTTCTACCAACAATCTGTTTATGATGTTCTCTAAGACAATATAGGCTTTTACTGCTGTGCTTCTTACTTCCTTCTGAGTCCATAATCGCAGAGTAGTCAATATCCATATTTATACCTACAGTCTATTTAAGGCAATCTAGGTTTTTGCTATCATGCCCCTCAAAATTCTTCCATCTTCTGCCCAATGCCCAATTCCAAAATCACTTCCACATTTTCAGTATTTACATAGCAACATCCCACTTATAGATACCAAAATCTATATTTGTTTCTTATTGCTGCTGTAGCAAATTATTTTTAAAAACAACACAATTTTTTTTATCTTACAGTTCTGAATATTTTGAAATCAAGTTTCCAAATATATGGGTACTGTGGTTTGGCCTAGTTGGCATATAAAATTGACCATCACACATAATAAGAGATTTCAGGGATTAGGAAATGAACATCTTTGTAGAGTCATTATTTTGTGTACCACAGCGATGGTCTACAAATATGAAGAATAAAAGGAGTAAAATAAGCAGACAAAGTGACATGAAGGGGAATGTGAGGTATAAATAGAGTTGGAGAAAGGCATTTCAAACAGATATAATTTGCAACAGTGTGGAAGGGATAGATAGGAATATAGATCTCAAAAATGTGGCAAGAAACACAGCTGTAGAGATGGCCAAATTATACACATAAGGGGTTCATCTTCATAAAGGACTTTGATTTTTACCCCAAAGTGAATACTTAGGATGGATGATGAGAATACCTGTACTAAGTCATTGATGAGTTTAAGTAGGAAAAGATGATCTCATCATTGTGTTTAGGAAAGACCATTCTGGTGCCAGTGAAAAGTCCTGACTTCTATGGAGAACTATTGAGGATAAGGAAAAGACAAACAGGGACTGAACCAACACTGTAGCAATGGAACTGAGGGAAGGAGCTCAAGGCATACTCAATAAGACTTGGTGATTGATTAAAGATGATAAATCATTAAAAATGTGCCTACAAGCATTTGAAAGATTATGTTCCTGTCTAAGACAGAAGTGTTATTATAAGGACAATTGACTGTATTATTAAAGACAATGTAGGCATCTGGCAATGTTTTGTTACAGTGATATTTGATTATATTCTAGAAAAATGTCATGGTTGATTGGTAGGAAATGGTGGTTTCTCATTACTAAAATGTCTCAAGGGAATTTTAAAGAGTCTGTAGTTAAAGGACCTCTCTTTGGTAGTCCCAAGGCAAGAGTAGAAAGCAGCATTTAATGAGGAGACTAAGAATAAAATGGAAGCTAGAGAAGTCTCCCACCTTATAAGAGAGATGAAATGAGGGGAAAACTCATGGTTAAGATTAAAAATCTTAATAATAATGACAACTTATATTAAGCATGTTGTCAGGCTCCAGCCAAAAAAAAAGTATACATTTATGGTTTAATCTTCATATATACCTGGTATAGCATATATTTGCCATCAGTATTGCCATATTAATGATGAAGTGATTGAAGTTTAGAAACCTGACATCTTACCCAAAGTCACACAGTGGAGACAGACAAGTTCAAACTCAGACCTCTCAGACTCCAAAAACTGTTCTCTTAAGGAAAGAGCGGCAGGTTCCATCTCACTTTATTGACAGTCTTATTTAGTATAAGCATGGACCAAATAGCAGCTATGGTGTCATACACAAGATGCACATTACAAAGAAGGGAACAACAGACACCAGGACATACTTGAGAGTGAAGGGTGGGAAGAGGGTGAGGATAGAAAACCTACCTATTGGGTACTATGCTTATTAACTGGGTGACAAAATAATCTGTACACCAAACCACCATGATGTCCAGTTTACATGTATAACAAACCTACACCTGTACCTCTGAAACTAAAACAAAAACAACTGTACAGCCAAGAGACTCAGAGTTGCTACTCCAAATGCCCAGTGGTTAGCTGTGTGACACTGAGCAATCCTTGACTGTCTCTGTCCAAGTTTCCTCATCTGGAAATTAGGTCTATGTTTTCTACCCACCAACCAATGAACCAGTACAACAAATTCAATTCTTTAGGCTTTTGTGATTATTCTTTTCACCATTCTCCTCTGTAGGAGTCTAGGGCTCAGATTCCCCTTCTTCTTGTCCTACATTCCATATCCCACCTGGTAGATGGTGACACTGATGCTGAAGTATGATTTGATTTGCAAACTATCAGACACAGGACCTCTAAAGTCCCTTCTTGATCATAAAGTCTACTAATGAGCTGCAGCTGATAATACTTCCTTTTCTTTTTTTTGAAATTTTAAGTATATTTGGCTGTGAAAAAGAAATTCTATACTGAGAGACTTCTGAAGCTGCATTTCATTTTGTACAAAGGAGAAATTTCACTGAAAGAAAATGATAAGGCTGGGGAGAAATTATATCTGTGGAAGAGGTTAAAGAAATACTAAAGTGTCTTGGCAATGGCATGTAAAAAACATAGAATCCTTCCAGAACTTTGGGACACCTTCATACTCTGAAATCAGCTATAGAGAATGGATAAAAGAAGTCTTCCCGGAGTGAACCCAGACAAAGCAATTTGATATTCACAAAGCTCTTTAGTCCTGAATTCCCCCAAAAACATATTGTTTATTTGACTTAGAAATTTAATTTAACAACAACTGCCAGTTACACGGAAGTAGCAGGTGGACTTTTAAAGGTAAACAGTGTAGTACAGAAACTATTACATGTGGGAATCATGCTGTGACTAGCTAAAAAGCAGTATCTTCCCTCAGTAGAAGTGTATGACAGGGTTTGGTACCATTAAAACAACTGAAGGTCCACATAATTGGGTAATTGCCTCTTTTGCACAGTCCATTAGACACTCACTTGGCTGTACTTAATGGAAGAGGCTGATGAAAGCCACAAAAGTGTCACTGGGGTGACATTCCATTTAAAGTCACCCCAACCAGACATTGTGAGCTTTCCAAGGGGAGGCGTAAGCACCAGGCTGGAAGTAGGCGGGATGATAGCACAAAACAACTCGGGAGAGAGCTCTGCAGCCCAGTGACTGAGGGATGAGGCTCTATGGGTGAGTAGAATCTTCACTGCTTGTAGATGGACTTTGTGTCCCTCTCACAAGACTTTTCTAAGCTCTGCCTGCTCCCTGGAGAAAGAGCTCAGAACGTGATAACAATGCGTACTTTTATTTGATTGAGAATTTATGTAAGCAAAAATAAGGAGTAGAAAGAAAAACAAAGGCCCTGTATAATGGCATGAAAACTAAATTAGAAAACAGGAGAACGACTGTATTTGTGGCCCCTGACAATCTCAGCCTCTATTTTGTCATCAGTGAATGAATGGCCTTAGATGATGTCAAAGTTAGCTTTTAAGGTTTATTTCTGTGAATTAATAATTGTTTATTTTAGTTGAAGAGAAGAATTTAAGGAAAAAAAAAAAAAAACAAGAGAAAATGCAAATAAATTAGTAGGTCTTTCTAAGAAGTAAAAGGGAAAATTGGCCTAAGTTGATTATGATGATTGTTGATGACAGGACATTCTAACTACTGACTGACCTCTTTTAAAAATAAATAAATAAATTTAAGGGGTACAAGTGCAGTTTCGTTACATGGATATATTGTGTAGTAGTGAAGTCTAGACTTCCAGTGTAGCCATCACCTGAATAATGTACATTACACTCATTAAATAATTTCTCATCCCTTAGCCTCCTCCCACCTTCCCAACCTTCCTAGTCCAAAGTCTATTATTTCACACTTTATGTCCTTGTATGCACATTTTTTAGCTCCCACTTGAATTTGATTCCCTATCTCCATTATGTTATCTGTTCATCACCTATACATCGTCTCAACCATTAAAAAACTTCCCCGTGGATTGCCCTGCCTCTATTCTTATCACTTTCCAATTTGTTTCCATATGCAGTCAGAGACATATTTTCCAAAATACAATTCTGTTCATGTTGCTCCCTTGCTTACAAATCATAAATAGTTCACTGTTGGCCTCAAAACAAAATTCAAGCTCCCTAGCATGCTGCATAATGCATTTTGTGATATGGCCCTAAGGGAGTGCCACTCACAGTTGCAGGACTACAGAACAAGCCTCAAAGGACCAAGGTGTTCTGAGAAAGTGTTCTTGGGACAGAGAACAGGAGTCATATATTAAAAGATGTGCACAGAAACTAGCAGGAATGCATAACATCAAATTTGAAGGGTGGAGAACAAAAGTCTAAGGCCCAGAAGTAAATTCAAAAAGTCTGAAGCAGAACAAACAGAAATGGTGCAAAGACTGGGTAAAGGAGACACTTTGGACAAAGATAAAGGTGGAGTTCTTCATAAACTTGCTGCCCTAGTGTCTTCTAGGGGACAGGAGTGATGATGTAAAGGAGCCAGGAGGACTGGAGACTGCACCCCTTTCCAGCATCAACTCTTGCCACTTGCCTTCATCTACGCTGTCCTCCAGCCATGCTCAACTCCTCTGTGGTCACTGAAAAATACTTCAGGCTCTTTCACATGACTTTACCCATGCCTTCCCACTCTGGAATACACATCTTTCTTCTGCCTAATAAATTCTTATTCAATCTTTAAGACTTGGCATAGATTTTAAACACTGAATAGACCCTTCCAGAGGCCCTGAAATAGTTCATTGTTCCTTCCCTGTATCTCCACAGAAACTTTTACATACCTAAAGGGTATCAAATAGTATATACCATTATTGTTTGTTAATGTGGCCATATCCACACCAGATTGTGAGTTTCTGGAGGATAAAGACATGCCTCATTCAATCATTAAGTGTAGGAGAGAGAGATTGACAGACTAAGATCCATTAAAGATAGACATCTTTCTCATAAATGAACTTGAGGAATTAAAATAGAGCTCTACATTAAGTAGTATTATTTTTCTGACTTCAAGTGACCTTAGGAAACATTTTATTCCGATTAAAAATATGTATACCAAAAATATTATTTCTGCCTACCCATAAGAGGGACACCTGTAAGGGCTAATATCCAAAATCTACAAAGAACTTAAACAGATTTACAAGAAAAAAACAACCCCATTCAAAAGTGGCAAAGGATATGAACAGATACTTCTCAAAATAAGACATTTGTGCAGCAAACAAACATATGAAAAAAAGCTCATGATCACTGGTCATTAGAGAAATGTAAATCAAAACCACAATGAGATACCATCTCACACCAGTTAGAATGGCGATCACTAAAAAGTCAGGAAACAACAGATGCTGGAGAGGATGTGGAGAAATAGAAACACTTTTACGCTGTTGGTAGGAGTGTAAATTAGTTCAACCATTGTGGAAGACAGTGTGGTGATTCCTCAAGGATCTAGAACTAGAAATACCATTTGACCCAGCAATCCCATTACTGGGTATATACTCAAAGGATTATAAATCATTCTATATATTATATATAGTATGCAATATATAATATATACAAAATATATACACATATATACATATACACTCATACATATATATACGCACACACACATACATATATGTGTGTATATATATGAACTGGAGATCAAAATACTAGAAATGTGGGCTAAAGAGTAACTTGCTTTAGGCATCATATAGAGTTTAAAAGTTGGTTTTCAGCTGCCTCCCAGAGCAAGATGACGTAAACTGCCTAGTCTGTCTTCCTGTGAATTTTCCATTGGCGGCACAGGGGGGATAAACAGTAAAGAGAGCTGGAGTTGGGTCGGGCACTGCTTATGTCACACCAACACTTCCCTTTGCATGAGAGGCTACATATCTAGAAAGCTGGATTTGGGGAGAGAAAGCATTTGGAAAGACATGAATATCAAAAATCCTAAAGTTGATAGGTTTTTCATTTCTCCATTATCTTTCTGGGATGAGAAAAACACTTTACTATAAAAACAAGAATTCAATTTAAGTAAATTCAATTCTGCAAATGTATATTAGGTTTCTACTGGGATAAAAGGTCCTATGCTAAGTTGAGGAAAATCTCAACTTGAACATGAAAAGACAATCAAAAGACATAGAGATAAATCAGATGTTGAAATTATTTAACACAGATATTAAAGCACATATAACAAAAATAAGAACATTACAAATAGTCCTATAACAATTAAAAATAGAAATATTACCAAAGAAATAATATATATTAAAAAAGAACATTTTAAAACTGAAAGATACAAAAACAAACAAACAAAAGTGTTCACTACTCTTAATATATGAATAGTATTCAAAATTCTAGCCAGAACATGGTAAGAAAAATGAATAAATAGCACATAAATTGAAAAGGAAGAAATAGTACTATCCTTATTCACAGAAGACATGATTGTCTACATAGCAAATCCCAAGCAATCACCAAAAAATTTTTAAAATTATGAGCAAGTTCACCAAGTTTGCAGGATACAAAATCAACTCACAAAAGTTAATTGCATTTCTACATACTAGCAAAATTAAAAACAAAATGGCATTTACAAATGTTCCAAAGAAAACGAAGTAGTTAGGTATAAATATAAAAACTTTGTACAAGATCTATATGATAAAAAATAAAATACTAATGAAAGAAATAAAAGATGACCTAAACAAATGAAGAGACATACTGCATTTATGGATCAAAAGACTGAAAACAAAGATACGAATTCTCCCCAAATTGATCCATAGGTTTAATAAAGTTTCTATTAAAATCCCACTAAGAATTTTTGTGAATATAGACAAAATTATTATAAAACATATACAGAAGTTAAAAGACCTAGAATAGCTAAAACAATTTTGAAAAAGAAGAATAAAGTGAAAGGAATCACCCTACCTAATGTTAGAACTTATTACACAACTACAGTAATGAAGACAATGTAATTTTGTCAAAGGAATAGGCATATAATAGAACACAACAAAGAGCTCAGAAAGAGCCCCACGCAAATATCATCAACTGATTTTTCATAAAGGTCCAAGAGCTAATTCAATGGAGCAATTATAATCTTCAAAAAAATGGTGCCAGATTAATTAATACACATTGAGGGGGAAAAAAACACCTCGATTTAAACAAGAAAAGAAGAAAACATAGGCGAAAATCTTTAGGACCTAATACAATATAAAGAGTTCCTATTCTTTTTTTTTTTTTTTTTTTTTAGATGGAGTCTCGCTCTGTCGCCCAGGCTGGAGTGCAGTGGCATGGTCTGGGCTCACTACAAGCTCCGCCTCCTGGGTTCACGCCATTCTCCTGCCTCAGCCTCCTGAGTAGCTGGGACTACAGGCACCCGCCACCACACCCAGCTACGTTTTTGTATTTTTTTTAGTAGAGACGGGATTTCACTGTGTTAGTCAGGATGGTCTCCATCTCCTGACCTCGTGATCCGCCCGCCTCGGCCTCCCAAAGTGCTGGGATTACAGACGTGAGCCACCGAGCCCGGCCCTAGACTTCCCATTCTTAACACAAAACCATGCTCCATAAAACGTAAAACTGATCTTTTTTTTTTAAGTAAAAACTTTTTATCTGCAGAAGACCCTGTGAAGGAGATAAAAAGACAGTAAGATTCAGGCTGAGAGAAGACACTTAAACAAACCACATATCCAACAAAGGAATAGAATCTAGAAGATGTAAAATAACTCAAAACACAACAGTAAAAAATTACAGAATTCAACTAGAAAATGAGCAATAGACATGAATAGATGGTAATAAGCATATAAAAAGATGTTCAATATCTTTAGCCATTAAGACAAATTAAAACTGCAGCGAGAAAACACCAGACATCTCTCAGAATGACTAAAATGAAAACTTACGATAACAAGAAATCCTGATGATGCAGAGAAACTGGATCATTGGTACAATGCTGTGGGAATATAAACTGGTACAAACGGTCTGGAAGAATAAGTCAGTATCTTATAAAACTAGGTGAAAGGTATATGAGATTTCCTGGACTTTTTTTTTTTTTTCAATCTCCTATAAGTTTATTACTACAAAGAAAAAAAAAATTTAAAACATATATTTACTGTTATCTTCTGTGTGATCATGTTTAAACATTCTTAATTGACTTCCTATTATGGAAAATGAGGATTTTAACTTTCTTTTATTCTTCCTTTCCCTTCATTCCTCTCTTCCCCCATTATAGTTATTATGACTATTGGTTAAATCTGTGTTTAGTATTTGTATGATTACAGTATTATAAATATTATTCACTGATGAAACAGGTAGCCTATTATTACTACATTTCTTTTCTTGAATAAATTCCTACTTACACTGATGCTAAAATCTCCCCTTTTTCCAATTTGTTTAGAGTAAATATATAGCTATGCCTTAGACCTACTTTTTCAACAACTATACACAATTTCATACACAGAACACCTGTCAGATAGCCAATTCCATTTCCCCCTCAGGGACTTTGCTGAGATTCCCTGTCCTGTACTTTGCGCCGGATGCTGGTCTACATAAGTCCTGCTGCATAGTGGAAGACCTGGAAGTTCTGTCATCATTCTGGGAATTCTTCTCACTTGTTTCTTGTGTTTGGTTCCCTGCTTCCTCAATTCAATGTTGTCCTGTCTTGGTTAATTCCGTTTTTTTGGTTTTTTGTTTTTGTTTTTGTTTTGGTGGTGCACATATCTAGGAGCTTCCTGAGAAGACATGCATGCAAACAAATATTTTATGTGGCTGAAACTATTTTAAATTTACCTTATACCCAATTGATCATTGGGCTGGGCATATGATTCTACACTGAAAAAAAATTTCTTCTCAAAATTTAGATTAGTACAGAATAAAAAAATAATGCATTTATCTACAACTTTTTATTCTTAAAGAATCTTAAATTTTATACATCTTAATCTTTATATATACTGTTTTTTACTAACTAGATCAATTTCAAATAAACCTTTATCATTGTAGATTTATGATTATTTCTTTTGGTAAATTATCAGTGGGCCTTTTCCACCAGGAAACTCCTAAGAACTTTTCTTGTATCATTTCTTTGACAATTTCCTTCCTTTCATTTCCTGCTCCTTTTGTTCCCAAAATCCTTTGGTTAAACAACACCTTCTAAACTAATGCCCTAAATGTTATTTCTTCTTCTTCTTCTTTTTTTTTTTTTTTTCCTTTTGAGACATTGTCTTGCTCTGTCACCCAAGCTGGAGTTCAATGGCGCGATCTTGGCTCACTGCAAGCTCCGCCTCCCAGGTTCACGCCATTCTCCTTAGCCTCCTGAGTAGCTGGGACTACAGGTGCCCACCACCACACTCGGCTAATTCTTTGTATTTTTAGTACAGATGGGGTTTCACTGTGTTAGCCAGGATGGTCTCGAACTCCTGACCTTGTGATCCTCCTGCCTCAGCCTCCTAAAGTGCTGAGAGTACAGGTGTGAGCCACAGCACTTGGCCTTTCTTCTATTTTTATCTCTGCCTTTTTTGCTGCACTTTGTGGATGATTTTATTGACTTTATATTCTAAACATTTTACATTTTTAAAAATTTTGAGGCCGGACGTGGTGGTTCATGCCTATAATCCCAGCACTTTGGGAGGCTGAGGTGGGCGGATCACAAGATCAGGAGATTGAGACCATCCTGGCTAACTTAGTGAAACCCTATCTCTACTAAAAATACGAAAAAAAAAAAAAAAAAATTAGCCGGGTGTGGTGGCGGGCACCTGTAATCGCAGCTACTCAGGAGGCTGAGGCAGGAGAATGGAGTGAATGTGGGAGGTGAAGCTTGCAATGAGCCGAGATCGCGCCACTGCACTCCAGCCTGAGTGACAGAGTGAGACCCCATCTCAAAATAAAAAATAAAAAAAAAAAGATTGAATACCATATTTTAGTTTCTGATAATTTTCTTGCTTTCTGATTGTTTTTTAAAGCACCTGGATTACATCTCATCAATACAATATCTTCCCTTATCTCTGTGGCTATGCATTATAATCTCTTTCCCGTTTTATTCTACTGATTGGATTGTCTGTGATTTTTCTAAGTCTCTCTTTCTTTTCTGTTTGCTTTATTTCTGTCTTTCATTTTAGGTATGCCCCACAATGTTCACTGATTGTTTCTTATTCGTATTTAAAAGTGAAACCCTAAAGAACTTGTTGAAAGTTCTGTGCGTATATTCAGGGCTTCTTAACTGATATATATCACTCTAAACTGACCAGGAAGTATTTTAGACTTTTTTTGCACTTCTCCAAATTTCAGTATATGTATTCCTCTTCTCTGAATCAGTTTTGTTTTCTTTCACTTTTCCTCCAGAGGAGAATCCTTTAAACTTCTATCAGGGGATATAAGCCCAGCTACCAACATTTTGAAGCTAGCTGAACAAATGGATCTGGGATGGGAAATCTTACCTTCAATATAGACTTTAACCTAATCCCCTGATATGCTTTGGATGTTTGCCCCCTCCAAATCTCAAGCTGAAATGTTACCTCCAATGTTGGGGGTTGAGACCTAGTGGTAAATATTGTAGAATGGGGGTGGATCCCTCATGAATGGCTTAGCACCATCCCCTTGGTGATGAGTTCTTGCCCAGCTCACACATAACCTGTTTAATAGAGTGTGCCACATCCTCCCTCTCTTTCTTGCTCCTACTCTCACCATGTGATATGCCTGCCTCCCGCTTCACCTTCCACCATGATTGTAAGCTTCCTGAGGCCCTTACTAAAAGCTGAACAGATACTGGCACCATGCTTCCTGTACAACCTGAAGAACCACGAGCCAAATAAACCTCTTTTCTTTATAAATTACTCAGCCACAAGTATGTCTTAATAGGAATACAAAATGTGACCAATACATACTGCTTTAAGTACAGCGCTTTACTGTTTTGTTGAGTGTCCCCAAATCCATAGCCTCTCTCAGTCTCTCAAGAAAATATATCTCCAGTTTTTGTCACTCATAAAGGAGTGGGCTAAGTCCTCCTGTGAAGACTTTAAAATAGTCCTTCAATTGTCAGCCCAGCCAGAAATCTCAAGAATTTTTTTAACTTGGAAAAGAAAAAGAAGAATGCAATTATTAACTCAGTTCCAATGACGTCTCTGATATTATGTTGCCACCATATTTACATTATCTTATTTAATCTTCCACATCTTATAAGATATATTATACCTATTTTACAGAAGAAGAAGCTGAAGCTCAAGTGGCTAATTAAGTCTCTCAGCATCACACAACTAGTAAGAGTTTAACATAATTTACTAATAATAAATTTGCTATAATGCATTATTGGGGTTCTTTACTCTTTTATCAAAGTTTGTGTAAAAGTTCCAAGGTGGGCACCAGAATATTAGGAATATCCTTGTGTATCAGCAAATATGGATGGTTTCTTAGATGCTCATGGACCTAACACACATCATCCTGCCTTGCTGCTTCCCTAGGGCACAGGCATCTTTTCTAAGTTGGGTAATGGCGATGGCTGCCATATGGATAGCATACAGCTATCCTTAGCGGCTCCACACAGGCATATGCTCTATGGGCCTGAAAATACTCTGGAGGGTGAATCATAATGGGACATGAGAACTTGCTGTTTTCAGAAACCATCAACCTTTATCTCTTTCCCAGGCTAAGGAAATCTCTCAAAAGTATTTATATCACTGCCATCTCTACCTTTCAGGGACATGAATAGCATAATCTCTGTAAGTTTAAGTCTTTTACAGAAAAATAAAGAAGAGTGATGATCTAAGAAGCTTGTTTCCCACTTTAGAGAAAATGATGAGGCAATGACTTAGCCTGATCAAATATTTTTTGAAATCGGAGATGGAAAAAAAAAGGTAAACAAAACAATTTAATATCTGATCAGTTATTCTGACATACACATACTGCTTTTAAATATCTGGTCATTTCAGCAAACTCTCTGTACGACACCACTGGTTTTTAAAATTACGTCTTTTTGTTGTTGGTTGAGGCCACTTGCAACTAAACAATGTGAATTGCTTTTTTTTTTTTTTTTTTTTTTCTCCTCAGAGTTTTGCTATTTCTCTAGTAGACTTCCCTTCCAGATGTCTTATGATGCTGTGTCATGACTTTTTTCTCTGAATTTCTTGAAATCTGATCCTTAAACTTCAGGCTATGCTTACTCTTTCCTGCTCTCGCTGTTACAAACTAGCAACATATGGCAGCTTTCTACTCACAGGCCAATCTCTTTCACTTCACTATATGTTTAGGCCTCAAGTCTCAGTTCCCCCTAGATACTTTCTCTTCCTCAGGAACAAAGTTATCAAAAAGTCAAGAATCTCTTACCCTTTTAGCTGAAGGAGTGTTTTCGCAGATGCTGTGGGATTGGCTTTGTGTGCTTCTTTGGTTGGTGTATGGCAGATGCACCTGACTGCAATAACAGCATATCCTGAGAATGACCCTATGGTCTAAGAAGAATGTGTGTTCAGAGTTCTGAGCTAAGGAATCTCGGAGTGGCCAACCTGGACATTTATACCTTATGTATGAGGAATATCTGAACCCTCAGTCCATTCCATGGAATACAGGCCATACAGAGGATTGAGGCCCTTTGTATGGGCTTAAAGATTGACAGGTGGAGGTTGCTAAGGCGTGGGGGGTACTAAGTGAAAATACTATATAAACTTCATACTTTTTACAAGCGGTTGCAGTTCTCCTGTCCAGCGTGCTACTACTGGATCACCTTGCATGTAAGTTCCCTCAATAAGACCTATGTCTTATTCACCGGCTCTAGTTCTCTTCCTTGGCCTCTTAAACATGATACTGTCTCTACTGAAGTAAATATGGGTTGAGCATGATAGTTGGGACATGTTGCTCATTTCTTTCATGGGTCTCTGCTGCTTGTATGTACAGTCACTGTGATGTCACCTCTGTTCCTCTTCTGCTATCCCCATGAAAATGGACTCTAAAATCTAAAGATTTCCACAGTATACACACTTTGATATACAGTAGAACTCTGCCTCCCTCTAAGGTACATGGATGGGCTTTGGTCAAGGATGGGCTGGGGTGGATATTCAGGCCTACATGACTCAGCAAGTTTGAAGCACAGGTTCACACGCCATCTGTTATATCACCTTTTTAAGTTCATACTTGGCTCTGAGCCACTATTGCCTGTAAAGGTATAATTGCCCTGCTAATGCTGTACAGGAGCTCTTGGGGCTTGACTCAGTTCAACATGGATCTTGTCCTGGTGCCCAGAGAGAAGGCCAAAGCTGTCCCCTCTTGCAGATGCACAGAGGGGAGCCACAGCGTGGCTTACACTGGTGCCCAGAGATAGAGTTAAGCTACTGACCCTGAAGGCAAAGGAGAGCCAGCGGTGCAGCTGCAGGCATGAGGGTGGCAGGAGCCATAGAGCCAGAGCAGAGAGCCAAGATAGAGGTGCACACTGTAAAGAGCTAGTGTAAGTAAGCTGTTTTTTGTTTGTTTTTTTGGGTTTTTTTTGAGATGCAGTGGCGCGATCTCAGCTCACTGCAAGCTCCGCCTCCCGGGTTTGCCATTCTCCTGCCTCAGCCTCCTGAGTAGCTGGGACTACAGGCGCCCGCCACCATGCCCGGCTAATTTTTTGTATTTTTTAATAGAGACGGGGTTTCACCGTGGTCTCGATCTCCTGACCTTGGGATCCGCCCGCCTCGGCCTCCCAAAGTGCTGGGAATACAGGCGTGAGCCACCTCGCCCGGCGTAAGCTGTTGATGAGAGCTGCTACTGAATAAAACCATATTCACCTGCCTACAGCCCCCTAAGTGCTCTTTCTGCCCACCACCTACTCCCCTCAGACCACAGCATGGGCTGGACCTGGACCCCAGGATCTGACAATTAACGATGTGGATGGGAAGAGGTGAGCAGGTCTTCAGTCCCTGAAGGCTCCCCAGTCAGTTATGAGGCTGCAGCATGAGCTGTGGTACCTGGTGGCAGCGGTGCTGCTTGGATGGACCCCAATGGAAACATGAATGACAGTGGATGGGTCTCCTGGGAGTGTGGAGAAGGCGCTGTAGCACCTGGAAGTGCACAGCATCGAGAAGAAGTATGCCTTTACAAGCAGTCAGATGTCCATTTGTGACTGCACTGTAGGGCGTTCATGCCCAGTCCTTGCAGGATGCAGCGCGGGGAGGAGGAAGAACTTCCATTGCAAGCTTACCCAGTGATCCACCTGGAAATAGAGCATGAGCAGCTGTCAGGCCCCAAGGGTGGGCCAGAGACGCCCCCCTACTCTGGTGGAACACCTTACCTTTGGTGCCTGTGTCCCCGCTAAGTTGTGGGAGTTAAGCAAGTAATGTCGGCAGTCACGTACAGACTTAATGCCAGTCATGTGGAAGAAGGATATTGCTGCACGGCCCAGTCCTGCCCTAGAATTCCAGTTCAAAGAGTACCTGCTGCAGTTAGCGGGAGTGTAAAGCCTTATCTGTTTGATAAGAGAACTGGTCGAGATGCACGGCTTGTGGGGGGCACCAGACAAACAGTTACCTTTGGACTTGGCAATCTACTGGTCCCTGGACCCGGATAAATTTACAGGCAGAGCTGCATTTATTAATGGCTATGAAGACCAGTGAGTGAAAATGAAAACCTGTGTCTTTGCATCTTGGCATG
This sequence comes from Macaca fascicularis, assembly GCF_037993035.2. Lineage (NCBI taxonomy): Eukaryota > Metazoa > Chordata > Mammalia > Primates > Cercopithecidae > Macaca > Macaca fascicularis. The sequence goes on along the minus strand of NC_088388.1, from coordinate 87,353,045 downwards.
GGCCGCTTAGCTCTCCATGTATGCACTGTGTATGTCTCTCCCATACTTGCACGCATTCTGGTGCTGAATGTTTTGCAAGGTTTGGCCACTGTGATGTCTGTCACAGGCTTGATGGACCATTTGACAACAGAATAGGGACAGTCCACCGAGAGCCAGGAACAGTTTGCCTTCATGGGAGGGCAACAATGAACTTTCACAGTGTTGCTGCAGGGCTATTGTATAGCCCCAACATATGTTGTGATTTTGTTAATAATGTAATGTTAACCTCTGATCCTCTTGCAGGCTGAAAACTGGCAGTGTCCTCTCTTGCCTGGAATTAGGATGATGAGGCTAAGACACCCTTTCTGTGTAGTCAATCAAGGGTGCCCATTTAGACTAGATTTACATCTAACCACAGATAGTTTTGGCTAGGGCATATAGCAGTGCATGGAGTGATTGGAAGTGCCAGAGGGCTGTTAGTCTCAGCTGTGGAAGGGAGTTGAACTCTGGTGTTCCTTAATAAACAAGCAGTAATGACGGGATGGGTGTGTTCCTCGGTAACCAGCCCCTGGACTGGGAAAGCAATTAATGACTGCCTATGCTGCCCTTCAGGCCCATAAGAGCGTGGCAGGACGGGTTACAGTCATCATGCAGACAACTTACCCTTTAGCTGGATGGGTGCATTCATGGGTAATGAGCCCCTGAACAGGGATGGCACAGATATCCACTTTAATGAAGTAGGGTGCCTACTTAGAGCAGCGGAGTATGCCAAGTATAAGTCCCTTAGCAGCCGAGTTACAAGAGGTTTCAGGGCCTGCAGTCCTAATACAAGATAATGCCATGGGGCCTGAGGTACTCTTAGACCCTGAGCCTTCACCATTAGGAAGGGCAACCCCCATTCCTAATAGAGCATGGTACACTAGTGGGTCTAGCTGGGGTGCTACTGCTTCCTGGACTGCTGATGCAGCCTAGCCTACTACTGACACCATATGGTTTAAAACCAGGTATAGGCAAAGTTGCCAATAAGCTAAACTCAGGGAAATGTGGATGGTAATCACCAAGGAGGTGACACTTGTGGTAATCTGCGCCAATAGCTGGGCAGTTTATCAAAGTTTGTATATGTAATGGGCCTGCATGCCCAGAAGCTTATGCAGTATCAGGCCTGTGTGCCCAAAGCTTATGTGTCAGTCCTATATATATGTACTGGGCCTGTGTGCACAAAGCTTATATGCATAACCTGTGTGTCCAAAACCTATGTCTCCCTCGGCCTAGGGGATGGAGTGTAAGGTGCATGAATGTGCGTTGGTCAAGGATAGGCCAAGGCAGATATCCCGGCCTGCATGACTCAGGTAGTTTGGCACACAGGTGCCATTTGTTATATAACCTGTTTGTATCAGTTCATACTTGGCTCTGAGCCACTATTGTCTATAAAAGGTATAATTGCCCTGCTAACACCGTACAGGGGCTCTTGGGGCTCAGCTTGGCTCAACATGGCTCTTGTGCAAGCTCTGGTGCCCAGAGAGAGAGAGAAAGTTATCCATCTTGCAGACAGACGAGAGCCACAGCATGGCTTGCACTGGTGCACAGGGAGGGAAAGATTAAGCTGCTAACCCTGAAGGCAAGGGACAGCCAGCCCAGTGGTGCAGCAGCTGCAGGCATGGGGGCAGCAGGAGCCACAGAACTGGAGTAGATGGCCAAGATAAAGGTGCACAGTGTAAAGAGCTAGTGTAAGTAAGTTGCTAATGAGAGCTGCTGCTGAATAAAACCATATTCACCTGACTACGCCCCCTCCACCCTCCGGCACTCCACCCCCAGACCCCCGAGTGTTCTTCTTTCTGCCCATCCACTCACTCCCCTCGGACCGCAGCATGGGCTGGACCTGGACCTTGGGATCTGATACTCCCACACTACAAAAATGTACGTTTCTGGAAAGAACTTACCCTTAAACCACCATTTTCCAATTTTGAGCTTCAATCCAGAAAGTCTCAGTAATTTTAATAAATTAGTATCGATTGCCTGATGTGCTAATCTCAATTTCACATGTGAATATGAACATATACCCTTTCTAGCCTTTTTTTTTTAGAATTATAAAATACTTGATATTTTTCTGTCTTTACATTACTCTGTATCTTAAAGTATTTTCTCTCACCCTCTCCCTAATTTAGTGTTGTTAATTGACAAAAAAACTATCTAGTAGGCCATACATTCTCAAAACTCATAATGCATAAGGAGCACCTGTAAAGCTAATTTACAGATGTTAACTCAGTGTCTTCCAATCCCCTTTTCCTGCTGAGCTCAGTAAGTTGGTGATAAGGCCCAAGAATTGGTATTCTGCAGACCTCATATTGAGAAGAGCTATTACAGACAAGCAAGTGTCCCCCCCCCTTTAGTGAACTGAGCTATGTTATCCAGGTTTCATCATTCCAATATCTCAGGCCATGGTCCAGAAATTCAAATGATTGCCAATACCATCTGGGGAGCCAAATGTTCAACTCCATGATCATTTTTCTCTTTTAAAGTCTTCTGGATAGGAGGAAATGTTGAACATACCACCTGGGATCTGTAGTGTCTTTACTTCCTTCAACTTTCTACCCAAACCTCAGAAAGCATTATATTTTCAAATGCCACCAAGTCAGAAAGAGCGAGAAATGGTTAACCGTTTTGCCAAAACTTATCTTTCCCCTATACAATACATGCTTTGGAAAAATAGGACATCTCCTGAAAGATAAAGATGTTTACATTCATTTTCATCTAAATGAATCAGTAGAAAGTTACTAATCACTGATAACGGGTCCCTGCCTCCTATGTTCAAAGGCAAGATGTATTTTAACCAAAATTATTTGAAAATTATTCTTACTAGAGCATGTGTTTCCCAAGATCTAATTTATCTCAATCTAAACCAAGTGCAATTTTGACACCAGGAAACATTTGGCAAAGTTTGGAGACATTTGTGTTTGTCATGAGTGAGGAATGAGGGAGCTACTGGTATCTAGTGAGCAGAGACCAAGGATGTTGCTATACACATTACAAAGTACAAGACACCTCCCCACCCTGCCAAAAAACAGGAAATAAATGTAAATAGTGCCCAGATTGAGAAATCCTGCTGCATATAAAACAAGCATCATACCTACCATGAATACCCAATAACTACTATATGCTATCCATTTGTATTCTTCTTAAATATATACATCATTAGATCAGTGTCATAACTTTTCAAAATTCATTCTGATGACTCGGCGTTTGGCTTTCTTATATAACTTTCTATTCCATACATTACTTTTATTTATTTTTTCTGTATTAAAGGCATTATCGTGAACATCTGTGTTTTTGTAGCTCCAGCAACTCTTTAGCGGAACAGCATCTCAGCTGCTGCATGTGATTCCTATGAGTCAGCCAATCATGAACTCCCAATAACTCTAAACACATGGGTGACAACAGGGTCCAGTGCTAAGCTGATCTGCCTTTTCCTGCTGGGAATGACATAAGTGAAGATACACAAGAGTACAAGATCTTTGTAACTAAGTCATCCAGTGGTACTACTCTAAAGAGAAGGGTTACACATTTCTGCTGCTGCAAGCTGCCCTGAATTCTTCATCTTTAAATTACTCAGAATATTTTCACTTTTTGTTTGTTCATCATCATTAAAGACTGATACATGTTGCTAGTAGTCAAAGAACATGAGAGAATAAACTTTTTTTTTTTTTTTTTTTTTTTTTTTGCCTCGCACTGTCTCCCAGGCTGGAGTGCAGTGGTGCAATCTCGGATCACTGCAACCTCAGCCTCCTCAGCCTCCTGGGTTCAAGCACCTCTACCTCAGCCTCCTGAGTAGCTGGGATTACAGGCGACCACCATCATGCCCAGTTAATTTTTGTATTTTAGTAGAGATGGGGTTTCACCATATTGTCCAGGCTGGCCTTGAACTCCTTACCTCAAGCAATCCGCCAGCCTCGGTCTCCCAAAGTGCTGGTTTTACAGGCGTGAGCCACCACACTCAGCGGGATAAACATTTCTTTATTGTTGATCTGCTGACACAGAGAAGAGATATTCTCCCAGCTGCTTCACTTCTTCCTTCTGGAAGAAACTAGCTTGAATGCATTCACAGTTAGTTGGAACTTACCTCTGGTGAGGAAAACAGTATGCATCCCTTGAAGTTCTGAAGCCCTTGCCTGAGCCCACTCAATAAACAGAATATTTTATAGCAGTGCTACTTAAAAGGTGGCCTGCCTTCCAGGAGTACCTGTAGCTTATTAGAAATGCAGATTATGGAACTCACATGACTGCAGGTCTCAAATTTCAGCCGGCATAAAAATCACCTGGAAGGCTTGTTAAATGAGGAGCCCTAGCTTGCCCCCGCAAAGATTCAGCAGGTTTCAGATGAGGCCCAAGAATTTTCTCTCCGGTTCCAAGGGAGTACTGCTATTGCTGTTGTTCTTCACACCACATTTAAAACAGCTCTGTGAGAACATGTCACTTTTTCTCCTTTTTAATCTTTATTTTATCTGACATAAAGCTCAGTTGCTCCAGTTGCAAATAAAAGAAACCCACCTCAAACTGACTTAAATAACAAAGGGAACTTATTTCCTGATACAAATTGCAATTTAGAGGTTTGAGGGTTTCAGCTGTAGCCCAATTATATTGGCAACTGCCTGGTTCCTTCCAAGTAAATGACCTCTTTTTGAATATTGCTGAAAACTGTGAAGCTGTCAGGTCTGGTGTGGATGTGTTTACTAAAGTGGTCACTACTCAAATTTATCTTTAACCATATCCATTTAGCATTTTTAGCGCACTGTAGGCCTTCAATGAATAATAAATACAGATCTCTGTTGTTCCTTCTTCTTTGAATATGCTGTTGTCTCCCTGGAAAATAATTTTTTATCTACTCATATACCCCTTCCTTGTATCACAATAACTCCCAAATGTCAAGAACCCTTACATGCTAGGTAGAGAATGGATAACAAAACAGCCATAGTACCTGCTTTAAAAAGCTTTAATAACTTTCTAAGAAGCTTTCCTAACTTCCTACCCTTACTCCCATTCCCTAAACCAACTTAGAAACATTTTCTAGTGCCGTCCTTCCTCTTATACTATGTACCCCATTATATTGTATATATAAAGTAAATAGAAAAACAAGAATAAGTATAAAGTGTAACAGATACAATAAAGGAGAAAGAGATGACTGGGGAAATGTGACAATGGGGATATAACAGCCATGGGGATTTTGTAATTTACATCAGGATCCTCTTAAGTGATCTTATTTGGATACTCTCATTTTGAAGTGTGAAACACACAGGGTAATAAACATTGGGAAAGCATAAAAAATTCCATAAAAGAAATTACATTATGTTTTATTAAATCAGAGTTTAAAAATAATCTGCTTATGTCTTGAAAAATCAATAACATTGTATTTTTTTAAATAATACTCTTCTGTCTTGGAATAGTGAACTGTATTTACTGTTATTTTTCCACATAAGCAGAAAAAAAATAAAGCCATGAGGGTGTGTGTTGGAGATGTCTGCAGTTGAGTCAATCCTGTAAAGAGTACAGAGTTGATTTATAACTCCATTTGATCCATTTGCTTTACTGATGGTCTTTTCTCTTTCAATCCAGCATGGTAAAGATCTGTCAAAGAAAACAAATGACTCAGACACCATGTGCTGTGTTGGTGTACAGTTTATCTGTCGTCCTTCATGTTCTTCCCTTACGCACATCTGACAATGTCTCTCAGGGTTAGCAAAAGAGTGAGCATACACTGCTGAGCAAATTGGAACTAAAACCAGAAATGTTTTTTGGAGAAAGTGCAACAAAGAAGCCATCTCCTGCCTCCTGCCCCAATTGACGATGTCTTTAAGATTTTCTTTTTTGTCTTCTTCATGTCTCAACTCATTAACTTTGTCATTGGCATAGCCAAGATGACTTTGTTCTTTTATCTTTCTTTCTTTCTTTTTTTTTTTTTTTGGTTGGAGATGGGGTTACACTTTGCTGCCTAGGCTAGAGTGCAGTGGTGTGAGCTCACACCACTCACACTACTGGGCAGTAGTCCTACAGAGGCTGAGGCTCAAATGATCCTCCCACTTCAGCTGCTGGAGTAGCTAGGACTACAGGGATGCATACCAGGTCCAGCTAATTTGGTTTTTATTTTTTGTAGAGACGAGATCTGGCTGTGTTGCCCAGGCTGATCATCAATGCCTGGCCTGAAGTGATCTCTTCACCTTAGCCTCCCAAAGTGCTGGGATTACATGTTAGAGCCACCATGCTCAGCCCAAGATGACATTTTATGGTTGAATTTTCATGTTTCTGTAAACAATAATGATGGTAATGGTGATCTGGTGGCTTTGTCAAAGGTCAAGAAAGTTCCAGGACTGTTGAGTAAGAAACCACGTGTCTTGTTTGGGTCATTCACAGCTGACAGATGGGCAAACCACAAGCAAAGGAAATGAAAAAGACATCAGCTGGGAAATTCTGTAAAAGAGAGGATCAATTTTTTGTGGGATAAAGCATTCTTACAATTTTGGACACGTCACTAAGAAAAGAGGAACATAAAGTAACAAAGAAATTATATGAAAAGTGTTTATGAAATGAAGAAAAGAAATGGGAAAAAAATTGCAAGTATAAAAGCGCTGACCACAAAATTCAGAAAAATAACAATATTCGTATTAATAACCACTATCTTCTTTTCCATTACGTAACCCCAATTGTAGATGCTATAGGGCACTTTTATATATAGAAAATAAGTCTGGCCCTGCAGGTTCACATCATGATACTAGGTAAACTGCATGGTAAACAGTTAAGAATAGAACTGACAGTCATTGCTATACTTAACCATTACTTAGCTGTTCACAAAAAGACTGCAAAGTTCACAAACTCTCACTAAACCCAAATAAAATGTATTCCCATTTCAATTTCCCCTTCTCTATATCCTAAAGTTGCCACAGGCTACTCTAATGCTCCCCTTACAGGAGGCAGAGCATGCCAAGGGGTTGCAGTGGAAAGGGGCAACAGATGGAAATGATGTGGTCAAAATGTATTACAATTGCATCTTTTACAAAAGCATAGAAACAAGTTGTTGATGATTCTGGAAGAGGACCTGGAAGGAGCCCCAGCAGGTGAGGAGCCCTGAGGCTTAAGATTCATCAGCTTTATAGTAAATCCAACTGATGTACTAGGCGTATGTATCAAGGAACTTGACTACAAAAATTCAGTAAATGTTTTGAGAACCTGTGCTAGACAAATTGGGGGGATTTATGATGCACAGGGTATGGTGGAAGGGAACCAATTTATTTATACTTTCATCTTGAGATTTTTATCTATGTGAATATATTACCTGTTCAAAAAATAAGTAAATATTTTTAAATAGAAATTTTAAAAGAAACCAATGAGACATGGTTCCTACTCCCAGCTTTGATAAGCTTTCTCAAATGGGGCAGGGTTGAAAGAAGTAAAAATAACAGAGAGGTTCAAGAACCCTCAGGAATGAACCAAGATATATGAGAATACCTATGAGAATATCTATATCTGTGAGAATATCTATGAAACTATTGGAGCATTCAATTCAGACTTAATTCTGAGCAGAAGGGAAGAAGAATGAAACACATAGAGTAGAAGAGTAGGCAGGCAGAGCCATTGTGGCATTAGAAGCTTGGCCCAGTCACAAAAGTCCATTTATAAACTCTGGTGCAGAATGAGGGTCAAGCCATCTCGGATGCTAAGTAGGAATTCAGAAACTGGAAGGCCAGGCAAGGCCCAGTTGAATGGGCTGGACCAACGTGACCAGAGGGGGAAGTCTGCCTTTAAGCAAACTCTCACATGCCCCTGCTTACCACGCACTCACTAAACAAGCCAAGTGGTCCATTATTTGTTTTGTCTAGGAGATAGCCTCACACCATAGGTGTGTGACAAACTTCCTACCTTAGCCCTTTATGAGCCCCTGACCTACACTTATGTGAACGTAATAAAATAATTGTCATTTTAAGCTGCTACAGTTGGGCAATTTGTTACACAGCACAGTAGCCAGAACACTATACGTCATCCATTTATTTTCAAAGCAAGATACTAAGAATGTTGAGTATAAATTATTTTGAACCAAGTTAGAACATTTTTGTCCAAAGATCTGGAGGAATTCCCTTAGTGTGTTATGACATGTTGTTAGATGAGTGGATAGATAAGTAACACAACCCTCAGAGAGTAGCAGTTGCTGTAACCTCCAAGAAGCAGAGTGTATGCCAGTCCTCATGTACAACTGCATTCAAACCATGCTGAGCTCCCAGGGCCTCGGCAGCCTTGCTGTACCCTCTTACCTCTAACCTATGTGCGTGCTATCCCTTTTGCCAGGAAGTGCGCTTTCTCCTTTCTCCTACAGCTTCTTGTGTACTATTTCCTTTCTTCTACGTTTCATTCCTTTGATCACTTCTGTCCTCTCATCACCACCTTCTTCTTTATCTAAATCTACTTGGCACCACTTCCTCTAGCAAACATTCTGTATCCAGCTCCACACAGGGTAAGTGCGCTTAGCTTCTCTAATTTTATAGCCCCCTGCTTTTCTCTTTGTGAGCAATCACCACTTGCATGTTAACTGCCTATCTGCATATCTCTTTCACAAAATTATAAAATCCCTGAGGATAGGGACAAAGTCTATTTTATTGTGGTACCACCAAAGCTCTAACATGCACCTAAAATTTAGCTCATAGTGTGTGCTCAATATTTACTGACTAAAAGGATGAATGAACTATAATGTGTCCTTTAATACTGCAGGGATTCACTTAAGTGACCCTTTACCCCACTTCATTTTTTTGTTAGTATGCAGCATTATGGACTAAATATTTGTGTGTTCCTCTCCCAGTCACCCCACTACAAATTCACATGTTGAAATCCTAACCTTCAATGCAATGGTGTTGAAAGTTATGGCCTTTGAGAGATAATTAGATTATGAGGGGGGGCCCCTTAAATGGGGTTAGCCCCCTTATAAAAAAAGATGCCAGAGAGTTCTCTTGCTCTCTTTCTACAATCAGAATATACAAAAAGAAGTCAGCAGTCTGCAACCATAAGAGGGTCCTCTCCAGAATCTGATCATGCTGGCACTCTGATGTTAGACTTTCAGCCTTCAAAAAACTGTGAAAAATAAATTTTTATTTAAACGATATAGTTTATAGCATCTTGTTATAACACCCCAAGCTAAGACAGTGTATATTGGCCAAATGGGACTGAACCATTATTCCATTCTCAGAGAAGAGGAGAAACCATTCTGTGAACCAATACCAAGACTTGGGCCAGTGAAAGCCACTGGATAATCTTTACATTGACCTGGTTCCTGATATTTTATGACCAACAATAATGGGCCAATAATGAAGTGATACCCCCAATTCTGTTGGAAGTAGTATAACTTCAGAAGGATCTGCCCACACCCTCTTTCAGGATGCTTTTAAATTAAGCCTAGGCCAGTGTGGGCCATGCCATGCCCATCTCCACAATTTAGTCCTTCAGGTGGCTGTAGTAAAGGAGAAGTTCTGGCCTACAAAAGCATGACCACGCTGACTCTGATTGAGGCTAGGCAAGGCTGTGCAGCAGCATGGGAAGGATGCAATCCTTAGTCAAACTACCTGGTCCAATTTTTGCTCAGCAACATATTTCCCATGGACTGGGGAAGCTGTACTCATTGACTGCTATGGTCTGAATGTTTGTGTCCTCTCCAAATTCATAGGTTGAAACTTAGTCACCAAAGTAATGGTGTTGGTAGGTGGGACATTCTGGAGGTGATTAAGTCATAAGAGTAGAACCCTAGGGAATGGGATTTGTTCCCCTATAAAAGAGGCCCAAGTGAGCTCTTTCAATTGTTCCATCATCTGAGGTCACCACGAAAAGGCATCATCTATGAACCACGTAATGGGTCCTTACCAGGCACCAACTCTGCTGCTACCTTGATCGTGAACTCCTTAACTTCTAGAACGATGAGAAATCAAGTTCTGTTGCTTCTAAACTACCCAGTTTATTACATTTTGTTATAGCCTGAAAACAGATGAAAAAAATGATAAAATGAAGAAAATGGTCATAGTTACATCACTAGAATGTTCTTGAGATACATTAGCTGATAAATGGTTAAAATGTAAAGACTTAATGAGGTATGGATAAGACATGGTAAAAACATTAGTAAAGGATGAAGGACATGATCTCTATTAATACAGCAAATAAGTGGCTCAGCCATTTACCTATAGCCTTGAGCCAGTCACTTTATCATCTTTGCACCTTTCTGCTCAAATACAAAATGGAGATAAAAGTTGTATCTACCTACATATGTTAATAAATGTAAAATGCTTAACTCAGAACCTAGCATGCACTAAATTTTCCTTAAAGATGACTGAAACACTGGTATGTATTCTTAAACGCCCTTTGAAAGTGTAGGAAGGTTTTGTTTGTTTGTAAGAATTAAAGGAGGCTTCATGATGAAGGAGGTATGTTGTCTGTGTTTTGTTTTATTTTATTTTATTTTATTATTTTATTTAGTTAGTTATTTATTGTGTGAGACAGCCTCACTCTGTTGTCCAGGCTGCAGTGCAGTGGTGCGATCTCAGCTCACTGCAACTTCCGCCTCCCGGATTCAAGTGATTCTCCTGCCTCAGCCTCCCAAGTAGCTGGAATTACAGGAGTGTACCACCACGCGCAGCTAATTTTTGTATTTTTAGTAGAGACAGGTGTCACCATGCTGGCCATGCTGGTCTTAAACTCCTGGCTTCAAGTGATCCGCCCAACCTGGTCTCCCAAAGTGTTGAGATTACAGGCATGAGCCACCATGCCCAGCCTGTTGTCTTTGTTTTAAAAAGTAGGTTGCATTTGTACATAGAAAGACGAGGAGAAAAATCTAGGAAATTTTTTTTAACCTAGAGAATTAAACAGGTACACTTTGCCGGCCGGCACTATGGAATATGGTAGACAAGAAGCAACAGGGGTGGAGGGAAGAGAGAGGTAATCCGAAGACTTCTGGTCAGTCCAACCCTTGGCATTTCATAGACTGGGACCCATAGAGGCAATATAGAAACTGAACCAGACCCTTTATTCTAGAGAAATTTCCAGTAGATAATTAAAATTCAGTTTTTACTGCTTGGTCTAGTCTGTTAAAAAAAAAAAAAAACAGTTTTGAAATTGTTCATCAAATGATCTGCTCCAATTAATACAGGAATCCTATCCACCTTTTTGACTTTTCTACTCCACCCACATCGCCCCAACCCAGGTCAATTTCAGCCACTCCAAACAAAAAAAACTAGCTGATAGAAGAGTGTAACCCAAACAAATTATTAACAACAACGGCAACAACAATAAGATAAATGCTTATTACATATCCCAATAGGCTTAACCAGCATTAAAATGATAAAGAAAACCTCATTCTATTTCACTGTCTACAGTTCTACTCTAAAAACAAAATCTGATAAAGATAAGAAATTTTTTTTAGAAAGTCAGTAAACAACAAAAAAAAGAAGTCCCCTGGAGTGTATTAGAGTGTTTACCACTGGGAGAGAGCTGTCCTCTGAAGAATAAAGGCAAATTGCTGGCTTTTCTGAGCCTCATTGATGGAGAGAGAGAGGAAGAATTAAGACAGATGCTCTTGTCTTAGTTGGACAAGCTGCTAACAGGAAACTGTGGGTGGTATGTCTGCTGAGTATGACTTCTCAGAAAAGTGGTTCCTCCAGTTTTCAGGTTCCTGGAGGCCACATGACAGGTTACTTCCTAGCAGTCATTCTGAAGACTTTGGGGTCAAGAGCAGCCCTGGCCCCCTATCCCTACTGCTATCTTACATTTCCTGTGCTTTGGGGCTTTTCACCTAATAAATGATTGTCCTTTGAGTAAAAACACACTCTCCCAAATGCCAAATATATTTTAGTGATGAACCAGTGCAGGAATGGCCCTTTGAAACTTAGAACAGTTCTCACTGAAAAATAGTACATTCTTATGACTTTAACCTAGGTTCTTCTATGCTGGTTCAGCTTAAATCCTCTGTTACCTCATTGTGGAAAACTCACTTTTGTAGAGTTCCTCTAACTTTCTGCAAAAGCTTTAAATATTTGTTGTTTTTAGTCCTCCTTGTCCATAGAGTCTGACTATGAAAATGGAAAGAATCTTAGGGATTTTTAAGGTAGTCTAGCACCTTAGACTAGTCCAGATTTGACTTCCCCAAGCAATGTAATTCGGAGAGTTCTTCAAATAAATGATGCTATGATCCTATCTGGGCATCGCCCCAGGAGACAAGTGTCAGAGGTCCCTCAGACTTCTGGACCCAGGCTCTTTGCACTTACTGCAAAGCCTTACTGTCTTCAGAACACTTCCTTTCTGCTCTCCCTCTCCATCTTGTATTAGGATTCTCTTATTCCTACCAACATCCTATCTCCTTCATGCCCATCAAGTCTTGCTAGTAGGAAGGCTGAGATCAGTCATTTATGGCTCAGTTTGAATTTGAATCCCTATAGTCACTGTAAGGAAGGAGAAGATTTGCTCCTGACTTGGATAATTTTAGATTCTTCTTATTTATATGACCAAGAAGAGAAGTTTAAGAGGAAGCCTCAAAATTAAACCACAAAAACATTTGCTCACTTGGCCCAAACATAAGGCAGATATTGAATATGGTGAAACATGGGCTAGAGAGAGTTGGAAAATCCTCACCTCCCTATGCCCTGGGTCCCTCCTCAGCAGGGACAGCCAAGTTGTTTCCAGCTGACAGCAAACCAGTCCTGACACCCTGTTCTCATGACACACTCAGGCCCTTCACTGTTTCTGTTCATTCCTGACTATCTTTATGCCAGTTGGAAATCCTGCTGCCACAGAAACTAAAAATGAGTCAAAAGTACTCCCTCTCTTTCTTCCAAAAGGGTGTCTCTGCACAGCCTGTTCTGTGACCATCACATGACTCCACATTTGCTCATCTGCTCTTATCTGCCATCAAGTCCTGTAGGTCTTTCTCTGGAATCCTCTCCCTAACTCATTGCTCTTTCTCGTCTTTCCACAGCCTGGTTCTGAGACAGAGGGTGGGAATTTCTCATCCCAGATGCCTCATCTGGGCTTGCAGAAGTTAGTCTAAAGACAGATTATGAAATCTTCATTGTCAGTTCTTGTCCTTCCCATCCCCTTTGAGACCCTTCTTCCAGTGGGAAAATTATACAGGCACAATATGTATGCATACAAGTATTCTCTTATATGAGTTTTGGTGTTACTAATTTAGCCACACAGTATGACCTAAGAAGGACAGTAATTAAGCCCTAAATATTTCCTCATCATCTGTAAAATATTTTTCTCCATTCCCAATATAATGTCCTAGTTCAGGCCTTCATCTTTTTTTTTACCTGAAACTGGTTTCCTGAGCAGTCTCCGTGCTTCTCACCTGCCTTTAGCCTCTTCTTTCTCCATATGTCACACTACTACTGCTATAATCTACCAAAAATGCAGGTATGACTATTAGTGAATCCCCTGATTAAATGCCTTAGCACCTGTAGGATACAATTTAAGACCCCTAGCATGATATTCAACTTCCTCGGGAGTTGTCTCCTGCTCTACCCCAAGTTGCACTTCAGGCAACAGGAACTGTGTACACCTGATAGTGCTTCTTGACCACTCCATGCTGAGCCTCTACTTCTCCTGGATCCTCCTCCTAGAATGCCATTCCCTTGGTTCTTTCCTGCAGAATTTATATTCCTCTCCATTCTGGCATCATTTAATTCTGAAAAAAAAAATTTTACGTAGACCCATAACATCCTACATGTAATTCCTTTATAATATTTGCCACTTCATATTTTTATTAAAATGTTTTCAGTTATTTTTCTATTCACAAAGTACATTTATAGCAGATGATTTGAAAAATACAGAAAAATATGAAAAAAGACAAAGGAAATTATTCAGAGAGAAATATACTAACATTTTGAGGTATATTTTCCAATGTTTGGTTCTATGTATATAGTCACATTTTTCTCTATCTTGTTCTCTTTCACAGAACACACCTATATAAACACAAATGTAGGTATGCCAAATCTTATATATTTTGCAACTACTTTTATATTTTACTTAAAAATATCAGTGTTGTTAGCCTTAAGCTTAAGAGAGTAAGCTCTTGGAGGAACAACAAGTGTGTGTGTGTGTGTGTGTGTGTGTGTGTGTAGGTATGTGCGTGAGAGAATGTGTAAAACAAACACATAAAAACATCCAGCTGAGTGAATAGTATATAATAGACTCTAATTATTCATTGAACTAATTTATTAACAACAGTGAAAGAGACACGGGAGAAAGAAAGAATATGGGATAAGCTGGAGCACATGGAAAGTAAAAAGAGATGAAGAGAAGACAGCCCACCATTTGGAAAGTATTTATGACTTTTAAAGTTTTTATGTACCCTATAGTTGATCCTCACAATAGCCTTCTATTTTATTTTATTTTATTTTATTATTTTATTTTATTTTATTTTTAATAGAGACAGGGTATTACTATGTTGCCGAGGCTGGTGTTGAGCTTCTGGGTTTAAGTAATTCTTCTGCCTTGCCATCCCAAACTGCTGGGATTACAGGCACGAACCACTGTGCCTGGCCACGACTGCCTTCTGAAGTAGCTAAAGGAATTTTTTGCAAATCAGGAAAGTGAAACTCAGAGAGGTTAAGTGACTTGCCCTAGGTTGTGCACTTTGTAAGTGGCAGAACTAGTTTTTCAAATTCATAAATTATGTATTTACATTACTTTACACAGCTTCTGGGGGAAAAAAGGCAGCAACATGATCCCTACCGAGGTCTGGGAGCCTGAAGTGGTATCCACGCTGCCTGGCCTGGTACCTGGCATAGGGTACTAAAACAGTGATTGTCGAGCACAACTAAAAAGCAGAAGAGAGAAAGAACAAACAGTAGACAATACTGAGTATACATGGTAAGACACCACAATCCACTTTTCTCTATCCTCACCATGCTTGTTTGATCTGAGCCTCCTAAATGATCTGCCTCCTGCCATTCAACACCCTTTTCATCCATCTTCCATAAACACAAATTGATCATGACAAATGATGTATCGGTTCCCTTTGCTCTTGGGAAAATATTCAGAATATTCTCCTAGCTTAAAATGTTCTTCATGATGGAACACTTCTTTTCCATCTTGATTTCTCATTTTTCTTTCTCTTGTACATGCCACTCAGGCATATTCAACACCTCTAAATCCCCAAAAGTGCTGAAACATTCTTTTCCCTGCTCTTCCTGGATAATTGTTATTTTGATAATTTTTTTTTTTTACTAATTGTTATTAGTTTTCTATTGCTGTGTAACAAATTACCAGAAATGTAGCAGTTTTTAACAGCATGAATTTATCTCACAATTTCTATAGGTTAGAAGTCTGGCACAGTGTGGTTGGTTTATCTTGTCAAAGTCTCATTAGACTAAAATCCAGGTAGTATCCAGGACTACAGCTCTCATCTGGGGCTTATGGTCTTCTTCTACACTCACTGGATATTGGCAGAATTCAGTGCCTCATGGTTGTGGGACTGTGGTCCCTATTTCCTTGCCGTATGGTCCTCTTTCTCTTCAAGCCAACAATGGTGCCTTGATAATCCTTGTGCTTTGACTCTGATTTCCACTTCTGCCTTCTGTTTTAAGGATTCATGCGATTACATTAGGCACATCTGGATAATCAAAGATACTCTCTCAATTTTAAGGTCAATTGCTTTGTAACATTACATCCACAAAATCTTTTTGCCATTTAATGTAACCTATTCATGGACATAAACACCAGAGAGTGAAGTCCACGGGGAGCCAACATTCTGCCTGTCAAAATTATAGCATCAAATTTGGCTTAGAGGCCCTTGTTATAAAATTCATGCTCATTTATTTCTCTGCCTCCATTTCTAGAGTATAAGTTTCATGATGTCAGTGACTATGTCTACCGCACAAATCTGATGTGTTGGAGCTGGCTAGTACTAGCTAACAAGTGCCATTATTAAATTTTCAGGAATTTTTAAATCTGTTTGTTAAACATAGCTATTAGTTAAAAAACAAATTATATTCTCAAAAGATAATAAATGCTCTAATTCATTACCTGTTTATTCTCATAGTGTTTACTATGATTTATTCTCTTGAAGTTATTTTCCCTGATTCAGTCTCTATGGTGGAAATACTATCTGTTGATGGACTACTGCACATCTTTTCAACTTCCTGTTCAATGCCATTATTAGGTTGGTGCAAAAATAATTGCAGTTTTTGCCATTACAGTACATTATGTTGGTAGCTTGAAATTGACAATATTGGATGTATTTATACCAAATAAATCAGCACCACTAGTTGACATCTTGATGTATTATTTATTTGATTGTTTAGACTTAAGAAAATGATGGTGAAAATGTTAACAGCACAGATTAAGCTTACAGCAGGTCATGTCTATAGCCATTACACAAAAACTTAAAGAAATATTATTCTTCCAGTATCTAAAACCTATGATTCAGCAAAGAAGCAGGTCATGATATTGACAAACAAAGGAAGTTACAACTTACTGCCTGATTTTACTTTAATCTTAGTTATTAATACAAAAAAAAATCAAGTAACATTCTTATGTGAACTATATTCATTCATCAGATACAACCATAGCTTGGCTAAAAATACAATAGTTTAGCAAAAAAAAAAAAAAAAAAATTCTATGGAAACAAAATGGCTACATTAAATTTAAAATAAAGAGTAAATTGTACACTATACATTGTTTACATCAATGTTTTATATTAAAAAGTATATGTTTATGTATGTGTACATAAACATACATTTTTACACCATCATGAAACATTTACCAGCCCACCACTGAATGCACTGAATATACCCCTAGAGCTCATCACAATGCTTAGCACATATGGGGTGCTCAGTAAATGTTTAATGAATGAATGAATAGAAGCAATGGTCTACATAATTGACCAGAGAACACAGGCTGGGTGGAAAGGGAATAGAGGCCAGAAAAGAAGCAACAGTTTGGGGAAGTTGGGAGGATTCCAAGAACTAGAGGTCAGTTGAGAATTTCTGTAAGATTCTACAGAAGTTATAAAGTAGGAGACCAAAAAATAATTAAAGGAGCTCTGACAAGACAAAGCATCTTAGGAATTAGAGAAAGCTAGGAACTAATCACGTGCAAGGCCCTGTGCTGTTAGTCCACTTTGAGTTAATACTTTATAGTCCTCACAAAACCTTCATTTATCCTCATTTTATAGGCAAAGAAACTAGGTAATTAAGGTTAATCAACTTGCCCAGACTCAGTCAGCTAGTAGAGGGTAGAGGCCAGATCCAAAGCCTGCACTCTTGAGGTCTACACCAAATGGAAGTGGGAACAAGGCTATGAGGAGTTGTAATGCAAGAACTTACTACTCACAGTGTGTTCTGAGGAACACAAGAGGGGGTTTTTGTTAGAATGTTGATTTTCAAGCCCTACCCCAGATCTACTGAATCAAATCTGTCTTCTTTTTTTTTTCTGTCTTTTACAAGATATACTGGAAATGCCTATGCACCTTGACTTTGAAAACCACTAGTTTAGGAGGCAGTTGTATCAGCAGGTAACCACATTGCAGATGGTCACTAAAGTCAAAGAAGTCAAGAAGTACTATAACGTATATTGTAAGACTGAACTTGCCCAAGTAAAGTGAGGGTGCTCCTTCTAGCATGTGGCATATTAAAATCACCTAGACACCTTTGTAAAATACCAAGGCATTAGTAAATTTAAAGTGATTCCGATATATAACCAAGGTTGAGAACTTATCAGGAGCATCGCATTAGCCATGCCATTTCTCTCAGATGTGAACAGTAGCCCCTACTTATCCAAACAAACAATGAAGCAAACGTCTGTGGACCGGACTTGAGAGGCTGAAGCATCTCCTCCCCAGGATATAATCACTCTTATGCCTCACAGTGGTTTTCTAGCCTTGCTCTTTACACAATAACTCTGCCTTCCAACCCCCGAAACAGACTGGCTCATAGGATTTCACATTTCATGTGCCCTTCACCGGGCACTCCCTCTTTTCTCCTTGCCACCAGGCCACATCCTTTCCTTCCACCAGCCCACATTTATTTCCAGACCTAAAATGATTCCTTAATGTCATTTTTTATTCTGTCAGCCTTTTATTCTGCTCATATGACATCATACCACTCACCAGCATTAAACTGTACCAAAGATCCTTGGAAACAAATTCTACAAAATAAATATAATTTAGGGAGGGTACACAGTTCTGTTTGTTCAAATCAAGTATTCTCCTTAAAAAAAAAAAAAAAAAAATGCCACTAAAGCTAGTTTCCTGTATCTGGATCCTCTGCTGTGCAGTAACAATACAAGGCCCACAAAAGAGGGCTGAGTTCCTTCCCACATGCACTGCCTTTTCTCCAGTAATAGATTGTATTCTGGTTGACCGCCAGGCAACAATAGTCGACTCATGCTGGCCGGCTCTCAACACAGGTCTCTGAAGAAGAGGAGGAAAAGGGCAAATTGATGCTTCTAGTTTTCTCTCAATAATCCCTCCCCAGGGCTCAGGTTCACATGTGGACTTCTGTTACCAACCTTGTTTGATCTCTTTAAAGAAGTCCCTTGTCTCCATTTGGATGACATGAAGACTCATAAGAACAGCAATAGGAACACTTAAGAGCTTCTTGTCACATGATAAACAGTCTGATTAGATCTTCTGGTTTAGTGACTTCCTCTTCGCTCTCACCAGCTACTGAAAGTGTGGCCAGTCACTTTCATTGGGTATGTAATTGATTCTTTGGACTTTGCTCCATTCTTAACAGTATTCCAATACTGTAACTAGATAGTGGGCTGTATAGACTGAAAAATGGTTTTGCTAAGCGTAATGAGAATTGTTTCCAGGTTATCCTTTCATTGTAAGAATTCACTAAGGCATGCAAACCAATTTCATTTATTTCCTCTTCTGTTTCTCAGAAAAGGGCCTTTTTTTTAGCAGGGTAGTGGTGGGGAGGATGGTGATAGCTTATATAAATTCCAGAAAACAAGGGATGGAGATGAAAGATGTTTAAAACAAGCAAATCAAAACAGTCTCTAAGAAGGAAGTCAAGTAAAATTCTTTTTGACATTTGAAAAGCTTTAGTTCTGATTTACGCCCACACTTGTACTCTGTTACTTAAAATTCCCTGCGTTTAGCTTATACCTTCTAGGAACATAGATACTCATCTCCATTCATTGATTCATACATACATACATTTAATCACTATTTCATTCATTTATTCAGTAACATTTATTGGATATTTGATAGAAACAAAGGGTTCAGCATAAACAAAAATAAGACATGTTCCCCAACCTCAAGTAGCTCAGAATCTAAAGGAGCAGATAATTTCTAAATTGTCTAAAACTTATACAGGTGCTAAAATGTAAATCTCTGGATAATACAGTGGGAATGCAGCAAATATCATGATCAACTCTGTAGGGGCAGCAGTAGCAGGGTGGAACTTTTTTCTTAGTAAAGAAAGAAGAAAATTCCAGAAAAGAAATAAAAAAAAGAGCTTCGGAACCAATTTTCTATAATCAAAATAGAGGGGCTCAGATTTTGTCTAGTGCTATCTTTTATATGAAACTCATATGTCAATTGAGGTAAGCTTTCTGCTTAAACTAAGGCTACTCAGAACCCCCAGGCCATAGTCAAATCCTTTTCTAAGAGTTCTATGAATCTCAGGAGGATCTGGGTTTCTATTGTCACTTCTAGTTCTGAGCTCCTGCTCCCATAAATCAGTTCTATTTATAAATTATTTTATCTTCCTTGAATGTTGCCCCTGACTTACACCACTTACACTCAGATATGGACTTTCAGGATTTTTCCTTGATCTTAAAAAATATCAACAATAAGATCATGCCAGTATGGTGCTTGTAACTGTAACATCAGTGTAGGGAGCAAAGAGCTGAATCCCTGTGTGAACCAATCCTCTATTTGAAACAATCCACCCCTTGTCTTTTGTCCACCCAGGCACACTGGTGTCACGTGCTCTTTCTTCATTTCAGTGGCTTCTCTCTTTCTCTTCCCTATGATCTTTTTTAAAGTGGGCTTCTAGGATTGCTCCTAGCAACTCCAAATGCTTTTCATGCCACACTGAGTAATGCAGTACTCACCAGCTCTAATCCCAAAAGTCAGCTCAAGGACATTTTTGTTTATTCAAAGTTCTCTGGTGTTTAAGCAATCCTGGGAACAAAGTACCTTTTCCCAGAAGAAATGCTTCTGCTATGAACAGACACTTCTCAAAAGACAACCATGCGTTCCACAAACATATGAAACAAGGCTCATTATCACTGGTCATTAGAGAAATGCAAATCAAAACCACAATGAGATGCCATCTCATGTCAACTAAAATGATGATTATTAAAAGTCAGGAAATAACAGATGCTGATGAGGATGTGGAGAAATAGGAATGCTTTTAGACTGTTGATGGGAGTATAAATTAGTTTAACCATTGTGAAAGAGAGTGTGATGATTCCTCAAAGATCTAGATACCATTTGACCCAGCAATCCCATTACTGGGTATATAACCAAAGGATTATAAATCATTCCATTATAAAGACACATGCACAAGTATATTTATTGCAGCACTATTTACAATAGCAAGGACTTGGAACCAACCCAAATGCCCACCAATGATAGATTGGATAAAAAAAATTTGGCACATATACACCCTGGAATACTATGCAATCATAAAAAAGAATGAGTTCATGTCATTTGCAGGGACATAGACAAAGCTGGAAGCCATCATTCTCAGCAAACTAACACAAGAACAGAAAACAAAATATCACATGTTCCCACTCATAAGTGGGAGTTGAACAATGAAAACACATGGACACAGGCAGGGGAGCATCACACACTGGAGCCTGTTGGAAGGTGGGGGGAAAGGGGAGGGAGAGCATTAAGACAAATACCTAATGCATGCGGGGCTGAAAACCTAGATGATGGCTTGATAGGTACAGCAAACCACCATGACACATAAATACCTATGTAACAAACCTGCACATTCTGCACATGTATCCGAGAACTTAAAGTAAAAAAAAAAAAAAAAAAAAAAAAAAAGGACGCTTCTAATACCATCTACTTTTCTTAAAAAGTGCTTACCAATTTCTTCCAAGCAACATTACAACCAATACTCTTCATATTTGAGGATGATGTTACTGTTCATCAAAACCCCTTTAGGCTGGGCGTGGTGGCTCGTGCCTGTAATCCCAGTACTTTGGGAGTCCAAAGTGGGCAGATCACGAGGTCAAGAGATTGAGACCATCCTGGCCAACATGGTGAAACCCCGTCTCTGGTAAAAATACAAAAATTAGCCGGGCATGGTGGTGGATGCCTGTAATCTCAGCTACTTGGGAGGCTGAGGCAGGAGAATGGGGTGAACCTGGGAGGCAGAGGTTGTAAAAAAGCCGAGATCATGCCACTGAACCCCAGCCTGGTGACAGAGAAAGACTCCGTCTAAAAAAAAGAAAAAGAAAAAGAAAAGAAACATACACACACATACACACACACACACACACACACACTTTCTTTTCTTCCTACTTTTGTTCTGGTATTCTTTGGAGATGGTTTGGAAGAAATCCAGTTCCATTACTGTAGATCTATGCCTCACTTTTTAGTTAATCTGATCACGGTTTTGTTAAATCTGGATGTCTTAAGTCTCTAAAAACCCCAGATACCCCAGGAACAAGTATTACTCACCAACTATGGTATTAAAAATGAGCCACTGTCTCTGAGTTCATTTACTTGTTCTATAAACATCAATCATGTACCATGCATTAAGTTAATCGTTGTTCTGCTCTAGAAGAGCTCACAGTCTAACCAAATACAAATTCCAAAAAAGCTTTAAGGAAAGGCAACATCTTTGGAAGCCATTAATAGCCTCTCAAGGGAATGGCTTTAATGGGCAATCGTTTTGGGGGGCCTATTTCCCATTCATTAGTTAAAACATTGATCCTATGCTTTGCCATTGTGCCTCATACTTGTTCTATTTCCTGTGATATAATTGGCAGTAATTTAGGAACATCCTCTGAAAAGAAAAAAAATTTGTAGAAATGTAGGTTATAAGACTCTTTCCCCCAAATTGTGACTTATAAATTCCTCTTTTATATACTCATAGGGCCTAGAACATTATATAGTATGTTATAATTATATTATAATTGTTACATTATATTATAATTGTGCAATTACCTGTCTGTCGCCTCCCCTAGAAGTGAGCCCCTGGGGAAGGTTATGATTTATCCAAATTCAGTTCCTAGTGTAGTGTTTGAAATTGTCAGTGTACTCACAGAAGACCTGGGAAAGAAAAGGAAAAGGAAGGGAGGGAGAAAGTAAGGATGATGACTATCATTAGTGTGAGTCAGATTATTCTGCACAATTGCTTCTATTTGGCACCTGGGAGGCTCCCCATTCCAAGGTGTGGTCAGTCTTACACAGAATTTGCAGATGGCTCAGCACAAGGACCTCAGCTGTCAGCTAAATCAGGATGAATATTCTGTAAAAACTGGGATTAAATGCCTTCTGTGAGACTGGGCAAATAATACTGAAGTCTTGTTAACATTTAATGTTAAATTCTATGACCTGATACTCCATAAATATCATAGCTGCTAGAAACAATACTGAGATTCTAACCTTAGGTTTTATTTTGTTTTTAATTTAAAATGTTATCGATTTGTCATATCTTAGTGCTGAATTTTGTGCCTGCAAAATTCAGATGTTGAAGCCCTAACCCCAGTACCTCAGAATGTAACTGTATTTGGAGACAGGAACTTTGAAGAGGTGATTAAAGTAAAATGTTGTCAGGGTGGGCCCTAATCCAATCTGACTGGTGTTCTTATAAGAATTGGAAATTTAGACAAATGAAGAGACGCCAGGTGTGTGCATGCAGAGGAAACACCAAGGGAGTAGTCAATGAGAAGGCAGCTATCTTCACGCCAAGAAAACAAGCCTCAGAAGAAACCAAACCTGCTGACATGTTGATCTTGAGCTTCTCGTCTTTAGAACTATGAAAACAAGGCTGGGTCTGGTGGCTCACGCCTGTAATCCCAGCATTTTGAGAGGCTGAGGCTGGTAGATCACCTGAGGTCAGGAGTTCGAGACCAGCCTGCCCAACATGGTGAAACCTTGTCTTTACTAAAAATACAAATTTTAGCCAGGCTTGGTGGCAGGCACCTGTAATCCCAGCTACTTGGCAGGCTGAGGCAGAAGAATTACTTGAATCCAGGAAGCGGAGGTTGCAGTGAGCTGAGATCGCACTACTACACTCCAGCCTGGGCAACAACAGTGAAACAAAAACATGAAAACAATTCATTTCTGTTGTCTCAGCCACCAGCCTGTGCTATTTGGTTATGACAGCCCTAAAAAACTAATACACTTAGCATTGTTCTCAAGCTATAATCATTGAGACTAATCCTGGCTCTTCCACTATCCAGCAATTACTTTTTAAAATTAAATTAAAAATTTAACTTAAAAAGTTGAATTAATATCCATCATGGATGACACTACTAAAAAACAAAAAAAAAACGGAAAAAACAAAAACACAAAAACGAATAAATAAATGAATGGCATGAGTTACAAAGTACAAAGATCTAAAAAAAAATTGGAAGTTAAAATTGAAAAGAAGTCTACCTGTATGGTCCTGGATAAATCTCTTATTTTAGGAGGATCTGAGTTGTCTCTTTTCTAAAATAAGTGAGATCATGAGAGGAAGAAAGTGGCCCTCACTGCTGGGGAGTCCTTACCGTACTCAGTTCCCCACCACACTGAGAATCTCCCCTCCTCACAGTTTCCATGCAGAACCCCTGAAGAGGGAGGGGCCTAGGGAGCCCCTCCTTGTCATGAACCATCAATAAAGTCCGCTGTGCTCAGCCAAAAAAAAAAAAAAAAAAGAAAGTAAAAATATAAGAAGACCTTAGAATCAACAGATGGCACATGTTTGCCTTGACTTAAAGATACGATTAGAAACCAACATTGTTAGTCTGAGAGAAATTTGCAAATCTATAATGCAATTGTATTTTATCACAATAGGCTAGGTTGTACCACATTTAAAAACAACGTCCAAATCTCAGCATCCAAAAAATAATTGATTTATTTCTCTTTTTCATTGTAAATTTCAAGTCAGTGCAGCTCATACTAGTCACTCAGGCATCCATGCTGATAATGGTTTAATCTTCAACAATTACTTTGCCAGAGAAAGAGATGGGGGCAAATTAATCATGGCTCTTAAAATTTCTGCTCAGAAGCAGCCATATGCCACTTTCATTCAGATTTCATGAGGAAAAGTAAAGCACATGAGTATGCCTAACATCAAAGTGAGTGGGAGTCCAATTTTTCTATGTGATGGAAAGGACAGGAATGAAATATTTGTCAACAGACTGCTGATAATTGCCAGCCAAATTGGTGAAGGATGCTCACAAAATTTGATTGTGTTTATGGGTGAACATAATTTGGAAATTTCAATCTATTAAACCTAGGAAACTCTGCTTGAAACTTGAAAGAGTTAATTTAACCACAAGAATGAGGAGACGGAGAAGGAGGAGGAGAGTTATCTCTTATATTAAGAAATAAATTCATGAAGTTCTTTACCTCAAGAGTTGCTACAGAGTAAAAAATGCTTCAGAAAAAGTCTAAATTAGGACATGAAATTGACTCCATGTCAACTGAGAATTAAAAATTTTAAGATATCTCAACATCCCTAGTAGCTGAATCACTCAGTTGTTTTTTTATTTGTTGTTTTGGTTGGTTGGTTGGTTGGTTAGTTTTGTAAACAAGTAAGCTTTGTACTAACACACTGTGCTAATTTAGTGGTGACAACATTACTGGTTATCCATGAAAACAAATATGATGTGTCTTGAAATTTGAGTTTTCTGTTAGCCCATGTTTAATCTATTCAATCTGTGATAGAAGACAGTCCACTTTGTAGCCTAAAATACATTGGAGGTAAAAAATCCAGGGAAGCCACCCTCATCATTGTTTAGTATATAAATTGCTCTGAATGCCTATCAACTGCAGTCTCTCTGCTAGGCACTTTTCATACACTATCAAATGTACTCTTCTCCTCAACCTAGACATGTAAAGTGCAGTGATCCTGAACTGTTCTCAAAGGCTTGTGGGTCACGATTCATGGACATGCGACATGAAACCATCCTCTCTCTCCTGGAAAAAATTAAGTTTGTTCAAGCCACTTGTGGCTCTAATCTCGAATACAGTATCAAAACCTTTCCCAATGATTACTTAGATAGGCAACAAAGAAATATTATAAATGCATAAAGTCATCTTGCCCTTTTGAATTACTGATAAAATCATGTCCATGAACTATGAACTTGGGCAGACTTCTTTTAGTTTCCAATCCTTATCCTTAGAGAGAGAGGTGATCTTTTTAATAAGTCTTCGAAAAAAATTTTAAACTCTCAAGCAAAAGAATGCCCAAAAAACATAAACAGGGAATATATGTATGTATACACACAGACACACACACACAGACACACACACACACACAGACACACACACACACATTTATCTTGAAATCCAAACTTAAACCACTTATCTTACAAAAAGAAAAAACATAATAATAATTAATTTGTGTGACAAAGGAAAGAGAGTCTCTTCTGCTCATTGTTGAAGAGCCCTGGAACAAGTGTTATTGGTTCAATGTTACAGATGAAGAAAACGAGGTCAAGTCATTAACACAAAATCCAAAACTGATCTTTATTCACTTTCACTTTCTGAATCCCCATCTCCCTTTTTACTACTTTCTATCCACCTCAAACGCCTGCCTTTTCCTTCTCGCTGCCAGAATTTCTGAATCCAGGATCAGGGAAGTCCCCAATGAGCTGCATTCTCAAGAAATACTGATGCACACCTCCCCACCCTCAGGCTTTTCCCAGACCCTTCATTTGTTTCCTAAGAGGTTCTGACAGACTTTTACTTATTAATGTTTGTATCAGGGTTTTTTTTTTAAAACAAAATTTGAGATGGTGATTGCTTTTGATGAAACAAGGAATTCTTTGTGTTTGGACCAAGGAACTTCAATTGGAAAGAAATGGGAGTGAAGGCTTTTCTGGTGTCCTTGAAATCATACTACCACACTATCAGCCCTCACTGAGGGATGACTTTACTCTGATTCTTCTAATTCAGATATCAGAAATCTACTATTCAAAGATGATTACCCTTGAGAAGGACTCTTAAATTAGGAAATTTAAACCAAAAGAAGAGGTTTCAATAATATATGGCATGTAGGGAATGATTTCAGACACTTAATCCAACCACAGTGTTTAAAAGCAGAGAAAAATCCATGAATACTCCTGCTGTCATCGGCTCAGAGATGAGTCATCTACTTTCTTTGTTTTTTTTCTGTCAGTCATTTAGCCTGTGGCTCTCCTCTAATTAAAACTCCCACAGATGTTTCCAGACTGGCTATTGCAGTCTTTCGTCACAGCTCACTGAATCTCCACATTGTATACAATATGATCTCTTTTAGTTGGTGCTCAGAAGCATTTGAACACAAGACTGGCACAAGGATAATCAGAACTGATCAGAGGCAAATCTGTAGCTAAAGATGTTGTATCCAAAGGAAATTGATGCCTACCAAAATTTCCCCTGTGCTTCAGTTAAAGAAAGACAGGAAAACAAATAGAGAAGCTACTTTCCAGCAAGTTTTGATCCTGACCTCATTTTCCCATGGCTATGTGGCACAGCAGCAAACACTTCAGTTGAATTTCCTTGTTGGTACTTGTCTGGTCTCTTTTATTTTTCCCCAATGTTGCAACTTGATTACCTAAGCCTCATCAATCCACTTAAACAAGCATAAATGGGAATTTCCACTAAACACATTTCCAAAGAATATTCAATATTGGTCATTGAAGTGAATTATCTAATGTATGAAAAATGAAGCAGCTGTGAATTATCTAATGTATGAAAAACACTAGTTAACCCCTTTCACTATCATCACCCTTCTATCCTAGCCTTTTAATGTTCAGAGAGATATTTAGAATATCCCTCTTTTCTGAGAGCTCTATGTACATGTGAAAAGCTAAATTAAATAGATGAGTCTAGTAACTAAATGTGATCGGCAATGGGACTTTTTTCTGCAGCTCCCCATTAGATGTCTGGGCTCTAGAGACTACAAGTTGACCCATAGCTTAACAAATTTCCATAGAAATTTACTATGAGCCACTGCAATGTATCATGGATACATGGATACAAAGGAGAAAAAAAAGTCTTAGTTCCTGCCCTTATGTTTTTCACTGTCTCTCTTCACAGGAAGAGAGAAGTAAGAAGTAAAATAACTTGTAACTGCACTGGCGACTCTAGAAGGCAAACACTTTGCCAAGTGATATTAATAATAATCCTTAGAGAGAAACATGAAATGAACTGGTGCTTCTATGATGTTGATAATGTTGTGATTTTTTTTTATTGTAGGCATGTTCACTTTGTGCTTTTATGTGCTCTTTATGCACTTCTATATGGATTTTGCATGTATTCTGTATTTCTATACTCTTTATGCATTACTTTAATTTTAAAAATGCTTTAAAATCCCTTACATGAATTTCATATATTTAGCTCTAAATCCAGCATTGTTTCCCAACACCATCTTAGTGATATATTTATTACTTACCTAAGCATGTTTTTAGACAAGGGGGGATAAAAACAAATGAACAGAAACCAAAACGATGTTTCCTTACTTAAGTGATACAGTGTGCCATGCACTGATCAGGCATTAGGCCTTGAAAGCCATAATGAAGGAAAGAAGTGTCTTGGCCATGATAGGTCTCAAACTGAGACTTAGGGCTGGCTGTGCTGTGCTTTCAGGCACAGCGTTCAGGGTGTGAAGGAGTGAGGAAAGAAAAAAGAATCTGAAGACATCTAGGTGAAATATGCTCTTTCCATTTAATTACTAGCCCACACCATTTACTATTATTTTCTGCCCATCTGTTTCACATATTCTGCCCACCTGGACAGCCCAAGAGAGCAATCAAATTTCCCAAGCAGTTCTAGGCTCTTCCATTCTCACTGCTGCTCTGTGCATTTCAATCTTTCAGGTCAGCATCAAGCTGTGTGAGGAATCACCAAGCAGCCTCCCACATCTCCAAGCAGCTATCGCGTGGTAAACACAAGTCTATAGGCCAGGCTAGGTAATGCCCCACATCAATAAAACTAAGAGTCAACTATCTCCTATTATAGAAACTATGGAAAGGCTAGTGAACTCCTCATTAACCTTTTAAGTAATCCCAGTCAGCACTAGCATCCTTAGTGCTGCAAGTTGACCCACAGCTCAATACATTTATAACCAAAGAGTAAAGACAAAAATTATAACCAGCTTTTATTGTTTAAGATAAAATGGTAACCTTCATGTATTTTAGGAGATGATAAAATAGTTTTGTTCGGTCTTATCCTTTTCATTCCATCTCCCTCCCTATCTCCTTACCTCCCTGTCCCAGCCATCTCCTCTGCTCCTGATTGCTATGTCACTATTAATAACGCTGTGGTCCCTGGGACTATGAGGCATTCAATGACAGTGCTTTTATCATACTCATCTTGCCTGCACACTAACACAGTGCTCAAATCAGAGTCACTCAATAAATATGGGTTAAATAATGAAGAAAAACATATGAAGACCAAACTATAAGAAATTAAGGATATTCTCTAAAACATAAGAATTAATTTAGTCTGCTAGAAACTTAGAGCCCAGTATAAAATGTTAGAAATGTAAATAATCTTATATCTCCTTTAATATAACCCCCTTGTATAACAAGTGAGAATGCAGATACCCAGAAAGGTCAGAGAGACAGCTGGGAAAAAGCCTCCCTCGAGGAGTCACACTAGGTTCACCACCCTAGGAGCAGTCTTTTCTGATTAACTTCCCATTCTCATCACTTGAAGTTTTGGTATTGCCTCAGCCAGCTACCAAAAATGTTCTCATGATTTTTTTCCCTCTGATTTGCTTTTTGTCAGTTAAGTAACTTTTGTTTTGCTTTGTTTTGTTTCATGAGTCAGACTCTTCTCAATAACCGTAGTGACTTTTTCTTAACCTTCCAGCTACTTCTCATTTGTTTTAAACATTCTCTAAGTTGCCTACATTCAACTATTTATTCATGTTTAAGAAAGAACGCTGTTAAAACCTGTGTCTGTTAAAAGAGGGATTGGAAGCCCTATCCCCAAATGTGATGTGAGTTAATGGAGAAGAAGGAAAAAGGGAAGTGTCCCAGGCTGGTGAGGAAACTCACCAGAGCCTGGAGGATGCCAAGCATTCTCTTACATGAGTTTTGGTGTTACTAATTTAGCCAAGTCAGACAGGACACACACAGGAAACCCTGATAAGCAGCCCCCAAAGACATTTTTTGCAAAATAATAAAAATAAATGAATGAGAAGGCTCATCTGGAACATCTTTCCAAAATGTAAGCAATGTAAAAGTGAAACAAGGTCTCAAGCTGGTAAATTCATTCAAATATTTATTTCTTCAACTAACATTTAGAAAGCATGTTTACTTTTACCAAATCTCATACCAGACAACTGGGTTATAGTAGAAAGAAATCAACCCTCTCTTCAAGGAGTTTAGGTTAAAGGAACAAAGATAAAATTTCCCAAAAGTATTGATGTTGAGCAAGGGTCTAGGTTTATTTCAAACTGTCAATAAGAGTACTAGCTTCAAAGAAAGCTGGTTCAAATCTTGCTTCTGCAAAGTGTCTTTATAGTAAAAACCAAAATAAACAAAAATGACAAAAAATTCTTAACTTGATAAGAGTGTTAGTGTAGGTACTAGAAAGGAATGTCTGCTAAGTTTTTGATCTATTTACAAGATTTTAAGTCTGTAATACTATCATACATGTATCAGCTTTGTAGGCTAAACTCTAACTTCACTGATTGGGATGTTAATCAGAAATATTACTAATTGGTAAAGAACAATTCTTAAAGTATCAAAAAGAATTAATGTTTTGCTCAGGTTTGAGACATTTGTTTCTTTCTCGCTACCTAAAATTTCTCCTATTAGATGGTGAGACATATATAATGAAATTAGAACATATGTTGTCTATCATGAATACAGATAGTGACTGAAGCTTTTTGTGACTGAAAGAATTATTAGTAAAAGTGAAAAATGACAGTATAAAGTGTTCAATGTTTGTTTCATCATGTTATAAAGATACATAATCAGTGTCCTCACTGGGAGAATGTCAATGGTTTTCTGTTCTTTGCCACAACTTAGATGGACTATTCTCTCAACGAACATATTCTCTTCACTCTTGACTCTCATACTCAGGTATTATTTTCATCAGATATTATTTTACTCTGCTAGTGGTGAAAAGTACTGTGTAGTCAGAGAGACGTGGTTTTAATATCTGCCCCACCACTTAACCAGGTTTGGATATTGGAAAGCTATTTAAACTTTCTGAACATCAGCTTCCCCATTTCTAAAATGGAAATAATTTCCCATCAAATAGAATTGTTTGAAAGTTACAAAAGATACGGTATATAATGTATTACTCTTACAAAGTAAGCATTCAATAAATTACAATTACTTTAATTATATCATCATTATCATTATCATCACCACCACCATCACCATCACTACCACGATCATCACCACCACCATCAGCAGCATCAGCATCATCATCATCATCATCATCATCATCATCTTTTTCAGCCACTGTGAGTGTTCTCTGCCCATCGCATGAAGAATACATCAAAGAATCTTAGGTTTGATTATTTGCTTCAAAACTTAGTAGCTTTGAAATGAGGGTAAATTATTTAATGTTCTCATTTGAATTTCTCATCTATAAAATTGGGATAAAGAAAGAACTACATCACTGTGTTTAGTGACGACTAATTTAAATAATATGAGTGAAGTGTCTACTATTGTATGGAGTAGGTTCTCACTAAATGACATTTCCTTTACACAATATTGGCATTACATTTGTTGATTTATAAGTGTCATTAGTGTGAGGCAGTCCCCTAGGGCCTGCTCATCCCTGGAGAAGGTGATCAAATCACATTACAGATCCTGCAAAACTGCAGACAAGAATCAGGGTCTCTCATTAAGATTCATTCATTTAAGAAGCTCCATCCCATGAAATAATTTGTTTCTGGTTTAAACCAAGTGTAAATATATTAAAAATAAATGAAAATGACAGTATGTATATATAGTAACTGAGTTCCATGTGCATGCCTAAGAGGGTAAAAGATAATGGTCAGAAAGTTCCTGTGAATAGAGTCAAGGGGAGAGTTTCATTTGAGGTCCCGTTGGCTGCTAATTCCAAGACTCATTTCTCACGAGTACCCAACCTCCCTCACCAATTCCCTGGCTCAGTCCCACGCCCTGTGCATGGCTCCAGCCATTATCAACTACCTGCTATTTTCTGATTATTTTGTGATCCTGCATTTCAATGTCTCTGTACCCTCTAATCCCTCTATCACAAGAGGCTCTAGACCCCTTTCACTTACCTTTCTTCTCTACCTACATACCTTTTACAACTCAGGTGAAATATCAACTTCCTCTAAAAACACTTTCTTCCTTCATTCCATTAATCGTCTTCCTCTGTTTCTTTGGCCTCTATCTTGACCTTTACTATTGACATCCTATGCAACATATTTTATTCTGCAACTCTTCTAAGCATGAGAACTATTTCGGTGTAGGCTCTTGGTCCTATTTGTCCATTTATAATTTTGTTGGTTCTTCAAGGTGCAGCTCAGCTCAAATAACACAGCTCCACTGACACTTACCTATGAAGCTTTTCTAAAATAACCAGATATCTAGGCTTTAGACTTGATTTTCTATCCCAGGCCTTCCATTTATTAATTTGCATCTTTGATTGGTCACTCACAGACTTCAAGTTTCTTTTTTAAAAACCTTCATTAAGTAAAATAAAGATATGGCATTTATCTTACTGAATAATTGTAAATGGCCAAAACAACATGTAGTGCAAAGTATCTAGTGTCTAATAGATGCTCAAAATTCCTAATAATTATTTCTATTCTTCTCAGAATGTTTTTGGCATTTTTATTGTATCAATTATTTCACATATTATACCACATTTTGCCTTATATTATACCACATTTTGCCTTATATTATTAGTGTCTACGCATTTGTCCTCTCCTTGTCATTGGATTTTAGATTATGCTCAGATGTTCTTTCTTAAGCATGTGTCTCTGCATGCATATATGTGTGTTTGTTAGAAGAATTTATCCATGGCATAAACCCAATAAATGTGCACTGAGGTTCTCATCAGTAAAGAAGGTGGTGTCAAGATTTAAACTAAGGTAGGTAAACATGAGAAACACACAAGCATCCAAGAATCCTATATAAACAAGCACAAAATATATCTCAGTAAACATTAACATACTATATGAACTATAGAATGTTACACAAACACTAAGAATTATTATTAGAAGTAGGATAAAATTTGAGTTAAAATTGTGCCTGTTCTACAGTTACCATTAAGACTTCATTTCATAACTTCTTCCATTACTTTCTTTCTGTAAGAAGTGACAAAGGATGACTTCCTGATGAGGGAAACTAAGCTGAAGGGTCAATTTTCACCAAGAAATGTGATAGAACCACACACAATTCTGTAACTATTCTTTCCTAAACACTGCAGGGAAGCTGTAGGCATATCTGGTGTAAGTAAACAGAGAGAGACTGAAGCATGTGACCAATTATTCATGTATACTAGAGAGAAAGTTGATTTTTGTCAAGTTCTAAATTTGAGGGTACACAGCAAAAAAAAGAGAAAGTGGTCTTAAAATATTTTTTGTATTTCAGATACACAGATTTTTTCCATCCCACAGGAAACTGACAAAAATAAATACACCAAACTGTTTCCCTGTATGGTAGTTTCCTCTTATCTGTGGTTTCTCCTTCTGTGGTTTTAGTTGCTTATGACCAACTGCTGTCCAAAAATATTAAAAGAAAATTCCAGAAATAAACAATTCATAAGTTTAAATTGTGCACTGTCCTGAGTAGTGTGATGAATCAGGGGCTGTTCCACTCTGCCCTACCCGGGGCATGAATCATCCCTTGTCGAGTGTTATCCACATTTTATTTGCTTCCTACCCATTATCAGATCCACTGTCACAGTATCAGGTTATCAGATCCACTGTCACAGTATCACAGTGTTTGTGTTCAAGTAACCCTTATTTTACTTAACAATACGTAACTAATAATAACTGTATTAGTTATTGTCAATCTCTTATGGCACCTAATTTATAAATTAAACTTTACCATAAGTATGTATATATAGGTAAAAACATAGTATATGTAAGGTTCAGTAGTATCTATGACTTTAGGCATTTAATGAGGATCTTGGAACATATCCCCCAGAGATGAAAGGGAACTGTTGTATATAAGATTCACCTTTGTATTAGTATTAAGATCTTGTTCCCAAATTCATTTCTCAGGAAGTTGAATTTTAGCTTCTAAGTTGTTGATCCTTGTGTGTTTCTAAGAAACTAAATGTTACCAAGTAGAATTAAGAATTGGGACTAAAATAATGAATAAAGACAACTAAATATATTTCATGCCCTCATTTTTTTTTTTTTTTGAGGAGGCCTTGAAGTTAAAAGTTGCTTTTTTAAATAAAAGAGTTGGTGTTATGACCTTAGTTGAAAATACTTCTATCATTGCCATTTTACTCTGCAGAGCATTAAACTAACATGGAATCTAGGTTGCTTCTAATTATATAAAGATGGGAATAGACAGAGCCTTTTCACGTTTGGAGCTCTCCTGCCTGCTCCAGGGACTTCTATTTAAATAAAATGCAAGAATATTTGTGTTAGTCCATTTGTGTTGCTATAAAGGAATACCTGAGGCTGGATAATATATAAAGAAAACAGATTAAATTGGCGGAAGGTTTTGCAGGCTCTACAAGCATGGCTCCAGCATTTGCTTCCAGTAAGAGCCTCAGGAAGCTTACAATTATGGCAGAAGGCAAAGGAGAGCAGGAATGTCACATGGTAAGGGAGGGAGCAAAAGAGAGGGAGAGGGGAGGGGTCAAATGCTCATAAGTGCGTTCACAGGAGAACGCACAGTGAGAACTCACCCATTGTTGCAAAAAGGGCACCAAGTAATTCATGAAGGATCTGTCCCATGACTCAAACACCTCCCACCATGCCCCACCTCCAACACTGGGAATTACATTTAATCATGAGACTTGGAGGGGGTGCACATCCAAACAATATCAGTATTCAAAAATGTTTATTTCTTAAATTAAATTTAAAAAGATTCTAATAATCAACCCTAACACATCTAGGGCAAAATGTGTCTGCAGAGTACTCCCACTTTACATATATAAACTCTCATTTCTTCAATAATAATGGCATATGAAACACCTACTATATGTGAGGTACAGTACTAGTTACTTTACAGATTATACCTGTTGGTCTGAGTGCAATTCCCCATCTCCCTCTCTCACTGGACACACAGACACACACACATATACCAATAAAAATTCTGGAACCAACACTCTTAGAAAAGATGTGGCCAGCTAAATCTACCACCCTGTTTTTCTTAATTATGTCCCAATATGGTTTGTCTGTGTCCCCACCCAAATCTCATCCTGAATTGTAGCTCCCACAATTCCCATATGTCATGGAAGGGATGCAGTGGGAGGTTATTGAATCATGGGAGAGGGTCTTTCTTGTGCTATATTTATGTTAGTGAATAAGTCTCATGATATCTGATGGTTTTATAAAGAGGGGTTCCCCTGCACAAGCTCTCTCTCTCTTTGCCTGCCACCATCCACGTAGACGTGACTTGCTCCTCCTTGCCTTCCACCCTGATTGCGAGGCCTCCCCAGCCATGTGGAACTCTAAATCCATGAAACCTCTTTTTCTTCCCAGTCTCAGTTATGTCTTTATCAGCAGTGTGAAAATGGACTAAAACAGTAAGTTGGTACCAGTAGAGTGGGACATTACTGAAAAGCTACCCAAAAATGTAGAAGCACCTTCAGAACTGCAGAGGCAGAGGCAGAGATTGGAGGTTTGGAGGGATCAGAATAAAACAGAAAAATGTGAGAAAGTTTGGAACTCCCTAGAGACTTGTTGAATGTCTTTGACAAAAATGCTGATAGTGATATGAACAATAAGTTTCAGGCTGAGGTGGTCTCAGATGGAGATCAGGAACTTGTTGAAAACTAGAGCAAAGGTGACTCTTGTTATGTTCTAGCAAAGAGACTGCAGCATTTTGCCCCTGCCCTAGACATCTGTGGAACTTTGAACTTGAGAGAGATGATTTAGGGTATCTAGCAGAAGAAATTTATAAGCAGCAAAGCATTGAAGTCGTGACTTGGGTGCTGTTAAAGGCATTCCATTTTATAAGGGAAGTAGAGCATAAAAGTTTGAGAAATTTGCAGCCCTACAATGTGATAGAAAAGAAAATCCCTTTTTCTGAGAAGAAATTCAAGCTCACTACAGAAATTTGCATAACTAATGAGGAGCAAATGTTAATCCCCAAGACAATGGGGAAAATGTCTCGAGGTCATGTCAGAAGTCTTCTCGGCAATCCCTCCCATCACAAGCTGGAGGCCCTGGGAGGCAAAAGTGGTTTCCTGGGCCAGGCCCAGGGTCCCCATGCTGTGTGCAGTCTAGGGACTTTGTGCCCTGTGTCTCAGCTGCTTCAGCCGTGGTTGAAAGGGGCCAATGTAGAGCTCAGATCGTGGCTTCAGAGGGTGCAAGCCCCAAGCCTTGGCAGCCTTGACATAATGTTGAGCCTGTGAATGCACATAAGTCAGGAAGTGAGGTTTGGGAACCTCTGCCTAGATTTTAGAGGATGTATGGAAATGCCTGGCTGGCCAGGCAGACGTTTGCTGCAGGGGTGGGGCCATCATGGAGAACCTCTGCTAGGATAGTGCAGAAGGGAAAGGGCAATGTGGGGTCACAGGCCCCACACAGAGTCCCTAATGGGTAACCACCTAGGGGAGCTATGAGAGGAAGGCCATTGACCTCCAAACCCAAGAATGATAGATCCACCTACAGCTTGCACCGTGTGCCTGGAGAAGCCACAGACACAACACCAGCCTGTGAAAGCAACCAAGAGGGAGGCTGTACCCTGCAAAGTCACAGAGGTAGAGCTGTCCAAGACAAGGGGAACCCACCTTTTGCATCAGTGTGACTGGGAGGTGAGACATGGGGTCAAAGGAGATCATTACAGAGCTCTAAGATTTGACTGCCCCACTGGATTTCAGACTTCCATGGGGCCTGTAGCCCCTTTGTTTTGGCCAATTATTCCCATTTGGAATGTCTGTGTTTAACCAATACCTGTACTCCCATTGTATCTAGGAAGTAACTAGCTTGCTTTTGATTTTACGGGCTCATAGGTGGAAAGGACTTGCCTTATCTCAGATGAAACTTTGAACTGTGGACTTCTGAATTAATGCAAAAGTCAAAAGTTGGGGGACTGTTAGGAAGGCATGATTGATTTTAAAATGTGAGGACATGAGATTTTGGAGGGGCTGTGGTGGAATGATATGGTTTGGCTGTGTCCCCACGCAAATCTCATTTTGAATTGTAACTCCCACACTTCCCACATGTAGTAGAAGGGATACAGTGGGAGGTAATTGAATCATGGAGGTGGTCTTTCTCATGCTGGTCTCATGATAATAAATAAGTCTCACAATATCTGACGGTTTTATAAAGAGCAGTTCCCCTGCCCAAGCTCTCTCTCTTTGCCTGCCGCCATCCATGTAAGATGTGACTTGCTTCTCCTTGCCTTCCACCATGATTGTATGGCCTCCCCAGCCATGTGGAACTGTAATTATCAGCAGTGTGAAAATGGACTAATACATGTCCTAAGATGTAAAACTCTTTGTTCAAATGTGCTTTTAGGTACTCAATTACTCTCATCCATGTCCTCATTCATCTTTCCATACAAACATCCATCTAATAATTGAAGCTTTTTAAAAGTAGGCACAGAGTACTTGCTGTGAGTTAGGCACTTCCCTGTGGGATGCAAAACATATATGGCTCCTTTTCTCAGAGAACTTGCAATTGGATAGAGGAGATGGACATAAATCAATTGTTACTTAAATACTTAAATAATTATATATTAAAACATGAGCTACTGTATCTCTAAGAATGGTTAGGAGTTTGTTAAATGGGAAATGGCAGGAAGAGAATTCCAGGAAGGAGCTCTCAAATTGCATAAAGGTGAACAACATTGAACAAGGTATGAGCCTTGGTGAAACTGAAGGAGGGCTAGTGGGGTAGGAATATAGTAAGTTGAGGTAAAGGTAGAAGGAGCAGTAACCAGGTCATGGAGGAACCACTATGTCTTTGAGCAGTTTTTAGGCCTTTTGGAGGAACCAAAATATCCATTAGTAGTTTTAGACATACTTCATTGACCTGTCCTCTGCCTCCAATATGGATACACTCCTCACTCCACTCAAGCTACAGTTCCTTCTGCTACTCTGGCCCTACCATAAGGACATCCTCTTCATCCAATTCCTACTCCAGCATCCTGTGCTGGGCCACCTAACTCACTCTTGGCCTCTGAGACCATCACCGTAGCATCGTCCTATAAAGATGCCTACCCATCCCCTTTGGGCTTTGCCTCCCACTCTATGTCACTATGGTTGTCCTCCCAGGACAGACACCTACAATATGCTCCACGCAATGTTTCATAAGACTGAATGACTTATGAAAGAAAAAAATAAAAGAAATAAAATAAAGAGAAAAGAAATGAAGTAAAGCATGGAGGAAAAGAAGAAAAATAAGAGCATTTTAAAAAGATGAGAAAAAATGTAGGCTTTGGGAAAACAATACTAAAATCATATGTTTTAAAGAGACCCTAAAAAGTACCCAGTTTAGTCATCCCTAAATCTGGCAAAATATTGGAATTACCTGGAGGACTTTTAAAAATTAAAAATCATGAATGACCTGATGGAGTGGGTGTTATTCAA
This sequence comes from Macaca fascicularis, assembly GCF_037993035.2. Classification (NCBI taxonomy): domain Eukaryota; kingdom Metazoa; phylum Chordata; class Mammalia; order Primates; family Cercopithecidae; genus Macaca; species Macaca fascicularis. Next base: position 87,315,220 of record NC_088388.1, on the reverse strand, counting down.
CCTCTGATAACCTGTTAATGACGCATTCTAGTGCAAATGTTTTCAGTTTCCCCTATGCAGGACGCTGCAGTTGCCTTGAACTTCAAGAGACTCGTGTGTGTGTGTGTGTGTGTGTGTGTGTGTGTGTGTGTGTGTATGTGTGTGTGTGTGTGTGTGTGTGTAAGTGGGAAGAGTGTGGGAAGGGGTACATCTAATAAAATCTCTCCACTTCCACTGCAATCAGGGCAAAATAGAACTCTGAATATATTTTCTGTACTTATTCATGCAGTATTTTATTAGAAGGCTTTTCTGTTTTAAAACAGTGTGAAAGTATTGCACTACAGTATTTGGGTTCCCTTAATCACACATAGAAGATAAAAAGGAAACTAGAGAGTCTCACTGCATTTGGTCTTCACTATAATGAAGGCAAATTCTGAAAATACTCACGGATCTTTCTTGAAATACAAGTATTCTTCAGTGCAACAGAGATTACTCCAATTTGCCAATCTCCTTTAATAGTGTATATAATAATATCTATCATTTAATAATAGTTTAAACCTACCTAGTAATAACTTTAATTATTTTATAGAAAGGGACAATTCAAAAAACTCATTATGCTTTCTGAAGAAAACACCTGACATTTTGAAAACACAAATATTTACAAAAGATTTGCTAGATAAATTATGACAAATATTGTAGCTATAGTTACTTTTTGATCACTGGGCAGATTAAATACAAATACATATGAAGATTTTTCAGATCACAAGGACATTCATTTGTTACCTGTTTATCATGAGCTCTCAGCGGGTTCAGCACCATGCAAAATAATTAAAAAATGGTCAACTCTCTAAAGAAGGAGTTCATATTCTATCTGAAAAGACACAAAGAAGAGAAAAAATAATGCAATGATATTTGTACAAGTATAAAGATAAAGAGAGAGGGTTCTATGGAGCCCATAAAAGGGCATATAAGCCAGTGTGGGAGTTTTAGATAAGGCTTTCTATAGGAAGTGAGGTTTGAGTTACAAAGCTTATTCCCATTGATTGTTTTAAAACTGCCTTTTGATGTGGCCTAGATGAACTTTGGCCTGTAAAGTTTCCTTTGTTGCATTAACCTCAATGCAAGATCATCTAACAAGCTCTATGCCTTATTTAGATAAGCATTAGTGGTCAGGTTTTTGAATCCGGTCATCATTTACTCCTTCCACACCTCATTTAATAAGCATGAATAGTTTTGTTTTTGTTTTTGTATTTTTTCATGTCTGTTTATTACAAATATTTGGGAGCTTTCCTGTTATGGGAGAAGGTAGAAAAGATTTGAAGTTAGTCTAGATTTTAGAATTGGATCCTCCACTTGTTAGTAACTTGACCTTGGCAATCCATGTAAATCTTTACAGTTGCTTCATTTGTAAAACTGACATAAACACATCTTTCTAGTTAGTTGTGTATCACAGAATTAAGCAATATATGATCATGTCTTTATTATGTTTAATATGTTTTATGGATGTTAAAACTCTTTGATAATGAAGTGCATACTTTCTCTCTCTCTGTGTTTTTTTTTTTTTTTTTTTTTTTTTTTGAGACGGAGTCTCACACTGTCGCCTAGGCTGGAGTGCAATAGAGCGATCTTGGCTCACTGCAACCTCCATCTCCTGGGTTCAAGCAATTCTCTGCCTCAGCCTCCTGAGTAGCTGGGATTACAGGCGCCTGCCATACCACACTCAGCTAAGTTTTGTATTTTCAGTAGAGACAGGGTTTACCGTCTTGGCCCGGCTGATCTTGAACTCTTGACCTTGTAAGCCATCCGCCTCGGCCTCCCAAAGTGCTGAGATTATTAGGCATGAGCCACCGCGCCCGGCCAAGTGCATACTTTCATCATTTTAAAATAATGAACTTTGTTCTCAAAATGATGACAAGCTGGTTCTAAGTAGTAGTATAATGCATCTGTCCTGGCAAAGTCATAAGTAGTCAATCTATCCAAATGTTATTTACAAAGGTAATACAAATCTAGTATGCTTTTTATATGAGAAGTGTGAGAGCTGAGCCAATATAAATAAACTAATCAATCATCATTTTATGAGTTTGAAAATGTGTAAATCATTCCAAGCTAGAGGAAATCAGAGAAAGCTTCATGGATGAGTAACATTTGTTCTGTAAGGTAGATATATTTCCAACAAATGGAACTGTATAAGAAAGAAATAGGGATAGAGTAAGATGTTTTTGGTTGTTAGCAAATTCTCATTGGAACACAGTTAATAGAAGCATAGATAGTTACATATGAACTAGGGTCTGAGCTGTACTGTTAGGTCAAGAAGTTTAGATTTTGTGCAAATGATAATATAATAGCATATTTAAATAACTGAGTGACAGACTTAAACCTGAAACTTAGAGGAATTAAAATTATTCTTGTAAGAGATTCGGGGAGAGGAGAATAACTGTGGGGTTAGATAAAATTGTCAAATGCAGACTACCTACTAAAATCTACTTTTAAAATATTGTTCACTCATTCAATAAACTTATATTGAGGATCTCTTATATTCCAGGAAAGATGTAGGTTAATTCCTTCTTATCAACTTGTTTCATATGATTTCCTAGTTTATGGGTATTATTTTAAAAATAAAAATGACTGTCCATATCTTGATTTCTAAATACCATTCTACACGAAATGAAATGGGCACTCATCGGAGAAATGGCTGGCTCAAGGGCTGGAGCAGGGAAACTACAAGATGAATGTAGAACATCTTTTAGTAACAGAAAGTATGAAGAGTCTAAAGAATGATAGAGCTTGTCATAGGACACAGGGGCCAGCTCTAGTGGTTCCCTTGGGCAAACCTAGAAGAATTAGAACATTGCCAGGCCCAGTGGCCCACGCTTGTAATTCCAGCACTTTGGGAGGCTGAGGCGGGTGGATCACTTGAGGTCGAGTGCAAGACCAGCCTGACCAACATGGTGAAACCTCGTCTCTACTAAAAATACAAAATTAGCTGGGCATCGTGGTGGGTACCTGTAATCCCAGCTACTTGGGAGGCTGAGGCAGGATAATCACTTCAACCCAGAAGGTGGAGGTTGCAGTGAGCCGAGATCACGCCATTGCACTCCAACCTGGGCAACAAGAGCGAAACTCTGTCTTAATTAAAAAAAAAAAAAAAAAGAACATTAAAATAATGATAGCAAAGGATTATGGCCCTCAAATAAAGAATTCTTAAGTTCACACTGATATAAATAAAATACATAAATATATAAATTTAAACAATGGAAAGTTTTTCCTCCCAGTGGATAAGGAAATGGATAAGGAAATATGAAATTAGAAAATTACAGGTTGTCAACCATCATAATAATTGATTCAGGCAAAATGTGTCAATACATGCTAAAGCTAGTGGGTAAAAGTTTGAGGAAATATAGGATATTTACAAATATACAAAGTATTTCCCCATGGCAACATTATGTAAAAAGTGGAAAAACTGAAATTTTCAGTACAGAAATGTAGCAATCAAGGAATACAAGTTAACATCACAAGTGATGTATTTATAGATGCCATATGCCATGTTGATACACAGAGACATATGAAAAACCCAAATTGAGAGATAACTACAATTAAATGACCTATATTCTTCAAAAAAATTTCAAGATAAGCCAATTAGGGTATAAAGGGCTGAAAAATCACATCACTTTCACTCAAGCAATGAGAAAAAGTAGAAAAAAATCTACAAATTGTAATTATATTTGAGCCAATCAGAGAACTGAGATCACAAAGCAATCAAGGAAATGGAATCCTAAGGAGTGATGGGTTCCTGATGAGAGATGGAACACGTGAAATATGTCACATTTGGCAGCACACAGAAGAAAGAGATGATCACTATAAAAGCAGTTAGAAGAATACAACTGATATTTTAGTAAATTTCTAAAAGCTAGATGTAGATCAGTGTGAGTTTAATATCCTGGGAGTCCTAGATACATGGGAAGCACATTCTTTCTCACTAGTTTGTTTGTTTGTTTGTTTCACTGCCCCTTGCAGAGCAGGGATACCCCACAGGCAGCGTGGCCAGAGTTTCGCTCTTGTTGCCCGGGCTGGAGTGCAATGGCGCGATCTGGGCCCACTGCAACTTCCACTTCCCTGGTTCAAGCGATTCTCCTGCCTCAGCCTCCCAAGTAGCTGGGATTAGAGGCATGCGTCATCATGCCCGGCTAATTTTGTATTTTTAGTAGAGAATGAGTTTTTCCATGTTGGTCAGGCTGGTCTCGAACTCCCGACCTCAAGTGATCCACCTGCCTCAGCCTCCCAAAGTGCTGGAATTACAGGCGTGAGCCACTGCGACTGGCCTGACTAGTTGTTTTCCATGTGCATCCATCGCGTGTTCATGAGAAAAACTGGGGACGGGGACAGAGACCTGAAAGAACTGCATTAATGAAATGGGATGCTGGACCTGGCTAGGTGAGTGGGTGAAGGAGGAGCACTTGGAGAAGCCCATTTTGTGCTCTAGGCCCTGCATGAGTATAAGGTGGGGATTGACTGCCACTTGGGAATAGGAAGGAATGCTGAGGCTTCTGTGAACAGGGACTATGTAATTCTGAAGTTGCAAAAGGAGAGCCAATAAAACTCTGCTCCCGCCTTACTCTCAGTTAGAAACATCACCAGCCTATCACTAAGGGATGGGCAAGGGCGCAGAGAGAAACCACCGATGTGGTTTAGGAGTGCAGGCCTACGGAAAGCCAACAGTGGAACAGGAGTTCTAAGAGAAAGCCTCTAGTACTCTGGGCCATGAATTAAGCACAAGATAGTGGTGATTTGCACTAAAGGAATTTGAAGTCTGTGGTACAGAGAAGGAAACTAGCGACCAAAAAGCCTAAAACCAGCTCAGCGACAGACTAGATTTACTCAACCCTTCCCTTCAAATTGCCTGATAGAAGAAAAAACTGAAAACTTCCAGGCATAAATTTTAGTCACCTAGTCTCAGTTTTATTCATCTAGTTTCAATTTCTTCCTTTTACTAACAATGTCTGACGTTTATCTAAACATTATGGAACACATAAAGCAGGTAAAAGGACATATATTCAAGAAAGAAAATAATGAAGAGAAGCAGACATGGAGACACCTCAGAGGTTGACAGTAGGACAGGGAGCTTAAAATAACAATGACTAATATGCTGAAGGAATCGGGTAGTGGAAGAGGTGAATCCATGTATGAAAAGATGGGAGAAATTCAGAAGGAAGGAGAGAGTTTAAACAGAGTCAAGTGGAAATACTGAAAATAAAATCACAATATCAGAAATGAAGAATTACTTCAACAGACTTTTCAGCAGAATAGTCAGAGAAACGGAAAACAGCAATAACCTTGAACATAATTAAAACACAAAGAGGAAAAAAAGAGCTAAAAAGCAAACAGAAGCATGGAAGAGTTGTGAAACAGAACAAAATCATTTAATATACACATACTTGGAATCTCAGGTGGAGAAGAACGAACGAAGCAGAAGAAATATTTGAAGAGATAAAGGTCAAGACTTTTTCAAATATAATGAAAGATAATAAACCAGAGTTCCTGAAGCGTCAGAGAAACCTAAGCAGCAGGACAAATTTATTTTAAAGAGATTTCAATTATATATTAAAGAAATTTTAAAATATTAAATCTGTTCTATACACCCACATTGTAAATTATATTTTAAAGGCAACTACATTTTAAAGACATTTAAAAAACTAAAGTCTGTTATATTTACCCACATTATTACTGTGTCCAAACGTGTGTGTGTCTATGCATGTGCATGAGTGTGTCTGTGTGTTTTCCTTCAGAAGTTCATCTGATATCATGCTCAGTTTGCCAGATATTGCTGTAACATCTCTTTTCATGCAAATCGGCTGGCAATAATTTATCTCAGTTTTTGTCGTCTGAGAAGCATATTGCTTTCTTATTTGCAAGATGTTTTCACAGGGCATCATTGTAGGTGGAGAGTTGCTGTTTCTGTGTTTGGTTTTCATGTGTCAAATAAGCAACTTTATTGTCTTCTGTCTGGCATAGTTTCAGAAGCGAAGTCTGCTATTTCGTATCTTTGTTTCCTGGTAGAAGTTGTTTCTTTTCTCTTTGATTGGCTTCAAGATTTTCCCTTTCCCTTTGTTTTCTTAATCATTTGACTACGAAGAGCTAGAGTTTTTCTTCATAATTATCCTGAAACTCTGAAATTAATATATCAGATAACACATCCCATTTATTTTTTGAGGCCATCATTAGTCTAGTAGCAAAACAAGATACTCTTAAAAAAACAAAAATGATTAATATTAATAATGTAAAAAAATGAGCAAGTCAAATCAAAAATACATTTTAAGAAAGGAAAATATATCATGAACAAATAAGGGATTACTATAGAATTCAAGGTTTGGGGCCCGGTGTAGTGGCTCATGCCTATAATCCCAGCACTTTGGGAGGTTGAGGCCGGTGAATCACCTGAGGTCAGGAGTTCAAGATCAGCCTGGCCAACATGACGAAACCCCATGTCTACTAAAAATACAAAAATTAGCTGGGCATGGTGGTGCATCCCTGTAATCCTGGCTACTCAGGAGGCTAAGGCAGTAGAACCAGGCAGCAGAGGTTGCAGTGAGCCCAGATGGCACCACTGCACTCTAGCCTGAATGACAAGAGTGAGACTCTGTCTCAAAAATAAAAAAAAAAAAAAAAAGAAAGAATTCAAGTTTCGTTTATTATTTGAAATCATCAATCAGTAATTTCTATACCTATTTGGACTAAATAAGAAAAGCCATAAGATAATTTCATTAAATGCAGAAATAACAACTGACAAAATTCAACATACCTTTAAGATTAAAAAAAAAAAAAAAAAAAAAAGTAAAGTAGATACATGGCTATATAGGCTATTTATTTATTCCTGGTGAACTTTGTTACTTTGTTCTTTTAAAGAATTGTTCACTTAATCTATGTGGAAGTTTTTGACATAAAGCTGTTCAAAATATTTTCTTATATTCTGTTAAATTTAGAACAATATATAGTTATGCTTCCTCCTGCCCTTTCATTTCTGACATTAGTAAAATGTGCTATCTCTAGCTGTTAGAGATTTACCAAATGTGCTGAATTTTGACAAGAAGCAGTTGTTGGTTTCACTAGTTTTTTTCTATTGATTTTCCAATTTAGTTTTATTCATTTATTTTCTTGTCTTTATTATTTGTTTCCATTTCTTACTTTGGGTTTACTTTGTTCTTCTGTTAGTTTATTTTAGACAGCATTATTGAGGTATAATTGATATACAATAAAATGCATGTATTTAATGTATACAATTTATGAGTTTTGACATAACATATGCTCATGAAACCATCATCACAATCAACGTAATGCACATATCCACCATTTCCAAAAGTTTCCTATGTCCCATTGTTTTATTGTTTGTTTGTGGGTTTCCTTTTTGTTATAAAAACACTTAACATAAACTTTACCCTCAACAATTTTTCAGTGCATAATAGAGTATTGTTAACTATAACTATTATGCTATAGTGCAGATCTCTAGAACTAATTCATCTTGCATAACAAAAACCTTATATCAATTGAACAGCAAGTTCACAACTCCCTGTCCCCCTGCTCCCTGGTAACCACTATTCTATTACCTGTTTTTGAGTTTGACTATTTTAGGTACCTCACATGAGTGAAATCATGTAGTATTTATCTTTCTGTGACTAGCTTATTTCACTTAGCATAATGTCCTTCAAGGTCATCCATGTTGTGGCAAATGGCAGAATTTTCTTCTTTTTTAAGACTTAATAATATTCTATTGTATGCAAAAAAATCACAAATGTTTTAATATCCATTCATCTTTCAATAGATATTTCAGTTGCTTCCATAACTTAGCTATTGTGAATGATGTAATAAATACAGGAGTACAAATATTTCTTAGAGATCTTTATTTCAGTTCTTTGGAGTATATGCCCAGAAGTGGGATTGCTAAATTACATGGTAGTTTTATTTTCAATGTTTTGAAGAACCTCCCTACTGTGTTCCATAGCAGCTGCATTATTTTACTTTCTCACCAACAGTGTTAAAAGGTTCCAAGTATTACACATTCTCACCAAAATTCAACTTTTGTTTGTTTGGTGGTATGAGGTGATATCTCATTTCAGTTTGATTTGTATTTCCTTGGTTGTTAGTGATGCTGAGCATCTATTCAGATAACTGCTGACCATTTGTATGCCTCTATCAGAGAAAAATATCTATTCAGGTTTTTGACCATATTTTAATTAAGTCATACTTTTTTGCTATTGAGTTGTAGTAGTTCCTTATATATTTTATATACTAACTCCTTATAAGATACATGGCTTGCAAATATTTTCTCTCATTCTGTAGGTCTCCTTTTTACTCTGTTGATTGTTTCTTTTCTTGTGCAGACAATTTTTTGTTTCACATAGTCCCACGTGTCTATTTTTGCTTGTATTTCTTGTGCTTTTGGTGTCATAGCCAGGAATCATTGTCAGGACCAATGCCATGCAGCTTTCTCCCCATGTTTTCTTTCAGGAGTTACACAGTTTCATGTCTTACATTTAAGTCTTTACTCCATTTTTAGTTTACTTTTGTGTATAGTGTAAGATAGGGAGCCTATTTCATTCTTTTGCTTGTTGACACCCAGTTTTCCCAACACAATTCATTAAAAAGACTATCTTTTCTCCATTGTGTATTATTGGTACTCTTTCAAATATCTGTTAACCACATATGTGTGGGTTTAATTCTTGGCTCTACACTCTATTCAATTGGTCTATATATCTGTCTGTATGTCAGTACCGTAGAGTTTTAATTACTGTAGCTATGTAATATATTTTGAAATCAGGAAGTATGATAACTCTAGCTTTATTCTTTCTGCTCCAGGGTGGTTTGGCTACTCTGGGTCTTTGTGGTTCCATATGAATTTTAGAATTGTCTTTTCTATTTCCCTAGCAAATGCCATTAGGATTTTGATGGCAATAGCATGAAATCTACAGATTGCTTTGGGTAGAATGGGCATTTTAACAATATTAAGTCTTCCAATCCATAAACATGGGATGTGTTCCCATTTGTTTGTACCTTTAATCTCTTCCATTAATACTTTGTTGTTTTCTCTGTTAAGTCTTTCACTTCCTTGGTTAAGTTTATTCCTAATTATTTTATTATTTTTGATGCTATCATAAATGAGGTAGTTTTCCTAATTTTCTTTTTGGATAGTTTATTGTTACTGCCTAAAAATGTTACTGAGTTTTGTAGGTTAATTCTGCAACTTTACTGAATTCATTTATTGGTTTTAACAGTTTTTTGGTGGTCTTTATGATTTTCTACATATAAGATCATATGATATTCATATGATCTCCATTATTAGTTCATTAGCTACAACTTTAAGTTTTTTAGTAGCTGTTATGAAGATTATAATAATCATTTATAACAGTACCACAGAGTATTAGAGAAACTATATGAAAGTATACTGCTGTAAATTTCTTACATTGTATATGAATTACAAAAACATTATTCACAGATTAATCATGATAAAGATACATACTATAAACCTTAGTGCTACCATTAAGCAATAGCAACACAGGTACTGTTTAGTCCTATGAATGTTATCTAGTTTCCTCTGTTTTGACAATTTGAGACCAGCACCCCAGTCCTACTCTTCTAATATGCAATATTATATATATATTGTTTTGTGTTGATATTGCTATGGACTCAATTGTGCCTCCCAATTACAATGTTGAAGTTCTAATTCCCAATATGATGGTAGTTAGAGATGGAACCTTTGGCAGGTAATTAGGATTAGATTAGTTTATGAGGGTAAGGTCTTTGTGATTAGATTAGTGCCCTCATAAAAAGAGAAAGAAATCTCTCCCTTTCTCTCTCTTCATCCTCATGCACACAAAGAAGTCATGTGAGCACACAGCCAGATGGTCATCACCTACAAGCCAAGAGAATGAAACCTACTTTGCCAGCACCTTAATCTTGGACTTCCCACCCTACAGAACTGTAAGAAATAAATTTTTGTTGCTTAAGCCACCCATCTATGATATTTTGTTATGGGAGACTAACACAGGTATTAACAGAAATCTTCTTAAATGGATGGAATTACACTTTACAGAAAATCTCTCCATGTTACATAAGGCTAAATAGAGATGAATGTAAGAACCTTCCTTATGTCATTTGCCAATAACTACAGAGAATAATGTTAAGGAAGAAAATACTAGTACATGTAAAATTAGCAAAAGATTTTTAAACATTAAAATAATAAAGAAAGCTATTTAACACAAGCACAAACCAGTGGGCTTCAAGTTTAGGAGCATGCAAATAAAACTGGCTACAGGAATTACATGTGTAATGTTGAGCTAACATTCTGTGTGGTAGTATAGAGAAAGAAACTCCATTACTAGAATTTAATGTTGCTGATGATTTAGAAGAATAAGAATTTATATTTTATTTATGTTTCCTACAGTACTTAGCATAGCATTCTGCATATTTTAACTGCTCATTAATATGTTAATTCTATTTAATTTTATTCCTTTCGATTACATATTGCTTTCACCTTGTAATCTTTTTTAAAAGGCAAAACACTGCATTACAATATGAGAATACAGAACAATAAAATGAGAACACACTTAAGATAACAGACCTTGGATGGATTCCATTGTGGAGAATGTAAGCAGGTCATTTCACCTCTTTGGAGTTCTGTTTCATTTTCAGGAAAACAACAGGGTTGGCAAGGTGATCCTGTAACCTCATGCATTTATTCATGAAATGACACTGTTTTTTGAGTACCTATTTTATTACAAACATTAAACTAGGCACATATAATAAATCTCTGGCTTCATGAAACTTTATGAAACTAGCTTTATTTAGATTTTTTTTTCCTTTTTTTTTTTTTTTTTTTGAGAAAGGGTCTTGCTCTGTCACCCAGGCTGGACAGGCTACAATGCAGTGGCACAATCACAGGTCACTTCAGTCTCAACCTCCCAGAACAAACCATCGTATCGCCTCAGCCCTCCGGTAGCTAGGACTACAGGTGCATGCTACTATACTCAGCTATTTTTTTCTGCATATTTTTTAGACAGGGTTTTACCTTTTGCTTAGGCTGGTCTTGAACTCTTCAGCTCAAGTGATCCATCTGCCTCAGCCTCTCAAAGTGCTAAGATTAGAGGTGTTAGCCGTCATTTCTGGCCAGAATTTTTAGAATTATTATTTCATCCCATTGCATCATCAGAAACCTTAGCATCTTGCAATACAGTATATGTTGGAAGAAAATGATTATGGTGTATAGGATACTGTGAAGTAGAGGCTGGAAAGCTGAAAATCACATTATCCAGATTCCCTTGAAGCTGAGATTCTGGATGTTTATGTTTCACCAATCAGATGCACAAGAGTGAAATCTGAATTTAAATTGTTTTAAGTAGAGAGAAAGGCCAGGTGTGAGACCTCTATTTTGTTGGTGTGGGTCACAACAAAACAGAGAGGTTATGAAACTTTCTGTAACAGCAGCTTCTCAATTCAACAGTCAGATTCCTGATTATGATGGAAAGAGCAAAACCCTTAGAGACACAGTTCTGTTATATGGATTTCCAAGTGATTTTTGGAAGTTCTACCTAAAAGTCTGTTATTTCATTTATGCCCCAAATTCTGTTAGTGATTTAGCACACATTTATAAATTTCTTTCTGCTAGAATTATCTATATAGAGTCAGTACTCTGCAACCAAACACTGGCTGACAGAAACGACTAATAAAAGAGAAAATATATACTTGGGAATAACTGCATAATAGTCCAAGTCAAAAGTTTCCTGGCTGATCTGAAATTATTAGTGAACTGAGAGATGTTTGCATAAGTGTTTAAGAATAATGGATTTCTTTTCAGTAGGACTTCTGAACATTTTTAAATGGTTAATTTATGTTTTAAATCACACTGCTACAGCATTTCCCCCAATGTATTTGACCAGGAAATTAACCGTTCATTTCAGGGAAAATCTATTATCAGCTGGAGAAACACAGAGTTTGAGACATTGGTCTCATGTATTGCCCAGCAGTCTGATCCAACAACCTTTGCTTTTTTTCCAAGTCTGTTTGTTCCAAGCAATCTATTTAGACTTTTATTTTCCATACATCTTGTTGTCATGCTATAGTAAGTAGTTTTCTAAATAGGAATATCAATCTCCAGCCAATTTAAAACAGTGTACATCCTTTCATTAGAAGTTGATGACATTAGTTGCTTGAACAAATGGATTCCTTTTCAGCCTGGATAAAATAATAAAAATTAGATGAAAAGGCAAAACCAGTTTGTTTCAAGAGCTGACAGAAATAAAAGGGCAACTAATGAGAAGATAAATAGATTTTGTCTTTATTTTCCAATTTTTGAGTAGATTTAAATGAGTTTAATGGGGGTAAAACTTGTAAAAGTCAGAAGGAACTCTGAATGTGTTTGAGGTGAGAAAATATTTAACTACTAGAAAATCTTGGGCACTGAGATCATCCTTAGCTATACAAAATTAATGACATCATTGTGTAATGTGCTAAGTACTATCATTTTCTAGAGTAAAGAGAAAAGTTATTTTAGCCTACAGTGGTAAGGAAAGTAATTGCATAAGATATGATGCTAAATTTCTAGTAGGCTTATTACAGCTAGAGTTGATTTCTAGGTAGAGTGGAATGTAAATAAGATGACTGAGGGTGGTTTAGTGTGATTGCAGACCTGCATATAATTTCTGCAGATCTAATGAATTCTGAAAAGCATAATCAAGTCTCACTACTTGACTATGTATCATAATGTAAATCAAATGCTTAGAAAAGGGAAATAATATCCATGTCAGTATTATGATTAATTATCATGAACAAACTTAGATAATATTGTTATAATTACAAACTTATAAAATGTTAGAATTAAAAAGAATTTTTGAAACTATGTTATTCAAATCCTATACCCATCTTTCCACCTAAAATTTAGCTTGGTTCAAAAGAAGAGGGAAAAAATGGTAGCTATATTAGGCTAACTTGGCCACAATAAAAAAGTTAAAAAAAAATAGGCTAAAAAATACTCAAAGAAATAATGGCTAAATATTTCCCAAAGGTGGCAAAAGACACAAACCTACATATTTAAAAAGCTGAACAAACCGCAAAGATGAACATTGTATAATAGAAGCTGTTGATGTCCTGCCCATATTCTCTTTGCTACCCACTGCCCTGACCCCTCCGCTTGCTGGAAGTAGTAATGTTGTCTGGCACCCACAGTTTCTCCCTTCTGTAAAGAATTGTCCTTGGTCATTGGCAGCCTTGTTACTCAGGAAGTCTGCTAATCTCACTGTCTGTCCTTCCCTTGGACCTTGGCAAAAAAAAAACAAACAATGACTGATGCAGGAGTACAAAAGGCCACTACCTTACTCCAAGGGGTTATTTACACTGTACTAGACTTTTCTCCAGAGATTCTGTGAAATTAGAATGAAGCTAGTCTCAGTCTGAGGCAACACTTTGTTAGCTTTTTTCCCATGCCCATCTTGCTGTCGCTACTCACCTCCTCAAAAGAATATGGAGAAGAGCCAGAATTGTATTAATGGAGCAGTAGGATGCTAACTACAATAGTCAGGGAAACCCTCCTGGGGATACAATGCTTAGGCTTCCATATGAATGAAAAGAAACTCAGGAGCAAGAAGACAATGGATTGGGGGAAACTATCATGTTCAAAAAACAGAAAACAGCAACAACAACAGTGTTGTTGAAAAACAGTGAGTAAGAGGGAAAGCTAAAGAAGTTATGATCAGAGAGGTGATCAGAAGCCATATAGACCATGGTAGGAAATATATATATAATGTGTGTATATATGTGTGTATATACATATATATACACACACACACACATATATTTAAAAATACATTGCCTGCTCTGTGAGGATGGAATTTAGAAAAGCAGTAGATGAAGCACAAAGACCAGTTAGGATGCTAATATAATAGTCCAAATGGCTTGGATGCACATAGACATGCTACAAAAGGAAAGATTCAGGATATACTTGGGTGGTACAAATGATGTCACTTGCTGTTGCGTTGGGCATGGGGAGTAAATAGAAGAAAGCGATCGAAAACAACTCCTAAGTTTTTGGCTTGAGAAACTCCTAAGTTTTAACTTGAGCTCACTTATCTGAGCAGATAATGGTAACTTTTACTGAGATGAGGGAGATTACGGGAGAAATACATTTGCTGAAGGTGGATGAGAGTTAACAGTTCTTTTTTGGAAATGATAAAGTTGAAATGCCTATTGTTATTCAAAGTGAAAATGTCATGAATTTAGTTGTGTATGCAAGTCTGGAGCTCACGAAAGATGTCCAGATGGAAATTTGGAAGACATCAGCATACAAGTAGTACTTAAAATCCTAGAACTGGAGGATATTTTCTACAGGAAAAAATGTAAGAAAGCAACAGAAAGAAATCTGAGACTCGACCCTAAAGTACATCAACAATTAGAGGTTGAACAGGATAATTTAAGCCAGAAAAGGAGACGAATGAAGTCTCAGTGAGGCAGAAAAAGAAATGTGTGGTGTTAAGGAAAGCAGAATAAATAAATGTTTCAAGAAAGCAGGAGTGACTGCTGGTCAAGAGTTCCTAATAGACTATGTCAACGGCAGAGAAGTAACCACTATACTTGTTGTCTTGACTAGAGCTGATTGAGGGTAGTAGTGGGAACAAAGACCAGGGTAGCAGTATGTTGAGGAGGGAGTGAGGTGGGTGGCGAGTGGCAGAGAGACAGGAAGTCAAAGAGGTTTATTTGTGCTTCTTTTTATGTAACTACTAGAAAGTCTAAATAATAAAGCAAATAATTTAATAAAGAGTAAAATAGCTGATGAGGGAGACAGAAACACACTAAGATCAGAGGATTTGTGAAAAGGAAAAAGAATGGAATCAAGAGCTAAAGAAGAGAAGGGGCCTTCAAAGAAATAGCATCTTATCTCCCATAACAAAAGGGAAATAATAATAATCTCTAAATCATCCTTGCTAATATGTAAAATTACCATGCATTTTTGTATATTGGCCTCATCAATCTTTTTTATTTTTATGTTTCAGTTTGAATAATTTCTATGGACATCTTCCAGTTAACTTTTTTTCTCAGCTGCATTCAATCTGATTATAAATATTCAATATTCTTTACCTTATCATGTTTTTTAAAAAAATTTCTAGCAATTCCACTTGATTGTATTTATTGTTTCTATCACTATGCTGAAATTCATCTCTTTATGCATGTCATTCTCCTTTTTCTTTAGGTCCTTTTTTATATTAATCATAATTATTTAAATACTCCTGTCAGAGAGTTTCAACTATAGTTTCAGCTATCAGACTCAACTCTGAATATTATTTTTCTTGATTTTTTTTTTTTTTTTTGACAGAATCTTACTCTGTTACGCAGGCTGGAGTGCAGTGGTGCGATCTCGGCTCACTGCAAGCTCCACCTCCCAGGTTCACGCCATTCTCCTGCCTCAGCCTACCAAGTAGCTGGGACTACCGGCACCCGCCACTACGCCGGGCTAATTTTTTGTATTTTTTAGTACAGATGGGGTTTCACTGTGTTAGCCAGGAGGGTCTCGATCTCCTGACCCCCTGATCCGGCCACCTCGGCCTCCCAGAGTGCTGGGATTCTTGCTTCTTATTCTTGACAATGGGGTCATTCTTTCTTGCTTTTGTGGGCACAGAACATAATTGTTACTGAGTATTGGTAATTGTGTGTGGAAAAAACAGTAGATACAAAAGGAAATAGTATTTATGCTTGGAAATGTGTGTACCTCTACTTCTGAGCTGAGTCAATATAGTTAGTAGTTAGGGTAGATTTGGTAATTGTTTTTGCTATTGTTACCTGAAGTGTACCACACACTTCCAATTCCTCCAGTGATGGGATATCTACATTGTGCTTACAGTGGTTCCTTGGGTACCAGAACATTGTTGTTGTTTTTTCCCCAGTATTCCTGATCCATCCGCTGCTTTCAGTCATTCTCTACCACAGAGAGACTCTCTTGTCACCCTTTGTCCTGGTCCCAGTTGGTAGACTATTATTGCTCGTTACTCAGTTTGAAGCTCTTGGAGAGAAGATGAGATTCTTGGCTCTTCTGACCCAGTCTCAGTCTTAGGCAGATTGTATACACCTGGGCCTTGAAGCTTTGACTTTTCAGCATTCCTGCTTCTCTTTTCCTCCTGGATCCTGCACATACTCCAGTTGTAGCAGACTTCTGCTTTGTATCAGTCCAGGAACGTGGGCCCAAAAGTTTTCTTTCAATTTTCCAAGAGGCAGAGATATTTTAATTCTACCTTTCTCCCAGAAGGAATGGGTCTTTTTCTGGGTCCTGGAGAAATAAGATTTTCCTACCTTTTGTTATCACTTTCATGTAAGCAGAGGACCTTTGTCTGGCCCTTGATGTTGGAGGAGTTGTTGCCTCTTCCTCAGTGGCTTAGTAATTTGTTTCATTTGAGACATGCATCCAGAGAAGTGAATGGTCATTTCCAACTTACCCCAGTGGCGATCAGTCACTATCTGCTCATCCACACACTGGTGTCACCAAGGGTCCTGTGTCCAGTCTTCTGCATGAACACCTCTGGAAGCCTGTGGAAAAGTACATGTAAGTTAGGGTAAACTCCTTTTGTGTTTAGGTTCTCAGGGTCATGAATAAGCTATCCTACACATTGCTTTAAAGAATTTGGTAACATTGTAGCTGATTTTTAACATTGTACCTGCTTTTAGGACAGCAATATTTTTTCCTCTTATGTTCTGTCAGAAATGAAATAGTTCTTTTGTCCCATCCCTTCTCAGAGTAGTATGCCATTCATTGGAATTCAGTTGGTTTGCCTTGCAATATCAGCTCTCTTTATGATTTCAAAAAATTTTTTATGATTTTGTAGATTGTCTAACTTTTTCTCATTGTTAAGAAAGGAAAGACATTTTCTTGTCACATTCTACATCTGAAGCAGAAACGGACATCCTCATCTACTAATTTTAGCATCAGTTGGTAATTCTTGCCTGAAAATTATTATTTTTGAGGTCACACATTTTTCTAATTTCATTATCATTTCCACATTTATTAATTGACATTCAAAAGCTTGTGCTTTGAAAAAATACAGGTGAAAAAGGACTGTGGGAGTATCCACAAGCAATAAGGGTACCCCACACTACATTTCCTGAACTGTACAAACTGTGAAATATTTTCCAGAAAATTCTAGTAAGTTTTCTTAATTCTGCCTCTTAATCAACATATAATTAAATTCCACAATCATTATTTCAGGGTTTACTAACTGCCTAACATTGAATTATGGACCACGCTAAGTTCTATTGATACAAAAGAAAATGATCTATTGTCTGTTCTCAAAAATAGTTAACCTTTACTCAACATTTACCATGTCTCAGGAACTCTTCTAAATGATTAGTAAGAATTGCTTTACTTAATCCTCACAACAATCCTATGTGTTGTGTACTTATTACTTTTTTCATTTGTAGTACATTCAATCATAGTAGAGATTCATAAAAATTAGGTAGTCTGTGAGAGACAAAGTTGAGATATAAACCCAGGCAATCTGATTCTAGAACCAGTGCTACTATGCTCCACTGCCTCTAAGTGTGGTGGAGTTAAATGGGCTTGAGACCTCTTCTCAGTCAGATCTGGGTTCTAACCTTGGGAACAGCGCTTACTGTATGTGTGGCATATGGTCAGTTTCTGTTCCTCTCTCTTTAGTTTTTTTTTTAAAATCTGAAAAATAGGGAATATAATACCAAGGTTCTTAAGCTAGTCTAACAATTAAAGGAAAGTACAGAATGCTAAAGAAAATCCAGTACTGTGTCTGACATAGTAACTCAATCCTTAGTTTTCTTTTATTTCTTTTTTCATGAAGGCTCTCAATCTGGTACAAATAAAATATGTTTCAGTGTGGGAGTGCTATGCCAAGAGATGTGCAAAGTATTCAAGTATTCTTCTAACTGGAGAGGAGGTTAGAGAGAGGTTCACAGGGCAAATGAGCCTGCAGTGTCATAAAATGCATAGCATAACCTGTCTACTTGAAAAGGAATGACAGTAATCACAATTTAATGCCAACTTCCTTTTAATCTTCTGAAAATACTCCACTCACATTAGCAGATGTAGCTACTACACGAGTCTTCAAGATAATTTTTAAAAGCACTAGACCTTTGGAGGAAAAACATTTTTTCCACAAACTTGTGGGTTCTGACTCTGGACTTAACACTGAGAAGACTTTTTTTCACCTCCAATTGTGTAGTCTTAAGAAACTAATAGATGGCATTGATGTCCCCTGGAGGTATTTCTTTTTTTTTAATCTTGCAGAACATCTCCAGTTTTCTAAACTAATCTTCCTATTCTGCAAAGTTTATTTATTCCAGAGACATTCACTGTCATTCTAGGCTGTAAGAAAGGTGTTGAAGATACAGTAGTGAGGGTTGCTAAATTCCCTGCTCCAAAGGCACGTGCAGCTAGAGAGAAGAGAGACAAGAGGAGAGATGTTTTCTCGGGGTGCTGTGGATTACAAACTCTTCTTCCTCCAAGTCTCCGTCTCTAGAAAAACACCAGTAAAATAGAAGCAAGCCTCACACTTCAGTCACATTGGACAATGTGCATAAAATTATTGGAAAATAAAAAAGAATGGAGCAACATTACAGTGAAATTATATCTCCTTTATCTGGCACTGAGATTATTCTTGCTCTGGTTTAGAAAAAGCTGCAGAATCAGAAAAGCTAATGGGCCTAATCCTCCAGAGAAAAAGAAGAACTTGGAGGCAGGAGAGAGCAAAGCTAGCTGGTTCAGAGTCAGTTTCGATGAGAATATCAACTATTTGATGCAATCTGAACTTGAGACTAACATATTTCCTGTTCTCATGATCAAGTGAAGTTTCCTCTCTTGAGAAAATCTCTTTTTTAGGCACTCCTATAATTCAACTGACTGAATCCTTTAAGGAATCAATATTAATCAATTGGGTTCTTTAACCAGTAGCTGTCAGTGTAATTTGAAGAGTTCAATAGAATTACTTCAATCATTCTTGCTCCATCCACATTATGTTCTTCCGTTCTCTTTCTTTCTCTCTCTCTCTTTTTTTTTTTTTTTTTTTTTTTTTTTTGACAGAGTCTTGCTCTGTCACCCAGGCTGGAGGGCAGTGGCACAATCTTGACTCACCGCAACCTCTGCCTCCCAGGGTCAAGCGATTCTCCTGCCTCAGCCTCCTGAGTAGCTCAGATGACAGGCTTGTGTCACCACACCTGGCTAATTTTTTGTATTTTTAGTAGAGATGGGGTTTCACCATGTTGGACAGGCGGGTCTTGAACTCCTGACCTCAAGTGATCTATCAGCCTCAGCCTTTCAAAGTCCTGAGATTACAGACATGAGCCACCATGCCTGGCCCATTCGCATTATTTTCATTTTAATTTTTTTTGTTTTATTGTACTTAAGAGAGATGAAAACACCTTGGCATAGAATTTCCTATGAGAGGTAATGGTGGATCTGGGGGAGAAATTCTTCCCCGTTTAAAAAATTCTACACATTCTACATCCTTTACACATAAAAAAAGGGGTCACTGACACATGATCAATAGTTTTCCTGTTTTGCACGCTTACGACCAAAGGCCCACATTTATAAGATGCCCAGCCAAGGTTAGCAGTTCATTCTGTGACCACAGATTAGGGTTTTTCTCAATGCACAGCAAAGGAACCTCTGCAGGCACCAAATTTTGGAAACACTAAGTCCTTACTCACCAAAATCATTATTAACCAACCCAGAGCCCTGGACAACCGAGCTATCTTATCCCCAAAGTTTTGAAATTAGGAGAGATGTCAGTCCCTCAATTTGTCCAAAGAAAAATAAAGTTTCATGTCAGAAGGAAGATGTCCTTTAAGGGGAAGATAATGATAGAGCCAGCTCTTTCAATATTTCTTTTTAAGTAGACTCAGGAGAAACAGGTTGGTCCCATAACCCAGAGACATACATGCCTCTCTCAGCCTCAGAGCTAAAGAAGGAGACTGTACTTGTCCTTCCGAATTATGCTAACCTTGCACAAGAAAATAGTGTCATGGCTTCCACAAACCATAGATTTCTGAAGGTACTCAGAGGGAGAGAGCTAGGTTAATTTTAGAATTTTTATTTAAAAACTAATAGAAGTAAATGTCTCTGTCATAATATGTGTGTGGGGGAAGGGGTGGTAGTAGGGAAACACTACAACCTAGTACTAGGCTATAAGATCTGTGCTCTTGATTTCCAACTGTGGTTGCAAGAATTGTGTTGATTTTCTCTTGCTTCCTTGTTTGCAAAGGTTGCAACCTTACATGCTACACATGGTATTAGCACCACACTCTAACCAACTGAGCTAACTGGCCTCCAACAATACGTGTGATAAATACACATCCAACTTCTAACTAAACGAATGTTTGACTGAATAGTTTTGCTTTTTAAACTCTGTAGACATTTGATGCTCCTCTTAGTTACTTCATCAGTGTCATATACGGCTCATTAAAAGTCATTTTTATTCAATAAAAATATATAAAATATGTACTTGGTACAGGGATTGTGCTAGACCTCTTTTGAGAAGGGGGTATAGAGATAAATATGAATTGCGTATATAGATATAGATCGTGAGATAAATGGAGATAAAATGACATGGAAATGATGGAGAGGAAAGTGTCATTGTTGCCAAGTGAGTTGGATAAGAGAGAACCTCAGGATTAGAATTGGCTCTGGAAGGATGGGTAGAATTTGAACTTGAGAGATGGAATATTGCAACCAGAAAGAAGAGTCTGAGTGGGAACATGGCCCATGGGGATCAGGCATAGGTTTGAAGGGAAATATTGAAAATAGGTTTCAGGTCCCGGAATACTGAGCAAAAGGCCTGTATTTACCTACCACTGAGAATTACAGTTACACTCATTATTGAACAACTTGGCTTTATAAAATATGCTGACTACCTTTCTCAGTTTAGTTCTCTTTGTCTGAAATTCTTTCCCATCTTCCCACCTCCATCACTATCCCTGGTCACTTTTTTCTACTTCATTTTTGACCATTATTTGGATATCAGCGTAAATATCACTTCCTCAAGGAGACTTCTTTAACCCATCTGATGAAGTTAGAGCTTTTTAAAATAATTATGCACAATGCCCTATGATTTTCCTGCAGAGCAGATATGAAATTTTAATTACATAATCTTTTGTTTAATTATTATTTTCCCTGCTAGATGGTAAGCTTCAGGAAGGCAGAAATAATTTTCATCTTATTTAATTCTATATCCTCAGTGTCTAGCAAACTATCTGGTTTATAATGGGTGTTCAATAAGTATTTCTGGAACAAATGACAAACTAAGTGAAGATATAAAGATAATTAGCAATATGATATGCTGAAAGTAGGGAAGATAAATACTTTAGGGTTCACAAAAGCATAGGGGTGAGCAATAGACAGTACTGTTTTCAATCAGGGTTTAGCTGACAGAGAAGTCTTTAAAGTATGTGCTATGCCAAGTCTTGTAATACACATGTGAGGTGGCACCACTAATATAAACAACAAAATAATAGCTCCATATATCAAGGGCTTATTGGATGCCAGGTTGCCAGGTTATACATGCATTACTTCATGCAGAGATGAGTAAGACATGATACCAGCAATTCATCATTGATAGGGGAAAATGATAATGAGTAATGCAAATAATTAACTTTAATGTGTAAACATTGTCTCTAAGACAGAAGTAATTACTGAGAGTTTCAGAAAACAGAGGGCGTGGGAGAAATTAATTTTGCGTATGGGAATCAAGGAGGAATTCAAAGAGGTGACATTAAGTTAGGCCTTGAGTACAGCAGTTAGATAAGGACAGAGGGGTGTAATTAAAGGTACTATTGAGAAACCTGTGTGAAAAACGACATGAAAGTTTAAAAGTGCTTGTCAAAGTTCAGGAAAAAATGAGTAATGTGTTGTAAGAGGAAAGTGAATGGGAAGTAGCGCAAAATAAAGGTGGAAAAAGTAAACTGGGGCCAGATTGTGAAGGTCTTGGTATAAGAAGCTAAGGAGTTTGGACTTGACGGTATTCTGAAAACAGTGTGGAGACTTCTAAAGTCTTTTTTTTTTTAATTAAGAGAAAGACAAGTGAGATCAAATGTATAGTTTAGAAAGATTGCTTCTTTTGATCCAAGACCTGAGAAAAGCTTAAAAGAGATCTCTATCAGCAAAAGGTTGCACTTGATTAGCAACTCCTGTAGGTCTCCGTGCAGAATGAATGAATACCATGTGATCTTGGCATTGAAAGACAGCTGATTCTACACCTATCATTCACCCACACTTCTGCACAAACACTGCAACTACCATTCCAAATTGAGATTAAACGTACAGTCATGTATCCTCTCCCTTTCTTACATTGGGGTAGTCAACATCCCAATGTTCACAATTGTTTATGAAGTATTTATGTCTATTTTTCCTAGAAAATTGTAAAATCTGAAAAGGTAGAATACAAGTTTTGCATAATTTGAATCCTGGCTAAGGTCTAGTGAGTGTAAAATAAGAAATTAATATATTTATATAGATTTTTTAATTTCATGAAGAAAATATGCTTTTACAATATACAAGCAACACTTCAGTGTATAAACCCACCCTCTAGTGAAAACCACCAATGGCACTTAGTTTTATATATTATCATATATCTTTATGCATAGACAAATCCACATGCACAAACTTTTTATTTTTCCTTTTGGAAAATGGGTTTACTATACTATGTATATTTTTGACTATATAATTATTTTTTCACTTAGACTGTCATGGATAGCTTTTCAAATCAGTATTGGAAGATCTAACATATACTTTTAAAAATAACTGTACAAAACGGCATAGTACGAACATATGATAATTTAACTTCTTTTTTATTAATGATTATTTAAGGTATTTAATTGGTTTCTAATTATTAGTTCTCACAAATTATGCTGACATAATTATTATTTGAGTTCTTGAACACTTTCAAGTATTATTGTACTACAGATTACCGATATCAGTACTGCTAAGTCGAAATACACATGCTTTTTCAATACATTTTTTCAAATTATTTTCTAAAAGGGGTATATAAGTTTGTACCACTATAAAAGGTTTATTGAACTGCCTATTTTCTCAAACCAGTGCTGCTTGACACAGAAGCCACTAGCCATATGTAGCTACTTAAATTTAAATTTTAAAAAATTAAAAATTCAATTTTTAGTAACATTGGCAATATTTATTTATTTCCATATAGGATCTCGCCCTGTCACCCAGGCTCTGGAGTGACGTGGCATGATCATGACTCACTGCAGCTTAAGGGATCCTCCCACCTTAGCTTTCAGAGTAGCTGGAGCTACAGGTGCCTGCTGCCACACCTAGCTAATTTTTTTGTTTTGTTTTAGAGATAAGGTCACTGTGTTGCCCAGGCTGGTTTCACACTCCTGACCTTAAGCAATCATCCCACCTGGGCCTCCCAAAATGCTGGGATTACAGTTGTAATCCCACCACACTTAGCTGGCAATATTTTAACTGACCAATAGCTACATGTAGTTTTTGGTCATGATCATGAACACCACAGATACAGAAAGTTCCATCATCACAGAAAGTTGTATTGGACAGTGCTACCTCAAATTATGGTTAACATTGGTTGTTATGAATCTTTATGAATCTTTTATGTTTTGGGCAATATAAATTTTTTCTTTTTTTTCCTTGTTTTTTTTTTTTTTTTTTAGAGACAGAGTCTTGTTATGTAGCTTAGGCTGGCTTCAAACTCCTGGGCTCAAGTGATCCTCCCACTTCAGCATCTCAAATAACTGGGACTGCAGGATCCAACACTGCAGCAGCAATATGGTACATTTATCAAGGCCTCATTTTAATTTTGGTTCTTACTCAAATTGTAAGCATTCTTAAAGTGTTTATTGATTATTTCTATTTCTTCTCATGTTAAGTGGCTGTTCATATTCTTTCTTCATGTTTCATAGGATTGCTTGGCATTTATTATTAATATGCAAGACAAATATTTATCAACTGACTCAATGTATCTATGAGGGAGCAGAGTAAAACACAATTTAAATAACTTTCCTGTGACATTGTTTGACCCATAAAAAGGGTTTGAACATATAATAAGCAATTGCTTGCAAAGAAATGCCTCATAATAAATTATAAATTATGTATCTTTTCACCAAAACAATTCTCCAAATATTATAGTTTGTCAACACTTGATTAATACATTTGAGATTATTAGCTGAAACCAATAAAACCGCTTTTCTTGAGAAAGAATTGAATACATCTAGTTCATCTTAAATAAACCCAACTTTATTCCTGGTTTTTCTGACCTAGGGAGGCTTTACTGAATTGAGAGACAGACTGCATTAGGTTCTCCAATGTTTGAAAAAGTGATTTACAATAAAAATGAGATTGTAAAGCCCTCTCCCCCAAAACACAAAAAAGGGTACTTCTGTATGCTGTAGATGTAAAAATGTAGAAGAAATCAAAATGTAAATGAGGATTTTCATGGTTTTAGTTTTAATGATTATAATTTAGTGCTAAGAATTTACTAGCAGCTGGCTGGAAGACAGAAACAATAGCAATTTCAATGTTTCTGTAGCACGTTATAATTCCCCAAAAATCTTCACACAAATCACTCTTTGCGCAAAAATAAATGAACAACAACAATGAAGTTGGGAGAAAACTTGAAAATGCAGAGTTGGAAGGTTAAAGGTTTAGGTTATAGGAGTCAGAAAAGCCTTTTTTGGAATCTTCGAAGCTTTCTTGGTACCGGCCAAAGCTTTTCTTGGTGCTGGCCAAAGTCAATGTACCACGAAAGGGAGGTTTGCTCAGATTGGCCCTGATGGTGCACAACAGAGGCATCGTCACCCAGGATGTCACTGGGCAGCTCAGAAAGTAATGGGGTCTGAAGGCTAGAAATAGACCCTGAGAGCTGGGGCACAACCCATGGAAATCAGGGGAAATGAGACATGAGTTAATCTCTGAGAGTAATTCCAAATATGGGGATTAGAAAGAATGGACTAGATAACCCAAGATGGATGCTCTAAAGGTTTTTTGACCTGTAAAATAATGATGATGATGATGACGATGATGATGATGATGAGTGATGATGATAGCCACCTTTGCTAAGTCATTGTGTTTAATCTTCACAATGATTTGTTATTCGAAAAACCTAATGTTCACTTTGACAAAACCGGCTCAGAGGTGTAATAAGTTACCAAAGCCTAATCACAAGCAGACCTATAATTCTAACTCAAATCTTTTAACTTAAAATTTTATGCCCACAACCTCTCCTATCTCTGGGGAAGTGAATGAAATAGCCTGAGGATCCGTCTCTATCTTTAGGTGCAACTGAAATGAGTGACAAGACTGTTCTTTAATAAATGAATGTGTACAGGTTGAACTTCAAGATTCCAGATATTGCAGGGAAGCAGTTTTGAAGTCTCTTTGGTGGATTGTGTTTGTGTAAGGAATAGAAGCTTCTCTTTAGGGGTGATCTTATCACTACACAATGTCAAAGATAAATGTATTTTCAGCCTCTGCATTAAACTCACCTTGCCACCTCTTTGTCTTTGCTCCCCTCACATCAAGTGCCTCAGCAGCCTGTGATTCTGTGATTTTATAATCTCTCTGGTTTCAACCAAAATGGAAAAAGTAATCTTAGGTACATATGAAGGAAGAAGAACAGCATGATCTCACCTAAGAAGGACTGAGGCTATTCAGTAATGAAAATCAAGAAAAACCTGCAACAGAGAGTTCATCCCCGTATTGGGGGTTCGGTGGGAGTCTCACAGTGAGATGGCATCACCAGTTCGTGTTACCCAATACCCTTGCTAAGAGTGTCTCTTAGTAAGAGTCTCTGATATGAACCTAATATTTTATTTTCTTTGAATTCTCTCAGATATAACTTTGAGATAAGGATATGTATCTGACTGGAGTTGTCGGAAGATTAAATGTGATGATTATGTAAGCATTAATCAAGTTCCTGAATTGAAAGAGGCAATAATAAGAGGAGACTTTTTGAAGTGATGGTGAGTCATTTCCTCCTTATAAAATATTTCTGAATTCTCTTTTCTCACTGCAAAAATAAGGATACTAGTACTGCACTGTTACTGTGACAATTAAAGGAGATACAAATGCAAAGTGCTTGGCTTATAGGAGGTACACAAGAAGCAGAAGGTATTAACATAGCTGTTTCTTCACCAGGGTCTGTGTAGTAAGAGGATTCATAGGAAACATCTCTGGGACCCCATCCCCAATTTTCTTCTTAGCATCCTCAATAATTTATGTGTAGATACTAACAACTCACTAGATTGCAGATCCATTAAAGGGGAAAGGTGTACATATCCCAAATGCCCAACTATAGGGGAATAATTATATATATTTTGAGGCTTCTCTTTGATGGCATATTCAGTGTAATTAATGTAAATTCAGATGATAAAATATTATGTTACACAAAATAATAGTAGGCATAAGTTCTATGTAACAACAATGTAAACAAATATATGTACACAGATAAAGTCTGTTAACTCTGTAAGAGCAGAAGCATTAGTGTGGGTGTATGGCTGGGGTTGGGGAGGGTGTTAGCTCTGTGAGACTAGGGACATGTGTGTGTGTGTTTAAGAGTGTGCTTGCCTATGCATTGCAGCATTGCAGTTTTTCAGTAGGGTGCATGGCACAGATATATTAGTCAAATAATATATGAAGTGGGGGAAAAGGAACATAGAAAAACAAAACAGTTCTCTTAAATAAATTAGAGTTTAAATTTTGCTTTAAAATTTGTCTGTACTGAATTTACAATATGAAAAGCGGGCAATAAAAATCGTAGCCTCCTAGAATACCAGAGAAAGTTATCACTTGGAACACAGAGGCACATACATGTTACCTTCCCTCCTACCCCACCTCAAAGCAACCATTGTTAAGAGTTTTCTGGTTATCTGAGACTTTTTAAAAATATATATACAAACATAAAATTACAGATATTCTCTTACCAGATAACCTTTGTTGCACATCATGTATTTTGGGCATCTTTCTATGTTCGTGTTTAAAGCTCTTATTCTTTTCTTGACAACTCCATAAATATTCCATAGTATGTGTTTTTGTTTTTGTTTCTGTTTTGAGATGAAGTCTTGCTCTGTTGCCCAGGCTGTAGTGCAATGGTGCGATCTTGGCTCACTGCAACCTCTGCCTCCTGGGTTCAAGCAATTTTCCTGTCTCAGCTTCCCAAGTAGCTGGGATTACAGGTGCACACCATCACGCCTCCCTAATTTTGGTATTTTTAGTAGAGATGGGGTTTCGCCATGCTGGCCAGGCTGGTCATGAACTCCCAACCTCAAGTGATCCACCCGCATCAGTCTCCCAAAGTGCTGGAATTACAGACCTGAGCCACCATGACTGGCCAACAGTATGTGTTTTCCTTAATTTTCTTAAACATTTGCATATTACTTATTATTTATGATTATAAGAATGATATTATTATTTTACGTTTTTTCTTTTAATAGAGTTCTGCTCTTGTGGCCCAGGCTGGAGTGTAATGGTGCTATCTCTGCTCACTGCAACCTCCACCTCCTGGGTTCAAGCTATTCTCCTGCCTCAGCCTCCCGAGTAGCTGGGATTACAGGCATGCGTCACGATGCCCGACTAATTTCTGTATTTTTAGTAGAGATGGGTTTTCACAGTGTTGGCCAGGCTGGTCTTGAACTCCTGACCTCAGCCTCCCAAAGTGCTGGGATTACAGGCGTGAGCCACTGCGCCCAACCTGTAATTAACTTTTATCCGTGGAATTGTAGAGTCAAAGCACTATATGAACTTAAAATTTTGATCAACATTGACAAACGGCTCGTCTGGAAATGCTATTTCTATTATTGTACCCATCAATAGGATAGCAAAGTGTCTATTTTCACACATCTTCATCCAAACTGGATATGATATATCTGTTACATTTTTATCATTCTTATAGGTAAAATTAATCAATATTCTAATATGCATCTTGAAGTATTGATCAGGATTATTTTATTTCATTTAAACTACTAATTTGTATATCTGGCTCATTTTTCTATTGGGTTTTTTTCTTTTCTTTTTTCTTCGAGACGGGGTCTCGCTCTGTCACCCAGACTGGAGTGCAGTGGTGCGATCTCCGCTGACTGCAAGCTCTGCCTCCTGGGTTCACGCCATTCTCCGAGCCCGCCACCACGCCCGGCTAATTTTTTGTATTTTTAGCAGAGACGGGGTTTAACCGTGTTAGCCAGGATGGTCTCCATCTCCTAACCTGTGAACTGTCCGCTTTGGCCTCCCAAAGTGCTAGGATTACAAACGTGAGCCACCGCGCCCAGCCGGTTTTTTTTTCTTTATTAGTAAAGAATATGTACTTGTTCAAAAGGAAGTCTGAAATGCAATCACTAAAGACCCTCGTTAAATTTAAGGTTTTTTTCCCTGGGAGAAGCAAATCATTTACCGCTAGGGAGAGTAGAAAAACCCTGACTAGGAGCAGAAAGAGTGAGAATTCAAAGTCGGCAATTATTTCTAGAGCTGGCTTTGCCCTTCTTCCTTGCTCAAATGCAGAGAAGGCCTTCTGTTCATGAAAACAGACATCTTAGCCAAACACTAGAGTTAAAAATTAGGGCTCTCAATTTTCCACTGGGGAGGGCGGGTTCTGCCTGTGCTTGAGATACTTCACCTTAAGAAACAAACATTAGTTCATCCACTCAACAGGTAATTTGCTAGTTAATGAGGTTACAGCAGTATAAAACAGATGTGGTCAGTGCCACTTAATGGTGAGGAGAAAAACAATTCTCCTCCCTGTCTTCAGTGGAGGTTGAGGGATAGGGGCTGGTGGATGACTAGGGGTGAAGGTAAACATGGATGAATATACAGACTGATGCATTTTGAGAAACTTATTGGAACGGAGTGAGAAAGAAGATACAAGGCTGGTGAACAAGTGTTTGGGTTATTATTTAACAAACATAATGGTAAAACATTAAATTATTCTCTTACTGGGTAATTGTTTGTTACTAATTATTTAGCAAAGTTAATAACTGAAAACTATTCCTACATTTTTTTTTTCTTATTTGGTTAAGTTTTCTTTCAGTAAAACCTCCTTCGCTATCCTCACCCCATTCGAGAGATACTGAATTTGCATTAAATGAGTATATACTTCTGATAGCAGTATTACTCTATTTAGCTATATTAACTTGTTGGGGGAAAAAAAAAAGCAGTGGATGCTTTGTGCTTTCCATGTTTGAATAAGCCCATTTCTGTCTATTTCTAAAAATGTCAAATGTTTTTAAATGTTTTATGGATACCCATTTAAAATACATTTTTAAATTGTAAAACTGTGATATCAGGATATCAAAACTAAAAAAATAAACATAGTCAAATTCTCTACTTTTAGGGAAAAGAAAGCATGACTCAAAAGTTTTAAAATACTTCCCCCTATGAAAACATTCTGTTCCTCCCTTTCACACCCTTCGTTTGTACAAGAAAAGATGAAGCGAGGGAGAAAAAAAAATGGAAATTAACACTGAGTTTAGGTGGCAAATGTATTCCGACAGGGCATATGAGGGTTTTATCAGCAGCTACAGAAACCACTTCCTCTCTTCAGTGTTAGTTTACTAATCCCTTGAAGCTTGACTGCACCTTCCACTCTTCACGTTCTATAGCCACTCACCTCCTCTCACATCCCATGTTACACCTCTATGTGCTATGGGATCCATCTAGGCAGTAGTTACTCTTATTTCAAAACAAGGATGTTAAAAATTACTTTACTCATCAACAAGTGAAAGATCATGCCTTGTGGCTTTGTGAGCTGTGCCACACGGCTTAGCTTCTTGACCCCAAAGCTTTCCCTAAAGTAAGAGATATTTGCTTACTATAAATGCTTCTTCAGTTGCTACAGGGGTAATTTGCAAAGAGGAAGCAGAGGCTCAGGATAATGCTAGATTTTTCATGTCTTGGTGTATAGGAATCTTTCCTTTTATGTTTATAAAATTAAAAATTGGGTGCATTCAGTATATGGCATACTGACAGAGCATAGGAACTGGACACTGACCAAGGTTTGAATGGTGACACTGCTATTTACAAGCTGTGGACACTCTACAAGATAAGTAACTTGCAGATTATTATACTATCTATCTCAGGGTTTATGGGGATTATATTTTTAAGGTAATTCAAAATATCTGAAATAGCAGGTGTTTGATAAAAGTAGTTTTCTCTCCTTTCTTCTGAAATTCAAATAACCAAATTTCCCATTGCTGGAATTTTGGTAAATCTTTATACAGGGGAATTATCACTCCTGAATCTCATTCACAATTATACAATATTCTTTCTTGATTATTCTAATCCACATTTTACTAGCACAGAAAAATTAAGTCAAAGACTCAGTAAGAAAAAGTGGTTTTCCCCAAGTCACCAGCTAGTTAATGGTAGAGTGTGGCCTGACATCAGTTTTCACGACTCCAAGGTAGGAAATGCCAAAAACAGTCTTTCAAAGATGGTGTGCAGTAGTCCTTCCCATATTTTCATTTTAAATTATTAAAACAAAAATAGTTTGTCAATGACAACTTCCATTTTCCCCAACTTGGTAGTACTACCTTTATAGTTAGATGCTAAATAACATATATTTTGATTAAATAGCTCTGAATTATCTTATATAATTTCTATTTTATTAATAGCAACAGGGTCTATTAATATGCACATATGAAAGTCATGCATGAATAGAAGACACACTACTGGTTAATATGTGTCTTTGATGCGTTTTGCTTCTTCCACTCCATAAATCAACTTCACATGGTCTGAATTTGGAAAACCTGGATATAAGGTTCTTCCTTGTTTACTGTTTTTTGCTTGCTACTCTTTTCCTCTCAAAAGAACTATGAATTTCTTGAAGGTCAGGAGAGCAGATTCTTAGAAAAAATATGAAGAAGACCAAGGTTTTTTATTTTTCTATGTTTCTCCTTTCCTTTTTTCTCAATCTCTGGAAACCTCCCACACTTGAGGGCCCAGGGCCCTCCTGCTGTGCTGTTCTCTCTGGGCTTTATCTAAATTAAAATCTTTTAACCACTTTCTCTAGTATCACTAAGGGATTGTGTGGGAAAAATAATCTTAGCTAACTTTGAAGTTAGAAGTGATTTTTTAAATTGCATTAGTGGAGAGGCCATAATGTAGGCATATTTTGTTACAGTTCTCAGAAGTGTTTGCATTTTAACCAGAGGCAATTAAATTCAATAAATATTTATTGAAGCCTATTCTCAACCTGAATAGCATCAATTACAGGACCTTCCTGCCATGCCCACCACCTAGAAACATGCTTAGGAAGGCAGACAAATAAATAAATTAAATGAAGCATGCAGTCAATATGGTGATGAAACCAGGTACACTCTGTAGCTGTTGTACAGAAGAAAGAACAGGAAGGACTTTCTCAACGATCCAAAGGAATTCATCATAAAAGTGAAATTTCAGACATCAGTGGTAAACTAGTAGAAAAATTGCTACCCCTAAGCTAAATTTCACTGTTTTGTCACATTGAAACTTTATGCAAACAAAATAGAAACTTTCATGCCTCTTTGCCAAATTCTTCCCTCTGCCTAAGGCACCCTACCTAAGTCAGTTTCTCTTTTTCTGTCTCTCTCTGTCTCTCTTTCATCTTCTCCTTCTGTCTCTCTCTTGCTCACTAGCTCTCGTTCTCACTCTGCTCTTACTGTAAAAGCAAAACATGTGCAACCATCACAGACTAGCTATAACCTCTCCTCCTTAGATTCAAATCTCTTACTTGCCTTTAGAAGAATTAGAAGAATGGTTCCCTTCTTCATGCTCTCCTCAAACTGTATTTAAAACTCACAGCCTTTATCATATTCTGTGTATTAAGTCACTACCACTCAGTTTAGTAGTAATAAAATTTTACCTTTCTATTATAAATGTTACAGTTTACAAAGTACTTTCATATATATCATCACATGCGATCCTGACAACAGCTCTTTGAGGTGAGAATTATCTTTGTTTTATTATGAGAATATCTAAACCTCAGAGAAATTACCCAAGATAATACATTTAGTAAGCGGCTGCCAAAGTTAGGTCTTCTGACGCTAAAGTGATTTCCCTAATGTAATTTTGAGACAATATTCTTTGCACAACATCTTACAAATTGAGAACATCATACTGGATCTGAATGAAAATAATAAGCTACATATTCTTAAACTTTATAGTTTCCTTGCCTCTTATGTTTAACTATCCAATAATTTTTATTTACCACACTTTTTTAACATTTCTCTTCAAAACTGCAAGTTCTGTTTTTGTTCCAGAAATACTCTGTGGAATTAACATGTGCATAGAGTCAAACTACTTGAATTTTATTTTAAAATATATTTATAAAGGTCTTTCTGTGCATAATGTATTGGATCACTTGGCTCAAGGAATTAAACAATACACTGTTAATATTATGACTGGGAAATTTCCTTTAAATAATTTTAATTATTCACTCAATCGTGGGTTTGCGTTTTTGCCCCTGCTACATGGAATAACTACATCATATAATTTAAAGTAGAGTCAAGTTTAGACACAGTATGTCTTGAGCTGTTATTTAATAGAAACGGCTCTGAGAAGTTGCTACATCTAACTAGTGTCAGAAACTTTCCTAGGTTAGCTAACACTTATGAGGCAGGAAGAAACTTGAGTCACTATGTAGCCAACTGTCCATTTTCCCCACAATAATGAATGTCATGTGCTCATTATAGTAACCCTTTCTAAAACACTAAAAAACATTTACAGTAAAAAAAAATAAAAATAAAAGCTAAAAAAATATATATATATAGGGCTTTGGAAAGGCATTTCTCCATGGCATTTCTGTTGGTCTTGTGTTAGGTTATCTTTTCAAGGTTGTTCCCATAGCAAAGAGCTTCTTTGAAGCTAGAAATAGTGTCTCCTTACAGGTCAAAGGACAGATTTATTTGCTCACCAGGACAGCGAAGATGAGATGTTTCCATCTTCTTTCTGGAGACATTCCAACATAATCAAGATATTGTCTTTTCCAGAGGAGAGGTGGATAGGTTCGCCAGAAATCCCTACATAAAATTAGGATATCCTCATCTGAGAGTTCGTCAATCATAACAGAGAATCATGGAGTGATTATTATTTACCTGGACCCATGTCTGCCTTGCCCCCTCCTTCTTTCTTTTAGTATTATTAAATAAATATTTTCTCCTATTATTATGAACTCCATGTACAGATTTTTATTAGCTGCAAATATTTCCTCATTTACACAAACCATAATTTTTTGCTCACTCCTATATAATTTTTATTTGTCTCTACTATAAATACACATTAATAAACATCATTGCTCTTAATTTTGTCTGTATATTACATGATTTTTAATAGGATAGCTGTGCAGATGTGAAATTATCTAAAAAAATGCTAAAAAGATTATTTGAGATTCTTATTTCATTTTACCAAAATGCTTTCCAAAATATTTGAACCATGTTGTGTTCTCCCTAGGCATGTCACAATGTGTTTTCATAACTATAATCTTTCACTTCTTCTTCACCACTCATGGTTTTAGCTATTCTGGATTATTCACACTTCCTCAAATTTCTATAGACCCATTAAACATGTTCTTTCCTTGACTTTAAATGCTGTTGGCATACACAACTCTTACCCTGCAGTGCTCAGCCTATCACTTTCTCAGAGAGTTCTCTGACTTCCTAAACTACCATATGTTATCATTATGATACTGACACATATGTTTGTGATACTCATCCCACAGGTAACTGAGGTTTTATTTCTGGCTTAAATTTAAGCTCCATGAGAGCAAAGGTCTCATCTGCCATGTTCATTGCTGACTCCCTGCTGCTAACACAGCTTAGCATGGAGTAAGTAAATATGCACTTGTATGAATGAATGAATCTTTCTTGAAAAAGTGAATTTTTTTCAATGTTCCTAAAAATCTAGTGAGATAGGCATGGCAATTATCCCTAATTTGACCTGTAATGAATCACAGAAATAGTTTGATCTTCTCAATGTCCAAATGAGTTGGTGACAGAGATATAATTAGAAGCCAGGTTTCTTGGCTCCTAGCAGATACTTTTTCCAATATATGTTTCAGATATTCTGAGTATTTCTGTGATTTAAAATGACAGTTTTGTGCAAACTGAGTTCTAGGGAGAATCATAGAGATTCTCTAAATATTTATTGTCTATGTGTCTATAGCGATCTCTAGTAATACCCCTGAATCAATAATTTTTCTACTAATGGATTCAATTTAACAAAATCAGAAATTATAACCACAGAGGGAATAGTTTGTTTTTTCAGCCTTCTAGGGAACCATGTTAAACTTAGTTCAGAAAATTAGATGATAATTTCGTTTTGACTTTCAGACATGTCATGTGAATCACACGCAGATGAGTTTTCCTTAATTAACTCTTGCAATTATGCAACAGGTTTGTTGCCTACAACTTTTAAATTTTCTAAAGAAAAATCAAAAAAGACAGTCCAGCATGGGACACTAATTTTTAATTACTCCTCCTCACTCAGGTTCTAAGCAACTAGAAAGTTCAACTTGTGATAATGTTTCTATATCCTTTTATGAGAGAAAAATGATAAGTTGACATTTAAAATGTTTAAAAAGCATCTCAGTATATGACACGTTGTGGTATAACGGTATAATGAAACCTACCAGGTTTAACATGCTGCTCAGTCTATAGCACAGAACCACATGCTCATAGTAATGTGCATCAGGAGTGGCCACACGGCAGTTTCAGTGGGGCCTAAGTTCTCTAGAAGGTTGGGGGCGGATGACTCCAGATTTCTGATCAGTGTCCCAATAAGCTAGGAATATTTGCCAGGAGCCCAAGAAATGGGACACCAATTTGGCATATGGTCCTGAAGACAGGAGCCAAAGTTGGCTATGACTTAGGGATGGCTGAAGTAAAAATTCATTCATCAAATATTAGACTAAAAACTTCCTTGCTTTTATCATATCATTCGTTCTTACTTGGTCCTTTTTCTGCATATCTTATCTTTTATGAAGATAAGTTTCACAAAATTTATCTTCTTAAACATTTTTGTTAAATTTTACTTTAAACGATCTTCAGCCCTTTCTTTCCCCCTTTTCCCCTGCATGATATAGGCTTTCTTTGGGCGATTTCTATGCTTATAACGTCAGTTCTCCTTTATTTAGTGATGACTAATAAAAACTGTGTTAGCCAGTGCCTAAGGTAGCCTGAACACCTTTTAAGTATTCTCATTGTCTGCCTATTCCTTGAAGAGAGTAGATGCTCAATAAATATTTATTGCAAGATTGAATGACCATTCCCGAGTCCTACACCAATATTCCCAGCCTTTTACTAGGCAATTCCATTATTATATCCCACAGGTACTTCAAAGACATATCCCCATTTGAATGAACTTTTTTCCAAAAATACCTATTCTATTGTCATTTCCTCTTGATTAGTAGCTGCAACGCTTACTAGTAGGTACTTTATGTTGAATAGATATTTATTGAATAAATACAGTTTTTAAGATTAAAAAAGCATTATACCTATTATATTATAAATGGATGACCATTTATTCAGTATAACCAGAATATCTTTTTAGTCTGTATACAAGTAAGACAGTATGGTGTACTGGGAAGAAACAGGTATCTGACTTTTCATAAACTGAAAATCAACCAAGCTTTCTAGTTTAGCTACTTATTAACTGCATGATGTTTATTGAGATGCTTAATGTCTTTGTTTGGAACACTTTTTCATTTCCAAAATGAAGTAAATAATGCCTGCCTTATAGTGCACCTGTAAGGATTAGACAGTGTGAATGTATATGTATTGTCTATAGATAATAGACACTTAATAAACAGTAACTGTTATTATAAAAATGAGGTTGGGTGTAGTAGTTCATGCCTGTAATCCCAGCACTTTGGGAGGCCAAAGCAGGGGGATCACAAGGTCAGGAGTTCAAGACCAGCCTGGCCAACATGGTGAAACCCTGTCTCTACTGAAAATACAAAAATTAGATGGGTATTATGGTGTGTGCATGTAATCCCAGCTACTCAGGAGGCTGAGGCAGGAGAATCACTTGAACCTGGGAGGTGGAGGTTGCAGTGAGGTGAGATCGTGCCACTGCATTCCAGCCTGGGCGACAGAGCGAGACTCCATCTCAAATATATATATATATAAAATAAATTAAGTTAAAGGTGAGAGTATGGAGAGAGGCAGCAGGTATGGGGGGTGTGTGTGTGTGTGTGTGTGTGTGTGTGTGTGTGTGTGTGTATATATTTCTTTATTCCTCCTAGTTTATTAATAATACTGTTGTCAGTAATCTGTACCCTACATCAGTGAGAAGGCCTGTTAACATTATAGAAGCCAAAAAACGAAAAAAAAATATTAGAAGTTAAAAACATTAGGCACCTAATAACAGTATGAATTTGCATTCCTAGAATTCTCTCCTTCTAAACTCAATCTTAACTAGATGCTGGAATGAGATAAAACCCAGCACTGGCAAGCTGGCAAGTGTTTGAGAGAACATTTGAGGCTGGCTTAGGCAGAATTTCCAGAGGAGAGGGCTATTGTGCAACACTTATGAATAGGCAAAAAGTATAAGTTTCAAACAAGATATAATATACATACATGGATGTGTACCAACTAGCATAGCAACCAAATCTATTAAGAACATGTAATTAAATAAGTGAAAAGTTAGAGTGAAGCTACATTGAAAGATTTCAATTACTCCTTCAGAATTGAAAGTTAAAATAGACCAAAAAAAAAAAAAAAAAAACAAGGTCATAAAGAGATTTAATCCAATCATATTGAGTGTATATCACAGGCCTGTTGAGCAGTAAAATGTAATTTTTTATACGTTCATTTCATAAAACTCAGTTGTTAACTTTGCCACAAAGAAAGCATTAATAAAATCTTAAATATTGGCATTTTATAGGCCACATTCTCCAAACAAACTACTAAAATAAGAAAATAAATTATAATAAAAACTTGTTATAATAAGCAACTGACTCCTTAATAACCTATAGAACAAGCTAGAAATCAAACCTAAATTAAACTTTTTAATACAAAGGAAAAGCAGCACTTTATATTACAACTTGTGGGATGCAAGTTTGTCTCAGAAGAAAATTTAGAGCCTAATGTGTCTTTATTTTTTAAGGAAAGGATTGAAAATGAGTCACTAAGTACTGTTAACAAATTAGAATAGAAGAAATAAGCTGAGACAAGGTAGGAAGAAAAAATTAGAACTAATAAAAGATGAAATTAATAAATTAAAAATATCAGGGTAGATGAATACATCCCAAGATATTTTTTAAAAATATATATATCCAAATTTAGATCCATCAAATGCGTCATTAAATAAAAATATACAATTTTGTAAGTAATAAAAAATTTTGAAAACAGAAACAGTGATCCTAAAATTTATATGGAGGGGAAAAATGCCAGAGAAAAGCTAAGAAATATGTAAAAAAGAATAGTGTCGGAACTTGCTTTAAAGCTAATTGCTGAAACAAAACAGCAAAATACTCCAGAATTTGTTACTGAAATTTAGAGAGAAAATAATATTTATTTATTTTTTATTTATCAATTTTTTTTTTTTAATTTTGAGACGGAGTTTCGCTCTGTCCCCCACCCAGGCTGGAGTGCAGTGGCGCAATCTCGGCTCACTGCAAGCTCCGCTTCCCAGGTTCACGCCATTCTCCTGCCTCAGCCTCCGGAGTAGCTGGGACTACAGGCACCCGCCACCACGCCCGGCTAATTTTTTGTATTTTTAGTAGGGACGGGGTTTCACCATGTTAGCCAGGACGTTCTCAATCTCCTGACCTCATGATCTGCCCGCTCGGCCTCCCAAAGTGCTGGGATAACAGGCGTGAGCCACCTTGCTTGGCCGGAAAATAATATTTATTTATTAAATCGTTCTGGTACCACGGGCTAGATGAAAAGACAACTTATATATCACATCATATAGAAAACTAGGTTTTAGGTGTTTCAGAGACACAATATTAAAATTAAAGAACAATTATTTTAAATATTTCAACAATTTGAAATAGTTAAATTAAAAAACGTTTAAAGTAGCTCAGAAGAGAATGGAAGTGTTTGAGGAAGAGGTCAGGTGGGACGTGAGAGGACTGATATTCCTGGTGGAAATGTGATTAGCTAAGTCTGTTCTGGACATTTAATCTAGCAATGTCTATTGACCTAGCAATTAGTTCTCATCACATTTCTATAGAAATAAAAGAATCTGTAGGAAAGATATATGTTCAAAAATTTTAATTGAAACATTGTTTGCATTGGCAAAAAATGATAATGCTAAAATACCTGGAAATAATCCAAATGTCCATTGATAAGAAAATGGTTAAATAGATGTGTTACAGACTTTAAATTCCAATCAGCTATTTTCTATACATGAATTCAATTTCTTGATGTCAAGGGATCTCTGTAATGTATTTTTAAGAATGGAGGAATTTTGTTAAGAATGAAATCAGGTTAAGGAGAATTAATGAAAGAAAGAAAATTTGGTTGAGGAGAAATGTATATAGTATGTTCCCATTTCATGAAAATAAAAAGCCACAAAAATCCATATACATATGCATCAAAATAATAATAATAGCACCTTTACAGTGCTTATTCTATGACACTATTGTTCTAATAATAGTGTGTTTTCACATAATTATTTAAAACTTCATTATAACCATATGAGATAGGTATTCTTATTGTCTTGGTTTTACAGATGGGGAAACCAGCTCACAGAAGATAAGTAAGTTTCCTAAAGTCACACAGGTAGGGTCAGTGCCAAGATTCAAACTATGCATTCTGGTTCGAGAATCTGTGCCCTTAAATAATGTGTCCCCTACTTCTTATGCATATTTGTAAATGGCTAGGTAAGATTATAAAAGAGGGAAGGATACACACCAGGGAGTGAACATACATTACCTTGCTTGTCAGGGTGTGTATGGCAAGAAAAGGAGGGAAAAGGAAAGTCAAGGAAAAGAACAATGACAACTACAGCACAATGGCAAAATGCAC
Source organism: Macaca fascicularis (assembly GCF_037993035.2). Taxonomy (NCBI): domain Eukaryota; kingdom Metazoa; phylum Chordata; class Mammalia; order Primates; family Cercopithecidae; genus Macaca; species Macaca fascicularis. Next base: position 87,276,286 of record NC_088388.1, on the reverse strand, counting down.
TTGGTGTAATGTTAAGTAAAATTTAGAGAATTTTATGTCTCCATCATAGAATATAAATATAAATATAATTAAGTAGAAGACACAAAGACAAGAACGGAGTAGGCACCAATGAAAATGAGGTCTTTTATTCCTCAGAGTTCTGTTACCTTAGTCTTTATTATCTGCAGCAAAGTTATTTATTCACGTTCTTTCTATTTTTCTATCATCTATCTATCTATCTATCTATCTATCTATCTATCTATCTATCTATCTATCCGCCTGAAGGGTTCTGTGTTTAAAGTGAAAGGAGAGGCCAGTTGCAACAGCTTACACCTATAATCCCTGTGTTTTGAGAGGCTGAGGTGGGAGGATTGCTTCAGGCCAAGAGCTGGCGGCTGCAGTGGACTATGCCACTGCACTCCAACCTAGGCAACAGAATGAGACTGTCTCTAATAAAAATAAAAAATAAAGTGGACAAGTCATGTATTAATGAGCCTGATTTCTGCAACTGATTATGCAAATACAATATTTTAAATATTCCCCTATCATTACTTGGGTAAGTTATCTGATTCTTGGAAAAGAAATGAAATCTCTCAACTACGAGAAACTGATAGTTTTGACCTTTAAACCTGCCATCCTCAGACCAGCTGCTGGCCCAGCTTTGCTCTCTTCATGCCAAGACTCTCCACAGTTTTGCTTGTTTAAAATTTACTTTGTTTGACTTCATGTTTCCCTCTAGGCAATAGCCTATAAGGAGAAGAGGAGTCAAGTCACACTACAAAACTTTGAAGATAAAATGCAGTTGACATAGGGTTTAACATCCGATTGCCCAACGCATGTTTATAACTTGACTTGAAGTTAGCAAGCTAAATATATGTAAAGTCATCCAGGGTCAACTTTCAGAGCTTCCAAACTGATTCACACTAGCATGTTGATGTAAAATCCCTGATACTGCTGGGGCTCCCCAGATCCCTTGTGCTAGATAAATATCTCTGAAAATGAAGTCCCTGTGCTAGATGAATATCTCTGAAGGTGAACAGCATGAGGTAAGAAACATAATTTGGCTGGGCAAATTGTGCCTGTAATCCCAGCACTTTGGGTGGCCGAGGTGGGTGGATCACTTGAGGTCAGGAGTTTGAGACCAGCCTGGTCAACATGGCAAAAACCCATCTCTACTAAAAATACAAAAATTAGCCAGGCATGGTGGCAGGCGCCTGTAGTTCCAGCTACCCAGGGGGCTGAGGCAGGAGAATGGCTTGAACCCGGGAGGCAGAAGCTACAGCTGAGATCACACTACTGCACTCCAGCCTAGATGACAGAGTGAGACTCTGTTTCAAAAAAAAAGGAAGAAATATAAAATTTATCATCTATCAACACAAATGCTTGGCAAACGAAAATTTGCTCCCAATAAACCTACTCTTTTTTGTCGTTGTTGTTGTTAAAGTTAAACCTGGAGAGTAATTAGTTTTCATCAACATTAAATAAATACTATTGAGCGCCTATGATGTCCTAGGGATACAGTAGTGAATAAGACAGACAAGGCTCAAGCTGCATAGAGTTTATATTCCAGTAAAGCAGATACATAATGCACAAGAAAATGCAATAATTACAGGCAATTTTAAATATTACCTGGAAACAAATAGGATGATGAAAAACAAAAATGAAACTTAAGCCCCTCAATGGACTGAATGGACCCTTTCTTGGCCCAGGGTATCCCAGAGAAACTTTGAAAACTGAGTTACTGGCCACAATGGAATGGGAAGTTGGACATGCCTCGTTAAACCCCCTTGCTTCCTAACCACCATTAAGCTTTCTTTCCTAAGGGTTAAAGCAAGTTTGTCCAACTCACAGCCCATGGGCCACATGCAGCACAAGACAGCTTTGAATATGGCCCAACACAAATATGTAAACTTTCTTAAAACGTTGTGAAATTTTTGTAAAGGTTTTTATTTTGTTTGTTTGTTTTTTGTTTTCTCATCAAAAATTTCTCATCAGAAATATACTAGTGTTAGCATATTTCATGTGTAGCCAAAGACAATTCTTCTTCTCCCAGTGTGGCCCACGGAAGCCAAAAGATTAGACAACCCTGGGTTAAACAGAAACCAGCCTTTTGAAAATACTCACTCCATCACTGATATCAACCAATGCCCGATGCTGCCCCTTCTTTTTGCAGTTTCAACAAGACAACCAACCAGCATTCCTTCCTGATGAGAGACCACCTACCATGGAGCGGTTCTGGAAGTCTACAGGAAGATGAGTAGTGAGGGTTTTTGTGTCTTCTGCTTCACCTTTTGATATGAGAAGGCTAAAAACTCCACCCTCAGATGGTGCTAATGCCCCGGTTTTTGCACATGGGTCCCACAGAGAAGCATGGAGCAAAATGGCACATGCACATCTTTCTCTTTTCATAAATATTCATGACTACTCCTATAGCTTATTGAATATGTATATTTGCCCACCTCATTCAGTATAAATCCCTGTCTTATTCTTTCCACTCTCAAAGTATTTGTTTCTGGCTTCTGGCCAGAGGCTACAGTTCCCAGCCTGTCAGAATGGCCACCCTGCAAGCTGCAACCCTTTATGAGAAACAAAGCTCTCTTTTCTGTATTTATTAACTTCTGCATTCTTCAGCTGATAGTGATAAAATTGAATAGCTGGAAAAGGCCACCATAAACATTATGGTTAGTGGAGGCCTTTCTGAGAAGATAAAATATTTATCAGTGAGAATTTCACAAACAGAACGAGCAGTTTTTGGAAAAATGACATGAATTATTTCAGGCAGAGAAAAATAACAAAGTGAAAAGCTAATGAAGAGAGAAGTCTAGACGGTTTGAGGATCAAATAGAAAGCAGATTCCTGGGATAGTGAACAACTAGAGGATCAAAGGCATAGATGGGGCCAGTGATGTAGGGTCTTGTGATTTTATTGAAACATGATAAAAAGGTAACCTACTGAGGAGTATTAAGCAAGGGAATTAATGATTCACATTTAAATTAAAAAAATCAAAGTGGTGATGGTAGACTCAGTCAAACCCACTGATCAGACACGGGGTGGGAGACAGGAGAGACAAGAACCAAGGAAGGCACTTAGGTTCCTGGCTTGTGCATTAAATTCAATGAAAAGAAAATGAAATTAGAAAGTAATTGCTATAGTCCAGCAAGAAATGATGGCATATTGGACCAGAGTGGTATTGGTGGAAACAGAGCAAAGTGGACACATTCATGAAGTTTGTCCTTGTCTCTTCAGCGTTCCTCTTACTTGTGTGGTCTATGGGATAATCCTCATCTATTAGCAAACAATAATGCTTCTCAAAATTTTCATTTCAAAACTTGGTTTATTTAACAGAAATAGTGAAGTGAGAATGGGATCACACAGTAGAGACTATCTCAGTAATTCACAGTTCCACAGGTGACTCAACATGCATCATGTGTATAGCTCACTTGTAAAATCTTTGTTTTTCTTGATTTTATATTTGATTGCATCAATAATTAGACAAAATCTCACTCTCTTAACTCCATTCTAACAATTGGACTTAAAGCCAGAAGTCTTGTTGGTTATCAGCTTTCTATTCACCAGTAGTATTTTTATTAAAAAGTCACTTATCTTTTCTGAGCCTCAGTTTCCTTATTTGTAAAATGGGAGTAATAATATCTGGAAGATGACTCTCAGGTTGACATAAAATGTGAATGTACTATGCAGCTGAAAATAAACTATTCAAATAGAAAGCATGATTATTATTTTTCTAATATCATAAACTCTTATTCCATCACATTAAAAAATGTTCCCCTATTTTTTTTTTTACATATCTTAACTGAATAAATCTAGAATATTCAGATGCCTGATATACAAAAGTAACACTAGTGAGCCACAATTTGTAAGGGCTATGCTTTCTGTGGGTTTTCCATTCTTGCAATTGTGCCAAAGTCATCCAACCACACTCTCTGCCCATCCCTCTTTACCTTATGACAAAGGGCACATATTTTTGAGACAGCTGTCAGTGAGAGATCTCAGAGTGGAAAATTATTCTAGTGAAGAGGTTTTCCGAATGTGCTCCAAGGACCTATGGGGATCCTTGCAGGAGTTCTCTACATTACTCACTTTCAATTATATATCTGTATAATGCTGGTTTTTTCATATTCAACTAAAGCAACTTATCTCAATAGATGGAATGCAGAAGTAGATAAGATAGCACTCTTTCATTAAGTCAGATATTGAAGATTTTGCAAATCTGTAAGATAATGTTGCTCTTCCCATTAATTTTTGTTTGTTTGTTTTGGAACTATAGCTGTATCTTCAAGAGTGTTACTTTCATTTTTTAATTGTTAAATGAATACGTCAATACTCTATTTTTTTATGTTTCATTTCTAATAGGGTAAATATTATCAGATATTGACTATATAAGCAAAAGCTCTTTGGGGTCTGTATATCCTTTAAGAATGCAAAGGAGTCCTGAGAACAAAACTTTGAGAAACACTGGTATAGTGCAATCAACCAAGCTGGGCAGCATTACCAAAGCAAACCTATTATTTCTTTTCTTCCACCATAATAGTAAGGTCTAATTAGCTGAGTTTTCTTGCACAGAAATTTCATTATTCTCTCCTTCTGCCTTTCTTCCTGCTTAGCTTCCTATATGTTTTCCTTTCTTTTACTCAGTTTATTGAGTGAATAAATGAGTAAACATTGACCAGGTTCTGTGATGAACCTTGATATACAAAAATAATATAGTCCTGCTATCAAGGAGCATGGAGCCTTGTGGAAAAGATAGTCATTCACTCAGGTAATTATAATGAATGATGAATGCAGGAGCATGAGGTCATAGGAAAGAGAGTTTTGACATCTACCTAGAAGATCAGGAGGACAGAAACAGAGTACAGTACCCAGGACATTATAAGGCCTGAACAAATGGTCCAGCCTCCTTTTTATGCTTTGAATCAACCCACAATTTCAAACAGAAGTTTCCCCACTGTGGCTGTCATGGTGGCGCTCTGCTCCCATTTCTTTTCCAGAGAGCACCTGCCATAGGGGTATCCTTTGCTGACAGCTTCCAGCCATCGTGACTTCAGGATTCACCTCAGCTTTTCAATCAAGGCCAACTGCTAAGTGCAGCACAGGTATCAGGCCTGGCCATTTGGGCTTAAGCCAAGTTCCCTTATGGGCAGTCTTTGCACCAGAGTTCCCTGCTAGGCTGGCCGAAGCTATCCCAGAGGTGTATCTCTAAGCCTATTTCTCTCCAGTCCTCTTTCCTTCCTTCTTTCTCAGGTGTCAGAGAACTACCTTGTCACCTGAGAGTTTCTCTTCTTATTCCTGTTCCTTCCCTCCTTTTTCTTTCACAGGCATTGCTCTCTAACAAATTATTTGAACCTCAATTTAATCAGAAATAAAATAGAAATCAGGTAATACTTTCTTCGTACGATTGTGAGATGATTAAATGGGATAATATTAACATATGTTTGTTATTTTGGTAAAATGTAAAGTGGTAAATAAAATTATGATGATTATTATCATTACTACTAATTACAGAAGTGTATACAATAGCAAACACATGGCAAAATATTAATATATCAAATTCTTCCTCTAAGATCTTAGTTTTGATATGTGTTCTAGCATAGTTTTTCCAATTTATTCATGAGGCAGAGAACATAGAAATCATACTGTTCTTTGCCAAATATTATGAATTATAGATACATTTATATCAATCATAATATTCATTTATTCAACAAATATTTGAACATTTATTTTGTGCTAGGAGTTATTCAGATTGCTAGGATTACACTGAACTGGATTTGGAACCTACTGTTTAATTACTAAGGAAAATTTTCCAATAGAAATATACATAGTAATACATGTATGTAGTCAAATCTCCACAGAGATCTGTATTATCTTATTTAGTTTTCTCGAAGCCAGGTGAGGTAGCAGTCATTGGGAATATAATTACAAATATTTTATAGATGAGAAAACCAAGGCACAAAAAGAAGTAAATAACTTTCTCAAAATTAAACAGCTGCTGAGTGTCAGAACCAGACTTCAAATAGAGGTAGTCTAGCTGGAGTCCTTGCCGTTAATATGTAAGCCAGTGATTCTCAAATTTTAGTTTATATCAGGATCCTCTCAAAGGTAATTGTTAAAACACAAATTGCTGGGATTTAACAGACATTTTCTTATTTGGTAGATACGGGACTCAGGAATTTGCATTTCTAACAAATTCCAAGGGCATGCTACTGCGGTTTGAATATAGTTTGTCCACTAAAATGTATGTGTTAAATTCACGTGTTAGAAATTTGGTTACCAATGCAACAGTGTTGAGAGGTGGGGCCTTTCAGAGGTGATTGGGTCATAAGAGCTCTGCCTTCATCAATGAATTAATCCAATCATGGATTAATGGATTATGGGCTATGAAGGAAGTGAGTTAATTATCATGAAAGTGAATGTGTTATAAAAGCCAGTTTCTCTGTTTCTCATGAGCTTCCTCACCATGTGATGCCTTGCACCACCTCAAGACTCTGCAGAGTCCCCACCAGCAAGGAGACCCTCACCAGTTGTGTCCCCTTGACTTTGGACTTCCTAGCCTCCAGAACTGTAAGAAATAAAGGTCTTTTCTTTATAATTACCCAGTCTCAGTTATTCAGTTATAACAAGAGAAAATCGACTAACACAGAAAATTGGTACAAAGAAGTAGGGCTGTTGCTAATAGTGAATATCTGAAAATACGAACATGGCTTTGAAACTGGGTAATGAATAGTCTGGAAGAATTTGGAGGAGCAGGCTAGAAAAAGCTTGTATCACTGTGAATGGAGCACTAAGGCTGATTCTGGCGAGGGTTTAGAAAAACAAAAAGCTAGAGAAAGTCTGAAACTTCTTAGAGATTATTTAAGTGGTCATGATCAGAATGCTGATAGAAATATGAACAGAAAAGACCATTCTGATGAGGTCCCAGATGGAAATGAGGAACAAGGTATTGGAAACTGGAGTAAAGGCCATTGCCGCTCTAAACTGGGTAAGACCTTGGCTAAATGGTGCCCATGTCCTAGGACTTCATGAAATGCATAACTCAACAGTGATAAGCTAGGATATCTGGAGGAAGGACTATCTAAGCAGAAAAGCATTTAGGCTGCTAAATGAGCTACTTTTAGCCACTTTTCTTATATCTATAAGAAAAAACAGAATAGAAAAAAAAAATAGAAAATTTGAAGCCTGGCCATCTTGAGAGTGAAAGGGGTGTTTGGGTATGTTCAAGAGATTGCTAAAGAGGTCACCATGGATAGAATGAAGCCAAAGGCTATCCATGACAATGAAATTAAAAACCCCGGAGGCATTTCAGGGATCTTTGAGGCTGCCCCTTCCTCATAGGCCCTGAGCTCTAAGAGGGCAGAATGATTCTGGGGGATGGACTGCTGCCCAGGGCTGTTTGGGTCTCTACTCTGTGCATTCCAGCACACTGCATTCCAGCACACTGCTCCTCAGCGCCCTCAGTTGTAGTTCAAGCAGCCACAGGTGCAGATTATACTGCAGCTCTAGGATGTACAAGTGGTAAACCATGGCAGTATCCATGTGGTACTAATTCTGCAGGTGCATAGAATGCAAGAGCTTGGAGGCCTGGCAGCCTCCACCTAGATTTTGAAGAATGTGTTGGACTGTCTAGGGGTAGAGCTACTGCAGAGAGTTTCCACTAGGGCAATACCAAGTGGAACAGTGGAACTGGGGCTGTTGCAGAGAGCCCCGCTGGGGGCAATGCCTAATGCAGCTGTAAGAGCCAGACCGCCACCAAGACCCCAGAACAGTAGAGCCACTAGCAGCATGCAATACCTGCCTGGGAAAGCTGAGGGCACCATGGTGCCTTGAGGCCTCCCAGAATACCCCATCCCCCAGTGTACACAAGATGCTGGACATGGAATCAAGAAAAATTATTCTCCAGTCTCAAAATTTAGGTCTACTCTGCTGGGTTTTTGACTTGCTTGGGCCTGTTACTTCTTTCTTCTGGCCTATTTGTCCCGTTTGGGAAGGGAGTGTATACCCTATACTTGTCCCACCATTGTCTCTTGGAAGTAGATAACTTGTTTTGATTTCACAAACTCACAGATGAGACATTAGACTTTTGAGTTGGTGCTGGAACAAGTTAAGTCTTTTGGGACTACTAGGATGGAATGACTATATTTTGAATTGTGAGAAGGCCATGAATTCTGGGGGCCAGGGACAGAATGCTATGGTTTGAATATAGGTTGTCCCCCAAAAGTCATGTGCTGAGAGGTGGGACCTTTGAGAAGTGATTGGCAGTGCCCTCATGAATGGATGAATCTTTCATGGATTAATAGATTAATGGATTATGGAGTTATCCAGCGTTAGTTATCATGAGGGTGGGTATGTAATAAGCACTAGTTTGACCATCTCTCATGACCCCCTTTGCCATGTGATACCCTGTACCGCCTTGGGACTCTGCAAAGAGTCTCAACCAGCAAGAAGGGCCCCATTCGATGTGGCCTCTTGACCTTGGACTTACCTGTCCCTAGAACTATAAAAAATAAGTTTCTTTGTTTTAAATTACCGAGTCTCAGGTATTCAGTTCTAGCAACAGAAAACAGACTAAGACAGATGCTGATGCCCCTGGTCCTAGGCTACACTTTGAGAACCACTGCTAAGTAATGCTGCCTCTCTGTAAACCTGCTTTTAATTATGGGAACCTAGTGACAGACTGTGTTTTGTATATAAACTCACTTTTGCTTTACATAATTTTAACATATACTGAATTTTGGGGAATGCAACCTCTCGATAAACCTTCAACAGAAAATTCTACTTTGTTCTCCTGGGAACTTGACCAAGAGTTGTCTAACATCAACAACTCTGGTATGGTGTTTGAGCGATTATTTGATAAGGTATTTGAGTTATAACTCATCAGAAATCATTTCTGTTCTCAGAAAAAAGTTCCTATCACATTTACCACGATTCTACAATTTTACATAGAAGTGAAACCACCTTTGTGAAAATTATAACAGGAAATTATGACAGTGAAAGAAATCAGACATAATCGACTCCATCTTGCTTCTTACCTTTAAGCTGTCCTTTTACATTCCTGGGCATAGGTGAAACAAACTTTGGGAAGTAATTCAGTTCATGGTTTGACTCTGAAACAAAATTGATAATAGCCTTTCCCGAAAAGACTCCCTTCTTGCCTGGGTACCAGTCTGCCTTTGCAGGACTAACAAATTAGCTACAAGATTAGAAATTACAGTTTAGGGGTCATGCAGCCTCTGGCTCCAAAAGTCTGCACCCTCCTGCCCCCCACAAGTTGCTCCTGGGGATAATATCTCTATTGTAAAATCTAAGATCAGTGCTTGAGATATTTTACAGACCCTGCACTCCATAGATCAGCTGACACCACCGAGACCAGCAATCTGGTTCAACCATTTCCGCCATCCCACCCAGGAACAGAAGACAGCAAGAAAAGCTCACTTAGACCCCCTATGGGTCCATCTCCAACCTGACCAATCAGCATTCCCCACTTCCCAAGCCACTACCCACCAAATTATCTTTGAAAACGCTGATCCCTGAATGCTCAGGGAGACTGATTTGAGTGATAATAAAACTCCCATCTCCCCTACAGCTGGCTCTTAGTGAATTACTCTTCTTCCATTGTAATTCCCCTGTCTTGATAAATTGGCTGTCTAGGCAGCAGGCCAGGTGAATCCACTGGGTGGTTACAGAAGTGTGAAGAGCAAGTACCTGAGTGCCTCATTATGTTTTCCAACATATTCATACTTGAACATTTTACATGATGGGATATATCTTATTATATTAGAAATGTATTTAAAATATCTGATTTCTTCTTTTATTACATTTGGCATTACATTTATTTTTATTAAGTGTGTAAGTGGTTTATATATTAATTTCATTTCAGAATAGTAAGGGATTTGGGGTATGATCAGTTTAAGAATCAATTTTGTGTGTGTGTGGAATGGATAGTTAGTAGTTATTTTTGAGAGACAACAGTATGGGAATTACTACATTAGTAGAAATAAACTAAACTGAAAATCAATGTGCCTGAGGTTCATTCTTAAATCTCATTAAGTGGCAATATGACATTCAGCAAGTGATTTAACTCTCTGAAACTCCATTTCCCAATTTTAAAATGAATCCATTAGACTAAGAGGTCTCCAAGATCTTTTTCTATTATTCAGTCATTGAATAAGGACTGTTTTAAACTTTTTTTTACAATTAAGTGTGTTACTTTGATTACGTTCATCAAATAAATTTCCACCTAAACTGGTTCTTCAATATTGATGACCTAATACAAATTTTAATGTTTTAACAATCAGTAACACATTTTCCCAGAGATTCAAGAAGGGAAACTTAATCTGCTAGGGTATCTTTAAATAAGTAGTGTGTTAGCTTAATTATACAATGTCAGCTTTTAATTCTAAGAAGGTATATAAAACGTAAAAGTAAGGTGTTCCCCAACCCCACCACCAACCCCGCCCCAGGGTTTTGAAGTTTGTGCCCCCACTGAGGAGTATTTTCACCTCTGAACTTTCAAGGGCAACTCCTTTTGCCTCATTGAAACTGGCTTTCAGGCTTGGCAACCAAGATAAGAATATTAAGTACACTTATCTTAACACTCAAGGACACTTTCTGAATAAACCAGAATCTAGGGAGATATAAGTGAATAATGTGGACCTGCTCTCTTTGAATGTTTACAATCTGGTGAAAAAAATGGACATATGAATATTGATTTGTGACCAGTGCAAAGGGGGCAAAAATTCATATGCCAAAGAAAACGGGGACACATCAGGTCTGTCTTGTTCATCACTGTGTCGACAGGGCCTGACACCTAGTAGGCTCAGTGGGAGAAAGGAGCCCCGATTACCAACAAAAGCTAGGAAAGAACGGGAGGCTCTTACAGAAAAGGGTGATATTTAAACTGAGAAAGGAGGCCCCTGGAAATAGTGCTACCTAATAATTTTTGGCAATCAGATTGGCACACTAGAACGGTTCGTAAGACCAGCCTTCTCCCATCGGCTAGCTTCCTTCCTCACCCTTCTCACCTTGGGCAAGCCGCTTTCTCTCTCTGGGCCTCCTGCTTTTCCTCTGTAACATAGAAGGGGTTGAGCAATATCATCTCTGAGAGCGCCATGTGTGTGCGCGCCAGAGGGAAAACCCCCACAACGCTAACACACCAAAACTGCTGGTTTGCACAACAACTGAATTCTGCTGAATGAGAATAGGCAAACAGCATTTACCAGGAAACAAAACAAAATCAAGCACATAAAAAGGTAGGAAGAGTTGGAAAACGGAAGGAAGATAAGTTCTCAAACAGCTGGAATAGTTGATTTTAGCTAGTGAAGTTTTTCAGAGGAAAAAAAAAAAAGTTGGTTATGAGGCAACTGGACCTGAGAAAAAAGACTAAAGGGGAAGAATAGCAAGTAAAACAGAACTCCACTTGCTAGATTTCTCCTTCTGTCGCGCTCTTTCACCTGACCCATCCCCTTATTCCCCCCACACCTTTTCCTTCTCTCCCTACGTTACTACACAAGAACGAAGTCTGGGTCGTGTGCGGACCGCTTGTGGCTCTTAAGCCCTCTTTTTGTCACCCTGGCCGTGCAAAATTCTGAAACGTCCCTCGGCAAAAAAAAAAAAAAAAAAAAAAAATCTGTCCCTGGGCCCTTCCCTAGTTCTGGGTCCAGTTGCAGTCAAGTGAGGGGCGGCGCGCGCTCCCAAGTCCCCGCTTCAGGGGCGGGCACGCGCCTGGCGCCCAACCCCCAATTCCCGGCTGCTCAGTGTCCCCGCCCCCGGGTTTCCGCGCCGGCGTAGCTATTTCAAGGCGCGCGCCCCGCGGTGGACTCACCGCTAGCCCATAGCGCTCGGCTTCCTGCTAACTCTTCACCTCCTTTCTCAGCTCCCGGCAGCATGGGTGTTGGGCCAGCCTCGCTGCTCGCCGCCCTCCTGCTGCTTCTCTCCGGCGACCGCGCCGTGCGCTGCGACACACCTGCCAACTGCACCTATCTTGACCTGCTGGGCACCTGGGTCTTCCAGGTGGGCTCCAGCGGTTCCCTGCGCGATGTCAACTGCTCGGTTATGGGTAAGCCGCCGGCTCGGCAGTCCTCCGGGTCGTCCTTTCTGCCCTTGAGCCCCTAACGCAGCGCCATGCTAACTACCGCTTGCCCCCAGGCAGACGCTTGTGGGTGGCCAGAGCATCTTGACTGGATTGGGGACCCTTGGTGACCTTCCCCGCTAGGCCCGCGAAGTTAAAGTTCATCTGCTGAGAACTTCTAACTCCACACTTTCTTGGTTATCTTGGGGACTCAACACTTTTATCAAGAACTTTTTTTTATCTCTCCCGCTTAATTTTGTTTGGTTTGAGAGAGACTTGGGAACTGCAATCTTTTGATTCTCCAGTTCGATCTGGCAGCGTTATTTTTAAAATTTATTTTTATTTTCATTTTTAATTGCTATTGTACCAGTGAAGACAGATGAGCTCAGAGACTCTCGAGGATATAGCAGGAAGTTTTCTCTTTTTGTTAGTTGGTGGGAAAGGGACTTTCTGCCCGGCAATTTTGGTTTGAGCGTGTGTTGATGAGTACTAGAAAACGTCTAGTACCACTCTGAATTGTTTCATGCATTGCAAGGAGGTAAAAATTTTAAAAATAATAATAACAGAAAATTTAACTCTGAGCCTACTAATTAGAAATGCCCAGAGTCATGCACAATGCCTGGCTCATGGAAGTCTCTCAATATATACCTAGTGTTTGAACATACTGGAGATATTCCATATGCCTTCGGATAACGTGGTTGCCCCTAGAAAAAAGAAGGGGGTAGGGTGGAAAAAAAGACAAACACAGTCACTGGTCAGAAGAGTCACACTGTGGTCTACCCAAATCCTCTTACAGCCTGTTACTTTTGCAGAGTCAGTAAAAAATCAGCTATAATTTTCTTGTCAGCAGAACAAAGATTGTTGTCATTTGTTACTAAAGAAAGACCTTTTTAACTGACTATATAGCATTTCATAATCCTGAGCATTATAACTTTTTTTTTTTTTTTTTTTTTTTTTAGAACAGCGTCTCGCTGTCACCTAGGCTGGAGTGCAGTGGCGCGATCTCGGCTCACTGCAATCTCCACCTCCCAGGTTCAAGCGATTCTCCTGCCTCAGCCTTCCGAGTAGCAGGGATTACAGGCGCCGCCACGACGCCCAGCTAATTTTTTGTATTTTTAGTAGAGACGTGTTTCACTGTGCTGGCCAGGATGGTCTCTATCTCCTGACCTCGTGATCCGCCCGCCTCGACCTCCCAAAGTGCTGGGATTACAGGCGGGAGCCACCACACCGGGCCTTTTTAAAAAAAAAAAAAAAAAAAAATTGGGTTTGAAGGTTGGGGCAGAAAGAGATCGGGGTTTGCCCTGCCCCGTCACATGCAATCTCCCATGTCAGAACATTAATCTGAAACATGGAAAAACTGTTTAAAATGTAGAACGCTCCAGATTGACACAGCTGAACCATTTTCAGGCAGACTCTGCCTATAAAATTACCTTTGGCCTTAATCCAGTAATTAAAGGCACCTACAGGTCTGAGCCCTCATCTATGAAGGTTAAACGTTTCATTCCTAACAGCACAAATTAGTTTTATAGGACACAGACCTCTAGTTTGCCGAATAAACTTTGGAAAGATTCAGATTATGAGGTTCTAAACTGTAGAGTCTTTGAGGAGAAAGGTACCCCATTTCTTCTGTGAATAGATCATTTTGTGTCTTCTCCTGGGCTTAGTACATTGTCCTCCTTAGAATCTGATAGCTAGTCTGTTTATTTATCTTTTTATTGTCATACCTTTTATTCTTGCATTTCCCACTTTTGACTAGCATTTTGCCTTCTCTTCATTTCTGGAAGCCTGTAATTTTCAACATTCCCCATTTCTCCTTTTCTTCAGTGGAAAAATTTCTTCAGTGTTGGGATGTTCTGGAAAGGTACTGTACTTTTTGGGGTATCCTTGCCTGCTGGGCTGCATAGCGTATCTCTCCTTTTTGAGACAAGGTCTCACTGTGTTGCCCAGGTTGAAGTGCAGTTGTACAATCATAGCTCACTGCAGCCTCCAACTCCTGGGCTCACAATCCTCCCACCTCAGCCTCAGCCTCTCAAATAGCTGGGACTACAGGCTTGCACCACCATAACCAGCTAATTTTTAAAAAGTATTTTTGTAGAGACAGGATCTCACTATGTTGTCCAAACTGGTCTTGAAGTCCTGACCTCAGCCCCCCAAAGTGCTAGGATTACAGCCGTGAGCCACTGCTCCTGCCTGCATTATCTCAAATTTTGAGAGCCTAACTGTGTCACAGTCTTTCCTGGGAGCAGGAACTGTTTGAGGCAACAAGATGGAGCCTCTGGTTTCTTCACTAGGCAGACTGTGCTCAAACTGGGTAGCATGAAAGGAAAGCAGCACAATTATAATAGAAATTGGGGGATTCTTTCCCCTATTGAAATCCAAATCATTTTCCTTTATTGTGCCTTTTTGTTTTTTCTTTAGGACCACCAGAAAAAAAAGTAGTGGTGCACCTTCAGAAGCTGGATACAGCATATGATGACCTTGGCAATTCTGGCCATTTCACCATAATTTACAATCAAGGCTTTGAGATTGTGTTGAATGACTACAAGTGGTTTGCCTTTTTTAAGGTTAGTTTGTTGGAAGTTGGATTTACGTTTTCAATGATTTGATATCTGAAACCTCTTCTGATTAGTAGACCCTCAGAATTTTAATTTTAGATTAAGAAGATAACCGGAATGGACACCACTCTTCCCAAGAGTAGTGGTTGGTATAATTTTGCCACTTTATTTAAAATTATGATTTTAGTAGGTTTAAGAAATACCAGCTCTACATTTGAATATGTATAAATTATGTGTAAAATTTACATTTTGGTAAGTATGACTAAATTCTTAATTTATTTTTATTATTACTACCACTTTATTTCTAAATGTTGCCGTAGTCATTTGGCTTTGTTCTGAATCTATAGGAAAGATATAGAGATTACACATTTTGTTTTCTTGCAGTTATTATGCTTATCCTTCCTATCATTACCTGTTGGCTATGAGAGATTGGCCTAAATGATTCGTTATCCTAAATATACTAAATATATTGAGTAATTTTTTCTTCTGAACTAAGAGAGAGAACCCAGGAGTTACTCCCTTAGGCTGGTTAAAGTAAAAGGTAGCCAGGTCAATCCAGCTTGTTTCCTTCTCTCACTAGGAAAGAACTGCTGTTCATTCTCATAACACACTGTTCCAATTGCAAACATACTCAGGGTTAAAATAGTTTAGCACAAATTGCAGCCCATTTCATTTGTTCTTCTCAAGCTGGAACTTTTCTTGTAAGCTAAATATTAAATGGTTCAAGTAAATTGGAAACATAAGCTTGAAACTAGGCATTTCTCATTATACATAGAGTATAAATAAAGACAGACTTTTTCATGGCGAAAGGTTTACAGCCCTTAAAACATCTGGAAAGAAGTGGGAAAGTAGGGAATGACTGTTAAGTATGATAAAAGACAAAGCACCAACAAAGGCCTGGTTCTAAACTTGTTGTAATTTCTCGTGGGAGTTGTGGTCTGTCACGAGGTTATGGCGGTCCAAGCAAGTTTACCATATTTTTTAGAATAATAACTCCCAGAAATATTTTTAAAATAAGGACCTTTCTTTAATATGGAAAAAAAAAAAAAGATAAAAGGAAATAGAGGGGAAGAGGTTGCCTCTCCTCAACTGGATTTGCTGGTATGATATGCAGCTGGTGGAAACCAATTTGTCCATACTGGCTGTTGATGGCCAACAGTCCACTGAATTAGTGGAAACCCATGGTTAACCAGTTGTTAACTATTTTTAGTATCATTTCCAGATGCTATGCATTTTTTTGTAAAAACATACTTAGTATCTATATACATTTTAAAAATTGTAATGTATATGTGGTATATTTAACCTGAAAGTAATCTTTGGTATATATGTTGATGAGCCTAGGCCTTTGCAGACCTCTTACAGTTACTCTGTCACAGCCCTTCAAAACTTATTTGACTTCAGATTAAGAATCAATTGCCTGTGGAATTCATGTGCAAAGAAAGAGATATTGAAGGCAATTGTTACCATGTACCATAAACCTTGTCCATAATTTTCTGTCATTTTCTTTTCCTCTGTCTCTATCTCTTCTTGTTTGACACACAATAGACACTTAGTCAATTTATTACAAAAGGAATGAATGAAGTGGAATTCAGTTGGGAAATAGGTTAAATGAAGTATTTAGGAGATGAGCAGATATAAATAGACAAGTACATAGTTTATTCTTTTGACTTAGGAAACTTTTCATTCTTAAATTCTGCAGAATTGGAGAAACTGGTGGGGAAACTTCTAAAATCATTAATTACCAGAGATGTAATAGATATAGACAAAAGCAGTTTTCTTCTATTATATTTTTATCAGTTTGTTCTTAGCTTAAATAATAGTCCAAAGCTGGTAGGGACAGAGGGAATTAGCTGGTGACTGAATGAGGAATTGTATCACTTTACGTATTTCTTGTGAATCACGGTGTAAGCACATTTGGTGTTTTGCCATAGCCTCAGAACATTAGTCACGTTAGGTCAATAGAAAATCACTTTTTAAAGCCAAATAAAGTTATGTGTATTCCCAACCATAAGGTGGAAAGAGTTAATATATATGCTGTTGGAGGTTAGAACCCTGCCTAATCCTATGATTCTGGATGGCATTGGTCAAATCCTTATTCTTTCATTAGGAATAACAATAGGAAAAATACTCCTGCCCTACTGATTTCAGGATATGTATGTTTTAAAGTGCCCATTTGACAGAACCATTATCAAGGCTGTGTTTTGTTTTTCTACAGAATAATCAACCACTCTGGTCAGTAGTTAGGTCTTATGACAGGGACCATAATTTCCTTTGGCAGAGTAGAATATAATAGGTACTTGTTTTTGAAACTTGATATAATCAGATAGTTCCAGATAAACGTAGTTTGCAAAGTAATAAAATACCACGTTATTTTAGGAAATCCAACTGCAAGAGTGATAGGAAGCAGAGTTTAAAAACTTAAGAAAGATATTAAGATGGAGTTGACTTTGAATAATAAAGTCATCCACTGTTGGTGGGTGACATTTATTAATACAGAAAATTTACAGATTTTACCACAAGCGTCAGGGTATTTCCTGCAGCTGGGGAAACTGTGCTTGAAAGGACACGTAAATCAAGAAAAACACAAGCCCATTTAATAAGTAATGCATGTAAGAATTGTTCCTACAGAATTAGAAAGCATCTTTTACATTAACATTTATTTTTGTAAAAGGAGAAAACATCAAAACTTGAGTAGTGTTTGCTATTCAATTTTAAGAGTCTTACATAAACGAAAACATACTCAACCTACTGCCATTACAGAAATATTTGACAAATTTTTGCCATGCTTACCTGCCATCATTGTTGTTATCCTACAAATCAATTGGATTTTCATACCTCTCCACTGACTCATGGAACCCTACCACTTGTTTTGTTTTACCTTCTTTATATATGCTTCAGATATGCTTGAAGTAGATTGTTTCTTATTGTTCTCTCTGCTCGAGTTTGTTGAGTAGTTGGTACATGCAGAGTATTTGTATGTTATAATATATATAGGTTTTGTCCATGGTTCCTGGCTCATAATTCATTCCCAATACCCTTCTTTCAGAAAACCAGAATCTCTCTCTCTCTCTGATCTTCTCCTAGCCTCCTTTCATCTGCCCACTGCAGGACTCTAATCTGATTATGGGTTCTAAAACCCTCATACGAGAGAGTGTTCTGCCCCATACTATAGCAGAAGGAACACTGCACAGAGATACCAAGAAAAATCTGAACAGACAGGCCTTGTTGGGATTAGATCATGCCCTTTTAATCTAATTACATTTCAACATGGTTATCCATGCTTTAATCATGTGTATTCAATGCATGCTCCATAAAAGCCCAAGAACAGATTTGAGGGAATTCTGGAGTGCTAAACACATCGGGTCTGACAGGAAGGTGAAGAAGAACTCAACATGCTAGAAGGGTGGTCCCCCCCAACTCCACGGGGACAGAAGCTCCTGTGCCTGGGACCCTTCCAGACCTTGCCCTATGTATCTCTTCAAGTGTCTGTGTATGTATGTCCTTTCAAATATCCTTTGTAATAAATCATAAATGTGTTTCCCTGAGTTTTGTATGTCACTCTGTCAAATTAATTGAACCCAAAGAAGGGGTTATGGGAACCCTAATTTGAAGCCAGTCTGTCAGAAGTTCTGGAGGCCTGGACTTGAGACTGGTGTCCGAAGTGGGCAGGCAGTCTTGGGGACTAAGCCCTCAACCTATGAGGTCTGAAACTGTCTCCTGGTGGGTAGCATTGGAGTTGAACTGGAGGGCACTGAGCTGGTGTCTGCTGTAGAATTGATTGCTTGCTTGCTGGTGGGGAGATCTTCCTACATATTTTGGGGTCACTGAAGTCTTTTGTATTGATTGTTGTTGCCGACTGAGAGAATAGGAAAAAGCACGTTGAGTCGTTTTTCCACACCACAGCATTCTTTTAGGCTCCTGCTTTTACCTTCTGCTTCCCTCAGCATCCTGCATCTCACCAGGAGAGACACAGCTGCTTCCTAGTTCTCGGCATTCCACTTCGGAATCAATCGTGATACCAGTAGCTCCTATTGCTAGAAACTTGCTTTATTAAGTTCTCCTTATTCAGGGCTCATCTGAAAGAGAAACATTTTTTATGATTTGAGATTTCTAAGCCATTTTAAAACTTGGTTTTAACAGCTTGAGAAATTGGGGGAAGAGCAGGGATGGAGATATGTATATTTGCTTGTGACTTCAAGCTAGATAAAAGTTTGGAAGGAATAAAACTTTGACATCTAAAGTTTTTGCATAGTTTGAGTTGAGCAGGAGGCTCTAGGTATGTTTTTAAAATATTTTTTTCAGCTGGGCACGGTGACTCATGCCTGTAATCCCAGCACTTTGGGAGGCTGAGGCGGGCGATCACCTAAGGTCAGGAGTTTGAGACCAGTCTGGCCAACATAAAGAAACCCTATCTCTACTAAAAATACAAAAATTAGCTGGGTGTGGTGACACACACCTGTAATCCCAGCTACTCAGGAGGTTGAGGTAGGAGAATTGCTTGAACCCAGGAGGCAGAGGTTGCAGTGAGCCGAGATCACACCATTGCACTCCAGCCTGGGTGACAGAGTGAGACTCTGGCTCAAAATAATAATAATTAAAAAAAAAAAAAAAAAAAGAAAGATTTTTTTCTTACTCAGCATCCTCCAGGCATTTTATTATAGCACTTTATGTGAATTACATATTACATTTAGGGCCTAGTCAGGTGGATATCTAAGCATTTGAAATAACCTTATGTAAACTAATAAGTAATTAGGCCTGTGGCAAGATGGAAACATTCTTAGAGGCGTTCAAATTCAAATTTCCTTTAAAACACTGGGCTGGCCAAAGAGACAATACTATCTACAGGCCAGTTTCTAAGATTATCAGATTTTAGTAGCATTTACCATTTCATAGTACTTGGCACACTTTAGCAAATTTGCACTTCTTAAAAGTACCTGCAGGTAACCTGTATAAAAACACAGTGCAGGCTGGTTTGTCTCGTGCCTGTAATTCCAGCATGTTGGGTGGCTGAGAAGTTGGAGACTAGCCTGGCCAACATGGTGAAACCTCATCTCCACTAAAAATACAAAAATTAGCCAGGCATAGCGGTGCACACCTGTAGAGCCAGTTACTTGGGATCTGAGGCAGTAGAATCTTTTGAACGCTGGAGACAGAGCTTGCAGTGAGCTGAGATTGCACCACTGCTCTCTGCGTGAGACTCTGTTTCTAAACAAAACAAAACATACACACACACACAATGTAACAACACAAAACAGAATACTGTGAAAATGCTTAATTATGTCTGACTTTACATGGTGGGTGGATAATGTGATTATATTTTCTTCTTTATGCTCTCATGTACTTTGTTCATTTTTAATGATGATTATGTGTAAAGCTCCTCTGTATAGCATCCTCTCCACCAAATTGCCCAGAAACAGGAAGTCCTATAAAACAAACTAAGCTCCAAAAAATGACCTGTTGAATAGGCCTTTTTTTAAAACGGAGTCTAGGTCTGTTGCCCAGGCCCTCACTCCTTCCACCTCCTGGGTTTAAGAGATTCTCCTTCCTCAGCCTCCAGAGTAGATTGGATTACAGGTGCCCGCCATCATGCCCAGCTAATTTTTGTATTTTTAGTAGAGACGGGGTTTCACCATGTTGACCGGGCTGGTCTTGAACTCCTGACTCAGGTGGTCCACCTACCTGGACCTCCCAAAGTGCTGGGATTACAGGTGTGAGCCACGCGCCCCCCCCCCCCACAAGCCTGAATAGGCTTTCTAACCTTTTACTGTTTCTCATTTTACTTTTTCTGAGGCAGTAAAAGAAACTGACTGTAAAAGGGAGTGGTAGAGAAGGAACTCAGATTTTATTTTGAAGATTAAGCTACTCAAGGGCTGAGGAAATACGTAGAGAGGAACTAGACTCATTATGGCTGGAAATTTTATTTGGTGATAGTGAAGTAAATCTTAGTGCTTTCTAATTGAGCTCTTGTTTGGAGCCCTCCAATCTTAATAGAACCATAAGCTAAAACATATGACCATCAGGGCTTTATCTAAAGCAAGTTGCTACTCAAAACAAGAACACTTTGGGAGACTGGGGCTGGTGGGTCACCTGAGGTCAGAAGTTGGAGACCAGCCTCCACATGGTGAAACCCCTCTCTACTAAAAATACAAAAAGTAGCTGGGTGTGGTGGTGCACGCCTATAGTCTCAGCTACTCAGGAGGCTGGGGCAGAAGAATCGCTAGAACCTGGGAGGCGGAGGTTGCAGTGATCCGACATTGTGCCACTGCATTTCAGCCTGGGTGACAGAGTAAGACTCTGTCTCAAAAACAAAACTAAACAAACAGAAACAAGAACTCTATGTTGAGAAATCCATACTAGAGGATTTAATTCCTTACTTTGTGTGCTAATGATTAATAAATTTCAAACTTATCACATAGCCAGAAATATCGCCTGTGTTTCTACAATGAAGAATTTGGGAATATTGTGCCATTTTTTCATTGAGCCTTCTGGGTTCATTATTAAGATACAACAATTTTAGAAGACTTGTTGAGATAGATATACTTTTTAAAATATAGATTCAATATATCAAGCTCAGCATTTTGTCTTTTTTTTTTTTTCTTAAGCAACTTTGGGTTTACTTGTAAGAGTATTTCAGTGGAGGGAGAGTATCAGAAGTTTAGCATTGAGTGCATGCCTAACTATTTTATGTCTTCTTTCATGATGATGCTTAATTGCAACATAATGACTCAGTTTACCATTGTAAACTCTTCGTAGGATGTCACTGATTTTATCAGTCATTTGTTCATGCAGCTGGGAACTGTGGGGATATATGATTTGCCACATCTGAGGAACAAACTGGGTGAGCTCCATTGAAAAATTTCTAACTTTCTTATTAAAAGCAAGCTTCCCCACTTCCTGGTGGCTTATGCAAATTAATGCCTATTTATTCATCAGAGGGAGACTGGAGAGATTATGGTTTTCTTATGAATTTCTTGCTTAAGCCTGCTTGTCTGCTATTTCTAACTTGTCTACACTGTTTTTTTATGTGAGTAATTTTCTGCTTTATTATGTTCTGTTTTCACATGTCAAATCAGCTCTCCCAAGAATAATATTTGTAACATAAGTAGTCATGAACTGAAAAGGGTAAAGACCCAGCTAAGAAAAAGGTTGACTCAAGTTCAGTTCACATTTGTAAAGTAGTTATGCTGCCTTAGGTTGCTTATTCTTTTCTTGAAAAGAATCCCTCAAGAGAGAAACATGTGAGGCCACAGCAGCGTAGATCTGTCTTCCACAGAGAAGGTGGCTTTTACAGAGAAATTGACATACTCATCATTTATCTCTGAGAGACGTGACCCAGCTTTTTTAAAACTGGCTTCTATTAAGAATGTAGACTGTTCACTGAGGAGAAAAGAATCTTATTCACTCTTTACATTCTCTTCACATTTTCAGAATAGATGTTTAATCATTGCTCACACTGGATCCATAAATATCTAAAATTCTGATGAAAAATAGGTGATTAGAGAATAAAATCAATAGAGACTTGCCCTTCCTTGCATTTTAACATAATATTCTTTCCCCTTTTCCTTCCTCTGTTACTTGGCTCTTAAATGCTGGAAGTGAGATATGAAAAAGGGAACTGGGGACAAGTATTGAAACCACCATAGGTTTATCTTATATCAGCATTTTCCAAACATTGTAATGAACCAGCCAGGTAGGAATTGCTCATCAGTTGTTTCGCATTATCTTGTTAAACTTCAGCAATGTTCCATACAGCCACTAATAACGATCAAAGTGAGCATTAGAGTTGAAATTAATAAGCTGTTTCTTCTCAGTTCTTTCCGGTAGTTGAATAAATATAGAATGTATTAGTTTTCTTTGTTTCACAACTTCTCAGAATCTGTAATATATTGTATGGTGGTAGCTTAGGATGAAGATACAATAGGAAACTTTTCCCAGATAAGTTCACCATTTTTTTTTTTCCCCACACACACACACACAAAAGCTGTTCTCAAAATGCAGTTTACAAAATTTTATCCTTAACTCTTCACTCTTTTTCCTAGTTAGGGAGACAGCTCCACCAGTAGAAAAGATAAACCCTGGTAATTTGTTATGTAAATGGGATGGTCTAGTACCTAGTCATATGCATTCAGGCAGCACTGAGCCTAAATTAAAGTTTGTAAGGTATGCATGTTAATGTATCTAAGTTACTATATTTAGCCTGTTTCTTAAGTATATTTCAAAAACATATTTGTTTTTTTCAGTGGCAGTTACCTTCAAATGCATGTGCTTCTAAATCATGTTGGTTGCATGTGTAATACATGTCGCTTAAGCGTTTAGCTTCAGAATGGCATCTTTCTCGTGAATGTCTTAACATTTACAAAAAAATACCAGGATCTCAAATATTAGTGCTGGTATTTTTTTTTCTTAAAGAAATTGATATGATTAAATATTATTAAGAGACAATATGATCCTTGTTGGCTTATAACCCTAGTTTTTATTGTCTTGTAGTTATTAAATAGAGCATCTGTTGAGGGACTCTTTTAAAACCACAGCCATGAACAGACGTTGGGGCTAAGAGACACAACAACTTGCGACAGTGTGGACCTACCTGTAGCAGCTAGCAAAGGCCTCTAGCAGCTACAGTCCCTTCTGGAGTCTTTATTTGCATGTAAAATGCAAAGGAGTCCTGATGACCTACCTCCAAGGCAGCTGCCCTCCTGAACATTCCCTTGGAAAACAGTAAACATCATTTCGGAATGTGAACAACCAGAGACTACACAGGAGAAAGGAAAAAAAAAAATTCCGGAAGATACAAAATCTTGGGTGGCTTCACCGTTCAGCTTTTTAATAAAAGGAACAATATACAACACATTGTTCTTTTTCTCTTTTGAAATCCCTTCTATTACAGTGATTTTTTTCTAAGATTGTCAGGATTTGAAATGTATGTTTTGTTTTATTCACAGCGTACATTTTATTCACAGTTTAACTGTCTCTGCCTGGGTGTCTTTCCTTTCTCTAATTACCCGGAGGAACCCAAGAGCCTATTTTAAGGAGAAAATAAGGCCCTTGGATCTCTTGAGATTCACAGATATAAGTTATTGAAGGGAAGATGGTCCTATGGAGGACATATTTAAAGAAGGGAGAAAAGAGGCTTTCTCAGATAGGTCAGACTGCTAGAGTATACTTCTACAGATTATAGACCTCCAGTACCTCTGGCCAGAAAGATGGTATTGTAAACACCTTTTTTTTTTTTCCTTTTCTTTTTTCATTAGGTACAAGCTTTGTGCTAAGAAGTTGACATACTATAAGCTATAAAAATTATGTAAAGTAGATATTACTAATTCCATTTTATAGATAGAGAAAATCTCTTACAGTGCTAAGCTCACAAAATTTCTAACTGTAAAATGCTGGAGCTTGTCTTTCACGTCTAAAGACTTCCTTGGGGCTAAATAGTGAAAAAAGCCATTTCACAAATAAGTTAATGGTATTTAGAGGCATATTTGAATTTCCTGGTAAATCCCAGTCTGTGAGCATCATGAATATTAGTTTAATGTTGCAGGGGCTCATGTTTAAGAGAAGAATTGCCTTGAAGCTTAGGTTTCCTTAGCTATGAGGCTACTGACTTTGTTGCCTAAACCAGGGTTTTTTTCATTGAAGACCAAAACTTATCTTCTCCTTCCCTTTGTAGTTTTGTAAATTGGTGGAAGAGCTTTGTAAACTTCAAATTAAGTACAAACTAAGTGTCCTAGTCAAATTTACTCATCTTGATTACACTATTGTTCACACTGATTACTATCTTCTAGCTCTCTCCTGCCAAATAATGGACTTGTTTTCTGCTTGTTGGTTTAGATCTGACTTCTTTCAGCTTTGGTAAGCCTGAAATTATGGGGTTATGTTTAATTCATATTGTCTGGGTGGACTTTCCTCTTGCATTTCTGCTTGAATAGAAGAATTTTTCTCTAGAGAGTAGTTTGTCATCCTTACTCTGTTGATTCAGATGACTCTTTGTACCATCTGAGAGGTATACTGTTCTGCTATTCTGAGAAGAAATGTTTCATAAAGATGAATTAAGAGTACAGTGGACTGCTTCCACCTGGAAACTTTTATCCATCTCACCTCTGGACCTGATAAATTCTTTATCACTCAGGACCTTGATGCCACTTCTCTGTGAAACTCTCCCCAGCTCTCTCCATTACCGTGAGAAACATCAGAACTTTGGTTCCCATTGCATATTGCAGGTACCTCTGCTTTCATGCTCTGCTGTAATGGAGTGATTTGGTAGCATATTTTCATCTCTTTCCAGATTGAAAATCTGTATTTCTCCCTATATATCTTCAACACCTAATGCACATAGAACTTTTTAGTTACTTGGAAAATGCACTACAGTTCTCTTTTCTTTTTGCAGACTATTCACAAGTAATACCAACTTAAAAAGAATTAATTTTGTAGGGTTCTAGAAACACACATCAGGAATGGTGCTATATACTTCTTTTTTGATTCCCTGTTCTAAAGAATATTATCAGGTTACCTTCCTGCAGAGTTTTAAAAAAATTGCATATTTCAAGCTGACTTTCAGGATGTAAATATAACCAAAGCAACTGATATGCAAAAAATATATTCAATGATGTTCCTAGATTTTCTTCTAGGCTGTTTTATTGTTTTGGGTTTTACATTTAAGTCTTGGATCCATCTTGAGTTAATTTTTATATAAGGTGTAAGTAATGGGTCCAGTTTAAATTTTCTGTATGTGGCTACCCAGTTCTCCCAGCACCGTTTGTTAAATAGGGAATCCTTTCCCCATTGTTTGTTTTTGTAAGGTTTGTCAAAGATCAGATGGTTGTAGATGTGTGGTCTTACTTCTGAAATCTCCATTCTGTTCCATTGGTCTATGGGTCTGTTTTTGTACCAGTACCATGCTGTTTTGGTTACTGTAGCCTTGTAGTATAGTTTGAAGTCAGATAGCGTGATGCCTCCAGCTTTGTTCTTTCTGCTTAGGATTGTCTTGGCTATACGTGCTCTTCTTTGGTTCTATATGAATTTTAAAATAGTTTTTTCTAATTCTGTGAAGAACGTTAATGGTAGTTTAATGGGAATAGCATTGAATCTGTGAATTACTTTGGGCAGTATCGCCATTTTCACGATATTGATTCTTCCTATCCATGAGCATGTGATGTTTTTCCCTTTGTTTGTGTCCTCTCCCATTTCCTTGAGTAGTGGTTTGTAGTTCTCCTAGAAGAGATCCTTCACTTCCCTTGTTACCTGTATTCCTAGGTATTTTATTCTCTCTGTAGCAATTGTGAATGGGAGTTCATGATTTAGCTGTCTGCTTGCCTTTTGTTGGTATATAGGGATCCTGGTTACTTCTGCACATTGATTTTGTATCCTGAGACTTTACTGAAGTTGCTTATCAGCCTAAGAAGCTTTTGGGCTGAGATGATGGAGTTTTCTAGATGTAGGATCATGTTATCTTCAAACAAAGACAATTTCACTTCCTGTCTTCCTATTTGAATACCTTTTATTTCTTTCTCTTGACTGATTGCCCTGGCCAGAACTCCCAATACTATATTGAATAAGAATGGTGAGAGAGGGCATCCTTGTCTTGTGCCAGTTTTCACGGGGAATGCTTCCAGCTTTTTCCTATTCAGTATGATATTATCTGTGGGTTTCTCATAAAAAGCTTCTATTATTTTGAGATATGTTCCTTCAATACCTAGTTTATTGAGAGTTTTTAATATGAAGGGATGTTGAATTGTATCTAAGGCCTTTCCTGTATTGAGATAATCATGTGGTTTTTGTCTTTAGTTTTGTTTATGTGATGAATGACATTTATTGATTTGCATATGTTTAACCAGCTTTGCATCCTGGGGATGAAGCCAACTTGATTGTGGTAGATAAGCTTTTGGATGTTCTGCTGGATTTGGTTTGTCAGTATTTTATTGAGATTTTTTTGCATCGAAGTTCATCAGGGATATTGGACTGAAGTTTTCTTTTGGTTGTTGTATCTCTGCCAGGTTTTGGCATCAGGATGATGCTGGCCTCATAAAATGAGTTAGGGAGGAGTCCCTCCTTTTCAATTGTTTGGAATAGTTTCAGAAGGGTTATCAGCTGCTCTTTGTACCTAGGTTAGAATTAAGCTTTAAATACATCTGGTCCTGGGCTTTTTTTTATTGATAGGCTATTTATTACTGCCTCACTTTCAGAGCTTGTTATTGGTCTATTCAGGGATCCAGCTTCTTCCTGATTCAGTCTTGGGAGTGTGTATGAGTTCAGGAATTTATCCATTTCTTTTAGATTTTCTAGTTTATTTGCATAGAGGTGTTTGTAGTATTCTCTGATGGTTGTTTGTACTTCTGTGAGGTCAGGGTGGTATCCTCTTTATCTTGTCTGTTTGATTCTTCTCTTTATTTTTGACAAAGCTGACAAAAAGAAGCAGTAGGGAAAGAACTCTATATTCAATTAATGGTACGGTATATCTGGCTAGCCATATGCAGAAAATTGAAACTGTTCCTGTTTCTTAATCCATATACAAAAGTCAACTTAAGATGGATTAAAGACTTAAATATAAAACCCAAAATTATAAAAACCCCATAATACAATATAGGCAATATCATTCTGGACACAGGAATGAGCAAAGATTTTATGAGAAAGACACCAAAAGCAATTGCAACAAAAGCAAAAATTGGCAAATGAGATCTAATTAA
Source organism: Macaca fascicularis (assembly GCF_037993035.2). Classification (NCBI taxonomy): domain Eukaryota; kingdom Metazoa; phylum Chordata; class Mammalia; order Primates; family Cercopithecidae; genus Macaca; species Macaca fascicularis. The sequence continues at coordinate 87,248,993 of NC_088388.1, read as the reverse complement.
ACTAAAGAGCTTCTGCACAGCGAAAGAAACTACCGTCAGAGTGAACAGGCAACCTACTGAATGGGAGAAAATTTTTTCAATCTATCCATATAACAAAGGTCTAATATCCAGAATCTACAAGGAACTTAGACAAATTTACAAGAAAAAAGGAATCCCATTAAAAAGTGGGCAAAGAACATGAACAGACACTTCCCAGAAGATATTCATGTGGCCAATAAACATGAAGAAAAGCTCAACATCACTGACCATTAGAGAAATGCATATCAAAATCACAGTGAGATACCATCTCATGTCACAATGGTGATTATTAAAAAGTCAAGAAACAACATGCTGGTGAGGTTGCAGAGAAATAGGAATGCTTTTACACTGTTGGTGGGAATGTAAATTAATTCAACCATTGTGGAAGATGGTGTGGTGATTCCTCAAAGATCATTACTGTGTATAGACCCAAGGGAATATAAGTCATTCTGTTATATATGCACACGTATGTTTATTACAGCACTATTCACAATAGCAAAGACATGGAATCAACCTAAATGCTCATCAGTGATAGCCTGGAAAAAGAGAATGTGGAACATAAACACCATGGAATACTCTTCAGCCATAAAAAGGAATGAGATCATGTCCTCTTCAGGGACGTGGATGGAGCTGCAAGCTATTATCCTCAGAAAACTAATTCAGGAACAGAAAACCAACCACCACATGTTCTCACTTGTAAGTGGGAGCTGAACAATGAGAACACATGGGCACAGGGAGTGGAATAATACACACTGGGGCCAGTCAGAGGGTTGGGGGGCAAGCTGAAGGAGAGCATTAGGAAAAATAGCTAATGCATTCTGGGCTTAACCCATTTATGCCTAGTGTTCCGTTTCTGGGATGCTAAGCATGTGGAAGTTATTTATATCCTGCTCAAGGTCATCACCAAGGTCTGATTTTTCACATTCAACAAATTGCAACCTCTGGCATAAATGGGTTAATACCTAGGTGATGAGTTGATAGGTGCAGGAAACCACCATGGCACATGTTTACCTATGTAAGAAACCTGCACATCCTACACATGTACCCTGGAACTTAAAACATTTAAAATATATATGTATATATATTTAATATGGAATTTTAAAAATTACTAATGAGTTATTTTATCTGAGTAATTTTGCATCAATATGCTTTTATTATGGAAGAGAAGATTCAATGAGTACAAAACCGCAGATAGATGTGTCAGAAGATCCCTCAATATAATAAGGCTTAGCGTTCTGTGTCATAATTGCCTGTTTGTATTCCTCTCTGGTCTTTAAAATTCATTAGGGAAAGGATCAACTCCGTCTTACTAAACATTTGATTCCCTATGTATTACACTATATATGACAAATAATAAGCCTTCAATAAATATTTGTAAAATAAAGAATATTGTGTAATATATCATGTGGTATTATTTTATTGATGTGTTCTTTGAAGTGTTGTTACCTTTGTGTCCTTAGAGGCTATGGTGGACCCTCAGGCCATTTATGTTGGATGATTTAGTGGAAAAGAGATTAGACTTTTATATTTTATTCGTTTATTTATTTATGTTTTAATCTTGTGTGAGCCTATAGAGGCCAAGATAGGGCTCAGAGTTAAAAACAGTAGTGTTCTAACTTTCAGAACTACTAAAAATGAATTAGCTATCAAGGGAAATCCTGAGTGTTTTGATTGCAGTGGTTCCTCAAAGCCTGGAGGACCGAAGCTTTGAAATGCTGCCCAGTGTGCCTCACCTCTGTTGAGTATAGTGAGGAACATGAGCTAAGGAGTGGATTAGATGAACTCTTAAGATTTTTTCCAATTTTACGGTTTGAATTTATGAGCGAGTAAGTGAGGAATGAGCCCAGGGACTTTGACTACTTTGCTGAGCAGTAAATTGCTGTTTTCTTAGCTTTTCTGGAATGTATATTTGGGTTTTAATGTAATGTCTTTTCAGCACTGGAAATAAACAGATTTATGACCCTACATTTTCACATGTAAACTTCCAGTTCCTTTAGTAAAATGCTGGAATTTGCTTGGCTGTAACACTGTAACAATTTCCTGGCAGTTTTGCATTGTATTACAATTCAACTTTTCAGATCAATGCTTCAGTCCAGTTAATAGGCAGAAAACTATAGCTATTCCTTGGAACTGACATAGGGAAGTTGGTTTCTTTCTGAGGAAAGACGTGACACTCTCTGATGGATATGCCAAAATACCAGTTTCAGTAAAATTTGCCTGGTTCCTTTCAGACAGCAAATGGAGGTAGTTAATTTGTACATATGTAGATTTCTACAGTAAACAAAGGAAAAATATGGAATATGCATTCTTTGTTTTTTAATGTTGTTGGAATATAAGATTTCCATATTTGGTTAATCATCAAATCATTCAATTCCATGCAGAGTACTCTTTTCTGAAATAATCGTCTTGATGGATTAGACTTAGATGTCTACATTTTTTATTACATATTCTAAATTATCTATAGGTACACTTTGAAAATTATACATTTATCACTATACTAGTATATCTGTTATAAAATGTGAAATATTAAGTGATTAAATATCTTATTTATTAATGTCATAAAATTGTGCCCTACCCAAAATATATTTCAAGAAGATACCGTTTGAAAATAATGTAAAATATTCTTCATGATTATGATTTTATTGCCAAAAGTAATGTTAGAGTCCCTGTTACTGATAATTTTCATGACTTAAATTTTCAACATTTGGAGACAAAATTTTCTGATGTGTTTTAAAATCTTAAAGAATTTCAGTAGATTTTGACACATTTTTGTTAAAAGTATGAAAGTGTCACAGCTTTAGAAGAATTGGGAATAATTACCGATTGGTATTAGGGATGATAATTTTAATAGACAAATTTTAACTGAAACATTTGTTTTATTGATGACTAGGACTAAAAAGAATATTATAGTGGTAGAACCATTTCAAAACATCTGTTTTTAAAAACTTAACATGTTTGACAGAAGTCAGAATAGGGTAATTATAAACTTTGCCATTTTCTTATGTTTGCATCATTAGTATTTGCAAATCCTTGTTTCTTTGCAAGTATATTTTAAACTACTTATTCATTTTATGAGTGTTAGCCTGATTAATTCAGGTAAGATGCTCAAGTCAATTTAAGCAGGCAGATGTGAAAAAGGGAATATGCTGTGCCTTAACCATCTTGTAGGGACTTACTAGCACACTGTACATAACAGATGAACATCTGATAGTGGATCTGATGGGCACACCAATGTTGTTTTGTATGTTAAATAATAGTGGAAATTTTCAATTTAAATTAATTTTTTTTTTTTTTTGAGCGAGTTTCGCTCTTTTTGCCGAGTCTGGAGTGCAATGGCGCGTAGTTGCAGCTGACTGCAATGTCCGCCTCCTGAGTTCAAATGATTCTTCTGCCTCATCCTCCCAAGTAGCTGAGATTACAAGCATGTGCCACCATGCTGGGCTAATTTTCGTATTAGTAGTAGAGACGAGGTTCCACCATGTTGGCGAGGCTGGTCTCAAAATTCCAACTTCAGGTGATCTACCCGCCTCAGCCTCCTAAAGTGTTGGGATTAGAGGCATGAGCCTCTGTGCCCGGCCAATTGTAATTTTATATTAGAAATATATATGGTAGTTACAATACTTTCTTTCCAATGTTCCGATGGAAGCCACTGGTTGAAAGGATAGGTCCCAGTGTCAGCTGCCCAGTTGGCAGTTTTGGATAGAATATAAGCTCTATGAAGGCATGGATGAAGTATCCTTCATGGAAATTATGGTAATATTAGTATAGTCACTTGTTTAATGTTTTATAACTTTTTAACTCTTCCAACTTCAATTTCATCTATATCTTTCATAGCAGTCCGGTAAAGTAGTATCAGTTATAGATATCATTCCTACTTTCAGATGAAGTAATTGAGGCTCACTAGCTGTGACTTGCTCAAGGTTACATAAATGATAAGTGACAGAACTGGATTTAAAGGGAAGAGTCCACTTTACTAAACTGCCTCTGTCTTCTAGCCAAGTGTGTTATGTAAAGTAAGTATTCAAACACTGGCCAAGTATATTATTAATCAAGAAAACAACAGAACAGGTTTAAGCAATTTTTTCACTCTCCTCGGTGTCAAAAAGCAGTCAAGTAAAAGATCCAAGATAAATAACTTCAGTTCCCAAAAATAACTTCAATTCCAAAATTTCCCTATGACTACGTAGATCTAATTGGACAGCTGATAAAATGAGTGGGAAATTGAAGAAGGGGTATTTTGAGAATGTGTGGCAACTTAATGGTAATTTTGAAGAAGCAAATGGATAGTTATTGAATCATAATAGTTTTCTAAACTTAAATACTGGGGCTTGATAGTTCTTCAGATTTTAGGAAATTATCTATTTGTTGCAGTAGAAATTGGCATAAATGAATGGAAACTTAAATTATCTCATCTGTGCAAGGCAGTCTTCAGAGACTGATGTTTATATAAGTGAAAACCCTCAAAAAATTTTTGGCTGCATTTCAAGCTAGATAGCGGGGTCAAAACTTCAACTTCTTAATTGGTGATACAACGTCAGAAATCACAAAAGTATTTCACTGGAAAAATGACATACCCGAAAACATTCAAATCAAGAAAATCACAGGGGTACAGTGGATGGTCCTCCTTAAGGTACTGCACACTTGGCTTCCCCACTGGTAAATGCCTCTCTTCTACTAAATTGTTGTCGTGCAGAGTGGCATTGCAGCTCTGTCCTTTTACAGAATAATTTCAGGTTCTAAAAATGATACATAATTTCAGGTTATGAAGACTACAGAATAGTATAAAATAAAATTTTAAAAGGGAAAATAACTCCATCAATTTAATGGAATGTGTAGGGTTTAAGTTATAACAACAAAAACAAAGTTGTTTTTTAGGATTACTCATGTAAATACAGAGTGTCTATATTAAGAATTACTGGCTTTATGAATATTAAATAAGACTGGGCATGGTGGATCATGCCTGTAATCCCAGCGCTTTGGGAGTCCGAGGCAGACGAATCACCTGAGGTCAGGAGTTCAAGACCAACCTGGCCAACATGGGGAAACCCTGTCTGTACTAAAAATACAAAAATTAGCTGGGTGTGGTGATGCATGCCTGTAATCCCAGCTACTCAGGAGGCTGAGGCAGAATTGCTTGAACCTAGGAGATGGAGGTTGCAGTGAGCTGAGATCACGCCACTGCACTCCAGCCTGAGTGACAGAGCAAGACTCCATCTTGGGGAAAAAAAAAAAAAATTTAAGAAAACCACAGATGTAAGGATTTGCAATTAGAAAGCTGGAAGGGAAATTTTTGGAACTTTTGGGTCAACCTAAATTTACAGATAGGGAAGCAGCTTTGGAGATGAACATTTGCACTTCTGAAGTAATACTGTGATTTGGACTGTCGGGCATTGTGATATATTGGCATCACCACACCTCTGTTAATTATAAACTTAACTATTCTCAGTGCCTTGTTAATTGTTGAAATGGGACTTGACATTTGTTGTTCTTCCTTTTCTGTTATTCATTTATTCACTCATTCAGTAATTAATTACTTCCTAGTGCCAGACAGTTTTCTAGGTACTGAGTAAACAAAAATCCTGTTGTCACAGTTATGTTTTTGTGGAAAGAACATCCTGGTAGACTATCGTGAAAAATAAATGAGTTAGTATACATAAAACACAGCCCGTAAGATGGAGTCTGTAATTGTCATCCTTGCTTTATTTATTTATTTAGAGAATGGATCTGATTCTGTCATCCAGACTGGAGTTCAGTGGCTGGATCATTGCTCACTGTAACCTCAAAACACCTGGCCTCAAGTGATTCCCCCAACCTTGGGCTTCCAAAGTGCTAGGATTAAAGGCATGAGCCACTGTACCTGGCCATTGCCCCTGTTTTAAAGATGAGGAAACTGAAAGTACAGAGAGGAAAGTGACTTGCTCAGGATCACACAGCCAATGAGTGGCAGAGCAGTCTAGGCTGTCTAGGCCTGAAGGCATTATTCTTTCTTTCTGTTCTGCATGAAAAACCCTAGGCAGGAATGGTAAAAAGACTGAAAGAGCCAAAAAGACTGAAAAAGCCAAAATGACTGAAAGAGCCAAGGCAACATAGGTACCTGAATAGTGGGAAAACACCCATGAGGACTGCTAGAAATTTTAGGCAGCCCTTAAAAGGCCTTGGGCAACAATTTGAACCTGACTCATAAGTCAGTGAATCCTCTGCAACTGTTTTTTTTTTTTTTTTTTTTAAAGAATACAATGGGTAAAACAATGACCTTTGTAACATGTGAACCTGTATTTGAATCCTTTCTTCTCCATTTAATTTTGCAGAGTCACCTTCATTAGAAAGAAATTTTATCCCAAAGAGATTATCATGAGGCTCAAATAATATAGGTGCAAGCCGTTTGGGTTTTAAAAAAGCCTTTTCTGTCATTTCTGGGTATCTCCTGTCAATGATTTTAGTAATTGTTCACCTCTCTGGCTCTTTGTGAGAAGACAAATTGTAGGAAGAAGTCGTGGATGGCGTTGGGTAGAATGCTTAGTTCTAGTTCCACCACCTCCTTAGGTCTTTTTTTGTCCCCAAGACTATATCATTTCTGTGTTCTCTTGAACCTGTAAGATTTATGAGTAATCTGTACAATATTTATAAAGTATGAAATCTCTCCCATCGTGGCACAAAAGCAGTCATAGACAATGTATAAATGAATGGGCATGCTGTTCTCCAGTAAAACTATATTTATAGAAATAGGCAGCCTTCTCCAATTTTAGTTTGCTCACCCCTTTCCTATAGAACTCAGGTTTATCATATAAAATGTTACACATTATTCATTTGAATAAATTGTTTACATAATACTTTTTAAATTTGGACATTTTCTAGGACATTCTATTGTTTTTGTTTTTAACTTTTCTTATACTGCAGTGAATGTCTTCCTGTGTGTAGCATTTTGTTTGTGTATGTGTGGCAGTTTCTATAAAGTAGCTCTTAAGAACTTTGGAAACATTATCAGGTGACTGCCTCAAACAGCAGAGGTAGGAGGGAGCATCGGCCTAACCCTACCTGGCCTGCCTTACCAACATGCAACCAAGGAGAAGAGAACAGGATCAAGAGCCAGTGCCAGAGAGAAATACATAATATGGAGTTTAGGCTGCTTGCTATAAAGTTACCATGTTAGACTGTTTTTGATCTACCAAAATAGAAGTTTTATATAAGTTAGTGTAAAATTAATTTTATTAACCTTTTTATACAACACACCCTCTCATATTGCTGCCCAACAATGTCCTTGGTCTTTGTTTCCATGGTCTTTGTCTTGAGTAGGATTTTAGTAGGGACGTGAGTAGTTGGGAACTGAACTCATGCTAGTGAAGTCATTCTTCACCAGAAGTAGACATTTGGGCTTCAGAATATCGTGAATGACCAGCCGGGCACAGTGGCTCACACCTGTAATCCTAGCACTTTGGGAGGCTGAAGGAAGCAGATCATCTGAGGTAAGGAGTTTGAGACCAGCCTGGCCAACATGGTAAAACCCCATCTCTACTAAAAATACAAATATTAGCCAGGCCTGGTAGCACACGCCTGTAGTCCCAGCTACTCGGGAGGCTGAGGCAGGAGAATCGCTTGAACCCAGGAGGCGGAGGTTGCAGTGAGCCAAGATCTCACCAGTGCACTCCAGCCTGGGCAACAGAGTGAGACTCTGTCTCAAAAAAAGAGAATATCATGAATATCACCAAAGATAAAAGGAAGATGTGGATATGAGTAGCCCAGAGTAACTTTTCCTGTGCTATATAACATACTGAGTGGTGATTCCCAGGATTCAAGTCCAGATTTTCTGGATTCGAAAGCCATACATTTTTAACTCTTCCCCTAAGTATGATTTGAATTCAGAGAGTCAGATGCAATAAGGTAATTTTAACTTTAAGTGTAGTTTAGTCCACACATTTCTCTAAACTGGGTGTTGGCACACTATAAGCCTCTTTTTGTAAGTAAAGTTTTATTGGAATACAGCCTAGCTCATTCATTTATGTATTCCCTTTGCACTTTTTAGGTTGAGTAGTTGTGACTGAAGTCTTCTAGCCTGCAAGCCTAAAATGTTTACTATCTAGTCCTTCAAAAAGAAATTTGCCAACCTCTGCAAACAAGCGAAATAATGTGTATCAGAGTAGAGCAGGAGTCCACAAACTACAGCCTCTGGAGCCAAAACCACCCTACTGCCTGTTTTTGTAAATAAAAGTTTTATAGAAACATAGTAAGTCAGAGCCTGAAATTGTCTGTGCCCAAGTCTCTCCTCAGAAATTTAGCACAGCATTTTCCCTTTCTGTCTCCCACATGCTACACAGCCATTCTGGATCATGTGCCCCGCCTCCATGAGGAGATGTTCTAACATGAGGGTGACTAGGCTCTGGAGCCAAAGCATCTTAGTTCAAATCCTGGATCTGTTAAAAATAATAGTTATTTTTCAGTTCTAACACTGAAATAAGACAAAGGGCCATATGAGTGAAATGAAGTGTAAAGAATATATTTAACACTTAGGTTACTTTAGCTCCCTCATGATCAGAATATGCTAATAAATTGAGAGATTGACAGAAAAAATTGATTCTGTTTCACTGTGGCTCACACCTGTAATCCCAGCACTTTGGGAGGCCGAGGCCGGTGGATCACTTGTCTGGATTTCAAGACCAGTCTGGCCAACATGGTTAAACCCTGTCTCTACTAAAAAAATACAAAAATTAGCCAGGCGTGGTGGCGCGTGTCTTTAATCCCAGCTTCTTGGGAGGTTGAGGCAAGAGAATCGCTTGAACCTGGGAGGCGCAAGTTGCAGTGAGCCAAGATCACGCCACTGCACTCCAGCCTGGGCGACACAGCAAGACTCCGCTGCTGGGGAAAAAAAAAAAAAAAAAAAAGTTCATCATTTGTTCTTGTAGTTTTCTGGTGTGGACCTTGTCTCAGTGGAAAAGTATAGTGTGATAGACTGAGGAGAATTCTATTTCTGCCACTTAACAGCCCTGTTGCCTTGGTAAGAGCTCCTTATCTCTGAACTGAACTCCTTTTGTCCTTGGTAAAATGTGGTTACTATCATCTGCATCCTCATAGCCTTCTTGTAAGGATAATGTGAAGTCACTTTTGAAAAATGCCTTGAATGTGCCAGATGCTGTGTTTTTGTTGTTGTTGTTTGTTTTTGTTTTTGTTGTTTTTGTTTTTCCTTGGCCTTCATTCCTGAAGTGTTTTGTTATACACCTTTTGTTTGGTGGCCAAAAATGCTAACTACAGAAAAGTTTGTATCTCTTCTTTTTCTAGAATAATTCTTACAGTGTAACCTCTCAGGGTGAAGTTTTTGTTTTGATTGGCACAGGGTGAAAAGGGGCACATTTCCTGTGAATGAGAGCCATGGAAAATGGACCTGAAATTTGAAAACAGATTTTACTTGGTTTCCTTTTCCCTTATTTGTTTGCAGTATAAAGAAGAGGGCATCAAGGTGACCATTTACTGCAATGAGACAATGACTGGGTGGGTGCATGATGTGCTGGGCCGGAACTGGGCTTGTTTCACCGGAAAGAAGGTGGGAACTGCCTCTGAGAATGTGTATGTGAACACAGCACACCTTAAGAATTCTCAGGAAAAGTGAGTTGCTACAAGTGAGACATACGTTTAGTTTTGTTTTATAGTATGTGTGAATATGTGTGTACATTTTTGGAATTTTAATTTGATTATACAAAATGTCTTTGGCTTAGAAATATTTGCCATGCTATATAAAACCTTACTGAAAAAATAAACCAATATAATTGAGAGTATTTTTTCAAAGTATTCCAAAAGTAATGGACCAATGATTTCTTTAAGTGAAATCATGTAATGGACCACAGAATTGCAAATTACTAATAAAGAAAAGCCATTTTACTTGTTGCCATGTAATAAGGCCATGTCGCATAATACATGTAGATACATATATTTATGCTGCAACAAGTATAGGTGATACTAACTGGGCAACTTTTAAACAAGACCATAAATAACTGGAATCAAAGTTCTTAGTATTTATGCAGCCTGTTGGTTTGCTAGGGCTGCCATAACAAAGTACCACAGACTGGGTGGCTTCAGGAAGGTTGTTTTCTCACAGTTTTGGAGGCTAGAAGTCCAAGATCGAGGTGTTGTCAGGTTTGGTTTCTTCCAAGGCCACACTCCTTGGCTTGCAGATGTCTGCCTGCTTACCGGGTCCCTAAACAGTCTTTTCTGACTGTCCTAATCTCCTCTTCTTATAAGGACATTGGTCATATTGGATTGGGAGCTACCCATATGACCTAATTTTGCTTTAATTACCTCTTTAAAACTCTGTCTCCAAATACAGTCATATGGCTGCAATACAGGGGGTTAGAATTTCAACATACGACTTTTGGGGGGACACAATTCAGACTATAACCTGCAGTTAATGTTTACTGTTAAATGAAATCTGTAACTAACTGTGAACCACACAAACAGGAGATTTCAAATAAGACTTTATTAGTTGTGGAAGGAAGAGATGAAATGTTACCTTTTCTGTTTTATGTCGTTGTAAAAGCCACTAAAAATGTACATGTACAAATCATCCCAAGCCAGGCAACACTAGCAATGAATGACTGCAGCACAGAGGTAAGAGAGATGATTTAAAGGAGAATGAATTGTCTGCAAAAGTGCTGAACAAGATCTAGATTAATTCATCCCCTTCATTTTGAGTTTAGGTTTTAAATAGCTTTGTTTGGCTTGGTCCTAGAGCTATGCATTTCCTTTTAATTTGTTTACTTTGCACCCTACCATTTAGGATATGCTATGTACTATTGTACTCTATTTGATATTCCAAACATTGTCTCATTTAATGAAGAAGCTCCTAACCAGAGTGCTCAGCACCTACATTGCCTCACCTGTGAAATGAGCATGTGGGACTGAATTGCCTTTGAGGTCTCTTTCAACTCTTAATGATCTGTTATCCCAGAGTAAGATACATTATTTTTAATCTCGTTGATCTTAAACACCGAAAATAATATTATTTAAGACGGAGGATGCTATTTTGTCATTACTTTAATGCACATATCAACACACGAGGTTTTGCTAGATGTTACGATAAAGCAAGGGAAACAGCAGGCTACTGCTCCTCAAATATCTACAGTCAATGAAGTATTGACTCTCATTGGGGAAAATATCTTAAAAGTATTTTATTTACAATTTAAAATATATTATTTTGCCTAAAGAAACAATGAAACAACAATAACTTGTTTTTGTTATTGTGTTAGTGTAGTCATACATATGATACAGTTTTATAATCTGCTTGATGAAGGTACCTCTCTGGTTTTTTCACACTTTGCAACAAGTGGGAAAGACAAAAACATTAAAACATTATCAACCTGGTTGCACGTTTTTCTGATTATTTTCAGTACTCTCAGGTTCTTAGACCATATCAAAATTCTCTCTCTACACACATGATTTATAACAGAAAGGAAAGTTTGCAGTATGCCTAAAATGTTACTCAGGTTAATTATATCTTGCTTTGCATAGTTGAATGTTTATAGAAGTCTCAGATAGTGAGTCACTCTGAAACCACAAACTCTTTTTTAATAATAATAATATGGTGAGTTCTGTAATTCATAGCATCTAGCACACAGGTATGATAAATGTTTGAATTAAGTGAATAATCAACTCCCTGAATTTTTCTGCTTTGTAAATATGCTCTTTGTGTGTTATGTCTATTTACATAAGTATCCAAGCATTTGGCACAAGGTAAACAAATGTGGCTCAGATTTTAATGTTATTGTGAATCACCTGGGGATCTTGTTAAAAGAAGAAATGCAGATTCTGATTCAGGTGATCTGCACTGAGCACCTAAAGTATGCATTTCTAACAAACTTCCAGGTGTTGCTGCTGATACTGGTTCAAGAACTAAATTCTGAGTAACAAGTATAAGCCAAACGTCCATAAAGTATAATTTATTTTTGCATCATATGGTTATAATGCTTGCATGTTGTATATATGTTGCATACAGGTTTTGCTGTTCTCTTTTTTCATATTAAAAAGGTTATAAAGGTACACTGTAGAAACTGTAGGGGATAGGGGAAAGCTGGGCATCTCATGCCACCACTCAGCGGTAACCATGTTTGACATTTAAAAAAATGCATTTATAGTGTGTGTGCGCGTGTATGTGTGTGTGTGAGTGTGTGTGCACATACATATGTATGTATATATTATGCATACACATTAATATGCATATATACATATATTACTGTCCAAAAGTTGATAAATTGATTATGATTATGTATAAACTTTGGTTTCTTCTTATATTTAATATAGTTGTGAGCACTCTTCCATATCATTAAATAACTTTCTAGACATTTTTAATGAATATATTATATAGAAAATGAAATATTAATCGGTTCCTTATCCTTGAATATTTATTTCAGTTATTTACAATCTATTAGTAGTTTAAAAGTACTTCATGGAAAATCCTTATACATGCATCTTAGTTAACTTGAACTTTTATTTTTAGAGAAGACATGCCAGGCTCTTCTAGGCTATTGATACATATTGCCAATTACCTTCCTGAAAGATTGTACCACTTTCCACTTAAGCACAGAGTGTGATGCCTGTTTTAATTACTCTATTTACATCAGTAAGGACTGTATCTGAAATGATCTCATTTTGGGGGCAGGTATTCTAATAGGCTCTACAAATATGACCACAACTTTGTGAAAGCTATCAATGCCATTCAGAAGTCTTGGACTGCAACTACATACATGGAATATGAGACTCTTACCCTGGGAGATATGATTAAGAGAAGTGGTGGCCACAGTCGAAAAATCCCAAGGTAATAAAGCACACATTTTATCATTAATAAAAATATGAATGCTGAATACCATCCTCCCTCCTAACCAGTCCTACTGGTGTTGCTCGCCGTTTTATTGGTCGTCCCAGTTGTAACTTTTTATGTGATCTGTTAACAATCTTTCTCTCCTATTGATACATGTTCTATCACTTTCCAAGTCCTATTTATGAGTTTTTCTTTCACATGTCTGTTGTTTCCATTGCCCCCTTTCCATTTTCTACACTCTGGCATGGAGCTTTGTCCTGTTTCCCTCATGCTGTGGATTAGCCTCCTGCCTGTAACCGCCTGAGGGGTTCTTCCTGCTTGCCGCATAAGGAAAGACCATGGCAATGTAGTAGGGAAAGAGCTTGAGAGATACTAGGCTGGCCACGCCACGTGGGGGATGGAGTTCATATTCAAATTATCTTGTCCAAAGCTCATAGGTAGGAGATGGAATTGAGTGAAGTAGGAAATATTAAAGCAGATATTATAGTCTGGCTGCCTGATTTTCACTAGCGGTTTTGTATATAAATTAGTTCTGTTCTAAGAATCCAGTGACATAATAGAAACTCTCAAAGATTCTTAGCTTGTGATATAGGGAGTCTGTGAAACTGCTGAAATTACAGACAACATTTATTGTTTATGAGCATTTCTGAATCTAGAGCTTTCACTAGATTTGTAAAGAATGTGGGCCAAAAGATTAAGAGCCAATCATGTGTCTTTTACTCAAAATGTTTGTAATTCTCACCTTTTTATCCCCCAAACTCCTTTTTCTCTCTCTCCATTTTCACAGTGTTACTGGAAAGGGGTCCTGATCCAGACCCCAAGAAAGGGCTGTTGGATCTTGTGTAGGAAAGAATTTAGGGCGAGTCCTCAGTGCAAAGTGAAAGCAAGTTTATTAAGAAAGTAAAGGAATAAAAGAATGGCTACTCCATAGACAGAGCAGCCCTGAGGGTAGCTGGTTGTCCATTTTTATGGTTATTTCTTGATTATATGCTAAGCAAGGGATGGATTATTCATGCCTCCCCTTTTTAGACCATATAGGATAACTTCCTGACATTGTCATGGCATTCTTTTTTTTTTTTTTTTTTTTTTTTTTTTTTTTTTCAGAGTCTTACTGTGTTGCCCAGGCTGGAGTGCAGTGGAGCAGTCTCGGCTCACTGCAACCTCCGCCTCCTGGGTTTAAATCATTCTCTTGCCTCAGCCTCCCAAGTAGCTGGGATCACAGGCGTGATCAACCAATGTTTGTATTTTTAGTTGAGACAGAGTTTCGCCATGTTGACCAGGCTGATCTCAAACTCCTGACCTCAGGAGTTCCTCACTCCACCCACCTCGGCCTCCCAAAGTGCTGAGATTACAGATGTGAGCCACCGCGCCTGGTCTGTCATGGCATTCTTAAACTGTCTAGCACTGGTGGGAGTGTAGCAGTGAGGAAGACCAGAGGTCACTCTCATCGCCCTCTTGGTGTTGGTGGGTTTTAGCTGGCTTCTTTACTGCAACCTGTTCTGTCAGCAAGGTCTTTATGACCTATATCTTGTGCTGACCTCCTATCTCATTCTATGACTTAGAATACCTTAACTGTCTGGGAATGCAGCCCAGTAGGTATCAGCCTCATCTTACCCAGCTCCTATTCAAGATGGAGTTGTTCTGGTTCAAACACCTTTGACAACAACATTAAGCCTCAGTTTTCACATTGTTTTTGTTTTGTGTGTGCAATGATGGGCAAATCTCTACCTTATGGGATGGTAGAAAAAAGGAACTTAATATTGAAATGACTGTTTTGTGCCAGATAATTGCTTTAAACTGTATCAGCATCTTATTTAGTCCTGTTGATGACATGGATGTTATCTTCATAACAGCTGCCATTTTATTAAGGACTTACCAGAAAAAGGCACTGTTCTGAGCACTTGTTACCCATCATTACATTCAATTTTCGTAACAACCCTTTGAGGTAAGCATGATTATAACCACTTAAATAGAAGTTAACTGTAGTTTCGTATTGTTAGGTTCCTTGCCAAATGTTACACAGATAGTAAGTGATAAAATCATATGCCCTGAAATTACATTGCACTGCCAAACTTAAATTTCTTTTTTATCCTTTATATTCTTAGGTTTAAACAAGGCAACTAGTTAACACATACTGGATTTTGTCCACAGTTCCTGGCTCATAACTCCCATAGGCCTTGTTACTTTCTTTTAATGTGGGGGCACATTAGGCCTCAGAAAACAGAATCTCTCTCTCTCTCTCTTCTTCCGCCCTTCTCTCACCTGCCCAGGGCAGCACTCTAATCTTCCCCTGCCTTTCTGATCTTGGGTCATAGGACTTTCATTTCCAAAGATGTCCTGTGTCATACCCTAAAGGAAAGAATGCTGCAGAGAGAGGCTAAGAAGAATCTGAACAGACAGGTCTGGCTGTGTTTACATCATACCCTTTTTGTCCAATCACATCTCTACATGGTTGTCAATTGTGCCTATTCAGTGTAGTCTCCATATAAGGCTCACAAAGACAGGGTGCAGAGAGTTTCCAGATAACTGAACACGTGGAAGTTCCTGGAGGGTGCTGTGCTCAGGGAGGGCATGGAAGCTGTGTGCCCCTTCCCTCATACCTTGCCCTACTCATTTCTTCATCTGTTTCATTTGTAGTATCTTTTATAATAAACCAATAAACATTGGTTAGTATTTCTCTGCGTTCTGTGAGCCACTCTAGCAAAGTAATTGAACCCAAGAAGGGTGTCATAGCATCCCCACATTATAGCTGGTTGGTCAGAAGCACAGGTAAACAACCTAGGGCTTTCAATTGGCATTGGAAGTAGGGGGCTGTTTTGTGGGACGGAGCCCTCAACCTGTGAGATCTGGTGCCATCTCCAGGTACACAGTGTCAAAACTGGATTGGGGGACACCCAGCTAGTACCCACTGTGAAAATGGTTGCTTGCTTGATATGTGGGGAGAAACCCACATGCATTTGATCACAGAATTCTTTTGTGTTGATAGTTGATAGTGTTCAGTGAGAGATTAAAAAAAAAAACTGAGTTTCTTCTTCAACATACTCTCTCAATGTGAAACCACAGAAACTATTTCTATTCAAAGATGGAAATAGTTTGCATCTTAGTTTTTAGTTATATATCTTAGAAGAAATGTCCAAGCTTTGTTTTTTCTCTCACCCCATATATAAAGTTACCTATGAGGCATAGATTTTTATGATCCTTGATTATTTAGACTTTGTCCAGGTTGTATGTTTTATAGCATTACTGTAACTTCTTTCTATTTGTTATAGTAATTTTTGTATGCATTATTTCTCTTAACATTGTCTTCCATATTGTTAATGACCATCCCATATTTATCTCTGTATCATGTATATCTTCAACCAATGTGACTGGTTTAGGAGAAAAAAAATTAGTGAACAATTAACTAGCATTTCTCTAGTCTATACAATTGTCAGGGTTACAGTTGCTATTCTTGAAGAAATCATTGTTGTTTTTCTCTTGGTTTCCTCTCAGTTCCATTTTGTCATGTATTCTTAACCTGTGTTATATATAAGAGAAGTTGTGACAGACAGGACCAGTTGTGAATAGATGCAGAGGGTATGAAGTAGCCCAGAAAGAATCTTTGCCATTGACTAAATTTTAGCCTAGTAAAAAACATCTGGTAACCACTGAAAAACTAGAACAGTGTGATATGACAATGCCCAGTTGAATAAGAAATTCAAGTAGTTTGTAGTAACAAAAAATAATTGTTACCACATTGTGACTGTAGTGCCCTCACAAAAAATTTGAAGGAGCAGAGAGAGAGAGGAAGTGAGTTTTCGCTGGGGGCTGGTGAGGGGAGGCTACTTTATGAGCAGTTTTTAAAATTAGAAGTTAGGGAAAAACTCTTAGGGGAGTTTTAAGTGGTGAGTAACAGGTGCTTGAGGTTACAGGAGCAGCAGCATAAAGACGTAGAACAGAGAGGCCATTTGGCAGTCTTCGGGAAACTCCGAGAAGTCGAATGTGTCTAACGCTGTGGTGTGTTTCTCTCTCTCTCTCTCTCTCTCTCTCTCTGTCTCTGTATGTGTGAAATCGCTAATATAGAGAAGCTGTTAGAACAATTTCTCACTTCCCAAAAATGTCTGTTCATTCATGGGCCTAGGCACCTCTCCTTTGTGTGTCTTACAGCCCAACACTATCATATAAGGTGTGGTTCTATAATGAAACAGTTTTATCTGTTGCTTACGGAGCTAGTCAGCCTATGTTATGTTTATATTACTGGTTGAGGGTGTCCAGGTTCTTGGCGTTTTGAACAAAGAATTGGACAAAATGTACAAATGAAGCAAGGAAAGAATGAAGCAACAAAAGCAGAGATTTGTTGAAAATGAAAGCACACTCCACAGGATGGGAGTGGGCCTAAGTAAATGACTCAAGGCCCTCGTTACAGAATTTTCTGGGGTTTCAATACCCTCTAGAGGTTTTCCATTGGTTACCTGGTATATGCCCTATGTAAGTGAAGAGGGTGGAGTATACTTACAAAGTCATTTACTAGGTATGAGCCCTGTGTTAATGGAGAGGATGTTACTCCTGGGGGTTGTGGCCTGTGTAAATGCAGAGGATGAAGTGAAGTTACAAAGCGGTTCACATTCCTGCCACTGCTGAAGTGTTGCCATTTTATTTAGTTCTAGGAAGTCAGCATGAATTGGCCTTATGTTCCCTGCCTCCA
Source organism: Macaca fascicularis (assembly GCF_037993035.2). NCBI lineage: Eukaryota > Metazoa > Chordata > Mammalia > Primates > Cercopithecidae > Macaca > Macaca fascicularis. The sequence goes on along the minus strand of NC_088388.1, from coordinate 87,231,492 downwards.
GACCCTATTCTCCTGCCTCACATAGACCTTGTTTTTCCTTTGCCAACTTCACTTCTTTTACAGCCACCCCACTACCAATGTGTCTGTCTCCTAAGTCAAACATCAGTGATTCCTCTGTTTTTTCTAAACCCTTCTTATATCTTCTACTTCTCATCTCTTTCTTGGTCAAAAATCTTTCAAAAGTGAGTAAGAATGCAGCTATTCAGGCAAACTAAAAATAACATCATAGTGATACACAAAACCAGTGTGATTTCACAAGGGAAAATTATCAATACTAGATACTGAAAAAGAAACAGTGAATGAAAGCCATTTACAGAACTCTGTTGTATAATTGACACATTGAATCACTCACAGAACAAGTGCTCTTTGGGTCTGAATCTAGATCCTAGCTAGTCTGGTAGCTGAAATCATAGAATTGTAATAGAGTTTAGAAAATCATCCTCAAATGAAAGATTATATGTTGATATCAAATGTGTATTTCCTTTCTAGGCCCAAACCTGCCCCACTTACTGCTGAAATACAGCAAAAGATTTTGCATTTGCCAACATCTTGGGACTGGAGAAATGTTCACGGTATCAATTTTGTCAGTCCTGTTCGAAACCAAGGTAAAAAAGAATTCTAAGTTTTTTATTAATTTGTTCTGAACTATTTATTGAACATTTGCTCTGTGATGGATTTTGGGGATACCTAGATGGAATGGGCATGATCCCCTTATTATAGAAATAGAAAATAGATGGCCTATGAATTATTCTTTCCTTTTATATCCATAGCAGACTTTGGTTAAAAATTTTCTTTTCAACTGAGCTTAGCATTTCCTCAGTGCTTTTCTCAATATATTTTCCAGGTAGCTAGTGACAATCAGAGTGATATGTAAGACAAACTCATTTGCCCTCCTAGTAGGAAAGATTCTAGTAGAAGCAAAGAATTGTATGCCATTCTGCAAGTGGTTTGTTGGAATCTTTGTTTTCTATCTGTCCCTCTATTCCCCCACCCCCATTAATTTAGTCATTAATTACTACATGAACCCATAAAATAAATCCTTAAATTATTCTCCTGGTAGACTTTTTGAGCTGTGTAAGGACCTTTCAATTCACTTTACATTAAAATATGACATGTGATGGTAAGTATTAACCCAGCTTCCTGAGTGATGGCGTGAGGGCAGAGCTCAGGTTCATGAAAATATTCCTATCATTGAATTTTACCAGTTATTTTCAGAAATTTGATAACATTTGATTTCATAACATGTCCTCTAACTGCACTTGATAGCAAATTATCTTTTTATCCTGAGTTGTAGCCCACAGTGACTTGGAGAATCTATGCAATACTCAAGTGTATTACTTCTAAGCTCATTTTGAAGATAATACTACCCATGACTGATTTGTTACTATAAAATAGGTTTAGTATTTGCTATCTGGAAACATTCTGATTAGTGTCTCCTGGGAGGATTATAAATTTATAGTACCCAAAGATAAACTGTTGTTTCCCTTTCATAAAATTCTAGTGATAATCAGTCTCTGCCATGTCTTATTTTCATCACTTGCCCTTCAAGCTCCCATCTCACTGAATTCTTGCAGTGTTCTGAATGTTGAGAGTCCCAAGTAGGTCTTATAACAGCCAGTGAGCAACATTTCTCTTCTTCATCAGACACCAAGGGTCTCATCTCTTTGCTTTTCTACCAGTTATTCTAGGCTCTTCAGCTCTAAAGAAAGTATAGGTCCTGAAATCTTTCCCTACCTTCTCAGTTTCCTGGGAAGGCTTCCTTGGAAAGTGGGATTGGAAATAAGATAAATTTGAACATAATCGAGAAATGAATGCAAAGTGAAATTGAAGGGTCCATGTTAAGAGATTGCAAGTTACGCTATCACCAACTAGATTTTTTATGTCTATTTGAGAGGATTAATTAATAGTGCATATCATGTGTTGACTTGATCATTGAGGTCCTGGCACATGGTTAGCATTGCTATAATGTGAGCTACTGATATTACAGTGTTGCTTCTTGTGTTGTTACTGGAACATCTAAAATGTGTTAGGATTTTTTTTAATGGCAGAGAAAATAAGGACTAATATGACATAGTCCTTGTTCTGGTGATTTACAGTTTAGCAAGACATACAAGCAAAACATTAAAATATGATAACTACTTTAATAGAGCATTTTTTAAATTCACTGGCAACATAAGAGATGGTAGAAAAGTTTAGCAAACCCTTCCCAAAAGATATGATTGACAAGTTATATGAGATAATAATTCAGGTAAAGGAAATTAGACTTTCTAAAGCCAAATTATTTGACATTGGTTTTCATATACCTTGGTAAAAGCTATTATTTTCTCCAATGTTCTTTATTCTCTGACTGTTATAAATAAGATTTGTACAGAGAAATGGCAATTTCAAAACAGAGGGCTTTGATGGATTAATTGCTTTTGAATTGATCCCTCATCTACAGTATCTTGTCAGGTACTTGAGAAAATAATGTACTTAGAGGTTCCTCTTTTGACTTTCTTTTGGTATTCTATACTGTAAGTTGGGGAAAAAAGTATTTTCTCTTCCTGCTAATTGGGCTACTTGAAAATTCCCACCAACTTTGCCAATACCAGTGTTCTGTATAACCCAGATTTCAGAATTAGCTGCAATTAAGGGAATTCACAGCTTTTCTCTAGTCAGAGAGCAAATTGAAATTAAAGAAAAAAGAAATAGTGGGAGGACAAATGGGGTCTTACCTTTACACTTGGAAACAGATTTAAGAACAAGCCTTATAGCTAGATTTATTAATACTTTGAGGTATGAGAGGGAAGAGAAGCTTAGAAATAGGGCAGAATGGGCTTTCTTTGTTCTTCTCCCAGCTATACTGTTTTTATTTATTTTTGTATTTTTAAGAGAGAAGGGAAGTGTCTCTCCTGGGTCATATTAACTAGGAAATACAGAGTGTTTTCATAATGCATGAAGTCTAGTCCATTTAAGTCTTTTTTCAAAATGCTGTTTATACTATTTGAGCAGGAAGGCAGAGACCTTAAACTGCTCCACCCAATTCATTTTACACAAAAGATTAAAAAAAAACAGTGTCAAAAGGTCAAGCGCACAGTGTTGCACAACCAATGAGAGGCAAAATAAGAGAAGAGGGAAAAAAAAAAAAAAAAAGAATCCTGACTCCTGACTCCTAGTGCAGCATGTTCTTCACTGGTGGAAGGTACTGCTGAATATAGTTATACCATATGAAAATAACACTGTCTATCTGAGATTGTAGAAATTTGATTACTGCAGAGCTCTGGCTAGGCTAGAATCACTTCTTATTCTTTATTGCATTGCAGTATTCTTAAGAGATAAATGGTTCTTTTAGAATCAGATTGGCCTTGGCTGTTGAAATGAGGCATTAATTCCCTTGGTAGCTGACACATTCTTACAAGTCAGGGGCCTGATGAAGGTTATCTTTTTCCCTTGTTCCTGTGATTACTCTGTAAATAGAACACATTCGGAGCCCTTGAATGCACTTGTGGCCTGTCCCTCCCACAGTGATCGATGGTTAGATAATGCGAATTTAATGACCAGTACTGAGAGAGATTATTTCCATGGCTGCTATGGGCCGAGAAAGCTGGACAGTCAGAAAGGGACCCTTTCCAGACTCTCCTGGGATGTGTTATTTCTTTGACATTGGTTTCCTTTCATGAGGCGCCAAGGTGTATTTGTAAGTTGTCCAGTATTGTACAACTAATGAGGGGCAAAACAAGAAAGCAGGAAAAAAAAAAAAACAAAAAACAAAACACACAAGAATCCTCACTCCTAGTTCAGTGTGTTCTTCACTGTTGGAAGGTACTGCTGAACATAGTTATATGTTCAGTGTGCAATGTACAATGTTGACATTCTATCATTTGAAGGATGGGTCCTATAGATAGTATCATCTGCATGGTTTTGAAAACAAAAGATACAAGCTAATTTTGCTCTGTCTAGTGACTACGAGACAGGGAGAGAAAACCTGAACATTGGTTAAAGTAGACATGGACCCATAAATTGAAAAGGACACTAATCCTGCCTTAGGAGACAGTAAGGCACTTGTCCCTGCTATCTATTAGCTGTGTGTCCTTGGACAGCTCATTGCTTCTTTCTGAGCCACCTTTACATGTTATCAAGTGAGCAGATTGTACACTAGATGAATTCACAGGGCCTTCTTCCAAGTGCTTTTCTAATCTTCATAATTTAGATAATCTCTCAGTAGGAAAACAGTGTATAGTATGGTTAATCTGAGATTTTTAGGGGGAGAATTTTAGGGAACATCAGAAATGGCAGTAGTTAAAAGGAAACAGGGCTCAGACTGACTTCTGTCTATAACTTCACGTGGTAGAAGGAATGAGAGTTCTCTCTGGAGCTTTTTGTATTAGGTCACTAATCCCAAAGGCCCCACCTCCTAAGACCATCACTTTGGGGATTGGGGTTTTAACATGATTTTGGAGGGACATAAACCTTCATCTCATTGCATTAGAGGTATTTGAAAGCTCAGCTCACATGTATTCCTCCACAGTTTTCTCCCAACCTGATGGCTTTTAATGTTGCAGACATAAATCCTTTCATCATTATCAAGAATATTGCCAAAAGCTTCTCAGAAATTATGAGGAGATTTTTTAGTTTCTAAAATATTCTCAAAGACAATCCCATGTACTAATGTTTGCCTTTTGATGAAAAATGATGAAATCTTAATGATTGCCTTCATAAGCTCAACAATGCTTGTTAGTTGAGTCTTCTTCTTGTGCTGATTCTTATAAATAACAACATTCAGTATAAACATTAATGTATGTGATTCACTAAGGTTTCTGTATGATTTTTTGTGAGGCTTCAGATGGCTCCTGGATTATGTATCTTTTTTTCATCTCCAGCATCCTGTGGCAGCTGCTACTCATTTGCTTCTGTGGGTATGCTAGAAGCGAGAATCCGTATACTAACCAACAATTCTCAGACCCCAATCCTGAGCCCTCAGGAGGTCGTGTCTTGCAGCCAGTATGCTCAAGGTAAGTGTTGTATTTCAGACACCATTTATGAGCTATTTACCTGTGTGGAGCTGGCTGTTGTTGGCAAAGGCAAAAGGATGGTGCAGTAAAGAGAGCACAGTGTCTATAGTCAGAAAACCTGGGTGCAAGTCTGGCCCTGTAACTTATTAATGGATGGTTTCTCATGGAATTCACTGTACCATCCACCAAAATGTCAATAGTTACTATATATTGAGTGAGCGCTGCCTCTTACATATATTGCCTAACAATGCTCAAAACTCTGAGAAGTAGTAAGTATAATCCCTATCTATGGACGGGGAACAGGAACAAAGAAATTTTTCTAATCATTTGAAGGTCTCACAGCTTTTAGCACTGGAGTTTCACTTCTAATTATCATCTCCAAAACCCAACTTTTTTTAAAACCATACTTACACTGGTTTCTCTCTGGGAGAATTTTAAAATTCTGTACTTAGGGCTGGGCGCAGTGGCTCATGCCTATAACCCCAGCACTTTGGGAGACTGAGATGGGTGAATCTCTTGAGTCCTGGAGTTTGAGACCAGCCTGGGCAACATGGCAAAACCCCGTCTGTATTAAAAATACAAAAAATTAGCTGGGCTTGGTGGCGTGCACTTGAGAATCACTTGAGCCCGGGAGGTCAAGGCTGCAGTGAGCTGATATCATGCCACTCTACTCCAGTTATGAAAAAAAAAAAAAAATTAATTCTGTACTTAGGCTTTCAGATCAGGCTGTATGTGATGTATGTCAAAAACACAGCTATAATTGATTGAGGGAACAACATTACCATTTTAAAGGTTTATGCTGTCAAGCCCAGATTTGGCCACTAGGAATTTCCCAGCTCACCATTGAAACTGCTGATGAGTGATTATTTGCCAGTGAGCCTTTCATTCTTTCTAAAATACGTAATACTAGTTGTGACTTGTAGGCTATAGGGGCTATAGTATATAAGACAGTCTTTATCCTCATGAAGCTTACAGTTAAGTGAGAGATAGAGATTAAATAATTATAACAGTGTGAAGAACAGTGAAGAAAAAGTACAGAGTTATGGATATATATAATAGGGTCAGGACTACAAGAGGAAGGTAGGAAAGACATTTCAGCCAGAGGTTGTCAGGGAAAAGACTTGCTTGAGAAAGAGCCGAGCTGTGGGGTCTGGCTGCTTAGCAATGACCATAATACATAACTTTTGCTATTTTTACATGAAGTAACTAATTTAACCCTATGAGGAAAGTACTACTATCATCTAGATTTTACAGGTAAGTAAGCAGAGATACAGAAAAGTTATACTCTTCACACAGCTTTGGCTTTAAACCTATGTAGGCTTCAGAGCCTCCCCACTTAACCACTTTGCTATTGCTACATCCATGTTAGTTGCTAAGTAGATATCTGTTAAGTAGAAGGGGGATGAAAGGATAGTTAGCTAGCTGGAAAATGGATGGGTGAATGAAGTGACGCTTAAGCTAAGGACAACTTTCAGGGTAACATGCAAAGAATAATGGAGCAAAAAAGAAAAAAATAGAAAATGGGATAATCCTTTTTCAGCTAAGGGGTAACCATGTGTGTTGTTCATCTTCAGGCTGTGAAGGCGGCTTCCCATACCTCACTGCAGGAAAGTACGCCCAAGATTTTGGGCTGGTGGAAGAAGCTTGCTTCCCTTACACAGGCACTGATTCTCCATGCAAAATGAAGGAAGACTGCTTTCGTTATTATTCCTCTGAGTACCACTATGTGGGAGGTTTCTATGGAGGCTGCAATGAAGCCCTGATGAAGCTTGAGTTGGTCTATCATGGGCCCTTGGCAGTTGCTTTTGAAGTCTATGATGACTTCCTCCACTACCAAAATGGGATCTACCACCACACTGGTCTAAGAGACCCTTTCAACCCCTTTGAGCTGACTAATCACGCTGTTCTGCTTGTGGGCTATGGCACTGACTCAGCCTCTGGGATGGATTACTGGATTGTTAAAAACAGCTGGGGCACCAGCTGGGGTGAAGATGGCTACTTCCGGATCCGCAGAGGAACAGATGAGTGTGCAATTGAGAGCATAGCAGTGGCAGCCACACCAATTCCTAAATTGTAGGGTACGCCTCCCAGTATTTCATAATGATCTGCATCAGTTGTAAAAGGGAATTGATATATTCACAGACTGGAGACTTTCAGCAGCAATTTCAGAAGCTTACAAATAGATTCCTATGAAGATTTTTGTCTTTAGAATTAAAACTGCCCTCAATTTTAATATACCTTTCAATCACCCACTGGCTACTTTTTTCTAAGTATTCAATTAAGTGGGAATATTCTGGAAGAGGGTCAGCTATGAAGTAATAGAGTTTGTTTAATCATTTGTAATTCAAACAGATGCTATATTTTTTAAAATCAATGTGAAAACATAGACTTATTTTTTAATTGTACCAATCACAAGAAAATAATGTCAATAATTATCAAAACTTTCAAAATAAATGCTCATATTTTTAAAATAAAGTTTTAAAAATAACTGCATTATAGAGTTTATGTTTACTTCAGTGAATTTTTATCATTGACTCAGTAAGATTCACTTATGTTACCTATGTAAGCACTTAAGAAGAAAAAAAGTTTGAAGATATTTCAATTAAAATCAAAAGTATGAACCTTTATGACAGGGGATATACTCAGATAATGCCTAGTGAATCCTAAGATTATCCTTGATTATTTGATGAGTCAGAGACCTCAGAGGAAAAAAATAAGAGTTTTGACAAAATCTGGATATTGGTGAAATTATTCTATGGTGTGTATCTTGTATTTGGGAGTATTGGTTAGTTTTCAGTAGGTGAGCAATAATAGCTTAATGAGTGAAATACTAGCAGCTTAGATTTAAATAGATTTTTGGAATCTCCCAGAGATATTTCACAGTGGATATGAAACCTCTATGCTAAGTAACATATGCCTTCTCTTAGAAATTATGTGACAGGAGAATAAGGCAGTCAGAGCTCTGAAACATGAACATGGACCACAGCCTTATCGAACTGGAAAGGACCATAAAGATCATGTAATTTAACCTCTTTGCACAGAGACTCAACTTAGAGGGCAAGTGATGTGTCTAAGGTCACATAGCTGGCAAGTGATGGAGTCATGCTTAAAACCTAAATCTTCGAAACCGAGTTCTCCTTGAGCACCTTCAAGCACTGAATCTCAGCATTTCCCACCAGAGTATCTGCAATCACCAGGGATACTAGCTGCATACTTGGAAATTTCACCTTAACATTCTGAGTTTCAGAGTTTTGTGCGAAACCCACGTATTTTCTGCATTAAAATTCACTACAATGATGTTTTTACCCTCCTTGAACTCCAGTAGGGCTCCAGGAGTATGCACCATTTAAAGTTTGGCTTCCTGGACCTCCTGGCATGCTGCCACATACCTTTGATCTTTTCACCACATGGTGGCACAGAAACAGCACTGGAAGGCACAGCCAGGGTCGGAATCATTGGAAGGCTTCCAAGGAGATGAGATACACTTTCTTTTTATTGTTACTGATTGAATGTAATTTCCATCCTATTTTGTGCCCAGCCTCACTGCTATGTGAACATATAAACAGATTTTTAAATCAAGCATAAATATTTTTTTTCACTAAAATTCATGAAGTTCATCTGTCAGTTTAACAAGCACAATTCTATTTAACATGTAAGCATGAATTTATTCTCTAGTTTTCCAGTTGGACAGCAGTCGGCTGACACATAGGAACAACTCAAAATGTTGTAGAGTGCCTGTGATTTTGCACTATTTTATGAGGGCCCTGACTGGCTCTTAAGTAAATAAATTCATTGCTGGTGTCATTCATTAAATACTTTAGGAAATATTAAATGGCTAAATATTGGTGTGAACCTAACTGTCATGGAAGTCAGAACATACAACATGTTTACTTGAGGACAAGCAATGATTTGAAGAGACCCTAAGTTTTCAGAGATTATGAGAGGGATTGCCCAGAATAAGAACTTAAGATAGACTACATTTCAACTTGGATTTATCTTCTGTCGAAGTCTGCTTTTCCTGTTTCTCTACAACAGAAAGATCGTTTATATCATCCATGTTGCAGATTTCATCAAATACAGTGACTAAATGGAACATTAGGGTTTCACAAACCATGCAATTAGACTGTTAAGCTGTACAAAAAGCAGTTGGTGTCAGTATCTAGAACTTTTTATATCGATGTTTAATAGAACACATACTCAGAGTCTTTTAACAAATGGAGCTCTAGAAAAAAAAATGAGATGGGAACTCTGGCTAACCTCCCCAAAGACATTCCCAGAAAATCTACAAGGATTATCTACATGGATGATGCCACAGGTCACAAAGAAGAAAAATAATATTTAGCCAGGCAGTCTGACACAAGTATAATATTGATTCTGGAGCCATAGTGCTTGGATAAGTGTTCTGGCTATGTATCTTATTAGCCATGAAACCTTAGGCAGTTTCCTTATCCTACCTGTTCTTTTCTTTTCTTTCTTTCCTTCCTTCCTTCCTTCTTCCTTTCCTTCCTTCCTGCTTCCTTTCCTTTCCCTTCCTTCCTTCTCCTTCCTTCTTTTTTTTCTTTTCTTTTCTGTAAAAATAGAGAAAATCGCATCGGTATCTCTCACTGTCTGAATTTTTGACTTTTTTTTTGATTCATGCTCACTGCAGCCTCAACCTCTTGGGCTCAAGCCATCCTCCCACCTCAGCCTCCCGTGTCCCTGGGACTACAGGTGCATGCCACCATACCTAGCTAATGAAGTTGTCCTCTCTAAACCATTGCTATTGCAACAAAGGAACTAAATGTATTTGTATTTGCATTTTTAACAGCATTACTTGCTATCTAAGCTCAGGCCCTTCGTCATTCCAAATGGAGGTGCTAAAGATAATTAAAGACAATGCAGTTTCCCTGATCATACAAACTTGCTCACAGAACTCAGGAACTGAATAGATTTGGATAGTAAGGAATATGTATACCTACTTCATAGAGTTCTCTGAGGGTTAAATGCTTTATATATATGCAAAGTATGTAGAACAGTGCTTGGCATGTGGTAAGGAGTAAATAAATATTAGTATTTTTCTGAACTCAAATTGTAAAATAATATTTTGCTATGAGGAAGCAGCTAAGATGTATTCTATAAATAAGCTCTACAACGAGAGGATAGAGAAAGGCTTATGAGGGTTTTTTGTTTGTTTTTTGTTTTGTTTTTTTAAGGGAGAAAATAACCTACAGAGGAACACTAGCACAAGCAAAAAGCTTTATGAATTAGGCATATGGTTTAAATTTCATTTTTACTATACAATTTTTACATCCCTCACCCCTACCATTCTTGTGTTGCTGCCTGCGGGAAGAGAACAAGTCTGAGAGGTGATGGAGTTTGAGAGACTACCACAGGAGTGAGTAACAGGACCCAGCCAGGGATAAGACATTGCAATTTTGAAGTGAAAAAGACTGAAGGTAATGTAAAGTCATAATTTGATTTTCATATTCAGGTTCTAAAAGCATGAAGATAAAGTAGGCATAACAGATTTACATCACATTAATGCTGGAAGGTTATCTAGTCTACCTCTGTTGCTAAAAATGGGCCTTGAGAGGTAACATGCCTGAGCTTCCAGCTAATAAAGATAAATCTATGCTCCAATATGTCCAGAACTTTCTATTGTACCTGCTGCCTTCCTATTAAGAAAAATGGCAAAATAATGTATCCATTCTTAAATGTTGTGAGACCAATAACCTCACCTTATTCTTTAAAATAATTTCCAACGTTTGTACCACCTCCCAGAAATCTCATTCTCATTTCTTTGGGGCAGGTACTCTAAGTGCCAATCCACGTGTGGTGGTTTGGAAGGTTTAATATAACAGTTTTCTTCTAAATATAGTGATGTTAATGTATTTATATCTGTTAACTCTAATTAAGGTTTATTTTTGGTTTAAAGCTAAGTAGAATCTTCCTGGCCAAGTTTGGGGAGCTTTAGATATATCAGAATCTTTGATGGGAAGCACATGGACTTAAAATTGTGTGTTGGTAGTGGGTGAGTCACTGGGCCTCATGAAATATTAACTGTAAAGTATTGACCTCATTGAATTTTAGTTCCGATTAAAAGTACAAATTTGCGTGAAATTGCCTGGGACATAAAATAATCGGAACTTCAGCAGACTTTCTGGTCATGCCATTCTATGTCCTCCTAGTAATAACAAACTAGAATTTCAGGATATAAACTAACTCAGGAAGAAAATGCAACACACGCCTTTTGTGTGTGTGTGTGTTTTCCTTTTTCCTTTGAGAAGTCCATTTTTCAATATCCCTTTTTTTAAACCTCTTTTAAGAGTTAGTAGAAGAAATTTAACCTCTTCTTTTCCAACTTTGAGGATGTGATGCTGATGTAATACTTTGATTTTGAACTTTATGTTCTTAAAGACAATTTGTCTTCTTGAAATTCAAGTCTGTAGGTGGTTAAATGCGGAAAGAATGTGATAAACTTCAGACTCCTCAAGTTGAGAAAAAAATAGCAGACATTTTCTTCCTCTAATGCAAAAGGTCTTAAAGAGATTGAAATCCTAGCAATCAATTGAAAGAAATAAGTTAGAGAAATAGCTTTCCCCCCAGGAAATGAGGGAAATGCCATAAAGCTAAGGGTTGTGCATTAAAGTAATCATTGAGATGATTTTTTTTCTGTAATGTATTTTCTGGACCTTCAAAAGTATTGAATAGTTTCACTATAGTTTGAGATAAATGACAGAAAAGTTCTTTCAGTATCAGATTTTTAAACCTCATTCTTTTTGGGGGCTTCTGAAGAACTAAAAGTCTGCTTTTCCTTTAGATTGACTATTTCTATGCCACTGTAAGAAATGGGCACTATTCTCAAGAGATGGCAGATGCAATCCTAGTTTGGCAGGCTAAAATTCAGTTGGGTGAAAAGGATAAGCCTATGGAAAGAAAGTAAACAAAATAGCATTGTGCCACTAGAGAACCCAGAAATAAATTCATATATTTTCAGCCAACTGACAAAGGTACCAAAAACATACACTAGGAAAAGAACACTCTCTTCAATAAATGGTGCTGGGGAAACTGGATATCTATGTGGAGGAGAATGAAACTAGATCCTTATGACTCACCATATACAAAAACCCAACATGAATTAAAGACTTAAATGTAAGACCTGAAACTATACAAATACTAGAAGAAAACATAGGAAATGCCCAAGAACTTTAGCTTAGGCGAAGATTTTATGGCTAATATTTCAAAAGCATAGGCACACAAAAACAAACAGTATACAAATGGAGCTATAGTAAACTACAAAGCTTCTGGACAGCAAAGGTAACAACCAACAAAGGGAAGAGACAACCCATAGAATGTGAGAAAATATTTGCAAATGATTCATTCGACAACAGACTAATATCTGGAATATAAAAGGAGCTCAGACAACTCACCATCAAAAAACAAAAACAAACATACAAAAAACCCAAACAATCACATTAAAATGTGAGCAAAGGATCTGAACAGACGTTTCTCAAAAGAAGACATACAAATGGCTACCAGATACACGAAGAAATGCTCAACATCACTAATGATTAGGGAAATGAAAATCACAATGAGACATCATTCCAGTTAGAATGGCTATTATAAAAAAAGACAAAAAGTGAAAAGACACTTGTGAAAATGTGGAGAAGAGGAAACTCTTACACACTCTTGGTGGTAGTGTAAATTAGCACAGCTATTATGGAAAACAATATGGAGGTTTCTCAAAAAACTAAAAATAGAACTACCACATGATCCAGAAATTCTACCAATGGGTATTTATCCAAAGAAAAAGAGATCAGTATATCAAAAGGATATCTGCATTCCCATGTTTATTGAAGCACTATTCACAATAGTCAAGATATGGACTTTAGTCAACTGTCCATCAATGGATGAATAAAGAAAATATGGTATATGTACACACTATGGATTCCTATTGGGCCATAAAATAGAATGAAATCCTGCAATTTGCGGCCACATTGATGGAACCTGTGGTCATTATATTAAGTGAAGTAAGCCAGGCACAGAAAAACAAATATTGCATGTTCTCACTCATATGTGGGAGGTAAAACAGTGGATCCCATGAAAGTAGAGAGTAGAATAATGGTTAACAGAGGCTGGGAGGGTATTGGGGGAAGAGGATAAAGAGATGTTGGTTAATGGGTACAGGCATTCAGTTCAAAGGAATAAGTTCTTGTGTTTGATAGCACAGTAGGCTAACTATAGTTAATAATAATATATTGTATATTTCAAAACAACTAGGAGAGAAGATATGAAATGTTCCCAACACACAGAAATGATAAATGTTATAGGTTATATATATGCTAAATATCCTGATTTCATTATTACACATTTTATGCATGTATCAAAATGCCATATGTACCCCCATAAATATGCACAAATGTGTATCAATTTTTAAAAATAGCATTGTGGCACAAAAATATCACGGTCTTTGGAACCAGAAAATCCTGATATTGAGTCTTTGCTCCACCAATGTTTGTTATTTGGACTTTGTTCAGTTATTGAACAGAAATTTCTAGTAATCAGTGTCTTTGCCTGTTAAACAGCAATGCTACTATCTTTTTTCAAGGGTTGTGCCAAGGTTTAAAAGAAGCAATGAGTGTTTATATATAACTTGCCTTGTTTTAAAAAAAGATTTAAAGTGCTTTGTGAAGGTTAAGATGCAATGCAAAATAAATTAAAAATAAGTGAGTGAAATGAATTAAAGGGAAGATAAAGGTTGGAAAGCAGGATATACCCATGAAATAAAAGCTAAAAATAGAATCTAGTACATTACCTGATACATGTGGATCACTCTTCAACACTGGTTCTCAACTAGAGGGTAATTTTGCCCCTAATGTTGGTAGACATTTGGGGTTGTCATAATTGGGCAAGGATGGGAGTGTACTACCGCACCTAGTTGGTAGAGGCCAGATATACAGCTAAATATTCTACAGTGCACAGAACAAACCCCCACTTGAAGAATTAAGCAGCCCAAAGTGTCAATAGTCCTGAGGTTGAAAAAGTCCTGTCTACAACATGCTAATTCCTTTATATACTTTCCCAACACCAAATGAATGTTACACACTTTGGAAGAGGGAAAGAATTCTGAGGGTTGAAGTAATCCCAGAATCTTCCAAAGAGGATTTGGAACTTGAGCTGACCTTTGGAAAAGCAAGAGGCATAGTAAAAGGCATGGGAGGCCAAGAGACTGTGGGAAGATAGAAGCAATGAGAGAAGATTAAGACATTTCGCTTCAATTTCAAGGTGACAGATTGACCCCATTCTGCGGTAATCCCCACTCAACAGAACCGACTGACATGACTCTAAAAGGTATAAAATGTATTAAATACGTAGCCATAATTTGTAAGAATGGAATGTCTTAATGAACCAGAAATTGTGATTAAACCCTTATAAGAAAAAGTGAGGGGAGCAAATGGGAAGTTATTGTGATAATTGAAGGCCCAAGCATGTGGGGGAAATTCTGCCATAGAAGATGAGACCATTCAACTCACCAAACAGTTCATCAAAATAAGGGTAAGAAGGAAAGAGGTAGATTGTAACATCTTTACTTAAAGCATTGGTCCTTCATGCCTGCTGGGTCATGAGTCGCTTTGAAACTGATGAAAACTATGGATCCTTTCCCCAGAAAAGTGCACTTTTTCATTCCGTATTTGCATAAAATTCTAGCAGTCTCATGAAAATGTATAATCCCAAGTACTGGCAGTAAACTTTTATGTGTATGGGTGCCTCTTCCCCTAGCCAGTAGCCATTCCAAAATGCCGATATTGTTACTATTTAAATTTTTCTTTCAATTATAGGCTGGGAGGAACCATTGAAAAGTCTTGGCAGGTGAGATTCAGGTGGCTAGACCAGTTAGATAACTCAGCTTTGAGCCGTAATCTCACTCGGGGTCAGACCCTGTTGGGAAACTGAACTCTCCATTTGTTCCCTGAGCCTTAGTGGCTCTCTCAGTCCCCAGCTCTTTGTCTGTTTCTCTGGGGTTGAGATGTAGTCTTACTCATGGTATCATGGTCTCTAGAGACAAGACTCTGACGAGTAAAATCCCACCTGGGAACCAGATTCCTTCTGCCAATGGAGAGACTTTTTTTGATGCTCACTACCTGCTGTCAAGAATTGGGCATTTTGTGCAGCAACTGCATTCCCCAACATTGTGCTCCTGCTATACCCAAGAGCAAGAATTATCTTCCCCCTGCCCCTCCCCTTGAACCTGACTGCTGCCTCTTTACCTTGACTGTCCCCTGCAGCAGCTTCACCAAGTGTATACTTTATTTTTGACCCAATTACTTTTGCCTTTATTGGTAATAATAATGATAGCTGCCATTTATCAAGGTCTTACTTTGTGCTAGGTGGTATGGTAAGCTCTTTGCATGCAACATCTCATTGAATTCCTGGTATAGATTTTGTTTTACACATAAGGAATAAGACAAGCTAAGGAACTCATCCATTTTCTTGAGATTTGAATCCAGGTCTCTTTGTTCTAGTGCCATAGCTCTTAGCTATACTTCCCTCAAGATATTCTTCCTGTGCTTTTCCCAGGAGTCTTGATTTTTTAGGTCCTGGTCTCTTTTGTTCTTCCTTATCTTTTTGTAAGAAACTATCATAATTGCACAAATCCTGAGAAATAAGACACCTTCAGCATCTTAAACTAGGATAAATAAAAGAAGGGTGGCCTCATAGAATTTAAGTCAGGAGGGAGGTGGTGGGCAATGGATGACAAGCTCTACTTTGAACAGGCTGAATTTCAGCTGACCACTGCTAAAGCAGTACAAGCTTTTCCTTTCAGCAAGTATCTTCCCAGAAATGTGATAGCAATTTTTAGGAAGAATTTGGCAAACATAATGTTTAGCAGATTTGCAACAAATGCTATAAGCTCAAATGGAAGATTTTTAAATTTTTATTTTTTGGCAGCACACTCAGCCCTCCAAGGGAGAGTGGATTATTTTGCTTGCAAGTGCAATATCAAGGGAGGTATTAAGGACAAGAGCATTCCCTCCTGTATAAAAAATAAATAAATAAATAAATAAATAAATAAAGATTATTGAGACCCTCTCTGCTGTATTTAATGTACTTCATGATGTTGGTAGAAAAATATCAACCCAGAATAAGTTCACAGAATACATTTGGTTTCACAGAAAGTTTAAAGTCAATTTGGGCACTCAGTGATCTCTTTCTGTATATTTGATCTACCCATCTGCTGGGCTTTTGAAGTTTTGGATAATAAAAAATAAAAAAAGGAATAGTTCCAGCAGTATTTGCATGAACTTTTATTGAATTCAGTTCAGAGGCCTTTGGCATGAAGAGTACTGACTTTGGCAAGCATCCAGGAAACACTCTTATGGGAAGTTTCTCTGTTTTTGTTTTGGAGCAACTTTGCACAATTAATCACAGCATCATTTACAGTTACAAAAAGTTGGAAACAACCTAGAGGCCCAACAAATAGAAAATAGATCATTTATAGTACACAAACTTGACAATATATTATACAACATTAAAAACAACTATGGCACTAACATAACAACATTAAGAAGTATTTATGTTATATGTGGGAAAAATGATGCTGTGTTTTGTTATGAAAAATGCAAATGGATATATTAGTGCCTTCAAAAGGGCAAGAGGATTATGAATGGTTAAACATACTTATTTCTTTTATTGTTTTTCTTATGAAAAATAGCTATGCTATAAATAACAGAAAATGTAATAAAAATTTGCATGACCAAGGAGGCCTTATTACATAAATAACCTCAAGTCTCTCCTCCAAAAAGTCACTATAGTAGCCTGTTCTCATGCTGGTGTGCAGAAATACCTGAGATGGGGTAATTTTTAAAGAAAAGAGGTATAATTGACACCGTTCCACATGGCTGGGGAGGCCTCAGGAAACTTAGAACCATGGCATAAGGCAACTCTTCACAGGATGGCAGAAGAGAATGAGTGCAGAGCAAAGGGGGAAGCCCCTTATAAAGCCATCAGATGTCACGAGAAGTCACTATCATGAGAACAATATGGGGGAAACTGCCCCCATGATTCAATTATCTCCACTTGGTCCCACCCTTGACACGCGGGGATTATTACAATTCAAGGTGAGATTTGGGTGGGGAAGCAGAGCCAAACCATATAAGCTACCAACTTTTCACCTACTGTAAATATCACATTACACTTTTCTTCACATTTAAGTGTCTTCAACGAAATTTCTTTTACCTTCTTACTTTGTGTTTACTCCTCAGTCTATTGAAACCTTTCTTCTGCCAGGTCACTTATTTGAAATTGTTCGCATCAAGATGAAATCCACCTTGTTGCTGAAAACAGTTTTCAGTCTTTCAGCAGTTGGTATTTGGTCACACCTTCTTTAACCTTGCAATTCCCAGATTTCAGATCTCTATTCCTTTGCAGTATTCTTTTCAGCCTCCTGGTCCTCCTTAAACTTTTCCTCTAGGAATGTGAGCTCCCTTGAATTATCAGGCCCAGAAAAGCATTTAACATGTGGCAACAGTCACATCTCACTACCCCTTGAGCTAAATCACTATCTCTCGAAGCCACTTGCTTTGTAGGCTCTAGACTAACTGACCCCAAGTAGCCATAAAATGCCATACAACCTATAGTTCCACAATGTATAGCCAATTGCTAACTAATGCTATTTCTGTGAACCAATGAAAATTCCTGACAAAAAATTTTTGTAATTGTTCCTTCTCCTGATTCATCTTTTTTTTCTTTAAAAACTTGAGCATCTCTTTTGTTCTCCAGAGCACTCCCAAGGCAACTTGGAAGTGTTTCCTGGACTGCAGTCTTTAACCTTTGTGCTTGAATAAACTCTCTTAAAACAGATTTTGAATTCTTTTATTATTTTATACTGAGAGTTTCTTGGTGTCTGTTGACCAGATGCCGCTCTCAGGACCTTGCCATGTGGGCCTCTATAAAAGTTTGCTTCATTAAAATGTGCAAGCTATGAAAGCAATAGAGAGAGTGTACTCACAAGACAGGATTCATAATCTCTTGTAACCTAATCATGAAAGAGACATCTCCTCAATGTTTCCATATTCTATTGGTCAGAAGCACATTACTGAAGGAGATAGTGTTACATGAAGCCTGAATGTACCAGGAGGTAAGATCATTGGGGGTTCTCATAAAGGCTGCCTGTTGTAATTCTAAACCCTGTATCTCATTCTCTACCTATACATCAAGACACAAGTCCTATTAGTAAATGCAACATGCACAAGTCTGAATACATCATTTTTCTATTCCCAAAGACAGCTCATTTCCATCTTTTTAGTTAATGGCATCTCCATTCACCAACTTTTCAAAATCAGAGAACTATGATAGTTATTCTTCCTTACTCCAACATTCAGTTAATCATGAGCTCCTATTAATTCTAATTTCTAAATACCTATTACATCTGTCTCTCCACATGTCTGTCTTAACCTATCATGATCTATAACCTATGTCATTGCTGTGGCTTCCTAACATACCTTCCTACTCCCAGTCTTGCTGTCTTCCAGTCCTCACCACACCAGTGGTGACAATGCCACACTCCTGCTTAAAATACTCATCTAGTTTCCCATAGTTCAGAAATATTTCAAGATGGATATGGATAGTGATTCTGAAAATGCACATTCAATAAATCTGTGATTTCCACAATATAGGCTACAAAAATTTAAACTCAGGAAAATCTTTCTTAGCTGGTAAGAATATGTGAAGTTGAGTGACAGAATTGTGAGGGATCTAGATTTGTATTTGAGTAATATGCAAAATCCTTATATACGTGGTTTAATGTGGAATCTCAGATATGAGGGATATAAACTCAAAACAGTTGTATTAGTTTTCAGTAACCAATATCAATTATTCTTTGAACATTATCTATTTGGAAGCCTGTATCCCTTGAAGATATTTCAATTCCATTGTATAACTTTCCCAGACATTTTCACATATTAGAAGTTTCATGGCAGTTCTGAGAAACTCAGACTTATTTATTGTAATATTTCAATCTCCAAGAGCTTCTGCTTAGGTCACAGAGTGCCAATATAGGAATGGGAAAATGATGCCCCTTCCTCCTGGTGGAGACAGGGACCTGCACAATGAGTTCAGAGCACTAATTCCTCCCCAGACCACATGAAATTCTAGCCATCTGGAATTTAGAGATTGTGTGGTCTGCTTTAACAAAATTCCTCTTCGTTTTTCTAATCTGGCCATGGAGTAGGTATAAATAAGAGTGAAAATGATATTTTCTAGTCAGTTGTAACACGACTGGTTATCAAATATTTCAAATATTGCCCCAAATACTATCCCCAGAAGGTGGTGCTGTGAGTTCTGCAATGTTTGTCTGGGAGCTGCCTCTCTAGAAGCAGACCTGGATGGACCAAGTACAAACTAGAGGTCAGTCATTTGTGTGTATTTCAATCTGTGCTGTCATGACTTCAAAGCACAAGTAAAATGCTTCCCATCCTCAAATTCATTTTAACTGGATCAATTTTTGAGGCTTGGAAAACAGTTGAAATTTGTTATTCTGACAGCTCCATTCAAGAATGAGATGTAAAAAAATGACCTTTTTATAGGAACATATGGGAAAGAACTATAAAAACCCTTAAGATTTGGTTTGGCAGAGACATTTTTCTCATTCAAAAATGAGTAGCATTTTTGGCACTTGCTGTGGTACTTTGTAGCTGGCAGCTGAATTATTTTGGCCTCTACCCAAATCTCTGGACTCAAAGCTGATCTTCAAATCTCCTGTTTAGTTAAAGAAGGATTTAAAACACTTAATGGCCATTTACGTGTCAAAAATAAGACATTATATTAACCTGATATTGAGACACTGTGCCTGTCTAAATAGCCATGACAATAGATAAAATAATTGCCTTTTGAATGGCAGTATATTACTTATATTGATCTTCAAAACAACCTATCAATAGAACAGATTTTAAAAGCCCATTTTACAGATACAAAAACTGAGGTTCAGTAGACCAAGATCCTTGCTTAGGCTATTTGGAAGAATCAGTATTCGAGCCCATGGCTATAGACATTTACCTATTCTCTTTCTATTATGTCACATTATTTTCAATGTAGATTTTCTGAAATGCAATGTAGTAGGCCTTGAGTTAGTAATTCTTCCTTTAAATGCACCTGCAAATTATATAACACTCTTAGCCAATAATGACTTAGATAATTATTTCTACTTTCTTTAGCATTAGTACTTTTATATTCTTCTTAAAGGTAATTATTCTACCTATGACTGGTCCATTATAAAACAGGGTGGTCTTAGTAGTTTACAAATATGTCCATAAGTAAATGTATTGTGGTGCC
The DNA here is from genome assembly GCF_037993035.2 of Macaca fascicularis. Classification (NCBI taxonomy): domain Eukaryota; kingdom Metazoa; phylum Chordata; class Mammalia; order Primates; family Cercopithecidae; genus Macaca; species Macaca fascicularis. Next base: position 87,211,192 of record NC_088388.1, on the reverse strand, counting down.
CTAAATTAGCTTTACTCATGTTCTTTTCTTTCTAGAAAATTTTTGTTAACAAGGATCCCATGCCTCTGTAAATTGAACATCCCCTAACCCATAGCTTCATATCATTTAGTGTTCTGGGACCTCCAAATGGAGTCTTCATTATTAGACAAGGAGGCATGGTCTCTCTGATATATGTTGAAAGCCAATAACATAACTCACTGTCTTTCAATTTGATAATAATTCTGTCTTAATTCAGTCTTGTACATATTGCTTTCTATTATCTTCCATTCTTTTTCTTGGAGAAAGTAAAATGCAAGAGTCAAATGAAACACAGTGTTCTAAATCTATCCATATGAAGCAATCTACCACTTCAGATGTAAGAATAAAAGGAAGTAAAAGTTCAATTTATGGATTCCAGGGAAATATAGTAATATGATCCAGGAAGTATAGCTATTTAAAGGGGTCATCTTCTAAGTTGATAGAACATAGCTGCAGAAGTCTCTGGGGGCACAAATAGGGACAGTAACATGATTCTAAATTTTGGCTAAAGATTTCCAGTGAGTTAGTGCCTGGGTGAGGTAGGTGGGCATAGTGTATCATGATCCAGCAAAGTAATAGCTGAGCATGGTATCTAGACCCAGGAAAATGGGGCAGGGGTCTGTGGGGGAACTAGAATACAAACTAGGAGGATATTCAAGGTTCTAGGAAGGAAGAAAGTCTGCAGCTTTGCATCTGGGTTTATTTCTATGTACATTGAATTTTAATAATAAATGCTGGTGAGGATGTAATCAGTGGGGAGAAGGAATTTGTGCAGAGAAATATTATGATCAGATCTTTGCTTTCATTATGTTATTATCTGTTGGTAAGGAAATTGTAAGAGGAAGAGCAAGATTGGAAACAGTGAGATCAGTTAGGAAGCTATTGGTATCTTCAAAGCACTGTCCAAATCTCACCTTCATCCTTGTCAGACTTTCTCACCCTAATTTCTGTAGGATAAACTACGCTTGCCAAATCATTTATTTTCTGTTTCTGTGTCATACTCTTCTAATGACATTATAAACTATGATGAATTTAATTAATTTTATTTTAGTTGTTTCATTGCATTAAGTTCATAATAAACACACAGAAAAATACATGAATGCTTTTCAATGAAAAGTAGGAAGTAGGAGCAAATAAAGCATGGCAAAAGCAGAGAAAGGGAAGCATAACATATTATATACAGGGATATAGATACGTCAAAAAGGGGAAAGCTAACTGATTCCTACAGCGAAGTATTATTAGATGGGTGACTTTTTTTGTAATGTGTATACATTTCTTTTTTACTATTTTTTTTTTCTAACTTTTAAGTGCAGGGGTACATGTGCAGGTTTGTTACATGGGTAAACTTGTATCATGGGGTTTGTTGTACAGATTATTTCATCACCCAAGTATTAAGCCTAGTACCTATTAGTTATTTTTCCTGCTCCTCTTCCCTCCACCTTCCATTAGGCCCCAGCAAGTGTTGTTCCCCTCTATGTGTCCATGTGTTCTCATTATTTATCTTCCACTTATAAGCAAAAACATGGTGCATATGTACCACATTTACTTTATCTGTTTTATCATTGATGGGAATTGAGGTTGATTCCATATCTTTGATGTTGTGAATAGTGCTGCAGTGAACATATGTATGCATGTTTCTTTATAATAGAACAATTTATATTCCTTTGGGTATATACCCAGTAATGAGATTATTTATATAAATTTAAAGGGTACAACTGCAATTTTGTTACATAGATATACTGCACAGTGGTGAAGTCTGGGATTTTACTGTATCCATGACCCAAATTATGTACATTGTACCCATTACCCATTAAGTAAATTCTCTCTCTCTCTCTCTCTCTCTGTCTCTCTCTGAGTCAGGGGCTCACTATCACATACGCTGGAGTGCAATGGCATGACCATATCTGCAGCCTCAAACTCCCAGGCTCAAATGATTCTCCCATCTCAGCTGCCTGAGTAGATGGGACTACAAGCCCATGCCACCACACCTGGATAATTTTTGTATTTTTTGTTGATACAGTGTCTCACTGTGTTGCCCAGGCTGGTCTTGAACTCCTGGCTTAAGCAATCCTCCACCTTGGCCTCCCAAAGTGCTGGGACTACAGGAGTGAGCTACCGTGCCCAGCCAGGATTTGTTTTCCTTTGGGTAGATAGCTAGTAGTGGAATTGCTGGATTAAATGGTACTTCTATTAGAAAATAACAGGCTCTTTCTTATTGTTTTGAATGTATTACTTACAGAGGCAGGCTCTGAGGCTTTGAAGAAATGCAGAACATAAAATTAAATTACTAAATAATACAAGGAATCAAAGAGAACATGAGTTATTTAAAAGTGTTCAAAAGAATATCCATGTTGTCAGGAGCTGAATTTATTTAAACACAACATATCAGAGTAAAATTTTTTTGATCACTAAAGAATGCATGAATATGTATGTGTATATATATATTTGTGTCTACATATTTATGTGTATATGTACATGTATATGTATATATGTGTGTCTGTGTGTGTGTTTAGAAGAGTGAGAGAGAGAGAAGAGAAATTGAGAAGTGAAGGCCAGTCGCCACAAAAAAATTTAATGACGAAAAAAAGTTTTCGTCATCAACTTGCAAATGGAAACTGGCACTGTGCTGGAATAAAGATGAAACATTTTTTTTCTTTTTTTTGATTAGGCTTTCTTCCAGTTGCAATTGTTAGAATGTAGAATTTGCAGCACATGGTTACTTTTTTTGAATGCCTGTGCTTTGGAGATATTTAAACTCAGACCTCATGTATCCCTTGCAATCTGATCGTGCAAATACTGAATATCTGACTGATCTCTTTATGAGCTGGAGGCTGTTTTATCCCAAGGCTTGGTATGCTGTCAGTAACTCAAAAGTCCTTAGTCCTGCCATTAAGCTAGATTTTGTCTCATAAAAGAAAAGAGAGAGAATTATGCTTTCTGAAAATAATAGCATGTAGGTTAACTTTGGTCTGAACCCTTTAAAATCATCAAACGGTTTCAGGGCTGTTATATACTTATCTGAGTTATTCTGAGCCACGTATATATCCAGTTGCTTGGCACATGATTATTTTTGCTCCTAATTTCACTAGCAATACTGAGAGATGATAACCTTTATACCACAAAGTATTCCCTATTTTATCATCTGAGTGATCTTTATGAAAACCAGGTCTGTCTAAAATTATTTCTAAGGCTGCATTAGTTTAAACCTTTAAGAGACTACTATTGTCTTTAAGTTAAAATTCAACCTGAGAAAGTGTAACATAGACGTTAAGAGCACTAACCCTTGAGTCAGGTTGGCTAGCTTCAAGGTTCTACTTCATACTAACCCATCTGTATTTCAGATTCTGGGTTCTGAAAACTGAGGAAAATGATAGCACATCCCACATACAGTTGTTAAGAGTATTAAAGGAGATAATTTACCTAAAGCCATTCAAAAAGTGCCTGGCACACAGTAAGTGTTTAATGAATGCTAAATCATTTCATCATTGACGCAGGATGCAAGCCCTTTATAGTTGGGTCTTTACTTGATTTGTAATTTCCTATGTGTCAATAACTCTGTTGGATATCTCCATATATGATTTTGTCCAATTTATATAACAATCCTATTGGATAGGCATTATTATCCCTGTTTTCAGGCATCCAAAGTAGGTACTTCATGTTCCCATCAGCATCATAATCATATTCTTATTCAATAGGTGTTATCGGTTCAATTCAATAGAGAGAGTAGTCCCTTTGTATGAACCTGAGTAATTTAAATATAGGATGTCAATCTGTGGAGAGGGTAGCAGGGGTAGACAGAGAGAAGGGATGGGATGGGAAGGGAAGGGAAGGGAAGGGAAGGGAAGGGAAGGGAAGGGAAGGGAAGGGAAGGGAAAGGAAGGGAGGGGAGGGGAGGGGAGGGGAAGTGGGGAGGGGAAGGGAAGGGAGATAGACACACACACACACACACACACACAGAGAGAGAGAGAGGGAGAGAGAGAAGAGGAGTGGGCAAGATCTGTTAACAGAAGCAGACATGAGAAATGGGGCATTGAGTTCTCTAGTACCTGGCTCTGTTGTCTTCTTGAGACACAGCAGCACTGAATTTTTTCGAAATTTTCCCTGTATTCTTATAATGCAATCACTGTTTTGGCTAAAGATATATTTCCTTGAAAATTAAAAATCTTCACTGCTGCTTTACTGCTGGTAGCTATATAGGGGAATACAGAAGATTAAGGTCTATAATTCTCTCTCAGAGATTATGTGATACATGGGCTTTGAGCAAAGGAATAATGTGTGTTGTGTGTAGGGCAAGAGTCAGAGCTACCAGTTCTGTGTACCAAAGAGTAAAGGGACAGCCTATTCTGAACCTCAGGAGATCCTGTTCATCCTTTCCTCAATTCAATAGATGTCTGGTCACTTTAAATTTTCACGTCTAGAAGTTGCTACTGAGAGGACTCTACCTATAATAGAAAAAATTTATGTGAAGTAGACCTGCAGCCTCCACTTCTAACATGAATTTTTAATTCTATCTATCTGGATATTTTGCTACATGACTAATTCATATGCCTGGTAGGTGGGCAACATGCTGCCTATGAGCTAAATTGCTGAGATGAATACACAGAATTGGTAAGTTCTGAGACAAAATCATAATAATACTAGAACATGCTCAGGCTACCCAGCACCCTGAGGCTGTTCTTGAGGTCAGCAGGGATCATGAACATAATAACTATCATTCCTGTTATTATTACCAGACTCACGTTCTTATCCATCAATTTCCATTACAAACTCTTTGTTCTGCTTGGTCCCACACAAAGTGTTCTCAAATTTTATGTCAGGAAAAGAGTTAAGGTCTAGACTTCCTTATGGAAAATCATATTCAAAATGACATTGGCTTCTTAAATAGTTGTTGGTGGGTCAAAACTAAGTGATGCTCTTTTGTTTTTTGTTTTGTTTTTCCTTTTCTCTCATTTAATTTTTCCTCTTTCATTATTCTATTCCTCTTTGCATGTGTACGTGTGTGTGTATGAGTATGTTTTCAATAAAAAATTAAGACACAGTAAATGTTTTCTTAACTGATTGTTAGCCTATTTGTATCTCTGTAATTAAATACCCCATTCTTTTCAGTATCACAGTGTTTAAGTCTAAGATTTTTCACATTCAAAATTGAAAAGTTTAATTAATTTTATTCATTTAAAGTGTTTGGCCTATCCTCATGGGGATGTTCTGGTTTTCTTACTTTAAAAAATAGATATGGAGAGATAATTGATGTTTAACTAATTGCACATTTATGAAAAACACAATTAGATAAGTTCTGTCACATGTGTGCACTCATCAAACCATCACTGTAGTAAAGATAATGCACATATAGATTGTCCACAGAAGTTAACTTATGCTCCTTTATAACCCTTCTCTCCTGCTGCTCTCTGCCTGCACCCCACTGCCATTAGGAAACAGCTGATTTACTTTTTGTTGCTATAAATTAATTTGTAGTTTCTAGACTTTTATGTCCATGGAATCATACATGTATGTCCTCTGTTGTCTGAGTTCTTTCTTTTGGTAGAATTATTTAGAGATTTATCAATGTTATAATGTGTTAATAATTTATACCTTTTTTGGGGGGTGGGGGGACAGAGTCTCACTCTTTTCCCCAGACTGGAATACAGTGCACAATCTTGGCTCACTGAAAGCTCCACCTCCCGGGTTCACACCATTCTCCTGCCTCAGCCTCCCGAGTAGCTGGGACTACAGGTGCCCGCCACCACACCTGGCTAATTTTTTGTATTTTTAGTAGAGACAGGGTTTCACTGTGTTAGCCAGGATGGTCTCCATCTCCTGACCTCGTGATCCACCCACCTTAGCCTCCCAAAGTGCTGGGATTACAGGCGTGAGCCACTGCACCCGGCCAATAATTTACACCTTTTATTGCTGCAAAATATTCCATCTATGGATTTATCACAGATTCTCATTCACTGTTGATGAATATTTGGGTTGTTTCAAGTTTTGGACAGTATACATAAAGCTTCTAGGAACATTCATATATGAGTCTTTGAGTGACGTATGCTTCATTTCTCTTGAATAGAACCCAAAGAGTGAATGATTGGACCACATAGTAGGTATATGTTTAACCTGTAAGTAACTGCCAGGTTATCTTTCAAAATGGTTGTACCATTTTACACTTCCACCATTGATGCATAAAAGTTCCATTTCCTTGTCATGCTTGCCAATTGGTTGGCCTTTTTTTATTTTAACCCATGTAATAGCTATATAGCAATATCTCATTTTTTGTTTTAATTTGCATTTTTAACATGACTAATGAAGTTTAGTACTTTTTCATGTATATTTGTCACCAATATGTCTTATTTGGTGAAGTGTCTGTTCAAATATTTTGCCGATTACATTTTTTATTATTAAATGTTTAGGTTTTATTATTGAGTTTTATATATTCTGGATACAAGTCCTTTACAGATACATGATTTGATATATTTTCTTTCAGACTGTTGGTATGTATTGTAATTCTTTTAACAATGTATTATAAAGAGCAGAAGGTATTAATTTTGATGAAATACAAATTATCAGTTTGTTCTCTTATGGATCATACTTCATATGTCATAACTAAGAAATTAATTGTTAACTGATATAATAAAGGTTTTTTTTTTTTCTAGATTATCCATGCTCTTAGGTTTTACTCTTAGATTCAGATATATTTTGAGTTACTTTTTAAAAAATACGCTGTGAAGTATGGATCATAGTCATTGTTTGCATACGGATATTCAATTATTCCACCACCATTTGTTGAAAAGACAATCCTTTTCCCATTGAATTACCATTGCAGTTATGTTGAAAATCAACTGTCCGTCAAAATCAGTTATGCAGACCAGTTTCTGAAGGCTCTATTATTTTCCATTTATCTATTTGTCAATCTTGTTGCCAATGCCATAATTGTATAGATTAAAAACATAATTGTAAACTGTAGCCATATAATATTTCTTGAAGGTTAGTCCTCAAACTTTGTTCCTTTTTTCTTTTTAAAGACATTTTTATGGATACATAGTAGGTATATGTATTTATGGGGTGCATGAAATATTTTGATACAGACATACAATGCATAACAATCACATCAGAGTAAATGGGGTATTTATCACCTCAAGTATTATCTTTTCTTTGTGTTATAAACATTCCAGTTATACTCTTTATTTTTAAAGGTACAATAAATTGTAGTAGTCACCCTGTTGTGCTATCAAATACTAGAACTTACTCATTCTAACTATATTTTTGTACCTATTAACCATCCCCACTTTCCTACCCCACACTCTACCCTTCTCAGCCTTTGGCAACCATCATTATATTCTCTATCTCCACGGCTTCACTTGTTTTAATTTTTAGCTCCCACAAATAAGTGAGAATATGCAAAGTTTATCTTTCTATGCCAGGCTTATTTTACTTAATGTAATGTTTTTGGGTTATAGCCATGTTGTTACAAATGACAGGATCTCATTCTTCTTTATGGCTGAATGGTACTCCATTGTGTATCCATTGCTCTGTTGATCAACCCTTAGGCTGCTTCCAAATCTTGGCTATTGTGAATCGTGCTGCAATAAACATAGGAGTGCAGATATTTCTTCAATATACTAATTTCATTTCCTTAGGATAAATACACAGTAGTGGGATTGCAGGATCATATCAGAGTGAAGGGGTGGCCTGCCCCTCCACACCTGTGGGCGTTTCTCGTTAGGTGGAACGAGAGACTTGAGAAAAGAAATGAGACACAGAGACAAAGTATAGAGAAAGAAAAAGTGGGCCCAAGGGACCTGCGCTCAGCGTACAGAGGACCCATGCCTGCACCGGTCTCTGAGTTCCCTCAGTATTTATTGATCATTATCTTTACCATCTTAGAAAAAGGGAAGTGGTAGGATAATAGGATCATCGTAGGGAGAAGGTCAGCAGTAAGACATATGAATAAAGATCTTTGTGACATGAATAAGTTTAAGGAAAAGGGCTGTGCCTTGATATGCATATACAAATATCTCCATAAACCTTTTTAGTGCATAAAGAGCAGCATTGCACTAGCAAGTCCCACCTTTCGCCCTAAGGCGGTTTTCTCCTTTCTCAGTAAACAGAACATACAATCGGGTTTTACACTGAGATGTTCCATTGCCCAGGGACGAGCAGGAGACAGATGCTTTTCTCTATCTCAACTGCCAAGAGGTCTTCTTTCCTCTTATACTAGTCCTCCTCAGCACAGACCCTTCACGGGTGTCAGGCTGGGGGACGATCAGATCTTTCCCTTCCCACGAGGCCATATTTCAGACTATCACATGGGGAGAAACCTTGGACAATACCTAGCTTTCCTAGGCAGAGGTCCCTGTGACCTTTGGCAGTGTACATGTCCCTGGGTACTTGAGATTAAGAGAATAGTGATGACTTTTCACAAGCATACTGCCTTCAGGCACTTGTTTAACAAAGCACACCCTGCACAGCCCCAAATCCATTAAACCTTGAGTCACCACAGCACATGTCTTTTTCAAGGACAAGGTTGGGGGTAGGGTCACAGATTAACAGCATCTCAAATACAGAAAAAAATGCAGTCTCTTATGTCTACTTCTTTCTATATAGACACAGTAACAGTCTGATCTCTCTTTCTTTTCCCCACACAGAGTTTTTAGTTATTGTGGAACCTCCATATTATTCTTTGTAGTGGATGTACTAATTTACATCCACACCAACACTGTATAAGGGTTCCCTTCTTTCCACATCTTTGCAAAACATTCATTATTACCTGTCTTGGATAAAAGCCACTTTTACTGGGGTGAAATGACATTTCATTGTAGTTTTGATTTGCATTTCTCTGATGATCAATGGTGTTGATTACCTTTTTATATATTTGTTTGCCATTTGTATGTCTTTTGAGAAATGTCTATTCAAATATTTTGCCCATTTTAAAATTGGATTATTAGACATTTTTTCCTATTGAGTTGTTTGAACACCTTTTATATTCTGGTTATTAATCCTTTGTCAGATAGATAGTTTAAAAATATATTCTGTCATTCTGTGGGTTGTCTCTTCACCTTGTTGATTGTTTCCTTTGCTGTGTAGAAGCCATTTAACTTGATGTAATCCCATTTGTCCATTTTTGCATTGGTTGCCTGGGCTTGCAGGATATTATTCAAGAAAAAAATCTTTGTTCAGAAAAATGTCCTGGAGAGTTTTCTAAATGTTTGCTTTTAGTAATTTTATAGTTTGAGGTCTTAAACTTAAGTCTTTAATCCATTTTGATTTGAGTTTTAAATATGGTGAGAGTGAGGGTTCTAGTTTCATTCTTCTCTATATGGATGTCCAGTTTTCCCAGTGAAACTTATTGAAGAGACTGTCCTTTCCCCAATGTATATTCTTAAAATCTTTGTCAAAATTTAGCTCATTGACATGTGGATTTCTCAGTTCTTTATTCTGTTCCATTGGGCTCTGTGTCTATTTTTGTGCCAGTAATATGTGATTTGGTTACTATAGCTCTGTAGTGTAGTTTAAAGTCAGGTAATATGATTCCTCCAGTTTTGTTCTTTTTGCTTAGGATGTCTTTTGCTACTCTAGGTTTTTTGTAGTTCCATATAAATTTTAGGATTTTTTTTTTCTATTTCTATGAATAATGTCACCGGTGTTTTGATAGGAATTGCATCGAATCTATAGATTGCTTAGGGTAGTACAGACATTTTAACAATATTGATTCTTCCAATCCATGAACATAAATATCTTTCTATTTTTGGTGTCATTTTTTAATATCTTGCATCAGTGTTTTCTGGTTTTCCTTGTAGAGGTCTTTCATATCTTTGGTTAAATTTATTCCTAGGTATCTTATTTCTTTGTAGCTACTATAAATGTGATTGTTTTCTTGATTTCTTTTTCAGATTATTCATTGTTGATATGTAAAAACTTGACTGGTTTTTGTATGTTAATTTTGTATACTGCAATTTTCCTGAATTTGTTTATCAGTTCTAATAGTTTTTTGGTGGAGTCTTTTTTCCAACTATAACACCATATTATCTGCAAACAAGGATAATTTGACTCCTTCCTTTGCAATATGGATGCCCTTTATTTCTTTCTCTTGTATGATTGCTCTAGCTAGGACTTCCAGTACAATATTGAATAAAGCGGTGAAAGTGAGCATTCTTGTCTTCTTCTAAATTTTAGAGGAAAGGCTTTTAGTTTTTCCTTGTTCTGGATGATACTATCTGTGGATCTGTCATATATGGCTTTTATTGTGTTGAGGTATGTTTCTTCTATAGTCAGTTTTTAAAATTTTTATGATGCAGGGCTGTTGAATTTTATCAAATGGTTTTTGAGCATCAATTGAAAGGATCATATGACTTTTGCCCTTCATTTTTTTGATATGATATATCACATGAATTGATTTGTATATGTTAAACTATCCTTGCATCACTGGGATAAATCCCACTTGGTCACAATGAATAATCTTTTTAATGTGTTACTGAATTTGATTTGCAAGTATTTTGTTGAAGATTTTTACATCAATATTTATCAGTGATATTGGCCTGTATTTTTTATATATATCTTTGTTTTTGTTATCAGGGTAATAGTGGCCTTGTAGAATGGGTTTGGAAGTATTCCCTTCTCCTCTATTTTTCAGAGTAGTTTGAGTAGAAATGGTACTATTTCATTAAATATTTAATAAAATTAATCAGTGAAGCCATCAGGTCCCAGGATTTTCTTTGCTGGGAGATTTTCATTACAGCTTCAATCTCTACTTTTTATTGGTCTGTTCAGGTTTTGGATTTCTTCACAGTTCAATCTTGGCAGGGTGTATGTATCTACATTTCATCCAGATTGTCTAATTTATTGGCATATAGCTGGTCAGAGTAGTCTCTATTAATCCTGTGAATTTCTGCTGTATTGATTGTAATGTCTCCTTATTCAAGGTTTTATTTATTTTGGTCTTCTTTCCTTTTTTCTTAGTCTGGCTAAAGGTTTGTCTATTTTTTTTTTAATCTTTTCAAAAACTGAAGTTTATGTTTCAGTAATCTTTTTTATATTTCATTCCAATTTCATTTATTTCTGCTCTGATCTTAATTATTTCTTTTATTCTACTAATTTTGGGTATGGTTTGTTATTACTTTTCTAGTTCTTTAAGATGCATTATTAGGTTGTTTATTTGAAGTTGTTCTATTTGTTTTTTTGACATGATGCTTATTATGATAAAGTTTCCTCTTAGTATTTATTGCTTTTGCTGTGTCCTATAGGTTTTGGTATGTTGTGTTTCCATTTTCATTTGTTTCAAGACATTTTAACATTTTCTTCTTACTTTCTTCATTGACTTACTGGTCATTCAGGAGCATTAATTTTGGTGGAAATTTAATTTCCAGTTTGTATCGTTTCTAAAATTCCTCTTGTTATTGATTTACAGTTTTATACCATTGTGGTCAGAGAAGATACTTCTTAAAATTTCAAGTTTTTTCAGTTTTTTGAGACTTGCTTTTAGGCTTAACACGGTTTATGCTTGAAAATGACCCATGTACTGAGGAGAAGAATGTGTATTCTGCAGCCACTGGATGAAATGTTTTGTAAATATCTATTAGGTCCATTTGTTCTATAGTGCAGGTTAAGTCTGATATTTCTTTGTTGATTTCCTGTCCAGAAATCTGTCCAATGCTGAAAGTGGAGTATTGAAGTCTCCAGCTATTATTGTATTGAGGTTTATCTCCCTCTTTAGCTCTAATAATATTTGCTTTATATATCATCATGCAGCAGTGTTTGGCATGTATCTATTTACAATAGTTATATATCCTCTTACCGAATAAACTCCTTTATTACTATATAAAGACTATCTTTTTCTCTTTTTATAGTTTTTGTCTTGAAGTCTATTTTGTCCTATAAGTATAGCTACTTCTATTTTATGGTTTTTATTGGCATGCAATATCTTTTTCCATCCCTTTAGTTTCACTCTATGTGTACCTTTATAGGTGAGTTGTCTTTTTTGTAGGCAAAAATTAAATGGGTCTTGTTTTTTTCATCCACTCAGCCACTCTATGTCTTTGATTGGAGGATTTAGTCCATTTATATTCAATGTGATTTCTGATAAGTAAGTAGTTACTTCTGCTATTAGTTTTCTGGTCTTCTCTTCTGTCTTTCCTTCCTGTCCTACTTTTGGTGAAGGTGATTTTCCCTGGTGCTATGTTTAATTGCCTTTTATTTTTTGTGTATCTGTGTATTTTTTTTCATTTGAAGTTACCATGAGACTTGCAAATAACATCTTGTAACTCATTATTTTAAACTGATGACAACTTAATACTGATTACAAAAACAAACGAGCAAAGAAAACCAATAACAATTCTGCACTTTAACTTCATTCTCTCCCTCACTTTTTAACTTTTTATTGTTTTCATTTAAACTTACTATACTACTATACTATTTTTCTCTTGAAAAATTATTGTAGTTATTATTTTTTATAGGTTCATCTGGTCTTTCTTCTGAAGGTATGAGTTGTGTGTAGTAGTCTCTCTACTCAAGATGTGAGTAGTGTACTATTATAATGTTATAATAGTGTTATAATATTCTGTGTTTGTCTACATACTTACTGTTACCAATGAGTTCTATGCCTTAAAATGATATCTTATTGCTCATTAACATGCTTTTCTTTCATATTGAAGAATTCCCTTTACAGGTGTTGATAAAATTCCTCAACATTTATCTGGGAACATCTTTATTTCTCCTTCATGTTTTAAGGATATTTTTGCTGAATATAATTCTGTTCTAGAATAAAAAAGTCTTTTTTTTTCTTTAGCACTTCAAATATGTCATGTCTCTCTTCTGGCCTGTAAGGTTTTTCACTGAGAAGTCTGCTGCCAGACATATTTGAGCGCCTTTATATGTGATTTATTTCTTTTCTCTTGCTGCTTTTAGATTCCTTTCTTTATCCTTTACTTTTGGGAGCTTGATTATTAAATGCCTTGAGGAAGTCTTCTTTGGGTTAAATCTGCTTGGTGTCCCGTAAACCTGTTGTACCTGAATACTGATAATCTTTCTCTAGGCTTGGGAATTTCTCTGTTATGCCTTGGAATAAACTTTCTACCCTGATCTCTCCTTCTACCTCCTCTTTAAGGCTAATAACTCATAGGTTTGCCCTTTTCAGTCTACTTTCTAGAACTTATAGTTTTATTATTATTTTTCTTTTTTCTCCTCTGTGTATTTTCTCCTCTGTGTATTTTCAAATAGCCTGTCTTCAAGCTCACTGAATCTTTCTTCTGCTTGATTAATTCTGTTGTTAAAAGACTGATGCATTCTTTAGTATGTCAATTGCATTTTTTAGCTCCAGAATTTCTGCTTGTCTTTTAAAAATTATTTCAATCTCTTTGCTAAATTTATCTGATAGGATTCTGAATTCCTTCTCTGTGTTATCTTGAACTTTGTTGATCTTCCTCAAAACAGCCATTTTGAATTCTCTGTCTGAAACGTCACATGTCTCTGTCACTCTGGGAGAAGTCACTAGTGCCTTATTTAGTTCAATTGGTGAGGCCATATTTTACTGGATTTTTTTTTCTTTTGTTTTGAGATGGAGTCTGTCTCTGTCACCCAGGCTGGAGTGCAGTGGTGCAATCTTGGCTCACTGCAACCTCTGCTTCCCGGATTCAAGCAACTCTCCTGCCTCAGCCTCCTGAATAGCTGGGATTACAGGCGTGAGATACCGCACCCGACCAGAGACAGGTACTAATTGTAGTCTTCTCAGTCTGGGCTTCTTTGTACCCAACCTTATTGGGAAGGCTTTACAAGTATTCAGAGAGTTGAATGTTGTGATCTACATCCTTGGTCATTTCAGCTGTATCTGTACCTGAAGATAAGGCTGTAGTATTAGGGAGTACCTGATGCCCAATAATACTGTGACTCTTGCACCTTCACAGACATATTACCTTGGATCTTGGGTAAAATCCAGAGGAATTCCCTAGACTACTAGGCAGAGACTCTTGTTTGTTCTTTTCCCTTAGTTTCCTCCAAACAAAGAGTCTCTGTCTGTATTGGCTACCTGGAGCCTGAGGAGCAGTTACACAAGCACCCCTGTGTCCACCATCACTGGAACTGCACTAGGTAAGACCCAAAGCTAGCACAGCACTGGGTGTCTTAACTTCCTGGCCACTGCCAATGTTCACTTAAGGCCCAAGTGCTCTTCAGTCAGCTGGTGGCAAATCCAGCGAGACTTGTGGCCTTTCCTTTAGCGTAGTGCGATCCCCCTGTCCCATTAAGTCCATAAATGCTATCTAGGTACCAGGACCTGGATTCAAGAACCTTAGGAATATACTTGGTGTTCCATTGTACTGTGGCTAAGCTGGCAGCCAAGCCACAAGACAAAGTCCTTCCCACTCTTTCCTCTCATTTCCTCATGCAGAAGAAGTCTCTCCCCATCACCACTGCCCCAGGCCTGCAGCAGGTGCTGCCGGGGTATTGCCAATGTTGACTCAAGACCCAAGGGCTCTTCCATCAGATTGTGAATGCTTCCAGGCCTCAGTCCCTCTCTGCAGAACAGTTGTCTTTCTTTTGGCCCATAATGGATCCAGAAACACTGCCCAGGAGCCAAGTTCTGGAATTGGTGACCCCAGGAAGCCACTTGATACTCTACCCGATTGTAGCTGAGGTGGTATCCAAGCTTAAGAACAAAGTCCCCTTCACTCTGTCCTCTCCCGTCCTTAAGCAGAAGGAAAGGAGTCTCTCCTCATGGCCACCACAGCTGGGAATGTACTGGGTCCCACCTAAAGTCAGCACAGCCCCAGGTCTTATCCAAGGCCTGCAGTGAGTATATCCGGCTATTATTGATGTTTATTCAAAGACAAAAAGCTCTTTTCATTTGCAGGCAATGAATTCTGCCTGGGTCCTTCTCTTCATGGAAGGTCCCAGAAGGACTGGGTCCTTCTCTTCATAGAAGCAGGTGCCCTTTTGACCAAGGATATGTCTAGAAATATTGTCTGGGAGCTAGGGCCTGAAATGGGAGCCTCAGAACTCTACCTCATGCCTTATTCTACTCTGGCTGACCTGGTATCCAATTTTCAAGACAAAGTTCTCTTTATCCTCTCTTGTCCTCTCCTGTCCTGTCCTGTCCTCTCCTCTCCTCAAGAGTAAAGAAGGAGTCTCCTGGAGCTGTGAGCTGTTCTGCCTGGGGTTGGGGTAGAGGAAATGCAAGTACTCCCTTAGCTGCTCTAACTGGTGTCTCGCTAGGTTACATACACACCAAGTTCACTCACTCTGAGTACAGCATAGCAACAGGATTTGTCCAGGAATTGAAGCCCCTGTTGTCTAGCTTGCCTTTCAAGTTTACTTAGAACACTCGAGCACTTTGGCCGTTGGTGTAGGTCTTGCTGAAACTCTGGTTTCCACCACTGGGATGGATAATTCCACTCTGGCTAGTGCTGGTCTAAGTGCTCTCTCTATGGATGCTGGCTGAGTGTTTCTTTCTGCTGCAACAGGGCAACACTGAGTTCAAGTGCAAAGTCTCACAGTCATTCTGCTCTCTCTCCCCTGAGCACACAGATTCTCTCTTCATGCCACACAGCTGCTGCCAGTGTATGAAGGAAGAGTGGTGTCAGCAATTCAAGACTGCCTTTCCCATCTTCTTCGTGTCTCTTTCCTTGATATGATGTTAAAACTAGGTACTGTGATTGCTTATCTGATTTTCGGTTCTTATGATGGTGATCTCTTTTATGGATAGTTGTTCAATGTGGTGTTCCTGCAGGGAGGATGATCACTAGAGGGTTCTATTTGGCCATCTTCCTCCACCTCTTCACCCTGATTATCCAACTTTGTTCTTTTAAAAAATTGTTTTGGTTCTTGTAATGTGAATTTATATTTACATTTAGAAACAATGAGATAATATCTACAGAAAAGTATTCTGGGATTTGGATTGGAAAGGCATTAAATTTATCTATTTGTTTGAAAAAATTATAATTTAACACATAGACACATCTTAGTCATTAACATGGCTTATCTCTTCACTTATCTAGATATTCTTTAATTTCTCTCTGCAATGTATTGTAATTTTTATTGTACATATTTTGCCCAGTTTTGTCAGATTTATTATGAAGTATTTAATGTTATTTTATACAATTGTATGTGATCTTTTAAATTTCAGTTTCCAGTCATTTATTGCTAGTAGATGAGAATACAATTTATATACTTACCTTGAATCCTGCAACCTTGGTAAAATCACTTTTTCTAGTAGCTTTTTTTTTGTAGATTTCATAGGATTTGTACATGTTGCACAGAAGACAGTTTTACTTCTTGTTTTCCAGGTTTGATGTCTCTTATTTCTTTTTCTTGCACAGTGCTCTGCCTAGAAGCTGTTGTACAACATTGAGTAGAAATGATAAGACCCAACATCCTTGCTCTTCTTCCTTATTTTGGTGAAAAGCATCCAGTCTTTCATCATTAACTATTATGTTAGTTGTAGCTTTTTGATAGATAAACTGTCATGTTAGAGTAAAAATGTTAACACTGAACTTATTTAAATACAGAACTAAAGTTAAACATAGAAGCAGTAGTTATAGCAAATTTTTAAATTTTATTGATATAATTTGGAAATTTGTCCCCACCCAAATCTCATGTTGAAATGTAATCCCGGGGGAGGCCAAGAAGGCTGACTAGAAGCAGCTAGTGTGTGTGGTGCTCATGGAGAGAAATGGAAGGGGTGAGTAAACACAGCACGTTCACCTGAAACATACAGGTACATACCTTGAGACTAATCGAGGAAACAATTTGATCCATGGAGAATGAAGAAAAGCAAGGCAGGATAATGGCCTACCCAGGAACGACACAGAGCCAAAGGAACCTACTGCACCCAGGGAAGTGGTGAGTGAATGTGTGATCCTGGGAATTTATGCTTGCCTTATGGATCTTTACAATCCTTGGGTCAGGAAATCCACTTGTGAACTCACTCAACCAGGGTCCTCTGACTGACACATAGAACTACATGGAATCTCAGCTGAGAAGCTGCTCAGGAACACACAAATATCCAGGAGCCTTAGATACCTGGGCTTTCCAGGCTTTCCGGCAAAAGTAGCTGCAACGCTGGCAAAACAGGAGGTTATACCCCCTTACTTATCCCCTGAAGAGGTGCTGAATTCAAGGGGCTGAGCCGAAGTAGCCTGCAGGCTGCACTCCATGGCAACTTACGGGATAAGACTCACTGGTTTGGAATTTCTGTCAGCCACCAGAAGTAGCATTGAACCTTCCTGATCTGGAGCTCCCAGGGGGAGGGGCTAACTGCTATCTTTGCAGTTTTGTCAATTTAGCCATTCCAGCCTTTGGGCTTTGGGGAATTCAAGCCAACTGTGGGTGGAAGCAATCTCCCAGCACAGCACAGCTGCTCTACAAAAAGGGGCTAGAATGCTTTTTTAAGTGGTTCCCCTATCCCATTCCTTCTCATGTGGCAGGACCTTCCAATTGGAATCTCCAGCCACCCCCACTAGCTGGTGGAGATTTAAAATCTTCCTGAAATGGATCTCCCAGAGGTAGAGCCAGGCCGCCATCTTTGCTGTTTGGGCAACTTAGTTATTCCAGCCTTTGGGCTTTGGAAAGTACAAGCCAACTGGAGGTTGCTCTACATAGCTGCTCTACAGAAACCTGGTCAGAGTGCTTTTAAAAGCAGGTCCCCAATCCCCAGTTCCTCGTCACTGGGCGGGACCTCCAAGCTGGGGTCTCCAGCCAATCCATCTGGTGCTCTCTGGCTGACAGATATTTGAAACCTCCCTAGGACAGGGCTCCCAGAGGGAGGGGTAGGCCACCAACTTCACTATTTGGGTGACTTAGCCATTCTGACCTTTGGGTTTTGGAGCGTTTGAGGTGACAGGGACTGAAGCAAACCCCCAGCACAGAAGAGCTGCTCTATGAAAACGTGGCCACACTACTTTTTTAAGTGGGTCTTGTTCCTCCTCACTGGATGGGACCTCCCAACTGGGGTTTCTAGCCACCTCCGACAGGTGTATTTAGGCCAGCAACAGGTTTATACCTCCTTAACATGGAGCTCCTAGAGGGAGGTGCAGACCAGCTTCTTTGCTGTTTGACAGCTTTCTCTACTGATACTTCCAGGTACTTACTCTACTGATACTTCCAGGTACAGAAAATCTGAGGTGACTAAGTAGTGAATACCCAGCATATCACAGCAGCCCTTTGGAAAAGTGGCCAGACTGTTATGTGGGTTCCTGTTCCCATATCTCCTCACCAGGTGGGTCCTCCAGGCCTGGGCCTCCAGAAATTCCCTGCCAGAGCAATTGAGCCCATAGCTCTGCTACTCCCTGGACAGAGCCCCCAGGGGCAACTGAAAGCCTCTCTGCCACTGTCTCTGCAGTGGAACTGCCCTTGCTACCCTTGGACTAACAAAGGAGCAAAGACCCTAAGTGCCTTATCCACACCTTCAAAAATCTACAGTCAACACAAAAAAAGGAGTCCAGTCTGTCTGCCATAAGGCCCCCTCCACACACAGTTTGTCACTAGACAGGGAACCCCCTGCTTAGGCTTATAGCACGAACCCTCCATCCTGGGCTGATTGTACTGAGAAATTGCTGACCTGCATCTCTCTGGGGTGGAGCCCCCAGGAGACCAGCAAAAGACCTTTGGCCATGACTACTGCTAAGGTCCCTTCTTCCACTGCCTCATCCTTGAGGAAGGAACATAAACACTGAGATATCCCCAGAGATGCAGTGGGCAGCCCAGAAATGCCAAGCCACAATCTATAGCCAACACTCAAGGGGGAGAGGAACCCACACTTTCAGAGTATTGACAGGTAACATGGCTGCAACTGTGAGAAAACATAGGGGAGCCAACTGAGCAAGAATCTACCAATTGACCAGTCTGCCTAAGTTCCACCTACTGGATAACACCCCAAAGCTTCAACACCAAAAATACCTCGCTAACATACCCCACACTGAAACCAAAGACCAGAAGTCAGCTTCAGATAAGGACACTGCACAAAGCCTCAGCCCTGTGAAAACATCTAGAAAATAAGTCTCTTGACTGTATTCAATCTACACTACAGTTAAAAAGAACACAAACTCTCAGAGATGAGAAATAACCAATGCCAGAGCTCTGGTATTTCAAGTGGTCAGAGTGGTGTATGTCCCCCAAATGACTTCACCAGTTGTCCAACAGGAATTCTTAACCAGGCTGAGGCGGTGAAAGTGACAGAAATAGAATTCAGAATATGGATAGGAACAAAGATTATAGAAATTCAGGAGAAGAGAAAAACCCAATTAAAGGAAACTAAGAAGCACAATAAAATAATACAGAAGCTGAAGGTTGAAATAAGTACCTAATAGATCTGACAAAGCTGAATAACACAATACAAGAATTTCACAATTGCAATCACAAGTATTAACAGCAGAATAAACCAAGCTGAGGAAAGAATCTCAGAACTGGAAGACTGGCTCTCTGAAATAAGACAGTCAGACAAAAATAAAGAAAAAGGAATAATAAGGAATGGACAAAATCTCTGAGAAGTATGGGAAAATGTAAAAGAGGCCAGATCTGTAAATCACTGACATCCCTGAAAGACAGGAGGAGAAAGCAAACAATTTGGAAAACATATTTCTGGGCATCATCCATGAAAAGCTCCCCAATCTTGCTAGTGTGGCCAACAGTCACATTAAAAAAAATACAGAGAAGTCCTGCAAGATTTGATACAAGAAGATCATTCCCAAGACTCATAATCATCACATTTTTCCAAGGTCAAAATGAAAGGAAGAATATTAAAGGCAGCTAGAGAGAAAGGGCAGGTCACCTACAAAGGGAACCCCATGAGGCTAACAGTGGACCTCTCAGCTGAAATCCTATAAGCCAGAAGAGATTAGGGACCTATATTCAACATTCTTAAAGAAAAAAAAAATCTTCAATCAAGAATTTCACATCCAGCCAAACTAAAATTCCTAAGCAAAGGAGACATAAGATCCTTTTCAGAGAAGCAAATGTTGAGGGAAGTCATTACCACAAGACCTGTCTTTCAAGAGATCTTGAAAGGAACACTAAATATAGGAAAGAAAGATTGCTACCAGCTCATACAAAAACACATTTAAATACCCAGACCGGTGACATTATAAAGCAATCACACAAACATAATAACCAGCTAACAACACAATGACAGGATCAAATCCACACATATCAGTACTAACCATGAATGTAAAGGGGCTAAATGCACTAAATGCACTTAAAAGACACAGAGTGACAAGCTGGATAAAAAATCAAGACCCAAATGCTATGCTATCTTCAAGAGACCCATCTCACTCGTAATGACACCTATAGGCTCAAAATAAAGGCATAGGGGGAAATCTACCAAGCAAATGGAAAACAGAAAAAAGCAGGGGATGAAATCCTAATTTCATACAAAAGAGACTTCAAACCAACAAAGATAAAAAAGACAAAGATGAAGAAGGGCATTACATAATGCTAAAGAGTTCAATTGAACAAGAAGACCTAACTATCCTAAATATACATGCACCCAACATAGGAGCACCCAGATTCATAAAGCAAGTTCTTAGAGACCTACAAAAAGACATAGGCTCCCACACAATAATAGCAGGAGACTTCAACACTCCATTGACAGTATTAGATGGATCACCAAAGCAGAAAATTAACAATGACATTCAGAACTTGAACTCAACATTGTACCAAATGGACCTAATAGACCTTTACAGAACTCTTCACCCAAAAACAACAGAATACACATTCTTTTCATTGCCACATGGCACGTACTCTAAAATTAAACACATTATTAGACATAAAAGAACACTCAGCAAGTGCAAAAGAGCCAAAATCATACCAAACACACTCTCAGACCACATCACAATAAAAATAGAGGTCAAAACTAAGAAAATAGCTAAAAACCATGCAATTATCTGGAAATTAAACAACGTGCTCCAAAATGAGTTTTGGGTAATTAATAACATCAAGGCAGAGATCAATAACTGCTTTGAAACTACTGAGAACAAAGATACAACATGCCAGAATCTCTGGGCGACAGCTAAGGCAGTATTAAGAGGAAAATTCATAGCACTAAAATGTCCACATCAAAAAGTTAGATCTCAAATTAATAAAATAGCATTACAACTGAAAGAGAAGCATGAACGAATCAACCCTAAAGGTAGCAGAAGACAGGAAATAACCAAAATCAGAGCTGAGCTGAAGGAAATTGAGACAAACAAAAACACTCAAAAGATCAATGGATCCAGGAGTTGTTTTTTGGGGAAAAAAAAAATAGTCCACTAGCTAGACTAACAAGAAAAGAGAGAAGATCCAAATAAATACAATCAGATATGACAAAAGGAATGTTACCACTGACCTCACAGAACTAAAAATAACCATCAGAAATGACAAACACCTCTATGCACACAAACTAGAAAATCTAGAAGAAATTGATAAATTCCTGGGCACGTACACCCTTCCCTAGACTGAACCAGGAAGAAATTGAGTCCCTTAACAGACCAATAATGAGCTACAAAATTGAATCAGTAACAAAAAACCTACCAACCAAAAAAAGCTCAGGACCTTATGAATTCACAACCGAATTCTACAGATGTACAATGAAGAGCTGGGATCATTCCAACTGAAACTATTCCAAAAAACTGAGGAGGGACTCCTCCCTGACTCATTCTATGAGGTCAGCATCAGCCTTATACAAAAACCTGGCAGAGACACAACAAAAGAAGAAAACTTCAGGTCAATATCCTTGATGTACATTGATTCAAAAATCCTCAACAAAATACTGGGAAACCAAACAGCAGCCCATCAAAAAGCTAATCCACCATGATCAGGTAGGTTGCATCCCTGGGATGTGACGTAGGTTCAACATACACAAATCAATAAATGCGATTCATCACATAAACAGAACTAAAGACAAAAACCATGATTATCTCGATACATGCAGAAAAGGCTTTTGATAAAACGCAATGCCCTTCATGTTAAAAAGCTCTCAATAAACTAGATATTGAAGGAAAATACCTCAAAATAATGAGCCATCTATGACAAACACACAACCAACATTATACTGAATGGGCACAAGCTGGAAGCATTCCCCTTGAAAACCCACACAAGGGAAGGATGCCCTCTCTCACCACTCCTATTCATTACAGCATTGGAAATTCTAGCCAGTACAATCAGGCAAGAGAAAGAAAGAAAAGGCATCTAAGTAGGGAGAGAGGAATTCAGACTGTTCCTGTTTGCAGATGACATGATTCTGTATCAAGAAAATTCTGTAGTCTCATCTCAAAAGCTCCTTCGGCTAATAACTTCAGTAAAGTTTCAGGTTAAAAAATTGATGCACAGGGCTAGGAGCAAGATGGCCGAATAGGAACAGCTCCAGTCTCCAACTCCCAGCGCGAGCGACACAGAAGACCGGTGATTTCTGCATTTTCAACTGAGGTACTGGGTTCATCTCACTGGGGAGTGCCGGACGATCGGTGCTGGTCAGCTGCTGCAGCCCGACCAGCGAGAGCTGAAGCAGGGCGAGGCATTGCCTCACCTGGGAAGCGCAAGGGGGAAGGGAATCCCTTTTCCTAGCCAGGGGAACTGAGACACACAACACCTGGAAAATCGGGTAACTCCCACCCCAATACTGCGCTTTAAGCAAACAGGCACACCAGGAGATCATATCCCACGCCTGGCCGGGAGGGTCCCACACCCACGGAGCCTCCCTCATTGCTAGCACAGCAGTCTGTGATCTACCGGCAAGGCAGCAACGAGGCTGGGGGAGGGGCGCCCGCCATTGCTGAGGCTTAAGTAGGTAAACATAGCCGCTGGGAAGCTCGAACTGGGTGGAGCTCACAGCAGCTCAAGGAAACCTGCCTGTCTCTGTAGACTCCACCTCTGGGGACAGGGCACAACTATACAATAACAAAAGCAGCAGAAAACTCTGCAGACGCAAACGACTCTGTCTGACAGCTTTGAAGAGAGCAGTGGATCTCCCAACACGGAGGTTGAGATCTGAGAAGGGACAGACTCCCTGCTCAAGTGGGTCCCTGACCCCTGAGCAGCCTAACTGGGAGACATCCCCCACTAGGGGCAGTCTGATACCCCACACCTCACAGGGTGGAGTACACCCCTGAGAGGAAGCTTCCAAAGCAAGAATCAGACAGGTACACTCGCTGTTCAGAAATATTCTATCTTCTGCAGCCTCTGCTGCTGATACCCAGGCAAACAGGGTCTGGAGTGGACCTCAAGCAATCTCCAACAGACCTACAGCTGAGGGTCCTGACTGTTAGAAGGAAAACTATCAAACAGGAAGGACACCTACACCAAAACCCCATCAGTACATCACCATCATCAAAGACCAGAGGCAGATAAAACCACAAAGATGGGGAAAAAGCAGGGCAGAAAAGCTGGAAATTCAAAAAATAAGAGCGCATCTCCCCCGGCAAAGGAGCGCAGCTCATCGCCAGCAACGGATCAAAGCTGGACGGAGAATGACTTTGACGAGATGAGAGAAGAAGGCTTCAGTCCATCAAATTTCTCAGAGCTAAAGGAGGAATTACGTACCCAGCGCAAAGAAACTAAAAATCTTGAAAAAAAAGTGGAAGAATTGATGGCTAGAGTAATTAATGCAGAGAAGGTCCTAAATGAAATGAAAGAGATGAAAACCATGACACGAGAAATACGTGACAAATGCACAAGCTTCAGTAACCGACTCGATCAACTGGAAGAAAGAGTATCAGCGATTGAGGATCAAATGAATGAAATGAAGCGAGAAGAGAAACCAAAAGAAAAAAGAAGAAAAAGAAATGAACAAAGCCTGCAAGAAGTATGGGATTATGTAAAAAGACCAAATCTACGTCTGATTGGGGTGCCTGAAAGTGAGGGGGAAAATGGAACCAAGTTGGAAAACACTCTTCAGGATATCATCCAGGAGAACTTCCCCAACCTAGTAGGGCAGGCCAACATTCAAATCCAGGAAATACAGAGAACGCCACAAAGATACTCCTCGAGAAGAGCAACTCCAAGACACATAATTGCCAGATTCACCAAAGTTGAAATGAAGGAAAAAATCTTAAGAGCAGCCAGAGAGAAAGGTCGGGTTACCCACAAAGGGAAGCCCATCAGACTAACAGCAGATCTCTCAGCAGAAACTCTCCAAGCCAGAAAAGAGTGGGGGCCAATATTCAACATTCTTAAAGAAAAGAATTTTAAACCCAGAATTTCATATCCAGCCAAACTAAGTTTCATAAGTGAAGGAGAAATAAAATCCTTTACAGATAAGCAAATGCTTAGAGATTTTGTCACCACTAGGCCTGCCTTACAAGAGATCCTGAAGGAAGCACTCAACATGGAAAGGAACAACCGGTACCAGCCATTGCAAAAACATGCCAAAATGTAAAGACCATCGAGGCTAGGAAGAAACTGCATCAACTAATGAGCAAAATAACCAGTTAATATCATAATGGCAGGATCAAGTTCACACATAACAATCTTAACCTTAAATGTAAATGGACTAAATGCTCCAATTAAAAGACACAGACTGGCAAACTGGATAAAGAGTCAAGACCCATCAGTCTGCTGTATTCAGGAGACCCATCTCACACGCAGAGACATACATAGGCTCAAAATAAAGGGATGGAGGAAGATTTACCAAGCAAATGGAGAACAAAAAAAAGCGGGGGTTGCTATACTAGTCTCTGATAAAACAGACTTTAAACCATCAAAGATCAAAAGAGACAAAGACGGCCATTACATAATGGTAAAGGGATCAATTCAACAGGAAGAGCTAACTATCCTAAATATATACGCACCCAATACAGGAGCACCCAGATTCATAAAGCAAGTCCTTAGAGACTTACAAAGAGACTTAGACTCCCATACAATAATAATGGGAGACTTCAACACTCCACTGTCAACATTAGACAGATCAACGAGACAGAAAGTTAACAAGGATATCCAGGAATTGAACTCATCTCTGCAGCAAGCAGACCTAATAGACATCTACAGAACTCTCCACCCCAAATCAACAGAATATACATTCTTCTCAGCACCACATCGTACTTACTCCAAAATTGACCACGTAATTGGAAGTAAAGCACTCCTCAGCAAATGTACAAGAACAGAAATTATAACAAACTGTCTCTCAGACCACAGTGCAATCAAACTAGAACTCAGGACTAAGAAACTCAATCAAAACCGCTCAACTACATGGAAACTGAACAACCTGCTCCTGAATGACTACTGGGTACATAACGAAATGAAGGCAGAAATAAAGATGTTCTTTGAAACCAATGAGAACAAAGATACAACATACCAGAATCTCTGGGACACATTTAAAGCAGTGTGTAGAGGGAAATTTATAGCACTAAATGCCCACAAGAGAAAGCAGGAAAGATCTAAAATTGACACTCTAACATCACAATTAAAAGAGCTAGAGAAGCAAGAGCAAACACATTCGAAAGCTAGCAGAAGGCAAGAAATAACTAAGATCAGAGCAGAACTGAAGGAGATAGAGACACAAAAAACTCTCCAAAAAATCAATGAATCTAGGAGTTGGTTTTTTGAAAAGATCAACAAAATTGACAGACCACTAGCAAGACTAATAAAGAAGAAAAGAGAGAAGAATCAAATCGACGCAATTAAAAATGATAAAGGGGATATCACCACCGACCCCACAGAAATACAAACTACCATCAGAGAATACTATAAACACCTCTACGCAAATAAACTGGAAAATCTAGAAGAAATGGATAATTTCCTGGACACTTACACTCTTCCAAGACTAAACCAGGAAGAAGTTGAATCCCTGAATAGACCAATAGTAGGCTCTGAAATTGAGGCAACAATTAATAGCCTACCAACCAAAAAAAGTCCAGGACCAGATGGATTCACAGCTGAATTCTACCAGAGGTACAAGGAGGAGTTGGTACCATTCCTTCTGAAACTATTCCAATCAATAGAAAAAGAGGGAATCCTCCCTAACTCATTTTATGAGGCCAACATCATTCTGATACCAAAGCCTGGCAGAGACACAACAAAAAAAGAGAATTTTAGACCAATATCCCTGATGAACATCGATGCAAAAATCCTCAATAAAATACTGGCAAACCGGGTTCAGCAACACATCAAAAAGCTTATCCACCATGATCAAGTGGGCTTCATCCCTGGGATGCAAGGCTGGTTCAACATTCGCAAATCAATAAACATAATCCAGCATATAAACAGAACCAAAGACAAGAACCACATGATTATCTCAATAGATGCAGAAAAGGCTTTTGACAAAATTCAACAGCCCTTCATGCTAAAAACGCTCCATAAATTCGGTATTGATGGAACGTACCTCAAAATAATAAGAGCTATCTATGACAAACCCACAGCCAATATCATACTGAATGGGCAAAAACTGGAAAAATTCCCTTTGAAAACTGGCACAAGACAGGGATGCCCTCTCTCACCACTCCTATTCAACATAGTGTTGGAAGTTCTGGCTAGGGCAATTAGGCAAGAGAAAGAAATCAAGGGTATTCAGTTAGGAAAAGAAGAAGTCAAATTGTCCCTCTTTGCAGATGACATGATTGTATATTTAGAAAACCCCATTGTCTCAGCCCCAAATCTCCTTAAGCTGATAAGCAATTTCAGCAAAGTCTCAGGATACAAAATTAATGTGCAAAAATCACAAGCATTCTTATACACCAGTAACAGACAAACAGAGAGCCAAATCAGGAATGAACTTCCATTCACAATTGCTTCAAAGAGAATAAAATACCTAGGAATCCAACTTACAAGGGATGTAAAGGACCTCTTCAAGGAGAACTACAAACCACTGCTCAGTGAAATCAAAGAGGACACAAACAAATGGAAGAACATACCATGCTCATGGATAGGAAGAATCAATATCGTGAAAATGGCCATACTGCCCAAGGTTATTTATAGATTCAATGCCATCCCCATCAAGCTACCAACGAGTTTCTTCACGGAATTGGAAAAAACTGCTTTAAAGTTCATATGGAACCAAAAAAGAGCCCGCATCTCCAAGACAATCCTAAGTCAAAAGAACAAAGCTGGAGGCATCACGCTACCTGACTTCAAACTATACTACAAAGCTACAGTAACCAAAACAGCATGGTACTGGTACCAAAACAGAGATATAGACCAATGGAACAGAACAGAGTCCTCAGAAATAATACCACACATCTACAGCCATCTGATCTTTGACAAACCTGAGAGAAACAAGAAATGGGGAAAGGATCCCCTATTTAATAAATGGTGCTGGGAAAATTGGCTAGCCGTAAGTAGAAAGCTGAAACTGGATCCTTTCCTTACTCCTTATACGAAAATTAATTCAAGATGGATTAGAGACTTAAATGTTAGACCTAATACCATAAAAATCCTAGAGGAAAACCTAGGTAGTACCATTCAGGACATAGGCATGGGCAAAGACTTCATGTCTAAAACACCAAAAGCAACGGCAGCAAAAGCCAAAATTGACAAATGGGATCTCATTAAACTAAAGAGCTTCTGCACAGCAAAAGACACTACCATCAGAGTGAACAGGCAACCTACAGAATGGGAGAAAATTTTTGCAATCTACTCATCTGACAAAGGGCTAATATCCAGAACCTACAAAGAACTCAAACAAATTTACAAGAAAAAAACAAACAACCCCATCAAAAAGTGGGCAAAGGATATGAACAGACATTTCTCAAAAGAAGACATTCATACAGCCAACAGACACATGAAAAAATGCTCATCATCACTGGCCATCAGAGAAATGCAAATCAAAACCACAATGAGATACCATCTCACACCAGTTAGAATGGCGATCATTAAAAAGTCAGGAAACAACAGGTGCTGGAGAGGATGTGGAGAAATAGGAACACTTTTACACTGTTGGTGGGATTGTAAACTAGTTCAACCATTATGGAAAACAGTATGGCGATTCCTCAAGGATCTAGAACTAGATGTACCATATGACCCAGCCATCCCATTACTGGGTATATACCCAAAGGATTATAAATTATGCTGCTATAAAGACACATGCACACGTATGTTTATTGCGGCACTATTCACAATAGCAAAGACTTGGAATCAACCCAAATGTCCATCAGTGACAGATTGGATTAAGAAAATGTGGCACATATACACCATGGAATACTATGCAGCCATCAAAAAGGATGAGTTTGTGTCCTTTGTAGGGACATGGATGCAGCTGGAAACCATCATTCTTAGCAAACTATCACAAGAACAGAAAACCAAACACCGCATGTTCTCACTCATAGGTGGGAACTGAACAATGAGATCACTCGGACTCAGGAAGGGGAACATCACACACCGGGGCCTATCATGGGGAGGGGGGAGGGGGAAGGGGGAGGGGGGAGGGGGGAGGGATTGCATTGGGAGTTATACCTGATGTAAATGACGAGTTGATGGGTGCAGCACAGCAACAAGGCACAAGTATACATATGTAACAAACCTGCACGTTATGCACATGTACCCTATAACTTAAAGTATAATAATAATAAATAAATTTAAAAAAAAAAAAAATTTAAAACTTCTGCTCTTTGAAAGAAAATGAAAAGAAAAATCATGAAATGGAAGAAGATATTTGTAAAACACATATCTGGCAAAAGACTTGTATATATACAAACAGTAAAAATATTTTTAAGATTTAAGAATATGTTTTAAAACCTCTGAAAACTCAAGAAAAAAAGCTGAATTTAAAATGGTTAAAAGATTTGATGAGATATGTCAATTTGTAATGGCAAATAAGCGCATGAAAAGCAGCTCAATATTATTAGTCATTGGAGAAATGCAAATTACAAGCACAGTGATCCGCTGATACACACAAATTCTAATAGATAAAACTAAAAAACCAAACCAAGCACTGGTGAGAATGTAGAGAAACTGGAACTCATGAATTACTGATGGAAATGTAAGATGGTACAGATTGTTTGAAAAACAGTTGAGCAATTTGTTATTATGTTAAGCATATATTTATCATAGGAACCAGAAATCCAACTCTTGAAATTTACTCAACAGAAATATATATCTGCATATGTGAATATTTATAGAGGCTTTATTAATTGCCAAAAATCTGGAAACAACCCAAATGTCCTTCAGTTGGTGAATGGATAAAGAAAGTGATACATCCAGGCAATGGAGCACAGGTTACTGACACACAACATGGATGAATCTCAAATGCCTTATGCTAAATGAAAGAAATTAAATTTAAAATGCTATATACTATATGATTCCATTTATATGACACTCTGGATAATTTATAACTATAGGGACAAAAAAACAGATCTATGGTTGCCAGGGGAAGGAGGTGGAAGAAGGCATTGATTACAAAAGGGCACAAGGGAACTTTCTTAGGGTGACAAAAATGTTCTATATTTTGATTGTGGTGGTGGTTACAAGATTGTATGTGTCAAAATTCATAGAACTATACACTAAAAAAGGGTGAATTTCACTGTATGTAAATTATAATAAACCTGACTTTTAAAAAAAAAAAAAAAAAAAAAAAATTGATGCACAAAAATGACTAACATTTCTACACACTAAGAACAGCCAAACCGAGAGCCAAATCAGGAAGGCATTCCCATTCACAATTGCCACAAAATAATAAAATACCTAGAAGTACAGATAACCAAATCAGAGAAGACACACACACAAATGGAAAACATCCCATGCTCATCGATAAAAAGAGTCAATGTTATTAAAATGGCCATACTGCCCAAAGCAATTTGTAGGTTCAATATTATTCCTATCAAACTACTAATGACATTATTCACAGAGCTAGAAAAAACTATTTTGGAACTTATTTGGAACCAGAAAAGAGCCCAAATAACCAAGGCAATCCTAAGCAAATAGAGAAAAGCTAGCTTTACCTAACTTCAAAGTATACTTCAAGGCTACAGTAACCAAAACAGCATGGTACTGGTACAAAAAGAAGCATATTGACTAATGGCACAGAATAGAGAGCCCAGAATTAAGGCCACACACCTACAACCATCTGATCTTTAAGAAAGCTGACAAAAACAAGTAATGGAGAAGCCGTATGCAGAAGATTGAAGCTTGATCCCTTCCTTACATCATATACAAAAATCAACTCAAGATTAAAGATTTAAATGTAAAACCCCACACTATAAAAACCCTGGAAGACAACCTAGGCAGTACCATTCTGGACATAGGAATGGGCAAAGATTGCATGACAAAGAAACCAAAAGCAATCACAACAAAAGCAACAACTGACAAGTGGGATGTAATTAAACATAAGAGCTTCTCCATGTGAAATTAAACTATCACCAGAATAAACAGACAACCTACAGAATGGAAGAAAATATTTGCAAACTATGCATCTAACAAAGGTCTAATATCCATCATCTATAAGGAACCTAAACAAATTTGCAAGAGAAAATTAAACAACCTTATTAAAAAATAGGCAAAGGACATGAGCAGACATACATTTGGCCAACAAGCATATGAAGAAAAGCTCAGTATCACTGATCATTAGAACAATGCAAATGCGATACAATCTCACACCAGTCAGAAGGGTTATTATTAAAAAGTAAAATGAAAACAGATACTAACAAAGTTGCAGAGAAAAGAGAACACTTATACACTATTGGGAGTGTAAATTAGTTCAACCATTGTGGAAAACAGTATGGCAATTCCTCAAAGAGCTAAAAGCAGAACTACCATTTGACCTATCAGTCCCATTACTGGGTATATACCCAGAGGCATATAAATCAGTCTGCCATGAAGACACATGCGTGTGAATGTTCATTGCAGCACTATTCACAATAACAAAGACATGGAATCAACCTAAATGCCCATCAGTGTCACACAGGTAAAAGAAAATATGGTACATACACAACACGAAATACTACACAGTCATAAAAAAGGACAAGATCATGTTTGTGTGTGGGGGGTGGGGGGTGGTGGGAACATAGATGGAACTAGAGATTATTAGCCTTAGCAACTAATCCAAACAGAAAAACACATATCACCTGTTCTCACTTATAAGTAGGAGATAAATGATGAGAACTCATGAATTCAAAGAAGGTAACATTAAGGGGTCTACTTGAGGGTGGAGAGTAGGAGGATGGAGAGGAACAGAAAAGATAACTATTAGGTACTCTACTTAATACCTGTGTGATGAAATGATCTGTATAACAAACCCTGTGACATGAGTTTGCCTATGTAACAAATCTTCATATGTACTCCTGAACATAAAATAAGTTTTTAAAAATAACATTAAAAAAAAATAAAGTATATATATATGAAATGTAATCCCCAATGTTGGAAGTGAAGCCTGGTTAAAGGTGTTTGCACCATGGGGGAGGATACCTCATGCCTGTGTTTGTGACAGTGAGTGAGTTCTGGTTTTGTAAAGTGTGGCACCTCCACTCCTTTGTTCCAGCTTCCACAGTGTGACATGCTTGCCCCTATTCGCCTTCTGCTTCCTGAGCCGTCCCTAGAAGCAGTTGCTGGTGCCATGCTTCCTGTGCAGCGTGTAGCACTGTGAGTCAATAAAATATTCTTAAAAAAAAAAAAAATTACCCAGTTTCAGGTATTTCTTTATAGCAATGCAAGAATGGCCTAAAAACAATTGTAAATGTAAAATGTTGTGAACATACTGATATAAGTGTCAAAAGCATGTATCTTTTTGGTAGAACAATTTATTTTCTTTTGGATATATAACCAATAATGGGATTGCCGTGTTGAATGATAGCTCTAAGTTCTTTGACAAATCTCCAAACTGTTTTCTACAGTGCCTGAACTAGTTTACATTCCCATCAACAATATATAAGGGTTTCCTTTTCTCTGCAGCCTCACCAGCATGTGTTGTGTTTTTGGCTTTTTAGTAATACACATTCTGACTGGTGTGAGATGGTATCTCACTGTGGTTTTGATTTGCATTTCTCTTGTAAAGTATAGTGATATGAAGCATTTTTTTTTTCATGTTTGTTGGCCCCTTGTATGTATTTTGAAAAGAGTCCTTTGCCCATTTTTAAATGGGGTTATTGATTTTTTCTTGTTCAATTGCTTAAGTTTCTTTTGGATTCTGAATATTAATCTTTTGTTGGATGCACAGTTTGCAAATATTTTCTTCCATTCTGTAGGTTGTCAGTTTTCTCCATCAATAGTTTCAAATCCTGTGCAGAAGAGCTTTACTTTAATTAGGTACCACTTGTCAATTTTTGTTTTTGTTGCAATTGCATTTGAGGACTTAGTCATAAATTCTTTACAAATGCTGATGTCCAAAATGGTGTTTTCTAGATCTTCTGCTATGAGTCTTATAGTTTACAGTCATACATTTAGATCTTTAATTCATATTGAGTTAATTTTTGTATATAGTGAAAGGCAGGGGGTCAGTTTTGTTCTTCTGCCTATGGCTAGCCAGCTATCCCAGTACCATTTATTGGATGAGAGTTTATTTTTGTTGACTCTGTCACAGATCAGGTGGTTATAGGTATAAAGCTTTATTTCTAGGTTCGCTGCTCTGTACCGTTGGTCTATGTATCTGTTTTTGTAGAGTACCATACTGTTTTGGTTACTGTAGCCTTATAGTATAGTTTGAAGTCAGATAATGCAATGCTTCCAGCTTTGTCCCAGTTGTCAAAGGGAATGCTTTCAGTTTTTGTCCATTAAATATGATGTTGGCTGTGGGTTTTTCAAAGATGGATCTTTTTTGGTTTGAGGCATTTTTCTTTGATGCCTAGTGTGTTGATGGTTTTTATCATGAAGGGATGTTGGCTTTTATCAAAAGCTCTTTCTGCATCTATTGAGATGATCATATGGCTTTTGTTTTTAATTCTGTTTATGTGGTGAATCACATTTATTGACTTGCATGTGTTTAACCAACCACCTTGCATCCTAGAAATGAAGTTTACTTGTTCATGGTGAACTAACCTTTTGATGCGCTGTTGGATTCCTTTAGCTAGAATTTTTTTGAGAATTTTGGTATGTATATTAATCAGGGACCTTGGTCTGTAGTTTCTTCATTGTGTTTTTGCCGGGTTTTCATATCTGCATGATGCTGGCTTTGTAGAACGAGTTAGGGAGAAGTTGCTCCTTCTCAATTTTTTTGAATAGCTTCAGTAGAATTGGTACCAGCTCTTCTTTGTATATCTGGCAGAATTCAGCTGTGAATCCATCTGGTCCAGAGCTCTTTTTGGTTGGAAGATATTTTTTTTAAATCACTAATTCAATTTTGGAACTTGATTTTGGTCTGCTCAAGGTTTCTGTTTTTTCCTGATTTGATCTTGGGAGATTGTGTGCTTATAGGTATTTATTAATTCCTCTAGATTTTCTAGTTTGTGCCCAAAGAAGTGTTAATAATAGTCTCTGAGAATCTTTTGTGTTTCTGTAGGATCAGTTGTAATGTCATCTTTGTCATTTGTGATTGAGCTTACTTGGAACTTCTACTCTTTTTGTTGTTGTTGTTAACTTAGCTAGCGGTTTATTGATCTTGTTCATCCTTTCAAAGAACTGACTTTCGGTTTCATTGATTCTGTGTATAGATTTTTGGGTCTCAATTTTATTCAATTCTGCTCTGATTGTAGTTATTTCTTTTTTTTTCTGCTAGCTTTGAGGTTAGTTTGTTCTTGTTTTTTAGTTCCTCAAGACGTGATGTTAGATTGTGTCAACTTGAAATCTTTTTTTTTTTTTTTTCTTGAGACAGAGTCTCATTCTATCACCCAGGGTGGTGTGTGCATGGCATGATTTCAGCTCACTGCCACCTCCGCCTCCCAGGTTCAAGCAGAAATCTTTCTAACTTTTTAAAGTAGCCATTTAGCACTATAATTTTCCTCTTAACACTGCTTTTGCTGCATACCAGGGATTTTGGTATGTTGTTTTTCTGTTTTTATTTATTTCAAATAATTTTTTGATTTCTGCTTTAATTTTGCTGCTTACCCAAAAGTCATTTGGGGACAAATTGTTTGATTTCTGTGTTGTTGTCTGGTTTTGAGAGATCTTCTGCTATTGATTTCTATTTTTATTCCACTGTAGTCTAAGAATATGGTTCATATGATTTCAGTTTTTTTGAATTTGTTGAGATTTACTTTATGACCATGTGTTCGATCTTTGACTATGTTGCATATGCAGATAAGAAGAATATATATTCTGTGATTGATAAATGGAGCATTCTGTAGATGTCTAGTAGGCCCAGTTGGTCAAATTTAAGTCTAGAATTTTTTTTGTTAGTTTTCTGCCCCAGTGTTCTGTCTAACAGTGTCAGTAGTGTGTTGAAGTTCCCCACTACAATTGTGTGGCTATCTAAATTTTTCTGTAGGTCTAGAAGTACTTGTTTTATGAATATGGGTGCTCTCATGTTGGGTGCATATATATTTAGGATAGTTAAGTCTTCTTGTTGAATCCAACCATTTATCCACATGTAATGCCCTTCTTTGTCCTTTAGTGCCATTGTTGTTTTAAAGTCTGTTTAATCTGACATTAGGATAGCGACCCCTGCTCTTTTCTGTTTCCTTTTGCATGATAGCTCTTTCTCCAGCCCTTTACTTTGAGCCTATGGGTGTCATTATGCATGACATGGGTCTCTTGAAGACAACAGATGAATGGGCCTTATTTTTAAATCTAACTTGCCACTCTGCCCATTTTAAGTGGGGTATTTACACCATTTACATGACCTTGAGCTTTTTGGTGAGTATATGTCACATGTTTCATAAGCTGTTTCTAAATTTAAATTTGTTTAATGTAGTTTTTAAGGTTAGAATAGGCTTATGAGGTTTTGTGAAGCTCACCCCACAAAAGTGCTATTTTTAATCACATCATACCAAGGGTCTGTACTAGCTACATAATTTAAGACTGCTATCTTTAGTCACTTGGCTGGGGTAGTGTCTGTCAAGTTTCTCTATTCTGAAGTTCTTCTTCTTCTCCCTTCTTAGGCTTTACTCTTTAGCAAGAAGTCACTATGCACAGGCTTCATTTAAGGAATTGTGAATTATATTTCACCTCCTTGAGGGTGAACTATCTCCATAAATTTTTTGGAATTCTTCTGCAGAAGAATTTGTTTATGCTATTTCATTCTAATTAAATTAATGACCAAATAAATAAACTAATTCTAGTTAGTTGATGAATTTTTTTTTATAATTTGGATTATAATCTAATGATTTTTTACTTATTTTGCTGCTCACATAATTTCAGCTTTGGTCACTGACGTTCTTTCCAGTTGCCCCATATCCCTCTGACATACTCAATAATTGTGAGGTTTGTTTGTTTGTTTGTTTGTTTGTTTCAGCATTCCCTTATTTTCTGGCACTACAAAATCTTCTGGAATCATCTTTTATATCTTCTGTCTCAGCCCTAGCTTCAGCCATTTCTCTAAGTAGCCCTGTTTTCTTTTACTGGAGAATGGTATTAGAAACCATGATACGGAGCTAGGTGTGTTTGCTGTAACTGAAATATCCTTGATTCTAGGACTTCTCAGCTGACAGAGCAAGAAAATATTTTTATATATGCTATCTCATTTACTACATTTCATTTTTATTTAACTAAAATTAATACATTAAATTTTAAAATATGTGTAACTCAACCCAAGTACCTTAACACTTTAAATCTAGTGGTGTATCTATCATTTGATCTGTATATAGGTATACAGGTAATTCTGCAATGATATACTCTTTAATAGTACTGATTATTACTTTCAAGTATTGAGATGTTGTTTGTAATTTTATATACACACTGAATTTTTAATCATGTGAAGATCTTAAAAATCAAGTCACTTATTTAAAAAGAGGGAAGGAAGGAAGGAAGGAAGGAAGGAAGGAAGGAAGGAAGGAAGGAAGGCAGGCAGGCAGGCAGGCAGGCGGGCAAGCGGGAGGGAGAGAAAGGAAAGAAAAAAAGAGAGGAAATGAAGAAAGGAAAAGGAAAAAAGTTTGAGAAGATAATTCCATGACTGAAGTCACAGCCCTTCACACACGTAACCTGTAACCTGATTAGATCTATCTCTCCTAACTTTTAACTATTTCGTAACATACCTTGAGAGAGTTGATAAATCTCCTACTTTTTATTTATTGACTTGCGTGTAACAGGAAAGTGTCGAAACTTTTAACAACTTTTTTGTTCACTGCTGCTTCCTAGTGTAACTTTTTCAAAGTATATTTAGTAACAATTAGGGATCCAAATTTAAAATCTGAAATGTAAACCCTAGTATAGTGCCAGTAACTAAACTGAGGTGACAGATAAACAATTATCCTC
Source organism: Macaca fascicularis (assembly GCF_037993035.2). Lineage (NCBI taxonomy): Eukaryota > Metazoa > Chordata > Mammalia > Primates > Cercopithecidae > Macaca > Macaca fascicularis. Next base: position 87,175,021 of record NC_088388.1, on the reverse strand, counting down.
TCTTTCTCCCTCTCCCTGTCTCTCTCTCCCCCTCTCTCTCTCTTTCTCTCTCTCTCTCTCTCTCACACACACACACACACGCACACACACAGCTACATTTGCCTACCTATAAGCAGTGGCAGCTATGTTATAATTTAGGCCAGTAACTTTTGGCTTTGAGAAGCATCTTGATTTCAGAAACATATGAAAATACAATAAAGTAAAGCTTTGAAACAAGACAATGTGATGTTTCCTGTTTTTGCGAAAACACAGGGCTAAACTATGAACCCAGGTCAGCCATATAGATCAGAGCCTTCTATCTATGTGGTACAAAAACCCTTTTATACTTTAATTACTTACAAATTGGTAATTCATGTGAGCCACCTTTGGAAAAATCCCCCAAATCAAATATAATCAAAGACATTAAAGCAGGAAAGTATCTTTTAAATTAAGCCAGCTAAAGCCCTCCCTAAATATACATACTTCCATTTCTCCAAATAAAGTAATGAAGACTCAAACAATACTTTTCTAAATTCATAGCAAAGCCAGGACTAACATCCACTTTCTGTCTCTCTGCCCCAGGCACTTTCCACTTCACCATCCTACCACAGTGCATCTTATCTCATGACCTATAATAGATAATTAGAGACCTGGAGTAAATAACTCAGCCTGTAATTGAAAGGAAACATTACATAGTTGGTCAAGCAAGGTGAGCTTATTACTCATATGATAATATTTGAGAGACCCAGTCTGCCTCATATTCCCTGCTCTAATCCTCCCTGGCTCACATTTGATCCTATTCCCGCTTAAAGCCTATTGGTCAGACCTACTCATATATATATATACACACAGAGATTTTATATATATATATGAATTACATAGATATGAAATTGGAAAAGAATAGTTTACCTAGTTTAATTAAAATAACAACAACATTGCATGTACTATCAAGAAAAAATATTATTTTGCCCTAAAATTTTCCTTCTGGGAGTCCAGGAGAGACTATTATGGAATGTTCTTCCTTCTAACAGCTATGTTTGCTTTCAGTACATTTTAAGTGGAATATTTTTCACCCTTCTGAGTAGGGCAGACAAAGACTTTAATTAAACAAACATCATATGGGAACTCTTGCCCCAAAAGCCATTATTGGCCTCAATTAGCAGATGCAGCTGTAGACTCTATCAATATTAGATGGTCTGTTTATTGTGTCCATTTATATCACCCTCATCAGGGAGCATGTGGAAGGCACCCAAGAATTATCAACTTTAATTAAAACTAGCTCAAATAGTGAAGAAAATATCCCAGGCAAAAATGGGTCAGGTAGAAGAGGAAGATTTTTTTTAAAAGCATGCTGGGAATATTACCAAGACTTCTTTGGGAAAACTAGAGGATGTTTGATGGTCTTATTGTCAACAACTGCCTGAGAGAAGCACAGACATTTGAGAGATAGGCTGGATCACACACATGAGTAGCCCAGTAAGTCAGAGCATATCCCTCCTCCTCCTGGGGTTTCCAAGTAACTACCAGGACTCCAGGAGGCTTCATGCTAAGTAGGTTTAGAGGTGGCACATTCATTTAGGCATACACATTAAATTAATCATTCCAGGAATTATATAAAGTTAGATCTGGAAGTTCCTGGAAGGTTATTTTATGGATCTCATATGTAATATATTATAAAGTTATCATTATTTATTCAATTCCTGCTGTGCTTTTAGGTATTATTCTAACTTCACAACCCAACTCTGGTATTTTTGAATTTTTCAGGTAAAATATTTAAGGCTCAAAAGTATTAAGTCCTTTACAAATGTCATAGAATTAGTATGTACTAGAACCAGAATCTGAACTTCTATCTGATTCTGAATCCCAGACAGCTTTCTATACCATAAGGCTTCTCTATATTAGTCAAAATAATTTAATATTTTGGCAAATAGTTTGTTAACATAAATAATTGAAGACCCACAACTTGAGTTTAAGCCTTTTCCCATTTTTCTAAATTCTCCTAGTCCCAGTTTATTTATTCATAAAATCAGAATAGTGCTTCTCAAAAATTGGTTTATATGAGATAAACTATGTAAAAAGATTTTGGTTGTGGGATATGCATAATAATTATTTCATATCCTATTCTCACTTACATTTTACCATGACCCTATTTTAGACAGTTTGAGTGACGAATTCTTGATATCTCTTTGGAGGCTTATTGGGCTCAGTAGCATAAAGCCTCACTGAAGGATAATTTATGATGCAATTGATCCTTTGTGCTCTACAGAAATATAAGCCTCCTTTATTTATTCTGATTCCCAAGGAAACAACTGCTGGAGATGTGTTTCTGCAGTATGAAAATTGTGAAATTTCAAAGAGATCATGATAAGCCTGAAGTAAGAAAGCTGCAATAATTTACAGTATGCTTCTCGAAAGTTTCTAGAAAGTGTCCTTAAAGGCACAGCAAAATGAATTTTTGTCTCCATGTGGTTTGAATGCCCTACAGCTAGCATGACATTTATTGAAAGATATAATTTATCGGCCTGGTGCAGTTGCTCATGCCTATAATCCCAGCACCTTGAGAGGCCGAGGCAGGCAGATCACCTGAGGTCAGGAGTTGAAGACCAGCCTGGCCAACATGGTGAAACCCTGTCTCTACTAAAAATACAAAAATTAGCCGGGCATGGTGGCAGGTGCCTGTAATCCCAGCTACTTGGGAGGCTGAGGCAGAAGAATCACTTGAACCCAGGAGGCAGAGGTTGCAATAAGCTGAGATCACGCTACTGCACTCCAACCTGTGCAACCAAAGAAGACTCTTGGCTCAAAAAAAAAAAAAAAAAGTGAGTTCTGTACTCTTTAGTACATATGCTTTTTAGATTTAAAATCACTAAATCATGTGTTGACCCCCTTCACAATCTTTCATGTCATCCAATCATGCCATGCTCCAAAAATGTGCCATCTTTATCCTGTGGCTCCTGGTGCCTCACTGGAATATCCCTAAGAAGTCCTAGAGAGGTACAATATTCTAGTGTAAGATGTATATGTTTAGAAAGTATTTCATCCAAGCTAAAAATAAGCCAAAAATGATTTTTGCCTCTAGTAATTATTTCTGAGGCGATTGTCATGATAATAAGTTCCTTTTTGGCACAAGACCTAACATTCTGATAGTAATCCTTGGAGGCCAATTATTCCTGGATGAGAATGACAGGCAAGAGGAAAAAATTTGGGGGTCACTATTTATATACTAGAACATTAAACCTTAAGTACCTCAGTTAACTTATTGTTCAAATGGAAGCAAGATTTAATGAAAAATAATGAGACATCATAGTCCATGGTCTTTCAGTTTTATAACTGATTTTATCTTTAGGTTTACTTTCAAAGCGGGTGTCATGGTCCATTGCTCAGACCCCTCCATTCAGGTCTGAGACCCTCAGTCCCCTAGTTTCCCCAGCTGTAGCAAATGTTGACTGCCTCACAGCTGAATCCCTCTCCAGGAATTTGTTATGGCTGTCAGCTGAAGCCCTCTCCAGGCATTTCCTTCTAAGGGCACCACCTGGTCCAAGGTTAGCCCAGCATCTTATGCCACAATCCAGACCATCCCTGAAGTGCCACCCCAGTTCCAGAGCTCCCGAGCAGATTGGTTCTGTTGTTACTGTGTTACAAGTCAGTTTTTCTTCTTATTCAGTCACACTTCCTTCATCCCTTTTCAGGTACTATTCCTGCAAACAGGTGTCTACCCTAGAGTCTATTTACTGAGAAATCTAGTCTACGAGAGCTTCCCATAGTAACAAGCTAGCTGCCTTTAATTATCCCTACCCAGTGGTTTCTTTAGATAACATCTTTAAATTGAAATGTGAGATAAAATAGAAACTATGTGAATCTGAAGCATCATTGGTATGTGATAGGTAAGGACAGTCAGCAAAGTGATTATTTCCAATTCCACTAGTTTTAGTGAGAGCACTTATGCTTCAGGCACTCAACTGAATTTACATGGTCTTACTGATTTTCACAATAACCATATGGCAAAAGTATTAGTATACTTGTTTAGGAAATAAACTGATATTTATTTACTTGCTTAAAGTCATAGGGTTAGTACATTGTGAAGTTAGAATTTGAACCCGTGTCCTCCTCCTCCAAGTCTAGCAGTTTCTAATCTACCTGTGAACCATTGTGCAGTTTACAGTATTTTCACCTCTCTGCCTTCTGAGCACATGGTAGAATTGTACTTCACTACCGTCCTAATGTTAAATATGGCCATACAACTTACTTTGGCTAATGAAATGTGAGCAAAACAGCTGCTGCCTTTTGGCTTTATTTCCCTCCCTGCCACAGGGTGTGGTGATGTTTTAAATGATAGTGGCTCAGCACTTTGTGTCCCTGAATGGAGATAGCATGGTACAGGATCCCCAGCGCAACTCAAGGTAGGCATGGAGCATCAGGGAAAAATAATCTTAGTTGTGTTAAGTAACTACTGCCTATGAATTATTCGTTATCACAGTATAGCCTAACTTGATGGATACATAAATTTCAACTAAAGAACAGATTAATTTTTTAATCCAAGATGTATTCGTGGAGAATTGCCATTTTTTTTCTAGAATTAAAATATCCTTATCAGAATTTGTTTTATAATGTAATATAATTGAAAGAGTTTGGATTTTGCAACTATGTAGATATAACTTAATTTGAATTTCTGATCTAACATATTTGATTAATGACCTTGGGTTTTCATTTCCCTTACTCAGCCCTCTTTAGTCATCTATCAAATGAGGCTAATATTTTCATTATAGCATTAATGTGATGGTTTGATAAAATAAAGCCTGTAAAGCTTTTAGCAAATTGTCTGATACTATTAATATCTATAATAGTAACAAATAAGTGTTTTATAGAATGCAGTCTTCTCACTGTTGCATCTGAAAATTATTGTTAAAAATATAGATTCCTGCCTGTAATCCCAGCACTTTGGGAGGCCGAGACGGGCGGATCATGAGGTCAGGAGATCGAGACCATCCTGGCTAACAGGGTGAAACCCCATCTCTACTAAAAAATACAAAAAAAGCTAGCCGGGCGAGGTGGCGGGCGCCTGTACTCTCAGCTACTCGGGAGGCTGAGGCAGGAGAATGGCGTGAACCCGGGAGGCGGAGCTTGCAGTGAGCTGAGATCCTGCCACTGCACTCCAGCCTGGGCAACAGAGTGAGACTCCGTCTCAGGAAAAAAAAAAAAAAAAATCTATATATATATAGATAGATAGATAGATAGATAGATAGATAGATAGATTCCTGAGGCCCATTCCAGACCTATTGAATTAGAATCTCCGGGTATGAACTACATTTTGAACAAACTCCTTCAGTAATTCTTCACTGAGATGGAAAAATTATTGCACTAAACAAATGTTAAATACTTCTATATATGCATATATAAATGGTTTTGACTGCCAAAGAGCCTTCCATGAAGTTCTTGAAATGATCTTAGAACTAAATAGGAAAGTATCACCCAGTGCATTATAGATGCATCAAAGTGAACTCAGCAGAGGATTTGGGGGACTGCAAGGCATACTTCAAAGGGATAGCATCTTAAAAACAAAAACAAAACAAGGAAAAACTTGGTGAATTCTTTGTCTCTAAGTATCATGAGAAACGTAGTCTGACTAGGGTAATCTTAGCTGATGAGGACCAAGGAGGGTGTGGGACTTGAAGGCTGGCTGAAGTGAATCAGATGCCTATGAAATGAGGATGACTGCCAGTGAGAATCAACCAAGGCCACTTTGATCAGCGACTCATGCAAGTGAGCAATTATAACTCCTGAAATTTTCTGGTGGAATTCTAGCCCAGAAATTTTAGTTCCATTGCTTTTAGGAAAAGAGGTGATTTTGATTCCTGCTAGAGTTTTAAGTAGTGGTGAGTGACTTTGGAGCTGGATATTATTCTCCCAACTCCCTTCTCTCTGGGTCACTTTTCTTGACTGCTCTCTTCCGGAGTTTGTGTTTAACATACGTCTGTGAACAGCTGAGGCTGATGAAGCAATTAAGTTTTCTTGATCAAGAGCAGGAGAGTAAAAGACACTTGACTTTTAGTCTTGTGGATTAGAGGAGGGGAAACCATACCCAGTGAGATCCTGAAGAAAAGGGCAGGAAGAATGCAGGTCACAGCTAGTTGTTGTGGCTTAAGAAAATGTAAAGAAGCACTGGGGCTGACGCTAGCTTTCAGGGCCTGGGTCTTCATAGACCTGCCTTTCCAGGCAGAAAGCTGGACAAGAAGACTCTAGAGCAGCTTGGAGCAACAGAAGTTGGGGGACCATGACTCCTTCAAGGAAGCACACAGCTACAAGGAACAGGAACATCAGACACACACACACACACACATACACACACACACACACACACACACACACACACACGATCTTGCTTCTTCCCTGCTAAAGATGTTGATGCCTGATATACACTATGTCAGAGCTGTATACGTTCTACAACCCTCCTGTCCTGTCAGTGTTCTTGTATCATACAAGTGAAGACAGAGAGGAACCTACATCAACAGTCCTTCAAATAACTAATAGTGAATTTTCCACACATTTAGGTGGGTAGAGGAGTCTTATGTGAATCTTCAATAAAATTGAGAAGTTTAAAGAAATGTGATATTACTTGCACTTTGAGTATTGAGAAGTTTGGACTTCTGTTCTAATTCATCACACTTGCTTGAGTTAAATTGGGGTCACCTGACTCTCACGTTTTGATTTCTTGCAGATATTGAAACAGAATATAAATATAAGTCAATACTGTAGTATTCAGACTTAACATTGACCTGAGGGAAATAACACTACAGTCATGATTACTCCAATCAAATAAGACTGTATAGAAATGGGAATAAGTCTCAAATTTGACTTCACTTTCTGTGATGCTCTTTTGGAGGCTAAATTTGAAGCCACAGAGAAAGTCTTACAGTGCTTTACCACTCTGACTAGTGTGATTCTCCCCAGAGCACATTCTCTAGGCCTCCAGGCCCAGAAGGCCAGAAATATCAGGAGCTGATGCATTAGGGAGCAACCCTCAGCCAAAGAGAGACAATAATTAGAGGTTAATACACATCTTCCTTGCCCATGGGGACTGGGAGGCTAACCCTGTGACATGTTCTACATTATCTCCCTAAGTTCCTTGCCCATTAGGATTGAGCCCTAGCTGTCTACAGTATTAACTTGCTTGATATTGTAAACTTTGCTGGCTTTTTTTTCCCACTTCCTGTCTCCTATCCTCATTTTCTTACTGGTACTTCCTGGGACCACTTCCCAAATATTCTATTTGCACACAAATATTTGTTGCAGGAACTGATCTCGAGAAAATCCAGTCAAAGACACCTCCTTGGGGTGGAAAGGAGATGTAATAAATACTTAATGGGTGCCTAGAATGGAAATTTTAAAATGATGTAAAATAGCCATCAGGTGATGTTGTATTATCCTATCAAAGAAGGAAGCTGGCTATATGCCAAGGGCCTCTTTAACGAGGGGACATTTACTGCCATGGTAAATTTTCCCCAATCTGAGGCCTTTCTGATCTTGTCAGCACAAAGAGAACTCATCCCTTGGGCATAGTTATATATGGCAAGCTCAATGAACTAAGGTATAATACTCAAATACCAGTTTACGAGTTTACCAGAAGAAATAATGGCCACAGGGACTAGAATACTCAACCTCCAAGTGACCACTACATATTGTTGCTAGAGGCTTATCCACATGGGATTCCAAATAAGTATCAAAGGTTGTGATAATAACATGGAATCAGGACAAGGGAAGCCAGAGGCACTCAAGGTCTAATGGCATTAGCCTCAGATTCCCTGATCCCCTCATCTGTGGGTAAGGGTAGTAGTGCCTATGAAAATAGAAATAGAAAAGTCCTAGGTAGAAAATCTCTCCAACCTTTCCACATTGGGGATTCCCTTCTGAATAAGACTTTTAGATTATTGGCTACATTTGAATATCCTTTGGAAAATGCTTAGATGTTGAATGCCTTTGAGATTCTCAATTCCTCCTTGTAAGTCTCATATTCCTTCTTAAAATGCTAATAAATTCCATGAAATACAAATCAGTTCTACTGGACTGTAAATTATTCAGACTTGTTCAGTGATTTTGCATATGTTAGCTCTAATTTTAATTTCCAAGGAGCAAACTCATTTTCCTAGTATTTAATTTGGGGAGGGTTAACAAACTGCAGCCCCTACAGAGTAATACCACCAGGCTGGTAATACTAAACCCAGGCTGCATTTCATTTGTTATCACAACCAATCTTCGAAGTAGAAGTTATTATCCATGTTTTATTCACAAGAAAACAGAGAGGCTTCAGTTAGGACAAGTTACTTGCTTAAGGATGAAATTGGAATTAAAGCCTGGATTTATCTAAGTCGGTGAGTCCTGTTCTTTCTAAAGTTAAGCCTTGAACAAGTTGGGATAGAAGCACCAACTCCCCGCACAGTCGAAAATTCATGTATAATTTTGACTCTTCAATAGCCTACTGTTGACTGGAAGCCTTACTAATAACATCAACAGTCAATTAACAGTTTTTGTGTTATATGTATTGTACACTATATTCTGACAATAAAGTGCACTAGAGAAAGGAACATATTAGGAAAATCATAAGGAAGAGAAAAAATATTTAATTTTCTTATGTGGAAGTGGATCATCACATAGGTCTTCATGATGAGTGGGCTGAGGAGAAGAAGAAAGAGGAGGAGCTAGTCTTGCCATCTCAGGAGTAGCAGAGGCAGAAGAAAATATGCATAGAAGTGGACCCCAACACAAGTTTAAACTTATGTTGTTCAACGGTCAACTGTACTTTGTCATGGTACCCAAAAGCTACTGTACCAAGTTTCTATTCTAAAATTGATCTGAACAAAAGCTTTCACTACTATGACAAAATTTGACAACTCCTAAGGGTTTATCCAGCTCCAAGAGTGTATGATTCTCTAATGCTCCTGGCTTTGCTAAACCTCAGAATTGAGATCTTTTTCTAAATAAGTCTGACAAAAATGATTGCTCTTGGTTATTCAGGGGCAAGAAACTCTGCCTGAGTTATCTTTCTAATTGCCTCCGTTTTTCACTTCACCAACCTTAGGATCATATTATTACTCGCTGGATCTCCTTACTAATGCATACTGCGCCAGATATTGATGTTTCACAAGGAATGAGAGTAACTTTCTAAAGACTGTAAAGGATCTAATTAGCGGTATTGACTGTGCCCAGAAGCAACCACAAACAATGCTGTAATTAACTGAGTTTAGCTATAAATGGGAAACATGTGGGTGATTTTTATTATAGAAGAATAAAGGCAAACTCACTAAGCTGATGGGCAGTTTATTTAACATTGTGAAATTTGTTCAAGGCTTCTATACTGTCTTTTTTTTTTTTTAAATCCTTTTCCCTTCCTTGCTGCTTCTCTTTTTCCCTTCTCCCCCTCCCTGTTAAACATGTTTATTTTTTCCCAGTATAAAATTAGATGGTAATCAAAGAACATTTTAGAAAATACAGATTAAAAATATCTATTTTCTACTAATTAGAAATGACCACTTTAACCTTGTAAAATATATTTTCCTTTTTTGTTATTGTTTTGGCGTAGATACATAACATAAACAATTATTTAGTTTTTTTTTCTTAAACAATATCAGTAGATATCCTTTGAGGATTCCAGCTATTTCACAATCTCCTTTTCCTAGAAGAGATGACTTTAGAACAGGCTGGGAGGAGACAGCCAGGCAAAGAAAGATATGCGTGTATGCAAAGGCTGCAAGGGCCACAAATACAGGGCATCAGAGAAGCAAGCAATGCAGCAGGGCTGGAATAGGAGTTGCTGGAAAAGGAGTGGTCAGGAGGCAAGCAGGGCCAGATAAACATGGGCCTTGAATGCCAAGTAAAGAAACGTAGACTTCAGCCAGAGGCTACAGGGAGGGGTTGAAGTGGGTGATGACTTGATCAGAGTTCCAGCACAGTGCCTGGCACATAGTAAGGGCTCAGTCAATATTTATCCAAAGAATAAATGAAGAATAAATAGCAGCCATGTAAATGTTTGAAGACAATAAAGTGAGCCAGAGGCAGGGAAGCCAGTTAGGAAACTCCGGTTTCCTAAGTTTTTAAAGGTCTGAAGTAAGGTTCTAGAAAATATAGATAATAAAGGTAGAATGGATTACAAGAAAGTTAAATAAGATTCCTCTCTTTTACCAAATTTCCCCCTTGCTGGGTAGGTAAGATACTTTTACTTGGTGCCCCTTGTTACTCTGCATAAGCCTCTATTAGTTCACTTCTCAGATGGAATTGAAATTTCTAGTTTAATTGACTATTTGATGAATTAGTGATTAACACTCAGAGAGTGTTTGTGGCTTTAAATGCAAATAAGCATAAGATGAATTACTCTCCTCCATGCATCCCATGTACCAAAATCCTATAGATGCCAATGATTTGCCAGGTACTTGCTTGAGGTAGAAGCTGTATACAATAGAAACTTGATATTCTGAGCAAGCAAAAACTTACTCTTTGTGTAATGCAAACTTTAAAACTGATTTTAAACATTTCAAGCCATAGTGTTATTTCATTCCTTGTGGCTATTTTAAATCCAGTTAATGACAAAATTATGAGCAAGATTTAAGGGCATAAACATTTGCAGAAAGAAGCTTGCAATGAAGAATTCTGTAAACCAGTTAGGTAGTACACAACTTTTTTTTTCTCTTTTCTTACTTTTGGTGGTGGTTCTGTATTATTATGTGTTTTAGACAAAGTATTTGTTCTCCTATGTATCAGAATAAATTTAAATATTAAACCTGTGATTTTATGGAGGATATTGCTAAACAGCATCTAACTTTAATAATTCAAAAAATAAGTCTGGATAATACTTAGTATTAACAATGATTATGGCTGTGATACATGAATATTTGGAAGCAATTACTGATCTCAAATTTCAAGAATAGGGCTGACTCTTCCTGGATTTCTTAAGTTAATTCTAGTTAATTTTCTGTGAAGAGTTAAAGTTTATCATTTTATATTATTTTTAACCTCAGCCAATCGGAAAGAGTCTTTACCACTAGAATTTGGGTTTGTGCAGTCCTTAGACATCTCCTCTCTATTCAGGACTCCACTCTACAAAGTACCTACTATGTATGTACAAGGAGCTTATATATACTGTAACATTAGATTATAATATTTAGTTTTTATATTGAAGCATTAAGAAATATATTAATATTCCTGTTTTGGAGATAAGGAAATTAAGGAGCAAAAATGTTGTATAAACTTCCAAAATCATGTAGATAATAAATAATGAAGCTAAGATTTATATGAAAATCTAAATCAAATGTCCATGTTCTTAGCACAGTATACTCTGCCTCCTCACCAACAAATCCTATGGAATTACCAGGATTTAGAAATGAGCATGTTATAGCTGACATGAAAAAAAAATATTCACCTGAAGATAAAATCAGGACTGGATACATGAGAAGAGAAGCAACATTTAGTAATAGCCCTTAAATTTGCATCACACTTTATTGTTTGCAAGCCTGTCATGTATCGCACCTTCCTAATACCTCACATGGGGTGGACATATGGGCATGGGTTACTATTCCCATTTTAGATGAATAAACAGAATTTTGTTAGGAAAATTACAGCAACTTGGCCAAGGTCACAGCCTAATTTAAGGCAGATTGAGAAGCAGAATCCAGGATCTGACGTTGTGAGGTCTTTCTATGCAACTTCTAATAGGCTTGCACTTTAGTAGAAAGCAGGGCTGGAGACACTGTTGGAGTAGCCAGCCCAGACAGATTTCACAGTCAAGAAGACAAGACAGAGGATTTGCATACAAACTATACCAGGACTCATAGTCGGGTTTTTGTTGGGGGAATTTCAAACATCTCACCTACTGCTTATGTATATCTTTTCATTTATTGATCTGTTTCATTGTTGATCCATTAATCTATCCATCCATCCATCCATCCATCCATCCATCCATTCTTCATCATCGTTGTCATCATCATCATTGACATTATTATTACTACTATTGAATAGCTACTTTACGGAGGTACTATCCTAGGATATGAAGTTATAAAGTCAAACAAGACCAGATCTCTGCTTTTAAGGATCTCATAGACCAAGGGAATAGATAAATATGAACAAATATTTGTATTATAAAAAGGCAAATTTAAACGAGGGGCCAGAAGAGAGTACAGAGACTTAAGGATGGAACATGCAACCACTGGGGAGAGAGAGTGTAATGTAGGGAAGGCCCCAGGGTCCTGGACATACCTGAAAGGTAAATAGTTTGAGGTAACTAAGTGGAAATGATTTTTCTGAGGGGAAGCTTGTACTATGGCACAGAGCTACAGCAAATTTCGATTTGTTTAAAAAAATGCATGTGTTCCTTAATTACTGGTGTGACAAGTGTAAGAAAAGGAGGGTAGGTAGTAAGCAGGCAGGGACAGTCCAGAGCCAGAGCAAATCTCACAGCAGGAGGGACTCCGGGAACCAGGAGAACCAATTCTAGAGGTGCAAAGCTCAGTTTGAATGGGTATTATCAAAGAGAAAGTAGGAAATGTGGCTGTGTGTGTGTGTGTGTGTGTGTGTGTGTGTGTGTGTGTGTATGATGTCAGGGTTCTAGATACTGAGAATGGATAGGGAGGAGGAAAAGGGTGTCAAAGGATGTCATCTCAGACTTATCAAGAGGTAGAAAGAAAAGTTGCTGGCTTTTTCAGAATTCTTAAGTATTTTTATCTTAACTTCTCTCTAGTCTCCTTAATACTCTTCTTTAAGTTTTAAAGTAACGTAACTACATACAGAAAACAAGAGAAAGGAGGATATATACATACAGGTCTCCTATCATTCTGTTCTAAAACAGTCACTGTTTTAGCAACAATATTGTATATTTTTCTGCTGTCTTGTTTTTATATCTGTTGTTAGAAAATTAAAGGTAAAAGAAAAGAGTTCTACATAATACACTACTATGATAAATTTTTGCCAGTTATTTCTTTAAAAATAAAAAAGAGGTAGGATACAGGCCTAATAGTGATCCTAAGTGTGTAGTGGTTCAAATGACAGGCTTTGGAGCCAAAAAGGTCAAATACAGAATTCCAGCTCTAACAATTACCCGTTATACAATTTATTTTTTGTTGTTCTTAACTTTTTTTTCTGAAACATTGTAATAATATTACCCAACTCACAGATTTGGTTGCAATACATAGTAAGTTCATTCTTATATCCTTTTCTGTAAATGTTGTAAGACATTTCTTTCCTTTTTTTTTTTTTTTTCTAAAACTGAGTTATGTTTTTACTTTGAATTTACCAATTTAGCAATGAAAATTCTAGAAGTCTAATTAATCTTTATATATGGAGCACCTCTAATTCTAGCTACTCTACCTTTTATATAAATATATTAACTGACACAAAAGCTTTCTATCAGAAGACCCGATTTTTTCAGCTGCGAGGATAAAGTCTCATTTAGTGTTCTTCTAAATGTAAATCTAGCTGGGAGGAATGAGATAGCATAGAAAAGGCTAATTTTTTAAAACAATTTTTGGACAGCATTATTTTCAACAATATGACCACCCTTTATTTGTTGTATTATTTCTATTTTTGAGATTGTTGTATGCAATTGTGATATTCCCTTATAGGACAGTGGCATGGTAGCAGGTTTTCATTGTGTAAAGGGGTTATGATAGAACTGAAGGGGCAGCAAAGCTATCAATGATAGTCTGTCATAATCAGGTTTTTCTTACAATCATCTCATCTCAAAACCCCATAACTCCGTGCTCTGATTGTGCCCATTAGGCACAGCAGATGGTACCATTTTACTCCGTGGAAGCAGTGGGCAGAAAACTTGCCTCCGACTACAAAATTTGTGAGTGGAAAAACTAGACACTCTCTTCCCCTCAGTATGCCCAAGCCCTGGCATTTAGGTGCAGTAGGCAGGTGATGTAAAAACCCTTTGATGATCTAGAAGAGGAAACCTAGATACTTTTATTGTAACGCACACTGTTGTGAGCCCTAACTACGAAGCACACTTCCTCTGGCTGAGAGTGTGTGTTCACAAGCTAATTCATGTTTTCCAGCCCTGCTTTGTCTTGCCATAGAGAAGATGGATCAGATATTTCTCCTGATTTTATGTAAGCTGTACATCTTTTCTGTTTATAACCATGGAAGAAAAACAGTAAGTGTGGCAAATGCAAAGACTTATGGCAATACACACTCTGGGTGCTGATCTGGGGCATGTTACTAAATCAATGTGTGACCTAGGCTATTCTCTTCCTTAGCTAGTTCTCGGATTTCTCCTCTGTGAGAATGAAGGAGTAGGATCACTGATTTCCTTCATCCTTTCCAGCATCAGCATCCAATGGACTAAAGTGATTAATATTGGGCCTGTGGCAAGCACAGATTTTATGGGGTTCCACCTAGTGGCTTTGTTCCATATTACTGTTATAGGCGAGTATGGCATGGTTGTACAGAATACAGGCTTTTGAGGCTACAGACCTTGCTCTAAGTCCTGACTTTGTGCTCAATATCCAGATAAACTTGGGCAGCTTCTTAGCTCTTTGTGATTTGTTTGCTTTTCTATAAAAATGGAAAATAATACCTATTATATAGGGTGGTTATGAAGATTAAATGTTAGCACAAAACACAGGAATAAAAGTGAGGGCAGCATTGTTAGATTCTAGGGAAATTAAAGTGATAGTTAAAAATAGTGAAAACTGGCTGGTAGATGGGGACCTGCTGTGGGTGCATGTCCATGAAACTCACTGTCTGTGCATCATATAAAGATGGCTAGCTAGACATAGGTAATATGTGCCTCCTCCTAAGAGAGGAACAAGGATAGTAAGTAGATATCGGAATAGTTCGTAGATACTCACATTTTAAACAGATCATATAGGAGACAATGCTAGGATTCCCCAGAGCAGTGAAAAGAAGCACCCAAAGTAGGTAAAGAGAGAGGAAGATAGCTTGCCCAGCCAGGAACCAGCTAAAATTCAGGAGAGCCTCCTGGACATGGGGAAATAGTAAGCGAGAAACCGCCAGGGCTCCAAAATTAGATTTTACTATCTTGGCCACCAAAGAAACCCTTGACTGATTAGGGCCTTGGGCTTGACATACAGAGCTGGCTAAAGATTGCACAGAGATGTTTTTCCAGAAAGAGAACCTGTATAAAATTTCACAGGCACCTGAGCTTGGAGCAGCCTCAACTGGGAGCCATCTTGAGAGCCTAGATACTAGAGATCTACAAACATGGCTGCTGCTACTGCAGTACTCCAACAAGAGAAAGAAGAGACTGGGCACTCCCCTGCACTCCTAGGAGGGTGCCTGTTGCCCTGCTGTGAGACTGAGATGTAAGTGGACTACATTCCCCATAGCTTCTTGCCCATACTGCTAGACTGGAAGGTACTCTGCCCTCTCTGGTCCCAGGCCCAGGGCTGGTGCCATTTTGAGAGCTTAATGCTGAGCCATACCTCACCCTAGGCCTGAGTTCAGGCTGATGTGGTTGTAGCTGCCACCTGGCCAAGGAGGAACAAGAAGACAAAGGTATCCTATGCATATCTAAGACAATATTTACTTCCCTGCAATAGGCTGCTATGAGACTGAGAAACAACTGGACTATATTCACCACAGCTTCTTGCCAACACTGCCTGCATGGGAAGAGACCACCCTCCCTGACTAGAGACTCAAGGTGCCATTTTGAGAGTTTAATGCTTGGTTATGCCCTGCTCTTGAGCTGAGTTTGACTTGACATGGCTGCAGCTAATGCCCAGTTAAGGAGGTACAGGAAAACCAGGCTTCCTAATGCACATCTAGGTCAATACCCAGTGCCCTACTATGGGCTGCTGTAAGACCAAGACTCAAGTAAACTGCTCTCCCCATAGCTTTTTGCCCGTGCTTCTTGCCTGAGGAAACCATACACTCCCTGGTAACAGGCCCAGAGTGCCATTCTGAGAGCCTAACACTGGGCTGTGCCCCGACCTTGGGCCAAGTTTGAGGTGATATAGTTGCAGCTACCATCCAGCTGGGAGAGGGACAAGTGAGACAAAGCTCACCTAAACATAGTTAGGACAATACTCACTGCCCTGCTACAGATGGCTGTGGGACTGGAGACTAGCCCACCTACCCTATCACAGCTTCCAGCAACAACATCATGCACTGCTTGGGTCCCAGTGGGTTGTGCCATCACTGCTGCTACCATCACCCATACCACATTAGCTACCAAGGGGCCTGAGAACCCACCCACATACTAGGACCACTGCTCTTACTATTAATTTCTAAGCAAGCCACCTGAAGGCTCAAGAATCAGCCCTCCCAGACTCATAAACACTAAAGCCAGTGTAAGTTGCTGCTCTGGGGCCTGAAAGGACCCCACTGTTACCACCACCAGGACCTGAAGACTGACTTAGTTGGTGTCCAGGTCACTAGCTTAACTCCACCACAACCTCAACTTTTAACTGTACCCTAAGTCACTCAAGAAATCACAGAGACCACTGCCTTGTGTACTGCCAAAATATTCATACAAAGATCACACTACTATGAGTACCCAAAAGCAAAGCCACAGTATCTTAACTGAATCAACAACATATACACATCCTCAGGAAAAAAATTCTCCCCTATGAAAGCAATTTCAAAAGCTTGGAAAAAATGACTGCTATACAAGATGCATCAAAATCAATGGAGGGACACAGGAAACATGAAAAATCAGGGAAATATGACACCATCAAAGGACCAAAATTGTCCAATAACGGATCCCAATCAAAAAGAATTCCTCAAAAGTTCAGATAAAGAATTCAAAATACTGATTTTAAAGAATCTCAATGAAATACAAGATAAACCTGAAAATCAATACAAAGAAATCAGAAAATCAATCCAGGATATTAATGAGAAATTTACCAAGGACATGAACATCTTAAAAACAAATAGAATAGAAATTCTGGAACTAAAAAATTCATTGAAAGAAATAAAAAATACATTCAAAAGTTTCAATAATAGACTAGACCAAGAAGAAGCACCTCAGAACTTGAAGACAAGACTTTCAAAATAATCCTGTCAGACAATAATAAGAGAAACAGAATAAAAAATGAATGAACAAAGCTTTCAGAGATTTGGGACTAAAGTGACCAAACTTACTAATTATTGGTATTGCCAAAAGTGGAGAGGGATCAAAAAGGTTGGAAAACATATTTAAGAAAATAATCAATGAAAATTTCTTGTCTCTTAAGAAAGTTAGACATCTAGATACAGGAGACACAACAATCCCCAGGAAAATACATTGCACAAAGGACGTCATCATGGCATATTATACTCAGAATGTCTAAAGTCAAAGTGAAATGAAGAGTTTTAAAATTAGCAAGAGAAAAATATCAAGTCACCTATAAAGGAAATCCCATCAAACTAACTGTGGAATCTTCAGCAAAAGTATTATAGGCCAGAAGAGAATGAGATGGCACTTTCAAAATGCTGAAAGAAAAAACTTCCAGCCAGTGATTTTGTATCCTGCCAGCATAAGCTTTATAAATGAAGGATAATTTAAGTCCTTCTCAGACAAGAAAGCACTGAGAAAACTTGCCACTACTAGACTAGACCTATAGTAAATGCTCAAAGAGTCCTTAAACAAGAAATGAAAGGTTAATATTCACCATCATGAAAACACACAGCAATATACAACTTATAGTTTGTATAAAACAATCACACAAAAGAGGAATAGAAAGATATCAAAGATACCACAGAATTTCATGAAATCACAAATACAAAAAGAAAGAAACAAAGAACTGTTTAAAACAACTTGAAAACAATCAATAATAAACCAGAAACAAAGTCTCACATATCAATATTAACCTTGCATGTAAATGAATAAAATGCTCCACTTAAAAGAAAAAGATTGGCAGAATAGACCAAAAGCCCGCAATCCAACTATATGGTACAAGAAATTCACCTTACTGAATTAGACTGAAAGTAAGGGGGTGAAAAAAGATATTCTACACAAACTAACTAAATGTGAGTAGGAGTAGGTATGCTTATATCAGATAAAGCAGACTTTAAATCAAAAACAGTGAAGAAAGATGAAGAAGGCCATTATGTAATGATAAAGGGATCAATTCAGCAAGAGAATATAACGATCCTAAGTATATGTGCATACAACATTGGAGCACCTATATTCACCAAACAAATATTACTAGACCTAAAGAAAGAGACAGACAGCAATGCAATAACAGTAGAGAGTTTTAATATCCCACTAACAGCACTAGACAGATTATCAAGGTAGAAACTTAACAAAGAAACATTGGGCTTAAATTGGACATTAGAACAAACGACTTAATAGACATTTACAGGACATTCTACCTAACAACTAGAGAATATGCATTATTTCATCATCACATGGAATATTCTCTAAGACAGACCAAATATTAGGCGAAAAATAAGTATTAACAGATTTTTAAAAATCAAAATTGTATCAAGTACTTACTCAGACCACAGTGGAATAAAGTCAGAAATCAATGCCAAGGCAAAGTCTGGTAAATATACACATATGTGGAAATTAAACAGCATGCCTTAATGATCATTGTTTCAATGAAGAGGTATAGCTGGAAATTGAAAAACTTTTTGAAATAAGTGAAAATGGAAACACAATATACCAAAATCTGTGGGATATAGCAAAAGCAGTGCTAACAGGAAAGTTTATAGCTTTAAAAGCCTACATCAAAAAAGTAGAAAGATCACAAGTTAATAACTTAAAATTGCATCTCAAGAAACTAAAAAAGGAACAAATCAAACCCAAAGTTAGCAGAATAAAAGAAATAACAAAGAGCAGAATTAAATGAAATAGAGATTTAAAAAATACAAAGAATCAATGAAATGAGCAGTTGAGTCTTTGAAAAGATAAAAAAGTTAATAAACTGCTAGCTAAACTAACCAAGGAGAGAAGAGCCAAATAAATACAACCAGAAATGAAGAAGAAGACATTACAGCCAATACCACAAAAATACAAATGATCATCAGATACTGTATGAACAACTATAGTCTCACAAATGACAAAGCTTAGAGGAAATGGATAAATTCCTGGAAACAAATAACTGCCTGAGATTGAACTAGGAAGAAATAGAACTCCTGAATAAACCAGTAATGAGTGATGAGTTGAACATCTCCCAACCAAAATAAAGCCCAATACCAGATGGATTTACTGCCAAATTCCACCAGACATACAATGAGTATCAGTCCTCCTGAAACTATTCCAAAAAATCAAGGGAAGTGAAATTCTCCCTCACTCATGTTGTACAAGTCCAGTATCACCCAGATACCCAAACCAGACAAGGACACAACAAAGAAACAATACTACAGACCAATATCCCTAGTGAACATAGATACAAAAACCTTCAATAAAATACTAGCAGGTAAAATCCAACAGCACATCAAACAGATAATACATCATGATTAGGTGACATTTATCCCAAGGAGGCAAGGATGGTTCAACCCTCCTTCAATAAATAAATCATCCATTCAATCAATAAATGTGATGCATCACATAGAATTAAGGACAAAAACTTAGGATCATCTCAATAGAAATAGAAATAAGCTTTAATATAATTCAGCATCCTTTCATGATAAAAATTCTCAACAACTTAGGCATACATGGAACATATCTCAATACAATAAAGGCTGTTTAGGACAGACCAATGGCCACATTATATTTATAGGGAAAAGCTGAAAGCATTCCAAAAAGTGGAAAAAGACAAGGATGTCCAATTTCACCACCATTATACAATACAGTACTGAAAGTCCTTGCTAGAGCAATAAAGAAAAAGATAAAAAGCATCCAGTTTGGAACAAAGTTAGTTAAATTATCTATTGTCATTGATTATATGATCTTGTGTCTAGAAAACTCTAAAGACTCAACCAAAAAACTCAAAAAATTGAGAAATAAATTTAGTAAAGTTTCAGGATATAAAAATGTACAGAAATTAGTAGCATTTCAATACAACAATAATGATATAGCCAGGAGTCAAATCAAGAAGTTAACCCATTTACAATAGCTACAAAAAATACCTAAGAATATATTTAGCCAAGGCAGTGAAAGGTTTGTATAAGGAGAACTACAAAACATTGATGAAAGTAATATTGCATGATGCAAACAAATGCAAAAACATTCCATGCTCATGGACTGGAAGAGGGAATACTGTTATAATGACCATACTGCCTGAAACAATCTACAGATTCAATGCAGTTCCTATCAAATTACCAAGGTCATTTCTCACAGAATCAGTAAGAACAATACTAAAATTCATATGGAATTTTTTAAAAAGCCTAATAACCAAAATAATCTTAAGCAAAAAGAATGAAATTTGAGGCATCATATTACCTGACTTCAAATTATACCACAAGGATATTTTTAAGCAAAAAATCATGGTACTGGTATAAAAATAGACACATAGACAAATGGAACCATATAGAGAATGCAGAAATAAAGCCACATACCTACAGCACACTGATCTTCTACAAAGTCAACAAAAATATACACTGGGGAAAGGAGGCCCTATTCAATAAGTGATGCTTGGAAAACTGGAAGCCATGTGCAGAAAAATGAAACTGGAGCCATATTTCTCACAATATACAAGAGTTAAGCCAAGATGGATTAAAGAGCTAAATGTATAACTTGAAAATATAAAATTCTAGGAGAAAATCTAGGAAAAACACTTCTTGACATTGGCCTAGGAAAAGAATTTATAACTAAGTCCTCAAAAGCAAACACAACAAAACAAAAATAAACAAATGGGATTTAATTAAACAAAAACCTTCTCCAAAGCAAAAAGAAAAAAAAAAAAACAAGAATCAACAGAGTAAACAGACACATGGGAAAGATATTTCCAAACTACACATCTGACAAAGGGCTAATATCCAGAATCTGCGAGGATCTCAAACAATTCAACAAGAGATAAACAAAAAACTCTATTAAAAAGTAAGCAAAAGATGTGAACATTTTTCAAAAGAAGACATATAAGCTGCCAAAAAACATACTGACAAATGCTTAACATCACTAACCATCAGAGACCACACTGAGATACCATCTTATACTAGTCAGAATTGTTATTATTAAAAAGTCTAAAAACAAAAGATGTTGGCAAGGATGTGGAGAAAAGGGAACACTTATACACTACTGGTGGGAATGCAAATTAGTGCAACCTTTATGGAAAACAGTATGGAGATTTTTCAAATAATTAAAAAATATAACTACCATTTGATCTAGCAATTTAACCTCTAGGTATATACCCAAAGAGAAATAAATCATTATATTGAAAAGATACCTGCACCTTGTTTATCATAGCACTATCTACGATAGCAAAGATATGGAATCAACTTAAGTGTCTATCAACAGAGGATTGGATAAAGAAAATGTGATGTGTGTGTATATATATATGTATATATGTATATAAAATATAGTGATATATACATGTGACATAAATATATGTGATGTACACACACCATGGAATACTACTCAGCCATAAAAAAGAATGAAATCATGTTTTTAGCAACAACATGGATGGAACTGGAGGTCATTATCCTCAGTGAAATAATTCAGAAAGTCCAATGTTCTCCCTTACAAGTGGGAGCTAAGCACTGGGTACACCTGGCCATACAGAGTGGGTAATAGACATTGGAAACTACAAAACGTGGGAGAGTGGGATGGGGATGAGGATTGGAAAACTATCTGTTGGGGTGATAGGTACAATAAAAGCATACTTCACCACTACACAATGTATACATGTAAGATTCCTGCATTTGTATCCCTTAAACCCTGTGACAGTTACATCTTCAGTATGAAATGTTAAATATCCCATTCCTAAAAAAAAAAAAAGATCTCTTCTACTAATCAGATCATCGTAACTAAGCATTAATCTTTACTTAGAAAGGTGTTGAAATTCTGGTAAAATTTTCTAAACTTTGTCTATATAAGCAACACCAAACCTCTACACTTTGGAACACTGATTTTATTCTTAGGAATCCGTGCTTCCCATGTGGAACCATCTCAGCCTTTCCGCTTGGAATGAACTTTCTTTAGAAACTAGAAAATAATAAAAATGAAAGAAAAAAAAGATGCCATTAAATTATAGAAGTTAG
This sequence comes from Macaca fascicularis, assembly GCF_037993035.2. NCBI lineage: Eukaryota > Metazoa > Chordata > Mammalia > Primates > Cercopithecidae > Macaca > Macaca fascicularis. The sequence continues at coordinate 87,152,971 of NC_088388.1, read as the reverse complement.
ACCTGGCATAGTGGCTTATATGTGTAATCCCAAAACTCTGGAAGTCCCAGAGAGGAGGGTCACTTAAGGCCAGGAATTTGAGACCAGCATGAGCATCACAGTGACACCCTATATCTGGAAAAAAATATAAATAAATAGATAAATTGTAAAATTTTGATAAAACAGGAAAGTTACTTTAAAATTAAATTTATAAACACATACACAAGAAGCATTATACAAATTGAATAGTCCTATGTCTAGTGAAGAAATATGCCTGAAAATGAAAACTTCTCCACATAGGAAATTCCACGGGCAGATGAGTTTAGTAATAAATTATTCCAAACATTTAACATAAAAATAACACCAACCTCACCTAAGATCTGTTGGAGAATGGAAAAAAAGACATATTTTTAAATTTCCTAGGTAGTACAATCTTGACAACAAAATCTGACTAGGATGTTAGAAGAAACAAATATTACAGGTTAATACTTCTCATAAGCATAGATGCAAAAAATCCTAAATTATATTAGCTGATTACTGAATCAAGTTAGATAACAGTAATTCTATTTCAGGTTGTTTCAAAATTCAGAAATCAATATAATCCAGTATATTAAGGAAAGAAAGGAGAAATTATATAATTATCTCAACAGCTGCAGGAAAAAAAGCATTTGGCACCACTCAACATCCATTCACATTAAAGTGTTAGCATAGTAAAAATAGAAATAAACATATTTAATTTATTAAAGAACATCTACAAAACTCTCATTGTACACTTCCTGATTAATGGTGAAATATTTGATATTTATACCATAAAATCAGGTGAAATACAGGGTGCTCACTGTCATCTCTTCTATTTAACATTGTACTGAAGAGTCTAGCCAGCAAGAAATGGCCCAAGTTTTGGAAAGGAAGAAATAACTCATTATTTGTCATGGATAACATGATTATAGATGTGAAAAATCCAAAAGAATCTATTGATAAACTGTAAGAATCAGCAAATGAATTCAGAAAATTTAGCATTCAAATAACAATTTGCATTAAATTTAGCATATAAATATCAATTTGCATGTTGCACACCAGCAAAAAGCAACTGAAAAAAAAAGTAAATCTCTGTCTAAGGACTGATATACAACATTTTTGAACATAGAGCACTACACAACATTTTTGAGAGATTGTAAACATATTCAGAAAGAATCCAGATGCAAAGCAAACATATTCAGGCATAATGACAAATGTTAGCAGTAATTATACAGAAGGCACAACCTATTAACTGCTCATCATAGGATAGCTGTCAGGAAGTGTCTATAAAAACTTTTATTGACTTCAAAGCTTTGATCATGTTTGGCAGAAAAGGTCGTGGTGTGTCTTGTGAATGTTTAGGACATCAGAGTAGCTGAAGACAATACTAGTGGTCTTCAAACTACAGATGAGGGAGGTCAGGAAAATAGTGAGGAATAAATTAACTTATATACGTAAAGCTACCATGGGATTCCAAACAGAAGGTCAACTGACTTAGTCAGCTATAACCAAGGCAGTGTATTAATAATTTCTGTCTTTTGATTCAATGCCAATATGTCCCCAATGCTAGATTTTTGCATATGAAAAGTCATCTGTAGTCAGTTTTCTGACTAATTGAATTTGTTGGGGAAACTAGGGCCAGGTAGTGATAAACATCAGGGCAATATTATTCAAAGCATGGATAAAATTTCCTTGCTACTTTTAGGTTTTGAATTTATTGAGGACGCTATTAAGTGTTACGTACTATACAAGAGGTTATAGATTCATAGTGTTCGTTAGATATTATTGTACCTCATTTAAAGATAAGAGGAGACTGAAAGAGGATATGCAACTTATTCAAGATACCCAGATAGTTAAGAGTCAAGTTTTGAGTTCAAACTTTCATTACCATAAACATTAGGTCTTTGTATTATATGAGGATGCCTACAAGTTTGAAGTATAAGATAAGCTGTTTAGCTCAATATCTTATACATCATTACTACTCAGTAAATTCCATTAGTATTATTTAAATATAACTGAATTAGGCCATTCTTGCACTGCTATAAAGAAATACCCGATGCTAGGTAATTTACCAAGAAATGAGGTTTAATTGTCTCACAGTTCTTTAGGCTTTCCAGAAAGCATAGTGCCCACATCTGCTTCTGGTGAGAACTGAGGGAGCTTTTACTCATGGTGGAAGGTGAAGCCGGAACAGATGTGTCACATAATGTGGTGAGAACAGGAGCCAGAGAGGAGGGAGGTGCCGCACACTTCCCAACAGCTAGATCTTGTGAGAATTCAAGCAATGAGAGATCTACCCTCCATGATTTAAACACGCAAACACTTCTCATGAGGCCCACCTCCAACAATGGGGAGTACATTTCCTTTTTATTTTGTTCTATTTATTTATTTTTTTGAGATGGGGGTCTCACTCTGACACCCAGGTTGGTGTGCAGTGGTGTTCACTGCAATCTCTCCCTCCCAGGCTCAAGTCTCAATTGCTGCTCCCACCTCAGCCTCCTGAACAACTGGAACCACAGGTGTGTGCCGCCACACCCAGCTAATTTTTTTCTGTTTTTGGTAGAGATGGGGTTTTGCCATGTGGCCCAGGTTGGTCTCAAACTCCTTAACTCAGGCGATCCACCTGCCTTAGTCTCCCAAAGTATTGTGATTACAGGTGTGAGTCATCATATCTGGCCTGGGATTACATTTCAACATGAAATTTAGAAGGAGCAAATATCCAAACCATGTTAATAATTGTATCATGGTGAGTTTCTCTCTCTCTCTCTCTCTCTCTCTCTCTCTCTGCCTCATGAAGTAGAGCCTCAATCTCTTATCCAGTAAGAATTGCTTCTTCTTGGCAGCACATGTTACAAAAAATTATAAGAATAATGTAAGACATGGATGAAAATTACTGCTAATCTTTCCTCTCAAGTAACAGTTATAATAATAAGTTGATATTCCATACTGAAGCTTTTGCTAGAATGAAGCAAATTATGCACAGTGAGCTATATCTACTCTCTATAGTCCCTTGGTAACAAGTGCGAAAAAAAGTCTGTGACGCTTTTGGAAGTTTTGCTCTAAAACTCTTTCATTGACTTCAAAGCTTTGATCATGTTTCGCAGAAGAGGTTGTGGTATGCTTTGTGAATATCTAAGACATCAGAAGAGTTGCAGACAACAATGCTGATAGTGACCTTCAGAATGTAGATGAGGGAAGTCAGAAAAATGGGGAGGGTTGAACTGGTTTATTCCTACAGGGCATTAGTCATCCAATAAAACCTTAAATTATTTAATTTATTTAACAGATAATTTTTGTAACAAATTTTGGAAGCATCATAAGTAAACTGCTAGTATATCAATTAGTTCTTTCATCTTATTTAGATTAGATTCATGTGACAATGGATTTACAATAAAGGGATCCATTCCGACCTTTTGAGAATGTGACAGATTAGGTTGATCACAAATAATTTATTCCTCATATTTGCATGAACTTTGGAATTTCACCTGAATAGGTGTATTTGAAACAGTAGGATGATTATGGAAAATTACAACTAGTTTTAAAAGTTTTGCATAAGCTAGAGTGCTCAGTATGGCTAAGTCAAAAATGTTTCAAATCAAAATAAGGAGAAAAGATGTAAGTTCTACAATATTTGTTAAAGCAATACATCAAAATTATATATTAGCCTCGTGCAAACAAGGAAAATTAAATCTTAAAATTTAATTCATTATGATTACTCAGTTTTTCAGGCAAACATTTTTACTTTCTCACTTCTCATTTCTACAGTCCAGATTCTAAATATTTTCACTGCTCAACTAAGCATCTTCAGCTCCTTTGAAGATGTTTTTTTCACCTGGTATAAATATTAAATCTTGTTTTGTGGTGATTTGTATCCCCACAAAAACATGGTTTCTGTATAAATACCTTTGTCATCACTGGAATATATAGGCCTTAAAGACAGTGATAGTTTTAAAATTTATTTTTGTAAACCTCAGGGACTAACACAGTGCCTTCCATCTAGTAGGTGTTAAACTAATGTTGGGTGGCTGAATAGTCAGTAAGACTACTTTGAAAAAATGCAATAGAAATTAGAAATCAAAAAGACAATGTAGTCTTTTTAAATATTTTTATTTATTTTTATTTTTCATTTATTTCCAAAGCTTATTGGGGAACAGGTGGTGTTTGGTTACATGAGTAAGTTGTTAAGTGGTGATTTGTGATCTTAAGCTCTCTGTGGGAAAGCATAATTTTCTTTTTATCTTTTCTGAAAAAGAGACACCAATGGCTATGAAAAAGGCCATTTGAGATATATATATCCAATAGTATGTATGGAATAACAGGAATTATATCATGATATTTCTAATTTACAAATAATTTTCAGGAGAGGAAGGCAATTTTTTATTTAAAAATACAATTTAAAATAGTATCCGCATGTGAATACACACATTGTGGATTGTCTGTGACAAATATATAATCTCTAGCTATCTTTTTTCCATGACACTTCATGTTTAGGTAAGTCATAATTCTATTATTCAGTATATTTATTGACATGGCTTGGATCTGTGTCCTCACTCACATTTCATGTTGAATTATAATCCCCAATGTTGGCAGCAGGGCCTGGTAGGATATGATTGGGTCATGGGGGTGGATCTCCCTCTTGGTGCTGTTTTCATGATAGTGAGTTCTTGAGAGATATGGTTGTTTAAAAGTCTGTGGCACCTACCCACCTCTTCCTTCTGCTCCAGCCATGTAAGACATGCCTGCTTCCCCACTGCCTTCCACCATGATTGTAAATTTCCTGAGGCCTCCCCTGAAGCAGAAGTTGGTATACTTCATGTACAGTCTGCAGAACAGGGAGCCAATTAAACCTCTTTTCTTTATAAATGACCCAGTCTCAGGTGGTTCTTTATAGAAGTGTGTGAAAAAGCTAATAAGGATAACTGGTACAGAGGAGTGAGGCATTACCATAAAGATGCCTGAAAATGTGAAAGCTGCTTTGGAACTGGGTAATGGTCAGAAGTTGGAAGAGTTTGAAGGCTCAGAAGACAGGAATATGAGAGAAAATTTGGAACTTCCTAGAGCTTGGTTAAATAGTTGTGACTGAAATGCTTATAGTGATATGGACAATAAAGTCCAAGCTGATGAGGTCTCAGGGGGAGATCAGTAGCCTATTGGGACCCGGAGCAAATGTCACTTTTGTTACGCAATAGCGAAAAATCTGGTGGTATTGTGCCACTGCCCTAAGGATCTGTGGATTTTTGAATTTGAGAGTGATGATTTAGAGTATCTGGAAGAAAAAATTTTTAAGCAGCAAAGCATTCAAGATGTTGCTTGGCTGCTTCTAAACAACCAGGTTCCTAGAGGAAAACCTAGGTAGTACCATTCAGGACATAGGCATGGGCAAAGACTTCATGTCTAAAACACCAAAAGCAACGGCAGCAAAAGCCAAAATTGACAAATGGGATCTCATTAAACTAAAGAGCTTCTGCACAGCAAAAGAAACTACCATCAGAGTGAACAGGCAACCTACAGAATGGGAGAAAATTTTTGCAATCTACTCATCTGACAAAGGGCTAATATCCAGAACCTACAAAGAACTCAAACAAATTTACAAGAAAAAAACAAACAACCCCATCAAAAAGTGGGCAAAGGATATGAACAGACATTTCTCAAAAGAAGACATTCATACAACCAACAGACACATGAAAAAATGCTCATCATCACTGGCCATCAGAGAAATGCAAATCAAAACCACAATGAGATACCATCTCACACCAGTTAGAATGGCAATCATTAAAAAGTCAGGAAACAACAGGTGCTGGAGAGGATGTGGAGAAATAGGAACACTTTTACACTGTTGGTGGGATTGTAAACTAGTTCAACCATTATGGAAAACAGTATGGCGATTATTCAAGGATCTAGAACTAGATGTACCATATGACCCAGCCATCCCATTACTGGGTATATACCCAAAGGATTATAAATCATGCTGCTATAAAGACACATGCACACGTATGTTTATTGCAGCACTATTCGCAATAGCAAAGACTTGGAATCAACCCAAATGTCCATCAATAACAGACTGGATTAAGAAAATGTGGGGGGGGGCGGAGCAAGATGGCCGAATAGGAACAGCTCCAGTCTCCAACTCCCAGCGCGAGCGACACAGAAGACCGGTGATTTCTGCATTTTCAACTGAGGTACTGGGTTCATCTCACTGGGGAGTGCCGGACGATCGGTACTGGTCAGCTGCTGCAGCCCGACCAGCGAGAGCTGAAGCAGGGCGAGGCATCGCCTCACCTGGGACGCGCAAGGGGGAAGGGAATCCCTTTTCCTAGCCAGGGGAACTGAGACACACAACACCTGGAAAATCAGGTAACTCCCACCCCAATACTGCACTTTAAGCAAACAGGCACACCAGGAGATCATATCCCACACATGGCCGGGAGGGTCCCACACCCACGGAGCCTCCCTCATTGCTAGCACAGCAGTCTGTGATCTACCAGCAAGGCAGCAGCGAGGCTGGGGGAGGGGCGCCCGCCATTGCTGAGGCTTAAGTAGGTAAACAAAGCTGCTGGGAAGCTCGAACTGGGTGGAGCTCACAGCAGCTCAAGGAAACCTGCCTGTCCCTGTAGACTCCACCTCTGGGGACAGGGCACAGTAAACAATAACAAACGCAGCAGAAACCTCTACAGACGCAAATGACTCTGTCTGACAGCTTTGAGGAGAGCAGTGGATCTCCCAACACGGAGGTTGAGATCTGAGAAGGAACAGACTCCCTGCTCAAGTGGGTCCCTGACCCCTGAGTAGCCTAACTGGGAGACATCCCCCACTAGGGGCGGTCTGACACCCCACACCTCACAGGGTGGAGTACACCCCTGAGAGGAAGCTTCCAAAGCAAGAATCAGACAGGTACACTCGCTGTTCAGAAATATTCTATCTTCTGCAGCCTCTGCTACTGATACCCAGGCAAACAGGGTCTGGAGTGGACCTCAAGTAATCTCCAACAGACCTACAGCTGAGGGTCCTGACTGTTAGAAGGAAAACTATCAAACAGGAAGGACACCTACACCAAAACCCCATCAGTACATCACCATCATCAAAGACCAGAGGCAGATAAAACCACAAAGATGGGGAAAAAGCAGGGCAGAAAAGCTGGAAATTCAAAAAATAAGAGCGCATCTCCCCTGGCAAAGGAGCGCAGCTCATCGCCAGCAATGGATCAAAGCTGGATGGAGAATGACTTTGACGAGATGAGAGAAGAAGGCTTCAGTCCATCAAATTTCTCAGAGCTAAAAGAGGAATTACGTACCCAGCGCAAAGAAACTAAAAATCTTGAAAAAAAAGTGGAAGAATTGATGGCTAGAGTAATTAATGCAGAGAAGGTCATAAACGAAATGAAAGAGATGAAAACCATGACACAAGAAATACGTGACAAATGCACAAGCTTCAGTAACCGACTCGATCAACTGGAAGAAAGAGTATCAGCGATTGAGGATCAAATGAATGAAATGAAGCGAGAAGAGAAACCAAAAGAAAAAAGAAGAAAAAGAAATGAACAAAGCCTGCAAGAAGTATGGGATTATGTAAAAAGACCAAATCTACGTCTGATTGGGGTGCCTGAAAGTGAGGGGGAAAATGGAACCAAGTTGGAAAACACTCTTCAGGATATCATCCAGGAGAACTTCCCCAACCTAGTAGGGCAGGCCAACATTCAAAACCAGGAAATACAGAGAACGCCACAAAGATACTCCTCGAGAAGAGCAACTCCAAGACACATAATTGCCAGATTCACCAAAGTTGAAATGAAGGAAAAAATCTTAAGGGCAGCCAGAGAGAAAGGTCGGGTTACCCACAAAGAGAAGCCCATCAGACTAACAGCAGATCTCTCGGCAGAAACTCTCCAAGCCAGAAGAGAGTGGGGGCCAATATTCAACATTCTTAAAGAAAAGAATTTTAAACCCAGAATTTCATATCCAGCCAAACTAAGTTTCATAAGTGAAGGAGAAATAAAATCCTTTACAGATAAGCAAATGCTTAGAGATTTTGTCACCACTAGGCCTGCCTTACAAGAGACCCTGAAGGAAGCACTCAACATGGAAAGGAACAACCAGTACCAGCCATTGCAAAAACATGCCAAAATGTAAAGACAATCGAGGCTAGGAAGAAACTGCATCAACTAACGAGCAAAATAACCAGTTAATATCATAATGGCAGGATCAAGTTCACACATAACAATCTTAACCTTAAATGTAAATGGACTAAATGCTCCAATTAAGAGACACAGACTGGCAAACTGGATAAAGAGTCAAGACCCATCAGTCTGCTGTATTCAGGAGACCCATCTCACACGCAGAGACATACATAGGCTCAAAATAAAGGGATGGAGGAAGATTTACCAAGCAAATGGAGAACAAAAAAAAGTGGGGGTTGCAATACTAGTCTCTGATAAAACAGACTTTAAACCATCAAAGATCAAAAGAGACAAAGAAGGCCATTACATAATGGTAAAGGGATCAATTCAACAGGAAGAGCTAACTATCCTAAATATATATGCACCCAATACAGGAGCACCCAGATTCATAAAGCAAGTCCTTAGAGACTTACAAAGAGACTTAGACTCCCATACAATAATAATGGGAGACTTCAACACTCCACTGTCAACATTAGACAGATCAACGAGACAGAAAGTTAACAAGGATATCCAGGAATTGAACTCATCTCTGCAGCAAGCAGACCTAATAGACATCTATAGAACTCTCCACCCCAAATCAACAGAATATACATTCTTCTCAGCACCACATCGTACTTACTCCAAAATCGACCACGTAATTGGAAGTAAAGCACTCCTCAGCAAATGTACAAGAACAGAAATTATAACAAACTGTCTCTCAGACCACAGTGCAATCAAACTAGAACTCAGGACTAAGAAACTCAATCAAAACCGCTCAACTACATGGAAACTGAACAACCTGCTCCTGAATGACTACTGGGTACATAACGAAATGAAGGCAGAAATAAAGATGTTCTTTGAAACCAATGAGAACAAAGATACAACATACCAGAATCTCTGGGATACATTTAAAGCAGTGTGTAGAGGGAAATTTATAGCACTAAATGCCCACAAGAGAAAGCAGGAAAGATCTAAAATTGACACTCTAACATCGCAATTAAAAGAACTAGAGAAGCAAGAGCAAACACATTCGAAAGCTAGCAGAAGGCTAGAAATAACTAAGATCAGAGCAGAACTGAAGGAGATAGAGACACAAAAAACTCTTCAAAAAATCAATGAATCCAGGAGTTGGTTTTTTGAAAAGATCAACAAAATTGACAGACCACTAGCAAGACTAATAAAGAAGAAAAGAGAGAAGAATCAAATCGACGCAATTAAAAATGACAAAGGGGATATCACCACCGACCCCACAGAAATACAAACTACCATCAGAGAATACTATAAACACCTCTATGCAAATAAACTGGAAAATCTGGAAGAAATGGATAATTTCCTGGACACTTACACTCTTCCAAGACTAAACCAGGAAGAAGTTGAATCCCTGAATAGACCAATAGCAGGCTCTGAAATTGAGGCAATAATTAATAGCCTACCAACCAAAAAAAGTCCAGGACCAGATGGATTCACAGCTGAATTCTACCAGAGGTACAAGGAGGAGTTGGTACCATTCCTTCTGAAACTATTCCAATCAATAGAAAAAGAGGGAATCCTCTCTAACTCATTTTATGAGGCCAACATCATCCTGATACCAAAGCCTGGCAGAGACACAACAAAAAAAGAGAATTTTAGACCAATATCCCTGATGAACATCGATGCAAAAATCCTCAATAAAATACTGGCAAACCGGATTCAGCAACACATCAAAAAGCTTATCCACCATGATCAAGTGGGCTTCATCACTGGGATGCAAGGCTGGTTCAACATTCGCAAATCAATAAACATAATCCAGCATATAAACAGAACCAAAGACAAGAACCACATGATTATCTCAATAGATGCAGAAAAGGCTTTTGACAAAATTCAACAGCCCTTCATGCTAAAAACGCTCAATAAATTCGGTATTGATGGAACGTACCTCAAAATAATAAGAGCTATTTATGACAAACCCACAGCCAATATCATACTGAATGGGCAAAAACTGGAAAAATTCCCTTTGAAACTGGCACAAGACAGGGATGCCCTCTCTCACCACTCCTATTCAACATAGTGTTGGAAGTTCTGGCTAGGGCAATTAGGCAAGAGAAAGAAATCAAGGGTATTCAGTTAGGAAAAGAAGAAGTCAAACTGTCCCTGTTTGCAGATGACATGATTGTATATTTAGAAAACCCCATTGTCTCAGCCCCAAATCTCCTTAAGCTGATAAGCAACTTCAGCAAAGTCTCAGGATACAAAATTAATGTGCAAAAATCACAAGCATTCTTATACACCAGTAACAGACAAACAGAGAGCCAAATCATGAGTGAACTCCCATTCACAACTGATTCAAAGAGAATAAAATACCTAGGAATCCAACTTACAAGGGATGTAAAGGACCTCTTCAAGGAGAACTACAAACCACTGCTCAGTGAAATCAAAGAGGACACAAACAAATGGAAGAACATACCATGCTCATGGATAGGAAGAATCAATATCATGAAAATGGCCATACTGCCCAAGGTAATTTATAGATTCAATGCCATCCCCATTAAGCTACCAATGAATTTCTTCACAGAATTGGAAAAAACTGCTTTAAAGTTCATATGGAACCAAAAAAGAGCCCGCATCTCCAAGACAATCCTAAGTCAAAAGAACAAAGCTGGAGGCATCACGCTACCTGACTTCAAACTATGCTACAAGGCTACAGTAACCAAAACAGCATGGTACTGGTACCAAAACAGAGATATAGACCAATGGAACAGAACAGAGTCCTCAGAAATAATACCACACATCTATAGCCATCTGATCTTTGACAAACCTGAGAGAAACAAGAAATGGGGAAAGGATTCCCTATTTAATAAATGGTGCTGGGAAAATTGGCTAGCCATAAGTAGAAAGCTGAAACTGGATCCTTTCCTTACTCCTTATACGAAAATTAATTCAAGATGGATTAGAGACTTAAATGTTAGACCTAATACCATAAAAATCCTAGAGGAAAACCTAGGTAGTACCATTCAGGACATAGGCATGGGCAAAGACTTCATGTCTAAAACACCAAAAGCAACAGCAGCAAAAGCCAAAATTGACAAATGGGATCTCATTAAACTAAAGAGCTTCTGCACAGCAAAAGAAACTACCATCAGAGCGAACAGGCAACCTACAGAATGGGAGAAAATTTTTGCAATCTACTCATCTGACAAAGGGCTAATATCTAGAACCTGCAAAGAACTCAAACAAATTTACAAGAAAAAAACAAACAACCCCATCAAAAAGTGGGCAAAGGATATGAACAGACATTTCTCAAAAGAAGACATTCATACAGCTAACAGACACATGAAAAAATGCTCATCATCACTGGTCATCAGAGAAATGCAAATCAAAACCACAATGAGATACCATCTCACACCAGTTAGAATGGCGATCATTAAAAAGTCAGGAAACAACAGGTGCTGGAGAGGATGTGGAGAAATAGGAACACTTTTACACTGTTGGTGGGATTGTAAACTAGTTCAACCATTGTGGAAAACAGTATGGCGATTCCTGAAGGATCTAGAACTAGATGTACCATATGACCCAGCCATCCCATTACTGGGTATATACCCAAAGGATTATAAACTATGCTGCTATACAGACACATGCACACGTATGTTTACTGCAGCACTATTCACAATAGCAAAGACTTGGAATCAACCCAAATGTCCATCAGTGACAGATTGGATTAAGAAAATGTGGCACATATACACCATGGAATACTATGCAGCCATCAAAAAGGATGAGTTTGTGTCCTTTGTAGGGACATGGATGCAGCTGGAAACCATCATTCTTAGCAAACTATCACAAGAACAGAAAACCAAACACCGCATGTTCTCACTCATAGGTGGGAACTGAACAATGAGATCACTTGGACTCAGGAAGGGGAACATCACACACCGGGGCCTATCATGGGGAGGGGGGAGGGGGGAGGGATTGCATTGGGAGTTATACCTGATGTAAATGATGAGTTGATGGGTGCAGCACACCAACATGGCACAAGTATACATATGTAACAAACCTGCACGTTATGCACATGTACCCTACAACTTAAAGTATAATAATAATAAATAAATTTAAAAAAAAAAAAAAGAAAATGTGGCACATATACACCATGGAATACTATGCAGCCATCAAAAAGGATGAGTTTGTGTCCTTTGTAGGGACATGGATGCAGCTGGAAACCATCATTCTTAGCAAACTATCACAAGAACAGAAAACCAAACACCGCATGTTCTCACTCATAGATGGGAACTGAACAATGAGATCACTTGGACTCGGGAAGGGGAACATCACACACCGGGGCCTATCACGGGTAGGGTGGAGGAGGGAGGGAATGCATTGGGAGTTATACCTGATGTAAATGACGAGTTGATGGGTGCTGACGAGTTGATGGGTGCAGCACAGCAACATGGCACAAGTATACATATGTAACAAACCTGCACGTTATGCACATGTACCCTAGAACTTAAAGTATAATAATAAAAAAAAAATAAAATTAAAAAAAAAAAGAATCAAGTGCTGGGTAGAAACAAATATTTGCCTTGAGCATTGTCTTCAATGAAGGCAAAAACAATTTGGATTTTCATACTTTTCGATAGTGGAATAAGTCTAAGACAATGAGTCCTATAAGATATTGGATTACAAATCTTAGAATCACATTTCATGAATACATTTTCCTCCCTCAACAAAATTCTGTCAATCTATATTAAACCATTAAGACTCAAATGGTTTTAAAAAATGGCAAGTAAATAAAACAGTCATAGGGTTTTATTGGACTCTAAGTTCTCACATTCCTTAAATTATACCATGGGCAAACACAAATTTACAATTTATCTGTCTTAACTTTGCCCCTATATTTTGTGAGGTGAAAACATTTCAATTTCAGTAGCTAAGCAATTTCAATATCCAGTCACTTTGCAAAAAAGTCTACTTTGTCTGACTACCTGAATACACAAGTCCATCATTCTTAAAACAAAATATTTGCCTCAACACTTCTTTTGTTGGCTAGTATAAACTAGTATACAGCTACTAGTATAAACTAGTTAGTTAATTTTGTCAGCTCTTGTCTTGATAATCTACTTTACCTGGGACACTTATACCTTCCTCTAAGATTTGAATCTCACCCTGTCCTTACCAGTATTTCTTAAAACCTTAACAATGTGCCCTCAAAATCCTGTCCCAACACTGGAATCTTGAAGCCTGCTGTTGGGCCCACTGACACTATTCACTTGTCTAGATCTTTGAAGCTTATTGGTCCTATGTCAAACTTCTCTATTTATCTGTTAAAATGTTCACTAATTGTAAAAAAAAAAAAGAAAAAAAAAAAAACCGGGTTCATATGTGTGAGCAAAGAAATTATGTATAACTGGAACTTATAATTTAAAGGAAAGCAAAGCATAAAAGTGAAAAATTTGCAACCTGACCATAAACAGTAGGCCATATGGTAGAAAAGAAAAGTCCATTTTCTGGGGAGGAATTCAAGCCAGCTGCAGAAATTCACGTAAGTAAAGAGGAGCCAGATGCTCATAGTCAAACAATGGGGAAAAGGCCATGAAGTCATTTTGAAGAACTTCCTGGCAGCCCCACCTATCACAGGCCAAGACGCCTAGGAGGGAAGAATGGCTTTGTGGGCCACAGCCAGGGCCCTGCTGCACTGCAGAGCCTGGAGACTTTGTATCCCAGCTGCATCCCTCCATCCCAACTGCTCCAGTTCCAGCTGTGGCTCAAAGAGGTCCAGGTACATCTCAGGAAGCTTCTTCAGAGGGTGCAAGTTGTAAGCCCTGGGGTTTCCATATGGTATTAAGCCTGCGGGTTTGCACAGTGCAAGAGTTGAGGCTTGGAAGCCTCCACCTAGATTTCAAAGGATTTATAGAAAAGCCTGTATGTCTAGGCAGAAGCCGCCTACAGGAGTGGAACCCTCATGGAGAACTTTTACTAGGGCAGTGCAGAGGGTAAATGTGGGGTTGGTGACCCCGCAGAGAGTCCCCACTGAGGCATTGAATAATGGAGCTGTGAGAAGAGGCCCATCATCCTCCAGACCCTAGAATGGCAGCTTTACTGGCAGCTTGCACCCTCAGCCTGGAAAAGACACAGGCACTCAGTGCCAGTCCATGAGAACAGCTGCAGGGGCTGAACCTGCAAAGCCACAGTGGTGGAGCTCCTCAAGGCCTTAGAAGCCCACCCATTGCATCAGTGAATGTGGGATATGGAGTCAAAATAGATTATTTTGGACCTTTAAGACTTAATGTCTGCCCTGCTGGGTTTTGGACTTGCATGGGGCCTGTAACCCCTTTCTTTTGTGCAATTTCTCCTTTTTGGAATGGGAGTATTTACCCAATGCCTGTACCCCCATTGTATCTTTGGAGTAATTAACTTGGTTGTGATTTTACAGGCTCATTAGTGAAAAGGACTATCCTTGTCTCAGATGAGACTCTGGAATTCAGACTTTTGAGTTAATGCTGGAGTGAGTTAAGACTTTGGGGGACTGTTGTAAGGGATGATTGTATTTTTCAATGTGAAAAGGACATGAGATTTGGGAGGGACTGGGGCAGAATGATACAGTTTGGATCTATGTCCCTGCCCACATTTTATTTCACATTGTAATCCCCAATGTTGGTGATGGGGCCTGGTGGAAGTGATTGGATCATGTGGGTGGATTTTCTCCTTGGTGCTGTTTTCATGATAGTGAGGGAATTTTTCTGAGATCTGATCATTTAAAAGTATGCAGCACCAGCCCCTCACCCTCCTGCACCGCCCGTGTAAGATGTGTGTTGTAAGGACAGACTAATACATTTTTCCTTAGGAAATGCAATCTCTTTTTTAATTTAAGGCTAAGAAAACACACTTATTATTTCTACGATTATTCTTTTCTGGACCCATTTTATTTCCCACAATCTAACAGGCACTAGTGCTGTGTTCCCACTTTGTATCTCTTTCTCACAAATCTCGTCTACTTTTAATAATTCAATTAGCACAATATATAGGTGGCCGCAGTTTCAACATTTATGTTTATCCTAAGCTCCCGCTATATCTGCAACTGTCATCAACAGTGTCACTTGAATGCTCCACTATCATCACAAAATCAGAATCTGATTAAATAGACATTAAGCACCAAGTATCTGCTAGGCACTTTCTAGCCATACCCAGTGCTGTAATCTAATTACACAAACAAAACAAAACTTAAACTTTAAACTTAAGATCTCCCTACCCTATAAACCATGTTTTAATGCTATACGAGCTATGGTATATTGGGCCATCTACCGGGATCTATGTACTGTACCCAGGATCTCTTAAGTATATAAATACATACACACAGATATAAATTTTTAAAATGTAAGTATCATTATCTTCACTAAAATATGATATTTAGACTCAGAAAATTTCATTTGCCTAAGACTTCATATGATAGAGAAAGGATTCAAACCAAGATCCTTATGATTCCAAAGTTTAAGCTCTTTACACTATTCCTCACTTCCTCTAACCTCTACTCTGTTATTCTTAAATACACGATAGTAATGAAGACCATTTACTGGAGTCAGACTACTTGAGTCTGAATTTTAGATGTCGTAGTTACTATGCTAGTAACCTGAGGTCATTTTACTTTATTTCCCTCTGCCTTGTTTTCAAAATCAATTTTAATTAAATTAATCATTATTTTTAATATAATGGGGCTAATAAATACACATACTTCACTAGATTATAAGAATTAAATGAAATATGAAGCATGTGAAATAGCAACTAATACATGATAACTCAATATATTATTCCTGGGAATCATCTAGTAGTCAGAATGTCTTATCAATTCTTTACTAAAATTCTTCTCTATCCATTTCCATCTTTTCAGGTTTAATGTTGATAGTCCAAATGGGGGAGTCCATCATGTCAAATGACTGGTCCATTTTCTATCCTAGGAACCACATTCATCCCTGGATCTGCCACCTGTTTTGTGCTATACTTCACTCCATGAATAGCCTGCCAGTTCTTCTCTATCTAATTTGACCTTTAGGCCAAGCTCAAGATTGCTTTAATCAAATTCTTCACTAATTAATCCAATCAGAAGTCATAATTTCTTCTTCCTACTGAGAAACCAGAAGTTGACTCTTGTTTTATGATTAGATAGGGTTTAAATTCTTGGGTAGTCTTAACCATGACTGTGACCTCAGATATACACTACTATTGTCTGCACAAAACAGCCTTATAACATAGCTCTGTCCCAATGTTCACTAAAGCACAGATTTCTGTGATCTTTGATTCTCAACAGGCCTTAAGGAAAGATCCTTGGATACTTGGAAATTATTCTCTACTTAGTGTTATCAGTCAATGCTTCATAACAATCAGTTGTGAGTATGATGCATATAATTGCTCATATTTTCAGAATTTTGTTAAAGGAGAGTTAGACTGTGTATTCATGAGGACAATAGACTCTAGCTTCTGTGGGAAACAAATTCAAATTGCAGTGGATTAAAATAATAAAGGTTTATTTTTTGCTCATGTTTAATCTGCAGAGGTTGAGGTGATTTGCTATGGATTTTGGGTGTGCTAACTTCCAGATGATTCAAGCATATTGATTTACATTATGCAGATCCAGAATCTCAGAATCATTCACTTCTAGCAATAAGGTCAGAACAAAATTAGATAAGGAATAATTGAGGCAGTTTATAGCCAGGCCTACATAGTGGTACACCATCTTCCACATTTTATTGGCCAGATATCAGTCACATGACCCCAAACCAACTGCAAAAAAAGCTGAGAAATCACTTTTGCTGTCTTGCCCAGAGGGAGAAATGGGATTGATCTGCATTTTGCTAGTCTCCGACAGGGGACCAACGAAACAACCCTCTTTCCCACTGCCATCCATTCTTACAATTATGAAGCTGTTTCATCCCTGTTCCTAAAAATTATATCAGATCTTATGACTATCCCATTCCAGGGACTATCCCATTCCCATTACAGATAATCAAACATTAGTTCCAAGAATAGTCTCAGTATAGTAATCAAAATGTCCATTTTGAAAAATAAAACTGTGAAAATCATTTGAAACTAAAGTTTTCCTCTTCTCCAACTTTCACCTAAGGGAAGCTTTAATTTTCCCTTATGCAATCTGTTGTGTAACTTCCAGGCTTTGTGAAGTCCCAGAATTAAAGAACTATCCCACAATGCCTCTTGAGGTCTCTCAAGTTCCCAATTTGTTTTAAACCAGTCGTGTTTGACTGCCACAAGCTTACTGGTTTCTATTTCCCCACTGGAGATTCTAGGCCTGAACCAACTTCAGCCCTTAGGTTGGTCTCAGACTGGGCAAATGCCCTACAAGGAAAAAATAACATAAGATTATCAGCTCCCTTTCCAAAGGCACTCCTTTCTCTAAAGTTTTAATCTAGTCTTCGTTGTTTTCACAGTCACTTGATGTCTTTAAAATTGGGATTGGTGTAATTCATTTAACTTTTTCAAGGCTTGTTTTTTCCCCCAGTGGGAGCATAGGTGTGATCTCTCCTACTATATTTAAAAGTGGAAATCCTGCTTTATTGATTTTTAAAAGTTAAACTACATTTATTAAATTAAATTTCCCCTAGTTCCATAAATCATTTATTGAGTTTGGAAATTTCTTGTATTTAGAGATATAACCATGAAATGTATTTTATCTAAAGACATTATCTCATTGTAAAATTAAAGTGATACCTTAAAGAGTAGAATAGTGGCTACTGGAGGCTGGGAAAAGTAAGAGGGAGAGATAGTCAAAGATTGGTTAATGAATACAAAATTTACAGTGAGATAAGATGAATAAGTTCTAGCATTCTTTAGCATTGTAGGGTGACTATAATGAACAACAATTAATTATACAGTTTCAAATAGCTAGCAGAGCAGATGCTGAATGTTCCCAACACACACACACACACACACAAAAATGCTTGAGGTAATGAATATTCCATTTACCCTGATTTGATCATTACATATTGTACCTATGAATTAAAATGTCACACTGTACCCCAAAATATGTACAATTTTCATGAGTCAAAAATAATAAAAGCAAAAAAATGGTTTCTTTAAAATTAGGTATGTTTTTCTGTAAACATGAATTAATATTTGCACAGTTGTAAAAAATAATATACATGAAAGGGCTTTGGATAGTGAAAAATAATATACAAATGTGAATTTTTTAAAAAAATTACAACATGGAGTTACTTGAACAATCTGAAAAGTGGGATGACTTCCCCTTATACTAATTACTTTTGTAAAATCTATAGAAATATGGTGTTTAAAGTAGGGTCATGAACAACTTCCCCTGAACAAAGTCTTCTTAGACATATATTCATTCAGTTCCTAAGATAGAGAAAACAATGTCATTTATTAAAGATACATTTTTAATCAATCATTTTAAGGTAAATTATCTGACTGAATTTTCACAGCATCAAAGATATCTTCTACGTTATAAAACTAAGACAACTCAGGCTGTAATGGGTTGGTAATTTTACATTACAGTCACACAAGTAGAAGGTTGAAGGGCCAGTCTTTAAACCTCTGAAAGTAAGTACAAACCTAGGCTCTTTGAACCATACCAAAGATTCTTTTTGAAATCATGGTCTTACTGGAAAGAAAAGGAGATTATAATTTGAAGTTTCTCTGTAGTTTCTTCTGTTCCACTTGCAGCATAAAATGCATTTTAAAAGTTGGACAGCGTCTCCTATAGTAATTACATGACCAATGAAGCTCATTTGCCTGCAGGTTGAAGGAAATCATTCCGGAAGTTTCCTTCTGGAGTATTACTTTCTCTCAACTACCAACTATATAGTGAACTCACAATTGTACTGGTATGTTAGAGATCCATAGGGGAGGAAGGGTCTTAGCAAAAGTCAGTTTCCAGAAGGTGTAGAGACTGTTCAGAGACAATATTAAGAAAGTAGAGGACTAGACATAGGTTATTGAGGACAGAGTGGAAGGGTTTCAAAAGTTGAGGCCTAGGTGAGAAACGGGATCAGATGAGAGAATACAGCCCTATTAGAAGTTGAGAGTCCAGGAGACAGCAAATGATCCAGAGGTCCTGAGCTTTGAGAGGTGACTAACAGGAACAGGAATGAAGGCACAGTGGAATTCATTCTGAAAAGCTTCAAGGCAGATGGTGCTAGGGTGGCTATGAATGTTGAATGGAGGGAGGAGTGGGTAGTAGATGAGGACTGAAATTAACTAAAAACAGAGTGAGTCCCCTGTGGGAAAGCAACCAGTGTTTGATGATACAACAAATCACAGAAGGAGGGGAAGACAGTCCCAATGAGAGAGCAAGAAATTCCTGTTGACTCCTGTTGACTCCTCTAAGAAATCTGAATTCGAAACCCCAATTCTTCCACCACAAACATTTGACTATCACTTATAAGCCTTTACATTTAGCAGAATGTTCCCTTTTCAGCTTCATTGTTTCAGCTATTAGAGCTAAAGGAATATCACTGTCACCTGATTAATAAAATATAGTACTTCCCAGATATTACTTTTTAGTATAGCTCTTTTTCTTTACTAGAGGTCTATCAAAACATATTCATCTCAGTTTCAATATAGACAATTTAAAGCTTGCTGAATAATTTCAAGGACATGGTAAAATATAAAATTCTCTGAAAGTTAGCTTAACTGTATTCACTACTCACATGCTTTAAGATACATGTCTTTGCCTTACTTGCAGTGAGCCTATTTAACCACCACAATTTTATTGCAGGATATAAGGCAAACTATGATCAAACTACCAATCAAGGTAACCAGAGGAAGTGTAAAAACTTAATGTTAACTTAATGTTAACTCCATAGTTCATATAAGAATACTTTTTGATATAATTTTTGCTTCTTTGGTTTTAGGAAGATGATTCTAGTTAAATAAGTTTCATACATTAAACTAGGTACATTCAAATACAAATTTGGTCCCAGTAAGCATATTTTACTTTTCTGGGTAACTTATTCTGTTACAAAATTTACAACCTGTACAGTTAGATTTTCTTTTTAATCTGGTTCTTGTTTTCCTAAAGCATGTGCCATCCCTTCTGCCTAGAATAATCTTCCTACCTATTCTGTTAGAAAACTTTTTTCAGCATTTAAAACTGAATCCACTCATTTCCTTTGTAAAGCCTTCTTTGACCCTCCTATCTCCACTGCTATGTCTCTGAAGTTAATCATTTCCTCCTCTGAGCAATGTATAGATATATAAAAATATAACATAAATAAGTAAATATATATTTTTATCATATTATTTTACAATTCATATACATGTCTATCTCTTAGTGATTATTCGTGGGGATAATATTATATTATTTTCATTAGCATATCCACAGAATAGTAAGTATTCTAAGAACATGCTCAATAAATTTTGTTACATTGAACTATGTTTTGGGCTTGTGGACTAATTTGTCACTTCCTTAATTTTGGCTGATTTTGCAATGGTGTTTACCAAAATTAATGTATATGGTTAAATAGAGTACAAGATAGTGACTAATCAGATATGAAAACTTCCTTAAGGCCATTAGAGTCTAGGACACACACACAAAAAAGCATTATCTCATCTGAAGTATCTCCATTACTGGAGATTTTTATTGACCAAGACATTTTTATTTGGTATACTGCCATCCTCCTTACCCCATTCTTCTTCTTTCTCCTTCTTCTGGTACTTTTCCCTTCAAAAGTTGGGCATTTCAAAAATGTCAAGGAACCCCTCTTGCCACACACTTAATTAAGAAAAAGATTCTATGTAAAGATTGTTTCTCAAACTTGAGTAAAATATAGACCTTTCTTAAAATGAAAAAAATTTCATCAATTACCAGTGTTGACTTAACTTATATTTGTTATGTTACCAAGATATGTATAAGAATAAGAGTAGGTGTAAATTCATGTATTATTTTAGAAATAAACTGAAACACATTTCTAAATTAAATACATAAATCTAGGACTTAATTAAAATTAATATATTAATTAAATGTTATATAAATGTCACTGTTTGACATTTAAATGTCAATATTGAATTCAATAGTACAAGCATGCATTTTCTTGTCTTATGTTTTACTTTTTGTGTACTTAGTTTTGTTCCCTTGTACTGCCTAGGCTATTCTGTGTATATTTTCCATTATTACTATCATGTTATTTCTTTTTTAGCAGAAACATTTTTTTAACTATGAAAACGTTATTTTAGTGGACCAATTAAATTAATGATGCATAATAAAATATAATAATGGAAAATTTAAAGGACCATTTAACAAATATTTCTTCATTTTATATTTACTACTCTACATTTTGCCAGTGAGCTTGTACAAGTTGGTAGAAACAAAAAAATGGTTTGCCCAACATATTTGCTTGCAATCTGAACTGACTGTTTTGGCACAAGTCCATTTGAATTCAGCATGCCTCTGTTAACATGGTGCCCTGATAACTTTTAACCATCATATAGCACCAAACTGATTATAAACCCAAAAGCAAACCAGAGCACACAAATCTGTTGGAAAATTAATTTTTAACTTGGTTCTGCAGATGACTCATTTACTCTTGTGTTTTGTCTCTCAGATTTAATGGGACTTTACTGCTGTGTCTTGGAAGTGTCTAGGAAACCTCATTGGGTAGTGTCTCCATCAAGACATCTTCCCACTATTGGTCATTGCTGTAAATAACACACTGTTTGATCAAGAAGTCACTTTATTTCTTGTCTTGAGAAAAGTACAGGTAGCATAGTAGCATTCACCACCTAAGTACTTTCCTCTCGAAACATAAAGATTACTGGAACCCTTTCTTATTATGCCAGCTTTTTCTGTGTTGGCCAAAAGAATTCCCTATCTCTATTTGGTCCTCCAAAACATTTTTGTTTCACACAGTCATCCAATTCTTGCCTCTCTTTATGTTGTATTCCTAATTTGTTACACACATGCAATGAATTATAATTAAAGGTAGGGAGGTGTCAACGCTGTAAGAGTTTTATAACATAAAGTTGTAGAAGTCTTCAGATAAGTGAGAGATTCCTTTCATCCAGGGTATCTGAAAGGGCACCTCGAAATACAGTAAATGAGCGATATCCATATCCACAATCATATGTTGTTGTTGTGGGAATTTTCTGGTTCCACTCATCCGTAGCTTGCACTCAGTTTCCTTCTCTTTTCCAACAAATGTCTATCTGCTTAACCACCAGGATTAGAGCCTAAACAAAGATATATGGCAGCTCCATGCAAATTAAAGGAAGTTTCCCATTCTTTCCAGGTAAATGTAGCTCAGCACCAGATTGCATAGTTTGGTAAGTGGGGCACATGCTGATTTTAAGCCCTCATTTTTTCCCCCATGGTTGAGTGCTCCATTTCAAAGCATGATGTACACAATTGCCTATGATGGCATTGACCATGATTAACTCAGACACTGTCACATAAACCAATTTAGATTAATAAAATACAAAAAGAACATTAATGGGGGCTTTGGAAAATTAAAAAAAAAATTGTTCTATGGAATCTCTGAAAAAGGCACTTTGTCCTACTGGACATTAATAAGAAAGCAGATAGTTTCAGTTCCTGCAAGTTGATATCATAGGGCCATAAAGTCTTGGGATTAGCTTTAACAGGAAGCTATATTAGTTAGGCTATAACAAACAAAAATGACTCAAAAACAATATGGTTTATTTCTAATTTAAATAAATTCCAAGTTTTTGATTGCTTTTTTTTTACTTTCAGGGATAGAAGAGCCTCACATTTTTAAAAACAGCTTTATGGAATTATAATTGATGTGCAAGAAACTGCATATATTTGAAATAGACAAATTAGAAAACTTTTGACATATATATTTACATGTGAACATTCTAGTTCATTCTAGATTATTCTTTTTTTTCCAGCCCCAGGTTGTCTCCTCACACACATTTGCTGATCAGTACTTCGCTGAACACTAAAGGTGTACCCTCTGCATATCTCCTTAGTTCTTTCTCTGTGCAGCACTTTCCTTTCTATTTGCTGTTTTGTGAACTCCATCTGCCTGGGTCCCTCCCAGACTTATATCTGATGCCTCATTTTAGAAAATGTGCTGGAATCTGCTTGGGTTCCTGCTCCCTGAGCTGCGTCTTGCAAATTCTCTCAAGGCAGTAAACTGGAAAAGTTGTAGGACCCACTCGTTTGCTGTTTTTAAAGGATTACTAACTATCCTTCAATATCTGACTTATATGTCTAATACACAGAAAACCATTGCTTCAAATATTTTGTAAAATTTATTCATTGTTTCAGAAAGGAAGATATATCTAGGCCCTTTCTCCCATTCTAGTTAGAAGTAGAAGTGCCCAGTCTCCTAATATCTTGTGGCTCCTCCATTCTCAACATACAGCTTGCATGATCTCTATGCTCTTTTCTGTCAAGCCACGGAAAGAGAAAGAGCCACATGATCGACATGAAGAATCACATGTGAGTACTTTCTGTGAGTCAAGTCTGAAAGTGGTTGCTAACTTCTGTCACATTTCGCTGGCCAGATCTTAATCACATGGCTGCACCTGACTGAAAGGTCAATGGGAAATAATACTCAAACTGTAATTACAGGAAAAAATAGGAAATGCTTTTTAGTAAATGGCTAGCCAGTCTCTAACACATTGTGCCTTTACAGGCATCAAACATATATTTTACTTCTCCTCCCACAAAATACAAGATACTCACTTCATCTCATGGGAGACAACCTGTAGTCACATACAGTTATTTATGATCTTCCAGTACTATCCTCTTCTCTTCATCAAGTCTGATTATTATCTCTAATAATCCCACAGCATTTGAAGCAAAAATTACTTATTTTCTCCTCTATATCCACTCAATAAATAGTATTGGAGCAGGGATTGGATAATTAAAAAGAAAAAAAAATAAAGAGTAGGATTTCTAGTATAGTCAGTAGTGCACAACAATGATGAAAATCCTGCCAGGCAGGAATTGTGAAGTCCCACTCTCCTAATAAATGGAGAAAATTCATTGATTATACTTTTATTTTGCCTTCTGAAAAGAACTTTTTCACTCTGTTTTCTTCAGGCTGACTTCTCTGTCTGAGTATTTCCTATTAATTTCTCCATCACCTTTCATGTTGACATCTTATATTTACAACAGCCTATTTTAAGCTAATAACAACTTAATAGTTGTGTATATACGTATAGCTTTCTGTGTATCAATTATACTTCAATAAAGTGAGCTTATTTTAAAAAATTTAGTATGTTTATAGGCAGATGAAACTATCTGGAAGCAAATAAGTTTACTATATTTTGAGGAAATTGAATTGCTAAAGAAGCCATTAACCAATACAAAAAAAAAGAAAAAGAATGCCTTGACCAGTCAAGGCTTTAAAATCTGGAAGACTACAAGATAAGAAAAGAGGAGCAAAAGAACTACAAAACGAGACAGAAAACAATGACTGGTAAGTCCTTATCTATCAATAATTACTTTAAATGGAAATGGATTAAACTCCCCAATCAAAAGACATAGAATGGCTTAATGGATAAAACCAGATCCAACTATATGCTCTCTACAAGAGATTCACCTTAGATTTAAGGACACACAGACTGACAGTGAAGGGACAGAAAAAGATATTTCATGTAAATAGTAACCAAAAGAGGACGGGGATGGCTCTTGCCCTCTTAGAGGGCAAAAAATAGATTTAAAGTTAAAAACAGTCATAAAAGACAGAGAGGGCCATTATATAATAAAAAAGGGTCAATTAATCAAGAAGATATAATAATTATAAATACATGTGGACCCAATATCATAGCACTTAAATATATAAAGCAAATATTTATTTACAGATCTAAAGGGAAAAATAGACAGCAATACAATAATAAGAGGAGACTTCACCCCATTTTCAATAATAGATAGAACATCCAGACAGAAAACCAATAAGAAAACAGCAAACTCGAACAACATTATAGACCAAATGGTCATGACAGACGTATACAGAACATTCCGCCAAACATCAGCAGATTATACATTGTTCTCAAGGGTACATGGAACATTCTCCAGAGTAAAGTTTATTTCTAGATATAATTCTAAAGCCTGATTCATTTTTATTTTTGATTTATCATCCCTATATCTACCATTCACAATAATGATAGTTAACTGGAAACCATTTGAAAAAGTTTGTAGCAATAATACACACTATTAGGCCATTGTTGCTGAAATCCTGTTTATAATCTTATCTTTTACTGTTTGAAGTCTAGAATTAATCACCTTTCCCCTTCCCTTTGGATCCTAAATTCCGGAATCTATATATTACCTTTTAATTCTGACTGAAAACTGACTTTTAAATAGGCTAATCTCTTTCTTCAAATGATTTGTCAGCAAAGCAACAAATAGTAGCAACACATACTCAACATTGTATATCTTTTCAACCACTTTTCCTAATGTTACAGGCTCATAGTCTACCTTCTACATTACTGAAGCATTTGCTTTATGAAATGTTTTCTTCTATTGTATAACATAGATCACTATTTTTTCAGCATGTTTTCTTTATTATTAAACCAACTACAACTAAACAACTAAACCAATCCTATAAAGTTTAGGTTGTTCTTGAGGCATCATTCCACTTCTGTTATCAATATTTTAATGTAAGTCAGTAAAGTAATGTAATGCCTCAAACAGCATAACAATTTATTTCCCTTTTACATAAAGTCTAAAATGGGTATTCATCATTGGCAGTGGCTTTCCTGCAACTGGCTTGAACCTGGGCTTTCCACATACGGTTTCTAAGATTGTGATGCTTTTCTTCATCAGCTTGTGAAAGGAGATAGCACGAAGAAACACACATAGGCTCAAAATAGAAGTAGACAAAATTTTGCCAACTGTCACCTGGCCAGACTTTAGAGACATGCACAAATTTACCTATAAGGAAGGCTAGGAAATACATACAATCCAGTGGTGTCATCAGGAGAAAGAGCTAAAAATTTTAGGGTATAGCTAACCATTTTATACACAGAAGCCAATACTATGGAAGATAGAGTAGGAAGATAGAAAAACCTGGATCTTTCTTGACTTCTTTGAGCTACTGGATCATGTTTCACCATATTGCTAGACTGAATGTTTGCTAACGTTCCTTTTATTGTTGAAGGTGATTTTAGTTGGAATTCTGCTACTTGCTATGCCAAATCTTATGATTAATACAATTGCCAAATAAATTTCCCGTTAATATCAACTGACAAACCAAACACCGCCTGCTGCCTCCCTGCTATCTATTTGTATGATGCACAGTACGAATGTTTGATGCTTCAGTTGCCAGTGAGTACCTGATAAAATATCAGGACTGCATCCTGAGAAATTCAACTGGGTCCAAGAGATGAGGCCCATAGCCTCAAAATAATAGTGGTAGACTTCAACACTCCACTGACAGTATTAGACTGTTCATTGAGGCAGAATACAAAGATATTCAGGACCTGAACTCAATATTTGACTAAATGGACCTAACAAACATCTCCACCCCAAAACAATAGAATATATATTCTAAATAAAGCTATCAATCCAAAAACAATATAATATGTATCCTTCTCATCAGCATATGGCACATACTATAATATTGACCACACAATCAATCATAAAGCAATTCTCAGCAAATGCAAAAAATAAATAACCTCAAAATCATACAGACCACAGTGCAATAAAAATAGAAATCAATACTAAGAAGATGGCTCAAAACCATACAATTACCTGGAAATTAAACAACCTGCTCCTGAATTACTTTTGGGTAAACAATAATATTAAGGCAGAAACCAAGGCTCCTGAATTACTTTTGGGTAAACAATAATATTAAGGCAGAAACCAAGAAATTCTTTGAAACTAATGAGGACAAAGATACAACATACCAGGATCTCTGGGACACAGCCAAAACAGCACTAAGGGGAAAGTTTATATCACAACCACCAGCATCAAAAAGTTAAAAGGATCTCAAACTGACAACCTAATATCAGAGGAACTAAAACAAACAAGCAAACCAACCCCAAAGCTAGCAGAAGACAAAAAATAACAAAATCAGAGCTGAACTGAATGACAGGGAGATGCAAAAAACCACACAAGATCTCTGAATCTAGGAGTTTATTCTTTAAGAGAATAAATAAGATTGATAGATCATCAGTTAGACAAATAATAAAAGAGAGAAGATTGAAATAAACACAATTAGATATGATAAAGGAGGCATTAGCACTGACCCCCTAGAAATACAAAACAAAACACCCAGAGACTACAAGGAACACTTCAACACACACAAACTAGAAAACTTAGAAATTGATAATTTCCTGAATACATGAAAACTCCTAAATTGAACCAGAAGAAACCGAATCCGTGAATAGATCAATAACAAGTTCCAAAATCGAATCAGTAATAAAAAGTCCACCAACGGGAAAAAGCCAAGGACCAGTTGAAACCACAGACAATTCTTCCAGATATATAAATAAGAGCTTGTATCATTCTGCTGAAACTATTCTAAAAAAAATGGGGATCAAGCACTGCTCCTCACCTCATTCTATGAGACCAGCATCATTCTGATACCAAAATCTGACTGAGACACTGCAGAAAGAAAACTGCAGGCTGCAGACTGTAGGCTGCAGGCTGATATCCTTCATGAACACAGATGCAAAAATCCACAACAAAATACTAGCAAATCAAATCCAGCAGCACATCAAAAAGGTAATCTATCATTATCAAGCAGGCTTTACCCTTGGGTTGCAAGTTTGATAAACACGTGTAAATGAATAAATGTGAGTCATTACAGAAACAGAACAAAAAATAAATCCACATGATTATCTCAATAGATGCAGAAAAGGCTTTCAATAAAACTCAACATCCTTTCATGTTAAAAACCCTCAACAATCTAGGCACTGAAGGTACATCTATGACAAATCCACAGCCAACATCATACTGAATGGAAAAAAGCTGGAAGTATTCTTCTTGAGAAAGAATGCATTCTCACTACTGCTATTCAATATGATATGGGAAGTTGAACAGCCAGCTTGCTCATACAAGAGACAGAAATAAAAGGCTTCCAAGGAGGAAGAGAGGAAGTCAAACCATCTCTGTTTGCAGATGATATGATTCTTCATATAGAATACCCCATAGTAAATGCCCAAAAGCTCCTAGATCTGGTAAACAACTTCAGCAAAATTTCAGGACACAAAATCAATTGCATTGCTATATACCAACAATGTGTAAGCTGAGAACCAAATCGAGAACGCAAATTCCATTCTCGATAGCCACAAAAGAATAAGATACCTAGTAATACAGCTAACCAGGGAAGCCAAAGATCTCTGTAAGAATTATAAAACACTGCTGAAAGAAATCAGAGATGGCACAAACAAATGGAAGAACATTCCATGCTCATGGATAGGAAGAATCAATATGGTTAAAATGACCATACTGCCCAAAGCAATGTACAGATTTAATGCTATTCTTATCAAACTATTGACATTCTTCACAGAATTAGAAAAAAAAACTATTTTAAAATTTGCACAATGCCTAAAAAGAGTCTGAATAGCTAAAGTCATCCTAAGCAAAAAGAACAATGCTGGAGGCATCATGTTAGCTGATGTCAAACTATACTACAAGGCTTCGGTAACCAAAAGAGCATGACACTGGTGCAAACACAGACACATAGATCTGACAGAATAGAGAGCCCAGAAATAAAGCCACACATCTAGATCATCTAATCATCTACAAAGTTCACCAAAATGAGCAATAGGGGAAATGAATCTTTGTTCAATAAATCATGCTGGAATAACTGGCTAGTCATATGCAGAAGATTAAAACTGGACCTTTTCCTTACAATACATAAAAAAATCAACTCAAGATGGATTAAAGATATAAATGTAAAACCTAAAAGTATAAAAACCCTGGAAGGTAACCTAGAAAACAGTATTCTGGACACAGGTCTTGGCAAAGATTTCATGCTGAAGATGCCAAAATCAATTGTAACAAAAACAAAAGTTGACAAATGGGACCTAATTAAACTAAAGAGCTTCTGCACAGCAAAAGAAATTATCAACAGAGCAAACAGACAACCTACAGAATGGAAGGAAAAATTGGCAAATTATGCATCCCACAAAGGTCTAATAACCAGAATCTATAAGGAACATAAACAAATTAACAAGCAAAACACAAACAATCTCATTAAAACGTTGGTAAAGGACATGAACAGACACATTTCAAAAGACAACATACTTATGGACAACAAGCATATGCGAAGATGCTCCACATCACTGATCATTAGAGAAAGGAAAATCAAAACCACAGTGAGATACTAAGTCACACCTGTCAGAATAGCTATTAATCAAAAGGCAAAAAATAACAGATGCTTTTGAGGTTGTAGAGAAAAGGACACACATAACACTGCTGGTGGGAATGTAAATTAGTTTAGGCATTGTGGAAAGAAGTTTGGCAATTTCTCAAATAACTTAAAATAGAACTCTCATTTGACCAAGCAATCCCATTATTTCATACATACACAAAGGAGTATAAATTGTCCTACCATAAACACACATGCAGGTGTATGCTCATAACAGCGCTATTGACAAAAACAAAGACATAGAATAAATCTAAATGCTCATTAACAGAAGAGTAGATAAAGAAGATGTAGTACATATACACCATGGAATACTATGTAGTTATAGAAAATAATAAAATCATGTCTTTTGCAGCAACAGGAATGTAGCTAGAGTCTGTAATCCTAAGTGATTTAATGCAGGAACAGAAAACCAAATAGCGTGTGTTCTCACTTTTAAGTGGGTGATAAACATTGAGTACACAGGGATACAAATAAGGGAACAGTAGACACTGAGGCTTACATGAGGGTGGGGGTTTGGGGGGAGGATGAAGATTGGAAAACTACTACCTATCAGGTACTATGCTTATTACCTGAGTGACAAAATAATCTGCACATCAAACCTTCATAACACACAATGTATCTACATAACAAACCTGCAAGTGCACTAGAATTAAGTTAGAAACCTAGAATTAGAGTTAGAATTAAGAATTAATTAGTTAGAAACAAACTGTCTCTCAGACCACAGTGCAATCAAACTAGAACTCAGGATTAAGAAACTCACTCAAAACCACTCAACTACATGGAAACTGAACAACCTGCTCCTGAATGACTACTGGGTACATAACGAAATGAAGGCAGAAGTAAACATGTTCTTTGAAACCGTTAAGAAGAAAGACACAACATACCAGAATCTCTGGGACACATTTAAAGCAGTGTGTAGAGGGATATTTATAGCACTAAATGCCCACAAGAGAAAGCAGGAAAGATCTAAAATTGACACCCTAACATCACAATTAAAAGAACTAGAGAAGCAAGAGCAAACACATTCAAAAGCTAGCAGAAGGCAAGAAATAATTAAGATCAGAGCAGAACTAAAGGAGAAAGAGACACAAAAAACCCTTTAAAAAGTCAATGAATCCAGGAGTGGTTTTTTGAAAAGATCAACAAAATTGATAGACCGCTAGCAAGACTAATAAAGAAGAAAAGAGAGAAGAATCAAATAGACACAATAAAAAATGATAAAGGGGATATCACCACTGATCCCACAGAAATACAAACTACCATCAGAGAATACTATAAACAGCTCTACACAAATAAACTGGAAAATCTAGAAGAAATGGATAAATTCCTGGATATATACACCCTCCCAAGACTAAACCAGGAAGAAGTTGAAACCCTGAATAGGCCAATAACAGGTTCTGAAATTGAGGCAATAATTAATAGCCTACTAACCAAAAAAAGTCCAGGACCAGATGGATTCATAGCCAAATTCTACCAGAGGTACAAAGAGGAGCTGGTACCATTCCTTCTGAAACTATTCCAATCAATAAAAAAGAGGGAATCCTCCCTAATTCATTTTATGAGGCCAACATCATCCTGATACTAAAGCCTGGCAGAGACACACACAAAAAAGAGAATTTTAGACCAATATCCCTGATGAACATCGATGCAAAAATCCTCAATAAAATACTAGTAAACTGAATCAAGCAGCACATCAAAAAGCTTATCCACCACGATCAAGTGGGCTTCATCCCTGGTATGCAAGGCTGGTTCAACATATGCAAATCAATCAACATAATCCATCATATAAACAGAACCAAAGACAAAAACCACATGATTATCTCAATAGATGTAGAAAAGACCTTCGACAAAATTCAACAGTCCTTCATGCTAAAAACTCTCAATAAACTCAGTATTGATGGGACGTATCTCAAAATAATAAGAGCTATTTATGACAAACCCACAGCCAATATCATAGTGAATGGACAAAAATTGGAAGCATTCCCTTTGAAAACTGGCACAAGACAGGGATGCCCTCACTCACCACTCCTGTTCAACGTAGTGTTGGAAGTTCTGGCCAGGGCAATCAGGCAAGAGAAAGAAATAAAGCGTATTTAATTAGGAAAAGAGGAAGTCAAATTGCCCCGGTTTGCAGATGGCATGAATGTATATTTAGAAAACCCCATCATCTCAGCCCAAAATCTCCTTAAGGTGATGAGCAACTTCACTAAAGTCTCAGGATACAAAATCAATGTGCAAAAATCACAAGCATGCCTATCCACCAATAACAGACAAATAGAGAGCCAAATCATGAGTGAACTCCCATTCACAATTGCTTCAAAGAGAATAAAATACCTAGGAATCCAACTTACAAGGGATGTGAAGGACTTCTTCAAGGAGAACTACAAACCACTGCTCAATGAAATAAAAGAGGACACAAACAACTGGAAGAACATTTCATGCTCATGGATAGGAAGATTCAATATTGTGAAAATGGCCATACTGCCCAAGGTAATTTATAGATTCAATGCCATCCCCATCAAGCTACCAATGACTTTCTTCACAGAATTAGAAAAAACTACTTTAAAGTTCATATGGAACCAAAAAAGAGCCCATGTTGCCAAGACAATCCTAAGCCAAAAGAACAAAGCTGGAGGTATCACACTACCTGACTTCAAACTATGCTACAAGGCTACAGTAACCAAAACAGCATGGTACTGGTACCAACACAGAGATATAGACCAATGGAACAGAATAGAGTCCTCAGAAATAATACCACACATCTACAGCCATCTGATCTTTGTCAAACCTGAGAGAAACAAGAAATGGGGAAAGGATTCCCTATTTAATAAACAGTGCTGGGAAAACTGGCTAGTCATAAGTAGAAAGCTGAAATTGGATCCCTTCCTTATACCTTATACAAAAATTAATTCAAGATGGATTAGAGACTTAAATGTTAGACCTAAAACCATAAAAACCCTAGAAGAAAACCTAGGTAACACCATTCAGGATATAGGCATGGGCAAGGACTTCATGTCTAAAACACCAAAAGCAATGGCAACAAAAGCCAAAATTGACAAATGGGATCTAATTAAACCAAAGAGCTTCTGCACAGCAAAAGAAACTGCCATCAGAGTGACCAGGCAACCTACAGAATGGGAGAAAATTTTTACAATCTACCCATCTAACAAAGGGCTAATATCCAGAATCAACAAAGAACTTAAACAAATTTACAAGAAAAAATCAAACAACCCCATCAAAAAGTGGGCAAAGGATATGAACAGACACTTCTCAAAAGAAGACATTTATGTAGCCAACAGTCACATGAAAAAATGCTCATCATCACTGGCCATCAGAGAAATGCAAATCAAAACCACAATGAGATACCATCTCCCACCAGTTAGAATGGCGATCATTAAAATGTCAGGAAACAACAGGTGCTGGAGAGGATGTAGAGAAATGGGAACGTTTTTACACTGTTGTTGGGACTGTAAACTACTTCAACCATTGTGGAAGACAGTGTGGTGATTCCTCAAGGAACTAGAACTAGAAATACCATTCGACCCAGCCATCCCATTACTGGGCATATACCCAAAAGATTATAAATCATGCTGCTATAAAGACACATGCACATGCATGTTTATTGCAGCACTATTCCCAATAGTGAAAACTTGGAACCAACCCAAATGTCCATCAATGACAGACTGGATTAAGAAAATGTGGCACATATACACCATGGAATACTATGCAGCCATAGAGAAGGATGAGTTCATGTCCTTTGCAGGGACATAGATGAAGTTGGAAACCATCATTCTGAGCAAACTATCGCTAAGGACAGAAAACCAAACACTGCATGTTCTCACTTATAGGTGGGAACTGAACAATGAGAACACTTGGATACAGGTTGGGGAACATCACACACTGGGACCTGTCGTGGGGTTGGGGGAGGGGGCAGGGATAGCATTAGAAGATATATCTAATGTAAATGATGAGTTGGGTGCAGCACACCAACATGGCACATGTATATGTATGTAACAAACCTATACATTGTGCACATGTACCCTAGAACTTAAAGTATAATAATAATAAAAGAAGTTAAATAAATAAATGTCAATGGAACACACACAGAGAATTGAAATAAAAATTGAGTCTATAATTATATATTATCATATGTATTAAGTTGGTGCAACAGTAATTACAGTTTTTTGCCATTACTTTCAATGGCAAAAACAGCAACTACTGTTGCACCATCCTAATAGTATCTTGTAAAGAATTTGGCCAGGCACAGTGGCTCATGCCTGTAATCCCAGCACTTTGGGAGGTTGAGGCTGGAGAATTGCTTGAGCTCAGGATTTGGAGGGCAACATAGTGAGACCCTGTACCTACAAAAAGTTAAAAAAAATTAGCCGAGTTTTGGCATCCCTGTAGTTCCAAGCATGAGATTTTGTTCTTATTTTTTAACACATTACATATGAAATGCATGAGTGGCTGAGGTGGGAGGATTGCTTGATCCCGGAGCAAGGTTGAAGCTGCAATGAGCAGTGATTGCACCACTGCACTCCAGCCTTGGTGACAGAATGAGATCCTGTCTAAAAAAAAAAAAAAAAAAGGCCGGGCGCAGTGGCTCAAGCCTGTAATCCCAGCACTTTGGGAGGCCGAGACGGGTGGATCACGAGGTCAGGAGATCGAGACCATCCTGGCTAACACGGTGAAACCCCGTCTCTACTAAAAAATACAAAAAAAAAAACTAGCCGGGCGAGTTGGCGGGCGCCTGTAGTCCCAGCTACTCCGGAGGCTGAGGCAGGAGAATGGTGTGAACCTGGGAGGCGGAGCTTGCAGTGAGCTGAGATCCGGCCACTGCACTCCAGCCTGGGCGACAGAGCGAGACTCCGTCTCAAAAAAAAAAAAAAAAAAAAAAAATTGTGGGGGTAGAATTTTTTTTTTTTTTTTAGACAGAGTCTCACTTTCTCCCAGGTTGGAGTGCAGTGGCACGATCTTGGCTCACTGCGAGCTCTGCCTCCCAGGTTCACGCCATTCTCCTGCCTTAACCTCCCGAGTAGCTGGGACTACAGGTGCCCGCCACCATGCCCAGCTAATTTTTGCACTTTTAGTAGAGACGGGGTTTCACCGTGTTAGCCAGGATGGTCTCGATCTCCTGACCTCGTGATCCGCCCGACTTGGCCTCCCAAAGTGCTGGGATTACAGGCGTCAGCCATGTGCCTGGCCCCTTGTGGGGGTAGAATTTTTTGTTGTTGCTGAATATCACCTCAAATTAAATGTTTAATTTAAAAAACCTAAGTTTTTATTAAGTTGTGTGAATTGCTTTGACACACTCCAGATGAAAAGTGCTAAGTATAATTAGATGTAGATAATTTACATATGCTAAAAGTTATGTTCAAAGACCACGATGGTTTTTTCCTAAAATTTGCACTTTGGAGAAACTCCCAAGATATATAAAACATAATGTATACAGCTTAAGAAGATTATTTTTATTACTTTCTATTTCATTTTGGAAAAAAGTGGATGTTTTAATATCATTTGAGAAAGGAAATGATATTTTCTTAAAATGCTGTTTCCTGTGATATATCACTTCATATGTAATGTGTTAAAAATAAGAAGAAACTCTCATTAAGAAACTAGTGCTGTTATATTTAAAGAGCTCTATTTGGGATCAAAAACAATAATTTGCTGAATTTTTGCTGAATTTTATCTTAAACATACTTTTAAGGGACAATGGACCATGACTGAATTAATGCATTTCATAATGTTTGAAGCCAAAGAAATCCTTGTTATACAAACAAGTAGAACTAAGAAATCTACCTACATATGTAATACTGTTTTAACTGTACTTATATATCTACATATACATTACAAGAGAAATAAATAGTAGAATGAAATGCAAAAAATATTGGCTGTGATTGTGCTGGATGACGAAACTACGAGATCTTTTTTTTCTACTTTTTATATTTGCCAAACTTCTTGAAAATGCATCTGCATGAATGTATACTAAAAATAATAAAATAAAAAACATCCCCTATTTTGTCTGACTGGTAAATGAAAACTCAGAATTTTATATATGCATTGGCAAAAGCACTTATGATTTACTAATAACTCTAAAAATAAGTTATTTTCTTTTTTGTGACTATATCTTCTTCATAAAGTGGACAGTAACATATAGATTGGTGAAGAGAAGTTCAGAAAATTGTTGCTGTTTAGCAATAATAATTCATATTTGTTAAGCACTTACACTAGTAGTCTATATACAATAACTCAATACTCAGAACAACCCTATAAGGTAGTACTACTTTTATGTCCATGTTATAGGGGCAGAAGCTGAGGCACAGAGAGGTTAAGAATCATGCTGATGGTCACACAACTAACAAATGGCAAAGCAAGAATGAATCCAGGCACTTTGACTACAGGGCCAACTGGCTTATTATGCCTGCGCTTACCAAATGTCTACTATGTGCTTTGCACTTTTGATTATGCATCATTGCTTAATGGAAAGGATGATGACCTCAGATCCAGATGGTTCTGGGTTTAAATTCCAATTCAAATAAGTTCAAGAGATCTATTGTACAATATGGTAACTATGGTGAATAACAATGTATTATATTCTTGATAATTGCTAAAAGAGCAGGTTTTTAAGTGTTCTTATCATAGAAAATGATAAACATGTGAAATAATGCATATGTTAATTAGCTCAATTTAGCCATTCCACAGTGTAGACATATTTCAAAACAATGTGTTGTACATGATAAATATAATTTTTGTCAATTAAAAATAATACATGCACCATAAAAATCAAATTTCAACTTAAGTATTCACAGGTTATATGTCTTTAGAAAAGAAACCTAGACTCTCAACCTGTTTTTTCATAAATAAATGGCAATAATGGTACTATTTGACAATAAAAAAGTATAGATTTGAATTACATATTAGGTATGTACACACACAAGAAAACTCTGAGGAACATTAAGTAACTTCCCCAAAGATCATACCAGTAGTGAGTAGCAGAGCCACAGTTCAAACTCAGGTCTGCTTGATGCAAGGCAGGATGTGCTACAGAGTTTCAGAGAGGCTGGGGAATCACTTCTAGTTGATAATGTTCACTGATACTTTCATAGAGAAGATTGAGTTATTTTAATCTTTTAGTTTTATAGCATGGGTAATAGAGTTCTTTTAGTCTTACTGTGTAAATCTTATGTTTAGGCTTAGAATATTAGCGTCGAGTCTTACTGAAGAGTTTTTAAAATCTTATAGCATGGGAAAAGAGGCACAGTGAGAAATTGTAACTTAACTTTTCTATAGTGATCTCTTCAACGTCCTAACAATTGCTCAGTTACTTATCTGATGTAATTTTCACCACTACGGAGGGTAGATAATATTCATTTAATTTTATGGCTAAAGAGCCTGGAGCTCAGAGAGAACCAATGACTGGTCAAGATCACACTCCAAATAAGTTGTAGAACTAGTACTAGACCCAATAATTTGTATTTTTCAGTAAGATTTGAAAAGCCGTGAATGCAAGGTTTGCCTCCTAGCATACAGTGTCCCAGGGATCTGCTACAAGTGTTTCCTACTTTCTGCAAATATGACCATCATTTTCTTTGCTGAGACCCATAATTATAGCTTTTTTAGTCATGTTTGTCAGCCCAGTGTTCCAAATCTTGTTTTTTCCTAGTTCTGCTAACTTTTCTGTATAATAAATGCCAGGCAGCACTAGCTAATTAACAAGCAGCAGACAAAGCATGTTGATAAATAACTCTTACTCTTCCAAGTCCATATTTACATCCAGTGACTTGTGACCTCACTGTGAACCCAAGTGGCAATAAAGCTACCACTGTGATTAGGGTTAGAATAAACATAATCTGCTTAGCTTTAGTTGAAACTGTGAAAATCTCTTTCATCTTCAATTATTATTTATTTGGCCATTTGGCCCATTTCTCTGGGGGGCAAGGGGCTGTCTAATCTCTCAGGTTGAGCCTCAGGAGTCTGTAACAACAGGAAAGAATGCCAGACCTGCATACCAAGAACTGGGAGTCTGGGCCATAAATCTAAGAGGCCATGACCCCAATGTGGGTGGAGATAAGGAAGTTTCAGGAGCATGTTTATTTGACAGTTATTCTCCAAAGTAGCTGCTTTCAGAATAGATCAGAAAAGTTCCTAGCATTGTACAATTTTTCTAAGTGGAGGAGAATAAATAAACTGTACTACCTTTAGAAACAATACATAATGTAGAGTAAACTGAGACACTGCAGAGTGACTCAGGAGTGACCCAGCTAATTGATCTATTGCACTCCCAAGGGTTCTCATGCCAGCAAGGCAAAGATGTGCTTCTTGGAGACTCACAGGAATTATTCCAGAACTGCCAAGAGTGTTGAAAATGTGTTTAAGAAGACCATATACCCAGATTAGATTACCTTGGAGGAACTCAGCTTTAAACAGTAAGCAGTAAAGTTTTGGCCAAAGTATACTTTCCTCAAATGGAGAAAGCATCTGGGCATGGAGATTCATGCTTATAATCCTAGCTATTTGGGAGGCCAAGGCAGAATGATCAGTTGAGGCCAGGAGTTCAAGACCAGCCTGGGCAATACAGCAGGACCCTGTCTCTACAAAAAAGAAAAAAAAATTGCTGGGCAAGACGGAGCACAACTATAGTCCCACCTATTCAAGAGGCTGGGGTGGGAGGACCAGTTGAACCCAGGAGTTCAGGGCTGCAGTGAGCTATGATTACACCACTGCATTCCAGTCTGGCTGACAGAGTGAAACACTATTTTCAAAAAATAAAAGGAGAAATCAGCAGCAAACACTAGTTCCATGGGTCTTGGAGTTTGTGACGCCTACAACCCTGATATTCCTGAGACTTCTAGTACCAAGCAAGTTGGAAGAATTGGTGCCTCTTTTTGGATTTGTCATGGGATTATCAACCTCAAGCAGCCCAATAGCCATGTCTCGGGGTCCTCAGGTTTTTCTTGTCTCTATTCCCTCTAACATAGACCAATTTGTGCAACAATACACCTTACTTGGGAAAGATGATTGATTCCAGCAGTCTTTATAAGTATCTCTTTTCCAAGGTGAACTGGCAGAATGAGGAGGCACCAATCATCTGTATGGTTTTGCAAAGATCTGGGAAACAAACTCTGATCAACATAAAAACATTGCCAAACACCTTCAACCAGTAGACATGAGTCTAATAGATCAGAACTAAGAGTTTTGTTTTTCTTTCATAAGAACAAAAGCAATCGAACAACAGCAACAACTAAACCTCGCATCTTTTCTCTTTGCCCCCATTTTCTATCTTTGTTTTGAGTTCTTCCTAAAGTTCTAAACATAGGGTGGTTATTAGGTGACTTGGGGGAAAATGGTAGAAACCAGCCAGTTTTCCCTTTCCTCCAAGGTTGCCCCTAGTTGAGCTTAGCTCACTGAAAGGATCTTCCAATATTAACACAATTTAAGAATTCCTGCTCCCCACAGGTTATCTATTATTTATTTCACTAAATACCTGGTTATTGTTGAGGTTAAGATATGTCAGAGCTTGCAAATCTACAGACAACATAAAATTTCAGTGCTATTTAAATAATTCTCATATGGGTGGGTGAAGGTGGGGGGCCTGTATTAGTGTTTTTACACTACTGATACAGGCAAATCTGAGACTGGGCCATTTATAAAAGAAAGAGTTTTATTGAACTCACAGTTCCACATGGCTGGGGGGGCCTCACAATCATGGCAGAAAGTGAAAGGCACGTCACACCCTGGTGGCAGATAAGAGAAGGCCTCTGGGCCTGTGATAGAGAGGGCTGCCATGAAGACCTCTGACATGCCCTGGAGACATTTTCCCCACTGTCTTGGGGATTAACATTCATCTCCTCATTACTTATGCAAATTTCTGCAGTCAGCTTGAATTTCTCCTCAGAAAATGTGTTTTTCTTTTCTATCACATTGTTAGGCTGCAAATTCTCCAAATTTTTATGCTCTGCTTCTCTTATAAAACCTAATGCCTTTAACAGCATCTAAGTCACCTCTTCAATGCTTTGCTGCTTAGAAATTTCTTTTGCCAGATATCCTAAATCATCTCTCTCAAGTTCAAAGTTCCACAAATCTCTAGGGAAGGGGCAAGATGCTACTAGTCTCTTTGCTAAAACATAAAAAGAGTCACCTTTACTTCAGTTCCCAGCAAGTTCCTCATCTCCATTTGAGACCACCTGAGCCTGAACCTTATTGTCCACATCACTATCAGGCTTTTGGTTAAAGCCATTCAACTGTCTCTAGGAAGCTCTAAACTTTCCCACATTTTCCTGTCTTCTTCTGAGCCCTCCAAACTGTTCCAACCTTTGCCCCTTACTCAGTTCCAAAGTCATTTCCAAATTTTCAGGTATCTTTTCAGCAGCACCCCACTCTACTAGTACCAATTTACTGTGTTAGTCTGTTTTCACACTGCTAATAAAGACATACCTTAGACTGGGCCATTTACAAAACAAAGAAGTTTATTGGAGTCACAGTTGCATATGGCGGGGGAGGTCTCACGATCACGTTGGAAGGTGAAAAGCACATCTCACATGGCAGCAGACAAGACAAGAGAGCTTGTGTAAGGAAACTCTCCTTTTAATACCATCAGATCTCGTGAGACTAATTTGCTATCACAAGAATGGTACAAGAAAGATCTGCCCCCATGATTCAATTACCTCTGACTAGCTCCCTCCAACAACATGTAGGAATTTAAGGTGAAATTTGTCTGGGGACACAGCTAAATACATCAGGGCCCTGGGGGTATACATTTTCCAATAGTTTTTTTAGGAAGTTGCTATGGCATTATTATCAAAAACTGATACAGAAAGTTTAATTGATTAAGCTGTATATTTATATTTTGCGAACCTAGCACTTTTTAAAAACTAGATAAATAGATCTAAGTATCTCTTCAAAATCAAGTTGCTAATTAAAAGTTTTCAATGAAAGACTTTGTAAACCAAGTTGAGCATGTCTTCCAGAAAGTAGAATATAGAGACAAAAAGAATGAAACATTGTTTAAAAAGTCTTAATGGTGTCCTAGAGTTAGATTTAAAAATTTTTGAGAGATTGAGAACAAATAAAAAGAGAGATTAAATTATCAAAGAAATAATGCAAGAATGCTTTTGATAAATGAAAGCCATCTATGTCCAGATGAAAGAGACCATTTGGTAACTTCAACCAAGATGTGTTAACTGTAAAATTTCAAAATATCAAGAATAAGTAAAAATAAATAATAAATCCTTAAGGATTTTCAAGATAATTACATATTAATTTCACTAATTTTAAAACCAATCCATATATATCCTAGATAATTTAGGAAAGTATAAAGAAGAAAAATGTTTGTTCTAGTTATATGTATAATCATGTACATATATTTATAAAATCTGGATAATTTATGTATGTATGCACATATATATGTAATTTTATATTTTCTTTTACAAGTAATAGCTTGAATATTCATTCTATTAATATTCTTCATAAACATGATGTTTAATGGTTATAAAATATTAAATTTTATGGATATGACATTGTCTAACCAGTTTCTATCAATAAATATTTA
Organism: Macaca fascicularis; assembly: GCF_037993035.2. Lineage (NCBI taxonomy): Eukaryota > Metazoa > Chordata > Mammalia > Primates > Cercopithecidae > Macaca > Macaca fascicularis. Next base: position 87,111,996 of record NC_088388.1, on the reverse strand, counting down.
GGTTGCTACTAAAAATAATGCTACATTAAATATCTTGTGCATAAATCTTGGAAAGACTGCCTGATTATTTATTTGGGACAGATTCTTAAAAGAGGAACAACTGTTTAAAGGGTACTTACTAGTTGTTGGATACTTATGCCTGTCTTTAAGATCCTTCATGCATATGACCTGGTTGTTTTTGAGAAGCTGCTATCAATTTAGAGAAGATACTCAAAGGAGGTTAAAAGGGTGTGTGAAATAAAGGGATCAGGCTGACTCTGAAATTAGTGGCAGAGTCAGTAAGGGAAGGCAGCCCGATAACTTCCGTACGAGCAGTCTTTGTGCACTCATCTTCCCATTGCTTTCTATGGATGCCAGTAGCTTTCTATGGATGTTCACGCCTCTTATAAAAAAATAAAAATAAAAGAAATAAAACAAAATGCCAGGTATCTTACTGCATATCAGGCTCAAAATTGTTGGCAATAACATAAGACATGGTCTTGCATGATTCATACTTTTCATTGTCATTAAAAGGCTTACGGAGTGCCTGTACAAGTCAAGACATTAATACAGCCTGGCATAAACAAATATGGACCATTTCTTGAGCATGCCACTATCATGGAGCAGGCTGCACCTTGTGCTGGTAGGGTATATTCTTCTGATTTTATGGGTTAGAGTCAAAGAGGAGGGCAACAAAATCTACAAAAAGAATGCTGGGGAGAGGTAGAATGGTGAAATGGCATATATATAAATTGCTATTATACAGGCATGCTAAACAGAGACATGCCTTCTTTTAGACTCAAGATTTATCATTTAAGATTTGGTTTGGCTCCATAAACAGAAAATCCAACTCATCAAAAGGTTAAACAAAACAAGGTATTCTGCTCACACATAAGTTCAGAGGTTACAATAAGAGGAGTAAGTGTCCTATTGCAGTAGTATCTTTATTTTATTTTACTTTTTAAAGGCAGGGTCTTACTATGTTGCCCAGTCTGGACTTGAACTCCTGAGCTAAAGCAAACCTCCCGCTTCAGCCTCCCAGTAGTTGGGACTACAGGCAGATGCCAACATGGCCAGCTTGTAGTAATTTATTTTTGAAGATTGATCTGGGGGTGGTGAGGGATAGGACAAAGTAGAGGAAACTGAATCAGGAAGATGTCCTTAGGGAACAACTACTTGATGAGATGTTCAGAGGGACTGAAATGACAGCATGAATGAAAGAGACACTGGAGAGAAGATTTTGCAAGTTGGTGTCAAAGTGGAAAAGTAGGGCACAAGCAGGAAAGAAGTGAAGATGATATCAAGGTTTGGATATCGGGAATTTCAATCCAAACTGGGGAGAGACAGTCAATTCCCTTTCAGGCACATGGAGCTTGTCCTCATGAGCTAAGCCAGGGCTACCATGGCAGAGTCACTCCAGGACAGCATGAGTACCTTGTCTAACTGGTTTTGGAGTGTCTGCCTGATTGTGCCACCCATGAAATAGTGCGTTGGTTCCCTTAGGAGGGCACACCTCTCAGCACTGATAAGATTAGGGTGATCAGAATGAGAAAGGTTGACTAGAAAAATACTGAAACCTAAAACACTGATACCCAGCCCTTGGTGGTCAGACAGGAAACTTCATTGTCTCTACACATTGAATGCTGAAACCTGGAACAGGAGTGACTGGAAATCCGCATCCAAGACCTATTCAGTACACATTTGATTTTAACTTTGTTTTCTTCTTTTGATATCAATAATGTTTCCATAAAAATGAAATAAACATAGAAAAGCAGGAAAATATATTAAAAAGAAGCAATAATCTCACCATCCAGAGACAAAACTCTAATACGTGGGTACATAAATTTCTGTACCTTTTTTCCATCAACAATGTGTGTGTTTGTGTAAAAAGGAAATTATGTATTTTATGCTAAATTGGAGACAATAACTTTTTGTGATTTGTTGACCTCCCATTTAAAAATGTTACGAAAAAAATTGTGAACATTTTTCAAACTGTAATATTTTCTTTAACATTGTTTATAAAGGCGGTATAATGTACCAGCACATATGTATACCATTACAATATTTAACCTCATGTGTATTTAGGGAGTTCTGATTTTTTGTTTTTATAAGCAACACTGCAATTGGAATGCTTAAAACTAAATTGTCACATACACCTTTAATGATTTCCTTACCATAAATTACTAAAAATGTAATTGTTAACAAAGGGCACATGCATTTTAAGGTTTTCGATATATATAACCACATTTCCCTTTAACAACTTTTTCTTATGTTAGTTCCACCACAGGATCATATGATAATATCTATTTTTTTACATTCTCATCAAAATTGGATATTTTTAGTACTAAAATATATTTGTCAATTTAAAAAGTAAAAAATTGTATTACATTATTGCTTAATTTTCATACTTTTATTACTATCCTAGTGAAAAATGTACTTTTCATATTATTGGCTTTTTGCTTGTCCTGTGTGGTCAATTGCTTATTTATATCTTTCTCTATCTAATTTAGTGTCTAAAAAAGTTATTAGAACAATTTAATATAAGGTATATTTCCTTTTGCCTGTCTTAAATGTTGCAAAATTTTTCTCATTCTGCAAGTATCATTTGTCTTGCTTCTGGTGATTGTTAATATCTACACATTTAGGTTTTTTTTTTCTTTTATTATTTCTGCCTTTCATGTAATATTTAAAGGTCCTTTCTCCACAATAATAATGCATAGATATTCACCTTTTTGTTATAATAGTAATTTTGTGGAGTAGTGGAAATGCCGTCAGGAATTCGTTTGAGATGGGTAACAAAGAGAGAGGGATCAAGAGTGACTGAGTTTTTGAGCTTGGTAGACTTTGGTGAGGGAGGAACCACGGACCAAAAGCCAGGAATACAGGAAAGGGAACAAGTCTGTTAGGGTAGATAATGAGTTCAGTTTTGCACATGTTGCATTTAAACTGTCTGCCAGAAACCCTGGTAGAAATGCTCAACAGGCAGTTGGAACAAGGGTATGGAATGAGGAGTAAGGTTGTGTTTTAAATACAGATATAGAAATCATCAGCAGACATCTGATAGTTTATGTTCTTTTCAGTGCATATCCTGGGCCAAGCACTATGCTAAGCACTTCACATAATTTTATTTGGTCTTCTCAAAAAAATATGAGGTTAAAATTATTACCCTCATTTTATACCTGAAGGGATGGGTTTGCAGAAGTTAAACTACTTTACAAAGTTCTTACGGCTGGGTAGTGGTAGAACTTGAATGTGAAATCAGGTAAGTTCACCTGATTCCAGAGTTCTTAACCCCATTTGCTCTATTGTCACAGGAGTGGATGAGCTCAAGCAGGGAAAGTCAGAGTCCCAAGGATGAAGAATAGCAAACTTTAGTGGATGGGCAGGGAAGAAGGGAAGTTGTGAAGGAGTCTGAGAAGGTTAGAGTGGAAGGCAGAAGGCCATGTGTATACATGTTGCTGCTTTAACCAGAATGGAAGCATTTTGATGGTAGGGGCTTATATCTTATACACTCTTTGAGATAAACGTGAGACCTTTCTTCTGACCCTGATCCTCAAAAAAGTCTGTTAACAATGCTTTGTACATAAATATTTCTTTGTTTATGCTGTGATGGTCTGTCAGTAATTTTCTTGCTTTAACTTTCTGAGCTAGACCTTACCAGTCCCTGTGTCCTCACGCATTATGGACTAGGGGTTCATTCACCGGAGAGCCTCAGTGCTATCCTATCGCCTTCTCTGAAAGCAACAGGAGTAGACTCCTTGGTATATGCTCTCTATGTGCCCCGGGTCAGACCTCTTCCCACAAATGCACAGCATGCCACTTTTACTTGTGTTGACTTTTTACCTGAGTTGGTGAGAGATTATGCAATATATCCTTTTATCTTTGCATCATAGATTTTTCTTTTCTTCCTTTATTGGCTGTTTCCCTGCATAGTTAGGACTTTATCAAATGGAAATAGAATCAACCTCTTTTCTTCATAGCCTGAATATTTAGTAGCATAGCAGAAACAAAGCTATAGTAGAAGCCTGGACCTGAAATTTATCACATACTAAAGGAGTGTGGTATAGTAGAAAAAGCACAGATTTAGGAATTAGGTGTTACGATTCTCATGCTGTCACTCCATATCTGTGACTTTGGAAAGATTATTTAAATGATTTGAGCCCTATTTCCCTCATTATAAAGTGAAGATACTTGTTACCGAGTGATTGTGAAGATCAAATAAACTTACCAAGATAAAGGGCTTAGCTCGTTGTAGATTCCCAGAATGAGGAAGTTGAAATTCTGGCACATACAGAATCATTTTGCTCCATGTTCTCAGATGCTTGCCTCTTGGCCATTCCATAGCTTATTTCCACCCATCCATGTTAGGTACTGTTAGTAGAAAAATAAGCCCCAATTCAGCCATGCCTGCCTGGCACAGCTAAGGCACATAAGTTTAGTTGATGATAAATACACTGTTGAAAATGGTTTAGGTCATATCTGGTTTTCTTGATTCATACTATTAGTGGGTTAAAAAATGCACTTGCAATCAGTTTCTCACGATAACCCATAAATATCCTATTGTAGTCTTTCTTTCTGGAAAAAAATCTAGACACAAATTTCTCATAGACTGGAGAGTATTTATTTCAAGCACATCCCATACAGAATCTATCTTGGCCTCTCTCCAAATAACCCAAAAGTTGCTTCCTACTTCTAGACACCCGCTGCAATCCTGGATGAATACTAGATGACTCCAATTGCAAGTTAGCACAGGTTTCAGACAAGCCTAGTGGGTAAAGAGAGAACTTTTTGAAGACAAGACAAAAATAAGCTGCAACTTTAACTTGGCAGACCTATTTATTAAAATTGTGGTTTAGGAGAATTTTCCAAAGCCCCTACAGCTATAGATCTCATTTGAAAGCCCCAACTTCCCCCTCTTCTTTAGGAATGAATATTCTTTTTATTATTATTATTTATTTATTTATTTTTTGAGACGGAGTCTCACTCTGTCGCCCAGGTTGGAGTGCAGTGGTGCGATCTCGGCTCACTGCAAGTTCCGCCTCCTGGGTTCACACCAGGGAATGAATATTCTTTAGGAAAGCCCTGGCTTGTTCCTGTTGTCTGGTATAATTATTCATAGTGCCCCCTTTCACTCTCAAGAGTCATAGTTTGAATGATAAAATATATGGTCATTTCTTCCAGGCCTTTTGCAGAGTAAAGTTCATCTGTTTTAAGACATATTTCTTGTATTAATCTAAGAAAAATTAGATTACCTTTTCTGTAAGAGAGCCCTTGGGACCCCATCTTGCAGTCATTTACATATTTCTTCAGGGCAATAATTAAAAGCTCACATAAGCTAATGAATAACTCCCCATAATGGCAAAAGCAAATAATGTAACTTCACAGGGGCTCACCAAATACAGTATCTCTAGGAGGAAAACATGAGGGTTTGCCCCTTCAAGTTTACATTTGCAAAGCAATTTGCAATCATTGTAATTAGTTTTTCCATTTCATAAGAATAGGTACCCACATTGGACAGAAAGGGAATGGAGATTCAGAGAAATCTAATGCTGTGCCTTCTGGGATATCATTCTTGGCTTGAATTCTGAGCACCTCGTGGTCTCACACACCTTTTACAAACTTGAGTCACTGGCCTTCCCAACCTTGGTGAGAAGATGTGCTATGGTTTAGCAATTTGAGGGTAGTAAGCTTGTCAAAACATCACCAGAGATGTTTTGAGAATTACTGTGGAGAACAGGTTTCCATGGTGCAGTGTGGCTGCTAGGAGGGGGACGAATGGCACAGCTGTTCTCTCCAGAGGGAGGAAGCACTGGCTCTTTTGTGTCAGAAAAAGCTGAGATCTTCCTGATAATCCTAAACCATCTTGACAGGTATATGTTCAGGTTGGGGAAGGTAGGTTCTCGAGAAGCATTATAATTGCAGGGGACAGGGCTGATTGAAAGAAGAGGCAAGAATAGTCTAGCTGCTTGATAATATCCTTTCCATCTATTCACTGTCTGGCTTGATCCAGTGTATAGTTTGTCCCTGACTACCTGACTCCCTGTCTGCAGCCTAGTTCCGAGAGTAGAAAATAAGTCCAAAGCAAGGAAGGGGAGTACAGGAAGGTTTGCCCCCCACAAAAAAATGTTCTTGGATTGCCTTTGTCTTGTGGGAAAATGTACTTCAGCAGAGGAAAGGATAGCACCATGAAACCAGAAGAGAACTATGGCATCATGTTTGCTTTGAGATGGCCTTTCTTCCAAACCTAAAAAGAGGAGAGAAAACATCACCTCTTGGGCAGTGGTGCTCTTGTAGGGTGACTAGAATCAGCTAGGGTGTAAGTCTTACCAGACGATGTCTAGAACACCCAGAATTCTGATATTTTAGAGTCCACAGGACTTTCCAGAGATCTTGCAACCTAACTCCCTCATTTAAACCAGGGGACTTTCAGGTTCAGAGACCTAGGCAACTTTTACAAAGATTTTACTGAACTGCTAGGCCGGGGTGCTTACCAAGCTACTTTAATCTAAAAGTCTTAAAAATATAAACCGAGAGTAATTTCTTCCCACTGTGAAGAATGATCATGAGACCTAAATGAGTACTGCTGGAAACAAACTGCACATACTTCCTGCCTGGCAAAGGAGCTTGCTCACCATGGTTGGCTGCTGTCCCTGAGAGAGGAATCTCCTACCCCCAGAGAGGCAATAAAACTGAAGCTTCAGGATCCCTTTCAAGGCCCTAGACCTAATTAGATATTTTTGATTTTGCATTCTTTTGCTTAAAAAGCTCCTTCCTCCAATGTTATCAGCTTCAGGACCCAGAAATTCCGAACTTTGCCCTGCCTGTCCTACCTCATAAATCAAAATGTCTGATGTTCCAATATGCTCTTGCTCAAAAGAGGAGAACAGACAACAGTGAGGATGACTCTGCCTGGACCAGGCTTGGGAAAACAGTCTGGGGCTGGTGAGAAAGTTGGGCTGGGTATAATTCTGAGGGCTGCCCCACAAGATGTCTCAAACTCCTACCTCGTTTCTACCCTAGGAGCTCGTTGGGCAGACAAAGTCTGTCTCTCAGATTTACAGACCCAGGATTTTAGAGCTGGCAAAGGTCTCATTTTGTCATCCTTCCTAATTTTGCAGGCATTTAGAATGGCTTCAGCATCTTGTGCTCTCCTCCCTGGGAAGTGAGGTGACATGGTTGGCTAATTCTTTAAGCAGGTAGAATATCTGTCTCACTTATTAGATATAATCTTCTTGGTGTGTCCCTGCGTGGGTGGAAACCAGTGAATGAGGCCTACCCAGCTAAGGACTTCAATAAAACACAAATGAGTGCAGTTCTACACACTGCCACTTAGTGTCCATTCCAAGCAAAGCTTCTGAGTTACTCTCTGAGGAAAGATAAAACTGCACAGGGCAGTGCCTGCAGACAGTATTTAAAGCGTGTCCCTCATTTCATGTTAATAGCTACCATTTATTTACCACCTACTGTGGACCCAGCCATTTTCTCAACAACTTTATTTCTATTTATTTATTTAATTTATTTATTTATTTTGAGACAGAGTCTTGCTCAGGTCACCCAGGCTGGAGAGCAATGGTGCGATCTTGGCTCACTGTAACCTCTCCATCCTGGGTTCAAGTTATTCTCCTGTCTCAGTCTCCCAAGTAGCTGGGATTACAGGCACCCGCCACCACGCCCGGCTAATTTTTGTATTTTTAGTAGAGACAAGTTTCACCATGTTGGCCAGGCTGGTCTTGAACTCGTGACCTCAAATGATTCACCCGCCTCGGCCTCTCAAAGTGCTTGGATTACAGGCATGAACCACCGTGCCCGGCCACAGGTATTATCGTTCTCCTTTTGTTGATGTAGAAACCAAGGCTGAGAGAGGTTATGTGACTTGTCCCAGTTACACATCTAGGGCATCCCTCTGCTTGTTTGGGGCATGTGGAGGCTAAAGTTTAGGGTGTGTCAGGCCAGAGGAGGAAGGCAGAAAGACAATGGCCTTGCCAAACCTCCTTTCTCCCTTTCACACAGGACTCTAAGTCCCAGTTCTAACACATACTAGTTATGTGTGCCCTTGAGAAAGGTGCTCTTAATCTTGGTTTCCTTATTTATAAATCGAAGAAAATAACCCACTTCATAAAGCAATTGAGAAGATGAAACAACAGAATGTGAGCAGCGCTCCATTCACAGCACATTCAGGTACAAAATAGCTCATTTTGGTATAAACTGCTCACCCCCTAGACCTCAATGCCCAATTTCTCATTTTCTTTATGTCTTTACTAAATTGTCTCCTTCTTACTGAAACCTTCCCTGGCCACCCTATCTAAAAGGCAAACCCCATATAATCTCTTCACATCCCCTTTCCTGCCTTATTTTATTACCAATTAATATATGACAAATTGTACTTATTTTGTCTTGTCTGTCTCCACCCACAAGAAGGTAAATTTTTTTGAGGCCAGTAGTCATTGTCTGCGTTAGGATTTCTGTATCATGCCAAGTACACAGACCTGTGCATGGTGAATGGTAGTACTCAATGTATATTGGTCAAATGAATGAAAACAAACAACAACAACAACAACAAACGTTAGGAACCTCAAGACCTGTGCTTGATTTGGCTTTTTTCCTTACTATTTGACTCTGGGTCCATTACTTAAAACGTCTTGTCCTTAGTTTCCTCATTTGTAAAATAGGAAGAAAAAGAGTATCTATTACTAAGACAGCTGGGAAGATTAAAAGACATAATTTATAAACCCTCTGGCATATAGTGAGTGCTCAATAAATGTTTGCCATTATTATTATTTGTAATAATCTGACCAATTGTTAAAACTGTCTTTCTGTGCAGCTCAGACTTTTTAGGATATGAGAAGAGGCTAAAAGTCACGAGTGCCCTTGGCATTTTCGGCCCAGCTGTACTCCTTGTTAACTGATTGCCAGTTGAATGGGTGTGAAAGTGCTCAGTGTTCACACCTCCAAGCTGCTGAGAGGTCAGCATTGCCATTCATTGAGAAAGAACAGGCTGCGGGAGCTCAAATGACTTACTTACGGTCCCTCAACTTAAAAACCGGGACACGCAGGAACCAAGTCCAGCCAGTCTCCGGCTTCCTAACACTGTACTTTCTCTCTACAGTGTGGGGTGGTTCGGAGCCCTGTGACTTCAGACCTGTGTTCAGCGGAGCCTTTCACTGGCCATCTCCCGCAGAGTACTTTTTCACAATCAGTTTTCTCGCAAGCAAAACGTGGAAAATAAGATCCACACCTCATAAGTTTGTGGCCAGGGTCACAGGCGAAAACAGCTCTTCGGAAACTCTAAAGCGCCGGATAAATAAACACTGCAACACGCAACCACACGCGAAATCCTTTCAGCTGCCAGTCCCGGGACTAACTCCTGTCTCCTCCCCTCTCCAAGATCGCGGAGTAGGAAGGAGGATTAACCCCTAGGGGAGGAGTTCCGCCCCCCGGCCCCCGCCCCGCCGCCCACGCCTCTCCTTTGCACCTACACTTGCGCTCCCCAAGTCTCTCTCCTGCGCAGAACCCTGGCTGCGCTTCCCTGGTCTGGCACTGCACGGCCGGCCGGCCGCCAGGATGCAGGCGCCGCACAAGGAGCACCTGTACAAATTGCTGGTGATTGGCGACCTGGGCGTGGGGAAGACCAGCATCATCAAGCGCTACGTGCACCAGAACTTCTCCTCGCACTACCGGGCCACAATCGGCGTGGACTTCGCGCTCAAGGTGCTCCACTGGGACCCGGAGACTGTGGTGCGCCTGCAGCTCTGGGATATCGCCGGTGAGCGCCGGGGGAGGGGGTCAGGGGGCTAGAGCGCCTCGCGGCCAGTTTCCAGTCTTGAGGCAGCGGCTTGCGGCCAAGCGTGAGATTAAAATCCCTAGGTCGCGAGACAGTTTTTCCTGGTGGGCTGGAAACTTAGTTTCAAAGAAAAGAAAAATGTTTGAAACTTCAAGTGCATTCCCTGGAGCTTTTGGGCTATTGCTTTAGCTCCTTCCCGCACAGTCCCCTGGGATCTCTCTGCCCAGAGGAGGCCTCCCCAGGCAACCTGAGGAAGATTGGCTGCAATTGCATTCTGCTCTCCACTCCAGCTCGTTTTCTGGGCGTGGGTAGTTCTGCCAATGACGCAGCCCAGTGTCAGGCACGGCCTTCCGTGCAGGGGCCGACCGAGGGGAAGCCCCTAGGCTGGGTCACAGCGGAAACCGGGATAGTTCCAGGCTAGCTGGAGTTCGCCCATTCCTGTCTTCCGTCGCTCACTTTATTTCAAATTTTGTCACCTTTCTCTCTGCCCTTAAGACAAAGGAGTTTGAGTTTTTTTTTTTTTTTTCTTTCAGGAAGCCAAGTACTTTTGTGTGTGTATGTCAGGGGCAAAGTATTCTTTCTCCCTCGCTTTCTATATTTCTCTCTCTCTGGCTCTCAGTCTTCTATGAAAAGGAGATTGTGTATATATTTTAAGACCATTTTTATGTAAGGGCCTATGATAGCCTTATGATTTCTTGATTTGGCCCTAAAGTTTTCATTGAGAGATCTGGAAAATGAGAGTTTTTTTGTTTTTGTTTTTTACAATATTGAAAATCAGATTTTGACTCCACAGGTTTGTACCAGAAGTTAGGCCTAGTCAAAGGTGAGGGTGCAAAGTATCTACTTCAAGTATGCCTTGGACAAGGCTGTTTGCAACCTGGGCATGACCAACTCCTCATTACAGATTTTAGCCCTGCTACTAACTAACCTGCTCAGTGGCTTTGGACAAGTCTCTTCAGCTCAGTTGCATCATTGTTAAGTGGAAAGGAGTTGGGCAAGGGTCAGGGATCTTCCTGCTCAGAAGTTTTAAGGTCTTCTGGGATTCTCCCTGGAAACAACTTCAAACAGTCTTACTTCATGGTCTGTGACACCAGGAACCTTTCTTTATAAGTGCTGGACCCAAACTAGCCACTGCTGTTTCAGAAAATGGGTTCATTTTAGCTGATGCATTTGATTGGAAACACTTTATCATGGCTTGAAGCCAGAACAAATGTGGAACATTTTTGAAAGGGCATTTGTGATCTGGGGACTTTCATGCCTCTTTAATCATAAACTGCCAGGACTTATTCTTTTAGCGTGTGAACAGATGAACAGATTCATGCATTTGGAGTCATCTTCAGCTGCTCTAGTAGCAAGGGGGTTATCAGAGAACAGAAGATGTTATCAGCCACTGTTGGATGGGGCTTTTCATCTAAAAAAATTCTATGTACTTTCTTGCTGCGTGTCATAATGTCTGAAAACCCTTCTGGCTTCATGAAAGTCCTCAGGATTCAGATTTAGAAATGGCTTACTGTTTAAACAGGGATGTAGCTGTAATTTGGACTTTTATGTACCATCCAGGTAACAGCATGACAGCAGACAAGTTCTATGTAGATTTTAGTCTCCTCACATAAACAGGAGATGGAAGGGTATAGTGATTAATAGCTCAAATTCCAAAGTGGAACTGCCTCCATCTGGATCCTTACTTTACTCTGCATGTAGTAGGCAATCTTAGGTAACTTCTCTAACCTCCTTGTTTTAGTTTCCTTACTTGTAAATAGGGAGAATGCTTTCTCCCAATAAATGACAGGTGAGCCACCAACAGTGCTAGTTGAAGGTGATCATGCCTGTTCTCTAGGAGATCTGCAAGGATTATTATCACACTAGCTAGCGTGTTTTGAGCCTGTATAAATGCTAGGCAAGAAGGATATGATATACAAGTGCTAATTAATTACTAAAAAATTGTGATCCCAATATTACATATATATTTTGTCCCCAGGTTATCACCATTTTCAGTTTTGCTATTTTACAATACTGTCAGGAGCAATTTAACTCCCAAGCTCGAAAGCACTTCGTTAGCCATGTTTGTAGACTGAAGTTACAGTGGAGGCTATAGTCACAGAAGTCTGTATAAATAAGAAATCTGGAGTCTTGGAAATTTCTTTCTACAGATACTGTGGTGTTGTTATGTTCAACATCTCAGTAGAGGAGCTTGTTTTTCCCAGAGCTCTAATGCTCAGTGGTAATCTGTCTTCAGCAGCCTCAAGCCCAAAGGCCCTGTTAGCTGAATTAGAGATTGGACAGCAGGCACAGTGAATTGGGTGGAAGCTAGGCCACTGTGGGAAATGGTTGGAGCATGCATGTGCTCCACATTTCATGGTTTAAGCTGCATAGGGAGCCATGCGGGTAATGAGTTCATGTGAAATCCAGCCTCAACTGCCCACCCAGACTCCAGCCAGCCAGGTGTACCTTGTAGTACTTTCAAATCACAGCCTGTCTATCCAAGATAAGAATGCATCTCTCCCTCCCTAGTGTTCAACTCTGGTGTGTGCCTGGAGAGAACAGGTAGTGGAGGTTAGTGGGCCTAGCTTTGAGAAGGTTGTGGGTGGTGAATGAGATAGAGAAGACCTGCACTATTCTGACAGGATATCATACACACTGGTTATTAAGGGAATCTTGGCTCAGCTAGACTCTTGATATTCACTTGGTTCAATGCCAAATAGGGCCCTTTTTATCCACTAAATTCCCATGATGTATCTCTTGTAGCTGTGTAGATTGGTCAGTTTGATCTTGAAAGACTCCAAAAAGTATCTCTAGGGTCTTGTGAGTAGGCCTTGAAACAAGGTGACAAATCCCACCAAATCCCATAGGGGACAGCAGTTGGCCTGGATTCCAGTGATTCCATGCTAGAGGGTCAGCTGGGTCAGCTGTGTGTTGAGAGGCTCTTGATAGAGTCAGACAAATGAAGTAACTTTGCCTGAGGCCACCCAGCTAGTAGAGGAAGAGCCAGATTTGACGATGTTGTTTGCACTTGCTGGCCTGTGAGTGCCTGGCACACAGCTGGCCCACAGGGATTATGCATCCTTCCTTTTTAAAAGTGTTGTTTCATTAGTAGGTGGGTTAACCTTACCTTCTCCTTTCTAACTAGATTTTTGATATTATTAAGTACCCCTGTGCATTCAGTGAAAAGAAATGAATTAAAATCTATTTCTAAATGTTTTATCTTGATTAGGATGTGAATTTATAAGTTTTTTTTTTTTTAAATAGATCAATTAGGGAAAAGGAAAGCAAAAAGTTCACACTAGAGACTCCACTATTTTATTACTCTCCAAATCCAGAGACTATAATTGCTTATTCACACTTTCAAAAAGAACTATACTATTTTGTCTAGAACTCTTGATGTGCTTTGGGACTCTGATGCAGGCATTGGGACATTTATAGGGATAGTAGCTAATATTTCTTAAGCCCTTATTGTTATACATGTCCAGGCATATTTAATCTATAATTTCCCAGTATAATAGCTGGTTAGGCCACTAGAATTTAAAATTGACCGTTGAATCTGTCTTCAAAAGATTTGCTCTACTTCCCTTAATTTAAAAACAGAACACTTCAGACTAGTTTAAATATATTCTAAATTATATATACTCTGAAAATATAATTAGGCAAACTGTGAAACCCTGCTGAACCTCAATTGTCTCATCTATAAAATGATTATTTAATTTTCCTGTGATACTTATTTTATCTTTTGTAGTCTCTGCAGGTAAAATGTTATATTATCACTGTACTCAGGGTATAGGTAGCACATGGTCATTTATTACAGCTTCTTAGTAGCTTTGTGACTTGTGCGAGTTACTTAGCCGCTATGCCTTGGTTTTCTGTCTGTAAAATGGGAATAATAACAATACCAGCATCTTAGAATTTTTATAAGGATTAAATGAGTTACTTCATGCAAAGCTGTGCCTGACACATAATAAATGCTGAATAAGTGTTAGCTATTATTCCTGTTATCATAATTATTATTACTGACTATTTTCACATACATTTTCCCACTTGATCCCCCAGCATTGCTGAGGGTGTAGACAAGCAGATGGTCCTAAACCCACTTTTTATTTAAAAAGATAAAAAATGAGAGAGGTAAGAGACTTGCCTGAGATCATAAGTGGCAGAGGAGAACAGGAACAGTCAGTCTGTTTAGCTTCAGCTTACTTGTATGAGTAAGATAACCAAGTCTGTTGGTAATCAGAAAACCCAACTCTAGTTTTATATTGCTATAGTAGAAAATAAATTAAGTGGGCAGACAATTTAGAGACTGTTTCGAGTGTTTCTTTACCATGTAAAAGTTTGACTGCAGAGCTCTGCTAAATAACAAATGCCTCTAAATACTTAAAAGAAGATCTACCCTATAAGAAAAATATTTCCACCCAAGGCACATCTGTACCAACTTCCTCCACCTAAGCCATATGACATGACAGCAGAAGAATACATTAACTGTCACATAGACAAAGTAACAGGATGAAGGCAGCCCGGTCCCAGTGTCAGGAGTCCTTGGACTAACTCTTCACACCAGCAACTCTGACACTTATTTGAGTCACAGTGGTATGTTGTTTTAGGGTTTGTAAAGTGCATTCAGGTTGTGAAATTCAACCAAAGACAGGGTTCAGACTTAACTATCTCTTTAGTATCTATTTCTAAAAGACTATTTCTTCAAGCAGTTTTACAAGATGGGTCTTAAATGTCAAGGTAATAGGTCTAGGCATGTAGAAAGAGCTAAATTTGGCGATCAGTGTGTCAAATAAACCCCCCCCCCCCAATTTATACTGAGGCTGAGCCATGCTCTACTGGACAGTTTATTGCCTTGTTTCTACAGATTTTCTAAATACCACATAAAATAACGTGCTATGTGCTTATGGGTAAATAATGTGTACAGTGAGCAAAAATGGTGAACTTTCAAAGTAGGAATGAGGGATATATGGAGAAAGTGCCTCAAGGCAGGACATGGTGCGTCATCTGGGTTTTAGAAGACTGATTCTGATAGAAAAGCAAGTAGCAGCATGATCAAGGAAAGCTAAGGCATTTGAAAGTGGGAGAGGATTGGAAAAAGTAGCTCTATATGTGTGATTGGTTTCTGCAGCAAATACATGTACATATATATAAAGTGACTGGTACGTGAAAGTACTTAGGTGAGGGGAAAACAAAGAAGGATAATAATTGAATAAGATTTAATTCTTCATCCCAGCTTCATCAGCATGACACAAAAACAAATCACTGTAACAATAAGTAAAAAGCACTGGTAGATGTAACTTCAAAACACTCTCATGGTGCAGAGATGTTGTCCACACCACATCCTCCTACTCTCTGAGACTAAATCTGAGGAAGTTGCACAAAACCTTAGGGCTAGAATGATGTTTCCTGTGCTCTTACCTAGCACCAGTCATTCCCTGTCAGTGTGTCAGGGCTGCACAACTTGAGACAGAATTTCATCGTCTGGCCCTCTAATCTGGTCTCCTTCGCTTGAGGATCTCATGCATTCCCAGGGCTTTAACTCTATGCAGATGACTTTAAAACTATGCCTATATCCTTGACTACTCGTGAGCTCAGCCTTACAATTCCATCTTCCTGCTGAACATCTCTACAATATCTCACCTACACTGCCGGTGAACATGTGCATAACAAAGTTTGCATGAAAACAGGTTTGTTTTTTCTATTAATAAGTAATATGTGCTCAGTGTAGCAAAGCTGGAAAACAGAAAAGAAAAACAAGAAAGAAATACAATATATCCACATTTGTCCCACTTAATGATAAGTAGTAAATGATGCTATTTGTAAGTCTAAACTAGACATTTGTCCACATTCACTGGACTTTCTAGTTTGTGTTAACCAAAATACTTTACCCCCAGTCACTTAGACTTGAAACCTCTGCCATCTTTTCTATTCTGACCCTCATATGTCACCCGTCTCCAAGTCAGATAGTAAATATGCCTCTCTTTTCTCACTTCCATAGACCAGAGACAGCACTTTTTTACATACCTGTTCTGGTATCATAGCCTCTTAGCTAGCTCTAATCTCTGCCTCCTCCAGTTCTCAGGTGTATCAAAGCCAAGTTTATCTTCCCAGAACATCTCTCTTTTGTATTGGCTATAGATTACACCCGCTGTGATGAGAACAATGGAGGGGATGAGAGTAAAGTATTAGGGGGGCTGATAATTAGAAAATTAGAAATATGATAGATCCAAGTCATAGAGAAATTGAGGAATGGGTTTGTGAAGTCCTTGAATGTAAGAAGTGACTGGAATACTTGAGGCCTGGTGAAGTCAAAAGGAAACCCAGGGTGTCTCTCCTATTGTGGTCTTCTTGTGAGGAACACAGAAACTGTCATTAAAGGCTCAAGTGCTACTTATTTTTTTATTTGTTTTAAAATGCAGTTTTAAAACTTGAAGATTTGAGAAGTATAAGATCTTGCCTGAGAAAATTTATTAATTCACTTGATAAGCAGAGAGATTTAGGGGTGATCGAAATAGGTTGATATTTGCTCTTACGGACTTTTAGAGTCTGGTGTGGCATAAAGATATTTATTTCAAAATAATTATTTAGTCACTGATAAGTGATCTGATGGGAAAGTGTCAGGTGCTAAAAGACAGTCAACCAGGGGACGTATCCTAGCCATAACATGGAGATGAGACGACATCATGCAGGCTTCAGTAATCTGACCTAGCTGAGGATTACAGTGTGTGAGGAAGGTGGTGTTAAGAGGGATGCAGCAGACAAATTAGGAAAGGTCATATATGCCGAATTAAATGTTAAGAGTAGTGAAAGTGAAAATTCCTTCTATTTACCAATTTATCAAAGCAATATTTGCAATTTAAATACTACAGTAATTCTAACAAATAGGTCCTCTTACTTCCAGTTTCATAGATGAGGAAGCTGGGCCAAGCATAAGTAGAACATGACATTTGGTACATAATTGTTGCTTAGTAAAAGGGGTTTGGTGTTAAGCAGTCACTGAGGTTCATACTAACGTCATCACTCATCTGGTAAATTTTTGAGAATAGATGTTTTGACGTACACTTAGAATCCTTTCTCTTCCTCTTCTGATGATTCACTTTGGAGAGTCCTTGAAAGCTTTCAAACCATTGAGAAGCTTTATTCATGTTACTTTCTTAGATTCTGAGATGCATATTCCCAGAAGGATACAGTGGACATATTGCTCCTGGAGTGGGAATCAGGTTTATTCCAGCAAGGGAAGATCCTTATCTTCTAGGATGGTGAACTAGACTGATGTCCTTTAACTTGGCAAGGTCAAGTCTGAGACTTTAGCCTGGGGTTCTGAATAATTGAGTTTTACTCATTTTTTTCAGCTGTTCAGGAATTTAGCTAAGAATTTATATGATCTTAAATTACTCTTTGAAAATAATTTGGGTTTTAACTTCTACCATTCTCTCCTTCCTTTCATTGCCCACTCTTAAGTACAAAATTCTGTCTTTTCTACCTTATAAAATAAATATCTTTTCCGTTTTTTCAATAGCCGCATCTTCTTCATAACTCCCCGGAACTGTTGCAGCAGTTGCCGCCTGCCCATGCCCTCCTCCAGCTTCCCTGCCCATCAGTTTGTAATCAACAGTGGTGATACCCCTCATCATGGTGCTGTTCTCCAGTTGATATTCTCATTTGGGATCCATCAGTGGAGCCACAGCATTTTTAGAATTAAAGGCTGAACTTTTTAGCATGACAGTCAGGACCATCATAACTGTCAATCATTTGCCATTCATTCCAGTCTTCTCTCTCACATCTATGATTTTTACATTCCAGATCTTACAGTGGCCCCATTATACCTACCTTCCCCTTTATGCTGTGGCTCACATGGTTGTCTCTGGCTGAAAAAAGCACATTCTTCTTTTTAACATAGGTAACTCCTGTGGGTCCTTTTCACTCTATCAATATCACCTCCTCCAGAATGTCTGCTGAAACCATGAGACTCGGGTAAATACTTTCTCTGCTCCCATAAAGTTCCATGATTATTCCAGATAGAAATATTTTACTATTGCATTGGAATGTCTTTTTCCTCCAAAGTGTATCCCTGGGTCCTAATATAGTATTTGGACATGTGGTAGGGACTCAAGGAGTATTTGTTCAATAAAAAGTTTTTCAGTCAACTATTGCATCAGTGCCTTAATTCTAGACATATCATTGATCTAAACATTTCTTCAATAAAAAATAGACTTCTGTTCATGATTGAAAAACTTCATAACTTCATAAACATTAATATATAAAAGTATAATTTAGAATTGAGAAATATGGCAACCACTTTTTTTTTCAGGTTTTATTTTATTGTTTTATTTATTTATTTTTTATTATTATACTTTAAGTTCTAGGGTACATGTGCACAACGTGCAGGTTTGTTACATATGTATACTTGTGCCATGTTGGTGTGCTGCACCCATCAACTCGTCATTTACATCAGGTATAACTCCCAAATGCCATCCCTCCTCCCTCCCGCCTCCCCATAATAGGCCCCGGTGTGTGATGTTCCCCTTCCCAAGTCCAAGTGATCTCATTGTTCAATTCCCACCTATGAGTGAGAACATGAGGTGTTTGGTTTTCTGTTCTTGTGATAGTTTGCTGAGAATGATGGTTTCCAGCTGCATCCATGTCCCTACAAAGGACACAAACTCATCCCTTTTTATGGCTGCATAGTATTCCATGGTGTATATGTGCCACATTTTCTTAATCAAGTCTGTCACTGATGGACATTTGGGTTGATTCCAAGTCTTTGCTATTGTGAATAGCACCGCAACAAACATACACGTGCATGTGTCTTTATAGCAGCATGATTTATAATCCTTTGGGTATATACCCAGTAATGGGACGGTTGAGTCATATGGTATTTCTAGTTCTGGATCCTTGAGGAATCACCATACTGTTTTCTACAATGGTTGAACTAGTTTATAGTCCCACCAACAGTGTAAAAGTGTTCCTATTTCTCCACATCCTCTCCAGCACCTGTTGTTTCCTGACTTTTTAATGATTGCCATTCTAACTGGTGTGAGATGGTATCTCATTGTGGTTTTGATTTGCATTTCTCTGATGACCAGTGATGATGAGCATTTTTTCATATGTCTCTTGGCTGTATGCATGTCTTCTTTTGAGAAATGTCTGCTCATATCCTTTGCCCACTTTTTGATGGGGTTGTTTGTTTTTTTCTTGTAAATTTATTTGAGTTCTTTGTAGGTTCTGGATATTAGCCCTTTGTCAGATGAGTAGATTGCAAAAATATTCTCCCATTCTGTAGGTTGCCTGTTCACTCTGATGGTAGTTTCTTATGCTGTGCAGAAGCTCTTTAGTTTAATGAGATCCCATTTGTCAATTTTGGCTTTTGTTGCCATTGCTTTTGGTGTTTTAGACATGAAGTCCTTGCCCATGCCTATATCCTGAATAGTATTACCTAGGTTTTCTTCTAGGATTTTTATGGTATTAGGTCTAACATTTAAGTCTCTAATCCATCTTGAATTAATTTTCATATAAGGAGTAAGGAAAGGATCCAGTTTCAGCTTTCTACTTATGGCTAGCCAATTTTCCCAGTACCATTTATTAAATAGGGAATCTTTTCCCCATTTCTTGTTTTTCTCAGGTCTGTCAAAGATCAGATGGCTGTAAATATGTGGTATTATTTCTGAGGACTCTGTTCTGTTCCATTGGTCTATATCTCTGTGTTGGTACCAGTACCATGCTGTTTTGGTTACTGTAGCCTTTTAGTATAGTTTGAAGTCAGGTAGCATGATGCCTCCAGCTTTGTTCTTTTGACTTAGGATTGTCTTGGCAATGCGGGCTCATTTTTGGTTCCATGCAACCACTTTTCTTAAGGAGACATTCTGTTTGTTTGTTTGTTTGTTTTCCAACTGTAAAAACTGGGAAGTGTCCTTAAATACTATTCTTAAAAGCTGTGTTTTTTCATTTAACAGTCTCCATAATTTGAAGTGAAATGTCATTTATTTGGATGTCAAATGGCAAAACTGTATCTTTTTTATGATTTTAGGGTATATTATATAAAGTAATAACTTTTTGAAAGGTAATTTTACAGAGTTAAAACCCTGAGTACTCATCAAAACCATATCAGTCATTTTATGGATGAGCAAGCTTGATCTGGAAGGGAGGCGACATTAGTTTCTCAGGCCCACAGAGCTTGTTAATGGTAGAATTAGAACCGGAACAGAAGATTATCTGGCTTATTACCAAGGAAACTTGAATAATTAAAAACGTATTTTTTAACACTAGGTGTTTGGGTGCTGTCTTCAGCATTGAGGTATAATGATAATCAAATTGGGAAGGCACCCAGCCCTGTGGAAGTTCATGCAGTGCAGAAGAGAAGATAATGGCATAGCACTGGGGACACCCGAAGTCATCCACAGTTTGTCTTTAAATAGCATTTCTAATACCATTTTCTCCCTCCCTCCATGATGAGGTCTAAATTTCAACCATTGGAACTCCTTGTCATTCCTGGTTCATTTTCATGCTTCTTGTCTCTGAGCCTTTTCTCCTGCTTGCCCTGCTGGTTCATGTGTCCTTCCCTTTGGAAGCACATCCAAATCCCACCTGATGTCTAAGACCCATCTGAAAGGGCAACTCCTCTACAGAGACTTTCCTAGTTCTCTCTGTCAGTAGTAACTTCTTCCTCCCTCGAGTCCCATGCAACTTTTCTTTCCTTTGTTTGTAGCACTTCTCCAGTTAAGCTTTGTGTTACAGTTATTTTCTACCTATCCAGATTTGCTTCATGATTTTTAGTAAATCCTGCCATGAGTTATTTGCTGCATAATTTAATGAAATTTACTGTAGAGTCAGCAAAGAAGTAGAGAAGAAGAAAGCACCAAGAATGAGGAGAACCTAGCAAGGGCAGGCGTTTGGAAGCAAGAGGTAGATAATTTAAGAAAAGGATAATTAATAGTTTCAAATGTTTTATTACTTTTTGCACTGAGTCTCTACTTTTTGTAGTTTGTGTTATTCTGATGTATTATTTAACCTTTGTTCCTTATCACTTTTATTTAAATATAACTGTCAATTAGTTTATCAGCCTTGCATAAAACTGCTCTTTTAAGAAGAGTGATGAAAACTTACTGATTTAAATTATTCTTGATTAGACTGTTTTCCCATAACATGCTATAAATAGCCACTAATTATTAAGTGTCAGGCATAGTTCTATGCAATCATATGCATTATTTTATTTACAGCTCATAATGAGCTTATCTGATGGACACTGTTGTTAACCCTACTATAGATGTGAGAGAACTATAAACAGGCCAGAAAACAGATAAACAAGCTAACAAGCACAGAAAACTTTTCAGAAGTCTTACCAATAGTAAGAGGTAATGCTGGGATATGCACTGAAATTTTGTCTAACTACAAATCCCATTTTCTAGCCACGCTATTCTGCTGTTTCCTAATGCACGATAAACAGCATAATAGTTTTCACATCTCATGGTTTGTTATACACTGCATTTAGAAGGTGCTCATTATATATTTTAAAATAGTAATTTATTAATTTTAAACTGTATACTTTTGGATAGATCTAATAATTGAATGAGTTGAATTTTTTGCATGCATTATTGCTGGCACCATGTGGTTGGTTTGACTTATTAACAGTCATCTTCATATACTACTTTTAGGCAGGAAAACCACTGTGCCTGAGGGACGCAAGTCTCTAGTTTAAAAATTAAAGCTAAGAACAGCTGTGGTGCTTGTTGGTATCAGAATAAAAAGATTTATAGGGTGGTAGAAGGACCTGTATGCATGTATTGTGTGATCTGTGTGTCTTAAATTTAAAAAAAAAAATACACTAGACTCTAGAGGCTACAGCACAAGTTCTCAAACTTTCTCAGTTAACTGCATCCAAATCCTTAGTGTTAATTTTTTCATTGTGCCTCTAGGCCAAAAGCACTACCTAACAATCCTGTTCATTAAATAGCACCAAACAACTTAATAAGTGTTATGGTCTAACAACTTAATAGTCATAAGAAAAAAAAGAGAACATATAATTTAAAAGAAAATTATTTTTGTTTCATTTTTAATCACTGCAGTTTACTATAGGCAAGTGTATGACTTTGGCCATGAAACACCCTCTCAAACCTTTGAGCTGGAGTGGATGCCACTACCATACCACCCTAATTTCCGGTTTCACATTGATTTTCACATGATTTTTGCTTTTCATCACAGAAACTTCCAAACCCCAGTTTCAAACAGATATAATGACATCAAAAGGAATGTATGTAGTGTTAACACTGTGAACTACCTCAAGCTAGTAGTTCCTGGGGTGTCTAATGAATCTTGAGTACTACTGTATTTGCACTGAAATTTTAAAATATCCTCTTTCACCCATGTGAGTTCACCATGGCATCCCCTAGAGCACCTTGGCATATATTTTGGGAATTATAACTCTAAAGGAATCTGGAAATTCCTTAAGAATGAAACCTTTAGAGTTCAGGATCTCTTGGAGGTTATTTATAAAAATGTATTTAATGGCTACTGACTGGTATTGTCTCAAATGCCAAGTAATTCGAAAGTAGGTTTTTAGTGTAATACATTTGAGCTTACAGTTCAGAGGTATTTTAGGTTGTTTATTTATTTAATTATAAACATGAGATGCCGGTCCTTCTGTCTTGATTCATCCATGACTTGGTTTCATTCCTTCCCCTCTTTATCCACTGTTGGACCTTACATTGCTAAATTATCTTTCTATCTCCATCCACATGAGTTATTTGCTTAAGCTGGTAGCACTGGACTCCAGTCTAAAATTATTCTGAGAAAAAATCTGTTGAGCTACTGTATTAGTACTCATTTTCACATACACACATATATATCACATGCACTGCCTTAAATTTAAATATACATTCAGAATTTAATGAGAATAGTTTTGAAAATGTATTTTAAAAGTAGATCACTATAATCCATCCACCTTTTGTTCTATAAGGTAATTATGAACAACAATAAAGCCAACATTTACTTCTTCTGCCATCTTATTCTCTTGTTAACTTTAGCTTACTTTATTCAATATCCTTCATCTAGCTTTATCTTCTTGTTGAATAGAGACAAATTTTGCCTGTAAGAGATGGTAACTAACAGTAGGGTGAAATGAGAGTCATTGATTATGGGGGAACTAAGGAAATTGCTAAAAGAGTTTGGGTGGTTCTGAATTGTGAACAGATATTTTTCAGATGGGATCTTAATAATGACAGAAGTTCAGTAGGCATAAAAGTAAATGAGTTAGATCAAAGATCTTCTTTTATTCAGCCTACTCCTTTTCCTTCTGGGGTTCCCTCTTGCAAATAAGAAATAAATATTAATTGTTATTTCACTATGTAAAGAGTACTTGTATTACTAGTGCTATTCTATTCTGGAAATGCATTGTGAGCATAAACTAACAGCCTCTCAGGGTACCTGTGTTATGTAGACACAGAGTATAGTAATTGAGTAATTCTACAGTAGACGTGAGTCTACAGTGTAACTGGGGACAGAGGCTGCACAGGTTTGCAGCACATAAAAAGAAGTACAAGGCAGGGCCTGATGAAGTGGTTGAGCGAGTGAGCCAGTTAGTCAGTGCTGTGGGAATATGGAAGAGTTAAGAGATGAGTGTGAGTCCAGGCAGTCATAAAAGTCTCCAAGAAGGTGGGGCTTGGGTACAACCTTAAAGAATGGGTAGAATCTGGTTAGGTGAAGGATGAGGGAGAGGGTACCTTTCAGTGGTAGTAGATTTGCCATGGTATGGGAGTAAGTGGAAGCAAGAAGCAGGACTTAGCAGAGCCTAGCAAGGCATAAGTTGGGGCAAAACCTTGACCTCAGTCTGAAAATTAGCCTTTAACTTGTAGATCTAAGAGGGCAACCTCAAAAATGCAACAGGAGGTCAGAGGGTAGAATGGAATCATCATGAAGGCAAGGATTTTTTTCTAGTTATTAGAACATAACTAGCTAACCAGCTGTATTTTCTAGTTATATGTTCCTAGTTATAATTCTGGAAAATTATAGGGATTAAATTTTTTTTTTGTTAAATGAATGAATGAGATTAGATGAGATGAAATTAGACAATCCTAACTAAAGTGATTTCAGTGGTAGTGGAAAGAAAGTGATGAATGCAACAGACCAGACATGACAGAAAACTCTTAAATACCTAATAAACCTGCAAGTATCCACTGGGAGAGGAGTAAGGAATTAAGAATTATTCCTTCACTCAGCATGGGGACCATATTGAATGCTTACTATATAGAGTGCTGTGCTTGTCACAGGGGCTGCAGAAATTTGGTTCTGGCTATGGGGTGGCTTGTTATTTTGTAGGGGAAGATTGTACCAGGTGAGTTCTAGGATATACACCTAGGTGACTTGGAAAAATGGTGATTAATTTATATGTTTCTGTCATTGGTTTGATGGGGCAAAGTCACAAAAACAGATGAAAGAGTTTCTGAACCACCACCAGACTGTCAAATAGGCTTTTATCAAAAACTGGAAATAACCACCATCACTAGGATGTCAGCCCGACTCTAATTTCAGTATGTGGGTTTCCCCTGAGCTTTCAAAACCAGCATAAGCCATTATGATGTCAGTGTCCTTTAGACCATTGCAGCAATTATAGTTTATTTTTCTTCTAGATTACTGTGCAAGGTCCATATTTCCTGTTGATTATATATTTACTTTATGTTTTCCATACTGTTACTCCCTAGAAATATAGAGAACATCTTGGTGTCACTCTTAGGTCTACTGATTGTTCTATGACTTCAACACATGTATCATTTGTAATAGAGTAAATTGATTCCAAGGTAGTATTTCTTAAGAAAATGAGAATGATTATGAAAGCATAATAATCCAGGCTGAAACTTGTTACAACAGATATGCACATAACTCTGTTGGAATAATGTTAATTTTCTCCTCCAATAACCATCTATTGATTATTTACTGGAATTTGGAGTTGAGTATAGAGTAGGTTCATCAGTATGCAGCACTAATTCACAAATACACGATAAGGCATTTTAGAGGAAGGAGGAACCTTAATTGAATTTATTTCCCCCATACAATCTTGAGCTCTTGTTGTATCCTAAAGGTGGAGAAATAAGCCTTGGGTTTTGCAATATCAAAACATGGTCAATCTGCTCTCCAAGATTTTCAGTGCCTTGGTTAGACATCCAAGCATGAATGCACAGCATAATAAGTGTCAGTGGTGTAGAATTTTTAAAATTCTGTGGGTTCATAAAGAAGAGATTCAGTGATTCCAGCTGTCAGGACAGGGAAGTATGCACAAATGTGGTGAGATTTAAGGGCATATTTGAAGGATGCATAGGATTTTATTGAACAGAGTGGGAGTACAGATGAGGAGGGAATTCAGGCTTTGGGCACAAAGATGTAAAAAGACAAGAGAATCTGGAAAGTAATTTAGGATGTGTTTTAAAAATAACAAGTAGTCCAATGGGACATGGCCATGGATCACTTTGAAGGAAATGACAAGAGTTTGAAAAAGTGGTCGGAACCAAATATGTACTACATTAAATCACATATCAATGAAGGTGTATTTTTCTTAGGCATATAAGAGTCACTGAATAGCTAAACCAGCAGAGAGTAATGGTAAGACTTACCTTTTGATAGTGGATTCTAATGGAGATAGAGGTTTTCTTGTCTTTTTTCTAAACTTTTATTATAGATTCAGGGGGATACATATGCAGGTTTGTAACATGGACATGGGTATATTGCATGATGTTGAGCTTTGGAGTACAAATGACCACCTTACTTAGGTAGTGAGCATAGTATCCAATAGTTTTTCAACCCTTGTCCCTTCTTCTCTTCTCACTCTAGTAGTGCCTGGTTTCTGTTGTCATTATCTTTGTGTCTGTGATTACCTGATGTATAGCTCCCACTTATAAGTGAGGACATGCAGTATTTAGTTTTCTGTTCCTGCATTAATTCACTTAGGATAATGGCCTCCAGCTACATCTATGTTGCTGCAAAGGATATGATTTTACTTTTTTTTTGGCTCCATTATATTCCATGATGAACATGTACCACGTTGTCTTTAACAAGTCCACCATTGATGGGCACCTAGGTTGATTCCATGTCTTTGCTATGTCAGTAGTACTGCAATGAACATGTGAGTGCACTTGTCTTTTTGGTAGAATGATTTGCTTTCTTTTGGATATATAGAAAAGAATGGGATTGCTGGGTTGACTAGTAAGTAGTTCCGTTTTAAGTTCTTTGAGAAATCTCCAAACTGCTTTCCATGATGGCTGAACTAATTTTCCTTCCCACCAAAAGTGTATAATGCATTCCCTTTTCTCTGCAGCCTTGCCAATATTTGTTGTTTTTTGACTATTTAGTCAATGGTAAACCATTCTGACTGGTGTGAGATGGTATCTCATAGTAGTTTTGATTTGCATTTCTCTGGTGTTTAGTGATGTGGGATATTTTTTCACATTCATTAGCTGCTCATATATCTTCTTTTGAGAACTGTCTGTTCATGTTTTTGCCCATTTTTTAATGGGATTGTTTTCTGCTTGTTCAGTTATTTAAATTCCTTATACAGTCTGGAAAATAGACACTTGTTGGATGTGTATTTGGTGAATATTTTCTCCCATTCTGTAGATTGTCTGTTTACTCTGTTGATAGTTCCTTTTGCTGTGCAGAAGCTGTCTAGTTTAATTGGTTCCACTTGTCAATTTTTGTTTTTGTTGCAATTGCTTTTGAGGAATTAGTCATAAATTATTTCCCAAGGCTGATATCCAGAATGGTGTTTCCTAGGTTTTCTTCTAGGTTTCTTCTAGCTTCAGATCTCACATTTAAATCTTTATTCCATCTTGAGTTAATGTTTCTATATGGTGAAAGGTAGGAGTCCAGAATCATTCTTCTGCATATGGCTAGACAGCTATCCTGGCACCATTTATTGAATAGGGTGTCCTTTCCCTACTGTTCAGTTTTGTCATCTTTGTTAAAGATGAGATGGCTGTACTTGTGAAGCTTTATTTCTGGTGTCTCTATTCTGTTTCATTGGTCTGTGTGTCTGTTTTTGTAGTAGTACCATGCTGTTTTGGTTACGGTAGCCTTATAGTTTGAAGTTGAGTAATGTGATGCCTCTGGTTTTCTTCTTTTTGCTTAGTATTACTTTGGCTATTGGGCTTTTTCTGATTCCATATGAATTTTAGGATAGTTTTTCTAGTTCTGTGAAAAATGATGTTGGTAGATCGACAGGAATGGCATCGAATTTGTAGATTTTTGGGGGGCACTGTGGCCATTTTAACGATATTGACTCTTCCAACCTATGAGCTTGGAATGTTTTTTTGTTTGTATCACCTATGGTTGTTTTTAGTAGTGTTTCATAGTTCCCTTGTAGAGATCTTTTACCTTCTTCCTTGGTTAGATGTATTCCTAGGTATTTTATTTTATTTTTATTTCTTTTTTTTTTTTTTTTTTTGCTGCTATTGTAAATGGGATTGTTCTCTTGATTTGGCTCTTAGCTTTAACATTATTGGTGGATAGAAATGCTATTGATTTTTATACATTGATTTTTGTATCCTGAAATTTTACTGAAGTCATTTATCCGTTCTAGAAGCCTGAAATTTTACCGAAGTCATTTATAGTTCTCGGAGTCATTAGGGCTTTCTAGGTATAGAGTCATATTGGCCATAAAGAGAGATAGGCTGACTTTTTGTTTTCCTATTTGGATTTTTTTATTTATTTCTCTTGCCTGATTGCTCTGGCTAGCACTTCCAGTATTATGTCGAGTAGGCACAATGAGAATGGGCATCCTTGTCTTGTTCCAGTTCTCAAGGAGATTGCTTCTACTTTTTGCCTGTTCGGTATCATGTTGACTGTGGGTTTGTCATAGATCACTCTTACTATGTTGAGGCATGTTCCTTTGATACCTATTTTCTTGAGGGTTTTTATTATGAAGGGATGTTGGATTTTATCAAAAGCTTTTTCAGAGTCTATTGAGGTGATCATATGGCTTTTGTTTTTAATTCTATTTATGTAGTGAATCACATTTATTGATTTATATATGCTGAACCAACCTTGCATCCAGGAATGAAGCCTATTTGATCATAGTGAATTGACTTTTTCATGTGCTGTTGGATTTGGTTTGCTAGTGTTTTGGTGAGGAATTTTGTGTCTATGTTCACCACGGATATTGGCCTGTAGTTTTCTTTTTTCATTGTGTCATTGTCAGATTTTGGTATCAGGGTGATACTGGCTTTCTAGAATGAGTTAGGGAGAAGACACTTCTTGATTTTTTGAAAATAGTTTTAGTAGGATTGATACCAAGTCTTTTTTATATGTCTGGTAGAATTTAGCTGTGAATCACTCTGGCCTGAGACATTTTTTGGTTGGTAGGCTTTTTATTACTCATTCAATTTTGGAAGTCATTATTGGTCTATTCAGGGTTTTAATTCCTTCCTGATTCAATGTTGGCAGATTGTGTGTTTCCAGGAATTTATTCATTTCCTCTAAATTCTCTAGTTTGTTTGCAAAGAAGAGTTAATAATAGTCTCTGATAATCTTTTGTATTTCTGTGGGATCAGTTGTAATGTCACCTTTGTCATTTCTGATTGGGCTTATTTGGATCTTCTCCCTTTTTTTCTTTGTTAATTTGGCTTGTTGTCTATTGATATTGTTCATCCTTTCAAATAACCAACATTTGCTTTCATTGATACTTTGTATGTATTTTTGGGTCTCAATTTCATTCTGTTATGCTCTGATTTTAGTGTTTCTTTTTTTTTTCTGATGTTACATGGTCAATTTAAGATCTTTCTAATTTTTTTAAATTAGCCATTTAACACCATAAACTTTCCTGTTTTTACTACCTTTGCTGCATCCCAGAGATTTTAGTATGTTGTGTCCCTTTTTTTAAATTTGTTTAAAATATTTTTTAAAAAATTCTCCTTTATTTTATTGTTTATCCAAAAGTCATTCAAGAGCAAGTTGTTTTCATTTCCATGTAATTGTGTGGTTTTGAGAGATTTTGATATTGATTTATATTTTTATTCCAGTGTGGTTCAAGAGTATGACTGTATGTTTTCAATTTTTTCAAATGTACCGAGACTTGCTTCATGTCTGGGCATGTGTTCAATCTTGATACGTTCTGTGCAAATGAGAAGAATGTTTATTCTGTGGTTGGCAGGTAGAGTATTCCATAGATGTCTGTTAGGTCCAATCGGTAAGTGTCAAATTCAAGTTCAGAATTTCTTTGTTAGTTTTCTGCCTTGATCATTTGTCTGATACTGACAGTGGAATGTCAGAGCCCCCCCACTATTATTATGTGGTTGTCTCTGTCTTTTCAGAGGTCTGGAAGTACTTGTTTTATGAATCTGACTACTCCAATGTTGTATGCATAATATATTTAGGACGTTAAGTCTTATTGTCGAATTGAGCCCTTTATTATTATGTAATGCCCTTTTTGGTCCTATTTGGCTGTTGCCAGTTTAAAGTGTGATTTATCTGACATAAGAATGACAACCTGGGCTCTTTTCTGTTTTCTGTTTATGTGCTGGATCTTTCTCTAATCCTTTACTTTGAGCCTATGGGTGTCATTACATGTGAGATGGATCTCTTGAAGATAGCATATGAATGGGTTTCGTTTGTTTCCGACTTGCCATTCTGTGTCTTTTAAGTGGGGAGCTTAGACCATTTACATTCAAGGTTAATATTTATGTGTGAGGTCTTGAGCTTATCATGAAGTTATTAGCTGGTTTGCTTTGAAATATAAGTTTCTGTTGTGTGGTTGCTTTATAGGGACTGTGGGCTATGTACTTAAGTGTATTTTTGTGGTAGCCAGTATAGTTTTTTCATTCCCATATTTAGAACTCCCATAAGGATTTCTTGTAAGGCCGGTCTAGTGATAACAGATGCCCTTAGGACTTACTTGTTTTGAAATGTTTTTAAAATCTCCTTCACTTACGAGCTTAGTTTGGTGGGATATAATTTTTTTTTTTTTTCTTGAGACAAAGTCTTGCTCTGTCTCCCAAGCTGGAGTGCACTGGCACGATCTCAGCTTACTGCAACCTCCGCCTCCCAGGTTCAAGTGTTTCTCCTGCCTCAACCTCCCAAGTAGCTGGGACTACAGGTGTGTGTCACCACACTCAGCTAATTTTTGTATTTTTATTAGAGACGGGATTTCATTATGTTGGCCAGACTAGTCTCAAACTCCTGACCTCATGATCTGCCTGCCTCGGCTTCCCAAAGTGCTGGGGTTACAGGCATGAGCCACTGTGCCCAGCTGGGATACGACATTTTTGATTGGAATTTCTTTTCTTTGAGAATGCTGAAAATAGTCCCTCAATCTCTCTGGCTTGTAAGGCTTCTGCTGAGATGTCCACTCTTAGCCAAATGGGGTTCCCTTTTATGCAATTTGACATTTTTGTTTAGCTGGCTTTAAGATTTTTTTCTTTAGCATTGATCTTGGACAATGTGGTGACTATATGCCTTGGTGATGTTCATTTTGTATAGTATCTGGCAGGTGTTTTCTGGATTTTTTGTATCTAAATGTCTTGCTCTCTAGCAAAGTTAGGGAAATTTTCTTGAATTATCCCCCTAAATACGTATTCCAGGTTTTTAAATTTTTCTTCTCTCTCAGGAATAATTTGTAGGTTTGATCTTTTTACATAATTGCACATTTCTCAAAGACTGTCTTCATTTAAAAAATACTCTCTTTTTTTTATATATGTGTGTCTGGGTTAGTTCAAAAGACTAGTTCTTAAGCTCTGAAATGGTTTCTTCTGCTTGGTTTAGTCTAGTGATAACGCTTTCACTTGTATTTTGAAGTTCCTTAAGTGAGTTGTCCAATTCTAGAAGCTGTGATTAATTACATTTTAAGATTTATCTCCTCTTTCATTTTCTGGACTGCTTTAGAAGTTTCTTTTCAATCTTGTGTTGGATCTCATTGAGCTTCCTTGCAATCCATGATTTGAATTCTTTATCTGTCACTTCTGAATTTCTATTTTCATTAGGGACCTTTGCTGGAAAGCTAGTGCAATCCTTTGATGGTGTCACTGCATTCATATTTTTCATAGTGTCAGGATTTTTGTGCTTGTTCCTTTTCATTTGGAAATTTTGGCACTTCTAATTTTTATAATTATTTTCATGTTTGTAGGATTTTTTTTCTTTTTCTTTATCTCCCTATCATACCATTGCTATTTTTTTCTTTCCCTTTTCCTTTTCCTTTCCCCCGCTCCATTGGGTCTTTTGGTTTTGCTTCTGTAGCCTTATGTACTTCTTTCTGTAGGTTTTATATTGGGGCTGTGCAGTTTGACCTATATGCCAGTAGATAGTGCTTATGCATGATAGCAGGCTGTGGCCAATGTGACTACGTATATACTTGATCCTTGTTTACTGGCAGAAGCTCTCTGTTGCCTCAGGCAATGGGCTGATTCTTGGAACGCACAGTTGTCTGAGCTCCCTGCTCAGCCCAGGGGATTGGGGGCCGCAATGGGTGGGGCCAGACCAGGTAGGTTCATCTACAGGTCTCCTAATGACAGGGGCAAGCAACTGTGCTGCAGGAGAATCTGGGGAGCAGCCACCAAGTGCCCAGTTGTGTACCTCAGCATCAGGCTGGGAAATCTCCTTAACCCCAAGTGCACTGCATGGGAAGGGTAGCAGCCTATAAACCCCTAATCCAAGAGAGTAAGTGCTTCAGATGCCTAGAGATCTGCCTGGATATAGAGCAGAAAGGCTATCCTTGCACCACAATCTCTGCACAGGAGGGGTGGGATGGCTCAGGCTGCCAATTCCAGTGAGCTGGTGCTCCTAATGGCTGGAGATTTGCCTGGGCATGGAGCAGAGAGTGCCTCATTGCCTCATGGTCTATGTTCAGAATAGGTGTGGTGGCTCAGGCTGCTGAGCCAGATGAGCAGGTGCTTTGAATGCCCAGAGATCTGCCCTGACGTGAAACAGAGTTTGCCTCCCTGCACCAGGATCACTGCACAGGATGAGTGGTGCAGGTCAGACTATTGCTCCAGGTGAACAGGTTGTCTGAATGCTTGGAGATCTGCCTAGCCATGGAGTGGAGAGGGACTTGCTGTACCATGATCTATGTCTGTCATGGGTGGGGCAACTCAGGCTACTGGTCTGGTCAAGTGGGTGCTCCAAATGCCTGGATTTCTGCCTGGGAGTAGAGCAAAGAGGGCCCTGCTGCACCACAATCTCAGGCGAGCAGGCTGGACACCTGCAGATTGGTTCCAGATTGCCAAGCTGGCCCTAGATACAAGTATTACTGCCCAGTAGAAACTGCAGCTTTATCAGCTCTCCTCCTGTCCCAGTGTTGTGACAGAGGAGAACACAATTCCAGCACCTACTGCTGAGGGGCTTTCCACAGTTCTGGCTGTGGAGACTCCTACACTTCTCTAGAGTGAGTGCCCTGGTCTCTGGCTAGAGATTAAAATGAATGGCTGCCTTGCTACGCACTCGGATTAAAAATGGCATCCTGATCTTGGTCCTGGGTATGGGAAAATGTCTGCAGCTTTTCCTCACGTCTTTCTCTCACAGTGTCTCCAAGAAACTCTGCAAGTTAGCTCTAGGGCTTGGGAGATACAAAGTGCTTTCCCTTGGCATGCTTTGCTGGGATCCCCAGTGGAAAGGCAGGTCACAGAAGGAGGCTCTCTGCCTCTCTCATGTACCTGAGTTTCTCTCACTTTTATTAGCTGGATGCCATCAAAGGGGCTGTTTGCCCATGTTTCCCTCCCTGGGATTTGGGGTGTCCTTCAATTTAGGTTGACCTGGTGGATTCCCATTTTCTTTCTTGAAATAAAGCCCACACAGTTGGCCTTTATGCACTATCTTGCTATTTCCACATGGCTGAGGCATGCTACAAGGCTCTAATCTACTATCTTGGGGGAAAAAAAAGAAATAGCAGTTTTAAGACTAGGTCATACACTAACATCATGTAGAGATAGCTTAAAAATACAGATTTCTGATCTCTTCACAAAAACAACACAATAAATAATCTCTGAGAAGTGCAACTCAACTAGGGATGGGTATTTCTTAGGCGCCAGAGTGATTTCTTATGCTGCCAGAATGGCAACTGCCTGAAGACTTTTGCTTACATTTATGTTTATATTTGGGGAGAGAGACATTGATGAGAGCCTAGATACTGAGATCCCCATTTAGGGAGCTGCCAGGGGTCCAGGTGAGGAGCAATGAGGGGCTGAGCTGGAGCAGGAGCAGTGCTGGGGGAGAGGACGGGCAGAGCCAAGGGCTACCTCTGAAGTAGAAATGTTAGTTGGATACTGGAGTCTCTTTGGTTGAAGGAGTGAGGAGGGAGTTAGAAGATAACTTGAAGTAAAAATATTGCTAGATACACATTATAGCTGTGATGCTTGTGTGTATTTTTAGCTGAGTCTGTGGCACCAAATGGACCATTTCAGGCTGCTGGTACAGGGGGCCAAAGTTTGATTTAATCTAAGGCATGAGGAATGGGCCTTTGAGATCAGCCACACCAAGTTCATTTATAGATAAGAAAACTGAGTCTCAGGGAGAGAAATACATGTGTCTGAGCCTGTTCTGGTAACCAGTGAGTCCAAATTAAGACCACGTCTTTTGACTTTTCAAGTTGGTATCTTCTGCTGTGAGATTATGTAAATAGTTCCTGCAGCAATCATATTAACTTTTGTGATTTGGTTGATTGCTTTCTCATTTAACACCCCTTATAGCTGAAAGCTGAATCATGAGCCACATCTACACTGCTATGAAGTGTGTATGTAAGAGCATTGGAGACTTATGTGGTGAAGTGGATTATTTTCAGTGCAGTAATCCAATGTGACAAAAGTTTAGAAATTTCTCCTGGGTAAAAACTGTATATTTCCAGCACAAAGTATAGAGCTTTAGCCACATTAGCTATTCCATAAGTATGTGTTGAATAAGTGATCTAAAACCAAGGGAAGTTTTTGAATTATAGTCATTTTTTAAACAGGAAATTTAACTATGGTGAATTCATCAGGTCTCTACTTTGCCCAAAAGTAGGCACTCACTCTGAGTCACATGGTTCTCATTTTTTGAATAAGAAACAGCAAAGAGGACTATCAGTTGAAAAAGGAAGGAAACAGTGTGAGTGCTAGGAATGCTCTGATCTAAATGTGATCTCTTACTGGAATGCCAAAAATATGAACTCTCCAAGTGGGCTGGCTCAGTGACCTCAACATATAAACATCTTTTCTTTCTAGAAACAAGCTGTCTTCTTCTTATTTCTGATCTAACATACATACATTCACAAACTCAAACACACATGCACACGCACACACACACACACACACATTTTCCTTTTTGATTCTCTATGAAGGTATAGCCTATGTATTGCGTTTTGTATGGTCTTAAAATAACTCTATCATATATTTAAAATGCAAAATCTTTATTCTTGAGGACTGCCTTATTCTACTATGAAAACCTCTGGACAAGCAGATTATTGACTAACCCCTGACTTTGCTCTTCATCTGATTAGATCCTTGAAAGAGATCATAAGACATCCTTTAAAAGCCTAAAGGCCTTGGAAGTTCTGAGTAATCATAGAAGGCTTTTTTACCCTATTTTTCTGAAATGTCATGGCCACCCTGGGCAGTATCAAAGGAGATCACTGTTTGCACCAGGAATTTAAAAAGAAAAAAAGAAGTTTAAAACTTATTTGGGAAAACTAAAAGTTCATCTCTGAGTTATGTGTCATGTGGAGAATATTTTGCCCCTTTCTTTCATTGACTAGACAACTATGGGATAAAAAATGCATCTCTGGTATAACCCATGTAAGAAATACTGTAAGACTGTCATGTGCTGGCTATGACAAAATACTCTTTTTTCCAGCGATACTTGCTTGTGCACACAGGCTCACACACTGGGACCAGAGCCCTCAACCTTCATTCATTTTCACTAAGTGCTTAGGGAGCCTTCTCTTACAACTTCAGTGCTACTACCAATGTAAATATAACCATCTACAAAACAGCTTGCTAACTTGAATTAAAACTTACCATCATAAAGGTTTGAGCTCAAAATTAAGGGTAAAATATTCTTCTTAGAGATATGTTAACCTGTATTTTCTTAGATACATCCCAGTTTTAGCATTTTACTCTTTCCAATAAAAGTTGACTTGTTAAATACATGCTAACTTTGTTTTAATTTATATGACTTTATAAGACTGTTAACATTAATAAATTCCCAAATCAGAATAAAAAGGCTTCGTCTGGTCACATACTTCTAGGGTTTTGAGTTCAGAAAATACAAGTCATTAGCTTCTGTCTTCAGCAACCCTTAGTAGACAGAGGTAGAAGTAATAGAATTTTGTTCATTTTTGTTATTCAGCTGAAATACTTACAATTATTTTTTGTCATAAACCCTGATCTGAAACTCTGATTTCAGAACTTGTGCCATATTGTCTTTCACATTTTTTAACATGCTTCCAAAAGAGAAGGAAAACTCCAGTATTGACTAGTTCTAAGGTACTATGCTGGGTGCTTTGCATATATTAATTCACTTCATCCACCTGGCAACACTGTGCAGTATATATTATTATTGCCAATTTGCAGATAAGGAAAAATAAACTTAGAGTGCTTAAGAAACTTGACAATATTCAATCAGAAAATTAACCATCAGAGCAAAATTGATTCCAACTGATTCTAATTCTAAAACCAATCCTTATCCTAAAAAACAAAACAAAACAAAAACAAAACTTATTTAGTGTTTTGCTATAGTAGGGCTTTTCTTACCCAATAGGTTGTAGAGCATTTAAGGGTAGAGACCATCTAGTTCACTGCTGAATTCTGAGTGAGTAGTCCAGAAACTGGCATCAATACAATAGGTGTCCAATAAATATCTGTTCGGTCAAATTCAGTGGGATGGTCCTGTGTGTGGTCCTGGTATATAAGCCTGCAGAAGAGAGAGTACAAGCCTATACTTCAGTAGTTGAGAGTATTTAATGTTGGTAAAAGACTGTGAGCTCTAGATTCAAACTGCTCAGGTTTGAATTATGATTTCTTAAGCTTCCTATCTATATGATTTGAGAATGTTACTTAGACTAAGTCTCAATTTTCTCACTTTAAAATGGGGGTAATAATTGCACCTTTATAATCACTTATGTAAATCACATTTTTCATGGTTAGTAAACATGAATGAATTTTAGCTAATATATAACCTTTAATTGGACTAGATTGTGGATCCCTTTTAAGCATACTCCATAATTTTGTTATTTATGATGTTTATTGTTTAGAATCTGTCTTCCCATTAAAATGTAATCTCCATGGTGGCAGAAATTTTTATGTTTTAATCAGAGTATCCCAAATATTTCGAATAGTGTTGCCCAATCAAATGTTCTATACTTATGGAAATGTTTTATTATTGGCATAGTCAGTAGGCACTAGCGACATACAGTTACTGATCATTTGAAATGTAGCTAGCTAGGGTGACAGAGTACTTGAATTAAAAATTTTGTTTTGTTTTTGTTCATTTAATTTAAATTGCCACATGTGGCTACTGGAATACTATATTTGCACAGGTCTAGAATATTACATGGTACACAGAAATTTTTCAGTATGTATTTGTTAAATGAATGAATTCCCTTCTGAAATCAAAAATCAAGAATAAAGCTGCATGATTGTATATATAGTTCACTCTTTAAAGATAATCAATAAAGATGAAGCATTTTACTGATTGACTTGCTCATCTTGGAGGCTTCATGAAGTTCTAATATGATTCAGTTTGCAATTGTAATACATTTTTATTTTTATTTCTTTTTGGTGTCAGGTCAAGAAAGATTTGGAAACATGACGAGGGTCTATTACCGAGAAGCTATGGGTGCATTTATTGTCTTCGATGTCACTAGGCCAGCCACATTCGAAGCAGTGGCAAAGTGGAAAAATGATTTGGACTCCAAGTTAACTCTCCCTAATGGCAAACCGGTTTCAGTGGTTTTGTTGGCCAACAAATGTGACCAGGGGAAGGATGTGCTCATGAACAATGGCCTCAAGATGGACCAGTTCTGCAAGGAGCATGGTTTCGTAGGATGGTTTGAAACATCAGCAAAGGTAATGTGACTTTAAATAATAAGCTTAATATAAGCAAGGTTCACAAAGAAAATGGCATATAATCATCACTATCTCATAATGATAATAATATGTTTGTTTAGTGATTTGTGGTTTCCAGATTGCTCTAAGCTCTTTCTCATGTCAATGCAATGAGCAGGCAAAGCAGAAATTATTGTCTACAATTTATTATTGTGGCAAGAGGAGCAAAGCAACTTGTAGAAGGTTACAATAGTAATAGTGGATAACTGTGTTTGCTTTTTGAGGTCTTACTATGAGCCAGTCATATTTTGCATGCATTTTCCTATTTAGTCCTCACAACAACTTTATTACATGAGTATGGTTTTATAGTAAAGGTCTTATTCATGTGTTAGTTAATTTACACAATCGATATTTAATATATTCACCTGTACGTCAGGAAATGTGCTTGCTCCTAGGAAAGAAAAGATGGCAAACACTACATTGGGCATACTGGAATGGTGGGGTAACAGAGAATAGACAGCAAGCACAAATGTGAAGAACACAGCATAGCTTGGCCATGCTGATTCCCCTGGGTAGCAGAAAAGTGGCAGGAGGTGAAGCTGAGGCAGGGCTGGAAGATGAAGGATCCTGTATGATGTGATGAGGATAATATACTTCCCATTGTTCCCTAATGTTGCCATCTGATATGTCAGGTGTCTGGCTTTTGTTCTACTCTCTTTTTGTTTGTGCCTGTATTTTTAAAATCTCAGTATCACAGGAGAAAAAAAAAAAAACTTTCATGGCAAAATTTGAAAATCCATAAAAAACCATAACTAAAATTTAAAAAGAATAACTATTTTTTGCTGTATATTCTGACTTTTGTGTGTCTGCATATACTTACATTATTAGGATTGCATTTTACATGGTTTTATATCATGATTTTTCCACTTTTATTCAAATATTAAATGTTTGTGGAGCACAGGCATTGCGCTAGTTTTTGGGATTCAGCTATGAATAAGATAGCCATGGGCTCTGTACTTATGGAGTTCACACTTGGGCCTTATAGTGAACATTTGTGCCCCTCATTAGCAAATGGTTTGAAAATATTACTGGAGTCATCATTCCAAAAGGCTGAGGAGGAATCTCTAATGGGTTTCCTACTGGAAAGTAGAATGGTCCAATTTGCCTTGGAGAAACTATTGGAAGACGGATTGGAGGGCAGTGAACCAGGAGAGAGAGTGGCATGGTAGTTACCATGTTCTGTGAGAACTTAAACTGGAAGCTCTCTCATAATGAGAGCTTAAACTGGAATAGTGGCTATAGATAGGAAAGAAAACCTGGATTTGAGAACATCACCACATTACAAAGACCAGCACAATTAAGCAAGCACTTGGATTGGAGATGATGGAGAAGAAGAAAAGGGCAGTGGTGCCACTTTTTCTGTCACAGTGGGATGTTCTTTTGTTTGAACCATTCCTGGAGAGCCTTGAAGCCTGTCTCCTTGCTCTTCTGTCACTAGCTTTTATGTTTGGAAAGTTGTTATTGCTCAGTTGCAAGAGTTGTTGTCTTTCTTTTGAGGCCTGAGTGTGCCAGTGTGCTTTTCCCTTTCATTCTATTTAAAATTTTGATTTCCCCTGTTTCTTGGGATTCTTCCTTTGGTTCAGGATACATTCCCCATCATTTTATATTTCTTGACTTTCATTGAACCTTTTTAGTTTATGTGGTTGAAGGATTTCTTGCTGTAAGGGGAGACAAAGCACAACTGAAAGGTATGATTAGGTTACAGAAATTTAACAAGCATGGTTTCTTTTTGTAGTCTATTTTCTTTTTTGAATGTTAGCCTGTTTTTTTTTTTCTTTTAATTCCAAAATGTGGGTGAATTCACTTATTTTCATTTCCTTTTAGCACCAATTTCAATTTCACTCCAAAGTTCCTGCATATTCCTTCAAATTGCTTTCTTTCAAAAAATGTCACTCTCAGCTCAGAAGCCTCCAGGCACAGGGGAGAAAGAGTAGGACTTTGGAGAACTCCTTTTCTCAGTTGATTACATTACATTGTAAGTGCTAACTAGATTGAATGACCCATACTTACATGGGGAGAGGAGTCTTCTGTTATTCATTCATTCATTCGTTCAACCAATAAATATTATCAAATACCTGCTATATGCCAGACAAATGTTCTGGGCACTGAGAATGTAGAAACTTATGAAACAGATAAAACCTTGTCTTCATGGATAAAAACAACAACAAAACATAAATAAAATATACAGTGTGTGATAGTTATTAAGTGCTAATAAGAAAAAAGGGAAAAAAGAAAGGAGGAGGCCTATGAATCTGTAGGGAGGCTTGAAATTACGTGTGGGTCAAAAGACCTTCCGAAGACATTTTTCACCTCACTCTGACATTCCTTGCTCAACCACTATAGTGTTAAACTGCCTGCTTAAGGACACAATGTTTAGTACCTCTTGGACTGGCTGACCCACCTTACTTAGGTACTGGATTTCTAATCCTCCAAATCCCTGTAAGTGTGAACTTTGAAGAGAAGCTTTGTACAGTGTTTGGGAGGGGGCACATGAGATTTCACAAGCATTATAATCAAGAGAGTACAAGGCCTTATTGTAAAATATAGAAGGCATGTTCAACGTCTCTTTTCCTTCCATACGTAATGCTATTGAGGTTGTCCTTCTGAATGTCTTAACAAGAATGTCTTGCCTGTGCCAGATTAGTATTCAAAGTCAACACTTAGAAGCTCAGGAACAATCCTGCAGCATTGACAAACCGGAGTGTCAAACTTTTTTAAAATTCTTTTTAAATATCTCTGATAAAGCTCTGCTAACTTTCTGACTATAGTATTACAACATTTACAAAACTGAGGCCTAGATTTAACTGTCTGCCTGAAGCAGAGATGGTAGATTATGGGGATAGCTATGAATTCCTTCATTTTGAGATCAGAGAACATTTTCCATAGGTATCCTTCTCTTAGACAGTCAATCGACTAAAAATTAGAGTCCTTTTGAGTGATG
Organism: Macaca fascicularis; assembly: GCF_037993035.2. Taxonomy (NCBI): domain Eukaryota; kingdom Metazoa; phylum Chordata; class Mammalia; order Primates; family Cercopithecidae; genus Macaca; species Macaca fascicularis. The sequence continues at coordinate 87,072,272 of NC_088388.1, read as the reverse complement.
ACATAATGTCTGGTGATAAATACCTGATTTCCTTTCTTCGCATCGCTGAAACTTCTGAGTCAAACTTCTGGCTTTGTCCCCATGGGCACATCCAGTAGAAATCCTTCAGGTATCATCATCAACTTGGACATCTCTGCAGTTGAAACTTTCAGGGTTTTAGATGAGTTAGTCATTGAAACCAGCCTCCATCTTACCACAGACCCCACTACTGAGGGAAATTTACCCTTTTGCTCTTCAGTCCTATGGAGTAACTTTCCATGAGAGTTTTCATGACTAATGCTGTTGCGGGAGCAATCATGGTAGCCCCTGGCTGGCAAGTGAATTAAGAGAGAAAAAATAAAAATTAAATACATGTTGGTGTCTCTGGTTTTTCACATTCTCTCTCCCAATATTAAAACCAAAGGAAAGAAAATAGTCTTTTCTGAGTCATATTCTTTGATTTTTAACATTTGCATTCTTTTGCTTTCTTGGCTGTATTTCATTGAATTCCCCCTGTAGATTCTCTAGGTGATGTATAATTGGGGTACTTGTGTGTCCCATTTTGCCCCCCAAATTCCTGGTTTATACCTGCTGTTCCAGCGTAATTATTAATAATACCTTCATTTTTAATTTGTAATTTAAATTTACATGGTCACCCTGTAGATCATGAGCTCAACTTATTTTACTCTCTACATCATACTTTAGCTCTAATAATGGATATTTTAATATTCCTGTGCCCATATCCCATTTTTATAATCTGCTTTGGCAGATCTGTTTCTTTAGGATAAGGACCCTGCCCTTCTCTTGTTAGTATATCTTCAGGGCCTATTTCAAAGGCTGACTTGGTTTTGCTGCCTGCTGAACAAATTACCTGGTACATTCTTGGCGCCCATTGCCTGAATCTCCATCAGTTGCTGTTTTTGAATTCACTCTCTAATCACACCCACTCACCTAGAGCTACTGTGAGCATTAAGAGATAATAGCATAAGAGATAATATGGCTGGGCGCGGTGGCTCACACCTGTAATCCCAGCACTTTGGGAGGCCGAGGCAAGCAGATCACGAAGTCAAGAGTTCAAGACCAGCCTGGCCAACATGGTGAAACCCCGTCTCTACTAAAAATACAAAAATTAGCCAGGCGTGGTGGTGAGCACCTGTTAATCCCAGCTATTCAGGAGGCTGAGGCAGGAGAATCGCTTGAACCTGGGAGGCAGAGGTTGCAGTGACCCGATATCGCACCATTGCTCTCCAGGCTGGGCGACAAGAGCAAAACTCCATTCTCCCCCTCCCCCCAAAAAAGAGAGAGAAATAATGTATGTGGGGCCCAGATGCATAATATCTGATCCCACCACACATAGACACACACTTTACATACTCTACACCATTCCTACTGTCTCTACCCACAGCCCATACGCCGATTTACCTGTGATGCACACAACAGCCACACTCTGGTGGAAAAGTCTGTTTCTGTATCTTAGCCCTTTCCAGCCTGCTCCATTCTGCTCACATAACAGAGTGGATCAGGTGTGGCTATGCTCGCAAATACACCACCACAAACACTAGTGTAGGTGGGAAAGAATGGAGCAAGTTGTACCTATGCAATAGTGGAGACAAAAGTCAAATTCATAGAAAGAACCTCCAGTGCCTCCAGTTCTTGCTCCTCCTACACCAGTCCTACTCCTAACAGATATCTTTGGTTCTTTCTATGCTATTTATAGTGACTTTTTGGACCCACCCTCTCTCCCAAAATGTTCTAAGAGCAACAGGTGCACTTGGAAGAAGCTTATGTTAAATTATACTCAATTTTTGCCTTTTATTTGAAGCTAAAAATAAAAATGTTAACGTGTATGCTGCTGAGAAAAAGAATATATCTAATACTGTTCTCTATAAGATGGTATTAGTTTCTCTTAGGGAGAGGAATGGATGTTTCACGGTGTAGTGGATATTTCTCATGTTGTTTGGCTTTCTAACAACTGTTAAATACATTTGCTATCTTTGGGGAATTTCCAGCTGTAGGAAGCTCACCTCGCCAAGAAGAACTCATAAAACTTTCTTCTTTTGCTTCCTTTGCAGCTAGGCACAGGCAGATGACCTAGATTACACCAGTTGTAGGTTGTAGGCATCCATCTCCAAATAACGTAGATGAAGTTATAAGATATACCTCCACTGACTTAATTTGTCACAGCACATTTAACCCTGTATTTTTAGCTGAACTGACTTGAGCTGGTTATACTTAGGGACATAAAAGGAAGGGCCTGATTTGAAATCTAAAACCGGAGAAAACTTAGAATCACTTAGAATCATAATATGCAGGAAATGATGGCTGTGTTTAATAGTGATTTCACATAATGTCCACCAGTCTGTAGTACAACTGTTTGAGTCATCACTTCTGACAGATTATTAACGCCTTACATGAAGAATGAAAATTGTTTTCTGAAGTTGGGAATAGTTGAAGTGTATATGAGTCTCAAATTCAAGCTAGTTATCTATTTAAGGATCAATATAAATTAATAATAATATTTTATCTTTAGCTAATCAATTCTCTAGAGGTTCCCTACATCAATGCTTGTAATTTACTAGACAGTCTGAGGTCCAACTGTGACTAAGATACTGTATAATAGGAGAATAGAAATGAACGATCAGAGACTATAACCATCGTTTGGTTTGTATAAGGCAAGGTGTTGCATATGTCATTCTATCCTATATGGTTCATATTTTCATTACTTAGAGCTCAGATCTTTCCTGTTTCATGTTTGGACAGTCATAATAACCTGACTCCAGACTTTGCTCACTGTAGTGTTTTGCATGCTATTAAAAACTTAACCTGCTCAAGGGATGACTTTGATTTTGTCACTGCCTAGTTCAAGAATCTTCTGTAGGTTCTACTTCTTAATGATTTAAATTTAGACACCTTAGAACATGCATTAGCAAACTATGGCCTGTGGGCCAAATATGGCCTGCCCTGTAAATAAAGTTTTGTTGGAACTCAGCTGTGCTCATTGGTTTACATGTTATCAATGGCTGCATTTATGTTACAACTACAAAATTAAACAGTTGTAACAGAGACCTTATAGCCTGCAAAGCTCCAATTATTTACCATCTGACCTTTTATGCTTCAAAGTTTACCACCGATGCCTCAAAATGAGAATAGCTTCTCTTTAGTCAAGCACTGTGCTAGTGGCTTACATGCATTTTAGCTTATCCTTGAAATAATCTTGTATGGTAAGTACTGTTACTTTTTCTGTTCACAGAGGAAGCAATTAAAGTTTAAATTAGAGAGTGACTAGCGAAAGATCTCATAGTGGTGTATGGAAGAGTCAGGATTTCAAGCTAGATATGCTGACAGAACAGCTTAGCCACCCATCCTCCACACTGTACTACCTTACAACTTTTTCTAGTCTGATCTTATATGATAACTATTTATTAAGCAATTGATACATGGTAGACCAGGGACTGGGATAGATAAATGAGTAAAATGTGGTCCTAATCTCTAGGATTTTAAAGTCTAATGACAGATATACAGATGTGTAAGTACATCTTCCAAGAAATGTGACACAATGGAGCAATTCACATGGAATTGTTGGGTGAGTTGGATAAGGAAGGGTCTTTTCTCACATGTACTTTTATTCTAGTCATTGTCAGAAACCTGTCTTTTTCTCATTTTTCTGCTTTTGTTCATGATGGCCACACTGTATGGGATTATAATGCAGTGGACATTCTTTTTCTGTATTTCATTTTGCCCAACGAAGTCCAGCTCTGGATGTGAGAGAAGAAACATAGAAAAATACCCTGGCTTTAGTAGTAAGGAGTCTTCAGAACTCAAATTAGAATCCCTGATTCTGATACCCTGCCCCAACAAATAATTCTTGCTCTGGCTAACTGTTAACTCTTTCTTCAGGAATTGCCTGACTCCAACACATTTTTTCTACAGATACCTATGGAAAGGGACTTAAGCAATTCATGACACCATGGGCTGACTGTAAAAGAGGATCCACGCTTCAGTGCACAGGATGCTCCAAGAATCTCTTGAAATTATATATGCAACTTTTTCGTGCCCATGTATTATTTGTAGAGAGGGCAATCATTTATTGCATACTAAGAACCTTCCAGGCATTTCACAGCTATTATCACTAATTCTTACAATAATGAGGCATTATCCCTATTTTCCATGGAGAGAAGGAGTCGTGGCATGATTAAGGGACTTGCTCAAAGCCATGTAGCCTTGTGTCATGATTCTGACCCCTAGTTATCTGGTCAAAGCCCACATTTTCCATGATCTGCGAAAGTGCTTCAATGCTTCTCAGCAGTCTTTCTCAGATTCAGAATTCATTCCTTGTGATCCTAGAGCTAAGTCTAGTTGAGGAAAGGCCTGTTTTTCTGAGGTCAGAAGGATGTAGCCACTCCGAGAGCTATCGCTACTGTGGTCTCATCTCTCTAGGCAAGGACCATCCATCAGAAGAGAGGGCTGAACTGCACTATATGAGCTGGCCTAGCATATATCTATCTCCTAGGTAGTACCAGCCATATTGGTTGGAGAGAGGACACCTCTTGAGGAAACCTGTAGAGGCCATATGATGTATGAGGGTAGGAAGGTAGGAGGGGAACACAGACTTGGAAAATCTTCAGAATTTCCAAAGGCAGAGATGGAAGGAGAAAGGTATTCTAGGCAGAGGAAACAGCATGTGAAAGGCATGGAGTTGAGAAATAACAGAAAGTGCTGACAATGCTGAAGTTCAATGAGGCTGAAGTATAAGGTGGAGGGGAAACAGAGGGCAAAGCTTCGCAGTGTGTCAGACCATGTCCATTAGCATAAACACTGCTGGCTGAGAATTCTCATGGACTGTAGAAGTCTGAACTCAAAGATTCAACAGTTTCTTAGTAATGTCCAAAAGTCAAAGGACGACCATTACTTGATTTTTATTAAAAGACAAATGCCAATTAAATAACAACTCTTATTCAATTAGTGCCTTTTCTGTAGAAAATTTGGCAAATCCTAATATAAGGCGTAGTGCTTTTCAGCCTCAGCACTATTGCATTTTGGGCCAAATAATTCATAGCTGGGACTGGGAGGGAAGTATGTGTGTGCTGTGCAAGGTAGAATATTTAGAAACATTCCTTGTCTCTACCCACTTAACATCAGTAGCACCCAACACCCCAATCAGTTGTGATCATCAAACGTATCTCCAGACATTGCCAAATGTCCTCTGGTTGGAGGGGCAAAATCACTCCCCACTGAAACCACAATTAAACAGTCATCAAAAAATATGTCTTGTGCACAGTTGGTTCTGCTGTTTTCTAGAGGGTGGGGACAGAGTCAGGTCCACCTTGATTCTGTCTGAAAAAAAAGAATCCTTGTAGGCCTGTTCCCATGAGTCTGTGGGAGGAAGAAAACATCTAGAAAGTAAGGTGTGTTATCTTTGAGCCTGGATCTTTCCTCCTGGATCTCTATCTCTAGCCATGGACTTGTTTCTAAAACTTCAGACTTCCATATTCTTCTGGATCTGTACTTGGATATCTTTCAGAGAACTCCTCAAACCCAACATATCTGAAACGGCATTCATCAGCTTTTCTGCAAACGTAATTATCCAGTTTGGAGACCCCACATCCACACAGGCACTCAAGCTGGACACGATATAACCAGGTCCCACATTCTTTAGAAACCCCTCATTCTTGAGCATAGAAGACCCCAATAGTGAGATTTTTTTTTTTTTTCCTGCTTCTCCAAGCCTATCTCTACTCTTTCCATTTATTCCATGGTTATGCTAAACTGCATCAAGTCCCCCATCACGCCTTGGTATTTCCCCAGGCTTCCTAGCTTTATGCACCTGTCTCTCACTCTTCCTTCAGGACTTGGCTCTACTGTCAGCTGTTACAGTGTCTCCTATACCTTAACATGCTATGTTAAGATGCTTTCCTTATGGGGCTGGCCCCTGCACTGCGTTGTGAATCCTCCTGGTCATTACCCAGTGCAATGGCATGCACGCAGAGAGTGATCACTTGGTCAGCGTTTATTGGATGGAAAAGAATATTTTGATGCACTGCCTTTTAAGGAATCTTTCAAAAGATTGTTTTACTCTATTATTCTTGGCCCTGCCCATGTAGGGTACTTATGTCCTTAGGTAACTGTGTAGAAACAGAAAAATTAATTTACTGCTGTAATTCCCAGGAGGATTCCACATTATGTAACTCCTTTCATCCAGAAAGCTCTTCAGAAACTGCACAGCGGGATATTGTAGTGCCTTGCAGTGTGGATGGGGATGTAAACAAGAAAAATGAAGGTGAGGGAAGCTGTGCCCTCCCCGGCTCCGCCCCCCTCCCCCAATGCCTTGCCTTGGGCCCTCAACTGAGATTTGCAAATTCTTTGCTTGGCAATGCCACATAACATTCCATAAGAATCTAACATTAGCTTGTGCACCAAATTATACAGGTCATTCCTACTTCACACTCCAGGACCAGAATATAGCAATTTTCTTCACTGAAATTCTTATAATCCTGTTTTACATGTATCTCTCATTTGTGTTTTAGCTACTGTCATTTGAGCCACCTGCAATGGCTGTCAAATTTGTCTCTTTTAAAGAAAGAAACAGAATTATGGGGAGGATTTTCAGTGATTTTCATTGATGAGACCAGGCCTAGACTTCAGATCCAGTCAAGCACTCTATCTATTCCATGACAGTGATTCTTGTAAAAGTGGTGCATCAGGGACACGTAAGGAGCTTGCTAAGATTGCAGATGCCTTGGCCGTATTCTCAGAGAAGTCTGGAGGGGCTTAGAATGTATGTTTTGGAAAACACTGCTTTGGTGATTTTGACTTGCACCCTGATTAAGATGCATTGTGTTGGAATTTAACTCATTTATTCATTCATTTATTCATTCTCGAAGTATTCTTTGAATACCTACTATATACTCAAGTAGGTACTTTACTAAGCACTGGGACACTGATAATAGAGGGCGCAGTTTCCTATTAGGTTCAACTCCTGGAAGACACCCAAATAAACAGATAATTACAATATAGTATGAAGTTCCAGATAATTTGATGGCTTTTTTTTTTTTTTTTTTGAGACGGAGTCTCACGCTGTTGCCCAGGCTGGAGTGCAGTGGCGCGATCTCGGCTCACTGCAAGCTCCGCCTCCTCGGTTCACGCCATTCTCCTGCCTCAGCCTCCTGAGTAGCTAGGACTACAGGCGCCCGCCACCGCGCCCGGCTAATTTTTTGTATTTTTAGTAGAGACGGGGTTTCACTGTGGTCTCGATTTCCTAACCTTGTGATCCGCCCGCCTCGGCCTCCCAAAGTGCTGGGATTACAGGCTTGAGCCACCGCGCCCGGCCTTAATTTGATGGCTTTTACAAGAGCAGTGAGAGCAGCTGAAGAAAAAGTTGTTACCTGCACCTGTGAGTGATGCAGCTTCTTTGATGTTTAATCTGGGTTGCCAAGAGTAAGAGAGGCCTCAAAGGAAGACTGAAGAGAAGCACCCAGAATTCCTTTTTAATGGATACTGTGTAGTGTGGCATTAGGAACCCACCTTTAGGAACTCCTGGATATTTCATTTTTAGAAAGCAAAAATAAGCTTCTCATCATTTTTCTAAGATATCTAATCAAGAACGTGTTGTTATTGCAGAGTTAACCTATCATTATCAGTCATCAGAAAATTGTCAAAACAAGACCACAAAGAATCTTATTAAGAATAATAATAAAAATTGTATTTATAAAATCCATGTTTAACAGGTCTTGTGATAAGTGCTTTATTTATTTCATTTAGTTCTCACAAACCTTTATGCAATAGGTGCTATTACTATGCCCGTATTATATATTAAGGAACTGAGACTTAAAGAAGTTAAACAATTTACCCAATATCCCATGGTTAGCAGGTGGCAGAGTCAAAATTAGAACCCAACTGTCTCTATTCAAATCCCTCCTTCCATATATTTTTTTTTTACTTCTCTGTGTCTAAATGATAGTTGTATATTGCTATTTCTTGATTTACTAGATTTCTACATACTCATTAATAATTTGCTTTTCCAGATGACAATTTAATTTTCTTACCTACTTCCCCTACTCCCCCGTCTTTTCAGCAAAATTCTATCACTGCTTTTGGTTGAATCATGACAAAAATCGTGGTTTATATCATTAAAAATGAAAATATTATTCACTCACATAATTGGCTGGCTGTGCTTATTTTCAATGAATCTTAATTCCTTAATGTTTAAAAAAATGTCCATTATATTATTTATTCTGTTGAGACTGGTTCTGTTTTGGAGATCTCCATCTCAGAATCCTCTCCTTTCCTCATGCAATTTATTTTGAATGCCCTGTAGAGCCAGCACACGGCTGTAATCCTGAGACTTTGCTTTGACATTCTTGTGTGTGGGAGTGCCTGCTCCCTGGATTCCAATTATTTGTCCTGTTTTGCTGGAACATAGCCTCCTGCTACTGCTTAGGAAAAGCTGCATGACATTTCTGGGTAGTTGATATCTTCAAATATGTATTTTCTAACTGTCACACAATTTTAACTCTCTAGATGGGTGTAGATTCCTTGGTTTAAAATGATTTTCCCTTATAACTTGAAGGCACTACTTCATTGTAATATAGCATTTAGCATAACTCTTCAGAAGTCTCATACCATTCTCATTCTTAAAGCTTTGTGCATAAGCTATTTTCTTTTGTCTGGTAGTTATTAGAATCATGTCTTTACCCCTGGTAATCTAAAGTCCACAATCCTGTGCTCTATATAAACCTTTGTTCATTTATTGTTCTGGGCCCTTTGTAAGCTGTTTCAACTTACAGACTCATGTTCTGAAAACTGTTATTTCTTTGATAATTTTTTTCCCTTTTTTTCTGTGTCCTTTACTTATGAAACTCCTAGTTTGGTGTAAGCCAAACTAATAAGTCTACGAGCCTATGATTTTTTCACATATTTTCAGCACTTTAGCTATTTTTGTTTTATTCTGTTTACTAGTTTGCTGCAATTTTCCAGTCTTTTATTATACTTTTTAATTTCAGCAATCATAATTTTAATTTTAAAAACTCAATCTTATCCTGATTATTCTTTTTCAAAAATTCTATCTTAAGAATGTAATAGTTGATTATATTGGTGAAGATATGATTTTGCTGCAGTTTTTTCTGATTTTTGCATTGTCTGTTTCATTAGAATTATTTTTTCAGTCCACTTTTGTTTTTCTATTTTATGTTGATGGTCCCCTTTAAAAATTTTGAGAGCAAGACCATCAGAAGCAGATACTGAGCTCTGTGTGTCTAAGGCTTGTTGAATAGTGGCTATGGTGATTGTTGATTTGTGGGTTTTGCTTTAGGTTGGTTTTCACTGGGGACTGCATGTCAGTTGTTGAAGGTCTTTTCTCTATAGAAAAACTCTTCTTTCGCACTAAGGGTGAAGATGTCAGAGTTCTTAGTAGAGGGAAGACGTATATATTGCTGCCATATTTGCACACTTTTAGTTGATTATTTTTTCCATCTCCATACCACCTACAGGGGCATGCTAGTTGGTATCTCTTGAGTTTCAAGTCTCCTTTCTTTAGTTTGTTCAGAAGATACACCAGAATTTGACTTGTGGTGTAAATGTCTGACTGCTGGTATCCTATATGGAAGAATGGAGAAGGGACAGGGTTGATGTCCCCATTTGGACTTTCAACCAGTCTCCCTGATTTCAACTACAATTACTAAGTAAGTGTTGAGGTTCTTGGATTTTGAGGTAATTAATTAGTCCTACTATTTTCCATATCTCCCTCTACACACCCTTTAGACCATGCTATCTACACCCTGTTAAACCTATTATTACTTCTCTATTACTTTTAGATTTCTAAAAATGTGCAAACCCTTTGAATGCTGATGCTCATGTTCTCATTCTTTCCAGCTTTCTACTTCTAAAAGAAAACCAGTAGACAAAGGCACTGTCTCTTCTGTCAGAACCAATGTTAACTTTCTTGATCTTCAACCCTGGGCAGAGTGGCTTCCTTGTTTTAGAAAGGGTTATGTTACTAAGATACGTTTGCCCTCTCCTTCTCTGTTACTTTGCTTTTTTAGTATTGATTTTGTCTGACCTTTGTTTTGTGGTCCTTTGCCGCCTTTGATGTGTCTTGTTTGCCACATTTGAAGCACCCTTAGATTTGTGGATGACAGTCCTACCCTCCCAAGGCCTTCTGTTTCATCACCATCTACTTCACTGCTACCGAGGTATTGATTTCTTGAGAAGGCCTGCTGAGATTGGGGGAAAATCAATATCCCATTAAACAAAAGTGAGGAGCAGCAGCAACTCCTCTGTAGCCTGTCTGTGGACCTAACATGCTAGGGGAGTGCTCAAAGGCTGGATTAGCCTGTGGTGTCCAGAGATATCCTATAGTGATGAAATAGCCCTAGGGATAATGTAGAAAAGCCAATGATGAATGTTTAAGATTTGTAAATCCATTTCCTTGAACTAAATGAAGTGGAGTCACTTTCTGAGAATAATTTTGCTTGTCAAAGCTTGCTCTGGAAATTCCTGGTCACTTTGAATTTTCTAGTGTAAGAAAAATTGTTGATTAGCTGGAAGGCAAATTATTTAGCTTTCATTTCTCCTGGGGTTCTCAAAATGAAAGAGGAATGACAGCATTGAGATGCCAGGATACTATATGTTTCTGAAACATTATGTTGTAAATCCCATTTTTAAATACCATCCCAAAAGGCTTGTTCTGGTTGCTCTTCCTGAATGAGTCTCTTTAAAAAGGAAGAGTTTCTTTGGAAGACTGTTATCACCTTCTGTGTCATCTGGTTATAAGTTTAGTTTCTGTGTTTCAGATTTTTGCAAAGAAGCATAGTCATGAGCAGTAAATGCAAACTATCAGAGTCAAAAGAGATCTAGCATTACCACAGTAGTTGAAACCCATATTTAACCCCCAAAGTAGCATAATATATCTTCTTCTACCATTTGCATGGAAACACAAGAATATTAGATTTGGCGAACACTTTAAATTAACCTGTGGTCTAAGTACTTATTTTATGGTTTTATTTATTCATTTATTCTTCAAGTAATCATTGAGCACCTCTATGTTACAGGTACTATTTTAGGCATTAGGGCTATACCAGTGGACAAAATAGATAAAATCCTTCTCACCTTGGAACTTGCATTATAGTGAGTAAAGACAGGTTATAAAATGGAAATAAGCATAATATATAGTTTGTCAGGTGGAGATAAGTGCTAAGCAGAACATGAACGCAGGGGAGCTTGTGTGGCATATGTAAAATGTGGGATATAGGGAGGAGTACAAAGAGAAGAAAGCAGTTTTAGACAGGCGTGGATGTCTAAAGGATGAAACCTTCCCTGGTCACAGAGGGAAAAACAAAAACACACAAGAGGGTGGTTTTTTTTTTGTTGTTGTTGTTGTTTTTTAAGTTAAATATTTGAAAGATGAGCACTATTGAGCCATATAAATTCACGGAAAGAAAATGATTGAGGAAGTGGGTATAGCATGAGCAGAGGCACTCTGGCAGGAACTGACAGCTGTATTTTTGGAACAGCAAGGCAACCAGTGAAGATGGAGCAGAGTGAGCAGAGTGATAGAGATGAGGTCAGAGAGGTGATGTCGTTCTGTTGAGTTTTTAGATAATTGTAAGAACTTTGGATTTTTCTGTGAGAGAGAATTTTCTGTGCAAGAAGCCATTGGGTTTGATCAGAGATGTAATATGATTTGATCTAAAGGATCATTGCAGTGGTTTTGTTGAACCTGAATTATAGTGAGAAAGGTTGGAAGCAGGAGATCAGCTGGGATGCTATTGCAATATCTAAGAAAGAATAGTGAGAAATACTCAAATTCTACATTGTATTTATGAATGTTCATCAGACACAAGATTTATTTGCAATTTAAGTAAAGGTAATGACAGAAAGGGAGGACTTAAGGATATCTAAACAGTTTTTGGCCTAAGCAACTGTAAGAACAGAATTGGCGGCCAGGTGAGGTGGCTCACACCTGTAATCCCAGCACTTTGGGAAGCCGAGGTGAGGGGATCACTTAAGGTCAGGAGTTTGCAACCAGCCTGGCCAACATGGAGAAACCCCATTTCTACTAAAAATAGAAAAAATTAACCAGGCATGGTAGCAGACACCTGTAATCCCTGCTATTCAGGAGGCTGAGTCACAAGAATCGCTTGAACCCAGGAGGGGGAGGTTGCAGTGAGCCTAGATTGTGCCACTGTACTTCAGCCTAGGTGACAGAGCAAGACTCTATCTCAAAAATAAATAATAATAATAGAGTTGGCAGTTTTTGAATGGGGTCATGAGATACAGAGGGATCAATGGGAAGAGATATCAAGATTCATTTTTTTGTATGTTAAAGTCTAAAAGATTACTATACATGTAAGAGCAGATGTAAAGTAAGTAGTTATGTATGATTCTGCAGTTCAGGATAAAAGTCCAGGCTGCAGATATGTTTGGTTGTTGTGAATATATAGGTAATACATAAAGATCCCTTGGGAATGAGATTACCTTGAGAACGAATATAGATAGAAAAGAGAAAAGGACTAAGGACTAATATCTTGGCATTCCTACATTTAGATGAAGAAATGAGGCCCCAGAGAGGGGAAGTAATAGAGGTAGTGTAGGTGTTTTTCAGAATAGCCAAGACTAGAACTCAGTGGACTCTCCTCAGTAGACAGCCCTAATAAAATTACTTTTGAGTAGCCGGACTTTTCACTTTTTTTCTCTATGCTATTCTTCTGAGTAGTAAACTGGGAAGATTTTGGACAAGAAAAAAGTCAGATTATACATCATTGGTTCTCTCTTTAAATAATCAAAACTTACATTCACTTACTGTGTTTCTGCTAGTTGGTGGGTCTAAAAGTTAAAGTAGGAAAATAAGGTTATTAAATGATTATCCCCCTCTATTCTGTCAACAGTGTATTTTCTTTTAAGTCACTGGGAGGTCTAGCATGGGTCAGAGGTGTCTAGGGTGTAATAGGAGCAAACTTTGACCAGATTTTATAGTAGTTAGAGATTTTTAAATCTGACTTAAAGAGCATAGTAGCAAGCCTAAATTTTAGGTCTACAAAAGGGCCAAAATATTCAGAAACTTTGTAAATGAGTTCATCATCTAGATTGAAAGTCAGCTTTTGTTGCTTGCCAAGAATGTTCAAAACGTTAATATATAACATTCGTATAAAACTTTCAAATTTTGAAAGTTTCTAACATTTATTTTCTTATTTGGCTCTCATAAATTCCCGGCACAGAATGACTTTTCACTCTTTGGTAAGACTTGTTTATTAAGACGTCCTGCTGTTGTTCAAGTGAATTGGCTTTGGGAACCCTTACCATTCTGGTTGTCTTACTTGGACACTGTAATCTGTCCGTATGCCAGTTTAAGTGGAGTGGTCAGATCTGTTGACAATATACTAGATATAGACTGAACAGAGCATGGGATAATGGGACTCTAAGCTACCTTTCCTGGGCCACAATATTTCTATTGTATGTAGTAGTTCACTACATTAATTTATTTTCAACAGCTGTATCAAACTGTTAGAGACATGTTGTACGTATGGTCAACTAAAAATCCCTTATTTTTCTAAATAATATGCTGTCAAATGAAATCTTGTGCATTTAAACTATTGACTTGAATGCACATGTAGAATTTTATTATTAATATCTATTAAATATTATTCTGTGGTTTCAATCTACAATTCCAGTTTCATTTTTAATCTATTATTTTTACCCTTGAAAGTAAAACATCTAGCCTGGGTGTAGTGGCACATGCCTGTAATCCCAGCACTTTGGGAGGCAAGGCAGGCGGATCACCTGAGGTTGGGAGTTCAAGACCAGTCTGACCAATATGGAGAAACCCCATCTGTACTAAAAATACAAAAAATTAGCCAGGCATGGTGGCGCATGCCTGTAATCCCAGCTACTTGTGAGGCTGAGGCAGGAGAAACGCTTGAACCTGGGATGCAGAGGTTGTGGTGAGCCGAGATTGCGCCATTGCACTCCAGCCTGGCCAACGAGAGTGAAACTCTGTCTCAAAAAAAAAAAAAACAAAAAAAACAAAGGTAAAACATCTATTTCAGTTAGAGTTGTGTTCATCTACATTTGAAAGAGACCCTAAAAAGAGTGACTTAACCAAAGAAGAGCTCATTTATAACATGAAACAAGTCTTGAGGTATGTACCCAGGACTGGAGCTGCAGTTCAAGGACATCATAAAGGGCTCAACTTCCTGGATCACCAGCCTCAGCACATGACTTTCTCCCTCATTGTTATAAGATGAGGGTATTTGTTTCTGTTTTCTTTTCCAGTGTAATACAGTTCCATAAACTTGGCAGCTTAAAATAACACACATTTATGATTTCACAGTTTCCATGGGTCAGTAGTCCTAGCACAGGTTGGTTGAGTCCTCTACTCAGATTCTCATCATGCTAAAACCAAGATGCTGGCCATAGCTATGTTCTCATCTAAACCTTGGGATCCTCTTCCATGCTCATTCAGGTTGTTGGCAGAACTCAGTTCCTTGTGGTTGTAGGACTAAGGTTTCTGTTTTCTTGCTGGCTGTTGCCTGGGTGTTGCTCTCAGCTCCTAGAGGCTGATCTGAGTTCTTAACCATGTGGCCTTTTTACAGCATGGCAGCTTACTTCTTCAAGATTAGAAAGAGAATCTGTCTCTAGTTTGCTACAATGAAATCTTATGGAAGGTAGCCTCATCAAGGGACTGACTATGCCATACTATCTTGGGACATTAGAATTAGAATTCTGCCTGTCGTATTAGTTTCTAGGCAGGATTAAATAACCTGGAAAGGTTAAGAGTAAAAGGCATGTAACAACTAACTCTGCCTGCCCCTCTTTTTAAGTTTAGAAATCAGATGAGATCAAGCACGTTCAAAGTGGTATGGCCATAGATTAAAGTTCAGAAATTGATAGTTTTATCGGAAACCCCACTTAGTAGACTTTGTTTACATTTCATTAGTCATAACTGCAATTAGCACAAGGAAGCCAGGGAAATAAAATTTTAGCTACCTATGCAAAAATCAGCATTCTGTTAAAAAGGAAAAGGAGATACTGCATATTGATAGCCAGGGTAAAAATTGAAATGCCAAAGTAGAGAAAATAAATTTGTTTTGTTTAGGAAAAATGGAAATTAATAATGGAAAAAAAATCACACAGAAATTCCTACACAGGATGAATCACTGCTAACATTGTCATACTTGACAATGAATATCATATTGCACACAATATGATATAATTAAGTACATTAAAAATGTACTATAAGGATTTATATAGTGAACTATTTATAAATATAATTTTTAATAACTGAACAATACCATATTATAAGGATATTCATAATATCCCCTATCTTTAACTGTCCTTTTCTTATAATACATTTTTAGTTTTTACTATTTTAATAATGTAAAGATGAGTATTTTGTACATGAATTTTTTTATATATTTAAGATTATTTTATTAAGGCTTATTCTTACATTTACTAGATCAAAGGGAATGGACATTTTTATGTTCTTGTCACATATTTTCATAGATTTTCAAAAACGATGAGCTAATTTATACTTACCAACAATGAACTGAAGTAGTCATCACTCTGAGAACATTCTAAAATTCTAATTTCATCCCTCATGTCAGTTTCACTTCTTGCCTTTGGGTCTAACAAAAATTTGGTAAGTATGCCTTTTATGACTTCATCCAATCTTCTGATAAAAATGAGGATACTTCTGGACAGGGGTTTGAGCCCTATACTACCACCTGAGAAGCTATTCTTATTTAATGTAATTAAATAATTAATAGTCTTCAGGCACAGTTTGAGCCCATAAATATCTAGCCATTTTACTTTGGAACCAACCCATAGTCACCTTGTCAGCAGGGACATTAAGAGGGGCGTTATACTAAAGATCAGATGTGCAAAGCAGTCTCCTGATTGCTCAATCTGAAATCCTTACTATGGAAGAAAATGAAGTTAGTTTATTGTGTTCAGGTCTCCATTCTCTGTGTCGTCTTCTAGACTTGTAGTGCTAGTCCGTCTCTTCAGTGATAATACTTTTGCTCTGAATAAACTCCAAAACAGTCTTTTTCTGCGTTTAGTATTTTCTTCAAGTTTGTCCTTAAACTTCATTTTAGCTTCCTGAGCCCATGTGGATAGTTCAGGCACTACTCGAATCTGTTCTGCATTCACTTCCCTTCTCCTTCTGTCTTTTGTACATGTTATTTTTAAACTTGATTTTACCTGAGATGTTCCTGTAGTCAAACTAGCTTCTTTTAGATGAATTTCCTTTTTCTTCTTCCTTGGATTACTCATGATTGTATAGTTAGAATTTCTGTTTCTGAGCTTCCTGTCCTTATTTATTTTCCACACTCAATTTTATGGACTGTTTCCCATCTGTGAGAATAACCTACATAGTTTTCCATTCATTGTTAGATATTTCTATTTCCAGTTTTTGGAATATTTCCAAATGTGCTGCTCCTTTCCTATTTTCTGGGCTTCAAAGGCAAAATAAAGATATTAGAACTTCCTATGCTATCCTTGGTTCAAAATTTATTGCTGTTATTTTTTTATTCCACACCTTTGAATATGAATATTAGAATTGCATATGCACGTTATAGAGAACTTAGAAAAGGATCACAATTATAAAATATAAGATTAAAATTATTTGTGATCAAACCACTAATTCATTTAACTGTCATTATTTTTGTTCTGTTTCATTCTATAAGAAATATGTGTGGCCGGGCGCGGTGGCTCAAGCCTGTAATCCCAGCACTTTGGGAGGCCGAGACGGGCGGATCACGAGGTCAGGAGATCGAGACCATCCTGGCTAACACGGTGAAACCCCGTCTCTACTAAAAAAAATACAAAAAACTAGCCGGGCGAGGTGGCGGGCGCCTGTAGTCCCAGCTACTCGGGAGGCTGAGGCAGGAGAATGGCGTAAACCCGGGAGGCGGACCTTGCAGTGAGCTGAGGTCCGGCCACTGCACTCCAGCCTGGGTGACAGAGCGAGACTCCGTCTCAAACAAAAAAAAAAAAAAAAAAAGAGAAATATGTGTGTATGTGTTTATGAAAAATAACTCCATCTTATTCATTTTAAGCCATATTTGTCCTTAAAATGTCAGCTTATAGAATTGGCTCATTAGTTATAGACCTATAATTACATATACATAATAACAACTAGAGGCAAAAGAGAAAAAAATAAAAGGTACCCAGGATGTGTGAGAAGAGCCATATTGTCTTCTGAATAATGTTTTATAATGCAAGAAAGCATGTAATATATCATAAGTGGTTCTCAGCAACAAAATTAACATTTTTAAAGTTCACAGTTGAAGCAAAAACATCTTTACTCTGGCAAAGGTATCGTCTTTTTGAATCTATTTGCATCAGTGGATTCCATAAAAACAACCACAAAATCAGAACTGGGGTTAGTTCTTTTTTGTTTTTGTTTTTGTTTTTTTGAGATTGAGTCTCACTCTGTCTCCCAGACTGGAGTTTAGTGGTGTGATCTCGGCTCACTGCAATTCCTCCACCTCCTGGGTTCAAGCAATTCTCGTGCCTTGGCCTCCTGAATAGCTAGGATTACACGTACATGCCACCATGCCCAGCTAATTTTTGTATTTTTAGTAGAGATAAGAGTTTCACCATGTTGGCCAGGCTGATCTCAAACTCCTGACCTCAAGTGGTCCATCCACCTCAGTCTCCCAAAGTGTTGGGATTATAGGTGTGAGCCACCGTGCCCAGCCAGTTCTTAAACGATAAGAAATTTCCTTTATTT
The DNA here is from genome assembly GCF_037993035.2 of Macaca fascicularis. NCBI lineage: Eukaryota > Metazoa > Chordata > Mammalia > Primates > Cercopithecidae > Macaca > Macaca fascicularis. The sequence continues at coordinate 87,054,565 of NC_088388.1, read as the reverse complement.
CTTTTTCCTTCTTTGCTCTCAAATTTATTGAGCAACTACTTTATACCTTTCTGATGAGAGGTGCCTTTCTTCAGGTCATTTATGTTTCAACTCTACTTTCCTTATCTTGCTTTTTTGCATGTCCAATATAATAGCCTCAATTGTCTACTTATTCTGTATATGTTAAGGCACTCAGGTGCCACTAGATTTGATCTGTTTGATAATGTGTAAGTTTATGGAAAAATATTTTCTATTCCTTTTTAAAATTATGCATTGCTTATGTTTACCTAAAATGTAAATGCATACATCTACATTGGTATAGATATACAACTGTCCATATAGTGATACAGTAAATACAACTGAGGGTTTCCAGATTCAAAATCATTGAGCCATGCCAGGTTTGAGCTCCTCCTCCCAACCATTCCTCTTCCTCTCCCGCTACAAGTTTTCCCAGTAGAAGTTGCCACTTCTACATACTGTGTCTCTCAAGTCACGGTAACTGACCAGTAGTGTCCACATGATCCAAGTGAATCCACTTGTGGTCTCTGGGACTTGGAGTTGTTCTTGTCTTGAGTATGAACATGTGCCTGAAGCTAAAGTCATCAGAGTCCTTCCTCAAGATTTCTCTAACTGAAGTTGAGGGTAGGAAGCCTTTTCTGTTTAGTGGCAAAACTATGAGCATATGAACTCAGAAGCTCTGAACTTCTTTATTTGTAAAAACCTGAGGGCAGATAGGAAAAATTAAGGTGATCTGATGGTATTTGGGAGATTAATTTTATTTTCTAAAGTTCCTGGGGTAGCCAGAGTCTTTCAGCAATTCTGTTATTCCTGGGAACTACCCTCCAGATGGCCTAGGTGATTCAATGGGTTTCTGATTTTTGCAACCAATAACTTAATGGCTAATCAAGTTGATAGAGTGCACTTGCTCTAGATAATGATTGTTTAACAAATGCCTTATATTTAAACTCTCAATTTGAGAAATCTTTCCCATTAAGGGAGCATTATTCTCAGCTCTCCCACAAGTTTAACTACATTAGTCAAGAGCTTGAGATAGTCTCAGGAGTCACCTTCAATTCTGTTTGGAAAAAGGGAGAATATAAACTATCTCCCTTCACAGCTGGTGAAACGGATGCCAGAGAGAGGACTTGACCTGCCCATAGTGACCAAGATAGTTTGTAGCAACATCAGGCCTAAGACTCAAGTCTCCTAATTCCCTGTCCTAAGCTATCCTGAGTATAAAGAGATTCAATGTAATGGATATCGGCATAGAGAAATCACAATTTCTTTTGTGCTTTTTAAATTTGAATCAGCTCATTTTTCTTTCCCTTTTACAGAACAGTTCATTCATAAATTACATTGTCAGCACTACATGCCAACACTCTATGATAGCTGCTGTCAAGAGAGACACTCCAAGTGTGTGTCACTTCTGCTCTCAAGAAGTTTATTATCTAGAGAGAAGGTAAATTTTAAAAAGCAATTGTACATGTATGTGACCGTAGATACTATAGGGGACTGTTAGGAGCCACCTAGGAGGTGGAGCTAACCCTACCTTGCTAGGGTTCTGGATTGGGGAGCATTGGTCTGTCAGAGAGGATAATACCTTATCATAACCAATCAGATCCATTGTTTCCAACTTTGCGTTATATCATCTACTCTGTTAAAATCATATTTTAAAAAACACATGTATTTCAATTTGGGCTAGTCTCAGGAAAAATAGAGAAAGGTAAAAATGGGGGTAGCACTACTTAGGTGAGGGTATAAAAAACACACAGGGTTATACAAAATCGGTTAATGAATGTCTCTATCCACAAACCCCTCTACCCTCAACCACTCCCACATATACCACCACTATTTCCAGATCAGTAGTTGTCAAACTGTGTGAAGAGGAAGACTAGCCCTCAGATATATAGTATTAGATAAGAGTTCTGTAGTCAGGTAACTTTATGACTACTGCACAGTCGTTCCCTTCTTTGAGATGGGAGGAAGAAACAGAAAGTCTGTTCTCCTATCCCAACTTGAATCTGCCTTATTTCCATTTACACATAATTCATACACACCTTTCCCCTCTGCTCCCAGTTCATTATGGTGCTTTAGTTCCCCTCATGCCTTCCACCTCAGAATGAGAAACTGCTTTTCTGTTTAATATAAAAAAATTGAACACATGGCACATTCCATGATCTTCTAAAAGACTCTGAGAAATCCTATGATTAAGAAACACTTTTGTATTATTTTTAACTTAACATCTGAAATCATTTAACCATCGATGACTTTTTTCCCAAAGCATACTATGAAACATCAGAACCCACTTTGAAATACTTTAATGAAGAAGTTTGTTTGCCCCTCCAGTCTCATATATGACTTAACAATAATACTTGGGCAGTGTTGTATTATTTTCCAGTTGTTTTATTTTCAGTGCCTGTTGCATGCCAGCACTATTGCTAAGTTCTTTCATATATCTCCTCTCACTTTATACACATCCTCAATAACCTCATGAAGTTGGCATTATTTTCATCATAGATTATAGATAAAGAAACAGGCTGAGAGAGAGGTTATGGTGACTTCCTGGAGGTTACACGAGTGGCAATTGGCAGAGCTGAGCTAGTTCTGAGTCTTTCTATGGTACCTTTTCCCTTCACATTAAATAAATAGAGACAAATAATAAAAATTCAAGATACCAGACAATTCTGAAGCTAGAGGATGTAATTGAACTTCGTCCAGAAATTCAAAGCAGAATGTCAGTCAGTTAGATGTTGGCAGCTAAATACTTCCAAAAAAGTTATGTTTGTTCTGGAGGGGCAGGGGATCTACAGATAGAGATGGGAATAAGACTAACTCAAGCAAAGAACACATTGAGGGAAGGGTTTATGGTCTAGTTCAGTTGCAGTCTAGTAGAGATGAAACAGGGGAGTTCAGTTTTAGCCATGTTGGTTGGGCGTCAGTTTTGCGGTCTGAACTTATTCTGAGTAGGTAATGTGAGCCCACAAGGTATTTTTTGGATGAAGTATGAATGTAATTACACTTACACTTTAATAGGAGTAGTTAAGAGACAATCTGGAAGGAATATGGAGGATGATTGTAATGAGAGAGAAGAAACTAAAGGCATGTGATCAGAGAGAAGACTACACAGGACATGAACTGGGGTAAAATGTTACAGTGACTGTGTGAAGAGAGCATGTCATGTCCATCATCATCTCTAAGCAGAAGTTGAAGAGCCCTGGACTAACAAGACAATCACATAACTGACTGCATAGCAAATTAAAGCATGGAGTGTAAAGCCTTTGATGAATAGTGCCTGGTCCATGAAAAATGCTCAATGATCATTTGCTGAATAATAAATTATTGCATCTAGTTACATGATATTTCAACTATTACATAAGAGCTTCAAATTGATGTATCTCCTCTTTTTAATTTTCAATTACAAGTTTGTGGAATGAAGAAAAATAATGTTTTATTCCATATCTGAAAGTAGAAAATTATATAACATATTCTAAGTGCTGCCTCAGGGAGGTTACCCAGGCTAAGAATGAGTTGTTATCTGACTATGGAATTTAGGAGTTAGACCTCAGGAATTTGTGAGGGTTGGGTCGACAGGTTCTATGGTTGAGGCCAGCATTTTGGTAGTTAGCTGGTATCATTGACACTCCAAATAAAAAAGTGATTAAAATATTAATTTCTTTAGCTTTACCAACACATCCATTTTTACACATAGTTCTTCTTCCTATTTGTTTTCACCCAAGGTAACATTATTCTAACAATGCTGGCAGAAATAGTTTCATTTATGCTATCTGGAGAAGCAAGAGCTTCAAACTCTCTACTAAAGAGTTAAGGGCTAGGGCATAAGAATCATATATAAGAAAAAAATTAACTCTCTAGTTTGAGAGAGAAATGAATTTTTTAAGCTAGAATTGGCTCTTATCCATAAAAGTTCTTAAGTGAGGAAGATGATGTTAAAATAATTATATGTACTATGTAGTCACAAAAATACATAATATTACTCAACTTCTACCTTTGCCCCTAGTAAAATATTCCTAATTCTCATAATTCTGCCATATGGGTATTATCTCTGCCTTATAGGTAAGGCCAAAGAAAATTAAATATTTTGCCTAAGTACATTTAGTTATTAAATAGCACTGAAATCACTTGTGGAGCAACAGACTATAAAGAACATTTTTAAAAGAACAAAATTAAGACTCCAACCTATGTCTGCTTTCCTGCAAAGCCTACAGTAGTTCAGCTCAACTTTTATAAACTGGTTTATTCAGTCTTCCTTCCATTTCACCTAAAGGAATGGTATCAAATAATAAGTGGAAAGCAAAATAAGGACAGGCAGCTGGACCTGTAAAGTAAATTTTCTTGTGAACATGTTTTCTTTTTTACTTTCTACAGAAATCACCCACATCTAAAATTATTTTCAGTGAAAGTTGAACTTGTCACTCTTCCAAAGTCCTTGTTCATTCATTTATTCATCAGTCATTCGCTTAGTCTGTATGTCTTCTGAGTGCCTACTGTTTGCAGGCACTGTGCTAGACACCAGGATGGGGCAATGAAACTCCTGGAAGCTCCCAGTCCAGTAGAGGATACACAAACAAAGCATTACATACTTACCAGTGGTAAGTGCCAGAATAGAGAGATTCCTGCTCAGCCTGGGGGACTCAGGGGAGATTTTCCATGGGAGGTATCACTGAAGAATGACCTGAAGGAAGAAGAAGGAGGCAGGAGATTGTATTCATTGGAGGACCAACTATGTAATGTTTAGATATTTCATCTGTGTATATCATTTAACTCTAACAAGAATCTCATGAAATATAGTGATGATTGGCCTCATTTTTAAATTAAGGAGTAAAGGCTCAGGCTTTTCACTTGTCCTTTATTTAACAGTAAGTGGTAAAACCAAGTTTTAAAGCTTGACTCCAACATGCTTTCTCTTTCCATTTTATTCTACTGTTTCTTAGGACAATGATGTTTCAGTCTCATTCCTCAGTCTTGGCACACAGAGGTACCAGAATAAAAGCATTTAATTATCATAAAAGTAAATTGTGAAACACAATTTCTGTCATTTCTACCATAGATAGCCCTCAATAAATAACACTTTGAATTGAATAAGTCTAGGAAATACCGTGGCTAAGTAGTTTATCCTATATGTGTCTCAGTCTCCTCATCTGTAAAACAGAGTTAATAGTTTATCCACCTCTCAGGGTGTAGTAAGGGTTAAATGAGATCATGTATGTAACATACATGGCATGGTGCCTAAGTGTTCAATAAGAAAGTGTTTGATAATTGTTAGCAATTATTACAATTAATATTTTGTATCTGGTTGACCATTTATCGTTTCAAGCTGATTAATGAGAAAGTATTTTAACTAAAGGCTGCTGTATTTCATGAATAGGATTTGTTAAGTCTGGCTAAACAATAGTCTTCATGCTTATCTTTATTCTTTCTTTTCAAGACTGATTATTGGGTACCCCAGCACTGTTTCAGTAAAAGACTCACAGTGAGAACAATTAAAATCTCACTGAATTAAAAACAAAATGTTAATAGAGGCAATATCTATGAATATCCTGGTTCTTAATGACAATTAGTGGTAAGTCATACATTATATATTGGATTTGGAAAATGTATCAGGAATAATAAACTGTCAAAAAGACTCAAGAACTGTATCTGCCTAGTATTAAGGTTTTGGGGTCTAGTGCAGAAAAGGCAAGGATGTTGAACTCAGATTATTTTTAGGGGCCAGGAACTTAAGAGAAATGCACATTTACAGACATTTACGCATAAAAATAAATAAATAAATGGATCAATTAATAACTGCAGGCCACATGTAACGCATTGTGGATGGTTGTTCATAACTTTTGTGATTTAGAAAGAAGCAGTAGTCAAAAACAGAAAACTTGGGTCCTCATTCCTTCAACAAACATTTGTAGGGAGTAGTGGGTTAAGAGCAGGGGCTCTGTTCTTGAGTCTGGCTTTGCTATTTGACAGTTGTGGAACTTTCAGGGATTGAATTATGAGTGTCTGAACATGGGCTGCAAAACCCGGTGCCAAAAGTTTGACTTGCTGGCTGTGTGACCCTGGGAAAGTTATTTAATTTCTCCATACCTCTGTTTCCTCACCTGGTTTTGTGGTACAAAACTTAGTAATAAGTTATCCATAGGCATCAGTTATTTTTGGTAATATTATTGTTTAGATACCTCACATGCATTAGGCACTGTGCTTGGATCTAGGAATACAAATATAATAAAATATAATCCTTGTTTTCAAGGACACAGGCAACACGCAGTTAGGATATAGTGGTGTCAATGGAGGTGGGTACGAAGTACCGGGGAATACTAAAGATAACGTTTCACAGTGCTAAGAAAAGGCTATTCAGTAGAGATATTTCCAGAAACAAGGAGGTATGCAGGCAGCCAGAGCTAAGAGGTGAGGTGCATTCTATAATAGCATGTTCCCTGTGAGGTTCAGCAGCCTGTGTGATGCTAGGCAGGTCACTTTCCCTCTCTTTGCCTTAATTTCCTGATGTGTTGGAGAAAGCAGAACGAATTAGTGATACCTAAGTTCCCCTCCACTTTAACATTTGGTGATTCTCTGTGAGCTTGGGGATGTTTCACGGCTGAAACAGAGCAACAGAGGTAGCTAGGATGATGGGAGGGAGATCTCTTGGTATGTAAGCGGGGAGACCTAGGAGGTATAAGGCCCTAGAGCTACAGAAAGAAGGCACGAAAAATTTGAAATACACTTTGGTACCTAAAGAATAAAGGACAGAGGCTGAAGTAAGGCCATGGTGGGGATGAGGGACGCATTGTCAGAGGGACACAATCTTTGGAGCTGCCTTTGTAAACTTTTCTTTATACCCCATTTCTCCATGCTGACAATGTGACTCTGTCCTGTGTTAAAATAAGTGATAATATGGTTCAGTCTGTCCTTCCCAATGCCTGTTAGACCAAACTCTGGTAACTTTCATACAACAGGGCATCATTGAGACCTGGCTTCTCTGTGTCACACTGACTGTGTATGCCTTCTCTTCATGGAGATACCATGGCAAAGTGCAAAACTGTAGGTTTTGGATTCAAATAAACATTGGCTTGGGCACTAAGAAAATGTAGGCCATAGACTCTAAGAAGATCGCAAGGAGAAGATAAAGAGAAAATACAGGCAGAAGCCAGGTTCTGACCTTTCCTATCCCTGAGACCTTGCACACATCATTCTCTGGACTTCACTTTTGTCATCTGTTAAAGGAGAGCGGAGCTCCCACCTCGGAATTATTGTGGTGATTACGTGAAATGCCATATTCTGAAAATAGTGTCTGAAACATAAGGTCAGTTTAGGGGAGCCCCAGTAGAAGCTCATGATTGCAGTGGGGGAAAGCAGGTACCCAAAGGAAATGGGAGGTTGATATGAGGGACGAGGGAGGACAGAAGTGCTTAACAGACAAAAATACAGGTGTCCACTACACTAGCACCCATGTTAGGTATTAATGACGATTAACAGAAAGCTAGCAAAATCTTTGCCACTTATGTGCTCAATAAACAAGTGCTATATCTTCTCAGAGAAAGGATTTTTAAACCCCTGTTTTGTGTAATACTTTTTACAGTGGTGTTATTATCCAGCAGGCCATCTGCTCTAATTAAAATTTCACAGGGCTGAGGAATTTAATGCCCTAACCTTGGAGTCTCGGGTACAGTTGGTGTTTTGTTTGAGGTTGATGTATTTGGAAAGATTATGGGAGGATGAATTCTTTGCCAGCTTCTAACTAGGCTGATGTGAAAATTTTCTGCTAGGGTTTTCTTTTTGTTTTTGGCTCTCTGGTGCTGGGGGCCAAATATTAAATACTTTGACACAAGACAGATGTTCTGAAGAGCTAATTAAAAAACTGACAAGTACCCAGGACCTCTGATGGTTAGTTTAGGTGCCTTCCTCCACTGAAAGATCAAAATCACTGTGGCTTAGAGTGATTATATTAAATCATATTTCCAGAAAGTTTACAATTGGAATAAAAAGGACAGTGTCTTTAAAGACATTCTTAATTATATGAGTGTGTCTCAAAATTGGCTGCACATTTTTAAGTGGAGAATCTTTTTAAAAAATTATGAACAATTGTATTTTTTAAATTAAATGTGTTTAAATTTCAACTTTTAGATACAAGGGTACATGTGCAGATTTGTTATATGGGAATATTGTGTGAGGCAGAGGTTAGGAGTATGGATCCCATCACAGTGCCTAACTGGGAATTTTTTTTTTTTTTTTAATGCTCATGCTGGGGCTCCATGTCAGACCAATTAGATCAATGTCTGGAACGAGGGCCCTGGTAACATATTTGTTTTAACTCTACAAGGGATATGAATATACAGCCAAGATTGAGAAGTTATAATTTATACATAATATTCTAGGATCTAGGCTGGGCGCGGTGGCTCAAGCCTGTAATCCTAGCACTTTGGGAGGCCGAGACGGGTGGATCACGAGGTCAGGAGATCGAGACTATCCTGGCTAACATGATGAAACCCCGTCTCTACTAAAAATACAAAAAACTAGCCGGGCGTGGTGGCGGGCGCCTGTAGTCCCAGCTACTTGGGAGGCTGAGGTGGGAGAATGGCGTGAACCCGGGAGGCGGAGCTTGCAGTGAGCCGAGATCTGGCCACTGCACTCCATCCTGGGCGACACAGCGAGACTCCGTCTCAAAAAAAAAAAAAAAAAAAAAAAAAATTCTAGGATCTATTTTATTCCTAGGCTACACTGTAATGTATGTATGGAGAGTAGGATGGGAACTGGAATTGGGATAGTCTTGATTGAAATGACAGATTGGCTAAGATAATGTTCTGCTCTGGATAAGTTACTTAAGCTTTTTTCTAGCTCCCTTACCTTTAAAATATGACCATTAACTTTCCAACAGATGTTTGTGAATATTGGATGTGAGCATTATTTAATAAACAAAGCCCCTGCTTAATTAACTCCGTTTGTTTTTAGTAAAATTCTTTATTAGGAATTTTAGCCTGTTTCTGAGACTTGCTTATCAGTATAAATGAAAGATTCTGAGCAGTGGCACAAAGAAGAACACGCATTACCTTAAAACAGCACAGTAGACCATCTTGTCATCCTGCAGATATAGAAATAAATCACAGTGAGATCCATTCCAATTTTACATGTCCTGAAAGTCAGAGTATATACATTTCCTTTCTAGCAAAAGATGCCCCTGGAAATGTTGTGACTACTCCCTATAACAAATGCAAATAAAAAATTCTATCTAGTGTTTTTCACTAATGCCGGCAACTCTGTTTCCATACAATTACCCAGAAAATGTGGACTTGACTGTGTCTGTTTGGATGCCAAGTAGCTCGATCAATTATATTGCAATCTAATTGCCCAAAGGGTCTGAACCTGCAATTCTATCAGGCAGGACCTGATTATCCATGCTGACCTTGGGTTAAAGGGGAGAGGGAGGTTTGTTCTATAATGTTATTTCTTCTCCTAGCCTAGGCCCTTTGGCTGTGACCTCATTGGCATATAGAAAGTCAGAAAGACCAGAAATGGTTCGAAGTGTGCCAGTAATACAAATCAGTCTTGCCTGATTCCTGGTTGCATGCACCTACCTTGCATGCTGGAAGCAGGTGCTCTGCCCATTCTATTCCTTTATTTATTTTGGGAAATATTTGGGGGGAGCTGAGATAAGGATTTGGCTTCAAGCTAGTGCTTTAAACAGTATACATCTTGCCTTTTGTAGTAAACATGTGGTAAATATTAGTATTTACTCTTCTCCCTGAGCTCACAGCTGGCCATCCCAATTACTAGTGTGTGACTTGGGGCCAATCACTTTCCCTTTCTGAAGCTCAGTATCCTCACCTGCAAAATGAAGGAATGGAAAACACACACACATTGTGTTCTTCTGATGGTTAACTTGTATGAGGAGAATAGATAGATAACATTTATTGAATGTGTACTGTATGCCTTTCACTGTTCTAAGTATTTCATGTTTCAAGTATTAATATATATTAACTTACAAACATTTGTGAGGTAAATTTTTAATTCTCTTTTACAGATGAGGAAACTGAGGCATGAAGTGGTTAAAGTAACTTTCCTGAGGTCATGCAACCAGGAAGTAAGGGAACTAAGATAAGAGTTTGTCCCCAGGCCTGTACTCTAAACACTATACCCCTTGCCTTTTTGTAGTGTGCCTGTGGTAAATAAAGTTGAAAGCGTTTGTGGTTCTTCCTGGCTTTCTCTTACAATTTCTAATCTGAAATAGGTATGCCATGACAGCCAGCACCTAGGTACACGTGTATTAGGTATTCACTAAATAGTTATTGATAGGTTAGCTGTTAAAGTGCTAAGGACCGGTACAGGCTTGTCTAGTAATGGACTTTTATAGTATTGTGATTACTGACGTTTCACCTGCAAAAAACCTCAATGGCTCTACTTTGCAAATTTAGTATTCAAGGCTCTACAGTGATCTGGTACCCTGATGCCCTTTCCAGCCTTTTTATACTTTTGCTATTTACACAAACCCTGCTAGTGGGTAAGCTCCATCAGGAATGAGATGTATAATCTGTATATTTGTATGCCTAGTACTTAGTGGAAATCTACATACTATTAATTGGATGAATGAACCTGACTCAGTCACCATGAACTGCTGCTCTTTGTACATGCAGTCTATAAGCAGACACTACTTGGCTCTGCCTGTTTCCTTTCTCTAGAGCCCATCCTTCATGGTCCACTCTCCTGGGCCTAATACCATCTAGACTTTACTCGGTGTATTAAAACTCACACACAATTTAAACAGCGTTATCTTATATTTTCACTTAAATGACCCTGCTAAGTTGCCACTAATTTGAGCTTAGATTTTAGTTCTTTTTCTCATAATGATAATGGATTTTCATTGATTTTCCCACACTAGCATTGACTTATCCTCATTAGATTTTGTCAATTTGCACATTAATGAAAGAAAACCTATTTAACTGGCATGTTAATATATGAGTGGAGGTTTAAAAAACACTACTGGCAAATCTAACGTTCATCATATATGAAGAAGGGCCCTTTCTAATGTTTAAAATTGTTTTCCTGTCATATAAACATGTTTTTATTATAACATATGGAAGAGAAAGAAACTAGCATTATTTAACACTTACTGGGTGTAACACTAAAGAACTGACTTTTATTTGTGATTGTTCCTGGTTTCCTGAACAATCTGGAAAAGGAATGCAGCTTAGCAAAAGCTGGGCTTTGATGTCAGAAAGACCCCGTGTAAGCTCTGGCCTCCTAGCCCACTTGCTGTGTGATCCTGGGGAAGCCTCTTAACCCCTTACAGATAAGCTTTCTTGTTTGTAAATGTTTACATGAGATATTGTAATATCTCATGTTTGGTATTTGGGGTATAATTTTGTTGCCTCCTTCTCCAACACACAAGCAATAGCCAAATGGGAATCAAAGTATTGGCTTATGAATGACCGGGCAAGTACGTTAAAGCCATCCAAATAGGGCTTCTTTAATGAGATGTGGTGGCCCTTAAACCCAAGGCCTGGAAGGCTGGGTGAGGAGACCCCTTTTTACCTTACTGAATGGGAGACAGTAAAGGACCATTGGACAGGCTTCCACTCAGTCACAAAGCAAGTGGCAGGGCTCCGGAGCAAAGTATTGAGCTGGGTCCGTTCCAAAGAGCAAGGCCCTGCCCAGGTCAGTTGGTTGCCTGGGAACAGGGAGTTCAAGTGTGACCCTTGGACATGACACTAGGAAGAGGAAGAGTGGCAGAAGACATGCTAAGCACAGGCCATGACTTTAAGGCACAGGAAGTTGTCCAACAGGGGATGGGGCAGAAGCATTGCCATTCTCTAAGGACTGGATTTCATAGAGTGAGGAAGATACTTGGGCTGAAGGAAGAAATGCCATCCCCACCACTACCCCAACAATAATAACAAAATCCATGCGGACAAAAAACCTAATCTTTATCGATCTTTATCATAAAGGATTTTAAATGGGATTAAATAAGATTACTTATTTACTACTGGAGTCCCTAGCAAGTTCACATTGTGAAAGCAATAATGTCTGCTACACTCTGTCAAGGGAAGCAAGTTTTTACTAGGTAAGTGATATCATCAAGACCATTTTATAGTTGGGGAAAGGGAGGCTTAGAGAAAGGAAGACTGGTCTGGTAAAAAGCAACAACAATAATATAATAAGCAAAAAAGCAACCATGCCTTTACCTTGTGTTTTGGATTTAGAAACCCTGGGAAACATTTTTTTTAAGGCTCTTTAAAGGTGAGATAAATAATCAGGCTATTTGTCTGGAACTCCAAAGTTACCTTAAGCTTTCATTGCTGGTGAACTCAGTTTTGGGCTTGAAGGATGGGGAACCTACTAATGAACATTTACAGCTAAGGTCATTAGTCGTGGATGTCGTATGAAAGCCAACACATCTTCTTATATTTTCCAAGTAATATGACTTCATTTGATGATCTCAAAATATATCAACAACTTTGACATACATGCAAAAATCAGGGATAAGTACTTCCACTTCAGACTGGACAACAAGGTTCTGTAGTAAAACATTTTAACAATGAGAAAGCCTTGTCTCTTTACATTAAATATGAAGAAATACATCAGAGAAGTTCTACAAATTATGATTAAAAACAATCAAATTTAACTTTACTGGAGATCTTTACTTTTTACCTAAGCAGAGATATTTATTTTAGTACACTGGTAGTATATATTCTGTGTTTCTCAGGTTTCTGACCAGGATGAGAAAAAGCAGTTTAACTTACACTACTGATATATTTTAGATCCAAACGTTTGCTTCATATTTTTTCCAAATTCAAGTTTATTTCATTTTTGAACCTAAACTTATATTTCCAATTTTACTTTTTTCTTTGAAGCGTTATATCCATCTGGAATGTCTAGATAATGCCATGGTTTATTTGGGGGTAATAACCCCAAATCTCAGTAGGTTAAAATAGCAAGATCATCATTCTCATGCACACTACACAGCATGGGCTGATTGGGGTACTTGCCTCTACTTGATCTCACTCACAGACCTTATCCAAAAGAGTTTCCATTTGCTGTGCTTCCACAGGAGGAAAGAGAGAGAAAAAACATAGGAAATTGAGCACTGGCTGTTATTGCTCCTATATGAAAGTGACACACATTACTTCTCACATTTTGATGCCCAACAAGTCACATGTCCATGGCTAAGTTCAAAGAGGTCAGAACAGTGTACTCGTCCCCATTTAACTAGAGGACAGAGACCCAGAAATATCTGTCAAACCATTAATGAATACTATAAAATATGTCTTATCATTCTTATTTTATATCAAGGTCACAAAAATAGTATGTGGCAGAGGGCAATTATAAATCTAACTCAGATTAAAGGTTTATGTTTCTTCCACAATATTATTATAGTTTGAGTGTGTGAAAATGTGAAAATATGAAAACTGCCCTCTAACTGAAATTTAACCTACTAAGTAAATTCACCAAACACCATTCCTCCTATATGACACAGCAAAATAAATACTTCTTTTGTGAGGAACTGAACAGTAAAGTTCTTTGAAGGAACAAGTAAGTGAGGGGAACAGGAGGGGGATGCATATGTATCATATAGGAAGGAATATTTAAATAAAATTGTCACATATAAGTCTCTGTTCTAGCATTACTTCAGAGTATTGAATAAGAAAAGCTGTTTTATTTTTTCCCTCATAGGAAAATATAAACATTGATGAAGCCTCCAGATGCCTGGTGAAACACATACTTGCAAATGAGTGTGACCTAATGGAGTCTATTGAGCCGGACGTGGTGAAGCCCCATCTCACATCAACCAAGGTTGCCAGCTGCTCTGGCTGTGCTAAATCCTAGTAGGCACCTTTGCTGGTGTCTGATAGGAATGACCTCATCATTCCACGAATTGTGCCTCTATTTTTACCATTTTGGGTAAATGTCAGGATAGAGATACCACATGTGGCAAGCCAAAGATCTATGCCTCTATTTTTTCAATGAGAGAGAAATAGCAAATGTTCTTTCTATGCTTTCCTCACCATCATCACAGTGTTTACAAGCTTTTGAAAATACTTAGTCTGTTACAAACTTCTGTTGTGTAACTGACCAAAATTCTGCAGGGCCACGGTCAGCCCTGTTATTTGCTTCTTTTAATCAGCAAAGGCCTCAGGTCTTAAAATAAAAGGGGAGAAGAATAAACTAGCTGTCAAGTTAAGCATTGGCTTAACTTGCCCTGGTATCTCTGTCCAGATTTCAGTATATTCTCTGATGGTCTGACAGCCCTATTAAGTAGATGTGATATTTTCTCCCAAGATGACTTCCATTCTTGGCAGACCTGAGAGTTGCCTCTGAGTTAGCTCTTTGGAGTCATGAACACAGGCGTGCTATATTTTCCTTGTCCTAATTGTCTCTTGCCATGGCCTGAATGTTGGCTTAACTGAATATTGTATGAAAAGACTTGCTTTCATATGTGCCTTTCTGTTAGCTTTCTCTGACTCAAGCTGTGGGGCTCCTCTATACATGTAATATATATTATATATATTTTCACAGGTGAACAATAAAATGTTAAAAGATGCTGTTTCCCTATTTATGAAAGTGCTTTAAGTTTTTTAGTATTGTGAAGTTTTTTTTTTTTTTTGGACAAAGTAAACAGGGTTCTTAAGGTCCATTTCTAAAATTTTATTTCAAGAAAGAGATGAGAAATGTATGCTTGAAGAAACTGCTGGGCAATATTAAAACTGGGATGAGTCTATGCCATCTATGCCATCTGCATTTAAAATGTTCATATTGACATTTAGGACAGAGAGTATACAGTGCATATACATATTTTTAGTTAATCAGAGGAATATGTCCTCATAGATTCTGATTAAGAAAGGTGCCAGATCAACAAACATAAAAAGAAACAATAAAACATGGATTGTGACACCTTGCTTTACACAGTGGCTCTGGTGCTGATGTGTGCAGGTAGCTATTATTTTTTAATGTCATTATTTTATATCAATATTTGTAATACACTCACAGGAATCATATTTTTTTTTTTTCTTCTTGAGACGGAGTCTTGCTATGTCACCAGGCTGGAGTGCAGTGGCGCGATCTCAGCTCACTGCAACTTCCACCTCCTGGGTTCAAGCACTTCTCCTGCCTCAGCCTCCTGAGTAGCTGGGACTACAGGCGTGTGCCACCACACCCAGCTAATTTTTCTAGTTTTAGTAAAGACGAGGTTTCTCAGGATCGTGCTATTTTCCTATAAGGGTCTTGATTTTAGTGGAGGAAATGTGGTAGCCCTGTCAGCTTGGCCTCTTTTACAACTCTGCAGGATCCTGACATAGAGGATGAGATATGTGGGTACATATCCTTAAGAATCTTGAACCCCCAAATTCTTTGGAAACTCTGGCCTAGAAAAAGAGGCCTTTTACTGTTTCCAGTGGGAGAACAATTAATTGCTACATAAAAGCCCTGCCTCAGTAGGAAGTTTTAAGGTGAAGCTTGCCCATATTAAATTCTGCCCCCATTTCCCCTCATTGCTTCTAGACAAATAACTAGGGCCAAGTCTCAACATGATCTAAGTGGAAAAGGATGATCTGTGTTGCAGGATGAAATGGATTATTCATCAAATGAACTACAGAATCTGGCTGGTAAATACTAGTAGTAATCTAGAGAACATTCCAAAGAACTGGTCTTGAGATACTGAAATATTGGATCATAGAGATAAAGTCGGATCATAGAGATAAAGTCAGATAATAGATACTCTACTTATACGAGGGCACACTTACATGAGCTAATTTTTAACATTCTGGCAAGTCTACCTGGTGGTGATTCTAATATGCTATTGGAATGGCTTGGCTCCTTGAAGCTTATAAATGATGCTGGCCTGAAATACATTTTGTGGACATGCCAGAACTACATTGGCAAAATACTGGAGAAGAGATCCAGGGTCTCACAGAAGTGGGAATGTTAGAATGTACTTATTTTGAAAGGTCGGAGAACCTGCCAGCTCATTATGTTGTCCAGGAGAGCCTAGAAGATAATCACTTTACTAAAGCAAGAAGTGTTCCCAAAAGAGGGATGCCAGCATCAATGAGAAACTCAGTAGTGATTGTTCTCTATTGACCAGGCTTGAGATTATAGAGATGTTGCTGTGTTTTTAGGGGAATGGCTTCCTTCATATTTAAGGGTCATTATGTGGTAGACTATTAAATGGTGCTAGTATATCTGGTTCTGTGTCTTAGACAGCTAGGACCAAAATATCAAAATAACAGTATAGTCTCTCACTGTTACTTTTAATAATCTACTTAAGAAAATGAATTTCTCCTTGCCACAACTTCAGGTTGTTCATAATTGGAGGTCTTAATACTTCCACCAGAAGACACAGTAAGGGTTCCAGTAAATCTACAGCTTCAGCTGCTGTCTGATTATTTTTGGCTCCTCAGGTCTATAGACCGACAGTTAGAGAAGGTAGTTACTATACAGACAAGGGTCCCTCACCATAATGATCAAAAGGAAATGGGGTTGCTACTAGATACTGGAGCAGAAAGTAGTGTGTCTGGAACTCATGGGATTCACTGGGGTGCCTCTTGATGCCTCCATCACTGGTGATATCTGAAAGGGTAGTTGCAGCAGCAGCATCTTGATAAGGACATGAAGTCAGGGACTCATACTCTAAGGGATAAATGTCTGAGTTATTGCACTATGCAATGAACCTTGATTAGAAGCAGTTAGAAGCAGTTTGGTCAAGGGAATGAAAATGTTAGGGGAGGG
The DNA here is from genome assembly GCF_037993035.2 of Macaca fascicularis. Lineage (NCBI taxonomy): Eukaryota > Metazoa > Chordata > Mammalia > Primates > Cercopithecidae > Macaca > Macaca fascicularis. Next base: position 87,037,861 of record NC_088388.1, on the reverse strand, counting down.
AAATGATGAATATTAATTACGGCATCACTTATGGTCTCAGGATTAACTATAACACTGGAGAATGTAGCTTACCTCACTAACCTTCCTGTTAATATTCTTACTCTCTCTGTCTTTCGGTCTCAGTGGAATTATGGCCAGTGACTTCCTTGGAAAACCAGTGAAAGGACAGAGTGGACTCAACATGCAGCAGGGATGAACCTGAGTGGGCAAGGTGTGGACAGTAGCAGAGAAAATGTCCATATCCCCTCAGCATATGGCCTCCTATTACAATCCTCTGCAACTTTGCCTAAAAGTTTTCTCTGAATATGTGCAGCACATTTGTCTTCCATACTGGACAGGCTAGAGTGCTACAGAGTTAGCACCTCCTGGAGCAGCCTCCTCAAGGCTGACATAAATTGGTAGATGAATACTCCAGCGTCCTCACCCATCAGGTGGGATAAACCTGAGGCTTACTCTGTACTCTCCCTCAGAGGTCACCAATGTGACTGAGGCAAAGTTTCATACAGTGGTAACCTCATAATCACAACCTTTTTGGTCTCCCTTTCTTCTCTATCTCACATCTATTCCCCTACCAGTGCTCCCAAGGATGACCTCCCACTTAAGGTATTTTCATTTTTTATTGAGCTTCAACTACTCAATAAAAAAATATCTTAAGTAGGAGGTTATCCTTGGAAGCACTGGTAGGTGACTCTTAACATATCACAGTACCCAGGCAGTAACTTTTATTACCATGGAATCTCTAATCTACTGCTTTTATCTCTAAAGATCCACTGAAATGAGGTATGTGAGAAATATATAGTGAGATCAGAAATGAGTATCTTCTAACCCTTTTCCACCATAGAAAAGTATTGCATATATAGTCTTCAAAATGAATATATATTGATTCATTAGTCCCCTCACCCTCACAACAAAAATTTATTGAACAATTACTATATTCCCAATACTTGGGCTGGGCAGTGTTGTGGAGATACAAATGACTAAGTCACGGTCCCAGATTTTAAGTTGTTATGATAAGGTAGGAGACTCAAACATGTAAACAGTTCACCATGTTTTAAGAGAGAAGTCAGATGTCCAAACCAAGATATCTCTTCTGAACATGTAATTTACTTTTAAATGGAGGGACTTCAGCTTCAATCATGCTTACGGAAATAGAATATATGTTCCTACCATTCTCTTCCTTGAACACTGGGAAAAAGACACATTAGACTATTTTGTTCAGCTAACTCTTTCTGCGGTTTGGAATATTCTTTTTCTTTTTTGCCTGGAAATTTTACCCATAATAAAGGATCAACACAATGTTACAGCCTTATAGCTTTGCCCAGCTCTGTAGGCAATTTATATTTTTTCCAGGTTCACATAGCTCTTGATTGATTCAATCATCAAGCTCTCACATGCTTCATTAAAGTAGTGCATCAACTTCAATTTATCGAACACATCCTATGGGACAGGCACTGGTACGTAACTTTACCTTTATTATGTATTTAACCCCTACAACATATATATAAATTCACTAATCTCCTATTTTATATATGAAAAAAAAACTAGGTAGAGGGACATTGAGCAAATTGCCAAAACTCACATAGCTACCAACTGGCAAAGCAAGGATTCAAACCAAGGCAGCCTAATTCCAATGCCCAAGTTCCTAACCATTATTCTAAGCTATCTCCTCTTAGATTTCTGGAGGTGACGATATTCTGAATGCAGAGCACAACACTCAGCCCAGGAAATATTAGAGCTTCCTCTATGCCAGACACTGCTCAACGCTTTCTTTTTTTTGGAGAGTCTCACTCTGTTGCCCAGGCTGGAGTACAGTGGCGTTATCTTGGCTCACTGCAATCTCCACCTCCCAGGTTCAAATGATTCATGTGCCTCAGACTCCCCAGTAGCTGGGATTACAGATGTGTGCCACCAGGCCGGGCTGGTTTTTTTTTTTTTTTTTTTTTTCATTTTTAGTAGAGACAGGGTTTCACCACATTAACCATCCTGGTCTCAAACATCTAGCCTCAAGTGATCCACCTGCCTTGGACTCCCAAAGTGTTGGGTTTATAGGCATGAGCAACCGCACCTGGCTTAAACATTTTTCTTTTCTTTTTTTCTTTTTTTTTTTTTTTTTTGAGATGGAGTCTCACTCTGTTGCCGAGGCTGGAGTGCAGTGGCGCAGTCTCAGCTCACTGCAACCTCCACCTGCCAGGTTCAAGTGATTCTTCTGTCTCAGCCTCCCAAGTAGCTGGGACTATAGGCATGTGCCACCACACCTGGCTAATTTTTGTATTTTTATTAGAGATGGGGTTTCACCAAATTGGCCAGGCTGGTCTCAAACTCCTGACCTCATAATCTGCCCACCTTGGCCTCCCAACATGCTGGGATTACAGACGTGAGCCACCATGCCTGGTCTTTTATTATTATTATTATTATATTTAGGTTCTGGGATACATGTGCAGCATGTGCAGGTTTATTATATAGGTATACACATGCCATGGTGGTTTGCTACACCCATCAACCCATCATCTACATTAGGTATTTCTCCTAATGCTATCCCTTCCCTAGCCCCCCACCCCCCAACAGGCCCTGGTGTGTGATGTTCCCCTCCCTGTGTCCATGTGTTCTCAGTGTTCAACTCCCACTTATGAGTAAGAACATGCAGTGTTTGGTTTTCAGTTCCCGTGTAAGTTTGCTGAGAATGATGGTTTCCAGCTTCATCCATATCCCTGCAAAGGACATGAACTCATTCTTTTTTTATGGCTTCATAGTATTCCATGGTGTGTATGTGCCACATTTTCTTTATCTAGTCTATTATTGATGGGTATTTGGGTTGGTTCCAAGTTTTTGCTATTGTGAATAGTGCTGCAATAAACGTACGTGTGGATATGTCTTTATAGTAGATTGATTTATAATCCTTTGGGTATATATCCAGTAATGGGATTGCTGGGTCAAATGGTATTTCCGGTTCTAGATCTCTGAGGAATCACCACACTGTTGTCCACAATGGTTGAACTAATTTACATTCCCATCAACAGTGTAAAAGTGTTCCTATTTCTCCACATCCTCTCCAGCATCTGTTGTTTCCTGAATTTTTAATGATCACCATTCTAACTGGCATGAGATGGTATCTCATTGTGGTTTTGATTTGCATTTTTCTAATGACCAGTGATGATGAGCTTTTTTTCACATGTTTGTTGGTCTCATAAATGTCTTATTTTGAGAAATGTCTGTTTATATCCTTCGCCCACTTTTTGATGGGGTTGTTTTTTTTTCTTGTAAATTTGTTCATGTTGTTTGTAGATTCTGAATATTAACCCTTTGTCGGATGGATACATTGCAAACATTTTCTTCCATTCTGTAGCTTGCCTGTTCACTCTGATGGTAGTTTCTTTTGCTATGCAGAATCTCTTTAGTTAAATTAGATCCCATTTGTCAATTTTGACTTTTGTTGCCATTGCTTTTGGTGTTTTGGCTTTTGTTGCCATTGCTTTTGGTGTTTTAGACATGAAGTCTTTGCCTATGCCTATGTCCTGAATGGTATTGCCTAGGTTTTCTTCTAAGGTTTTTATAGTTTTAGGTCTTACGTGTAAGTCATTAATCCATGTTGACTTAATTTTTGTGTAAGATGTAAGGAAGGGGTCCAATTTCAGTTTTCTGCATATGGCTAGCCAGTATTCCCAACACCATTTATTAAATAGGGAATCCTTTCTGCATGGCTTGTTTTTGTCAGGTTTGTCAAAGAGCTGATAGTTGTAGATGTGTGATGCTTTTCCTAAGGCATCTGTTCTATATATCTGTTTTGGTACAAGTACCATGCTGTTTTGGTTACTGTAGCCTTGTAGTATCATTTGAAGAGCAACCCTAGGACACATAATCATCAGATTGACCAAGGTTGAAATTAATGAAAAAATGTTAAGGTCAGCCAGAGAGAAAGTTCGGGTTACCCACAAAGGGAAGTCCATCAGACTAACAGTGCATCTCCCTGCAGAAACCTTACAAGCCAGAAGAGAGTGGGGACCAATACTCAACATTCTTAAAGAAACAAATTTTCAACCCATAATTTCATTTCCAGCCAAATTAAGCTTCATAAGCAAAGAAGAAATAAAACCCTTTACAGACAAGCAAATGCTGAGAGATTTTGTCACCACCAGGCCTTCCTTACAAGAGCTCCTGAAGAAAGCACTAAATATGGAAAGGAAAAACCAGTACCAGCAAAAACATACCAAATACCAAAAACATACCAAAAACATCAACACTATGAAGAAATTGCATCAACTAAATCAACTAACAGGCAAAATAACCAGCTAGCATCATAATGACAGGATCATACTGACAGGATCAAATTCACACATAACAATATTTACCTTAAATGTAAATGTAAATGGACTAAATGCCCCAAATATGTAAATGTAAATGGACTAAATGCCCCAATTAAAAATCACAGACTGGCAAATTGGATAAAGAGTCAAGACCCATCAGTGTGCTGTATTCAGGAGACCCATCTCATGTGCAAAGACACACACAGGCTCAAAATAAAGGGATGGAGGAATATTTACCAAGCAAATGGAAAGCAAAAACAAAACAAACACACACACACAAAAACAGGGGTTGCAATCCTAGTATCTGATAAAACAGATTTTAAACCAACAAATATCAAAAAAGACAAAGAAGGGCATTACATAATGGTAAAGGGATCAATGCAACAAGAAGAGCTAACTATCCTAAATATATATGCACCCAATACAGGAGCACCCAGATTTATAAAGCAAGTTCTTAGAGACCTACAAAGAGACTTAGGGTCCCACATAATAATAGGAGACTTTAACACCCACTGTCAATATTAGACAGATCAATGAGACAGAAAATTAACAAGGATATTCAGGAATTGAACTCAGCTTTGGACCAAGTACACCTAATAGACATCTACAGAACTCTCCACTCCAAATCAGTAGAATATACATTCTTCTTAGCACCACATCACACTTATTCTAAAACTGATCACATAATTGGAAGGAAAACACTACTCAGCAAATGCAAAAGAATGGAAATCATAACAAACAAATCTCTCAGACCACAGTGCAATCAAATTAGAACTCAGGATTAAGAAACTCACTCAAAATCACAACTACATGAAAACTGAACGACCTGTTCCTGAATGACTACTGGGTAAAAATCAAAATTAAGGTAGAAATAAATAAGTTATTTGAAACCAATGAGAACAAAGACACAATGCACCAGAATCTCTGGGACATGGCTAAAGCAGTGCTTAGAGGGGAATTTATAGCACTAAATGCCCACAGGAGAAGGTGGGAAAGATCTAAAATTGACACCCTGACATCACAATTAAAATAACTAGAGAAGCAAGAGCAAACAAATTCGAAAGCTAGCAGAAGACAAAAAATAACTAAGATCAGAACAGAACTGAAGGAGATAGAAACACAAAACCCTTTCACAAAAAGTAATGGATCCAGAAGGTGTTTTTTTTTTTTTTTTTTTGAAAAGATGAACATTTTTCTTAACAACAGTAAGAGGTAGTGTTGTCATGAAAGAATACATGTAAATCACTTAGTATCGTGCCTAAAACATAGCAAGTAATCAATGCATGTGGATATTATGATACTACTCTGTCTGCTTATTTTTAAAATTGAAGAAGTAGTATAAGCAAAGCTATTAGGTAAAAATGGTGGATATTTTAGGATGTGCCAAATATGGGACCCTGGGGTAAATCAATAGAAACACAAAATTGATTGGTAGTCACCTAGGCTTCAGAAGTTTTCATGGATGACAGATAAAATGTAAGGGTTTTATTTGGGGGATGAGGAAAATGTTCTCAAATTCATTGTGGTGATAGTTACACAACATATGCTAAAATCCACTGAATGCTATACTTTAAATGGATAAAATCTACGGTATGCAAATAAAAAATAAAGCTGTGATAAGAAAAAAAGTGGAACCACAGGAAAAAGCAGTATAAAACTATTGTTTCCCCTGATGCATCACTGTAACTTAACTTGGTGTGTAGTCCTGGTGTTTGTTATTCCAAGGGAGGGAATTTTAGAGTGTGCCTCTTTATCACTGCTCTTCTCTGCCTAGTACTTCATCACTTCTGAATTCATGACTTGCTCTCAGATGTTCAAACTAGCATTTTGTATGAATTTAAATTTGACTGCATCTGAACTGTTTCTGTCTTAAAACATCATTGGCTTCCTGGAATTCCCAAGCACCAGAAAATTTCCCAGTATTGGAAAAGAAAAGATCATGAAAAATCCTAATAAAGACAGTCAGAAATGCTGATAAACTAAGCAAAGTAAGTCTTGAAGACAAGGATAAAATGCCTCTGGGAAGTGTGTCCAAAACTGTTTCACTGCATTGATGACTCTGAAATTTTCCATATCATCAAGCTAACTTATTTTCTTCAATTTGATTGACTTTTAGAGTATCAACCTCCAGGCACAGGCAATATATACCTAAATGCAATGTACTCACTGAAATTGTAATGGTAGACATAAGACTCTGGAATTTAAAATTCCAGATGACCCAGGTCATGCTTTCTATTAGAACAAAATTGTCTTTCAAAGAGCTCAAAGAAACTTTATGAAAGTGTTTTTTTTTTTTTTGTAAATATCAAATATGAGAAAGTTGCTATTACTTGTAATAAAATACAACATTTTCTGTTTTGTCTTGAACTGAACTTTGAAGAAGTTACCTTATGCCAGATGTGTAACATCAATTTGTATTCATTGGACTCCTTAATCAAATAGCTATCAATTGTCTGCTCTGAGCAAGTTGTTGTGTTTGGTGCATTAAGTAAGTCACTTGTCAAGATCTGTAACAAAATGCATAGTGCTTAATATATGTAAGTTTCTTTTTTTCTCTCTGTGATAGCTGTTGTTATGGAAACCAGAAATAAAAAAGTCATGAGTCTCTGCTCTTTAAGTCTACAGTTTCATTGGGGGAAGGGAGAGTGGGTTAATAAGAGGCAAAAGATACAGTTGAGGATCAAGAAAAGAAGACTGTTTCTGTTTCCACTACATGATATTCTGCATTTTTATCATTATAATAAATGTTAGAAGCTATAATTCATTGTTCAGATCAGAAAGTGTATCTTTTCCAAACATAATATCATTTAGTCATCATTACTACCTCCATTGGGAGGTGTGATTACACATTTTATAGATAAGAAAACAGATTGTTAGAAAAAAAAAAAAAAAAGATCTACATGTATCATGTGATTCTGGCAGGATTTCTTGTCAGTGCATCCGCTCTTCTGGCCACAATGGGCTAATCAGAGTACTTCATTCTTCCTGCCTCAAGTGACAGGTCTAGAGGTGTGCTTGTGACCCAAGCTGAACTATGCAGGGTCTTGGGCTGTGCCTGTTCTCCAATTCTTTAGAAAAGGGGCCTGCAGGAAATGGCCATGATTTTCTCACCCCATGTGACAGCTGGGTGAACACATAACCAATACACAGAACATGAAGAATCAAGCAGTTAAGAAAAAGAAAGGCAGGGAGAAATGAAGATCCCATCTGAGTCTCTTAGTTTAACTTGTATGAGTCCTGATTTAACCTTTAACTTCCCAGTTACAAGAGGCAATAAACTCCTCTTTGGTTTTGTTGTTGTTCATTTATTCAGAACAGATTGCATTAATTTTCCATAACTCAAACATTTCTGACTAATATAGCCATAGATTTTTATAGGTATTAGCAGCTTTATTTCAAATATGCTGCTAGTAGAAAGTATATAAAGACACGGCCGATAGAGGAAAAGATGCTAATCCAAGTGAAACAGAGAGGAAAAGATGCTAATCCAAGTGAAACAGTCAGCAGCCCAGAAATAAAAAGTTAAATAGTGACAAGTGGCTTACAGAATAAAAATAAAGCACATGAATACTTTTTTGGAATAAATAATGTTGTTAAATTACTACAGAGAAAGGTGTAATAGATATAACATTGCATGTATATAAATTAATATTTAAAATTAATATGAAAATGCTTTAATCAGAATGTGTTTGCATACACGAATCAGGAGGTAGATATTATTAAAAATCTATAAAGTAAGGTCTGGAAATTTCTAGAGAAGAGAGAATATTGAGAGTAATCAAAGAAGGATGGAAAATAAAAATTTTGTGAACGTGCAAGAAGCAGCATGAGAAGGGATTTGATAAATGCCTTAAATACTGATTAATTTTGAGAAGAGTGATATTCAGCTATTCTGTTTGGCAAAGGAAACAAATATTGAGAGGACAAAGGGTAAGCAAGGTTCCCAAATGCTTTGGCCCTAACCACAAAAAGAATTAGAGTGAGTTTATAGAGAGACACAATCATTTGAATATGACAAGTAAATGAAATAGTGCTCAATCACAGGCACTGAAAAATCATAGTGAATTGGTATTTAAATACTGTTTATTTAGTGCCCACTTTGTGCCAACTACTGTACAAATGCTGCTTAGTTTTCACAGCAACACCACAAGATAATCATTATTAACCTGATTTGAGAGATGAAGAAATTATAAAGCTCAGAGATCTTTAGCAACTATTTCAAGGTTCACATACCTAGAAAGTGACTGAGCCAGTACTCAAACTCAAGACAGGCTGGCTCAAAAGATTTTGTTTTACCATGACTTAAATGACACATTTTCAATCTGCTTCTATATGACCATACTTTCATATGACCATAATTTAGATGGCACCACTTTTCAAGATTACTTACTTATTTTGTGTAAGCATCAGTTAAGTTTCAGTAAGGTACAGACATTATACAGTAAACTGAATAAGGGACATTTAATATAAGAAAAAAACAAGTAAAGGAGATCAATTAAGAAGGATTGGTTAAAGAGAACTCTAAAGAATCCAGGAATAGCAAATGCCGGGAAAAGCTGTCACTTCTATGGCTGAGGGAGCGCATCCAAAGAGGGAAAAAACTTGGCAGATCCTCCCCGACTTCCCACCCCTTGCTTCGAGTTGAGATTCAGACTTTGTGGGAGAAAGTGTTGCCAAAGCCCACCAGATAGAGGAAAAGTTCAGTTAGGTGCCTCATGCCAGGGCAGATGATCAGGAAACCACTCCCTGGGAAGTCACTGAAACTCACTGGGGGTTGTGGACCGCTAGGTCTTCCACCCTCACTGCCAACGCCTTCTGGCAAGAAAGCTGGCTGATGGTAAGGAAGGTGTATTCTGGCAGCACACCATAGAAGCCAGAAAAAAAGCACTGAATCCGGGAAGACAATCCTCTCCCTCCTGCAGGATCTCACTAGCACCCTCTACTGACAAGTCCTTACATTGTGCCTGCTGGCAAAGGAGAAACGTCTGCAGGGTTCCCCTTTGGAATTTAAAACTAGGGAAAAGAGGGTGGATTTGGAGCAGAGAAGCAATGACTTGAAAACTGGCACAGTGTATTAATTAGAGTAAGCCATGATAACTGCAGGAACACCTCCAAAGTTTCAATGGCTTCACATAATAAAGGATTCCTTCTCGCTTAAAACGTGACCTGGTCCTAGTCAGGTGACTCTATAAAGCTGCTGTTCTATAAATAGAAATGCAGCTATTTAGACGCTTTGTCTTGTGTGGTTCCACTACCTTGGAGCGCTTTGTTTCTGCATACAAACGAGAGAGAGAATATATAATATTAGAGGCATGGTTTAAAGCCAATCCTATAAGGTGTATATGTATTTTGCCCACATTGTGCTGACCAGAACATAGTCAGAAGACTCTACTTTTATGAGAAGCTGGGACATGTACTAGAGAAAAATGAAATAGACAGTAAACATGTAGCGTTATCTCTGACACACTAGATGTCAAATGCTCGTCTGTTAATAAGTTTAAGTTATATGTCTCAGAGTCTTAATTCATCTATAATATAAAAAATAAGATGTCTACTTTGAAATAACACTATGGTATTTAGAGCAATATTATGTAAAGAATTAAACCACAGGGTCACTACATACTTAGACATTCAGTAAATATTAAATTTCCTATATCAGTAATTATCAAGGGTGGAAAAAGAAATGGGCTATATATCAAAATCTCAAAGAAATGGTGATAATAGGGAGAATATTCAGTCTTACTTATAGTTTTATATTTGGAAAACCAGGATATCTAATATTTTGGTAACAGACATCTTAGAAGATTTAAAAATCTTCTGTATTGAGGTATTTAGAGGTTAAATTTACAGCATGCATTTAAAAAGGGAAAGGCATGGCAGATGGGATTATATATAGGAGGAAGTGGAAAGGGCATATGTCTCTGTGGAATGACATATCAGAATCTAGTGTTTGTGAAACCATTGAGGGAAGGGAGGAGATGGGAGTAACAATGTAATATTTATTAGAAGAGAGTGGGTTAAGAAAGGTTGAGAAACTGCTGTAAATGCTTGTTAGGTACTTGCCTGAAATGTGTGCAAGTCTGTATCATCATGCCTCTTTGACTTAACTCATATGCTGGAGAGGAAGTTTCAGAGCAAGGGAGTTTGTCTGAAATCACACTGTCTACATTCAAATCCTAGCATTATTACTTAATATTCATGTGTTCTTGAGCAATCTACTTAACATCTCTGTGGCAGAGACTGCTGGTTGCCACCTAATAACTTTTTCTCCTTCTTACATGAATATATACTTTTTAGCTGGATATTTGAACTCTCAGCTAAATAGTACACTTCAGTCTCCCTTGCAGATGAGTATAGCCACGTGATTAAATTGTGATCAATGTGAAATCAACAGAAATTATGTGCAATTCCTGAGCTTTTTCCTTCAATGAAAAGGAAGTATTGCCCATATTCCTTTGGAATGTGGACATGAAGCTGAGAGCTAGAGCAGTCATCTGTAATTGCAAAGTGGAAGTCTCATTGAGAATGAAAGAATAAAAAAGACAGAAGGGTTCAGGTCCCAGATAATGGTGAGTTGCCCTGCCAACAGTGGACTACCTGCTTGAATATTTTAGGATAGAGGAAAAAACATTATAACCTATTGAAGCTATGGTATTGGAGGTGTCTGATATAGCCTAGCACGTATCCTGGGTAAAACACACTAATTCTCTGGTTTTATAATCTGCAAAATTGGTATGTTAATAATAGTGTCATACGTCCTGGTTCTTGGGAAGACTGACAACAAGGATAACAATAGCAATATCAGATGCTTATGTAGCCCTCACTCTGTGCCTGGCACAGTTCTAAGAGCTTTACTTGTATGTACTATACAGATGTTTGCTATCATCGTTTTTCTACTTTCTCCATGATCCCCAAGGTGACCATTCCAATTCATCTTTCACTCTTTCTTCACTAAATGCCATTAAAATTACAATTAATATTCAGAGTGTCTGTTTCTATACGGAAAGCAGTATACATTTGTTAATAGTATATAAATATAATAATGTAATTATAAATAGAGATTATATCATTTGAATAACATAATTATGTATATTATTACTTTTATGTGTTGGTTACTTAAAAAACAGCTGTTGATAATATTATCAGCCTTGTGGTCATGAAAATCAAAAACATTTTTTATAGTGTGAAACAGAAACCATGTCTTTATAACATATTTCCTCTTACAACAAATATAAAATATGCATATTAAATAAAATACATAAAATGAATACAAAATTCATGAGTGATGCCCTATTCAAATTAACCTGCCTTTTTGTCTGCCTAAATGAAATTGTATTTAACATGATGTTTTGGGACCTAATTTTTTTCTCTTTATAATGAACATCTTTCTAATTCTTCAAATATTTTTATACGTGTACATTATGAAGGTGAATATAAATAATATTATATTAATATATACTGTGGTTTATTTAACCAAACCATTAATGCTGCATATCATTATTGTTAAAAATAAATCATTTTCTTTTAAATGATGTTTCAAAGATAAATGTTTGTTTACTCAATTAATTCCTTGTAACAGATTCTTAGAAGTTAAATTGCTGAATCAAAGATTATGAAAAAATGTTAAACCATCTGAAAATTATTTTCAGAAAGCTTGTATCAATTTCCACTTCCATCAGTGATGTTTAAAAATACCCAAAGAGCACATCAATTTATGACCATCTCTCCTATACATGCTTGTAACCATTGCAGATACCCAGCAGAAGGCCTTTCCATGTGTGTGTTGGGGAGGGAGTGATAAATACATGAGGAGAATGAAAACATTTGCAGACACCAAAAACCCGATGTCAGATTACAGCAATGTCACTTTCAATAGGAGAACCGATTAAACTTATATTTTAGTCTCCTCTTTCCTCCTTTTGTCCAGTACCCTTGAGAAAGATCATCTGATTCTCTAGCAGCTGGGGAGAAGTACTATGACAGTAAAGATAAAAGGTAAAGTAAAAAGTAAGTAAATGATAGGGTTTCCTAAGAACTATTTTGTCTACTTGAAATTATAACCTACAGGCTCCTATAAAACCTGCTTGCCCATAATATTTCTAAAATTAATGTCAAGTCTTTGTGTCTTACAGCTTTAAAAAGACATTTATTCTACCAAAGTATTATTACAATTTTCAACAGCTCATAGGATCACCTTAGTTTGTTTTAAATCCATGGCAATAAAGTGTACTTTCCAAAATGCTAGTGAGGTTTACACCTTAACTTTGCATAAACTATAATTCTAATAAGAGAATAAATATAACCTTGAAAATTTCCCCGAGAAATGTTTATTAATCTGCTTTAATCACAGCAGGGAGCCAGATGATTTGATATATTTGATTAGTGGAATATAAAATATGAAATATCAAGGACAATTGGACTATGAATTATAATTGTAACATGCCATCATAAAGACTTTCTTACATGATTTTCTTCCAGTTTTACAGCTCCACACAATCTCACCACTGCCTCCTCTTTTCTGGCACCCTTCAGGAATGCTAGCTAGGCTCCCATAAAAGGGCCATTCCACAGATGTTTTTGATTTATGTTGGCTGACCTTGAATCAGAGTTTACAGCATCTGTCAGCATTGTACGATTCTTTTTCGTTGGATTTGAGTTAACAGACAGGGTGACTTTTTACCTTTACGTGTTTTTAAAAATGTTTGTTTATTGTTTGTTTTTGTGTGTGTGTTTCATTGCTATCAAGGAAAACCATCAAAAATCACTCGTTTTTAAACACTTTTTTTAAGATGAGTCAAGTGCAGTAGTGAGAAGGAAGGAGAGTAAAACAAGGGGTTTGATCTGTAACTGACTGTGAACAATCAGTTAAGATAACTAATTACCTTCAGACCAGCCCAAACACTTTCTGATAAAACCGGAAGAATGAAGTTCCTAATCATGGAATTGCTAACTGGGTTAAATGAGACAACCTATTGGAAGTATTTAGAAGAATCCCTGACATCTTGAACCTCTTGAACTATTAATACAATAAATTATTATATTATTAAAATATTATTTTAATATAAATTGAAATTTAAGTATCACCAAGCAAAAGGCATGCCTTGACCCTATGTACTAAGAGTGTGCTCTGTAACAATCATATATTTAGATTTAGAAAGATTTGACCCAACACTCTTGTCCTAGGAGTATATCAAACATTACTGGCGTGGGAGGTGGCTTAGCTGGGACATCTTAACACATTCTCCTACATGCTAGACTCCCACGAGCAGGGCTTTGTGTTTGGGTGAGGAAGTGTGCACATGACCACAAGTGCCCCCGTGTTGTGCTTTAATTCAACTATGCTTATATTTTGGATTGATTTACTCCCCTTAGGAGAGTCTAATTGATAACAATGGAATGTTAATGTGACTTAAAAATAATTTCCACTTGTATCTATTTGAAGTTCTCTTTCTCTCCTCTCCGTTTGATTTTTGGAGTATCACACCAAGAAAACCTGTGAGACTTAAGAGGAAGTGATGAATTCTGTGAAAATCAAAAAAACAAAACAACATAACAAGGAAAGGGATTTCCTTGAGCTCTAGGGCATAAAAGTCATTAAATATTTAATAATAAGCCAGGCTTCATTTAAATCCCAAGAGTTCATTTTCACCATTTTATTGCATTTTTTACATATTATACATAATCAGTAAGATGAAACTGCATAAATAAATTCTCATTCTATTTCAATTATGTTTGATTTTGAAGGATCAAATATAGTTCTATTGGTTTTTAATAATTTTTAAAACAAATAAATGATTAAAGAGCTTTGTTTGAAACAAAGCAAACATATAAGAACATATTTTTATTTCCTTTGGTCCACTCTATGTCCAATTAAAAATATACAAAATTTAGGATTTAATTAGCTTTCATAAAAAGAATCTACTTTTCTTACCAAAAAACAATAGCAACAAAAAGAAAACAAAAAAAAAATTATTTTTCAGTGTCATGCCTGGTATGAAGACCCAAAAAGAAGATGGACTATTTTTAAACAATGTAGGATTTGTTTGGTTTTTTTGTACCTGGAGGAGATGTCACAAGCATAAGCAATATATAGGATGCCCTTAGCCATTATCTAATAAATCAAGATTCTAATAAGAATAACAAGTTGAGTAAGCTGTAAAGCACACTTACAGTGTGGCCTTGGGTTTATTTCACTTATTGAGTCTCAGAGGTGCTTCTGTAAGGCTTTAGTAAAATAGAAAATCCAACCTATTTTACACATTCTTTCAAAAGTTAGGTTGCATTAAAAACAGAGAATGGAAAGATCTTTAGGTTATTATCCCAGCTACTCATTATACGAATGAAACCGAAGTCCAAGAATTTTCAGTGGTGTTTATGAGGTCATGCAACTAGCTAAGATACAGAATATTGGCTAAAAGCCATATCTCCACTATTCCACTAATATGTCCTGCTACAGAGAGAATGTTAGGTACTGGGCATTCTACTTACATTGCTTTATTTAGTTGGCATAGCAAACCTGCAATGTAGACTTAAGTTTTTACTTAACAAATAAACAGAGACTTAGAGAGGTTGAGTTACTTTCACAAGGTCACACAGAGTAAGGATGAATTCAAATCCTATTCTGACTCTGACCTTAGCATTTGTCTTCCTGGTACCCTGCCCCACCTCATTCATAGCAGGCTCTCTATTTCATTGTCCTCTCTAGTGTTGAAATATGTGTCCCTTTCCTGTTTGCTGTGTACCAAATTTCTGACAAGAACCAAGAAGCCAACACCAAATAAGACTCTATTTATTTATTTATGTATTACTGCATCTCTACCCCAGCTGTGCTACGGTGGCTCAGAAGAGGTTCTGAAGCAATTCCGATGTTTAACCATTCCCCCGATAAATCAAATCACAAGGACAGGTAATGGCTTCCTAGAGGTGCTGACTTTGGAAAGAAGAGAAGCATGAACAGTAAAGTATTGATAAAGTGATACTCTTGTAAATTGGTAAGTATATATTTGTATTCAATTCTGAAATCCATCCATTTTACTGATAAGAAAATTGGTTCTGCAATAGTAATGAATTAAGACCCCTGTTTTCCAGAGACGCTATCAGAAGATATTGTCCTTTTTCAGAAGCCCTATCCTGTCCTTTTCTAGATTTTTAGGACTTCTACTTGTGTAGGAATTTCATTATACTTAGAGGAGGTACAGGTTGAGTATGAAAATGTAAAGCTAACAGAGGAAATTAAGGGATGAAGGAACTCAAATTCTTTCTGCAGTAGTGAATGGATTTGGTCCTGGTGTCCTCAACATGTCCCTACTA
Organism: Macaca fascicularis; assembly: GCF_037993035.2. NCBI lineage: Eukaryota > Metazoa > Chordata > Mammalia > Primates > Cercopithecidae > Macaca > Macaca fascicularis. Next base: position 87,022,250 of record NC_088388.1, on the reverse strand, counting down.
TAGCTCCTTTGTGAGGGCACCACATGGTACACAAAGCTGAGGGCACCACATGGTACACAATACTGTAAGGGGATCAAAGCATCCTTTAAGTATCCTAGCTGTGTTTTGGGAGGGTTCCACTCTTTATTCTTGGTTACTCTTTCCTCTGTGTTTCTGCGGAACTAGGTACAGGTATTACTCACAGTCAAAAATTGTTTTAGGCTCCAAATGCAGACTCAGGAATTTCTTCCTGACAGTTTATAAACTCTTTGGTGCACAGATGGAATGCTTTGTTTCCTCTGTACTTAGCTCACAATCAGGTAGATGCTAAATGCTTGTTGGTTATCTGATTGAATTTGCCCAAGCTGTGCATCTGGAGTTGGATTTGAAACATTCCATTCCCTATAAAGTAATAGGCACTTCATGGGATATTTTGGAATATCCTAGAAAGCCCTGGTAAATAGGAATGGAAAGGAAAGTCTCTTGTCTATGTATAAAACAAGGCCTGTTTTAATTTAGACAGTCCAGTATTTGAGCTTTCTGTGTAGAAAACAAAAACATATGGGGATATAGATCTCTTTTTTTCTTGTATAATTTCTCTTACAAAATTTTTTCTATTTAAAAATGTTCACAGGTAGAAGTCTCCATCAACAGATGAATGAATAAAGAAATGTGGTTTTTTTTATTTTACAAAATAAAACAGATATGAAAAAAAGAGTCCCCCCTCGCCCCTGCCATGACTACACCACTGAAATATTTACTCTGTTGACATTTTGACATGTTTCTAGAATATTTTCTGTTTTTTTCTTTTATTTTTAAAATTTGAAAATATGGTGTGAAATTATATATGCATTCTTGCCCCAAATAGAATATTTTCTACATACAGAACATTTTAATTAAAACACACACCGGCCCCTTTCTTGCTTTATTTCCTTCCATCATTCCTGCTTCCTTTCTTTTTTTTCTTTATTTTTGTTGTTAAAGAATTATTTCTTCAAATACAACTCATTTATCAACAACTTCTTAGCACTGTTGAGATTGCTGCAGATAAAGCAGTGTATAAACAAAGGCCCTGCTCTCATGTAGGTTTCACTGGTCTAAGTGAACATCTACAGATATATATATATATATATATATAGATATATATATATATATATATAAAATGTTAGGTGTTAGTGAGTTTTCCACAGAAAGATAAAGTCGTGTAAGAGGGAGAGACAGTGATTCTTGGGGTGCTATTTTATGCAGGATAGCCAAAGGAGTCTTCTATGTGGAGATGACAATTGAGCAGAGAACAGGGGGAATTGAGTAACCAAGCCATGAAAATATCGGAGAGAAAAAAAATTATAGACAGAACAGGAAATGTTAAGATCCTGAGGGAAGAACCTGCTTGAAGTTTCCAAGGAACTGTAAAGAGGCCAAAGGGACCTGAAGACACTGAGCCAGGGAGAATAAAGTGAATGAAATAAGAAAGGTATTGGGGAGGGTAAAGATGATGTAGGACATCTTATTTTGATCTTTAATTGGAATAAAATGGAGAAGCAGTAGAAGATACTGAGAAGAGGAATGGAATTATATAACTGAAATTTTAAGAGGGCCACTGTGGATGTTGTGTGAAGAAGAGTTTACAGGGGTCAGAGGTAGAAGCAGAAATGCCATATAGGAGACTCTTGCAATAATCCAAGCAAACGATGATGCTGCCTTAAACCAGGGTGGCAGTGGATGAGGTGCTGAAAGTCAATGAGTGTTGACTTGAAAGCAGAACCAAAGGGATTTCCTGATAGATTGGATGTGAGGTGTGAGAGGAATTAAGGGCGATCCAAAGTTTTTGTCTTGAGTAACTGCAAAAGCTGTGAATAGAGTAGGAGGTGTAGTTGTGATGGTAGGGAGATCAGGAGTCAAATTGGGGGCTTGTTAAATTTGAGATACCAGTTGGAGATAGGTAGTTGGACACAGGATATATAATACTAGAGTTGAGAAGAGACATCAGGTTTAGTTAAAACTTTGGAACTCATCAGCTTATAGATAGTATTTAAAGTTATGGATAATGTAGAAAGTAAATATAAAGAGAAGAAAGAATTCAAGGATTGACTTCTGGGGTAGTCAACCTTTAAAGTTTGAAAAATAAGAAGGAATAGCATAGAAGAGTGAAAGGAGCAGCCAGTCAGTAGGAGGAAAACAGAGTGACTTCCTAGAAGTCAAATGAGAATGTTTCAAGAATACAAGAGCAACTACATCAAAGGCTGTTGATAGGCTGAGAGGATGAGGACTGAGAAGATATCAGTGCGTCTATCAGCAGGTAATTACTGTAACGATGACAGAGGAGTTTCAGTAGAGAATAAGAGAGTGAAGAGAGGAGGTACAAATGTGTAAATATAAACAATTCCCTTGCTTTGAAATGAAGCAGAGAAATGGGATTATATCAGGAATGGTACTGAGATGAATACAGAGCTTTAATTTTGTTTTGTATTTTTGCTTATATCTTGTGTGTTTTAGGATGGGAAATGTGTAGCATGTTTGCACAGTGAAAGAAATACTCCAATAGACTGTGGAGGTGAGGTGAAAATTAATGGTGCAAGAAAAAGAAAGGTGATTATTGGAGTGATGTCTTTGAGTGAGAAGAGATAGGATCTAGGGCATGAGTGGAAGAATTGGCCATAGGTGAAATAATGTTTCTCCATAGTAACTGGTGGGAAGGCAGTGTGTTGCTTTTGCTTTCTCAGTGAAATAACAAGATGAGAGTGAGAGAAAAGCAGATACTGAAGGTTCTAGAATAAATTCAGTCAGTATAGGCTGTCCAAAAGTCTTTGAAGTTGCCCTAGTGTGAAAACTCTGGCCATATGAACGCATGGGGACTCACCAATCTGTATGCTTTCTCAATAAGCCAATCAGATTTCTCTGAAGGAGTTTAATAATCTTGAGAAATATATAGAGAAATATGGTTAATTCATTGTGCTTGGAACAAGGGAAACAAAATTATGTGGTCAACCATCTTGACAATGAAGCCCTACAGCAGGCATCACCAGATGCCCTATACCTTGTATGATCATCTTGTTACAGAATTTTTCCACTCTTTATGAGGTCTGGCTGTGAGAAAGAAAGCCTTGTCTTCTTGTGTGATCTTATGTATCTTAGAATGAGCTCTCATGACTCTAGGCATCTTTTCCCAAACTTCAATCATTTAAATTTAATCAGAAGTAGGCTTCTGAATAGAGTCTTTGAAATGTTAACTATTTTCTTTTGAAGGGTATATCATGATTAGGGTACTTATACTAATTTACCATATCTAAGGTGAATATATAATAGAAAATATATGTAATATAATATATATACACATATACATATACATACTAGTTAAATCCATATACATAACATACTCTTTGACATGGTTTAGATGTTTTGCACCCTTTAAATCTCATATTGAAATGTGACCTCAAATGCTGGAGATGGGTCTAGTGGGAGATGTTTGGGTCATTGAAATGGATCTCTCATGAATTTGACTTGGTGCTGTGCTCATAGTGGGAATGAGTGAGTTCTTACTCTGTGAATTCATATGAGATCCAGTTGTTTAAAAGAGCCTGGCATCTATATCCTCTTTCTCTCTCTCAGCCTCCCTCTTGCCATGTGATACACTGGCTCCCCCTTCCCCTTCTTCCATGATTGTAAGCTCCCTGAGGCCTACCACAAGTTGAGCAGATTCTGGTGCTGAGGTAAGAGACTAGCAGGACTTGTTTTTTAGTCACAACTCCGCTGCCCAAAACAGGATATAGTCCAGACAAAATAAAGAAACTCAGTAGGAACCAGAAGATGGCAACAAAAGTAATCTCTACCTCCCCTCATTGCTCACTGGCATAAGATGTTCCCAACAGCACCATGACAATTTACAAATGTCATTACAATGACTTGGAATCTACCACTGCTTTCCATGGCAATGACCCAAAAAATATCGCCTTTTCCTTGAAAGTTCTAAATAACTTACCCCTCAATTTGCATTGACCTGCCTCTTAATTTGCATGTAATTGAAAGTGGGTTTACCAACAGCCTATACAGTTGCCAAGAGCTCATAAATTGGCTCTGGGCACACTACCTGTGAGTTAGCTGACCATAAAGAGCAGTGCTGTTCAAAAAAGATTACTGTCTAACACTATCAGCTCTCACTTGAAATTTTTCCCAGCTAAAACCAAGAACCCTCCCAGGCTAGCCCCAGTGCTGGGGCTTGCCTGTCCTGCAACATTTGGTGGCCACAAAGGAATGAAGATAGCAAATGAAAGGCCGTAACTGATGTGGTGGTGAGACAGCAAAATGGTGGTGATCCACAAAGAGGCAAGACAATGAGAGACAGTGAGAAACAGTCAGATGGCACTCAGAGAGGAGGCAAGAGGTGGCAATCAGCGGTCTGTGGGATGGCAAGACAGCAAGAGGTGATGATTGGTGAGATGGAGAGATGGCAAGAGGTGGCAACTGGTGAGAGATGGCGAGAAGGTGATTAGTGCTACCAAGCTGTAACATTAGCCAAAGTCTCTTTCAAGAGCCATCATCTGTTCTGGCAGAGCTGAGGGAATGGACATGTGACCATAGTGCCATCGCCTCATGTGGGACCTGTCAGTCCAGCCAGTAGGCTATCAGGTCACTGTTCCCTGCATTGCAGTGAAGCCCACCTGGGCTGAGGGAAACTAGAGAGACCTTCAACCAGGTCCCACATGGAAGATTGATTGGCACCATTTTGACTCCTGTGGATGGGTGAATGTCCCTCCATCCCCTGCTCCCAATTGGCTGAATTAGGGAATAAAGCTTCTGGCTAGGTGGTCAGTTTAAATGCTTACATCATTTGGATAACCCGAATCCTGTCCTTGTCACCCCTTCCCCTGGTCCCTCTCCTTGGACTTCATTTTATTGCTCTAGCAGCCATTTTATTTTCAGTTCTAAAATGTATGTTTTGTTTGCAGTTTTGTTTCTTTTATTTGACTTTCTGTTAACTGTACTTGGGCAATTGTTTAAGGCAGGACACGTGTTTGTGAAAGGCCCTTGTTATGCTGACTCTGAGATGCCAGAGTCATGTTGTTATATGGAGCTAACAAGGCCTTTGGAGTTCACTACTGGCTGCCCCTCAGATGCTCCAGCATTTTGGCATTTGGTGTGGAGATCCTCCTTGGCTTATAGCTGAGCACTGTGGGTGTTTTAGCATTTGGTATTTTTGGCTGCCACCTGGGTGCTACCAGGTTTTTGGCACTGACATTTCCTCCAGAACTCTGGGTTCTGGAGAACTGTGGGCCCACCCTGGGGTAATCTTAGTCTTGCCTTTTCTTGTTTTCTGCCCTAAAATTATTTTCTGTAACATATTTTTTTCTTATTGTTACTTTATTTGCACTTTTCCTTCTATGCTTTGTTTAATAAAAATACTTCTTTGGTCATATTTCATTCACTGGCAAACACTTATAATCTACTTTTTTAATGACTTGCTGCCTATACTTACACTTTCTCTGTAGGAAATGAGAATCTAAAAGGGAAAAATAGCAAAGGCCCATTTGCTGTCCCTCTTGCTATACTTAGAAAAACTTCTGTGTCCAGTAAAAATCCTTGTCAGACATGGGGACAATGACTGGCTTCCCACAGGACTCACCACTAGGATATCTATCAGGCTACTGGAGCACATTTGAATTTGACTAAAGAAAAAGAAACTTTTTTCTATTGCAACACTGTTTGGATTCAATACAAATTAGAAAACCAAGAGATTTGGCCTAAAGATGCTTCTATTAATTATAATGTTATTTTACAATTATACTTATTCCGTAAAAAGGAAGGGAAATGAGAAGAGGACCCTTATGTTCAGGCTTTTATGACCATTTACTGGCTCATGGTACTTCCAGGAAACCATTCCTAAGGAATCTTCTCCTAGCTGCTCCCTCTAGAAGGCTAATACCCTCTCCAGAGTCTCTTTAGTCCCCCAGTTCTAAGGTGGGTCCCACGCATATTCTAATGAAGGATTCCACCCAAGATCATCAGGCACCTGTCCCACTTATCCAGCAAGCCACAGCCTATACATTCTACTGACCAAGAAAGTAAGCCAAACCAGTACCAGGAAAAATGGGGTTCCATATCAACCCTTAAAATCACATCTGTGTCCATTGCAGGAGGTAGCTGATGAAAATGAGGTAAATCTTAGAGTTCATGTGCCATTTTGTATGTGTGATTTGACTTTGTACAGGGAAAAATATGACTACTTTTCAGAGAAACCAGAAAAGAGCATAGAGAGATTTTTTAAGTTGATCATGTTCTTTAACTTTTCATGACTTGTAAGTATTGTCAACTGCTTGCTGTGCCATGGCATGAAAAAAAAAAAAAAGGAAAAAGTGTGTAGTGAAGCCAGTCAATTGTAACAAGCTTAGAGAAACACCTCAGGAAGAAGAATCCCACTTGGTTTCAGGGTCATTTGGTTGAGGAACTCAGGAAATACATTAATGCAGACCCGACTCCCTAGAAGGGCACTCTCTTCTGGGAATATGTTTTATTACTCAGTCTGCCCCTGACTTGAGGAGGAAGCTACAAAAAGCAGCATTGAAACCGCAAACTCCTATGAGCCAACTCTTAAATGTCGCCTATAAAGTTCACACTAGGGACACCGTAAAAGAGGTGGAAAAAAAGCCAAAAGAAATAACCAAAAAGTACAATTACTAATGTCTGCTTTAAGCCCCCTGCCACCTCAGGGTTGCCCAACAAGACAGTGTCACAAGATCAGCATCTGGGATGTCAAAGTGACAGCCCCGACATGCCAGCCTCTGCCCCTTATTCAATCTGTCCCTGACATGAGGAGGAAGGTATTTATTTGTTAAATTATCAGAAATGTTTCCTATAATGTTATAAATAGTTTATTTGAAAACTTGTTGGATTTGTATCTCAGAGATTTAACTGTTGTTGCATCTTGCTGCTTTCATCTCTTTTTCTCTATAAGAAGGATTATGATGATGTGTCTATCCTTTAGCTTTTTTTTTTTTTTTTGTCAGCTCCTGTGAGTTTTTCTCCTCCAGCTCTGACTGTTTTTGTGACCTGATGCTAAAGCATTTTGTCTTAGAGGACTATGAGAGACATATTTTCCCCGTAATATCTTGAGTCTATGCTTTTGGTTTTTCTTGATGTGTAACCTTATTTTTGGCTTTTAGATTTGACTCTCACATTGCTTAAAATAAGTTTAAGGACTAGAGATACCTTCCCACCTTCATTCTCATCTGGCCTAGAATGTTTAATTGGCCAAAAGAAATGCCAAAGAAACCTAAAAATAAAAACACTAACTCAGGTCATTACAGGAAACCAGGGGTCAGACACACCTCACCATGCTCCCCCTTGAAATTTAAGCCAGATTTAAATGCCTTTCAATAATTCTGAAATCAAAGTATTGCCCTTTCCCACAAATGAAAATATAGCTCCCCTCTTCAACTAGAAGACTTAGTCTTCCTAAAATCTTTAAAAAAAGATCACCTGATGATTAATTAGAACCAAAATAAAAGGGTCCTTATCAGGTATTGTTAAGTACCCCTACTGCTGTTAAACTTCAGGACATCACTAATCGGGTACAACTGTCCAGAGTTAAACTGTTTCTTATGAATCCCTACAGAGATAAAGGAAGGACACCACAACCTTCATTTGAAAACTCTAGAAAACTTAAGTTTGTTTTACAAATAAGTAGTTAAATAATTGATTCTGTGGGTGGACATAGTAGCATTAATTCTTCTCTTCTGCCTAATTGCAATTTACTTGTTTAACCTCCTAATAAATTTTATATCTTCTAGATTCCACATAAAGATGATGCTAGCACAAAGCTTCCAATCCATCCTGTCTGCTGACCTGGAAAATGAAAACATCCTACTGTTGGTCCCTAGATCAGATATCTAGAGATTCACACACCTCCAATGCTATGCAGGGCCTACACGCATAAAATTGACAAGAAGCTGTTATGGAAGATAGACCACCACCCTTTTTCAGTTCCTGTAATATTAAGGAGAAATATCTTATCTCCAAGTGGGAAATGAGGTAGGAGACCATAAGGACTTTTTTCTAGTCACAACCCTGCTGACCAAAACAGGATCTGGTCCAGACAGGATGAAGTGAAGAAACCATCAGGAACCAGCAAATGGTGATGAAAGCAATCCCTAGGTACCCTCATTGTTCACTGACATAAGACGCTCCCATTAGCACCATGACAGTTTGCAATTGCAATGGTAAGACCCAGAACATACTGCCCCTTTTCTAGAAAAAATTTCTAAATGACCCACCTCTCAATTTGCATTGACATACCCCTTAATGTGCATGCAATTTAAATTGGGTTTACTGAGAGCCAATACAGTTGCCAAGAGCCCATATGTTCCTGACTCTGGGCATATTGCCTATGAATTAGCCCTGCTTTTCAAGGAGAAGTGCCATTCAATAAAAGATTGTTGTCTGACACTACTGACTTGCCCTTGTATCCTTTCCTGGGCAAAACCAAGAACCCTCCTTGGCTAAGCTGCAATGTTGGGGCTCACCTGTTCTGCATCAGTGTTGTGCCTGTACAGCCTGCAGAACAGTAAGTCAAACGAATCTGTCTTATTTATAAATTACCGAGTCTCAGGTATTCCTTTACAGCAATGCAAATGGACTAACACACTCTCTATGATAAAGTATTTCAAATAAATGAAACAATGGCTAAGTGTGGTCTCTTCCCTGAGTAGCCCTTTTTCTGGGCCTAAGTAGCAGGTAAGGTCTCTGTTCAGGGCTCACTGCTTGGACAGATGATCTCAGATACAAGGATTAAGCATTAGGTGTTCTATTCAAGGCACATTCTGCTCAGCAAGTTATATAATGCCTTGTAGTGGCAAAAGAGAACCTACAAATATCCTTCCTCTCTTTCTCCATCTCCTTTACCTGCTAATTCTTAGTTGTATTGAAAGTTGCATTACAAGACTCCTCCTTATAGGACATTTTTGCCTCCCTCCAATTGTCCCCATTACATTGTCCAGTCTGCTTTTTAATATCTTTAGTTTTCTCTGTAAAGATAATTGATACAGTATATTGAATGTTTATTATTTTCTAGATACTGGCACTGTGATAAGCACTTTACATCTGCTCCAGAATACTCCACTAGAAATAAGAAAGTACTCTGTCTCCATAATTCAAAGAGCATAGGACTTAACAACAGAGACACTCCTAGAGGAGATAATCGAAGGGCCAAATGAAATCCTCTATCTATCTATCTATCTATCTATCTATCTATCTATCTATCTATCCATTTATATTTTTCTGCTCACCTATTACTTGACACTAAATTCACATGCTATTCATTTACTGGTGTGTTGAGGGAGTTCAAACACAGAATTGGTCATTTGACTGATTGATCTAAACTCTGTGACTTGCCCAAGCTTACCTCCTACCCTAATATCCAGCTCTTTGAAAAGACTCAATGACCAGTAATTGGAATAGCATATGCCAGGTCTCATCAATCCATCACCAGCATAATTAGGAAACAATTGTCAAACTTTAACACATAAGCTCTTAGGCAAGAGACCAATTACCTTGTCTAAGGACAGAGAAGAAAGTGGTTATATCAATTCCCTTGTCCAAGGAGAATATGTGGCTACAACATATTCTTCCACAAGAATGGGGTTTATTTCGTATCAACTCATCTACTAATCCTTGGCATAAAAATATAACACTGTAATTTAATATGTTTATGCAATTTTACTGGCATATAAATAAAAACTTTCTTTCTTAAAACAATGTGTGTAATACTTTATGATTCCTAATCATTATTATTTCTTCATCCCACAAAGCAACAGTCACAATAATAAGATTTGGGATTTCTGGAATGCCTACGTTGTCACTTAATCTTCACAATAGCCTTATAAGATAATATTATTAAACTATATTTTCTAATTGAAGAAATTAAAGCTTAGAGAGATTAAATAACTTACTCAAAGTCATACAGTTAGTAAACTGTGGAGGTAAAGTTCAAACCAGTCTACCAACTCTGATGGTCATAATGCTACACTAAGTTGTCTTTCTCTTCTGTGGATTTTATCCCTGAATTTACCAAGAATGCTAAGTTCAGTTGTAAGAACAACCTCAACTCTTCTCCTTCTGTAAAGCAGGGGCAGTAATTTTTTGTTTGTAAAGAGTTACGTAGAAAATAATTCAGGCTTTGTAAGCTTTATGATGTCTGTCTTAATTAACTCAACTTTGCAGTTATAGTGCAAAGGCAACCATGGACAACACATCAACAAATGTGTGTCTGTGTTCCAATAAAACTTGGTTTACAAAGACAAGTGACCAGTGAATTTAGCCTGTGGGCTTCTTTTTTTAAACAAGTAATCCCCGTTTATTTCATAAAATCATTTGAATTGATGTAATTATTTTTTTAAAAAATATAACTCATAGTTTGTTAAATTTTCTCAGGCCATATCATAATATTTAGTCTCTATATAGCATTTAGACAAGGTAGTTACATATTGTAATGAAAAATATAATTAGGTTTGGAGCCAAAAGATCTGAATTTGATTTCTGATTTTGTCAGTTATGAGCCAAACTGACTTTGTAAAAGTCACTTGGCTTCCCTTGTGAGCATTTTCCCTTTTTCTCTTCAGTGACACCTCTGCTTTTTACCCAATTTTGCCTTGGGAAACCTACCTCTATGAACTGCTTGAGCTTCCTTGCCTTCTGGTTGACAGCTGGGTTTAACCAGAGGGGTTAACTCACAAGAGATGTATAGTGAAATAAGTGAATGAGGTTGGTTCTCACCCTGCAGGATTACCAAGTGCTGGCTAATTCCCTTACCAGAGGGTCATTGCTCCTGTAAAGACAGTCTTCTTTTTATCAGAGTTTTTTCTCTAGGTTCTAGTAACCATTAATCCCCAGGGGTGTGCTCTAACCTTTGTGGTTCCTCTACACCTGTCCATTCCTTTTAAGCAGTCCTGTTACTAAACTCTCATCAAATTACCCATTTTGAGCATCATCTATTTCTGTCTAATTTCTTCACACCTTAATTCTGCCTTTATAAAACGGGATCAAAATATGCAATCTGCCTACCACGAAGAGTTGCTTATTTGTCTGATACTTTATTCAGCAAACATTCATTCAGTGCTATTATGTTCCAGGCAGTGTACTAGGCAATAGTGCTACAAAGATGGCCAAGATGTGGTCCCACCCCCAAGAAATTTCCAAAGAACTGGAAAGACAAACCCAAAATAACTGACTATTATGTATTACGATAATGCTACTATCAAAGAGGGAAAGAAGCAACACAACAAGAGAGAGAGCTGTTATGTGAGGAGAGAAGAAAAAGAGTCAGAGAAAGATCCAAAAAGGGCATAATTATGAAGTCTGGCTTTGAAGGTTAAAGAGCCACTTATTAATCAAAACAGAATTAGTAATGCAGAGATCTTTTTGACAAAGTGAGATTTTACCTTATCTCACTTCATCCTACTCCTTCTTTTCTGATCAATCTCTGAATCCTCCACTAGGTCATTTTCCTTTTTTTTCTTGTGTTAACAGTGGCTGTTCAGGATGATTTTATCTCCCTCCTTTTTTTCTTTTGTTACACACCTCTTGGAGCTCCATTCACTTCTATATTTCATCTCCTTTCAAAGCAGATGACATCAATCCTCATAACTTTACTTTTTTTTTGAAGTCTAGCCCCAGATTTCCAATGCAACACTATTCACACAAAATTCTTTCCTCCTCATTCAATCACAGGGAAGATTTTTCTCCCAATTTCCCTATTACTGGTAACTCTTTGACCCTATATTCCAACGTCTAGGCTTCAGGACTTGCATTAAGCCCTATTGTCATACATACTATTACTTCCCCCATCCAATTAATTGCCTCATACTTCCTCTGTACCTTCCTCTTCAACAGTCACTATTCATCCATTTATTCATTTAATATTTTTATTCAATATCTATTGGATGAACATTTATTGAACACTTACTATTATCCAGGCACAATTCTAGGAAATGGGGATATAGCAGTAAATGAGACAGACAAAGATCTTTTTGTCTAGTTCTTTTGTGATGCCATAACAGAATATCAAAACTGGGTAATTTATAAATAATAGAAATTAATTTCTCACAGTTTTGGAGGCAGAGAAGTTCAAAATCTAAGCGTCGGGGGTTTCAGTGTTGGTGAGGGCCCTGTTCTCTGCTTCCAAGATAGTGCCTCTCTGCTCAGTCTGTGACCTTTTCCTTGCATGTCAGAAGGCAGAAGAGCAAAAAAGCCTGAGCTAGTTTCCTCTGGCCCTTTTAAAAGGCATTAGACCACTCATGAAGGCAGAGCCCTCATGAGTTAATCACTTCTCAAAACAACCTATCTCTTAATGCTACCAAAATGATGATTAAGTTTCAATATGAATTTTGAAAGGGACATTCAAACCATGGCACCAAGCTTAGAATTTATATTATCATCAGGAGAAATAAACAATAAATATTTTGCCATATTTAATTGAATATTTAATTAAATCTAAGATGCCAGTGATTTTTAAATACATAATTATTTCAAGTATCACCATAAAGCATGCTACCAGTTAAAATAAGACTCCATCCATTGGGAGTCATTTTCATTTCAGAGATGTTAAAATGTCCTATAAATGTAAATTTCCACATCTTTGAATCAATGAAATTCAAAAATAAAGCACATATTATTATGTATATAATATATGTTATCTCAGATAAGGGGAAATATTAAGAAAAAATAAGTTGGGAAAAAGAATAAAGAGCGCTTAGGATGAGGGGTACAATTGTAAATAGGGTATTCAAGAAAGGTTTTATTGTAAAGATAATATTTTAATAAACACCAAAGGAAGTGAGGGATTGAGCCTTGCATCTATCTAGAAGAATAGCTGAAGCAACCCAGAGAACAGTAAAAACAAAAACCTTGAAGTAGGAGCATAGCTATTCATGCTTAAGGAACAGTGAAGTGACCAGTATTACTAAAGGAGATTAAACTAGAAGAAGAGTAGTAAGAGATAAGGTCAGGAGAACTAGAAGACCAAATTATCTACGGTCCTTTAGGCTGTTGTAGGACCCTAGATTTGAGGAGAAAGAAAGCCATTGGAGGCTTCTGCACAGAAAAGTTAAATAATCTGATTTATGTCTTAAAAGAATGATTGTGTTTATAAATGGAGGAAAAACTGGAAAGGATAAGGACAGGAGCAGAAGTTCAGTTAGAGAGCAATTGCAGAAATTAGGAGAGTGATGTTGGAATCTTAGACCTGGATGCCTTCAATGAAGTTATTGAGAAGTGAGACTGAATAAATGTTAAAGATGGAGCTTGCAGGATTTTCTGATGAATGGAGATGTGGGATTCAGAGATAAAAGTCAAAGATGACTCGCGTTTTGGATCAGAGCAACTAGAATAGTCGTGTTGCTCTTTCTTGAGATGGGATAGATTGTGGGAGATGCATATTTGAGAGAGAAGATTAGGTGTTTGTTTTAGCTATGTTAAATTTGAGATTCCTATTAGATATCTGGGTGGTTGTGTGTCCTGACAGTGTTTACTTCCCAGTGCCTCTGCCACAAGCAGCATCCAGGCTGACATTTTCTGCTCAGACTCCTAGAATTGATCTCCTTCCTTTTTGGCTTTGCATGTCCTAAATCATCCTGCAAATAATTTTTTTGTTTCTAATATATTACGATGATTAATATTTTTGCTCAAAATTTAGTATCTTCTCATTTCTTATTTAATATAGTAGACTCTCCTTAGCTTGAGAATTGATTGGTCTAAACTATTATGAACATTGGCAAATATATAGATATATAACTACCAAAACAATTAAATTATTGATCATTTTCATCACCCCAGAAAGTTTGCTCTTGTGTCAATTTCCATCTCTCATCTCAATCCCTGGCCACTACCGATCGATTTTTGTCTTAAAAAATCAATTTTAAGCCTTTTTCAGAAGCAACATAAATGAAATCATAGCATATGCAGGTTTTTGCATCTGGAATTTCTCACTTAGCATAAGGCCTTTCTGATATATCCTTTTTGTTACATGTATTAGTAGTTCATTCTGCTTTATTGCCAAGTAGTAAGGTGTTCTGCAACTTTTTTTATCCCTTCACCAGTTGAAGGATATTGGGCTTTTCCAGATTTTCGTTTTCATGAACAAAGCCTCTATAGAGGGTTGAATGTGGCATTCCAAAAGATATGTCCACCCAGAACTTCAGGATGTGATCTTATTTCAAATAAGGGCCTTTGCAGATAGAATTAAGGTAAGAATCTTGAAACGAGATCATCTTAAATTAGGGTGGGTCGTGAATCAATGATGGATGTCCTTCTATGAAATACAGAAGGAGCAAACACACAGTGACACAGAGGGGATAAGGCTATATAAAGTTGGATGCAGAGATTCAATAATGTGTCACAAGCCAAGGAGTGCTAATTGAGGATTACCAATAACCACCAGAAGCTAGCAGAGAGGAATGGAATGGATTCTTCCTTAGAGATTCCAGGAGGAGCCAACCCTGTCAGCACCTTAACATCCATAACTTCTGGCATCCATAACTGTGTGACAAAAAATTTCTGCTGTATTAAGTTGTCAAGTTTGGAGTATGTGTTATGTCAGCTGTAGAAAGCTAACACAGCTTCTATAAACATTAATATACTATACAGGTCTTTGTGTAGACATATATTTTTATTTCTCTTGTGTAAATACTTAGAGTGGGATTGCTGGGTAGTATAACAAAGCCATGTTTCCATTTCTAAGAAACTTCCAAACTCTTTTTCCATAGTGATTATACTACTTTTCATTTCAACCAACAATATATGACAGTTTCAACTGTTTTGCACATTGGTCATCATTTGGTATTGTAAATTTTGTGTGTCTTTTATTTTGTTTTAGCCATTGTAGTTAATGTGTACTGCTGTTATTTTCTGTTTTTCTAATGATTAATTATGAGAATCTTTAAATGAGTATTTTTTATATAGTGTCTTAAAATATTTTGTCCAACTTGTATTTGTTTGGTTGGTTCCTATCAAGTTGTATGTTGGCAGGTAGGATTTAAAGATGGCTTTGTTATCTTTCTTTCATTCTTTATAATTTTATTTTCTTCTTTCGCTCTTTTCCCTCCCTCCCTCCCTCCCTCCCTTCCTGCTAAATTGCTCATCAAACCACCAAATGCTGCCTTGATGGAAAAATGATTCTCCATTATTTTATTAATTAACCACACATGGGTATCGGGGGTGAGGTGCTAAATTTTTGGAATTCCTCTTGTGTTCACTTGATGTAAAAATCTATCTGTACACAAACATAGTACTGTGATGTTTATTGCAACTTCAAACTGAGTCTTAAAATCAGTTTATGTGGGTTTTCCAACTTTTTTTTAATCGTTTGGAGTATTCTGGACCCTTCTTTTTTCTATTTAAATGTTAGAATCCATTTGTCAATTTCTCAAAGAATGTGCTACAATTTTGATTCAGCTTGCATCAAGTCCATAGAACAGTTGGAGAAGAACTGATACCCTAACAATGCTGACTAATCCAATTAATAAATATAGTATCTATCTCCTTTTATTTGGATCTTTTAAACACTTTTTTCATCAATATTTTTCTTCATGTAGTAGTTTAGAGTCTTACGAATGTTGCATATTTATTATTGGATTTATCTTTACTTTTTACATCATTGTAATATTTTAAAAGTTAAATTTCTAATTGTGTGTAGCTAGTGAATGAATAATTTTTTTGTTTTGTTTTGTTTTTACATACTGACCTTGTATCCTGAAACACTGAGAAGCTCACTCCTTACTTGTAGAAGCTTTTGATAGATTCCTTGGGACTTTTTCTATGTATGGAAATGCCATCAGCTGATAAAGACAGTTTTATTTTCTCCAATTCCAATCTATATATATTTATGTTTTTTTTTTAAATTTATTGAACTGTCTAGTACCTCATGTAAAATGTTAAATAGAAATAATGATGGTATATATTCCTATCTTGTTCTCAGTCTTAGGGAAAAAGTATTTGCTTTGCTTCCATTAAATATAATATTAGGTAAAGGTTTTTGTTAGATGGCTGCCATCAGATTTAGGAATAACCCATTATTCCTAGTGTATTAAGAGTTTTTATCTTAAATGAGAATGCAATTCTCTCAAATGATTTTTGTGCTTCTACTGAGATTACTATTTTTTTTTTCATTTTTATGATGTTTATGTGGTGAATTACTTAGATTGATTTGCACATGTTGAACTAGCTTTGCATTCCTGGGATAAACTCCATGTGCTAATGATGTATTACATTTTTTATATTACTAGATTTGGTTTGTACATATTTTCTTAAGATTATTGCATCTATTTCCATGAGCAACATCAATAGGTAGTTTTCTTTTCTTATAATAGTGTTGATATCAGGGAAACGATGGTCTCATAAAATCAGGTGACCAGTATTCCATCCTCTTCAAATTCTTCGAAGAGTTTGTGTATAACTGATTAAAATTTTCGTGTAATTTGCTAGTGAGTTTATTTGGGCTAGAAGAGTTCCTTATGGGTAGATTTTTACTTAAAGTTGGAGTTTTTAAATAATATAGAACTACTGAGAATATCATTTTCCTTACACGGACTATCATACTTTGTGTGATTCAAGCAATCTGTCCATTTTATCTAGCTATCATCTTTTTGACGTTTTTAAATAATAATTGCTTATTATTCTGATAATGTCTGTAGGGCTTATAATGGTGTTTCCTCCTTTGATCAGATATTACCGTTTTGTTTCTTCTCTCAGTTTAATCAGAGATTTATCTATTTTATTGATATTTTCAAAGAAGTTTTGGTCTCATTTGTTTTTTCTATTGTTTTTTAGTTGACTATTTCATTTAATTTTTATCTTAATTAATTCTTCCCATTGGCCCACTTTAGGTTTCGTTTGCTCTATTTTTTTCCTACTTTCTTTTAAAAGCTTTTTTTATTGATACATAATAGATGTATATATTTTCAGAGTACATGTGATAATTCAACATGTTCATACAAAATGGAAAGATAAAATCAATGTAACTATGAAATTCATTGCCTTAAATATTTGTCTTTTCTTTATGCTAGAAATATTTTATTTATTTCCTTCTGGCTATTTTAAAATACACAATAGATCCTTGTAAACTATAGTTGCTCTACTGCTCTATCAAACATGAAGTCTTATTTCTTCTATCAAATTTATATTAGTACTGATTGCAATCTCTCTTCATAACTCCCTTCGCCCTACTTTTCTCCACCTCTGGTGACCACCAATCTACTCTCTATTTTAATGGGATCACTTTTTTAGCTCCCAAATATGAATGAGAACATACAGCATGTCTTCCTGTGCTTGGCTTCATTTCACTTAATATTATGACCTCCAGTTCCATCCATGTTGCTGCAAATGACAAGATTTTGTTCTGTTTTATGGCTGAATAATATTCCATTGTACACACACACACACACACACACATATATATACATACACACACATATATACATATACATATACATATACATATACACGATATTTTCTTTATCCATTTATCCCTTGATGGGCAATCAGGTTGATTTCTCATTTTGGCTATTCTGAATACTGTGATTCATATTGCAAAATAAGATATTGTGATAAATATGGGAGTATAGATATCTCTTCAGTAGATTGACTTTCTTTCTTTTGAGCATATAACCAGTAGTGGAATTGATGAATCATATGGTAATTTTATTTTTAGTTTTTTAAGGAACCTCCACACAGTTTTCCATTAGTGGCAGTACTAATTTACATCCCCACCAACAATGTATGAGGGTTCCTCCTTCTCTACATCCTTGCAAGCATCTGTTATCCCATCTTTTTGATAAAAGCCATTTTAACTAGAGTGAAATATCTCATTGTGGTTTTGATTTACATTTTTCTGATTTGTGATACTGAGGATTTTTTAATATACCTGTTGGCTATTTGTATGTCTTCTTTTGAGTAATGTATATTCATATCTTTTGCCTATTTTAAAAATTGGATGATGATGATGATAATGATGATGATGAATTTGCTATTGAGTTGTTTGAGCTCCTTATATATTCTGGTTATTAACTCCTTGGCAGATGGATAGTTGCAAATATTCTCCCCCATTCAGTAGGTTGTCGCCTCTCTTTGTTGATAGTTTCCTGTCAACAATGGATACAAAGCTATGCAGAAGCTTTTCAGCTTGATGTAATCCATTTTTCTATTTTTGCCTTGGTTGCCTATGCTTTTGAGATCTTACATAAAATATATTTGCCAAGATTTATGTCCTGAAATACTTTCTTAATATTTTCTTCTAGTAGTTTCATAATTTTTGGACTTATTTTAAAGTCTTTAATCTATTTTTATTTGACTTTTGTATATGGTGAACAATACAAGTCTAGTTTCATTCTTCTACATATCCAGTTTTCCTAGCACTGTTTATTGAAGATACTGTCTTTTCCCTATTGCATGTTCTTGGCTCCCTTGTTGAAATGAGTTAGGTGTAAATGCATTGACTCATATCTGGGTTCTGTATTCTGTTCTATTTGTCTAGGTGTCTGTATTTATGGCATTAATATGCTGATTTGGTTACTGTAGCTTTATAATATACTCTGAAGTCAGGAAGTGTGATGCCTCCAGCTTTGTTTTTTATCAGGATTGCTTTGGCTATTTGAGCTCTTTAGTAATTCCATATAAATTTTAGGATTTTTTGTATGTTTGTTCCTGTGAAGAATGTCATTGGTAATTTGAAAGGACCAGGATTGAATCTTTAAAGTGCATTTGGTCATATTGTCATTTTAATTATTAAATATTTGTTCTTCTAATGCATGAATATGTAATATCTTTCAATTTTTGTGTCCTCTTCGATTTCTCACATTATGTTTTATAGTTTTCTTTGTATAGATCTTTTGCTTCTTAGGTTAAATTGATTCCTAGATATTGTATATTCTTTTTCTTTTCTTTCTTTCTTTCTTTTTTTTTTTTTTTTTTTTTTTTGATGGAGTCTCTCTCTGTTGCCCAGGCTGTAGTGCAGTGGCACAATCCTGGCTCACTGCAACCACCGCCTCCCAGGTTCAAGTGATTTTCCTGCCTCAGCCTCCTGAGTAGCTGGGATTACAGGCTTGCACCACCAAGCTCGACTAATTTATTTTTGTATTTTAAGTAGAGAAGGAATTTCACCAGGTTGGCCAGGCTGATCTTGAACTCCTTATCTCAGGTGATCCACCCACCTCGGCCTCCCAACGTGCAGGGATTATAGGCATGAGCCACCGTGCCCAGCCTATGTTCTTTATAGCTATTATAAACAGGATTTATTTCTTGCTTTTAAAAAAATTGTTTGCTGTTGGCATGCATTTTGTTGATTTTATATATCCTGCAATTTTACAGAATTCATTTGTCAGTTCTATCAGTTTTCTGATAGAGTCTTTAAGTTTTTGTAAGTTTAATATCATGTCATCTGTGAGCATAGCTAATTTAACTTCTTTTCCAATTTGGATGCCCTTTATTTATTTCTCTTGACTAGTTGCTCTGGCCAGGACTTCTAGTATTACACTGAATAACAATGGTGAAAGTAGGTATCTTGGTCTTGCTTCAGGTCTTAGAGGAAATGCCATTAAATTTTTTCCATTCAGTACAATATTAGCTGTAAGTTTGTTATATATGGTCTTTTTTATTTGAGGTGTGTTTTTTTCTATACCTGTTTGTTGTATGAATCCAGGAATTTATTCATTTCTTATAGGTTTTCTAATTTATTGGTATATAGTTGTTCATAATAGTCTTTAATGATGCTTTCTATTTTTGTGGTCAGATTCTTCTATCTCTTTTCTTATTTCTGATTTTATTTATTTGTATCTTTTCTCTCTTTTTTAGTTAGTCTGGAACAAAACTTTTTGGTTTTTTTAAATCTTCTTTTTTATTTTATTATTTTCAATTTTAATGTTTTTTCTCTGATATTTACTATTTCATTCCTTCTACTGTTTTTGAGTTTGGTTTATTACTTTCTAGTTCCTTGAGGTGCATCATTAGGTTGTTTGAGGTTTTTCTTTTCTTTTCCTTTTTTTTTTTTTTTTTCTTTTTTTTGAGACAAAGTCTCACTCCGTCACTCAGGCTGGAGTACAGCCGTGCGATTTTGGCTCACTGCAACCTCCGACTCCTGCGCTCAAGTCTTCCTCCAACCTCAACCTCCTGAGTAGCTGGGACTACAGTCATGCACCACCATGCCCAGCTAATTTTTGTATTATTTGTAGAGATGGGGTTTAACCATGTTGCCCAGGCTAGCCTTGAACCCGTCAGCTCAAGCGATCTGCCCAGCTTGGGTTTCCAAAGTGTTAGGATAACAGGCGTGAGCCACCGTGCCTGGCTGGAAGTTTTTCTATCTTTTAGATATAGGTGTTTATTGCTATAAATGTCCCTCTTAGTACTACATTTGCTGTATCCCAAAGACCCTAGTATGTTGTATTTCCATTTTCATTTGTTTCAGAAACTTTTCTTCTTAATTTCTTCATTGATCATTCAGGAGCATGTTGTTTAATTTCCATGTTTTTGTATATCTTCTGAGGCTCCTCTTTTTTATTGATTTCTGATTTTATTCCATTGTTGTCAGAAAAGATACTCGATATGATTTCCACTTTTTAAAATTTGTTGAGACTTGTTTTGTGGCCTAATTACTGTATTCTGTAGAACGTTCCATGTGCTTATGAAAAGAATGTATATTCTGCAGGAATGGAGTGAAATGTTCTATAAATGTCAGTTAGGTCTATTAGGTCTGATGTGTAGTTTAACTCCAATGTTTCTTCGTTGATGTCCTGTCTGAATTAGCTGTCCATTGCTAAGAATGGTGTTGAAGTCTCCAGTTATTGTATTGGTGTCTAACTTTCTCTTTAATAATAATTAATTTGTATATTTGGCTGCTCCACGGTTGAGTACATAGATAATTGCAATTGGTATATCCTTTTGCTGAATTTACTCCTTTATCATTATATAGTGTCATTCTTTGTCTCTTCTTATAGTTTAGGATTTGCAGTCTATTTTATTTGATATAAGTCTAGCTACTCCTGCTTATATTTGTTTTCTGGTTTCATGGAATACGTTTTCCACCTCTTTACTTTCGGTCTATGTGAGTCTTTATAAGTTAAATGGGTTTCTTGTAGGCAGCTTATAATTGAGTCTTCTTAAAAATTCATACAGCTATCCTGTGCTTTTTAATGGGAGAATTGAATCAATTTAGATTCAGTGTTATTATTGATAAGTAAAATTTGTTACTGCCATTTTATTGTTTGTTTTCTGATTGTTTTGTAATTCTTCTCTCCCTTCCTTTCTTTCTGTCATCCTTTGTGGTCAAGTGATTTTCTCTGGTAGTATGTTTTAATTTGTTGCTTTTTATTTTTAATAAATCTGTTATAGGTATTTGCATTATGGTTACTATGAGGCTTACTAAAAGTATCTTACAGTTATAACAAGTTATTTAAAGAGATGACAACTTATTTTAGATTAAAAAGAAAAGAATATCAACAAAGAAATAATTTTAAAACTCTATAACTCCATTTCCCCATATTTAGTCTTTATGTTGTCTTCATTTGTATATTTTTATATTTCCTATAATTAACAATTGCTGTAGCTATTATCGTTTTTTGATACATTAGTCTTTTGGGTTTCACAGTAGAGTTATGAGTGTATTGCACATCACAGTTACAGTATTACAGTATTCTGGGTTTGT
Source organism: Macaca fascicularis (assembly GCF_037993035.2). Lineage (NCBI taxonomy): Eukaryota > Metazoa > Chordata > Mammalia > Primates > Cercopithecidae > Macaca > Macaca fascicularis. The sequence goes on along the minus strand of NC_088388.1, from coordinate 87,000,595 downwards.
TCACTTATTTTAACAGTGAGCTTTATATCTTCAAAATTTTATCTCCTTTTAGCATTTCCTTTTACCAACAGATTTTCATTATTTAATTATCTCCCTCTTAAGCTTTGGAAACATTTCTGTTAACTTTTTTTTTAAAATAAGCTTTATATCTCTTTCTCAACTGTCTCTTAAACGCCAGTAATTCTTAGATTTTTTTGGGGAATTTGCTATATATTGTAGGTGATCTTCATTTCTTTTCTTTTTTCTTTTTTTCTCCTTTGACTGTGTATTGTCAAATAGTCTATTCAAGCTCACTGATTTTTCTCTCTGCTGTATCCATTCTGCTGGCAAGACTCTAGGGAATTTTCCAGTTCAACAAATATATTCCTCAGTTCTAAAATTTCTGCTTGATTTTTAAAAAATTATTCAATCTCTTCAATAAATTCTCTGATAAATTACTGAATTCCTTTTCTGTGTTATCTTGGAAATCACTGAGTTGTTCCCCGCCCTCCCCCCCGCCCCCCCGCTATTTTGAATTCTTTGTCAGAAAGCTCACATATTACTGTCTTGTTAGGGTCAGTCATTGGATCCTTTGTGCATTTGAGACAATCATAATTTCTTGCTTACTGTTGTTTCTTGTGGATGTATGTATATGTCTTTTCATTGAAGGATTAGTTATTTCTTCCAGTAATCTCTGTCTGGCTTGTTTTGTTTTTTTATTAGATACATTTGCTTAGAGGTTCTTTGTAATCTACCTGTTGATTCTCTCTCTCTTTGTTTTATTTTTTCCCTCCTAGATCACTGTCTTCTTTTTGGTATTAGATGGCAACCTAAGCCAAGGTTTGCCTCAGTTCTATTATACAATCATAGCGCCTCCAGTCCCAAAAGAGGGAGGTCTCAAAGGGGATATCCCAGTAGCGTGGGAAGACTGGCTAGGAGTTCATGCCCAGGGGAACTGTGGAACAAACTTCCTGTAGCATGGTTCTGTTGAATAGCCACTTTGATGTCTCCTTTGGCTGAGTTACAGAGCAGAGTTTCCAGGGCTGCAGATGGACGTCCCTACTTTGTCTCTGGCCATATTCAGGGATATATCTCTCTCCAGGCACTTTTAACAATTCTTATGGTGTATTGAAAGGTATCTTGCCAAGAAAATCAAGATGCGGGGGAAGTTGATTGTCCACCCTGACCTCACTTTTTGTGGTGTATAAACCAGGAGTCAAAGGGAGATTTTCTGTGTTTGGTGCCAAGCAGATTGGAGGGAGTGGTATCACAGATATACAAGCCCAATTCTCCTATTGTTCGCTCTGAGTTTTCTCAGTTCTTTATGGCCCCAGGAACTGTCTTTTCCTCAGATTGAGTTCTGGGATATTCCTGACTATAACCTTAGTGCTGTATATTGAAGGGTAGGGAGGCAGTGAAGCCAGCTAGATTCTGCACCAGCATTTTGGAACCAGAAGCCTTTTTTTTTTTTTTTTTTCCACTTTCTGAAATTAGAAGCATACAGTACCGATTTAAATATATTTTTTTCTTTTCTAATGTAAGTGCATACTGCTATATTTTTTCCTTTTAAGCACTGCTTTAGCTCAGTCATAAATATTCAGTTTAAAATGTTTGTATTTTTCCTTGTGATTTATTTTTTATCCATAGTTTATTCAGTGGATTCTTACTATTTAAATGCATGCAATCTGCTTGGGGCTCTCAGAGATTCTTGGAACTTTGGGTTGTCTTCCATTAATTTTGGAAATTCTCAGCCATTAAATTTTAAATATTTATTTTTTCTGTCCTATTTTCTCCCTCTTCTCCTGGCATTTCAATTAGATGTGCATAAAACCATTGATACTATCTCACAGTTCTATAATGCTTTATTCTCTTTTTGTTTGTTTAGGGTTGTTTGTTCCTTTATTGTAGATCATTTTTATCTTTGTTGTTTCAGATTAGAAAACTATCAACTTATCCTTAGGTGTGCTGATTGTTTCCCCGGCTGTGTCCAGTCTTCTGATGAATACAGTGAGGGCCTATTTCTCTTCTGGTATTGCGTTTATTATTTCTAACAAATTCCATTTGACTCTTTCTACAAGCTTCCTCTTTCTTCTAAAATTCCCCCATAGATCTTTTAACATATTATTTTTAAGTTACTGTCTGGTATTTCCAGCATATGAATCATTGCTGATTTCTGATTCTGGTAAGGTAGACTGTTTATCTCATGACAATGAGATTTGTTTCTTGCATTTTGGTGAGTTCTGCAATTTTTTACTGAATATTGGACATTGTGTATGTATGAAAGGTAGACTTGTAGGTAAATTGTACTTATGCCTTAAAATGGGCATGCCTCTTCTGTCAGGCTGTAATGTCAGAGGCTGAGTGAATCTAGCCAGGAATTGAGCTGTCTTGGGTTTTGTTGGTACCATTAGTCTCAATGCACCAAACCTTTCAAATCCTCCAGTGTGTGTTTAGTATGGGGCCTGGAGTATCAGAGGCTTGCTTCTGGTATTCCTGAATTCATCCTCAGCTTTCATCAGTTGCTGCATTTGTGTATCATAAAGGGATTTTTTTTCTCCATGCCCTTGCCCCTATTACCAGTAGATTGCTATTATTACTTGGCGCTTGGCTTGTGGTGGAATTGATTGGTCAATATCAAATCTCCTTATCCAGTGTCAGATTTAGATAATTCTTGAGCCTTTGGGTGTGGGTGGGGTCTTTCTCTGAATTTATGGCCTCTATATATGGCAGTAAAACATTGCCTTTAATTTGTGGTGTGTCTTAGGTGGCAGAGGGTTTCCTGATGTTCCTCTAGTGACAGCAGAGCTCTGCTTTGTATTGGTGAAGCATTTTAAGCCCCAGAGAATTTCCTCCTTGTATTCCAATATTAGATAGTTATTGCTTCTGTCACTCTCTGAGAAACAGCAGATCTTGCTGGGCCTTCTGCATATGAGAGTTTTCCATTCCTCCACCATACACCATAGGCAGGTGGATTTTGTTTCTGTTCGTCCCCAGAAGTAGTATACCTCTGCTTGCACCTGTGTGTGTGTGTGTGTGTGTGTGTGTGTCCTCCCACAATGGATTAAAAGCTTTTATTTTCTATGAGAGAAGTGTCCTGGAAAGCAAGTAAGGTTTCCTGCTCATTCCCCAGTGGCACTGATCAGAACCTGCATGCTTGCACCACCTAGTAGCACTGTTTCCACTCTTTCCCTGACTTTAATCTTTCTTTTGAGCATCTAGTTGAAGCTCATGATGAAGGGTTTTTGAGTATATATTTGTGAACTCCTTTTAAGTCTTAGGCTCCCAGTCATTTTAAACTTTCCTATTAGCCCATGCTTGGCTTTTAAAAAATGTAATTTTTTTTTATTATTATACTTTAAGTTCTAGGGTACACGTGCATAACGTGCAGGTTTGTTACATATGTATACTTGTGCCATGTTGGCGTATGTTTTAGCTGATGTTCTCTTATCAAATATTATGGCAGCCATTTCCTTCTCTCATGTCCTATAAACAGTTCATTTAAAAAATATAACGTTTTAGCTGATGTTCTCTTATCAAATATTATGGCAGCCATTTCCTTCTCTCATGTTCTATAAACAGTTCATGTGTCCTTTCTCCTTGAAGGAACTTATCGCTCTTTGTAACTCAGTGTAGTTCTTACTGTCTTGCAACCTCAGTTATCTGATGGTATCAAAATAAGTTACATTTTGTGGATTGCTTGTTGTTATCTTGTCGTTTGGGTAGGAACAACATTGTCTTTCAGCATTCTTCATCCTTTAAGTGGACTTTTTTTTCACTATGCTTATCTTAATATTCTGATGTCTGGCAACCAGAGATGATTAAAATATCAATCTTGACCTAAGTTCTCTGAGCATTTTCTCTTTTTCACATGTCCTTGAAATTAAAACTTAGGAAACATTGCATGCCATGTTGAAAGCATTTATGTTTTTAATTCTTGGGGAAATTCTGAAAATAGTTTAGATTCATTCTGCTTCCTAGTGCCATACCCAGGAGAGCTTGATGTGAACCTAGCAAATTGCCTTAAGATATTTATTTTCATCAAATGAGGATGCATTGGTGCCGGAATCAAAGATCCTTTGGTGTTAACTGGTTGAAAAGGCTTATTTGATTTCACAATTCTCTTGTACAAACAGCAATAGTTTATTTAGAACAGCTTGACTGAGAAAGTTGACTTGTCGTGTTAGAACTCTTAATAATATAAAATGCTTATTTGTGTCATTTAATTTTTATAATAGCTTCGTGAAGTATTGACTTTTATTATAAAAAGTGCCATGGTATTTGGTTTTAATCAAATATTAGTTCAATGAAAAGAAATTTATAGTGTAAATGCAATGACTTCTCATAGGGCTCAGAAATCCTAAATTTTCTCAGTTTCAATTCTCAGCTTGTACAATTGCCAGGAAATTTACTGTTTTAATGAGTTAATTTTTAAAGATAGCATAAGTTTATATTTATTGGTTTATTTCTATTACCTAAGATTAGGCTATGTCTTCTTATATGAAATAAATAAAGGAATTTTGAAAGTGGTTAACAAAAAAACTCAGATTATAGCTGATGTATTAGCTAAAGTAAATATAACTCAATTACCAACGAGATATTTTACACAAATCCACACACTATTTAAAATGTGTATGCAATGAGTAAGGGTCCACCGGTCTAGTCCTGATTCACACCATGCGTGTTTTTCAACTTCAGTACTTGATCACATCTTTTAATCACAAGTCTAAATACTGAGATTTCAGTAGGTCTTTTTGAGGAGTGTTTTGTAGAATTTGAGTTTTTGTAAACTGAATCATGGGTTAAGCTAAATGTTCTTTTTGTTTTATATATATATACACGTATATATGTGTATATATATGTGTGTATATATACACTATATATAATTTTACTTTAAGTTCTGGGATACATCTGCAGAACATGCAGGTTTGTTACATAGGTATACACGTGCCATGGTGGTTTGCTGCACCTATCAACCCATCATCTAGATTTTAAGCTCCATATGCATTAGGTATTTGTCCTAATGCTTTCCCTCCCCTTGCCACCCACACCCTGTGTTGTTCCCCTCACTGTGTCCATGTGTTCTCATTTTCTTTGATAGACAGTGCGAAGTATTGCCATTTGAAGTTAGACTAACATCTTAACTCTGATGCTGATCTTCTCTATATTGCATATTCCACAAGAATAAAATGGGGGAAAAAATAACATCATTGATCACTGAATGAAATAATGTACAAAAAGTACCAAGTTTAATGTCTTTCCATTTTAAGACCCAATCAATGTTATTTTCCTTTCCTTTATGTGCCTTTTAATATAGAGCTCATGATGGTCTATTAGAATGGATAGAGCTTCAGAGTTGGAAAGATACTTGAATCCCAGCTTTATTACATAATGGAGCTATGTGATATTATAAAGTTACCTAACTTCTATGGTCCTGTTTTTTTGTTTCTTTTTTTTTTTTTTTTTTTTTTTGCTAAATGGGTGGAGAGGGTATAATACCTATCTTAGAGTATTCTAATAATGCTAACATCTAGAAGGCTTTCAATTAGCTTTTAAAAATATCTTGCTTTTACTTAAATATTCTAATCTTCTTTACCTTCTTAATGTTTTACATGCAACTCATTTCCTGTCAGTTTGAACTTTCCCTCATATTCCTCTCTAGTGGCTGCAGTGTATCTGTCATCCGAGCTGTAACTCTGTGCAGAAATACTAATAATGACCAAAGTCATTTTTAGTACTTATTAAATACCAAAAAATATTCTAAACACTTTAAGTACATCATTTCATTTACAAATTTGGTCTTTTTAAAAAAAGGAAAACTAATTTACAATGAAAGAAATCACTGGAGTGGGACCAGCAGGGATTAACTGGAGGAGAGCCCCAAGGAACTTTCTGAGGTAATGAAAATGTGCTAAATCATGATAAGGGTTTGTAAGCATTTGAAAAACTTATCAAACTGTACACATAAAATATGGGTATTTTACTGCTGGTAAATTATACCTCAATGAGAAATTGAGAGGAAAAACTGAATGTTAAAAATATCCATGGAGTGGAATGTTTTCTGTCTAGTTTTTAGAGAAGACAATCAAGGACCAGAGTGTTTGGATGATTTATTCAAGCCCACACTTGCTAGTGGTCATGCCAGTCAAATCCAGATACATTTTAGTGCATGACCCCTGCACCTAACCACTAGACTCCACTGCCTCTAGTGAGATCTGTGCATCCTGACCCATGTTTTCATATTTATACTTTATTTTATCCTTAGTAACTATACCACATAGATTGAGGCAGAGCAGCATATTTACATTTATATTATTTTTCATATTATCCTTATATTATTGAAATATTCTTATTTTATTGGAGATAAGAGTTATGTATTTTGGACAAAACTCTATGCAGAAAACGTATCTATCCCAAACTGTTTAGCTAGGGTGATAAGACCCAGGATATATTCCATCCTTGGAATCACTATGCATTTCCAAGAATTCTGGAAGTATTTGGAGGTCATGTTTCAGCTGCAATAACCTCAGGCAGCACATACAAACAGTACCTCAATAAGTCCTCTGGTAGCAAAATTGCTACTAATGTCTGCCATGCAATGAACCACCAAGGACTCACAAGTATCTTTAAGACAAGGTTTTGACAACCATGTAAACGTTATCTAACCTTCTGTTACAATGCCTACATTTAAATTTCAAATCAAATATGTCAGCAAAGATCCCTTGAAACTTGGTGATTATAAAACAAAGCAGTCTGCAGTGCCTTTGCACAGCTGGGTTCACTTTAAGGTTATTTCTGCCTTAAATGAGGCAGGAGTTTCTAAACTTATCAAAGCCTTGCCTGATACATCCTCTCCCAACTTCCCATCGAAAAGCCCATACAAATTCAGAAAACTGAATCTGAAATCTAAATTTGAAAAGACAATAGACCAAATCGAAGGAACATTTTCCTTTGTGCCATGATGAACATAAACTGAGAAATGCCTTCTTGTGCTATAAACTATGAGTTCACCTTCTGAAACTCAATATTAATGTGAAGCATTTCACATACTCATTTAATCCTTACAGCAACCCTATGAGGACTTCAATATTAATATGCGCATTTGTAGAGTAATAAAACATGTTAGCTGGGTTAATTGATTTGTCTGAGGACATACATTCCATAATTTTGAGTGGGAGGGTCAATATTCAGGCCTCTTTAGCTACCTCTATTCCCTACTATGAAATGCTTTAACTCTTCCCGAAATAAAATATTAAAACATGTTGATCTGCTTTACTGCCTATATCTAGGGATGCACTAACTGAGAGCAAATAATTTTGGAATTACAGCTAGACGTTTTCTCTGTTGGTTTCAGCACATCCTCACCTTTAAAAACCTTTTCAAAGTTCAGCATCTTGGGGCATTGCAAATGGAAGCGACTATATTAAAATTGGGGTTTAAGGGAGGAAGGATGTTAAGAACATTAGATGCCAGGATGTATGGTTTCTCTTGTACTGAATGATCAAAGAATTATAAATAAAATATTAATTTCTATTGAAATTTACAAAGCTCATTATTGTGGCATTGTTTAGAAGAGAGTGAATATTTGTAAAGCAAACCTGCACCTGAGCATCACACATGGAGCTAGAAGATGAACACTAACTTTTCCCTTCATATTTGGATCTGTGAGGGAAATGCTGCAAGCCTGTTAAATGCTGGCCCTGACAGAGGTCTGCCGATATAAAGCTCACTAAAGAGATAATAAAATGAAAAGTCAAGAATCATGGGGCTCAGGAAAAGACATAGCATACAGCCAAAGATCTTTTTCCAGATACAGATATCTGAAAATGATTATTTACAAGAACCAGAAGATTTTTTCACAAGATCATAAGCATCATCTGAACAGAAACACTATTTATTTCCTAAGGAATTCCTAGCAAGAATAATAATATTTGACAAATAGTAGGCATTCAAAAAATGTGTGTTAAATATCTAATGAATAAGAAGTGGAGAAAAAAGGCAAAGGAATATAATTAATGAATTCCCCAAACTGTTAATATAAAGACAATTTCATGTACGTAATAGCTCATATTATACGACATTGTTGTCACTTGGAAAGCTGTTTGGAGATGTATACTTTTATCCAAAACATAAATCTAAGGTAATTAATTCTAGTTGCTTCAACAAACAACCTTTAAATCTCAGCAGCTTAACAGAATAGGCCTATTTATCATGTTATACTCTGACGTGGGGAGAACGTTCATTTGTGCAGCTGTCTCCCTTGAGGCAACTCAAGGATCCAGGTTCCTTTCATCTCAGAGTATCACACTTCATTTGCGATTGTGTGGGTGAGAGAGACAGACCCTATACAAGATCACATGGGTAACAGCAGGCCAGTCTTGGGAATGGCATTCATCACTTCCATCCACATGCCATTAACCAGAAGCCAGAAATATGGCTTCAACTTAACTAGAAGAGGAGTTGGAAATGTTATCTTTCTGTTTGTCCAGTATGAGGAAGTGGAACTTGTGAACATTTAGCTACTCGCTACTCCATTCCATCTTTTTGAGCATCAAATTTTTATTATACTCATTCTCTCATACCTTGAACACATTCACCATCTCCATAAGATGATAACCCAAGCTCCCATTTAGTGACTCATTGTACTCCACCCATATTAAAATTTGGAATCTCCATTGATGACAGTATCCTCTCCCAGTCCCCGTTGTGATTCCTTCTAGTTATCTGGTTGCCAATATAGCCATTTACAATGGTCGAACGTGCCCAGAATAACTGGAATAGAAAATCTCATTTCAAGTAGGACACTGGTTCACAGTAAATGTGAAATCCCACTAAGCATGTGCTTGGGAAGACCCTGGTATTAGTCTGTCCTTATGCTGCTAATAAAGACATACCTGAGACTGGGTAATTTATAAAGGAAAGAGGTTTAATTGACTCTTCGACATGACTGGGGAGACCTCACAATCATGGCAGAAGGCAAAGGAGAAGCAAAGGCACATCTTACATGGTGGTAGGCAAGAGAGCATGTGCTGGGGAACTCCCCTTTTTAAAACCAATAAATCTCATGGGACTTATTCACTACCATGAGAACAGTATGGGTGAAACTGCCCCCCATGATTCAATTATCTCCACCTGGGCCTGCCCTTGACACTTGGGGATTACTACAATTCAAGATGAGATTTGGGTGGGGACAGAGCCAAACCATATCAACACCCTATCTGAGGTGTAGGGGAAAGTCCTTGCTTAAGCCCTGGCTTTGCTGCCTGACAGGGGCTCTTTTGCTCCTTTGCCCACTATTCTCCATGTCCCTACTGAAAAAGAAGTTTCTCTTCATGCACTTTTCTCTCCTTGGCCATTCTAAAGTGAGTGTGGGAATGGTACCTTCCTTGAAGCCTGTAGAAACTTCAAAAACAACATTCTATTTGTGGAAAATTGGAAACCTAAAGGGTAATTTCAAAGCTTAAACAGTGTTTTGTGTTGGGAATGTGCATAGGCGAAGCAAAAGAGATAGTTTTTGTGGCAACACAATTACCTCAAAAACGTAGTGATCCTGATATATTAGGTTCCAAATTATTCCATTTTATTTTAATCATAAAGTTATATTATAGATATAGTTGTAAATTCTGTTTTATTGTTTTGTTTTCTTGGTACCCCAACCATGACTCTCTCTTGATATAAGTGGAGTCATCTTTAGGCAGGGCATGACTAGATCTATCCCTTGAGACAATTTATTCGATTGAGACATTTTACAGAATATTTTTCACTGGAAGTCTTAAAAATTATTTTGGAGAATTTCCAACATATAAAAAGGTAGAGTGCATAATAAACCACCCTAATCCCATCATCCAGGTTCAACAATTTTCAATGCATGAAGTTAAATAAATTTAAATAAAGTTTAACAGCTGGGGTTTGACAAATCCCTGTGACTATATAGTACTTACATTACTGTAGACTTAGGAGAAATAGATTATGCATGGGGTTGTGAAATTGAGGCAAATCCTACCCAGAGAAACTCAGTGACTTGCTGAAGATTACAAAATTAGTTAGTGGGAAACCTGGGACTAGAAACTAAGTCTCTTGACTCTTAATTTAATTCTTCTTCCATGTTGCTCTTTGTCTTGTTCAGATTAATTAAAGGCAGTCAGAATACTTTAAGCAGCTACTGTGCTTATCACTTTTTTGGAAAAAACAAGTGCTACCTTTCATGAGGAGCTTAGAGATACCTCTTAAGTGACAAAAGTTACAAAACAGAAATTAGAAAGTAGAAAACTAGAGCATTGTTAAGACAGTATTTGTATTTGTCCATTCTCACACTATTATAAAGAAATACCCAAGACTGGGTAATTTATAAAGAAAAGAGGTTTAATTGACTAACATTTCTGCATGACTGGGGAGGTCTCAGGAAACTTATAATCATGGTGGAAGGGGAAGCAGGCACGTCTTACATGGTGCCAGGTGAGAGAGAGGAGTGTATGTGAAGGAGGAACTCTCAAACACTTATAAAAACCATCAGATCTCGGTGAGAACTCACTATCATGAGAACAGCATGGGGGAAACCACCCCCATTATCGAATCACTTCCCACTAGGTCCCTCCCTTAACATGTGGGGATTACAGGGATTACAATTTGAGATGAGATTTCGGTGGGGACACAGAGCCAAATCATATCAGTATTTAACTGCCAAATCTATTTCTTCAAATATTCATACTTTCATTTTCATTTTCTTCATTTATTAAACTGTTTTCATTTCTCTACTATAGCTAGTAAAAAAAGATGATATATGTATCATAGCTAGTAAAAAAAGATGATATATGTATCTGCAAAATCCAAGGAAGTTGCAATTTGAAATAAAAAATTCTTGAACAGCAAAATTGAAGACAGTTAAAAAGAACCAAAGACTCTATTTCAGGGTGAACTGAATCAAGTCTTCTTGCACTCACTAAAGAAAAGACTTGCAGCCATATGAAGACAACAGCAAAGTGACCCTGACCATTTTCTTGTAGTGACACCTCTGTGTAGGGACAGATGGGCTCCCAGAGGAGTGGATTGGCAAGTCTTGCCAGCACACTGTGAGTTGATCACAAGAGGAAAATAGGCCTCACACCTGTGCTCAACCGAGTTCCAGGCGCTTCTCTAGGGCCTATGGAAAAAAAAAATGTCATTTGAATTTCTCTTCCTATAGGCAATAAAGGTTATTAAAAAACATTTCTTTCCATTGCCTCAATGTTTCTTATTTCCTGTATTGTAATCTATCACCAATTAGAATCAGCTATTTTTGAGGCAAACACATGTTGCAATTTGATTCTTAAATGATCATTGAACAAAGTGACGTCTTCATCTATGTTACATAAACAGTCTAATGCCTCTAGACATCTGGGACGTCTTTTCCAAACTTGTTTGATTAATATTCTCATTTTACTCAGCACTGAAACTCATGACTAATTTGCTATTTTTCCCTTTACTTCTGAGGCTTCTGCCAATTGTTTGCACTTGGGTCTTTTGCAGCATCTGTGACTGTTCACCATTTGTGATCCCCTTGAACACTGTTGAAATCGGACAGAAATGATGCTCATCCTGGCCTTTCCTCTTCACAGCTGTATGACCCAAAGCAGAATACATTATTTCTCTCAGTCTCAATTTCCTCACTGGCAAAGTCAGTAAGAGTCTGTCAATATCGTATGATTATTGTTATATCTGTGATGATTACTGTTCACATTTTCATCATATCATTGTAGAGCACTGATCATGTTGCTCAGATTAGTAAATAGACAGCAGTTCATTAATAATTCCCTCACCTAAAAAAATAAATTATTGTCCTCACAGGCAATCTAGACATCTTTCCAAAGTCTTTTTATTAAGCTCCTTAAAGGTAGAATGTTTTATATACGTTTGCATCCCCACAGTTCCTAACATATCGCCTTACATAATTTGACATTTTTGGAATTTTTTGGAACAGATAGCTTAGGTAACCTGCTAGAGTTTTCCTTAGCCTAGCATTAGTCAGTAGTTTTTAATGGAACGGTATTTGGAGAAAATTTTGGCTGTTACAACCAGGGGTGGTGCTACTGGCAGCTAGTTAGTATAAGTCAGGGATGCTGCTAAATATCCTTAAATATACAGGGTATACAAACAACAAAAAATTATCTGGCCCCAAATGTGCCAAGTGGAAAATGTGGCTATGGAGTTAGACCTAGGTTCCAGTCCCAACTCAGTTGTTCACTTGCTTTATGATCTTGGGCGAGTTGCTTGACTTCTCTACATCTCCTGGAGCTCCCTGACACCTATCTACCAGCACTTCCTCCTATATAAAATAAACCTCTCTATATAAAATAAAGCTATCACTTCCTTTTACTTTGGGAATTAAGTAAACTAATAATTATATTCAGTGCTTGATACACAGAAGTTACTCAAACACATAGATATTTACCTTGCACTCCTAAAAGTCTGTCTGACATAAAATGTTACAAGAATCTAGTCACAGAGAGGTAGATGCAAGCAGGAATTCTTATCTTAATAAGACCCAGGGATCTCAGGATTTTAATAAGGGATGTGAGTAAGACACAGGATGTTCTCTGGAGACACAAAGAGGGGCAGTTCTGATCAAAAGTGTACTTACAGGAAGAGAATGAAAATAAATCTCACGCCTTCCATTGGTGGCCACTCTGGGTTACTTTTGTCTTTGCTTCTCAAACACAGACCACTTTAAGAGGAGCTGAACATGCCAAGGCCCTAACAGACATGTGGATTCCACTTGCTTCCTGAGCTCAGTCTGTGTTCATAAAATTGAATGTTTGCTTAATTGATTTCATAGAATCACAAAGACTTACTTTTATCAAGATTGTTTTAAAGAGTCTAGAGCCTCCAAAGGAGACTAACAGTGAGCCAGACCAAGGTCTTAGAATGCTCCAATGTTCACCATCTTTGTGTTGAAGAGCTGGCAGATAGGTGTCAGGGAGCTCCAGGAGAGCCTGTCCTGAGGCCATGCAAGCAGGGATCTCATTTTGTTCAATGTAACAGACTCAGGACCAAACACCATGCCTGAAACACAGTAGGTGTTTATTAATGATTATTGAATAATCTCGCAGAAATACTGAAACAGTAACATTTGACTCCGAAATCTGGGGGACACACTCTGGGTAGAAGCCAAAGTAGTTTATCTTACAAGGAGCATGTGGCCTGTGTGGAGGTCTTTGAGCTGCATGATTCATGATCATTTAGAAACATTCCTGAAGAATAATACCTGCTCTAAAGAGTGAGGCATAAGACCTTACACAAAATGCATAACTGCAAAATCCAGTGGATCCCATCCCTCACATTAGCAAGAAGTATTGAATCATACCCCTATTAAGAATGAATAGAGATTATAAGCCAGAGGGAAGCATAATAAAATTCAGTTGAAAGAAATAACTACTTAGGAGAGTTAATGAGTTTGCCATTCAAAACGTGTGTTAATAATTAGCATTTTATTAAATGCTTGCTGCTTCCCATCCACTGAACTAAGCACTTCTCACACATACTCTTATTTTATGCGCACGACACCTTATGATATAGATTCTGTTGTTATCCACACTCTACAGACAAGAATGCTGAGGCTTAGAGAGGTTAAGTGATTTTCCTAAGGTCACAGAATTAATGGTAGTTAAGGTCAGTTTGAGTCCATAGCCTGAGTTCTTAAACACCAAGCAATACTCTTAGAGAATCCCTTGGAGCATCCTCACAAATGGAAAAAATTGCTTGGAAAATCTCTGCCTCAGCCAAAGGTGCTTACCTGTGTGCCAGTTCCTACAAATCTGCAGGTGAGTGGCCATGTGTTTTTGGAAGCCAAAACAAAGAAAGAAATGTGAATATTTAAAGTTTTCATATGCAAAAGAAAAAGGCAAACCAGATGCATTAGAGAAGCACAATTATCTCTTGGTATTAAAACCAAAGAATCATGTCTCTGGGGCCTAACAGAGGATAATGTTTAATATAATTAACAATGCCTACAAGAGCATCTTTACTGTAAATATCATTTACCCAAAAAGAGGCCAGAACTATGAAATTACTGAAATTATTTGAACACCTTGAAATTATTTCAATACCTCTTGCTAATGTGAGGGATGGGATACACTTGATTCTGTAGTTACGCCTTTTATGTGATGTCTTAAATCTCACTTCTTAGAGAAGGTATTATTCTTCAGGAATGTTTCTAAATAGTCATGAATTATGCAGATCAAAATCCTCCACACAGACCACATGTTTGTTGTAGGAAGAAACTACCACTAATCTACTCTTCAGGGAGTAGATTCTCAAAGTCACATATGCTCCCTCTATACATGTTGAACTGGCTCTGAGAAAATAATGTTTACGGAGGACTGTCTGAAGATTATGCCTTTCATTTGTTCCTCTAGGTATTATAAAATATATCTCTACATTGCAAATGACCAGCAGGAATCTCCCTAGATTTCATGGTTATGGTCTTTTTGTTGTGTGTCATATTTATAGTAAAGATGCTCTTGGAGGCATCGTTAATTAAATTAAACCGCATCCTCTGTGTGAGGCCCCAGAGAAAAGATTCTCTGGTTTTAATATCAGAGATAATTGTCCTTCCCTAATGCTTCTGGTTTGTCGTTTCCTTTTGCACATCAGATTATGTAAATATTCACATTTCCTTCTTGTTTGGGCTGCTAAAAATATATGGCCACTCATCTGCAGATTTATAGGAACTTGCACTACAGGTAAGTATGTCTAGCTGAGGCAGAGATTTTCCAAGCAATTTTTTTTTTCATTTGTGAGGATGCTCCAAGGAATTCCCTAACCCCCTGTTATTTTTACTTCCTGTTAATGGGGAAAGTCAGGGTTATTTTTCAGGGGGTAGAGGTGAAGAAGAACAGATAAAAGGTTCTAAGCAATGAACTAGGACTGGGGCTACACAGGTACAGATAACAAATTCCACGCCCTCAAAGAGTTTGTAGCTTAATGGAGGAAATGCACAGGCTAAAAAATTTTGTACACACAGTTTTTAAAAATTGTATTCGTGTGAAGATGAGAACACTAGTCAAGACCTCCGAGCTCCCTACTCTGCCAAGGGAAATTAAGAATGCTTTCATACAGGAGTTGACAGCTGGACAGGACCTTGCAGCATAAGAAAACAACATTTATTGAACACTACATGCTGTGTGCTTCTTTATTTAGATTAGCTAATTGAATCATGGCAACTCCATAAGATAGCTGCATTTTCCTATTTTCCATCATTTTTTTTGATAGACAATGAAAGTAAGGCCCAGGAAAATCAAGCATTTACTCAGGGTGGCACAGGTATGGAGCTTCAGGGAGGGGATTTCAACCTGTATCTGCTTGTCTTCAACCATGTTCTTTCCTTCATGTATTAGGGCTATCCAGGTCTAATGAGGCCTTCAAATGAGGATGCATGGTTCTGGGAATTGGAAAGGCAAGTTCCACCTACAAATATCTGGTTGAATGCTTGTGTCCTTTGTGCAGGCAGAGGAAAGGGCAAAATGACTTCTCAGGATGTTTTTAGCTCATTTTCTGTGCATGCTTGTCTCAGGGAAGAAAACATCTCCACTTCTAAGTTTGGATCAGTGTTCCTCTTAGTTTAAGTGTTTCTCCAGTGGTACAGTGAAGTTTTTAGATCAGCTACACTTAAACTGGATGAAGGAAGGGATCAGGTCAGTCTTGTTCAGGACTCATACCTAGTACCTGACCGTAGAACCCAGTGATACTCATTATATATTCACTAAGTGAACACAGGAATCACTGAAGAAACTTAGAGGTAAGTGTTAATATATTAGGTTTGGTGATTTGGTAGTTTCTATATCCCCTAAGTCCTCATGACGATTTTAGGTGCTCAATAAATATTTTGAATGAAAAAATACCCCACCATTTAGAACTGCCTTTAGTTTCTGAAGACTTCCCTGACAATCCTCATTTTGACCTACTCCCATTCCAAACCACACAAGAAATTCCACCACATGATTTTTATAACACTCTACATCTCCTGCCAGAGCAGCTATTAACATTCCTGGAACTGTCTTCTCAGTCAGACATCTTCTTCCATTCCCATGTAGGCATCCTGAAGACAAACAGTGTGGCTCTCTTAGTCACCTTTGTATCTGTAATATCCAGCCTGGCATAAAGTAGGCTTGAGTGGTTCATAGAATGAAAGAACTAATAAATCAATGAATACAATATTTAGCTGTTCTTGATTACCATACTAATCAGATGATGAACAAGCTTTTACAGGGAGTCATAATCCAGAGGAGAGCTAAAAATAATTACACAAAAGCAAAATTATTATGTATAAACTGACCCCCACACACACACATGAAAGAAAAAAATGCATGCATTCTAAAATGGCACCTAAGTAGCAGTATGAGGGCCCTCAAAAGCAAAGCAAAACAAAGCTAAACTAAACTAAACTAAACAAGTTGTATTCATCATTAGATCACCAGGGCCTCCTTTCAATTGTCTCACTGCAGTAGTTCTTTCTTTCAAAGTTTCTGGTGCCTCCTACTCTGAGTTGCTGCAGTTAAAGTGTTAAATTTCTCATGCTGAAGATGTGCTGCCTTGTTCATCTTTTGTTTTCTTTCATTCTTCCTGGGAAGCTGCATGGTTTTTACTTCTTACTCCATACAGTCCTTTGGCCAAGTTTTCACAGCTTGAAAACTGCTTTATATATTCATGTTTTTTCTAAGTAGTCCATGTATTCAAGCACCGTACTCTTTGTTGACTTTAGTTTTTCTATCACAGTACCTCTTTCATGATAAAGCTTTTCCTCTACACCTTGCAGATAGAAAGTAATAATATAAGTGATTGATTTTCTCTTCCTAGTCACTAAATATTTTGAAAGTGATTCAAAAGTTTCCAGATCTTTTCACACCTATCTCAACTCCAAGAACATTTTAGTGGCAGCCATACATTACATACTCATATTATTCATGGCACTGTGTATCTGTTGCTTTATGAATATTGTATTTAAGATTAATCTAATGTTGATGACTTACAAATTATAATATCAAAAGAAATATCCATAATAATTGACATTTGTATTGATGTACAGTTTAAGTACTATTTATTTAATTATCTTTTTAAAGAGATGGGCATCTCACTATGTTGCCTGTGCTGGAGTGCAGTGGCTGTTCACAGGCATGATGATAGTGCACTAGAGCCTTGAACTCCTCGGCTCAAGCCAGCCTCTTTACTTTAGCCTCTTGAGTAGCTGGTACTGCAGGCACATGCCACCGTATCATGCTAAAGGATATCTTAATATCAGTAAATTCTCAATAGCCAGTGTTAAGCGGTTACTTACAGATGAGGAAACTAATGTTCCGGGTGGTTTGTCCAAAATCAAATAGTCTACCTAGATGTTTTTGTCTATATATTATTCCCTACGTTATATCCACTTGTGTGAAATTTAGAACCAGACTACTCTGACTCTAGGAAAACGAATTCTCATGTCCAAGGCTTTGTTTTAGGACCATGGTAGATTTAAGGAGATCTCCTGATGACGCTGTGCGGTTACTGGGTTCTGTATCTTTGTACAAGCTGTTCTTTCTTGAGAAACCTGTTCCCACGTCAAATGTGAAAACCGTATATATCTTTGTGCTCAGATGTCACTTTCCCTGCGAAGCACATCTATCACCCTGAACAAAGTTAGTGGTCTCTTTTATGTTCCTTGTATATCTTTCCATGATTAGATTTATCACACTGGAATATCTAGTGAGATTTCTGACTCCTTGGATTTGGTTTAGGCAGTTGGAAGAAAGACATTATGTCACATCCAGTAGAAGCTTACTAAATCCCAGTTGAGCTGAATTAGCTATGCAGTTCTCAGCGTTAAAACCATGTTGGGCACATTCCCAGGTAATGTTTGCTTCCCTTTGGGTTTTTTTGCTAAAATTCAAACTAATACTCCAAGTTACTTAATTGCTTCACTGAGGTGTGTCAAAGTAGATTGAAGTATGACATGTTCTATTTTTCCATCTTACACATAAAACTTGAGGCTGTTAGAATGCAGAAAACTACCCAGAAATGTTGTCAACTCAAGGAGACCTGGTTCTTCCTAGTCTGGTTCTTCAAGCCTCAAAAAAGCAAGAGGAAGATCGAAGGTCAATTAGAGAGACTGTTATTCTACATGTAAGAAAAATGTTATCTGTCATTCAGACTTGAGTTTCTACCTCTTATTCTTCATAATAGCTAAGTTCTTAGAGTTGTGGCTGAGTGTGTGCTTTATATGCATGAATCCTTACAATAGTCAGGTGATGCAGGCATAACATCATTCTTCACAGTTCGTGAACATGAGATCAAGGCAGGTTTAACGACTTAGCAAGTTCACATACAAGTTAAAGGGAAAATGTGAGATGTGCAAAAAATTCTATCTGGTTTCAAAATGTGTACTCTCTATACTACATACTACATGATCTTTCTTGCTGTATGAGCAGCAATGACATAAATAAGAATGCCTTTCCCATCTTAGTCATTCATTCAAACATTTTCTTTTCCGCCTGGCCAGTGACTTTGCTATGACGGAAAAAAAGAAAAAAAAAGCTTAAGTCCTTTCTTCTAACAGTGCACCTGGTGGAGAACTAAAGTAGCTATTTGTCCTTGGCAAATCACTGTGTAGTTAAGGCTTTTGATAAAATTCATTAAATTTTCAGATCTGGTCTCATGGCCACAACCTCCTGATGTTATTTGGTTTTAACTTTTCTTTCCCAGTGTGAGTGAAGCTCCTCTATTGGTTTTTATAAGTGCATTTTTCTCACTGGACACACAGCTTTCTGATGACTTTCATGTTCATGTGATAATTTTCTGGGACATGAACAGAAGGCATGGAATACATAAAATATATATTATATATATGACATATATTTCATATACATATTTCTCATATATATATAATTTTTTCCTTCTGTCCTAGGAGGCAGTAGTGGGAGGCCCACTTTTTATTTTTGGTCAGCCAAATGCCCAGCGAGTAAAGAGACCCCACAAACTGAAAGATTCCTTGCTGAGAGGGCGGGGCAAGATGGCCAAATAGGAACAGCTCCAGTCTCCAACTCCCAGCGCTAGCGACACAGAAGACCGGTGATTTCTGCATTTTCAACTGAGGTACTGGGTTCATCTCACTAGGGAGTGCCGGACAATCAGTGCTGGTCAGCTGCTGCAGCCCGATCAGTGAGAGCTGAAGCAGGGCGAGGCATCGCCTCACCTGGGAAGCACAAGGGGGAAGGGAATCCCTTTTCCTAGCCAGGGGAACTGAGACACACAACACCTGGAAAATCGGGTAACTCCCACCCCAATACTGCGCTTTAAGCTAACGGGCACACCAGGAGATTATATCCCACACCTGGCCGGGAGGGTCCTACGCCCACGGAGCCTCCCTCATTGCTAGCACAGCAGTCTGTGATCTACCGGCAAGGCAGCAGCGAGGCTGGGGGAGGGGCACCCGCCATTGCTGAGGCTTAAGTAGGTAAACAAAGCTGCTGGGAAGCTCAAACTGGGTGAAGCTCACAGCAGCTCAAGGAAACCTGCCTGTCTCTGTAGACTCCACCTCTGGGGACAGGGCACATTAAACAATAACAAACGCAGCAGAAACCTCTGCAGACGCAAATGACTCTGACAGCTTTGAAGAGAGCAGTGGATCTCCCAACACGGAGGTTGAGAGCTGAGAAGGGACAGACTGCCTGCTCAAGTGGGTCCCTGACCCCTGAGTAGCCTAACTGGGAGACATCCCCCACTAGGGGCAGTCTGACACCCCACACCTCACAGGGTGGAGTACCCCCCTGAGAGGAAGCTTCCAAAGCAAGAATCAGACAGGTACACTGGCTGTTCAGCAATATTCTATCTTCTGCAGCCTCTGCTGCTGATACCCAGGCAAACAGGGTCTGGAGTGGACCTCAAGCAATCTCCAACAGACCTACAGCTGAGGGTCCTGACTGTTAGAAGGAAAACTATCAAACAGGAAGGACACCTACACCAAATCCCCATCAGTACGTCACCATCATCAAAGACCAGAGGCAGATAAAACCACAAAGATGGGGAAAAAGCAGGGCAGAAAAGCTGGAAATTCAAAAAATAAGAGCACATCTCCCCCAGCAAAAAAGCGCAGCTCATCACCAGCAACGGATCAAAGCTGGATGGAGAATGACTTTGACGAGATGAGAGAAGAAGTCTTCAGTCCATCAAACTTCTCAGAGCCAAAGGAGGAATTACGTACCCAGCGCAAAGAAACTAAAAATCTTGAAAAAAAAGTGGAAGAATTGATGGCTAGAGTAATTAATGCAGAGAAGGTCATAAACAAAATGAAAGAGATGAAAACAATGACACGAGAAATACGTGACAAATGCACAAGCTTCAGTAACCGACTCGATCAACTGGAAGAAAGAGTATCAGCGATTGAGGATCAAATGAATGAAATGAAGCGAGAAGAGAAACCAAAAGAAAAAAGAAGAAAAAGAAATGAACAAAGCCTGCAAGAAGTATGGGATTATGTAAAAGGACCAAATCTACGTCTGATTGGGGTGCCTGAAAGTGAGGGGGAAAATGGAACCAAGTTGGAAAACACTCTTCAGGATATCATCCAGGAGAACTTCCCCAACCTAGTAGGGCAGGCCAACATTCAAATCCAGGAATACAGAGAATGCCACAAAGATACTCCTCGAGAAGAGCAACTCCAAGACACATAATTGCCAGATTCACCAAAGTTGAAATGAAGGAAAAAATCTTAAGGGCAGCCAGAGAGAAAGGTCGGGTTACCCACAAAGGGAAGCCCATCAGACTAACAGCAGATCTCTCGGCAGAAACTCTACAAGCCAGAAGAGAGTGGAGGCCAATATTCAACATTCTTAAAGAAAAGAATTTTAAACCCAGAATTTCATATCCAGCCAAACTAAGATTCATAAGTGAAGGAGAAATAAAATCCTTTACAGATAAGCAAATGCTTAGAGATTTTGTCACCACTAGGCCTGCCTTACAAGAGACCCTGAAGGAAGCACTCAACATGGAAAGGAACAACCGGTACCAGCCATTGCAAAACCATGCCAAAACGTAAAGACCATCGAGGCTAGGAGGAAACTGCATCAACTAACGAGCAAAATAACCAGTTAATATCATAATGGGAGGATCAAGTTCACACATAACAATATTAACCTTAAATGTAAATGGACTAAATGCTCCAATTAAGAGACACAGACTGGCAAACTGGATAAAGAGTCAAGACCCATCAGTCTGCTGTATTCAGGAGACCCATCTCACATGCAGAGACACACATAGGCTCAAAATAAAGGGATGGAGGAAGATTTACCAAGCAAATGGAGAACAAAAAAAAGCAGGGGTTGCAATACTAGTCTCTGATAAAACAGACTTTAAACCATCAAAGATCAAAAGAGACAAAGAAGGCCATTACATGATGGTAAAGGGGTCAATTCAACAGGAAGAGCTAACTATCCTAAATATATATGCACCCAATACAGGAGCACCCAGATTCATAAAGCAAGTCCTTAGAGACTTACAAAGAGACTTAGACTCCCATACAATAATAATGGGAGACTTCAACACTCCACTGTCAACATTAGACAGATCAACGAGACAGAAAGTTAACAAGGATATCCAGGAATTGAACTCATCTCTGCAGCAAGCAGACCTAATAGACATCTATAGAACTCTCCACCCCAAATCAACAGAATATACATTCTTCTCAGCACCACATTGCACTTACTCCAAAATTGACCACACAATTGGAAGTAAAGCACTCCTCAGCAAATGTACAAGAACAGAAATTATAACAAACTGTCTCTCAGACCACAGTGCAATCAAACTACAACTCAGGACTAAGAAACTTAATCAAAACCGCTCAACTACATGGAAACTGAACAACCTGCTCCTGAATGACTACTGGGTACATAACGAAATGAAGGCAGAAATAAAGAAGTTCTTTGAAACCAATGAGACCAAAGATACAACATACCAGAATCTCTGGGACACATTTAAAGCAGTGTGTAGAGGGAAATTTATAGCACTAAATGCCCACAAGAGAAAGCAGGAAAGATCTAAAATTGACACTCTAACATCGCAATTAAAAGATCTAGAGAAGCAAGAGCAAACACGTTCGAAAGCTAGCAGAAGCCAAGAAATAACTAAGTAAGAGCAGAACTGAAGGAGATAGAGACACAAAAAACCCTCCAAAAAATCAATGAATCCAGGAGTTGGTTTTTTGAAAAGATCAACAAAATTGACAGACCGCTAGCAAGACTAATAAAGAAGAAAAGAGAGAAGAATCAAATAAACGCAATAAAAAATGATAAAGGGGATATCACTACTGACCCCACAGAAATACAAACTACCATCAGAGAATACTATAAACACCTCTATGCAAATAAACTGGAAAATCTAGAAGAAATGGATAATTTCCTGGACACTTACACTCTTCCAAGACTAAACCAGGAAGAAGTTGAATCCCTGAATAGACCAATAGCAGGCTCTGAAATTGAGGCAATAATTAATAGCCTACCAACCAAAAAAAGTCCAGGACCAGATGGATTCACAGCTGAATTCTACCAGAGGTACAAGGAGGAGCTGGTACCATTCCTTCTGAAACTCTTCCAATCAACAGAAAAAGAGGGAATCCTCCCTAACTCATTTTATGAGGCCAACATCATCCTGATACCAAAGCCTGGCAGAGACACAACAAAAAAAGAGAATTTTAGACCAATATCCCTGATGAACATCGATGCAAAAATCCTCAATAAAATACTGGCAAACCGGATTCAGCAACACATCAAAAAGCTTATCCACCATGATCAAGTGGGCTTCATCCCTGGGATGCAAGGCTGGTTCAACATACGCAAATCAATAAACATAATCCAGCATATAAACGGAACCAAAGACAAGAACGACATGATTATCTCAATAGATGCAGGAAAGGCTTTTGACAAAATTCAACAGCCCTTCATGCTAAAAACGCTCCATAAATTCGGTATTGATGGAACGTACCTCAAAATAATAAGAGCTATTTATGACAAACCCACAGCCAATATCATACTGAATGGGCAAAAACTGGAAAAATTCCCTTTGAAAACTGGCACAAGACAGGGATGCCCTCTCTCACCACTCCTATTCAACATAGTGTTGGAAGTTCTGGCTAGGGCAATCAGGCAAGAGAAAGAAATCAAGGGTATTCAGTTAGGTAAAGAAGAAGTCAAATTGTCCCTGTTTGCAGATGACATGATTGTATATTTAGAAACCCCATTGTCTCAGCCCAAAATCTCCTTAAGCTGATAAGCAACTTCAGCAAAGTCTCAGGATACAAAATTAATGTGCAAAAATCACAAGCATTCTTATACACCAGTAACAGACAAACAGAGAGCCAAATCATGAGTAAATTCCCATTCACAATTGCTTCAAAGAGAATAAAATACCTAGGAATCCAACTTACAAGGGATGTAAAGGACCTCTTCAAGGAGAACTACAAACCACTGCTCAGTGAAATCAAAGAGGACACAAACAAATGGAAGAACATACCATGCTCATGGATAGGAAGAATCAATATCGTGAAAATGGCCATACTGCCCAAGGTAATTTATAGATTCAATGCCATCCCCATCAAGCTACCAATGAGTTTCTTCACAGAATTGGAAAAAACTGCTTTAAAGTTCATATGGAACCAAAAAAGAGCCCGCATCTCCAAGACAATCCTAAGTCAAAAGAACAAAGCTGGAGGCATCACGCTACCTGACTTCAAACTATACTACAAGGCTACAGTAACCAAAACAGCATGGTACTGGTACCAACACAGAGATATAGACCAATGGAACAGAACAGAGTCTTCAGAAATAATACCACACATCTACAGCCATCTGATCTTTGACAAACCTGAGAGAAACAAGAAATGGGGAAAGGATTCCCTATTTAATAAATGGTGCTGGGAAAATTGGCTAGCCATAAGTAGAAAGCTGAAACTGGATCCTTTCCTTACTCCTTATACGAAAATTAATTCAAGATGGATTAGAGACTTAAATGTTAGACCTAATACCATAAAAATCCTAGAGGAAAACCTAGGTAGTACCATTCAGGACATAGGCATGGGCAAAGACTTCATGTCTAAAACACCAAAAGCAACAGCAGCAAAAGCCAAAATTGACAAATGGGATCTAATTAAACTAAAGAGCTTCTGCACAGCAAAAGAAACTACCATCAGAGTGAACAGGCAACCTGCAGAATGGGAGAAAATTTTTGCAATCTACTCATCTGACAAAGGGCTAATATTCAGAACCTACAAAGAACTCAAACAAATTTACAAGAAAAAAACAAACAACCCCATCAAAAAGTGGGCAAAGGATATGAACAGACATTTCTCAAAAGAAGACATTCATACAGCCAACAGACACATGAAAAAATGCTCATCATCACTGGCCATCAGAGAAATGCAAATCAAAACCACAATGAGATACCATCTCACACCAGTTAGAATGGCGATCATTAAAAAGTCAGGAAACAACAGGTGCTGGAGAGGATGTGGAGAAATAGGAACACTTTTACACTGTTGGTGGGATTGTAAATTAGTTCAACCATTATGGAAAACAGTATGGCGATTCCTCAAGGATCTAGAACTAGATGTACCATATGACCCAGCCATCCCATTACTGGGTATATACCCAAAGGATTATAAATTATGCTGCTATAAAGACACATGCACACGTATGTTTATTGCAGCACTATTCACAATAGCAAAGACTTGGAATCAACCCAAATGTCCATCAGTGACAGACTAGATTAAGAAAATGTGGCACATATACACCATGGAATACTATGCAGCCATAAAAAAGGATGAGTTTGTGTCCTTTGTAGGGACATGGATGCAGCTGGAAACCATCATTCTTAGCAAACTATCACAAGAACACAAAACCAAACACCGCATGTTCTCACTCATAGGTGGGAACTGAACAATGAGATCACTTGGACTCAGGAAGGGGAACATCACACACCGGGGCCTATCATGGGGAGGGGGGAGGGGGGAGGGATTGCATTGGGAGTTATACCTGATGTAAATGACGAGTTGATGGGTGCTGACGAGTTGATGGTTGCAGCACACCAACATGGCACAAGTATACATATGTAACAAACCTGCACGTTATGCACACGTACCCTAGATCTCAAAGTATAATAATAATAAAAAAATAAAATAAAATAAAATAAAATAAAAAACATTCCTTGCTGAGTTTCAAAGGTGGCCTCATTTCTTCTAGGTCACTGAAGATTTTCATCTATTAGAAAGCAGCTTTGAGGGAAACTGCCAGGAACATAGTCATTAATGTAGCATTGATAGTTCAGTATCAGGAACTTTTGAGAATGGAGGAAATTATGAGACACTTTTTTCTTCACATTTTAAAAAAGAGAGTATCTATTTGATAAAATTCAAATGCAGACCTAAGGAAGCATATGAACAGGACCTAAGTAAGCTTTTGAGTAAAAAAGACCTAGGGTTGAAATCCAGTTCTATTGTTACCTTTCTGTAGTGGTGGTTATATGATTCAATACATACATTAAATTTCATAGGGCCGTATACCAAAAAATTTGGAAGGTTTTCAGGCATTATTTATTCAACTACATTTTCAGTACCAAACTCTTTCTCTTCACTTTTTGGGACTGATAGCACAAATATTAGACATCTTGGTTTTGTCCTATAGATCTCTGAGACTGTTACCTTTTTAATCCTTTTTTTTTTTTTTTTCTGTTATTCAGTCTGGAAAAGTTCTACTGATCTATCTACAAGTTTTTTGACACTTTCTTCTATTCTTCTCTGTTCATCTATATTTCACTGTCCAGCCCAACAGGTGAGTTATTTATTCTTTTATTATTTATTTATTCATTTATTTTAAGATGGAGTTTTGCTCTTGTTGCACAGGCTGGAGTGCAATGGTGCATTCTCAGCTCACTGCAACCTCCACCTCCCTAGTTCAAGTGATTCTCCTGCCTCAGTCTCCCAAGTAGCTGGGATTACAGGCATGGGTCACCACGCCTGGCTAACTTTTTGTATTTAGTAGAAACGGGGTTTCACCATGTGGGTCATTCTGGTCTCAAACTCCTGACCTCAGGTGATCTACCCACCTCAGCCTCCCAAAGTGCTGAGATTACAGGCATGAGCCACTGCGCCCAGCCCTTTAGTTATTATTATTCTTTTTAGCTCTAAACTGTCATTTAGTTATTCCTGTGGTTCTAATACTTTGCTGAAACTTTCTATTTTTTATTTGTTTCAAAAGGTTTCAAAATTCCATATTGGGACAGTTTTATAATGCCTGCTTTATAGATTTTGTCAGATAATTTCAACATCTGTGCCATCTCATCTCAGCGTCTGTTGATTTCTTTTTCCCATGTATGTTGAGCTTCTCCTTGTTTTTCACATGATGACAAATTTTGGATTTTATCCTGCTTAAACAGCATAGAAAATGTTGACATTTTGTTTAGTTGGGTTCTGGCTGCAAGTTCAGTTTTACCTTCTGTGGGGGTTGTCTATGGTTCCAATGTCAGTTGTGTTTTCAAAGCCTTTGCTTCTATACATTCTGCTTGTGCTCCACCTACTATGGTGGACCTAGCTGGTGATGTATATGTCACCACTCAGTTGTCAAAGATTTGGAGGTGCTGATTAGAATCAGATCTATGCATGTGCTGCCTAGCACTTCATGTACAATTTGCATGGGCTCACATTTCTCAGCTACTCTTTATCCTTAATCTCCTTGTCAGTTTCCAGTTCCCTTGGGATCACTTTTTTGGCCCTCCAGCAGGAAAGCTGGGGCTTTAGTTAACCCACTCCATTGCAGGGCCAAGACCAGGGTGAAATAAGTGAGGCACATTTCTTGGTTACAAAAATTAAGAAAGCACCAACAAATTCAATAAATAAAATTTTAATGCAATATTTTAAAAAATCAAAATTAATGTGAAAATTTATAATGAACAAAATGTTGCAATTTAAGTAAAGACAGGATCCAGCTCTGCACTTTACTACTCAGCCTCACTTCCTCAACCTAATTTCAGCCCTCTTTTGCTGTATATTTCTACAATTGCACCTCCATCTGGAGCCAGACAGCAGGAAGACAGGCCAAAAAAAAAAAAAAAAGTAACCAATTTGGTGGTACTTTGAATTCTGGCCTTCTTGCTCAACCTTCCTGTTACTAATTATATTTCAGAGCCTTCAACTAGTTGATCTACGCATTCTTTCCAGGTTTTGCAGCTATACTCAATGAGAGAAACAGAGTAGAGGGTGGTTATTTCATCTTAACTGGAACAAGAACCAGAGAAGAATATGCTTAGATTGCTACAAGGAGCTAGATGAAAAATTGACAAAAAAGTAAATTCTAGGGGAAAAAGCAATAAACATTTCAAAAAGCAATTCTGTCACCTTATTCTTTCTAGTAAAACTTTTTATCCTTAAAAATAAAATTAGCTTTCTAGGAATTATACAATACACTCTTTTCCTTTCCTTCATCTTCCAGGGGAAAGTGCATGTGTATGTAGGTGCATGCATGCATGAGTAGGCATGTGTACAATCATGCCCCAGAGAAACACAGAAACAGAAATAGAAACAAAATGGGAGGGACTTAGATAAGGATCCTGTAGATTTAGGTTGAGTTTCTCCTGTGTTCCCTTTACTATTAGGGAAAGATTAAAATGTTCGGATAAAGAACTTATAAGGTGCTATATGGATTTTCTTCTTCGTTCCTATTTTGAGGAAATCATCAGAGGGACAAACCTCTCTCGTGGGTACAGTATTTGCTACCATTGACAATGTCACAGTTTTTTCTATTTATCAAAAAAGGATACTTACATAAAGGGTAATTCATTGTTTTAAGCAAGGTAGGTCAAGTTCAGCACTGGCTTTCCTTTAGCTATCTGCATAAGCACATTAAAAATATGAAAAACATATTCAAATGTACTATTTGAAGAATGCAGCTCAGGATTTTTGCTTGTTTGCTCCTGGACCCAGAACTGTTTTGTTCAGTGAATACAGCCAGTGTTAGATGGAAGGCTGTAAAACGCAGGGCAGAATGTATTTAAATATTATTTGAATTTCACTGTAGAAAAAGAACCGTGTACAAAAGCTGTTCACTGCTTTTTAACTTTGCGGTCTCTGGACCTTTGAATTCACTGCAGTAAAAACCAAATTTTAACCTACATTTGGCCCAGTTAATTTTTTGACAGTGAATTTTTCTATAAATCAGGAAAACTCTAAAATATCCCCTAATTTTCCTCCCTATCTCCTTCCCTGTCTCCATCCTGCCTTTGTTTTCTTCACCCCTTTATTTCCTTCCTCTCCAGGAATGCTGACTTAGCACCTTATTTTGCCTGTCGCTTTACTAGACACTGTGGACCATGCAAAAGTAGATGAGACAAATAATGATCTAGCTGGGAGCATTGCCATTTATTCGAGGGAACAGGCATGATCACATGGAAGAGTTAAAACAGTCTTGGAACAATGTGCATTCCAGTGTAGAAATGTCTCACAGAGATGGTCCTTCTAGATTATTTCTGATCTCTTTAGAGAGTCAGTGTGTCTCATACTCATTACGTCTGCATGGGCTTTCTATTTTCTAGTGAAAAAAGAATTTAGTTTATTGCTCTGTGTGTGTGGGGGGGGTGAGAGATCTTTTATTAAAAATTCACATATTATATGTGTTTCAGGTACATGTTGCTACCCTTAACTTAGCTATTGCTTTAGCAAGTCAAATTTTCTTATATCGCCCTCTGTAAAGACATTTCTGTTCTCAGCCCATGAGTCAAGTCATGTGACACTGACTGACTGCTGAATAAGCCTTGAGCCCTGGGTCAGGCATTCTGAGGGTCACAAAAGAAAACCTACCCAGTGGCCTATTTTATGAACCCTTGATTCATTCCAGGCAAAGCTTCCCATGAGGTCTCTGCACTCTACTCCGGCTTGATCCCTAGTGGAAACTTCCTAGGCAGCCTGCATACCACTGGGTCTACTCACCTAGAGGGCTTCTGTCTGCTTTCGGTAATTAGGGCAAGATAGCTGACACAGATCTATCTGGGAATTACCACCAGTCTCCCTTGCACACTCCCTGGCTTCCCCAGGCACTGTGCTTGGGAATTAACCTCCCATGATATCATTCAGAAAGGAGGTGGCTCATGATGCCGTCGTCTAGCACGACTGACCTGAGGTGCTCTGAGGAAACCTGGAGGCTGACAGTGTCAGACAGGAATAATGAGTACAGGAAGAGAGTCCTCAGGAATTACTTCAGGATGCTACCCAGCTCCTCCCACTCCAGCTTCTCAACACATTCTAGAGAAGCAATTAGCACTGGGAGGTGGTGGAGGAGCAAGGCTGTGTGCAGGAACTGGCTGCCCAATTTAGCAAATGAGAGGTGGGGGCTATCTCCCGTGAAGAGATAGATGTATTTGGGAGAATTGTTACCTGGAGAGAAGCAGACTTCTGCCTTTTCCTGGGAAGTCTATGACCTATGATTTGTTAGAAATGGTATTTTTTTTTTTTTATTCAGAGGAAGGAGTTTAGTTTACAGTAGATTTTGAATATGGTTGTAATAAAATGGCCTTCAAATTTTAGAATTTGTGTGAAGACATCTATTATATGCCAACCTAAACCCCAATTTCCTTTTCTGAGTTGTGGGTTTTGGCAGCTTTAATTTTTGGGGTCTCGTTCTCCATTTTAATAAGGCAAGAATAAAACCCACTGGCACCTCATAGCTTGTAACAGCTCCCAGCAGGATGAGGGGAGGCTGAGCTGCCGGGTTTCAAATGTGGGCTGCACTTAGGTATCCTGAAGCCTGTCAGTCATACATACCACAATCACAGAGCAAAGGCAGCAGCGGTATGCAAGTCTCAGTGGAAGAAACAACTTTTAGAAAATATATTTATATTTTCCCCTTATCTAGGTGCTTCTTTTGTTGTTGAAGCAGAGACTCAGAGACACATGATTTTCAGATTTAGTAATTAAAATTTTTCTCAATTTCATGGCATAGGCATGTGCTGCCAAGCCTCATCATCAGCAACCAACTGATCTATTCATTAATCATTTTTCTTAACTAGCTCTAGTTGAGCTTATAACATTCTATATGCCAAACTCTAGACATTGACCTATAAAAAGTTTACTCGTTACATTCAAGGTACTCTGAATGATTTGCGTAAAACATGTAACAAAACTTATTGTAATTGATATAATGTGTATTGTGACAGAAGCATTATCTAATTATTATTTAACAAAACAGATGCAAGAAGGCAAGGTCTTTCCAGGCAAAGAGAGGAGCATGTGGAAAGAATGGAGATACATATGTGCAAGTGGCATGTTCAGCTCACTATTATGGAGGGGAAGGGCAGTGAGTGGGACTGAAAAGGCAGGTGAGGACAGATATTTAAGGAACATGCCATGCTACAGAGTATGGATTTATTCTGAAGTTAACATTTATATAAAAATAGTAAGCAGATGTAACTGGTATGATCTACTTCACCATCTTGGAGTACAGATAAGCTTACAACAAAAGAATAAAAATATCCTAGCAATGTTTTAGGATACATACTGGAAACTTCTCTGGAGGGACAGACATGAATGGGAATGGAGAGGAACACACAGGGAACCCAGCTGTGTCTTCTATAGTTATTTGGTTGTTTAACACAAAGTTCTGAAGCAAGTTACTACAGCATTAGATTTGATTAAAATGGTGATGAGTAAAGATCTGACAATAAAATAATTTTTAAGGGGCTATATCCTTTTAACATTCAAATTCACTCGAGTCTCCATTCGTGCAACATGGTAAGTGTTATAGGCTGAGTTTTATCATCTCGCCAAAATTCATGTATTGAAGCCCTAATGCCTGGTACCTAAGAATGTGACTGTATTTGGAGATAGGCTCGTTGTTGTTGTTGTTGTTGTTGTTGTTGTTGTTGTTGGAGACAGGGTTTCCCTCTGTTGCCCAAGCTGGAGTGCAGTGGTGTGGTCATGGCTCACTGAAGCCTCAGCATCCCAGAGTTCAGGTGATCCTCCCAAGTAGCTCAGACTATGCGGGACTACAGGCATGAGCCACCATACCCAGCTAATTTTTGTATTTTCTGTAGAGATGGGTTTTCACCATGTTGCCCAGGCTGGTCTCAAATTCCTGGGCTCAAGTGATATGCCTGCCTGGGCCTCCCAAAGTGCTGGGATTACAGGTGTGAGCCACCTCACCTGGCCTGGAGATACGCTGTTTAAAGGGGTAATTAAGGTAGAATGAGGTCAGTAGGGTGAACTGTAATCCAATATGACTGGTGACTTTGTAAGAGGAGGATATGAGGACACAGATATCTGCAGAGGCCATGTGAGGACCCAGGGAGAGGATGGCCATCTACAAGTGAAGGAGAGAGAATGCAGAGTGATCCAGTCCAGCTGATACTCAGATCTCTAACTTCTAACCCCCAGAACGGTGAGAACATACATTTCTATTGTTTAAGCCACCTAGTCTGTTGTACTTTGTTATGGCAGCCCAAGAAAATTAACACAGCAAAGGTTGTAGAGTGTCTCTCTTGGGGCTTTCTCAATACACAGCAGTTGTCTAAGAACCCCTGGGAATGATTGAAAACAGCTGCAACTGCTTCTAGGCTAAACAAGAACTTAAGAATCAGATCTGGCCACAAGCAAATGCCAGTGTTTTGTTTACCTTGCTTCTTTTACTATCAATGGTGCAGCTGAGGACTGGTGCTGCACCAGTGAACATTTCCTGATCAGTTGCAGGAAAGACACCTTTACTGGTCTGGATCCCACTCCCACGAGCATTCCCTTCATTTAAAGACGCTCTAGATTGGACTTAAAAGGTCAAGGTTCTTTAGTTTACATTTAAGGCCCAGTCACTGTGCCTAAAGTTCTCCTCTAGGCTAAGGAGGAGTTGATAATGTCAGCCACATGTCCATTCTCATGTCTATTTAGGTCCTATTGTTGAGCCTACCTCGCCAGTCAGGCTCTCCTTCCCCTCTTGGTACACTCCCTTTCAGTCCTTTCTGGATCAGTGGATCTTTTGTGGAAACGAATCAATTCTTGAGTAAAACCTGAACCTCAAGAAGAAAGGAGACCCTCCCTCTCGATAGGCTCCTAAGTTTTCTGCATTTATCCCCATACCACAGTTCTGCTTATCCAGGGTATTAGGTGCCTAGCTTTTTTACACTGGCCTAAGGAACCTGTTAAGCAAATCTCTGCAGCATAAATAGGTCTGATTTATGGTGCTTTGCTGCTCTATTATATACATATATAAAAAAAGCGGCTGAAGTTTTTTTAAAATGGCAAGTTTTCTTGATTAAATTCCAAATACTCAGTATAGTCATACAAAAAATAGTCACATGATCAAAACTTCCAAATTCCAAGCAGTCTCTAAATTGCCACTAACATTATCTTTTAAAAATAAAAATAATGACCAATTTTCTTTTTCATTGCTTACAGGACACAATCTAAATTATTTCTCAACTTGACTCCAACTAAAAACAAAGGAACACAACAAACAAATTTCTACTCCGCTTTCAAGGTTCAGCTCAAGTATTTAGTGCCATTTATATGCTCCCAAATAAATTGACTCATACTTGCTTCTTTGATTCCTAATTATTTTTCTGAAGTTTGTCTACTCTACTTATAAAAGGAAGGCCAGGAGCTCTTCTTTTTTCATCTTAACAACCACAAAGCACAGCAGAGTACTGGCGCATAGCAAATAAATAAGTAAATTGAATAGATATTTGTAAAGCATTGCTGATTGCAATGTGGATTATATCTTAGATATGTCTTTAAAGTTTTACCCGCCAAAAAGCAGAGAATCAAAGTAGAAATGATAAGCCACTTAAGCAAGAAATGATGTGTCTGGACTAAGGAAATAATAGTGAAGATGAAGAATTAGATTTTGCAGATATATAATTGGTATGTGGTATTTGATTGGGTAAAAGGTAGTATGAAGAAGATAAAATGATCACCAAATGAGTTTACAGAAAATTGAGGTAAAGTTGTTTGTTTTATTCTGATAGAACATAAGAGAACCAGTAAGTTTAGTCTGATTTTAGTACTTACTAATTGTGAGGAAATACATTGCTATTAAAGAACTCAGTCTAGTTGGAAGTGAAGGCATGCATCGAAATTGATAAATAAAACTGTTAAATGGCTTAGAAAAATATCAAATTGATAAATGATGAAAAGCAAACATTATGGAGAAAAATATACCATCTACTTCCCAGAGGAAAATAAAAATCAACATTGCAATTGCTATGTGGTCTGGAACCAACTGCTCCACTGCTCTGAGCTTGAGTTCTGAAATGGTAATTAATACTTTTGTTGATTTAACATCTGGACACTAGGAAAGCTGTTGATAAATTGCCTTGAGCTCACTAGGCATTGCTCAGGATTCCTTCTGCTCAGCAAAACCCCAGCTCATGCTAGATTTTGCAGGGAAATATCTTTGGTCATGTAACTGAAAAGGCTAGAGATAATGGGATGCAGAGGTAGAGTATCAGGCAAGACTCTTCAAAAAATGCCATTAATATAATAAAAAGGCAACTCACAGACTAGCAGAAAGTATTTTATATTTTCTCTATATACATATACAATGCACACACAATAGTATATTATATAACTATAAAACAATTTATCTACACTGTCACCATATATTTATGTATCTTTGTGATTGTTTATACCTTTTGGAATGAGTATTCTTACAATTTATTAATAAGAAGGCAAATACCCCAAAAAACAGTAACAGAAGATTGAAACAGATACTTCCCAAAGAAGATATATAAAATACACAGTAAAAGTATATACAAGTTATTATACCTCTACAATAATATTAATAATAAGATATGAACTAATAGAGCAACTTGATGAATGTCAAAAGCATTATATTAAGTGAAAGGCAGACAGAAAAGACCACATACTGTATCATTTTATTTATATGACATTCTAGAATAGCAAAACAAACCTGTTGTGATAGAAAGCAGATTAGTGGTTTTCTTTAGATTAATGACAGAAATGGTAGTGGAGATTTATTACAAATGTGCCTAAACGAGTTTTTCTGGAGGTGAGAATGTTCTATGTCTTGATTATGATGTGTTTTTACAAAAGTGCACTTCCAAGAGTGCTCAAACTGTATGCTTAGAATGGGTACACTTCACTGTACTCAAATTATAAATTAATAAAATATATTAAAAGTCAAGGTAATGCAATTATGGCTCTTTGGGTAAAGCTACCAAATGAACAAACCACTATTATGTAATTATTCAAAGAATAAAAGGCGAAAGTATTGAATTATCTACAAAATGAAATACTGCAGAGGGGAAATAACAATGAGATGAACAAAATTATGAGATTGTTACAGGGAAATCTATGGAAATGTATTGAAAATACTATGCAAAAATACTATTTGTCATAATTGACCCTGGTTGTAATAGAATGCTTCAACAAACTGACTGACATATAAAATGATAAAGAATTCAAAGAACTACCTGCTCAAAAATCACACAAACTAGATGATTATATGGGAAATTTGACCAATTCTTTAAAAACCATTCTTTTTTAAATTGTTCCAAAGCATAGAAATAAAATAGAATAAGAAAAAGTTGGAAACAAATGTAATGTTGATAACTAAACCTGATAAACACACACACAACAAACGAGGAAATCATGTTTCCTTATGAATATTGATTCAAGAATCCTAAGTATTTGCAAATGAAACCTGCCAACAATGTGTCAAGGAAATAATACATCATCACCAAATCATATTTGTTCTGGAGATTAAAGACTCATTATTAAGAAATCTATTAATATAAATCCTTATATTAATATTAGTAAATCTATTAATATAAATCCTTATATTATTAGTAAATCTATTAATATAAATCCTTATATTAATAGTTCTCAAGTAAATAATCATTTGATTCCATCGATATGTTCAACAAAATTCAACACAAAAGAGAAACAAGTGACCCTAACTCTATGTTGATTGATAACATTTATATAGAAAAAAATTAATCTAAGAAAATCATATTTTGAATGTACACTCTTAATAAAATGTGCTAAGAATAAAAAGAAATGAACAGAAATTGTGAGCTTTATTAAGTTGTATCAGTGATGGCATTGGTATAGACATTTTAACACTGGTTTATGTACTGTAGGATGAAATAAAGGGTAAACACGGAATAGGAAAAGGCAAGGACAAATGCTATGGTATTGTATTTGAATTTTTGTTAGCATTAATGATTAAATACATGCAATTAAGCCATAGAAAGATTCAGAAGCAATGTTACCCTGCTAGCCAGAAGTATACTTTTTCCCCAGATCTTGGCTTCTAAACATCATTATTCACTACAAATAACTGGAATCCTTAGAGATATAACTGAATCTATGTCTTTGGCAGAGTAAGTACAAAGTGACCTTGAAACACTTTGTTGTGGCAGACAGTAAAGGTGTATCACGAATTGAGGGTACATATCAAAATGATCCAGGATCCAAAGGACTCCCATTATCAAAATTTGAGATGATTTGATTATTAACATTAACAATCATAATCTTGCTTCTAGCTATGAAGGAGTAGTTTGTATCTGACTAGTATTACAACTAAGAACAACTATAAAACCTGGATTTTAATTTTAATTTAATTTTATTTTATTACTATTTTTTGCTCATATGGGGACTGACAATTATAAAACCTGGATTTTTAAAAATAATGGTTTGAAATCATTAGAGAGAAATCAAGGCAAACAGGATTTAAGGAGCCATTATCCCAAAAGAAAAAAAAAAGGCATTGAGGTTAGTCATAGATCAGAACAGCTATTTTTCTGCCTGCAATTTGTCAATTTGCTTCAGGGGATACAGCAGGAGGAGAAACTGCAGTACTCTTGCTCGAATGGGATGCCCCCAAAAATTTTCTGCCTGCAATTTGTCAATTTGCTTCAGGGGATACAGCAGGAGGAGAAACTGCAGTACTCTTGCTCAAATGGGATGCCCCCAAAAATTGGAGTTCAAGATGCTTTGTCAACCAAATTTGAGGTATTCAGATCCTTGCGTAAAGAAAATTGCAGAAAGAAAACATAAGAAAATGTCTAATGTCATTTAGACTGGTTTAGACTTCTGGCCTATGTCTTTCTCCCATGCTGGACTCTTCTTGCCCTCGAATATTGGATTCCAAGTTTGTCAGCTTTGAGACTCAGATTGGCTTCCTTGCTCTTTAGCTTGCATATGGCCTATTGTGGGACCTCGCCTTGTGATTGTGTGAGTCAGTACTCCTTAATAAACTCCCCTTTATGTATACATTTATCCTATTAGTTCTGTCCCCCTAGAGAACTCTGACTAATACAGATTTTGGTATTAGTCAATGATTCTGAGAAAAAATCTTAAACGTTGTTAGAGGATGAAAACACATTACTTTCAAAGAAGCAACTACAAGACTGGCTGTGAAGAAAAAGCATTAACTATATAAAAAGATTAATAAAAGTTACTTCATTAAACTTTAAAAACATTATTCATCAAGACATCATTAAAAGGATAAAAAAATTAATGATAGAGTAGAGAAGATAACACTTTTTAAAAAAATAAATGAGCAAACGTCTTTGAGAGAGTACAAGATGACGATCCAGCTGAACAAAAAGAGAAATGTCCTCAGCATTGTTAATCAGCAGAGAAATGAAAATTAAAACCTATGAGATACCACTACACATCCAAAGAACGTGTTAAAAAATGACATTAACAAATGTTGCCAAGGAGCTCTCATACGCAGCCAATGAAAGTATAAAGTCGGTGCAACCACTTTGAAACTATTCGTCAATATTTACCAATGCTAAACACATGCAGATCTGTGACTCACAATTCTACTCTTATGTGTATACTAACATAAATGCAAATTTATACACAACAAAGACATGAATAAGAGTGTTCATAGAAGAACAAGGCAATATTGCCTCATACCAGAAATATCGTAGGTATCCAATCACAGAAAAGGTGGAAGTTCAAAGAACTGTTGAAACTCAATGTAAAAGAAAACAAATCCAATTAGAAAATGAACAGAAAGCATGAATAGAGACATTCCACCGAAGAGGATGTACAGATGGCAAATAAGCACATGATAATATGTTCAACATCAGTAGCCACTAGTGACAAGCAAATTTAAACTACAATAAGATGTCATAAGATATCTGTCATAATGGCTAAAATCTGTTTATGATGTTGTCAGATACTGACAAGAATTCAGAAAAACTGGAATCTAAACATTGATGTTGAGAATGTAAACTGTTACAGCCACTCTTGAAAATAGTAGGCAGTTTCTTATAAAATTAAACATGCAACCACTGTAAACCCAGCATTTGTGTTCTTGGGCATTTATGCCATAGAATAAAAGCTTATGCTCACACAAAAATCTATACATAAATATTCATAACACTTACATGTAATAACCCAAAACTGTAAACAAACTGAAAACTGTCAGTAGGCAAATGGTTAACAGACAGTGATACATCCTTACCATGGAATATTACTCAGCAATTAAAAGGGAAATATACTGAGTGAAAAAAAGCCAATTCCAAATGGTTACATACTGTATAATTCCATTATGTAACATTATTGAACTGACAAAATTAAAGATATGGAAAACAGATTAGTGGTTGCCAGGTGTTGGGGATGTGGAAGGTAGATGTGGCTATAAAAATGCAACACAACGGCTAGGTGTGGTGGTTCACGCCTGTAATCCCAGCACTTTGGGAGGCTGATGTGGGTGGATCACGAGGTCAGAAGATCAAGACCATCCTGGCTAATACAGTGAAACCCTGTCTCTACTAAAAATACAATTAGCCAGGTGTGGTGGCACCCACCTGTAGTCCCAGCTACTCGGGAGGCTGAGGCAGGAGAATAGGGTGAACCTGGGAGGCCGAGCTTGCAGCGAGCTGAGATCTCGCCACTGCACTCCAGCCTGGGCAACACAGCAAGACTCCATCTCAAAAAAGAAAAAAAAAAAAGCAACACAACAGATCCTTGACGTGAAAGAAATGTTCTACACTATAATGATGGATACATAAACTCGACATAATAAAATTGCAAGAACTAAAGACACACACACACATACAAGCACAACTGGAAACGCTAAGCAAGCTTGCTGGATTATTTCAATGTCAATGGAGAAACCCGGTAAAAGGTACACAGGTTATCTCTGTATTACTTTTTACAAGTACAAATCAAAGCCAATGATATATAAAACAGATAAAGAATCATGAAAAATTGGGTTTTATACTAGGAATCTAAGGTTCATCAATGTGTTTCCCCATGTTAATCAAATACCTTCTTAATGGATGCAAAAAGAAAATTGACAAAAGTTAACATGCACCACGATTTTAAAAAAAAACTCAGAAAACTAGAAATAAAAGGCAAACTTTCTCAAACTAGTAAAGAATATCTATAAAATCTTCATCTATTTTATTTTACTTAATCGTCTGATTGTGATCAAAAATATTTTTGAAACAATGCATGAATTTAGCAAACTCAATGTCAAATTAAAAAGTGTAAGGTCATTGCACAAAAATCAATTGTATTTTTATACATAAACATTGAACTGAAAAATGAGTATCCAAGCCAATTATGTAAAATGTCTCCCAATTTAGATTTGCCAGATTTGTTATCCCGAGATTTGATTCACATTACATATTTTCGACAATCACCTGAATATCCTATTCCCCAATTAACTTTCACCTGCTGATTTTAGTACCAATTAATAATTTCTCTGACTCAATTATTACTGTGGTGGTTGTAAAATGGCTTTTGAAAACTTCTACATTTACGAGTTGTTATTCTTCTGTAAAGAACGGTTTTCCTATAAGAATTTTAGAAGAAAATGGCAGGGCGCAGTGGTTTTTTTTTTTTTTTTTTTTTTTTAAACGGAGTCTCCCTCTGTCGCCCAGGCTGGAGTGCAGTGGCGCGATCTCGGCTCACTGCAAGCTCCGCCTCCCGGGTTCACGTCATTCTCCTGACTCAGCCTCCCTAGCAGCTGGAACTACTGGCGCCCGCCACCATGCCCAGCTAATTTTTTTTTTTTTTTTTTTTTTTTTAAGTGGAGATGGGGTTTCACCGTGTTAGCCAGGATGGTCTTGACCTCCTAACCTCGTGATCCGCCCACCTCGGCCTCCGAAAGTGCTGGGATTACAGGCGTTAGCCACTGCACCCGGCCGAGGTCAAGAGTTTAAGACCAGCCTGACCAACATGGTGAAACCTCGTCTCCACTAAAAATACAAAAATTAGCCGGACATGGTGGTGCGCGCCTGTAATCCCAGCTACTCAAGAGGCTGAGGCAGGAGAATTGCTTGAACCCAGGAGGCAGAGGCTGCAGTGAGCAGAAATCGCACCATTGCACTCCAGCCTGGGCGACAGAGCGAAACTCCGTCTTTAGAAGAAAACATAGGAAACACCATTCTGTAGATTGGCCTTTGGAAATCATGTATGGCTAAGTCCTCAAAATCACCTTCAAGAAAAAAATTGACAAATGGGACCCAATTAAATGAAAGAGCTTCCGCACAGCGAAATAAACTATCAACAGAGTAAACAGACAACCTAGAGAATGGGAAAAAATATTAGTAAACTATGCATCTGACAAATGTCTAATACCCAGAGTCTATAAGGAATTTAAATAATTGAACAAGCAAAAAACACATAACCCCATTAAAAAGTGGGCAAAAGACAACACTTTTCAAAAGAAGACATATAAGTAGCCAACATACATAAGAAAAAAAATGCTCCACATCACTTATTTTCAGAAAAATCCAAATCAATACCACAATGAGGCATCTCACACCAGTCAGAATGGCTATTATTAAAAAGTCAAAAAAAAAAAAAAAAAAAAAAACACAGATGTTGGCAAGGCTACAGAGAAAAGGGAACACATACACTGTTGGTGAGAATATAAATGAGTTCAGCCACCGTGGAAAGCAGGTTAGAGATTTCTCAAAGAACGTAAAACAGAGCTACTATTTGACCTAGCAATCCCATTACTGGGTATATACCCAAAGGAAACTACATCATTCTAGCAAAAAAAAAACCACGCACTCACTTGTTCATCGCTGTGCTATTCACAGTATCGAAGACATGCAATCAAGCTAGGTGGCCAACAATGGTGGATTGGATTTAAAAAGTGATTATATTATATATAATTATATATCTCATATCATATATATCACATAATGATGGAATACTACACAGCCACCTACATAGTAGGTGTAAATATTTATGAGGTATATGCAATATTTTTGTTGAGGTATACAATGTGTAATAATCACATCATGGAAAATTGGATATTCATCCCCTCAAGCATTTATACTTTGTGTTATAAACAATCCATTTATACTCCTTTAGTTATTTATAAATGTACAATTAAATCATTATTGATTCTAGTCTCTCCACTGTGCTGTCAAATACTAGGTTTTATTCATTCTCTCTATTTTATTTTGTGCTCATCAACCATCTCCACCTCCACCCCACCCCACACTACCTTTCCCAGCCTCTGCCAACCATCCTTCTATTCTATATCTCCATGAGTTCAATCTTTTTAATTTTTAGGTCCCACAAGTAAGTGAGAACATGAGATGTTTGTCTTTATTTCATTTTACATAATGGTTTATTTCATTTTACATAATGACCTCCAGTTCTTTCCATGTCGTTGTAAATGACAGGATTTCATTCTTTTTTATAGCTGAATAGTACTCCATTGTGTATAGGTACCACATTCTCTTTATCCATTCATCTGCTAATGGACTCTTAGGTTGC
Organism: Macaca fascicularis; assembly: GCF_037993035.2. Classification (NCBI taxonomy): domain Eukaryota; kingdom Metazoa; phylum Chordata; class Mammalia; order Primates; family Cercopithecidae; genus Macaca; species Macaca fascicularis. Next base: position 86,959,866 of record NC_088388.1, on the reverse strand, counting down.
TGCCAAATCTTGGCTATTGTGAACAGAGCTACAACAAACATGGAAATGTAGATATCTCTTTTATAAAATGATTTCCTTCCTTTTGGGTATATACCCAGCAACGGAATTGCTGGATCACATGGTAGCCCTATTTTCAGTTTTATGAGGAACCTCTAAACTGTTCTCCATAGTGGTTGAGCATTATAATATACATTCTCATCAGAAGTATATGAGGGTTCCTTTGTCTCCATATCCGCCCCAGCATTTGTTATTGCCTGACTTTTGAATAAAAGCTATTTTAACTGGGGTGAAGTGACAGCTCATTATAGTTTTGATTTCCATTTCTCTGATAATTAATGATGTTGAGCACCTTTTCATATGCCTGTTGGCAATTTGTGTATCTTCTTTTGAGAAATGTCTACTCAAATCTTTTGACCATTTTGTTTCTATCAGATTATTAGAGTGGTTTGAGCTCCTTTATATTCTGGTTATTAATCCCTTGTCAGATGGGTAGTAGGTAAATATTTTCTCCCATTCTGTTGTTTGTCTCGTCACTTTTTTGAGTGTTTCCTTTGCTATGTAAAAGGTTTTTAGGTTGATGTGATCCATTTGTTCATGTTTGCTTTAGTAGCCTGTGCTTGTGGGGTGTTGCCCAAGAAATTTTTGCCCAGATCAATGTCCTGGAGAGTTTCCTTAATGTTTTCTCACAGTAATTTCATAGTTTGAGGTCTTAGATTTCAGTATTTAATTCATTTTAATTTGATTTTTGTATAAGGTGAGAGATATGGATCAAGTTTCCTTTTTTTATATAGGGATATCCAGTTTTCCCAGCATCATTTATTGAAAAGATTGTATTTTCTCTGATGTATGTTCTTGGTGTCTTTGTCAAAAATGAGTTTACTGTAGGTATTTAGATTTGTTTCTGGGTTCTCTATTCTGTTCCTTTGGTCTATGTGTCTGTTTTTAAGCCAGGATCATGCTGTTTTGGTAGCGCTCCATAGCATAATTTGAAGTCAGGTAATGTAATTCCTCCAGTTTTGTTCTGTTTGCTTAGGATAGTTTTGGCTATTCTGGGTCTTTTGTGATTCTATAAAAATTTTAGGATTTTTTTTTCTATTTCTGTGAAGAATGTCATTAGTATTTTGATAGGGATTTAACTGAATCTGTATATTGCTATGGGTAATACGGACAGTTTAACAATATTGATTCTTCCAATCCATTAACATGGAATATCTTTCCACTTTTTTGTATTCTTTTTGATTTTTATCAGTGTTTTATAGTTTTTTTTTTGTAGAGATCTTTCACTTCTTTCATTAATTCCTAGATATTTAATTTTATTTGTCATTATCATAAATGGAAAAACATTTTTTATAACTTTTCAGATTTTTTCCATTGGGATATAGAGATATTACTGATTTTGTATTTTGATTTTGTATCCTTACAACTTTACTTAATTTTTGAAAATATTAACTAACATTTTTCTCTCTCTTTTTTTTAACTTTTATTTTATGTTTAAGGGTACAAGCTACGGTTTATTACATAGGTAGGCTTATGTCATGGGGGTTTGTTGTACAGATTATTTTATCACTCAGTTATTAAGCCTAACACCCATTAATTATTTTTCCTGATCCTCTTCCTCCTCCCACTCTATACCCTCCAAAAGGCCCAGTGTATGTTGTGCCCCTCTCTGTGTCCCTGTGTTCTCATCATTTAACTCCCACTTAAAAGTGAGGACATGAAGTATTTTTCTGTTCCCCCAAAAATATAAATCATTGTATTATAAAGACACATGCATGCATATGTTCATTGCAGCACTATTCACAATAGTAAAGATATAGAATCAACCTAAATGCCCATCAACTATAGACTAGATAAAGAAAATGTGGTACACATACACCATGGAATACTATATGGCCATAAAAAAGAGTGATATCATGTTCTTTGCAGGGAGACGAATGGAGCTGGAGGCCATTATCCTTCCCAAACTTTACTGAATTTGGTTATCAGTTCTAATAGTTTTTTTGTGGTGTCTTTAGGCTTTTCCAAATATAAGATCATGTGATCTGCAAATAAGAATAGTTTGACTTCCTCCTTTCCAGTTTGGATGTCCTTTATTTATTTTTCTTGTGTGATTGCTCTAGGTAGAATTTCCAATACCATATTGAAAAACAGTGGTGAAAGTGGGCATCTTGTTGTGTTCCAGATCTAAGAGGAAAGATTTTCAGTTTTTCTCCATTCAGTACAATACTAGCTGTGGGTCTGTCATATACAGTTTTTATTACATTCAGATATGTTCCTTCTGGACTCTGTGTTTTTTTGTTTTTTTGTGTTTTTGTGGTTGTTTTTTAGGGTTTTTATCATAAAGTGATGTAAAATTAGTTCAAATGCTTTTTCAGCATATATTGAATCATGTGATTTTTATCCTTCATTCTGTTGATATGATCTATCATATTGATTGATCTGCATGTTGAGCCATCCTTACATCCCTGGGATACCACTTCATCATGGCGAATGATCTTTTCAATGTGTTGTTGAGTTCAGTTTGCTAGTATTTGTTAAGGATTTTTGCACCATTATTCATCAGAGATATTGGCCTGTAGTTTCTTTTTTGATGTGTCTTTATCTGGTTTTGATATCCATTTACTAATGGCTTTACAGAATGAGTTTGAAAGTATTCTCTCTTTCTTGGCTCATGCCTGTAATCCCAGTAATTTGGGAGCCTGAGGTGGGTGGATCACTTCAGGTCAGGAATTTGAAAATAAAAAAACATAGAAAAACATAGAATACTTTTTTTTTTTTTGAGATGGAGTTTTGCTCTGTCACCCAGGCTGGAGTGCAGTGGTATGATCTCAGCTTGCTGTAACCTCAGCCAACATGGTGAAACTCTGCCTCTACTAAAAATACAAAAATTAGCTGAGCATAGGTCTGTAGTCTCAGCTCTTGAAAGGCTGAGGAACGAGAATCGCTTGAACCCAAGAGGCAGAGGTTGCAGTGAGCCAAGATTGTGCCACTGCACCTCAGACTGAGTGACAGAGCAAAACTCTGTCTCTAAATAAATAAATAAATAAATAAATAATCTTTCTCTATTTTTAGGAACAGTTTGAGTAGGATTAGTAGTAGTTCTTCTTTAAATGTTTTGTAAAATTCAGCAATGAAGCCTTTTACTGGAAGACTTTTTATTATGGACTAGATTTTACTATGTATTATTGGTCTGTTTTTGTTTTTAATTTTTTTATGGTTCAATCATGGTAAACTGTATGTGTCTAGGAATTTATCTATTTTTTCTAGACTTTTCAATTTATTGGCATATAGTTGCTCACAGCAGCCACTAATGATCCTTTTAATTTCTGTGGTAAGAGTTGTAATGTCTCCATTTTCATCTGACTTTACTTATTTGGGTCTTCACTCTTTCTTCCTAGTGTGGCTAAAGTTTTGTCAATTTTATCTTTTCAACAAACCAACTTTTTGTTTTGTTGATCTTTTGTATTACTTTCTTCATTTCAAAATCATTTATTTCTACTCCGATCTTTATTATTTATTTCCTTCTACTAATTTTGGGTTTTGTTTGCTCTTGGTTTTCTAGTTCTTTAAGATGCATCATTAGGTTATTTCTTTGAAATTTTTCCTCTTTTTTGATGTGGGCACTTATTGCTATAAATTTCCCTGTTAATACAGCTTTTGTTGTATCTCTTAGGTTCTGTTTTCATTATCATTTGTTTCAATAAATTTTTGTCAATTTCCTTCTTAATTTCTTCATTGGCCCACTGGCGGTTTGGGAGTTTGTTGTTTAATTTCCTTATGTTTTTATCATTTCCAAAAGTCCTCGTTATTGATTTCTAGTTTTATTCCATTGTGTTCAGAGAAGATGCTTTATATTATTTCAATTCTTTAATGTTTTAACACATTTTGTGACCTAATATATGGTCTGTCCAAGGGAATAATCCATGTGCTGAGGAGAAAAATGTGTGTTCTGCAGTCATTGGATGAAATGTTCTGTAAATATCTATTAGGTCCATCTGGTCTATAGTGCAGATTAAGTCCGATGTTTCTTTTTTGAGTTTCTGTCTGGGAGACCTGTCTGGTGATGAAATTGGAGTGCTGAAGTCTCCAGGTATTATTGTATTCGAGTCTATTTCTCTTTAGCTCTAATAATAAATGCTTTACATATCTGGGTGCTCCAGTGTTGGGAGCATATATATTTATAATTATTATATCATCTTGCTGAATTGACCCCTTTATCATTATATAATGACCTTCTTTGTCTCCTCTTAGTTTTTGTCTTGAAATCTATTTTGTCTGATATATGTATAGCTACTCCTGCTCTTTTTTGGTCTTCATTGGCTCTTTTTTATCTCTTTATTTTCAGTCTATGTGTGTCTCTATTGGTGAAGTGTATTTCTTGTAGACAAGAGATCATTGGGTCTTGTTTTTTTGATCTATTCAGCTCCTCTATGTCTTTTCATTTTATATACTCTGATACAGATGGCCAAAGTTACCTGTCAATATCTTCAGAGACCCTTTGAGGGTAAGACCTAAATCCAAGTTGTCTCAAAGACTCATTTACCTCTGCTTTCTCTAACCCATTTCATATATACTCAATAAATGATAGCCATACACCAGTCACTGGTCTATGTGTATGTCTACAGAGCTGAATTAGAGAGAAGTTCATGCTTCAAAGACCTGTGTGTTTGGAGGAGATAGACCACAAACATTTATATTAAGTACTATCATATGGATAATTCTAGGACTGAAAAAAGAGAAAATTGAGGTGCTATTTTAGATAGATCATACAAGACTCATAGGGAAGGTTATATTTGGGCAGAGACTGAATGAAGTGAAAGTGAGTGTCATAAATTTTCTGTTAAAAATCATCTTAGTAGAGAAGGCTGTAACATAAAGAGACTGAAGTAGGAGTGCATTTGTGAGGTATTCAAAGAACAGGAGAAACAGGGAGGCTGATAGAATATGAGTTCAGAGAAGTACATAGGGGCTGTATCTTCCCCTGTGAGCCATTGTAAGAACTTGAGATGGGAGGCATTTTGAGTGTTGATAGCAGGGAATTATATTATATGATTTACATTTTAATGGATTCCATTTATTGCTTGGGATTAAGGAGAAAAGGATGGAAACAGAACAGCTAGAAGGCTATTGCAAGTTGCAGGGGTCCTGGCGACCATTTTGCCTTAGAGCAGTGTGGTGGCAGCAGAAATGGTGAGAATGAATTGGACTCTACGTGTATTTCAAAGAGAAAGCTGACAGGATGTGCTGACAGATTGGATGTGCATTTCTATGAAAGAAAAAAAGAAGTCATAGATGACTCTAAGATATTTGATCTATGGAACTTGGTCAACTATGGTACCATTTACAAAGAGAAACTAGGGATGGAGTGGGTTTGTGGTATAGGTGGGAAAATTTTAAAAACTGAGTTACCTGTTAATTATCCAAGTGAAGGTGTATTTCCAATTTATAGAAATCACTTAGGAAAAGAGTATAGTGTATTTCCAATTTATAGAAATCACTTAGGAAAACAGAAGAGGAAAAAATTATGAATTGCAGAGTACTTCATCTTTTAGAGGTGAAGATAAAAATAATTCATCAAAGAAAACAGAAAAGAAGTGGTCAGTGAGGTAGGAGGGAAATGGGAGAAATGAAATGTCCTCCCAAAAATAAAAAATTGTTTTAAAAATGAGAATAATTGAGTATATTAATGTTGCTGTTGAGTGAAATGCAGTCAGTTCTTCATCTGTGGGGGTTCCTCATCCTCAGATTCAACCACCAACCAATCTCTGATTGAAATATTTAAATAAACAATAACAATTTAACAATCAAAATACAAATTCTAAAGATGTAACAACTATTTATTTAGCATTTACATTGTATTAGATATTATAAGTAATCTAGAGATGATTTAAAGTATGTATGTGGGAGGTTATGTGCAAATATTACACCACTTTATATAAGAAACTTGAACATGATAGATTTTGGTAGCTGCAGGGGTCCTGGAACCAATCCCCCATGGATACCAAGGGATGGCTCTAATATGAGAACTGAGAATTTGCTATTGTCCCTGGTTTCTGCTAGAGACAGAAACATGTCAAGAGTAGATTCAAAATGAGAAATGGGGACAATGGATACAGACAACTCTTTTGAGGAGTTTTGCCATAAAGGAAAATAGATAAATGGGGTTACTCTAGAAGAGAGATGGAAGGATAAAGGGAGGATTTTCTTTTAAAATCAGAGATATTTCACTATGTTTGAATGGTAATGGGAGGAATTCAGTAGAGAGAAAAGATGATGTGGGAAAAGAGTGGACAATGCTAAAGAAATATCCTTAAATGAGAAGTGGGTGCTGCAGTACTAAATTTAAGAGTTGACTTTTGATAATAACAGGAGGGCTAGCAGAGTAAGTGTATACAGGTACAGACTGGCTCAGTGAAATAAGAAGCAGGGTTATTAGCTGGCAGAAAAAAGTTGATGGGGAAGGTGAAAGTCTGTGCATTAGTCCGTTTTTACGCTGCTGGTAAAAATACACCCAAGACTGGGCAATTTACAAAAGAAAGAGGTGTAATGGACTCACAGTTCTATGTGGCTGGGGAGGCCTCACAATCATGGAGAAAGGTGAAAGGCATGTCTCATATGGCAGCAGACAAGAGAAGAGAACTTGTGCAGGGAAACTCCCCTTTACAAAACCATCAGATCTCATGAGGCTTATTCACTATGACAAGAAGAGCATGGGAAAGACATGCCCCCATGGTTCAATTACCTCCCACTAGGTCCCTCCCACAAGTGGGAATTACGAGGGCTACAATTCAACATGAGATTTGGTTGGGGACATAGCCAAACCATATCAGTCTGAAAAAGAGGAAATCTCATGGAATTGTGGTGACCTTCCTCTCTGCTGTTTAGATCTATTTATTAAATCACTGGACAATTTAGTGTGTGTGTGTGTATATATATATATGTATAAATATATATATATATAAATTTTTAAAAAGATCTGGGTAACATATAGAGACAGAGCTGAAATTGTCCAAGGTTGTTGAAAGCAGGGGTCTTAAAACAAATGCAGATTTCAAGGGAGTTTATAAAGGAGCCAGTGTAAGACTAGGGTACATAATAATTAATCAGCAAAATATGAATCATAGCATAATAAGAAAAGAACTGGAGACAGATGTCCTTGAGACACATGAATAGTAGCTTTATATGCACATTTTAAAAATTGTGAATAAATATAATAGAATGATGAAGTGGATTATATGACGTTAGAAATTATATAACTCCTCTTTCTCTCTCTCTTTCTCTGTGTGTGTGTGTGTGTCTATATATTATTTATCCCTTATAAATTTGAGAATCTGATGAGACCACTAAATGGATTTTCTCCACTGAAAAGCGCATATATGCACATATGTACAATATCATATTGGAAGAAGTATTTACAGACCAATGGATAAGTATTCTGATCCTACTCCTAAATGTATTCTGAGTCAACTAACCTTTCCTTTCTCATGTCCATGGTTGTGTATTTCATCCTCTCTGCTTGCAGTACTTATCTTCATTTTCTCACCTACCAAGCTGCTGCTCCTCCTTCAAGTTTGAATTGAAGCTTTTCCTTGTCTGTGAAGCTTTTTATGATTCTTAAGAAACCCTAGGGGCACCTTCTTCCAAGTGTCTGATCATTCTCTATTAACATTTATCACTTTGCTTTGTAAATGTTGGTTTGCAAGTCTGCTTAATCCATCCTGCTGTGGATTCTTTGAAGGCAGAACTAAATCTCTTCATTTCTGAATCGCTATTACCTAGATTAGTGCCTGGCAAGTTTTGAATAAATTTTGCAAATAAAGAAAACTGAGTCCTAAAAGGGGTTAGGGGACTTATGCAAGTCAGTGTCAGAACAAAGCCAAAACTATGATGTTTTCCTCGCTCAGTTTAAGTTTCTTTTTATTCCTCTTCCATCTACCTGCTTCCATCTTCCTTAAAGAACATTTTTACACCAGGAAATAGCTGGTGGGGCAAAAATGGACTAAAGTGCACATTGAGAGGTCATCTATAAGTATCAGTGCTCCCCCTTGTGGCATCTCAGGAAGGTGGAGGTGAAAGTGACCATGGACTCATCAAGGTCTGTTAGGAAGCAAGATGGATCTTTAGCTGGGAGAGACCATCTATGCCCCAGCCTGTGTTCCCCCAAGAAGAAGTTAATCAGAAGATGTTTCCTTTCACCACAAGTAAAAATTATCTTTATTTCAAGTCTTCAATCATTTTCATTAGATTCCATAGGCATCTGAATAGGTTCTTTAGGCAGATATTCTAACTTACATTATTGAGAATGTAAGTCCTCAATATAACCTGTTGAAATAGGTTGTCTCATTCTAATGTTACCAGGTGAGACAACTGAGGTTCAGGATGTTAAAGTAATCATTGCAAGGGTGGACAGCCTGGAACACTTGTCTTTAAAGTCTTCTATGTAGCATACTTTCTACCATACTCTGACTGTTTAGACAATAAAAGTTTAGATTGCTGTAAAACAAGCTAGCTATTCTTGTTGCCAGAATTCTGTTAGCTACCAAGTAGGCAAAGGAAGCTGGCTTTCAGTGGACAGCTCAGGTGCAGAAATCAAAGCTGCCTTTCCCCTGCTGCTTTTTTCTATATGGAGATTGCAAGTTGTCAAAATATTAGCTGAAGACAAGGACTACCCCATTGGGAGGTGGTGGATATGGTGGAAGGATGGCTGAAAGCACAAGGATTTCTATCTCTGATGCGCAAGCCCAGACCTCCCAAGTGGCCAGTGTTAAAGTCTTAACATTTTACTTGGAACAGAGATTGGAGGAGAAAGGAAAAGCACTGTCCTCACTCAAAGGCTCCAAAGCCCAGCCTGAAACATTTTTCTTCTCTAAGACTCAAGACATTTTTTTAACCAAGCCAAGAGTTTAGGAACACAAAGCAGCCGATATGGACCTTTTAGGATGACTGGGTGCTGTCTTTACTGGCAGAGGCAAATATTAGCTTTGATTTGTAATGTTTTCATAACTCACTTTCCTCTCCTGGAGTCTCATCCCCCTTAGTAGATCTAACAAACATCTAAATCATCACAAGAGCATGATTAACACATTTCCACACCCAGAACCTCTGCAGAGCAATGATCAAAATAGTAAGCTGACACCTATCGATCACTTATTATGTGATAGGTGCTTTACCTTCATGATTATCTCATTCAATCCTTATAGCAAACCATATTGTAGTGACCAAGACAGGTTCAGAAAACTTGCCCAAGGTGACAATGAGTAGTCAGTGGATCTGAGACTAAAAGTAAGCAATCTGACTCCACACTACATTACCTAGTGAACTAAAAAAGAGTATCTGAGGAACTAAGTCTCTACCTATAAGACTCCTCACTTAGTTTACTCAGCACATTTAAGAACCACAGAACAGAAAAGCTAAAGCTTCTCCTTTCCCTCACTGTAAAGCTGGTTAGATAGATGAGTACTACCCCATGATCTAGCCAGCCATGTACTTCTTAAGAAAAATAATAGCAATTAAAATTATTACCAAGACTCAACATTGTAGAAAGATTTTATAACTGAAAAAAATTGTAAAAAAAAAAAAAAAAATACAGGCAACTGGGTGTGTTTGGTACTTTGATTTTAAAGTTATCTATTATTGATTACTAATTTGCTTTGTCAATTTCACTTTCAGAAATTCCTGGATGTTGTATCTCCACAACTTTCCAGAGGTTGCCACATCCACATCTGTCTTGTTTCCCACAGAAGCCCTGCCGTCCTTTACTGCTCAGTACTATTTCTAATAACATTTCCAGTGTTGCTCTGAGGGTTGTACCTCGTTTCCCTGGTCTCTGCCACCTGGCCTTATTGCACATCAAGAGAGGCTCAAATTTGTCCCCACCCATTCTTATCCCAATCAATATGCATGTAATAAGGCCCATCAGTAAAAAGGATTGAGGAAGGATCCTCCCTAAAACACATGGCTGTCAGGTACAAAGCAGGCCTTGCCAGCAGGGTAGGTATGGGTGATGGGAGAAATTGGCAATGACCACCACCATTAATATGGCGTGTTACAACCAGAGTGTGGCTGTTGTAACAATCATGGAGGATAGATCTGTCTTCCAATCTCAACTCTGCCACTTTTGAACTGTGTGACTTTGAGAAAGTCATTTTGCCAATCAGAACTTCATTTTTCTGGTCTCTTACATTAGGATAATAATACCTACCTAATAGCCTTGTTGTATTGTAAAGCAAGTAACAGACCGGGGTCATTCTGTCCTTGAAATTTTAGGGTATACAGATATGGGACACTATGATGGGTTGAGATCAGGCATATCAGGCTTTGCATCCTAATTTGCTCCACTTAGCAACTGTGCGAATTTGCAGAAATATTTTCAACTCCCTGACCCTGTTTCCTCATCCATAACATGCAATTGAAACTACCTACCATATGGAGTATATAAATAAGACAGTATATATAAGTAAATGCAGTAAGACCTGGCATGCAGATTCTAAATCCCTTTATTTCTCCTACTAAAGTTCCCATTATTCTTGACTATTTGATACTGGAGAGCAAGAGGGGAAGAGGAGATTGTCCCCAGTAGTGCACTTGTCTTCTATCTCCCACTTAATAACATAACAATAATAGCTACTGCTATGGTCACCACTTCTAATATGACTGCTTTTACCACGACTGCTGCTGCTGCTGCTGCTGCTGCTATTCTGGTATTATTTATTGAGCATGAACTATGTAGCAATATGTAAAAGGTACTGTGATGTACTCTTTACTGTGTTATTGATTTTAGTCTCAGTATGTCTGCTTTCAATCAGGGTTTTATTGCATGGCCTTGAAAAATAGCCATTTCATTCCAGTCCTGGGTTTTTGCAGGCCAGGGTTAATGCAATAAGCTTTCATTAGTAAACCATAAACTCTAGAAGATGTGAATAATAGGACTTGGCCTATGTATCTTTTCCTTTTATCCATCTCAGCCCTAGCACCTGCTGATGAGTCCCTCTTTGAGTGATTTCACAGTTCGTCATCCTAACTGTTCTGGGCTCTTAGTGTTTCACTGCAGCATTTTTCAGGCAAGCATAAATCTCCAAATCTTCAAATTTTGAATCAGCTAGAACAAAATCTCAGCATTGCTTTTTATGCTGTTAGTCATTCTCAATTGGTTCTTTTCCCTTTGTTCTAGTCATTCTAAATGGCAAAAAACAACAGAAACAAAAAAGCAATCATGAAGTCACATCTTTGGATGTTATTTGTAGAAAGTAAAACGACATTCACTTCTATTCTATTGAACACGTACTTACTCTAAACAAAAGAAATTGATGAAATAAAACAAAATATGTTCCTCAGCCCTGCTTTAGACAGATAAGCAAGGACAATTAATATCAAGGCTGTTATTTCTTTTTTCCAATTTTCTATCCTTGTTCCTAATTGATATTCTCCAAGGTACCTGAGATTAGATAACTATTAAAGTTTCATTCTGGATTATTTTTGGTATTTAATGAAAGTTTATTACCTACAGGCCTTTTGAGGTAAATAAACTTTAATGTATTACTATCCCTACAGAATGTCGGAACTGGAAAGAACCATAAGGATGAGATTTTTCTGGGACAACCATCTCATTTTGCACCTGAGAAAACAGGCCCAGAGCACCCTGAGATGTGTGTGCTTTGGGAGTTCAAAAGGGACCCTCTTTGTAACACAATACCTTCTGGACACATAGTCCTTTGAAATTCTTTTTAAATTGTATATGCTGAGTAAGAAGTCCCCTTTGAGCTTTTTTAAAAATCAATTTTTCCCACCAGTGTAGTAAAGGAACACTACTATTATCAGATTCGGCTTGTTTGTTCCAGCACCCATTGGGACATTGAGGAAGGACAGGATGTATAAGTGGAGGAGTTTGACTAAAAATAACTGAGGAATAATCCTCTTTTCTCAGTACAAAGGAGCTTTTCAGAGCCTTATTGCTGTCCTACCTGGATGGTTATAATTTGCTGGGCATGTAATTTCTGTGTCAGGAGCTGTTCACAAGACAAACGGCACAGACTGCTTTTGGGAGCCTTGTTAATTGTTAATAATTCTTCTTCACTGTAGTCCCCACCCAGAAGCCAGAAAAATATGCTACCAGATATGCTAGCTATTCAAGCTTAAAACTATTTTTTAATAGAAACTTTGTTAGGAAAAATAATCGGGTAAGTTCCACATACTCCTTCCATGCTTGGTTCCCACCGTCTTCCTCCCTTTTACTTACCAACGATCCTGATGAGTGGTGACAACGTGCTAGCAGCCCTCACTCTCAGCGCCTCCTCGGCCTGGGCGTTCACTCTGGCGGCACTTGAGGAACACTTCAAGCCCGCCACTTCACCCTGGGAGCCCCTCTCTGGGCTGCTGAGGCCGGAGCCGCCTCCCTCTGCTTGCGGTGAGGTGTGGAGGGAGAGGCCTGGGCGGGAACCGGAACCCGGGCTGTGCGCGGTGCTCACGGGCGAGTGCGAGTTCCGGCGGGCGCCGGGCGCCGCCCGGCGGCCCTGCACCTGGAGCGGCCGGCAGGCCGGCGCCGCCGCGGGCCCAGGGCGGTGAGGGGCTTAACACCAGGGCCAGCAGCTGCGGAGGTTGCGCCGGGTCTCCCAGACAGGGCCGGTCTGCATGTACCACGCTTGAATTCTCACCGGGCCTTAGCTGCCTCCCCTGGGCCAGGGCTCGGGACCGGCAGCCCACCAAGTCCAAGCCCGCCCCCTCCATGGTGGGCTTCCCGGGGAGCACCGCCCCCTGCTCCCTGGCCAGGTCCCATCAACCGCCCAAGGGCTGAAGAGTGCAGGCGCTGGGGACTGGCAGGCGGGCAGCTCCGCCTGCAGCCCCAGTGCAGGATCCACTACGTGAAGCCAGCTGGATTCCTGAGCCGGATGGGGACTTGGAGAACTTTTATATCTAGCTGGAGGATTGTATGTGCACCAATCAGTACTCTGTATCTAGCTAATCTGGTGGGGACTTGGAGAACTTTTATGTCTAGCTAGAGGATAATAAACACACTAATCAGTACTCTGTGTCCAGCTCAAGGGTTGTAAATACACCAATCGGTACTCTGTATCTAGCTAACCTAGTGGGGACTTGGAGAACCTTTATGTCTAGCTAAGGGGTTGTAAATACACCAATCAGCACTCTGTGTCTAGCTCAGGGTTTGTAAATATACCAATTGGTACTCTGTATCTAGCTAACCTAGTGAAGGTTTGTAAATACACCAATTGGTACTCTGTATCTAGCTAACCTAGTGGGGACTTGGAGAACTTTTCTGTTTAGCACTCTGTGTCTAGCTCAAGGATTGTAAACACACCAATCAGCACTCTGTCAAAACGGACCAATCAACTCTCTGTAAAATAGACCAATCAGCTCTCTGTAGAATGGACCAATCTGCTCTCTGTAAAATAGACCAGTCCGCTCTCTGAAAAATGGACCAGTCAGCAGGATGTGGGTGGGGTCAGATAAGGGAATAAAAGTAGGCTGCCGGAACCAGCAGTGGCAACCAGCTGGGGTCCCGTTGCACACTGTGGAGGGTTTGTCTTTTGGCTGTTTGCAATAAATCTTGCTGCTGTTCACTCTCTGGGTCCACCCTGCCTTTATGAACTGTAACACTGACCAGGAAGGTCTCCAGCTTCACTCCTGAAGCCAGCGAGATCACGAACCCGCTGGGAAGCTTTAACACTCACCACAAAGGTCTGCAGCTTCACTCCTGACAGTGAGACCACGAATCCACCAGAAGGAAGAAGCTCCAGACACATCGGAACGTCTGAAGGAACAAACTCCGGACACACCGTCTTTACGAACTGTAACACTCACCGCGAGCGTCCGCGATTTCATTCTTGAAGTCGGTGAGACCAAGAACCCACCAATTCCAGACACACTGGTCCCAGTATCTTCCCTTTCAGTGTGGTGTTTTCTTCTGTACTGGCCTTATCTCCTGACACAAATGCTGAAAGTTACCTCCTCCAGTGTCCTTACAAGTATCTGAACAGTATGATGACTCTGCCTTTACCTGCTTCAATTGAAGAGTGAGAAGCTTCTGGTGGCTGTGTGATTGTCAGCTTCATTAATCAGTAGGTCACAGTCTAAACATTTCTCCTTACCGGTGCCATAAGTCTTGCTGACCAGAATGAAAATCTGATGAGGCCCATACAGCAAAAGTGACTCTACCAGTGACGGGACCCCACTTATGCCAGGCCAGGATTGAGGTGAGAATCTCCTCTCCCATCTCTCAGGTGAATGTCACACTGTTTGAGACAACTTAAGGAAGGGAAGTAGAGAGAGTGTGCGTGCCCCATGGTAGCTTTAATCTGGCCAAGCATAACAACACGAATGGAGCAAAAGTCTCAAAGCAAAATCTCTTACTCAAAAGACAGTGTGCCTTAGTAATTAAGAACAAAAGGATTTGGAGTTATGGAGGCTTATACCTAAGTCCCAGATGTGCTGCTTACCAACTGTCTGACTTGGAAACATTGTTTAACCCCACTGAACCTTAATTTTCTAACCTGTGGATGAAATCTTTGATACTTACACCATGAGGTTGTCTTGAAGAACTAGATGACATAACGTATGTAAAAGACTTAGGTGAATATCTACTATGCACAGGCGAAGATGGTAATTATTACTATCAAGATGAGCCCTGCTGCATTCTCACCCTTATCTACCCTTTTTAGTTTTCTGGAAATCTTGCTATTTCAGTCATCTTTTTGAGATGCTTATCAAGGATTGGGTCTTAAGAGCACATGGCTTTGTATCAGATGCAGCTAGATTTGCGTTTGGACTACAACATTTATTTACTATTTATGTTACTCTATGCAGGTCAATCTACCTTTACACAGCTCAGTTTTTGGACTTGTAAAATAGGAATAATATGCATACATCTTGATAGAGATGGGCCTAGTTAAAAGATTAAATTAGATTAAATGAGACTATAAATTTCAATAAAAACAAGGACCCTATCTTGTACAACATGGTGTTCCTTGCATCTGGCAATGTGCCTTGCATATCATTAGTGCTCAGTAAATAGCTGTTAAAGGAAACAATTAATAATGCATGAATATAAGCTTTTAATACAGTGTCTTGCACATATTAAGTGGGAACTATATCTGTCTTATACCAGTTAAAATATATGAAGGAGAAACAGAATTGCAGGGTCATTTAATATTTCTGTCAATAGATACCCATCTGGAATAGCCTCTCGGACTACCAACATGTCTCCGGAAATGACTCTGACTACTTTTTTCTTAATAAATAAATGCCAGGGAGAAAAATTTGAGAGAAAGTGGAGGCAGAAGGGGTTAAAAGCTGATTCTGGGCTCTCTTGTAGAGACCTGCAGACAGGCAGAATAAGTTCTGACATTGGAAATGCTAGGTGGGTAGGCGGGAAGGGATGATACTGAAGGATGGGAGTTTGCATGAAACAGGTGACTATGAGGAAAGTAAAAGGGTTGAGATTATAAGTACCTGGCATTAAATCCTGCCTTGAAACGTGGAAAAATCACATAGTTTTGGTCTCAACTGCCCCATTTATAAAATAGGAATAACAGTACTCTGCAGGATTATCGTGAGCATTAAATGAGAGAGTGGATATAAAAGTAATTTGTAAAATACTGAACCAAAACAAGGAGTTATCCCTCGAGGATGGAACTTTGCTTACTCCATGATTCTATTTAACTCAAAATCCTGATTGAGTCCAAGTTGACCAAACCTAGTTAGGTTTCCATCTTATCATATCATTAGTATTCTCTGGATTTTATGGGAAAAAATAGAATTCATGTCAATACAGTAAATATTAATTTTATCTGTTTTGAACAAAATGCATTTTAAATTCTCTGAAACCCTCCCTGACCACCCTGGCAGTCAGTTTTTCATACAGCTGGCAACCACATCACCTTGAACTTCTCTTTCCTCTTGATTACATTTGTTGCTTGTCATCTCTTGCAGAACTTGAGCTGGAATTCTAGTGCTTTAAGAAACCGTCATTGAATGACTGTTGAAAGAACAAATAAATATTTTGAACTGAGAATGAAATATGTTGCCAATTATTTGGTAGATAACATACAGCATAAGTGAAGTGTGTACTACATATAAAGCATCCCTAGTCTAAAAATTCAAAATCCATACTGCACCAAAATTCAAAACTCTTTGATGGCGACATAATGCCACAAGTGGATAGTTTCACACCTAACTAGGTTTTGAGTTACAGTCAAAACACAGAACCTTGTTTCATACACAAAATTATCAAAAATATTATATAAAATTACCTTCAGGCTGTCTGTATAAGGTGTATTTGAAACATAAATGAATCCCATGTTTAGATTTGGGTCTCATTTCAAAGATATCTCACTTATGTATATGTAAATATTCCAAAGTCCAAAAAGATTTGAAATCCAAGCTACTGGTTCTATGCATTTCTAATAAGGGATAGTCAACCTGAATATGTATAAAGAGCACAGATAAAATGCTCTACCAAAATGTGTCAGCCACGACAAAACCCCAAAGAGCTGATCTCACTGGCACTGTGGCACCCGCAAAGCTAGTGTTGTGTAATAACCAGACAAAAAGACAAGATATTTGAATTCTGGTCCTGATCTGAAACTACCTTGCTTTAAAACCTTAGGTCGCTACTCCTCTCAAGACATTAGTCTTATTATGTATCAGTGTGGGGGCTGAATTAGATAGCTCTATATTCACTTCTCATCTCCTTTCTCTTATAAATTTTGATTATTTTCCTAGAGTTGACAATTGCCTATTTGTTTTATTCCTTTAGTATTTTGATTTCCTTAATTAATTTTTCCCAAGCACTTCAACAGAATCATCAAAACCTCTCAGTACTATTTATCATATTGGTAAACTCACTGCATCACTCCTTCTGGAATCCTCTATCGTCTTATTACAATCTTAAGTGGTTGCAATCTATGCCTTTCACACAGCTTCTATGCAGGATAAGTGGAAGATTTACCCTGAAACTTCTCTCCAGAATCATCCTGAGGATTATCTGTCCCTTTCTTTTTATATCTTTTGTTTATAGATGGAATATTTTCCTTTCTGCCAGCTTATGCTTTCCTTCATGAGAAGCATACCTTCTAATAACGTATTGAGAAAGAGAGATGAAGGAATGACACTTCTGAGACTGCTTGAATGGCAATGCCTCTGTTATATCCTTGTGCTTGATTTTTTAGGGGTTGAGGTATAGAATCATAGATAAGAAATTATTTTTCCTTAGAATTTCATAGTATTGTTCCATTTCTGTCAAGCTTTTGGTGTTAATATTGAGCATTTAAAATTATCTAATTTCAGTTTCAGTGCTGATTTTTCTCTCTGGCAGGTGGTACATATTTTCTTAATATTTGATATTCAAAATTTTCATGATGATATGTCTTGACTCGGGTTTTTGTTTTTATATTTTTATTGTTTTGCATTTTTGTTAGAGACAACGTTTGTTTACTCAGAAACTGTTATTTTGGCCAGGCACGGTCGCTCACGCCTATAATCCCAGCACTTTGGGAGACCCAGGCGGGCGGATCACGAGGTCAAGAGTTTGAGACCATCCTGGCTAACAAGGTGAAACCCCGTCTTTACTAAAAATACAAAAATTAGCTGGGCATGGTGGCAGGCGCCTGTAATCCCAGCTACTCTGGAGGCTGAGGCAGGAGAATGGAGTGAACCCGGGAGGCGGAACTTGCAGTAGGCTGAGATCGCGCCACTGCACTCCAGCCTGGGGGATAGAGGGAGACTCTGTCTCAGAAAAAAAAAAGAAAAGAAAAGAAACTGTTACGTTATTCCTTGACACTTTCCTTCCCAATAATCTCTCTCTTTTCTTTCATGAAAGTGTATTAGTCAGATGATAGATTTCATAGATTGAACCTCAAATTCAGTGCTTTTCAAATTATATCATCCATTAAAATCTCCCGGAGGCTTCTTTATACAGATTGCTGGCTTCACTTCCAGTCACTGATTAAGTTGGGATGATGGTTGAGAATTTCCTTTTCTAACAAGTTTATGGCTTAACTGCTGCTAGATATCCTTGGAGAACCACTGTTCTAATTCTCTTCTTCTGGTATCTTCTGTTTTTCACATCATTCTCTTTTTGTTCCCCTCTCGGAATTAATACCTACTCGTTATTGTCTCAATTTTTGGTCAGATTTTAATTTTAACCTATCATATTTTTAGTTTTCTAAAGCTCTTTCTTGTATGTTTTATGGTTAAGGATATAATATTTTTAAAAATAGAAGTACAATTTACATACAGTAAATATAGATATCAAATGTATAATTTCATGAGATATGACGATTTGTATACATCTAACCAACATGCTGATCACAACATAGAATTTTTTCTTTCTCCTGAAAGTTTTCGTGCCCACTTCCAGTCATTCTTCATGCCCACATGTCACAACTCTCCTGATTTACATAACCATAGACTAGTTTGTATGTGAATTTCATATACATGGAAACATACGTTATGATCTCTTTTGTGTCTGACTTCTTTACTCAACATATTTTTGAGGTTCATCCATATTGTTTCATTTACAGTGGTTCATTCTTTTGTATTGCTGAGTAATATTCCGTTATTTAAATACAATACAACTTATCTATTTTTCCACTTGATGCATTTGAGATCTTACCCCAACCCTAGTTTTTGACTATTGTAAATAGGGCTTTTATAAGCAATATTGTACATATATGTTGTGGACATATGTTTTTATTTCTACTTAGAGTAGAATTTCAGGCTTTTGGGGTTAGGAGTATAATCAAACTTATAAGAAACTGCCAAAGAGTTTCCTAAAATAGTTTTATCACCTTATGCTTTCACCAGAAATCTATAGGAATTCTTGTTGTTATGTATCTGACACTTGATGTTTTCATTATTTTTATTTTTTGTATTTCTAGTTATTGTGAAGTGGTATTGCATTGTTCTAATTTGCATTTGACTAATAACTTATAATTTAAAGATTTTCTCATGTAATTTTTGATCATTTAAATATCTTGTCTGATGAAGTATCTGTCAAAACTTGTGGCAACTTATTATTACTTTGTAGAAATTATTTAGCTATTTAGGATACAAATTATCTTTCAAATATAAGTATTGCATGTACTTTTTCTCAGACTATGAATTGTCTTTTAATTGTTAACAGTGTCTTTCATGAAAGTTTTAAGTTGTGACAGAATGAGAAAAATTAATTCTTATGTGTATTGCTTTTTGTATACTAAGAAATCTTTGCACCCAAATTATAGACATTCTCCTAAATTTTTATCTGGATGGTTTATAATTTTAGTCCTTATATTTAGTTCTATAGTGTAATTTTATCTTTTTATTTATGATTTTTACATAATAATTGTACAAAATTAATTGTACATATTTACATAATAATTGTACATATTTATAATTTTTACATAATAATTGTACATATTCCCACTGTCTTCATTGGCTTTACAGTAGTCTATGTAATCTGGTAGTGTGAATTCTCTGAATTTATTCTTATTTACCGAGAATGTTTTGTTATTCTGAGTTTTTATTTTCTTGATTTTTCCATAGAAGTGTTTTGATACATGTATAAATTGTGTTCTCATCACATCAGGGTAATTAGCATATCCAGCACATTAAACATTTATTATTTCTTTGTGAGAAATTTATTATTTATTTGTGAGACCATTAAAAAACCTCTCCTTTAGGTATTTTGAAATATACGATACATCAGACTATGCAATAGACCGACAGAACTTATTTTTCCTGTCTAATTGTACCTTTTTACCCATTGACCAATATCTAACCATCACCCACCCTCACCCTAACTCTCCCCATCCTCTAATAACCACTGTTCTACTCTCTACTTCTGTGAGAACAACTTTTTAGATTCCACATATTAGTGAGATCATGTGATATTTGTCTTTCTGTAACTGGTTTGTTTAACTTAACATAATGTTATTCAGGTTTATCCATGTTGCCACAAATGACAGGATTTCATTTTTTATAGCTGAATAGTATTCCATTGTGTGTGTGTATATATATTATATATAATGTATTATTTATAATGTATAAATATATATAATTTATAAAGAATATATTATATATAATATGTATATTCATTTTCTTTGAATATATATCCAAATGTAATGAGATTTCTGGATCATATGGTGGTTCCATTTTTAATTTTTTGAAGAAACTGCATAGTGTTTTTCATAATGGCTGTGCTAATTTACATTTTCACCATCAGTGTGTAAGGATTCCCTTTTCACCACATTCTTGCTAACACTTGTCATCTTTCGATTTTTAAATAATTGTCATTCTGACTGGAGTGAGGTGATATTTCATTGTAGTTTTGATTTGCATTTTCCTGGAGATTAGTAATGTCAAGAATTTTTTTTATTTCTATTGGTCATCTGTATGTCTTCTCTGGAAAAATGTCTATTCAGGTCCTTTGCACATTTTTTGTTGAATACTTTGTTGTTGAGCTGTTTGAGTTTTTTATATATTTTAGATGTTAACCTCTTATCAGATGTATAGTTTGCAAATATATTCTCCTATGCTGTCAGTTGTCTCCAAAAGAACATGGCTGTGTCATAAAAACAGAAACATAGGCCAATGGAACAGAATATGAAACCCAGAAATAAACCCAAGCATCCATAGACAACTGATATACGACAAAGATGTCAAGTACATGCGATGGGGAAAGGACAGTTTCCTGAATAAACAGTGCTGGGAAAACTGGATATTCACATACAGAAGAATAAAACTAGACCCTTATCTCACCATATACAGAAATTAACTACTAAAAATGTATTAAAGACTTAAATGTAAGACTTCAAACTACAAAACTACTTGCAGAAAACAGGGAAAAGCTCCAAGACATTGCTCTAGGCAAGGATTTTAAAAATAAAACCTCAAAAACACGGGCAAGTGAAGGAAATACAGACAAATGGTATCATGTCAAATTAAAAAAAAAAACTTCTACACAGCAAAGACAGCAATGAACAAAGCAAAGAGACAACCTACGAAATAGGTGAATACATGCACAAATTATGATGTAATTTTAATTGATAAAATCAATTTCTATATGTAGTTTGACGTACGAGGGAGGATCATTGCTCATTTATTTTTAAAATGGGTTTCCAGTTGTAGGAACATTTTTTAAATGGTTTTTATTTCCTTCATTGAATTGCCTTATAACTTTTGTTGAAACACTATTGATCACATATATATGACTTTATTTCTGGTGTCTATTCTGTTTCTTTCCACTAATCTGTATGTCTACCTTGTACCAAATTCCCACTGTCTTCATTTGCTTTACAGTAGTCTATGTAATCTGGTAGTGTGAATTCTCTGAATTTATTCTTATTTTCCAAGAATGTTTTGTTATTCTGAATTTTTATTTTCTTGATTTTTCCATAGAAGTGTTATGAGTAAGTTGTTAATTTGTACCCCCCCACAAAAAAAAAGCTTATTGAATCCTGTTTAGGATTACATTAGATTCGTCAATTGCTTTGGGGAAAATTTACATTTCATAAAATTATCCCTTCTAATTCATGAAAATTGTATGAATCCCTCTTTATTAAGGTATACTTTAATTTCTCTGGAATATTTTGTTTTGTCAGCAAAGGTCTTGAACATTTTTATTCAATCTATCCCTGTAGGTTTAGTATTTTTTATCATACGCAAAAGTTTATAAAATTTATTTTTCCAATTGTTTGGTGTAGGAATATAGAAATGAAATCGATTTTTATATATTAACCCTTATCCTGAGACCTGACTAAATTCACTTACTAGTTTTAGTGGTTTTATTTCCTTTGAGTTTACTTCAAAATTTTTATGTGAATAATCATGTCATATGTAAATAAAGATAATTTTGTTTCTTTGTGTTCAATCTCTGTACTTTTTACATATTTTTCTTCTTCTTTTATGCAATGACTAACTAGGACCTTCAACCATGTTTTCTAGGAGTGAGTACCGACAATGCTTGCCCAGCTCATAGATGGATAGCATTTGATCCTTCACCATTAAGTGTGATATAAATGTAATATTTCTTGTAGGTCTTTCACAGTTGTCCTTTATGATATTGAGGAACTTTCCTTATATTTCTAGTTTTTTGATAGTTTTTTTTTTCATGAATTGGTACCGAATTTGTAAAATGCTTTTTTTGTGTGTGGTGATCATGTTGCTCTTGGTTTTGTTATTGTGGTAAATTACATTGATTGATTTTCAAATCATCAAACTTCAAATTATATCAAACTTGCATTCCTAGGATAAATCTCTCTTGGTCAAAATATATCATTCTTTTTGCAAATTGCTGTAATCAATTTGCTATTTTAATAAAGACTTTTAAAATCTGTATTCACGAAGAATGTATGTCTTTTCATCTGTATTCATGAAGGATATGTGTCTCTAATTATGAGGCAATTGTTCTATAAGTAATAGTTTATCAGTATTTTAATAATTGATAAAACAAGGTTTCATAAAATTAGTAAAAAAACTGATTTTATTTTCTGAGAAGATATATATATACTTTCCACATATATTTTATATATACATAAGAGAAGGTAAATATATATATACATATACCAGACTTTTGGGGGGGAAATTATTTTGTTAATTCTATTTCTTTCACAGCAATGGGGTTACTTGGAGTCTAAATGCCATTTTAATCTCTATTAAGATACCCTATTTTATTTATGACATTGCTAATTTGTGTTGTTTCTCTTTTTTTCTTTGATCAGTCTTGATATGGATGTATCAATTTATTATTCTTTTGAGGAGTTATTGGCCTTTTTGTTATACCTCTTATTACATATTTAGTGGCTACTCTAAGAATTATACTTCCTTAATTTATTACAGTATATTTAGAATTAAGGATTTATAGAAAATGAAAGAATCTCTTGATAATTTAATTCACACTTTTTGTCATGTATTTTATTTCTGCATATGTTATTAACTTCACAACAAAATGTTACTAAGCAGTCAGTTGTCTATTAAAGATTATTAGGAGAAGAAAAAAACATACATAGTCTTACATAGTTACCCACATATTTACCATGTTAGTCATCTCCATTTCTTGTTGTAGTTTTGATTTTTTATCTGGTATTATTTTCATTCTATCTGAAAAGTTTCCTTATTTCTCATAGTACAAGTTTGCTGGCAAAGAATTATTTCAGCTTCATTACCTGAAAATGTCTTTAATTTTGTCTCATCTTTGAAAAACATTTTGGCTGAATATAGAATTCTGGATTGTAGTGGGCTGAGTTGTATCCTCCCAAAATTCACGTGACCTGGAACCTCAGAATGTGACTTTCTTAGGGAATAGTTTCTTTGCAGATGCAACTAACTGGGGATTTGCAGATAAAATCATTTTGGATTTAAGATGAACCCCAAATCCCACGACTGACTTCCTTATCAGAAGAGGAGGGGAAACAGAGAAATACACAGAGAACACCATGTGAAGATGGAGGCAGACATTGGAGTGATGTGTCTATAAGCTAAGGAATGCCAAGGATTGCTGGCAATCACCTGAAGCTAGGAGAGAGGCATAGAACGGCTTTTCCTTCATTCCTTCCAAAAGGAGTCAACCCTGCCAACACCTTGGTTTGAGACTTCTGCTTCCAGAACTGTGGCCATCTGTTGTGTTAAGCCACACAGTTTGTGGTAGTTTGTTATGGTAGCCTAGGAAATGAATTCGTTGCTCTAAAGAGTTTTGTTTGTTTGTCTGTTTTGTCTCTGAGTGCTTTTAAATGGTTAAACCTTTCTTTTTCTGATCACCATTGTTTCTTATTTAAAGACAGCTGTAATTTATATAATAATCCCTCTGTATATAAAGTATCATTTCCCGTTGGCTGCTTTTCAGCAGGCTTGGTTTTCAGCAGATTAAAAAAAAAATCCTACTATGATTTTTTGAGTTTATATTTTTAGGTATTTTCTGAGCTTCTTGGGTGTGTAGGTTTACAATTTTTGCTAAATTTGAGAGAAAATTCAGAAATTATTTCTCAAATACTTCTTCTCCTGAACTATTCTCTGTCTTATTTTTCCTGAGGTTTTATTGCAATATATTAGACTATTTTAACACCTCACAAGTCACTGAGGTTTTTGTTTTCTAAAAAGTCTTATTTTGCCTCTTCTTGAGATTGGATACTTCCAATTCATGATCCTTTATTTTTCAATATCAAATCTGCTGTTAAGCCCAACCTATGAATTTTTCCTTTCAAGGTTATGGTTTTCCATTCTTTCATAGTTTTAATTTTCATTTGGTTCTTTTGTTATTTTAGTTTCTATTTTTCTGGGGACCTTTGTCATATGTTCTCTCATTGTAGCCTCCTTAAGTACTGGAGAACATATTTACGTCAGCTTGTTTCATTTTCTGCAAATTCTAATAACTGGATCATTTTGATATCTGTGTCCACTGACTTCTTTTGCTTAATTATGGATCTCATTTGCCTACTTCTTTGACTATCTCACAAATTTTTATTTTATTTTGGACAATTGTTGATGATACATTGTAGGGGTATTGAGTTATGTTTTTAAAAAGTGCTTTTTTTTCTTTTAAAATACAGTTAAATAATGATGGATTTTATTGATCATGTCAGGCTTGGGTTTATTCTTTGTTTGGGTGATCTGTTTTAACTTTAGACATAGGGAAAATCCCTCAAAATAGGGCATGGGGTTACTCTTAATGTGGAGCCTTCTGAGATCTCAAATGAATGAGCAAGGTGTTCACCAAGACTTCTTCACTCTAACCTGGATTGGCCCTCCAATATATTCTGGCATTGAATGACCTATGGCATTTTCATTTAGGTTTCTGCCCTGCATCAGCTTCTCTCTTTTGGGATTCACAGGTTCTCATTTTTCACGTGTGTAGCCAGTCTTTGATAAGGTCTCATGGGGAAAACAGACAGGCTTCTGAGTACCCTCCACACTGCAGTTTCGTCCTGTCTGGTAACGTACCCCAAATTTTAACCATTTCAGAAGCTCTCTTCACTAACTGATTCTTTGGCTCAGCAAGATTGCCATACTCTGCCTGGTCTCCAGCACCATAGACAGGGGTGTACCCCCAGGCCTAGAACATTGGCACATGCGCTCTCTCTCTGTGCTTTGCTCATTTCAAAGCTCACAATACTGAGCCACCTATGGTCTGATTTCTGAAGACAACAACTTCATGCGTTGTGTCCACTTCAGAGTTATTTGCCTCAGGTGGGCAAGTCTTACACAGGTATTCCTTCATGGCAAGAATCGAGAGAACTAAAATTCTTTTTTTTTTCTCTGATAATTATTATAGTAGTCTTTTATTTAATTGACAAAATATGTTATCTTATTTCTGTGGCGGTATAAATGATCATTTGCTTGTTTATTTAGCTCCCCACATTTTCTTTCTTTCCTTTTGTATTAGTCCATTCTCACACTGCTATAAGGAAATACCTGAGACTGGGCAATTTATAAAGAAAAGAAGTTTAATTGACTCATGGTTCTGCGGGCTGTATAGGAAGCATGGCTGGGGAGGCCTCAGGAAACTTACAGTCATGATGGAAGGGAAACAGACAGGTCTTACATGGGCAGAGCAGGAGGAAAAGAGTAAAGGCGGAGGTGCTACATACTTTTGAAAAACCAGATCTCATAAGAATTCACTCATTATCATAACAGCAAGGGGAAACCTTACCCCATGATCCAATCACGGCCTACCAGGCCCTCCTCCAACACTGGGGACTACAATTTGACATGAGGTTTGAGTGGAGACACAAGTCCAAACCATATTATGTTAGTATTTCCTTTTACTTTTTTAAAAAATATATTATTTTGGTCTCTGACTTAAGAGGTTACCTCAAATATATAGGTAAAAAATATTCAAAAATCTGTTTGGAAACTTCTTTGCAAAGAGAGAGTTGTTCAGTGATATAACTCACCATAAAGTGATTGACTAGGGGAATTAGCTGCTTATTGAGGCACTTCCAGAGGTCAGTAGGTGTGGGTCTATCATACCTCAGAGAGGATTCCTTTAAATCTGTTAATGTGGAAAAAAACATGAACTGCTATCCAATTGGAGCAAGCATATGTTTTATATCTCTATTCAATCAGCATAGTCTCTATCATACCTAATACCAGGGTTTATAAGCTTGGATATCAGTGCTCTGTAAAGTGAGTGAGTATATTCTGATTCTCCCCACCGTTTGACTAAAAGATTTCACTTATTTCTCCCCATCTTCAATACTGTGTTTCACTTCTGCAATTAGCTATAACTGACAGATAGTCTTGTGTTCAAATTTTTTAGATAACAAACTCTATTTTTGGCGAAGGTAGAGGAGGTGTAATCACCTTGCTATGTGGGCTGAGGAAGGTGTCCTGAGGTGTGGGGCACCTTATAAATATTTTCAATCATTTCTTTTATTTTTGGCTCCATACTATTTTCAAGCCTTAAGACATAACTGGCTCTTCCTATTTCCATGGCACTCTGTAATGCAGAGCAGTGAATCATCTTTCTTACTGAACTTTCTCTGAAGGAAAGTTTCCGTCTTCTGTGTACAGCTACATTAACAACTATTCATGTGTCTACACTCCCTCTACCAGAATAGTGGAGTCAATTCAGGTGGATTGTTGCCTCCTTTTTAATAGCTTAAAAAAAAAAAAACCCTTTTATGTATATTTTAGTGAGATTTCAAGAGGGCATAGCAATGAACATGGGCATTCTGTCTACCACATTCAGCAAAAATATTATTGTTTTAGAGTAGAGTGAAGGTAAGACTGTGAGGCGTAGACATAGAAGGATGTAATCAAAGGTGGTTCTCTAAAATTTTTAAACTTATTCTTCCAACGATATCTTGTTCCCACACTCACTCCTCCATATGTTAGAACCTGGTTATGCCTCTGTCTATCATCAGCATCTCTTGCCTTTCACTCTGTATCTATAGAAATATAGCGAAAAAAGCTGTTGGCTTCCAATGGCCTTAAACAAACACGTTGTATCCCTGTTGCCTGGTTATAAAGGCAAGAGTGGGAGCGGCAAAGAGAGGAAAAAGTGACGAGAAACGAGGCCATTTTCCCTGTACATTCTGAGCTGCACGTTAGTCCAGGCTCCCTCCAATTTGCAGACATATTAGTAGCAGCCTTGCCATTTCCAAACATTAAAACACAATTTGCAGGGCTCTCTCTTGTCTTTACTGACTTTATTTCAACAAAATAAACCCATCTGGAAACACCCTTGAAGCAATGTTCTTCCTGCCTCATTACAGCTACATGAACACTTCAGCATTCTGGGACTGCGCTGCCTGCCTCCCCCTTCTCTGCCAGAACGTCTCATAGCCAATTAAATCCACTGTAGCTCAGCTCTGAGGCCTAGTCTTTGCTCCCGTATTGCTTTTCAATAGCTTGAAATCTACTCAGCTGAAAAACCAAGCTGATAATCAGGCAGGAATCATCACTGGAGTGAGAAATTATTGAAGAACTGTGCAATGCTGAAGACCGCCCCATTGGAACATGGCCCGAGATGTAAAATGAGCCTTTTCAGTACCCATCTGAGAGCAGTCATGACTTCCTATCCTCGGGTGCTCTGTTTGTTTTTTAAATCCCAGGGCTCTAGAGTGACATTTAGCTACTTCTCAGGGACTCCTTTTGTCCCTTGCCATCTCACACCAGCATTGTGTAAATGTTTGTCTCAACATCCAAGAGGAAAAGGAGTAACAAAAGCCCCAAATGAAAGGCTCAGTGGTAACATCCGAAGTCAGCTGTCAGCTTGAAGCTCCCTAACTCTTAACCCATCAGCTCTGCTTCCTCTGCAAGTCCCAGCTTAATTATAATTTCATATTTATACAATGCCCCAACCATCACTCCTTCACCCTAGCGCCCTTCTCCAACTACCTGGAGAATGTCAGAGGTGGAGCGGATATTGGAGATCCTCAGCTATTAGAGATCCTTTCTTTAATTCTTTTAAAGAATTAGAGAAAACACAAGAAATGACTTTTCTAGGATAACAGAGAAAATCTATGCTCCGGCTAAGGTAGGAATATACACTCCCTGTCTGGGGCAGGAACTTGGGTGAGGTATGTGAGGCACTCGGGCACAAAATGTAAGAGAGAACAAATGAACCCAAAAATTAAGATAACTAATATTTTAATGCAATTTTTTTAAAGCAAAATTAGTACAAAACTCTTCTTGAAAAACAAAATATTATAATATGAAAGAAATACAGAATCTAATAGGGCTACGATTGGGGGGAGGTGAGTGAGGCAGGCCTGCACAAGTACAGGTTAGGACTGGACCCTGATTTTACTTAAAATTTTGATATTTTGTTCTTTATGGATTTATTTTGCATTTTAATTTTTAAAATACCACATTAAAATACTATTTTCCAGATTACTGAGATTGTGTCTCCTTCAATTTTGTTCCCCGGTTGAGTGCTTACTTGCTTTACATTAGCCCCAGCTCTGTTTCTGATTCTCAAACTAGTTCTACTTCTGGGCCCATTTTGCCTGACTTTTCTGTGTCAGTCTTCTCACTTTGAATCTCTTGACTCTGCGGTCATTGGTCTCACAACTTTTACTCTTCCCACTGAACAGGACTTACCTATTTGGACCTGGGTTATACATGTTTCTATATGGCTTGGCTACCTGCTTACTGAACCCTACCTCTCCTCAAATATGGGGCTCTTTCTGCTTCTCTGGTCACTGCTGTATATATAGGAGCTTAAAATCTCCAGAATCCATTGTTGTGTCACCACAGAAAGAAAAACAAAATTGCCAATTCTAAAAACTGTTACCTTTCTGCTAGGCTATGCTAATTAATGGAATGGGGTAAAGAAACAGAAAACTAAACATGGAAAGTAAGATATGTGTTAGAAATGCATCTGTTCTATATTAAATTCTAGATTATTTTAGATAAATGTAATTTCCCGACACAGACGTGATACATTGTAGCTCTGAGGTTTATTTCCAGGATCCTTGATCTTCAAGTTGCATTATTTTGACTTGCCTCTTTGGATGTTCCAAAATTTTGACAATTGAATAATAGCAGTTAAATTATAAATTAAGAAGCTTTTGAAATCATTTTTGCTCAATGCCCTAGACTTCATTCTTCACATCTGACATTCGTTTAAGTAATACAGCAATATACCATGTAGCGTTTGAAGAAAACATTTTTTAAATGGTCAACCTACTGCCAACTTCATTGTGATAATTTATGTTGTTAACAAATATTTACTTTAGGAATTAAGGATATGTTTGGATATGGAAGTTTTCATTCACATACTCTGTCGGTGGGGGGATGTGTGTGGTTATTTGGGGAAGGATTGGCCAACTGTGCCAAAGGATAATGATGGTTGTGTAGGATGAGGATCTTCTATTGGAATTGAGTAATATCAAGTTGGAAAAGGCCTTTACATCATATTTTTTATTGTTAATGTAATTTGGATGTAATGTAACTTTTTGTCTTCTCCCTTGTTGCCAAAGACTCATGTCAAAGACCATAGGAAAAAGATCAAGAGTGAGTCAAAGAGCCTGTTTAACACATATCCTTAGATACTGATTAATCAGAGCCTAAAGACAAGGGTACACAGGATATATTGCATAGTGATGAAGTCTAATCTTTTAGTGTAACCATCACCTAAATAATGTGCATTGTACCCATTAATTAATTTCCCATTCCTCACCTGCCCCCACCCTCCTACTGTTCCGAATCTCCAATGTCTTATTACTCCACACTCTGTCCAGGTGTACACATTATTTAGCTTAGGGGGCCCATATTTTTTGGTTAAATTACCATGCCATTTTCTTAAGCAATTCTGCTCAAAATATCAACTCTTTGTTACAAGTCTGCAATAAAATAAGAAACTTGTGTTAGTATGTAAGTCAATAACATTTCTAAGCACACTACTTTGTCCAGATGGTTATTTTTCTTAGACTTTCTCAGTGAAGAAAGCAGTATTTTGAACTGCACCATGGTGCAAGCTCCTTGTGTACTGCAACTTTAAGTAATACTTCTAGAATTGTTGTCTGGATCTGTACACTTGAAGCTGACTCACCACCGCTATTTCTGTGTTCCAGTCTATGGAAAGAAGATGTTTATGGCATACAACTTCCTTCTGAGAGCCCCAGAAGTGTCCATATAACTTCTGATCACTTCTCTTTGACGGCAATTTAGTCACACTGCAACACCTAGAATCAAGGGAAGCTGGAAAATGTAGTCTCTAGCTAGGTGCTATGTGCCCAGCCAAACCCTGAGTCCTAATACCAAAAGCAATAAACAAAAATGGATGGGAGGACAATTAACAACCTCTGAGACACCATGTTTTACACCCCTACTGTTGGGTCATGAAATGGCTGCAACCAGTAAGGACCTGGAAACCAAATTTATAACATAAAAAGTAAAATTAAAATGTGCAATAGAAAAAAATGTATGTTTTGGGGAAATTAAGAAGGTACAATAAATAACATCTCTTTATTTTTCTAAAGTTATAAACCATTTGAAAATACGCCAAATAATACAAACAAGAGACCATATATCAACTTTATTACTGAAAAAGAATATATTGGAGAATGTGGCTTTATTTGCAGGCAAATGTACTTTCAATGAAGAACCTCAGAATAAGAAGACATATCAATCCAGTGAGAGGCGTAGTTGGGCTGCTAAAGGTAGTGTCCCATACACATCCAACACATCCCCCATGCCATCCCCAACCCTCCTACCCACCACAGGGCATTTCCTGTTATACCTATTGAAAGACTGAGCAGACTTCAGCACATGATCTCTGAAGACGTTATTTTCGAAAGAGAAAAGAAGAAACTGAGATGAGCTCACTCATTTTATTCCTTCTCAGTTTTCCAGTGAAATCGGTCACTTCCTCTTTGGAGAGGATTGCTTGATAGGCAGAAAGGTCAGTAGTGTTACATTAACAACTTCCTCCACCTGGAAGGAGACACTGGACGTGGAGAAGAGGCATTCCTCACCCTTCACATTGCCCAACTTTTCGTTCTCTTAATGTATTGCACTGGGCTTAACCATTAAGCTCATGACCAATCTGTGGGATCACTATCTCCTTCATGCATGCAGATCCACCATCTCTAAGGATAGTCTTGTTTTTTCATTGTTATGAAGATATTTTAAAATTATTAACCACTATTTTAAAAAAATATATTATCCTAGACCCACCAGTGGGCAGTTATAGCTATTGACCCTAGAAGGCTCTGAAATTGGTCCAAACCACACATTAATTGATTTCATTTCAAAGCAATTATTTTCCACTCAAATGTATTCAGCTATTTTGCTTAGCATAGTCAATTCATTGGTTATTTAAAGAGATAAAATAACAATATTACAATAATTTAATAATAAAATGCCGAGATAGAAGTGCTGCAAATTTAGATACAAATGCTTCTCAAAATAGGGTGACAAATAAAGGTGAAAATATAAATCTCTTTGTAGGCTGAAGTCCAATGACATTAAAGTTCAAAGGAATTAAATTTGAAAATCAAATTATTTGACTGCCTTCATTATTTCCTCTCCAAGTTAATATTCAGCTTAATCTCAGGATTATCCATGCCTGGCTGGAGTTAGGATTCCTTCAGTAGCTGAAGCCAGGCAGGCTTCCACAGGAATGATTGTGAGTCCTTCGGGACCTTAGAAGCTTTATTTCTTCAATGCAAAGCTCTTATAAGCCTCTCTTTTGAGAAATCCAAAGAGGTAACAGAACATATATGATCATCACAGCACTGGCTCACACCCAATAAATTTTGAAAATGATCCAATTCCCAGACCCTAGAGAAACTATCCCAGATAAAATTATGTACTTAAAGTTGCCAGGAATTACAGCAGGGACTTGATGGCGTCTATATAAAGGAGGAAAAATGGAGAAAAGGTTTTTTGTTTTGGGCTAGAGACGATGCCAGTCATTTGGTACCTTGTCCAAAATCTATGACCTGTGCTTTGTAAACTCAAAAATGAGGTTAATTTTAGCATTATTGATTTACTGTATGGGGCAGGAGGAAATCACCGAGATATTCTCCTCTCTTACATGTTGCATTTCAGACATTGCTGCTTTCTTGCAAATTTAGAAATATATATTTATATCACCTGTCATAATGGAGATGCATTTTCCCTACCATCTGAGTATATTGGAAAACCTCTTTATTGCCATTTCTCTTTTCCCTTAGAGCCCAGTGTTTCCATCTCCTAGTGCCAAAATGGGTATGGGTTGTGTCTAGTTATGTACCACCAATACTCCTCTATTTGTAAATATAATATTTTCAGACTTGATCCAATGTTCTTGTGGCACAGAATTTCTTAGGCTTAAAAGCCCTCCCCCTTTGAAGGGGAGGTGTTCTTTATATGAAATTAACCTATCCTGATCCACATTTTCTCTGGCTACTATCATCTGGTTGAGGCTCCTCCGGCCTATATCTGTGGTAATTGTGGCTGGTGCCTTTGTGGATGTCTGAGTTTCCTTATCTTCTGTCTTTGCTGAACCTGAGACCTAAAGCTTTTTCTTGGGTCCTTTGCCTGTACATTTCCTGGTCTTGAGGTCTATCCATTTCGTGAGTTACTGAGGCCCACAACACACACCTTCTCTGGGCACTTGCTTTTCCTTAAAATAGGCAGATAGATACATTGTTTCCTTAAGGCACAGTATGGTTAGTTCCCTCTATAAAAGCATAAACCACTTGCTTGAGGTCAAAGCTTCCTTAAACTGTCTCAACCCATAATGTACAAATTCCCACTTCCATTTACCTTAGGCCTAACTCCATGGTTAAAACAGTTAAAAGTTAAACTAATACCTATAAAAACTGGCTGCATTGTTTCCTGCAGGCCACTGAAATCTTTACCTTGGGCATATCAAAATGCTTAGGTAGTTCACATGTGTTTTGCCCCAAACCAAATTTCACCATCTGTGTCCCAATTGCCCTGATCAATGTAGCATATTATAATACTTCTTTGTAAAAGCTTTCTTTCACCCCTCCATACCTCACAGGAATAAAGCCTGACCCTATAAACCCTAAAGAGTGAAGGAGTTGAGCGGAGTGTGTGAGCAGTTTTCTCCTGAGGGAAAAGTAAATGAACATGAACTGGGAACATGTACATGATTCCTCTCTCAAATTCAGTCATCATAGAAGAGCGATAGCATGAAAAAAGGCCGAGGATGTCAGGAGTGTTCCTTTTTATAAAAGGCAATCTCCAGAGTGGAGAATCATCATTCTCCTCTAAAAACAGTCTGCCCTTCCCAAGTGCAGTAATCCTCTTTCTTTCTTTTTTTTTTTTTTTATTGAGACACATTAACAGATGATGTTTACCTGAGATCTTGAAATTGACTAATAGTTGTGACTTAGTTACAATAGGCTGTAGGTTATGCACACTGCTGATTCTCTAGTATGGTGGTTCTCAACTGAGGGTGATTGTGCCTCCTTCTAGAGGACATTGGATGCATCTGGAGACATTTTTGGTTGTTACAACCTGAGGGCCATGCTAGCAGGTAGAGGGCAAAGATGCTGCTAAACATCCTATAATGCACAAAACAATCCCATACAACAAAGAATTATCTGGCCGCATTATGTTAACAGTGCTAACTAAGGCTGAGAAACTCCGCTGTAGATATAACTTCACTTGTTTGTTTCCAAGTCAAGGAAACATATTGGGATGCAAGTGAGCGAGAAAGCTGTTAATATATAGATAACATTGAAACTCTCCTGAAAATATTTTTAGTGAAATAAATAATTTATAAATTATGGTGGTCTGTTCTGCTACAACATATGTTTTTGTAATCTGAATTAGTCCATCTGTGATTGTAAATAGAGGAATAATGCCAGGAAAATGTGGAAGTAATTTTTTAAAATTTTTTTTTCCTAGCCCGTTAATGTTTTATACCACCAAGTGGCCACAGCAGAACCCAGAAGGAGGAAGAAGATAATACCATATGCAAGATGTATTTCTCATTGATTAATTGGTCGTTAAATGGGCTCAATTCGCTTCTCCCGTGCTCTATTTATACCTATTTACAATGTCGTTTTTGGACTTCGTAGCTCCTATCATGATGAACTGAAGTCTATTTCCACACCCCTTGAATATGAAATGGCTTTGTGACTTGTTCTGGACAATCAACAGGGGCAGAATTAATGGCCCACCGGTTTCAAGCCCAGGCCTCAAGAGACCTTCCACAACTTCATTTGTCCAATTGCAACTGTATGACCATTACGTGAATAAGTCCAGACTAACCTACTGAAGATTTTAAAATTCTTTCAAGCAGAGAATATCACACCTGAGTTCTTTCTTGATTAGCCAGGCTACTGCTGACCTGCTAACTAATCACAGATGCAAGGGTCCTTGTATCTCCTGCTGAGATCAGTCAAGCCAGGTCAGTAAAACCAGTCAGCTGACCTACAGACACACTAATAAATGGTGGTGTTTTAAGTTACTTAAATAAATGGTGGTGTTTTGGGGGAGGTTTGATATACAGCAATAGATAACTGCTATAAAAGCCATAATTTCTTCTTGGCTTATTTTTGCCACATGCTCCATTTTTGGAGGACTTATTGCACAGTTACCTTTGATTTTTATGTTTTCCCCTTATCTCCAAACTTAGTAGAATCTATCATTACTTCAACTTTATTCCATCAGATCTCCTTTAGTGTGCGGTGGCTTATGCCTGTAATCCCAGTGCTTTGGGAGGCTGATGTGGGTGGATCACGAGGTCAGGAGTTTGAGACCAGCCTGGCCAACATGGTAAAACCCTGTCTCTAATAAAAATACAAAAAAATTAGCCAGGTTTAGTGACAGGTGCCTATAATCCCAGCTACTTGGGAGGCTGAGTCAGGAGAATCACTTGAACCTGGGAGGTGGCGGTTGCAGTGAGCCGAGATCGCACCACTGCATTCCATCCTGGGCAACAGAGTAAGACTCCATCTCAAAAAAAAAAAAAAAAAAAAAAAGGAAAGAAAGAAAGATAAAAAAGAAATATATGGCCATATTTAACTATCTGTTTACGTATTAGGAATTTAACATCATGTTTTAACTCTGTTTGTATTTTTATTACATATTTCATTATTACTTTTGTTAGTGCTGTGGTTAAAATGTTGCATAGTCTTTCAGTGGTCTGTCCCACTCCTAGGTTTTCTATAGTCCTATTATTTTAATTTGTGATTTTGTAGAATTTAAGGTTTCTTAGAACTGTATGTATATGTTGCATTATAGGCAACAGAAATGCCCACATTTTTTGAGAGTCATATTATTTGTGCCTTACTCACAACTGATTCTGAATCATTTGTGTATCAAGACATAAATTTGGGAATATTGGTCAGGCCACTCTGGGGGATCAAAGAAGTACCTAAACAGAGAGAACTGTGGATATGTTTATTTCTGTTTTAGGTGTATGTCAACATATGAGTGTTTATATGTATGTGTGTATTAAATGTGTGAGCTGGTAGAAAATTCTGAGAATTAATATACTGTTACAGTTTTTATAACACTAATATATTCCCAGGATGTTTAATGCAACTTATATTGAATTATTATAAATAGTTAAAATAATAAACACTGTGGTTCATAAGTAGCCCTGAATTTTATCTAGGACTTTTATATCAATAGTCTCATCTTTAGTCCTCATGGAGCCCCTAAGAAACAGGTACTATTTTTTAATTTTTAAAAATTTGATTGTAAATCAACAAATAATTGTACACATTTTGGGGGAACAAAGTGATGTTATATGTATATAATGTAGAATGTTTAAATCAAGCTATTTAATATGTCCATCACTTCAAATACTTACCATTTTCTGTGGTGAAAACATCTAAAATTTACTCTCTTAGAGATTTTGAAATATACAGTACAATAGTCAGCACGCTTTGCAATAAATCTCAAAACATTTATTTCCCCCATCTGAAGAATTTTTCAGGGAAGTTTCAATGCTATCCATATATTAACAGCGTTCCAATTCACTTGTATTTCAATATGTTTCCTTGACTTGGATTACTGTATATTAGTTGAAATCTTAAGGCATTTTTTTTTCTAAGAGAGAAACTGATGATATATCAATTTATAGTGAACTTCCATCTTCATATCCTTTGACCAGCATAGCCTTCTTCCCCGCTTCCAGTCTCTGGTAACCACCACTCCACTCCTTGCCTGAGGTCAGGTTCACTTCAATTTTTTTAGATTCCACTTCATATAAGTGAGATCATGTGGCATTTGTCCTTTTGTGCCTGGCTAATTTTACTTAGCATAATGTCCTGCAGGTTCATTCATGCAGTCACACATGACAAAGTTTCCCTCTTTGAATTCCATTGTACAGATGAGGAAAAGGAAATGTAGACTGGGGTTAGTGCCCCAGGTAGTATAGGTCAAATCAGGGATTTTTTTAGAAAGATGCTTTTTTTCCTACTCCTTCATACCAAGATGACTTCTTTTGGAAAAGGGCAAGACTGGAAATCTTAAGGCATTCGTTTTCTGAGAGAGGAAGGGAGGATAAATCAATTTATAGAGAACTTCCATCCTTACTTTATAATGCAGTCCTACTAACAAACGTAAAATTGGTAATTAGGCAACTTTTTTTATAGGTAAGGAAATAGACACAGGTAACAGTCCTAAGATCAAACAACTAGGACCAATATGAAAGCTTTCTGAATGGGGAGTTGGTTCTTTCTCACTAAAGCCTTGATACTCTTTTATCCTCAGTGTCTCATTTTGCACAATATTTTAGTAAACCTCAAGTCTTCTTGGAAAAAATTCAAGGCATAAATCTGACATAAATACTGCAGCCCCACTATTTAGATAGCCCATGACACATTTTCTCTTAGAGCTACAGACAATTCCCAAGAGTGTAATATTTGGTCTGTGGCTACCTGACAGTGATTCTTCAGCTCATGGATGATGTCCCTGCTACTGCTGGCATCCAGGCTTAGTTTCCAGGACTTTAGTTCCTGGGTACAGAACCATTCCTCTCTTCAGGATATACCAGAATCAGCTTTAATGTAAAAAGGAGGGATTGACTTTTGGGGGAGAAAATCAAGTCTAGTTGGAGTTGTCTTTGATTTTTAGATTTCGGCCTCAGATGGGTTTATTGAGATCCTGATGTTGGGAGATGAATACTGTCAGCACATTGGGTTGTTCCAACATGCACAATGCCATGGTTGGCCACTTGCACAGCTGTGATACTTTGTAGAAAATACTCTGGCACCTCCACATGTCCCCCAAGCCAGCTCAGGACACTGATGTCAATACTTCATCACAGCATTACATGGATCACACAATCTCTCCTTAAACTTGTTATTTTTAAGCATTCATTGGGTCATGATGTTCTGAGGTTAGTCCTTAGGCACTTTCAAATTATTAGACAAGACAAATTATTACTGAATGTCCTCAGCTTTTACTCTGGCTGGGATCAAAGTGTTCTCCACAACTGCTTCAGCCCAGCATATTAGCTGAAAGGAGGTCCAATGCCACAAGTGCCTTAGGTTTTGGAGCAGGCAGAAGGGGGCCAGAAAGACTTGAAAATTTTATTTTATTCTAATAGGCACAGCATGAAAAGAGACAATTAAAAATGCTAGGTTTAAAGTTGCCTTTTACTTCCCTTCAATATGCTGTGAATTCTCTGTTCAGGAATGATTTGTCTTCATTCCCTTCCTTAGGCCTTTCTTTCTTAACATGAGTAATCTCTCCTTTTTACTGAATCCATCTCCACCCGACATCTTTAGTTTTCACAATGTGTCTGGAAGGCATTACTATGCTACAAATGGGTAAAACAGGCTTAGAGACGTCTGGGTAGATTTTGGCTGGTCTAGCTCAATAGGAGGTTAGATTTTAGCATATCTAGGGAAAGGAGTTAGTGAATATCTTTCAGGCACTCCTTTATGAAGAGTGTTTACTTTATGAAAGTATCAAAGAGCTATTATTCTGAGGTTATGTAACCGAAATGCAGGTTAGTCGTTCACCTTGTGCAGAGTACAAGTAACAAAAATGAAGTCTGGTATAAAGAAAGTCATTTATTCCAAAGCTAGGTATTGAAAAGAGTATAGATTTCCTGCTTTAAGGGTACCAGTTTGCTTTTGGAACAGAACAGAGGGGCTTTTAAAAGACAGGGGAAGAGGTGAGCAAGGAGAGGGCTCTGGTGCCTTATCTACTGGGCGGTCAAGCTGGTGACCACTGGCACCTTCGTGGGCAGGACTAAGCTAGGCCAAAATCTCCCCAGGAAGGAGAAAGTCTTGTATCTCTGGAGGCAGTCTCCTGACAGGAGAGGGTTTCATAGAAATTGGCTATCTCTTGAGGCAGCCTCCTGGTGGGTGAGTCTCCCTTTCTGGAGCTCCCAAGCATTTACTTACTTGTACTTGCCCTGTAGGCAGTGTCTAGTGAAGGGGAGGTAAAAAAGCTATATTTGCATTTCTAAAGGTAAAGGACTAAGTAGAAAGTAGGGAACCAGGAGAATGAGAACAGGAACTAATCTCTTTAAACCTCAGTTTCCTCACAGATGAGAAGCAATGTTTACCTCATAGAGTGTGGGGATCAAATTTGATAATGCATGGAGCACTTTAAACAGTGCATGACACACAATAAATGCTGGCTTTTATCATCATTTTTATCAGCATTGTCATGATTCAGTTCTTTCTCTCTTTGCTTCAGTCATGCTCCTGTCCTTTGAATGTCCTTTGAATATCTTTCAGGCACTCCTTTATGAAATATGAAGTCATATTTCTCTCATTTTTTTTTTTTTGTCTTCCATCTCTGTGTAAGGAGTTACTGTCGGTGATACTCAAAATGTGGTCGCTAGACAGGCAATCTCGGCACCATATGGGGGCTTGTTAGAAGTGCCAGTTCTTAGGTTTGGCCCAAGAACTCCTTGATCAGAATCTCTAGGGAAGGGGCTCAGGAATCTGCACTGTAATAAGCTTTCCAGGTGGTTCTAATGCTTGCTAAACTTTGAGAAGCACTTTTCTAAGTCAATTACACTGTTTGATTTAAAAACTCTGAAAATGGAGGCAAGATTTGGGTTCATATCCTAGCTCTGACACTGATGGGCTACGTTAACTTTGGCAAATTGACTCTAGATTTTCTTTTGTAATGTGTATAGCGTCCTCTGGAGTTTTATTATTTAGGTTATAGGCTAAGCTACATGAATGAAGAAACCCAAAAAACAGAGATTTGAATACATTTCTCTCTGCATAATAGTTCAGAGGTACAAAGGTAGCCCAGAGTAAGTTTGTGGCTCTTTTCTACAAGGTCATCTAAGGACTCAGGATTCTTCTGACTTAATACTCTGCCCTCTCTTGAGACATTATTTTTGTTCATATAGTTGACTTGGGCTCATCAATGCTATGTCAAGCTTCTTGCCTGAGGGAAAAGAGAGAGAGAGAGAAAGGAAAACAAGTAATTTTATTTTAAAGAAGTGATGCAAAAGTTGCTCATATTACTTCTGCTCATATTCCCTTGGTAAGAACCTGGATATTTGGCTATAACTAGTGGGAGGCTGGAGAATGTGTCTATGAGCAGGCTGGCCAGCTACCTTATACAAATTCGGGAGCTATTGGTATTCAGATGCTAGTAAAATAGCATCATAGAAACACATAGTACAATGCTCAGCACATAGCAAGTATTCCACAAATGCTAATGTGAGATGGAATAGTGTGGTCTTGAAGAGTCAGATATACATGAGTGTGAATATGTATTCTTGTACCTACTTAGTATTTGACTTTGAGAAGATTATTTCTTCTTTGAGATTCAATGTCCTTATTTTCTAAAGTAGAAGTTACATAAAATAATAGTCTTAGCTTACTGTGTGGGTTTTAGAATGATGGAGGGTTAGGCTA
Organism: Macaca fascicularis; assembly: GCF_037993035.2. Taxonomy (NCBI): domain Eukaryota; kingdom Metazoa; phylum Chordata; class Mammalia; order Primates; family Cercopithecidae; genus Macaca; species Macaca fascicularis. Next base: position 86,920,120 of record NC_088388.1, on the reverse strand, counting down.
CCTCCAATTCTAGATCAGAATGCAATTTGATTCCCTTAATTACAATGAGGCAGGAGATATCCTAAATGTGTTGGAATGTTTCACATGTCATTAATTCTTTATCAAACACAACTGCAAGCAGCATTCTGCAATTACTGTGCAGCTATGGGCCCTCAGCCTGAAGGTAGGGATCTTAATCCTAGGGCCCATTTGATGATTGGTGGGGTGTGCATGGCAGAAATTAAGCCAACAGCCTAGAGCACAGCTTTCAGTTCCAAAGAAGGAGGAGGTGTTTCCATCATTTCATTATATTCTCTAGGGCAGAAATTGGAGGCCTGTGGTGAAATATAATTACAATTCTCTATTGTCTTATTTGGGGTATAAACAAATTCATCTCTAATCAATTTACAGAAACAAACATAAAAAGCAAATAAGCAGCCTCCTTGACAAGGGAGTATTAAACAGGATTTGCATATGTCCCTTACTCTGGTGGAGCAGAAATGCAGCCATGTATTTACAAACAAGGCAAACGTATGTCCTGTTCAAGAATATTGCTCCTTATTGGAGCTAGTCCTATTTGTCTTAACATCAAAAATTCTTTGTGATACTTATTTGTCAAGTTTTCTCTTTTAGAAAAAACATGTTTCCTGAAATCTCCAAATTAGTAAGGTCAAAGACATTTTTAGGTTCCTTGCTGTCTACTTCCTTCCCTTATAAAAGACATTAGAAGCTGAAAATGGAGACCACAGTATTTTAGGTGTATCATAACATTTCTAACAGCTTCGCTTCCTGGGGTTCATTTTCTCTAATTACTAAGAACAACACTAGCAGTGGAAGAAGAAAATAGGTATGCAAAAAGGATGTTGGAGACTTTCTTAGCTTGGACTTCCTTAGGAGCAGAGACTGAGACAGAGGCTTGCATGAAGGTATAGAAACTTCTTAACTGGGGTTTTGTCTAGATAAACCCATCATAGGTTGAAAATATGTAACTAAGAAATGCATCTTATACACCTAACCTATAGGACATTGTAACTTAGCCGAGCCTACTTATATATGCTCACAGCATTTACATTGGCCTACAGCTGGGCAAAATCATCTAACAACATAGAGCCCTGTAGAGTGCCGGTTGTTTGCCCTCATAATTGCATGACTGACTGGGGGCAGTGGCTTCCAGTGAGAAAGAGTATAGTACAGTATATTACTAGCCTGGGAAGAGATCAAAATTCAAAATTTGAAGTACAGTTTTTACAGAATGCATATGGCTTTCAAACCATCATAAAGTCAAAAATCATAAGTTGAATCATTATAAGTCTGGGACCATGTGTGCTTTATTTGGAAAGTCATTCTAGGGAAGAGAAACGATCAGAACACAATATTCCAAAATGTGGTGTCATGGCATGCTGAGTATTTTGAACGGAAGGAGATTGGAAGGCCTTAGAAGAAAGGTCACTCTGACCTTCTCATGCTCTCCCTTCTTCCTTTCCCCACACTCCCCCAAGATGGGTCAAGAATTTCTCTCCCCACCCCAGATTATAGAAACTAGAACTCCTCTCCCTCAAAGTGAACCATAAAACCTAGAAACATCACTCTCTGACCTACCTTCCCTGAAAGTAGGTCATGAGGGTCTTGTTCTAGAGAGTTCCTGCCCCACATCCTGAGAAAAGAATGCCACATAGAGAACCCAAGAATCATCTGAACAAACAGGCCTTGCTTGGTCTCCCCACAGTTGATTACTATTAGATCCTACTTTCTTTGTCCAATCATGCTTCTCCACAACTCTTCACTTTTTTCATCAGACTTAGAATAAAAGCACACAGTTTTCCCTGGGTATTGGGGGTCACATAAAACCCTGGTTAAATAAACTTGTTATGGTTTTTTTTTTTTTCCTGTTAATCTATCTTTTGTTACAGGACTGTCATCCGTGACCCTTATGAAAGATGAGAAAAAGTTATTACCTTATTGCCCTTACAGGGGGTGAGGGGAGAGAAGCAGGAAGGAGAGAAAGGCAATCCAAAGATATATGATCACATTGTCTACTGTGACAGGCAAAGAAGCTTGATTCGGAGATAACTTTTAAGGAAACTGGTGACATGAATCTCAGAACTGGCCACCTAAGGGACAAAGGGGGAATAAATTTGTAGGAATGAAAAAGGAAATATTTTCCTCACTCACTATAAGTCATTACTTACAATGCTATAACAATAGACAGACTCATAAGAGAAAAGCACAGCCAATGTATTTAACAATGTTTTATGTGACATGAGAGCCTTTGGAAATGAAGACACAAAGATCCCCCCAAAAACTGCATTTTTATACTTAGGTTCAATGAAGAATGGACAGTCCCGTAGAAATGTCAGTGTATAAAAGACAGGGTGTAACTTCATGATAATAAACCAAAGGAGTGGGGAGGGAACCCAGAAAGGCCCTGAAACGTCCAAATTCTTCTTGTCTTCTCCATGTGTCATTCCTTCTCTCCAGGTTTGGTGCAGTACTCCTCTGGAGTGAGGGTCTGATGACTTACTTTCAGGCAAGGGAGATCAAAATAATGTTTTATAACTATGCTTTATACAGAAAAGTGGGGGTGGTCAGAGTGACCTTCTAGCTCCTGTAGCTTTTTCAATTGCTAAGGGCCATGTTTTGAGGTATCATGTTCTGAGCTCCCACAAATTATTTATTAGTTCCCAGACCCCAGTGGACAAGGTTGGACACATAGGGATTAATTTTCCTGCCGTTTGGTTTGTACAGACATCTCCTACTATAGCATGTGAGAGACCATGGGGCAGGAGTGGGAGGCCATGGTGCAGCTGATACAAACCTGTGCTAAGCAAATCCCTGCAGCAGAGAATAGTGAAGAGGTGAGGCCCAGAGAATTTAAGCTTGCACACGAGTGCTCTCCAATGCAGATGACTAAAGGATATTTTTTTTATCTTGTCACAACTTTTTGATTCTAATCTTATGCTCTGTGTAATTTTATAATAAGAACAATAGGTACAATTTATCTGCTATTTGCTGGATGCCATTTGAGGGACTTTTGCAACATGTTCTCATTTTATTCTTTATAACAGTCCTTTATAATGACTTTGTATCATTGATATTTACTTATGAGTAAACATTTTGAGATAAGTTAAATAATTTACTTACAGTTACAAGGCATATGCATGCATGCACATTTTTAAAAGTTATTTTATTAGCTCAGAAAATATATGACCCTTACTGTAGAATGGGGACATTTAAACATTTTTGGTTTAGCACTTACTACATTAGCAGACATAAAAAACTGAAGCAAGAGTTTTATAAAATTGCATTTTCTCTTTTGACATGTGTTGTTAAAAGAGAAAGCACAATATTTTATATTCTGCCCTACTTGTGTGTGCATACTGTTTGCTACCCATTATATTGATTTTATCACTCACTAATGAGTTATGAGGCATGACTCCACAGTGTAAAAACGGTGACCTAGATAACCAATATTTTATAGAAAATATTCACTTTCAGATGGAAGGGGTCATCTGAAGCCTCATGAATCCCTAGCTCAGTGGATGATTGACAGATGATTGATTGATAGATAGGTGATAGATATAAAATAAGAGCTAAATGTTGTGCTTATTTTATTAGGTCATTTAAATATGGCTTAGAGTTAGCTACGGGCTTTATACAATAGCTTTAGGCTTTGTTAAACAAAGCCTAAAGGAAACAAAGACTTTAGGTCTATAGGATAAATCATGTTATCTACTGATATTTTAAATAATATTAACTTTTATTTTAGATTCAGTGAGTACATGTACAGGTTTGTTATATGGGTATATTACATGATGCTGAGATTTGGGATATGCATGATCCTGTCACCCCAGTAGTGAGCATAGTACTTAACAGTTTTTCAATGCTGACCCCTCCCCCTCCTAGCAGTCCCCAATGTCCATTGTTGCCATATGATTTTTTTTTTGTAACGGGAACTGAAATTTTGATAAATATCCTCGCTTGGGACTAGACAGAAAATATATTTCCTTTATAATTCAGATTTGCTGGATTAAAGAATAAGAAAAGAGAAGAGCAAGAAGAGGAAAAAAAAACTGAAAGCATGTGGAAGAGTGCATCAGTGTGGAGGAGTGCACCAATGTGGGAGAGAGTGCCAATGTGGCTTTTATGGACTTCTTATGGGAGTCAGATGGGGCACCCATGGGCCAGTGAACACTCCTGCATCTGCAGCTGCTTTGCAGCTCCCACTAAGCTCCTGCTCTTTTCTTCTGCTGTGCTCCTTTTGCAGTCTGTTCAACAAAAATCTTTTCACCAAATTTATTCCAACCTGCTACTTGGTATATATGATTCAATATTACTAATTTTCAGAAATTATTTCCCTGGCTTATTTCGAATATTGCCTTTACGGATTCGGGAGGTGGAGCTGACACTCGTTTCCTCTTTCATAAACATGGGATAATGCTTTTCATCCCAGATGAAAGGGTGAGTCTTTAATGAGATAATGTATATAGCACAGTAGACGCCCATCACATTTTAGCTAAAAGTGTCCTTGCTTTCTGAAATGCACCAAATCCACTTCCTTCTGCCTCTGTGGATGAAGCCTGCTCCCAGGCTCGTGTATACCTTATCCAGCCCTGCCTTCCTGAGCAGCTGATCCTCTTGATGGTGCGTGGTCACTTCCTGAAAGCTAGTGGTGGCTTTGTGAGTGCTCACAAGAAACTGAGGAAAAATTGTTCAGTTAAGGCACAGAAATTTCTCAACAAGGTTGTTCCTTCTCTAGCATGCATTTATGCACGTCTTTCAGTAGGTATTGAGACTAGAATATGTAGAAAATCTTTTTCTATCTTTCTCTGACAACACAGCACACAAACTCCCTGAAGACCAATTAGTCACCTTTATTCAGAAATTTAGGCTGAAAAAGTAGTCTTTATCTGGAACATTTCCAAACTCAAGGAAGAGACAGAGAGGAGATGGGGAATGATGTAATGGGTCTCAAAGTTCTGGCTGCTGTTTCCACCATCATGCCATTGATAGGAGTTCACTTGCTCACCCCTGAGTTCAAGAGGGTGGGTGCATCATCCTCTCACAAGAAGGACAATCAAAGGAAAGGGATCCAGAATATTTAGCAATCATCAATGCTACTGATCAACCACCAGACACAAGACTACATTTTACCTCAAAATCAGTGAATCTTCTTGTGTATCTCAGCTTGTGTGCACATTTACATGAACATGGCCACCCCCATCTAGGATCAACAGCGTTCCACAGCACACTTTAGGAGGTCCTACCTCTGTGTCTTTGCTCATATCATTTCCTCCTGCTGAAATGTCTTTCCTCCATGTTCACCTGTTGAAATGTTGTAGACTTATATCAGAAGAGGAATAGGAAATTCAAAAATAAATAAATACAAATAGCTAAGGAAATTGTTCACCCTGACAAATAGTAAGTGGAAAAAAAATAACTAAAACAAAGATATTCCATCTTGGGCCTAAAAATAGGCAAGGATTTAAAGAGAAACATGCAGTATTGTTCAGGGGGAAACAATACAGATATTTTTATTTACAGTAGTTTCCCCTTATCTTCAGGGAATATGTTACAAGACTCTCATTGGATGCCTGAAACCACAGATAGTACTGAACCCTATGTAGACCATGATACTATGTTTTTTCCTATGCATACATACCTTTGATGAAGTTCAATTTATAAATTAGGCACAATAAGAGATTAACAACAAAAAATAATAATATTGTCAACAATTATGACAATGTGCTGTAATAAAACTTATGTGAATGTGGGCTCTCTTTCTCTGTCCTTCAAAATATCTTTTTGTGCTGTACTCACCTATTTTCAGATCACAGTTAAATGCAGGTAGCTAAAACCTTAGAAAGTGAAACTGCTGGTAAGGGGGGACTACTGTGCTATTGCTAAGAGTAGATATCCAGGCACTTATTTTATTACTAAAAAGTTGGAAAGAATTGAAGTATCTCCCATCACTCTCTGACCTCTATTCCTTATACATTCATCACTACTTGATACACATGTGTGCACTCCTACAACGCCCTTTACACACACACGAACTGCTTGCTATTGTCCTCCCCAGAGAATGTAAGCTCCATGAGGACGACTTTATCTAGCATGTATATTATTATACCTCCAGTCCTAGAATGTCTAACACATAGGTGGTCACATAGTAAATATTTGTTAGATGAATACATGAAATAATCATCAGGAGTCTGTGTAAATTAATAATGACTTATTTACAAAATGGTTAACTTTATAGAATTTTTAAATGTTTTTAAAATTAAAATTTTAATTTTAATGCTTTAAATGTTTTATGTTTGTTTTAAAGTTTTAAAATTAAAAACATTTAAAACACGAAAAATACTAATTGTCTATAATAAAGACACAAACACAGTGGTTATCTCAGACTGATAAGCTTATGATAGTTTTCATTTCCTTTTTATATGCATCTGCATTTTCCAAATACTTATCAATAAGCATGTGCTATTGTTATAATCAGACAAACATATAAAAGACAAAAAGTCATGGAAGTCCAGCTCAAATGCAACCTCTTCCATTATATATTTCCTGAACTCTCCAATCCCTGGTGTTCTTGGCCTCTACAATCCTCAGGACATAGTAATCATGTCTGAAACCATGCATAGTACTGAACCCTATATTGATTACAATACTGTGATGTTGGATTTGTGGGTACAACCTATTTGTGTCATTTAGCTGTGTTCCTCTTGGACCAACATCCTTAGCTCCCATTGCCCTGCCCAATGTAAGGTGAAGGAATATGGTATTCTGAAGAAGGTGGAGCAATAGGAAGATAAATAGGGAGGAAGTTAAGAGAAGAATGTGAATCTGCCAATGTATCAGCAGAAAATCAGAAACAAGATCCTGTTTAGTTCCTAAAAATGACTCCAAAAATGTATTTTTCACTTGAAAACAGTGCAAACTTTAGCTTCAAGAGAATGTCCTAGAATTTACTGCTGGCTGCATTTGAGGTCATTGAGGCACGCCTTTAAATTACTTCCATAAATCACAGGATGAAGTTCAAGAGTTTGAGAGATGCAAAAGAGACCTATGGAAAGGCAAAGAAATAAGAGATTTACACAGGTGAAGAAATGAGATGAATAACCACATTGAAAACACAAAATTAAAACCCCAGCTCCTGAATGGGCTAATCAGTCTCTTAACCTATTTTCACTCTGCACTTCCCTCTGGCCTCTATGTAATGCAACTTTAGTAGGACCCAGGGAGGAATCACAACAGCCTGTATAAAGATACCCTGACTGTCTTCCAATAAATATGTAAAATCAATTACCCAAATGGGAACTGGACTTCAATATAGACGCTCAGACAGACTGCACACAAATTTCCAAGATGGCATTATTGCACTGTGCAATTTTGGAACTATTCTTCAGATCTGCTCATAGCCTAGGGTCCTGTATCTTCTTTTGTGTTTGTATTTAACCTTTCAGAAGAGGCAAAAATATTATTCAAAACAATATTTGGTGAATATGATTGAGCCTTATTACTTCTGAAAGAAAAGAAGGAAATCAAGAAGTCTGGATATTTTGTTAAGTGTACAAAGCGGGAAGGGAACTAGAATTTGCTTTCTGTGATATTAAATGTTTTTTTCAGTTCTCTCAGCTAAACTTTAAGATCTTTATAAGGAAGACATCAATTTCTCTGTTTTACAGACCCAAAAGCTAAAGTTCAGGCGGTTGAATAACTCTCTAAAGGCCCCACAGATGAGTAGCAGAGCTGGAACCCAAAGTCCATTTTTTTATTGCATCTCAATGACTGGAGATGAGTTCTAAAGAAAGAGTCTATAACAATGTAGTTCTTTGGGGAGCAAAGTCATCCCTCCAAGAAGACATTCAACACTGTAGTCAGAAGGAGAAAAACAACTGAATACCGGGACATATTGCCAGTATATAAAGAATTATTACACATAACCAGAATGAATGAGAAAATAATGGTGCCTGTTAATGTGGGAAAACTGAACAATAATTCAATGTAACTGAACAAATAAATATTGGTATTGCTCTTATCAAATAAATAATATCCATCAATGCAGACAAAGATGTTTTACCATCAAATTCATATAAATTAAAATATTTTGTTACATACTTATATGTAAATAACTGTCTTTTTTAAACAATATAACGAAAACCGCCCCTTTGTTTAGGGGTATTTTATATTTATGCATAATTTTGCTTTTATTAAAGATGACTGTTACAATCAGGTATATAACCACTTAGTTATATCTATGTTCTGCCTCTTAAAACATGTTCTTAGATAAACCATTTAATCATCTTATTCTTTTCTTCAATTTTCTCCAAACAGTGGTAGAAGTATTATTTGATGGACAGAATAAAGGAAACTGTTTTTGACCACACCAAGATCATACTGATATCTACGGTATAGTCCTGGCTACAAGGAAGCCCAACTCTAACTTGTGAGATGGGCCTAGTTTAGGAAGTAACAATGAGGTGGTAACTAAGGATAGTGCTATTTGTTACCAAAAATTAACAACTTTAGGTATTTCTGTTTTGGGTTTCTGCAGTTCAGGTACATCCAAAATTTCTTTATAGTCTGCACTCATTCCCTTTGCCCAGCAACTGACTGTGACCATTTGGTCTGAATTCTGACTTTAAGGGCAATCTTTCTTTAAATGTTTCACAGAGCCACAAAGTTTGCAACCACCACCCTCAGCATAGAGTCCTTTGGGATTATCAGGACAAGATCTAGACAGGCTCCCCATTTCTCCGCAAACAAAACATGTTGCAAAAAGAAATTCACCAAGACCCGGGTGTACTTTAGCCTTACATTTGGTTGTTTCATGCTCTGTGGACCCACACCTGTAACATTCCAGTGCCCGTATCTTGATTTTCAAGGGCAGCAGGGCAATCTGCAATTCCATGATGTGATTTTCTACAATGGAAACACACCATTGTGTTTTTCTTTGCCATTTGTCTTTTTAGTCTTCTTCCTTCCCATCGACTGTCTTTTTTTTTTTTTTTAATTATACTTTAAGTTCTAGGGTACATGTGCACAACGTGCAGGTTTGTTACGTATTTATACATGTGCCATGTTGGTGTGCTGCACTCATTAACTCGTCATTTACATTAGGTATATCTCCTAATGCTATCCCTCCCGACCCCCTCCCCACAATAGGACCCGGTGTGTGATGATCCCCTTCCTATGTCCAAGTGATCTCATTGTTCAATTCCCACCTATGAGTGAGAACATGCAGTATTTGGTTTTCTGTTCTTGCGATAGTTTGCTGAGAATGATGGTTTCCAGCTGCATCCATGTCCCTACAAAGGACACAAACTCATCCTTTTCTATGGCTGCATAGTATTCCATGGTGTATATGTGCCACATTTTCTTTATCCAGTCTATCACTGATGGACATTTGGGTTGATTCCAAGTCTTTGCTATTGTGAATAGTGCTGCAATAAACATACGTGTGCATATGTCCTTATAGCAGCATGACTTATAATCCTTTGGGTATATCCCAGGTAGTGGGATGGCTGGGTCAAATGGTATTTCTAGTTCTAGATCCTTGAGGAATCGCCACACTGTTTTCCACAATTGTTGAACTAGTTTACAGTCCCACCAACAGTGTAAAAGTGTTCCTATTTCTCCACATCCTCTCCAGCACCTGTTGTTTCCTGACTTTTTAATGATTGCCATTCTAACTGGTGTGAGATGGTATCTCACTGTGGTTTTGATTTGCATTTCTCTGATGGCCAGTAATGATGAGCATTTTTTCAAGTGTCTGTTAGCTGTATGAATGTCTTCTTTTAAGAAGTGTCTGTTCATATCCTTTGCCCACTTTTTGATGGGGTTGTTTTTTTCCTGTAAATTTGAATGAGTTCTTTATAGGTTCTGGATATTAGCCCTTTGTCAGATGAGTAGATTGCAAAACTTTTCTCCCATTCTGTAGGTTGCCTCTTCACTCTGATGGTAGTTCCTTTTGACTATCTTTCTTTAAAGCAACTGCAATTTCCTCCCTTACTTCCTTACTGTCTGCGGCTATAATTTGCCCATTATGAACCATCTGTGAATTCTGTCTTAGGTATTCCATGACTGCATTCACATCTTTATTTAAGTACTCTTTTTTCTCTTTGTTATTTTTGTGTTTTCCTTGGTGTTTGTCATTTTTAAGGGATAGCCTATTGGCTTCAAGTTGTTTACACTTTGGTAGGTTCTGGCTTGTTCCCTCAAAGGATCCCTTCTTCATGTCCTCCCATGGTGTTATAGGCAAAGGTCTCTTGTTACATGCAGTACTAACTTGTGCCCACCTGGTCATAATTTCATCAGAGGTACCTCACTGTGCTGCCGCGCAACTTCTTACCACCAACTCTCTTATTTTTAACAGAGATATGAATGATTTAATAAATAAGGTTATTTTCTCCCTAACCAATAAATAAATGAGAAGCATGTATTTAAAGAAGGGACATCACATTGCCAGTTTGCCCTGAGTCCTCACCAGACATAGTTCAGGTATGGTTTGTGTCATGTTTAATTTGTTGGAGTTCCCACAGCATGCTGTTCTGCATCTCTCCACATCTGTCCTCTGTATTCCCTTTGTTGGAAATGCCTCCCTCATTCCAACTCACCCCTTATGTTTTTGTGTTTAGATTAAGCGTTACCTTCCCCAGGCAGCCTCCTCTGCTATCCTCCAACTACAAATTGGATCAATTGTCCTTTATCAGGGCTCTGAAGCAATATAATAACATATCAGTTCAATTGTATTTAACATAAATTTATTAAACAGATAACTCAAAAAATAAATGAGTGAACATTGGTTCATATAAATTCCTTTGCACTTAGTGTTAATAAAGCTATCCTGTATCTCTTAAGAGACCTAGGCCTTTCTCTTTATGTAAATATGCAAAATAAATTTTACTTCATGATGGCACAATTCTCTTTTCTTAGCAAAACAGCACAATGTAAATGCAGTTATTTTATTAAATGAGAATTAATGTCAAAGACACACCTTCCAACCTAGATTTAAAGATTCTAAATGCTCAGGAATCTAATTCTCTGGAGGTCTCTAAACTGTGATTACAAACACTTAGTTGTGGTATTTATCACCTCTAAATATTCCATGTTCCTGTGCATTCTAATTTTGACTTTTTTTTTCTCTGAAATATTCCCTTTAGTTGACTCAAGCAATGGCAGACAGATGTAACTGAGGACTCATTCCTTAGAATTAAAAAACAGACGACAACAGAGGTGTCAAAAAAAAACCAAAGTAAATTATAGTTACTGAGATTTTTTTTACAAAGCTGTTCAATGTCCTAAGATCAGAGCAACTCAAATGTGAATATATGAAGGCGTTATATCATAGTGTTTTCGTCACATATTGTAGCAATGCATGAGTGCTGTGGTATGCTATTTGGCCAGGCTGCTGGAATTTAATAGATTCTAGTTGAAAGTGTCACAATCTTCAGGGGAGGAAAACCAAATGCTTGCTCTTGGGTACAAGTTATGATTTTGTCACTATCACCTGTGTCACCTTAGTCAACTCATTTTAACTTTTAAATGTTAGCTTACTTACTTGTACTACAGAGATAATTCTATCTTCCTTAGAAGTTTCTATAACAATGAACTGAGAAAATGAATATTTGGGTGCCACAAAATAAATATATGGGTGCCACAAGAGAGGGTTAGCTGTTTCCTTTGCAATGTAGGGATATTTTGGGGGAAAAAGATCCAAATGCTATTGCCATCACTCCACAAACAGACTTTATAACGACAACAAGAATGCATTCACCACAACACTGTGAATCTTCTCTACCAATGTTCCTCCCTTCTCCATCCTTCTTTTCACAGACATAGCTCTGCTATACGAAAACAAGGTCTCTAAGCTCCTTCTATTCATTCTCTTTTTCCTCCTCCCCCTCATGGTTAGGTGAAACTTGCATTCCCAGATACTTGTATTTTGTGAACCCATATTATTATTTTAATGGAGGACTAAGAGGGTTAGCTGTTTCCTTTTCAATGTAAGGATATTTTGGGGGAAAATATCCAAATGCCATTGCCATTACTCTACAAAGAAAGACTTTTTAACGACAGCAAGAAGAATATAATCTCAGAAAAAAAATGGCTATTTAAGTTAAATACGTTTAATTTAAATTTTTATTGTGAAAAATTAACTACTGGTGTTGATTTCCTTTTTCTCATTGTACCCCGTGACTGTTGGCAATTTGATTGGGAACCAGCACTTATCTGCACGCTAGCATATGGACCAATAGACCCCAGAAGTCCCATCTCCAGGTAGACATCTCCTAGGCACAGCAATGGCAGGACATTACAGAGCCCAGGCGCCTAGGTGACTGGGCAAGTCTTCTCAAAAACTAAGGAAGCCGAGTAAGGAGAGTTGTGTGGCTTTACTTGCCTCAAATATGTCAGGAGTAATACCTTGTAACAGGGATGCCCTTCAGTCTTTCAGAGTAAGTGCTAAATGAGTATTTTATTTGGGAGGTAGGAAGGGATAAAGAGAGAGAGAGAGAGATTTCCAAGTAGCATTTGAAGACTCCCAATTCCTCTACAATGGCTTAGGCTGAACTACAATATGGATGCATTTGTTGCTGTGGGTATGTATTTGTGCATGTGTTTACATGTGTAGGTGTGAGTGCATGTGTATGTGAGTGTATGCATACAGGGGTTGAAGCACAGTTATTAAGCACATCTGATTTTGCCAATACCTTCAGGTGCTAATCTTCCCTCAAAAAGAGCTTTCTTTTGAGTTGATAGGTGCAGCAACACCACCATGGCACATGTATACCTATGTAACAAACCTGCAAGTTCTGCACATGTATCCCAGAACTTAAAGTAAAATTAAAAAATAAAAGAGCTGTCTTCAATGCATGCTATAATATGCGAATTAGAGGCTCTATGAGAAGAACTATGGTTTTCAAATCAAATACTGAATTTCAAATGTTCTCATACATCAAAGAAGACCTAAGGCTAGCCCATGTGGCTTAGAGGTGACAATATATCATCAAAGAGCTAAATAACTGACCGTGGTACTGAAGGGACTAAAACATTCTTTCCCTGTCTCAGCCTTCAAGTGGCAGGTCACTGCTGAAGACTTGAAGGAAGAGAGATTGGACCTTTTAAGATATTTGGTAACTTCTGTCACCATAGTTTGTATATATTCCCCTACTATTGAACTGAGATTGCTAATAAAATCAGACAAATCAAGGTTTAAATTGTAGCTTTGGCATGTGTGAACTCGGGCAAGTTATTTACTTTCTCTGGGCCTCAGCTTCTGCATCTGTGAAATGGGCCATCACAGTGGATTATCTCACTTACAATGAAGGATAATTATGAAAATTAGAAATAATAAATCTGAAGAGCCTGTCATAGTGCCTGCCACATCATCAAAGATTTTCAATAAAAGCTAACTTAATATATTTACTCAGTTATATTCATTATGTCAGGAAGGATGCCAGATGCCAAGTGTAGCAGGGCAGTTTTTACATTTAGGAGCACAAAATTTGGCTTAGGTTCATGGATGTTTTTATAACCTTAAGTGAATGACTGTTTCCTTCTGCCGCCATTATTTCATCTGAAATATGATCAGCTTATACTGGTTGATTTCTAAGGAATTTTAAACTCCGACATCCTATTTTTATGGTACTATGAATGAATTAATTGGCATGGGTTTTAGTAGGAGGCTCTCTTTTTCTTTTCCTTCACTCTTCTACATCCTTACTGCTCCTTCCTTAATCAGCCACAGCACTGACTTCGTTCCTATTCTCTTTTTCTCTGTTTTCTACCCTTCCAATCCACTGACAACCCTGTTGTCAAAGGGAATTTTTGGAAGCTCCAATTTGTTAAATTGCTCCAATTCAGTAAAATCTAAATTGCTTTAAGTCTCAATCCCTTTTTCCCATTTGCAGACTAAAGTCTTTGTTTGTTAGTGTGAGATTTAAAGTTCTACAGTCAGCATCTGTCCACATTTTTAAATATACTTCATTAGACTAATATTTTAATGCCTATTACTTTAAGCCAAAATAAAAGTAATGCTAATTGCAAAATTGTAGAGAATTCAGGTGATAATCAGATACAATACAAAATCAAAAAAGTTAAAAACCATTCTTAATTCCACTCTTGAAAGAAAACCAGTAACATGATGTGTATTATTCTAGTTTTGTATCCATTTATACCTGTGGTCAGATGAAAATTTTAAAATTTACACATGTGTCTTTTCAAGATACCTTGTAACTCTCTTACATTTGTCTAGCTATTTCAGAGGCATCCATTTCTCTAAAAGAGAGTCATTAAAGCAGAATGCAAACAGAAAACAAAGGTTTAAATAATTAAGCATATGAACAAACATTATTTAGAAGTGAGTGATTTGTCAGATTTTCTGCCTCTCTGTTCTGCTCCAATGCCCTCCCTTCAAAAACAAACAAACAAAAACACCCCCAAACCCTACTAGAAGTCCTGAGGCATAGGGGATGATAAGATGCTCAAATGGGTTTGGCTATGTGTGAGAAGTCCTGTATGTCACATGTTAAAGTAGAACTTGGAGACCCAGAAAGACTCTAAATATCCACCATCCTCCATTTCATGGAAGGTATAGAGTAGAAATGACTGTGTGAGATATCCAAATAGAAGCATTTCTAGAATCTCTCAGAGGTTCCTGAGGCCCAAAAGTGGTCTGGAGGTGGCCACACATTTGCTGTGAACTAGAGATGGGAGCAGAAGCAGCCGAGAGAAGAGTAGGCACAGAGAACCTTCTGGGAGGAAGAAGATTCAGCACAGAGCTGTAGGGACCAAAAATGGAAGACTACAGGGGAACAGGGTGTTTCACAGATGCCAACATGGACAAGAGACAATGACCACAAGCCAAGTTCCTCTCCTCACCATGGGTTGGCATTGTGTAAATATCACAGAATTTGCATCTAACCCAAATACAAACATACTTCATTTTATTGTGTTTTGCTTTACTGGGCTTTGCAGATAATGCTTTTTGTTTTTTTGTTTGTTTACAATTGAAGGTTTGCGGCAACCTGCATCAAGCAGGACTAGCATACCATTTTTCTAATAAGATGTGCTCACTTTGTTAGCATTTTCAGCAATAAAGTACTTTTTACCTAAGATATCTATGTTTCATTTTAGAATAATGCCATTGCACACTTAATAGACTACAGTATAGTAGAAACATAACTTGCATATGCACTGGGACACTAAAGAATTCCTGTGACTCACTTTATTGTGACATTTCCTTTATTACTGTGTTCTGAAAACTAACCTGCAATATTTGCAAGGTATGTCTGTATATGAGAGAAAGACTTTTTGAATTGAATGAAATTTCATTTCTACCAATTGGCCAAACAGGAAATCAAAACAGAAAATGGGTTTATAAATGGAAAAATAAGTTACATTTTTGCATACCCAACCTTGTGGACTGAGATTCACAGAACTGAAGAACTATAGTCCTTTTCCTTAGACTTACTGGTCTCTAAAATGCCTTTAATGTAGGACACATTCAGTTGCCTCTGTCTGAAATACTGCCACGTCCTCGATTTTCTCTAATTAAAAATATCTGCTCAGTCTTTAAGACTTCTCTAAATAAAATGATTTGCCCTTTCACAGGCCTCTCCAAAATCCCCTAAGTATGGTGAGTCCTCTTGCACTACACAAACTCCCAATATAGCAGTTATTTTCATAACCGTGATTATTACATGTATTTCACTAAACCAAGATTGGTGAGAAAATGAAACCTTATCTTCTATCCTTTGTTTCTCAGAGCTTATCACAAAACCTTGGCATCTTGCAGACCTCAATGTATGTTTGTTGAATAAATGAATTGAATTGAAAGGTGGTAACCTGAGGATAATACCGGAGGGGAAGACCAGAGAGATAATGATGAGTAGAAAGATGTTGTGGAGTGCAAGTCATCTTGTTATTTAAAAAATGACCTACCCATGTATCATCAACCCACAAATCCTGTTATAATAACAATAAAAATAATTTATCTATTTGTCTTTGCTTCACTCAATGGTCTACATTGAACAAATCTTCTCCCAAAAAAGAGCCAGTATCTGGACTTTCCATTTCCCTAATTAAATTTAGAGACATCTCCAAAATAGGAAAAATGCTGAATTTTGACAATTGTCAGTTATCTCTTATTCTGTTCCCATGGGGTATGGTAAATTTCCCTTATCCTGATTTCTTACATCTTGGCTGCTTTGAATCTATTTGACTTTTTCATTTCATTCATTTTTAGGACTTTCTTTTAGCTTATGTGAGAATTACCCATTCCAATTTTCTGGATTTTAGAGCCCCAGTATTGGACTAGTTCCCAGGTTCCCTGCATTAAAGGAATAAAACAAAGAGGCAGCCAACTCAGCAAGTCATGGTCCTCTCATTTACAAAATTACAGAGTTAGAGCTCAATAGATACCTTTTCTTTGAAAAGCGAGAATGATTGTGTAGGAATCATCTGGGGGACATACTTCACACACAGACTTGTGGACATTCCTCTAAGTGAGAATTGTGAGTGTGCCCAGGGTGGGTCCTGTTATCTTCAGCAGTCATGGGACAATTTAGACTTTCAGCCAGGTCTGAAATCCACTCACTCCTGTAGGTACTCCCTAGTGTTCCTTCTAGTCTGTTATAAATGATAATACAATTGAGAATTTCAGCTCCAGATACCAGCAGGGAAGTTTATTTTGAGACAGTGCCCCTCAAGTCTTAACCTCTACATTTCCTTGTGGGAATAACTTTTGATGTTGAGACTAGTTGATCTAAGGTGAGCATCAGAGCAGGCAACCTAAGCATAAACTTTAGGTTTATACAGCAAGTTGTTAATTCTTAAAGCCTTTTATTTTTATTATATGTCTCAGTCCTCTTTATAACCCTAGAATTCATCAGGGAGGAGGTTATTGTTTCAGGTTTTGCAACGCAAAATTTTGAGACTCAAAATGCCCATGTCTTTTCTCCTTCACAGTTTGGTGAGTAAACCAGCAACATCAGCTGGGAAATTTTTAGAAACGCAGAATTTCAGGTTCACACTAGTCCTATTGGACAAAATCTGGAATTTAACAAGATCCCTGGGTGATTTTCTTTTTCATTTGAGAAGCATTCAATAATGTGATTTTCCAAAACTCCTGTGTCAGGCAGAGCTCATGGTGAGCAAAACCATCAGAAAAAGAAGAGATCATTTATAAGGAGAAATGTGATTGCAGCCACTAAATCAACAGTCAGGTTGGGCACCATTTTCTTGGTGAGAAAGTTACAGGTCACAGGCAAGAAGTCAGGACTGTCAGCAGCCTCTTCATCAAATACCCAGACAAGGAGCAAGAGAGAGGGGCAGAGGTAATGAAGCACTCCCTTCAGGGATGATCCTGAGAGGAGAGCTTCTTTCTGCTGACAGGTAAGGGAGCCTGTGTGTCTCTCAGGTCTGACCTTGAGTTTTATTCCTATAGAGAAACAGAAGGGAAGAAGAGAAGGGGAAAACTGAAAATGTGACATCACCCAACCTGTAATTAATCATGTTCTTTAGTTGGTCTCGATAAGCCTCAGTAAATTTTTAAAAAGAGAATACCTGACATCTTCCCTGTTAATCTCATACCTTTTCCTGATAGCTGTAACTTTTTTGAAAATACTTGATATCAGAAGTGTCCATGCCTTTCTTCATTCCTTTATTTCACAAGCACTGGCTGAGTATTTTCTGGATGCTCAGTGCTTGGGAAATGAAAATGAAGGGCATAGATTCTGTCATTCTGGTGCAATGAGGAAGAGAATCAAGGAGAGGGGTAATTTTAGTAAAACCATACTACCTTATTTCATGTTACCTCAGGAGGGGATGTGCCTTTTGAGTTTCTCAAAAACTCAATGAATGGGGAGAAAAGAAAATGTTCCAACTAGCTCCAGCCAGATAAAATCCAGACAGACTGTGATGAGTGTAAGTTGCACACCTATCCATGTGGTTAGAGGATGAGAAACTCTGGGACAGTTTGGGCTACCAGGCCATTTCTGTATTTGTCGAGAGAAAAGAGAAGATATATACATATATATATAATTATTATATAAATATATATCATATGTAAAATATATATGATAAAGAGTGTTGGAAGGTGCTATATCCAGCAAATAATTAGTGTCTAATATACCTTCACATCTAAACTTCAGGTTCGTTTAAGAGCAAGAATCTGTCTTTAGTTCTAGGTTCACCATGACAGCTATCACAGTGACAGGTACATGCAAAACAGGTACTAAAGAAATATCTGCTGATCGAACCAAAGGAGTGTTCAGCAAATTTTCATTTACCAAGTAAGTACGTATAACCCTTCTGGGCTGGGCGTGGTGGCTTATGCCTGTAATCTCAGCACTTTGGGAGGCCGAGGGGAGACAGATCACTTGAGGTCAGGAATTCAAGACAAACCTGGCAATATGGTGAAATCTCACCTCTACTAAAAATACAAAACTTAGCCAGATATAGTGGCATGCGCCTGTAATCCCAGCTACTCGCAGGAGAATCACTTGATCCCAGGAGGCGGAGATTGCAGTGAGCCAAGATTGCACCACTACACTCTAGTCTGGGCAACAGAATGAGACTCCATCTCTTTCTCTCTCTCTCACTCACTCTCTGTCTTTCTCCTCTTCTCTCTCTCTCTCTCTCTCTACACACACACACACACACACACGCACACCCCTATACACATATATCTATATCTATATCTATACATATATCTGTATCTATGTGTGTGTGTGTGTGTGTGTGTGTGTGTGTGTGTGTGTAAAACCCTTTTGACAAGCAGGAACTCTTTTGCTTTTAGCATCAAACACAGGTAGACACATATCAATGTCCATATCCTATTAACTCTCTTGCTTTCCTGTTCTGTGGAGTTGTCTAGCAATATTCTGTACAAGACCTATTTCCAATGATCATTGTAGTATCAGATATTGAGGGAAATTAGCACTTGTATTATTTCACTTATTATGTCACTGTGTCTGGGCAGAGAGAGGTGTCTCTCTCATTCTTCATATAAGGTAAACTAGGCAGCAGGTTAGACTGAGACCATGTCACAATTTATGCTGGCTAATTTCTGAACAGAACCTCAATCTGACATTAACTCCAACCAACTATGCTGCTTTTTTCTTTTTTCTTTTTTTTTGTATTATTTGGGTAAATGTCCAATCTTTCTCTCCTGTTACATTTTTTTCTTATTAGTATGACTAAAGATTTATCAATATTATTTATCTTTCCAAAGCACTGGATTTTTGGTTTGATGTTTTCTACTGTTTTTCTGGTTTATTTTATTTTATTCCCTTTTGCTCTTCTCTTTAATATTTCCTTTTTGGATTTAATTTGCTCTTCTTTTTCTAGTTTATTAAGGTGAAACTATAGATTATTGATTTGACAACTTTGTTTTTTTGAGATAAGGTCTGGCTATGTCACCCAGGCTGAGGGGAAGCTGGGGTATAGTGGCACGCTCATAGCCCACTGTAGCCTCTGCCTCCCAGGCTCAAGTGATCCTCCCACCTCAGCCTCCTAAGTAGCTGGGAATACAGGTGTGAGCCACCATGCCTAACTAATTTTGATATTTCTTTTCTCTTTTTTCTTTTTCTTTCTCTTGTTGGTACAGACGGAGTCTCACCATGTTGCCCAGGCTGGTCTCGAACTCCTGGGCTCAAGCTATCTTAGCTCCTCGGCCTCCCAAAGTGCTGAGATTACAGGTGTGAGTCACCAGGCCTGGCCAACTGTGCTGCTCTTTAAGATCATTTTAATTCTGCTTTAAGATTTGAGAAGGACAAACTGTGCCACTAAACAATTGTAGTCATTTAAGTTGAAAACAATCAAGCAAGCAGTCTTTATGTTACCTTAGTTTATTTCAACTTCTTTATTTCTATACTGATGTCAAGGTGAGTGTGTGTGTGTGTGCGCGTGCGTGCACGCGCGTGCGTGCATTACCCCGATGAAGTAATTGCTGCAGATTCCTGAAGGTCACATACTTTTGGATTATTTTGTATGTGAATGTGTGTGTGTGTATAAATCAATGGATTTTATCTACCCATAACTCTGGATTCACAGCACCCATAACTCTGGATTCACAGCACTCATAATTGAAGAGACACCAATGAGAACCATACTCATCCTATAGCCAATATTCTAAATATCTAATTAAAAACTAGCAACATAATGGGAGCTCTAATGCGGAGGTTCCTGAAAGAAATACATTTTAAGCTAGGTTTGGTTGGGAACTGAGTGGCAAATACACACTTGATCACAAAAAGCAATGCTAGATATTCTAAAATGGATAGTATTTGGTATCTGGCAGGTACTAAAAATAAACTCATTTAGTAAAGTGCAACGGTAAAAAAATAATGAAAGACTTCTGTTTCTGGGAACATGGTGTGGAAGTACATTTCCTTATTCATCCCACTAAATACAATTGAAAACCTTATATTTTATATAAAATAAATATAGCAATACTCTGAAAGGTAGAGAAAAGAAGGCAGACCAGCTAGGGACCTCAGGACCCAAGGAGCTACAAAGTGGTGAATTCTAGGGTTTTCTTTTTGCCTTACATATACTTGCCTTGGAGTTGAAGAAGCCAGCAATCTGGAAATGCCCATGGTCACAAACAATTTAAAAACTCCTACAATTTCAGAGCCTATTATTGGTCTATTCAGGGATTCAGCTTCTTCCTGGTTTAGTCTTGGGAGGGTGTATGTGTCCAGGAATTTATCCATTTCTTGCATAGAGGTGTTTATAGTATTCTCTGACAATAGTTTGTATTTCTGTGGGATCGGTGGTGATATCCCCTTTATCATTTTTTGTTGTGTGTATGGGATTCTTCTCTCTTTTCTTCTTTATTAGTCTTGCTAGGGTCTATCAATTTTGTTGATCTTTTCAAAAAAAAAAAAAACAAACAGCTCCTGAATTCATTGATTTTTTTGAAGGGTTTTTTTGTGTCTCTATCTCCTTCAGTTCTGCTCTGATCTTAGTTATTTCTTGCTTTTTTTTAGCTTCTGAATATGTTTGCTCTTGCTTCTCTAGTTCTTTTAATGGTGATGTTAGGGTGTCAATTTTAGATCTATCCTGCTTTCTCTTGTGGGCATTTAGTGCTATAAATTTCCCTCTACACACTGCTTTAAGTGTGTCCCAGATATTCTGGTATGTCGTGTCTTTGTTTTCATTGGTTTCAAAGAACATGTTTATTTTTGTCTTCATTTCGTTATGTACCCAGTAGTCATTCAGGAGCAGGTTGTTCAGTTTCCATATAGTTGAGTGGTTTTGAGTGAGTTTCTTAATCCTGAGTTCTAGTTTGATTGCCCTGTGGTCTGAGAGACAGTTTGTTATAATTTCTGCTCTTTTACATTTGCTGAGGAGTGCTTTAAACTATACTACAAGGCTACAGTAACCAAAACAGCATGGTACTGGTACCAAAACAGAGATACAGACCAATGGAACAGAATAGAGCCCTCGGAAATAATACCACACATCTACAACCATCTGATCTTTGACAAACCTGACAAAAAAAGAAATGGGGAAAGGATTCCCTATTTAATAAACAGTGCTGGGAAAACTGGCTAGCCATATATAGAAAGCTGAAACTGGATCCCTTCCTTACCCCTTACACAAAAATCAATTCAAGATGGATTAAAGACTTAAATGTTAGACCTAAAACTATAAAAACCATAGAAGAAAATCTAGGCAATACCATTCAGGTCATAGGCATGAGCAAGGACTTCACGAGTGAAACACCAAAAGCAATGGCAACGAAAGCCAAATTGACAAAAGGGATCTAATTGAACTAAAGAGCTCCTTCACAGCAAAAGAAACTACCATCAGAGTGAACAGACAACTTACAGAATGGGAGAAAATGTTTACAATCTACCCATCTGACAAAGAGCTAATACCCAGAATCTACAAAGAACTTAAACAAATTTACAAGAAAAAAATCAAACAACCCCATCAAAAAGTGGGCAAAGGATATGAATAGACACTTCTCAAAAGAAGATATTAATGCAGCCAACAGACACATGAAAAAATGCTCATCATCACTGGTCAACAGAGAAATTCAAATCAAAACCACAATGAGATACCATTTCACACCAGTTAGAATGGCAATCATTAAAAATTCAAGAAACAACAGGTGCTGGAGAGGATGTGGAGAAATAGAAACACTTTTACACTGTAGGTGGGACTGTAAACTAGTTCAACCATTGTGGAAGACAGTGTAATGGTTCCTCAAGGATCTAGAACTAGAAATAACATTTGATCCAGCCATCTCATTACTGAGCATATGCCCAAAGGATTATAAATCATGTTGCTATAAAGACACATGCACACGTATTTTTATCGTGGCACTATTCACAATAGCAAAGACTTGGAACCAACCCAAATGTCCATCAATGATAGTCTGGATTAAGAAAATGTGGCACATATATACCATGGAATACTATGCAGCCATAAAAAAGGATGAGTTCATGTCCTTTATAGGGACATGGATGAAGCTGGAAACCATCATTCTCAGCAAACTATCGCAAGGACAGAAAACCAAACACCGCATGTTCTCACTTATAGGTGGGAATTGAACAATGAAAACACATGGACACAGGGTGGGGAACATCACACACTGGGGCCTGCTGGGGTGAGGGGGAAGCGGGGAGGGATAGCATTAGGAGATATACCTAATGTAAATGATGAGTTAATGGGTGCAGCACACCAACATGGCACATGTATACATATGTAACAAACCTGCACGTTGTGCACATGTACCCTAGAACTTAAAGTAAAAAAAAGAAAAAAGAAACCAACAAAATCTTGTGCCTTTCTTTTCTGGAAAACAAACAACACCCTCCTGGGGTAGTGCCAGAGAGGGCTAAGGAAGCTAAGGTGTTCATCCCACCAGCCAATGATGAGTCTTCCCCTACGCCTTATGGTGTCAGTGTATACCATATGGGGAGACTGAGCTTCCAACCTCACACCAAGATGGTGTCAAAGACAACCTAGTAGAAAGTCAAGACTTTAACCCCTGCCCAGCAGTAATAAGGCCACCCCCACCGTAGTGTCAGGAAAGATCCCATGAAAAACTGGAATTCCCATCCCCAATGAGCAATAACAGGGAGTCCCCATCTCAGATGTTAAAGAGGCCAAATGGGGAATCTGAACTTTTACCTTCACTTACAGGTAACAAGATGACAGAGAAAGCTAGCTAAAACAGAAGGGTTAAATAAGTCCTAGAATCTCAATATATAATGTGAAAATATCCAGTTTTCAATTCAAGTCACTTATTATATGTAAAGCCAGAAAGATCTGAAAGTGAATAAAAAAGATATTCAATGGATGCAAACAGCAAGGTTCCAGAAATGTTAGAATTACTGAAAAGATTGTAAAGCATACATGATAAAAAAAAAAAACACTTCAATGAGTAATTACAAACATACCTGAAACAAATGAAAAAATAGAAAGCACCAGCCAAGCAATAGAAACTGCCAGTGAAGTAATAGAAGATATTATGAAGAACCAAATGGAGAGTTTAAATCTAAAAACTAAAATGAGTAAAACACTTAGTAGACGGGCTTAACAGCAGATTTTTTCCAAATGGATCAGTTCTTTGAAAACATAAACTACCACCACTCACCTAATACAAAATAGATTATTTCAATGGTCATAACTATTCATGAAATTGGATTTACAATTTTAAAACTCCCTCTAAGATATCTCCAGGACCAGATGGTTGCATTAGATAATTCTAGAAGAATTAAAGCCAATTTGACACAATGTCTTCCAGAAAATAGAAAAGGATGAAATACTTCCCAGTACATTTTATGAAACTGATAATGTTCCAATATAAAAACCAACCAATGACAGTACAAAACAAATAAAAACTACAAACCAATATTCTCATAATACACTTAACAAAATACTAGCAAATGGAATTATGTTTTATATATATCATGACCAAGTAAAATTTATTTGAGGAATACAAGGCTGGTTCTATATTCTAAATCAATTTATGCAATTACCATATTAATAAGCTAAAGAAGAGAAGTTACCTGATCATATTAATGAAAGCAGAAAAGGCATTTGACCTAATTCAATACTCATTCATGATAATAATTTCAGTAAAGTAGTTCGTTAAGAAAGAACATCTACAACAAAGCTTATATCTAAAATCATACTAAATGATTAAAGACTGAATATTTTTCCCCTAAAAGCAAAATAAGGCAAGGATATCTATTCTAACCACTCTTATTCCACAGGTTGCTAAAAGTTCTGGCCATTGTAATAAGGCAAGGAAAGAAATGAAAATGCATACAAATCTAAAAGGAAGAAATAAATGCAATGGCATGATTGTATACATAGAAATTACCAAGCAATTTACAAAAACAAAACACAAAACCTCCTAGAAATAATAACCAAGTTTAGGAAGGTTGCATAATACAAAATAAACATACAACAATTATAACTCCATACAGTATTTACTTCAGTTCTCCCCAAACTGATAATCAGGTTTAATGTAATTTCTATCAAAATCCCACCAAGATTTTTTGTGGATATGGACAAAAGTATTCTAAAATTTATATTGGAAGGCTAATGAGCTAGAATATCTCAAACTATTTTAACAAAGAAGAGTAAAGTGGAAGGACTCCATCTACCCAAATTTCAAAACTTGCTTTTTAGATACAATCATTAAGACACTGTGTGTGGTACTGATGGTGTAGTATAGATGGAGTGTGTCAGGGCTGGAGGTGTAGGCACACAAATGAATGGAACAGAAGAATCCAGAAGTATTTCCACACAAATATACCCAACTGATATTTTGACAAAAGTGCAAAAGCAATTAAATGGAGGAAAGATTGCTTTTTCAATGAATGATGGAGCAATTGGACATCCAGAGGCAATAAATAAATAAATAATAAATAAAAATAAAGCTTGGCCTGCCTCACACTTTCCACATTAATTCAAAATGGAACATGGGCTTAAATATAAAATATGTAACTATCAAGCGTTTAGAATAAAAACATAAGAAAAAAATCTTGTAAGTCTAAAGCTAGGCAAAGAGTTTATAGACTTGACACCAAAAGCATGATCCATAAAAGAAAAACAAATGATAAATTGAACTTCATAAAGATTTTTAAAATTTGTTCTGCAAAAGAACCTGCTGAGAAAATGAAAAAATAAACTTCAGAGGAAAATATATTTGCAAACTACAAATAACTAGTATTTAGATTATAATAAAGAATTCTCAAAACTCAACAGCAAATAAAACAAATAGCAAACAATTCAATTAGAACATGGGCTTAAGACATAACGAAACATTTCACAATATACGGATAACAAATAAGCACATGAATGATATAAAACATAATTAGTCATTAAAGAAGTGTAAATTAAAACCACTCTGAGTGAACAAAAATCAATTCTAAGTGGGGTGCATAACATTTCATTCCATTCACATAACATCTTCAAATGACAAAATTATAAAATGAAGAACAGGTTTGTGGATGTAGGGAGTAGGGGTGGGGAGTGGGTGTGACTATAAAAGGACAAGAGAGATGCTTGTGGTGATGGAAATGTTCTAAATCTTGGCTATGCCCATGTCAACATCTTGCTTGTATTGTACTATAGTTTTTCAAGGGGTTACCATCGGAGAAAACAGTAAAGGCTACACTGGACCTATCTGCATTATTTCTTACAACTTCATGTGAATATATAATTAATTCAAAATAAAATGATTACTAATAAAAATAATAATTAACTGTAGCTGGTTCTTATTCCAAAGAAGTAACAAAATTAATCTCAGGACAGAATAACAACTCCACAGAAATCTGTATGAAAAAGAAGTCTTCCGAAGGGCATGTTCTGAAATGAGAAATGATGGGGGTGAAGAGGGTTGAATTATCGAAAATAATAAATAATTTTGAATGGTTAGGATAATCCTAGGAGAGAAACAGTAAAGGGATCAGGAAATGAAGAAAAGGGGGAAGATGTGTGGAAGTTCAAAATCAGAGGGTCAGGAGCATATTGGCAGAGCCCCCCGAAAATAAATAAGGCCAAGGAGGATTTTCACATGGATGAAATGACTGAGGAGATGTTCTTAAAAAGGATATCTATATTTAATTTATAGTGACTTGTCATATAACAACCCTGAATTTCTCCAAATCTTCTAGAAAAGCTTTTTGGTTTGTGTTCCCT
Source organism: Macaca fascicularis (assembly GCF_037993035.2). Classification (NCBI taxonomy): domain Eukaryota; kingdom Metazoa; phylum Chordata; class Mammalia; order Primates; family Cercopithecidae; genus Macaca; species Macaca fascicularis. The sequence goes on along the minus strand of NC_088388.1, from coordinate 86,893,969 downwards.
TGAAGGAGACTGGAAGACAAGAAGAGAGGAGAGACTTGCCCTTCCCCACGTGCTTGCTGTTTCTACTAGCATTAGCCTGGCAAGGGCTCTACACCGTGGTCACAGGAGACTGTTTCCAGTCTCCACATGGTCTCCTCCTCAAGATTCTACACTCCGATATCTCCAAACTCCTCCCTTTGTTATCCCATCTCATCGTTGCCCCTTCTCTTCCCTTTGTAGATGTTTGCTGCAACTGCTACCTCAGTGTTACCTTAACATTCCTTTTGCATCTTTTCTATTCCCTAATGTATTTTAAACCAAACCTTCACGTTTTTCTTTGTGTTAAATATCTTGGATGGTTTCTTTTTTCCTGACCAGACTTTAATATTATACTCATATAAATAATATTCATGAGTGCAAGATTTTTATAAGCACAGATGGAGACAAGTAGTGGACTTGGAAGATGTACAGACTGAAAGCTTCACTTCCTTTGAGACTGACCACAGGCAGAACTAGGAAAGTAATTTAGCATTGCACGAGAGCACTGCCTCAAATCAGTAGCCTTTTATGTTAATATGATATTTATGTTTTCCCAAATAATAAATTCAACTGTGTCAACGTTTTGCCCCTAGATATAAAATAACACTTTTGGGTGGCTTTTCTGCCAGGCGACCAATGAGGTTAGCATATAATTCATTTGTTTGTCTTTTAATCCAATCCGTTATGACATGGCAGAAATAATTTTACTAGAAAATGTATAATTATCATACCAAAGGGAATCAAAGATTAGAAAGACTCAAGTTGAAACCTCAATTGTGTCTTAAATGGTGCCTCTGTAGGTAATAAATAGGCCCGTATTTCATGAATTTACACTTTAATCATTGCAGTGTCTGTTTCAAGCACACAGGCATGTTATTTGTAATTGAGATACACATCCAGATTTCAGTTTAACTTGGAAGACCTCTGTAAAAAGGCTGAATATACTTAAGAGCTTCACTGAGTGGTCAAGGACAAACATGGGTTAATTCAGGGAGATGCTAGCTGTGTAAGAAAGGACTTGAAAGGATCACCCTACCCAGACATGGTAGAAACCCCAGACTAAGAAAGGACAACCAACCCTACTAAGACATGGTAGAAACCCCTGCACCAACTTCTCTTCAAGATTCCTTTCTGCCATGTTCCAGGTTTTTCTCTCCCTTCTGGTGGCACGAAACTCCATCCTCAAGAACTCTTAAATTGTTGCTTTTCAACTTCTCAACAAGGCAGAGAAGTGTGGGTAGAGAAAGGTGTTTCAGCTAATGTTTCCGAAATTGGAAAAAGGCAATCTAGGTAGGACTTCCTGTCTTGCCATTGGTGGATTCGTTTATTCTAAAGGGATTTTTTTTTTTTTGGCTCCATGCAAACTGAAAAATCTAGGCTTAGTTCTTTTTAAGTATGAATTGATTCCCAGCTCAAACAATGTTATCTACCTCTTGGTTCTGTTTCCTCAGAGCTACTTCAGTTCCCAATTCTGCCCAGAGACACCAAGGAAGCTTCACATTTACAGAATCTCATTCCAGTCTAGTAATTGATAGTTTGTTTTTCTGAAAGCTTAGGTAGAAGTCTTCAGGTTGTATCTTCTCTGGCATACCTGCTTTGAGACATGTGCCCGTTTTTAAAGTGCACTGAGTCAAGCAGGATAGAATGAGGTAACTAGGCTGGCCCAGAACACATGTTCTACTCTTGTATTCTGTGAGTGAAATCAACTTTACCTGAAGAATATGAGATGGGAGTGGGCAAGGAATGGCTCAGAGGAAAATAAGGATACCAGCACTACAAAAAGGAATGGATCTGAGTAAACAACGACAACAAAAAGACCACTATATGTTATTTCTGTTACAAAGCCATGTTGTAGCATCTCTATCTGAGTACTAATTTCTTTTCATATCTCTGATTTGTCTTCTCTGCTTTCAAAATACCTAGCAGCTGCCTGGTTAATCTGAAACTTGAGTCAGTTTATTTCTTGTTGTATTCACTGAGGATTCATCTTTGTTCTAAGATGAACCTCCATACGTGATATTGTGGGTGGTGCATAACAGACGGTTCTGTTGTCTTTTTAAGGGCATTGATAGGGCTCTTGAGAAAATATAATTTAGCAGAAGGTGGAATCTGTGTTCTCATAACTGCAACCAAGATGCCTTGACTCTAAATTAAGAAAATAAAATATCAATAACATGACTTGTCCCTAGGTCCTTTGCTTCTGATTCTAGAATTAGCAATGTCCAATTTAGAAGATCTGAGTAACCAGTACAGTTTGAAGCCTGGGGCACAGCTGTCATTAAGGTATAACTAGATGAGTCAGGCAGTTTTTGCCTACACACTGGACAACTAGCTGTAGCTGTACTTACAAAGAAGGATGGAGAGAAGAGGATGCTTGTAGAGGGGATCTAAATGCTTATATAACACAGCAGAGAGCAAGCTTTAAGAAATTGTTTTGTTGGGATTTTCATAGGAGGCTGATTACACTAGGATCTAAGTGAGATGTATCTTATTTTTCTGGGCAAAAATCCATTAGAAGAACCAAAGGAAGTTCAGAAGAGGTTTTGTGAGATAATAGAAGGAACCTGTTGTGACAGCTTGGTTATGGTTATAGAGAACTAAGCACACAGAGTCACCACGCTACCCAGACATGTTAGAAATCCCTGCGCAAACTTCTCTTCATGATGCTTTCCTGCCATGTTCCAGGTTTTTCTCTCCCTTCTGGTGGCACCAAACTCTGTCCTCAAGAACTCTTAAGTTGGTGCTTCTCAGCCTGAATCTCTCTCTTTCTCTCTCTCTCTCTCTCTCTCTCTCTCTAATTTTATGTTAAGTTCTGGGATACCTGTGCAGAACGTGCAGGTTTGTTATAGGTATACATGTGCCATGGTGGTTTGCTGTACCTATCAACCCGTTATCTAGGTTTCAAGCCCAGCATGCATTACGTATTTGTCCTAATGCTCTCCCTCCCCTTGCCCCCCTTGAATCTCTTATTTAGCAAATCTTCCTGGCTATAGCTGGTAGGCCTGGGGTGGACATGGTGTTCAAACCTAGGGACCTGGAACTGGGCCATAGAGAAAGCAAACAATTTCACCCTGAGAAGCAGCACCAAAATCCTGGATCATGATGATGCAGGAGGCTGCCATTCTTCCTCACTTCCCCGCCCCACCCCTCTTGCATTGTCAAAATATCCTCATTTCTCCTTTACTTCCTGGCCCCTTCTGCTTACAGTAAATGGAGGTGCTGCTTTTTTAGCCACAGAACACATCCATCTCATTTTGTTCATGTCCACAGTTAAACACACAGATGGTAGGCAAGAATTATAGAGGCATTTGGTGTACCAGCTAAGGAGAAGGTTACAGATGTCAAAAGTTCTCAATAGACTTGTTAATTTAACACATATATTCTCTCTGAATCATCAAAGCTAACAGAAGAAACTGATATTATGGGTAATCCAAATATAATTTGTTTGGTTTTGAAAATTGTTCTGTTCCAACATTTGAATACCAGTGTGCCTGGTGTTCAGGGAATTCACAACATGGAAGCAGCCATATGGTATCTGGTGGCCAATGGCCTCTGAAAGAACAAGTGATTCCTCAATCCTACTTCTGGTAAATGCCTCCCTGCTCTGGATCCCTCCCAGGCATGAGTAGACACATTTCCCAATCCAGTGCAAAGCATCAGCCTGAGTGGAGCTGTCTACACGTTCTCATCTCATATGGAATTCTTTCTTCTCGTACTTACAATAAGGATGACAGCAGTTGCAATGAAAGGGCCTCAAGCAAAAATAGACAACCCAAACCAACTTACATCTATCCTGCTTCCTTCCATAATAGCATAAGTTATCCTTTAGTAATTTTTCTGCCTTTAAAGATTATCTTGGGTTTATTATCCATTTGATGGTTTTAAGAATCAAAATTAATATAGCTAAAATAAACTATAGCTAAAATAGTTTTCCAAATGATTATTTGAAATGCAACCATAAAATTCACCTAAAATTCAACTCCCGTTCAGATTGACTTAAATAATTAGGGTATATTCACACCAGGAAACAGTGTGAAGCCTTTAATAAGAATGAAATTTACTATTTCTATGGGAATATTGGGCTGGAAATAAAAAGGAACGAGATAAACATATGTACATGAAAAGATGCCCATGCTAAATTGTTAAAAAGAAAGAGGAGGTTACAGTATGTTATGTATAGCACTCTGTTTTTACTAACTAATTAACTGAATATGACAGACTAATATGAGTGAAAAAAGATCTGGAAGAAAGCCTACCAAATTGTTAATGGTATTTATCTCTAAAGGATAGACTTCAATGAACAGAGATGAAGAGTTTTTACTTTTGTTGTTGTTGTTGTTGTTGTTGTTGTTGTTGTTTTGAGACAGAGTCTCATTTTGTTGCCCAGGCTGGAGTGCAGTGGTGTGATTTTGGCTCACTGCCTCCTCCACTTCCTGGGTTCAAGAGATTCTCATGCCTCAGTCTCTTGAGTAGCTGGAATTACAGGTGTACACCACCGCACACAGTTATTTTTTGTATTTTTAGTAGAGATAGGGTTTCACCATGTTGGTCGGGCTGGTCTTGAACTCCTGATCTCAAACGATCCACCCATGTTGACCTCCCAAAGTGTTGGGATTACAGGTGTGATCCACCGCACCTGGCCTACTTTTTATCTTGTATAATTCAAAAAATAGTAGAGTAATGAGTGATTTAGTGTTACTTATTCTTTTTATTTTCATATTAAGAAAGTGTTTCTACAATTCTTTGTGGTTCTGTTTGAAAATAGGATCATTCGCTTTTTTAAAGAAGCTTCATCTAAAATTCCTCCTGCTCACTTTTATGTTTCTATTAACTATCGTGTTGACAGTGTTTTAACTAACAGTGGAATTTTTTTGTATCCTTATGTATTTTTACCCTTTGATCTACTTTTGTTCACTTAAAAATCTAGGCAGTTTGTCTCAATATTTCACTTACAATTTTAATTAAACTTAATTACATTTAAATGCATTTAAGATGTCTTTAATAGTTTTGTTTTGTTTTTTTTTTTTTGAGACGGAGTCTCGCTCTGTCGCCCAGGCTGGAGTGCAGTGGCGCGATCTCGGCTCACTGCAAGCTCCGCCTCCTGGGTTTACGCCATTCTCCTGCCTCAGCCTCCTGAGTAGCTGGGACTACAGGCGCCCGCCACCGCGCCCGGCTAATTTTTTGTATTTTTAGTAGAGACGGGGTTTCACCGTGGTCTCGATCTCCTGACCTTGTGATCCGCCCGCCTCGGCCTCCCAAAGTGCTGGGATTACAGGCGTGAGCCACCGCGCCCGGCAGATGTCTTTAATAGTTAACGAAAATCATACACAATAAGGCTGAACTCAATATATAATCTTGTTATAAGAGGTATGTATCATGGGGAGACTGAATTAAAAGAACTTTCCTTTTTGTTTTCATTTATTTTAAGAACACATGCTAAGATGTGGAGACTCTCCCCAGGGTTTTCATTTTATATAACTAGTCTTAGAATGAACTGATAAATTAGTTTTATTAAAATACAAGAAGTAATTTGTTATTAAAAGTATAATATAAAAGAGGGAAAATACTACTGATAATAGTTATTGATAGTTATAGTAGTTATAATAGTTACTGATATTATAATAGTTATTGATAACTAATAGATAGATATAATAGTTATCAATAATAGATATTGAACACTTATCATTTGATGAGTACATGTACTGACTCATTTAGCCCAACTATAAAACCATGATAGTTTCTCTCCTTCCTTCCTTCCTTCTTCCTTTCCCTTTCCCTTTCCCTTTTCCTTTCCTTTCCTCCCTCTCTCCCTCCCTCCTTCCTTCCTTTCTCTCCCTCTCTTTCTTTCTTTCTTTTTTTCAGGGTCTTGCTCTGTTGTGTAGACTGGAATATAATGATACAATCATAGCTCACTGCAGCTTCAACCTCCCGGAGTCAAGCAATCCTCCCACCTCAGCCTCCTGAGTACCTGAAACTACAGGTTTGCATAATCACACCTAGCTATTTCTTCTTTCAATTTTTTTATGTTTTGTAGAGACAGGTCTGACTATGTTGCCCAGGCCGGTCTGGAACTCCTGAGCTCAAGCCATCCTCCTGCCTCAGCCTCCTAAAGTGCTGGGATTACAGGCATGAGCCATCTCACTCAGCCAATAGCTTCTGTTATTATCTCTATGTTGCAGATCAGAAAACAAGCAGAGAAAAGTTAAGTAACTTGCCTAAGGCTGACAACAAGTGAGAGGCAGAAAGGGATTTAAAGACAATTTTAAATCTAGTATTCTTCCTTAATTTCTAGAAATTAGTATTCTAGTATAAAACTGTCTTTAAATTGTCTTTAAATCCCTAGTATACTAGTATACTAGGTTATACTAGAAAGTAAGAAAGAGAGAGAGTGATTTCCCCAGGGATAGCAGGAAGGCTTCCTAGATTGGATGGTATTCTGCACTATGTCATGTATACAGTATGGTTAAGAGATGAGTATGTGGACTGGCAATTTAACAAAGGAGAAGGTTCTATTTGGAGAACACTGTTCAGGACGTAAGTCACACTGAAGGTAACTCGCTTCCAGGTAAAAAGCAATATACAATATTATGGGTACTTCTGAAAAGAAAGAAACTCATTTGTAATCCAATTGCCTTAAAACAAAAATGATTCTCAATTTTTCTTTTATTTATCAAGCCTATATTGAGCACTAATGCTCCCTTCTGAGTACTGGGATGTACGAATATGTTTAATATAATCCTTACCTGCAGGTAGCTCACAGCTAGGTATGGATCATTGAAAACATTGCAAGTCTATTATACTGACAAGTATATTCACATCCCAAATTGTATTTTTAGTGCGAAGCCTCTTTCTGAGCAATCACCACCTGCAGTTGTTCTTTATAAGCCTCCTGGGATAAATGAAAATGAAGAATAGCAGTTGGAACAGTACAGCCAACATCCTTACTTTGTCATACTGGTGCAAGTTCACATGTCATGTTCCTTGTCTCTTTTCTTCTGAGATGACTGTCTGGACTATTGGATCCATCTCCTCCACTGTTTCTACCACTGTTGCTACTCTAAAATGCATCAAAACAAGCTATCCCAGCCAGGGTTCCCTGGGAAATTGAGTGAGGTTGTGCAAAGGAAGTCTGGTGGAAGACAGAGCTGCAGCTCAGTGCTGCGGTCATCTTCAGCATTGATGAATGAGTCATCCTTCACAGATTAGCCAGTCAGGTCCTGTGAGGAAAGTCTTCTCTTTCTCATCCCTGAGTAATAAAGCTCAACTCCTTAGCAGCACCAGCCCCAGACTGTCACCTGCCAGCTTAGTTTGCCTCTCTTCATCTTCATTTAGAATCATCTACAATGACATAGAAACTCTCTTGGGGACTCAAGCTTCCATATATTACCATTCTCAATAGGTAAATTCTTTGGGACTGAGAATGCAAAAAACAAACAAACAAACAGAAAACCACCATTTGACTTATTTAGAATTAGAGTAAGGAAATTCCTGAGGGATTGTTTAGATCAGTGTTTTCATTTTACAGATGAGACACAGAAAGGTGAGCTCACTTTCCGGAAGTCGATGGCTGAGTGAAGTGATCTAGCTTCAGGGTCAGAACTTTACTACTACATTTTAATTGACAATAGTTTGGTAATTTTTATTTTATTTTTTTTAATTTTAGGGACAGTAGTAACTTTTCTGAAATTTAGTCAGGAACATAGGTTTGAAGCTTTTGAAACAGAGATGTGAAAGAGAAACTAGGCCAAAAGGACCTGAGGGTAAAATCATAAGGTTGACAATCATGACAGTCAAAGAGGGTCATTGAAATTCTTTCATTGGTTGGACCTCTCTGCTCATTATCCATGAATGATGAACTAACTCTGTGCTAACACTCAAGTGTAGGCCATTAACAGAGTGGCCCTCTCTCAGTGCTACACCAAGGGTAAATGAGTAGGGTTTGAACTGGTAGAGGGAGAGGGGCATTCTGACATGAACCATCCTCTCCAGCTTCACTAAGACATTGCCGTTCCCTCTGTAAAGGCTTCCTGATCGTAGAATGGCAGGTATCAATGTTAGAAGAAGCCTTAGATAAGTTCGTGTCAAAATCAATGTGGAAAACCCTTCCAGATCACCCCAGATAGACAAAGGCTTTACATTTTGCTTAAACACCACTTACAAAAAGCACATTACCTCAACAGACAACCCATCCTATAATTGGATAACTTAATAGAAAGAAAGTACTACCTTTACTTTTGCAGTCATCTGCCTTCTATAACATTTGCCCACTGGTCCCCTCAAAGAAGTGTGAGACCACCTCTTGGGACTTGTAAACTGATCAGCTCAACCTTTGATTTCCCTCACCCAATAAGCAGCCAATATCATTTCCGTTTGAAATCATCACTTCTTCCCTGAATACCTTCATTAAACATACATTTATTATTATATACTTACTATATGTGCAAACCATGCCAAAAGCTAAGAATACTGAGCAGATAAACAACTGTCCTTGTTAGTTTATGGTACAGATATTTAGAAAAACAGTTATAGTGTAACATGATCGTTGATGTGCCTAACCCTAACCCTAACACAGATGCTTAGCACAATGCCTAGTACATGATAGCCACTTGATAAATATCCACAGAAAAATAAAATCCTTAGGTTAGCACTAATTGGGCAGGTGATAAGAGAAACTTTTTAGAAGAGTTGGCATTTGAATTAAGTCTTTGGAAACTAAGTACTTATGACCTACACCAAATAAGAGGTTCTAAGTTGAACTCAATTTTATTTTCTCAGTATACTCAGGTCTAGGAAATAGTGAAGTCAGGTTTGGTGGATGCTCAAGGCAGGAACTATGACCCTTGTTCTGGTTTTCTAGTATTGCCAGTGAGAGAGAAGAGCTTCTGCTAGCCACAGGCCTTCTTTACTCTCGTTGGTTCAGGACTTCACCATCCCCACCACTTAGCACACCAACCTCCCTCATTTACCCAGTGTGCACATGCTATCCTGGAAGAGGAAAAGGAGACAAGAAATACAAATATAAAACCAGGCTTCCGGTACCACAAGATGTGTCCATTTGTTTGCACGTACACACTCACACACATACATACAACACACATTTGTATACACAATGAGAGGCAATAAGATGCAGTGAAAAACCTGTATCTTTGGAATAAGGTAGGCCTTGGTTTGAGCCTTGCCTCCATCACTTACTACCTGTGTGACCCAAGGTGAACACTTCATCTTCTCAAGCCTCAGTTTTCTCACTTGTAAAAAAGAAAAAAAGAGTTACTATCCCACAGAGCTGTTGTAAGAGTTATCTGAAAGTGTGTATGCAAAATGCCCCTTTCCAGCAAAGTAGAGGAAGGCTTGCTTTCACCTTTCAAAATCTGTTACCTAGTGAAGTAGAGTGAGTGTCTCCTTCATCATAATAAGGTTGTCTCCCTCCAAGGTGCTAGAAGGCCCTTTCTCCATCAAAAATTTACTCAACAGAAAAAAGGCCACCAGTTAATATTTCAGTTTATGACCTCCAAGGACTATTTTGCAAACCATCTCACACTTCCTCATAAATGTTGCATCAGCTGAGATATTTTCTGAGATTTTGCTTTCTGAGTTCAAGGCTATGTCTTGTTTGTCTTTGTATCACTTTAAGTGTCCTGTGCTTGTAAAATGTTTTTGCACTGCAGGTGAAGGTCAGTGTGACCTGGGAAAGGGGCACAGCCTTACTTCCAGCCTTCCAAGCCATGTGCATTTTGAGTTCAAATACAGATTCCATCACTTGCCAAATTGGCGGGGCAAGTTAACCTCCCAAACTTGCCTTCTCTCATCAGTCAAATAAGGAAAACAGTGTCCTTCTTACAAGTGTGTTAGGAGATTCACAGAAATACTTTAACAAAGAACTTAGAACAATGCTAAGTGTCTTATTTAAAATATTGCGTGTGTGTGTCTGTATTTACCTTTGCTTTTTGTTGTTGTTTCTCCGAGATGAAAGAAGGCTTAGAAATGTGGTTTTTTTCTCTTTTTAATTTTCTCTTTGATCTTCAGTCACTCTCTGACCTTGGAGAGGTGGACATAATGAGGAAAGCCATCATCTAGTATTTTTGAAAAGTTAACTATTCCCTCTGCGTCTATGATTCCTCAACTACAAAACTGTGATGCAAATGCTACCTTCACAGTGTTCCCATAAAAATTAAATGAGCTAGCATTTGTGCAGTGCCTTGCTCAGAGCAGGTGCTTAATTAATGGTAGTGATGATTATTAATGCTACCATTAAATGCATCCAAAGCACTGACTCACTTCCTTCCTAAAACAACCTCAGAATTATTGGCTTATGTGAGGAATAATATCAACATCTTTTTAAAAAATGTATCTGAATTAGCTTGTCAAAAAGCTACCACACACACACTCACACACACACACAAACACACACACAAACAGAATTAATTGACTCTTACACTGGAGCAAGATATAAATAACCTTCTATTTCTCTAGTACTAATTATGTTTGTTTGTGTGCCCCTACTAATGAATCAAGTTTATGCTTAAGGACAAAATAAACAAAGAAATTATTTCCAATTTAAGACTAAGAATCTAAGACTACTTTTAAAATATCCTGCTGTTTTTTGAATAAATTCTCTAAAAAGTAGGAAAAAAAGGGCAATCCCTTTAATGATGAGTCTCCTCTAGCATTTCCACTTAGCTATTGCATTTGGAAATGAAACCGTCTCTTTCCGGTTTCATTTGCAAAGGCAGTAATGTTAATACTATTACTAACAAAGTAGCAAATATAACTACTTCAACCACTCCAACACCACTCCAGTACCACCATGTTTAAACTTCATGTAACATTAGTCACTCTGAAAAATCTACTTATCTTTTTTGGAGGAGAACAGAACAGCTACCATGATTAAATCAGTTGTTATCATATACAGGTCAAATTCAAAATTAATCAAGTAATCACATAATAGTCATAGTTATTCCTCCCTTTTCTTCTTCCTCTTTTCTTTTATTTTCTCCTTCCTTCTTTCTTTACTTTTTCTTTCTCTCTCTCTCCAATTCCATTTTCTTTTCTCCTCTCTCTCTTCTTCCTTTTCCCCCTTGCATCTCCCATCCATTTTTTCTTCCTTTATTCCTCCTCTCTGTTTCCTCTCTCTTTTCCTCCCCTCCCTCCCTTTTCTCTTACTCTTTCTTCCATCTTTCTTCCTTTCTTATTTATTTTATTCTTTTAAAATGTGTATGAACATGTTCCAGCCACTGTATAAGGCTGTTGAAATAAAAAAGATAAATACCACATTTCCATGTACCACAAACCTCATATTGAAAATTTGTTCAGCGTTTTGCAGTGTAGAAATAATTTGGCTCCTTTATTTTAAGAGTGAAAGAAATCTCCATAAGATGACTCAATTATATATTTTTTTCAGGTGAGAAAAATGAGGCTTGGAAAATTTGAATGACTTGTCAAATAAGAATATGACAGGTAATTAAGCATTGCCCTGTCTTAAAAGGGTGAAAAGAAATAAGTAGGAAAATTCTTTATTTAAAAATATTCCCACAGAGGAAAAAAAAAAACTAGATCTCTATGATTGAAACGAAAACAGTACTTTCTACTTAGGAGTTACTCAGCTCCGGTAGCTTGTATTTTTTAAATAATAAATGTGAAATAAAGATGGTCCCAGAAGTAATAGAATTGTCCTCGTTAGAGGGTGTGCATTGTGGGGGTGGATGACAAATTTACCAGTATAGTCTTTCCCTTTTGAGGCTGCACAATCTGTCTCCCTAATGCAATATAATTATCATCCAAAGTGACACACTGCATGAAGCATCTTGGAATGGAAGTGGAGTTTATTGTGTTCTGGAAATATTTACAGTCATATAAGTTAGATGCTGTCATGAAACCAGTCTAAAACACTATTTAAAATTCTCACTTAGAATATGTTCAAAACATTCTTTTCAGAACAAAGGGTACAGGTGCTTTTGAGAATACTTATTACTTATCTGTCTACCTGTCTACCATTTTTCTCCTTCCTTGTGGTTGGTAAAATCCTGATTTTGCTCAAGTACAGTCCTATGCTTATGTGCTTCAGTTGCTTCAAAGACTAGATCATCTCTTTTATCATTTTAATCCAATGTACTGCTTCAAAATGGGACTTATAGTTTTGTTGAAATAAACTAGCTGCTATTGGAGAAAAAGAAGGCTCTACCAACCAACATTTTTACTCAGTTATTCATTTAAGAATTTTCCTGAGTGCTTAGTATGTTCCAGGCATGTACTAGGACCCAGGGATGCAAGGATTAAGCTCAAGGAGCTTACAGCTGGTAAAAGAGAAGAGTCAAAAGGTACTTGAAGTACAGAGAGAGTAATGTTGTCAACTCTAAATCTATATATCTATATATTATATATAGAGAGAGATTTACAATGAAATTGTTTCTCAATAAACCCATCATAAGTTGAAAACATCATGTCAAAAATGCATTTAATATGCCTAACCTACTAAACATCATAGCTTAGCCAAGCCTACCTCGAACATGCTCAGAACACTTATATAAGCCTATAGTTGAGCGAAATCATCTGATAACACAGTGTATTGTAGAGTATTGGCTGTTTACCCTTGTAATCCCATGGCTGAATGACTGGGAGCTATGGCTTATTGCCACTCTCCACAACACAGGAGAGTATCACTAGCCCAGGAAATGATCAAAATTCCAAGTATGGTTTCTACTTAATATGGATTGCTTTCACACCATCATGAAGTTGACATTTTAAAGTCAAACCATCATAAGTCAGAAACTGTCTGTAGTTATACATAACAGTCCTCATGAATACATTAATGCCATTATCACAGGAATGGGTTCCCTATTGTCAGAGTGGGTTTATCCCGTCTTGTTCTCTCTGTCTTTTCATCATGTGATGCCTTCTGTCCTGTTATGATGCAGCAAGAAGGCCCTTTCAAGATGCTAGCCCCTCAGTCTTAGACTTTACAGCCACCAGAACTGCAAGCCAGTAAATCTCTATTATAAATTACTGAATATGTGGTATTATGTTATATTTATATAATATGTACTAAAACATTGATACAGGAACCAATTCATCAAGAAAATGCAACAACTGCCAATACATATTCACCCAACATGGAAGTACCAAAATATAAAAAGCAATGATTAATAGACGTGAAGGGAGAGATAGACTACAATAAAATCATATGGGGTAATTCAATACCCCATATTCAGTAATGGACAGATCATCCAGAGAGAAAATCTGTAGGAAAATGTTAAACTTAAACTATGCTTTAGACCAAATGCACCTAATAGACATATACAAATACTTCATTCAACAGCTGCAAAATACACATTCTATTCAACTGCACACAAATGATTCTCCAGAATAGATCATATATTAAACCATAAAATAAGCCCTAACAAGTTGAAGAAGATTGAAATCGTGTCAAGTGTCTTTTCTGACCACAATGGTCTAAAATTAGAATTCAATAATAGGAAAAATATCAGAAAAAGTCACAAGTATGTGAAAATTGAACAATGTGTTCCTAAACAGCCAATGGGTCAATGAATAAATCAAAAGATATTTTTTTAAAATCTTGAGAAGCAAATGGAAACACATTTAAAACTTATGGGATGCATAAAAATAATAGTCCTAAGAGGGAAGATTATAATAATAAATTCCTGCATCAAAAAAGAAGAAAGATCCCAAATAAACTAACATTAAACCTTAGAGAAACAGAAAAAGAAGAATAAGCTCAAAATTAGCAGAAGGAAGAAAATAATACCAATCAGAGCAGAAATAAATAAAATAGAGATTATAAAAACAATAGAAAAGATAAACAAAACTAAGGATTGTTTTCTTGAAAAGATAAGCCAAATTGACAAACCCATAGCTAGACTATGGGAGAAGTCACAAATAAAGGGATAAAGACTCAAATAAATAAAAAGAGAAATGAAAGAAATGACATTACAACCCATGCCACAGAAATACATTTGTCAGACTTATGGTAGGTGAATTTTATTAAAGGATCATAAGAGACTACTAAAACAATTATATGCCAACAAATTTAACTTAAATGAAATGAATAAATTCCTAGACATATACAATCCACCATGACTGAATCATAAAGAAACAGAAAATCTGAACAGATCAATAATGGTTAAGAGTATATTAAATCAGTAATAAAAATTCTCCCATCACAGAAAAATTTCAGGAACAGATGGCTTCAATGCTGAATTCTACCAAATATTTAAATAACTAATACCAGTCTTTCTCAAACTTTTCTGAAAAACGGAAGAGGAAAGAACACTTCCAAACTCATTTTATAAAGGCAGAATTATTCTAACACCAAACCCAGACAAGGACACAAGGACAAAAAAAATCACAGGCCAACATCCTTGATGAATGATGGATTAAAAATTCTTAACGAAATACTAGCAAACCAAATTCAACAGCTTATTAAAAGGATAATTCACCATGAGCAAGTGGGGTTAATTCCTGGAATTCAGGAACAGTTTAATATAGGCTAATCAATAAATTCCATATATCACATTAATAAAATAAAAAACAAAAACTATGATAATCTCAATAGATGAAGAAAAGAAATTCAACAAAATTTAACATGCTTTCATAAAAACTCACAACAAATTAAGTAGAACTGTTCCACAACACAATAAAGGTCATATAAAAAATTCATAGCTAAACTCATACTCAACAGATGCTTAGACCAATAAAATTGAATAGAGAGCTTAGAAATAAATCCATACATTTACAGCCACTTCATTTTTGACAATGATGTCAAGAAAATGCATTGGAGGAAAGGCAGTCTATGTAATAAATGGGGTTGGAAAACTGGATATCTACACACAGGAATGAGATTGGACCCTTTTTCCCACACCACTTATAAAAATCAAAATTGATTAAAGACCTAAACTGTGAACACAGTATAAGAAAACATATGGGGAAAGCTTCATGGCATGCTTTTGGGCAATGATTTTTTTTTTTTTTTTTTTTTTTTTTTTTTTAGTGTGACCCAAAAAGCATAAGCAACAAAAGCAAACACAGACAAATGGGATCACACCAAACTAAAATACTTTTGTACAGGAAAAGAAACAATTACTAGAGTAAGGAGACAACCTATGGAATGGAAGAAAATATTTGCAAAACATACATCTGATAAGGACTTAATATTCTAAACATATTTGGAATTTAAACAACTCATAAAAAGAAAACAATTACTTGATTTAAAAATGGGAAAAATACCTCATTAGACATTTCTTAAAAGGTGTAGAAACAGCCAACAAGTATATGAAAAAAAAGATCACCAGTAATCATCAGGGAAATACATATGAAAACCACAGTGAAATATCTAATACCTGTAAAATGGCTTTTGTCTTATGTGACAAATGATAAGAAGTATTGACAAAGATGTGGAGCAAAGAGAAACTTTGTACAGTGTTGGTGGGAATGTAAATTAATACAGTCATTATGGGAAACAGTATGGAAGTTCCTAAAAAATTAGAACTACTATATGATCCAGTAATTTCACTACTGGTTATAAATCCAAATAATTTGAAATCAATATGTAAAAGAGAGATCCGCACTCCCACGTTCATTGCAGCATTATTCACAATAGTCATGATATGAAATAAATCTAAGTGTTCATCAGTGAATGAATGGATAAAGAATATGTGGCATATATACATGATGAAATACTATTCAGCTATACAAAGAAGGGAATTCTGTCATTGTGACCACATGAATAAATATGGAGGATGTGTTAAGTGAGTTGAGCCACGCATAAAAAGAAAAGTACCACATGATCTCACTTACATAGGGAGTGTAAAAAAGTTGAACTGATAGTAAAATGGGGGCAACCTGAGGCTGGGGGGCATAAGGAGTGGGGCAGATGTTTGTCAGAGGACACAAAACTTCAGTCGGCCCTTTATATGGGCCTTCGATCTGACTAGAACTTAAAGTCTCCGTGCCAGCACAGCTTAATTTCTATTGCTTTGCCCCTTACCACTCTACCCCTTCCTTTTATTAAAAAAAAAAAAAAATTTAATCAGAAAATAAGGATAGTTAAATCCTGAGATACGGATTAAGTCATGGTTTAAATGAGGAACAATCAATGCATCAGATTCTGTCCTCTTCTCTGCACACAGTGAATTTATAGTTAAGGATCCCTTTGCTATGAGGGTAGAAAGCCTCACTGACTGCTCCAATGAGGAAGAAGACTATATGGACTCACAGGAAGCCTCACAGCAGCCACATGGCAAGCTCTGGGTGGAGCTGCCATTAAGGCACGTTCTCTCCTTGTTGGTGCCAATAATAACAGGGAACAGTGCAGCATGCATTTTAAGACCTGGCCTGAAATAAATATGTTTTGTCTTTCCCTCCCTGAAAAAAAAAAACAAAAAACAAAACTTCAGTGCGACAAGTGAAATAAGTTCAACAGATCTACTGTACTACATGGTGGTGATATAGTCAATAATAATGTATTATCATAATTTTATATTTATTCTATATCCATTTTGAATATAAGTTGAGCTTTCTCAACCAGAAGCAAGAATTGGTCATTCTTGACACATTTTCCAGTTTTCCACCTCCTCCCAGTTTTTCAGTGTGCTAGAACCATGTATCTGCCTTATACCACCATTTCCCAATGACCATCTACTTACGAGTCATATAGACTCATCCTTTACTCACCTTGGTGACCCCCACAATACTCCATACACAGTGCAGATACGCCACAGTGACCACCTCTAAGTCTCAGCATCCCTCCATGGAACTTGTGCCTACTTTCTCTGAACCCACCAATTAGACTTCCCCATAAGAAACTGCTTGGGCAATGCCCCAGACCCCAAAAACGGTTTTGGTTGTTACGTCCCTTGCTCTATCTCTCCTGCTTCCCAGCCACTGGTTAAATATGCATATGTCCTAGATGACTCCCCGCATGCCATTGATCCTGTGAGGTATGCTAACGCCTTCTCTCTGGGATTTGTAAGTAATACACTGCTTCTGTTATTTCATGTGTTTTGTTATGTTGTATTTTCTGTGTCTCACCTGATCAGCATATTTGAACATAATTTTTTCCTGGTCAGGGATCTCCTAGAGAATGGTTATCTTGCTATGAATAAACTAGATACAAGACAGATTGTCTGTCAGTATAAACAAGTTTCCTGAGAGAAGGACACTTGGTCACTGATCAGACACTTAGGTATTCAGCCATCTGCCAAGATAAAGAAGTATCCTGTGAAAAACACACTATAAACATCTAAGACCATTTCCCCTGGAACCTCATCAGGGCAGAACTAAAATCTGTAGCCACTCTCCAGAGAGAGACCTCAAGATCAAATTAGAGAAAAGTATAACACAATATATTGTATATTTGAAAATTGCTAAGATTAAATTTAAGCATAGATTTTACATGTTTTCACCACTAAAATAATCATAAGTATGTGAGATAATATGTATGTTAAATAGCTTCATTTAGTCATTCCACAATGTGTACAAAACATCATGCTGCATACAATAAATATGTAAATTTTTATCATCAATTCAAAAAAGTTAGAAGTCAACAGACTGGATTTTAAGAACAAGAACAAAATAAGCAAAATTCAACTACACATTGCCTACAAAAAACCCAATTTAAATATAAAGACAAAAACTGATTTAAAGTAAGAAGTAGAGAAAGACATAACAATTGTCTCAGTCTGTTCTGTATTGCTACAGCAGAATACTTGAGACTGGGTAATTTATAAAGAAAAGAGGTCTATTTAGATCACAGTTCTGCAGACTGGGAAGTATGAGAAGCACAGTGTTGGTATCTAGTGAAGTCCATGTGCTGGGTCAAGCCATACCAGAGGAGGTCAAAGGGGAAGTGGACATATGTGAAGAAGCAAAATTAAGGGGCACCCTCACTTTATAACAAAACATGCTCAATGGAACTAATCAGTTTCTGTGAGAACTAATTAATCTCCCAGAGCAAGAATTCAGTCATTACCACAAGAACTACACCCAGACATTTATGAAGTATCTGCCCCCATGATTAAAATACCTCCCACTAGTCCCCACCTCTCAACAACATCACATTGGGGATCAAATTTTAACCTGGGTTCGATGGTGAAAAACCATATATAAACCAGTGCATTCCACTCCTGGCCCCTCAATACTGATGTCCATCTCTCATGTAAAATACAATCACTCCTTCCCAATAGTCTCCCAAAGTCCTAATTTGTGTTAGCACCAAAACAAAAGCCAAAAATCAGTCCCATCTGAGACTCAGCACAAGCTCCTTCCAGTTTTGAGTGTAAAATAAAAAACAAGTTATTTACTTCCAAGACACAATTGTGAGACAGACATTTGGTAAATATTCCCATTCCAAAAGGGCAAAGTCATCCAAAAGAAAGTAACGACAGGCCCAAGCAAATGAGAAACCTGATGGAGCAGACATTAAATCTTAAAGGTCATAAGTAATCTTCTTTGACTCCATGTCCCACATCCTTGGTGCACTGGTATGAGGGATGGACTCCCAAGCCCTCAGGCAGTCAGTCCCAGCTCATGGCTTTGTTACCAGAAAGGAATCCTGATTTAGACCCCAAGACAAGATTGTTGGATCTCACACAAGAAAGAATTCAAGGGAGTCAATAGAGTAAAGTGAAAGCAAGTTTATTAAGAAAGTAAAGCAATTAAAAAATGGCTACTCCATAAGCAGAGCAGGGGCATGGGCTGCTGGTTGCTCATTTTTATGGTTCATTCTTGATTATATACTAAACCAGGGATGAATTATTCATGAGTTTTTCAGGAAAGGAGTGGGCAAATCCAAGAACTGAGGGTTCCTCCCTTTTTAGACCATATGGGGTAACTTCTTGACATTGCCATGGCATCTGTAAATTGTCATGACGCTGGTGGGAGTGTCTTTTAGCATGCTAATGGATTATAATTTACATGAATTATAATTATACACGTAATGAGCAGTGAGAATGACCAGAGGTCAGTCTTGTCGCCATCTTCGTTTTGGTGGGCTTTAGCCAGGTTCTTTACTGATACCTGTTTTATCAGCAAGGTCTGTATCTCATGCCAACCTCCTATCTCATTGTGTGACTGAAAATGCCTTAACTTCCAGGGAATGCAACCCAGTAGGTCTCAGCGTCATTTTACCCTATTTAAGTTGGAGTCACTCTGGTTCAAATGCCTCTGACAGCTTTGCTAGGCGCAGTTTACATGACTGCTGTCATAGATTGGAATCAGATGCCTATAACTTTTCAGTCTAGGGTTACACACTGCCACTGACTCCACCATTCTGGGATCTGGTAGTGGCCTACACCTATGGATCCACTAGGTATTGTCCTAGTGGGGATTCTCTGTAGTGGCTCTTTCCCTTAGGCAGGTTTTGGCCTAGTCTCCCAAGTTTTATGATACAACCTCTGAAATCTAGGTGGAAGCTGCCAAGCCTCTATGGCTTTTGCATTCTGTGCACATGTGGCCCTAACACTTTGTAGAAGCTGCCAAAGCTTACCACCTGACTGCTCCAAAGTGGAAGCCTGGGTCACACTTGGGGCCACTGGAGCCATGGCTGCTTCAGCCAGAGCAGCTAGGATTCAGGAATTAGTGTCCTGAAATAATGCAAGGCAGCAGTCCCTCAGGCCTGTCCTCCAAAACTATTTTCTCAGGGCCTGGATGGGAGGGGCAGCCTGGAAAATCTTTGAAATGCTGTCATGGCCTTTTTCTCACTGTTTTCACTATTATGTAAAGCAGTCACTTGACTGCACCCTTGGATTCCTCTTCTGAAAACACCTTTTCATTCTCTACCACATAGGTAGGCTAAACATTTCTCAGATTTTTATGCTCTGCTTCCCTTTTAAGTATAAATTCTACCTCTAGGTCATTTCTTTGCTCCCATAATTGAGCATGAGCAGTGAAAAGTAACCATACCACTTCTTGGAGACTTTGCTGATTGGAAATTTCTTCCCCAGATATCCTAATCCATCACTCTTAAGTTCAGTCCTCCACAAGGCCCTACAGTGTGAATACTAGGCAGTCAAAAATTTTGCTACGATGTAACAAGGGTGACCTTTGCTTCAGTTCCCAAATAAATACTCCTCATTTCTACCTAAGACTTCGTCAAAATGGCCTTTAATGTCTATGTTCCTATCAATGTTTTGGTCACAGCCATTTAGTCTCTAAAACGCTTCCAATTTTCCCTCATTTTTTTTGTCTTCTTCCGAGTCCTTATCAGAACCACCCTTAAGGTCTGTTCATAGAAATACAGCCTTTTTGAAGCCTAATCCTCCAAAGTCTTTCAACCTCTGCCCATTACCCAATTTGAAATCCATTTCCACATTTTCAGGTATTTTTACAGCAACACTACATTCCTGGTACTAGTTTTCCGCCTTAGTCTGTTTTCTGTTTCTTATAACAGAATATCCACAACTAGGTTATCTCTAAAGAAAAAAAAAATTCTTACAGTTATGGAGGCTGAGAGTTCCAAGACTGAGGACCTCTTCCTGGTGGAACTTTCTGTAGAATTCTGAGGTGACACAGAGCGTCACACAGAAGGGGCTGAGCATGCTACATCACAACATAGTGCAGAAAGTCAAAGGGGAAGTAGATACATGCAAAGAGGAAAAACCTGAGGGGGCATCCAGGCTTTATACCAACCTACTCTTAAAGCATCAGTCCCACAAGAAAGAATTCAGTCTTGCAAGAGTGAGAACTCACTACCATGAGAACAGCAACAAGCCATTCACAAGAGATTCATCCTCATGACCCACATATGGTATTGGGAGGTGAGCCCCACTAGGGCTCACCTCCCAATACCACCACATTGGGGATCAAATTTCGATGTGAGTTTTGGTGGAGACAAGTCATATTCAAATTCCGGCACCAGGCTATCAAAGAAAGCTAGAATGACTATATTCATATTAGACAATTCGTAGAAAGAAATATAACCAAAGATATAGAGGGTCATTTTATAATGTTCAGGGGTTAATTAATCAAATGGCATTAAAAAATTCAAAATATTTCTACACCTAATAACAGAACTTCAAAATACCAGAAAGAAAACCCTTGACAAAACTGCAAGGGGTAATAAGCAAATTCACAATTAAAATGAAAGATTTTAACATTCCTCCATGATAACTGATAGAAAAAGTAGACAGAAAATCTGTATCTTCAGTAAAGATACAGAAGACTTGAAAAAACATAAACCAACTTGAACTACTTGACATTTATAGAACACTCTACCCAACCATAGTAGAAAATGCATTATTTTCAAGTACACATGAAACATTTACCAAGATAGACTGTATTCTGGCCAAAAAGCAAGTTTTAATAAACTCAGTAATAGAAAGATAACTGGAAAATCCCCAAATATTTGGAAACAAAATATCACACTTGTAAGTAAACTATAAGTAAAATAAAAAATCTAAAGTGGGATTTCAAAACATTGTGAACTGGACAAAAATGAAAATGCTACATGTCAACATGTAAGAGATGTGCATACATGTATTCCAGAACTCAAAGTAAAATAAAGAGATGTGCCTAAAGTAGCAGATAACGAAAAATACTATTGTAATTAATATCTATAGTATAAAAGAAAAAAACTTCTACCTGAAGGAACTAAAAAAAAGGAAAAAAAACCCAAAGTAAGTAGAAAAAAGGAAATAATAAACATCAAAGCAGATATCAATTAAATAGCAAACAAAGCAATAGAGAAAATCATCGAAATCAAAAACTGGTTCTTTAAAGAGATCAATGAGACTGACAAACATCTAGCAGCAAGGATTAGGGTAAAAAAGAGAGAAAGCAAAAAACAACATAAATTACCAATATCAAGAATAAAATAAGTGACAACTACAGATTCTACAAATATTAAAATAATAAGTGAACATTATGAATAACTTTATGCAATACATTGGACACTTAGAAGAAATGGACTAGTCCTTTGAGACACAAACCATAAAAAGCTCACACAAAAAGAAATAGGTGACCTGAATAGCCCTATATCAATTAAAGGAATTTAGTTTGTTAAAAATCTCCACACAAGGAAAACTCCAGTCTGAAATGTCTTCACTGGGGAATTCTACTAAACAAAGAAAAAACAATACAACTTCTAAACAATTTCAGAAAATTGAAAAGGAGCAAATGCCTCCCAATTCATTCTATGAAACCAGTATTACTCTGACGTTAAAACCAGACTAATATATTAAATAAAATGAAAATTACCACTATCCTTCATGAAAATAAATGCAAAACTTCTTAACATTTTAGAAAATTGAATCAAATGATATATAATATAGTTAATTCATCATGACCAAGTTTATCCCAGAAATGTGAGGTGGGTTTTAATATTTGAAAATTAATCCATTTAATTTACCACAATAACAGACAAAAACAGAAATAAAGATCATCTCAATAAATATAAAAAAATTTTGTCAAAATCCATATCCATTTCCAATAAAGATTCTCAGCATACTAGACACAGAAGAGAATTTCTACCAATTGATAAATGGCATTTGTAAACAACTTTCTCCTAACATTGTGTCCAGAATTGGTGGGTTCTTGGTCTCACTGACTTCAAGAATGAAGCCATGGACCCTTGCAATGAGTGTTACAGTTCTTAAAGATGGTGTGTCCAGAGTTTGTTCCTTCAGATGTTCAGATGTGTCTGGAGTTTTTTTTTTTTTTCTTTCTGGTGGGTTCGTGGTCTCATTGACTTTAGGAGTGAAATTACAGAACTTCGAGGTGAGTGCTACAGCTCTTAAAGGCGGCAGGTCTAGAGTTGTTCATTCCTACCAGTGGGTTCATGATGTCGCTAGCCTCAGGAGTGAAGCTGCAGACCTTCACAGTGAGAAAGGCATCACAGATCCAAACAGTGAGCAACAGCAAGATTTATTGCCAAGAGTGAAGGAACCAAGCTTCCACACCCTGGAAGGGGACCCAAGCGGGTTGCCATGGCTGGCTTGGTGACCTGCTTTTATTCCCTTCTCTGGCCCCACCCACATCCCACTGATTGGTCCATTTTACAGAGAGCTGATTGGTCCATTTTATAGAGCGCTGACTTTTCTGTTTTACAGAGAGCTGATTGGTCTGTTTTGACAGAGTGCTGATTGGTACATTTACAAACCTTTAGCTAGACACAGAGTGCTGAGTGGTGCATTTACAATCCTTTAGCTAGACAGAAAAGTTCTCCAAGTCCCCACCAGTCCCAGAAGCCCAGAGGGCTACACCGCTCACTGGCACTCACCAGGGCACTCTGCCGCAGCTAGCCTGGGCACTCTGACAGCCCAGACAGAGCTCGTCCCCAATCAAGCCCAGCAGGCACCAGCCGGCCACACGGAATGTTGCCCCCGCCCAGCCTGTGCCCACCTGGAACCCACAGCAGCCCTCGAGCACTGCTTGCACGTTGTCACCTCTCAACATTACAGTTATTAATGAAACTGAATGCTGTATCTTTAATATAAGAAACACAGCAAGTACGCATATTCTCATCACTTACATTAACTGCTATAATTATGATACTAGCCAGTACCACTGAGAGGTGACAGCATGCTGGCAGCCCTGGAAGCCCTCACTCATCTCTGCGCCTCCTAGGCCTGGGCGCCCACTCTGGCCGCACTTGAGGAGCCCCTCAGCCCACTGCTGCACTGTGGGAGCCCCTCTCTGGGCTGGCAGAGGCTGGAGCCAGCTCCCTTTGCTTGCGGGGAGGTGTGGAGGGAGAGGCACAGGCAGGAACCAGGGCTGCACACAGCACTCGCGAGCCAGTGCAAGTTCTAGGTTGGCATGGCTTGGCAGGTCCCCGCACTCAGAGCAGCTGGCACCACTGGCCCTGGGCAGTGAGGGGCTTAACACCCGGGCCAGCAGGTGCAGAGGGTGCGCTGGGTCCCCCAGCAGTGCCAGCCCACTGACACTGTGCTCGAATTCTTGCCAGGCCTCAGCTGCCTCCCCACAGAGCAGGGTTCAGGACCTGCAGCCCATCATGCCTGAGCCTCCCCACCACCATGGTCTCCTGGGCTGCCCAAGCCTCCCCAATGAGTGTCACCCCCTGTGCTGCACGCCTGGTCCCATCAACCGCCCAAGAACTGAGGAGTGTGGGTGCACAGCACGGGACTGACGGGCAGCTCCACCCACGGCACTGGTGCAGCATCCACTAGGCAAAGCCAGCTGGGCTCCTGAGTCATGTGGGGATTTGGAGAACTTTTATGTCTAACTAGAGGATTGTAAATGCACCAATCAGCACTCTGTGTCTAGCTCAAGGTTTATAAATGCAGCAATCAGTGCTCTGTGTCTAACTAATCTAGTGGGGACTTGGAGAACTTTTCTGTCTAGCACTCTTTGTCTAGTTAAAGGATTGTAAATGCACCAATCAGCACTCTGTCAAAACGGACCAATCAGCTCTCTGTAAAATGGACCAATCAGAAGGATGTGGGTGGGGTGGGGGGCACATAAGTGAATAAAAGCAAGTTGCCTGAGTCAGCCAGCAGCAACCTGCTCAGGTCGCCTTGCACACTGTGGCAGCTTTGTTCTTTAGCTCTTTACAATAAACTTTGCTGCTGCTCACTCTTGGTCCATGTTGCCTTTGTGAACGGTAACACTCACTGAGAAGGTCTGCAGCTTCACTCCTGAAGCCAGTGAGACCATGAACCCATGGGGTGGAATGAACAACTCCAGACGTGCCCCCTTTAAGAGCTGTAACACTCACTGAGGAGGTCTGCAGCTTCACTCCTGAAGTCAGCGAGACCACGAACCCACCAGAAGGAAGAAACTGCAGATACATCTGAACATCTGAAGGAACAAACTCCAGACACATCATCTTTAAGAACTGTAAGACTCACCATGAGGGTCCACGGCTTCATTCTTGAAGTCAGAGAGACCAAGAACCTACCAATTCCAGATACACCACAAATCAAGAAAAAGAAAGAAATGACATTCATATTAGAAAGTTGTAAAGGTATCTATTACCAGATAGTATGATCCTTTACATTGAAAATCCTATGGAATCTTCAAAAAATTCTACAATTTACGTATAAAAATCAATCACATTTCTATATTCTAGCAAAGAACAATTGTAAGTTGAAATTAAAGAATCAGAAGCATCAAAAATATTATATATGTATAAATCTGACAAAAGATGTACAAGTCCTATAAAATAAAGACTAAACAAACATTTCTGAAGCAAACTTACAAAGACCTAATATATGATGGTATGTATCATGATCAAGGACTGGGAGACTCAAAAAGTTTAAGATGTTATTTCTCTCTAAATTGATCTATAGATTCAATTCCATCAAAATCTAAATAGTCTTTTTGTAGAGACTGACAAGTTGAATAGAAAATTAATGTGGAAATGCAAAGGGCCTAGAAGAGTCAAAACAACTTTGTAAAAAAAAGAAACACATTTGAATATTGACTTTAATTCATCAACTAACTTTTAAGACTATAGTGTAGTTACTATGGTCAAGTCTTTGTGGTACTGGCATCAAGATAAACAACCCATCAGTGGAATAGAACACAAATTTATACATAATCTACACATATATAGTCAGTTGACTTTAGACAAAGCTGTAAATGCAAGCCAGATGAGAAAAGATAGGCTTTTCAACAATTAATACTGAAACAGATACCCACATGCAAAAAAAATATATATATATTGAACTTGAAGCCATACCATAAAAAGTGAACTTTGAGGCTGCACACTGTGACTCATACCTGTAATCCCAGGTATGAGTTTGGGAGGCCGTGGGCAGATCACAAGGTCAGGAGATCAAGACCATCCTGGCCAACATGGTGAAACCCTGTCCCTACTAAAAATACAAAAATAAGCTGGGTATGGTGGCACATGCCTGTAATCCCAGCTACTCGGTAGGCTGAGGCAGGAGAATCACTTGAACCAGGGAGTCGAAGATTGCAGTGAGCCAAGATAGCGCCACTGCACTCCAACCTGGGGACAGAATGAGACTCCGTCTCAAAAAAAAAAAAAAGAACTTAGAAGTGGATCATAGATCTATATGTAAGACCTAACACCACATAACATCTAGACATAAACATAGGACAAAATGTTTGTAACTTTGGGTTAGACAAATATTATTTGGATATTTATTCAAAAGCAGAATTCATAAAAGAATGAATTAAAAATTTTGACTTTATCAAAAGAAGAAATGAATGATCTTCAAAAGTCGCTGCTAAAAGACACAACAAAAAAAGATAATTTTAGACCAATATCCCTGATGAATATCAATGCAAAAATCCTCAATAAAATACTGGCAAACCGAATCCAGCAGCACATCAAAAATTTTATCCACCATGATCAAGTGGGCTTCATCTCTGGGATGCAAGTCTGGTTGAATATACACAAATCAATAATGTAAGCCAGCATATAAACATAACCAAAGACAAAAAACACATGATTATCTCAATAGATGCAGAAAAGGCCTTTGACACAATTCAATAGCCCTTCATGCTAAAAACTCTCAGTAAATTTGGTATTGATGGAATGTATCTCAAAATGATAAGAGCTATTTATGACAAACCCACAGCCAATATCATACTGAATGGGCAAAAACTGGAAGCATTCCCTTTGAAAACTGGAACAAGACAGGGATGCCCTCTCTCACCACTCCTATTCAACATAGTGTTGAAGGTTCTGGCCAGGGCAAACAGGTGAGAGAAATAAATAAAGGGTATTGAATTAGGAAAATAGGAAGTCAAATTGTCCCTGTTTGCAGATGACATGATTGTATATTTAGAAAACCCCATTGTCTCACCAAAATCTCTTTAAGCTGATAAGCAACTTCAGCAAAGTCTGAGGATACAAAATAAATGTGCAAAAATCACAAGCATTCTTACACACCAGTAACAGACAAACAGAGAGCCAAATCATGAGTGAACTCCCATTCACAATTGCTTCAAAGAGAATAAAATGCCTAGGAATCCAACTTACAAGGGATGTGAAGGACCTGTTCAAGGACAACCACAAACCACTGTTCAATGAAATAAAAGAGGACAGAAACAAATGGAAGAACATTCCATGCTCATGGATAGGAACAATCAATATTGTGAAAATGGCCATAATGCCCAAGGTAATTTATAGATTCAATGCCATCCCCATCAAGCTACCAATGACTTTCTTCACAGAATTGGAAAAAACCACCTTAAAGTTCACATGGAACCAAAAAAGAGCCCACATTGCCAAGACAATCCTAAGCCAACAGAACAAAGCTGGAGGCATCACGCTATCTGACTTCAAACTATACTACAAGGCTACAGTAACCAAAATAGCTTGGTACTGGTACCAACACAGAGATACAGACCAATAGAACAGAATAGAGCCCTCAGAAATAATACCACACATATACAACCATCTGATCTTTGACAAACCTGACAAAAACAAGAAATGGGGAAAGGATTCCCTATTTAATAAACAGTGCTGGGAAAACTGGCTAGCCATATGTAGAAAACTGAAACTGGATCCCTTCCTTACACCTTATATGAAAATTAATTCAAGATAGATTAAAGACTTAAATTTTAGACCTAAAACCATAAAAACCCTAGAAGAAAACCTGGGCAATACCATTCAAGCCACAGGCATGAGCAAGGACTTAATGACTAAAACACCAAAAGCAATGGCAAAAAAAGCCAAAATTGACAAATGGGATCTGACTAAACTAAAGAGCTTCTGCACATTAAAAGAAACTACCATCAGAGTGACCAGGCAACCTACAGAATGGGAGAAAATTTTTACAATCTACCCATTTGACAAAGGGCTAATATCCAGAATCTACAAAGTACTTAAACAAATTTATAAGAAAAAATCAAACAACCCCATCAAAAAGTGGGCAAAGGATATGAACAGACATTTCTCAAAAGAAGACATTTATGCAACCAACAGACACATGAAAAAATGTTCATCATCACTAGCCATTAAGAGAATGCAAATCAAAACCACAATGAGATACCATCTCACACCAGTTAGAATGGCGATCATTAAAAAGTCAGGAAACAACAGGTGCTAGAGAGGATGTGGAGAAATAGGAACGTTCTTACTCTGTTCGTGGGACTGTAAACTAGTTCAACCATTGTGGAAGACAGTGTGGCAATTCCTCAAGGATCTAGACTAGAAATACCATTTGACCCAGCCATCCTATTACTAGGTATATACCCAAAGGATTATAAATCATGCTACTTTAAAGACACATGCACACGCATGTTTATTGAGGCACTATCCACAATAGCAAAGACTTGGAACCAACCCGAATGTCCATCAGTGACAGACTGGATTAAGAAAATGTGGCACATATACACCATGGAATACTATGCAGTCATAAAAAAGGATGAGTTCATGTCCTTTGTAGGGACATGGATGCAGCTGGAAACCATCATTCTCAGCAAACTATCGCAAGAACAGAAAACCAAACACTGCATGTTCTCACTCAAATGTGGGAATTGAACAATGAGAACACTTGGACACAGGAAGGGGAACACCACACACCAGAGCCTGTTGTGGGGTGGGGGGAGGGGGGAGGGATAGCATTAGGAGATATACCTAATGTTAATGACGAGTTAATGGGTGCAGCACACCAACGTGGCACATGTATACATATGTAACAAACCTGCACGTTGTCCACATGTACCCTAGAACACAAAGTATAATAATAATAAAAAAAAGTCGCTGCTAAAAGAATGAAAAAAGGCAGACTAGGAAAACTATTTTCAAGTAATAGAGCCGATAAAGACTATCAAGAATATGTGAAGAAATCTTAACATTCAACCAAAAGAAAACATGAAACCCCAATGAAAAACATGGACAAAAGATTTGATAATACATTCCACTAAAAAAAGACATATAGGTGGATTCATCATATGAAAACTTGCTCAACATAATTATTCAGTAGAAAAATTAACATTGAAACTATAATAAGATACCACTACACATCTATTAGAATGCCTAAAATTAAATAGAAATAACCATATTAAGTGTTTGCAAGGGTGCTGAGTAAATGAAACATTTATATATTACTGGTAGAAACATAAAAGGGTCTAACCACGCTGAAAACACTTTGGCAGTTTCTTAGAAAGCTTAATGTATACCTACCATATAAATCAGCTATTCCACTCTATGTTATTTACTTAAAATAAATTAATGCATATGTTTATACGAAGATTTGTAAATGAATGTTCATGGAAACTTTATTTTCAGCAGCCCAAAACTAAAAAACAACTCAAATGTTTATCAACAGTGTAATGGATAAGCCAATTGTGGTATATATTCATACAATGGAATACTACTTAGCAACAAAAAGTAAGGAACAATTGGTAACATAACAATAACGATGCATCTTAAAATAAGTGTGATAAATAAAAGAAACCAGAAGAAAAAAAATGAGCATATACTTTATGAATCCCGGGTAAACTAGGGGTAGGGAGGCACAAGAGAGAAGGACCACAAGGGGCATGGAGAAACATTTGAGTTTGATAGCTATGTTTATTATATTGATTTTGATTGTGATTTTATGGATGTATGCATTTGTAAAAACATATAAAATGATACACTTTATATATAGTATGTCAATTATACCTCAACTAGATTGTTTAAAAGGAGAGAAAAAGAGAGACAGAGAGAGAGAAAGAATATTCTGGGGCTCCATCTAAACTCAGTTGAGAAAGAATGCAATGAATTTGCTTCACAGATGAGGAATGCCCTTCTTAAATCTTTCAAAATATGAGAAGTAAGCATAGGTTCTGTGGCACATAGGAAGGGCATGTAACCACACTTTGGCAAGTCAAGATATTATCCTAGAAATATTGTACTTACGTTGACTACTAAATGCTAATACAAGTAGCTAAATGAAAAGAGAAAAGTGCATGAAATTTTCCCAATAGGGGTCTTGCCTAAGGAAAGACCCAAAGGTAAAGAAGAAAATGATTCATTTCATAAATTTGAGATACTATAAATGGTTCTTAAGAAGCATATAATGGTAGAGGCAAGAGGATATATGTGAGTACAGAGATCCATGATAATATTATCATGACCCTGAGGAACTGGAATACACTGAAGCATCCTCTGCTTCAATAATATTAAATTGTTTCCATTACAGTTTCAGTTGTGACTATTTTTGATGCATTCAATTTTGTTCCAAGATAGACATCAATACGTGGAAAAATTTTTAACAAAACAAGCATTTTGAGATGCTCCAATCTTCCTAACATTCAGGATAAGAAAAAGTTCACCACTTTAAGATTATGTTGTTACTGAATACAAGAGACAAGAAGGTGAGAACCTCATTATCTGCTCACATATAGTCAATTTCAAAACCTCCCAAACATTCCTGTTCAGCTGTAAATAATATGGGTTTATGGTTTTGAATTTTAAAATTGTACAAACTGCAAATTTACCTTTGATTCTTAAAAGAATGACTCAACCTGCAAATTGCTATGTGACAAGCACAGTGCCAGGCACTGAAGTCACAGATATAAGAACAATGAAATTCTACCATTTGGGAAAAAATAGACTGTGATTAATTCAGAGTGAGTATGCAGGACTCCGTAGTTTCCACATCATTCAATGTGCTCTGTTGAACATCAATTTAATGGAATTAGAATTCTGCTTGAAGCCTTAAATTTCCATAGAATTACCAATTTAGTCACCAAAGGAGTGTTCACCCGTATTAAGAGAAAGTGAAATGTGGCCTGAGATTGAATCTATCATCCTGATAACATTGTCTTAAGTATAAAACCCCTTCTGTGAGGTCAAGATTAGAAAGATTAGTGGGAAAGAACAATTTTTCTTAAAAGAACAAGCTCTAGGCTTGTAGGTCCGCTTCATAACAGAGCTTTGATCTTTCCCATTTTGCTAATCTGTAAATCCAATCACACTTGCAGTTGAGCACACAGATCTCATTCTCTCTTATGAGCTAGGCATCCCTCTGAACTGCTATATGGCCAGACCTCTCTTTGAGAGAATCATGTTAAGTCTTATGACTGAGACTAATCACTACAAAATGCATTTTAGTCTTAAAAGGAGAGAGGAAAAAATATGATCAGTATTATAAATATTGAGATCAATTTTGATTGATTATTACAATCAGTAAATCAGACATCATTTTCTAATAGTATATTTATACTATATATAAAATATATGTGTACTTATATGTATTAGAATTTCTACCAAAAAATAAGTATAGCAAATTTAGCCCTCTATAAAGAATTTGTAAAGGCTCCCAGGATTATAGCAAAAGAGAAATATCACATGTAAAGTGAAAAATAAAAACATATCATTGGATTGAATTTCCAATGAGTTACTAAGCAAATAATATTATTCAACAAATGACTAGCAATTTAAAAAAAAAAACCAGATTATTCAGTTCTAATTTTAAAAATCCATTGCATGTGACTGAAATATTTAAATACTAGAAATTTTGAAAGAAATGTTAAAATATCCATGGTTTAATTTTTATATAATATTGGAATAGGAAAGAAAGAACAGAAAAAGTAAAAACTATGACAGAAATAATTGAAAATATTGTTTATATAAAATTTTTAAAACTAAAATAAAACAACAAACTGAAAAAATAAATTAAACCTCCATGTGAAAAAATGTATTTTGTAACGTGTCAAAGAACTAATCTCTTGATTCTACTTTAAAAATCTTGCAAAAAAGACAAACAAATTTAAAAGAAATAGGAAAGGGGCAAATATTTAGAATAGATATTTAGATAGAAATACAAATAGTTCATAACCAAATGAAAATGTTCCATCTAGTTACAGCAAAAGCAATGCAAAATAAAATATTAAAATTCTGTGTTTCATGCATCAAATCACAAAATTTGTATTTGATAATATACAGTATTGGAAACAGTGCTAAGAAATCAGTGCTGTTTGTGGGAACATCAACTGAGAAACTCTTTGGAAGAAAATTCAGCTATATTGACCAAAATGTCATACCATACATAACTATTTAACAATCTTTGTTGTAGAAATTTAGCTAGTCATGCTCACACATACACAAACATATATGTACAAAGATGATTCTTATGGCCTTATTAATAAAAGTAAAAATCTGAAAATATCTTAATACTGTCAATAAATATGTTATTATAATATTTCAATAAACATAACATAAATTGTGTTACATTTATGCCAATGAATATGATGCAGTTATTAAAGTATGAATTGTATTAGTAGGTGTAAAAAGTAACAAAACTGAAGATATATCAATTGGTGAATAAAATCAAGCTAGAGAAAATTATATATAAAAGACTCCTATTTCCATAAACATGAAGAAGCTACAGAAACTGAGGTTTGTACAGCCATGGCAAAATTTTGGAAGAGTACATATGAAAATTGATCATGTTACCTCTCAGAAGTAAGATTGGAGCTCTGAGGTGATAGGTAGACAATGCTTATTGTGTAATTTCTTGTACTACTTGGATTTATTTATTTTTTTAGATTTTTAATTTATTTTATCAGAGTTCTGTTATTTTCCACATTTAGATTTTATACATACTTTGTTAGACTTATGTAATTCATTATATTGACGCAATTATAAATGGTTTTTAAATTTTCAAATTCCAATTGTACATTGCTGGCATATTAGGAAAGCAATCAACTATTGTACATTAACTTTGAATCCTTCAACTTTGCTATATTCACTTATCAGTTCCAGCAGATGTTTTTCAATTCTTGGGATTTTCTACATAGCTATACAGTCATGTCATTAGCTAATAAAGACAGTTTTGTTTTTTCCTTTCTAATAAAAGGTATGCAGGTTGATTTTATTTCCTTTTCTTATCTTATTATAGAGCTAGAATGTCCAGTATGAACTTGAATAAAATGGCAAGAGAAGATATCCTTACCTTTCTTCCAGTGTTCAGAGAAAAAGTATCTAGTTTCTCATTATTAGGTATGATATTAACTGAAGGGTTTTTTTCTAGATGTTCTTTATCAAGTTGAGGAGTTTACAGAGCGTTTTTATCATGGAATGTGCATAAAATTTTATCGAATCTTTTTTACATGTAAATTTGACAGATTAAAGGGACCAATTCTTTGAAAGGCACAAATTACTGCAACTCATCTAATATGGAATAAATAATTTGAATAGCTTTGTAAATATTAAGGAAATGGAATTTACAATCATAAGACTCCAGAAAAAGAAATCTTCAGGCCCAGATGGTTTCACTGGAGAGTTTTGCCAAATGTTTCAAGAACTAACATCAATTCTACACAATCTTTTCCAGAAAATAGAAGAGAAATGAACCCTTCTCAATTCATTTTATAGAGTTAATATACCCACTACCAAAACCACACAAAGTCCATTAAAAAATAAAACAGAAAATGACACGTTAATATCTCTTATAAATATAGATGCAAAAATACTCAACAAAATATCAGTAAGTCAAATCTAACAATATGTAAAAAAGTGTTAACACCATAACTATGCAAGCCCGGTTCAACATTTGAAAATCAGTGTAATCCACAATATCAACAATCTGAAGAAGAAAAATCATAGAGTCATGTCAACTGGTGCATAAAAAAGATACTTGGATTTTTAAATTATATTTTTACTCTGTTTTTATAATGAAAATACTTTCTAAGCATCACTGTAATAAATATTTTAACTTTTACCTTCAGAATAATAATATTTGGTAGGGTGCTTAATACTGTGTCAAACACTATGTTATGTGTCTTCTAAGCACTCTTCTAAACCTCACAACAATTATAAAGAGTATTTCTATCTCCATTTTAAAGATGACAGAGCAAAACCCAGAAACATTAAATAACTTGTAAAAATTCACATAATTAATGAGTGCTACATTTACTCCATCCAAAAGTTTCCATCAAATGGTTATAAGTTTGGGTGCTTAAGGACCAACGCCAGCACTTGACACATTGATGAAAATGGGAACAATTGACTGTCTTCTTGAAGGTTTATTTGTTCATTTGATTTTTAATGCTCATGGGTGGGAGAGGACTCCTGATTCTCACATGTTAGAGTAGCTGGTAATAATCCAGCCGTTCTGTTATAAATAACCATAAAACTAGACAAATATGTATATGAAAAGTATATGAAAATAAAAATATATTTTCAGAACAGAACCATGATCCCCAAGATAAGGAAAACAAATGTGTAGAGCCTCATGATTGCCATGATTGCCCAGCTTTCAGCTCAGAGGCGCCCATAGCACTTGGAGCTGAAGACCAAGAGGTACACAGGTATCTGACTGAGCTGAGGAGACAGAAATCAAAGCTTGGACATAATGTTTTGGACATAATGTAAGCAACTAGAATTTGCAGTCAGAGTACTAGAGAATCTAATTTGCAGTCAGAATACTACAGAATCAATAACTGTGAAGAAAAGTAGCTCTAGATTGCTTGCTACATGAGAATCCTATTTAGTCTTTGGCTGATTATTAAAGTATGCATGCACAGGATGATACTTGAAAACGCTGGGCAAAGGACACCTACCAACTTGCTGAGAACTCAGTGAAATTGCAAAGCTTGCATATCCATTAGAAAAATCTGAGTTCCAACCAACCAGAATAGAGAGACCTTGTTGAAACTTCAGATAATTAAATGACACTTCAGAAATCTCACATCTCAGGAAAAAGGCTACTCTAGTCCAAATGTAATTACTCTTATAAACAATTCTGAAGTACAAGTAAATTAAGTCTGTAAGTATCAAACCCAATCTTATTTAAGTAAGAGGAAAATACACCATTTATAATGTTTATGATTAAATAAAATATGAGTAGACATGCAAAGACACAGGAATATATGCCCTATAAGTATGAGAAAAGTCAATCAAGATAAAGAGATTCAGAAATAACCAAAATGATGGAAAGAGCTAACCAAGACACAAAATAGCTATTATAAATATGTTCAAGGACTTAAAAGGGCTAAATGAACCTAAGGAGGGAAAAGATAGAGGATTTCAATAGAAAAATACAAATTATGAGAAAGACAAAATTTTTATACTGAAAATACAATATCTAAAATAAAAAATTCAATTGGCTTTTCAGTACATTATAAACTACAGAAAGTAACTTTGAATATGGGAAAATAGAAGCTATGCAAACTGAAACAGGAAGAAAAAAATGAAGAGACTTTCAGTAAACTGTGAAATGATATCAAGTAGTAAAACATACATACAGTTGGGGTGCCAGAAGAGGCCAAAAGAGACTTACGGATGGGACAGGGTGGTGGAAAAATATATAAAGAAATAATGGTGAAAAGTTTTCAAGCTCATGGAAAATATAATTGTATAAACCCGATAAGTGTAATAAGCTCTGAGCAGTAAAAGCACAAAGAAAATCACACCAATACACATCATAATCAAAATGCTACAACCTTATCAAATCTACAGTAAGATACCATTTCACATTAGTCAGAATGGCTATTACTAAAAAGTCAAAAAAACAACAGATGCTGGCATGTTGCAGACAAAAGGGAACACTTATACATTGTTGGTGGGAATATAAATTAGTTTAGCCACTGTAGAAAGCAATTTGGAGATTTCTCAAAGAACTTAAAACAGAACTATCATTTGACCCAGGAATCTCATTACTGGATATTTAAAAAAATCATTTTACCAAAGAGATACATGCACTCATATATTCTTCATAGTACTATTCACGGTGGCAAAGACAGGCTAACAACTAAGGTACCCATCAGTGGTGGACTGGATAAGAAAATGCAGTAAAAATTACACAATAGAATACAATGCAGCCGTTAAAAATAACAAAATCATGTCATTTGCAGCAACATGGATGCAGCTGGTGGCCATTATCCTAAGCATATTAATGCAGGAATAGAAAACCAAATACCACATGCTCTCACTTATAAGTGGCTGCTAAACATTGGGTACTCGTAGACATAAAGATGCCAATAACAGAAACTGGGAACTACTGAAGGGGAGAAGATAGCAAAGGTTGAAAACTACCTGTTGGGGACTATGCTTAGTGCCTGGGTGATGAGACCAATTACACCCCAAACATCAGCATCACACAATATACCCAATAACAAACCTGCTCATGTACCTCCTGAATATAACATCAGAGTTGAAATTTAAAACTGTAAACCAATAATTTAAAAAAGCATTTTAACAAAAAAAGGATATAATAAAATTAAAACCACAATTCCATAAAATAAACAGAAAACAAATAATACATAGAATTCACATAACCAAGAGATAATTTTTTGAAAATATTAGTGAAATAATAAACTACCAGACAAACAAAGAAAAAAGAAAATAAAATACCAGTATCAGGAATGATAAAAAGTACTTTATTCTATATGCTACCAACAACAACAAAATGGAAATAATAAAATTAATATGCAACTTAATACTAATAAACTTAATAACTTAAGGGAAATGGATAAAAGCTCTTTCATTCAACCCAAACGAAATGGAAAAATTAAAGAGCTTTTATCTACTAAAGAAATGATTTCATAGTTATGAATAAACGTCCCACCAAGAAATGTATAGGCCCAGATGGATTCACTGGAGAATGGTAACAAACAATTAAGAAAGAAATAAAATAATCTTACACAAAATATTTCAGAAAATACAAGATGAAGAAATATTATCTGTCTCATTTTATGAGGCTGCATTGCCTAATGCTGAAACCAAACAAAGCATTTACAATACAAACTCACCAGAGACCAATATCCTTCAAGAGTAAAGGTTCAGAAATTCTTTACAAAACATGAATAAGTCAAATGCAAAGATACATAGAAAGATAGTACCTTAAGAAGAAAACAGGTTTTCCCCAATATTGAAAGTTTGATTCCTACTGAAAAAATCCATCAATATAATTCAACTTACCAAGTGAATACAATAATTATATAACCATTTCAAAAATGCAAAAGAAAAAAATTTGTATTTATTTATAAAAATATTCCCAAAACAATAGGAGTAGAAAGTAGACTCATAAACTAATAAAAAGCATCTACCAAAAATACTGAGCTAACATCATTTCTTTTTTTTTTTTTTTTCTGGAGACGGCGTCTGGCTCTGTCGCCCAAGCTGGAGTGCAACGGCCAGATCTCAGCTCACTGCAAGCTCCGTCTCCTGGGTTTAGGCCATTCTCCCGCCTCAGCCTCCCGAGTAGCTGGGACTACAGGCGCCCGCCACCTCGCCCGGCTAGGTTTTTTTGTATTTTTTTAGTAGAGATGGAGTTTCACCGTGTTAGCCAGGATGGTCTCGATCTCCTGACCTCGTGATCTGCCCGTCTCGGCCTCCCAAAGTGCTGGGATTACAGGCTTGAGCCACCGCGCCCGGCCTGAGCTAACATCATATCTTAATGTTGAAAGAATGAATGCTTTTCTATTAGGCCAGGGAACAAAGCAAAGAATTTGTATTCTCACCATGTTCATTAAACATATTAGACGTTCTACTTAATGCAATTGGCAAAAAATAAATAAATAAATAATGGGAATACATAAATATAACAATAGGAAAGGATGATTAAAACAACTTTTATTCACAGACTACATGATTATGTATATAGAATAGTCTAAGCAATTTGCAAAAACTTTGTATCAAAATTAATAAATATATTTGGAAAGACTATAAGATACAAGCATTATATATATGCATACATATGCACATACATACATATGATCAATTTAAAATATATAAAATATACATACAAATCTAAATATAAATACATATTGTCAGTGAGCTGTTTTAAAATAAAATTTTTAAAATATCATTTTGAAAGCATCACAATATGCAAAATAATGCACAGATACAAGTACACTGAAAACAATAAGATATTGCTGAGAGAATTTAAAGAGAACCTAAATAAATGGAAAGATATGCTGCATTCATAATCTAGAATTATTCAACACCGGTATTGTTAATAAGTGACTTCTACTCAAACTCATGTTTAGATTCAAAACAATACTAATCAAAACCCCAACAGACTTTTCTTGTAGAAATGAATAAGCTTCATGTGTTTGTGTGGTAATGCAAATGACCTGGAAGGATCAAAACAGTTTTGACAAAATAAGAACAAAACATCAATATATCAAAAAAGAGAGTCGACCACCCATATACAGTTGATCTATTTCTACTTTGGCACTAAAACAATTCAGTGGGAAACAGTTGAGTCTTTTCAACAATTGCGGATACAATAATTAGATACCTATATGAAATGAAAAGTATTTGCAAAAGGATAATATCTAGAAAATATAGAAGTGCCTTACTTAATACGCTAAAAGTTTGGTGGCCTTGTCATAGAAATTTCCCTTTCTCTGGAATATTGGCTATATACTGGCATTTGGGTTTCACTCCACCACTTACGAGCCACATGAGCTTTTTTCTGACCCTTCATTTCTTTCTCTGTAAGATGGACTTACTAACATTCATCCTTTTCTTCTCCCAAAAATAAGGCAATATCAAACAGGATAATCAAAGTATTCACATATCTTCTGCAGTCCAATCTTTATACTTTCCATCATGCTTTTGTTTTGCCTTCTCCTTCATTAGCATAAAAGTTATCAGCATGTCTTGAGTTAAAAAAAAAAGTCAGCCAAACACAGTAATAAATTCAATATAGCAAATAATTCTAGATGCTACATAGTCCATATCAAAGTCTATAACATTAAGGCTTGGACCATGAGTTGAATGAAGGACTTTCCTGATGGACTAGGATTACTAATGTTCTCAAAGTCCTTTTTATAATGGAAAGACACTTTTAAGATTTGTCGTGTAAGTACAGCTCCAGTGATTGCATTATCCTGGAATAATGTACTGTTTAAGTTGCATGGTGTGGGATTTGCTCCTGGCTTAGAATCCTTGACCTTCTATGCCCTGTTTATTAACCTCTTTGCAAGGCAACATATCTACTGTTCAGTTGGGGTTGAGAATGAATGCTTTAGCAGCCTTAGGAAATATGCTTCCATGTGCTTTCAGGCTGATGTTTATAGAGCTATTGGTGATAAAATTTGAATGACACTAGTGAAAGGAGGATAAAATTCTTTATAAAAAAGACTACACTTACTTTATGGAATGTTGAGTTCCAAGTTCTCCAAAACAATTCTGGAAAAGAAAATGAGAGTCATATGATTTTTTCATGGAGTCAGTGAATAAAATAGGTTTGACATGTAGTTTAATTCAGTCCATTATTGATATCATATTATATGCCTGCCCTATGTAAGGATAAGGGAAACACAGATACATAAGATAAAAGTCTTGCTCTGGAACCAGTCTGCAGGGATTTTTCAACCCTCAATGCCCATTTATCACTTGGGAAGCATTTAATAAACGTTTATAAAGGAGGCATACACCAGGACAACTCGTATCTATAATTTTAACATTACTTCCGTTGATTCCAATGTGCAGCCACAGAAAGCAGAACTGGGTCCCTCCCAAAAATGTGATGATTTAGTTGGAGGTAAATTTAGTTGGAGAAAAGTTCTGTATAAAGTTTGAGGAGTTAAAAATGGAATTTGAGAGTTCCAGAGAGCATAGCTGAAAGACTTTGGATTGGAATAAACATATATTAAAAAACAATAGTAGAACATGCATGAGAAAAGATGATGAAGGGGTGAGAAAAGGAAACACTAGGTGCCTTTGTTTCCATCCTTTCTTCCTTGCCTCCTTCCTTCCCTTCCTTCATTTCGTTCTCTTTTTTGCTTTATTTCTTATCTTTTTGTCTTCTTTTCCTCTCACTTCATTCCTCCCTCCACCTTCTTCCATCCCTTCCTTTTCCTTCTTCCCTACCTCTCTCTCTCCCTTTTTCCTTCCTTCCTTCCTTCCTTCCTTCCTTCCTTCCTTCCTTCCGTCCGTCCGTCTGTCCGTCCGTCTTACCTCTCTTTCTGTGACAGAGGGTCTGAGGACATAAGGAGAGATGCACATTATATTAATATTTGGAACATTGAGTTCTAGTTGGTATGTCAGGAGGTAAACTTGGGAACAAGTTTCTCGCTGGTGAATATAAGTAGTTAAAGAAGAAACTGCTATCTTCAGCCATTTGCTTGTCAAATAGTTTGTTAATTTGTTGCATCTGCTTTTTGCACAAATTTATGGATTTTACACATTATGATCTCACTAAACAATAAATGTTCTTACAATTCACTTCCCTATCCACCTGAGAGGTATTGGAAAGCCTATGGAGTTTCACCTCATCTCTGTTGATTTCTATACTATAGGAGTGTTTGTTAGTTGATACTGTCAATTTAGTTTTTCTCTCAGATCTTGGCTCAGTTTTCTTATCTTTAGTTAGGCCATCTCTGATCTTCCTGACAAGATAAATTATTCTATTATGTAGTGTCAATCTCTTGTATACTCCTCCTTCATATTTTACTCACTTGCGTATTTCAACTTTTTAAAGAGTTTCTTATTGTTACATATCTTTCTACATACGATGTAAGCTCCATGATGTAGGGACCACTTCAGTTTTTCATCATATCTCCAACATGCCCATCAGTGTCTCATTCAGAGATGAGTCAGTAAATATTTGTTGAATGAGTGAATGATGGAATGACTATGGGGAAAAAAGACGGAAGGAGTAGAGAGACAAGCTGACTGCCTGTTGCAGAGGTAAAACAAATAAGATTTTTCAAGGGTAAGACAGTTTTGCTTTGGCACGTTTTCAAATAATCACTGTTTCTATAAGAAGAAAGCCTGAACAAACCATCCAGGTAATTCCATGACCTTTGGCAGTTGTATCTTATTTACACTTAAAAAACTGTTTATTTTTTAGCCCATAAAAGCATAGGGTGGAGAGATTATATGCTCTGGTGTCCCAAGAAAGATGCCATTCCTGAGCTTATAGAGGGATCTAAGTTCCCTAGACAATTTAATCATATTTCTACCTTTAGGACATTGGGGTAGAGAGGAATAATGGTGCCCCTTCCCTGATGCTTTTTGTCTAGAAAATCTCTTCCCAACTGTGGGACCTACTTAGCAATTAAGACAAAAGGAGCTTTTCTTGATATAATAATGGCCAAAAAATGTGCTTAGCACTGCATAGTTTATGTTTAAAAAGTACAGCTTCTCTCTCCTTTCATTGTTCTAAAACCCTTTAAATAGCCATTATAAAGAAATAAAAACAGCTTAGAGGAGTTAACTTTTTGCCAAAATCACTTAGCTAATAAATGACATTTTTCAGACTAGTACCAGACAGTGCCATTCCCCCTGTGCCTTTCATCTGCAGTTGAAAGGCATTTCCTTCCAGTTCATTAGAAACTGAGCAGTAGCTCATAGCATCTTATAGGCAGAAAGAATCTTGGAAGCCACACCTTCTGTCCTGCACCCAGTGCAGTAATCCTCTGGACTGCATTCTTCATAAGTAGACACCAAGCTTTACTTGAATATCCACAGTAATGGACATTTTATTGTTTCCTTAGGCAGCCCATTCCACTGTTGAGGGCTCTAATTATTATCTGTCTCTATAGGAAGTCTACTATTAGCAATTGTGCACCAGTAACAAAAGTCCTGCCTAAGTGTTGGTGACAATGGCACTACTCCTGAGAGTATTTGCTTAACAGGCTGTCAGAAGACAAAATACCTTAACAGAAAACAATGAAGCTCTAAAAGTGTGATAGCAGGCATCTTGGTCCTTCCTGCATGAGGGAATCCTAGTTTGTCTTATGGACACATTTTGGCACCTGTTCCTGTCATGATGTCTTAGTTACACTCTTGCTGTGGTGGATTACAGTAACTAGAAGTATGACAAGGGCCCTTTAAAAACCTGAAAGCATAGTTGGGAACTAGTGAGAAGCATTGAGATTCTGACAATGTTCATTTTTAGAACCCTAGAAATAATGCACAATATTGTATTCATTCATGTAGTCCTTCAACACATATTTATTAAGCACCTAGCATGTGCCAGTTGTTAGGCCCAATACTGAAAATACAATGATGAACAAAAGCAGACATGCTCCTGCTGTTGTGGAATCCACAGTCTAGAAGGGGAGCAGACATTAATTTTAAAAAGCAAAAGCAAATGTGAAATTGCACCTGAGATTTACACTCTGTGAGTGATTTCATATATATTGAGAAGATTCATGGAAAGTGGCTCTGAGGAGATGATTGGTCTGGGATCTGGGGAAGGCTACAGCATACAAGGGAAAAAGTAGAGCGCAGAGGGTGAGGAAAAGGTTTTACACATGCTCTGTGGTTGGTAGGGACATGTTACATTTGGGGAATGATAGAAGAGTAATGCCTTTGAAGAACAGAGACTGGAGATCATGCAGCCTAATAATGACTTTCCCTGGTGAAGGTCAGATATCCATTTTATCATGTTGCAATTTTTACTGTCCCTATGATGTGCTGAGTAGGCAACTTTTGGAGGTGACTAGCTTATTCACCTGAATAGTTGGAATATTTCTCTTTTTATTTTTGGGAAATATAACATAGATGCATTAAATAAGGTAAAGACTTCCAATGTTGAGATGAAAAATAGATATTTATAGAGCCCATCCTTACAGATTCTTACAGATTTATGATAGCTGCCTATAATTATATGATGACAAGGATTCTGAGTCATGTCTTTGCTTAAGCCCATCTGCTCCTTCTCCTGTGGTTAGTCTCTAGCTCAGTTCCAGTGTTCTGGCTATTCCACATGCCTGTCTTTGTCTCAGAAAGTAAGAAAAGCTATTTTATCCTGGAGCTGAAAAGTACATTGAGCATTAAAAATGGAAGAGGAAACTATTCATCTCATTTATCTTGTAATGGTGATTTTGCCTTTAAATGGATTCTAAAGCCATTCTTTCTTTCTCAGTTCTTAAAAACAATTTCATACGGGCTGGTATTTTTTAAATCCAAGCAAAATTTAGGCAAATATATGTATCTGCTCTAGAAATTTTGGGGGAAATTCTTCCATTTACAAACATTTCTGCTGCTTTTCAGTTTTATTAAAAAGGAACAACAACAAATCTACAAAAGAAATTTAAAAATAACCCTCTTAACACTGTTCAACATTAACTTCAAGACCTTTAGGTTTTTAAGATCTGGGAAATATGGTAGCAGAACGTTACTTCACATACCGCATGCTACCCAAGATAAAATATTTAGAAGCTAGGGATTGCTGGAGGCATAAAAATACCAGTGTTTGCAAAACCTACAAAAGTAAAATATTTACAATTTTTCAAATGGGAATGTTAATAAAAGTATCAGCAGGTAGGACTTTGGCACCAAATCTGTAAACATATTGGCTGACTCATCATTTTAGACATATAGGAGAGGTTACCAAGAAGGATGCAGATTTTCATTTATGGTTAATATTGGTTTGTTGGGCAGGGGTTAAATCTGAAGAATTA
Source organism: Macaca fascicularis (assembly GCF_037993035.2). NCBI lineage: Eukaryota > Metazoa > Chordata > Mammalia > Primates > Cercopithecidae > Macaca > Macaca fascicularis. The sequence goes on along the minus strand of NC_088388.1, from coordinate 86,850,709 downwards.
TTTTAAATGCATGTTCACATGTTTTTATTCTATTCACTTTAAAAGTACCTAATTTCCCAATTAATGAGAAAAAATATAGACTTCTAAGCTATAGAGTTCCTCAGATGTCTATACTTAAAAGGCAAAAAGATCAGTAAGATTGGCTTTAGTAAAAAATGTATAAGGAATCTTTCTACAAACAAGTAAACTATTAATGAGACACTCCAGTGCCTGAAGAAATTAGAGCAGGATAAAACTAACCTGAATGCAGGGTGGAGGAAGATACCAGCTCTTTTGAGTGCCTAATATGTGCTGGGCTCGTTTCTACATACTTAACACATATGAGGCCCTGGAAAATTCACAAAGAAACTCGTCATAGGGAAGGCCAGCCAGGATTACAAAGGAGGAAATTGGGGGTCAATAGGATTAGTAATGCGCACAACAAGCACATTCAGGACCTGAACCCATGTCTGACTCAGAGAAGCCTTCTCTGTTTTCCCCTGTCTGGAATTATTGGTCTAAAAGACAACCAATTCTCTGCTTTTTTTTTTTTTTCTGCTCCCTAGTTCAACAACTACAGGAGATGGTTCCGTTGGAAAATTTTCAGCAGCCGTGTTTTGAAATTAATGTTGTAGTTTCTGACTTTTCTGTCATAAATCTCAGCAGAGAGCAATGTATTTGTTGTGATGTGTCTGTACCCAAATTCAAAACAGTTCTCTTTCTCCTAGATGTGTTGCCCTAGATTCCAGCAAGCATGGTCTCTCCAGATTTCAAATCGGATGGGTCAGCTCCCTATAATGTATCACTTTTGGTACAGACATCTTGCTGTCTAGAATGTGAGAGAGTCTTACCACAGATGGCTGGGGAAGGACTGAATGGCCCCTTGGCATGGTCTCCTTCTAAATGTATGAGTGGAAATGGAAGGTTGGGGGCTTGTGACTTGGCTATGGTCAGACAGCTGCTGGACAGCTGAAAGATTTTAATTCAGCTCTGTCATCATTCCCTTTTACGTCAGTAATGAGTAGGGTTCACTCTTATACATTGCTGTATCTTCGTCAGTACCTGGTACAGTTTTGATGACATGACATCTATCCAAATAAGTAACATTTTTAAAGGGCATCTGAATTACTAACTGATTCAGAATAATAAGCAGTCTTAAATAATTTAGAAGAAATAGGGGAAGAAAATAACATGTACAAAGGCACAAGTAAATGTGAAGAAATAGTTTCAGGAAATGTTCCTTTTGAAGACTTGGTTTGTACCCTCATTTATAGCACTCATCACTGTCAGCTTTGCATTTAGAATAATATGTCTATCTTCTCAGCTACATTAACTATGTCAATGAGACATAACCTGTGTCTCATTTTTTTGTGGCTCGGTGGACAGCACAAAGCGGACTTTCAAATTTTGCTTACTTACTGGCATGGAATTATAAACATATCCCAAGCAGAGACAGTGCAAACTCTCTTCCTCTTAAAGCAGCCAGTGCAGTGGAAGTAGTATAATCTTTGGAGCCAAAGAGACTCTCCATTGTCTAGCTTAATTAACTGTAAACTTGCCTTAGTTGCTCATCTGTAAAATAAGGCTAATAATACTTAGTTGGGAAGATAAGAGAACTAAATTAAAATACTTAGTTAAGTTGCCCATCCCATGCTTGAAATGAAACAAATTTCAGTACTCTGCTATTCTTTCTTCTCTTGCTCTCCAAGACAAAGCCTTAAGGAGCCTGGCTGTTAGTGAGCCAAATTGCCCTCCCTCAGTACCCAACACAAGGATCTCAATCCTGTATTCCTACAACTTCTGTTCATTTTCCAATTTATATACTGTATTTGACACCAAGAGAAAAGCTATTTTAAGTGTTTATTTTCCCCCTCATCTGTTCTGTGTTTGACTCACATATGATATGGGCAAGAATGTTTAATGGCCTTCAACTTAGCAAACACTGTCATAAGCCAGACAAGCTGCTTTCTTTCCAGAGCCCCGCTAGAGCAATTTACCCTCATTTTACACCCGGGGGTGCTTTTCTTCTTCCTGTTAAACAAATTCAAGCTGATCTTCAAGTAAGCATTTCAGTTGAACTCCATCAACCCTACAAAATGGGGCCAGAGGGTCCTGAACAACAGCACATTTCTTTTACAGAAATTGAAATGACTTAATACTTTGACAGCTTGTAGCTGTTCCAGGAGTCTCATTTGTAATCAGAGCTACTTAATCCTTTCTTCTTCCCAATGAAAATAAATTCAATATATCTGTAGTTCTAGTTCCCCCTAATACTATACATTTTGCCTATGTTATCACCTCATGTCACAGAGATGTTATGGTAAGTAATATATATATATACACACACACACACACACATACACGTAATTTTATATATATATATATATATATATATATATATATAAAATGCATACATATTATTTCATACATAAGGCACTCAGCCTGTGTCCCACACACCAGTAGGCATACTTGATGTTATTTCAATTCTATTGTCTCAAATTTTGGAATGAATATCATCACTATCAGTTAAGACTATAAAATGCCAAATGTGTTTTTTAATAACACAGAGGATTATATATGTTCAGATGATTTTAATACAACTATCTCAAAATGATCTCTTTAAAAGGAAGCACACTTAGTGTAATATTTTTGTCATTAGTCCAAAGTATGTTGGAACTGCTCCCAGGGAATTTGTAGCATATGATATATTATTAACATGATTATCATCATCAATCATCATTATCCTTAAAAAGACTACTATAGTAAATATATATTGCTTCTGGCTGTCTAACAAAACTCCTTCACACTGGGGAATAGCATATCCTTTCCCTGTAGAATTATTTATTCCTCCCTCATACCTTGCCTCTCAATTACTGATTGGCCCTCTTATTTAGTTCTGGGGCTGTCCTATTATCAAAATTCTACCTCCTAAAGAAAACAATCCCATTTATGATAGCATCAAAAAGGATAAAATACTTAGGAATGAATCTAACTAAAGAAATGAAAGATTTATACATGGACAACTACAAAATGTTGCTGAAAGAAATCAAATAAGATAGAAAAAAATGGTAAAACATTCCATATTTATGGATTGGAAGACTCAATGTTGTTAAAATGGCCTTACTACCCAAAGGGATATGCAGGTTCAATGCAGTCCCTATCAAAATCCCAAAGGCATTTTATTTTCACAAATAGCAAACAAACAAACAAACAAAAAAACAAACAAAAAATCCTAAGATTCATATGGAATCTCAAGGGACCACTGAATAGCCAAAACAATCCTGAAAAAAAAAAAAAAAAAAAAAAAAGAACAAGTTGGAGACCTCACACTTCTTGATTTCAACTTTCACCCCAAAGTTCTTCTAAGCAAATAAACTGGTCATGAAAGGACAAATACTGTATGATTCCACTCATGCAAAGTAGCTAAAGTAGCCAAAATCATAGAAAAAATAAGTAGAAATTTGGTGGCTAGAGGTGGTGAAATTACGAGAGGAAGAGGATTGGAAAAATTTGTTTTTAGTGGATATATAGCTTCAGTTTTATTAGATGAAAAAGTTTTAGGGCTCTATTGCACAACAATGCAAATATACTTGACACTACAGAACCATATGCTTAAAAATGGTTAAAATGGTAAATTTAATGTTTTGCTTTTTTGCTACAATTTTTTAAAAAGGAAAAATAAAGAAAACAAAGTATCTTCCTTCCTCCTGACCATAGTTGATTGGTCCAGCAGTGGGCTCTTGACCTAAGCTTAGCCAGTCAAATATCTATGTAAAAAATAATAGTAATATATAGTAATATAATATAATAATATAATAGTAATATAATAATAGTAATAATATATATGTAAAATATATAGTTATATATATTATATGTGTAAAATATATGTGTGTGTATAGATATATATACACACACATGCACACACACAAAATTTGGAAAAAAAGAACACCAGTCATCTTTGATAACTAAAACTCTGAGTTACAAGGTTTGGAAGCTGCCAGCGTGATATTTCCTGCCCTATGAGAGAACTGGTCTTTGGTGAGAGAAAAATACCAATAAAAAATGAAGAGAAAGCATCCCAACATCTAAGCATTAGCTATAACTAAGCCACTAATATTACCATCAATATCGTGGAAACAATTTATACATGGAGTATCTATGGAGCAACATACTAAATGTTGTATGTTTATTGTCTTGTGTTGTAAGTTTACCATTATAACAGGGTCTCTAACATCTGTAAAGTGTATAGTCTACCAGGATGATCAAGTACACAAACAGGCAATTTCAAAAATATGAATAAGGTAATATGGTAATTTTAATAATGAATAAGGTCTAACAATTCCAATAATACTTTAAATAAGAGCTATACAATTCTCATCAAAAATGAGAAATATTGGGCCAGTCCTAGTTAAGAGAATACACAAGACTTTCTTGAAAGAAATGGTACCTGAGCTGAATCTTAAAGAAAGGATAGTATTGAGCTAACCAAAGAAATGGGGATATATCATGCCATTAGACAATGTAAGAAGTCAAAAATCAGTTCCTCGGGTGTTTAGGATGAGTAGAGATTGCAGTGGGGAGTGAGAGTAGTAGGAACTGAAGTAGAGAAGGGCTAGTCAGCTAAAGCTTGATTTGCCATGCTCTGCCTACATCCTGCTAGTAACCACAATCCCTGAAAAGCTTTGAGCAGGAGAATGACATGTTAGATTTGCATTTTAATTAGATTACACTAGCATCATTGTGGAGGACGAATCTGAAAGAGATGGAAAGGAAGTCCAGTTATGCAACTATTACAAACAGCCAGGAGAGAGATGGACCACCCTGTAAATAACATAGTGATAGTAGAGATTGAGAGGATCTATACTTTTCAAGCAAAATTTTTAGGACTCAGTAATTAGTTAGAAGTGTATAGGGAATAATGCTAAGGAAATAGAAAAGTAATATGCCAAGTTATGGCAAAGATTCTGCTACCTCCTTGGTGAGTGAGCTTGGACCAGAACTTGAGTCTTTTAATTTCCAGATTATTACCTAATAGGGCTGTCAGACTGCTCATGGCAGTTTGAATATCTCTTCCATGCCCATTTCTACTGCTTTTCCTTCACTCACACATTCCTCATCAAAGAGACATTGAACATGTATTGTGCTAGGTTCCATGGATAAAAGATGTATAAATTATGCCTCTTATCATTAAAAGGCTCAAGTAAGATAAACAGGCAGGCAAACAAATACTATATCACATGATACAGGGTTTCATTCAGCTGTGTATACAGGGTTGTGGGAGGAGAAAAAACAAAAGAGAAACTAAATGCATTATTGTCTTATAAAGGGTATGGAAATGAAAAGATATTTGATCACCTACATTCAAAGCTCCAGGAGGGCAAGACCTGTATTCTTTCTATTTACTCCTGATTCCTAGTGGCCTGGCTATAGTATTCTATAACACATTTCAAATTCTTGATACACATAATGTACATTTCAAACTCTTGGTGTAATTCATTTGAACTACTGGGCAGCCTATTCACTGGGATGAGAAGAATTTTGTAGCCAGAAAAATGTTTCCAATTCATAGTTTAAATATATTTCTAATGAAAAGGGTCATTCTGATGTCCAGAAACTCTGTTCTTTAGATGATCCTTAAAACTCACCTAGTTTCTGCCAGTAAATAGAGGAAAGAGCAAAATCCATTTCAGCTTGCCAACCATTGGAAGCACAATCCAATCACAAAATCTGACCGATCAATGAACAAGTGGTAAGCAGTCTCATCAGGTTATATTCATTCTTCCTCTGTGTGTAATGATAAATATGACATACACAAAACATTAGATTCAGGGTCAGGGATTATATCTGTATTTTTTTCTTGATACTGAAGTAGAAGATTGTAAAGTTCCTTTTTTGTCACATTCTTTAGGGTGTCTGTTAGATGTCTAGTGTTTTAGCAAGGATGAAAAGCAAGAAAATGGAGGAACAAATGAAAAGCAGACTTGCTAAGGTCACCCCAAATGAAGACCTGTCTTTACCAATACTCTTCACATCACTGTGTAATTATTTTTCTTAAAAGATAGTAAAAGTTGAGGGGGTTTTGCTCTTTCTCATGGAATGTATTGTGAATCAACCTAATCTAGATGAGAGAGGGTGTGTCAGAGCTGGTTTCATGAGAGTGTGACCTATGCAGATGCACACGGCCTTATAGTTAGAAGGGTCTTACTCTTGGTTTAATGCTCTGCTGTTGCTATCTTGACATTCTTACCAATATTTTTCTTAACAAGAGTTCCCATGTTTTCAGTTTGGACTAGGCTATTCCTCCTGAAATGGATATACTAGTGCAATATCTAGCACATAGTGACTACTCAGTAAGTGAATGAATTCATAAATGAATCAAATTTTTCTTGAAAAATAAATTAGAGATTTCCAAGTTGAAGCAGGGAAGAATTAGTACAAGAAAAACTTACGCAAAAACACAGAGGATAAAGAGAACTTCTATGATTCAGGGAGTGGCAGGAAGTTTCGACTATGGCTAGAGACCAGCCTCTTTGGAGTCAGTTATGGGAGAGATGAAATTGGGAAAAAAACAAAACAAACAAACAAAAAAACCAAAACACAACAGATAGTAAAAATTTTGAAAGCTTTAGATGCCATTCTAAACAGCTTAGGCTTTATTCCATAGCATAAAGAAATCCATAGAAGTCCATTAAACATGAAAGTAACAAGCATTGGGTATGAATTTTAGATGGTCACTCTGGCAGGTGAGGGATGCACCAAGGGCTTGGTATGGTCATGGGATACTTAAGCAGCAGAAGAACATAGCAGGAGCTGGCTGCTGGGAGGGAAGACACATCTCTCCTGGAAGGAAACAGGTTGAAAGTAATAGCAAAGTGAATGTGTTTGAACTTTAAAATACTTTTAATCTTAGGCAACATACTTAATCTTCCCATACGTACTTCTTCATACATATTATAAATAGTCTGGATCACATGATCATTGAATTGTTTTCCAGGCTTAAAATCTGTGTGATTTTATAGTTTTTCAGATTTTATTAAAGTTTTATAAAAATATACAGAGGTGATTCTGTAACTTTACTAGATTGGTGCTCCTAGAAAGCAGATGCTTTTTCTTGTTCACCTCTTTATAGCTAATTACTAGAGTAGTGTCCTGAACATAGAAGGTTTTTCACAAATATTTGTCAAATAAATAATACATACAATATTCTATCATTTATAATGTATATAATTTTTATACTGTTAATATCATCAACGAACATTTAGTGTTCCTCTAACATAATGAAGCTCTGTTAGATACTGAGAACACAGAAGAGAGGTACGATATCTGCCCTTAAGGACACATTCTAGTTGCAAAAATAACAACAAAAAAACCACAAACAAACACACACACATCTACATGTTGAATAGAACAGTAAGTGTCATGTATAAGGAAAGTGTGATGTAAGAGAAAGACTATGGGCTTTGAAGTGAGAAAAACTCTGGATTCAAACCTGATGCTTCCATTTAGCTACTCTGTCGGTGTGGGAAGCTAACTTGGCTTCTGTGTGCTTCTTTTACAAAATTGGAGATAATACCTTTGTTGTAGAGATGCTAAGAGGATTTTAGTATATAATATATGTAAACAATCTCACATAGAGTACTCAAAAATTATAACTATCATTATTATTACTGATCATAATTATTATCATTATTTATAATTATTACTACATACATGCAGGAAAAAGTAATCCAGTCAACAAGTTAGGAAAGGCTTTTTCAATGAGGTGATCTTGAGCAGATTCTTGAAAGGTGAGAAGAAATAAATTAGGCCTCATCCTGGGCAGAGGGAAGAGCACATGTGATTTGGATTTGGGAGGTCACGGGTACTCATTCTTGTTTGGCCCCAGCAAACTCTGCATGGTAGAATCAGTCAGAGGGAGGTGGAGAAGGGTGGGAGGTGGAGAAGGGTGGGAGGTAAGGGGCCCTTTGCTCCCACCTTCTTTCCTTCTTCTGTACTTCCTGGGCAGACAGCACCTCAGCAGTTTCCTGGCCTAATAATCAAGGAGTTCTTCCATTTGGAGAAAAACATAAGGTCAAACTTTTTTCACACTCATATTTTCAAACTTTAAAAACTATTGCTGATAAGAGGAAAACAAAGTTATTAGTGAGTGTTCTGTTCTGTATGTTTTTTCCTTTAGAGTTACATGAGCGCTAATTAGGGAAACATCTTTTCCTTGAAGCAGTATTCAATGTTTTGTCTAAGCATCCCAATGAACCGCTTGCAGACAGCACTAATTGCTAGTGGTGTCTCCTTGGAAGTAGCCTATGCCTCCATTGTCCCTTTGGAGTTCAACAGTGCAGTACTTCATTTCACCTTTTAGGCAACCAATCCATTGGGCTACGTGTGTGAGAAATTGGCTCTAATGTATTACAACAAAGGTAAAATAATCCTTGATGTAAACCATAGCTTATTGCTCCTCATCCCCTAAGAGCAGCACTAAATCTCATTTCTTGTATTTTTCCAGCAGGGTGGAAGGAGCAGGCAGCGAGGTCCCTTCTAACCCCCTTGTTCTTGAATATTTACTAGAAGAGCAGTTGAAGAAGAAGGAAAGGTACAGATTAGTACATAAATGATGCTTGCACATATGTAATCTGATTTCCAACATTCTTTCAAGGCACAGATTATTATCTTTATCTTAGAATGAGAACTGAGGCTCAGAGAGTGAAAGTATGAATGTTCCAGATCTCACAGATAAAGAGTGATAGAACTGGGATTTAGACACATATTTGTCTAACTCCAAAGCTGGTGCTCTTTTCATTATCACATGCTCTCACTTTTTCTGGCTGTTTGCAACTTACTGTATTACATCAATTCCAAGACACATTTTTTTCCACATTGCAAGCATAGCTGAAATGGAAATGCACAGTGTTTTACAACTGCTATTAGCCAAGAGAGAATTGTAACTATTAGTCACTGCCTCTGTGTGCATAAACTTGGGTGTTATTCTCGGAGTCATGATTGGATAACTGCAGTCACTTGATGTCTTTGTCAACAAACCACTTAGGAAACATTTGAAGAAGGATTATGTGTCCTAGTGGTCTTCTGAAAAATCTTCCTTTGGAACATGGTAAGATCAAGAAAGCACCACCACTAAAATATACAGAACAAGAGTCTGGGGCTTGGAAAAAAAAAATCTTTAGGAAAAGAGTAGAATACTTTTCAGAAATGCTGCATCAATAATGCCCTTGATAGTACAGGGGACAATGTTGTATAAAAAAATGCACCAACTAGAAGATTTTTATAGCAAAGTTTACTCAGAATCGTCAAACTAGTTTTTCTTATATTGTTATTACATTTTGCTGTATTACCTCTGCTTACATTTTATTTTTATGTAACATTGGTAGGTGATTTTAAAAATCCATGTTCAAAATGTCCCACATAATTCTGGGATTATTCATGAATTTGCCTTCTTCCTTTAGCTAGATGTATATTTCAAAGAGCAAGGTCTGGCCATGACATGAATAACATCATGTTTTTGAGATCCTATCATCTTCCAAATTTTATGTTTTGACATATATCTTTTATTTCAAACAACAATCTTGTCAAGTAGCTATTACTTTTCTCATCTTATAGATAAGGAAATGAGGCTTAAAGACATTAAATAATTTGCCTAAATTCATACTACTAGAAAGAGAGCATTTTAACACAGAGTAGTCAGACTTTATCATCTTGGTGTGGAATATCATATTGTATTACTTTTCAAATATTTTCTGCACATCACACCAGAGATCCTGAAGCACTCTGCAGAGCCTATGATAAGTATTAGTCAGTTTCTGGAAAATTAAGTAACAAATTCCTGTTTTGGCCACTGAGGAAGAAGAGAGCAAGGATGCTCAGGGCAGCAGTAAGTTGCTAAAGACATCTAGCCTTTTCTTGCCACAGCACAGTGAGGTCAGGCAGACTTTGGAGCAAAACATAACTGAGTTTTAATTTCAAATAAACCACTCACTTACTGCAAGAATTGGAAAAGTTACTTAGCCTCTCAGAGACTCATTTGCATGTAAGAGGATGATAGCCTCAAACCTACTGGGCTTTTGGTTGCCTTAAAGGAAATAATGAAGGTGATTTTGTCACACTTAGCACACCACCTAGCACAAAGGCCCCCATGGGAAGAGAGTTGTTTTCCCATTTCATGGGGTTAGTTTGGGGCTGAATGTATTAGTCTGATTTTACTCTCAGGCTTTTACTTCATGAAAGTTATATTGGTTGATGAAAATTGTTTTCTGTTTGGGTGACAGATATAACCTTATATTGATGAAACATATACCCATTGAACATAGACAGTGATGTATCAGAAGATGGGCTGACATCAGTGTAAAAGGAAAAAAAAAAAGCAAGTGCTTCAGCATCAGGACATCTTCATGAAACCCGGCTCCATCAAGTGGTATCAGCTTGGACAATCAGCTCATCTTTCTTTCTCATCCTCATCTTGTTTATTGAAAGTGAATAACAGTATCTCTTTTCCAGGGCAGCCATGATGATTAGAGGAGATAATTTAAATAAAAATGTTTGTACCAAGAAGGAGTTAATGTAATAGCTATTTCCCCTGACCTTGATAGCCATGGGTAGAATCACGATCCTTGATTAGTTGCAAATTAACCAACCAACTGCTAGTGTGCTGGTAAATCCTTAACCACAGGTTTTCTGGGGGAAAACAATCCCTGTTTGTAGCACTTGATGATTTCCATGGTGTAAATTCTTCCAAGAAATTCAAGCCCAGCCCCGATAGCTATTTCTCTTACTCTGTCTAACAACATGCAGGCTCACCAGCGGAGGACTGGAATCATCAGGAAGGTTAGATCTCTCTCTCCTGCACATGTGCATGCACACACTCACGACATAGACCGTTTTTCCCTCCTGAATACTGTTGGGGTGATCAGACCCAACACCAGGTCATGGGAGTGATGAAGTCCAGTGGAATTAAAGGAATGAGAAAAAGTTTGAGAAAGAAAGTGGGACCAGCCAGAGGGTCACCACGAATGTGGAGGCTGCAAAGGCCCGGAGCTCTGGGAGCCCATGCTATTTATTGGTGATCAAACAAAGAAACAGGTGGTGAGGATGTGGGAGTTGAAAGGAAATGGTGTATCAGGTGAATGAGAAACATATGGCTACTTGAGATAATGGGAGTGCTAGAAGCAAGGAGCCAGCAAGTCTAGCAGACATGCAAGCCCTGCCTCAGCTTCTCTCCCAACACTCAGCTTTTCTCCCAACAGAATACTAGAAAAGAAAGAAAAGAATTATGAGACAATACTTCAATAGATGATTATACATTTTAGTGTAATTTTTGCACCATCCCTATTCATTCCTTGAATGATACAAGTAACTGCAAATTCCTGGTACCTCATTTTTTAAAAAGAATCCCATGCTAGAGGCCAAGGCCACAGGGCAACTGGTCCCCAGTTTTACCTTTTAGGTAACACTGCTTTAAGAAGAAACAAAAATGAGGTTCATTACCCCCAAACTCATTTCCTGATGATTAGAGGAATAATCATGACATCTGCTCACATCAGCCAATATTAAGGTGAGGTGCAGAAGTATTTTGAAGAGTGACTTCAGTACAGCAGAACTTATAGCCCTGAATTTTACACAGGAATGGGCAGGGTTCCAGTGTCAGGCATTGCATGTGTTTACCTGCAGTACACTGCCAGCCTTGTCTCTCATTTCCTGCCTATGCTACATGGTTCAGGTGTCAGATAGGATAACTCCAAAGCAGAGAGAACAGAAGCAGGAATGTTCAGGGTGGTAAGTGTAGCAACAGAGCAACTAAGGATCACACCTGACACACCCAGTACATTTGAAGTATCACGTATCATTTTGATTATGTAGTAGGATGAATGTCTTCTCTTAAAATAGTAGTTCTCAATTCTGATTACATATGGAAATCATCATGAAGAAATTTTGAAAACACACTTGCATGCAGATGATTCGGTTGTTCTGAGATGGGACCTGTGGGTCTCTATTTTTTGAAGTTTTTCAGATGTATCTAATGTAAAGGTAGGTTTGGGAACCACTAACTTACAGCAAACCCACAGTTAAATGTTCTACCTGATCCAGGGCCATAATGATCAGATAATCAACATTGGAATCATCTGGAGATTTCGCTGAACTGTAGATTCTTGATACAATAAGTCAGAGGTAGGAAAATCTGCATTCCGAATGGCATCCAGGTAATGTCATGATAAAATGGAAGTGTAGGGCCTTAGTTGTTTATTATTTTAGTGGGAATTAAGACAGGAGTCCCTCGACTGATTTTGATATTCCTTTTTTGCCCATCTAGTCATAGAGACTAAAGTGGGGGTATTTGGGACATTGTCTTTGGCTTCCATTTATTTTAGTGCTCAGTTTCCTACAGTAATAACTCAGAACCTCCAAAATTACCTCTCTGTTGTTAACCTGTGAGCACAGTGTTTTCCCGCTTACTAAGGAAGTAATGTACCAGTTCCATCCCCATTGCTATGTGAAGGCCCAGGGCATTCTTTCTTCAGGACAGGGCACATCTTTCTCTGCTATGAACCATCTTGTCATTTTCATGGTGTTGCTCCAGGTGAGGCATTGCCCCATCTCCCAGTCTGAGGCCAGGCCATTTGACTAACAATTGATCTTTCCTTTGTTAATTTGTCCCACTTCAAGGAAATAACTATTATCTTCCTCCCCAAGGAATCCTGCCTTCCTTTACTTCAGGGAGCATTTCTTTTCTTCACTCTGACACATATCCCCACTCTTAGGAGCAGAAGCAACCTCAAATAATGTCATCAGATGTTAATTCTAGGGGTTTTGTTCCATTAGTTATTACCATTTTATTAATAGGTGACCTATAGGTATCTAATCTAAAGATAAGGATAGATGATGGTTTATAGAGACCATGTATGTCAGAAATTCAAGGTCATCATCCTTAGCTCAATCGTATAAGAGAATAAAGCATTTTTTTCAAGTGTGGTCATGATGCTTAATAATAAGAGTAGTGTATGAGTTTTCTATTTCTTCCATAACAGATCACCACAAACTCAGTGGTTTAACATAAAATTATTATCCTACAGCTTGGAATATTAGAAGTCTAAAATGACTTTCACAGGTCTAAAATTAAGCTGTCAGCAGGGCTGAGTTCTTTTCTGGAAGATCTAAGAAAGAAACCGTTCTCTTGCCTTTTTCAGCTTCTGTAAGCCATCTACATTTCTTAGGTCATGACTCCTTCTACTATCTTCAAAGCCAGCAACAATGCATCTCTCTGACCTCTCTTCCATTGGCACAGCTCTCTTCATAACCTGGAAAGGGTCTCTGTTGTTAAGAATACAAGTGATTAAGTTGGGCACACCTAGAAAATCCAGGCAACTTTTTCCCATCTCAAGGTCCTTAACTTTAATCACTTTTGCAAAGTTCCCTTTGCCATGTAAGGCAACATATTCACAGGTCCCATCCTTTGCAGATCATTTTTCTACCTACCACAAATGGCTGCCATTTATAATGTTTTTCGTTATGTAGAGATTCTTATCTGCATTTTGCAGATAAAGAAACTATGGCTCAGAGAAATGAATACGGTAAGGTGACCTAGCTGGGAAATTGCAAAGGTGAGGTTTGAACTGAAGTCCTAAAATTCTCAAGCCTATGTCCATATTCACCTCCTTCTGCTATCTCCCTTATCAAGGATTCTGTAAGTCAATTCCATGGTTTGACAGAAAATTTCCAAGGCAACAGTTGGCTTGCTGTAGTGGTGAGGGATGGAGGTTTATTTGGAGATATGTGGGGTGATCTAGAGTTGATAATGCAAATAAAATTTCCTCTGGATGGCATGTGCTGTCAGCAGTGACCTCCTGCAGTAACCAGAGAAATATCTACCAAGAGTATTTCTATACTTTAGCTAGGCTGATTCCACCAAGGCTTGTCGACCACAATCACAAATATCATATAGGACTAAAAAAAGTAAAAATAAATTAGTGAAAATTCAACGAATCATCTGCAACATAGTTGTGTTGGAACTCAGAGCTGTCTCTTAGAGCAATAAAAATGGGGAAAACATAGTACGTTCTATTTTAATCTCAGCCAAACTTATTTTTTTTTCTTGGGGAGAGAGGAGAAAGTTCACAAAGACCATGCCTCATAAGCCATTTCCTGAAAAATAACTGAAATTCTCCTTAAGAAAATAGGTTACCTCAGTTTCCATGGGAATGGTTTCTAATGCCAAAATTTTACTGCTGACAACAAAAAGTGACAATGACAGAGAGCCCAAAATGAGTGTAGCTATAGAAACTGCTTGTTTCATTATCACATCCTATTCTAATTGTTTCTTTACATGTCAGACATCACTCCCTATTATATTTTGAGGACAGAAACTAACTTATTCAGTTTGTATCCACATTATTTAACACAATGTCTAGCAGGAAGCAAATGATTCATAAAAATTGGTAGATACAATTGAATATTACATTACCTACTAGAGTGGTTCTCAAACATAATCTGCAGATTGATCGTCCTAGAATCACCTGAGGAGAAATGAAAATATAGGTTCTCTATATTTATCATAGACATTGTCAAGTATAAGATCTGATGGGGCCCAGCCATTTGCATTTCTTTAAAGCCCTTTAGGGACTTCCAATATACACCAAAGTTTAGAACCACTACCTAGCCTTATATACAAATTTATAGGCAACATGCTAGATTCACATTTGCCAAAAGCCAACCTTGAATTAATACCCCCCCATGCAAAAGCATAGAAATAACTTATTTCACTAATTATGGGCCTATTAATGTGGCCAAATCTGGGCCAGAGGCAGTCAAGGATACAAGAATGAGGAGCTCTATCCCCACAAAATGTAAAATTCTATTAGGAAACCAAGGATATTTTTAAGATTCAGGTCGGTCTGGGATAGTTTGGGAGACTGGTAAGGAGCTAAGGAGGCTTCTGACAATAACTGCTAAAGGGGGAGATTTGAGTGGCATTAATTTGCATCAAGGACAATGTGCAACTGTGGCAGGAAAAGAAGAATGGCACTAGTTACTGTTGAATACAGGGGCTCTCTGCCAGACACCAGCCAGCCCTTTGATCATTGAGCATCAGTGGTCTTGGCATGGACACTGAGGCATGGCCAGCAACATGGTTCACAGGTTTGTCTGTTATGCTTTTAGCAGGATAAAGAATATGGCTCTAACTTTTGGTATTGAAGGTATAAGAATGTAATCAGAAAGCCAGAGCAGAAAATGGGGGAAACCTGAGGGAAAAAAACACTTAGTGGCTAAAAAGAACTAAATTATGGAGCTCATATTAGACAAACCCATAATAATCTTAAGTAGCTGGAACTAGAGAAAGATCATATTGTCATTACAGTCCTATTCTTACTCACAGGTTAGTGTAGTGTGGCAAATAATACTTTAGTTTTATAATAATGAAACACTGAGAACAGTAAATGAATGTAGAGAAAAGAATAACAGATCACTATGTGACATGATGCAGTTTCTACATTTATGAGTTCATGCCCAGAAGATACGGGTAAAAATTAAAATCATGTGAACCTAATAAAAAATAAAAGCAGAAAGAAAAAGAGAAGACAAAAGAAGAGTCAGAACTGCTTTATTAACAATTGGATAGGCATTCAATAACCAAGTGCCTAATCTGGAATCTTTCTTTTAAGTCAATAACCCACGGATAAAACATGAATCAACAAATATCCTGGGCTCTGAACATGAGGGCAGCAGGAGCCGTGCATTATCCAAACAACCTATGTTATTCCATTCTCTTCAGTATTTTCTATGTGCCAGGTGCTATTAGACATTGGAGATGCTATTACAACAAAGCAAAGTGGTCTGGGCATGATAGCCCATGACTTAATCCCAGCAATTTAAGAGTCCAGGGTGGGAGGACTGCTTGAGCCCAGGAGCTCAAGGCTACAGTAGGTTATGATCACGCCACTTCACTTCAGCCTGGGTGACAGAGCAAGACCCTGTTGCTAAAATGAAACAAAGTACCTTCTTTATTTTTCACCATAGCACTCAGCACTAGTTGATACTTAATTATAAATTTATTTTTAAAGTGTCTGTAATATTTATTCCATATATGAATATAGTTCATGAAGTAAAGGGCTTGTCCTTGTCACCACTCTATGCCCAATGCCCTTTATAGGCCCCACTCATTAACTATTTGTGAAATAAATGAATAAATGAATGAATAATTGAGCGAGTGAATAATATTGGCCATTAAATGATTAAACAGCAAAGTAGTTTCTTTTGAACTATTATCTTGGAAGGTACTTTTTCAAGTGTATAATGTAGAAAGAGCAATGTTGTGGGACCCTATATATTCTTTCTGCTCTCACTGAAAATACAAAGTGACTCTTCTCTCCAAAACTGAATATAAACTGCCTCAACTGGAAACAGTGTATTAGTCAGTGTATTCTAGGCTGAATGTGGCAAAAAAATAAACCCCACAATTTCAGTAACATAACACAATATGATTTCTTTTTCATATTACTGTCCTTTGAGTGGCTCTTCTATAAGCTGTGACTTGGAGATTTAGGCTGTTACCATATTGTGGCTCTACCATCTTGAACTCTTTGTTTTCAAGGCTTCAAAACTGGGATAGAGAGAGCAGGAAAGATATGTGGAGCATGTTGTGGCCAGGACTCGAAGGATGTACATTACTTCCACCCATATTCCGCTTGCAGAGTCTCACTGAGTTGTAAGAGGGCTACAAAACATAGGTATGTTGTATGCCAAGAAGGAAAATGAAGTGGTTTGGTGAACACATGGCATTGTCTCAATGTTACAGTTTCAACATTAGGTTTAAAATTAAAAAGAACAATAGTATTTCTAGTCATAGCCAACAAGTGTAGAAAATACAGATAGGAAGCAAAATTATCTATGGAAATCCCTCGATAAATATCTAAGAATCAGATATTCATTCATTGATTCATTTTATATCTGAACTTATTACTATGTACCACTATTCTCACTCTCTTAAAGCTTACAGTCTAGACAGGAGGACAAATGAACCATTAAATGAAGATGAGTGCTTTGATAAAGTACAGCATATTATAGGAGATCTATAATAATATTTAAAATATAATTACTAATATTTTGAACATTAGGTACTTTATAGATATGATTGCATTTATTTCTTTACAATGTGAGGAAATACTATTACTGTTGTTGTTTATAGTTAAAACAGCCACTTGCTTAGGGTCTCACAATAATTAATGCACTTTAAGTACCTCAATGAGCAATGACTAACATTGTTCATGAAAGTTACTAAAACAAGAACTGGTAGTTTTACCCCAGATTAGATAATGTAGAAGGAAAAGAATGGAAAATCTGCAGAAGAGAGCCCACGTGAGATAAGCATAGAGGTTACTCCATGAGCACTCAGAGGTTCTCACTAGATTCCTAGGGAAGAAAAACTAGAGGTGAGAGCAGAACCCACTCCACATCCCCTTAGTCCACTGCATAAGCTGTAAAATTAAAGCTCAGAGTTCCCATTCCAGAGAGCAAGTCTTGCCTTTTTAAATATTTTTTGTTGTCTTTTCATAGTCACAATTGAAAAAAAAAAAAAAAAACTTCTCACTTACTGGAATACACTCCCCACCCCCATCCCCACACGTTGAAAAGTAGGCGGTCCCTTCCAAATCTGTCCCTTATGCCTGGTGCTAGGATGAATCATGTTCTCACAATGTGGTTACATATTCACATAAACACATAAGAAAATATTTATGAGTGTATACAGTCCGTATCCATGTAAATGAAAATTTTTATGCTCAACTTAAGCCATTTATTGTTTTGGTAATTGATGTAGGAATTGGTAAACAATGAAATTTATATTTATGATATGCCTAATATAAAAGCAATTATATTTCCACAATGAAAAAACAAAGCAAAACCACTAGAGTGTTGCCTAGCTTTAATATGACTTACCCCTCTCCTCAACATTTCTGTAAGAATTCAAAATCCTAGGCAATACATATTTTCCATTGAGGCAAAAAAAAAAAAATCAATAATTGTTCTGAAAATTAGACAAGCCAGCTAAGATAGAGTACTTAACTTGGATATTTTCCATTGTAATAACATGGAAATAACAGAATGCACAAGAATAGCATAATGAGGTAGAGTACAAATTTCATCCTTGAGCCAAAGTCACACTTTTCTCTCCACAGGATGAATTAAAAAGGTGGATTGAGCAAGAAACTCACCTGGTGAGCATATTGCTTTTGCAGATGTAAGTGGCACACAGCTGGCTTTAAAAGCTATGATTTGCTTACCCATATGTGGTATTACATGAACTAAAGAGAAGCTGAAACTAGGGAGGGGAAATGCAATTTTTAGCACAGCCTCACTGTCAGCAATGGGAATTGCTTTTTCAAAACTGGGAGTAGCTTTGATGAAAACATCCTCCGACATTCTCAACATTGCCTTGGGATGAATTCTTCCAGAAACCATAGAACACTTCCTCTTTATTTGCAGTTTTATAACATTCTATTGTCTACGTTCATTTAATGTTGTGAAGCTCTTGCACTGCCCTCTGCTGTTTTCTGAGCTGCATAACCAGGGTGTTCACTAGCAAACTACTGAGTTCATTTAATTCTTTCTTTCTATCTATCTATCTATCTATCTATCTATCTATCTATCTATCTATCTATCTATCTATCTATCTATCTATCTTTAGCACATATTAGGCATCCAAGATAAAGGAGCAATGTTTTAAAAAAGCAGTAAATGGATAAAGCATAGATTTTACAGTTAGGCAAAATGAGTTCTGATCCTAGCCCCACCAACATTTTCAGTTGTGAGACTGTAGATAATTTAAATGCTCTCTGGCTCAAGGCTCAGTTTCCCTACATACAAAATGAGATATTAATACTTATTTGCATCATGTTACAAGGATAAGTCAGGCATGCTTAGTGCCTAAAACAGAGAAGACACCATGGTATGAAGCTATTATAATATAAATTAGTCATGCACTCTACAAGAAGATAAGGCAAGTGAAGAATCTGGCAATTATGTAACAGAAGAAGAGATAGATTAGATGGCTATTGTAGAAAACCAGATAGTAAAGTGAACTTAAATGAGAATTTCAGCTGTGAAAATGATACTGCTTTAGTAACCAAGTGGAGACCATGCAATTAAGGGGGCAGAGACTGGAAAAAGAAAGAATAGCTAGGAGGGCTAGTGTTATAGTTGAGGATGAAATGTAAGGTGGACATAACTATGGAGGCACCATTACTAAAAGGAAGATAGGCACAGTCAACAGTCATGGTGGAGGTTGAATATGAATAATTTGGTAATAGATTGGATACAGGACACAAATGAAAGAAAATTGGATTCTGGATATGTTGGAAGGATGATAATTGGCATATTACATGGATGCACAGGAGTCAGAGTTAGCAAGAAAAGGAGATAACATGGGTGTGGGGGGAGGGAGGAAATTCATAGTTACCTGGCATCAACTAATAGAAATAATTTTCCATTATTCCTTGCAATAATTCTGCAATGTATACTTTATTATTCCCATATTTCAAATGAAAAAATTGGGTCCCAGAAAAGTAAATATCTTGTTAATGACACCCATTGCAGCATAAAGAAGCTAGGATTCAAATAGTTTTATGTGCTTTCCAAATTCTAGGCCCTTTCCTCTATGGCTTTACAGATCAGTGCAAAAGAAGCGGTATAGTCCTGATTCCATGGATGAGGTCCTCAGCACTTATGGTACTTCCATGTATGATACTGTTTTCCTTAGGTATAAAAAGATGACACCTATCTGTCCTGTTTATACTGTTTATACAGAAGTCCACTCATGAATATTCTCATGATATTTACTGTTGATGGGTATTTCACTTTTGGTGATGGTGAAAAGGCACATTGATTTGACAGCTGATTTAAGATTTCTCCTAATGCCCATTTGCTGTTTTAGGATTCTCTATTGAAACTGCATTATGTGTTTAATTTCCTGAGAGATACTATAAGGACACTTCAGCTGAATGGCAAAGGAGAAAATGTGCCCGGTATCACTGCTCATCTGCTACCAGGTGAGCCGGTCTAAATAGCATTAAAGAATACCGTTTCCTTCTCTCTTTCACCAAAGTCTTGTTTGAAGAGTAGTCTCACACAGGCCTCACTAGAATTTCATAATCCAGAGTGACTTCTAAGAAAAGAATTTTCAAACTTAAAGACAATGAAAAGTCAAAGATGTGCATGAGCTCTAAAGAAACCACCTATTAAGAAGAGACATAGACTCAAACTAGCCTCCCACCAACTCCAAAGTCCTAGAAGCTTTCTAAAGTCTCCTGTCTTCATAATCCCTTCATTCTAACATTTTTATTAGGTAAGAATTAATATTTGTTACTTTTTCAAAGCTGTGTTAGTTTGGATTTGCTGAGGAGAAGTCAAGAGAGAACCAGATACACAAAAGGTTTATTGAAGGAGGAAGAAAGAGGAGATGGAGAGAGCTTTTGGACCATCACACTGGTCTAACATCTGTGAAAGAAAAGAAGGAAAAAGGACTATGGTAGAAAAATGGCTGGTAAGGGGTCATCATCATGCCCAGATACCCACTAGAGGAGGTTTCTATCTCTATAATAGACCCACTTTATTCAGTCATTGGCATGAATGTGGTAGTTGATCAGAAGGGCATCAGCTAAGACCATCACTCAATTCTGTTACCTGCAGCTAGAGATCTTAGCAGCATGTTTTCATAGCAGTTTCAAATTCTACCCCCAGAGATCTATATTGAAATATTAGAGGAAATTATAGAGTAATAATTAAACATAGAGTTTGGAGACGAACTTCCTAAGTTCAATTCTTAACTTCATCACTTGGTTGGGTAAAGACAATGGATAAAGAGTCTCCCTACAGTGCAATAGATCTAAAAGATTATTCCTCCTTCTATCTGAAACTTTGTAACCTTTGATCAACAACAGATCCATATCTTGGCCATTGTGAATAATGCTGAAATGAGTATGGCAGTATAAGTATCCCTTCAACATATTGATTTCAACTCCTTTGAATATATACCCAGAAGTGGGATGACTGGACCATATGGTAGTTCTATTTTTAATTTTTTGAGGAACCTCCATACCATTTCCCACAATGGTTGTACTAATTTACATTCCCACCAACAACCTGCAAGGATTCCCCCTTTTCTCCTCATCCTCACTAATGCTTATCTTTTATCTTTTTGATAAAAGGTATTTTTAACAGATGTAAGGTGATATCTCTTTGTGGATTTAATTTCCATTTCCCTAATGATTATGGATGCTGAGCATTGTTTATTTATTTATTTATTTACCTCTTAAGCCATTTCTATGTCTTTAAAAGGTATCTGTTCACATCCTTTGTCCATTTTTAAATTGGGTTATTTGTTTTCTTGATACTGAGTTGTTTGGATGCTTTATATATTTGGGGTATTATCAGATGTATGGATTGCAAGTATTTTCTTCCATTCTGTGACTGTCTCTTCACTTTGTTGTTTCCTTTATTGTTATCAGTATTTTAATAAGTGAAAGAATGGTACTTCACACAATACACACAATATGCAATAATTAATTCTAGATGGGTCATAGATCATAATGTAAATGGTGAAACAATAAACTAGAAGTAAACATAGAAAAATTCCCCTATGAACAAGGAGTAGGGAAAGATTCATTAAACAGGACCAAGATGCATTAACATAAAGAATATTGTCAAATTGGACTTAATTATATTTGTAACTTCTGTTCATCAAAAAGTAACATAAAGAAAATAAAAAGGGAAACCACAGATTGAGATATCTGTCATATGAAGACCTGAAGAAGACCTATTATGCAGAATACACACACACACACACACACACACACACACACACACCCATATACACTGGCAAATCAGTAAGAAATGTAAACATATTCAATTTTAAATCAAATTTATAACAGAGAGTTAAGAAAGAAATATAATACAAATTGAGTCATCTGATCTTTGACAAAGAAGCAAAAACAATTCAATGGAAAAAGGATAATTTTTTTCATAAATGGTGCTGGGACAACTGGATGTCCACATGCAAAACAAAATCTAGACACAGACTTTACTCCCATTGCAGAAAATCAACTCAAAATGGATTATAGTCTTAAATGTGAATGCAAAGTTTTGAAACTCCCAGAACATAACATAGGAGAAAATCTAGATGACTTTGGATTGGGTTTGGTGATTACTTTTTAGATATAACACCAGGGGCATAATCCATGAATGAAATCATTGATAAGTTAAACCTCATCACTAAATAATAAAAACTTCTGCTCTGCAAAAAATACTGTCAAGAGAATGAGAAAACAAGTCAGAGACTGAAAGAAAATATTTGCAAAAGATATATTTGATGAGCGACTGTTATCTAAAATATGCAAAGAAGCCTTGAGTTTTAACCCAATAATAAGAAAACAGATATTAAAAAGTGGGTAAAATATCTGAATAGACACCTCACCAAAGAAGATATACAGATAACAAGTAAGCGTATGAAAAGATGCTCAACATCATATATTACTAATGGATTGCAAATTGACACAACCATGAGACATTATTACGTACCTGTTAGACTGTCTAAAATAGAAAACATTGACACCAGGTGCTAATGAGAATGTGGACGAACAGGAACTCTCATTTTTTGTGGGAATGAAAAGTTGCACAACTATGATGGAAGACAATCTGGAGGTTCTTACAAAACTAGTATTTTTGCTATGCCATTCAGTAATTGTGTTCAAATTATTTATGGAAATGAGTTGAAAACTTACATCCATACACAAACCTGCACATAAATGTTTATAGCAGCCTCATTCGTAATTGCCAAAACTTGGAAGTAAACAAGATGTACTTTAGAGGGTGAATGGATAAATAATCTGGGACACATTCATACAACAGAATATTATCCAGCATCAAAAATTCTGAGCTATCAAACCACAAAGAGTTGTGAAACAACCTTAAATGCATGTTACTAAGTGAAAGAAGCCAATCTGAAAAGGCTAAATACCATTAAGTAAAATGAAATAAAAGATTCCAACCATATGATATCCTGGAAAAGGCAAAATTATGGAGACAGTAAAACGATCAATGATTTCCAGGGTTAGAGGGCAGGGAAGAATGAATAGGTATAGCATAGGGGATTTTTAGGGCAGTGAAACTATTCTGATACCATAATAGTAGATATATATCACTACACATTTGTCAAAACCCATAGAATGTAAATCAAGAGTGAACGCTGGTGTAAACTTTGGACTTTATTTTATAATAACATGTCAGTGTTGGTTATCAGTTGTAACAAATGTACCAGCCAGGTGCAAGATGTTGATGGTCGGGGAGGCTGTGCGAATGTGAGATGACGAAGCATAGGGGAACTATTCATACTTTCCACTCGACTGTTGTGTACCTAAAATTACTCTAAAAATATATTCTATAGAAAAAAATCCAATTTAAAAATAGACAAAAAGTTGAATAGTCTATTCATGGGAAAAGGAAAAGGATATTTCAATGGCCAATATGCATATGATAAGATATTCAATGGCTTACTACTAAATGCACACCAGAATGGCAAAAATAAATGACAAACAAGTGTCAGTAAAGACACCAGGTAAATAGTACTCTCAGATACTGTTGGTAGAAATGTAAATTCATACAACCAATTTGACAAAGTATTAAGCACTATATTATAAAGCTGAGCCTATGACTCTGGAGTTCTATTCTTTGATGTATATATATCCAACAAAAATATGTTCACTAAAATACAGGTAACACTATTTGTAATAGTCAACAGTGGAAACAAACCATGTGGCCATCAATAATAGAAAGGTTAATATGGGGTATGTTCATTCGATGCAATGTAATGAAAATAGGTAAACCATTACTATATAGAAGTCATGGATAAAATTCACAAAATGTTAGGCAACAAAAATGCAGCATATATCATATGCTTCTACTTATATAAATTTCAAAAACAGTCAATCCTAACTCATGGTGTTAGCAGTTAGAATAGTTGTTAGCCACAGGGAAAATGTAGTGGCTAGGAGAGAATAAGGCACTTTTCCAGGATATTGATAATGTTCCATTATATTTTGTGGAAAATCATTTATCTACATACTTATGATACATCTACTTTTCTATATTTATATTTTTATAAAATTATACTTTAAAATATGCAAGCTTTTTATGGAGTAATTTATGCTTTTAATTGGAAAGCACTAAAAATAATTTTAAGCATAGGTATATGACCGTGTGCATGTGTATATGTATTTGTGTGTATACCACAAACTTCTGGGTCAAGTTCAAAATCTTAGCATGTATCATATATTTCAGAATTTGTTTTGTAGGTGTAGTCTTTTTCACATGAAGCCTCACTTCTTACCTAAGCTGAGCCAGTCTAGCTCTGATTCCTGCTTTATGGGAGCTTGTGGCAGACGGTAGGGAGGGGTTGCTGGGAATGGATCACAGTCTGTTGCTCTGGAATCTAGACGTTTCACAGCTTGTCCTGGAGGCAATCAGAATATACAATGACATGCTTTGACAAACAGACTAACAACAAATTTGAATCATGTTTAGACCCTCAGGTGAAATCAACTAAACATAAAAACAATTTTCTCAAAATTGTTTGGTTTAATTTTTACATGTTACATATGAAACCCAGTGTTTGCATCCAGATTAAAGTTTGAAACAAACGGAATAGTTTGTACATAAAACATGGTTACAAAATATTTTAACATTTTGCGTGATATACTAAAACACAACGTAATGTTATGTGTGATATAAAAAATTCAATTGCATAAAATGCAGGATTAAATAACTGCATTGCAAATGAAAAAATACGTTTTTCATTTGGTCTGAACAGAAAGCACAAATATACAACGATAGTTATTCCATGCATAAACACCAGACTGAAATAGGTCCCACATGATGATAAGGTTGTCACTTTCAACCCCTTCTTTCCCCTTCCAATCGCAGAATGTAAGTCTATTTCTATTAAAAATTGGCTTGGGCAGAGGACAGGAGCAATTGTGTTATATCCTTGCTTGAGTTATCACTTTCCTGCTCCAATTTATGTGGGCATCTTCTTAATGTCACACATTAGTTGATAATACAAATAGGAGCTATCTTAGCTTAGAAACACCAAACTAAAAACAAGAATAAAGAAACAAATTTAGGCCGGGCGCGGTGGCTCAAGCCTGTAATCCCAGCACTTTGGGAGGCCGAGACGGGCGGATCACGAGGTCAGGAGATCGAGACCATCCTGGCTAACACGGTGAAACCCCGTCTCTACTAAAAAAAAAAAATACAAAAAACTAGCCGGGCTAGGTGGCGGGCGCCCGTAGTCCCAGCTACTCGGGAGGCTGAGGCAGGACAATGGCGTAAACTCGGGAGGCGGAGCTTGCAGTGAGCCGAGATCCGGCCACTGCACTCCTGCTTGGGCGACAGAGGGAGACTTTGTCTCAAAAAAAAAAAAAAAAAAGAAAGAAACAAATTTAGTATAGTCAGAAAAGCCAAAGACCACAGTGAGGAAAAGTTATAGATCCCTGATGACAAATGTGTGTAGACCCTTAAATGATTTTTTTTTTTTGACAAAAGGAATTTCTTAAAATTTGAATTAAGAATGAAAATGGACATGAATAGCTACATCACAAACATAAGACCTATATTAGTTTTGGTTTAAGTCTGTTCCAGTGATTGTGGGACATTTTCACGATGACTCACAGTGGATGATGTCTCTGTATCTGACATTCTGGGCATATACAGATATTTTACAGAACTGTGAAAGCTTTTGAAAGGAAGTACAGTAAATAGTCCCACAAAAATATTTTCTCTTTAATGAGGTGCTCATAAAAAAGATTTGTTGTGAGCATATGAATAATAAAATCAGTCCCAACTAAGTAAGTATTTTAAAAGGCTAGATAATATAATGACTAAACTAAAATAGTATTAATTTTAAAAGGTCTTATATGTTTCCAGACTTCTATTCTACAGATAATATTAAGATGAACAATATTACATAATTTAAGCATAAGTATGAATATACTTTATTTTATTGTAAGGGTTATTATGGATTTTATAAATTAAATAGGCACATTATAATGAATTTTAGAATTTTCTGACTTTTAACATAGCTATAGAACTTTTTTTTTTTTTTTTTTTTTTGACACGGAGTCTCGCCCCGTCGCCCAGGCTGGAGTGCAGTGGCTGGATCTCGGCTCACTGCAAGCTCCGCCTCCCGGGCCCACGCCGTTCTCCCGCCTCAGCCTCCCGAGTAGCTGGGACTACAGGCGCCCGCCGCCTCGCCCGGCTAGTTTTTTTGTATTTTTAGTAGAGACGGCGTTTCACCGTGTTAGCCAGGATGGTCTCGATCTCCTGACCTCGTGATCCGCCCGTCTCGGCCTCCCAAAGTGCTGGGACCACAGGCTTGAGCCACCGCGCCCGGCCTAGAACTTTTTTAAGTGTTAGCTTAGTTGAGTTGCTTTGATTGGCAACAGGCATACCCTTTTGTGAATTTGGTAATAAAATCATACTGCTCTTCTCCTTCATTTATATATACTGAAGAGATGGCTGTGCAGGAATGCAGCTGATCATTTGGGCTGTATTGTGTAGATGGGATGTCTCCTACTGAAGAAAACATAAGGGAATACAAACAAACAATTACAGTGTTATTATTGGGATACTCTTGAAAGAACCCTAAAGTTATTTTTTTCAGTTCAAAACTTCATGAATACTTGAATATAGTACAAACAAGGACTACAGACTTAAAATGTACTTTTTAAACAATAGCACTCCATCTGCTGCTGTGATTTATCCAGTAACTATAAAATTACTGCATTTTCCAAAAAGATTTGATACTTCTATTAATGCAGACCTGTTTACAGGGTACATATGCACTGTAGTAGAGTAAACAGAGCAGTAATTTGGGGTGAGTGAGCTGGGTTCTTATTCAGGCTCTCAAGGCGTACTGACCAAGTAACTATGAGGGATTATTTAGTTTCTCTGAATCTCAATTTTCTAATATTTCAGTTTAGGATAATAATACTCACCACATGAGTGTTAGGAAGACTAAATGAGATAGATGTTAAATGTTTATCCCAGTACCTGGAGTATAATAAATAATCTAAAGAGTAGTAGCTGACCTTGTGTTTTGGTTGATGAGAGAGCAGATGATCATTCAGCAGACAGCAGTAAAGGACAGTTTACCACAAAAATATAAGTGATCATGATAGTGACATTTAAAATGATTTGTTTTATGGGTTTGCTCCCTAGATTCTGATACCGGAATAAGATAACAGGATAAGGCAATGGAAAAAGTGAATCAAAAGCAAGTTCTCGGCTAGAAAGTCATGGCAGTCTGTTTTTTGTGGGAATCTCTGGGAGCACAAACAGTTGCAGTCTTGGTTTCACCTTTGGGCCAGGGAGTGGCCTTTGTTACCATCTAGGCAGTCAGACATTAGTGACAGCGTATGAACCTGAAGAAGGTAGGAAAGAAACAGGCCTCTCTGTCTTGTGGGAGGCAATTCTCCTGAGAAGGAGGCGACACTCAAAGCAGCTGAGATGGTACACCAGCCAGAAGAGAGGATGTGGGCAGGGTACCAAAAGTTGTGTCCCCAGTAACTAGCATCCTTCCTCAGTTGGATCTATTTAGTAGCAGAGAAATCCTGTGCTAGGAGTATATGGCCTAGTTGTGTGTCTATCCTCCAAATTAATTATCTCGTCTTTGTTTATTCTCATTGCCTCTGCCTGCCTCTCTCTCTCTCTCTCTCTCTCTCTCTCTCTCTCTCTCTCTCCCCGCTTCTTTCTCTGTCTCTTTGGCCTCACCCCTTATCATTTTAGCCCTAATCTGGATCACTCTTTAATTTCTGTTGCCACATTCTTTGTCACATAATGTCTTAGTCTATTTGTGTTGCTATAAAAGAATACTTGAGGCTGGGTAATTCATAAAGAAAAGAAGTTTATTGGCTCATGGTTCTTCAGGCTTTACAAGAAGCATAGGCTAACATCTGCTTCTGTTGAGGGCTTCAGTCTGCTTCCACTCATGCTGGAAGGTGAACAGCAGCTGATGTGCACAGATCACATGGTGAGAGAGGAAGCAAGAGAAAGAGGAAGGAGGTGCCAGGCTCATTTTAACAACAGCTCTTGTGGGAACAAATAGAATGAGAACTCACTTACTACCTCAAAGATGGAATCAAGTCATTCATGAAGGATTTGCCTCCATGACCCAAACACCTCCCATTAAGCTTCACCTCCAGCACTGGGGATCAAACTCCAACATGAGACTTTCAGGGGCACTCATATCCAAACTATAGCACATAATGTTCCACATTTCAAGATATTCTATATGAGACTGACCATTTCCATGTATCAGTCTTGACATATCAACTGTGAAGGGTTTCAGCATCTTTGTTCATAACTGTTGAGTATTCTGTTTCATAAAGTGTGAGATAATGCATAGTGTCACTCAGATTAGGGCCAGGTGACTTGGGTTTGGATCTTATCTCTGCTGTTTTCTAGCTCACTGAGTTGAGGCAGATGATTTAACTCTCTGGATCTTAGTTTCTTCATCTGTAGCATAAACATAAAAATTTCACTTACCTGTTAAGAGTCCATGGTAATTCAACTAATTGATACATTTAAAACACATAGAATAGTATCTGTTGTTCTATTGTGCTTACAGGGTAAGCACCAAATATTAAGTGTTCATAGTCATAAAATGCAGAGGCTGCCTTTTTCAATTTCAGACTTCCAATTGTGTTTCTAGTTATTACCATATCTCCCAATTGCTATTTATTACCCATATCTGTGAAATTTTTGCATAATCATAAAGTCCAATTCTTGAATGTCAGGAAGCTCCACCAATGTCTTCTACCTACAATTTCCAGAAAAGCCTATGAATAGTTGTTGTGACTATACTAAAATAGATTTGGCTTTTAGCTAAAGGATAAATGACTTTTAGATTAAGTTTTGCGTAGAAGACTCTCACATTACAGTGGATTCTTTCTTTTACTATGGCATTTTAATTTTTCTGTCTTGTATCTAATGTACCCCAAGATCTAAACATTGAGACTAAAACTGCTTCATGGAGACCAAATGTTAGTCTTTAAAACTGAAATAACTATTTGGATCATTGTTTGGCTACTATGGTGTCCAATGAACTCCAAAAGTTAACCTGAGAGGTATTATCCCAATTAGCTCTGTAGCTATCATATCTTCTGGTCTGCTGCCAAGCATGTGGTAGTGGGCCTGGATTTCTGTTCATCTGGACAACCAACATTCAGAAAGCTGAGCTGGATGCAAACCAGAGAAGAGCAAGAACAGGTTGGCTCCACCCAGTCATGTCTGCATTCAACCATCATCATAACTGATTTCAAATACCTTCCAAGGCAATGGCCACAGATTTACTTCTGTTTCCCAAATATTTTGCATGTTTCTCATTTATCCAACTCTACCCTAGGACTCTATAGGGAAAGGTGTTTGGTAAAACATAGCTCCAACTTAACCAAGTCTCCATAGCAAAATCCAGCCCATGCCAGAAGCTTTCCTGACTCTCCACATTCAGTTGAATGCTCCTTGCTGTGACCCTCTTCCATCTTGGGCATGTCAAAGTTATTCTGTGAACACAAATCAGCTCTTCACATTTTGGTACGGGGGTCAGGGGAGCTTGCATAACTACCTATTATTCTGATTAGTTTAAGTTCTACCACCTTGCCCACTACATGGCACATGGTAGGAGTTCAATATACATTTATTGAAATGGAATGAACAGAGACAAGAAAAAAATGAAAAGGAGGTTTGGTAGAAGGTAATTCTCTCAATAAGTATATATCACAGAGACAGAGCCAAGACTCCAGAAAGCAGCTAAAATCAATAATAGAATTCAGCTTATTTCAGTTATGAAGTAGAATTGACTTATTTGTGCCTGATAAACATGTTTATAAAGAGAAGTGAATGAAGAATAAAGCAATGCCATGGAAAGCAATGGTACTGGAAGAGTCTGTATTGGAAAGATATTAACCATGGAGTAGTATTAGTGCTTGCCAGAGAACTTGCCACAAATTAATGTACACATAGAGGCCCCAAAATCTTGATATTTGTTTGCTGCTTAACTCTTTCCTCAAAATTCTGGCAAGCACATCAGTAACTCTAAACCATTTTCTCTCCCTCTTCCCCTATGCCCCACACTCTTCCTGCTCTGGATATCCTTGTCCTTCCTACTTTTCTCCTTTTCAGTTACTTTAATTCCTCATTCCAGAGGAAGATCAATCTGGCTTGGAATACTGACTCCACTGTTCATTCATACTTTCTGAGACTCAGATTTCTCTTCTATAAAATTAAGAATATTTTCTATTGCAAAGGCTAACAATTAATTTATTGTGAATATTTATTCAGTGTATATGTAAATGCCTCTCCGTTTCCTTCTTTCCAAGACTAAAAAGATAAAGATTAGGGGCCATCTGCTGTTGCACCAACATAGTCCCTGAGATATAACCTGACACGTACAATATTCTCCTGAGAGAAATTCTAGTGACTACAAAACCCCTTCCTCTTTCCATTGTGTATTTACCCTGATTGGTTTTCCAAGTCTGCTGCCTCTCACAATTTCTTAATCTTTCTCTGCTTTTCTTCCTTCCTTCTCTTTTCCTTCTTTTTTCCTCTACCTTCCCTTCCCTTCATGTCCTCCTTTCTTGATCATGTATTAGCTTCCTATTGCTCATCTAACAAATCACCACAAAACTAAGTGGCTTAAGCCAACATATTTCATCTTACAGTTTTGAAGTCAGAAGTCCAAAATCAGTTTCACTGGGCTAAAATTAAGTGTCTGTGTTCCTGTGGGAGACTCTAGGGAGGGAGACACCCTTACTTTGCCTTTTCAAACTTCTAGGAATGCATGCGCCAGAATTCTTTGACTATGACCTCTTCCTCCATCTTCAAAGCCAGGAGAATAGCATCTTCTCTCCTCTATGACCTTTGCTTAGTTCCTTATATTTTTCCTTCTGATTCTTCTGCTTCCCTTTTGTAAAGACCCTTGTGATTACGTTGAGACCACCTGGAAAATCTAGCAAATTTCCACACTTCAAGATCCTTAATCATATTTACAAAATCCTTTCATTAAGTAACACATTCACAGGTTCCAGGCATGAGTACATGGACATCTTTGGGGGATGTTATTCACTCCATCGCACCCAATTTCTTCAAGTTCATCTTCCCTTTTCCCCCATTTCCTCCATCCTTCCCTGTCCGTGGTCTTCCTTTCTGGTGACCCTCTTACAGGAACACATCAGTCTCTCCTCATATTACGTGCAGTAAAAATAAGTGACTCTCATTTTGTCAAATCACAAAATGTAGATGACAAGAGAATGGTCATGTTATTAAGGTAAGATAGAAAGATAGAAAAAGATAAGATAAGATAGAAAATCTAACCTTTCAGATACACAAGCTGGATAGACGTTCTGCTGAGTTATCTCTGGAAGTTTGTTTAGGTGATGAGCAACCACACTGAGCACTGCTTCTCTGTGATATTACTCAAGTTAAATTCTATTTTTACCTTACCACCATCTAACAATATTTTATACTTTGTCTAACTCGTTTCTTTCAATATTTGAAAGTCTTCCACTATTCTTTCACCCATCTAGTGTTGAGGGAAGAATATAAATTAGAATTCCAAATAACTGGTATCATATTCTAGTCTGACACTCACTAGCTATGTGGCTATGGGAGAATTATTTTATTTCTTTGAGCCTCAGTCCTATCACCTAATTAAAGGATAAAATGTTACATTTTCTGTCAAAAAAAGTAAGATAATTCATATTATACCTGAAAACCATGATATTCCAAGAAAATATGAAAGAAGAATATTATGTTTGAGGCTTTCTGACAAGATTGTTGCAAGGACTAAATTAAATGATGTATTTAAATTATGAGGTAAAATACTGCTACTACTACTACTACTGCTAATAGTAGTAGTAACAATGTACATATATTGAGTAGGCCCAGTAGAGGGAGAACTGTATCAACATATTATATGATATAATATATAACATATTAATATAAATAATATATAGTATAGTATAGTATATTAATTATATGGGCATTGTGATTCCACCAGCCTTGAGAGTGGAATGATGAGGGGACTGACACAACTAAGAAAGAAGTTTTGGTAATGTTTTCTCAGTAGGGTGTCATTTCCAAAATGTCCACATATCTACCTATGAGGGACTTTTGCTGAAGCCCTGGTTAAGAACAGTTAGCTTCATCTTTGGAGCACGAGTTACTCTCTCAAAGCCCACATGTATTGCTGCATGTGGGAAAGATAAAGGGTAGATTTTTACCATGATCATGACCACCACTCCCCCAAAAGCTCTACTAGGTTCAGCTGCTCAGCCTTGGTAGTAGAGGGGGTGGTAACCGCTTTGCCCTGAATAGGAAGATATGTATTAGCCCATGGGGCAGCATCCATTTATAGGAAAAAGCACTGTATTATTTAATTTAAAGGGTTTTCATATTATGCTTAGACATTTTAAAATTCTATAAGGATTTTAGGTGATTAAAGTCAGTGAGGCTAGGTTGCATAGTAAACTATGCTTATCTAAAGATTTAAGAGCTATACACTTTATTATGAGTATCTTTAATATAGCTAGAAAGATGGTTTAAAAATACGGGATCAAGCAGAAAGTGATTCTATCAAGCAATGAATTATAAACTTTGAGAAGGCCTAAAATCTAGCTTTAGGTCTCCAGGTTTTTATTTAGAACACTGTCTTATTTACACTATCATGCACCAAACAGAGTCCTGCCTTCTGTTTCTGTTTTAATGTATTTCTGCAAATTCTGTCGTAGGTCTGAAATTGGGACTTTTCACCACCCAGTGGTTGTAACCCCCTTCTCCGGCCCACTACCTACTTCATGCTTGCTGGTGAAGTGTGAGAAACACTACTCTGTGGTTGTCTTATGAAAAGAGTACAGAAGGAAGAAAGGAAACTAACAGGTATTGTCATTTACCATAAGTTGGGTACTTTTGGGGTACTTGACACTTTCAGTATGTTATTCTCTTTATCCTTCTCTCCCCCTTATAAAAGCAAGATTATTTTCTATTTTAAAGATGAGGAAATAAGAATCAGAGAAATAATTTACCTAAAGTCACATAACTTTTACTATTGCAGAACTGATATTTGAATTCAGATCTTTTTAACATTGGAAGACCATTCTAGTGCCATTCCTCTACTATTCATTCTTTTCTCACTTCTTCCTACTCATTCATCCACCCATCAACATTAAGCATTTTCTATACACCAGACTGTGTTCAAGATACTAAAGAAGTATATTAAATAACATTCAGCCTGTGTTCTAGAGAAGCTCAGTGATTAGTGCAAAGGGACTGCTATAAATGAATTACTATATTAGAGTGAGTGCTATTTTAAAATATGTGCTTTACAGGTAATGGTTTATTCATTCATCAAGACAAAGGCTTTATTTATTTATTTTAATGTAAACTTTATTTATCAACATTAGTTCCTTCAAGTTCAAGACACTTTTGTAAGTGATAATACCAGCCATTTAGTCTATCTTTTTAAAAAAGATTGTAAACATTTACTTAGTATATTGTGTCAAGGTTTATATAAGATATACTGAATCTTTGCACATTTATTTGAAGGTCAGCATTATTAATCTCATTTTTTAGTTTTTATTTAACTTTTGTTTTAAGTTCAGGGGTACATGTGCAGGTTTGTTATGTAGGTAAACTTGTGTTGTGGAGGTTTGTTGTACAGATTTCATCACCCAGATATTAAGCCCAGTACCTATTAGTTGTTTCTCCTGATCCTCTCCCTCCTCCCACCCTCCATCCTCTGATAGGCCCCAGTGTGTGTTGTTTCTTTCTATGTGTCCATGTGTTCTCATAATTTAGCTCCCACTTGTAAGTGAAAACATTCCATATCTGGTTTGCTGTGCCTGTGTTAATTTGCTAAGGATAATGGTCTCCACCCCCATCCATGTCCCAGCAAAGGACATGATCTCCTTCTTTTTTATGGCTGCATAGTATTCCATGTGTATATGTACTATATGCACCATATTTTCTTTATCCAGTCTGTTGTTCATAGGCATTTAGGTTGACTCTATGTCTTTGCCATTGTGAATAGTGCTGCAATGAATATATCCGTGCACGTGCCTGTATATAGACAATTTATATTCCTTTGTGTATATACCCAGCAATGGTATTGCTGGGTCAAATGGTATTTGTGTTTTGGTCTTTGAGGAATTGCCACACTGTCTTCCACAATGATTTAACTGATTTACACTCCCATCAACAGTGTATAAGCATTCCTTTTTCTCCACAACCTTGCCAGTCACTGCTATTTTTTGACTTTTTAATAGTAGTCATTCTGACTGGTGTGAGATGGTATCTCATTGTGGTTTTGATTTTCATTTCTCTAATGATTAGTGATGTTCAGCTTGTTTTCATATGATGAGGGTCCTGGAAATTTAACCATATAAATGCACTCTGTTATACATTATTAACTGAGGAAAAATTGATGCTCTTTTAAGACTAGGAAACAAAAATAAGTCAAAAGGAGCCAAATCAGGAATGCAAGTTGGGTGCCTAATGATTTCCCACTGAAATTTTTGCAAAATTTCCCATGTTTGATGAGAGGAATAAGCAGCAGCATTGTTGTGGTGGAGGACTCTCTATGAGGGTGTCCTGGGTCCTTTTCTGTTAAAATTTTGGCTTTCTCAAAACATTCTTATAATAATCAGATAGTATCACTCTTTGGCCCTCTAGAAAGTCAACAAGCAAAATGCCCTGAGCATCTCAAAAAACTCTTGCCCTGACCTTTGCTCTTGACTGGTTTTTGTTTGCTTTGACTAGACCACTTTCACCTGTTGGTATCCATTGCTTTGATTGTGCTTTGTCTTCAGGATTGTACTGGTAAAGCTATGTTTGATCCCTGATTATAAGTCTTTGAAAAAAATGCTTCAGTATCTTGATTTTTCACATGTTTAAAATGTCCATTGAAAGCTCTGTTTTTGTCTGCAGCTGATCTGAGTGAAACCATTTTGGCACCCATTGTTCAACTTCAATTTTTCAGTCAGAATTGTGTAACCTGAACCAACTGAGATGTCTATGGTGTTGGCTATTGTTTGTGCTGTTAAGCATCCATCTTCTTCAATTAGGGCATGAACAAGATGGCCTTTTCCCATGCAAATTAATGTGGGTAGTCTGGAGCTGTGGGCTTTATTTTCAATATTGTCTTGTCCCTTCTTAAAACAAATTATCCATTTGTAAACTGCTGATTTCTTTGGGGCATTGTTCTCCTAAACATTTAATAAAGCATGAATAATTTCACCTTTGTTCCAGCAAAATTTCACCATAAATTTGATTTTTGTTCTTGCTTTAATTTTAGCAGAATTTATGTTACTCAGATGCGGATTCCTTTTGAACTGATGTCTTGGCCTTATAAAACATATATGACATATAAAGTGGGATCCTTACTTTAAATTATAACATACTGCTCCTTTCTCCAAAAAACTCCAACTCATTGTGGAAATAGCTCTGACTTGTAAAATAAAAATAACAAAAATAGCTTTCACATTTGACTCAGAAAATAAAAAGTCCAGATGTTACTTATTTTATTATCTCTACCAAAACAATCTGAAGTCTTTTTTCATTTGTATTATTTCCTTAGCATTATTTTAAATCAGCTTAGTGAAACAATTAATCAGTCACTCAACAGATAACTCCATATTCTTTCTATTTACAAAGGTTTGCATTTATTTTAATATTTATGTAAGAATTTTATTTATACACTTCCTTATAAAATTACATACAATTAAAAAGTATTCACAATGAAAGTAAATGTCTCACTTTATCTTATCCTCTCAATTGTCTACTCTCTACTCTAAAAGTAATTAGTGTTAAAGTTTGACATCTATTATTCTGTAAACTTTATATACATTGCATATAAATGTAACTTTACAAGTTATAATTTAATTTTTACAGAAATAGGGCCATGCCATTTATGTTATTTGGCAATATTATCATTTCACTTAATTCTGTAACTTAAGAGTTTTTTCCTAAAGCAATACAATTAGATTTCATTGGGTTAAACTAAAGTCATGTTGCTTTATTGATGCGTATTTAGTATTGTTCTTATTTATTGTTACTATAATTATATGATGAACATCCTTATGATTCCTTTCTCTAGTATAGTGAGCACTTTTAGACATTGGCCCATCAAGCATCTATTTTTTAGTAATGAAATCTAAATCACCTTTGTTAGAATCTCCTCCATCGCCCTTCTAAGTAATTCAGGGAAGACCCTACCTACCCAATTAGGGTGGAGCATGAGCTTTAGGCTGATGCCAGTTGAAGTATTCCATATCACAGACATGTAGTTTGGCTTATAGATGGGTACATGACCCAACTGGCCCATAAGCACCATGGCTTTCTCTTAATTTGAAAGAAAGAGAAACAATATTTTCTGCTGACTACAAGCTTGTTACAATACAATGTGGAAAGCACTAAAATCTTTCTGCCACTACCATGAATGAACCTGTCTGGGAATGGAGCCAAAATAGTGGAAGCAGAGCCAAGAAGTAGAAAAAGAAGTAAGTCCTGTTGACCTATTGTTAATCTCTGAAACAAGATGTTTCTGATGCCAGCAAGAACTAGCTCTGGACTTTACAATGATGTGAGTCAATAAATTTCCTTTTGCTGCCTAAGCCACTTTGTTAACTTTTTTCTCAATCACAACCAAAAGATATGTTACTAATGCTGATAGAGACATACAAATATAATTGTCAAGCCGTTTAAAGGTATCTGCAATTAAAATTATTATAAATGTTCACAAATTGCACTTCCATCAATGCTACCAATTTAAACAATCACAAACTTCCAACAATCAAGGTGTCTTAATTGTGCATACATTTCTCCTATTTTTCTATTAGGTCATTTATTATTTTTCAGATTATCTTCATATAGCCTGTAAATGTTCCCTTTATTACACAGAGTACAGCATTTTCTTTCAAACCACCCTTTTCTTGAAACATTATGTATAAGTAGTCATATCAAGGTTTTAAATAAAATTTTAAATTATTAAAATCTAGGGACATCTGCTAATTATTTCTTTGTAACTGACAGATTAATTTTTTGTCTTCTCAATAGCATATAAACATTCTTAAACTTTTATTTTTTTCCTATATTTAAAATTTTATTTTACTATTTTCTTTTAAAACATTTAGAATTTATTCAAGTGTATATTGTGAGATATTATGATGAATAGTTAATTGTGCTAAAACTATTTATTAAAGAGTCTATTCTTTTCCAGTAATTCAAAAGGCTATTTTTATTCTTTGTTATGTTCTTCTTTACATTTTCATTTATTTTAAGTCTGTTCCTTGGCTTTATTCTGTTTTGCTGAATTATTTTTATTTTGTGGACTCAGGTGGACACAATTTTATTAATCATATTTCTTGTTTATGATATACTGTCACCATTGGCTTATGAATGAATTGTCATTTATTTTGTTTGTTTGACGATTTAATAAACACCTCCAAATCCATCACTGGAAACTAAAGTTAGGACCTTGACAATGACCTACATATAACTACATCCCTTCTTCCTATCCCATTTCTACCAATCCATCATTTCCTGTTTTCTTTATAAATACTATATGTCCCTTGTAAATTCTATGCATATTCCCCAAATTAAATATTTTATATTTCATTTCTTAACCTTAATGCAATGGCATTTGAGATTTCCTTAAGGTTTTTAGGGTGTTGAATAAATTTTTTGTGTGGAGTCCCTGTCTGTAAATAATTTGAATTATCCCAAATAAGCATGCTAAAACCATAATGGCTTTCTAATGTAATGTGATCCCATTAATTAAATACCTTTCTGGTCTTCAGCAACAATTTGCTTGACAGGCTACCCTCCTGGAACCACTGAGTTCTTGCAACAACACATAGGCATGAGTCCAGAGTTCCTTGGAGCATTTGGTCAACTCTACAACAGAGTAGAGGATCAAAGAGGATGCCAAAGAAAAGAAACAGCAACCTGAGTCCAAAAGTTCTGGTCTGGGATCAGAGAACTCCACCTGGATGACACTGTAGGCCAATGTTGATTCCAGGCATTGGAGAGGAATTAAGAAAATTTTAAAGAAGTCACCTGCCTCAATCAAGTACAGAGAAGCCTTGATGATCTAGGTTTCATGACATACTTTATTTCATTTACAAGCACTGGTTCATATTCTGCACATGTATCCCAGAACTTGAAGAAGAAGAATAAGAAGGAGAAGAAGGAGGAGGAGGAGGAGGAGGAGGAGGAGGAGGAGGAGGAGGAGGAGGAGGAGAAAGAGGAGAAGGAGAGGAGGGGAGTAGGGGAGGAGGGGAGGAAGAGAGGAAGGGAGGAAGGGAGGAAGAAGGGAGGGAGGGGAAGGGGAGGGAAGAAGAAGGAAGAAGGAAGAAGTTCTCAAGCTATGCTCTAGTGGGACCAAGGCATTTTGATGATAAATTTGAATTATTTCTGCTATTCACAGGTTTGATGGGAAACGATGAGAAAAAATTTTTTAATAATACATTTATCTAAAACTTTTGGTGTTTGTTATGTTCACATACTAAAATCTATATAAAACATTGTATTAAGATAAGTAGGGTTAGTTGCTGCAATAAACAACAAATTTTTGTGGCTTACATTAATAAATATTTACCTTTTTCTCATGTCATAATCCAATGTGAGTTGGCTGGGATTGTGCTCCACATAGTTACCCAGAGACTCAGAATCTTTCCAACTTGTGTTGCTTCCATCTTTAATAAAAGATTCCCACAGGACAGAGAGTATATAAGAATATATGAAGAGCGTATATGAGAATCACTGAAGTGGTTTTATGTGCCAGTCATGGAAGTGGACCACACTGCTTCCACTCAATTACATTGGTCAGAATTTAGTTCATTGCTCCAAATTTATTTGTAAAGATCAGGACACATAACCCTCCCATATGTCCAGGAGGAAAATGATATACATTTGGAGAATTTGTAGCACCGTCTCTACCACAGATGACCTCTTACCACAATATGTACCTTTAATGGTTTTAAGTTTGAAATTAAGTAAATTGTGGTGTGCTCCAAAATTATTGTGACTTCTAAGAAATCCGTAAGTTTATAAAAGTTTAAGGAACACCGAACTAAATGTTGGAAATTTCTGTGAGTGTTGTACCCCCAGATTACATGTTGCCCTATAGGAAGCATAAAAAGATACACAAACAAATACAAAGATAGAGCTTTAAAAAAAAATACCAAGGCTATCCTAATCAAATGAGAGAACTGTCAGAATTATTTATGTTTATTTAAAGGATAAATATAAAAAATGATACAAAAATCTTTTACAATTGGGAGGCATAGGATATTTTTATGTAGGAAAAGACTAAATTCTAACCATTTCATTATGATTTGTATTCCATAGATTAGGTGTTTATTCTATAAGACAGCTTTATGTAATTTCTTTTCTCTTATCATCTATAAAAATAATTCTAAACCATTATTTGCAAAGTATATTTTAAATTTTCTACTTCACTGTATTTTTTCCTATTCTCCACCCTAACTTTAATAATAGAATGATCAACTTGCAACAATGATTTAGATTAAATAAAAATTCCAATATAATGACCAAAAAATTTCTTTTACTCCCCAGCAATTGCGCATAATTCTTACATCGCCACTGTTCTGAGTTGATAGACAACCTCAGTAAGCCAATAGAGGTCCACAGGGGTCTTGTTGAAATGGAAGAGCAAGAGATTATTGAAGAAAAGGAGATCACCATGGAAACTATGCTTTTTCCTGGGTATAATATCTGAAGACTTTATGGAAGCATTTATATACACTGAACAAATCATGAAAAGTTTGAAAAGCAGTGATTTTAATTTTTAAGAAATCTGACAGTCCTCAGAGAAATGCGGGACAATAAATTTCCTTAGCTTACTAACAGGGAAACTTTCTTAGAAAAAACTGGAGGGAAACTTTCATAAGAACTTCAACAGGTATATATATTAAGGAATCATAAATAGTCCCCCAAATGCATAAAATGTCTTCAGAATAAAATTTACCCTATAGCTTTCTGTACTGTCCAGTTTTTACATAATTAAAAAGTGTTTTCTTAAAGATGTTTTATTTTAAACATTTTTATCAATTCTGGTGTTTTCATGGTAGAAAAATGTATTTTTATGAACAGAGCTCCAATTCTAAATTTTGGTTTCTAGGAGGAAAACATTTCACTTACCATGTCTTTAATTGTGGTTAAAAGGAAACATAAATGACTTCCTATTGGATATTTAGTTCTCTCAAAATCCATATTCTAAATCTTTATGTGCTAAGAGTGGATCATTTTCTTATTCACCACCAAATGTTAAGTTTGTTCTAAGGAAAAGAGAATGTAAGAGAAGAACATGAGAAGAGAAATAAAAAGATCCATACACTTTTGGAGAGTCTCATAGCCTTCACTCTTTATGTGCACAATGAACAAAATAGGCTCAAATATTAATAGAATACCACATTTCTAGTTAAATTGTATAGAATATTAGCTAATTTATCTGATATCACATCACTAGAAATTCTTCATTTACCAGCTTTGGCAGGCAGAATGGTAGTCTAAAGATGTCCATGCCCTACTCATGGAACCTATGAATATATCACCTTATATGGCAAAAAACAAAAAACAAACAAACAAACAAACTTTGCTGGTGTGATTAAGGTCGAGGACTTGGAGATAGGTCATATATCCTAGATCATCTAGGTGGGTCCAATCTAACAAACAAACCTTTAGATAGATGCAATAGTAGAACTAGACCTGTTATTGCTGGCTATGAAGATACAGGAGGGGGACATGAATCCCAGATGGTCTCTAGAAACTGGAAAGACCCTCAGCTGATGGTCAGTAACCGAATAATCAGAATTAAATCTTCCCTGAGGCCCTCCAGAAAAACATATAGCCTTGCCAACACCTTGATTATAGGCTTGTGAAACATGTCAGATTTCTGGCCTACAAAATTGCAAGAGAAAGTTCTGTAATTTAAAACCATTAAGTTTACGGTGATTTGTTATAGTGGCAACAGAAAATGAATTCATCAAAATTTCTGTCAAATTCAAGACTGTTCTGAACCGAAGATTACAATTTTGGTTTTCTCTTTAGCCCAAGCTTCCACTACTGCCATATCACAAATGTCTGCTCCAGTTAAGCTTTCAGTTCCCAGAACATAGTATTTTTTTTCACTGCTTCTACCCTGTATTTGTCAGCTTGGGCTGTTCCATAACAAGGTACCATAGACTGTGTAGCCTAAACAATAGACATTTCTCACAGTTCTAGGGGCTAGGAAGCTCAAAACCAAGGTGCCAGCACATTCGATTCCTTTTGAAGACCTTCTTCCTGGCTTTCAGAAAGCCACCTACTCACTGTGTTCTCCAATGGTGGAGAAAGAGAGAGCTCTTATCTCTTCCTATTCTTATAAAAACACTAATCTTAACATGGAGGCCTCACCTTCATGAACTCATCTAAACCTAATTGCCTCCCAAATGCTCTACCTCAACATACCATAATATTAGGAGTTAGGGCTGAATTTTGGAGGATACAGACGTTCTGTCTATAACTCACTCATTGGCCCATGTTCTTTCTGCCTTGAATGAAATGCCACGTGCTTTGTAGGGACTTCATAAACCTTTCCAGATGTAGCTGACCATATCCTCTCTTTTAACCCAAATAGATATTCTACTCCATCTGTGATATCACAACCATAACACATAATTAATAATAGGATTCAGACTTTAAAATTTTCCCTAGTAGTTATCACATATATTTTTGTTAGGAGGCATCCCATTTTGTAGTGAAATACGTCTTGCTTAGTCAACTTTAGATAAGATAGATGTTAAGTCACCAGGATCTGGGTTTCAGCTACTGTCAAGATTTTAGAGAAAAGAAAAGGCTTATTTTCATAATGTAGGAAATATTTCTGAGAGATGCATAGGAATTTGAAAAGAGGCGAGAAAAGATGAGGGCAGGAGAAGAGGGAAGCAAAGCAAGGCTGTGCATTG
Source organism: Macaca fascicularis (assembly GCF_037993035.2). Taxonomy (NCBI): domain Eukaryota; kingdom Metazoa; phylum Chordata; class Mammalia; order Primates; family Cercopithecidae; genus Macaca; species Macaca fascicularis. Next base: position 86,808,665 of record NC_088388.1, on the reverse strand, counting down.
TGTACACAGTATACAACTGTGTTGTTTTATTCTAGTTCTCTTAGCTCTTTGCGGTTACTGTCTGGATATGTAAACCATCCTATTTCCAGCATCATTCAATTTTAATCCTGTGATGAAGATATAAATGATATTTAATGCAGAGATAAGAAAAGAACATTTTATTGTTATGTTGAAACTTTCTATTAAAATTTGAATCTGTTGCCTAGTGTTTGAACCATGGTGCACCACTAATTTCTCAATTTGGGGCCTTTTACTAGATCAATATTAAGAAAGATATATTATGGCCAGAAACAAACACCATTTTCTTAAGAATATTTTGCTCAGAATATTTTTAAACAGAATGTATTTGCAGCAAGAAGTGTGCCTTTGATATTGTTTTCAACAGTAAGTTGTGAAGCAGGAAGAACAGTGAAATGACTAGAAGGGCGATGAGATTCATGACATACTACTCCAAAATCTCGACACCTTGGCATTTGGAGAAGCAGCCAAAACAGAAAGATCCGTTTCACCTTTCCTCTGCCCTTCTCCCCTAACGTAGGTCATACAAGCTCAGAATAATTTTCTGACCTTTCCCTGAAGTAGGTCATAAAACCTTCATGTGAAAGGTGCTCTCTCTATACCCAGAGAAAAGGAATATCCTTGTCTCTGAAGACACAAGGACACAGAGAAGAAGCTGAACAAAAAGACCCTGCTAAGTTCTCTCCAGTTTATTACCATTCAATTGTACATTTTTATCCAATTATACTTCCCATGACTATTCACTTTTTCATCAAACTTAGCATAAAAAATATAGTTTAACTGTTTCCTTAGGTCTTCATTTATGAAATCTCCTGTGTCATCTAAGACTTATGAAATAAATTTGTATGTTCTTCTCCTGTTAACCTGTTTTTATCAGTTTGATTTTCAGACCCAGTTTGAGACCCTAAAAGTGTCTATGAAAACCTCTTCTCCCCGACAATGGTACTCTTGTGAATTTCAGAGCTCAGCCAATCACTTCCAGGTAGTAGAGTTCCCAGAAAGACCCAGGCTCTCTGCAAAGCTACACATGGCAGGGTTTAATCTTAGGATCAAAGAGATACAATAACTTCAATCTCATATGAGTTTTTAAAATTTAGCAAGTGGAAACTACCTTCCCTCCCCAGCTATATACTATCTGTTTTTCTTACCTTTTCTTTTAATGCCATTAGGTTCAACTTGTGTGCATACAGGGGTAATAGCTGAGGAAAAGGTAAAATTAGCATGTTTCCCAGATGATTCAGACCAAACAAACAACAATGAAAACAGTTTATCTTTCAACATTCCCACTCATTTAGGCATGAAATGCCATTCTAAATACTGCCTTTAAGTAGTCTAAAGGCTCTGAAAATGGTGGGAAAAAATAACTTGTGACTCATTTTTATTTTAAGAGGTATGACTTATATGATGTGGAAATCAGTTCAATTCATTTTTATTATCTGCCATGTCACATGCTGAAGATACTGAAGTGAGCCAGACACAGCCTGTTTTTAAGGGGTCTACAATTTAGTTGGGGAAGGGGTCAGGGAAGAAAGGCTATCAAATAAATGTCCTTTGGGTTACAGATGCTAAAGTCAGGCTCAGTAAGAGGTGTCTAATTATTATACTCATTTGAAGGAGGTGTAGGTAACTCCAGTAAAAGACTGTCTATACTTTTTTCAGAGGGAAGGCTGAGGGACAGCATTCTGTGTGAATGCCTCCCTCCCTGAGGGGAATGGTAGACTGTCCCCAGGCTTGAAGCGAATTGGCATAACCATGAAATGCAGGCTGTCATAGCTGGAGCAGTCTTAGTGTGTATGTTGGAATTTTATAATACTGATAAATTGCCACACTGGTCAATGAAAAGGACATGTACTTTGATGTTCCATTCAGTGAGATCTGCTACATAAGTGAGTTAAAGAAAGGTGTAGCACTAAGCTAAAATTCCTCAGATTAAATATAAAGAACTTCTAAGACTTTGATGGGTAGAGTGCAGGTATTGTTTGTGTGTCTACTGGGGTGTATGTGTGTTGGGGAGGGGGGGCAGTGTTGTGGGATTGGATCCCCAAAAGCTAATTCTTCAGTCAGTCTTAGGTGCCTATACATGGGAGGAAAAGACGAAGAAGGTATAGATATTTTGCCTAAAATATATTGGGTAGCAATATAAAGACTAAAAAACTGGACAAAACCATGAACCAAAACAAGAGAGGAGTTTCCAAGGGGGGTTTTTGTACCCATCACCAGCCCCTAAAACATAAGAGTGCACACACACACAAACACACACACAGCTTTAAAAGGAATATGATTTCGATTATTTGTAGAGGTGGGGAAGTTTTACAAACAGCAACACTGTCAGAGTTATAGGGGAATGAGGGAGGGAATGATTAGTTTTCAAATTGTAACCTCTAAGGTTATGAAGTATACATATGTGTGTATGTTAAAAGGAGAAGAGAAAAAGATGACCTTTTTCATTTCTAGAAAAAAAATCAACTATTGTGGAATGATGTCCCTGGGGAAAGAGGCTGCAGAAGAACTGATATTATTTTGTTGAGTCAATGTTTTGGTACTTTAGTTATCGTTATTTTATGAAGACTTGTTACCTTTACAGACAAAATAACTAAATTGACAGGCTGAGCGAGTCTTTGTGCTAACTTTTAAAGATTTTAATGTAGAATGTGTGTAGGTATGTGGACATGTGTGAGAGAATATGTGTACTTACAATGAAGTACCCCATGAGGCATAACTTTTATTATTATTATTATTATTATTATTATTATTAGGCCAAAAGAACAGTCATTTAAAAGCTGCTTGCTATTTTTGTTGCTGATGAAGATATGATCAAGCCACCTTGAACCAGAATACAACTAGTTTGAGGTCATGATAATGATCCCTCAATTATAAAAGTCAAAGCAAATACCTACATAGTGTTCAAAGAGGCAAGGAACAAGATCATTGTTTTGCTCTGTGGGATTCCAAGGTTAAATTTTGTTTGCAAGTCAAATTCTATGATACTTACCTATTACTTGACTCATTAATTTTATTCAGGGAAGTTTCTGGATGAAAAGATGGCAAAACAATGATTATTTCCCTTTGAAGATTAAAGTTATTAAACACTATGTCCAGCTGGCAGAAAAGGACAACACCCAAAGATATTCACAGGAAGGAGGGGTGAGATATCTAGGCTTAACATCAAAATCTATATTATTTTAGGGAGGTACAGAGTATGTGACTGATGCTGAAACTGTGTCTCTGATGCTGCCACACTGACACTATTGGCATGACCTGGGGGGAATGGTTCTGTCTGTGTGACAAGATACCCACCAAAAGCTCTAGTCTCTTTTTATACGGAGTACTTCTGAATGGAGCAGTCAGCGTTGAGTAAGCAGATCTCAGCTGCCAATTCTATATATGGTGACCACATAACTCATAGCCCAGATGAAGAGCAGTTTAAAAGTAGAAGGATGAGGGAAGGTGACTATTAATCATGAAACCAGAAAAAGAGGCATAAACTAGCATTGTCTTGGGCAAACTGGGGTACAAACCCCCAAGAAACTTGGGTCAGATGAATGGGGTATTATCCCCTTACTGCTGTAACTTCCTGTGGTGCACAGTTTTGTACCAATGTACCAACTTCTGATTTCAGAAGCAATGTTCTATGGTGGTGAAAGTCATGTTTATCAGGGCCCTTTGGTTTGCTGGGAGGAATCCATAGTACTGTTTCAACTGAAGTAAGTCCTGTAAGAATCTGGAACTTATTACTAAGACTGGGGAGCGAAAAATATGTGTCTTGTAATAAGCAGGCTAGGGATAGAAGACCATTTTTATTAGTATAAAATGGGACCTACACACTAAAAATATGGCCACATTGGGGTTGGCATTAATATGTGACTATGTGAATAAGGAATTAAATTAATAATTACATGTTATAATGCAATATATAATTTTCTCCCTCGGGTATGTACTGATTTTCTGGTAGTTAATTTATTAATTAAGTCTCAGCTTTTTAAAATTTTCAGGTGTGGACCTGATGGGTTAGTGCTTTTGGAAAGCTTTACTGTTTATCTGACAGCTCAGAGAGAGAAGGAACTTCAAAGCTGTATGAACACAAAATGTTATTATGTATTGGGCATTACTAGAATACAAAAGAAAGACATCTTTAAATTTGGTGTTTACTGGGTCTTTTTATTGGCTGGATTTTGTCGTGGAAAATACAGGCATGTGAACATATTTTGTTATTTCCAACGAGAGCAAAATAGAATAAGTTATAAATAAAAATAAAATCATAAATTATCAGATTTTGAGACATCACTTAATTAGGCTTACTTAAGCTTAATTTGCTCAAAGTAAGACAGAATGTCAACTTCCAATATTTTAGGAGGAGGAACAATATGCTTTCATTCTTACTATAAATCATTAGACCTGGAAGATGGTGGCAAGGGTCAAAGACAGGCTGCAAGCCAGCATGAAAGGATATGCTTAATGTCCAAAGCTGTGAGTTACTAAGAAACTTCTGGCAGAGGAAACTGGATGCTGGCTGTCCTTTGGAACATCCTGTACCCCTGTTTATCTGAAGAGCTTGCTAAGTAGATGATGATTTATTTCCCTGTATGGTAAGATAATTTTCTGAAAGCTGCAAATCAGGAATGAGGTAGGAAGGTGATGGAGCAAAGTTAGATTAGAACTACAGGTAGATATAAATGAGAATTAATTGGTTATCCTTTTAAAAACTGTAGAAATAATATGGCACAACTAGAGAATGGTTTAATAGAATAAAACTCTACTAGTAGACTTTCATTGTATACCTTGATGTTTGGAAAGTTATTTAATTGGTAATTGTTGGCCTCCAGTTAAGAATTTCAAGGTTTGTATTCTCTTAGCTCTTTTATTCTGCCCCATATTATATTCCTCAGAGGGAGGTATATTGACATGTTTGGCCCAGAACACTGACATTGTTTATTGAGGGTCAGTGAAAGAACTTGTCTCGTCTTTCTGTATTTTGATTCTTCCTTTCTTCCGCTTGATTTGTGGCTGCTCAGGTTAAATTGATCGTCACAACAAGAAAGAAAAATGTCTTTGGTCATGAAACTAAGTATCCTATGTATGAGTCTTGTTCTGCTGCAGCCTCCCATGTACCTGCTGTACCTTCCCACCATCTCACCCCTACTCATTCCACACAGGGAGCATGCAGTGATGTCGCCAAGGGAAGCATATTCACAGAAGTCAATGCCGACCCCACAGTGAAACTCAAGGCCTAGAGGAATTATTTTGTTTTGTTTAGAAAGAGAGGGAGGATTTTGATAACAAATTCAGTTTATTTAATTGACGTAAGACTATTCAGCTTTTTTGTTTCATTTTGTGTAAACTTTTATAAGTTATGTCTTAAGAAATCTGTCTGTTTCATGTAAAGGGTCAAATTTGTTAGTCCAAAGTTGTTTATAATATTCTCTTGTTCTTTTAATGTATAGAGTCTATTGTAACAAATCCTGCACATTAAGCATTAATTACTGATATTGTTGATTTATGTTCTCTTTTACTCGTGATATTCTAGCCATAGGTTTGCCAATTTTCATTTTTTAAAAAAACAGATTTTTACTAATTTTTTTCTACCATCTGTTCTTTTTAATATCAGTGATTTCTGGGTTTTCTTTATAAAATCTTTCTTCGACTTTGTTATTCCTTTTCTAGTTTCTTAAGATGGGCCTTAAATTATGAACTTCAGATCTTTCTTTTTTCCTGATAAATGCATTTGAAGTTATGTTTTCTACTTACCTGTGCTTTAGCTACTCCTAAAAATTTTGATATGTTGTATTTTAATTATTAGTTCAAAATATTCTATAGATTTTCTTGTAATTGGGCGTTGACCCACGAATTATTTACATGTATAGTTTAATTTTTATTTAAATGAAGTTTAACTCTACAGTTACTGCTATTTGGTTCTAATGTAATTCCCCTGATGTGAGAGAATGAACTTTGTATTTATTACTCAGCTTTTAAAAAATTCACTGCATTGTTTTGTACTCCAGATTGTAGTCTCAGTGTATGCATTTCATGTACTGGAGAACAATATGTATTCTTCAGTCATTGGATACACTGCTCTACAAATATAATTAAAGTGGTTCATTATAATTATTGAGGTCTTCTTTGTCTTTATTGACTTTTTGTCACATTGGTCTATCAATTACTGAGAGTTGTTGAAATCTCCTATGAGAAAAAATAATTGTATTTAATTCTGTATATTTTTTATTCATGTACTGCATATCAAGGCTTTTCCTAATTCTCTTATTATTAGTCTAAAATGCATTCTTTGTAATCTTATTTATCTTAAAGCCTATTTTATGGATATTAGCATAGCCACTATAGCCTTCTTATGCTTACTATTTGCATTTCATATCAATTCTTCCCATTCATTTAAACTTATTTGTGTCTTTATATATTAAGTGTAGCTCTTGTAGCAGCATATAGTTCAGTCTTGTTTTTATCCACTTTGTTCATTTCTGTCTGTAAATTGGAGTAACGAAGCCAATAACGTTTTATGTAATTATTGATATAGCTAGATTTAGACCTACCATTCTCTTATTTATTTTCTGTTTGTCTTCTTTGGTTTTTGCTTGCATATCCTCCCCTTCCTGTTTTTCCTTTGAATAATTTTAGTATTCCATTTTGATTTATTATCTGGCTTTTTAGTGCTGTATTTGTGTTTTGTTTTGATTTGACGTGATTTAAGTGGTTCTTTAGGGATTACAATATACACACTTAACTTTTCAGTCTACTTAGAATTTCTTTTATCATTCCTTTAGTAAATATCTGTTAGTGACACATGCTCTCAGTTTTATATCATGCCAAAATTTCTTTATCTTACCTTTAATACTGAAGGATATTTGCATTGGATATAGAATTACGGTTTGCAAGAATTTTTCGTCTTTCTTTCAGTACTTTAAAGATGTAGTCTTTGGCTTTGGCAGCTTCTGATGAGAAATCAACAGTCTAGGCCGGGCGCAGTGGCTCATGCCTGTAATCCCAGCACTTTGGGAGGCCGAGATGGGCGGATCACGAGGTCAGGAGATCGAGACCATCCTGGCTAACAGGGTGAATCCCCATCTTTACTAAAAATACAAAAAATTAGCCGGGATTGTGGCGGGCGCCTGTAGTCCCAGCTACTCGGGAGGCTGAGGCAGGAGAATGGCATGAACCTGGGAAGCAGAGCTTGCAGTGAGCCAAGATCATGCCACTGCACTCCAGCCTGGGTGACAGAGCGAGACTCCCTCTCAAAAAAAAAAAAAAAAAAAAAAAAGTCTAATCTTTGTTTCCCTATAAGTAATATGTCATCTTAAGAGGTGACAACGTGCTAGCAGCCCTCCCTCTCCGCGCGCCTCCTAGGCCTCGGCGTCCACTCTGGCGGAGCTTGAGGAGCCCTTCAGCCCCCCACTGCACTATTAGGGCCCCTCTCTAGCCTGGCCGAGGCTGGAGCCGGCTCCCTCTGCTTGCCAGGAGGTGTGGAGGGAGAGGCGCGGGCGGGAACTGGGGCTGTTCTCGGCTGCGCACTCAGAGCCCAGAGAGCGCGCCGGCCTGCCGGGGCCTCCCCCGGCCAAGCGCAGTGAGGAGCTTAGCACTAGCGCCAGCAGCTGCGGAGGTTGCCACGGGTCCCCCAGCGCCGCAGCACTGCCTGCCCGCATGCACCTCAATCGAATTCTCGCCAGGCCTCAGCCTCCTCCCTGTGGGGCAGGGCTTGGGACCTGCAGTCCACCATGTCAGAGCCCACCCCCACCGTGCCCCTGGTGGGCTCCCAGATGGGCATCGCCCCCTGCTCCGTGGTGCCCAGTCCCATCAACCGCCCAAAGGCTGAGGAGTGCAGGTTCAGCTCCATCCGCGCCCTGGCACGGGATCCACTAGGCCAAACCAGCTGGGCTCCTGAGTCAGACAGGGACTTGGAGAACTATTTTATGTAGCCTGAGGATTGTATGTGCACCAATCAGCACTCTGTATCTAGCTAATCTGGTGGGAACTTGCAGAACTTTTATGTCTTGCGGAGGATTGTAAATACACCAATCAGCACTCTGTGTCCAGCTCAAGGTTTGTAAACACACCTATCAGCACCCTATGTCTAGCTCAAGGTTTGTAAATGCACCAGTCAGCACTCTGTGTCTAGCTAATCTAGTGGGGACTTGGAGAACTTTCATGTCTAGCTAGAGGATTATAAATACTCCAATCAGCACTCTGTGTCTGGCTCAGGGATTGGAAATGCACCAATCAGCACCCTGTCAAAATGGACGAATCAGCTCTCTGTAAAGCAGCTCAATCAGCTCTCTGTAAAAATGAACCAATCAGTAGGATGTGGGTGGGACCAGATAAGGGAATAAAAGCAGGCTGCACGGGCCAGCCAGAGGCAACAGGCTCTAATTTTTTTCTGTCCAGTGAAAGCTTGGTTCTTTCTATCTTTGCAATAAATCTTGTTGTTGCTCACTCTTTGGATCCACACTGCGTTTGTGAGCTGTGACACAGGCGAAGGTCTGGAATTTCACTACTGAAGCCAGCGAGACCACGAACCCACCAGGAAGAATGAACAACTCCAGACACGCAGCCTTTAAGAGCTGTAACACTCACCGTGAAGGTCTGCAGCTTCACTTCTGAAGTCAGCGAGACCACAAACCCACCAGCAGGAAGAAATTGTGGACACATCTGAACATATGAAGGAACAAACTCTGGACACACTATCTTTAAGAACTGTAACACTGACCCCGAGGGTCCACACCTTCATTCTTGAAGTCAGCGAGACCAAGAACCCACCAATTCCGGACACAATTTTCTCTAAATGCTTTCAATACCTTTTTTATATTTGAATTGAGCAGTTTGTCTGTGTCTAGTATTGCTGTCTTTTGAGTTTATTATTTTTAGGATTCACCAAGCATTTTGAATTTATAAATACAAGACTTTTATGAAAGCTTGAAAGCATTCAGCCATATATTTTGATTTTTTTCCTACAGCAATCTCTCCCACCCCACCCCTTTTTTGGAACTTCAAATACACATATATTCAATCTTGGATATCCCATACGTTCCAGAGGCTGGTCATTTCTTAAATCTCTGTTATTTTCACTATCATATCCATTTTGCTTTTGTGTTTATCCAGTGCATTCTTTGTTTTGGATATTGTATTTCCAGTTCTAAAATGGTAATTTAGTTTATTTCTTGTTTTTACTTATCTTCTAATTCATCTCATGTGTGAGGCTTTTGTATTTTTGATGTTTTTCTTCTTTATTTTTTACAATTTATGAAGGAGCTAAACAGATTCCTTAAAGTTTTTGAAAGACCTATTCCATCTATGTCATCCTAGTGTTGGTATCTTTTCCTTTTATTTTCTTTGAGTTGGGCTACATTTGCCTGGTTCTTTGTATGTCAAGTAATTGTGGGTTGTGCCTTAAACTTTGTTATCTATTACAATCTGCAGGATGTTCTTATTTTTGTATTAGCAATAAATCAAATTCTATATTACTTTTTGTGGATGATGGTTCAAATTTCAGTTCAGTTCTCTAAATTATTGCTGTTCTTGATAATGACTATTATAAATATGCATGATTTGGAGATTATGTTGAGATATATACAGGTAATTCAGAACTGATTTTAGTTTTCTAAACCTTTGCTATTTGCTAGTTTGAATGTGCCCTCACATGTGTGTTTCAGAGGTTAGGCTCAGTCTTGTGCTAGTGGTTCAAATCTCAGTTCAGTCTTGTAGGCCTGTACTATGTTGGTTTGGGTCTGTCCCATGCATATTTGTTCAGGGTTTATGTTAAGGTTTGCTTATTAACTTTGTTTTCCCATATGTACAAGTCAGACTGATTAGGTTGAAAGTGAACTTTTGCTTCGGACTTATAAATTAGTCATTATAGCTGCAGAGTTGTAGCAGACTCAGTGATGAAAGTGGCAAGAGTGGTCAAAGAAAGTTAATAAGGCCTACTTTGAGAAAAGTAAGAAACCTGAGATAAATTAGAGAGGGAATAGAGCATAGTAGCTAATAGTATTGACTTTGGAATCAGACTAAACAAGAAGCAAGTTTTAGATCTCCTATCTAGCTCCTTACCTTTAGGTAAATTACTTATCTGTGCCTCAGTTTACTCAACTGCAGCAGGAAAAATGATTCCTCTCTCATAAAATTCTTATAATTCAATATAATTGTGCAAACTGCTTAGCATAAGGCCTAGAATATACTGAGATTTCAATATATAAGAAGAAGATACTTAAAGCATACCTGAAACAACTTGAAATAATGGCATTCTCATGGGTTAAACAAAAACCTTGAGTTAAAAATGAATTGCTATCCTTGTATGTTTCAGTTTTCACGCAAGCAAATTTTAAAAAGAGTAATCTCTATTTATTTCATAGGATTATTTTGGGGATCCAATACAATAACCCATGGAAAAAGGGTTTTTGTTTTTTTTTAAACTATAGAGCATAATGCAAAATGCAAAGGAGTAGTTGTAGCTTTGAATCTGATGAGACGTTATATGAAGGTCATGAACAGAAAATAGAAAATATAGTTAATTAAAGCATCCAAGGTAGATTAAAACTAAGAGATGAGGAAAGATGTTATCAAAAGTCTACATGAATTGAAAACATGATCGTATCTCCAGGATTGTCTAGTTTTTTAAGTTAAAAGGTAGTGAGTGGAATGAAGGAGTCACTTATAACAAACTGAACATTTCACGAGAGAAAGGACAGAGAATTTATATTACCCAGAACCCTATAACAGATTTTCTTTTTCAGTCATATAAATCTTTGACTTAGAACCCTTGCTTAGAACTATACTTGATTTTCATATCATGTTTTGCGGTTACTAAAATATTTTCTCATTTAATCCTCACAACAGCCTTGCAAAGTAGTACAGAGGTTACTTGTACAAGCAAATTTAGGTTTGAAGTGTTTAAGTAACACATATAAAATTATCTCATAAGTAAGCTATGGAGCTGAGATTTCAATCTGGGTCTTTTGATTCCAAGAGTAGCGCTTCCTTTTTCTTAGCATGAACTATTGATGTACGTATTAGTCAATTAGAAGCACTTAAGGTGCAACTCCCTTGCCTTGGTGAGGTAGCAGAGACAGTAAATGTTCAACTTCTGAGTAATTTATAGGTAACCATGCAGCAACACTAACACATGGTTCCTTCTTATCTGGGCAGATCTGTAAAACCTCTTAGTACTTTACCTGCCCATCATAACCTCCAACAAGAAAAACTGAAGGAAAAAGGAACCAAAGTAATTCTATCAGAAAATTACCCAGTAAAAGTCTATATAAGGAGAAAAGTGTAAGGTTGTGACTGTTTGAAACATATGTAGACTAGGCTTCCAATGAAAGATGCTCACCTCACCTCTGACCAGCATGGTATTCAGAGAGGTAGACATAAGCGGATGCAAACAAAACATGTGTGCGTCAATACGTGGTTTGTGCTGCCCACCTCTCAGCACTTCTCCACAGGGCCCAAACAGCTGTGTAAAGAATGAATCTGGGAGCTGAGAAAAAATATGTCTAGATCCTGTGGAAGGGATTGAATATAGCCCCTCACTAGAGCCCCCATTTTGCTTATTTCAGTCAACATTTTCCCCTACAGCTTGTTCCCACGGCTGCAAAGCCCAACCTGACCAGTTCTGCACTTCTCATTCAGACAAATTTCAAACCTTTTATAAAAAATGTTTTTTGTTTTTCAAACTTTTTTTTATAAACGTGGATGTGTGTGTGTGTGTGCATGTGTGTGTGCGTGCATGTGCGTGCACATGGAGGGGATTTATTTTGTCTAGTGAGGAGCACTTGAGTGCTAGTGAAAGGACTACTGAGGTAGTCTTTCCAGGAAAGTCAGGTTAAAATAGAGATAATATGCAAACATCAAGTAGAAAATAACGAACAAGCTAATTTTTGTTAAGGGGTGATTAAGGAACACATTTATTTGTGTAGTTCACAGATCATTAGAGATTTTGGATAAGCACAATTTTAAAAGCATTTATGGCATAAATTAATTTCCCAGATACTAATTAGTAGTTGTTGAGATGTTCATGTACAATGAAGGCCGCTCTCCAACTGTGCAAGAGGCACCTTCAGGCTTTTGATGATATCAAATGAGGTAGGCTTTGGAGCCATTTGCAGAACTTTACTTGGACTCCAGAATTTCAACTTATCTCCTGAAACCCTCCTCCCAAACTCAGCACATACATTTTAAAATCTTATTTTTTCTTCTTTATCCCTTTGTCTCTCAGTGACACAGATTAATGATGCTCCATTGTCTCTTCTCTAGGAAAATTCTTGTCCTTCACTAGTGCTGTGGGTTTCCATGTCATCTCCCTTCACATTATTTATTCTGGTCTAGTAAGCTGCTGAAATTTCTTTTTTTTTTGTAAGTAGCCTCTCTGATGTGTTTTTCTTTACTCATCCATGACACTTCTCAAATTCTACTTTAATGTCAAAAACGTCAGGTTATACAAAGATAATTGCATCTTTCAGTCTCTGAATCTTATTCCCTTCCCTTTCTGTGACAAAGTGTTTCAAAGAAAAATAAAACAAAAAAAAATAGCAAGAAGAAGAAGAAGAAAATAAAATAAAATAAAATAAAATAAAGGGAGAAAAGATAACACTCAGCCAAGTGAATCTCAGAGAATATAAAACTACTCCAAATGTTCATATTCTCCAAATGTCCCTTAACAGAAAGCAGGAGTAAACTACAGGTGGAGTGACTATACATCCCATGTTGCCCAGGACATTCTGGTTCATACTTTTTATGACTCATTTAGTCCTCACAGGACACCATAAAGATGATCAGCTGTTTTGTTACTATTTCACAGGCAATGAACATGAGGCTCAGAGTGACTAAGGAGCCAGGAATGATGGAATTTGGATTTGACTTAGTCTGGTTTCAGAGTTGTCATGCTTAATACCTGTAATATGAACCTTAATCACTATGCTCTACAGCTGTTCCTTGGTGACCAGGGGAAAGATGTTATTAATATGGGTTAAAAAAATAATAAAGTGTAATAAAATGAAAATGTATATTAATAGTAGTGCTTTAATTTGAACCACCCTATGTAGAGGTGTGTCTATAAAGCTAAAAGTCAGATTTCTATGTGTCTTACAAATTAGAAACATCCATATTCACCAGTAATTTTACATTACTTTTTATGGTAATGTCATTTCAACACATTTCTGTCTTTGGGAACTCCTACAAAGTTCAGTATTATGAGACAAAAACTCTTAAAATAGATTTATATCACTGGGTTAAACTATAACACATACTACCTTAATTTAGCATTAGTATAAAATGTTGCAAAATAAGCTTTCCTACCAGGATGCTGAGCTATTGATTCCATGTGTGTAGGACCTGTGTTACCCTGGTTGAACAGGTAGTCCGTCATTCCACTGGACTTTGTAGAGAGGTCATTTTCTTGATGAACACTTGGCAAAATCCCAATCACCAACTTTCAGATAACCAGAGGCCAAATTAGTTACCACTTGGGCACCTTAGTTTTATGCTATTTGCTTACTCCAAAGTCCAGGACCCATCATGACTCCCCGTGTTTCATAATTTCGCCAAGCAAATAGGGGATTTATTTCTCTTCTTTAGCTTGAATGCCAAAAAACTTCAGTAAGCCATATGGCAGTGACCATTAATTTGTAACTTCAACACCTTCTCAACTCTTCCTTTTATTTGTTATCACTTCTCTTCTGCTGCTTCTTTTTCTATGTCCCCTTTCTCTCTCCTTTCCACCAAATAGTAGCCACAAATAGAGCCTTCTTCGTGTAAAATAATTTGCAATATTTTCCTGTTGCCGAGGGCCCAGTTTCCCTAATAATATTACATGGGATTACTGGTCTATATAATGAGATCTAGTCTTGTTCTTTTGTTTTCATCCTCTGTACTTTTGAAACCAGTATCATATGCATTGCCACAACCAATCTGACTGAAACCTGCTGATATGCAGGACAGATAAAAAGATTTCTCTTTACTGGCCAAATGAAGGTTCATTCTTATTATACTCAAAAGTTTCATCCAGTTTATGCTATCCCAATTATCAGTAAGTTAATATGAATGGAGGTTGCTGGAGAAATTTTCCCTAACTTTCTTAGTATCCAAGTCAGATAAATCTCTATCTTCTACTTCATTGCTTTTCCAATATATCATATTAAAAGAGTTTGCATTGGGAGTTATACCTGATGTAAATGACGAGTTGATGGGTGCAGCACACCAACATGGCACAAGTATACATATGTAACAAACCTGCACGTTATGCACATGTACCCTACAACTTAAAGTATAATAATAATAAATAAATTTTAAAAAAAATAAAAATAAAAGAGTTTGTTTAGCTATTTCTCAAGTAAAAATTATTTTGCTTCTGCTGATAAGTTTGACAGTTAAAAATGTAATACAGATGGTTTTTTCTTTGATGTGTTACAAAGTATCTTAAATCGTGTAATTTTGCTCCCTCTACCCAAGTTGGTTTTGGTACACTGTAATTAAAGAAGCATAGCTTGATTGATTTGTTCATCCTATGTCACTGAAAAAGAACAACTGAAAAGCCAGGCAACCTATAATTAGAAAGCAGCCAAATATAGCCTATGTATACTCCTGTGCATTTGATAAACACAGGTCAAAATCCAGACCCGTGTAGACCACTATCTGTCTGAATCTGGACTTTCTACAACATCTCTGGTCATTTACTTTAATTAGCAAAGCATTATTCTATGTTTTCAACTGCAAAGCAATGCATTACATATTTGGAGATACTCATGAAGTATAAAAGATGGTCCCTGATCAAAGAACACAAGACTAAAATCTATTAACACATTTATAAGCAACAGGTAGAGACAATAAAAGCACTAGGAATTTACTTTCTAGTAGCAAAATGTACAAAAACCATTAAATAAAGGATCTTTCACTAGGCTTCTGACTAGGATAAAATTACTCCAGTCTAACATCTCTCTTATGTCCGGTGGATAGTAGCACACTTTACTAAAGTGACATAGCATAGTGATTAGGAACATGGACTTTGCAGTGATACAGCCTAGATTAGATTCTCAGCTATGCCTCTTACTGGCTGAGGCAGTCTGAACAAGTTACCTGTGAAATGGAGAATACATTCAAATTCACCAGGGTTGTTATGAGCATTAAGTAAGATGATGACAGTAATGAGTTTTACACAGTGTCAGCACATAGTAAGCAGTCAGTAAATGTTAGATATTTTTAAAGTTAACAGAGGATGAGCTGGCAGAACTATTTCAGGATGTCATATGTTGTTTCCACAGTGTAGGATTTGAATTAAAACATAGAAATATGAAGTGATGAATGCCCACCATGGGGTTCAGATACACCCACATCACTGGTGTTTTATTTATCCCAGAAAAGGTTTGTTCAAGATGAATGCTTCTCCTTGATAAAAGCAACAAGACCACCCAGTTTTCTCGAGAGAGCTCAATTACTGTTAGGTATAATTGCCCCTTCAAAAGAGGCAGATCTCACAAAGCCACCTTAATACCAACTGGAGAAAGATTGAACTGGTAAGTTAAGAATGATTTCTGTTAAAAAGTAGCTGCTAATTCCTGAGGCTGGTTGTTGCATAAAAATGAATGTAAGTAGGCCAGGCGCGGTGGCTCACGCCTGTAATCCCAGCACTTTGGGAGGCTGAGGCAGGCGGATCACGAGGTCAGGAGATCAAGACCATCCTGGCTAACATGGTGAAACTCTGTCTCTACTAAAAATACAAAAAAATTAGCCAAACATGGTGGCGGGTGCCTGCAGTCCCAGCTACTTGGGAGGCTGAGGCCGGAGAATGGCATGAACCCGGGAGGCAAAGCTTGCAATGAGCCGAGATCGCACCACTGCACTCCGGCCTGGGCAACAGAGTGAGACTCCATCTAAAAAAAAAAAAGTAAGCATTTATTCCTATATTGTATTATTGGGAAGTGCTGCACATGTATCACAAGGTATTAAGCAACATTCACACATGAAACAGTAACCAAGTATTTATTAAAAACTTACTAAGAGTTAAACTCTGAATGCTTAAGAGCAGGTAATTTTCGGAAAGATCAATTCACAAGAAGACAAGAAACTAATAATTTGGAATCTTGTATGTCAACAAAATCTCCAAATATTATTATATATATGTGTAATATTTCATGTTGTCATCACTACCTTTCCCTTAGGTGAATGGCTATCCATCTTGGTAAGATGGAAAATGCAAAGACTTTAGTCAAGAATTAGCTTCAAAGGAACACTGTCTGTGTGACTTTGAGCAAAAAAACCCATAGTATGCTTGATTCTTATTTATATATATCAGTTACAGATAGCCTATGTATAAAATAAGCAAAATGATGCTTGACTCATTTGATATTCGTGAAGACTGAGTGATAATAATTGACTAGCACCAAACTGATTCTCAGTAAACATTAGTTTAATTTGGTCCAGTAGTTAAATCATTGCTTATGACACTTATACCATACCACTGCTGTATCTCTCTAATCTTTTGCTTAATACTTATGGCTTATGCAGATCTAGAAGGTCAGAAAAACATTCTAGAGCTCTAGATGTTGCCTACCAGAGTAAATTATAGATCACACTTGATGCCTCTTCTGGAAGAACTGAAAATAGAAGAATCTCATTCATTTAAGAAAAATGCATTAGTTATCCACATTGTTCTTTACATAAGGAATACAAATGTACCCTCATGGAGCTCACAGACAAGCACCCAACACTTTAAACAACGTATATGAGCTAAATGGGGAAAAGGTAGGGAGCTCTGTAAGTATGCAGGAAGCATTCCAAACTCAGTTTTGAGTTCAGGAGTGGTATGATAAGGAAATCATGCTCAAAGAGAATGGCATTAAAAAATAGTAATAACTACCATTTATTGAGTGCTCGCAATGATCACTTGGCTATCATAAGCATTTTATAAAACTTAATTCTGTTATTCTGCACAATGGCTCATTGAAGAGAATTCTTTGATATCCCCATTTTACAGATGAGAAAGCTGAAGCATAAGACTAAGTAATTTGCATAGTGTGATTCACCTAGTAAGTGAGGCACTGAGATCTGACATCTAAATAAAAACTTTTCATTAAAATGGGAGTTCTAGGAAGAAAGAGTGGGTGACAACTTCCAGACAGTGGGAATTTAAAGTACAAAATCCTGGAGACAATGAGTATAAAAAGAAATTTAATGTTGTTGTTATGGCCAGAGCAGAGCGTAGGACTGTGGGAAAAAGAAAAGGTAAGATCACAGAAGGAGGCAAAGACTAGAGAGATAGTCAAGAACTGAGTAAACTATGCTGTAAAATTCCTATGCTTTATCCTGAGGGCCATGGAAAACCAATGAAGGATTTAAATGCTCTCCAGAATCAACCTGCCGCATAGAAGACTCTAGCTAGAGTATGCAGGAAAGATTGGAGGAATGATCCCTGGAATAAAAAAAAACAATTGGGATTTTGTGGTGGTAATTTTGGGGAGAGATGATGGTATGCTGAGCTCAGATAGTAGCAAAGGGCATGAGAAAAATGGATGGGGTCGACTACTGCCTTAGGTACTGGAGTCAACAGCACACAATGATTAATTGAATGGGGAAGGTGAATCAGAAAGTAAAAAATAAAAAATAAAATAAAAAAATTACTCAGGTTTCTGGACTGAGAAATCAGGTAGATAGAACTTTTATTTGCCAGAAAAAGGAATGCCAGAGAAAGGACAGATTAAAGAGAAATATATTTAGTCATCTAACTACACAATTGTTTGTAGAAAAACCCAAAGTTAGTTTTCAATGTAGTGTTTCAGAGGTGAAATTGTCTGAAGGGTTCAAGTCTTTCTTAAAGACTTTACCATAACAACCCTTTACCATAACTAGCACAATTATTGGTCTTATAGTCAGTTTTCTAATATGCAGAATCTGCTCATTAGCATTCCTTACATAGGGGAAATTGCATTATTCTAGAAAGCTTCCCCCACATCATTATGACTGTATATTGTGTAGATATTTTGAGACTTGTTGAAGAAAAAGTATAGGTTAAAAGCTATATTTGGTGTCCTGGACCTGATTCTAATGCTGAGAAGAAAAGATGTCCTGGATGTCAATTGGTAAAATTGAAGAATCAGACAAAGAAGGAGATTACTATGTGAATCTCCTTCATATTTGTATTAGTTTGCTAGGCGCTGCCATAATAAATACATAGACTGGGTAGCTTTTATTTTCCCACAGTTGTAGAAAATGGAAGTCTAAGATAAAGGTGTTGGCAGAGGTTTTGCTTCCTTCTGAGGCTGTGAGGGAAAGACCAGCTCCAGGTCTGTTTCTTCAGCTTGTAGATGGACATCTCCCTCTATCTTCACATGATCTTCCCTTTGTATATGACTATGACAACATTTTATTTCTGATATGGATAGCAGTCGTACTGAATTAGGGCCGACCCTAGAAACTTTATTTTAACTTAATTAGTTCTGTAAAGACCTTATGTCTAAAACAGGTTACATTATGATGTACTAGGGGTTAGAACTTCAATGGGGGGAAGCGAGGACACACGATTTGGCCCATAATAGAATCCTTGCTACAATGCCCTAAGCCAGGGCTTAATACGGAGGGAGTGAATCAAAGAAAGTAGAGACAGTAGAGAGTTTATTCCAAACGCTTCAGAGATAGTAGCTACAACATCCAAGATCAAGACTGGCAGCGACTACAAGTATAACCAGCATCCGGAGCCTTTGGTGGTGACAGTACCCACCACACAGCCTAGTTCCAGTTGGTGGCAGAGGTGCCCTCGTCCAATAGTTCTTCTGGCTGGTTTCTGTCCCCTGACTTCCCTTGGTTTCTGCTCATTTTCTTAGTGTAGTTCCCCAGCTTTTCTAGGATTCTATAAGACACCCAATGCATTCGTTTCTCCAATTCAATTAGTCAGATTTGGTTTCTCATGTTTCTAACCAAGAACCATGACAACTAAAGAAAACACCTTAGGGATGCTTCTACATGTTCGAATGAAGACTTACTATCTCCTATGGCACAGGAGAAAGAGAACAAACTGCATAATGGGCAGATCTAGGTTGAAGTCTTGGCTCCACCATTTTCCAGACACATTGGCAAGTTTCTGAAACTTTCTGAGCATCAGTTTCCTCATAAATAAGTTTGAAATCATAATACCAAACATTTATTGGGCACTTATCAAATTCTAGGCACTGCTCTGGTACTGTATACACATCATGCCATTTGTGTCTCATAGCAACCCTTCACCATAACTAGTACTACTGTCAGGTTTATAGATTAAGCAATGATGCTGCATGTCAGTGACTCCTAAATGCATGTTCTAAACCCAGGACCTGTCTATGAGCTCTAAACTGATATATCTGACTACCAGGTTTACATATTTCAAACTATATTTAACAAAGAACTTCTGAGCTCTAAATCCTTCCCTCAACTGAATTTCCCCCCAAATTCTGTTGACTAAATAATGACATCCAAGTTTTTCAATGCTAATCTTTATTATTAGCACTCCCCATTTCTTCATTTCTCCCACTTCCAGTCATAACTAAGCCCTGATTATTTAACCTCTGTATTAGTTTTCTATGGCTAATATAGCAAATCAAAACAAATGATGCAGCTTAAAACAACACCCAATTATGTATTACCTTACAGTTTTGAAGGTCAGAAGTCTGGGTATAACACGACTCAGCTAGTTCTCAGCTTAGAGTCTCATAAGACTAAAATGAAGGTGTTGGCAGGAATGTGTTTTCTTCTAGAGGCTTTGGGGATGAATCCTTTTCTAAGTTCATTTAAAGTGTTGGCTGAGTTCAGTTCCTTGTAGTTAGGACTGAGGTCACAGTTTCCTTGTTAATTTTGGTGGCCAGTCTTTGCTCCTGAAGACAGCATTCCTTCTTCATATGCTTTCCAAATGGACCCTCCAATAATCATGACTCCAGTCTCCCTCATTCCTTGAATCTCTCTGATTTCCTTTTCCCTTGCATCTCTTAGCTTTCAGCTGGACAAAATTCTCTGGACTTGCCTGGATAATTAAGTATACTTTTCCTTAAAGCCAGCTGAGTGATAACCTTAATTGCATCTACAAAATTCATTTTGTCATGCTTTGTGACATTCACAGGTTTTGGGATTGGAGCATGGACTTCTTTTGGAGGACGTTATTCTGCCAACCACCATAAGAAAACACATGCGTACCTCATTAGAGGTAATAGCAATGTTACCTATTAGTTAGGAGGGTAGACTATGGAGCTGGATTCTTTTGGTTCTTCTACCTATTACCTGTCATTTAGGACAAGGTATTTAACAACTCTGTGCTTCAGTTTCTTCACTTGTAAAATGAAGGTAATAATAGTACTTACCACATAAGATTCTTGAGAAAATTAAATGAGTTACTATATTTAAAATTTTTAGGCTGGGCGCGGTGGCTGAAGCCTGTAATCCCAGCACTTTGGGAGGCTGAAACAGGCGGATCACGAGGTCAGGAGATCGAGACCATCCTGGCTTACCCGGTGAAACCCCGTCTCTACTAAAAAAAATACAAAAAACTAGCCGGGCGAGGTGGTGGGCGCCTGTAGTCCCAGCTCCTCGCGAGGCTGAGGCAGGAGAATGGCGTAAACCCGGGAGGCGGAGCTTGCAGTGAGCTGAGATCTGGCCACTGCACTCCAGGCTGGGCGACACAGCGAGACTCCGCCTCAAAAAAAAAAAAAAAACAAACAAAAAAAGTTTTTAGAACAATGCCTGGTATAAATTAAGTGCTGTGTTTAATTATGTTATCATTACAAATCGATATTATGAAAGGGGAGAGTATGCTATATGAAACATGTGGGGACCAATTTCTAATGAGATGTCAACAGAAAGATTTCTAAGCTCAGAACTGATGGAAAAAGAAAGGAAAAAGCTAAAACTAGGTTGTTGGGAAGAGGTAGGATAGTGGAGGAAGCACCATGGACATAGAATTCTAGATGGGCAAAGACTCAAGAGTGAGAAAATACTGGTCTATACAAGAAACTACAAGTATGTTATTGTTACTTCAGCCTGATGAAGTGAAGGTAGAGTGAAACAAAAAAAAGAGGATGTGGAGAAATAGGAACACTTTTACACTGTTGGTGGGATTGTAAACTAGTTCAACCATTATAGAAAACAGTATGGCGATTCCTCAAGGATCTAGAACTAGAAGTACCATATGACCCAGCCATCCCATTACTGGGTATATACCCAAAGGATTATAAATCATGCTGCTATAAAGACACATGCACAGGTATGTTCATTGCGGCACTATTCACAATAGCAAAGACTTGGAATCAACCCAATGTCCATCAGTGACTGACTGGATTAAGAAAATGTGGCATGTGGGGGCCGGGCGCAGTGGCTCAAGCCTGTAATCCTAGCACTTTGGGAGGCCGAGACGGGCCGATCACGAGGTCAGGAGATCGAGACCAGCCTGGCTAACACGGTGAAACTCCGTCTCTACTAAAAAAATACAAAAAACTAGCTAGGCAAGGTGGCGGGAGCCTGTAGTCCCAGCTACTTGGGAGGCTGAGGCAGGAGAATGGTGTAGACCCGGGAGGCGGAGCTTGCAGTGAGCTGAGATACCGCCACTGCACTCCAGCCTGGGCGACAAAGCGAGACTCTGTCTCAAAAAAAAAAAAAAAGAAAAAGAAAAAAAAGAAAATGTGGCACGTATACACCATGGAATACTATGCAGCCATGAAAAAATATGAGTTTGTGTCCTTTGTAGGGACATGGATGCAGCTGGAAACCATCATTCTCAGCAAACTATCACAAGAACAGAAAACCAAACACCACACGTTCTCACTCATAGGTGGGAACTGAACAATGAGATCACTTGGACTCGGGAAGGGGAACATCACACGCTGGGGCCTATTATGGGGGGGGGGAGGGATTGCATTGGGAGTTATACCTGATGTAAATAATGAGTTGATGGGTGCTGACAAGTTGATGGGTGCAGCACACCAACATGACACAAGTATACATATGTAACAAACCTGCACGTTATGCACATGTACCCTAGAACTTAAAGTATAATAATTAAAATAAATAAATAAATAAATAAATAAATACAGGCTAAAGAAGAAAAAAGATGTCAGTCTCACAAGTCTGTGTGGTCAGAATGAGGAACTTGGCTGTCAGAACAACGGAAGCTGTAGAGAGACAGGACCTAAGCAACATATTTTAGAGGATCACTCTGGTTGCCCCTTGAGAAGGGATTAGAAAGGGGCAAGAACGACAGCAGATAAACTGTTTAGAAGTCCATGGTAATAGTCTAAATGAAAGACTAATTTGGTCTATGGTAACAGTCCATGTGAAAGACTGGTTTGGGGCTATGGAAATAAAGATAATTAAGCATATTTGTGATATGTTTTGGAAGTTTTGGTAAGCTGAATAATGTCCTCCATCCCTTACACACACACACACACACACACACACACACACACACACCCCTTCCCTCCCCCACTGTGAGATGTTCTAATGTCTGGAATTTGTGATATGTTATGTTACATGGTAAAAGGGACTTAGCAGTTGGAATTAAGGTTATGGACTTTAAAATACAACGTGTATCCTGAGTTATCTAGGTGGATCCAATCTAGTCAGGAGTTCTTAAAAGGAAAGAACACTCTCTAGATGGAAGTAAAGGAGGATGACAGAGAGCTGTGGTACAAAGAGAAGTCAGAGATTCCACGTGTGAGAAGGATTTGGCCTGCTGTGCTGCCTCTGAGATACAGGGGCCTGGGTGCTCAGACTGGAGAGAGTCCTGCCAGAGTTAAGGGAGGCCCCCAGTGGACAGCCAATAAGAAAACAGGGGCCCCTCAGTCCCACAACCACAAGGAACTAGATTCTGCCAACAATCTCAATGAGCTCAGAAGCCAATTCTTCCCAAAGCCATCCAATAAGAGCCGAGGTAACAGATACCTTGATTCCTGTCTTGAGAAACCAGGAGCACAGAAACAAGCTGAGCCAGTCTGGACTTCAGAACTACAGAGCTGTGAGAAATAAACTACTGGGATTTTTTTAAGTGACCGATTGATGGTTTTAAGCCACTAAATTGGTGGTAACTTTTAATGCACCAATGGAAAACTATATATTTACATATTAATATCAGTCTTCCTCATAGACTGTAAGTTTCATAAGTACAAGGACAGTGACTGTTTATTTCACCATTCTTTTCCTAGACTTAGCCCAATGCTGGCATTTGATAGATGCTCAACATGAGGCAGTGAACATTTAAATAGCTTATCTAATGTCACACAATTGGTAAGTGTTAGAACCAGGCCTTGAGCTCATGTCAGAATACCATATATAACATATAATTCTTTTGAACATTAACACAGCATATTTAATGTCTTTGGCACACAGTAGACATTTAATAGCTATTACATCCTCCAGGTCCCCTTAATTACCCGGACCCTAGCTCAAACTCTCCTTTTTGCACTTCTGGCTAATAGTAATGTCCTAATGAGCCTCACTGAATCTAAGCATTCTCTACTGCAATCCATTTTCTGCCACATTAATATTCTACAAACACATATATTAAGATTATGTCTTTGAAAGCACAGGGCCAACTGTAAAGCTTGTTTATTGTTTATTGTTATTGTCACCATTATTACCATCACTCACAGTAAATCTAGACTGCTGAGTCAAGCTTCCAAGGTACCAGTCTCAGGGCTTTCCTGTCCTCTCTGACATTTCTCACCTTTCTCAGCATGGACTCATTGTGTAAGCCAAATGATCTGCTACCTGTTGGAGATACATCCACGACTCACTGTTACCTTTGGTCTTTGCTCATGCTTTTTTGGACTTTCCTATTTAAATATTGCCATGCTCCAGCCTGAAAGTCCACCTTTTTCACAAAGCCTTTCTTAGCAACACTACATCTCATTGATCTTATCTGAATTCCTACAGCACTGAGGCCCTGATCCATGCTCTTTGGCACTTATTTAGTCTATTCCACACCCTAAAATGCATGCCTTTGAAGTGACAGACATGGGGCTAATCATAAACTATGACTTTTGCCCAGTACTATTTTGTACGGCTTTTGGTGGGGTTTTGAGGTGTGGTGTATGTGTCTTGTCTCTCTCCAGCTATGTAATAAATCCCTCAGAAAGCCATTTAAAAAATTAAGCAATTAAGCTCTGGAGTCTAACATGCTGGATTCAAATCCTGTCTGTCACTTATCAGCAATCTGACCTTGGGCAATTTCCTTAATTTCTCTAAAACTTAATTTCCAGTCAGGCACTGTAGCTCACACCTGTACTCCCAGCACTTTGGGAGGCCAAGGCTGGTGGATCACTTGAGCCCAGGAGTTTGAGACCAGCCTGGGCAACATGGCAAAGCCCCATCTCTATCAAAAATATGTGCATACAAAAATTAGCCAGGCAGACTGGCACATGCCTATAGTCCCAGCTACTTGGGAGGCTGAGGTGGGAAGATCACTTGAGCCATGCAGATGGAGGTTACAGTGAGCCGAGATCACACCACTGCACCCCAGCCTGGGCAACAGAGAAAGACTCTGTCTCAAAATTTCATAGATAAGGAAATTAAATTTTATTTAATTAATTCATAAAAATTTAATTTCCTTATCTATAAAATGATGTACAATATCTAATATATTTGATATTGCATATCATTATAATCTATCAATCCTATAATATTAAATGTTATGCTATATCATTTAACAATATAATAAATAGTGTACAATATATAGTATATAATGGTAGATTATAATAGTTTTCTTCATTGGGTTATTGTGAGAAATAAAATAAGGTAATTCATGTAAGGCTTTGAAAATACTCTCCAGCATATAAGTACTCAATAAACATTATCCATTATTAGGCTTCGAGCGGTTTTTTTTTTTTTTTTTTTTTTTTTTTTTTGAGACAATGCCTTGCTCTGTCACCCAGGCTGCAGTGCAGTGGCACAATCGTGGCTCACTACAGCCTTGACCTCTGGAGCTCAAACTATTCTGTCACCTCGGCCTCCCAAGTAGCTGGGACCACAAGTACACAGCACCATATCCAGCTAATTTCTATTTTTTTGTAGAGATGGGGGTTACACTATGTTGCCCAGACTGGTCTCAAACTCCTGAGCTCAAGAGATCCTCTTGCCTCAGCCTCCCAAGTTCTGGTATTACAGGCCTGAGTCACTTCACCTGGCTGATTGTCAGTTTGTATTCCTACCACCATTCTGCGCCTTCCACAATTCTGGGCACAGAGTAGGTATTTAATAAATATTCTTGTCTGAATATTATTGAAAAATAATGATATATTAGATGGCTAATCTGGTAGAGGAAAATCAGAAAATTGATTCAAAGGAGTATTGACTGAACTGAATATTCAATTGACAGAAATCAGGAAATAATTTGGGAAGCAAAGACACCCACAAATTATTCCATTGTATACAGATCAAACATCATAAGAAACAAGAAAATCACAATCATTAGGTAATTTTATTTTGCTTTACGAAAATATTTGATTGTTAAATTAATATGTGCTATTAGTAAAGTTGAAATTCCAGAAGTCGGGAGAGATATTACCTCTATCTTTATACCTCACTATCCACACTGCTGAGAGGCACCTCCTATACAAAGTTTCATGCCTGATCTTTCCTAAATTTATTTGGTTTTTTAAAATCATTCAAACTTTCATTTTATGTTAGATTCAGAGGCAATATGGTTAAGCCGTGTGTCCCCACCCAAATCTCATATTGAATTGGAATCCCTAGGTGTTGAGGTGAATGGATCCTGGGAGCATTTTCCCCCATGCTGTCCTCATGATAGTGAGTGAGTTCTCACAAGATCTGATGGTTTTATAAGGCAGTTGTCCCTGTTCTTGGTCACTCTCGCTCACCTGCCACCATGTAAGACTTGCCTCTTCCCCTTCTGCCATGATTGTAAGGTTCCTGAGCCCTCTCCAGCCATGGGGAACTGTGAATCAATTAAACCTCTTTTCTTTATAAATTACCCGGTCTCGGGTATGTCTTTCTAGCAGTGAGAAAATGAAGTGATACAACAGGGTACATGTGCAGGTTTGTTTCATGGGTATATTGCATGATGCTAAGGTTTGGAGTACGATTAATCCCATCGCCCAGGTAGTGATCATGGTACCCAATAGTTAATGATCTTCCCTAAATTTTCTGTGTGTAGTTACTTGCCTTTCTAGTCCTCCATTTCCTTATCTTAAGAAATACCAACTCCTTTGCAGGAGTGTTCTAAAATTTATAAAGCATACAATCATTTTATCCTAGGTTAATCTGAAAACAGCAGAATTTTGTAGTCATGGAAGCAAAAGAGAGGATATTTGTCAGAATACTTTCAAGGTGAATTAGCGATTAATTCCCTTGAAGTTTTTAAGTCCCAAATGCATCTTTAACTAAAGGTTGTTATAGAGTTTGCCTTTTCCTAAATCTATTTAAATGACTGCAATGTTCAAACAGGAAGTTGTGGATAAATTAGCTTTTAAAAATGTTTAAGAGAAAATAATATGTGCATTTATAATCATTCATCACAGAGTCAGCCTACCACACTTAAAGCACATTGTTTGGCAATCAGAAAAGCTGATGAACAAATTGAAAAAAAAAAAAAAGTAATTACAGAAAAAGTCAATGAATAAGCAATTACTGAAGAATAAATTACCCAAAAAAAGGCAGACTAGAAAGTACGGCATGGAGACCATACCTTTGTGCACTGGATGGGCCTCTGCAGTGTCATTGTCCGGCACTTGCCCTCTGAGCAAGAACAACCTAGTTACCTTCCCTGGCATCCTTACTCCCTGGCAATATACAACAGGCAGAAAACACCTTGCCACTGCTTTCCTATCATAATTGCACGTGTTTTATGGCAGGAGGAAAGGATGCAAACCCATTATCTGGAGTACAGATTAGAGATACTCAGACCTCTTAAACATTTTTAACTGCCAAACGTAGTAGAATGGGGATTTAAAAATGAATATCAAACTTAAAATATCTTGATGGAAATAGATCAGCTACTGAGTAAATATGACAAAGTTCTTAACATTGAAGGAACAAGGCATTCATGATACTCTAAGCAAGAAGGTGAAAATTTTTGAAATTTTAAACATAACTTGCAATAGTTTTAAAAATTATTTGGGGACCTGGTATCAAATCAACAAATATTTCTGTTTTCATAACATTGAAGTCAATGGTTTTTAAATATTTTTAATAAATGTTTTATTTTGGAATAATTTGATTCACAAAAATGTTGCAAAGATAGAGCACAGAGTTTCCATATATCTTTCACCCACTTTCAGCTAACACTAATATTACCATATACATTTGTCAAAACTAAGAAACCTACACTGGTTAATTACTATTAGTTAAATTCCTGGCTGTATTTGAATTTCACCAGTTCTCCACTAGTGTTCTTTTTGTGTTCTAAGATCCAATCCAGAATACTACACTGCATTTACAAGCTGTCAGGTTTTAATCTTATCTTTTTCCCTCTAGAAATCTAACTACAACAGACAACTTCCTTTGCTATTTCATAAGGTACAGTTTAGAGCAGCTTCTATAGGTTGCCAGAATTTGTTTGTGAGTAGAGATAAATTCAGTATGCTGATGAATTTTGTCTGAAGTTCTCCATGTAATTCTTGTCTCCAGGTGAACTGATTATTTTAATATTGGGAAAACAGGCTAACAGTGCCAAGAAATATTCTGAGACAGGTCAGTTTATATTACAGTAATACGGATTTGGAGATTTTTTTTATTTCTATCTCTGTCACTCATTAATATTCTTCCTAAATCAACACCATCAGTGAAATTTAATATATTTTCACTCTAGGGTCTGTAAAAGAAAAGCTGTGACTACATTTTTGTTGTTATTATGGTTAGGCATCATGATATTTCCTTAGAGGGAAATAACATTTTAAACAAATCTGATCAATCATGTTATTCTCAATCAGATTCTTATTGTTCATAGATTACTACTTTAAAACTTTCCAATAAAGAGCTCCTAATGAGAGAGAATCAAACCTAGACCCTTGAGATCCAGGAGACTGTCATAAAAGCTAACCAAAAGCAAAAAAATAAAAAATAATAAAAATAAAAACTTTGAAGTCTTCGGCTTCAACTTAAAAATTCGTAAGTTTTCCATTCTACCCCATGATATATTTATATTTGTTTTCATATAGAATTAATGTTTTAAATTACTTACCAACTGGTTAAGACTGATGACGCCTTTCATATTGATGATCCTCACTGGTATGGATGTCCCTGTCTGACAACCAGAGGCCTGTTGATGGAAGTCCACGTTAGGCAAGGTACTCCTTATTGTTACCTCAACTAAACTTTTCAGCCAAATCCCTGTCCACAAATACCATGATATCCACACAGGAAAAAGAAATGTCAGGCTCCAACCACGCCTGAAGTCCTCATTCTTCTATTCTATATATAGTTTATTCTGTCAGCAATATCCTCCCCTCTTCCTTCACTTACCCAGCTACTGAATATGGTGAAGAGGTTAACGACCCAGGCCTTGGAGTCAGGGAGGCTGGTTATCTGGGTGTATTCCAGACCAACACCCACAGCACTTTTTACCAGGTGGTTGTGGTATTTAAAGTTCTAGCACTGTCATTTATTAGCCAAATGACCTTGAACAAAAATCTTGCTAAGCCGTAGTTTCCTACTCTGTACAAGTGAGATTTATCATTGAAATTTCAGATTTTTTATGAGAACTAAATGATATGATGTATGTAAAGCAGTTAGCGAATTGACTGACTCAGAAAGAGCTCAATCATTTTATTATTATATGTTAAGAACCAGTTCAATGTCACTTCCTGTCTTTTCCAGGAGAGTTGGTATTTTTCTTCTTTAGATTTCTTTGCATTTTTATTTTTTAAAAAAATATATAAAAAGCAATGTCATGATAAAATCACCATATGCTTTTAAGTAATAAAGATTATAAAACAGCAAGTGCCGCATGTATGTGCATTAACCACATTAACGATGAAATACTTTCTTTTGGCACCTTTATTTTTCAAATTTTTTACAATAAGTATGCATTAATCTTATCTAAAATAAAGAAAGCAATGTAATATTGTTCTAACCATCCACATTAAATTCATTTTATCAAACAAAGATATGCACATAGTCCTATTTCCTGTCACTCCTACCACTGAATCCTCATCCCTAGTAGATTTCATTTTCAAAACTTTTCATTGATTCTCCTATTGTATACCTTCGTATTTCTAAACAACATGACTATGTTATCACTCATTTTACCATTTTAAACATCTATTATCTTTCTACTATGGAAGATAAAGACTTCATTTTTGCACTACTACCCAATTTCCCAATATTTTTCATCTTCCCAAAATAGTTATACTATACAATTTTTAATTAAACCATCATTTATTTTTTATTGTAACAATGTAAATATAATTTATAGCTGAACTATGTAGTTTGACTATTTTGTACACATTTAGTTCCCTGAAGTTAACTGTTTAATGATTTGTTTAAAAATGATGTCCCTATTACTGCTTTTTCTCAAACTCTCCCATAAGAGAGTCAATCACCTCTTGATAGCAAACGCAATCAATAATCTCTCTACTTTTTCTCTACATCCTTGCAAACTCCTTGTCCTCTAGCCTTACTCAGGACTGCTTCCCTCTTTAGGCCTTTGTTATGGACTGAATTGTGTTCACCAAAAATTCATATGTTGAAGCCCTAACCCCAGATTCTTCAATATATGACATTATTTGAAGATAGCATCTTTCAAGAAGTAATTAAATTAAAATGAGACTACAAGACTGGCCTTAGTCCAATCGCACTGGTTTCCTTCCAAGAGGAGATAAACACATACAAGCAGACACCAGGGCCGCTATGCTTAAAGGGACAGCCAAGTGAAGATGCAAGAAGAGGGGCTTCGAGGATGCCAACCCTGCTGGCATCTTGAGGACTTCCCACCTCCAGAACTGTGATAAAAGATATTTCTGTTAAGTTACCCAGTGTGTGTTATTTTGTTACGGCAGCCCTAGCAAACTAACACAGCATCCCTAATAGTCAATGAGGACTCCATTTTCTGAACTCCTTCCTTTCTTAATTTATTCCTTCATTTTTTACTAATATTCTGATTGTTTTATAATAACAGGTGCATAGGAGATAATGCATGTCTGACAATGCCTGTATTTTACTATATAATTTAACTGAGCGACTAAATGTAGGATTCTTGATGGAAATAACTGGTCTTCAGGAAGGCTCCATTGCCTTCTAGCTTGATTCTCTGTCTCTCTCTCTCTCTCACACACACACACACACTCTCTCTCTCTCTCTCTCTCTCTCAAATTTGTTCTTTATTCCAGATGTTCTGGAATTTCACAATGATCTATGTGCCTTACCGGTGATCTTTCATCTTTTGCAGTGTTAGGTACTTGATGGACTCTTTTAATCTGGAAATACATGTCCTTGATTACTGGGAAACTTTAACTTTCCTTAACTGTTTTTTTCCCCCAGTCCTCACCTCTAGTGTCTCTAGGCTTCTACGTAGAACTCTCTTGCATTTTGAACCTCTTAGAATGAACCTCCAATTGACTTCTATTTTTTCCACCTGTTTTCCGTCTATTTGTTAGTTCTTTCTTGGACATTTATCCAGCTTTTTCTTTCAATCTGTCTATGTAATTATTTTATTTGTTTCATTTTAAATTTCCAAAAGCTTTCTCTTAATCTCTTAGTGTCTTTTTGGATACTGATACGATTTTTTAGTGGATTCGATAACTTCCTTGTGTCTCTGAAGTGTCAATTACAGTTTTTATTTTAAGCTTTCTTGTTCTTCTAATTTTGTATGTCTCCTACAAGTGCATTTTATGTTCATTTTTCCAACTTTTATTTTAGTACCTGTAATTTCACACATGCATAGGGTTTCTTGACCATTCATTTAGATTTAAAAGGGAGGCCTTAAATAATTGATTTGCACCTTGGTGTATGTGATATGTGGGGTAATAAGGCAGAGACTCAAATGTTTTCTGGAAAGCCTCCAAATATTAGCATCTGTAGACATTTTTTAGTGAGCCAGTTTCTCTTACTGTTCAGAGGAAAGACAGTTGATAGTCTCACTGCTCAACATGTAGACTTTTCTCTTAATCCTAGTGCAGTGATTCATCTTCACCTATGCAGTTATAAACACCCCTCCCACCATGCTGGGGAAGGTATGGCAATCTGTCTGCACAGAGATGGGGAGGAGGATTTTGGAGGCACATTGCTCTTTTTACATGCTTTTAACTAATCCTCATCTTTCAACAAAAACTTAAACATATTTTTCCAAAATAAAACAAAAACTGAAGCCTTTAATTTCATGAGCTGTTTAAATATAGCAATGTGAAATTGAACGTGTCTTGTTGGCCTATCTTCACAGGCATTGTGTACTAGCTTTCTCTGATTTTATATAATATGTACTTATTTGAGTCCAGCCTCTTTCACTTTGTATATTCTTCTTAAAAATCATCTGTGTTCCTTTTTATTGCTAAATAGTATTCCATTGTATGGACATATCACATTTTATTTGTCAATTCATCTATTGATGAGCATTTGGGTGGTTTTCAGTGTTTAATTTGGTTACTATGAATAAAGTTGCTATGACCATTTGCGTTCCATTTGTTGAAAAAATCTTTACTTTCCGGCCGGGCGCGGTGTCTCAAGCCTATAATCCCAGCACTTTGGGAGGCCGAGACGGGCGGATCACGAGGTCAGGAGATCAAGACCTTCCTGGCTAACACGGTGAAACCCCGTCTCTACTAAAAAATACAAAACAAAACAAAACAAAACAAAACAAAAACTAGCCGGGCGAGGTGGCGGGCGCCTGTAGTCCCAGCTAATGTAGTCCCAGCTACTCGGGAGACTGAGGCAGGAGAATGACGTAAACCCGGGAGGCGGAGCTTGCAGTCAGCTGAGATCCAGCCACTGCACTCCAGCCTGGGCGACAGAGCGAGACTACGTCTCAAAAAAAAAAAACAAAAAAACACTTTACTTTCCAAATTAAATAACATTAGCAACTTTGTCAAAAATCAATTGACATGTGGTTATATTTCTGAACTTTCTGTTTGGTTCCATTGATCCATATTTCTATTCTTATGTTAGATAATACCACACTGTCTCAATTACTGAAGCTTTCTACTAATTCTTGAAATAGATTAGCGTAAAAATAAGTTTTTTCTTTTAAAAATGTGTTTTAGCAGTTCTACATCCATTGAATTTTCATATATATTTTAGAAACAACTCAACTTTTACCAAAAACAACTGCTGGGATTTTAATTGGGCTTATATTTAATCTATAGTTGAATTTGGGGAAAATTATTATTTTAACAATATTTAGTTTTTAATATATTGGTATATTTCTCCATTTACCTGGTATATTTCTCCATTTAATTAGATTTTTCAAAAATGTAATTGACCAATGTTTTCTGGTTTTCAGTATACAAGTATCACATATTTTGTAAACCTTTCCCATGAGTTTAAGGCAGCTATTTACAGTTTTGAATGTATGTCTGCTAATCAAGTTTGTTAATTACATGACTCAAATATCTATTAACTCTTCTGTCTATAATGATTGGAGATTTGTCTGTTTTTCTTTGTAGGTTCATCAAGTTTTGCATTATATATTTTGAGGCTGTGATGTCATTTAACAAGACTTTAATATTTTTCATCTTCCTGTTATAATTAACTTTTTATCATTATAAATTAATTCCCTACCTTTGGTAATGTTTTTTGTATTAATGTCTACTTTACCTGATTTTACTATAATTGCATTAGTTTCCTTTCTGGTTTGCCTTTTTTCATTATTTCTATTTCCTTATGTTTTAGATGTGTCCTGTTAAAAAAAATCACGCAGGTAGGCAACCTCCAATGATCTCTGCCTCCTGATTTACCTCTCTTATGTAATATCGTTTCCTTGAATATAGACTGGACTTAAACTGACTCATTTCTAATGAACTAAATATGAAGGAAGTGATTAGGTTATAAAAAGACTGAGACTTGTGCTTTAAGTGGTCTCTCTTACTCTCTTTTGGATTGCTTGCCCTAGGGAAAGCCAGCTGTCTATGGTAAGATAGCACTGTGAGAGTTTCACTTGAGTAAGCTGGAAGAAGATCTTCTGAGGCCTTCCAAAAAACCACTAGAGTGAGCTTCAAAAAGGATTCATTCACAGTCCAGCACTGAGATGACTGCGGCCCTGTCAACACATGGATTGAAGTCTTGTGAGAGACCCTGACCAAGAACCACCTGGAAAGACATTCTCAGATTCTTGGCCCACAGAAACTGTAAAGTAAAAATCTATGTTGTTTTTAGCCACTACGTTTTTGGGCAGTTTTTATGTAGCAATCATTATCTAATACATGCTTGCACTTGGATTGTTTTAATCCACTCTGACAATTTTTTGCTTTGAACTGTAATATTTTGTTCAATTATAGAGAATAACAATTTTTTATATATTTTGGATTTATTTCTACTATTCTATTTTGTGCTTGTACTTATCTGACCTGAATGATTTTCTTTTTTCTCATACTTTTTGGTTTCTCTTGAATTGTATTTTTTTCTTATTTTAGTCCCTGTTTTAATTTGGAAGTAATGTGTTGTATTTCTACTTTGTATTTGAAATGGTTAGTGTAGTAATTAGAAGACATATACTTCTCAAAGTTTAAAATTAATCAGGTTTTTTTCACCTGCTAAGAAATACAAAAGCCATGAAACACCTTAATTCCATTCACAATTTCTCCAAATTATATAATATTATTATCATGTACTTCACCTTTATTTTCGAATTCCCAATATTTTATTGTACTTTTTTTCTTTTTTTTTTCTTTGAGATGGAGTCTCGCTCTTTCACCCAGGGTGGAGTGAAGTGGTGCAATCTCGGTTTGCTGCAATGTCTCCTGCCTTAGTCTCCCAAGTAGCTGAGATTACAGGTGCCCACCACCACACCCAGCTAATTTCTTGTATTTTTAGTAGAGATGGGGTTTTGTCACGTTGGCCAGGCTAGTCTCAAATTCCTGACCTCAGGTGATCTACCTGCCTCAGCCTCCCAAAGTGCTAGGATCACAGGCATGAGCCACCGTGCCCAGCCTTTATTATACTTTATAACCAGTGCTTGTTTAGACTTAGTCACAAATTTACTACTTTGCTTTTGTTTCTTGCAGTTACATTTGAGAAGAATTTTCTTCTGCCTTAAATATATCCTTAAGAATTTTTTTATAGAGAGTTATTGCTGGTAAACTCCTTAAGTTTTGTCTGAAAATTTCTTTGTTCCACTCTTGTTTTTCAGACATACTTCTAATGAGTGTAGAATTCTAGGCCAACAGTTATTTTCTCTCAATACATTGAACATACTATTCTAGCTTCTGTGGTTGCTTCTGCAAAATCAACTCTTCTTGTATTACTGCTTTGGAAGTAGTCTATCATTTCTGCTTGCCTGCTTTTAAAATGCTTTCTTTTTCTTTATTGACTTTGGTTTAAATATAATGTGCCAGACTTTTTGAAAGTCCTACTTGTGATTTATTGGACTTAAAAAATGTGGATTGGTCTTTTATTTCTGCTGGAAAATTCTCAGCCTAAACTCATTCCAATATTGCTTCTGTTCCTCCCTTTTCTCCTCTTGGAACCCTGATAATACATATGTTGGATTGTCTTACTCCAACATCCATGACTCCTTGTTTCCCTTTTAAATATTCCATCTCATTGCTTCATACTAGTTTCAGATCATTTCTTTAGAACCATATTCTACTTTACTAGTTTTTTATTCTTCTCTCTATAATATGCTACAAAGTCACCTGTGCTATTTAAACTATTCCCAATATGGTCATTGATTCTATTCCTTATTCACTATACTTGTTTTTAAACTTTTTTTCTTTAAGCATATTAGAGAGTTATTTTATAATTTGGATCTGATTATTTTATTATGTGACGATTTTATAAAACTTTGTTTGCTGTTCTTTAATGCTCGTTCTTATTCACAGAACCTCATTTCCTAGTGAATTTAGTTCATTTTCATAAGCTTATTTTTCTTAGAGTGTTATGCATGAAAGTTATTCAAGACCTGGGAAAAGGTGAATACTGCCAAATTTGATTTGCCTTTGATTTGCCAAGTTTTGCCAATACTGGACCACTCTGATTTAAAAATGTGGCTGTGTTTCTTTTGAACCAGATGGTGAGATTATATACTGAAAATCTTGGCAAGTACTATGTTAGGTTTCTCAATTTTCACACTGGCATTTTTCATTTGGAGCTCATTTCATTGTTATTAAAAGACAATTGTTTCTTCAGTACACTAAGAAAGATTTTATTAGTTTTGTTTTGGCTCATCCTTATACTGAAAAGGTCCTTAGACTCCTGAGAACCTAGTTTTGCCATAGAAATCTACTTGGTTTCCTGTCTTTGGCAGACATCAGGCTTGGTTTCCTGTCTCTTTCACTCCATGAGTCCATGAAAACCGAAATGCAAGCTTACATGGTTTGGCAATTGTCCTTAGAGTGAACGCCAGCTGCAGAGCACTAAGAATAGCAGTTAGTTCTTTGAGTTTCTATTCTTTATCAGTGCCTGATCTGAGAACTGCTCACTTCCCTGAAAGCTTATTAATACTTTACACTTATTTTTAATATCTTATCCAGAATTTTTTAGGATATTTCAGCAGGAGGGTTGATCCATAAAATTGGCCTCGTATATAACCAACCAATAGGAGCAGTCCTGCTGCTGCCCATAACACAGTATCTATCAATGTTGAATATATTTGCTTGTGTTTCTTTCTTCCTTAATAGGCTTGGAGCTTCTCGAAGATAGAGGCTGTTTTTCATTTAAGTGCCTGGATTCTAATATGGATGGATATATATATATAATGAATCTTAGTAGATTCTATAACAGATCATTTTCTTGTCCCTTATAGATTACTTATAAAGCAAATTGCTGCACTTATAACGTGGACAAGATAGAGATCCCAACCTGAAATTCAATTAACTGAGAAACAAAAGTTCAGGTACTTTTGAGAGTCTGTGTTCCTTTTTGGTGGCATGATCTACAGGGGAAATTAATTTTTAATGTAATTATTAAATTCAGTATATTATCTCATTAAAATTCTTGAGAAATACAAACCAGTTGCCCTTTCAGCAAAAGAACAAAAACAAAACAATTTAAAAAATCCTGTTATGTAACATTGACTCCTCATTTTCTCATTTTTTAGTGGCCCGTTGCTATGGAAATCTCTCCATACTATCTGCAGATATGAATCACACACTTGGTAGCACTACATCTGCAGTGCTGCAGTGAACCATATGGAAAATTTACTGCAGCCAAAGGAGTCAAGTAAAAACTCTCTGTGCAGATGGATTCAGCACTTCAAAGGTTGAGGCAACTGTTCGATAGGTTACACTGCCTATTTCTCTGCAATACCAAAATTCGAAAAGGCATTTGTCCTAAAAGACTGGATACACAGGTCCTGAGCTGTCACTTGAAATGGGTAGGCAAAATGAATAGAACTCCAATAGAAATCCTCAAACCTGAACTGGCAAACACAGTCTACCTATCAGTTGTCTGGTCTTCATTTGAATCCAGTTCATCACTAGTGTTACAGAATGCTACTAGTTTATACATTTATAATGTTTTCCTTTATCTCTTGAAAAATATCAATATTTGTTTGATAATAATTATTTAACATGTGAAAATTGAATGGATGTATGAATAGTAAATCATAAATTGGGAAGTTAAATCTCGATGTGTCTGGAGTTACGGTTGATATGAGCAAGTAATGGTTCCAATTTGTAGACCACTCATACATGCTATACCTTTATCTAAGTGTTTATATACATTATTTGATTTTATTTTTTAACATTCCTACAAAAATAAGTGTCATTAGCCCCATTTGACTGATAAAGAAAATACAAATTAAAAAAACAGTATGTCTGTCACTTATAGTTTGTAAAAGTGTTGTGAAGTTTGGGTTTCATTCAAGTATATCTGACCCTAATGCTTGTTTTATTGACACGATTAAAAATTTCTATTTGAGAAGTGTATGTATAGATCATGTGTCAAGCCTGTGCTCCGGAGTCAGAGTGCCTGGATCCAAATTTTAGCTCTGTCTTTGATTATTCATGTAACCTCAGGGTATTTACTTAACCACTCTTCTGTTCAGTTTTCTCACCTTTGAAATGGAGGCCATAAAAATACTTACCTAGGAGGATTCTTGAGTTAATTAAATGACCTATTGCACAGGACCAAGAATAAGTGCCAAATAATCTCAATAGTGTTAATTATTGTCATCGTGTTCATTCTTTTTAAAATATGGCATACTAGTTTGAGGAATAGAAAAATTATGAATTGTTTTCCTTTTCTTTTAGGGCAGCATGTTTACTAGGGCAGTAGTTCCCAAACTGTGGTTCCCAAGCTAGTAGCAGCATCACCAGCTAGGAATTTATTAGAAAAGTAAGTTATCAAGCCTTATCCCAGATCTACTGAGTAAGAAACTCTGGAAATGGAGCTCCCAGCTATCTGTATTTTAACAAGACCTTCAGGTGATTCTGACAAATGCAAAGCTTGAGAAATAGTCTGGGATAAAAGATTTTGTATCTTTCCTAGTTTTAAACAAGGCCAACTGTGCCCAAAGGACGCTTTTAGAACCAATCCTGGGGTGCTCTGATTTTTCTAGAATCAGTTCTCACACTTCAAATGGATGTTGCAATCACTCTGTTCCTTTGAGCCCATCTAATCACTAAGATTCTTGATTAATAGTTAATCTTTTTGCCTTGACTGCATTTGAGATGATCAATTACTTCATAATAATTTCCTCTTGTGTGGAATGAGATGAAACACTGTGATTATCACGGCCATTAAAAGATACTACTGGAATTTTTCAGAGTTGCTGCAGACAGAACATTTAAAGTGTCCCTAAAAGCAGACTAGTCTCTATTTCTGCATAAAAATAATAACAATCAGTGAAGTTTTTCCAATTCAGAAATATGTGAACTAACTTGTAAAGTCTTTATTTATCCTAAGTTTTACACCATTTATTAAGGTTCATAAATAGAAAATGACACACTACCAAGCTTTCAGATAAGGCGGCTTCAATGCAGGAAGCAAGCTCATGAGAATGTATGTTAAACTGTTTCAAGAAAAAAATTAAGTTAGTATCATTTTATCGATATTTTAAACAAACGATACTGTTTAAATGATTTAAATGAGTTTAAACCTTTCTAAGTCTTTCCTTAATCTATAAAACTATAAGATTGTTTCAGTTGATCCATTGGGATTCTTCTAACTGCAAGAAAAAAATGGTACAATAAATACATTGAAAAGTACCATTTACGGCCGGGCGCCATGGCTCAAGCCTGTAATCCCAGCACTTTGGGAGGTCGAGACGGGCAGATCACGAGGTCAGGAGATCGAGACCATCCTGGCTAACATGGTGAAACCCCGTCTCTACTAAAAAAATACAAAAAAGTAGCCGGGCGAGGCGGCGGGCGCCTGTAGTCCCAGCTACTCGGGAGGCTGAGGCAGGAGAATGGCGTGAACCCGGGAGGCGGAGCTTGCAGTGAGCTGAGATCCGGCCACTGCACTCCAGCCTGGGCGACAGAGCGAGACTCCGTCCCCACCCCCCCAAAAAAAAAAAAAAAAGAAAGAAAGAAAGAAAGAAAGAAAGAGAGAGAGAGAGAGAGAGAGAGAGAGAGAGAGAGAAAGAAAGAAAGAAAGAAAGAAAGAAAGAAAGAAAGAAAGAAAGAAAGAAAGAAAGAAAGAAAGAAAGAAAGAAAGAAAGAAAGAAACGTATCATTTACATTGAGCAATAAAAGGTTTAAATCCTTCAGGAGTCTTTCTGGAGTGGAACCAGCTCTGACTAGGTAAAAGTTTAAAAGTTTTGAGCACAGTCTTGTGAGATTTCACCAATTTGTATGCCTTATAGAAGTTCCAGGAAGCTCTGACATTTAGTAGTTATGTAGAAGGTCTTGATTTGAACAGTTGGAAAATCCTAATTAGGTTGAAGGTGTTAGCTTATCTACCTAAATATCTTCAGGTGATTTAAAGGTCTATTAACATTGCCTACCTCATAAAATTAATCTAAGGATGGCATAAGCTTATAAAGGAAAATAAACCTAATACTTGATTCATACAGAATGAGCTCCACACAATGCTGTTATTGTTCTAGCACAGTGGTCTTCAAACTTTGTATGTATTAGAATCATTTGGAAGGGGTACCTGGTAAAAATATAGATTCTTAGCTTCCATCCCAGAAATAAAGTGAGTTCCCCATATCTGCATTGTTATAAGCTCCCTGGATATTTAACTACAGAATATTTTATGTTTTATTAAGGGTTCTTCAGAAAAATAAAATCTATAGGATATAGGATCTCTCTCCACACACACACACACACACACACACACACACACACACACACACACACACGTATATCTGTCTAGACCAAACTCTTTTACAGTGGCAAAAGGAGAATAATATATATAGAGAGAGTTTTTTACCACCTTGTATTAGTAGTATATAACAATGAAGAGAGAGAGAGAGATCCTATAGATCATATGTATTACCACCCCATCATACTCAATTATTCACCAAATTAACACCAGCTCTATTAATAATCCTAATAATAAAGCCCCTCAAATGTCAACACTTAATCCTCACATTTCAGGATAGTCCTTAATAGCCATTGCCACAGTATAGCCAAAAACAACCATTATACCACCCAAATAAATTCAAAAAACCATTAGCCCCACAAAAGCCCACCAAAATGTAACACAATACCACAACCCGCAGCACCACTAATAATTAACCCTAGACCCCCATAAATAGGAGAAGGTTTTGAAGAAAAACCTACAAACCTTATAATCAAAAGAAGACTTCATAAAAATAAAGCATATGCCATTGTTCCTACATGGACTATAACCATGACTAATGGTATGAAAAACCATCATTGTACTTCAACTATAAGAACACTAATGACCAAAATACGCAAACTGCATTTGCTAATAAAAATGATCAACTACTCATTTATTGATCTTCCCACACCATCTAACATCTCTACATGATGAAGCTTTGGATCACTTCTTGGTGCTTGCTTAATTCGCCTAATCATTACAGGACTATTCCTGGCCATACACTATACATCAAACACCTCAACTGCCTTCTCTTCAGTCGCTCATATTATCTGAGATGTAAACTATGACTGAATAGTCCACTATTTTCATGCTAATGGTGCTTCAATATTCTTCATCTACCTCTTCCTGCACGTTCACCGAGGCTTATACTACAGGTCATTTATATTCCTAGAAACCTGAAACGTAGGCATTATCCTCCTACTCACAAATATAGGAACCGCATTCATAGGCTACATACTCCCATGAGGCCAAATATCATTCTGAGGTGCTACAGTAATTACAAACTTACTATCAGCCATCCCATATATTGGAACTGACCTAGTACAATGAATTTGAGGTGGATCCTCAGTTGACAAAGTCACCCCTATATGATTTTTCGCCTTCCATTTCATTTTACCCTTCATCATCACAGCTCCAGCAACTATTCAGCTTTTATTCTTACATGAAACAGGATCTAACAATCCTTCACAGATCTCATCAGACCCTGACAAAATCACTTTCCACCCCTATTATACAAGCAAAGATATATTCTAGGCTTAATTTTTCTCCTCCTCCTCTTAATAATTTTAGTACTATTTTCGCCTGATCTCCTGAGTGACCCAGATAGTTAGTTTAGCCAGCCCTCTCAATACCCCACCCCACATTAAGCCAAAGTGATACTTTTTGTTTACATATGCAATCTTACGATCCATCCCTAAAAACTAGGAGGTGTACTAGCCCTTATATCTTCCATTCTCATCTTAACAGTTATCTCTGTACTCTACACGTCTCAACAACAAAGCACAATATTCCGTCCATTAATTCAATGCCTATTCTAGATTTTAGTGACTGACCTGTTACACTCACATGAATTGGAGGATAGCCCATCGAATAACCTTTTATTATCATTTGACGGACAACATCCATTATGAACTTCTCTACCATCCTCACCCTATACCACTTATTGCCCTACTTAATGAAATTGCCCCTGTAGTATAATTCAATACTCTGGTCTTATAAACCGGAAATGAAGAATCCCTTCCCAGGACAAAGAGAAAAAGCATTCCTGCTTCACCATCAATACCCAAAGCTGAAATTCTAATTAAACTATTCCCTGTACTTTCTTCGGCACACACTTTACCATGTCAGTATTAACCAACTACCACTAATACATTAGTGCTTTTATGTACTTCGTGCATTACTGCTAGTCCCTGTGAATATTGTATTGTAATTGCTTGATTGTACATAGTACATTTACATATGAAAGTACATTAAAAACTTAATCCACATTCATATAAGCATATAGTGAAAATCTCTTGATCAACTATAATACATTCATGATGATCACCCACATAACAAACCTAGCTAACATGGATATTGACTCGTACTAAAAGTCCTTAGTATTACATAGTATATAAAATCGGACATAGCACATTATAGCCAAGATAATTCTCATCATCATGGATATCCGCTACCAAGTTTTAGTCTGTTAATCTACCAACGTCTGTGAAATCATCATCCTGCTCGGGAGTACTACCCTCCTTGCTCCAGGCCCATAACAGTTGAGGGTGTAGTCAATTATTCAAAGCAAGACACTGAAAATGTCTAGATGGGTGTGCACAACCCCATAAACAAATAGGTTTGGTCCTGGTCTTTCTATTGACTCTTAGTGAGATTACACAGCAAGCATCCCCATCCCCATAAAAATGCCCTCTAGATTAACCGAATGAAAAGGAGCAAGTATCAAGCAAGCACAAATGCAGCTCAAAACACTTTGTTCAACCACACCCCCACAGGAAACAGCAGTGATAAATCTTTAGCAATAAACAAAAGTTTAACTAAGCTATACTAATATTTAGGGTTGGTTAATTTTGTGCCAGCCACTGCGATCATACGATTAACCCAAGCTAATAAGCTAATAGAACTCAGCATAAAGAGTATTTAAGATCTACCCTCAATAAAGCTAAACTCTATCTAAATTTTTAAAAACTCCAGCTGAAATAAAATATAGTATGAAAGTGGCTTTAATACCCTGAAGACGCAATAGCTAAGACCCTAACTGGGATTAGATACCCCACTATGCTTAGCCCTAAACTTTAAAGCAACAGCTTAAAACATCTGATAGAGATGTGTGTGTGTGTATATGTGTGTGTGTGTGTGATGTGTATGTGGGCATGCCTTTATTTTTTGGGTCAAGGAAGATGAACTAGGGCATTTTATCTGCGTATTTTTCTCTACTTTCCCTGCCTTGGTTATCTACCTCCTGAAAAGAGAGAGAGAGTGATCTTAACCTTGAACACGCCCAATTGATTTCACCCTGGAACAGGCACAGTTCTTTATCAACATACTATACTATCTTAATGTCTGGGTACAATATGAAAAGAGCTTGGGAATCTTCTTCCTCCTTATCTCCTTCCAAAATTCATCACTTGAAATAAATTACTGTGAGGTTTCTCAAATGGTTATTTCTGCAGTTCTTATCAGACTGAAGGATATAAAATACCATCTGCATTCTCTTAGAATCAGGGTACCTCCCAGGGACGCATTTCATTTTATTCTCTCTGTCTCTTCATTGCTATATGCTACTAATGTGAAGTGGTAAAAAATCCTATTTGGTTGTGGGTCGTAAGAATCACTGGATCTTTCTTGATAAAAACAGGAATTTCTTGATGTAAAATAACATTGTTCATTTTCAGAGAATTTATTTGGAATGTTGCCTTTCAATTTGTTTCACATTCATTTAAAAAGGTGGAATCAGTGTTATAGTTCCCATCTTCAACAGACCAATTTAGAATTCATGATAGGCAATATTTCTCTAATTTGTAAGGGATTAATTCACTGCTGACCTAAATTCCTTCACAGTGACCAAAGGAGAATTGTTTCCAAGCAACCAGAAATTACTGACATGAGGATTCAATCTTTCAGCATTTTGCACAAAAGCCAAGAAGTGTATTCTGCTGATCAGTTGAATGGAGGATACATGATGAGCAGTGTGGAACCTCTGCAAGACCACCAAAGCTGCTTAAGAGTCAAGCACACAGCCAGTGCCTGCATTCAGGACTGTGCTTGTCTTGGTTGGGAAACCATCACACAGGGCCCCATTTATTAAGAAATCCCAAAAGACTCTTCATAATATTCAGATTGAATATAAATAATAGGTGTACAAACCCTATTTCCCCAACTGAAACATATGACTACATGT
Source organism: Macaca fascicularis (assembly GCF_037993035.2). Taxonomy (NCBI): domain Eukaryota; kingdom Metazoa; phylum Chordata; class Mammalia; order Primates; family Cercopithecidae; genus Macaca; species Macaca fascicularis. The sequence continues at coordinate 86,765,410 of NC_088388.1, read as the reverse complement.
CTCTTTCAGCCTTAGAAACCGAAATTGTGTTTACTTTTTTCACAGCCTGATTTTTTATGTATTTATAGAGCCAATAAAATGAAAGTGGGCTCAGCCCAGTGTCCAATGCAGCTTCAGAGGTGATTTGCTCATCAGTAACAGAGGAGTGAGGTTGGCCTAAGAGCAATCACAGCATCCCCAAGAATGACAAGGAAGGTTTTGTATTTAGCAAAACAAAAAGAGACTTTAAAAAAAGAATGACACTAATCAGGTCAAATCTATTCATTTTACAAATGATGAAATGAAGTTATTTGTCCAAGGTCAATGGTGGTAAAGTTGAGATACTAGTTCCTAAATGTGGAATTTTTCTCTACTTCATAGTGAACGGCATCTTATTTGAAATTCTCTAGAAGCCTCCAGGCTCATAGTATGACCTCTGGCAAAGCTTTCTGGAGTCAGATTGATCCGAATTTCCACAAGGATACAAAATGTATTCATTATGTAAGTGAAATAAACAGAAGTTCAGATGGCTCATTAAAATTACTACCTGAAAAAGCTACCGTTTGAAATTGTACGCATTTCAATTTCTCCCCAATTTCAATCACTTTTCAATCATAAAAGATCACCAGCAAATTTCTTACATTGTTATAACTCTTGTGTACTTGATGTATAAAACATGCATAATATTTATTTAAGGGAAGTTGTTAGAATTTTTAAAATAATAAATATAATCCCTGTCAACATTTTCTTTCCCCTGTAATTTAAAAAGCAACACAATAAAAGGCTTGATTAAGACAACCACAATGAAGGAACGATTATGAAGAGAGAAGAAAAATAAATGTTCACAGTACAGCTGAGACCAGCAGCCCCTAAAAGATTCTACAGCAAAGAAAGTGGGTAAAGGAATAAACATTCCAAATAGAGGGCCCTGCAAGATAAAGAGGTACAGACCATAATGTGGTTCTTAAAAATAGGGATGGAAACCAGGCCTGAAGGGGTAAGAAGAGGCCAATTGTTTAGGTATTTTATGTTCATGAATTTGTTACGGGTAGTAAGATAGGCATGAGCGTGGTTCCGCAATTATGACACTGCCTTTCTAACAATGATAACTTGGCAGCTGGCACCAGGGCAGCCGGGAGAGATCCTCTCTTGATGATCCACAGCTATTGACATTCAAGTGTTAACTGAATGCAGAGGCCAGGGAGAAGAAACTTCCTGGGCATGTGCTCTAAGAGAAAAAGTAGTGAAGTGTGACTTCCAGGGACACTCCGCTAGAAAAAGCCTCAGATGGGCCTGTGTACAATTTCGTAGACACGCTGCGTGTGCTCAGTTTCCAAGGGTAAGGAGGACACTGCACATGCAGGAAGCCCAGCCTAAGGGAGAATCATGGGAAAGAGGAGAGTCTATAAAGTCCTAGGATCAGTGTTAAACTCTGTCTTTGACATTCAGTTGCCCACTTGTGTCTCTTCAAGCAACTTTTCCTTTCTTTCCTGTTCTAAAGCCTTTTAAAAATAAACTTCCACTCTTGCTCTGAAACTCGCCTCAGTCTCTTCGGCCTTATGGCCCTCAGTTGAATTGTTTATTCTGAGGACTCAAGAATTGAAGTTGCTACAGACCTGTATGGATACACTGCTGGTAACTCAGGGTAACTTGGATACGTTCCACCTGTAAAAAAGTTTTTTTTTTTTTTTTTCTCTCTCTCTATTCATTGTTATGCTGTTGAAAATTTCAAGCAGGTAGACGTATGACCCTATTTACATTTCAGAAAGAAATATTTATGAGTAGACTCTATTTGTTATCTACATGTATGCTAATAGAACTTTGCCCCTACCACACTGGAAAGAATATAACCATTGGCTTATAGAATTATTAACAACAAAATCATACCATTGGGACCAGTTTTCCTCCACTTTTTGATTACTGTATAACTTAAAATATATGGTACATATTCTTTCTTATTTTTTTTACTGCATGACACCATGTATATGACATTTTGAATAACACAAAGTAATAGGGATTATAGGTACATATAACATAGATGAATCTCAAAGTATCCTTAATGAAAGAAGCCAAAGACAAGTTCACACTATAAGGTTCCATTTTATAAAAACTCTAGAGATAGACATTGTGGTGCATGCCTATAGTCCCCGCTACTCAGGAAGCTGAGGTGAGAAGATCACTTATGCCCAGGAGTCCAAGTCAAGCCTGGGCAACACAGTAAGACTCCATCTCAAAAGAAAAATAATAAAAATCTAGATAATTGAAGCAAGTTTATAGTGACAGAAAGAGTAACAGTAGGTGTCTGGGGATATTTTCAACATAAAATAGAAAAATAGAAGTAAAAAAAAAAAAGAGTAAAGTCTAGTTTCCCCTTATATCTCCTCTGTGTCTGTATGATAATAGACAATCTAATTTTTCAGAAATTTTGAAGTATTGTTGGAAAAATGTTTCCCTTGCTCATTTTACATGTTTGAGAACTGACAGATAATGAAATTCATACAACTTAGGAGTAGCTTATTCAGACAGTAATTTCAATTAATATCTGAATGCTTTTTATTACTTTTAAATTCAAAAGAGATACAATATATTGAAACTGGATAAATCTAATGTCTATCTTTTTTAGGTTATAAAGAATAGGAAAGAACTTGAAAAAAGAAACTGTCAACATTATAATCGAAGTTATTTTATTTTCTGGATTTAATGGCCTCCAAATTGTTAAGCAGAAAACAAAGAAATTGAGGATAAAATGACAGAAAAATAAAACTAGCTTTGTGAATAAACCATTTACCTTCCCCAAATTTACTTTTTCTTCAGAGCTTTCAACTGTAGATAATTTCTGCTTCCTCTGATTATTCTTTTAAAAATAGAAGTACTGTCTTCGGGATTCAGGAAATAGAAAGGTTGCCCAGGTTGAAGTAAGATTTTCTATCTTTACCCATGTGAATGTATGTCTTGATTTAGTATCAAAAGTCCAGATTCATATCAATTCTTCCTCAGGCTATACAAAGTGGTGATAAGCAGAAGTCAGAGACTGGGACTTGGCCTTGTGTTGCTGGAAGCGCAAGTTGGCAGAACCCCAGGTTGCAGCCCAGGCAAGATCAAATAAAAGTTTCCTATGTATCACATTTGAAAGTCTTTTTTCACATCTAGGACTGGGCACGTAGATTCTTTTGTAGTCTGAACAAATCAGTAGTTGTGCCATGTTTTGTCAGGATTTCTTGGCAAATCTTTTGTATCCTTTCTTTCAAAACTTCTATATCCTTATATTTTAGATGTGGTTCTTGTGAACAACATGTGGCTGAATTTTGTCATTGTTTTATCCAACCTGGCAATGTTTTCCTTTAAATTAGATTGCTTCCTTCATTTATATTAAATGAAATTACTTATACATGTGGATTTAAACCCAGGATCTTATTATGTGCTTTCTGTTTGTCATGCCAACTCTATGTCCCTTTTTCTCTCCCATATTTTCTTCTATTAAATTGATTACTTTGGGCAATTCCAATTATTTCCCCTCTACCAATTTAGAGGCTATGTGTTCTATTTCTAATATTTCCATGGTTACTTTTTAACATGCATTTTTAATTTATGAAAATCTAATATTAATTGATATCTTTATTTTTACCCATGAAAATGCAAAGGACTTAGAATACTTTAACTATATTTATCATCCCTCCTGATATATATATATGTAATGTATTTTATCTTTTTAACTTTATAGATAAAATTGTATGTATTTATCAAGTAAAACATGATATTTGAAATATATAGTTTTCTGAAATATATATTACATTGTGTTATGGCTAAAGTAAACTAATTAACATATGCATTATTTCATGCAATGAGAACACTTAAAACTTAAAATCTACTCTCTTAGACACCGTGTTCTACCTCAGATCTCTTGAAATTATTCCTCCTAGCAAATTGAAATTTTGTAGTCTTTGAGTAACATCTTCCCAACCCCCTTCATCACCATCACCTCTACTGGTGACCACCATTCTTCTTTCTCCTTCTATGAGATCAACATTTTTAGATTTCACACTTGAGTGAGATCATGAGGTATTTGTCTTCCTGAGCCTAGCATAATATCATTGAGATTCATCCACATTGTCACAGATAACGGGATATTTTGTTTTTTATGGTGGAATAGTATATCATTGTATATATACATCACATTTTCTTTATCCATTCATCTGTTAGTGGACACTTAGGTTGATTTCATATCATGGCTATTGTGAAAAACAATGCACTAAACACGGGAGTGTAAATATCTCTTCAATATACTGGCTTCATTTCCTTTGGATATATACCCAATAGTGAGATTGCTGGAACATACAGTAGCTCTATATTTATTTTTTTTTAGGAACCTTCATACTTGTTCTGGAATGACTGTACTACTTTATATTCCTACCAAAAATGTGCAAGTGTGAAACTACCAAACTAAGATTTGTCCACGAAAAGGTGAGAGACTGGGGAGGTATGTCTACACTCGGTAGCTTAGACTCTGCAACACACATTTCCTCTTTGTCAACTGGCTCTGCCAATAGGACATGCCAGAGGGAGATAGATAGGAAAAACAGACTTGTTTCTTCCTGTTCCTATTGGTGTAATCATAGCATCAGCTTTGTTCTTGACCCTGGTGATAGCAGCTGTTTGGTCCACATTGCGGATTTTCTATACTATCAGAACTACTCTCCTCAGAGATAACAGCACCAGCCATACATTACTCCTTCCCAAAGGTCTTCATCACACCTTTGTGATTCCTCTTTTTCAAGTCTCTAAGATTCCATTCTCATTCATTTTTCCCTCAGGACTAGGACTGGTAGATATTTATGTCCTACCACTTACCATTATGATATTTATGTTCCTTTTGCTTTTTCTTTTCTCTCTACCTAGTTAACCATAACAATTTTTATATTAAATTTACATGTTAAAATAGTATGGTTTATGTCTTGAATGGTCCCTGAGTGAAACAGAACTACGTTTACCATTGAGATATTTGGTATCTGAGATGCAGTGAAGACAGCATATGTAGCTGTGCTGTGCTTTTTCCAGCCATAGAACAAAGCCCTAGGCCCGTCAAAGTTTGGAACTCCAGTAAAATAATCCACTTTAATCTGTGACTTAGGAATGTCCTGTAAGTAACTTACTCCTTGCATTAGGTCATCTGTGTCATGTGGAAAACTTTAAACCTTAAACTTTGTTTGTATTAGCATTTTGGAATTTTGAAGAAAATGTTTTCTATACATCAGCAGTCCCCAGTCTTTTTGGCACCAGGGACTGGTTTCGTTGAAGACAATTTTTCGACGGACTTTCATGCGGGATGGTCTTGGGATGAAATTGTCCCACCTGAGATCATCAGGCATTAGATTCTCATATGGACTACGCAATCTAGATCTCTCGCATGCACAGTTCACAATAGGGTTCGTGCTCCTATGAGAATCTAATACCCCACTGATCTGACAGGAGGTAGAGCTCAGGCAGTGGTGCTCACTCACTTGCCGCTCACCTCCTGGTGTGCAGCCTGGTTCTTAACAGGCCGTGGTCTGGTACCAGTCCAGACCCAGAATTTTATTTGTCTCAAATATCTAGCCAGCCATTAGGGGAAATGGAATACCTGACTAAATGCCTTGTAAGATTTCGGGACTAAAAACATTTCATTGTTAGCAGTACATTTTTCATTCACTTGTTTTCTCTTTAAATCTTTGATAAGCTCAGTGCAACTTTGATTAATAAACAATAAAATGCTTATTGTCTTGATTTAAATATTTTACCTTACTCTGCCACTGTCGTAAATATTTTTTCAGTTATATCTGGTGGTATTTAAAAATATTTCAAAAAGAAAAACAAAAAAATTAAGAATACAAATGAAACAGGATATAAATGCTTAAGGATTTCTTTTCCTAATTTTGGGCATTGATATAAGAGCATGCTTCTATGCTCTGAATGTTTGTAGGCCCTCAAAATTCATATGTTGAACCAGATATTCCCAATGTAATAGTATTAGAGAATGGAGCCTTTGAGAGATGATTAGGTCACAAGAGCTCTGCCCTCATTAATAAGAGTAATGCCCTTATAAAAGAGACCTCAGAGAGCTATTTCACCATGTGAGGATGTGGTAAGAAGGTGACATCTATGAAGCAAAAACAGACCCTCACCAGACACTGAATCTGCTGGTGCCTTGATCTTGGATTGCTTAGCCTCTAGAACTATAAGAGATTAAGTTTCAGCCATTTGCAAGCCAGGAAATTTATGGCATTTTTTAGAGCAGCCTGAATGGACTAAGCTGCATATCATGAAGTTTCCACCTTTTAAGAGAAGATCCTTCCCGTAAAAAAAATATATTCACAACTCTCTAGGAATTTATCAGTTATCACACTTTAATTTTCTGTTTACTTTCTCTAATGGCTAATTTTATGTGTCAACTTGGCTAGGCTGCAGTACCCAGTTTTTGGTCAAACATCAGTCTAGATGTTGCTGTGAGGGTTATTCTTTTAGATTTGATAACATTTAAATTAGTAGACTTTGAGTAAATTATCTCCAATAATGTAGGTAGGCCCCATTAAACCAGTTGAAGGCTTTAAGAGAAAAAGACTGAGGTCCCTAAGGAAGAAGAAATTCTACCTCTAGACTGCCTTTTAACCTGAGTCACAGCGTCAACTCTTTCCTGGGTCTTTGTCCTGGGTCTCCAACATGCTAGCCTACCCTGCATATTTCAGACTAACCTACACCTACAAATGTGTAAGCCAATTCCCGTATATACAGAGGAATATATATGTGTATATACACATACATATATACACATATGTGTGTAGGTATATATACACACATCTATGTATGAGAGATATTTATCTGTATAATGAAGGATGTATGTGTGTATGTCTGTATACACACATTTACACACATATGTGTATATATATACACACACATATGTGTATATATACATACATACGCATACATATATACATGTCTATATGTGTATATATGTATATAAACAGATGCATGTATATATACACATACATAAATGCATATATGTATGTATGTGTGTATAGTGTTTTCTATGTGGAACCCTGACTAAAATGCTTGCCAATCACTCCCTCCCTCTATCCTATGGTTCTTTTGTGAGCAGAGATTATATCTTCTCCAGTGTCTGCTACGATTCTGGCATCTAAAGAGAGCCCAATAACATGTCAACCAAATTAATGAAGGATAGCTATTAAGATGCTTGAGCATTTAGCCATCAGGAAAAAAGATGACATAGATAATATCTTCTAACATGAAAATGATAAAGAGAATAAACAAAAATATAATATTCTACATGATATGTATGTGTGTACCTGTGAATATGTGCATATGCATATGTGTTTGTGTGTATGTATAAACATAGATGTCCATAGATGGATGCACATATGGGTGGAAGTAATAACAAAAGAAAGGGATATTATTAAATAAGAATGAAGATTTTTAAATGTTACCAAGCAGGCTTTCTCACATTCCAGATACACCAATGCTTCTTTGTACTACCCTTTTAACCCCATTTAGGCAGAAAGTGAAAAGTGATTTTTCACTGCCCTCTGAGGGAGGGCATATATTACTTAGAACACAGAGTCAAAATGTTAGCATTAAGTTCCAAAATAGGCTTTAAAATTCATTCAAGATGCAACGACCTTGAAAGCAAAGGTTTTCACAAGGCTAAGATGTTGAGAGACAAAGGACATTTTTTGAATTCAAATTCAAAGGCAGAAAGTTTAAACTAAAAATGATAACATTGAGAAAAATCATGACGATTATAACAGTTTTCTTTACATGGAATGATGAAATAAAATCATTTCATCATTGGAGGAGTATTTTTATCATGTAAACAGAAAATGGAGCAATATAGTAAATGACTTATGGATTATGGAGAAATAATTCACGGCCTTCAACTTTGAAGTGTAGACCAGATATCCTAGCAGAAGGAGATGATGGAATTCCCAGATAAGTTTTGGAGGGCACCATAAGAAAGGTATTTCTTGCCTTACTTCCCAGACTGAAAGCCCTGTAGAGAAGTTAACTGTCTGGTATTGTTGTGCACAATAAAATTAAAAAAAAAAGAAATCTGAGTGAAATACCTAGGCAGATGGGCCTAAGAGCACCAGCAAAATTTAAGTCCTCACAGGGTTGTATAAAATGTTTATTTCCTATGTCCCAGGGAGAAGCACAAAGGCTGAAGAGGCAGAATATGGGCCTGTTGACCAATGACCATGGTTAAAACAAGATACCTCAGCAGGTGTCAGTGTATGCAGCCAAATGCCCTAAGACTCGTGCTGAAAACACCCACAGAGAACAAAGGACAATGATGGGCCAGATACCTTGATCTAGTTAATGCTAGGACAATGCATACACCCACTGCCTCTACCCAACCCAGCATTTAGATCACTCACTGGAGGCAGGCAGAAAGTAAGGAAAGTAAAAACAAAGGGGAAATCCCTCAATTAGACTTCCTAAAGAAGACAAAGAAATGTCTGCAAATGACTCAATTTATCTGGGTGTAAATATACCAAGAAATTTGCTATTTACCAAAAGGAAGAGTTAAACCTAGTTGGTTCAGTTACAAAACAATAAAATCACGGTTTTGGTCACCCAAGTTGCATCAGAGTGAAAAATTCAGACCTGGCACATGCATATGTGGAAGTACACACATTCACTGAGTCACAGTACGCAAAGTAACTATCAGATCAAAGAGAAAGTGTGGCTCTCAAGGGCAGAGCATGGGCCATAGAAAGTTATTCTCAGGCCTTGAGGCCTAAAAGAATTTGCTTTGCTGAGTTTTGAACTTGCTTGGGACAAATGACCCTTTATTCCTTCCATCTTCTCCTTTTCACGATGTCAGTGTCTATCCTATGCCTTCCCTACCATTGTATTTTGGAAGCAGATGCTTGTTTTCTAGTTTTACAGGTCAGTGAATGAAGAGCAATTTTGCCAAATAATAGACCATATCCTGAGTTTCACTCATTTCTGATTCTGATAATTGAGGTGATTACATCAAAACTTTTTGAGTTGATATTTAAAGAAAATTTGGAACTTGCCATTAATACTAGAATGGATCCATACTTTGGAGGACATAGGACTGGGTTGAATATATCTTGCATATGGGATGAATGAGAATCTGGGGGACAGATAGTAAACTGCAGTGTGTTAAATAGTGTCCCACAAAATCTCACTCCCATCTAGAACTTCAGAATGTGACTTATTTGGAAATAAAGTCTTTATGGATGTGATAAGTTAATAGGGGGTCATACTGGGTTAGGATGGCCCTAAATCCAATGTGACTGGTGTCCTTATAAAAGGAGGAGAGGCAGAAACACTGACACACATACTCAGAGGGAAGATGGCTGTGTGAAAGGCAAAAATTGGAAAGATGCAGCTGAAACCAAACGAAAGTCAGGGATTGCTGACAACCACCAGAAGCTAGAAAGAAGCAGGGAAGGATTCTTCCCTAGAGCCTTCAGCTTTGCTGACACCTTGATTTCAAGGTTAGAATGTAACCTAATAAATTTCTGTTGTTTTAAAGCATCAAGTTTTTGATTTACCATGCAGCCTTTGGAAACTGATACAACTACCAAATGTATACAGGTTTTTGTATGAGCATAGTTTTCGCTATTCCGGGGTATATACTTAGTTCTGGAATTACTGTTATATTTTATGTGTATATTTAAGAAAAACTCTACTGTTTTTTCCAAGAGATGATACGCTTTTACATTACCAATACCAGCTTTGTGTGAGAGTCTCAGTTTTTCCTCTTCATTTCCAACATTTCTTAGTCATTTAAACCTTAGTCATTTAAATGGATATGTACTGATATTCCATTGTAATTTTAATTTGCATCTATGTGATTACTAATGATATTGAGCATCTTTTTATGTCTTATTTTATATTTATATATCTTCATTGGTGAAGTGCTTGATGAAATATTTTCTTCATTTCTTTAAAATTAGGTTGTCTTATTAATACTGATTTTTAAGTATTTTTTAAATTTAATGTATTTTATCTTTCATGTTTTCTTCTATTTTCAGGTTTTTTTGTTGTTGTTGTTTTCTGTTTTTGGCTCAGGGAGTACATGTGGAGGATTATTACATGAGTAAATTGGGTGTTGCTAAGTTTTGGTGTATGAATCATCCTGTCAAGCAGATAGTGAGCATAGTATCCAGGACATAGTTTTTCAAACTCTGTTCTCCTCCCTCTCTCTTCCTTCCAGTAATTCCCAGTATCTATTGTTCCCATATTTATGATCATGTATACTCAATGTTTAGCTCCCACTAATAAATTAGAAGATGTAGTATTTGGTTTTCTGTTTCTGTGTTGATTCACTTAATGGCCTCCAGCTGCATCTACGTTGCTGCAAAGAACAGGATTTCTTTCTTTTTTGTGGATGCATAATATTCCATGGTGCATCTGTACCACATTTTCTCTTTCCAGTTCACTGTTGATGGGCATTTAGGTTAAATCCATGTCTTTGCTATTGTGAATACATCTCTAATGAACACATGAGTGCATGTGACTTTTCCCCAGAAAGATTTCTTTTCCTTTGAGCATATACCCAGCAATGGGAGTGCTGGATCAAATGGTAGTTCTGTTTTATGTTCTTTGAGAAATCTCAAAACTATTTTCCATAGTGACTAAATTAATTTTACATTGCCACCAACAGTGTATAAGCATTTTCTTTTCTCCATAGCCCCATTAACATCTGTTAGTTTTTACTTTTTAATAGTAGCCATTCTGACTGGTGTGAGATAGTATCTCATTGTGGTTTTGATTTATGTTTTGCTGATGATTAGTGATTTGGAAAATTTTTTCTATATTAGTTGGCTGCATGTATGGCTTCTTTTGAGAAGTGTCTGTTCTTGTTTTATGTCCATTTCTTAATGGGGTTGTTTTTTACATGTTGATTTAAGTTCCTTACAGATTCTAGATATTAGACCTTTGTCAGATGCATAGTTTAAGAATATTTTCTCCAGAGTGGCTGGCAAGATGGCTGAATATGAACAGCTCCAGTCTACAGCTCCCAGCGAGATAAATGCTGAAGGTGGGTGATTACTGCATTTCCAGCTGAGGTACCCATCTCATCTCATTGGGAATGGTTAGAGGGTGCAGCACATGGAGAACGAGCCAAAGCAGGTGAGGCGATGCCCCACCCAGGAGTGCAAGGGGTCGGGGAACTCCCTCCCCTGCCCAGGGGAAGTTGTGAGGGACTGTGCTGTAAGAAACAGTGCATTCTGGCCCAGATACTACGCTTTTCCCATGGTCTTCACAACCTGCGGACCAGTAGATATCCTCAGGTGCCTATACCAACAGGGCCCTGGGTTTCAAACACAAAACTGGGTGGCCATTTGGGCAGACACTGAGTTGGCTGCAGAATTTTTTTTTCATACCCCAGTGGCACCTGGAATGCCAGCAAGACAGAACCATTCACTCCCATGGAAAGCAGTCTGAAGCTAGGGAGCCAAGTGGTCTAGCTCAGTGGATCCCATTCACATGGAACCCAGCCAGCTAAGATCCACTGGCTTGAAATTCTTGCTGCCAGACAGCAGTATGAAGTTGACCTGTGATGCTCGAGCTTGGTGGGATTCACTCCAGCAGACCTGCAGCTGAGGGGACTGACTGTTAGAAAGAAAACTAACAAACAGAAAAGAATAGCGTCAACATCAACAAAAAGGACATCCACACAAAAACCCCATCTGAAGTCACCAACATCAAAGACCAAAGGTAGATAAATCCATGAAGATGAGGAAAAACCAACCCCAAGAGGCTGAAAATTCCAAAAACCAGAATGCATCTTTTCCTCCAAAGGATCACAACTCCTCTCCTGCAAGGGAACAAAACTGGACAGAGAATGAGTTTGATGAATTGACAGAAGTAGGCTTCAGAAGGTGGGTAATAACAAACTCCTCCAAGCTAAAGGAGCATGTTTTAACCCAATGCAAAGAAGCTAAGAGCCTTGAAAAAAGGTTAGAGGAACTGCTAACCAGAATAACCAGTTTAGAGAAGAACACAAATGACCTAATGGAGCTGAAAAGCAGAGCACAAGAACTTCGTGAAGCATTCACAAGTGTCAATAGCTGAATCAATCAAGCAGAAGAAAGGATATCAGAGATTGAAGGTCAACTTAATAAAATCAAGCATGAAGACAAAATCAGAGGGAAAAATATGAAAAGGAATGAACAAAGCCTCCAAGAAATACGGCATTATGTGAAAAGACCAAATCTACATTTGATTGGTGTACATGAAAGTGTTGGGGAGAATGGAACCAAGTTGGAAGACACTCTTCAGGATATAATCCAGGAGAACTTCCTCAACCTAGCAAGACAGGCCAACGTTCAAATTCAGGAAACACAGAGAACACCGTGAAGATAATCCTCGAGAAGAGCAACCCCAAGACACAAAATCGTCAGATTCACCAAGGTTGAAATGAAGGAAAACATGTTCAGGGCAACCAGAGAGAAAGGACAGGTTTCCCACGAAGGGAAGCCCATCAGACTAACAGTGGATCTCTCTGCAGAAACCCTATAAGCCAGAAGAGAGTGGGGGCCAATATTCAACATTCTTAAAGAAAAGAATTTTCAAACCAGAATTTAATATCCAGCCAAACTAAGCTTCATAAGTGAAGGAGAAATAAAATCCTTTACAGACAAGCAAATGCTGAGATTTTGTCACCACCAGGCCTGCCTTACAAGAGCTCCTGAAGGAAGCACCATATATGGAAAGAAAAAATTGGTACCAGCCACTGCAAAAACATACCAAATTGTAAAGACCATTGATACTATGAAGAAACTGAATCGACTAATGGGCAAAATAACCAGCTAGCATCACAATGACAGGATCAAATTCACACATTACAATACTAACCTTAAATGTAAATGGACTAAATGCCCCCAATTAAAAGACATGGACTGGCAAATTGGATAGAGTCAAGACCCATCAGTGTGCTGTATTCAGGAGACCCATCTCACTTGCAAAGATACACATAGGCTCAAAATAAAGGGATAGAGAAATATTTACCAAGAAAAATGGAAAGCAAAAAAAAAAAAAAAAAAAAAGCAGGGGTTGCAATCTTAGTCTCTGATAAAACAGACTTTAAACCAACAAAGATCAAAAGAGACAAGGCCACTACGTAATGGTAAAGGAATCAATTCACTAAGAAGAACTAACACCCAATACAGGAGCACCTAGATTCATAAAGCAAGTCCTTAGAGACCTAAAAAGAGACCTAGACTCCCACACAATAATAATGGGAGACTTTAACAGCCCACTGTCAATATTAGACAGGTCAATGAGACAGAAGGTTAACAACTGCTTGAAGTTGTTGGACTTGAACCCAGCTCTGGACCAAGCAGACCTAATAGACATCTACAGAACTCTCCACCCCAAATCAATAGAATATACATTCTTCTCAGCACCACATCACACTTATTCTAAAATTAACCACATAATTGGAAGTAAAACACTCCTCAGCAAATGCAAAAGAACAGAAATTACAACAAACTGTCTCTCAGACCACAGTGCAATCAACTTAGAACTCAGGATTAAGAAACTCTCTCAAAACTGCACAACTACATGGAAACTGAACCACCTACTTCTGAATGACTACTGGGTAAATAATGAAATTAAGGCAGAAATAAATAAGTTATTTAAAACCAATGAAAACAAAGATACAATGTACCAGAATCTCTGGGACACAGCTAAAGAAGTCTTTAGAGGGAAATTTATAGCACTAAATGCCCACAGGATAAAGTGGGAAAGATCTAAAATCTACACCCTAACATCACAATTAAAAGAAACAGAGAAGGAAGAGCAAACAAACTCAAAAGCTAGCAGAAGACAAGAAAAAACTGAGATCAGAGAAAACAAGGAGATAAAGACACATAAGACCCTTCAAAATATCAATGAATCCAGGAGGTGTTTTTTAGAAAAGATTAACAAAATAGAACACTAGCCAGACTAATAAAGAAAAGAGAGAAGAATCAAGTAGACACAATAAAAAATGGTAAAGGCAATATCACCACTGATCCCACAGAAATACAAACTACAATCAGAGAATACTATAAATACCTCTATGCAAATTAAACTGGAAAATCTAGAAGAAATGTATAAATTCCTGGACACATACATCCTCCCAAGACTAAACCAGGAAGAAGTCAAATCTCTGAATAGACCAATAACAAGTTCTGAAATGTAGGCAGTAATTAATAGCCTTCCAACCAAAAATTACCCAGGACCAGATGGATTCACAGCTGAATTCTACCAGAGGTACAAAGAGGAGCTGCCACCATTCCTTCTGAAACTGTTCCAAAGAGAACAACAGGGACTCCTCTGTAACACATTTTATGAGGTCAGCATCATCCTGACACCAAAACCAGGCAGAAACACAACAAAAGAAGAAAATTTCAGGTCAATATCCCTGATGAACATCAATGCAAAAATCTTCAATAAAATACTGGCAAACTGAATCCAGCAGCACATAAAAAAGCTTATCCACCACAATCAAGTTGGCTTCCACCCTGGGATGCAAGGCTGGTTCAACATATGCAAATCAATAAACATAATTCATCAAATAAACAGAACCAAAGACAAAAAACACATGATTATCTCAATAGATGCAGAAAAGGCCTTTTATAAAATTTAAAACCCTTCATGTCAAAAAAATCTCAATAAAATAGGTATTGATGCAACATATCTCAAAATAATAAAAGCTATTTATGAAAAACCCACAGCCAACATCATACTGAATGGTCAAAAGCTGGAATCATTCCCTTTGAAAACTGGCACAAGACAAGGATGCCCTGTCTCACCACTCCTATTCAACACAGTATTGGAAGTTCTGGTCAGGGCAATCAGGCAAGAGAGAGAAAAATAAAGGTTATTCAAATAGGAAGAGAGGAAGTCAAATTGTCTCTGGTTGCAGATGCCATGATTGTATATTTAGAAAACCCCATCGTCTCAGACTAAAATCTCCTTAAGCTGATAAGCAACTTCAGCAGAGTCTTGGGATACAGTCAATGTGCAAAAATCACAAGCATCCCTACACACCAATAATAGACTAACAGAGAGCCAAATCATGAGTGAATTCCCATTCAAAATTGCTACAAAGAGAATAAAATACCTTGAAATACAACTTACAAGGGACGTGAAGGAACTTTTCAAGGAGAACTGCAAACCACTGCTCAAAGAAATAAGAGAGGACACAAAAAAATGGAAAAACATTCCATGCTCATGGATAGAAAGAATCAATATGGTAAAAATGGCCATAGTGCCCAAAGTAATTTATAGATTCAATGCTATTCCCATCAAGCTGCCATTGACTTTCTTCACGGAATTAGAAAAAACTATTTTAAATTTCATATGAAACCAAAGAAGAGCCCATATAGCCAAGACAATCCTAAGCAAAAAGAACAAAGCTGGAGGCACCATGTTCCCTGACTTCAAACTATACTACAAGGCTACAGTAACCAAAACTGCATGGTACTGGTACCAAAACAGATATATAGGCCAATGGAACAGAACAGAGGTCTCATAAATAATGCCACACATCTACAACCATCTGATCTTCAACAAACCTAACAAAAACAAGCAATGGGGAAAGGATTCCCTGTTTAATAAATGGTGTTGGGAAAAGTGGCTAGCCATGGGCAGGAAACTGAAACTGGACCCCTTCCTTACACCTTATTCAAAAAAAAAAAAAAAAAAAAAAAAAAAAAAAAAAAAAAAGAAAACCTCAAGGTGGATTAAATACTTAAACATAAGACCTAAAATCATAAAACCCCTAGAAGAAAACCTAGACAATACCATTCAGTACATAGGCATGGGCAAAAACTTCATGACTAAAACATAAAAAGCAATGACAACAAATGCCAAAATTGACAAATGGGATCTAATTAAGCTAAAGATCTTCTGCACAGCAAAAGAAACTCTCATCAGAGTGAACAGGCAACCTACAGAATGGGAGAAAATTTTTGCAATCTATCCATCTGACAAAGGGCTAATAACCAGAATCTACAAATAACTTAAACAAATTTGCAAGAAAAAAATAAACAACTAAAAGGTGGGTGAAGGATATGAGCAGACACTTCTCAAAAGAAGACATTTATGAGGCCAAAAAACATATGGAAAAAAGCTCATCATCACTGGTCATTAGAGAATTGCAAATCAAAACCACAGTGAGATACCATTTCACGCCAGTTAGAATGGTGATCATTAAACAGTCAGGAAACAACAGATGCTGGTAAGGAAGTGGAGAAATAGGAATACTTTTACACTATTGGTGGTAGTGTAAATTAGTTCAGCTATTGTGGAAGACACTGTGGTGATTCCTCAAGAATCTGGAACCAGAAATACCATTTGTCCCACCAGTCCCATTATTGGGTATATACCCAAAGGATTATAAATCATTCTACTATAAAGACACATGCACATGTATGTTTGTTACGGCACTATTCACAATAGCAAAGACTTGGAACCAACTCAAATGCCCATCAATGATAGACTGGATAAAGAAAATGTGGCACATATGCACCATGGAATACTATGCAGCCATAAAAAAGGATGAGTTCATGTCCTTTGCAGAGACATGGATGAAGCTGGAAACCATCATTCTCAGCAAACTTACACAGGAACTGAAAACCAAACACTGAATGTTCTCACTCATAAGTGGGAGTTGAACAATGAGAACACATGGACACAGGGAGGGGAACATCACACACCAGGGCCTGTCAGAGGATGGGGGACTAGAAGAGGGAGAGCAATAGGAGAAATACCTAATGTAGATGATGGGTTGATGGGTGCAGCAAACCACCATGGCACGTGTATACCTATGTAACAAACCTGCATGTTCTACACATGTATCCCAGACCTTAAAGTATAATTTTTTTAAAAAGAGAATATTTTCTCCCATTCTGTGGATTATATATTTACTCTGTTGATAGTTTCTTTTGCTGTGCAGAAGCTCGTCAGCTTAATTAGGTCTGATTTGTAAATTTTTGTTTCGTTGCAGTTAATTTTGGGGACTTAGTTATAACGTCTTTACCAAGGTCAATGTCCAGAATTGTGTTTCCTAGGTTTTCTGCTAGGATTTTTATAGTTTTGTATCTCACGTTTAATTCCCTAAGCTGTCTTCAGTTAATTTATGTATATGGTGAAAGGTAGGGGTCCAGTTTCATTCTTCTATATATGGCTAGCATATGGTTAGCCAAGTATCCCAGCACCATTTATTAAATAAGGAATCCTTTCCACATTGCTTGTCAACTTTATTGAGGATCAGCACCTGAACTGTGTTGAAGATCCTAGCACCATTTATTAAATAAGGAATCCTTTCTGCATTGCTTGTTAACTTTGTTGAGTATGTAGGTGTGTGGTTGTATTTCTGAGTTTTCTATCCTGTTCAATTGGGCTGTGTGTCTGCTTTTGTACCAGTAGTGTGCTCTTTTGGTTACCATAGCCTTGTAGTATAGTTTCAGTTAGATAGTGTGATGCCTCTGGCTTTCTTCTTTTTGCTTAGATTTGGTTTGACTATTGGACTTCTTTTTGTTTCCCTGTGGATTTTAGAATACATTATTTTAATTCTGTAAAAAATGACATTTAGAGTTTAATAGAAATAGCTTTGAATCTGTAGATTGCTTTGGGTAGCATGGTCATTTTAATGATATTGCTGTTTCAGATTCATAAGCATGGGAAGTTTTTCCATTTCTTTGTATCATTTGATTTTTTTTTCAACAGAATGTTGTAGTTCTCCTTGTAGAGATTTCTGACGGCCCTAGTTAGATGTATTCCTAAGTACAACTACATTTGTCAACTATATTCATCTTGATTTTTGTTTGTTTAATATTCTTATGCTGTTATTTGTTCATACATACTCTTTTTGGCAGGGTGACAGATTCTGGGTGGTTGTTTTTTCTCCCAATTGAGTTTATGTGCTTGTATCAAGCTTTCACTTGTCATATTTCCAGCGAACATTTTATCAGTCTCCTCCGTTTTATTTTTGCTTAAGATTTTTGAAGAATGTCTTTTATTGTTAACTAATGAGCTTAATTTCACTTCTTCCTGGAAGATATCTTTCACTATTTGTCATAAAGTTCTTTCCCCTCCATATCAGATAAATATTCACTCATATTCCTTCTATTTGTATGGTTTTATGTTTTTCGTTTGGCTTGTTTTGGTTTGGGGATTTTTTTGACATTCAACTCTTTGTTTCATCTGAAATGGACTTTGTTCTACAGAATGCATATCTAAAATTGCTTGCCAAGTGGACAACCATTATAACCCTGCTTAAATTATCTCAAATAATATTTGTCTATACATAAAAAATAATACATAATAATGCGTAAAATAATACATAAATAAATGTATATTCATAATCTGCTTTGGAACTACCTTTCTGCCCCATTGATCTACCTGTTGACTATTGTTTACCATTTTTATTTCAATTATTGAGATGTTATAGGAAACATTTATATCTGGTAAAGCAATAGCTCCTCTCCTCACTTTTTTGAAATATTTTAGTAGTTTTCATTTATTCATTTTTTCCAGAGGAGATTTAGAATTGCTTTGACAGTCTCACTCAAAATTCTTTAAATGTTGATTAACTTGCATCAAAATTGCAAATTAATTTTTAAAAATTGGTGTTTTCATAGTTTAAAAAAGATTTTTCCTCCATCTAGTTAAATCTTATTTTTGGCTTTGTTTAAATTTGATATAAGAAAGCTTATTCTTGTTACTTTCTATTTGATTCTGCTATAGTCAAGTATTTTCTTTTGTATTTCTGAATTACTTATTTCTGGAATGTGAGAAAAAATTGGGTTTTCTACTTTCATACTGTATCCATCTGCCTTGTTAAAGTCTTTTACTTATTTATGTTTCAGCTGATTCTGTTGAATATTCTTTATTTACCTTTCTGATTTAGACCTTTTTAAATTTCTCTCAGCAGTATTTTATAATATGAAGCATATACACTTTGCAGTTTTTTTTAAAAAATTATTCACAGTATTTTATTTATTTTGATGTTATTTTAAGTGGAGTCATTGCCTTGATTTCATTTTTGAATTATTTGTTGCTCTGTTAATTACCTGTTACTCTGCAACCTTGCTAAACTTATTAATTCTAGAACTTTTTTGTGTGTGGATTGCTTAGATTTTATTTTCTTTTCTTCTTTTAGAGTCAGAGTCTCATTCTGTTGCCTAGGCTGGAATGCAGTGGCATGATCTTGGCTCACTGCAACCTCTCCCTGCTGGGTTCAAGCAATTCTCCTGGCTCAGCCTCCTGAGTAGCTGGGACTATAGGCACATGCCACCACGCCCCACTAATTTCTTTTGTATTTTAGTAGAGACGGGGTTTCACTGTGTTGCACAGGCTGGTTTGGAACTCCTGAGCTCAGTCAATCTACCCGCCTCTGCCTCCCGAAGTGCTAGGATTACAGGCGTGAGCTACCGTGCCCAGCCTCTTAGATTTTTTGTAATATTGTCTATTATCACCCTGTTGTGCTATCATTAACTATTTTTCTAATTCCTTAAAGTGTAAATTCACATTATTGTTTTAAGACATTTTTTCTTTTTCTAATATAGCTGTCATTTAAAGCTATCAATTTTCCTCTAACCATTGTTTTAGCAGATACTATAATCTTTGATAAGTGGGGTTTTTTTATTGCTTTTCTTTGCTTCAAAATATTTTCCAATTTCCCCTGTGGCTTTTCTCATTGACATACGGATTATTTATACATGTAATACTTAATTTAAAATATTTAGAGATTTCTCAAATTTTTTATTTTTTAAGTCTAACTTAGTGTTTTTCAAGTCTTCTACACTCTTGTTGATTTTATATCTAGTTGTTTTATCAATTATTCAGAGTAGCATATTAACCTCGGCAATAATTTGTGTTGAATTATTTGTTTCTCCTTTCAATTCTGCCTATTTTTCTTGAGCATTTTGGGGCTTCATTGTTAGACATATTTTTCCAGTCCTTTTTTATTTTCAGTCTGTTTTTGTTGGTCTTCTTTACAGGATACCTCTTGCCCTTAATTATTAAATATTTGAGTTTCCTAAGGCTCATTCCAAGACCCTCTTCTCTCACCCTGTACTGCCCCCATAAGCAATCTAATTAATACCCAAGACTTCAATCACCATGTGTTTATAACTTCCAAACTTATATCTTCAGCACAGGTCTTTCCTCTCATCTTGAGGATCAAATATTCATTCCACACAATATTTTCAAAGCTAAGTTAACGATCTTTCTTTCAAACCATGGTCTTCTTGTACAGCTCCCTCCTTGGGTAAATGGCATAGCCTTGTTATGCAAGTTACAGTCCTATTGACGTAATTCCTTTAATGCCTCACAATTCTGCTTCCCTCCTCTTCATTCTCACCACCAGTCTCATTATTATCATCTATCACTGGTTTGCTAGAATAACCTACCGACTGATCTATCCAAATTTGCTCTTACCTGGCTCACACAAAACTGCAGGCAATTAAACCTTATTGAAACAAAAAACTGCTCAAGTCACTCCCTATCGCTCTTAAAAATCTTCAGTGACTGATCATTGCCCTAATATAAAAGTAAAACTCATCTACACTGCCTGCAAGGCCTGGCACAATGTGACCACTACTATCTCTAGTGTTCTCTCAAACTTGATACCTTTATACACTCTACTTGAGCCATATTTTCTTTCTTTCAGCCCTCCTGTGTACAATGCTAAATTTTGCAATAGGTCATCTTTAAAGGGCTCCCTTTTAGCCTTAGCTACTCTTCCTTCTTCATTTGGGTAAGTCTTATTCTCTCCTCTACATATCAAATCTTTTGTCCTTTTCTTTGTAATACTTTGACTCACTGATGAGGTCAAATTTTCATTTCAAACACTTATATGACCATATATAACTCTTTCACAGTATTCCTGCAGTTGGAGATTTATACTTCCTGGTGATGATTTAATCAGTGTCTGTCTACATCATTGAACTGTGGATCCAAGAAGATAGCAATTGGACCTAGCATAACCTAGCATAACAGCAGATACACAAATAATATTCAATAAATGTTTGTGGAATTTGCATGAGAGATTTGTATTTCTTAATGCCAACAAGATATAATCTCAAGTTGGAAACTTCTGACATTATGGAAAAATTAAATCATTTATACATCTACTTAATAAATATTTATCAGTTCTAGAGCATGTATAATCTGACATCCCTGTGTTGTCTCAAGTATTTCAAGGTACAAGGTATTTACAATCACAACCTAGAAATATTATTTAACTTAAATCAGTCTACCTCCACTCTCACAGCCACCTTCAGTTAACCTTTTTAATAACATTTTCTTATACCCCTGTAATGTCTTTAAAGCCCACACATTTCTTAATTGCGTCTCACAACACCTCTATGTACTTAAGTGACTATCTTGACTCTCAATGTTATTTTTATTCACTATACTGTTGTATTAATACATTCACTGTAAGTTCAAGGAAGATAGTATAGGAAAACATAAAAATAATTGGAGATGGAGGAAAAAGATGTAGGTTTATGTCCGGATGGCACTTGATTGCTTTGTGAGGAGAGATATACCAATTTTGAATATGAGCTCTTATAACTAAACTAAAGTGCAGACAATCTTCATAGCAGTTTTTTGGAAAACATGAAATGTGACCATAGGTATGAAAGTTTATTGTCAATTATAATTTACTATGTAAATGCCAATTATTATTGTAGTCACATAGAGAAAGGTAAAGAAACGCTTAGAATAAAATCATTTGCTTGAGGCCAGAGACTCACTTAATTTCCCAAGACCAATACTCAACAACTTTAGCTGGCTTGAGGTGTGATGGGGTTCAGATCATGCCAGCCCAAAGTATAAAACCCTGGCATTGAGAAAACAGCAGAAGCACGATGCTCACTCTCACTTTCCCCTTGCCCTTCTTCCCTGAAGCAAGTCACAAAACCTAGGAAGAATTTTCTGGCATTCTTCTGAAGCAGGTCGTAGGTTCCTCTGTTGAGAGTTACTATTCCTATACCTGGGGAAAGTAATCCAAAGACCCAGAGATGCCAAGAAGAATCTGCACTAACAGGCATTACTTAGCTGACCCCTTCCTCCCAATTTATTGTCATTACATGATACTCCTTTTTTCCAATCACACTTCCCCACAGCTATCCTTTCTTTATCAAACCTAAGCAGAAAAATAAACGAATGCACCTGTTTGTTCATTTCTGAAGTCTCCCATCACATAAAACTTACATAAAATAAACTTGCATGCTTTTCTCTTAGTAATGTGTCTTTGGTTGTAGGTGCTTCAGTCATGAATCTAGCAATGGGTAAGGAAAAGAAATCTTTCCTCCCTGCAGGTGATTCTGATTTTTCAGCTGGAAAGAACATTTGTGTGTATATCATCTCCAGCAGGAGCTATTATATTTGTCAAACAAACCCTAGATTATTATGTTTCCCCTTCCTAATGTTCTCTTTAAAATAGATATTGAAAAGAAAAAATATAGTATTAAAATAAAGACTTAATACAAGGGGGGCTCATATAAACCCATTGTTAGTGTGAAAAATGTGAGTAAAATATATTACTCCTGGTGGGTAGGCAAATAAGAACAGAAAGTGTTCATTATCAATAACTCTCCAAAATATTTTTAAGATGAAGGCAAGAGATATAAAAACATTTAGATAGAATCACTGTAAGATTTAATTTCCGACTATCTGATCCAGAAAACAGTCAGTTTCTCAGTTTGGTAAGCTGTGAGATGCAGGAATTTAGAAACAGGAATATGTCAAAGATCAGAAATTGGATAAATTCAGGAAGTTTTGTTACATAGGTGGTTTGTATCAGCTAGAATTCTTGCACAGTTCTAACTCACAGTGGATCCAATGAGCCCAAGTTGCTCTCCTTTAGATATTTACCTGGTCCCTCAATTGTAGTTAGTAGAAGGGCTGACATAATTCTCTCTTTGATCTACTTACCTGTGGAACAAAAGTTATTATTGTAAGAAGGGTCACATGAAAATCTCTGAAACTGTTCACCTGTCACCAACTAAGATAGAAAGTTAGAAAGAACACTTTATTCAAGAAGAAATAACAGAGATTACCAACATCATCAAAGACTTGAAGAGGTGGCCGTTTCTATTTAGTTGACATATATGAGCCCTGAAACTCAGGGGTCATACAGTGATGATGGAGGGCTACTATAAACTTAAGTAAGTAGCAGGCCAGTCTCAATTGCTAACGAGATGTGGTCTGTGTACTGACACAGAGCAACTCAGCCTCTGGCACTTGACGCACACCTATTTATCTGGCAAATGTGCTCGTTTTGAATCTCTATCAGCAGGAAGGAGACTCATTTAGCTTCTGTCACTAGGAAATGAGAAACATACCAGAGCAGAGGCCAATGTTAAATCTTATTATGGAACAGTTTCTTCACATATATATGTGTGTGTATATATACATATATATGTGTATATGTATGTGTATATATATGTATGTGTGTATATATATGTTCTAGGGTACATGTGCACAATGTGCAGGTTTGTTACATAGTCATACACGTGCCATGTTGGTTTGCTGCACCCATCAACTAGTCATTCACATTAGGTATTTCTCCTAATGCTATCCCCCAGCCCCCCACCCCAACAGGCCCCGGTGTGTGATATTCCCCACCCTGTGTCCATGTGTTCCCATTGTTTAACTACCACCTATGAGTGAGGTGTTTGGTTTTCTGTCCTTGTGATAGCTTGCTTAGAATGATGGTTTCCAGCTTCATCCATGGCCTTGCAAAGGACATGAATTCATCATTTTTTATGGCTGCATAGTATTCCATAGTGTATATGTGCCACATTTCTTTAATCCATCTATCATTGATGGATATTTGGGTTGGTTCCAAGTCTTTGCTATTGTGAATAGTGCCATAATAAACATCTGTGTGCATGTGTCTTTACAATAGAATGATTTATAATCCTTTAGGTATATACCTAGTAATGGGATCACGGGGTCAAATGGTATTTCTAGCTCTAGATCCTTGAGGAATCACTACACTGTCCTCCACAATAGTTGAATAATTTACACTCCTACCAATAGTGTAAAAGTATTCCTATTTCTCCACATCCTTGCCAGCATCTATTGTTTCCTGCCTTTTTAATGATCGCCATTCTAACTGGTGTGAGATGGTATCTCATTGTGGTTTTGATTTGCATATCCCTGATGACCAGTGATGATGAACATTTTTTCATATGTTTGTTGACTGCATAAATGTCTTCTTTTGAGAAGTGTCTGCTCATATCCTTCACCCACCTTTTAGTTGTTTGTTTTCTTCTTGTAAATTTGTTTAAGTTATTTATATATTCTGGATATTAGCCCTTTGTCAGATGCATAGATTGCAAAGATTTTCTCCCATTTTGTAGGTTGCCTGTTCACTCTGATAGTTTCGTTTGCTGTGCAGAAGCTCTTTAGTTTAATTAGATCCCATTTGTCAATTTTGGCTTTTGTTGCCATTGTTTTGGTGTTTTAGTCATGAAGTTTTTGCCCATGCCTATGTCCTGAATGGTATTGCCTAGGTTTTCTTCTAGGGGTGTTATGGTGCTAGGTCTTACACTTAAGTCTTTAATCCATTTTAATTGTTGTATACAGTGTAAGGAAGGGATCCAGTTTCAGCTTTCTACATATGGCTAGCCAGTTTTCCCAACACCATTTATTAAACAGGGAATCCTTTCCCCATTTCTTGTTTTTGTCAGGTTTGTCAAAGATGAGATGGTTGTAGATGTGTGGTGTTATTTCTGAGGCCTCTGTTCTGTTCCATTGGTCTATATATCTGTTTTGGTACCGGTATCATGCTGTTTTGGTTACTGTAGCCTTGTAGTTTGAAGTCAGGTAGCGTGATGCCTCCAGCTTTGTTCTTTTGGCTCATGATTGTCTTGGCAACGTGGGCTCTTTTTTGGTTAAAGTAGTTTTTTTCCAATTCTATGAAGAAAGTCAGTGGTAGCCTGATGGGGATAGCACTGAATCTGTAAATTATCTTGGGCTGTATGGCCATTTTCACAATATTGATTCTTCTTATCCATGAGCATGGAATGTTCTTCCATTTGTTTGTGTCCTCTTTTATTTCATTGAGCAGTGGTTTGTAGTTCTCCTTGAAGAAGTCCTTCACATCCCTTGTAAGTTGCATTCCTAGGTATTTTATTCCCTTTGTGGGAATTGTGAATGGGAATTCACTCATGATTTGGCTGTTTGTCTACTATTGGTGCATAGGAATACTTGTGAATTTTGCACATTGATTTTGTATCCTGAGACTTTGCTGAAGTTGGTTATCAGCTGATGGAGATTTTGGGCTGAGATGATGGGGTTTTCTAAATATACAATCATGTCATCTGTAAACAGGGACAATTTGGCTTCCTCTTTTCCTAATTGAATACCCTTTATTTCTTTCTCTTGCCTGATTTCCCTGGCCAGAACTTCCAACACTACGTTGAATAAGAGTGGTGAGAGAGGGCATCCTTGTCTTGTGCCGGTTTTCAAAGAGAATGCTTCCAGCTTTTGGCCATTCAGTATGATATTGGCTGTGGGTTTGTTGTAAATAGCTTTTATTATTTTGAGATATGTACCATCAATACCTAGTTTATTGAGAGTTTTTAGCATGAAAGCTTTTGAATTTTGTCAAAGGCCTTTTCTGCATCTGTTGAGATAATCATGTGGTTTTTGTCTTTGGTTCTGTTTATGTGATGGATTGTTTATTGATTTGCATATGTTGAACCAGCCTTGCATCCCAGGGATGAAGCCAACTTGGTTGTGTTAGATAAGCTTTTTTATGTGCTGCTGGATTCAGTTTGCCAGTATTTTATTGAGGATTTTTGCATCGATGTTCATCAGGGATATTGGTCTAAAATTCTTTTTTCTGTTGTGTCTATACCAAGCTTTGGTATCAGGCTGATGCTAGTATCATAAAATGAGTTAAGGAGGACTCCTCCTTTTTCTGTTGATTGGAATTGTTTCAGAAGGAATGGTACCAGCTCCTCTTTACACCTCTTGTAGAATTTGGCTCTGAATCCATCTGGTCCTGGACTGTTTTTGGTTGGTAGGCTACAAATTATTGCTTCAATTTCAGAACCTGTTATTAGTCTATTCAGAGACTCAACTTCTTCCTGGTTTAGTCTTAGGAGGGTGTATTTGTCCAGGAATTTATCCTTTTCTTCTAGATTTCTAGTTTATTTGCATGGAAGTGTTTGTAGTATTCTCTGATGGTAGTTTGTATTTCTGTGGGATCGGTGGTGATCCCCTTAACCATTTTTTATTGTGTCTATTTGATTCTTCTCTCTTTTCTTCTTTATTAATCTTGCTAGCGGTCTATTTTGTTGATATTTTCAAAAAACCAGCTCCTGAATTCATTGATTTTTTGAAGGGTTTTTTTGTGTCTCTATCTCCTGCAGTTCTGCTCTGATCTTAGTTATTTCTTGCCTTCTGCTAGCTTTTGAATGTGTTTGCTCTTGCTTCTCTAGTTCTTTCAATTTTGATGTTAGGGTGTCAATTTCAGATCTTTCCTACTTTCTCTTGTGGGCATTTAGTGCTATAAATTTCCCTCTACACCCTACTTTAAATGTCTCCCAGAGATTCTGGTGTGTTGTGTCTTTGTTCTCATTGATTTCAAAGAACATCTTTATTTCTTCCTTCATTTTGTTATTTACTCAGTATTCATTCAGGAGCAGATTGTTCACTTTCCATGTAGTTGTGTGGTTTTGAGAGAGTTTCTTAATACTGAGTTCTAAGTTGATTGCACTGTGGTTTGAGAGACAGTCTGTTGTGATTTCTCTTCTTTTACATTTGCTGAGGAGTGTTTTACTTCCAATTATGTGGTTAATTTTAGAATAAGTGTGATGTGGTGCTGAGAAGAATGTATATTCTATTGATTTGGGGTGGAGAGTTCTGTAGATGTCTATTAGGTCTGCTTGGTCCAGAGCTGGGTTCAAGTCCAACAACTTCAAGCAGTTGTTAACCTTTTGTCTCATTGATCTGTCTAATATTGACAGTGGGCTGTTAAAGTCTCCCATTATTATTGTGTGGGAGTCTAGGTCTCTTTTTAGGTCTCTAAGGACTTGCTTTATGAATCTGGGTGCTCCTGTATTGGGTGCATATATATCTAGAATAGTTAGTTCTTCTTAGTGAATTGATTCCTTTACCATTATGTAGTGGTCTTCTTTGTCTCTTTTGATCTTTGTTGGTTTAAAGCTTGTTTTATCAGAGACTAGGATTGCAACCCCTGCTTTTTTTGCTTTCCATTTTCTTGGTAGATCTTCCTCCATCCCTTTATTTTGAGCCTATGTGCATCTTTGCACATGAGTGAGTCTCCTGAATACAGCACATCGATGGGTCTTGACTCTTTATCCAATTTGCCAGTCTGTGCCTTTTAATTGGGGCATTTGGCCCATTTACATTTAAGTTTAATATTGTTATGTTTGAATTTGATCCTGTCATTATGATGTTAGCTGGTTATTTTGCCCATTAATTGATGCAGTTCTTCATAGCATTGACGGTCTTTACCATTTGGCATGTTTTTGCAGTGACTGGTACCAGTTGTTCCTTTCCGTGTTTAGTGCTTCCTTCAGGAGCTCTTGTAAGGCAGGTCTGGTGGTGACAAAATATCTCAGCATTTACTTGTCTGTAAAGGATATTATTTCTCCTTCACATATGGAACAGTTTCTTGAGGAGACCAGCCAGTAAAGTGGAAGATTAAGTACATCAGACTTTTTCAACTTTAATTTAACTTTACCTGAATTGAGACCTGGTAAGTGATTTAATCTTACCAGCATGGAAACCTCTGGCTATGTATTTTCTTTTCTTGCCCACAGTACCTCTGCCAGAATGACTATCTGAGGGTTTTATATATAATCGTAGTAAGCAAAGGATATTAAACAATTGGTGTCTGACCATAACATCTGCTCATTTTGTCATGTAGACTAAACCCATAAGCAGACAATCTGTTAATTCCCAGTTAAAGTGTCATCTCAGGATTGGAGATTGTACTTTAGGATACAGTGTATTCAGTAAACCTATAACCATGGTGCTATGTCTCTAACAGCTAGGATACATGGTTCCAGGAATCAAGGAGTGAAACTGGCATTGGCTTTGGTCACCATCATTTTAAGTGATCCACTTGTCAAAATTTGCTATTTTCCAAATCTTAGGTCTGCTAGATTAGAGGCATGGTTCCCAGTAACTAAATGTTTCTACTAGAGAGACAGTAATGACTTCTCTGAACTTGAAGCTATGACTACAATGTGGTCACTTTGGTCTCTTAATATCCAAGAACTAGCAGGCAAATAAAATTGCTCATGTTAGGATAACCAAAGCTAATTACCACGATGAGCTAGAGCTGCTGCCACAAAATAAAATGGAGCAGGAATGACAATGGAGTCCAAGGGGTTTACTGAGGTGCTTATTTATCTTCTGTGCCTAGTGATCAATGGGAAATTGTTGCAAACAAATCCTGAAAAAGGCAAAGCAATTAAGGACTCAGATCACTTGGGGATATAATACTGGATCACCCCACCAGACAATTACTCAGACCAACTAAGGTGAGCAATTTCTAGGATGATGATTAAGAGGGAAATAGTCAATACTAGTTAGAGCCATGTGAACTGTTGCAGCCATTGGGAATATAGGTTATTTACCTAATCCATTCATAACCTAAAAGGGACCTCTATAATAGATGGAACTTAAATGAGAACACACGTGGATTAGAGTGATGCAAGCGGTGACATATAACAAAAATCTCTTATGCACTGTTAGAAATCTTCTCAGATGCACTTCTTATTCCATCCACAGTTGCTTAACCAGTTTGGCATAGGTTCCAAGCAGCTTCATGCAGTTACAAATAGACATGTCAGGGTAATACTGCTCATCTCTTTCCTCACCCCATAGTTTCTTGTTTGAAATTGGGAAGTAGGTCACTTGTGAGAGTCACTTGATACCCACACATGCACAAATTAGAAATATAAAACAGCTACAGCCACAGGGTGAATAGTTTACCAATGGGGAATGGAAACCAATAGACAAAGGTTTTCTCCTTTGTTACCCTGACATATTATACACTTCTCAGATGATCTTTCAGGATCAAGCAACAAGTCAATAAAACATTTTTGTACTGGTTCTTTCTCCTTTTATGTTTTGCTCCCCATTGCTCATGGCTGCTAGTGGAATCACACTCCCATATAAAGTAGTTCCATAAAAGCCTTTATTTCAGGTTCTGATTTCCAGGGAGCCCAAGTTAAAAGCACTGTGAGAAAGCTGTTATTAGGTCTGCAGCCCAGATGCTAAATAACTCAGTGACTTACCTAGAGTCTCACAGCTGTTGATGGTCTGAGCCATCATCTTAATCATATCTTCTGACTCAAAACTCTGTACTGTCTACACTGGATCACTTCTCAATGAAGTTGGTAAATTCATTGCCTATTAATACAGAAAACTTGGACACTGTCTATCCTAGTGACCACAACTCTTTGTTTATCAGATCTCTTTTTTCTTTTTTTCTAGTAAAATTAGAGGCAGAAACATAAAAAGATAACATATTGTTTTACATAAACAAGAATGTGGGATGGGAATGGTATCTACTCTAGGAAGCCCTTTATTCCCCAGGAACCTGAAGAAGTTCTATATAGGCCTTCAGTATCACAGTGGTAGAGTTTGAATAAAGATGATACATTCCTGCCCTGACTTTTAAATATGAGACACTGAGGCCTGGAGAGATTAAGTTACTTAACCAAATTTGCAAGCTCATTAGTGGCAAATATTTAACTTTTTACTAGATTATGCAAAGAATGGAGTAATTATGTTTCTGGTAAGTTTAAATACAGGTCTATGGAGGAGTCTGATAATTTTTTACAAAACCTCATGAGAGCCCTTCCAATACTGTATTTCTATAATTCTAAGTAATCATCACATCCAATGAATTAATTATGCCACATGATATTTTCCCAGTGCGATACAGATGGCTTCATCATATAATTTTAGGCTGTAGTTAGAAATGATTCACTGGCATTTTAAAGGCACTGTTGCAAATGTTCCCCAGAATAAACTCAAAAAGGATACTTAAAACTGCTGTGTATTGAAAACATATCAGTTATCTAATGACAAGCCCCTTTGCAGCACCTGAAAGGATCCACATGGAATGGAATTTTGGCAAGCTGTGTCAGTGACTTCAGAGAATGAGCTGTGATAGATATGCCTATGCTTCAGGGTCTAGGAGCATGCCTTATGCTAGGCTTGTTCCAGGGTCTAGGAGCATTCCAGTTGGCTCAGAGCTGAACAACAGAACCCACTGTTGAAAGGTCCCAGGAGCTCTGAATCAGAAGGACAGCTAGAGAGCATGAGGCACAATACAGTCTCCCCATTAAAAATCTAACGCCTGAATCCCTTCCGCAGCCTTCCTGACACATAGACACCTAGGCCCTCTCTGAACTCACCTCCTAGCTGAATTAAATACTGAATCTGCTGTGTCCCAGTTAAACTGAACATCCCTTACTTGCTGAAAATTACTTTTGGGTATAGCATTACCTGTGATATTTAATCCATTCAACAAATACTTATTGAAAACAACATACATTGGTCTCAGACAGTGGGAATATATGGATGACTATATGCTTATATATATCTTGCCTCATTCCTTTGAGCCTTATGGAACTAAATAACATAACTCTCTCCTTCAAAAAACTCTCAGTATGGAGTAGAAAACCAAATGAAATGAATGGTTACTACAAATACTATGATAGAGACACATACAGGGAGAACCTATCCAGCTGGGTGATTTAGAAAGGCTTCCTGGAGATGAAATCCATGAGTTGAGTACAGAAGAATTTACAGGGATTATTTAGAAAGGGGGAAACAGCCTTCCAGGCAGACCAACGTGTATAAGATGGGGAATGCAAGATACAGTCAAGAAATGACAACCAAATCAGGAAGACTGGCTGCTAATGGAATGGTTTGAATGTGTCCTCCAAAGTTCATGTGTTGGAAACTTGCCAGTATTGCCAGTATTAAGTATTATGCGTACAATATTACAAAGTCAGGCCTTTAAGAGGTAATGAGATCATATGGGCTCCACCCTCATGAATGTATTAGTGCTATTATTGTAGTCATGTTAGTCTGTCCTCACATGGCTACAAAGAAATACCTGAGACTGGGTAATTTATAAAGAAAAGAGGTTTAATTGCCTCACAGTTCCACAGGTTGCACAGAAAGCATGATTCTGGCCATCTGCTCAGCTTCTGGGGAGGCCTCAGGAAACATAATATCATGGTGGAAGGCAAAGAGTGAGAGAATCACTTCACATGGCCAGAGCAGGAGGAAGGGAGGGATGGGGGATATCCACACTTTTAAATGTGTGGATCTCATGAGAACTCTATCACAAGAACAGCACTAGGGGGATGGTGTTAAACCATGAGAAACCACCCCCATGATCCAATTACCACCCAGCAGGCCCCCACCTCCAACACCAGGATTACAACTAAACATGAGATTTGGGCAGGGGCACAGATCCAACCCATATCAGTGGGTGGGGGTTCATTATCGTGGGAGTAGACTCCTAATAAAATGATGAAATCATTCCATTTATCTCTCTGTCTCATGTGCCTGCTTCCATATTCCATCTTCCATCTTCCACCATGAGATGACCCTCACCAGACGCCAGTGCCATGTTCTTGGACTTTCCTTCCCCCAGAACTGTGAGGAATACATTTCTTTTCTTTATAAATTACCTAGTCTGTGGTATTCTGTTATAGCATTAGAAAATGGACTAAGACACTAATGTAAAGGCCCACTAGGGAGGTGTGGTTGATAAATCTGGGCAGAAAGAAAAGGCCAAGTCATAGAATGTTTTACAAGAAGCTTAAACTTTATAATCTATGGAGGGTGACAGAAGCAGTTTAAGTAGGGTAGTGAGATTTTGAGATTATTCACTGAACAGTTAGGCAGATTAATTATTGTAGCATTTTTGTAAACTGGATCATAATCTTCTGGTATACCCATACAAGTTCTGCTGGTTAGTAGAATAAGTGGCACCTTTCCCTACTATACCACTAAAGAGAATTCTGTGAGAACTATTGATCCCCATTAAGTCTTCCATCTGCATCAGATTAAATTTCCTATTATTTCAGACAGGAAGAAAATGTGAGTTAATAAGCCATTTGGTTATATCCTTTCCAACTTCCTTGAATCTATTTCTTACCTAGTGTGTCTGTCTGTCTTCCATACAGTCTGGCTACACATTTCTCAACCTGGTAGTCTGTCTCTTTTCCTTTTCCTTATCTGATCTTTTCTTTCTCTCTCTCTCATTCATACTCACTAGTAGAAGTTTTAGAACAAAGCCCAGTTCTAAGGCTGGCTTTACAATTCTTAACTTCTTGAAAAAAAATGAGTTGGTTGGTCTAGGTCATCGTTCCAACACATGGATCTCCACACTTAATAGTACTATTCTAAAATATATTTTAAAACTGCTTCTTGAGAATGGAGAAAAAAGACAATACACTGAGAGAATTGCTGCACTGTTTTTTTTTTTTTCCATTGTATTAGGTTTGCATTTGGATATTAAGTAAGAAAAATGAATTAATAATTATTGGTTCATAATACATTTCTATCATTGGTCCATGAATAAGCGTTATTTATTTGTTAGTTTGAAACAACAGACTGTAATCAACACAGGTATATCGCCTACCTAACACAAAAACTAGAACATTGACTGTAATTTAAATCTATGTATGCAGTTTCCATTCATCTAATTATCATACTTCTGTCACTTGAGGTAATAGAGAAATAGGCTCTGCTCTATGAGGATAGTATTGACCCTATGGCCTCATTTTAGTGCAACCTAATGTCTTACGATTATTCTGCCCTTCATTGTGATGTGCATTTATGTTCACAGACACACATTCAAAGGTAAGGCTGGGGTTAAACATGTGTCTCATTATCTTGTGAGCAACATAAGGGGAAGGACAGTGTTTTCTAACCTTTGATCATGACGTTGCCACAAAATTGAGCCTCAGAAACGTTCAAGGAATATTTACTAAATTAACATAACCAAGATGTAAAGTAATTCTCTTTGCCACAGAAAAAAAAGACACATGTCAAGATTTGGTTCTGGGTGTATCTGGTTCAAAACTTGACCTTAACCTCTATTACTATGATATTAACAATAACAATCACCATTTATTGAGCTTAAAGTAAGTAGTATTTCGACAACAATATGGTGAATTACTATTATATCCATTTTATTGATAGGAAAATTGAGCTTCAGGGAAATTAAATGACTTATCCAAAGGTACACAGTGGTGTAGTTAGAAACTAACCCACATCTGCAGACTCCAAAGCCAATGCTTTTCCCATTGCTCTATAGACAGCCTCCCCTGTTGAATCCATGGTAGGTTGACCGGGGTCAAAGAACAACCCTCAGAATCCTTGAATATGCTTCATGCTTGAATATTTGAAGCATTCTGATTAATGCACCCAGTTTCCCAAACCAGTATTTGGAAATCATATCTCTTACTGTGGCATCACTAGACCCAGATGTCCCTCCTGCTACCCTGTAAGGGCATCTGGAAACTGGCTGTATTTAGGACAAGCATCTCAGACCAAGGCTTCAGGACTCTAAATAATGTTCTTGTCAGTGCCATTTATTTCTCCTCCTTTCTTTCATGCATTTCACTTCTCTAGGGCAATCATTAGATAACATTCACTCACTTTCTTAAGAGCCCATCTCCTATTGCTGACTAAATCCCAAATATTGAGCATCAGATTCAGAATGAAAAAGCTCAGCTCTGCAAGCAGTCTCCTGAAGGCTGGGCTGTCAAGTGTTTCAATTTAATTGGGAAGGAAAGAGAAGACTATACAGGATTGAGGACTTCCATTTTTTATTTCTCAGAGAACTTGGGGATCTTTTCAACTCTGTAATAGAGTATGACTCAAGTCTATGAGGAAGTGAGTTTAAGCCACTAGGTACTTAAATCAGAGAGCCCCCAGATTCTACTTTGTAAACATAAATAATATCAGAATTAATGTCTACTTCCCTCAGCTCTGCTCTATGAGGACAGTATTGACCCTATGGCCTCATTTTAGTGCAACCTAATGTCTTACAATTATTCTGCCCTTCATTGTGATGTGCATTTATGTTCACAGACACACATTCAAAGGTAAGGCTGGGGTTAAACACGTGTCTCATTATCTTGTGAGCAACATAAGGGGAAGGACAGTGTTTTCTAACCTTTGATCATGCCGTTGCCACAAAATTGAGCCTCAGAAACGTTCAAGGAATATTTACTAAATTAACATAACCAAGATGTAAAGCAATTCTCTTTCCCACAGAAAAAAAAGACACATATCAAAATAGATGTTTTAAAATTTTCATTAGGCTTGTGATACAGAAAATTACTACAAATCTAACTCTTCCTGATGTTACTGCCTCAATATTGACTAAACATTCCATAAACATTGATTGAGCACTGCTATGAGTCAAACATGTTGCAGACTGACTAAGACAGAATATCTGCCCTTACTTAAGGGTTGGCAGTTATTTAAGGGAGACAGCCCCTAACACATCAATTTATAAAGCAAATTAGGTACTGCAATTAGAGAGGTGTGACTCTCAGTTGGAGAGCTGGAAAGTACTTCAAAGAGACTGAAGAGTGGAAGAAGAGGGAGAACACTCCAGGCAAAAGAAATGAGGTAAAGAGATGCAACATGTTCTAAGAATGGCAAATATCAAGTATGTCCTAGGCAGAGATCATGGAGGAAGTAGAGGAGGATAGGGCCAGATTCCAAAGATTTTAAATATCATTAAGAGTGAGTGGCTTCTTGCAGTCAGGATTATCAACAGTTTTCTTTTTGTTTTGTTTTGTTTTGTTTTTGTTTGTTTAAGAAAAAAACCCGCAATCTTCATATTTGCATCTTCCTCCCATGGGCACACCCAAGATAATGCAAATCCCTAATGACTTGGCATTTCAGCCCCTTCCTTTACAGTCAAGAAAGCACGGTGTGAGGGCCAGGCATGGCGGCTGACACCAGTAATCCCAGCACTTTCAGAGGCCGACGTGGGCAGATCACTTGAGGTCAGGAGTTCAAGACCAACCTGGCTAACATGGTGAAACCCCATTTCTACTAAAAATACAAAAATTAGCCAGGTGTAGTGATGCATGCCTGTAGTCCCAGCTACTCAGAAGGCTGAGACAGGAGAGTCCCTTAAACCTGGGAGGCAGAGGTTGCAGTGAGGTGAGATTGTGCCACTGCACTCCAGCCTAGGAGACAGAGCAAGACTCTGTCTCAGGGAAAAAAAAAAAAAAAAAAAAAAAAAAGCATGGTGTAATGACACTGGGTAAGTGTGATCTTATTTTATAAATATTCTTGAATCAGCCATAGTAAGAAAAAAATAAGTATTCTCAAGCTTCAGTACTTTAATTTTTTTTTTTCATAATGATCTGTGACAACTCTTACAGCCTCACCTCCCCAAACTGTTATGTCCCAATATCATGATTGAACTGTTCTGGGGAATTTATCATTGTGATAACCCTTACAGCCTCCCCTCCCCAGACTGTTACATCTCAACATCATGATTGAATTATGATTCTGGGGAGTTTATAGTATCTCTAGCAGTGGAGTTATATAGTCAGTTATATATCTTAGGACCTTGGTAAAAGCGAGCAATTACCATCTCATTCCCGACTCAGAGAGTTTCTAATACTTTGGAAATGTAAGGTCATTCATACTATGGATTCTTGTTCCATTCCTAAGCACTTGGAAGTTTTCTTTCAGAACTTCCTATTCGGAGGAGGTTTGGATTTTGCAGACCTCCCCTTGGCCAGATTGTCTTTGGAGAGATGTTTGCTACAGAATACATCCTGTTTTGTTGTTGTTATTTCCAATTGATCTCCCCACCTTGGTAAAAAGTCACCAGTTTAGCAATTAGAAACTGCTGTGCTCACTTGTTTTTAGCTGAAGTTCCATACTGAGAAAATTGTGTTTTACTTGGCTTGAGTTCTATTCTTGAGTGATGCTCAAGTTAAGAAGCAGGTGTGCCTGGTAGTATTTAATGCCTTCAGTGAATAAAGTGCTGCAAATGAGATAGCCCATGTAAAGTAAGCTTCAGTGAATGCAGAAACATTAATTTTTCTTTTTTCTTCCTCACTTTCAAAGGGGCCATGACTTAAACGTTTATAATCTCTTTCCTGCATGTTTGCAATAGCGTCTTAACTGGTCTCTGTGACCTAACTCAAATACTTTTCCAGTCAACTTTTTTAGTTCTGCAGAAGTGATTCCACAACAAACAGAATCCTGTCACTCCCTTTCATAACACCTGTATTAGTCCGTTTTCGCACTGCTGATAAAGACATATCAGAGACTGGGCAATTTACAAAAGAAAGAAGTTTAATTGGACTTACAGTTCCACGTGGCGGAGGAATCCTCACAATCATGGCAGAAGGCAAAGAAGAACAAGTCGCATCTTATGTGGATGGCAGCAGGCAAAGAGAGGAGCACTTGTGCAGGGAAACTCTTCTTTTTATAATCATCAGATCTCATGAGACTTATTCACTATCACCAGAACAGCATGGGAAAGACCTGCCACAGCGATTCAATTACCACCCACTGGGTCCCTTCTACAACACGTGGGAATTCCAGATGAGATTTGGGTGGGAGCACAGCCAAACCATATCAATGCCTTTCATGGACAGTGCTGTTTTTGAGAGATTAAAATTTGAAATTCATGAATCAGACCCAAGAAACCTTTCAAGTCTCATCACCTGTTACACTCATCCACACACTCCAATTTTCTGCTAACCTGAACTATTATTTAGTGTTTTTTCATCAAATTGAACTCCATCTCTCCCTGCCATGCATTTGCGAAGGTTATTCTCTGAAATATGTTGCTGCCCAAAATGTTCTTCTTCCCCTAGTCACATTACTATGGAACTTAAATTGAGGCTTTAAGATGCAATTCAATCATTTCTTTCCCTTTGAAACCTTCTCAAGAATTTCTAGGAAAGATTCATTGCTCATTCATTCATTCAATCAATACCTATCAAGTATCTTCTATATGTCAAGTATTGTTCCCATGACAGAAATACAGATGAACTAGACAAAGTTCTTACCCTCATTTATTTTACATTCTAGTGTAGGTCAATATAACAAAAATAATAAATATATAATATATAATTAAAAGTAGTGAAGAGTGTATTACAAATAATAAATCAGGATATATAAAATTATTCTTGGTTGGGAAGTGAACTTTTGGTATCCTTTTCAACTACAAACAGCATATTCTACATTACAAAATGATTTGTTTCACATTTCTTGTCTTCATTATAGCTCCTTGAGGTGATAAATGCTATTTACCTTTGTCATCTTTAATTTCTTCTTCAAAACACTCAATAAT
The DNA here is from genome assembly GCF_037993035.2 of Macaca fascicularis. NCBI lineage: Eukaryota > Metazoa > Chordata > Mammalia > Primates > Cercopithecidae > Macaca > Macaca fascicularis. The sequence goes on along the minus strand of NC_088388.1, from coordinate 86,728,035 downwards.
TCTATACTGAATGAATGAATATGCACATATCTGAATAGCTGAATAAATGAATTTTTCTGTGCAGTTCTATTTTCAATCCATTGGAAAGGAAGTCTGTTGCACAATAATAAGTGAAATACTCTCATGGTAACAAACTAACACCTTAACAATACTGGAACTCTGGCCAAAAACTAAGTCACCTTCAGCACATGGATTAGAATCATAAACTGCTCCTTAGAACCAGGCATCTGAGTCATTTAATGCTCAGGTATCTTGAAAGAGAGATATTCCCTTAGCCATTTTTTCTGTGTTCTATAATCTCACAAATGAAGACATCTCTCCAATCCTAAAATAAATGAAAAAGACAACAACCAAACTATACTAGCTTTATATATTACTTTTCAAACTGGGATTTGGTAATAAAACAATTTTCTGGGTAATTGGCTGAAGTTTGGAAATCTTTATATGGTAAAGAGACATTTAAAATGACATAATTATGTGGCCAAAGCATATATATAAAGTCATTCTTATGGCGGATGGGTAATGCTTGGTTCTAGGTTGCCCATTAACACACTACAAGATGATCAGATCTTTGACTCATCTATTTCTCAGTTTCTGCATCTGCAGAATGAGCTTCTGTAAGTCTGCAATGTATCTGAGAATGCCCGTGTTATTCTGCTCTCTATCTCTACGTAAACCAAGTGAAACTTCCAATCCTCACCAGTGGCTTGTTCCAAAACAAGAAATCAGAATAAGGTACAACATAAAACAAAGTGTCTCATAGGGATTGTTAATTCTTTGTTTGTGTCTTGTTTGGTTTTTAACTAAAAAAGCACAGGACATGACCCTTTTTTTGGTGGGGGGTGGGGGGCGGCTAGTTGCAGGCAACAGACATCCAGTAATCAACTTTGGTTAATTTATGGCAAAAAGTGATTTATTGGAAAACTGTGGGTTCGCTCACAGAATGAAGGAAAAAAATTGAATAACAAGGCTCAGAAACGATCAGACTTAGGACAACTCTGGGATTTAGACAGCAGAAATTAATGAAGAATCTCCTTAGGGCTTTGCTCAGAGATGAATAAATTATACCAATGACCAGATACTATGACATGCTGCTCAGAATACAGAATCTAAAGACAGAGTATTTGATTGGTCTAGCTTGGGTCACTCTTGTTTCAGGAAAACTGGGGTAGGAATGGTGCACTTTACTGAATTGCTATGAATGCATCTAATGGGAAAAATGTAATTTTCCAATGGAAAGAAACAGATGATTTTAGTAGAAAAAATGAGAATAGATGTTCAACAAGCATAATGCTTGCCTTAAGCAAAAAACTCAGGAAATCAAAAAGAAGAGGCTTGACAAAATAGGAAGAGCAAAGATTTTTGTGTTAAATGCCTGGGGTTCAAAAAAGATTTTGGCATTAAATGGCTTGGCCCCCTACTTAGTAGCTATTGTATGGAGATTATTTTTATTTACTCAGAGAGTTGTTCTTAGAACAAATGAAGTAATCTATACAAATTCATGTCTAGCTCAAAGTGAGTACTTAATAAATTGAAGCTATTATTCATATTATCACCAAAGAATAAGTGTGTTCAAGGTATTTGGGGACAATAATGCAAACATATAATGACGTGTTACTGTATGGCTCTGAATGTCCCTGAGAGGACACAGCTGAGAGACAATCAGAATGCAGCCCCAGGATCTGTGCATGTTTCCAGATATCTGATTGCAAAAATCACTATCCGCAATTAATCTTAGAATTGCCAACTGCTGTGCCCTCATTGCAGATCTAGCCTCTTCTTTTTATTATCTTTGGCTTAAAGATACAATGTTTAAATAATGGAACATAAGGAGAAAAGTGTGATGTTTGATTAAACTATGAGTTATATGTCATCCATTCTCACTGTATTCATTTGACATTTGCCAAATCAATCTATTATAACGAATAATATTTTTATATATGCAGAGTATACTAAAGTTGTGAGGGGCTGGAGCAGTCTGTACTGGTGTAGTCAATCAATAGATATATTGCCTGTACAAAATTTTAAAAATAATAAAACCAACTAAAGATGATCTGCTTTTTATTATCACTAGATACTGGCAATTCTAAACAATGTCAGTGATAAAATAGTCTTTGTGAAAATAAGTAATTTGAAAATTAAGCTGCTGAAATTTTAGGATATTTTCAGCTTTAAGGCAATGTGATTATGGAACCTGAGTAGTCAGGCAGCTATAACCTAGGCAGCTATAATCTTTGTTCCCCGATTATAGATTAGCCTTTTCCTTACCTACGTTGTTTTGTGAAATGCTGTAAGAGTCCCAGTGAAGACCCCCTCCTCTCTTAACTGTTAGTTGATCTTCGTCATACATTAACTTCCCTCTTTCTTCTCTCACACAAGACTTCAGGATTATCATGTTTAAGATAAAATACTAAGCACACTCCTTTAAACTGTGTAGGAAAAGAAAAGAAGCTGTTTGGAAAAGAAAACAAACTATAACTATCTAACTTGTTGTAACTCATAAACCAGCCTTGTATAGAAATGTTATAATCTCACTAAATTTCACTGTTTTCTGCCTATATAAACAAAACCATAACTTTTAACTTCAAAGCACTGACACTGTTCCTTTGGAATCTGTGTTACCCAAACAACTCTTCCCAGCTTTGTGTTTGATTAAACTCTTTCAGACTGGATTCTGATCTTTTTGAGTATTTTAGGTTGACATACTACTCAAGCAGTAGAAAGCTCCCTCTCCTTTTCTCCTTACTTATTCATCTTATAAGTGTGTCTTTTTCAAATTTTCTGTTTATTAACTTGTAGAGGACCACTTCCATATCTTGTTTAAATTTGCCGCTTTCATGGAGACTGGCATTAACGTTATGCCTAAGTGAGAGGAGTGAGTCTAGGTCTTACCATAGTAATTTGCCTGGTTCCAGTTACTCTCCTTAATTAAGATTTCTAATTCATAACTTAGAATAAATTAAATTTAACATGGGGTTCCTTATCTGAAAAATGGGATAATAATACTTGTGAAATTGAAAACTGTGATGCAAATTAGCAATAAAATAGATAAAATCCCAGGCACAATGCATTTCACCTAGGCTTTCAAAAATGCTACTTATTTTTATATCATTAGAGTCATTATTAAGTCAACAGATATATAATAAAAGTCTATCATATATCATAGACAAAAATGAATGAGACATAACTCTTGCCTTAGAGCACCTCACCAACAAATATATACACTATGAGGAGGTCTAATGTCCTGTGAAAAGAGCCAATAAAAAATACAGTGCAGGACATGAAGTGGCAACCTTCAATTCCACAGGGAAGGGGGGCATTCAGAAAATGTTTCTAAGAAAAGGTAACAGATGAAATACAGGGGTATATTCTATGTAGAGACATCCCTGGATGGAAGAATCATGTCGATTATTGAGAAGCCAGAAGATTAATATCATAGGAGAATGTTTCCATAAAGAAAAAAGCAAGACACAAAACAGTAAATAGAATTTTAATACGACAGAACATACACATAAAGTAACTACTGGAAGGAATTCTTCAAATTGTTAAAACTAGTCATCTCTAGGTGCTGGAACTACAGGATATTTTTTCTTTCCTCTATGTGTGTCAAAAGGCATGACTAAAAAATCAGAAACAAAATGCTCCTGGGCAACCTAGTGAAACCTCATCTTTACAAAAATTAGCTGGGTGTGGTGGCACACACCTGTAGCTACCTGGGAGGTTGAGGTGGGATGATCACCTGCGCCTAGGTAGGTCAAGGCTGCAGTGAGCTGTGATCAGGCCACTGCACTCCAGCGTGGGTGACAGAGCAAGGCCCTGTCACAAAAAAAAAAAAAAAAAAAAAAGAAAAGAAAAGAAAAAAAGGAAAGAAATGCTGTTTTTTAAAAAGAAGGTGGACAAATAGCATTGAAAATCTAATCTGAGAAAGAGCATTATTTTCCAAGTTCAAAATTCTGGTCCCTGGGCTGCAGAAAACTAAAAGCTACATTTGTTAGAAATAAGACTTTACTTATGGGGCCCCAGAGCAAGTGACAGCTTCAGCCAATAAACTTTGAAAAGCCCTCTACTCTTTGGACCTCTCTCTTGCATGAGATGTGACTCATGTGATTTGATTTTGGAAAAAAAAAATGGCACTGAATGTAATTCTTCAAAGAATGAAGGGAAACTGCAGGCAGTTGCGTCTAGCCTGCTGGAACGTTAGAATGTGCTTTAACTACTCAATGTCGTTCTTTCATTTTTGGCCATTAGATGAACAATGAGTCATTGATGTTGAAATAGACCTTTTCATATCTTTGATCCTTCGCGGACTGCATCTCTACTTTTCTCCTAGTGAAGCCTATTCACTTCCCCAAACTTTTTCATCTATTAATTGCTCCAGAAAGACTAGATTGGCTGAGCAACTCTCCCCACTCACTCGGTTTCTCCCTAGCATTGTGTAAGTACTCTCATCAAAGCTCTTATCCCACTTCCCAGGAATTGTTTATTTGTATTTATCCTTGAGTGTACTGCTATTACTGTAAGGCCCTTCATTTGCCTCCACACAGAGAATACTGAAAGCCACATTCCTTTTTCCCAGTCCAAACCTCACTGCTGAAATTCATACCCACCCTGCATGTCCTGGCCATCTTTATCTAGATACCCTACAGTCACTCACCTTCAACACAGCCAATATGGACTCCCTTTTTCCCCGTGTATATCTCCCACATGCCAAAAAGTTTTTCTCTGAGTTCCCTAGCTCAGTGAGCCTCATTCTTCCAACTTATGTTACCTGTTTCTCCATATTACATTCGTGACCCATTTCCCCCTAATCTGTATTTACAGCACCTCTTCTATTTTCTGCATCTCTATGCCTGTTCTTTCTAACCTCAATTGCTTATCAGCTCTTATGTGGACTATGACAATAGACTAATAGCTGATCTATTAAAATATGATCTCCAAACTGTTACTAAGTGGATCTTCCTAAGCCACAGTTGTCATCATGTGACTCTCCCGTTTTATTTCCTTCATTATTTACAGAAAGCCTCCTTCAGTGAAGTTTGTCTTCTTAGTAAAGCAGACTCTGAGATGGAATAAAGCATATGGGTGTTTATTAAGGAGTGCCTCTGGAGTCAACCGCAATTGAAGGAAAGAAGCAGGAGTGAGCAGAGGAAGGTGAATCATAGGGAGGGAGGGAAGGAGGGAAGGAAGGAAGGAGAGAAGGAAGGAAGGGAGGAAGGAAGGGAGGGAGGGAGGAAGGAAGGGAGGGAGGGAGGGAGGGAGGGAGGAAGGAAGGAAGGAAGGAAGGAAGGAAGGAAGGAAGGAAGGAAATTATCCTAGAAACAAGTAATGAAATCCAGCACCTCCTTTTCTGAAGCCCTATCTTGAACATGGCTTCAAGAGAGCGTTAGTAGCTCAGTGATTACACAAGCCCTTCAGGGATCAGGCATGAAGCCAATACCTCAAGAAATTGTTCCTGTGAGTTAATTTAATGAATCAGGTCAGACTGACACAACATCTCCCAGATATAACCTTAAGAAATAAATGGAGGAGAGGTGTTGGCAATGCATGTGAACTAATAAAAATTTACTCCATAAAGAGAGAATAATTTTCTAAGCAGCATCCTGATTCATGACTCTTAAATTTATATCAGCAGTTATCCTAACAATGAAGCTGTCTCACAGAAAAAAAAAAAAGGGGGGAAGGGTAGAGAAGAACATTTTTTAAAACCTTAAAAATTGAAAAATTGAGGAATATAAAATATGCTAAATTGTTTTGTCTTTGCTAATCAGATATAAGTTGAAAATTTAAATAATAAAATATGCTCAAATTAAATCCAAACTGCACTCAACAAGTTTCCCCATAGCAGTACATACCCGAGAATACCCGGCAGTTTTCAGCATTTGTTTGTTAACATTTTATACTCATGTAGCAACTCCTACTAGTTTTCCTTGGGTTAGTTGGTAGTTAGTACAATTTCATTTCTAGGACTAGGCCCTACATTTATTATTATCCCTATTCCCTCACCTTGAACATGACATCACTCTTCTTTCATTTGGGCATTGTCTCTTCTCACAAAAGTTTGCACTAAAAAAAAATATATATATATATATATATCTCCATGTTATACAAATATAATATATATTATATTACATGTAATAATTCTAATGGCAGAGTCTGAGTCTTTATGTTTATAATGTTTGCCCATCTCACTTGTGACTAGGCATTACTGCGTCACTAGGTCCACTTGCGAATGCTCTGTTGACTGGAGTGAAAAGTACGTCACTGTGGTCGTTATCTGAAATAAACAGTTTCACCAATATTCACTATATTTGACTTGGTTAGGCAGAGGCAGTGGGTTCAAAGAGACCATGAAAAGAGTTTAACAAGAATAGAAATAAAACATCTTTCTAATTCTTTCTCAAATCTAAAATTAAACTAATCAAGAGTCTTTACTTGACCAAAGTCTAGTCTCAATAAAACAAACAAAGTAAATCAGTTTTCTAGTTCAAATAGTCTCCAAAGAAAGTTTAAGGGAAAGAAAATGAGGAACATAAATGGAAATGACTGGACATTTCACCAGAGATTCCACAACCACTGAAATTTGCTAGTATCATATAATTATCCCAGAAAAGATGCTTTCTTAAGTCTAACCTAAACTTCTTTGGGTAGTATAAATGTATTTCTTTTGGATCTTATACCAGATGTCATTGAGAATAACCTTCACCTAGTCATATGTACTACTCTTCCCTTGTTTGTGATATATGGATTTTATTTTTTATCTTTTCTATTTATAGCCACGGCTCTACTAGTGAAAATAATGTATTCCAATGCACACATCGTTATTAAAAATCTTTTTGAGAGAAGCAGAACTAACAGTTAAACTCGTGTGTAAGTAAAATATTACCTGCCCCTCTCCAGACCTTTCAACCTTCTCAGGTGGCCATTCAATCTCTCAGGATGGCCTCCAATGTTGGATTACAAAACAGGACCTCTCCAACTACCAGATCAAGACACACCTTCCTCCTAACACCTAAACGTCTTCCAAAATTTGCTGAATTCTAGTGGAGGATTTTAGCTAAAATATTGCATATATACCAGGATTCATCTGCATAGCCCTGTTGAAGCTATATGTCTTTCCACTCATGTGTCTGGATGAGACAATATAAAGAAAACCTACTTTCTTCATCACAGACACAGATCTGCCCAGTATGTTGACTAGGCCATCACAGACACAGATCTGCCCAGTATGTTGACTAGGCCATCACAGACACAGATCTGCCCAGTATGTTGACTAGGCCATCACAGACACAGATCTGCCCAGTATGTTGACTAGGCCAATTGTCAGCCTCCTAAGATCTTAATTTCACTGTTGCTGGAGCTAAGAGGTACAGTTATGGAACAGCAGAGCTGAAAACCTCTTCTGGGTGACAGACAATCTGAGATGGGTTGCTATGGTCGAGAAGGATCTATGTGACAGAAGGAACTCCTTCTCATCTGCACAAATAAGATGTTGCCCTCGACTGATACAGAAAGTACAAATAGCATATGTCATGTGTGATTACCACTTTCTATGAAAATCCATCTACATTGTGAAGTAGGTGATGTGATGGTTATCCACTATGTTTGCAGATAGGAAAATGGAGGTTATTTCCTGCAAGAAAGAAAGAAGGAAAAGTATAGCAAGGTGTCTCATGCTTGTAATCTCAGTGATTTGGGAGGCCAAGGCAGGAGGATAGTATGAGCCCAGAAGTTCAAGAGTAGCCTGCCAGCCTATGCAACAAATCAGGACCCCGTCTCACAAATAAAGAACAATGACAACAACTTAGGGAGATGGAGAAATTAGGGCAAAAGGAGAGAATAATACACAAACTGACACTTTTGTTGAAAGAGTAAGCTGTGGCTTCCAAGAAGATATTCTATATATTTTGATTATCTTTGAGATGAGGATTTTAGGCTTCTTGAGGTTGATGGAGGAATGCTATAATCTAAAGACAACTCTATTCTAAATGCCATCTTACAGGTAACTAGGACAAAGCCCTGTGTGGCCCCTGGCAGGTGTATCATTTGTGAGTATGCCAGTATCCTCCTCCCTACCCACTGCTGCAGAGACCAATGATTGACAAGATCTGAATAGTTTCATTTTTTTGTTGTTGTTGTCCAGGGTAGCTTTAACAAAAGTATGTTGTTCTCAAAAGATCTGTTAATGGCAGCATGCTAGGAACTCCATTTCTTTAATCTTTCTTAAATTACTAAATTTTTTGTCTTTATTTTTTTTTTTAGTAATAATACTCTAAGCCATTGAAAGCAAGAATAGCTTCTGCTTATGATGGCTGAAGCCAGATGGGCTCCATAATTATTTTTTAAATACATTTTAGGTTGTGCTCCTACCTTTAATTCACTTATCACAATGTCCCTAACCAAATCTTAAGGCTATAAAACAAATACTTTGTAAACTCTTTCCAGAAAGAAGTTCAAGCAGAAATGATGTCAGGGCATGAAGAAAATTACTTATTTAGAATGGGTAAAAAGGAAAAGAATGAAAGGGTGGTGAAGATAAATCTTGGCTTTCAGAGTAGAAAACCACAAAAGCAGCCAGAAATTGAATATTTTTAAAATGTGACAAATGGCTTTATGCTTTTCATATTAGCTATTAACTGCTGAGAGTCATTAGGCATAGTATGCAAAAGGCAATAATTGAATGTTCGAATATTCTGCAGTGCCACAATGGAATTCCTATTTCTAGCGTCCACTGTAATTATGAATCATCCTCAATATATGGGACTTACAGAAGAAATGCTGCCCTCAAATCAAGCTTGCATTGCTCAAGCTATTTTTACCCTTATTTTAACCAATGGAGGTAGACATTCCAATTTGCTGGGCACAGAAAATGTATTACTTCAGCCACTGTTTGGTATTTTGAAGTACAGGAAGTCTTCTTGAAGGGGTTCAAGGAGATGGGAAAGATGAAACACTCTAAGTTCCCCAAAGCTCACATATTCCTAGCCCTCACCAGGCTTTACAGCCATTTTTTCATTACAGCACATGTCTCTAGATCCTTCATCCTCTGCTGCAGGATGTTCTCTCAAGCTGTCTTCCTTCCTCTGCCAGGCCATCCCTTGGACCTTAGAGTTGTCAATTTCTTTAGCAACTCCAGGACATACCCTCAACCAGACAAGTCCTTTCTACCTGCATTTGAGTTCAACCTACCCACTTCCATTATCTAAACAATTCCTACAACTCTACTTCTTTCAAAAAAAGCCACCTCCCAATGAGTAACCCAACAGAACTGGTTGTCAAGTCCTGAGTTTTAGCTCAATAACATCAATTATATATGTGCAAGAGATTGGAGATTAAGTCACAAAGTTCTTGGGCTTTGGTTAACAACAAACTTAGACTAGACCTGGGTAAATGGGTTGCAGTTGCAAAAAAAACTCTTAGTCAGAGGTTGCATTAACAGAAGAATACTAACCTAGCAGAAACAATAGTCATTTTATATGTGGCATCAATCACATGTCAATTAGCACATAATACCTGGACGGTGTGTTCATATCTGAAGTGGTGGATAAACAGAGTGTACACAAACTGGGGGACAAGAAAAATACTTAGTGACTCGGAAAACACATCAAAAAACAATAAAAGCAGCTAGGGATGTTCAAGACCATTGGCCATTTTCCCACCCAGTTTGTTCTTCTTTCTGACGTCTCATTTCCTCCTGACAGTATCATTATAACATACACTAAGTCCCATTGTCTACCATGCCTTGTGATGGGCACTGGAGAAATAAGGGTTATTAGGGCCTGGTCTCTGACCCTAGCCCCTGGGGCTTCCAATCACTCATCCTCAGAATCCAAATACTGTGGATTTAAATAGTAAAAGCTGTGTCAAAAATATCTCATGGCATTCTGTTTGTGATGGGTGGCACTTAAGCACACTTTAGTTAATAGTGTTATTAGAGTGAATGTCATTGTACAGTGGAAAGAACTTGAAGTTTCCAACCAGATATAACTGGGTTAAAATTCCATTCTTTGCATTACTACCTGTGACATTTTTTTAAAGTGGTGTTGCATTACACAATTATTAGAACCACTCGAATAACACTGGTAATGGACATAGTATTAGACCCATCCAATAAGTGATGGAATGGGGATTCAAACCCACACAGTCTGAGTTCAGAATCCAGGTGAAGTAGAAAAAACTCCATTGTTAGATTAAAACCAGACTGTTACAGCTTTGGTCAATGGTCTCTGCATGCCGAATTTATACACATGGAAATAAGCTGCATTATTTTTCAGCAATCTCTAAGAATATTTACCCAGCTCATTCTGTACAATCTTTGCCATGTGGAAATAGGACTCTCTGCACCCTAAGAATGATGGACTGGACCTGGCAGAGATTATCATGATGAAAACATTCTCCCTTACTGAAGGTCCATTCAGGTGCTCTCATTTATTCTTTCCAATCCACTTGCTCAGTGCACATGAAAATGGCTATGCTTCTCCCCAAGGCAACTTCGCAAACAAAGACTGTTGCTCTTTCTGTCACCTGGGCTTCATGGATAATTGGAAAGCCTCCGTAGGTGCTGGCAGTTCTACAGCAGCTGTTGATTTGCCCTCACCCACAGTAGGAGGAAATGCCAAAATCTGTAAAGAAACAAATCTTCACTAAAGTCCGATCAGATGGATACAGATTGTTGCAACCAACCATGCAATGACAAACATGCTCAGAAAGCTTCCTTCAGACATGTGGGTCCAAACAATCTCTGAAAATAGAGCTAGGTCCCAGACAGGAAGGCTTAATGTGGCTAGAATGATTGCAACGCAGCATCACAGGAGGAAGATAAAATGGAATTTCCAAAGGTTTTCATAAAAATGGCATTGAGCTATTGGAGAAATTACAATAGCTACCATTTGAGGACTTGTTCAGTGCTAAGAGTTAAGCTAGGCATTCTACCTCATTTTTTTCATCCATCCATTTATTCATGCATTCATTTGAAAAAAAAAAAAATGATGAAGCACCTACAGTGTGTCAGGTGCTGTAGTAGGGACTTGGAATAAAACAATGATATACATGGTTTCTAACAACACAGAAGCCATAATCTAGCGGAAGAGACAAATTTAAAACATATCTGTCAAAAGCAATTTTTCCAATTAAACTTATAATGTTCCAAAAAGAGAGTTATTTGGGGTACTGCTATAATTTTCTTTGGAGAAGATACTTGAACTAAGATGTAAAGTACAAGTAGAGGTTACCAGGAGAAAGCAAGAAGAACAGAAGGAATTGCACATGGGAAGGACATTTAAACAACCCTGAAAGGCAAGTGATATTGTGCCATTTTACAGCTAAGAATGCTTAGGCTCAGAGAGGGTGAGTAGCTCTAAGATCACACATGAGAAAATACTGAATCTCAAGATTTGAATTCAAATCATCTTTTTTCCTAAGGAGTTATCTTCCTTATAGAATATATAAAAGGAGCTCTATCCATCCATCATCAGTATATTACCTTTTTAAAACAAAGAGATACTTTTCTGTGTCAGGGATTTTTTTTTTCTCCAGATTCATGGATGTTAATAGAAAAAAAATACCTTACTTTCAAACATGAGAGTTGTATTGCTCAGTACACATAACCAAGAGGGACTTGGTTTTATTTGTATCACTAGGAGAATTTTTCTCTGGTCCTTTTCATAATTCCCTCTGGAAAACCTTCTCACCAATAGTGGTTTAATGCTAACACAATTTAAATAAAATAAAGCAGATGTTGTAGTTGGCAAATGAGTGAGTTCCTGGTATCACAGTGATTGATATACCAATGGAGAGAGTCGTGAACACCTGGAGGCCTCAGGGAATCATTTTTCTATGTTTTGAGACATCTTTCTCTAGGAACTTCTCTCTGTGCCAGTTTTTTATGCGTGTGCATGGTGATAATAATAGTGATAATAACAAAAATCCCAAGGGTAATCATTTAGTGAGAGCCTATGCAGCAGGCATGTAAGCATTTTATTGATGTTTAAGACATACATCTTCTGCACTTTAACATATCTGAAATCCAGATGTGTCTCATAATCAATGACAATTTACAATTTTTTGTATTTTTTCTTAACTGAAAATAATCCATGCTATTTATAATCAATGATTTCTTAGAATCAAAAAAATATGCAACATAAATTTTGTTTAATCTTCACACAAACCTGTGAGAAAGTTCTAATATATTTTTTTATTTTACAATAAAAATTGTATATGTTTATTGTATACAACCTATTGTTCTTAAATATGTATACCTTGTGGAATGGCTAAGTTGAGCAAATTAATTTATGTATTCTCTCACATAGTAATCATTTATTTGTGTTGGAAACACAATGTACTCCCTTAGAAATGTTCAAGAATACAATATATTTAGGCCGGACGTGGTGGCCATGCCCAAATCCCAGCACTTTGGGAGGTCGAGGTGGGTAGATCGCTTGATGTCAGGAGTTCGAGACCAGCCTGGCCAACAGGGTAAAACCCCGTCTCTATGAAAAATACAAAAATTAGCCAGGTGTGGTAGAATGTGCCTGTAATTCCAGCTACTTGGGAGGCTGAGGCATAAGAATCACTAGAACTCAGGAGGCAGAGGTTGCAGTGAACCAAGATCGTGCCACTGCACTCCAGTGTGGGTGACAGAGTGAGACCTTATCTCAAAAAAAAAAAAAAAAGAATGCAATACATTGTTATTAACTATAGTCACTACATTGTACAATATAGCTCTTGAATTTATTCCAGTCCAGTATCTTTATTTTATACATAATGAAACAGTCTTAAAATGTAAAGTAACATGTCTCAAGTTACAGGGTTATAAAATGGAGAATTAAAATTCTGACTCAGATTTTTGTTCTCTCCAGTCTTTGAGACAAAATTGTGTTCCAGAGATTTGCTTTGAAATGACTTAGATAGCCAAATGGTCATAACTGGATTAATGTTATCATTTTCTGTTGCCATGTCACTGCATGTACAGATTTATCATGTGTTTGATTTCTCATTTGTGCAGCATGGGGGATGTTTTGAATTGTATACTAAAAAGAAACTTGGAGTTAGGTTTTAAAATAAATGATGAATAAAACTCCACTTAAGTTCATATAACACAGCAATTCAGAATAGAGGCTTTGAGCCACACAGCCCAGATTTGAATTTTGTTTCTTCAACTTGCTAACTTTACAATCTTGGGCAAATCATGTACCTTTTCCGAGTCCCAGTTCATCATCTATTATATGGTACATGAAATGTATTTAAACACACATTTACAGTGTCCCTGGGAATAGGCTAGAAAACTGCAGCCAGAGAGTGAGCAGATGCACAAGCCTCTATTTCCCTTAGAATACTGCAGAGAGCATGCGTAGTATGAGCCACAGCTAAACACACCATGGAGTTAGGCACTGGGAGAAGGTCCTCTCCCCACAGGGTGCTGAGGAAATGGAGCACCTGTGCCATGGTGGCATTCTTTCCATGAGTTCTAGTCTGCCCTAGGTTACGAATCCTTGTTAGTCCAAGCTCCCGATAACAGCAACTCCTCTAGCAAGCAAATGGTCCAGTGCAGAAGCATTTCTTGCTGCAAGCTATAACTTGTTAATAGAAAGTTCAGAAGTTGCATGAAAATTTTAAATATCAATACTGACGTTAAGGCTTGTTTTGAGAAATTAGTTAGAAAATACAAGTTCAGCAGTTCCTGAAGGATGGTATGATTTCAGTTAAAGTTAGTGATATGACTTAATGATGATAATAGTGATGATGATGATGATGGTGGTGATTATAATGTTCATGATCAAGATTATTGGAATGACTACCGCATCTTAAATTCCATTTAAACATATTGTACATTTACTCTATGTTAGGCACTGTGCTAGAGTTAGGCATTTTAATAGACTAAAGAGATTTCACAAAAACCTTGAAAAGGCTATTGCTATCTCCTCTTTGCAGATGAAAAATGTTGGGTCTCAGAGGCGATACCGTGGTCTTCTAATTCCAAGCATTCCATTACGCTATAAACTCTTCTCAAGAGTCCTTATTAAAAAATCGACATAGGCTCATTTTTTTCTGAAGAAGATTTTATATTTCAAAATGTTATACACATTTTTAATGTTTATTTACTACCTTAAGAAAGGAAGTTATTGAAAAACATGACAATAAGTGAGTAGTCAGAGACAAAATTTTATTTTTCTTCTTTCAAAACCAAACAAATCCATAAGAATAGCTTCTATGGAAAATTCTACCAACTGCATATATTGGTGAGGATTTAGAGCAACTGAAACTCTCATAAATTGCTGGTAGGGAAACTAGCAGTTTCCTGTGAATATTTATCAATCCTCTGACCCAGTAATTCCACTTCTAGGCATTTACCCAAAAGAAGTAAAAATAAATGTCCAGAAAAAATATGTATGTGTGAATATTCATCATCATTTTATTCATAGCATTCCAAACACAAACAATTCAAATGTTCATAAATAGAAGAATGGACAAAGAAGCTAGGGTAAACTTGCATAGTGGAAATCCTAAAACTCATTTTTCTGATTGAGAGAAGTAAAACAGTATATGCTCTGGTTTCATTCCCATAAAGCTCTAGAATAGGCACATCTGTTCTATGGTGATGGTATTCAAAACAGTGGTTGCCTGAGTTTAGGGGATTAACTGAGAGGGGACATGAAGAAATGTTCTGGGGTGATGGAAATGCTCGCTGTTTAAATACAGTGTGGGTTAGATGGGTATTGTCAAATCTCATTAATTGTAACAGTTAGAATCTTTACATTATACTGTATATAAATCACACCGACTGATAAAAAAGAAAACACAGCAGGAGCTGCAAGTTTTTTAGTCAGACTAGTATTTTACTTTATCTCTTTAGGTTGATGATTAGTTCTATGAATAGCCATGAAAACCAATTCTAACATTATTTTTGTTGCTAAAGTTCCAGCCCCAGCTGCTTTTACCTCTAGGGCAGATACTGTTAATAATTATACTCCAATATCCAATCATTCCTCTGTTTCTGTAACTCCCAAGTTTAGCTGGGCAAATGGACCACCAGCTGAAGACCACACTCCTCAGTCTTTTTTGAAGCTAGATGTGGATATATGATTAAGTTCTGTCTAATTGACAGTAAGTAATGTGTACAACTTCTAGATTATATCCTTAACAGGCAAGGCGAGTGCTTTGTTCTCCCCTATTCTCTTCTCTGCAACCAAGATGTACTCCTAGCAGATGTGATATTCAGCCAGCTTCAAATGTGGTTTGACAGTGATGGAGCCTTAAGAAAAAGAGAGCTTGGGGTCTCACCTTGTCAAGCCACCAACACAGGCACAGACCACCTACCAAAACTTCTAAAGGAGAAAGAAATAAAATCCTCTCATTTACACTACTGTATTTGGGGAGTCTTTTTGTTATAGTCTCCTAGTCTATATCCTCATTAATACAACCACCATATGTTTCAGGCAGCTTCTGCAGGACCTTGTTTTGGGAATCCACTAACATCTGCTTGAGAAGATTACAGAAAAACCTGAAGTAGAGGTCACTGTCACATGAAATCCTCAGCACCCACAAAGGAAACTTCAGCCCCAAATGAGGCAGCAGCTCTGAGAGCTACACAGGGTAGACCATAGCCCAAGGTACCCTGGATGGCTCACAAGCATCCTCGTCAATATTACATCCCAGGTGTGGAGGAGTTGTAGAGTCGGCAGCTGGAACTTCATAGTGAGCCTCTCAGCCTGCACGTCTCCAGAGGAAGAACTATCAAACCAATTGGACTTCCCTCCTCAGTGTTATCTTTCCTGACTCCCCAGAGAGATCATTTCCCTCTCAATCTGACCTGACTTTGAAAGTTTCATTCCATCTCACCAGTTTACATTTTGTTTATTTCAGTTTCATTTGCTCCTGGTTTTGACACAGTGAGCTTGTTATAGCTTTCAATGCTTTTTAATCTGCCCGTACCTTACTCTCTGGATCAATGCTGACTCTCTTGACATGAGTGTGCCAGGAGGCTTAATTAACCACTTAGATATTTCCTTACACATTGCAGTTCCCAAAGTACATTCACTTCTTTCAGCACATTTTTATCTTCAAATATTGAGTTAAGCAGAAAATTTTTGGTATCTCTATTTACACATGAGATACCTGAAGCACAGTGAAAATAATACGTCCAAGATTGCATAAAGAAAGAGATTGGGCAAAACTGTGTCTAATGATAATAAGTCTAATGCTCTGCTCACTAGGCTATGATCTAATCCTTGGTATCCTGTTTAAAAATGCAGGACAATAGACATAGGCAGAGCACTCATCTCTAAGCAAAGGGATAATAGTGAGGACAAAAGAGGGTTTTAAATTCCTGCAAATTAATCTTCCTTCCCTGTTTTGGCAAATGGCATCACCATGAATCCAGCCATCTAAGACAGAAAAATTGCCTTCACCCAGGACATTTCCCTTTAAATTTCCCCACTCAATTATTTGCCAGGTTATCTTCTTTTAACCTCTTTCCAATTTCAAATAAATATGCCTCACCCCTTTATTTTTATTAGTGATTCGACCTTTATAATATACAGCCTGATTTAATCAATACCTTTATAACTTTTATCTTTGTCTCTATTTTTTCTCTCCTCCAATCCATTCTGCACACCACTGCCCCATGATCTTTCTATAAGACAAATCTGACCCTGGCAGTTTCTGCTTGAGCTACTTTAATTGCTTCCTTTAATTTTCTGAATGAAATTTACATTCTTTATCATTGCATGCAAGGCTTTTCATATTTGTATTCCCATACACTTCTGCAGATTTCTTCCTTCTCTTTCCCTGCATTCACCCTTTGTTCTGTCCATACTGAGCTACTTGAAGCTTCTCTAATGCCTCTTTCTGTTTCCTGTCTCTATGCCAAGGTTCAAAAACTCAAATATATTTTTAGGTCAAGCAGATAACATAAGCATGTATAACATCCTATATGAAAGGTAATAGGGAGCAGTGCATAGAAAGCATTTAAACTCAAATTTAAAACACTATGCTGAACTCAAACAGACTGCTTTGAAGAACTATTCCAATTGCAAGCAGACAGATTATAATCCTTGATTGTGTTCCCCCCATATACTGTTTCATCTATCAGCAATATCTCTATTCCCTTCCTCTTTGTCTCACTCATTCCAACTAATTCTTCAATACAGTAATGCCCCCCATCTGCAAGGGATACATTCCAAGCCCCTCAGTGGATGCCCGAAGCCACAGATAGTATAGAACTCTATATTCACTATGGTCTTTTCCTATACATACATATCCATGATAAAGTTTAATTTATATATTAGGCACAGTGGATTAACAACAATAATATAATAGAACAACTATAACAATATACTGTAATAAAAGTGTGAATGTGGGCTCTCTCTCTCTCCAAATATCTTACTGTACTCACCTATTTTAGACTATGATTGACCACAGGTAACTGAAACAGTGGAAATCAAAACTGCGGATAAGGGGAGCTACTGCACTCAACTTAGTCATTGCTTTCTCTGACCACAGATCTCCTCATTTTGGATAAACTCTCTCCTAAAGTGTCCCTTCTTCATTATTCTGCCACCTCTATTACTATGTGAGATCTTAAAGGCAGAGCAGTTGGTTATGTCTTATTTAACCTGAACTTCCAGTGCCTAGGATACAAGTGTGATGCTCAATAAATATTTTAGTGGATGACTATATGAGTAAATCAATTTATTCCTGAATGGGATAAATGACAATAAATGAGTGACCTGAATACATGATTCTGACCTACATATCTATAATATCTATATTGATAAGGAATGAATTTTTCCCCTCACTTTCACTTTATTCTCATCAGAGAAAGACTGTTTACTACTGCTCTGAGGTAATGCTTCTCTTTAAGGTCTTCATGTTCTACTTTTTATTTTAAGCAGCTGAATATCAGCAATCTGGGTTTAAACAGAAATGCCCTTTCCTCCTGAAAATCACAATGAAGATTTTGTTTTGCTTTGTTTTGCAGTTTAGTGACTGCCATTGGATAGTGTATAATACAGAAATGGCCACATCAGGGTTTTATTTTCAAACAAATACCACATCATAAAAAAGCAACTAAATATGAAGATCATAGTCTCTTCATCAACAATCTACATGTGTATAAAATAGCAAGTTAGTGGAGATAATGGGATCATAATTGACTTGGAAAATGAGGTTGGTGAAATAATTCCATGAGATGGGCTTCAGAAGGAATGAAGGAGACAAATTTTCAGTGTCAATGGTGCAGAGAAAAGAAAGTGCCTGGCAGAAAGAATTCTCATAGGACATGCTGTGCCTTAGAGAGCTCAGTAACAAATTGGGTTGGAGGCAAGAAGAGCTAACTAATCAATTATTTCTAGAAAAAAGGAATGAAGGATTCACTTTCTTCCTTGATGGGCTGGGTACTTCATAAGTAGTGGATGCCAAATAACTAGGAAGCCATAGCTTTATTTAATAGCATGGAAGCAAAAATAGAGGAGCATCCATGAAGTTAGAACTGAGCTCCCAAGGCAAATCTGTGAAGGGAATAAGGGGCATCAAGCTGCTGCCTAGTTAGAATGAGATCATTAGAGGAACGTGATTATAATCAAGCCACTTTTGTGCATGACACCAGGATCCCACATCTGCCTGAGACTGCAAGCTCTGAAGAGATGCTGATTGAAGTTGGAAAAAATGATAAGAGTAAATTGGAGCCAGATAAACAATTTTTCTTTGAATTGAGTGATGAGTGTACCTCAGAATAGAGAGCAGCCTATTGTAGAAACAGGGTCAAGAGGGACTATCAAAAGCTCCTTTGTTCTAGTCCCTTACTTTCTGGAAGAATGACACCTAATCCAACACAGGTGAAAGTTGGGCTATGCCTAACTTACAGCAAAGGAGTTCCACTCAGCCTTCTAGGCAATGGTTTATACAAATATTTACCTGATAGGCAAATAAGAGTGAATGCCATGCTTTTCCCTCCATTTACTGGGAGAAATTCTGAAGACAGGAAAAGTTGCAAATATGTGGATTTTCTGCTACCCGTCACAATCTGGGGCAGCACACAGGCATCTAGCTGGCCTGACATCAGACTCTTGGGGGCAGACCATGACCCTTGGTCCTTGGGACTTTTAGGTTGCATGACCATAGAAGCACCAA
Organism: Macaca fascicularis; assembly: GCF_037993035.2. NCBI lineage: Eukaryota > Metazoa > Chordata > Mammalia > Primates > Cercopithecidae > Macaca > Macaca fascicularis. Next base: position 86,708,910 of record NC_088388.1, on the reverse strand, counting down.
CTCTTAAACTGATATAATCAAGGGTTGGAATACAAGTGTTGTAGTTTCGGCATCATGACCTGAAAAGAACTTTGGCCTCTAGTCCTGTTTTATGACATCTGCATTTGGAGTTGGAAAAGACACTTCCCTTTGGTGTAATTAGAGAGCTGAGGTTTCATGTCGTTCACAAACCTAATACCTTTTAATGGCCTTCCACTGCCAGTAAGATAAAATCCACAGTGCAGCATGGCATGCATGCCCTTTGTGGATCTGAGCCCTGCCTATATGTTCAAACTGATCCAATCCTGCTCCCTCATCTATGCCCTATACTTGGGCAAACTGTGTGCCCAAACTTTTCCATATCTCTTTCCCTTTGCATATATAATTGACTTTGCTTCCAATATTCCCACCCAAACATACCTATGGTGGTGGTGGGGTGGGGATTCTTACTCACCCTTCAATGCCTGCTCTGATGTGTCCTTCTCTTACAACAACATAAATCCCCTCAACAGAACCGCTTCCTCCCTTTCTGTGGCCAACATGCTCCTCATAAATTCCTTTATCATGTAACATATGAGTTGCTGTAAGTAAAGCACTTAGAACAGTGCTTTGCAAATAGAGTACATTCAATGAATGCTATATGATATAATGTTTTATCACAGAATTTTGCAATTATCAGTCCATTACTGCATTATCTTGACTTCTAGACTATGAAAATGCCCTAAGGGAACGGAATGTAAAGTGTTTATCTTTGTACTCCCAGCACTTTCTCACCAGCACTGTCATCAGTTAGAATATAAATAATTCCCTCTTATTTTTATTCCCAGGTAAAGAGAGATTATTGCATTATAAATTGTTTTTAAAGCAAGAAGTATTTGGGTTCAAATTCTAACTCTGTCATTTACTACCTGTAAATGTATAATTCTAAACTCCTTAGATCCTCAGTTTCCTCATCTGCAAAATAGGGGAAAACATTTGCATTTTAAGTTTTTTCTTAGACTTATGTGAGGTCATTTTTATTAAACATGTGGCACATGGCAGGACTGCTATAAATGTACGACTCTGACCTAGAGTTGAAGATGAAGGTCATTAGGATGCTGGAGGTAGAAGTGTGTTAACAGAAATAATTTATTGAAAGAGAGAATTTTTTCAAACTTTGGAGTTACAGAAAGAAATGAGTCATACAAACTTTTTCTGACTACCTTGCTCTTTTACTGTGAAATACAAAAGGATGCAATTGTGTGCACTTGGCAAAGATTCTTACGCTTAATGTGAAACTTGAGGAAATCCAAAATGCAATCTTAAGATTTTTAAATCAGATCCAGAAGTTGAGTGTTCCTCTCCTCTGGAGAGTGACTCAATGAAAAAAGTACTTGAGCTCAAAGGAAAAGAATTTAGGACATGAAACTTAAAAGAATAATACTTCCCTTTGAACCTGGTGCTGGAGGAATAAGAAAATTTCAGTTTTGGGGTAAGTCTAGTTCTCTCTCTCTCTCTCATATATATATATATATATATATTCTCTCTCGCACTCCCTTCTTCCCTCCTCTCTTTTCCTTTTTGAATAGCAACAATATCTAAAAGAATCAGCTTTTTAAGCATAAAATACTAAAGACTTTAATTTACAGTAGAATCATTCAAGGTAAAAATCCTATGTTTTGTTGCCATGCATTTCTTTTGGATTGAGGACTTACATAAGAAACTCATTCTATGAAGTGAAGACAAAAGAGTGGCCCCTAGTTATACAGAAGTCACTAATCTGGGGTTTTAATGGCCTCTGTGGTGCTTCATGGAGCAAAGCATGGGGGTGCATTTAATATCTTTTCATCTTCCTGTCAGGGTTTCCTATGTTCTTAGGCACAGCAGCCTATTTACTCAGAATGCAGCCTCACATATTCTCCTTTTGCCTCCCAGTTGTTTTTTGTTTGTTTGTTTGTTTCTGAAGGTTAACAGTTCAAATGTTGACATTACTCTACCAATTAGGACGTTTTATTTACTTTGCAATATTTCTGTTGACACAAATTTCATCATGAAAAGAGACAGATGTTATAACTCGCACTTAAAAAGAATAAAACTGATAATTTTACAAGTGATTCTACCCAAGATTACATAATACCTACACTCAACCTAGGATCTCCAAGGGCAAGGCTTGGTCCATTATAACAGCAAGTGCTGGCTGGGTGTGGACAGGACCATGGTTCCTAAGAGTCTGGTTCTAAACTCCAGGTCCACCTCACTAAGTGTTTAGGGTTACATCGCTGGTTTAATAGCATCATCACTTGTTTCATATTTTCTGCTCAACTACAAGATGCCCTTTGTAATAAAGGTTATTCCTGGAAGCATGCAAAAGTCACGGACCTCTCCCCACCTATGCCACAAACACTACTATTACTACAAGTTTTCTAATTTGTGTTCTATCCTCAACACTTCTCAATTTTTCCTATGAGTTGATGAAGGAAAGTAGGGACAACAAAAGAGGAACGGGAAACCCAATTCTCTGGGTTGAAAATTGGTTACAGCTCATGTCTAGGTTATTACTTTCCACCTTTGAAAAGTTGTCAGGAGCTGGAAGTTTTGGCTACAAACTCGCCTCAATCAGTGCTGCGTGCCTTTCCTCAAGAGTAAAGATGTTAAATTCAGAGCTTTTCTGCTCATTTTCTCACCCAAGGCTCTAATTGAATTTGACTTATTTAGTGTCCAAAGCCACATGGAAACAATTTGTTGCATTTAAAATAAGAGCAAGTGAGACAGGAAAGAAGAAAAGGAAATAAAGACAAAAAGAGAGAAAAGAGGAAGAGTTCATCTGGTTCAAGTTGAGTCAGTCTCCACATTAGAGTCAATCATCTTTGGCCAAAGCAGAGGGGAGCTGGTACAAATATAGATATTTAGGTTGACTCTTTTACCAAGAACTAACAAAATCTATTGGAAAAAAAGACAAGGGTTGAGATAACACAAATATAGGTGCCACACAGGTAAAGGAGTAAAAGATAAGGCTTCTTGCACAAAATGCCAGGATCTGTCTGGGAATATAGGTCACAGTGAGTCAGCTTAGTGTTTAGCATCTGAGGGCTAAGAAAGAGCCCTTCCTGGACCAAGGAATCTTTGCCGGAGTGGGGACAAGAGTAGAAGAAAGGTAAACACAAGATAGCCAGACTTGTCTGTTAAACTAAACCCTGTAACTGGACTGAATTCCTATACTTAGGCCATGAACCTTATAACTTAGGCCAGTTATAACCCTATAATTGGTCTGAATTCCTATACTTAGGCCACATACCTATACACTAACATATATTTGGTGCCCTGAGATCCTAAGTTACTACAACACACAGTCAAACTTGCTTGAAAATAGTTATTGAGAACTTAGTACTTTTCTAAAATGGGACAGAATAAAAGAAAATGAGGGCGGTGAGACGGGAGATATTTTATACATATTTGGGGAGTTGAATTTATGTTGAAAACTGAGGACGTATTATTTGGGGAATTTTAACTTTTATTTATAACCTAGATGACCGTAGAGTTGACTAAAATAAAGCAAGACTGGTGCTACCAATCCAGCCTAAAATACATTAATGAGTCAACTCATCTCAAAACCCAAGAACCCATTTATTTAAACACAGTTGACCAAAAATAACAACAATAATAAAGATCCACCACCTATTTTTCCTCTGTAATATCTCATGTTCGGTCCCCAGCCTCGGCATTCTTAATTGTCCATGTGTTTCCCTTTCAGAAACACACGAATGGCAACTCCACTTAGAACATAGCTTGCTTATTTCTAAAATAAATAGACAAAAATTCATAGAATGGAAGAGCATAAACAAAATAGAAAAAGGATAAAGGTGAGATAATAAAGAATAATAATTAAATGAGAACTATATTAGTAATGGAATTAAAAGCACTTTATAAAATGCTATATACTTAAGAATAAAAATATTACTTCTAAAACCTCTAGATAATGTGTATTATTGAACATAATGCAGGAGTCATTAAGACAGGGACCATTGTACCAGATCTGAAAAATCTCCAAATCAGCTTTTGGGAGTATCTGGATTTTTCCAGTTTGGCTGCTCTCATCACCATTGTATCAATGCTAGGACTTTAGCTATCATTCAAAATTGTGTGGAACTAGCTTTGAAATTTCTCCATAACACAATGTTATCATCAGACACATTCAAGTTTGGTATTTCAAAAGTCATTGTCTTCTCATAGAATAAATGGAATCTGATACTGTCTTGAATATTATGACAGATGGGCTCATCATTTCATAGCAGATGGCAAGATGATTAGGCTAAACTCTGAAATCTTAAATACTAGAATATAAACATCTATCCAACAGCTAAGGACACTGAAAATATCCTTTCATAAATTCTGATTTTGGGGGCGATATTTGTTCAAAACTCATATATTTTTTGCTCCAGGAAATGTAGGTTTTCCGTAAAACAAATATATTCCATTGTGAATTGGCTTGGTGTCAGGCTGACCTAAGTTTGAATCTAGTTTTGCTGTTTTCTAATGTATGATAAGATATTTCAACTCAGTTTCCTCATCTGTAAAGGTGGGTTAATAGCACTTGCTTTATGGGATGTAGGGGAAAATGTAGTGGGATAGCACATATAAAATAACTTACAGATATTCACTCCCTACAAACACCTTTCTTTACTGACAAACAGTACAAAGATTGTGTATTTATAACTGAAGAGAATATAGTACATGTTTTATCACAAATATTATTTTCTGTTTTCTAAGGTAAAAATTTTTAATACACAAACTCTAGGAAATAGAAAACGACGTGTAATAGAATAAATATGGAAGATACAAAAGTCATCTTTATTCAACTCTAATTACAGATTTTAAAGCATTTCTGCAATGATTATTTTATCTGATCCTCAGTATCATTGAGAAAAGCAGCATTATCTCCAGCTAAATAAAAGTTTAAAGCTGAAACAGAAAATCAATTAATTTGACCAATGTTGCAGAAGACAAAGTCAGATCTGAAAACCTTAGTCTTCTGGGTCTAGACCCAGCTCCAAATGAAAGAGATTCTGAAGGCTTTCTCGTCAGAGTCTCCGCTGTCTATAAGTGCTTTTCTCCAGTTTTGTTTTGTTTTGTTTTGTTTGGTTTGGTGGACATTGTTGGTTATGTTTTCAACATCCACATCCCCTTCTATCCATCAGTAGTACCAAAAGTTTTGCATTGGGGATTTCATTAATTACATATTCTTGGCCATTTTGAGTACTATTGATCCACCTCAGATACAAAGTAATGTCAGACTGGTCCTAAATAATTCATGTATTTAATCCCCCTGACTTGAAGAATAGATTTTAGAAACAGACACAGAACCCAGTCAGATTCCAGGAAAAGCAAAGTGATTTTTGCTGAGTAATCTGAGAAAGCACAGATTCCTCTTTTTGTTTGTCCTTTTGAAAACTCTCTTCCTTCAGAGGGTGTGGCATATATATGTCAGGACTAGAATTGGAGCAGCCATTTGCAGAGATTGGAAAGTCAGATCCTTGTTGGCACCATTGGCCCTGAATAAGGCTAGTATTGAATTATCTCTAAACTATCAGTTACATTCACTAATGAATTCTCTTTATTGTTCAAGCCGATTTGAATTGGATTTTCTTTTCTTGAAACAAAAAGCTATGTTAAATGCTGTGGCTAAACTTTTGGCAATGGGAAATAGATACTTTTTGAGATCAACATTTGAAACCCTGGGGAAATATGCCTCTAAAATGCCATTTTGAGTCAATTTTGAAAAGGGTTTGCTCTCAAAACTTTGCAAACAACCTTCTAATGAATGCACCTGACTATCATTCCATCAACCTATAAAGGATTTAACAAAGTTTTGAATCAGGCTATAAAAGGAAAAAACATAAAACTTATGCCTGATCTTAAGGAGCTAATAAACTGGTTAAGTGAAGGTCTAGCATATGGAATATAGTGAAAAGCACTAGATTATATGATTATGTTAAGTGATATAGGGGAAATTTGAAGGTCTACACACAAACTAGAAAACCTAGATGAAATAAATAAATTTCTGGACACATATAACCTCCAAAGACTGAAACAGAAGGAAATTGAATCACTACATGACCACTGCCAAGTTCTGAAACTGAATCAGTAATAAAAAGCCTACCATCCAAAAAACACACATAAAAAAATTGAAAAAACAAAAATCCACAGGATCAGATAATTCACAGCTGAATTCTTCAGATGTACAAAGAAGAGCTGGTACTATTCCTACTGAAACTATTCCAAAAACGTGAAGAGAAGGGACTCCTCCCTAACTCATTTTGTGAGACCAGCATCATCTTGATATCAAAACCTGGCAGAGATACAACAAAAAAGAAAACTTGAGGCCAACATTCTTGATGAACATAGACGTAAAAATCCTCAATAAAATACTAGCAAACCAAATTCAGCAGCACATCAAAAAGCTGATCCACCATTATCAAGTAGGCTTCATCACAGGGGTGCAAGATTGGTTCAACATATGCAAATCAATAGATGTGATCACCTAAATAGAACTAAAAACAAACACCACATGATTATTTCAATAAATGCACAAAAGACTTTCAATTAAATTCAATATCCCTTCATGTTAAAAACCCTCAATAAACTGGGCATTGGAGGAACATACATCAAAATAATAAGACCCATCTAGGACAAATCCACAGCCAATATCATACTGAATGGGCAAAATCTGAAAGCATTCCCCTTGAAAACCAGAACAAGACAAAGATGCCCACTCTCACCACTCCTATTCAACATAGTACTGGAAGTCCCAGCCAATCAGACAAGAGAAAAAAGAGGCATCCAAATAGGAAGAGTGGAAATCAAACTATCCCTGTTTGCAGGCGACATGATTCTATACCTAGAAAACCCCATAGTCTTTGCCCAAAAGCCCCTTCAGCTGATAAACAACTTCCACAAAGTTTCAGTATACAAAATCAATGTACAAAAATTAACAACATTCCTATACATCAAAAACATCTAAGCAGAGAGGCAAATCAGAAATGCAATCCCATTCACAATTGCCACAAAAAGAATAAAATATCTAGGAATATAGATACCTAGGGAGGTGAAAGATCTCCAAAGTGAGAATTACAAAACACTGCTCAAGGAAATCAGAGATGACACAAACAAATGAAAAAACATTTATGCTCTTCGATGGGAAGAATTGATAGCGAGATTCCTCCTATCAAACTACCAATGATATTCTTTACAGAATTAGAAAAAAACTATTTTATAATTCATATGGAACCAAGTAGCCAAGGCAATCCTAAGCAAAAAGAACAAAAATGGAGGCATCATGTTACCCAACTTCAAACTATATTACAAGACTATAGTAACCCAAACAGGATGGTAGTGGTACAAAAACAGACACATAGACCAATGGAACAGAATAGAGAGCCCAGAAATAATGATGCACACCTACAACCATCTGATTTGTGACAAAGCCAACAAAAACAATCTGTTCAAGAAATGGTGCTAGAGTAGCTCCTTAGCCATAGGCAGAAGATTGAAACTGGACCCTTTCCTTACATCTTATACAAAATCAACTCAAGATGGATTACAGACTTAAATATAAAACCTAAACTGTAAAAACCTTCGAAGAAAACCTAAGAAATGCCATTCTTGTCATAGGATCTGGCAAAGATTTCATCAGGAAAATGCCAAAAGCAATTGCAACAAAACAAAAATTGACAAATTAAACCTAGTTAAAGTGATTCTGCACAGCAAAAGAAACTATCTGCAAAGCAAGCAGACAACCTACAGAATGAGAGAAAATAATTTGCAAACTATGCATCTGACAAAGGTTTAATATCCAGCATCTATAATGAAAACACATTTACAAGAAAAAATAAATGACCCCATTAAAAAGTGGTCAAAAGACATGAACAGACAGTTTTCAAAAGAAGACATACATGTGGTCCACGAGCATATGAAAAAATTCTCAATATAACGGATCATAAGCAAAATGCAAATCAAAACTACAATGAGATAACATCTTACATTAGTCATAATGCCCATTATTAAAAAGTCAAAAACCCACAAAAAAATAACAGATGCTGGCAAGGTTGCAGAAAAAAGGAACACTGCTATACTGTTGGTGGGAGTGCAATTTTGTTCAGCCATTGTGAAAAGCAGTTTAGCAATCTCTCAAAGAACTTAAAACAGAACTACTATTGGACCCACCAATCCCATTACTGAGTATATACGCAAAGGAATGTAAATCATTCTACCATAAAGACCCTATATGCATATGTTCATTTGCAGCACTATTCACAATAGCAAAGACATGGAATCAACCTAAATGCCCATCAACAGTAGAATGGATGTAAAAAATGTGGCACATATATGGAATGGCACACTATGGAATAATACACAGCCACTGAAAAGAGTGAGATCATGTCCTTTGCAGCAACATGGATGGAGCTAGAGACCATTATCCTAAGCAAACTAATGCAGGAACAGACAACCAAGTATCATATGTTCTCACTTATGAATGGGAGCTAAACAATTACAACACATGGACACATAGAGGGAACACAAGACACTGGGGCCTACTTGAGGGTGGAGCGGGGAGAAAAGTTTTTAAAAATACCTGTTGAGTACTATGCTTATTACCTGGATGACTAAATAATCTGTATACCAAGTCCCCATAACATGCAGTTTACCTATATAACAATCCCTCACATGTACCCCTAAACCTAAAATAAAAGTAAAAAAAAAAAAATTCTTAATGCAAGTGTGAGGTTGGCAGAATTAGGAAAATATTCATAGAATAGTTGAAACAAGGAGAGTTCTAATGTTGCAACCATAGATGTTATAGGTACAGGAATTCTGACAAAGTTGTCAGGTAATTTCAAAAAATAAATAAAATTAGTATTTAAGATGTATGCTACTTTCTGTATATCCTTAATATTTTAGTACTACCTGTTTCACTAGCCATGTAACACAGAGAAAGAGAGCTAAAAACCCAATGTCTTATTTTCATTCTAATATTTACTAGTTTTTGAAACTTTTTAATTTGAAATAATTATAGATTCTCAGGAAATTGCAGAGATTTTACCAAGGGATGCCCTGTATTCTTTATCCAGTTTCCCCCAACTGTGTATAATTCTGTGCCATTTTATCACGTGTGTAGATCTGTGTAACTATCACCTCAATCAAGATACAGAACTATTCTATCACATCACCAAGACTTCCTTCATGCTACTCCCTCCAGCCGTTCTTAAATGCTGTCAACTACTAATGTGGTCATCTCTATAATGTTGTCATTCTGAGAAGGGGTCATACAAATGAAATTCATTTTATTCTTTTTTGTGTTCTGTTTTTTCATTTATTTTTTTCCTTTCCTTGCTTTTCTATGAGTTATTTAGACATCTTTTAAAATTTTATTTTGACTTGTCTATAGTTTTTTGAGTACATCACTTCACATAGCTTTTTTAGTGGTTGCTTTTAAGTATTATATGTATATAACTTATCAGTTTATACTATTTGACATTTTACTAATTCAAGTGAAGTACAAAAAACTTACCTCTCTTTATGCCTTATTACTCTTCCATATTTATAATATTATTTTCTTAAATATTTCTTCTGTATACATTGATAATCATATCCAATGGTGTTATAATTTTTGCTTCAACTCTCAGGCAGAATTTGAAAAATTCAAGAGAAGGAAAGTTTATTGTATTTACCTATATGTTTTCACTCTTCACATGTTTTCTTCCTTTCCTACGTTCAAAAAGTCCTTCTTTTATAATTTATTTTCTATGCAGTAAGCTTCTGTTAGCAACTCTTTTATGGCAAGACTACTTGTGACAGGTTTTCTTAATTTTCTTTCATCTGAGAATCACTCAATTTTTTCTTCATTTCTGAAAGATATTTTTGCTAAATATAAAATTCTAAGTTGACAGTTCTTTTCTTTTAGCACTAGAAAATGGTATGTCATTTACTTCTGGCCTTTACTATTTCTGCTATAGTTTGAATTATTTTTTCCTATAGGTCGTAATTTCTCTCTTGCTACTCTCAATATTTTTTTGTTTTGTTTTTAGCATTTGATTATGATGTACCTTACATGGATTTCGGGGGGTTTATCCCATGTGAAACTCACTTAACTTCTTGAATCTTTAGATTTGTGTCATTTGCCAAATTTGGTAAAATTTCAGCCATTACTTCTTCATATACTTTTGTCAGCTCTACACTCTTTCTCCTCTCCTCTGTGACTCTGATGATTCAAACTTTAAATCTTGTGTTATATTCCCACAGTTTCCAGAAATTCTGTATTTTTAAAATCTATTGTCTCAGTTTTTCAGATTGGGTAATTTCTATTGCTCTGTATTCAAATTCTCTATTATTTTCTTCTGGCCTGTTCATTCAGCTGTTGAACTTACCTACTGAGTTTTCTATATTAGTTATTCTATTTTTCAGTTCTAAAATTTCTAGTTGGATATCCTTTATACCTTCTATTTCATTACTAAAACTTTCTATTTTTTCTTTTTCTTTCAGCATCACTAAGATAAAATTGACAAATAAAAATGGTATGTATTTAAGTTGTACAACGTGATGTTTTGATACATGTATACATTGTGAAATAATTAGCCTACTCAAGCTAATCAACATATCCTTCACCTTATGTAGTGGCATGTGTGTGTGTGTGTGTGTGTGTGTGTATGTGTGTGTGGTGAGAACATTAAAAATCTACTCTTTCAGAAACTGTAAAGTATCTACTCTTTTATTTGTTTCAAATGTATGCATAATCATTCGCTGAGGATTTTTTTGTGATGCTATTTTAAAATCCTTACCAGATAATTATAATATCTGGGATCAAGGAAGACTCCATATGGTCTTTTACGACCCAGCATCTGAAATCACATAGTATCATTTCCACTTTACTCTATGGCTGGGCTCTGTTGGTTAAACGGTCTTAAGCCCATTCAGATTCAAGGTAAGGGGGCAAAGAGCACATATCCCAATGGGGAGTATGTCAAAGAATATGCAGATATGTTATATAACCACCACACATTATTATATTTAATCTTCACAACAACTCTGTGAGATGGACTAAAGAAGTTTTACAGATATGGAAAGTCATACACAAAGACAATAAGGAACTTGCCTGAAATCACTTAGCTAGTAGATGGCAGATCTAAGATTTGAATCCATTTTCTGAGTCCAAAGCCCATGCACTTACTCATTAAATGCTAAGATAATGATGTGTTGCTTTGCAATTAAAAGGGCTTATTCATCTGTTCATGTGTTTCACACAGAAATACTCTGAAAAATAAAGTGAAGTTAGCATCATTTCCCGAGCTGGAACTCAAATACAGGTGTTCTGATTTTCATTAAGACTTGTCGCTCAGCATTATCCTGTTGCACCTAATGCTAAGCTCTAATGATAGCAGTGCCCAGCTCCAGTTAAACAGGCACAATTTCATAAAACTGTATATTGTGTATAAGCCAAGTCCATACTATTTTTATAATGTAATGCTGCCAAGAAGGGGATATGACCCAATAATTAGACAGTGATTTGACATGTGACACAAGCAAGCAAACTCGCAGGAAAATGAATCTGTTAAGTGTGCAGAGTTACAGCAAGGTCCAGAGACAAGGGAAGAGGAGTGGGCAGAATTGCCTAACCAAACTACTGGGTGTACAATGAAGAGAGGTTCTGTGTGTGTGCGTTTGGTTGTTATTTTTCCAAAAATTGTTTAGGAAGTCAGGGGAGCAGAGAAATAGTCTTAAACAGAGAGAATAAAAGTATAAGCTTAGATGGTGATCCTTCCAATACCCCTATCGTGGCTGCCTCCTTGACATTTAATTTCCTTACTATCATCCTTGCATTCTATCAAGAAAATCCAAAGGACAAGAAAATTCATGTAAAAGGGGTTTACAGAAACCTCGGAGATCTTTCAAAAATAGTAATATCTATCCGATGTGTCAGGTCTCTTCCCAGGAAGTCTTGTATAGCCCCACATTGCCCAGTGCAACATGGCTCAAACTCTAATCCTTCTATACAACTCCTTTAACAAAATCTATTCTCAGGGTACCTACACTGCGCCATCTCTTTCCTATTTGTGCTTAATTACGTCTCATTCCCAGCTCTCAGATCATTCACTATTTCCTTAGCACACCAGCCACATTTATAACTCATGGCTCTCTTTACTCATGCTGTACACTGTGACTACATCTATTTTGTCTTTTTTTTTTTTCTCCTTCATAGGTATTTTCAACTATCCTATCCATTTTGGTACTTGTTGACTATCCTTTTCTCCTCCTCTGAGAATTTTCCCCAACTCTTTAGGCAGATCTTAATTCATTATTCTCCCATTGGAGCTGGTTCATTATTCTGTTTTAGTAGTATACAACCTATTCCCCAAATATTTGTAAACACAAATATTTGGCAGACACGGGATAAAGGATGGAATTATAAAGATAAAAGAAAGCCTCTGCCCATGAGTAGCACACCTTCCATTTGGAAGATGAAAAACAGCAAGAAAATTTCAATATTATGTGGCTAAATGCTCACAAAGCAGTATGCTTGGTGTGCTATGGTAACACAAAAGATGAATGTCTAGTAAAACCTAAGATGTATTCTAGAGATAACAACACCTTTGCAGAGTTTTGAAGGATGAGTATCATAATTACTTGTTTATGTGATTTTATTCCCCCCACTTGAGCTTAATTCTTTTTTGGAGTCCTATTTTTTATCTTTGTAAATTTCAATGGTGCCCAGCCAAGTCTAATAAAGCATCAATACATGTTTATGTGTTGAATGAATGACTGAACTAATAAACAAATAAATTTCTTATTAGGCACATTGCCTAATGGTTGCTGATAGGTCAAATGGATCAGTGTTTATTTTTTCTGACCAGTTAACTTCACTGGCAAGCAAAGATAAAATAAATCAAGAAAATAAAAAAGAAGTTATCCAAATTAAAACCATGCTGTCCAGCCTAATCTCCCATATATTCACCTTAGAGGGATTATCTATAGATCAACTATACTGTAATGTGTAAGAAGCCTTGGGATAAAGGGAATTTGACATCACACACATAGAATGTTTTAAGGCAGCATAATTCTATAAGAGGACATGACTGGAGAAAGACTCCAAGTTAAAATTCTGCCCTGATATTTGTTTGTACAGGCCTGCACTCTACTCATCAGGTCACTAGGCTGCTTCCACCCAGAGTTAGTAACTTGCACAAATGTGCCTTCAGGAGAGCTTAGTCCCGTCTTTTATTATATCATCTAGGCGCAAATGGTGGACTGTGGTAAAGTAAGATGGCAAATGTCTTGACTGATTTGAGGCAGATTCTATGAGCAAGTTTCTTCTATTCAAACAGAAAGCCAACAGTTTTTGGACAGAGGCTATTCTCATAGTATTTTGATATCATTACATTTCCTCATCTATTAATACATTATATATCCTTTATTAGTTTGAGACAAGATTTCAGTTCTTAGTGTATGTTAAATAAGTACAATAGATAACAATTATAGAGTTATGAGAGAAAGAGAAAAAATGTTAAATATTTGGTCAATCCCAGGAGATCTGCAAACCTATAAAGGGGGATTTGACCAAGCAAATCTCAGAAGAGCAGGAAATGCCAGAATTTATTTTAGTGCCCAAGGAAAGAAGCTGGAGATAATTTATGCATTTATGGTTTGGGCCTTTCTTACACAACTATTTAGTTTTGGGTCTTAGTCCTTATCACTTATTCCAATGAATCAGCAAAGACCAGTTTTCACTAAAATCCACTGGGACAGGAATGAGGGTGGAACAAGTCTTCATCTTGGACATTTAAACAAGAAAACATATGAAATGTCTCTCATGTTTTAGACTCCTTCACAAGTAAAATTGTTTTTAATCTTCAAAACCCCTTTGCAGGTATTTTATCTCCATTTACAAACAATAAGCTAAATCTCAGGAAGGGTCTCATAGCTGGTAAGTGGCCAAGCCACAGTCAGAACCTGAACTTCCTGTAGTCAAATTCCATGTTCTTTCCACTTTATCATAGCTCCTTCCTCCGAAAAGCTCTGACCTGGGTGTATCTTCAAGGTTTACTTCAGCTGAGCCAGGATCATAAGAGGATTTAAAAAGCCCTCAAGGCTACAAAACCTTTCCTGAGCCCAAGGATTTATTCAGATGAGGGAAAAGGAATGAGGCAACTGACTAGTATTGTTCATTAGCATAATTCCCATTCCCTTAACTTATTACATTAGCCAACATGAAACAACCACCAAATCCTGCCAAATCCAGTGCAGCTCATTTTCCCTCTACACGGGCAAGCTTCCTCCCCTATGATTCCATTTCTTTGATGCCTTGCACCTGGAGAAGAACGAAAAGTCACCTCTCAGCAGAGGACAAAGAGAGGCAGCTTGATTGGCTAGTGGGAGAAGGAAGGAAATTTCGTGAAGCCCTTCGAAAAGGAACTATCTCCTTCCTCTGATTCCGTTATTTTATCAGTCACATGAATCCAAACACATAATGTGATTCCCTTTACATAACTGTGTGGGCTCCATTCCCAACCCTTTCAACATCAACATACAGTACTCATCACACTTATCTGTCCAAACACCTTGCATGTGCCTGGAGCTTGTGGCTTCTCTGAAATAACTAATTTTCATTTCTATCAATTAAGCTTGAACAAATGTCATTTTAAAGCAAAATTAAATTTTGAATGTGCCTGACTTCTTCCAAGGCTTTATGAAGTTCTAGGGAAAGAGAATATACCCACAGAGAAAGAGAAGCTTCATTCATTTGTCACTAAATGATTTATATGTTCATAGAAGGAATTCAATTTTTGGCATCACATTGACCTGATTTCTAATCCTAGCTCTTCCACTTAATAGTTGTTGGTCAAGGTATTTTATATCACTATGTAAAATAGATATATTATTAATAATACATTAATAATACCCACTGCATTGTGGAAATCAATTGGGAAAATGCACATAAGCGTTTAGCATGGCACTTCTCATAAAGTAAGTAACCAGCAACTGCTATTATATGTGTTGATGGGTGTTGGTCTGGCACTAAACTGGGCTTTTAAGAGCCAAAGTTGAATAAGCCTCCATCTTTTAATTCAGGGTTAATCAATAATTGCAAAACAGGATAGATGTAAAATTATAATACAGGAAGTACTGAGCTAGAGATACAGAGGTGATCCAAGGAAGAAAGCACTCAATTTAGTCTGGGGGTGCCCTCTGTTGAGCTCCTCCAGTATCTTGTTCTTATCCAGCTGCAGCACATTTCCTCTCTAATAAGAGAGCTTATCTGTAGATTCTGGGAAACTGAGCTCCCTGAGGACAGGAGTTTGTCTTTTCATATTCTGTCTTTTTCTGATGCTCACGGTCTGGCTTATAGTCTACATAATAAGTTCTCAATAAATATTGTACATAAGAATAAGTGGTGGATGTGATATCGTGATGTGAAAACCTGTTCTTGGTAAAGTGAAGAGACCATTCAGCTTTGAATTGTGTTTATGCAGAAATTAACATGAAGAACCTCGTTATGGTAGGTCTGGTTGGTAGAATGAGAAATTTAGCCTTTATTATGAACAGCCATTGAAAACTTTGGAGGACATAAGAATAAACAAAATCCGTTTTTTAATTTTAGTTTGAATATACTGCTCAAGATATAATGGAAAGACATGGAAAAAAATAGACTAGTTGAGACACTTAGGCCAGAGATGAGGTGATAAGAGTTTGAGCAAACACAAGAACAGACAGGGAAATTAAGGGACAGTTTTGAAATACCTCCCTAGAGGGAGATGTGATGGGACTTAGTGATTAACCCACTGAACCTGGCAGAGAGGAAGCAGGAGAGGCCAAGTGTGAATCTGATCATTACAGTATCCATGGCAAACACATTGGGTTTTGAGCACCTCTCTCTCGGGAAGAAGATTTCTAAACTAAAATGTTCATTTCAGCATTTTTCCACCTGCTTTTGTCCTTCTTTCAGGTAATAAATGGAATTAGAAACCCTGTTGAAATCAATAACAAGGAACTTGTTTTTGACAGAAAACAGGAAAGCAATAAGGGGCAGGATGCTGAGAAACAGGTCACTGTCTGTCATTCCTGGAGGCAACCAACCTTCCATCGTCCTTCCCATCCTTCCACTCACTTTTCCATCCATTCATCTAACCAGCATGAATTTCTTGCATACCTACCTAAGACCAAATACTGTTCTGCTTTCTAAATATTCCATAATGACAGGCAGTTTGCTGCTCCCTATGAGTCACATGACTGCAAGAGCAACTGGAAGTACAGAATGATCTTAAATTTTTTTTATTACATTGATTGGTTCTGTTTCTTCATGGGGACAGCAGTAAATTGCTCTTTTAAATTCAGCTTTGAGACACTATAATTTCAGTTCTAAATGCAGAAATTGAACTGCTTTCAAGGATAGGAAAATGATGGCAGTACCCTGGTGCTAAAATACAATGACAAGCTAAAATACAAGGAACCATTACATTGCTCTCTGGGAACTATATATCCATGCTGAGAAAGGCAAGCATGCCTTGTGAGCACTATACCTAAACACACTCCCTGAGAGTGCTCTTTCTTTCCATGGAGCAGAGATGTTAATGCATCCCCTTTCTAACCGGTAGGGTTTGTAGAAGAATCACAAAAGATAATGTCTGTGAATGTGCCTTTTGAAATACACAAATAGAAGAAAGCAATTTTTTTTAATCATTGGAGGTTGTCTTTTAAAATTATTTGTTAAGAGTATTCCCTGAGTTTTTCTTATTCTACTACTAAGTTTCACTGGAAAAGACAAACATTGTTAAACCAGGGAATAGTTAAATTGACAGGTTAACTTTGGTATTTGCTAAGTGACTCTAAGCTAAATGTTTAACCTTTCAGTTTTCTCATCCTTGAAACACAGATGATTATAATACATGTCTATAAAATATGGCTGTGGCAGGGCACAGTGGCTCACACCTGTAATCCCAACACTTTGGGAGTCCAATGCTGGTGGATCACTGGAGCCCAGGAGTTCTAGAGTAGCCTGGCCAACATGGTGAAACCCCATCTCT
The DNA here is from genome assembly GCF_037993035.2 of Macaca fascicularis. Lineage (NCBI taxonomy): Eukaryota > Metazoa > Chordata > Mammalia > Primates > Cercopithecidae > Macaca > Macaca fascicularis. The sequence goes on along the minus strand of NC_088388.1, from coordinate 86,691,883 downwards.
ACTAAAAATAAAAAAATTAGCCAGGCGCGTTGGCGTGTGCTTGTAATCCCCGCTACTCCGGAGGCTGAGGCAGGAGAATCACTTGAACCCGGAGGCGGAAGTTGCAGTGAGCCGAGATGGCGCCATTGCACTCCAGCCTGAGCAACAAAACGGGACTCTGTCCCCTGCCCCAGAAAAAAAGTATGTATATGTATATGTATATGTATATGTATATGTATATGTATATGTATATGTATATATGGTTGTAAGTCTTAAGCTTCCTGACCACTTCCCAAATCTATCAGTCTGAAAAATACTGTGTTTCAGGTTTCCACACCAAGCTTCACTTCGGCTTTGTATTTCCCGGGAGCTCCACCCCTAAGATTCTAACCGTGCTTCTTCCTTTCACCTCTCAGTAGACTTCTATCAGACCCTTATGATATACTCATGTTTTTATCTCCCCCTGTAGCTTAGGGGCAGATATTGCAATATTGTCTCATTTGATTGTAACCCTAGCAACAAGGATAGTACCTACGTAAAGCAGGTGTTTAATAAATGTTTGCATAAGTAAATGGATAGCAGACACATGGCAGTGCTTTGTACACTGTAGGAGAGTTAGCCTTGATAATTAGGAATCTAATTTGTTAATGTTGCAGTGTGTAAGTGAATTTATGGCAAAAAAAAATGAGTATAATAGTTTTAATTGTGAAAGAAAGAACTTTTACAATATCTGCAACTCTGTTTCTCAGCCCATGGTGATTTTGCTCCTGGGGGGACAACTGTCGGTTGCCACAGCCAGGCGAGGGTGCTACTGCCATCTAGTGGGTATAGGCCAGACCTGCTGCTGGTCAACATCCTTCAATGCACAGGACAGCCACCCACAATAAAGAATTAGTTGGCTGGAAAAGCCAAAGTTGGGAAACCTTACCCTAATTAATTATCTTGCCTCAATTAGAGAATGTGCTGTCCTTCAGGCTGTGCTGGCGATTTGACATTCTATAAGCCCTTTGGGGATTCATCACCCTTGAACTTCCAGAAAGAACTGTGTTTCACAGCCACTTTTACAAAAGGAGCCGTGATTTGCTCCTGATAGTACTGACCAGACAACAGCAAACAGGGCTGTAAGTCAGTAGTACCTGCAATACTTTTCCATCTCGCAGCAGATACCAACCTGGTTGGGCTTTGATTAGTGCAACAAACTCCTCTTTCGAGAAATCTGGAGAAGTTAGACTTTCCTCCCTCTAGGCTAAAGAAAGTTGACTATCATAGAACTATTTCTTCAAGAACCCTGGCAAAATAACCATGGGAAGTATCCCAGTTTCCAAGAAAAAAAAAATACGTATATATACATGGTACTAGATACTTTGATAGTTTCTCTATTTTTAACTTTCTTCAAGGTGACTTTTGTTTTCCTTTTAAAGATAAAAACCCTACTATGACCCTCTCACCAATGACTTGTCGCACCCATTGCCACATCCCTCCTCACTCCCCATTTTTGCATTACAGCTGCAAAGGCCCTGTCTTGATTCCTTCAACATCCTGTGTTCTGACAACTGCTCTGTCAGGAACATCCACAGGTTGCCTGGTTAATTCCTATTAATCCCTCAGAACTCACTTCGAATGTCAAATCTTCCTAGAGAAGACCAGCTCCAACCTTACATGAGGCTGGATCCCAAGTTAGACCCTCAACTTGTGCACCAGCCATTCTCCCTAATATTTACCACAGCTGTCATTAAATCAATTATCTCATGTAAGCTCTGTAGAGCAGGAATCATTTCTATCTTCACAAGCAAGCCTACCATGTAGTTGAGACAGAATAAAAATGTGTTTAATTAGTAAAAATAACTTTTTAGAAAGAGTATCCCCATTTCAAGTTTAAATGATATTTGGCAAGTGTTCTCTGATTCAGAATCCAAATATCTTGCAAAAATAACACACAAAGGCACTGTAAGTGAAGAAAACTCAGATTGAGTTGAGAACTTTGACTGTAACTTGTTTCCTCCTACCTCTAGTTAGATATACAAAGAAAGAAAATTATTTTTACAATTAGCAAAAACTATTAACTTTTAATAATATCGAAAAATGTGTGGGAAGCTTTATGAAAACACTAAAAAAAATCCATTGGGAGATATAAGTGAGGATTTTGCAAAGAAAAAATTAAATTTTTAAAAACTATTTCAAAACTGTCACTCTCCCTAAATCAATTAATAGATAAGAATAATCCTATTCAAAAATCTCAATAATATTTTTAGTATATTAAAATGGTTCAAGTAACCACCTGAACTATTTCACAGTTAAAAATGCCTAAGAGAATCTTAAAAATGATGAGATCAGAATTCACCTACTAAATATTAAAACTTGTACTAATTTTTTCCAATATGCCACTAGAATAGAAATCAAAAGGCAAAACAACAGAATAGAACAGATAATTCAGAAATAGATCCAAGGGTATGTAAAATCTTGTAAATGATAAAGGAATTAAACAAACAAATGATAAGTGGAAGTTGAATTGACAAAAAAAAATTACATTTTGGGGAAAAATTAAGTTAACTCACTTCTTACCACAGACCAACATTAATCCTACTTCATTAAAGAAATAAACTAAATAAATAAGTAGATTATGAAGAAAATAAGACAAGAGATTAACAGACACTTTATAGTATTTTTTAGACATTTGGACTTTCTGAACATAAAAGCTATGGGAGAAATCACAATGGAATAGATCAGTATATTTGCTACATGATGCTGGCTACTCTAACTTATTGAGCATTTGGTGTGTTGTGCCAGGCATCATTGGTGGTGGGCCAGGCATCATTCTGTATGCTTTCTGTATGTCTTAATTTGATGAAATCTCATCATCCCCCATAAGCTATTAAGATGCCCATCTTATAGAGAAGAAAATTAAGGCAGAAAAATGTTAAAGTAATTTGATGAAAATCACACATCACAGAGATATCAGAGCCAAGAGCCAAATGCATCACAGAGAGGCCAGAGTCTTTGTTCTTCAACTACTGTGCTCTTTAGTCTGCTATAAAAACACACAAAACATCCGTACATCAAAAATAAAATGGAATAAAAGCTATAAAAAAGCAAATAACAAATTGAGAAAAACATTTTCAACAAATATGACCACAAATATATATCCTTTATATTAGTTCCTCCTCTTGCGTGACTCCACCTTCTTACTTCATTTGTCATTATATAAAGAATACTTCCTGAGTGTGCATGTGTATGTGTGCTTGTGTAATTAGCTTTATAAATCAACAAAAAGACAATGCTCAAATGGAAACTAAATGGGCAATAACATGATCAGAAACTTCATTAAAAAATAAATGGACTCTAAACAAATACGTATATAATCTTACTAGTAACCAAATAATATCCAAATAAATCATCACGTTATTTCCCACCAAATCAGAAAATATTCATTTGTGTATTAGTACAACTTTTCTGGAAGCAATTAGCCTATGTATATCAAGAATATTTTAAAAGTTGGAAACAAAAGACTTTTTCAGATCTATCAATTCTGCTATTAGCTGCCTCTTCTATGGAAATTTTCTGAGAGTTATATAAGAATAAATTCATAGCAGTAACATTAATAGAAGTAACATCAAGAGAAGCAAATTTCTCAGAATAAACTAAACGTACAACTAGGGATAGGTAAGTCAGTCCTGCAACACCCATAGCATAAGTTTCTCAAAAACCATATTTTCATGTAATATTTAATAACGTGGGAAAATGTCCCTGATAGAAAATCAGTTGAAATATAATAATAGTCATCCTATAGAGGTGAGATAGATATTTTAAGGAGATCTTATCACAGACAAAATAAGCTTTCAGTTTCTGCCACTCCCAGTCTATACCTAAAACCCTCAAAACAAGATCACTTTGAGTGGCTGACACAGTGTGGGTCGGCTTCCCTTTGTGCCTTTCATTCTCAGTTAATTGATTTGAATCCCACGTTAAGTTTTGGAGAAGTCAGAGGAACCAGATAGAAAATGGAAAGGTGAAGCTCTCTGTCCCACCCTAGACCAAGTCCCTCCAATCCTTTCTCTCCATTCTCATTGTTACTCAGAATGCCTCTTACATTGTGACAACAAACCCTTAATTATTGTCCTCCTCCTCCTCACTCTGTTTTACATAGACATTTTTTGAAGACTTTCTCTTGTAGTCCTGGATCTCCTTGAAAACAGTTTCCTGAGCATTTCCCTAAATGGAAAGTAAAAGTAAAAGAATGCTTAAAATTTTTACCAGGACCTTGTTGCTAAGCAACCATTTCCTTTGTCTCTAAGTATATGAAATATGACATTGTTTGGAATGTGCTTAGTACAAAAGATCAAGGTTGGGGAGCGGGGAGCAGGGAGGAGGTAAGGGAGGAGGTGGTAGTAAAGAAACTTTTAGATTGAAAAATGTAAAGATATAATATGAAAGGAGAAAAAAACAACAAAAGAACCCACCACGGAAGTTTCAACCCACCACCACCACATGGTGCCAAAAACTTCAAAATGGAACATTTCTTATATTGGCACATATTTTTGTGAGAACAAACATATGGTTGTGAGCATATTCTTACCTTCATTGTGATCTGCATATTTCCTCTCTGCAGGAAAATTTAAATGCACTGTTGACATCTTTTTATAGTCACATAATAAGAAAGCAGACAAAGAAATGTTATGATTGGACTTATTCAAGAGATACCACAGACTCTAATTTGTCAAGTTTTTCATATTTACACTACTGGTGAATCTCTAGTTGTATACCTGCCTCTGTGGTCTCATTGTTGGTAACTAGGATAGCTTATAAATAAAAACAAATGATACTGTCTACTGGCCACGACAAGCTCACAACTCACTTTCTACTCCATTCTCAAGTGTAAGTATCATTTTTACTTGGTTGAGGGCAAGAACCCTAATTGGGCAGCTTTTACTGAGAATGAAAAAAATTTTAGCAGAATATAAATAAGCCTAGACAGACGGAGACTTTTTGTTCCTCTTGTCAACTGGGGAGCTCTGGTGAAAACCTTTTGTCATCATTAAGATCACACACAATCCAAAACTTTGGTATAGTTAGGGAGACTGGGATGGAGAACCACTTAACTTGCCGTGTTTGTTAGACCGGCCTGTCTCTAGTCTAGAAAAAGTCTACACTTAGCCTAGCTTACTCATTTAGGGATCAAGAATCTGGTCAGCATTAAAGTTGTGCCTTCTCAGTCAACAGGGCATTTTTCTGTGTATGTGTTTCCCTTTAGGACCATGTAGAGAAAGATGGATGGTTGAGGTTAGGATTTGGAGTTCTCCGGCTAACTGTATATTAACTTTGTTATCATTGCCAATATTATCACCTGACAGAGAAATAGACTTGATGGATTTGGGCTTTAGCCACAGATAAATTAATTTGTGGCTTTAGCCACAAATAAATAGTGTCATCTTGGATGCTAACTTACTGTCCCATTGGTGTCTTTTTTTGTTTTATGAAGGTAATCATATCTATAGAAATAGATATAAATTGAGAGTGTCTGTAATAATTATAAGATAACCATGTGTTTAATACTGAGATTAAGTAATAAAAATTTCCAAGCACCTCAGAAGTCTTCATATGCTCCTATACGCCCTTTCCCCACAGCCTCTTTCTGTCTCTTCTTCCTTAAAGATGTAACCATTATTCTGACTTTTAATTATTCCTCAACTTTTTTGGTAATTTTTACTGTAATATAATTTCAAATTTACACAAAAATTGCAAGAAAAGTACAAGAAAATCTTATGTAACTTTTACCCAGATTTACCATGTGTGTACATTTTGATCATTTGCTTTATTATGAATGTGTGTGTACGTGTGTTTGTGTGTGTTTGTGTGTGTAATCCTTACTTTCTAGAACAATAAGATGTCCCAAGATCAGCTCATAGTTCCTCTGCCTCAGCTCTGGGATCATTCGTTTCTCCAAGGAGATTTAGTTCTTTATATCAGAGAATGACATTTAGAAATCAAAATCTGGGCTCAAAATGTGCTCATTGCTACTAGTGTGTCATAGCTTTTAGACCCTCTCAATGATTATATCTAAAAAATATAGGTATATTTAAAACACAACCACACAAATGTATGTATGGATAGAGAGAAAGAGAGATAGAGACATAGATAGATGATCAATATGATTTATATTCTTTCCTTAGATAACATTTACATTCAATGAAACATAAAATTCTTAGATATAAAACTTAATGAGTTTTGGTAAATGCATATATCTGCCCATTCCTTCATCAATCAGTAATTCTGCTCCTCTAGAGTGTCCTGAATTTTTTCAATTCTAGACTACTTTGACTTATTCTAGAATTGTATATAATCCGAAGATAATTTTCTATTGAGTCTTCCAACTCATGAACATAGTATATCTTGCATTTATTCAGGTCTTCTTAATTTCTTTTAGCAATCTTCAGTAGTTTTAACTGTACAGGTATTGAGCATATTTTATTGAATTTATACCCAAGTGTTCTATGCTTATCTTTTGAAGATACTGTAAATATTTTTATTATTTTTGAAATTTTCTGCTACTATACAAAACTACAATTAATTTTGTATATTGACTTGTATCTTGCAACCTTGATACACTCACCTTTTAGTTCTATTAATTTCTTTGTAGTTTCCTTAGCATTTTCTACAGAAAATAATGTTTCCTGCAATAAGAGAGAGCTGCACATTTGTTCCCAAACTTAATGACATTTATTAACCTTTCATGCCTCACTGGATTGTCACAGCCTCCAGTAGAGTATTGAATTAATGTGTGAGATCAGACAGCCTTGAATGTAACCATTAAATATTACATTGGTTGTAGGTTTTTCCATAAGTAAATTTTGTCAAATTAAGGTAATTCCCTTCTAGTCCTGGTTTGCTGAGAGTTTTTACGATGAATAAGTGTGGAGACTTGTGATGGTTTTTTTCTGAAAGTGACAATAGAGAAAGATAAGAAAAGGGAGGAAAAAAGAAAAGGTAAACTCATTCAGCTTGCAGCCTTCCTTAGCAACTCCATCTGTCAATAATTACTGTGTTATTTGAACTCAGATTTCATTAAATGTGAGTGCTTAATTGTTCTCTATTATATGTACATGTTGGTTTTGTCTTTACTGTCAAAGTAAAACAGAACAAAATTTTGAAGGTGGGAATAGGAAGCTTTATTTCTCGGTGTCCCTTATTTCCCCCAGCACTGGGCTACTCTCATAGTGACTGCTTCATCAGTTTCAGCACTGATTTTTATTAGTAAGAAGAAAATGTCAAAATTGTTTATTATTTCAGAGTTCCACACTCACGATCTCATTGTATTCTCAAAACAACTCAGTAAAAACTTGTTTTGTGATAAGGCATGTGGGGGTCAGAGAGGTATATGACTTGTCAGTGAACACAGAACTCATTTCGGACAGAGCAAGGAACAGAATTCAGATCCTCTGACACCGCATCCAGATCTATCTCAATGCACCACCCTGCCTGATTTCCATGGTTCCTCCCAATATCATTACTGAGGTCAGCTCTTGTCCCACTAAAGATTATATTGTACGAAGTCTCAAAACTGGGTTAGATTGGGATACACAGACACTAAGCTGTAAATGATTTAGTGTCTGTGTATCATGGACCTTGTCCATAAACACAATTATGCTGAAAACTCCTATTAGCCAAGCAGGGTCTTGTCAGACATTCTGCAACATATGAGGTGCTAATTATATATTTGTGGTTGCATATTATGCCAAATTCCTGAATCCAATTTGCATGAGGATTCCCTCTGAGATGAATACTGTCTTTCTGGGGAAGGTCCCCCAGAGGTTCACAATGGGCTGCACTTAAGACCAGCATATTTGTTTTCTAATTCCACTTCTGGAAATATTCCATCTCTGTGGGTCACATGGGAGACTCATCTGTACCATGTACACATTAAGTAGATGTCAATTTTGATGGGCAATCCTCCCAGAAACTGCCAAAGGGAGACAGAGTTCAATGGAGGAGGGCACTTGACTCCATTTACCATTAAACTGAAGCACATTCTCTGCTTAATTTCCCAGTTGTATCTCCTGCCACTTTCTCCCTTCCAGTGTGTGCTCTGGCAACTTGGAAGTGTTTGTCACTCATTACACAGAATACTTAACTGCTTTTTGCCTTCATATGTTCATGCTGTTCCCTCTACTGATAATGTCAATAATGTCCCTTTCCTCCCAAACCTCCTCTTTCATACACCTCAATAACTGCTTTTCACCTAACATTCAGTCATTTCACAGGTATGTATTAAGTACTTACTACCTGTATGCCAGGCACCATGCTAGGTGCAGAAGATACAGAGGTGAGTACAAAAATGTCCCTGCCCTAAAGGAGCTCACAATGTATTGTGAGGCTGACTGGCAGGGCTTCATGAGACACACAAAAGCATCACCTATCCTAGCTTTGCAGGGCCATTGAAGGGATCCTGGTGGAGGTTGCATAAGCTGAGATTTGGAAAGTTTAGATCTTAGGAACTAGCCAGTCCACAGAGAAGCAATGTGAGAGTCAAGGCTAAAGAAACTGGATTTCCAGCTTCAAGACAGGGCTCAGCTGTCCTCCCTTTTAGAAGGCTTTCCTGACCCTTCCCCAGGCTATCAGTTTCCCTCTGAACTTTCACCATTTTTTGTTCAGAACTCATAATGGCACTTACCACCCTCTGCCATAATCATTGATAGGCTTTTCTTCCTCAAGAAACTAGGAGCTCTTCGAGAGTAAGACCTGAGCTTTATCTAGCATATACCACCAGTACCTAGTGCTGACCCTGGTACCACAGGATGTTTAATAACTGTTTGAGGAAACAAACAAACACTTGTGGGGACCCTCTGGAGAAGAAATACCAGTTTCATAGATAATCCTACTGCCCTAGGCTATAATCCCCTTGGGCAAAATCAGTGAGCCAGGACATATGATTGTGTCCAGCCCCTCAGAGGCAGGGTTCCTGGGGTGGCAAGGGTAGGTTGCTCAGGCTTGCTTTCCACAGGGCCACCATCAGTGACTTTGAGAACCAGACAGACCACTATTCTTGCCAGTTTGAGATGTTGAGGCTCAGAAAACAAAATCCCAAAATGAAAATCTCAGATGCAAAAGTTTATCTCTGACCTTCTTCTGGCCTTCTGTCTGTCAGTCCCATTCTACCCCAAAGCAGCTATAGAAACTAGAATTCCCTCATCCCTAAGGCAGGTCATAGAAACTGGAACTCCTTTTTCCCAAAGCTAGCCGTAAAACCTAAAAATATTGCTCTAAGTTTTCTTCTACCTTTCTTCGTAAAAACTGGCCATAAGGAAATTATCTGACCTACCTTGTTTGATTGCAGGTCATAAAACCCCCATTCTAGAGAGGGTCCTGCCCCATACCCAGAAAGAAGGAACACATGCTCAGAGACGCCAAGAGGAATCCAGACAGACAGGCCTTGCTGAGTTTCCCCACTCTGTCTATTAACATTAGATCACACCCTCTTTTCCAACCATGCTTCTGCATGGCTGTCCGTGCTTTCTTGAACATAAGCATAAAAATTCACAATTCCCCCTGTATCTTTTGGTCTTTATTCTGAAGGTTGCCATGCATACACATTAAATAGATTTGTATGCTTTTTCTCCCGCATCATGTCAGTATTTTTTCAGGAAACCTTTAGGACCTTGGCTCCCACAGAGGGAAAGGTACTCAAGAGATTTAGACTCTCAGAACTGTGTCTCTTCTACCTAAAATGCAATTCCTGCTTTTACACCATCAAACAGTTTTAATTCCATTTTAAGAGATGTAATGAATACCTGTTACTATATATCATGAACTCTCAGATACAAATCAAGCCACCATCCACTTTGACTCTGCTGTCCTTCAACAGTTGTAATGAGAATCATTTTACCTACACACAGTCAGTAACAGACTGTCCAATTCTTGCCCCCATTATTGCTGTTGGGGAAATAATTAAAAGTAAAATATCCTGCTAACCCAAAATGATCATCTTCACAAAATGCAAAAATGAATGAAGTCACATTAATAATCAAGCATTAAACCAGACTGCGATGTGGGTCACAGACAGTCCACTAAAGAGATTACAAAACAGAAAGAAATCTCGCCAATTATATTTCTAGACAGATACAATCTATTACATACAGGTTAATTGTCTCTAATCACAGGAAAAATAAGACTTTAATTTTATGGTGAGCAGTTAGTTGCAGCTTGGAGCCAGCACCTAAGGTAAACTCCCTCAGAGGCAGGCAGACAGGGCAGTACCCTCCCTGATTTCACATTTTAATGCCCACAAGAAAGGCATTCCTGGGAAGCAAAACTGTTAAGAGGCTTATTTAGCTTTTAAAAAGATTTACATGCAGCTCAGTCACAGAAAGCATTTATCATTCCAAGCTCTCCAAAGGAATGCTTAAAATAAAATAAAATAAAATAAAATAAAATAAAATAAAATAATAAAGGGGTGGAGGGAGTTCTCTTTTATGTTTGACACCAGGGAAATTTTTGAATTCAATATTTATTTATTTATTTAGATGTGTGTAGACCCTTACATTAGACAGTTCTCATTTATTCTGTTCCTGTGCCTGGTCTGTTTCTCACACAACCTCTGACTATAATCACCTCTCTCAACTTGCGGTTGTTTCTGTTTATACTTCATTCTGTGGGTTTGTCCTTCAGGAAACCTGTGATTTTTAACTACCTTTCCTCACAGCTCTTAAACTATGATTGTTTAGGTCTCAGATTACCCAATTCTCAGACTGTTCCCACACACCGCAGGTTCCCACACACCCCGGATCCTATGCATCTGTCTTTCTTACGTCCTGTAACTGGGCATGCCCTCCGAGCAGAGCTTCTCAAGTTTTAAAGTGCACTTGATCACCTGGAGAGCTGATTGAAATCTAAGCTCTAACTCAGTAGGTCATGGTGGATTCCAAATTTTTGCGTTTCTGGCAAGTTCCCAGGTGATGCCAGTGCTGCTGCTCAGTGACCATACTTTGAACAGGAAGGCCTGGGGAATGACTGCAATTCTTTCTATAGCCTGGGAACATCATTGCTATCTGCTTCTAGTATAGCTGATATTCCTTGTGTAGTTTGTGGCTATCAATTTATTTATTCATTTATTCAGTAATAAATATTTATTGAATGCATACTCTAAGACAGGCATCCTTTAGGAGATGTCACACTTTCTCTCTTTTTTCCTGCTGTGGCTGGCACTTTTATCCTTTCAAACACAGAACTGCAACTTGGAACAGCTTCCTCTGAAACCACTGCAGCGAATTGATTCCCGGTCCTCCTCCAGTTTGTAAGACTGTGCATCCATTTTCCACGTGAATTTTCCAGGACAGTTTATACTGTAAATGTTTTCTCCCTTTGTCTTTCCATGAAAATTAATCACAAGTAGGAATACATCCTTTGTCAGAGTACATGCCCTGGCTTTTTTATTTGGAAAATATGCTGACAGAGCATAGAGCCTTAGGCTACAATTCTCTGTCCCTTACAGTGCTCAACTGTCATCACTGGCTCCTGGGCTCCATGATTAAGTCTTCTCTGCTTTGCAGTCTGTGACTCTGATCCTCTATTTGCCAGAAGCAGGGACAGATCTTCTGAGCACTCATCAGCGCTAGCCTTCTCTGATTCTCTGACTCCCTGTGACAGGCTACAGGCTTGGAGTTGCCCTTGGAGGGACAACAATTGAATTATGTCTGCCTGCTGACTGGGCACATCCAAGTGGAGATGACCTTGATGACCAGTAGACCCCTACAGTAATAAGTGAGTCCACTGGCACTGGTTTCTTCATTCCTTACAGCTGCCACATGGTCTGATCTTGAAAATTACATTAAAGGATTTTCTTTTGATCTTCCAAATCACTAAAAATGCTCTCCAATTGACATCAATTAACATCAGTGTGATTACTTTCCAAGCCCCCACAGGACTCCACAGCTTTATAGGAGATGTCAGGATTGCAGGCAGCCCCTTTCTATGGCTTTGCTTATTTGGATCTACTGATCATAATGGTGCAATTGTACAGGACCACCTGCATATTTGGTTTCAGGCTAGGGAGTACATGTAATGGCAGACTGCTTGCCACCCTGGAACAGCACTGGAGAACCTAGAGTTCAGTTCCTATGATCCTCATTCACAAAGGTATTCATGACTCCCCACTGTGTGCAGGAAACATTCACACTAGACTCAGTCCAGAAATGTTCTCCAAGAGCCAAGTCCTGGAACTGGGGACCTCAAGAGTCTGCTTATTGCCCTTAGCAGTTGGCAAAGTCAGCCAGGCCTATGTCTTTCCCTTCAGGGTGGCAAGTTCCCTCAAGTCCTGAGCATGTTCAGAGGGAGTCAGGGACTCTAGTTAAAAGCCTTAGAAGTCAACCCAGTGTTCCATTGTATTGCCACTGAGCTGGCACTCAAACAACAAATTGCAACCCTTCCCACTCTTCCCTCCCCTTTCCAAAGGCAGAGGAGCCTCACTCTATCACCACCACCGCCAGGCTCATGGGGAGTACTGCCAGACTACTGCTAATGTTCCGTTAAGGCCCAGGGGCTCTTCAGTCAGCTTGTGCTGAATGCTGCCTGGCCTGGGACTTACCCTTCAAGGCGGTAGGCTCCTGTCTAGCTCTCCACCCTGGGATAGCACTGGAGAATCTGGAGTTCATTTTCTGTGATCTTCATTTACAAAGCTATTCATAACTCCCCAGTGTGCACAAGAAACATTTACACTAGATTCAGTCCAGAAATGCTGTGCAAGAACTAAGTCCTAGAATTGGGGACTTCAAGAGCCTGCTTGCTGCTCTACATTTCTGTGGCCAGGCTGGTACCTAAGGTGCAAAACAAATTCCCTTTACTTTTCCCTCCACTTTTCTAAGCAGAAGTAGTCTCGCCCCATAGTCACCATAACTGGGAATGTGCTGAGTCTCACCTGAAACCCTCAAGTCTGAGAGGCTCACCCAAGGTCCTTAACATAGTGCCTGGGTGTTGATGCTGGTTTTCAGGGCCCAAGGACTCTTCAGTTAGCAGATGATAAATCCTTCCAGGACTGGATCCTTCCCTTCAAGGCAGCAGGTTCCCTTCTGGCCCAGGGTGTGTCTAGAAATGTAATCTGGGAGCTAGAATCTGCTCAGGGCATGACGGAACTTGCTACCCCGAAGGGAAAGGCATAGGCCAGGCTGGTTTTGCCACCTGCTAATTGTAGAGTTCCCAGGTTTTTAGCAAACATAGGCAGTAGCCAGGGAATGATTACAGCAGGCCTTCAGTGAGACCCAGTGCTGTGCTGGCTCCAGGTCTGATCTATGCAGTACTAAAAGTGGTGGCCACAGGAATTTTTGCATCATTTCACCCCCAGCTTTAGGTTGCTTAGAACAGAGAGAGAGAGACTATTTGTTTGGAAGAAAGTAAGGGAAGAGCACAAGAATCTCTGCCTGGTAATCCAGAGAATGCTTTCAGATCTTGTCTAAGACCATGAAGGTGGTACCTCTAAGGGTCTACAAAAAAATACAGCATTGCTGGGCTTGGTGCCTCTCTTGAAGCAGATATAGCTTAGATCACAACACCAAATATCTGGAAACCCTTCCCGAGAAGGATAGACACAAACAAGCCCAGATTGTGAAGACTAAAATGAATACCTAACTCTTCAATGCCCAAATACTGAAGAACATCTACAAGTATCAAAACAATCCATGAAAACATGATCACACCAAATGAACTAAATAAGACATCAGGGACTAATCCTGGAGAAACAAAGATATGTTTCTTCAAACAAAGAATTCAAAATAGTTGTTTTGAAGAAATTCAGAGAACAGAGAAGGGATTCAGAAATTTATTAGATAAATTTAATAAAGGAATTGAAATAATTAAAAATAATCAAGCCGAAATTCTGAAGTTGAGAAATGCAGCTGGCATACTGAAAGATGCATCAGAGTCTCTTAATAGCAGAATTGATCAAGCAGAAGAAATAATTAGTGAACATAAAGACTGGCTATTTGAAAATACACAGAGTAGACAAAAGAAAAAAGAATAAAAAACAATGGAGCATGCTTATAGGATCTAGAAAATAGCCTCAAAACAGCAAATCTAAGGGTTATTAGCTTTAAAGAGGGAGTAGAGAGAGACAGAGGTAAAAATATTTATTCAAAGGAATAATAATAAATAACTTCCCAAGCATAGAGAAATATATAAATATCCAAGTATAGAATGGTTATAGAACACCAAGCAGATGTAACTCAAAGAAGAGTACCTCAAGGCATTTAATAATCAAACATCCAAAAATCAAGGATAAAGAAAGGATCCTAAAAGCAGCAAGAGAAAATAAACAAATAGCATATAATGGAGATCCCATACATCTGATAGCAGACTTTTCAGTGAAAACCTTAAAGGACAGGAGAGAGTGGCATGACATATTTAAAGTGCTAAAGGAAAAAAAATTACCCTAGAATGGTGTATCTGGCTAAATTGTCCTTCAACCATGAAGGAGAAATAAAGACTTCCTTAGACAAACAAAAGCTGAGGCATTTCATCAGCACCAGACCTGTCCTACAAGAAATGCTAAAGGGAGTACTTCAATCAGAAAAAAAGGACATTAAGAGCACAAAACTCACTCTTAATAGTAAGTACACAGAAAATCCAAAATATTATAATGCTGCATGACTTAAGAAGAAAGATGAAATGATGAACCAATCAAAAATAATAACTACAACTTTTCAAGACATAGCCAGTACAAACAGATATAAATAGTAACAACAAACAGTTAAAATGTTGAAGAGTGGAAAAGTTAAGAAATAGAGTCTTTATTAGTTTTCCTTTGCTTGTTTATGCAAACAGTGTTAAGTTTTTATCAGCTTAAAATAATGAGTTATGAGATAGTATTTGGAAGCCTCATGGTAACTTCAAACCAAAAAACATACAACAAATACATGAAAAATAAAAAGCAAGAAACTAAATCATATCACCAGAGAATATTACCTTCACTAAAAGGAAGATAGGAAGGAAAGAAGGAAGGACGAGAAGACCACAAAACAACCAGAAAGCAAATAACAAAACGGCAGGAGTGAGTCCTTACTTATCAACAATAACATTGAATGTAAATGGACTAAACTCTTCACTCTTCATTTAAAAGACATAGAGTGACTAAATGGATGAAAAAAACACAAGACCTATTGATCCGTTGCCTACAACAGATCAGTTGGAAACTGAACTCTCCCGTCAAAAGACATGAAGTGGCTGAATAGATAAAATTTAAAAAGAAAAATCACCCATTGATCTGTTGTTTAAAAGACACATTTCACCTATAAAGACACACATAGATGGAAAATAAAGGGATGGAAAAAAATACTCCATGACAATAGAAACCAAAAAAGAGCAAAAGTACCTATACGTGTATCAGACAAAATAAACTTTAAGACAAAAACTGTAAAAGGAGACAAGGAAAGTCACTATACAATTATAAAGAGGTCAATTCAAAAGAGGATAAAACAATTTTAAATACGCACCCAACACTGGAGCAGTCAGATATATAACACAAATATTATTAGAGCTAAAGAGAGAGGCAGACTCCAATACAATAATAGCTGGAGACTTCAACATTCCACTTTCAGCATTGGACAGATCTTCCAGATAGAAAATCAACAAAGAAACATTAGACTTAATCTGCACTGTAGACTAAATGGATCTAATAGATATTTACAGAGAATTTCATCTAACAGCTGCAGAATACACATTTTCTTCTTCACACACGGATTGTTCTCAAGAATAGACTATGTATTACGTCACAAATGAGTCTTAAAACATTCAAAAAATTTCAGTAATAACAAGCATGTTCTCTGACCACAATTGATTAAAACTAGAAATCAATAACATGAGGAATTTTGGAAGCTATATAAATATTTGAAAATTAAATAATATGCTCCTGAATGACCAATGGGTCAATGAAGACACTAAGAAGAAAATTGAAAAATTCCTTGAAATAAATGATAATGGCAACACAACATACCAAAGCTATGGGATACAGCAAAAGCAGTACTAAGAGGAAAGTTTACAGCTATAAATGCCTACATCAAAAAAGAAGAAAAATTTCAAATAAACAACCTAACAATGTATCTTAAAGAACTGGAAAAGCAAGAGCAAACCAAACCCACAATTAGAAGAAAAGAAATAGTAAAAATTGGAGGAGAAATAAATGAAATTAAAATAAAGAAAACAATACAAAATATCAATGAAACAGAAAAGCAGTTTTTTCAAAAGTTAAACAAAATAGACAACTTTTAGCCATATTAACTAAGAAAAAAAGAGAGAAGATCCAAATAAATACAATCAGAGATGAAAAAGGAAACATCACAATTGACACCACAAAAATTCCAAGGATCATTAGTGGCTACTGTGAGCAACTATACGCCAAATAAATTGGAACATCTAGAAAAAAGGGACAAATTCCTACATACATACAATGTACCAATATTGAAACACAATGAAATACAAAACCTGAACATACTAATAACAAATAATGATATTGAATCCATAAATAAAAACCTTCTCCCAGTAAAGAAAAGCCTGAGACATGATGACTTCACTGCTGATGATTCTACCAGTTAAAGACTAATACAAATCCTACTCAAACTATTCCAAACAAACAAACAAACAAACAAACCTCAAAGAGGAGGGAATACTTCAAAACTCATTCTACATGACTAGCAATATCCTGATAACAAAACCAAGTAAAAACACATTTAAAAAAAGAAAACTACCAGCCAATAACCCTGATAAATATTGATGCAAAAATCCTCCACAAAATATTAGCCAACCAAATTCAGCAATACACTAAAAAGATCATTCATCACGACCAAGTGGGATTCACCCCGGTGATGCAAGGATGGTTCAACATACACAAATCAATCAACGAAATACATCATATCAATAGAATGAAAGACAAAAACCATATGATCATTTCAATTTACTCTGAAAAGGCATTTGATAAAATTCAACATCCTTTCATGATAATAACCCTCAAAAAACTGAGGATAGATGGAACATACCTCAACATGATAAAAGCCATATATGACAGATCCACAGCTAGCATCATACTGAATAGGGAAAAAAACTGAAAGCCTTTTCTTTAAGATCTGGAACGTAACAAGGATGACCGGTTTCACCACTGTTACTCAACACAGTACTGACAATCTTAGCTAGAGCAATCAGACAATAGAATGACATAAAAAGCATCAAAATTGAAAAGGAAGAAATTAAATTATCCATGTTTAAAATTATATGATCTTACATTTAGGAAAAACTAAAGACTCCACAAATAAATTGTTAGAACTAATAATAAATTCAGTAAGGTTGCAGGATAGAAAATCAACATACAAAAATCAGTAGCATTTCTATTAGGTTGGTGCAAAAGTAATTGCTATTTTGCTATTACTTTTAATGGCAAAAACCGCAATTATTTTTGCACCAACCTAATATATGTCAGCAATGAACGATCTGAAACAGAAGTAAAAAAAAAAAAGTAATCTCATTCACAATAGCCACAAATAAAATTATATAACTAGGAATTAACTGAAGAAGTAAAAAATTTCTACAGTAAAAACTATAAAACACTGGCCAGGTGCAGTGGCTCATGCCTGTAATCCCAACACTATGGGAGGCTGAGGCGAGTGTATCACTTGAGGTCAGGAGTTCAAGACCAGCCTGGCCAACATGGCAAAATCCCATCTCTACTAAAAATACAAAAATTAGCCGGAGGTGGTGGTGAGCGCCTGTGATCTCAGCTACTCAGGAGGCTGAGGCAGGAGAATCGCTTGAACCCAGAAGGCAGAGTTTGCAGTGAGCCAAAATTATACCACTGCACTCCAACCTGGGTGACAGAGTGAGACTGTCTAAAAAAAATAAATAAATAAAAATGAAAACTATAAAACACTGATGAAAGAAATTGAAGAGGACACCAAAAAAATAGAGATATTTTATGTTCATAGATTGGAAGAATTAGTATTGTTAAAATGTCCATAGTACCAAAAGCAATCTACAGATTCAATGCAATCCCTATCGAAATACAAATAACACTTCTCAAAAAATAGAAAGCCCTATCCTAAAATTTATATGGAACCACAAGAGACCCAGAATAGCCAAAGCTATCCTAAGCAAAAAGAACAAAACTGGAAGAATCATATTACCTGACTTCAAATTATAATACAAATCTATAGTAACAAAAACAGCTTGCTACTGGCATAGAAACAGACACATAGACCAATGGAACAGAATAGAAAACCCAGAAACAAATCCACACGCCTACAGTGAACTCATTTTCAACAAAGGTGCCAAGAACATACAGTGGGAAAAAGAATGAGACTAGACCCCTATTTCTTGCCATATACAAAAATCAAATCAAAATGAATAAAATACTTAAATCTGATTTCAAACTATGAAACTACTACAATAAAATATTGGGGAAACTTACCAGGACATTGGTCTGACCAAAGATTTCTTGAGTAATACTCCACAAGCACAGACAACAAAAGCAAAAATGAACAAATGGGATCACCTCAAATTAAAAAGCTTCTGCACAGAAAAGGAAACAACCAAAAAAGTGAAGAGACAACCCACAGAATGGGATAAAATATTTGCTAGCTATCCCTCTGACAAGGGATTAACAACCAGAATATATAAGCAGCTCAGACAACTCTATAGGAAAAAATCCAATAATCTGATCAAAATATGGACAGAAAATTTGAACAGATATTTCTCAAAACAAGACATACAAATGGCAAATAGACTTATAAAAATCTGCTCAATATCATTAATAATAAGAGAAACACAAATCAAGACTACAATAAAATATCATGTCACCCCAGTTAAAATGGCTTAACAAATGCTGGTGAGGATGTAGAGAAAAGGGAGCCCTCATACACTGTTGGTGGGAATGCAAGTTAGTACAACTACTAGGATAACAGTTTGGAGGTTCCTCAAAAAGCTAAAAATAGAGCTACCATATGATCCAGGAATCCTATTACTGGGTATACCCCAAAGAAAGGAAATCAGTATATCAAAGAGATGTCTGCACTCCCATGTTTATTGTAGCTCTGCTCAAAATGGCCAAGATTTGGAAGCAACCTATGTATCCATCAACAGATAAATGGATAAAGAAACCATGGTAATTACACACAATGGAGTACCAGTCAGCCATAAAACAAAAATTTTAAAAAGGAGACTCAGTCATTTGCAACAACTTGGATGGAACGGGAGATCAGTATGTTAAGTGAAATAAACCAGGCACAGAAAGACAAATATTACATGTTCTCACTTATTTGTGGAATCTAAAAGTCAAAACAATGAACCCTTGAAGACAGAGTAGAGGATTGTTACCAGAGGCTGGGAAGGGTAGTAGAGAGATGGGTGAGAAGTGGGGGTGGTTAACGAGTACAAAGAAACAGAATGAATGAATAAGGCCTAGTATTTTATAGATCAACAGGGTGACTGTAGTCAATAATAACTTAATTGTACATTTGAAAACAACACACACTGGGGCCTGTTGGAGGGTGTAGGGTGGGAGGAAGGAGAGGATCAGGAAGAATAGCTAATGGATGCTGGCTTAATACCTGGGAGATTGGATGATCTGTGTAGCAAACCACCATGGTACACGTTTACCTATGTAACAAACTGGCACATCCTGCACCTGTACCCCTGAACTTAAAATAAAAGTTGGAAATATATTTTTTAAGAGGATATAATTGGATTGTTTGTAACACAAATGATAAATGCTTGAGGGAATGGAACCCCATTTTCCATTATGTAATTATTATGCATTACTTGCCTCTATCAAAATATCTCATGTACACTTTATAAATATATACACCTAAAACACACCCACAAAAAAGAAAATAAAAATTATAAAATACAAACAAACACACGAATGTATAATTATTCATGTATAACAGTGCTGAAATTTCTGACCAGTAGGTGCTCAGAGGAGAGTGAAAAAGTTTGAGAGGATGTTGTTGTGATATTAAGTCAATTACAATAAACCTGAAAGTACTGCTTACCATCACAGACCCTTAGCATTTACCGACTCATAAGAATCATGATCATTTGAGCTTTTTTATCTACTCAAGGTCTAGAAAACAAATTGCACGTTGCCATACCTGTATGTGCCCATCTGAATCCCAGCCAGAAGAGCCCTGGCCTTGCAGACATGGATTGTTAAGCCTGCACATCCATTCCTAATGCAGGGCTGCAGTGGCTTCTTATTCAGTTCTTAGGATTGAAGCCAGTGAACACCAAAACCCTGCTAAGCAACTAACTCTTGACCCACCCAAAACTAAAAGTGTTTCTTGTCAAATAAGTGACTATCAATTTTCCTTAATTCATCTATGTTTCGATGTTCTAAATAGAAAAACTATACCTATAGCCTGAGTTAGTACCTCTCTTTCTGAAGTTGACCCTTTCTGAGCTTTTCTTTGATTAAACTGTACACATTGTAAAGCATATTTTGCAATAAATTATTCACCAGTGCTTTAACTTGCTCAAGCTAAATAGCTATGCTGTACAAAAGGAGAATTGCTGTTTTGAACCTCTTCATTACTGTCTAAGCCGGAAAACCTGTAATAAACTAGAAGCACATTCACTTTAAAGTTCTTGGCAACAATTCATCCTCCTCTCTGGTTAAAGCCCCAGGGCACATTCTTATGCAGAATTATGGGTCTGGAACACAGTGCATTTCATCTTCACAAGAACCCTATGAATTAGGTGTTCTTATTCCCATTTGACAGATGAGCAAACTGAGACTGGAAGTATGTTAGCAGTGCCAGGATTTAAATTGAGGCATTCTGGACACAAATCATTACAGTGCTTGCAAGGAAAGAGTGTTTACAAGGCTTTATTGAAGACTCCTACAGTGTTGATGGATTTAAGGCGGGGGAGAGGAAATTTGGACCAATGGTGCCAATTTTAAAGTTTCTTATAAAACCAAATTTATGTCCAAAATAACTGTATGCTCCCTTTTCTATTTATGTTATTAGCATCTTTCTCTTAAATTCACTTATACTTGAAATTCCAGTGTCATCTGCTCCCTTTGTATAATTTGTCATCAAACTCTGACTGGGTTCCCCTGGGAAGGTCTCTCACATAGACTCTTAGCCTTCACAGCCGCCATTTCACTGGGGCCTCCTCAGGTTATTTTCTTACTAAAATATCATCAATGGTTTTTCACTGTCTTCAGAATAGAGTCTGAAGACGTTCAAGATCTGCAGAGATCTGGTGCCAGGCTACCTTTGCCCCTCCTGCATACTCCCTCTCCTTCCCACAGTCACTACCCAGCACTAAGGGCAGGCACTTGTAGAGGAAGTTCAAGGGATGACTACTGTGCTCAGACCTTCCCTGCACTTCTTATTAGATTTTCAAACAACCTTGAAAGATCAACACTCTTACTATCATCATTTCAAAGATGAGGACCATGAGGCCTGAGGTTAATTACTGTTAAGAAAAAGCAAAGCTGAACCTAGAACTAAGTCTTCTCTCTGACTGCTTTTCTCTGAACTACACTGTCTCTGAGAGGATGTAGTTTTCTCCCTGACTTCTCAACATGCCTTACACATCACTGCCTCATGCCTCTGCCCTTGTCCACGTTCTAATCTGGAATTCTTTTCTTCTCTCAACCTTTTAAAATTCCATCCACACTTGTATTATTCATTTTTTTATTCACTTAATAAACACAAACTCTCAATGGCAAAAACCATAATCACTTTTGCCCCAACCTAATAGCTCTGCCAAAACTTAACAGGTTGACATATCTGCGTGAGATATAATCATTCAAAATAAAATGTAACAGGTTCAGTTCAGGCCCCCTAAATCCACTCTTCTCTTTCCTCCTATCTCAGAGTCAATATCTTAAATGTAGTTTTTATTATTGCTAGGAAAGTTTATATAATTTATAATGTATAATTGACAATATAGAGTTTTAAACATTTCAAACTATGTATAATCATATCATTCAGCAACTTTATTTTATTCACTAAACACTGGATCTTTGAAATACATTTTTCTATGTTAATATATGTAACTCTGGTATATTTATTTTAACTTTTAATAGTATAACATGTTATGTGATACCTCGATTTGTTTTTTTTATTGTTTTTTGTGATAGATACTTAAATTGCTTCCAATATTTTGTTCTTACAAATGATTATGCAATGAATATACTCAGGCAGGTACCCATGTGTGCACACACAAATGACTCAAAACCAAAATGTAGTCCTACCAGATGAATTCACAAATTCTACCCCCATATTCCAAGAATTGGTATAAATCCTGCTGAAACTATTCCAAAAGATTGAGAAGAAGAGAATCCTCCCTAACTCATTCTACAAAGCCAATATCACCCTGATTTTTTTTTCAAGCCAGGAAAGGACATAGCAAAAAAAGAAAACTATAGGCCAATATCCCTGATGAATGTAGATGCAACAATCCTCAACAAAATACTAGCAAACCAAATCCAACTTCACGTTAAAACGATAATTCACCATAATCAAGTGGGTTTCATCCCAAAGTTACAGGGATGATTCAACATACACAAGTCAATAAATGTGATTCACAACATAAACAGAATTAAAAACAAAAATCATATGATCATTTTCAATAGATGCAGAATAAACATTTGATAAAATCCAGCATCTTTTTATGATTAAAAACCCTCAACAAACTAGGCACAGAAGGAAACACATCAAAATAATGAAAGCCATATATGGAAGAGGGGGACAAGATGGCCAACTAGACACAGCCACGAAGTGCCGCTCCCACTAAGAGAGACCAAAATATCAGGTAAACCAAGATAATTTGAGCAGATATTCAGGGAGAAAATACTTATTGGATGGAGAGATGATGCAGATTCTAAAAATAAAGAGAGAGGAAGCTGGGAATCCTGCATAGGGTATCTGAATGGCTCCTGGGGAAGGGGTGAGTGAAGGAACTGAGGCACAGCCCACTCTCACTGCAGACCTCTGGGATCCTAGCTATGGGGGACCCCACATGCCCCATGGGCATCTGAGCTGGCAGGTGGATCTTCCCAAAGAGTAGGCAGAGATAAGGCTTCAGGCAGCAAAGAGCCTACGGGCTTTTGCATGTGGACAGCTTTGGGGAAGTACAGTCATTAGCACCCATCCTCCAGAGCTTCCCCCCGCCCATCTAAGAAGCTCTAGCCCCAGCTGACCACCAGGCCAGGAACAGTGGTATCAGCATCCCCATGGGACTGAAGCATGTCTGTTCTACAGGCCCTTCTGCCTGTCAGCCCATCCTGGGGCCCCATCTTGGCCATCAGAGGAGCATGTGAACAGTGCAGCCTCCACTGCCCAGTCTGAATGCTTTGCTCCATCTGAGTACTTTCCTGGTGACCTGGGAGCACTTTAGATGCACCAGCACAGCCAGAGCCCAACCCCAAGCTGCAGGCCGGACGCAGCACCCCAGGGCTATGTTGCACAGCTCAGGGGTACCAAGCCAAGATCTGTGACTGACACTTGAGCAGAGGAGAAGCCCCCATTCTCAGAGTACTGAGAGGGGTAAGATAAGTAGGTTGATGGCCCAGCATGGGTGTGGGGCATTTCTCCATCCACAGGGAGAAAGGATGTACCCTATCTCGCTGCCAGGGCCTCCACTTGAGGGAGCCCACAGTCTAAAACACCTAACAAAAGAAATGTGGTGTAGCACCAGTAATCAGTGTGCCCTCCTCCAAGGCCCAGGAGACTGGTGAGAGGGTCAACTCACTCCCACCTCAAATACAAAGCATGCCTGTGAATGTGAGGAAGTAGAAGAGTCATGAAGCTAAGTGCCTGTCTATTGGCCATTAGTCCTAAGTGCCATCTACTGGATGGAAGCTCAAACTACACCACCAGAAAATACTCTGCTAATATGCATCCCTGTGATACCAGAGGCAAGAATCCAGTAACGAATAAAAATCCTCTACAGACCCTTGACCCTCTGGAAGCATCTAGAATTGAAGACAACTGACTGTACTCAAATTACACCACAATTAAAAGAACACCAGCCCTCCCAGATGAGAAAGACTCAGCACAAGAACCCTGGCTATTCAAAATGCCAGAGTATTCCCTTACCTTCAAATGCACCTACTAGCTCCCCAGCAATGATCCTTAATCAGACTGAAATGATTGAAATAACAGCCATAGAAATCAGAATCTGGATGGTAAGAAAGCTTATCAAGCTTAGGGAGAAAGTTGAAACCCAATCCAGAAAATCTAGCAAAATGATCTAAAGCTAAACACAAAATAGCCATTTTAAGAAAGAACCAAACTGAACTTCCGGAACTGAAAAATTCATTACAAGAACTATATAATGCAATTGGAAGTATATCAGATAAAATAGCCTTTAAAACAACAATCAGAACGGACAAAGAAGGACATCACATAATGACAAAGGGCTCCATTCAACAAGAAGACTTGGCTATTCTAAATACAAATGTGCCAAGCAATGTGGCACCCAATTCATAAAACAGGTCCTCTTGACCTATGGAAACATTTAGACAGCCACACAATAATAGTAGAAGACTTTAACACCTCCTGACAGCATTTGGCACGTCATTAAGGAAGAAAAATAACAAAGAGATTCTGGAATTAAACACAACACTTGACCAATTGGACATAACAGACATCTACAGAATACTGTACCCAACAACCACAGAGTATACATTCTTCTCAACTGCACATGGCACATAGTCTAAGAATGACCACATGCTCAGTCATAAAGCAAGGCTCAATAAATTCTAAAAAGTTCAAATCATACCAAGCACACTCCCAGACCACAGTGTATTAAATATAAAAGTCAACATCAAAAAGATCTCTCAAAACTACACAAATACATGGAAATTAAACAATTTGCTGCTGGGTGAACAATAAAATTTAAGCAGAATTTTTTTGTAAATTGAAATTAATGAAAATAAGGATACAACTTACAAAATACTGGGGATACATCTAATACAGTGTTAAGAGGAAAGTTTTGTAATGCTAAATGCCTCGTCAACAAGTTAGGAAGATCTAAAATTAACAATCTAATGTTGCACCTATAAGATCTAGAGAAAAAAAAGAAGAAATAAACCCCAAAGCTAGAAGAAGAAAATAAATAACTAAAATTAGATAATAATTAAATAAAATTGAGACACAAAAATACATACAGAAGATCAACAAAACTAAGAATTTTGTTTTTCAAAATAATAAGTAAAATTGATAGACCATTAGCTAGATTAACACAGAAAAAAAGAGAATATCCAAATAAGTATAATCAGAAATTACAAAAATGATATTACAACAGATTGCACAGCAATACGAAATATCACCAGAGACCATTACAAACAATTGTGTGCACACAAGTTAGAAAATCTAGAGGAAATGGATGAATTCCTGGAAACATTTGACCTCGCAATATTGAAACAGGAAGAAAGTGAAAACTTGAACAGACCAATTATAAGTTAAAAACTGAAGCAGTAATAAATTAAAAAAAAAAAAAAAACTAGAAAACAAAAAAAAAGCTCTGAACCAGGTGGATTCACAGCCAAATTCTACAAGATCTATACAGAAGTACTGATACTTGTTCTACTAAAACTATTCCAAAGTATTGAGGAGGAGGGGCCCCTCCCTAACTGCTTCTGTGAAGCCAGCATCAGACTGATAACAAAATCTAGCAAAGACACAATAAAAAAAAAGAAAACTCTAGTCCAATATCCCTGGTGAACATAGAGGCAAACATCCTCAACAAAATACTAGCAAACTGAATCCAGCAGCACACAGAAAAGTTAATTCACCTCAATCAAATTGGTTTCATTCCTGGGATGCAAGCCTGGTTCAACATATGCAAATCAATAAATGTGATTCACCACATGAACAGAATTAAAAGCAAAACCATATGATCATCTCAAGGCAGAAAAAGCCTTTGATAGAAATACAACATCCCTTCATGATAAAAAGCCTCAACAGACTAAGCACCAAGGGAATACATCCCAAAACAATGAAAGCCATCTATGACAAACACACAGCTGACATCACACTGAACAGGCAAAAGCTGGAACCATTCCCCTTGAGAACTGGAACAATACAAAGATGGCCACTCTCACCACTCTTATTCAACATAGCACTGGAAGTCCTACTCAGAGCAATCAGGCAAGAGAAATAAATAAAAGGCGTGCACATAACAAAAGAAAACAAAGTATCTGTCTTTGCTGAAAATATGATTCTATACTTAGAAAATCCTAAAGACTCTGCCAAAAAGCTCCTGGAATTTATTAACAACTTTAGTAAAGTTTCAGTATGCAAAATCAATGTATGAAAATCAGTAGCATTTCTGTACACCAATAATGTTCAAGTTGAAAGTCAAATTAAGAACACAATCCCATTTAAAAGAGACACACCAAAAAAATGAAATATTTAGGACTACATCTAATCAAGTAAGTGAAAGATCACTATAAAGAGAACTACAAAAAATGGTGTGAAAAATCAGAAGTGACATAAATGGAAAAATATTCCATGCTCATGTATTGGAAGAATCAATATTATTAAAATGAGCATACTGTGCAAAGCAATTTACAGATTCAATGCGATTCCTGTCAAGCTACCAGTGTCATTCTTAACAGAATTAGAAGAAAAAAAAAACTATTCTAAAATTCATATGGAACCAAAAAAGAGACTTAATAGCTAGAGCAATCCTAAGCAAAAAGAACAAAGTCAAAGCCATCGCACTATCCAACTTCAAACTATACTATACTGCTACAGTAACCAAAACAGCATGGTACTGGTACAAAACAGGCCCATATACCAATAGAACAGCATAGAGAACCAAGAAATAAAGCTGCACACCTATAACCATCTGATTTTTCACAGGTCATCTGATCTTTGACAAATGTGTTTATCACGCATCTGATTCTTGACAAAAACAAGCATGAGGAAAGGACTCCCTATTCAATAAATGGTACTGGGATAACTGGCTACCTGTATATAGAAGAATGAAACTAGACCCATAACTTTCACCATATACAAAATTAACTCAAGATGGATTAAAGATTTAGCCTAATACCTGAAACCATAAAAATTCCAGAAGAAACCCTAGGAAAAACTATTCTAGACATTGGCCTAGGAATAAATTTACGACTAAGACCCCAAAACCGAGTGTAACAAAAACAAAAATAAGTAAATGGGACCTAATTTTAAAAAAGAAACCTTTTGCACAGCAAAACAAATAATCAATGAATAGACAATCTACTGATTGGAAAAAAATACTTGCAAACTATACCTCTGACAAAGGACTAGTGTCCAGAATCTACAAGGAACTCAAACAAATCAGCAAGAAAAACAAGTCCCATTAAAAAGTGGACAAATGACATGAACAGACATTTCTTAAAAGAAGATATACAAATGACCAAAAAACATATGAAAAATGCTCATCATCACTAATCATCAGGGAAATGCAAATTAAAACCACAATGAGATACCACCTTACCTCAGCCAGAATGGTCATTACTTAAAAGTCAGGAAACAAATAGATATTGGCACAGATATGGTCAAAAGGGAACACTTACACACTACTGGTGGGAATGTAAATTAGTGAAATCTCATGGAAAACAATATGGAAATTTCTCAAAGAATTAAAAATAGATTCATCTGGCTCGCACCTGTAATCCCAGCACTTTGGGAGGCTAAGGCGGGCGGATCACGAGGTCAGGAGATCGAGACCCTCCTGGCTAACCTGGTGAAACCCGTTTCTACTAAAAATACAAAAAATTAGTCGGGTGTGGTGGTGCACGCCTGCAGTCCCAGCTACTGGGGAGGCTGCTGCAGGAGAATGGCGTGAACCCGGGAGGCAGAGCTTGCAGTGAGCTGAGATCACGCCACTGCACTCCAGCCTGGGCCACAGAGCAAGACTCTGTCTCAAAAAAAAAAAAAAAAATAGATTCATCATTCGATCCAGAAACACACTACTATCTATCCAAAGGAAAATAAGTTATTATAGCAAAAAGATACCTGCATGTGCATGTTTATCACAGCCCAGTTCACAATTGCAAAGATGAGAAATCAACCTAAGAGCTCACCAACTAATGAGCGGATAAAGAAAACGTGATACATACTATGGCATTTAGTTTTGAGGATTAGGTTGTAAATATAATAGTAAATATAATGTATCTGTATACATTTTTACAGTATTTTTATTTTCATTATAATCTAAATATTTTTAAATTTAATAATCGTTATTTAATCAACATTATTTAGCAACGTGTATTTGAAAAATCTATTTTATTTAGGGTAGTTAGCTTTTAATCATTGATTTCTAACTTAAATATACTGCAATCATAAAACAAGATGTATAAGATATTGATGTCTGGTTTTCATTAACTTTTACTTTATGCCCTAACACACAATATTTATCAGTGAACCATGTGTAATTGGAAAGAATATTTCTTTCTTTAGAGTAAAAAGTTAGTAAATGTTCATTAGAACAAACTATGGACTGTGTTACTCAAAATGTGTATAATCTTAACCTTATTATCTTTTTTCTTTTTTTACTGAGAAGCATTATTCTATAGTAGTTTACAGTATAGACTTGCTGCATTTCAAGCCGGTTCTACCATATGCAAGCTGAGATCTTGAGCAATTTATTTAGCCCTCATATACTTCAGTTTTCTTATCTGCAAAGTGAGGCAAATAATAATATATTGTATAAAGTTGTTATTTATTTTAAAGTAGTTGATACATACAAGGGGCAATTATAATAAAATCTATCTATAAAGTTGTTATGACACTTAAATGTGTTGATACATATTAAGCAACTAAAACCATGCATCTTATAGTAAAATCTCAATAAATGTTACCTGTTATTAAAAATTATGAGTAAAATCTACCAATGTTATAATGTATTTACTAAATTTAACTCTTTTTTTTAATTAGCTACACATAACATTGGAATGTTTATATCTTCCCAGTGATGTGTTCCTTATGTACAGGATAAGGGATATGTTATCACTCCTTATCCTGAATATTCTTTTTTTGCTGTAAACACTATTTTGTCTCATATTTATATAGTTGTATCAGCTTTATTTGGGATAGTATTTGTATAGTATAATTTTCTACCCTTTACATTTTTTTCTGTATCATTATAATTACATGAATCTCTTATAACCTGCATGTGGCAGTATTTTAATTTCACTTTGATAATTTATGTCTTTTTTTAATTTTTAGTTTTAGTTTTAGGGTACATGTGTAGGTTTGTTACATAAGTAGATGTGTGCCACAGTGGTTTTCTGTACCTATCAACCTGTCACCTAGGTATTAAGCCCAGAATGCATTAGCTATTTTTCCTAACACTCTCCCTTCCCACACCCCACCCCAAACAGGTCCCCAGTGTGTTGTTCCCCTCCCTGTGTCCATGTGATCTCATTGTTCAGCTCCCACTCATAAGTGAGAACATGCAGTGTTTGGTTTTCTGTTCTTGCATTAGTTTTCTGAAGATAATGGCTTCCAGCTTCATCCATGTCCCTGCAAAGGACATTATCTCATCCCTTTTCGTGGCTGCATAGTATTCTATGGTGTATATGTACCACATACCACATTTTGTTTATCCAGTCTACCACTGATTTGGGTTGACTCCATATCCTTGCAATTGTGAATTGTGCTGCAATGAACATATGCATGCATGTATCTTTGTAATAGAATGATTATATACCCAGTGATGGGATTGCTGGGTCAAATGGCATTTCTGGTTCTAGGTCTTTGAGGAATCACCGTACCACCTTCCACAATGGTTGAACTAATATACATTCCCACCAACAGTGTAAAAGCATTCCTGTTTCTCCACAACCTCGCCAGCATCTGTTGTTTCTTGACTTTTTAATAATGGCATTCTGGCTGGTGTGAGATGGTATCTCATTGTGGTTTTGATTTGCATTTCTCTAATGATCTGTGATGTTGAGCTTTTTTTCATGTTTGTTGGCTGCATGAATGTCTTCTTTTGCGAAGTGTCTGTTCATGTCCTTTGCCCACTTTTTAATGGTTTTTTTTTTTCTTGTAAATTTGTGTTCCTTGTATATTACAGGTATTAGAACTTTGTCAGATGGATAAATTGCAAATATATTTCTCCTACTCTGTAGGTTGCCTGTTTACTCTGATGTTAGTTTCTTTTGCTGTGCAGAAGCTCTTTAATTAGATCCCGTTTGTCAATTTTTGCTTTTGTCACAATTGCTTTTGGTGATTTCATCATGAAATCTTTGTGTGTACCTAGATTTTCTTCTAGGGTTTTTATAGTTTTTGGTTTTACATTTAAGTCTTTAATCCATCTTGAGTTAATTTTTGTGTAAAGTGTGAGGAAGGGGTCCAGTTTCAATTTTCAGCAAATGGATAGCCAGTTCTCCCAGCCCATTTATTAAAGCCTGGTTGGACATGGTGGTTCACACCTGTAATTCCAGCACTTTGGGGGGCCAAAGTGGGCAGATCACCTGAAGTCAGGAGTTTGAGACCAGCCTGGCCAACATGGTGAAACCTTGTCTCTACTAAAAAGACAAAAAATAGCCAGGCATGGTGGCAGACACCAGTAATCCCAGCTACTTGGGAGACTCAAGCAGGAGAATTGCTTCAACCTCTGAGGCAAGAGTTGCAGTGTACCAGGATTGAACCACTGCATTCCAGCCTGGGCAACAGAGCAAGACTACCTCACAAAAAAATAAAATAAAATAAAATAAATAAAATAATAAAATAAAATAAAATTAATTCTTTCTCCATTGCTTTTTTTGGTCAGGTTTGTCAAAGATCAGATGGTTGTAGATGTGCAACCTTACTTCTGAGTTCTCTATTCTGTTCCATTGGTCTGTGTGTCTGCTTTTGTACCAGTTTTGGTTATTGTAGCCTTACAGTATAATTTGAATACTGGTAGGGTGATACTTCCAACTTTGTTCTTTTTACCTAGGATTGTCTTGGCTATACAGGCTCTTTTTTGGTTCCATATGAATTTTAAAATTTTTTTTTTCTAATTCTGTGATGAATGTCAATGGAAGTTTAATGAAAATAGCATTGAATCTATAAATTACTTTGGGCAGTATGGCCATTTTCATAGATATTGATTCTTCTTATCCATTAGCATAGAATATTTTTCATTTGTTTGTGTCCTTCCTCCCTGGCTCCCTTAAGAAGAGTTTTGTAGTTCTCCTTGAAGAGGTCTCTCACATCCCTTGTTAACTCTTTTTATTCTCTTTGTAGCAATTGTGAATGGGAGTTCATTCATGATTTGGCTCTCTGCTTGCCTGCTATTAGTGTATAGGACTGCTTGTGACTTCTGCACATTGATTTTGTATCATGACACTTTGCTGAAGTTGTTTATCAGCTTAAGAAGCTTTTGGAGTGAGATGCTGAGGTTTTCTAGATATAGAATCATATCATCTGCAAAAAAAGACATTTGACTTCCTCCTTTCCTATTTGAATACCTTTAATTTCTTTCTTTTGCCTGATTGTCCTGACCAGAACTTCCAGTACTATGTTCAATAGGAGTGGTGAGAGAGGACATTCTTGTCTTGTGCCAGTTTTCAAGGGGATTGCTTCTAGCTTTTGCCCATTCAGTATGATATTGGCTGTGGGTTTGTCATAGATGGCTCTTATTATTTTGAGGTATGTTGCTTCAATACCTAGTTTTTAGGCGTTTTTAACACGAAGGGATGTTGAGTTTCATCAAAGAACTTTTCTGCATCTATTGAGATAATCATGTGCTTTTTGTCTTTGGTTCTGTTTATGTGATGAATAACATTTATTGATTTACATATGTTGAACCAGCTTTGCATCCTGGGAGTGAAGCCAACTTGATAGTGGTATATACACTTTTTGATGTGCAGCTGGATTTGGTTTGCCAGTGAGAATTTTTGCATTGATGTTCATCAGGAGTATTGGCCTCAAGTTTTCTCTTTTGTTGTTGTATCTCTGCTTGGTTTTGGTATCAGGATGCCGGCCTCATAGTTAGGGAGGAGTCCCTCCTTTTCAATTGTTTGAAATAGTTTCAGAAGAAATGGTATCAGCTCCTCTTTGTATTTCTGGTAGAATTCAGCTGTAAATCCATCTAGTCCTGGGCTTTTTTTGGCTGGTAGGCTATCTATTGCTGCCTCCATTTCAGAAGCTGTCATTGGTCTATTCAGGGATTTAACTTCTTCCTGGTTCAGTCTTGGGGGGATGTATGTGTCCAGGAATCGATTAATTTCTTCTGGATTTTCCAGTTTATTTTTGCATAGACCTGTTTAAAGTATTCTTTGATGGTTGTTTGTATTTCTGTGCAGTCAGTGGTGATATCCCCTTGATCATTTTTGTCTATTTGATTCTTCTTTTCTTATTAGTCTAGCTAGCAGTCTTTTTTATTACTTTTTTTCAAAAAACCAGCTCTTGGATTCATTGATATTTGAAAGGTTTTCTGTGCCTCTATCTCTTTCAGTTCTGCTCTGATCTTGATTATTTCTTGTCTTCTGTTAGCTTTGGGGTTTGCTTGCTCTTGGTTCTCTAGTTCTTATGCAATTTGAGATCTTTCTAGCTTTTTAATGTGGGCATTTTAGTGCTGTCAAATTTCCACTTAACACCACTTTAGCTGCATCGCAGAGTTTCTGGTACCCTGTTTGTTTTCACTGGTTTCAAAGTACTTCTTATTTCTCTCTTAACTTCATGATTTACCCAGGGTCACTTTCATCAATTTCCATGTATTTGTATAATTTTGAGTGAGTTTCTTACTCTTGAGTTCCAATTTGATTGTGCTGTGGCCTGAGAAACTGTTATGATTTTAGCTCTTTAGCATTTGCTGAGGACTGATTTACTTCTGAGCTTGGTCCAGAACTGAGTTCAAGTCCTGAATATCTTTATTAATTTCCTGTCTCAATGATCTAATATTGACAGGGGGGTGTCAAAATATCTCACTATTATTGTGTGGGAGTATAAGTCTCCTTGTAGGTCACTAAGAACTTGTTTTATGAATCTGGGTGCTCCTGTATTGGATGCATATATATTTAGGATACTTAGCTCTTCTTGTTGAATGGATCTCTTTACCAATATGTAATGCCCTTCCTTGTCTTTTTTGATCTTTGTTGATTTAAAGTCTGCCAAGACCAGCTCAGTCAAGGAAACCATAACCCAGCAGTGCTAGAGGAATTAAAGACATGCACACAGAAATACAGAGGTGTAGAGTGGAAAATCAGGGGTCTCACAGCCTTCAGAGCTGAGAGCCTTGAACATAGATTTACCCACATGTTTATTGACAGCAAGCCAGTGATAAGCATTGTTTCTATAGATTAACTAAAAGTATAACTAAAAGTATTCCTTACGGGAAACAAAGGGATGGGTCGAAATAAAGGGATGGGTTTGGCTAGTTATCTGCAGCAGGAACATGTCCTTAAGGCACAGATTGCTCATGCTTTTGTTTGTGGTTTAAGAATGCCTTTAAGCAGTTTTCCTCCCTGGGTGGGCCAGGTGTTCCTTGCCCTCATTCTGGCAAACCCACAACCTTCCAGTGTGGGCATCATGGCCATCATGAACATGTCACAATGCTGCAGAGATTTTGCTTATGGCCAGTTTGGGGGCCAGTTTATGGCCAGATTTGGGGGGCCTATTCCCAACAAAAGTCTATTTTGTCAGAAACTAGGATTACAACCCCTGCTTTTTCTGTTTTAAATTTGTTTGGTAAAATTTCCTTCATCCTTTTATTTTGCTCTCATGTGTGTCCTTGCACTTGAGATAAGTCTCTTGAATACAGCACACCAATGGATTTTGACTCTTTATCCAGCTTGCCACTCTGTGTCTTTTAATTGGGGCATTTAGCCCATTTACATTTAAGGTTAATATTGTTATGTGTGAATTTGATCCTGACATCATGATGCTAGTTGGTTATTTTGCAGACTTGTTTGTGTATTTGCTTCATAGTGTCACTGATCCGTACATTTCAGTGTGTTTTTTGTAGTGGCTGGTAATGGTTTTTCTTTTCCACATTTAGTGCTTACTTCAGGAGCTCTTGCAAGGCCTGGAGATAACAAATTCCCTTAGCATTTGCTTGTCTGAAAAATATTTTATTTCTTCTTCACTTGTGAAGCTTAGTTTGGCCAGATATGAAATTATAGGTTAAAAGTTCTTTTAAGAATGTTGAAAATTGGCTCCCAATCTCTTCTGGCTTGTAGGGATTCTGCTGAAAGGTCTGCATGTCTTTTAACTGGTATATTAAGTATGATTAATCATAGTAGTATCATTGTGTACTTGGAGTTAATTCTAGGTTTTTATTTTGTGCCTTTTTACTTATTATTTCTTATTCATTTCCTGTTTTTCTTATTCATCTCCTGATCACATTTATTTTATTCCTCTATTTTGTCCTCTCATTGTTTGAAAGTTAGATAATCTATTTTTCTGTTTAACATGTATTCTCAACTTTTACAAAAATCAAATCCACTTCTCCTAAATTTAAGATTCTTAGAATGCTTTACCCCAATCACTCTCCACCTTAAATCCTATTGTTATCCAGTAGTTTAATGTTTTATTACTTATTTATTCTTAGCTTTATTCATTATTAATGTTGTTTAAACAGTTAATGCTTATTTTATAAATTTCCATGTTTGTCAATATTTTTGCTTCACAATTCTTCATTTTGGGTTTAATTTTCTCCTTCCTAACAGAGGAAAATTATGCATTTTTGTAAATTTATCACATGAAGTAAACTCTGTAGAATCATTTCCGGTGAGGATATATTAGTGGTAAACTACTTCCATTTGCGTGTATCTGAAAATGTGTTTATTTTGACTTTGCACTTAAAGTGTAGAGTTTTAGGCTATGGTTATTTATCTCAACACATAGAAAATCTTTTGCAGTCTTAATTTCTAACACTGCTGTTGAAAAAGTTGGCTGATTAACAAATTTTAATTCTTTCTTAGGTAATCCATCTTTCTCTGATTGCATTTAGGATTTGTCAGTATTTCTCAGTTTTACAATATACATCAAGATGAGGATATCTTTCTATGACTTTTGCTTGGAAAGTTTTCTTTTATTTTCTGAGAATTAATCTATTTTATATATTCTGGACCAAGTCTTTACCATGATTTAAAATATTTCCTCTTTCCCATTCTCACTTTATTCTATCTCTGAAATCCCTATTAAGCAAACATTGTGCCTTCTTAGTCTATCCTTGATGTCATGTATCTTTTATTTTCCATTTCTTTCTGATAGACATGTTCTGGGAAATTTGCTGAGATCAGTTTTTTAAATTCTAATTGTCTCTTTATCTGAGTTTAATATGTAGTTTAGCCCACTCAGTGGGTTATTTTATATTTTAATATCATTTATTTATGCAATTGCTTAACAATATATATTTTAGTAGAACTTATGTAAGCACTGTACTTTATTTGATAAAGTTGTTTTCCATAGCTAACAATTCTGATATCACCATATATTGAAAGATTAAAGATGGTGGATTGTGGGAGCCAGGTTTCTTATTGTTGAAGAAGGAGGTTACTTATAAACAAAGGGAGGTGGCTAGAATGATCTATATGGTAATGGACTAGAGCTGTAGGCATCAGTATGAACTCATGCGTAAATTAATATAGATACAGATGTTACATATGTAAATATCTATATGTGTGTTATATACATGGGTAAGTGTGGATACTTATGTTTCTTTTCTGTCAGCTGAAAGAACAAGAAACAATAATAACCATGCAGCAATGAGCATACCTAGTGCCAAGATCTTGGTTTCTAATACCATTTGCAATAGAAAGAAGCATGGCCCCTTGGAGAAATGATTGATTTTAGAACTAGAGCAGAAAATGTACAAGATAAGCCTGGAGTATCTTGCAATGCCAAAAAGTAAAAATATGCTAAGAAAAATTTAAAAAAAAAACTACATGATGAAGGCATGAGAAAGACACAGAAGCCAGCTGAAAAAGCTTTCGACTGCCTAAGCTAGAACAATTTCAGCAACAAAATTAATAAAGCAGTACTGGTTCGTAATATATAGTATAAATTAAATATCCATGTATTGTTGCTGATATGAATAAATGATTAAATAAATGGAGAATAGGCATATATTTCCATGCAGATGAACTCAACGTTTTTTTAGATTCTCTGTCCTTAGGGAAGTGGAATATACCTTTCCACTCCTTAATGCAGTCTGTACATACAGATGTGCTTCAGGGAGTACAGTATGAAAAGGGTAAAAAAAAAAAAGAATAAGGTTGTAGATATCTGACAAATATTACTTCAGCCCAGTGATTAAGGTCACTAATAAGTGATGTTGATAATATGTGCCCCTGGTATGATGTGATGAAAATGTACTTTACCTCTGTAGTGTTCTCCCCAGAAACATGAGCCCAGTCTAATCATGAGACAAACATCCAACAAATCTTAGGGACATTCTATAAAATACCTGACCAGTATATCTAAAAAACTGTCAAGGTCATGAAAACCAAGGAAAGTCTGAGAAACTGTCACAGCCAAGAGGAGCTTAAGGAGATATGACAACTAAATGTAATGTGGTATCTTGGGTGGGATCCTGGAACACAAAAAGACATTAGGTAAAAACAGAGAATCTGAACAAGTATCAACTTTACTTAATAATGCTAATAGTAATAATATATAAAGATTGGTTCATTAATTATAACAAATTGTTAATAACAAAGGAAACTGTGTGTGGGTTTAAACTCTCTGTACTATAGTTACAATTTTTCTGTAAATCTGATGTTGTTTTTAAATAAAAACACTATTTATAAAATACATATTTTATAGCTTCCATTGCATTGTGTCATTATCTAATGGGTTTAGGAATCTAACACTGCCATTTGTATGTGTATGTTTACCTGTTAATTCTTGTTCATAGTAGATTGCTTTTGGGGGAGCTTTACATTTTTTATCATGAATTCATTTTCACTAAGACTTTATATCAGGTTCTTTTTTATAGCCTGTATTGAAATAGTGTCACTCCAGAATGGTTTTTACATTGCTTCTTCTAGGTACCTCAGAGAAATCACTCACAATTTTTGTGTCAATCTCTCAGATCATGCCAAATCCATAAAAGATTAAGGGTCATTATTGTGAATTCAAAGGGAGGCTTCTTTCTTACCAGAGACTTAGGTGAGAAAAGTCACAAGTCTAGTCCAGCATTGAGCCATGCTGAATCCTGCATGCTGCACTCTGCCCTGTGGTGGCTGATTGATATGTATAAGGGAGTGGGCTCCCTAAGGTTATGAGACCAGCTTCCTTGTTGGGAGATTTTTTTGATCCATCTCTTTACTTAAGATATAGTAGCTCTGATGGCCTGAGATGTGTGTAGCTAGGGAGAGGACTCAGTTCCAATGCTCTGCCTCACAGTACCTCATCTTGTGTCTCCAAGCCCTCCAGTTACCAAGCCTGATGCCTGTTTCACTCAATCCCCAGTCATTCATATCTTGGCCTCCTAGGTTCACATGTTAAACCTCTATGCACTTTCCTCTTCATTTTTGGCCCCTCACAACTTATCCTGTTTATTAATTCAACTATGTATCTAAGTCAGAATCACTTGGTATTTGAACCCAGAGATTTAGAATTACCTAGTCTGAAACATGGATGTGTGTCTTGCTCAAGCCACATAGCCAGTAAGTGGTTGAGTCAGGACTCTAAAGGGGTTTTCTTACTTTCTGCCATACAAATTATTTCTCCACATCCAAGTCATAGATGAAACATGTATAATAGTGGTCCAAAGGCTCTTCAAAATTTCACTAAAAGAAAACCTACACACATCCATCAGTCAAAACTTTTGGTAAAGCTTTTCATTCAGCTCATATTTTTCCATCTTGTTCACAAGAATATGGTAAATAGTATAGCGGGTTCAACAAGGACCCCCCCAAAAAAATTCATTTCCATCCAAAACCTCTGAATGTGACCTTATTTGGAAATAGGGTATTTGCAGATGTAATTATGTTAAAATAAAGTCATACTGAATTAGGATTGACACAAAATCCAATTACTGGTGTCCTTATAAGACGACGACACAGCAATAAAAGGAGATTTTACAGATGGTCTCCGACTTACAATGGTTCAACTTAACGAGTTTTCAACTTTACAGTGATGCAAAAGCAATACACATTCAGTGGAAGCTGTAGTACCCATACAACCACTCTGTTTTTCACTTTCAGAACAGTATTCAATAAATTACATGAAACATTCAATACTTTATTATAATACAGGTTTTTGACAGATTACCCAACTGTAGGCTACTGTAAGTACTCTCAGCACATTTAAGGTAGGCAAGACTAAGCTATGATATTCAGTAGGTTAAGTATATAAAAGGCATTTTTACTGACAATATTTTCCATTTGTAATGGGATTATTTTAAAGTAATTTCATTGTAAGTCAAAGATTATCTGTACATAAAGATAGAAGCAAAGACTGGAATTATTCTGCCATGGTCAACGAATACCAGGAGGCATCAGGAGCAGGAAGAGGTAAGGAAGTATTCTTTCTTAGAGCCATCAGAGTGAGTGTAGTCCTGCCAACACCTTGATTTCAGACTTCTAGCCTCTAGAACTTTGGAAAGAGTTGTTGTTTTAAGCCACTACATTTCTGGAAATTTGTTATAACCATCATAGAAAACTAACACAAATGGATTTGCTAAATGCCTCACTAAATCAAGGTGCAAAGTTTCTTAGTAATTCTCCTGAAGGCTCTTTGGAATACATCTGATCCCCATGTTTTAGAGCCTTTCTCACTCTCTTTCATTTCTTGCCAGTTACTGACCATTGCTGTTTACCTCTGTAAGTCCTTTTATTGTACTAGGATACAATTTATCAGTCCATCTCAAGGAAGGGCATTACTGTTCTTGAGACCATATATCTGGGTGTCATTCATGTCGCCTTTTTCTCCCTCACTTCACAAACTTCATCAAAAGCAAGTCCTGCCTTACTTTCCTATCTCTTATTTCTGTAGCCCCAGTGCCCTTC
The DNA here is from genome assembly GCF_037993035.2 of Macaca fascicularis. Taxonomy (NCBI): domain Eukaryota; kingdom Metazoa; phylum Chordata; class Mammalia; order Primates; family Cercopithecidae; genus Macaca; species Macaca fascicularis. The sequence goes on along the minus strand of NC_088388.1, from coordinate 86,652,987 downwards.
CCTATCCAGGCCACATCATTTCTGCAAGAGAGTTCTACCTCCTAGTATTCCAGTTTTCCTTATTCATCCTTTTATTCCATCCATCCATCCATCCATCCATCCAACAAACATTTACTAAATATCTGCTGTTAGAAGAGTACTCTGCAAGGTGCTCTGGATGCAAAAATGAATTAAAAAGAGACCAGGTCCCTGACCTGATAAGAGTTTATAACATAGTGTGGGTAAAAACATTAATCAAATAAGCTCACAGACTAATGTGGAATTGTCTTAGTAACAAGAACTCTGAAGAAGAGTCATGAGTGTTGTGAGTGGGACTCTTTGAAGAGGGTCTTTCTTCTCTCTCCTTAGATTAGAAGTCAGAGAAAATATCTGTGAGGACTAAAAGGAAACTTAAAAATAGATGGTTGAATTTATGTGAGTTATCTACAGTTACAATAGCACCAATGTGTTCTTATACTTACATTATATTCTATAATAAGCATAGCTTTACAATTATAAAAAATGCAATAAATGAGATATTTATAATAACTTTGGATACACTACTTTACCTCATTTGGGATGCACTGAGATGACCACAGAACTCTGGCTTACCTATTATCCCAGTTGCAACACTACATTTTAATTTTCTGTTTAGATGTTGGTCTAAAAGCCTCTAGAAAACAGAAGTATGCCCTATTAACTTCTATGTTTCAAACACCAAACCCCAGTAAGCCACTGGTAGACTCTAAATAAATGTTTTTGAATGTATAGATGGATGGATGAAAATTAACAGTGAGACTACTGGACTTCTTTTTAAATAGCTGCTTATTGCATGCAAATGTCCAGAAAATGACAGAGGAAAAAAAATTGAAAAAATTTGGACTTCTATCAAAGATATGCTTTCAAGTATAGGGTGCATTTAAATCTTCAACATTGTTTAATTTCATTCATGGATGAGCAAGACAACTAGAAATTTCAGCCCTCACTTACTGCCACTGCAAAGTTACCTGGTTATCCATTTATCCAAATGATTATTTAGTGTGAAACCCTCTATGTGATTTCCAAACAATGTCATCATTTTCTGAACAATGACAAGTCAATGAGCCAAATTAAGTGCCTTTTCTCATCATACACTAATTAGAATTCTTCCTAGTAGGTAAAGTTCCTTAACACAACTTTAAAATATTACTCTATAATTCAAGGTCAAGTTTGCACTGAATAAATTAGCTTAATTTAAGTGTCACATTGATCAGGGATATTGAACGGATGTGCATATGCTTCTAGTGCTTGGAGTGCCCATGGAATCACTGAGTAATCTTTGGACATTAGCATTAAAAAACCTTTTCAGAGGAAGAACAATGTGGCTTGCCTTTCCTTGAGTTACAGAGCAAACTTCTCATCAATAGAAATCCAAAGAATGTATTTTTTTCGTAACCATCAGTGATTTTTTGAAGCACGAAGAATAAAGTACTTCTTACTGAAAATATGGTAAAGAAGAAGAAAGTTCAGACATTCTAGAGAGTGGGGAATTACTTAGCATTGAAAGGGACTCTGAAATATTGCAGGCCTATAAATTGGTTGCACAGACCTCAATTTTAATCAGAAATGCAGTGGATATTCCTCCTTAGACATTATATTGTTTGAATAATTCTCTTATTTTTTAGTAGTTTATACTTAACATGGAGTGCTCAACTCCTTTAGATGATAAGAAAATATATGTAAGTCTCGCATACCCATAATTCTTACCTTCGTTTAAGACTATTAAGTTAATTTGTAATTTTAAGGACATCTAATCTCTGGAGAAAGCAAAGTCAGAAAATAAATGAGGGTACATTTGGCTTTGTCCTTTACTGAGGTTGGGAAATGTTGCCTCTGCCTCCATAACTAGGTCTATTACTCCCTTCAAACTTGTATCTACAAAAGGTAATAATCTTTTACTCTAAGCAAAAATAAAGTAGGCCAGCCTTCCCTTTGGGCATATGAGCTCTGCCACTTATAGTCAGTTGCCTTCATGATGGATAGAAGTGTCTTCTTGTGAGCCATCTCCACCCCATTGTTAGTGTCATATGGAAGCATGGCTTTTTAGAAGTGGCATGACTTATTGTTTATGTCTGTTGTAGAAAAAGTATGTGTTAAACATTTGCATAACCACCAACACCTATAAATATTTATAACTTTGTGAGTTCGTCCATTTAGCCTTGTTGCTCAGGTTTTTAGTTTACTTTCTTAAAGTTGCCAACCAAGTACCCAGGGAAAGGCCCAGGGAATTACAAGCACATTAACTCTTTGCCAGCTCTCTACAAAGCAGATACCATGTCCTAAAGTCAAGATTGGTTCCAGAAACTCAAAGGCAAAGAAAGAAGTATTTCTAGTGTCTTATGATTCAGGGTGGGTAAGAGTTATGGACTTGTGAGAAGAATTAAGCTCCTCTAATGTAAAATCAGCCTAAGTTATTTTACTGAACTAAGAATGTGCTTGCCTAGACCAAATAGTCTAATGGTCAATGTTTTAAATAATTTCAAGATTTATTTGCTCCATGCCAAAAGGTACTCTTAGAGTAGAAGAAAGGGGGATTCACGTAAAGGTATATTCCAAAATTATCTAGGATGGCTTGGCTTCTCATTTCATGCAGACAATTTGCTCAGGCAGATGTAAGAGCAGAAACAGTGTCCACAAAGTAGAGCACACATAGCTTGGTAAAACTTTCAAGTGATGGTGGGATAAGGACTGGATTGAGATATTTGAATAAAGTTGGCCTCTAGAATATTTAATTATCTCCCAAATATGAGCCCTTGCAGTATCAGTTGAGCTGCCCTGAACCTTACTTGACATGAAAAGCAGTCAAGACAAGAACATTATGTCTAAAGTAATTTAAAATAACCTCCAAATACAGTTCCACAGGATAACAGGTGGCTGAGGGGAGAAAGGTTGTGCAAGTTTGTCCAAATCTTTTGAAATTGACTAGAGAAATATAATTATATTTCTTGATTTATGTTTTACATACATTGGGACGAGGAAGTAAAAGGCAAATAATGCACGGTGTTCAGTCCGGGATTTCCCCTGATTCCCCTGTGGAAATCCCCACATGGCACTGGCACACAGTCTCAGATTCCATTCCTTTGTGGGTTCTTGAGAATACAGAGCCCATATCCTTGAGCTGTCTAATCTTATGTCACAGGGTTCCCGGTGGGAGTCTTCAAAGTAGGATCTACCTTGCCCCTGGGCTGCATCAACCTACCTGCCAATGCTGAGTTCTACATACATACCTATATGGCTTAGTCTACAGAACACTCAAAACAAAATAACTATCTTTCTAGGTACTCAGCCAGGATTGAAAACAGTATCCATTTCCTAAGAATAAGTGAAGAATGAATTATCACTTAATATCTCAAATAGAGAAAACTTAAACATTGTGACATTGTCACAGATTCAAATTTGCTAGGGAGGTTAAATATAAGAAAGAAAATTCAGCATCCTGATGAGCAGGCACCACTAAAACAAATTCATAGAAATGCATGAAACCTGAAGAACCACAGCATACACAATGCAATATTTGCTCACTGAACTCTTTTATGGTATTCATAGAAGGGAAAAAATGTAATAAAAAGAAAAGATCCTTCAAAATATTTTTATTTTGAAGAAACACTGCTAAAAAATATTTTGTTCAGTAATTATATATTTTAACTCAATTTACTGACATTTAAATTAAGATTTGTAGTGTATCTCTGTTTTCTAAGAGGTCCCACTACAAATTCAGTTTGGTTCAGTCCATATACTTGTGGGAATAGCTAGTATGTATAAGCACTAAATCAGACCCTCAGGGTATACAGAGGTGCTTGGAATCTAATTGGGGAAAGAAAAAAAGGACACATTAGAAATTAGGAAACATTTATTGAGAACCTACTCTGTATCTTACATGGTTCTAGTTTCTTGCTCAATGCTCTGATCCAAGGTATATATACACATATATATATATGTGTATATATATATATTTTTTTAATCAAGAGGTACAAAAAGCCAAGTAGAAAGTTGTTGGCATTTTGAACAGTAATATTAATAAATAACAATGGGGAATACTTACTGAAACCTCCCCATATTTTATTGAGAACTCCCCATATTCTAACACCATTGTAAGCACTTTACACATAATAACTCATATAATGCTCACAATAACTCTATGAGGCAGGTACCATTATTATTCCTATCCTGCAGATGAGGAAAGTGAGGGAAAGAGAGGTTAGGTAACTTGCTCTACCCCTACTCACATCTACTATTCAACATGTGAATTGATCTCTATAACCTCTGGAAATCCCAATGAAGGCCTGTGGTAGGGCATAAACCTGAAAAGACACACAGGACCGCTTCTTACCTTTACTGAGCTAGGCACATAAGTATCCCAGACCAAGAAGGGGAACAGGTCTCAGGGTCCAGAGAAACTGTTCCACAGTGACTCGACTTGCAGGCATAAGCAAGAAGCAATCGACTGAAACACAGGATTAAATGAGAGTCCACACACTGCTCCCTCCAATGTCCTCATCCCAGAGTGTTTGAAACCAGACTATATCATCTAAGCAAGACAGTGCAGAAACTGTGCAATCCCAAGGAAAAGATCTCTAGAGACTTATATTTGGGGACCTCCAACTGAGATGGCTGCTTTGCTATCCAACCATTGCATTTGTGAAGCCTACTAGTTAACAAGTCTTCCATCAGAGAACTGTTAGCCTTTGAGCACATCACTCTAAAATAGAAACATTAACACTGATACCAGCAGTCATTAAAATGAAAATTAAAGGGAAAAAAAGAAAAATATACTGAAGTCATAGGAAAAGAAGATAATATGGGAAGAATGGAAAAAATTACTTTCCTCAGAGACATAAAATAAGACACTACATCTTTTACCTCAAGGAAAAGATACCACAATTGTCAGAGAACAAAAGGCACCTCATGGAAATAAAATGATAATAATAAGATCAGAAATCACAATTCAACAAAAGTATTGGAAGATTAAAATTTAGGCAATCTCCTGGAAGAGAAAATTAAAAGTAATATACAATAGAAAAAAAGTTAAGAAAATCAGAACATTTATCCAGGGTGTCCAATATCCAAACAATAGGAGTTCCAGAAAGTAAGGAAAGAAAAATGAGGAAAAAAAATTATCAAAAAAAAATTAATACAAGAAAGTTTCCCTTGTCTACAACAGAAGGAGTTTCAAAGGACCCGACACATAAAGGAAAAATGTTCCCATCAACTCACATCACTAGGAAAGCTCAGAGCTCCAAGGCTAAGGAACAGATCCTAAAAACTTTCAAAAGGGAAAAACAATTCATACTGATACAAATCAGAAATCAAAATTGCAACAGATATTTCAGCAATAAACATGGAAACTTTAATATTATTGAGCTATGAGTTCAAAAACTCAAAGGAAAATGATTTCCCACTAGAATTCTCTATCCAGCCAACCCATCAATCAAATGAGTAAAATCTCAGCAACTTCACTTCCAAAGTATCTTTTCTCAGGAAGCTATTAAAGATTTGTTCTACCAAATCAGGAGCATAATTATAGAAGAAGGAAGGCAGAGAATCCAGGAAACAAAAGTACTAACACAAACTTTTGGCAGAGGAAGGCCCCCGTAAGAGAAGTACAAACCAGACTTAAAGAGGCAGTAATTTGTATGAGAGCAGGAAGATATAGATTTGCAGGAGGGGGTCTCCAGGGAAATAAAGAAACTGATTATTTTGTCTGTCAGAGCATTTTTTAAAAAATTCTGAACAGGTATTCTATAAACCTGAGAAAATTACCAATAGGTATATAGAAAATCAGTAAATGAAAACATAATGCAATGAGTAACTACAGAGAAAATAAAAAAATAGGGAAATAAAAAAGATAGTATTCCACAAGAAATAGTACTGGACTCAGCCATAAAATATATTTATATGGTCATAATAAAGCAAACACAATATTTATTTAATCCCAAATTGCGAGATCTATTTTAAAAGGATGGGGAGAGCAGACATGGGGTGGGAGGCTGCTCTTGGGGGCTAAAGTTAGGAAGACAATAGATAATATCTAATTTTATAAAGAAAAAAATAGCAGTAAAAGCATGTTATTTAAAAATATGGACACAAATACCAAAAGAATTTCAGCACAGTTGCCTCTAGGGAATAGAAATAAAGATGTGTGAAACTGAGAAATAAAGGACCACTTATTTTTAATAATTATTTGATATTATTTACTTTCTAATTTTGTATTGCAAATTATTTAAACAATACACAAATGTATAGAGAATCCATATATCAAATGGATTTGGTTTATGCAGTAGATTTTTTTTTAAGAATAAAGTAGTTTTTTTTGGTACTCCTTCCTGATCTCAATCCTACTCTGTCCCTGGAGAAGTTCCTGTGTTTCAAGCACTTGCATGCTTTTAGACCCTGGCTTTCTAGGTTTACCTCTATAAACAATGTTGTCCTGTTTCCACACTTTCAAACTTTACAGAAGTAGCCTCATATTGTATATGTCATTTTGCATTTGCTTTTTTTATTACGCACTGTGTTTCTGAAATTTAATTAACCATGCTGATGAGTAACTTCTGTGCATTAACTGCCATATATATTCCATTGAAAAAGGATAATGCAGTTTACATATTTGTCTCCCTGTTGATGGACCTTGTAATTGTTTCCAGCTTTTCAGTATTACCATCAATACAACAAACATTTTTATACGTGTCCTCTTGAAAAGGTGGGGTGGAATTACACAGCACAAGACCTGAATATTTTACACTTTACTAGATATGACCAAATGAGTGCTTCAGTGGTTTCACCAACTCACACCTTCTCCAAGAAGTGAATGAGTTCCCGTTGTTCCAATCCTCACCACAACTCCAGGCTATACTTCTGAGAGCTGCAGGTTTTCAGAAGCAAAGACCCACATTGGTCTCCTTATGACAATCACTTCTGCTGAGGATGTTGCACCTTTATTCAGGCACAAGTAACCCAAATGGCAATAATGATGCTCCTACTGTGTAAATTTCTCCACCTTTGCTCACACCTGTCTTCTTAGACTGCCCCACTCTGTCTACCATATACTCGAAGACCAAACTCCATGCTCATGTCCTCTCCGAAGGCAGCCCTGACCACCTCTCACAGAAAGATTCTTTCCTTCCTTAGGACTCTATTCCCATTCCATGATTATTGTATGCTGTCAAGGATTAATGAGACCACTTTTCCAAAGTACAGGTCCTGTCACTTGAATTTACTCTAAGCAAGCCTCCCATTATGATAGCTTCTTACTGATAGTAAGAAGCCTTTGCATTTACACAGGGCTTTGAAGATTTATAGACTTTTTTCATAGTCATTATCACAGTTGCTTTTAGGCCTTTTTGAGTATGAGGACTCTTTTCAAACGTAAAGAAACACCTCTGCACAGAAAAAAAAAAAAAAAAAAAAAAACTATCATCATTTTCTGCCACTCTGTAGGTAACCTACAGAACAGGAGAAAAATTCTGCAATCTATCCATCTGACAAAGGTCTGATATCCAGAATCTACAAAGAACTTAAACAAATTCACAAGAAAGAAACAAACGAGCCCCTTAAAAAGTGGGTGAAGGACATAAACACTTCTCAAAAGAAGACATTCATACGGCCAACAAACATATGAAAAAAAGCTCAACATTAATGATCGTTAGAGAAATGCAAACCAAAGCCACAATGAGATACCATCTCATGCCAGTCAAAATGGCAATTATTAAAAAGTCAAGAAGAACAGATGCTGGCAAAGTTGCAGAGAAAAAAGAACACTTTTACACTGTTAGTGGGAATGTAAATTATTTCAACCATTGTGGAAGACAGTGTAGTGATTCCTCAAAGATCTAGAACCAGAAATACCATTTTGACCCAGCAATCCCACTACTGGGTATATATATGCCCAAAGGAATATAAATCATTCTATTACAAAGATACATGCACATGTAAGCTCATAGCAGCACTATTCACAATAGCAAAGACATGGAATCCACCTAAATGCCCATCAATGATAGACTGAATAAAGAAAATGTGTTACATAGACACCATATAATACTATCCATAAAAAGGAATGAGATCATGTCCTTTGCAGGGACATAAATGAAGCTGAAAGCCATTATCCTCAGCAAACTAATGCAGGAGTAGAAAACCAACCACCACATGTTCTAACTTATAAGTGCGAGCTGAACAATGAGAACACATGGACACAGGAAGGGGAACAACACACACTGGGGCCTGTTGGAGGTTGCAATGGAGGGAGGGAAAGCATTAGGAAAAATAGCAAATGTATGGTGGGCTTAATACCTAGGTGATGGATTGATAGGTGCAGCAAACCACCATGGCACACATTTACCTAGGTAACAAACCTGCACGTCCTGCACATGTACCCCAGAACTTAAAATAAAAATTTAAAAAGACTTTTTAAAATAAAAACTGTTGAGTTTTCCTCATGATAGAAATACATTATATATTGATTTAGCGGATACATAATAATGTAAAACTGTGATGATTTTAATACCACTTTTACATGGATTTTATTTTATTCATTACAAAACTACATACTTTTGAAAACTCATTTGGTGTTTCATCACCTGTATATTTAGTGGCCCATCTAAGAACAATGCCAGATTCAAAACATAAGTATTATATCTGGAAAAAGCCAAAATCTGTTGTCAACAATTTAAATATTATATTAAATTTCCATAAGTGGAGTCAAAGAAGTCATTAATAACACTCAGCAAACCCTTCTTAAAATTCCCCTCAGTTTTTTCCACACCGAGGAAAACGTACTCTGCTCATGTCCTCATATCCTGCTGTGGTCTTAACTCTATAGTCTTATGTAAACTCCCCTGGAGTTTCTCCAGACTCAGCTTGAGGTGTTGTTTCTGTTTCTCTCCTTGTCCCCGGATCACTGTTACTGTCTCTCTCCCTTCCTCCACCCATTCTCTGAATTGCTGCCTTCCAAACTATAGATCTACCCACTTTTCTGGCCAGCACCACAAAGGCCCAGGGTTAGCAACTGCCGAAATATAAGAATTCTTACCTGAGAAATATGGGGTAGGGGAAAGCTGCAGGCATGTATTTTGAGTTCATTCTATAATGTGTGGCTACTGTTTTTTTCATTCTGTGGAAATGTTAAGGATTTGTACAACTCTTCAGCACCTCAAGGGTCCACAGCCTTTAGGAGAAACCACTGCCTCATCTTATACCTCTTTCAAAGCTCTGCAGGACCCAGCTTAATAATTTATACAGCGTGTTTTGTGACAGTACAGGGCAGCAACACCTTCTAAACTCAAACTGATGTTCAAGCATATACACTCCAATAAATCAGTGTTCCCCCCTTGTCTAATTTATGGATTCACTTGGCTAGGAAAAGGTCAGGGAAAGTATTGGAGTGGATTCAAGCTGACCCAACCATCAAAAAAAAAAAGAAAAGAAAAGAAAAAAAATGAGAGCATTTCATTGTTTGTTTACCCCACAAATTAGAGTTTTCATATAGATATTATTTTTATAATAATATCCACTGACCCATCTGACACTTAGCATAATTTATGTGAAAATACTGAAAGCATCAGCAGAATAAAAGTTAAAAAGTTGAGAAGGGATGCAGCAGGAACAAAGATGGAGGAGAAAAGTGTTTGTATAATGTATTGAGAACCCAGGCACCTCATTTTTTTAGCCAAAATAGGAAAATAATGTCTGTATCAATATAAAACTTAAGTTTGTAGCATTCTAAGTAGGTAAGGTGCAAATTTTCTAGGTTTTCTCTTCTATTGGGAAATGTCCTTTTGGCTTCCTAGAATATTCCTGATGGAGAAGTAAAACTGCAAGATTAAAAATAAATATTAAACACATACAGATGCACCACATGTTACTATGCACATAAATCTGGAGCAGGAGAATCGGTATATTAAGAAACAACAGGAAATCAGATGACTAGACTTTTTGCTTAAAGGCCAGTCTATTCCATTAACAGTCTATGCAGATGTAGCAATTATTTTCATCTTCAGCTTTCTAAGAGAGTTTGGATAGGTGATCTCTAAATTTCCTCACAACTCTGAAATTCAGAATTCTAAAAGTTTTCGCATTGGATTGGTCTCATCCATTTGTCCTTAACTCTAAAAAACATACATACAATGGAAAGAACATTAAGAAGGGGTTTATAGCCCAGCTCTCCCCACAGGTATGTGATTTTGGGCAAATTATTATCTTATTTTCTTCTCGCTATTATTATTATTACTGTTATTAATCCCTCAGTATGTAATAATATATTTCTTACAGTGCTGCTGAGAGGGCTAGAAAAGATAAACATATAAATCTATATTCTAAATGATAAACATTCTGCAAATATAGTTGTTAATATTTGCATGGTTCTGTTGACAAGGCTTGTTCTTCTATAGGGAGTGAGATAGTAGGAGATTGAAATTTTCTAGGATAAAAGCTATGATATCCTTTGAACTACATCTTCCCATTTCCTGTCCACTCACTTCCTCACCCCTGGTAACCACCATTTTATTTGCTATCTCTGTATGGATGAACGAGTCTAGCCATTTAATGTACAACATGAGGAAGAGGGCTAATAAAAATCACATCATATTAGGAATTGTTGTTAAATAAGTAGATTTTAGCTGTCCTTGCCACAACAAAAAGTAACTATGTGAGATGATGGATATGTTAATTTCCTTCCCTATAGTAACCATTTGACTATAGGTATCCTGTAACATCATGTTGGTAAATCTCAAATATACACACGAAAAATATTTTTAAAAGAAAGAAAAAGGCTAGAGTTTAATAGCTCTTCTCCAAAAAAGTCATTTGCACAGACACAGCAGCCAAAATTGTGGAATAGTCTTACGATTCATTTATTCTATTTTTTAAAATATGAAAGAATTTCTATAACTAGAGATAGGAAAAATCATCAGCAATATCTTCTCAAGTAATTAAAGACCTATTCTGGCATTTTTTAGTTTAATGAGCTGTAGAATGGGTTATACCAAAGTAGGAGAGACAACCCCACAAATTCAAATGCACTGTTTGGTGATGTCTACAATGCAAACCTTCAATTTCTATACCATTCATTCACCTAAGTTTGGAATTTTTTTTAAAAGTTCCTTTCTTGGATGTTTACTTTCCCTTTATCATCAGAAAGTTTGGATTTTCTTTTTTTTTCCAAACTTCTAAATGACTTTACTGAACCTCGTTGTCTGCTTAATCAAGAGTTGCCAGGAGATATTTTCTCTGGATGGAAATAAATTAAAAATTAACTCTGACTGCTGTCTTCTACATGGAAGATTATGCAAATATTCATCTGTTCCTTTGAAGCCTTGAACATCCTGTGGGACCAGAAACCTCTTAAATATTCCTACTAATGTTTAAAGTAAGTGTGCACTTACCAGTAGTTCAGGAGGAAGCGAGCAAACAGTGGTCACAATATTAGAATGATCAGTAACTGTATTTCCAAACAGCAAATCTCATGGTGGAAATATGGTTCTCTTGAGCCTTGAAAGGGTCAGCATCACCTCACTGAGCCTTCCTCTCCACTGCCCCAGCAAGCCAGTGATATGGAATGATCCCATCCAGGGGAACCTTGCAGGCTGAGAAAAGAACTTACCCAAACTCTCTCTCCTGGTGCTTTTTTCTCCTTTTCCAAACTAACTTAATATTTTGACTAAATGAAATGTTCCTGGAATAAGATATTAATTTGACTGTTTTGTTAATAGATGAATAAGCAGGAAAACTTATTTATTCAAGCTCCTGGCTGAAAGAAAACCGTCTGGAAGAGGAGAGGCTAATTTCCTGGCTGCAAATGGTATTTGAATCAATAATGAATGTTGTGGAAGAAGCTACTTCATCTTAGGGTATTCGTAATCTAAGGAATAAGAGCACCAGTGGAGGATAAGGAAATGCTCAAAGATGTTTTTGTAGAAGAAAGAAGCACAGCTCAAAGGGTCTTAGCTCCAAAGAAAGGCAGAGGAGGCACCATGTGTGCCAGGAACTTTACTTGAGTATAATATTCTATCTTATGACCACACAGATTCATTCAAGCTTTCACAAGTTCTTTAAATCCCACTTATAAGCAGCCCCCAAAATAAGCAATAAATAAGTCCTCTGTCTTAACAGTATGGCAAGACAGGCAAGTTAACAGCTATAGGCACAATGAGCTTAAAATGAAGCATAAAGTATTATAAAAGAAAGCATTCAGCAGAAACCTGTACAAAGAATAGAAATTTTCTGGGCAAAGATGGAAAACATGTGAGGGGCAGAACAATTATTATCCTCCTACAAGTGAAGCCCCAACATACTAATTATTCTAAATGGTGAGGGAAGAGTCAAGATTCAGATCCAGATCTTCATCCTCGAAAGTCTAAGCACTCAGGGATTCCCAGCTGAGATTCAGAGTCCTGTTTATTTGTTTAGTCCTGTATAGTTGGAAGAAGGAAACTTCCTGGGAGAAACTGTCCTCAGATTATTCTCCTAAGTTGGAGGAGAGAAATGATAAGGAAAGATATTTTGTCATCTTTATTTCAGCAAATTAAGCAAATATTGCTTTTCAATATACTTTCTAGAAATGGTTCTAAAAGGGATTGTGTGTGACTGGCTGGGATACTTGCAGTAAGAACTCCGTGAGAGCACTAAAATTTTGAACTTCTGGCAAGGTAGAAAGGTCACATGTTTGAGCCAGCACCCAATTCTGGAATATGTCTAAGGCACCTACTCTTTAAACTAGCAAAATTGGCCTCAAAAGGATTCCAAATGCCTATTATAAGGCAAATGTTAAATAAAGTTCTTGCCAATCTTACAACTCAGAAATGTTTCTTCAAAGACATGAGAGCCATCTCTTTGAAATATAATCATCAGGGAAAAAGGCCTGTCTCAGTTTTTCTGAAAGAAGATAGACCTAACTTCAGTTGTCAACTGACTCCAAATCACAAAACCTACCTGCAGTTATAAACATAGCAGAAAATTAGCAAGTTTATCTTGAGAACATAAACGGAAGTGTTGTATCCACTTGGCTGTATAAAACAGTGAGATTTCTTTCTGCCTCTGCAATCTCTTCAGCAGATTGCCTGTGGCGTGCATCACTTTTTGTGCTAATGCTTATTCAATAATAAAACTTTTATTTCTCTTGTACCTTTGTGAAAAGGTTTTCTGGGTTGGGTTCAGATTGTGTTTTTAATATTTCTTCAATACTTCCCATCATTTTCCTGCTGACAAAAACAGGAGAATTGAAGAGTGAATTTTTGACAACTGTTTGGAATCCAGATGGAAAGTTGAGCTTTCTCCAGTTTTGAGGAAGGAAAGAATGAATTGTTCTCATGTAATCACATGGCAGGCAAGCTTTTGCAGCACATTTAGCCAAAGCCTGCAGAACATAGGGTCAAGAACAGCCTAAGCCCGTTGTCAATCTCCGTCAGTGACAATTTAATGAAAAATAGCATTTGAATTAAAAAAGACGAAAGTTTCCCCAGTTTATCATCTTTGTGTAACCAGGACAATTGCCGAAGGAAGAAATGAAGACAACCTCCCCAAATCTACCAAGAGAAAAGAGAAGAAAAGTTTTGGAAAGACTCTTCACAACATGTTCCCATGTTTGCTGTTTGTGTTATTTTCCTTTCAGTTCTTAATAGTTCTACTATTCAATGAGACAGGCCTATGTCTTTCTGTGGGGTCAGCGGAAGTAGGAGGAGCAGAGGAGACTCTGCAGCCAGCGATGTGGGGAGGGGGCCCCCAAATGATGGGGGAAGCTAGAAAGAGAAGAAAGAGAAGGCTGAATGCCTAAGGTCTTAGAAAAAGGAAATGAGAGCCCGGCTTTTGTGATCCGTGGGCAATGGCTGTTCACAGTGTGCCCCCTGAGACACCTGAAGGAGTACAATCCCCCCAGGTATTCTATCTTGGGTGAAATGCCTGATATTCTACCATCAGGAATTTGTGGCTTTAGTTTTTGGGTTGATCCTTGCTCAGTCGATGAACAACTATTCACTGAGCATTTGCTGTGTGCCTGGCACTGTACTGGAATCTGGGGTAGCATTCAAACAGGCACACTTTGTTTAGGAAGTAAGATACATAAATACATAAAGACAAATGTCCTAAAAGGGGAAACATTGCACTGCTGCAGGCATTGAACCCTCCAATGGCTTTTCACCACACTTTATCACACTCAAATTACCGTCTGCCTCTCTGACTTCATCCCTGTGTGCTTTCTCTCTCTGTAACACACCATCTTTTTCTTCATTCCTCAAACACTTAAAACTCACTTATGCCTCACAGTCTTCATACATCTTCTGCTTCTAGAACACTGGATTCCTAGATCCTTGTATTCAGGTCTTTGCTCAAATGTTCCCTCTTCAGAGAGGCCTTTCCTGACCACTCTGAAGTGGCCATTTCATCTCTCACTGTTACAACATCCTGCAGTCATGCTCAGCATGGCCTTTACTCCTACTTAAAAATTGTTAGCATGCAATTTAATTTGTTTTTATTAGTTTATTTTCCACCTCACTCTCCTGGGGGATACATTTCAAGTAGGCAGAGAATCCTGTTTATCACATTCACTGCTGTTTCCTACATGGTAAGTGAGAACAGTGTCCAGTACCCAGCGCAGAGCAGGTACTTGATGGTTATTTGATTTAATTAATTAATAAACGGCATGTGCCCAAAAACCCAAGAGTATCTCTGAGTTAGAGGGGAAAGGAGAGAAAGCACAAGGGCACTGGCATTTGTAAGAAATGAAAAAGAGGAAAGGGAAAGGGATTAAAAATAATAATAATAATAAAATAAAATAAAATAACTTATCTCATATCACAGTTTTGCCTGGGGCTGCAACTGGTACTAGTGAAAATATGTTTCAGTCAGGAGCCAAGAGGAAGCTGCTTCCTCCAGCTTCCCTGGGAACTCTGTACTTCGCATGTGCCACTGGCCATCCCTTTGCACTGGAATCATCTTCCTATATGTTTGTGGTTGCTCCTACAACAGTGCCTGGGTCTGAGTTGACTTTCCCCTTTCATCTTCCTCCAGCATCCATCCCATGGCCTGGAGAGAAGCTGGCACCATCTCATAAATGTGCACCGAATGAACTATCATGAGGTATATCCTAAAACTACTCTTGCAAAATAAATGCTTGCAAAAATGAAAATAATACATAAATATTTGATACAGTCTTGTCTTTTGCCATTTATCTTTCTCATAGAAGTATAAGAGGGAAGAAAAAGAAGTCATTCTACTGAGTTGAAGCCCTTGAGCAAGTAGGGTTGGGTGATTTCAGACTTCATGGCAAGCTCCCTAATATGATTTAGATCTGTGTCCCCCACAAATCTCATGTGAAATTATAATCCCCAGTGTTGAAGATGGGGCCTGGTGGGAGGTGACTGGATCACAGGAGTGGATTCTCATGAATGGTTTAGCACCATCCCCTTGGTGCTGTTCTTGTGATGGTGAGTGTGTTCTTACAAGAACTGGTCGTGTAAACCTGTGTAGTACTTCCTCACTCCTGCTCTCTCTCTCCTGCTCTTCTTCCTGCCATGTAAGACACTTGCTCCCCCTTTGCCTTCTTCCATGATTCGAAGCCTCCTGAAGCCTCCCCAGAAGCAGAAGTGACCATGCTTCCTTTAGATCTGCAATATCATGAGCCAGCTAAACCTCTTTTCTTTATTAATTATCCAGTCTCACGTATTTTTTACAGCAATACAAGAACAAACTAATACACCCCGCTTTAGGCAAAGACCTCACCACACTGACTTCTTAGCATCTCCATCAGTGTCTCAGACTAAATGCTTGAGGAACTGGTGCTGCTTTTGAAGACTACAGTCCATCTGCTCCAAGGAATTTTTCCAAATTTCCACTAGGAGTGTTCACTGTGACTCAGTTTCCTCTTGAAAATACAATAAGGGTAACAATATCAATTTTTGGTTTTTTGTTTTTTTGTTTCTGAGATCGAGTCTTGCTCTGTTGCCCAGGCTGGAACGCAGTGGCACAATCTCGGCTCGCTGCAGCCTCTGCTTCCTGGGTTCAAGCAGTTCTCCTGCCTCAACCTCCTGAGTAGCTGGGATTACAGGTGCACGCCACCATGCCCAGTTAATTTTTGTATTTTTAGTAGAGACAGGGTTTCACCATGTTGATCAGGCTGGTCTCGAGCTCCTGACCTCATGATCTGCCCGCCTCCACCTCCCAAAGTGCTGGGATTACAGGCGTGAGCCATGGCACTGGGCCAACATCAAATATTTGTATGGCCTTTTACAATTCACCAAGCACTTTGCCATCCATGGTCTCATCTTTATCTTATCACAGGCTGTTACTTGAATAGGAGAGATTCCATTTGGATTCCAGACTACAGAGGGCAAGCAGAGATGAATTACAACTTCTGGAAGGAGAATAAAGAGTGCAAGGAGCAAACACAGCCTAGCATTGCTTCTCATGAAAGAACAAGAGGAATACATCTGTACCTTCTGACATCTGTAAGCTCTCTGAGGGCAGGTGTCATGTGGCACTACTATTAATGATGGCTACTATTTAGCAAGTACAGTCATGTCAGTTAACAACAGGGATGCATTCCAAGAGATGCATCATTAGATGACTTCATCATTGTGTGAACATCATACAGTGTACTTACGCAAATGTAGATGGTATAGCCTACTACACACCTAAGCTACATGGAATAGTCTATTGTTCCTAGACTATAGGCATGTTACTTAATAGAATACTGTAGACAATTGTAACACAATAGCAAGTATTTGTGTATCTAAACATAGAAAACGTTCAGTAAAAACATGGCATTATAATCTTATGGGACCACCATTGTATAGGTGGTCCATTTTTGACTAAAACATCATTATGCAGTGCATGACTGTACCTGCTATGTATCAGGCCCTAAGAAAGGCACAAAAAACATACATTATTGGTCTAGATTTACTGTTGGTGGAGAATGTTGGGTAATAAAAGGCTTTCCTCCAACAAAACCTCAGACCAAAGCCCATAATATGTAAACCAAAAGAATGAGTGTCTCTGTTGAGCTATAGGTGTTGGCTAGGCCCTGTTGGCTCCTCTCTCCTCCCTTCAATTGCCACTCCTGTGGCCATGGAGATGACTTGGAGAAGTGCCCAGAGCACAGTTGGAAAAACAGTGCTCTGTTGAGAAGGCCTTGGCTGGGCCACGCACCACAGGAGAAAACTGAGTGAAAGGAGGTAGGAAGGCAACAGAGGAGTTGTTTTCCCATGTGGCATTCTGGTTGAGGGGCCCAGCTTCTCTGATGAGGGGTTTAGCTGATGTATTCTCCTGTGCTATGAAAAAGCCTCCTCACCTTGCCTGAGAAGCCCCGTGACTTTGAGAAATGTCCTTACGGCAACATAAACCTCTAGTCTACAATCAAGTTTCTAGTCTGGATGCTAGGTGCTGGAAAGGCGATTGTCCTGGACACTTTTCCCACTTCTTTCCACTCAAATCCCATGTGAAAGTAGAAAAGGATTATAATTCTGCCTGATGCCCACTTCTCAGCATCCACAGAGCACTGCAAAATGCATCCCTGACAGTTGAGAGCTCTGCCTGCAGACACCAGGGAACCTTGAGAAGTCTGACCTCCTTGCAGCCTTTCTCTCCCTCTTGCTGGGCCCTGGCAGATAGTGATTTAGCAAAGACAGGGATGACTTGGGGGACTCACCTTCCCCTGAATTCTGCACCCACCTCTCAACAGTGCTTGGCAAAGGCTTGGGAGCTTGTCATCTTTCATACTCACCTTTTGTATTCTGGACAGCCTCCCTGGATATTTTTCTATCTTGTCTGCGCTAATGGAGACCTTACCTGTTAGAGATCCCTTCCTCTTTCTGCTCTCTGTCCAACACAACCCCTTAGAATAATAACAGGAACAAAAATGAACAAACAAATCGAAGCCTTGCGTTTGAACATCTTACTATCATAAAAAAGCACATTGGCTTTGGAATTGAACGAAGAAAAAAATATAACGGCAGAAAAGAGCTTAATCCACTGCCTGAAGCATGGCAAGGTATTCCCTAAATCTGTGGGTGACAGATAAGTCTGCTGTTGTTACTACTGCCAGCACACCAGGGACTGCTGCCAGACATCCCTAGGCACACTCCAGAAGGAATGTGTTCCTCCTGCCCTTGTTCAGCCTTTCCTCTTTTCCCCTAGACTGGACCCTTGAAGTCCCAGGATGCCTTAAAGTTGAACCTCTCTGGGTTAAGTTATGACAAATTGTTCTGCTCACCTAAGGCACAGCTGCCGCAAAGTCAGACTGAGACGCAAGGCTGTCTAGGGAGCAAGGGTGCACTTGGGGTCAGCCAAACTTACGTCTGGAGCCACCATTTCACTGACAGTAGATAACTCTTAAATTTGCTTTTGGAAAGGTAGGTTTATTTTGTTTTTGTTTTTTGGTTTGAAATATAGTCCTTGCATGGTAAACAGGCAGAAAGCTTCTGGAGCCAATATATAAGCAGAAGAATAAAAATAGAAAAGAAATTTGAGTGTGTGTTGCTGGACTAGAGGGTTGTGAAAGCAGTGACACCCCATACGTCCCAGGCCAAGTGTGAGGCCAGCTCTATGACAATCATCTACAGACACTGAGGTACCTGAAGAGGGGAGACTGCTCTCACTGCCTGGATAGAGGCCTGCTGAGATGCAGGATCTCTGGGCTCAGCCTGGGGCTGCCATCGGAGCAAGCAGGATCATAGTGAGGAAGGTCACAGGAGCACAACAAAGCCCCATCACCTGGGATATATGGGAACATAGAGATGGCACCTGCTTGTGACCTGGAGAATCTTAAGCATAGGAAGATGGTAGGGGTGGTCCTGGATGTCAGGAAGAAAATAGAGAGGGCAGCAGTGAGGTATCCCTTGGTTCCTGTCCTGCCTCGTAACCAGGAGGCATGTGTTTCTTATAGACCAGACTGGTGCTATAAAGGGAAGCAGAACTTGGGCTATCTTATATGTAATCTATACACTTAAGAAGGCCTTTTAGATGAAGAAACTGTTAAAAAGAGGCTACATTTTTTACTGCAGTGGGTCAAAAGCTGAGGAGTCTCAAAAGGTCAGCCGAGGAACCCATTACCCATGCCAGAGAACTGTGTATGTGGAGATCCTGCAAGTTCTTTCTAAGAGCCCACACTGGTTCTCCAAGAGAAAGCCAGCAATGGATGTCTGCCACTCAGAGAACATCAACAGCCAGACTGCAGTAGCACCAGTTAAACGACATCTTCTTTGTGTTTTAAATCTCATCCCCTCCCCTACCCAGAACAAGAAAGAGGCAGAAAAGGATGAGAAGGATGGAAAGGAGAATTTTTTAAAATGTTCTTTCCCCACTACTCGCCTCTGAGCAGTGGTATGCTGCTGGCTCTCTTGGCGGAAAACACCCTGGTTTGTAGTGGTTGCCAATTTCCATGGTGCAAATACTCCCACCATGGCTGATTTAATCCACCAACCTGACAACACTGAACTTGGAATTGCAAAGAGATGCTAACAGTTGGCTATTGCTGAGACTTTGATCCATCTCCAACACACTGCTGCAGCTGAGCCACAAATCAGGCCTGAGCTGGAGTGGGAAAAGAAAGGGGGTGGAAAGACAGGGGAAGATCTGAATTGGGTATGAGATTGAAAACTTTATTTAGACTAGGCAGGATCTCTTTACAACAGCATGAGGCTTAATAGCCAAAGTGGGCCTACTCTTGGAGTTGAATGTGATCAAGAAACTTCATAACCTCTAAAGATGTCATCAAGAACTTTGAGAAAAAGATGAACCAGTGTATACTTAAGATAGCAGTGAAACATAAAACCATTCTCTGCTTGTATCTCATCAAGCCCAGACTGTTTAATGTTCATGTTATATTTCAGTCCCACAGGACCCCTCAGGAGCTGCTCATTTATTACATTCCAGAGAAGCAATAAATCTGTTGTGGATCTTTTTACCTTTCATTCATGCTAACCATCCTCCTTCAGAGAAATGAGTCTGAACTTTCATAATGAGAGTTCATCACATTTGTTTCACAGAAAATTAAGAAATTTGAACAGTATGAGTGACATCGAGTGACAAAGCAGAAACCCAGCTAGTGGCAGAAAGGATAGACCAGGGAAGGCATGTGTCCTGATGTCTCACTGCCTTCCCAGCTCCTGAATCATCCTTGTGCTGTGTATGGCCATTACACTGTGAACCCTCTGCAGACACTGAGCTAGGTCCTCAGGAGTCCACCTGCAGTGGAAATTTCTCTTGCTAGACATAAGCTATGAGAAGGAGAGATTGCTTTGAGAAGGGAAACAGTTGGAGCAAGATGACTCTCGACAAGGTGCCTAACAGACTATGACCCATCATATAGGCAAGTATACTTTAGACATCCCTCACCTGCTCAAGTTCCAGCCTGGCCCAAGACACCATCACCGTCTGTCTAGAGAAGCAGTAATCTTCTAACTGGTCTCGCTAATTCTATCCTTGCTCTGTATCATATATTACACACACAGTAGCCAGAGTTATTCATTAAAACTCAAGTCAAATCCTATCTGCTGAAAAACAAAACACAGGCTCCTCCAAAGTCCTTCCAATGACCTCACCTCCTACCACTCTACTATTCACTCTTCTCCAGCCACACTGATCACTTTGGTATTCCTCAAACCACCAAACATATTCCCACCTCATGGTCTTTGTACTTGTTGTTCTCTCCCCCTGGTATTTTTCTCATCAGAGGCCGTGTCACATACTCCATCATTTACTTAAGAACGCTTCTCAAAAGACATGTTAAGCAAAGGCATCCTGACCACCTTCTATAAAAAGCCACTTGCCCGATCCCATCACTTCCTATTCCCCTCATTCTGGTTTATTTTCTGCAAGCACTAACACCACATACATAGTATATATTAGCATGTTTGCTCACTGTTGTCTTTTGATTTGCAATGGAGTTTAAACTTCAAAAGAACAAGGACTTTGCCTGATTTGTTGTATCCTTAGCATAACAAATGAGCTGATGCATGTAACAGCAGCACAATAGATATCTATTACATTAATAAATGTTCTCCTAAATAATATGCATTGACAACTAGCAAAATGTGGGGAAAGGATCCTCCAAGCCTAAAGAGCAAGAGGCATTCCATGAATCATCCCTTTCCTTCCTCACCATGAGATAGATGGGAGAGACAGAAAGTTCACCCGCTTTAGCATTCTATTTTTATAGAAAGGACACAGATTCCTAAAGAGAAGAAAATAAACACATGTTGGGAGGAATATTAAATTCCACTGGACCTATGTTTACCCTCACTAAACCACATTTACCATCTTTTCATCTCCCTCTGTCCATGTCTATCTCTTCCTCATTCCCTTAATTCTTTCATTCCATCTACGTTATTTATAACTTTGGAAGTAGTAGTCTCAATTGACCGGTGTAAAAGTGATTCTATTTCATATTTCATCCCTGAAGCAAGTAAAGAATTCTCTGGCAGGCTTGAAACTTTCTGCTTAACTAGTGAGATGTTTTAGCTGACACTAGCATGATATTTTTTATTGAGGTATAAATTACCTATAGTAAAAAATATTGATCTGAAATATGTGAATAGAAGGTTTTGATAGAAATATACATTTGTGTGAATACACACCTATCAAGACACAGAACATTTTCATTACCTGAATGATCCCTTGTAGGCAAATCACTATACCTTTCCAGAAGCAACCATTGATCTTGTCTCTATCAACATCATTGTTTTTGTCTACTCAGGAATTTTACACTAATATACAATTTTTGCATATTTTGCCTGGCTCTTCTTGATCAGGATATTTTGAGATTCATTCATCATTTAATTTATTAAAACTTACTTTATTCTATTGCTGAGTAGTATTTTATTGTAAGAATATGCCATAATTTGCTTATCCATTCACTTATTGATGAACATTTATATCCTTTTCAGATTTCAGCTATTATGAATAAAGCTATTTTTAACACATATATGCAAATATTTTGTGTGTATGCAAGTCTTTTGCCTTTTGTGTGGGGAGAGGGTGACTTGTGTGTTTCTATTTTTCTTGGATAAACACCTAGGAGTGGAATTGCAGAGTGATAGAGTATGTCTAGGTCTAACTTTATAAGAAATCACCTAACTTAAAATAACTGAATTATTTTACCCTCCTGATATGGCTTGGCTGTGTCCCCATACAAATCTCATCTTGAATTCCCACATGTTGTGGGAGGGAACCAGTGGGAGGTAATTGTATCATGGGGACAGGCCTTTCCCATGCTGTTCTGGTGACAGTGAATAAGTCTCACAAGATCTGATGGTTATAAAAAGGAGAGTTTCCCTGCACAAACGCTCCTCTCTTTGTCTGCCACCAACCAAGTAAGACGTGACTTGCTTCTCCTTGCCTTCTTCCATGATTGTGAGGCTTCCTCAGCCATGTGGAACTGTAAGTCCAATTAAACCTCTTTCTTTCATAAATTGCCCAGTCTTGGGTAAGTCTTCATCAGCTGCATGAAAATGAATACAGTAAATTGGTAACAGTAGAGTGGGCGTTGCCACCCAAAAATGTGGAATTGACTTTGGAACTGGGTAACAATAGAGGTTTTGGGGGGCTTAGAAGAAGACAGGAAAATTTAGGAAACTTTGGAACTTCCTAGAGACTTGTTGAATGGCTTTGACAAAAATACTGAAAATTATATCAACAATGGAATCCAGGCTGAAGTGTTCTCAGATGGAGATAAATAATTTGTCGAGAACTGGAGCAAAAGTCACTCTTGTTATGTGTTAGCAAAGAGACTGATGGCATTTTGCCCCTGCCCTAGAGATTTGTGGAACTTTGAACTTGAGAGAGATGATTTAGGGTATCTAGCAGAAGAAATTTCTAAGCAGCAAAGCATTCAAGAGATGTTTTGGGTGCTGTTAAAGGCATTCAGTTTTCTAAGGGAAGCAGAGCATAAAAATTCAGAAAATTTTCAGCCTGACAATGCAATAGAAAAGAAAAACCCATTTTCTGAGCAGAAATTCAAGCTGGCTATAGAAATTTGCATAAGTTACAAGGAGCCGAATGTTAATCCCCAAGACAATGGGGAAAATGTCTCCAGGGTATGTCAGAGGTCTTCACAGCAGCCCCTCCCATCACATGCCCAGAAGTCTAGGAGGAAAAAGTGGTTTCATGGGCCAGGCCCGGGGTTTCAGTCCTGTGTGCAGCCTAGGTAAATTGGCGCCCTGCATCCCAACTGCTCCAGCCATGGC
The DNA here is from genome assembly GCF_037993035.2 of Macaca fascicularis. Classification (NCBI taxonomy): domain Eukaryota; kingdom Metazoa; phylum Chordata; class Mammalia; order Primates; family Cercopithecidae; genus Macaca; species Macaca fascicularis. The sequence goes on along the minus strand of NC_088388.1, from coordinate 86,629,807 downwards.
TAAAAGGGGCCAATGTACAGCTCGGGCCATGGCTTCAGAGGTTGAAAGCTTCAAGCCTTCACAGTTTCCATGTGGTGTTGAACCTGCAGATGCACAGAAGTCAGTAATTGAGGTTTGGAAATCTCCACCTAAATTTCAGACTATTTAGGGAAATGCCTGGATGTGCAGACAGAAGTTAGCTGCAGGTATGGGGCTCTCATGGAGAACTTTGGCTAGGGCAGTGCAGAAGGGAAATGTGGGGTCGGAGACCCCACACAGAGTCCCTACTGGGGTACTGCCTAGTGGAGCTGTGAGAAGAGGGCTACTGTCCTTCAGGCCCCAGAATGGTAGATCCACTGACAGCATGCACCATGTGCCTGGAAAATCCATAGACACTCAATGCCAGCCTGTAAAAGCAGCTGAGAGGGAGGCTGGACCCTGCAAAGCCACAGGGTCAGAGCAGCCCAAGACCATGGGAACACACCTCTTGCATCAGCATGACCTGGATGTGAGACATGGAGTCAAAGAAGATCATTTTGGAGCTTTAAGGTTTGACTGCCCTGCTAGATTTCATACTTACATGGGTCCTGTAGCCCCTTTGTTTTGGCCAATTTCTCCCATTTGGAATGGCTTTATTTACCCAATGCCTGTACCCTTATTGTACCTAGGAAGTAACTAACCAGCTTTTGGGTTTACAGGCTCATAGGTGGAAGGGACTTGCCTCATCTCGAATGGGACTTTGGATTGTGGACTTCTGAGTGAATGCTGAAATGAGTTAAGACTTTGAGGGACTGTTGGGAAGGCATGATTGGTTTTGAAATATAAGGACATGAGATTTGGGAGGGGCTGGAGCAGAATGATATGGTTTGGCTGTGTCCACACCCAAATCTCATCTTTAATTCCCATGTGTTGTGGAAGGTACCCAGTGGGAGGTAACTGAATCATGGGGCAGGTCTTCTCCATGCTGTTCTCATGATAGTGAATAAGTCTTGTGAGATCTGATGGTTATAAAAAGGGGAGTTTCCCTGCACAAGTGCCTGCCACCATCCACATAATACATGACTTGCTCCTCCTAGACTTCTGCTGTGATTTTGAGGCTTCCCCAGCCACGTGGAACTGTCAGTCCAATTAAACCTCTTTCTTTTGTAAATTGTCCAGTCTCAGATGTCTTTACCAACAGTGTGAAAATAGACTAATATACTTCCAAATAGCAATGTATAAAAGTTCTGGTTGCTCTATATCGCCATTAACATCTGGTGCTATCACCCCTTGTAATTTTAGCCATTATAGTAGATGTCTACTGGTTTCTCATTATATTTTCTCTTTGCATATCTCAGATGACAATTAATGTCAAACACATTTTCATGAGTGTATTTGCCATTTAAAAATATTCCTATGTGAAATATCTGTTTTTCATCCAGTTTTCTTGACTTTAATCTTAAAATTATTTAGTTATAGGAATCTTTGTATATTCTAGAGATAAATCATTTTTCAATAGTATGAACTAAGAATATACTCTACCCACCTGAAACTTGTGCTTTTGTTTACCTAGTGGTGCTGTTTAAGAATAGAAGTTTTAATTTTGATAAAGTACAATTTACTAAAATTATTTACTTTTTTATGTTTCTTGAGTACTAGACAAGAAATGTCTGCCCATTCCTAGGGAATAATATTTTTCTATATTTTCTTCTAGATATTTCATAATTTTAATATTTACATTGAAGTCCATAATTAATTTTATATAAATTATGATGTGCTATAAAAGGTAAAAGATAAAGTTTATTTTATCTATAAAAATATCCACTTATTTCAGAACCATTTGTTAAAAAGACTACCTCTACCCCCATTGAATTACCTTGGTAACTTTGTCAAAAATTATATAACCATATAAGTGTGAATCATATATTTCTAAACTCTGATTACTGTAACTTTATCATTAGTCTTAAAGTCAATAAACTTAAGTTACCCAACTCTGTTCTTCTTTTTCAAAATTGTTTTGTCTATTCTGGATTATTTGCATTGCATATAAATTTCAAAATAGAACCAGTAATTTCTACCAAAACAGCCACATGAGTTTTTGATTGTGGTCACAGTGAATCTATACATCAGATTAGGAAGAATTACCAAATTAACAATGTAGTACTAAGTCTCCCAATCCCAGTAGAATACATTGTTCCACATATTTAGGTCTTTCTTAATTTTTTAAGCAGTGTTCTATAGTTTTAAATGTAGAGTTATTGCATATCTTTTACTAAATATTTCATATTTTTATGACACACTGTATTATTTAATTTCATATTCAAATTGTTGATAGTTTATAAAACAGTTTATTTTGTCTATTCACTTTGTGTATTATGACTTTGCTAAATTTCTTTATTAGTTCTAGTGTACATGTTTTAAACTCAGAATTTTTAATACACACAAGCATGTTGCCCAAATGTTTGTTTGCCTTTTTCCTCCACATGCCTTTTATTTATTTTCTGTGACTTACTGCACTGGCTACTACCTTTAGTAAAGTACTGACTTGTTATGATAAGAGTAAACATCCTGTGCTCACTTCAGCAGCACAAATATTAAAACTGGAACAAAAAAGAGGAGATTAGCAGATTAGCTAATGCTGCATGAGAATGACATGCAAATTTGTAAAACATTCCGTATTTTTATATAAAAGTGAAATTCCACAAAAAGATAGATACCATAATGAAGAACCAAACTGAAATCCTGCAGTTAAAGAATTAAATGAATAAAAAAATAATGCAATCAAGACCTTCAAAAGCAGACTTGATAAAGCAAAAGAAAGAATCTCTGAACTTGAAGATAGGTCATTTAAAATTTATCCAGTTAGAATAAATAAAAATAAAAAAGAGTAAAGAAAACCTACAAGAATTGTAGTACATCATTAAGTAACAAACATTCATTTTATAGTGATGCCAGAAGGAAAACAGATAGGCAAAGGCATAGAAGATCTATTTACTGCAATAATAGCTGAAAACTTTCCAATTCTGAGAAGAAATATGGATGTCCAGATCCAGGAAGCTGAAAAGTCCCAAGTAGATTCAACCCAAAAAGGTCCTCCCTGAGGCATGTTATAGTCAAAGGCAAAGAGAATTTAAAAAAAAACAAAAAAAAAACAAAAACAAACAAGAGAAATGTATTAAGTCAATATAAAGGTATCCTCATTAGAATAACAATAGATTTCTCAGTAGAAACCTTACAGGCAAGGAGAGAATGGGATGATATATTAAAAGTACTAAAAGAAAACAATTGCAAGCCAAGAATGCCATACTTAGAAAAGTTATCCTTCAAAAACGCTTTCTCAGGTAAGCAAAAACTGAGTAAAATTGTCACTAGACTGGCCTTATAAAAAATGTTTAAGAAAGTTCTGCATCTAGAAGCAAAAAGATGATAATCACTATCATGATAACACACAAAAGTGTAAAACTCACTGGTAGGGCAAATACACAAATGATAAAGAGGAAAGAATCAAAGTTCATTACTACAGAAAACCGGCAAACCAAAAAGATAAATGAGATAGAAAAATAAACAAGAGAAGATAGAAACAACAAGAAAACAATTAACAAAATAACAGGACTACATCCTCACCCTCAATAACAAGTATAAACAGATTACATTCCTCAATAAAAGATATAGACTGGTTGAATATATTTTTTAAATAATCCAACTGTATGCTGTCTACAAGAAACTCACTTCACCTTTAGAGACTCAGATATAACACAGACATTTAAAAGAGTAAACATAACTTTAAAATAACTGTTATAAATATATTCAAGGACTTAAAATATAGACAACAAACTGTGTGGATTGTGGGACTGTCCACAGAGCCATATCTGGAAATTAAAAATTGAAATAGTCTGAATACTACCAAAGGGTGAAAACAAAATATTAAAGAGCAAATTAAGTCCAAAATGTGTGAAGGAGGGAAATAGTAAAGATAAGAGTGGAGATTAATGAAGTGAAGGGATAGGGAAAGATATTCCACACAAATGGAAATCAAAAGCAAGAAGGAGTGGCTATACTTATATCAGATAAAACAGATTTTAAGTCAATAACTATAAAAAGAGATAAAAAATGGTTATTATATAAAAATAAATGGATCAATTCAGCAAGATAATATAACAATTATAAACATATATTCAACTAACATCAAAGCATCCAGATATGTGGAATTGCAGATTGGCTAACGTGTGCAAGCATACAGTTAATTAGAAGGAATAAGTTCTAGTGTTCGATAGCATAGTAGGGTGACTGTAGTTAACGATCATCTAGTGTATATCTCAAAATAGCTAGATCAGAATATTTGAAATGTTTCCAACATGAGATGATAAATGCTTGAGATGATGGATATCCTAATTATCCTGATTTAAACATTATGCATTATATGCTGTATCGAAATATGTATAATTATTATATATCAATAAAAATAGTAAACATCCTTACATTTTCAAAGTTTTACATATTTCATCGTTAAATATTATATTAGCTGTAGATATTACATATACATACTAGATAACTTTTATCTAGTTAAGGAAGCGTCCCTTAGTTTCTAGTTTGCTAGTTTTATCATTACTGGATGCTGAATATTTTAAACAATTGATTAATATTAAAGATTGGTGTTATTTTTTCTAATACGTTTGATAGAGTTTACTAGTGAATCTGTATCACCCTAGCATTATCTTGGTGGGAAGTTTATTAACTATAAATCAACTTATTTAATGATATGTAACGCAAATTTTAAATTTCTTTTCATGCCAGTTATGGAATTTGTGTCTTTCAAAGATTCATCAATTTTATCCAAATTATCCAATTATTGGCCTACAGTCGTTCATTCTATTTATACTAGTACCTTACTATCTACTCATGGCCTGTATAGAATTTCTAGTGATGCCTACACTTTCATTTAGATGTACTAAATTACCAAATTTGTTTATTTTCTCATTTTTTCATGATTCAGCTAGCTGGAAACTTGTCAATTTTATTGATCTTTTTAATGGCTCAACTTTTGTTGATATTTTCTAGGGTTCATTAATTTTCTTCTTCATTAATCTCCACTCTTATCTTTACCTTTTCCCTCCTTCACACATTTTGGACTTAATTTGCTCTTTAATATTTTGTTTTCACCCTTTGGTAGTATTCAGACTATTTCAATTTTTAATTTCCAGATATGGCTCTGTGGACAGTCCCACAATTTACATACTTTGTTGTCTATATTTTAAGTCCTTTAATATATTTATAACAGTTATTTTAAAGTTATGTTTACTCTTTTAAATGTCTGTGTTATATCTGAGTCTCTTTATGTTAACTTTTTTCTCCTAATCTTGGGACACATTTCCTTATTCCTCACATGCATAGTAACTTGTTGTTGTTTGCAGGAAATTGATACTACAATGCTAAGAATATGCATTTTGTTTGTTTGTCTTCCTGTAGAGTGTTGAGTTTTGTTTTAGAAAGTAGTTCTTTCACAGCCTGATCAGTTTTGTCCTGGAAAGTCTTGTTTTTAGGCTTTGTTAGGGCAGATATATAGTAGTTCTTGTTTAAAGTCTATTTGTAAAGCGTACTTTCTGTAGGGTCACAGCTGAATATCTGGCAGGAACCCTACCAGCAATGAACCTTCATTTGGCTGTTAGCCTCCTTAGTACCAGTTCTGTCAGGCTTCACAGTCTTATGCTGACCAGGAGAAAGACCAATTAGGAGATCATTATAGGCCAAACACACAGATATCATTGCTTCCCAGGCACAAAGTTTCCCCCTCAAAGTATGTAAGGGTTATAGGAGAGTGCACACCAACATATATTCTCTTGTGTTTTAATTTTCTTGACTCAACTAGAGTATATAATGTTTGAGGGCAGAGGCCTTCTCTAACAAACACCAAGTTCTTGCTCAACACAACACTTCCTGCTAGGCTCAGAATAAGTTTGTCTTGCCGAAATGTGTTGGCTTGGGGTATAATGTGACAGAGGAATGAGAGTAATGAATTCTACGGATTTGAATATCAGTACATCTTGACAGGTCCCAAAAATGAAACACATCAAAATTTTTGGCCCAATTTCCCAAAAGAATACAGAAGTCAAGAGAATTATTTAATATATTAAGCAAAAAAGATTAGGCTACTGAAAATATTATAACCTGCTTTATAGTCCACCAAGGTGGAAAGGACATGGGTTTTCTACTAAATAATCTTGCATTTAATTTTGGTTCTCCACTGATTAGCTGAATGGGCTTTAAAAATTTATTTGCCCTCTCTGAAACTTAGTTTCTTCACCTGTGAAGTAGAGGCATTAATTTACTTTTATAGGGTTTTTTTTTTAGGCTTAGAATGGCAAATGTAAAATATCTAGTTTTGTGAACCATAGTAAGGGCTCTAAGGCTGTGGGTTTGTTCCCTTATCCACATCAGTAAGTAAAAATGGCTATGAAGAGGGAAACGTTTATGTGTCTAATAAAATCAGGAGGCTTGGATTCTCTGGAAAAGTATGCCTCTTTCTGAGTCTCAGGATTTTTTGTTCTTTGTTTCATGAGGGATTGACCAAGAGATCACTCAGATTTCTTTGGGTACAACAAACATTCTATAGGTCTGTGAATACTAACTAGGTCTGCCTACAGCCTCACTGACTCAGCCCTCCCAGCTAATACTATTCCCATGACAACTAACAAAAAGGCAATAGAAAGAAGTTAGGGAAACAAGAGATCAAAGAAAAATAATGAGGCAGGCTTCAAAGCACAAAGAGAAAAAGGAGGAGAAAGGGGAATGGAAAGCAACTGAAAGCTAGTGGTAAAGAGAACACTAGGCTGAGAGCTATGATGTTGTCAGCACCATCAGCTGACAGCCCTGCCCATCAGAATTCATAGAGATGACACAGGGAGAAGAAACCTGTAGAGGGCTGGGGGCTGCTTTGAGAGGACATAGATCTTACAACGTAGAAACTGCCTGAAGCATCATAGCTTAATTTCTGAACTTCCAAATCACCAACTGAGCTTAGCTTAGAAATGGCAATTCATAAGGTTCTTTAAATTTTAACTTTCTTTAAAGAAAAAGATATTCTAATTTTTTACTGTTTTTGTTGCTAAAATACTTAATTCATATTTCCAATGGGCAAGAGTCAGTGAAAGAGAGTAGGTTATAGAAGTCGTAGAGGAGAAGAATGATCATAAATCAGAAATCTTGTGTCCCTAGAATGGGTCAGACACTGTTAGTTGCTTTTCCAAAATACTCAACTTTGATTATCCTTCACAATTCAGAGACACAAGCCAGCTGGAGTAACACACAAAAGGGAAATGATATTGAGTGTATTTGAGGACAATATGTTAAATGTTAAGTTCATGTGTATCTTTAAAGTAGGGCTAAGGGACAAGAAACATTTTATAAAACCTTGCTACAAAAACTTGGTTTAAAGATGAAAGGCATCAGGATCACTAGGAAGCTTATTAGAAATTCAGAATCTTAGGCGCCTTTCCAGACCTACTGAATCAAAATTCCAAGATTTTATTTGAACCCTAAAATTTGAGAAACTCTGAATTAGAAAATGAAAAGAGACTGCTAATAATTCCTTCTGCAATTATACTAAGTAATTTATCTTCAACACTCTGTTTTTATGTTTTAATAGTAATGAAAAATCCTATTAAGGTTGTCATTTTCTATGTTGGGTAACTGTAGGGTAGGAGGAAGATGACTTGGGCTAGAAGCTTTACTTTGTCACCACTATTATGACATGAGACAAATAACTTATGTTTTCTAAGTTTCAGTTTCTGCTTCTGCAGAATGAGGCCAATTCACATAATTAATAGTGTCACAGTGTTAAGAGGCAGACACAAAATAAAGAGTATGAATCATGCTATACCGCTTCCCCAAAAATTTCAATGACTCCTCATAGCCTACAAGTTAATATCTAGTGTCTTTAAAGGGCATTCAAAGCTCTTCACTCTAACGCCAGGCATAGTGGCTCACACCTGTAATCCCAGCACTTTGGGAGGCCAATGCAGGAGAATTGCTTGGGCATCATAAGGAGACCCTGTATCTACAAAAAAAATTTTTAAAAAAAAAGTTAGGCATGGTAGTGCACACCTGTAGTCCCAACTACTTGGGAGGCTGAGGCGAGGATTCAACTTCCTGAATCCAGGAGGCTGAAGCTGCTGTGAGCCATCATTATGCCCCTGCACTCCAGCCTGGGTGACAGGGAAGACTCTGTCTCAAAACAAACAAATAAACAGCAACAACAACAAAGTTCTTCACTCTAGCTCTATCCTACTCCTCCACCTTCATTATCCATTATATTTTCCCATGAATCCTGTACTTCTGCCTTTCCCTAAAACATAACATTCTCTTTCATTTTCCATCCACACATCCATCCTGTTTCTTCTGCCAGGAATAAGCTCTTCTCTTTCTGTAATTACAAAAATTCTACTCATCCAAGAAAATTCAGTTCAAAAGCATCTGCTTCACAAAGCTGTTACCAGTAACACTAATTGGACATCATTTAACATTTCTCTGTACAGATACAGTGATTTACACTTTCTCTACAACACTATTTCATTCTTTCCTGAGTTGTTGCTGGTTGAGAATGTATCTGAAATTGCCTTTGAAATGTAAAATACTCAAGGAAAGAGATTACTTGTTATTCATCATTACAGTTCCCTCAACAACTAGCACATTACTTTTCACATCATATGTAGTAAATGTTTGAGGAAGTTAAAGATGAAAAAAGAAAGCTTCTCAAGATATACATCTAGAGATACTTTTGTTCTGCAAATTATCTGACAACATTATAATGTGGTAGGAATTGCCAATAAAATATGTGCCAATCTTAACAATATGAAGATAGGAGACAGAGATGGTATACATCACTCTATAGATAGAAATGTAATTAATATGTGGTTCCATCAGTATATATGCAACGCTCACTGTGGGGTCCTTGACCTCCAAGTTGTACCTCCATGCTGTCCTTTAGTTTGAGCCATTGAAGAGGTGAGGTTTCAATCAATTCCCTTTAGAATAAAATTATCTTCATTGTTACTCATTTGAGTAACCTCAATTGACTGGGGCTGATTTCTTAGTAAAGACAAAGGGTTGATTTCTTAGTAAAGCATGAACAACCTTATAAAGGGCATGAGGGCTAGTATTAAAGAATTCAGTAAGAGATTCTTACAGAGAAGACACTGAGCAGAAATTCAGTAGATTTAGACATAAGTTATAATTCTGGCACTGTATAACTCTGGGCAAATTACTTAACCTTAGAGCATCATTTTTCTATCTCTTAAAATGATTACTATAAGTAGACAACTATTGCTTTTTTGTAATTTGTAAATTGTAAAAAAAAAAAAAATTCTATGTATGGAAGGTATCACTGGTAAATTCTGCAAAAAGGACAAGTTTAGACTTTAACTACCACCGGTTTATCAGACTGTAAAGTAATGGGCATTAGAAGCCAATGACTTTAATTTAGACCCATCCTTCCCTTTGTGTTATGAAGAAATGTGAAATTGACAACAAAGTGAAAGGTTATCTATTTTTTTTTCCCCTGACCCCAGATAAAGTCCCTATCTTATCCATACAGAGCCAGGAGACACAGACTCCTTTCTCCACACCTCATCTAGTTATTGAAGGGGAACTCACTGTCAGAATCCAGAACAACTAAAAATGGCATAAGAACAGAAAAACAGAAACAGAGATGGCTTTAAGATAAAAGTTTGCCTTTCTCCCCAAACCTAGTCAAAAAAATAATTTGACTTTAAAGATGGTTCCATGAGGAGGGAGGAGGCAAGATGATTTTATTCCACTTTCGTAAGTTTACCTCCAAACACACAACTTCTAGCATAAAAATACTGTGGTAAAGAATATGGGTTTGGAAGTTAGACTGACTTGAATTTGATTCTAGGTTCTGTCAGGAGCTATAAAGGAGCTGAGATTTTTACCCTACTTGCAAGCTAGTAAGTTAGCTTGCCAGTTTTATGGATGCTGGCATAATATGTAAGACAAAGTATCAGAGACCAAGGAGAGTTTATTACAGCTATAGCAGTAGACAGAATATCAACATCTTCTGTCAGTTTTCCAAGTGCCAATGCTCAAGGGCTGAGGTCTCTTGACACCTGTACATACGGTGGGTTGTGTTACAGGAGAGGAACTCTGAGCTTGGGGAACCCAATTCTTTTACGTAGTAAGCATGCCTGCACTGTGCTCCAAAGGGATACTCTATCTTCTTCTTTTATTATCCTAAACATTAAGTATTCCTGCCTTTGCTCCAGAGGTAAATATGATCTCTATCTTCCAAAGCTGTTCACCATACAAACATCCTTGACAAGATGGTCCAGAACAAAGGCAGCCATGCCACTGCTTACTGTATGAACAGAAACATAAGCTCCATGGAGAATTGTCTCCCAACAGGTTTTATTTCACTTATTAGCTATAATTAAAAAATCGAAATTTACTTCCCTCTCAGCATAAAGTTGTAGGTTTTTCTTCCCCAGATAATGAATGCAGAAGTAGCACTTATGAGGATAAAATGCAATAATTCATATTAAGTCCTTAGCATACTGTCTAGTACATCAATGAGAGCTAGTTTAATGCAGCAGAATGACGATGGAAGTGTGCCAGGAAATGTCCTTAAATCTGCCCCTAACCCACAGTCCATTCTGCTTGATTAACAAGCACAGAGGCAGCTTGATGTGATTCCCAGGCTAAGTAAATATAAGAGATGGCCCCATATAGAAGAGTCTTCCTAGCTCTATAATTTACTGCATTTCTGACATTGGCGACTTAACTTTACTAAACATCATATTCCTCATCTAGAAACTGTCTTAACTGATCAGGTTATTGTAGCATTTACATGGAACCCTTGTGTGATAGGTAGCGTTTGGCACATAGCGATGGGTGGTGTCACTTGTGTGATAGGTAGTGTTTGGCACATAGCGATGGGTGTTCAGCAAATAGTGGTGGGCTATCACTAAGTACTGGTAACTACCTAAGTCACCTGGTTCAATGTAACACTGAAAGTTGTTTTAAAGCATTTTAACATCCACCACCACTCCTTCAGAACCCCTGACCACCCATCCAAAAAGAACTACTGAACATCATTCATGCACCAGGGGATATAGACCATTCCAGATGCTCAAAACTCCCCAGGGGCTGTAGACCTTTTTAGATGCTCAGAACGCCATTATTGGAACATGAATGGGGACAGACAATGTCCCCTTGAAAGTCTCACCTTAAAATTATGTAACATGGCCTCTTAATATCCAAGAATCTTAGAATCCTAAACTTTGAGCAGAAATGATTGGTGTATAAGAATCTCAGATCCTTGAGAAATATACTTCTCTTCCACAGTACTGAGTTTCATGACTTTAGCAGTCTGACATATGACTGAGAAATGCTAGGAGAATCAATCTCCTTCTCTACCCACTCACCCACTAATTGAGAGTTTCTGCCATCACTTCCTCCCATCCTATCAACCTAATTCCCTATACACATCTTATTTCCTTCTCTTTCCCTTCTCTCTTTTCTTATTTGATCAATATTTGATCTTAAATATTGACGATGTTCATTAAATTGGCATTTCTGTATATACCATGTATGAAGCATGCAGCTGAAAGTACTCAAACACAGTAGGTAACTATAGGAAGTACCAAAAATTTTAAGGAAATGACTCAGGTTCATGAAAAGCGTCTATCTACTTGAGATTACAGAGACATTCATATGTGAAATCTAAAAAAAGAAACAAGCAAAACCATGCACACAGACTCATACATATGAAGCTAAGTACCCATTTTTCTTCATCACTGCTCCAAATTCATCACTGCAAATTCATCACTGCTCCAAATCCAAGTCACTAATATTAGCACGTGGAATGAATACTAAGATAGAGACATCACTATGCAATTTGTAATTTGGGCTGAATAGCAAGCATATTATATACTGATGAACTTGCTAATGTCTCTACTTAGAGTTGTAGGAATGAGGACAAGGGGCAAGCACTGACTATGCCATCGTCAGTGCTCAGGCAGGAATTGGACAGCAATGCGAGAGAACAGCAAATACTTCTGCTATCCCCAACCATAAGGCTCAGGTTCAATGTGCCAAAGGAAATCTGTCTTCTAAAGCCCTTGAAGCCACAGGCTGTATTGAGAGTAATAGTTTGGTAATCTGCTCTTGGCCAGATGGTGTTTGCCAGATGAATAAATGAATGTGCAGCCTCCATTTCCAGTGAGACTTTGCTACCTCCCTTCATCCTCAGCACTATCAGAGCCTGGGCAAAAAGTCAACCAATAAGATTCAAATTGTTCTGTTTCCAGTTATGTCTTTGTATTATAAACCATGGACTCATCTATAAACCATGTGGTGCAGACAGCCCAATTTAAATCCTGAAAGACTAAGAGAAACTGCTACTGTTCAAGAGACTCACAATATGAAATGAGACTCACAGGCATGTAAACCACAACATGTCAAGAAAAAGGCAAGGTTTCCTTCAGGCAGCAGGCTCAACAGCTCCTTTTCTCTCCAGAGATTTCTTCTTTTGTTTCCAGGCTTTGACTATCTGTCCCAGCAGTCAGAGATGTCTAGGAAACCCTCACTACAAATGTAAGCTCTAAAATTCAAAAAAGGAAGGCAGACACTCTAGGAGAAAGAAAAAAGACTCTATTTTAAATAGAGAACACAGGCTTGAGATTTCCCGTATTATATCTTAAGTAGCATACTCCGTTATCATCCTGTAAACACATAAGTATATAACAACAGGACTATCTCCTTCAAGTTTAAGACCATTTGCCATTTATACACTTATTTAATAAACATGTACAGATCTTTTACCCAGAGCCTACCTATTTACTTTCCATACACTGTCTTACTTAATCTTCAGAACACCCCTGAGAGATATATAGCATTACTGCCACTACATATATGTTATGATTCAGATCAGGAACGCAGGGCTAAGAGAATAACTAAGCTCAAAACTCACGAATCGCAGAGTTGGACTTTTGACCTGGAACTGCCTAATTTTAAAGCTCAAAGTTCCTTGTGTGGAAACAGTAGTGATGACTCCACCATCTCAATGCAACCCTACTATCCATCTCTGAAAACAAAGAAAATTGAAAGAAAATCCTGAGAAACCCTTGTATATATATTCAATACACCGACGAGAGTCTCAAAGGAGATTGAAGAGATAGAGAGGCTTAAAAAAAAAAAGAGTCCAAGAATATCAGCTGTGACAGAAACAAATCGTATTCTTCAGAATTTTTTTATTGCTAATCAATAGTTATACCTTTAATGTCTTTCGAGACTACTTCCAAAATCCTATTAATAAAATTGTGAGGATATGCTTATTTTGTCTCTGTAAAACCAGAATTGAAATGGATATTTCTCTAAAGTTTCATCCTACTTTGACTATATCATGTCATAGTTTAAGTGACACCAATATGCTGATAATTCAATATTTTTAACCTCCAACCCAGACCTCTCTTCTGAACTCCAGTTGTGTATGATCAACTGACTACACATGCCTCTTTCGAGGTCTAATAACTATAGCATACCTAAGTTTTCCAAAATGGAGTTCTGGATGTTCTCCTCTAAACAAGTTCCACCCATTTCTTTCCTCATCTTAGAAAACAGCAATTAATTCCAGCCCTCTAGTTGTACAAACTTTACAATCATTCTCAATGCCTCTTCTCCTACCCTATACCCCATCCTTCAGAAACTCTTTTTGGCCTTCCCTTCAAAATATATCTCAAATCTAATGGCTTCTCACCATCACCATTGCTACCAGCCAGTCCAAGTCCATGTCCTACATTGCCTAGATCTCTGCAAAAGTCCCTATGAGTTGCCCTGTTCTTACCCATGCCCCCATTAGTCTAACCTCCACACAACTGTCAGAGTTATCCTGTCTCAGCCTTCTGCAGTGTCTATTTAACTGGAAGGAGGAGCCAAAATCATTCCAATGGTCTACAAGTCCACACATGATCCGTTCCCTACCATCTCCATTACTTTTCTGATGTCATTTCATTCTGCTCTCACCACAGCTTGCTCAGCTCCAGTTATCACATATTTTAGTCCTTCTGCCTCAAATGCATTTTCCTCAGATGCTCAAAAAGCTCACTCCCTCACCTCCTGTAAGTTTTACTCCAATAAAGCTTTCAGTGAGGTCTTCCTCAGCCACCAAATCTAAAATTGCAATGTCCAGACATTCCCAATTTCACCTTTCATGTTTTACTTTTACTGTTACACTTAAAATATAAACATGCTATATATTTTACTGATTTTTCTTTTGTATTAAATATCATCTCATTCCAATTTAGGTTTCAATTTAAGACAGAGTGTTTATCTGTTATTTTCACTGGTATATCCCCAGCAGCTAAAAAGTATCTGGTACATAGTAGTTGCTCAATAAATATTTGCTTAATAAATCATCAAAGAGTGAAACCTATTGTTGGTTTAAGATAGGTAATTTTTGTCTATTGCTGATAGCTTTCTTACATCCTCTGTTTTTTAAAGTTTTAGATGTTAAATTTTATCAGTGCCATCTCTGCATTTGTTGAAATTATCACATACTTTGTTCTATCAAATATTAATATGAAGAATTTACTTATAATTGCTCTACAATTAAATAATCTTGTATTTTTGAGATAATGCTACTGACAGATTATTTGCTAAATATGCACTCAAATTCAACCGGTTAGTTTTTATCAAGTTCTTTCAAAAAAGTTTTTATCTTTTTTGCATGTGCTATGTTTGCCAGACTTGTGAATAAGCATATGCAACCTTTATAAAATGATTTGGATATCTTTTCATATTTTTCTAAGCTTTTAATCAGTTTAATAAAAGTATATTGCAAAAGAGCATTTTTTTCAAATAAACCTTTTTGGATGTAATTATTTTGATAAGTCTTGTTCATTTAGATCTTGGTTAATGATCTACTCGAGTTTTCTACTTGTTTTTGAGTCAAGACAATACATTTTTCTCGGGCAAAATTCTTCTATTTCACCGATGCTTTCCAATTTATTGTCATGAAGTTTTATATAGTGTTTTTTCCCCAAAATTTGAACCCTTCTGTCTTTTTCATGAAAAACTTGTCCATTTGGGTTTTCCCTTTTGTTTTTCGGCCTTTGAAAAGTTGAACTTTAAGTATTTTTAAAATATTTCATAGGCTCAATTCTGTTCTCTTATGCAATTCCTTAATTTTTGCTTGCAGCTTTCTTTCATATTTCTTTAAGAAATATACATCCCTTCAATGTGCACTTTAATTTTTTGACCTAATTTTACTTTTATTTTTATTATTTATCTTCTTCATCCCTCTCCATTGCCACTAGAAGTCACTCTTATCTTACGTGGCATCTTAACAGATTCTTCCTTTCAGCTTTCTGCTTCTGTTTCATAAAGGTCTTGTCTTCCTACATCACACCAACCTTTTCAAGTTTTCCAAACATTTTAGGAGTTTCTGTAATAAGTCATTTACAGTGGTATACTCTTCCTCTGAGTATTTGGGTTCATTTCCTCTTTCCCTGTTTTTATAAACATGGAGGGAGGGTTGCTTATTTGTTTCTTGGTTTTTGTTGTTGCTTTTTGCACAGATTTGTGTTTACCTCTGGACAAGATGCCTGAATGGTGCTTGGCTTCATTCATAACAACTTAAGTGCCAGTGGAATCTACTTCTTACATTATTATCAGGATCACAGATCCAATCACAATTCTTGTTTTTTGTCTGCTTAATTCTAGTGTTCTGTTGAACTAAGATGGGATCAAATCTACATTCCTTCTATACCCATAACTTGGAATATATTTATATATTTTTGTATATATATTTATATTTATATGTGTGTACATATTCATATAGATATACACACACACACACATACACATTATACACATTCAACTTGTGTTACCATGAGTGTTCTGCCTGTCCCTGCCTCCGTCTGCTGTGCTTTACTGCAGGGCTAACATCCTTTCTTGGAATCATTCATTCATTCAATAAATATTTACTGGATACCTAATGTGTGCACTGCTTTCAGCATCAGTCTCTCCTTATTTTCTAAGAAAATGTTTTTTGAAGAGTGTTAGTTTAGAAAGAGTGGTCAAGAAATGAGAGCAGAAGGGCACAGTCTTTGTACTACCTCAAAACAGCACCCATATAGAAGATACAGAAGAAGGGCGGAACATAATTTGATGGTTCATAGAGACCTGGGTCTCTGATCCAGAATGAAACAGAAATTAAGGTAAGATTCCACCTCTTTCAAATCACTGGCACTGTTCTGTTTTATAAGGTGACACATAATTATGGCAATTATTAATCACTTGATCACTCTTAAAAGTAGTAAAACAAAATCACTCTTATATTCTTACCATAAGATGCCTCTCACTCTCTCACACACTTTGTTTTTCCAGTGCCTTTTTTTAAGGGGATAATTAAATTTTAAACTGGAAGCCATCCATACTTTTCTTGCTGTTGCCACTGCAGGGAGTTTGGTATATCCCTGGGCAAAAGCAGATTCTTCAGCTATATTCTAACCACTGGGACTAACGTGGGCACTGAAGCACCACTGAACTCTGAAAAAGTTAAATGGACCAACTATAAGATAGGCCTCCTCAGAGTCTAATCTGCTTTCAAACCATAAAACCCACATTCCTGTTGAGCTCCAGCACAGAGCCTGCTGATGCCCATTTGGATAACAGGCACAGCATGTACTTGCACGAACAGCTGCTTCGCTTTTCCCCCTTTGGCAGGCAGGATATTGCAGCTAAAAGGATCTGGTATTTTCCTTCTAGCTGCTGAAAAGTAGGAAGCAGTGTAAAGCTTATAAAGTCTTCTCTGGCCATGTGGTATTGTCTGGCAAAGGTACACAGGGAAAAGAGTGAAAGTTGTCAGTTACAGATACCACCTATGCAGAGACCCAAGCTCGGGTGTGAGTGGTTTCAGTGTGAGAGAAGCATTTAGAGGCAATCATGCTTTAGGAGTGGGGAGAGAATGAGCTTTGGAGACAGACATGCCATTTTAGCTGTGAGGCCTTTCGCAAGTGACTCACATGAGAAGTCTCATGGCTTGTTTTCTCATGTAGAGAATGAAGATAACAATAGGTATCTCATGGGGTATAGAGAGGACTAAATAAGATAGCATATGCTAAATTCCTGGCATATAAAAGACACTCAATAAAGGACAGTTCTGTTCTGCTCTGGACCAGAACTAGGGTGAGGCATGGGAGGCACTCACCATGGGTACAAAATTTAAGACCCACCAAAACCTCAGTAATCAAGATAAATAATACTTTAATATAATACACGAAAAATTGAAATTAATGCAAACAACTATATGATGGACAAAAATATCAAAATTTTAAATAAAGGCAGAATCTGCCCTGTACTTTACAACCCTGGCTCACTTGCCACATCCTAATCCTGGCCCTGCTTACAGAAAAATCTTATTTACAAACACAGGAGCCAGCCACTGGGTCATAATGTGTTGATTTCATTCTTTAAAATATTGCATTAAAATATTATTTATAGGCCGGGCGCGGTGCCTCAAGCCTGTAATCCCAGCACTTTGGGAGGCCGAGACGGGCGGATCACGAGGCCAGGAGATCGAGAGACGATCCCGGCTAACACGGTGAAACCCCGTCTCTACTAAAAAATACAAAAAAACTAGCCGGGCGAGGTGGCGGGCGCCTGTAGTCCCAGCTACTCGGGAGGCTGAGGCAGGAGAACGGCGTAAACCCGGGAGGCGGAGCTTGCAGTGAGCTGAGATCCGGCCACTGCACTCCAGCCTGGGTGACAGAGCAAGACTCCGTCTCAAAAAAAAAAAAAAAAAAAATATATATATATATATATATATATTATTTATTACTTAGTTTTTTGGCACATTAAATTTTGCACCTTAAATGAATTCCTTGCTCACCTCATCTGGTCCAGGTTCTGGTTCTGCTTCACTATTTCTTAGCAATTTATTACTTGCCTTTTTCAATTTCTGTGAGAAAAATCTGTGTGATCTCTCTCCTCTTTACCCCTGCCAAACTCCTCTGCTACCTTGTTGTTCTCTCCTTAGCATGAAGAATTCTTACCCCTAGCTATATAATTCATTAATTACAGACATGACGACATTTATAGGAATATCTCAAACCTTAATGGTCTTGCCCTTGCTCCAGTTAACTCGAGCAGTAGGAGGTCCTAGAAGTTTTCTATAAAATATTTCCACGATGTCTACGGTGCTTACAAGCACAATCCAAGTGTCCCCTAGGTCCCAACATTTTGTAAGTGCCAAATAAGGTCACTTTTTTTCTAAAGGCCATGATGGGGTAGAGGGAGACTTACAATAGGTTCTAGGGGAAAAACAGAGATGTGTATATTAGAGTTACATTCAGGGAACTTAGTGACAGAGGGGGTGAAAAAGAAATGGGTACAAAATAATAATCTTTTATTGTGTGAGTATTATGTGTTAGAGTTTGTGTTATATGTATTATATTATTTAATCCTCATAAAAAGCTTCATAAAGTATGTATTATCTTATTTTGCTGATAAGTAAACTGGGACAAAGAAAATTAACTTGCATGATCAGCTAGTAACTGGCACTTCCAGTGTCTTTTCTGCTTTACATAATGAATTGTACGCAAGGCTTTACAACTTAGAAGAGAATTTTATGTATATTTTCAACTTTTATCCTTTCCCCAGTCATATGAAAATAATATTCCCACTTGCTATGAAAAGAGATTGCAGTCCATAGCCACCAAGTCATCAAAAAAAATATTTTCTTACTCTAGTGCTCTATCCTTAACAACTTGTTGTCTCTCATCTAGGAATTTTTCATCAAAACTCCCTAGTATTGTCTATTAATATAAGCTTATTAAACTCTAGTTCTTGTCTGGATTAACTGGGCAACACTATATTCAGTCCTCCAGGTCAAGCCTAAATGCTACCTTTTGTGCTGAACTAGACATCCTCCATTTGCCCTCTAAGTCACTCTCCAGCCTTCTCCACCATGAAGGCCAATGTGTAGGGATTACGTTAAAAAGTCCCTCTGGCTTCCTATTGGATTTAGCTAAGTGGCGATCCCCAATGGGGAAGCAGAGGGAGAAGAAAGAGTGGGGTCAGGGCACCTGGCTCCCTTGCCGTAAGGTCATCTCAGGCCAGTTATTCCCACCAACAAAGATAAGGATTCTCCTCAAGGTAAGCATCTCTGCTAGACTCCACCACCATTCAGAGCCGAGAGAGGAAACAGCTCTCCTGCTGCTTGCTGCTTCACTGTACTGTCCCTTGTGTTTTCCTACATTCTCCCACATCTTTGTAAATAGTCCTGATTTAAACCCTGATGTAAATGTGTTCCTCTCCTGTTTGGACCCTGGCTGATGCAGCCCTGCCTATGCATTTGAATCAAGACTGTTAGAGTTGATTTGATAGACTTGATATTCAAATCCTAATGCCATGCTGAGAGGGGTTATCAGAACATCATCTCTGAAACATCACTAGAAGAGCTCACCAGGAGTTATTTGTTCCTCATTATGCATTCATGGCATAATTGTTAAGCCTCTACTTTGTGCAGAAATAAAAAAGTCTATCTTGCCTTCACATCATGTACAAAATAGAGATAAGGGCCTAGGAACTTGGCAACAATTGGGCCAGAACAAGGATGATGAGCACTTAGAGAAAGAATTCAAGAAGTGGTGACTGCTCTCCGAATCTAAAAGTTGAAATTATTTTTAATTTTATATATATATATAGTCTGATACTTACAGTCTGAAAATGAAAAGAAGACAAACTGGTGACATGATCTGAGACCTGAGGGCTGAGAAATGTGTCTTAAAGACCTCTCAAACTCAAGAGGCTCGAATCTCCAAACTTCGTCTTCTAAGAGTTCTTCCTTGGGCAGAACTGAAACCTAGGAGTCATCCTTAGGCTCTCTCTCATCCTTATTCCCCATACAAAATCAATCACACATTTTCCTTGTATGGTATCCTTAGAATCTGTCCAGTTCTTTCAGTCTTACCCATGATCTAGTACAAATTACTACCACCGCTCACTTGAATTATGATGTCTCTCTACACATTCACTTGCTCACGACCTGGCACAGACTATGAGCGCAAAAAATATGTGTTAAAGATAGAAATAAAACGTCAGGAAGAAAAAATGAGAGTGACTTCTCCAAATCAATAAAGAAGCTTTCATTATGCATCAAAATACTTCATTTTTAAACATTTCTTAAAATATTACATTTTTCTCTGTCCTAAAGTGTACTGGAAATAATTCAATATTTACAGAAGACTGAGGGTCATTATTGGGAAGCTTAGTTATTGTACGTTCTAATGCTGGCTGACTTTCAACTTCTGTGCTTTTTAAATTCCTCAGCCTGCATGTCACAGATTTCCACTTTCTGCCTTTAGAGTTGGCAGTGTCCTTTCTGGCTACTGTCAGTGTCCCTGCCTCTAACAGCCTCTTTCATGCTTTCCAATTTGTTGCTTTAAATCTCCCGAAGACTGGGAAACTAGATAACCAAGCTGTTTGGATTGAGTGTCAAGTCAGACTGACATGTGCCAAGTGAGCCCCAGAGGATTCTTCTAAGTTAGAACAAATGACCTCTAGTATCCTGACACCAACCACTGTCATCCCACTTCTGCCCACTGCTTTGCTTCTTTTTTTTTTTTCCTTTTCTTTCTCCTTTTTCTCCTTCTCCATCTTTTTTGTTCGTGAAGATTGGTATTCTATGGACAGCTAAGAGGAATTTTCCTTCCTTCCTTTCAACAGCAAACCCACCAAAATGGTGGACCTAATCTTTAGGGTTTCAACATCCTTTTTAATTTTCACTATTTTTAGGTGTTTAGTAACACATGCAAGAATCTACTTCTCTCCATGTTCTATTCAGAAGAACAGGAGAACTAGAGGAGACTTCCTTGGATAAATGGAGTTGTATTCTAAAAAGACTGATACCAAAGGCATCAAGCAGTTGAATGGCACTGTTAGCAGATCAATCAAGCCTGGGTACAGTGGTAATGACCTTCTTCCTTGTTTACTAACAAAGATATTCTCTCCCTTTTAAAAATTTTATCCAATTAGAATAATATTAATTACTTCCACTTTCGGTTAAAGGGAAGTAGTGGGGAGTCAAAGTACTCACTGTAAACCTAGGAAGAGTTTTGCTGGCTGTGGAGGAACATCAAAGCAAATAAGAGACTTGTATAGGGAATTTCACAAGTACAAAGCAAATGAGAGAGCAACAGCTCTCTTTTCTGTCTTGGATTTGAGCACTTCGCCCTTTCAAGTTGATTGCATGCTTTCAAAATGCATTAAGGAAAAGCAAGAAAGATGGAGAAACAAATTTGGAATGAAAGAGTTCTTACAAGCTGAGAATCAGGCTCTGATATGAAGGACAATTCCTTTAATGTTTTTGAAGACTGGGTCTAACACTTGGTTTTGTACAGCCAGCTGGAGCAGCCTTTGTTATAACAGGCAATTTACCCTCTTTGATGCATATGTGATGTCGACAGGTCAGATTCAAAGGTGAGCAAAAATGGCAACATGGTCTGTTCTCCAAAAAAAATAGTCATTACCACAGTTTTCTACATGCTAGCAAGAGGCCAAAGACTCACCACATGTTTAGGGCTAGAAGACATTCTGATGAAAAGTGAAAAGGCCAGAAAGAATCCAGGTGGCTGAGCTCATCAAACAGATGGGCTAAGCAGGAAGCTCAGAATAGGACATACTTATATAAGGGAGGCCCCTCTCTTTTTGCATTTGTGGAATAACTAGAAACCATACAGTGACTCTAAGTACAGTTCATTGAAGGTAATTTTCTACCCAGGTATATTTTAAAACTGTTTTCCACCCAATGTGCTTATTTTACTCTGTCTCAGAATGGGTTTGAAAATCAGGCTATTCTAAGAAACTACCTTTGTAATGGGAAATACAAAGCATTAGCATGAGTAAAAATGAGATGGTAGGCACCAAGGTGCACAGTCAGAGATATGAACACTAGTTTCATTGTATCATTCACAAACTAGTTCTGTGAGCTCAAGCAGGGTCCTTAAACTTCTAGTCCAGAATGTCTTCAATTTTAAGGGTATGGCAATATTACTTCTAAGGTTACTTCCAACTTATTTCAAGAATCTATGATTTTCAGGAATTTTCTGAACCTGAAATCTTATGTTTATCATAATGTTGGATGTTAGGGAGAACAGTGAAGAAAAGAAATCCGTATCTTATAGTAGAAAGAGCACCCGGAAGCAACAAGTATCATTTGACTTCAGTAAGCCTCAGTTTCCATTCCTGAAAAATGAGTATAATAAGAATGTACTTCACAGGACACTACTTCTATAAGTCTTCTAATAAGTCATGCTCCAGCCCTCAAGGGCCATACAGTTTATTGTGTGAGTGGGAAAGACCAATGCTGACATAGAGAACTATGATTCTCAAATTTTAATATATATAAATATAATATATATAAATATAAATCACCTAGATATCTTGTTAAAAATGCAGCTTCTGGGATAGAATTCAAAGCAGATGATACTGGTCCTCAGATGATATTTTGAGTAGTAAGGCTATAAAACAAATATGTTTAAAATCAAACACCATACAATAGTTATATGTATGATACTTTATGATACTTACCACGAGTGAAAGCTTCTACTTCTTTCCACATACCTAAATCCTACCCACCCTTCAAGACCTGTTCAAGTGATATGGTTTATAAATATAGCCCAGACCACCAGAGCCCTTTGTAAGCTCTTTCTTCTAAAAATCTTTGTTTGTTTTATATGTTGGCAACTGTTCTGGTAATCCTGAAATATGGGTCTGCTGGTCAACTGCACCAGAGTCACAAAGGGAGCTTTTAAAAATACAGATTCCTGTGTCCTACTCTCAGTGGCTCTGGGGTCATTTGTTCAGGAAAGTAGCAGGAGGTAGGGGCAGGACAGGACTCTGGATTTTAAAAATTTTCCCAGATGATTATGATATTGGATTGGTTTCACAGAAAGTACTAAAGAAATAGTTCTCAGCATTGGCTGCATATTAGAATCCATCACAAAGTTTTTAAAACATACGGGCTCAGGCTCCAGGCCAGTTAATTAAATAAAGTCAATTAGAGCTCCCCAGGTGGTTCTAATGTGAGCCAAGTTTGGGAACCACAGCAAGTGGTAATGAAGTATACTGGTGCAAGTAGGGACCATATCAGATTGTTTTACCGCTGTATCTCTGGTGCCTAACGCAGAACTGGGCATTTAACAAATATTTGTTGAGTGAATATATGAACTAAGATAATGAGTCTTCAGACTGTAAATTAACTCCTTAGTCTCTTGCCTGCCTCCCAACAAGATTATAAGCACTAGTGTGTGGGGTTACAGTTAAGTTCTGGAGCAGATGCCTGGGCTGGAATCCTGGCTCTGCCATTCACCACCTAGAAAACGTAAGCTCCACAACTTCTTGTCCCTCAGTTTCCTCCTTTGTGAGGAAAGAATGACAACAATATTTGTGCTAATAAAATAAATTAGGACACAAAAACCATGTGGAAATTGCCTGGTACAGAGAAACCACTTAATAATTGATAGCTATTTTTACACTGAATCACCAAGCACATAGAAGTTCTTAGAGTTCTGTAATGGTCACATCAATGAACACTTTCCAGTTATTTAACCAATAGATATTTCTTTAAATCACCTTTATTTCAGGCACTGAGAATTGTTACTGTAGATATAGCAGCAAAAGAAAAAAAACAGAACTACTTTATAGAATTTAAAATATAGTTAGTGAGGTGTACAATGAACAAGTTATTTCAAAGTGATGAGTAATAGAAAGTTATTTTAAGTGTATCAGCTATTGCAAAGGAGAAAGGATCAGGGGGACATAGAAAGGGATGGGAGGATATCTACTACAGTTTATAACTAGGGCAATTAACTTAATATTAAAAGTCAGGAAAAGGTTCCTGGAAAAGAAGGGATGTTCAAGTTGATTCAGCTTAACAAGGAGACGACAGAAGTTGGAGAGCATTCTAGGTAAAGGGAAGAGTCTTAATAAAAGCTCAGAAGCATGAAGAGCAATGTACCACAGGTACCAAATGAAGGCAGGTGTGGCTGGTACAGAGCACAATCAAGGAAGGCTTTGAGAGATATGGGAGCTTAGGGTGAGTTTTGAAGAATGGGTAAGATTAGGAAGGGAATGAAAAAAAACGGGTTGAAGATAGGAAAGTAAGGATGAACATAGCATTCATTCATTCAACTTGTGCTAGATGCTGAAGATAAGCAGTGGGTGAAAACAGAAAAGATTCCTGCCTTCATGGAATGTACATTATAGGTGGGGAGGAAGACAATAAAACAAATCAAGTAATTAAGCAAGATTATAAGAAGTCATTATAAACAATATAAAGAAAATAAGCAAGGCGCTATAATGGGGAAAAACTAGAATGTGGGCTGGAAGGAGATATGTCTGATAGGATTATTAAAGAGGACCTATGGATTTCCATGTAATGTGGTTCTATAGCAATGGACATGTCAAATTGTAGTCACCCTAGAAAGCCAGGCAGGTGACTTTGACATCTTTAGGAAACTGAGGTTGCTCGTTTTAAGGTTGTCTGTACTCCCTATCCTTTTTCTTTTACCTCGTGATTCTTTCCCCTTCTCTACTAATAATGCAAGGCAAGTTCTTGGCTTTGTTTAGGAAATAATTCGACAGTGAGCAGGTGGTAGAAGAAAGCAGCTTTATTGAAGTGGCAGTGTTACAGCTCTGTGACTGCTCCTTGCAGAGCAGGGCTAATCCATAGGCAGTGTGCTGAGAGTAGCAGCCTATGGGTGGTTGGCAGTTGTATTTAAACACACGTTTGATGACATGCAAATAAAGGGGCAGGATATTCAGAAATTGGTGGAAAATGCATGGTAACTTCTGGTTGTTGCCATGGAAATGGGTAGTAATTTCTGGGTATTGCCATGACATTGGTAAACTGTCATGGTGCTTGTATCAATCCATTTTCACACTGCTATAAAGAACTACCTGAGACTGGGTAATTTATGAAGAAAAAAGGTTTAAATGACTCACAGTTCTGCAGGCTTAACAGAAAGCATGACTGGGAGGCTGCAGGAAACTTTCAATCATGGTAGAAGGCGAAGGTGAAGCAAGCACGTCTTACCATGGTGCAGCTGGAGAGAGAGGACAAAGGAGGAAGTGCCACACACTTTTTTTTTTTATTATTATATGTTAAGTTCTAGAGTACATGTGCATAACATGCAGGTTTGTTACATATGTATACTTGTGCCATGTTGGTGTGCTGCACCCATCAACTCGTCAGCACCCATCAACTCGTCATTTACATCAGGTACAACTCCCAATGCAATCTCTCCCCACACCCCTCCCCATAATAGGCCCCAGTGTGTGATGTTCCCCTTCCCGAGTCCAAGTGATCTCATTGTTCAGTTCCCACCTAGGAGTGAGATCATGCGGTGTTTGGTTTTCTGTTCTTGTGATAGTTTGCTGAGAATGATGGTTTCCAGCTGCATCCATGTCCCTACAAAGGACAGAAACTCATCCTTTTTATGGCTGCATAGTATTCCATGGTGTATATGCACAGTGCCACACACTTTTAAACAACCAAATCTCATGAGAATTCATCCACTATCTCGAGAACAGCAAGAGGGAAGTCCGCCCCCAACACAAGGGGGTTACAATTTGAGATGAGATTTGAGTGGAGACACAGAGCCAAACCATATCAGCACTGGTGGGAGCATCTTGCACAGATGGGCAGCAAGGGCAACTAGAAGCTGCCTTCAGCGCTGCTTGCTGATTTTGGTCTATCTGCAGTTTGGTCTAGAGAATGAGTTCTGCCAGCGTCTTCGCTTCATAATGTTCCTTCATTAACTTCTCCCTTCTTTCTTTTTCTTCCAAAAATAAGTGGAGGAGGGAAGGGAGCATCATGTAGAAATCAGTGATATGACCCAGATTTGAAATCACAAAGAAATAATTTTGAGACATAAGCTCTACTCTTTATTAGCGTAGGGACCCAAAGCTTCAGTTTCTTCATCTGTAAATGGGGTAATCATATCTGCATTAGCCAGAGTTCTTCAGAGGAACAGAACCAATAGGCTGTACATAGATGATGGGCATATATATATATATACAGAGCGAAAGATTTATTTTAAGGAATTGGCTCATGTGATTGTGTGGGCTAGGAAGTCTAAAATATGCAGGGCAGGTAGATGGGCTGGAGACCCAAAGAAGACTTGATGTCACAGCTCAAGTGTGAAGGTGGTCTTAGAGGCAGATTGTCTTCTTCCTTGCAGGACCTCAGTCTTTTTCTCTTAACACCTTCAACTAATGGGGTGAGGTCATCCCGCATTATGAAGGGTAACCTGCTTTATTCAATATCTACTGACTTAAATATTAATCACATCTAAAAAATGTCTTCACAGCAACATCTAGACTTGTATTTGACCAAGTATGTGGGCATCATAGCTTAGCCAAGTTGACACATAAAATTAACAAACTAGTCTTTTTGCTTAAAACAAAGTGTGATTCTTTTTTTGCTGGGTAAACTAACTTCTAAACTTACATCCCAAAAACCTATTAACTGAAGCCAAAATTGATCTTTCTAAACTCTGAATCTGATTTATGGAGTCATTCCACAAATACTACTGAGCACATCCTTTGTGACAGATACTTGATAGAGGTGGGTTACTAACATGCAATGAGTCTGTACTTGCCCCAACGAATTTAGTCAGCTAGGGAGATGAGATTACAGACCAGAATAGTTCCTATTTACTGGAGCCCTACTAAGTGTAAAGCACTCTGCATTAATTATGTCATTTAATCTTCACTCTGACTTCACAATGTGGCAATGAGTAAATTCTGCAGATTAAGTGGTTTGCCCAAGGAAACAAAGGTTACTGGATGCCGGAATGGGCATTTGAACCCTTGTCTGTCTGATATCAATTCCCATGAGCTCTTCTGCCTTCTGGTTACAAAGACAACCCTGTAAGATAGTTGCTATAGAAAAGGTTTGCACAACATTCAGTGAGGGCACAGGAAAAGGCATCCCTAACTCTGCCTGGGTAAGTCAGGGATGACTTCACAATGGTTATGATGATCTTCTGTTTGAAATCACTAAGGCCTTCAATGGGGAAAAGGCATCCTGAATATGAATTAGCAAAACACCTAACATACTGCCTGATAGTCCTGTTCACTCTATGCTTTGTGTTGAACATTCTACACTTCCTCTCCTGGTATCCTTTGCACATCTTTCTCCACACACCACTTTTCTCTTTGGCAAAATTCTATTTGTTTCTACAACTTTATTGTGTTTTAGCTTTGGTGAGGTATAAGTGATAAAATTTGCATATATTCAAGATATACATTTCATATATGTATACACTATGTAATGATTACCACAATCAAACTAAATAATACATCTTTCAACACACATATTTGCCACTTGTGGGTGAAAGGCGATAAAGACACTTAAGATCTGCTCTATTAGAACATTTCAAGTAAACAATACAGTCACCATGCTATACATTAGGTCCCCAAAGTTTATACATCTTATAACTGAAAATTTGGATTCTATAAACATCTCCCCATTTTCCTCACCCTGCATCCCCTGGTAACCACCATTCTATTCTCTGCTTCTATTAGTTCAAATGTTTTAGATTCTACATTTAAGTAAGATCATGCAGTGTTTGTCTTTCTGTATCTGGCTTATTTCATGTAGTATAACATCCTTGAAATTGATTCATATTGTCAAAATGTCAGGACTTCTTTTTAAGGCTAAATCGTGTTCCACGATATATACAGCATTTTCCTTATCCATTCACCAATTCACGAACACTTAAGTTGTTTCCATTACTCAGCTATTGTGAATAATGCTGCAATAAACATGGAGGGTATGTATCTCTTTCGGATACTGATTTTATTTCCTTTGGATGTATACTTAAAAGAAGGATTCTTGGATCCTAAGATTAGTTCTTATTTTAATTTTTTGAGGAATACTGTTTTCCATAATGGCTGTACTAATTTACATT
Organism: Macaca fascicularis; assembly: GCF_037993035.2. Lineage (NCBI taxonomy): Eukaryota > Metazoa > Chordata > Mammalia > Primates > Cercopithecidae > Macaca > Macaca fascicularis. Next base: position 86,601,860 of record NC_088388.1, on the reverse strand, counting down.
CCCACCAACAGTGTACAAGGGCTCCCTTTCTCTACACCCTCAGCAGCACTCCTTGCCCCCCAACTTTTTTTTTTTTTTAATAGACATTCTAACAAGTGTAAGGTGAAATCTCGCTGTGGTTTTGACATGCATTTGCCTGAATATTAGTGACATTGAGTAACTTTTCACATACTTCTTGGTCATTTGTATGTCTTCCTTGTAAAAATGTCTATTCTGGTCCTTTGGCAATTTTTTATCATTTATTATTATTATTATTATTATTATTATTATTACTATTACTATTGACACGACATTTCACTTTTGTTGCCCAGGCTGGAGTGCAGTGGCATGATCTTGGCTCACTGAAACCTCTGCCCCCTGAGCTCAAGTGATTCTCCTGCCTCAGCCTCTGGAGTAGCTGGGATTACAGGCACCCCCCAACACACCCAGCTAATTTTGGATTTGTAGTACAAACAGAGTTTTGCCATGTTGGTCAGGCTGGTCTCCAACTCCTGACCTCAAGTGACCCACCTGCTTTGGCCTCCCAAAGTGCTGGGTTTATAGGAGTGAGCCACTGCACCCGGCCAGCAATTTTTTAACTAGGTTATCTTTTTTGTTATTGAGTTGTATGAGTTCTTTATATATTTTGGATGTTAACCTCTGAACAGATAAGAGGCTAATAGGTCAGATAGTGTGCAAATATTTTCTCCCAATCTGTAGATTGCCTTTTCATTTTGTTTATTATTTCATTTGCTATGCAGAAGCTTTTCAGTTTGATGTGCTCCCATTTGTTTATCTTTGTGATTGTTGCCTGTGCTTTGGGTGTTATATCCAAAAAAATCATTGCCAAGATCAATGCCAAAGAGATTTTCCCATGTTTTCTTCTAGAAGTTTTACAGTTTCAGGTCTTATGTTTAAGTCTTTAATCCATTTCTGGTAAATTTTTGTATATGGTGTAAGATAAGGATCCATTTTCACTCTTTTACATGTCAATATCCACTTTTCACAATGCCACTTATTGAAGAAACTATCCTTTCCACATTGTGCATTACTGGCACTCTTGTCAAAGATTATATTATATATATTATAACTCACACATATGATGTGTATATGTGAGTTAATTTCTGGGCTTATTCATTATTCTGTGTATTTATTTTCATGCTAGCGACATACTTTTTGATTACTATGCCTTCGTAGATTTTGAAATCAAGTAGTGTGATACCTTTCAGCTTTGCTCTTCTTAAGACTACTTTGGCTATTCATGGCCTTTTGTGATTCCATATGAATTTCAGAATTGTTTTTTTCTATTTCTGTGAAAAATTTTACCAGAATTTTTATAGGTATTAAATTGAATTTGTGGGTTCCTTTTAGTATGCACATTTTAATAATATTACTTCTTCCACTCCATGAATGAAGGATATCTTTTCATTTATTTGTGACTTCTTCAATTTCTTTCATCAATGTAATAGTTTTCAGTGTATATATTTTCAGTGTATATATTATATATATTTCACTTCTTTGGTTAAACTTATTCCTAAGTATCTTATTGCTTTTAATTCTATTGAAAATTGAATTATCTTAATTTCTTTTTTTGGACAGTGTGTTGTTAGGGTATAGAAATGCAACTGATATTTGTATATTGATTTTGTATTCTGCTACTTTACTAAATTTGTTTATCAATTCTAACAGGCTTTGGTAGAGTCTTTAGGGTTTTCTGTATGTACAATTATGCTATCTTAAACAGAGATAATTTAGCTTTTTTCCTTTCTGATTTGGATGCCTTTTATTTCTTTTTTCTTTTATAGGCTAGCTCTGGCTAAGACTTCCAATACTATGTTGAAGAGAAGTTCTGAGATTGGGCATCCTTGTCTTGTTCCTGATCTTAGAGGAAAAGCTTTTCAGTTTTCACCATTGACCATGATGTTAGCTGAGGGCTTGTCATATATGACCTTTCTTATGTGAAGTACAGTCTTTCTACACCTAATTTGTTGAGGGTTTTTATCATTAAAAAAAAAAAGATGTTGAATTTTGTCAAATACTTATTCTGCATTTATTGAGATAATTATATGATTTTTAAAATTTGTTCTTCTGCATCTATTGAGATAATTATATGATTTTTAAAATTTGTTCTGTTTATATACTGTCACATTGATCAATTTGCATATATGGAAACATCCTTACACCCTAGCGATGAATGCCACTTGATTATGGCATTTGATCTTTTTAATATGCTGTTGAAGACAGCTTGCTAGTATTTTTTTTTATTTTTGCACCTTTCTCATAAGTTTTGATATGTTGTGGTTCCCTCTTAATTTGTCTCAAGATAATTTTTGTTTCCCTTTTGATTTCTTCTTTGACCCATTGGTTGTTCAAGAGTGCATTACATAATTTCCACATATTGGTCAATGTTCTAAGATTCTTTGTTGTTTATTTCTAGTTTCATACCATTGTGGATAGAAAAAATACTAGACATGATTTTAATCTTATATTTTTAAGATTTGTTTTGTGTCCCAACAGATGATCTCTATCCTGGACAGTTTTTTCATGTGTGCTTGAAAAGAATGTGTACTCTGCCACTATTAGATGGAATGTTCTGTGTATGTCTGTTAGGCCCATTTAGCCTGTATCGTTAATTCAAGTCTGCTGCTTCCTTATATTTTATTTTTATTTTCATCATAATTTGGGTTTTTTTAATTTTTATGAATACATAGTAGGTGCATATATTTAAGGGATAAATGTTTTTATATAGGCACTTAAAGAATTGCACAATAATAACATCATGGAAGATGGGGTATCCATCCCCTCAAGCATTCTTTGTGTTACAAACAATCCAATTATACTCTTTGAGTTATTTAATTAATTAATTTTTTGAGACAGAGTCTCACTCTGTTGCCTAGGCTGGAGTGCAGTGGTGCAATCTCAGCTCATTGCAACCTCCATCTCCTGGGTTCAAGTGATCTGCCTGCCTCAGCCTCCCGAGTAGCTGGGACTACAGGCGTGTGCCACCATCCCCAGCTAATTTTTGTACTTTTAATAGAGACGGGATTTTGCCATGTTGGCTAGGCTGGTCTCAAACTCCTGACCTCAAGTGATGTGCCAGCCTCAGCCTCCCAAAGTGCTGGGATTACAGGCATGAGACACTGCACCTGGCATCTTTTAGTTATTTGATAATATACAATTAAATTATTATTGACTATAGTCACCCTATTGTGCTATATGACACTAGGCCTTATTTACTAATTTTAACTTTCATACCCATTAAACATACCCTCCTCCCACATATACAACACCCCGCAACTTCCCTTCTCAGCCTCTGGTAATCATCCTTCTACTATCTATCTTCATGGATTCAATTGTTTTGATTTTCACATCTCACAAACAAGTGAGAACATGCAGAATATGTTTTTCTGTGCCTGGCTTGTTTCATTTAACATAATATCCTCTAGTTACATCTACGCTGTTGCAAATGAGTGAATCTCATTCTTTTTATGGCTGAATAGTACTCCATTGTGTATAAGTACCACATTTTCCTTATCCATTCATCTGTTGATGGACACTTAGGTCACTTCCAATTCTTGGCTACTGTGAACAGAGCTACAACAAACTTGGGAGTGCAGATATCTCTTCGATATCTTGATTTCCTTTTTTGGGGTATATACCCAGCAGTGGGATGACTGGATAGTACAATATCTCTATTTTTAGTTTTTTAACGAACCTCTGAAATATTCTTCATAGTGGTTGTGGTAATTTACTTTCCCACCAATAGTGTACAGTGGTTCCCTTTTCTCCACCTTCTTGACAGCATGTGTTATTGCCCATCTTTTGGGTATAATCCATTTTAACTGGGGTGAGATATTATTTCACTGTAGTTTTGATTTGCTTTGCTCTGATAATAAAAAAATATGAAATGCTTCACCAGTTTGCATGTCATCTTTGTGCAGGGTCCATGCTAATCTCTGTATCATTCCAATTTTAGTGTGTGTGCTGCCAAAGTGAGCACTGACATTTCCTTATGGATTTTCTGTCTGTATGATACATTCATTGTTGAAAGTGGGATGTTGACATCTGCTACTATTATTGTATTCTAACTATTGTCTATTTCTTCCTTTAGTTATGTTAATATTTTCTTGATATACTTAAGTGTTTTCCTGTTGGGTGTACATGTTTACCATTGTATCCTTTTAGTAAATTGATGCCTCCATCATTATATAATGACCTTCTTTGTCTCTTATGACAGTTTTTGATTTAAAGTCTATTTTGTATTATACAAGAATAGATACCCCTGCTCTCTTGGTTTTTATTTGTATGAAATATTTTTTTTCTATCCCTTTGCTATCATCCTATTTGTGTCCTTAAGACTAACATGAGTTGCTTGTAGGCAGTATGTTGTTGGAGCTTGCTTTTTAATCCATGTAATCACTCTGTGTCTTCTGATTAAATAATTTATTTGCATTTAATGTAATTATTGATGGTAAATAATTTATTATTGTCATTTGTAATTGTTTTCTGACTGTTTTGTAATGTCTTTGTTTCTTTCTTTCACTCTTGCTATCTTCCCTTATGATTTGTTGACATTTTGTGGTGGTATGCTTTCATTTCTTTCTGTCCTTTGTGTATCCACCAGAGTTTCTTTTTCTTTGTAATTAGCATAGGCCTTACATAAAACATCTTATAACATTCTGTTTAAAACTGATAACACCTTGAATTCAACTGCATTTAAAGCTCTTCAGTTTTTCTTCTCCCTCACACATTTTATGCTATCGATGTCCCACTTTGCATCTTTTTATATTGTGTATCCATTAAAAATTATTGGAACTATAGTTAGTTTTAAAACTTTGACCTTTTAACTTTTATTCTAGAGTTAAAAGTGACTTACATATCATCATTATAGCATCAGAATATTCTGATTTTAACTATATATTTACCTTTACCAGTAAATTTGCCACTTTCATGTGTTTCATGTTGTTACTTAGCAAACTTTCATTTCAACTTGAAAAAAGACTATTATTTTTGTAAGTCAAATCTAGTAGTGATGAAATCCCTTAGCTCTTGTTTATCTGGAAATATCTTTATCTCACCTTTATTTCTAAATGACAGTTTTTCCAGATATATATTCTTAGCAGTTAGTTTGAGTCTTTTGGCACTTTGAATATATCAACCCACTCCCTTCTGGCCTGTAAAATTTCTGCTAAGAAGTTCACTGATAGACTTATGGGGGTTCCATTGTGTATGATGATCTCTTCTCTTGATGCTTTCAAACTTTTTCTGGCTTTCACTTTTGACAATTTAATTATACTGTGCCTTGGGGTATTATTCTTTAGGTTGATCTTGCTTGGCTTGGGTTCTTTAAGCTTTATGTATCTGAATATCCATATCTCTTCCAAAATTTGGGAAGTTTGTAGCTTTAAATAATATTTCTGCCCCTTTCTCTCTCTCCTTCTCAAATTCCCAAAACTCATAATTTATTCACTTAAAGGTGTCTCATAGGACTCTTATGCCTTCTTCACTTTATTTTTTTCTTTTTGTTTCTCTAATTGGCTAATTTCAAATGTCCTGCCTTGAGTTCGCTGGTTCTTTCTTCTGTAAGATTGACCGTGCTACTAAAGATCTGTATTGTATTTTTTAGTCTGTCATTTTATCATTCTGCTTCAAGATTTCTGTTTGGTTGTTTTCATACTTTTTATTTCTTTATTAAACTACTCATTTTATTAATGCATTGTTTCCCTGATTTTGTTTTCTATCTGTGTTCTCTTGCATCTCAGTTAGCTTCCTTAACATGACTACTTTGAATTATTTTTCATCCAACTAATAGTTAACCATTTCCTTTGGGTTGGTTGTGCAAGGTCTATTAGTTTCCTTTGGTGGTGTCATGCTTGCCTGATTCTGGATTGTACAATGTAGCCTTGTGTTGGTGTCTGTACATTTGAAGGAACAATTATCTCTTTCAGTCTTTATAGAACTGATTTCAACAGGTAAAAACTTTCTCCTGGTGGGTCCTCATGTGATGGTATTGCCTTTAGGATCATGATCAAATAGCACTTTAGCCTGTTCTCCAGTGGAGTCTACAGCTGAAAGACCTGTTACTGTGGATAAATGTGGCTTCCTCCAAGTCACTGGAAGGTCTCCTACTGGGTCACTGGGTAGATCTCTGGGCAGGCAGGACTGGCTCCAGACTGAGAGGGGTTGGAATTGAGTCACAGGGCTGCATCAGGGTCCACAACTGAGACTAGAGTCGGCAGGCCTACTTCCAGGGACATGAATGGGCATGCCTCTTGCCAGGTTCCTTGGAAGGCAGAACGCTCCCTGGACTGAGGCAAAATACGACTGAAGCTGAAAAATAAGGCTGCTTCAAGATATACTGTCAGACCAAATTCAGCAGGCCTGACTCTGGAGGCACAGATGGGCATGTCACCCAGAGGGTCACTGAGTGGGCAGGACTGCTCCTGGAGTATAGCTGAAAGAAGATGGAGCTAGGTTGGAAGATCACTTCAAGACTTACAGTGGAATCAAGGGGGGCTGGCCTGTCCCTGGGGCAATGAGCAGGAGTGTTTCTCAACAGGTCCCTGTGGACAGGATTGCTCTCAGATCACTCCTGAGAGGAGCTGGAGCCAAATTACAGGGCTACTTCAGGATCTACAGCCAGGAATGAGGTCGGGGGGCTGTCTCCCTTGGCACAGGTGGGTGTGACTTTTCCCAGAGCCTTTGTCACATGATTCTAGTGATAAGACCAAGGCCTAACAAGGATGTCGCTGAGTCTACAGGGGGACAAGGACATATCTAGTGATAGCCAGAACCACAGTTGGACAGCCCTCCTCTGTCTTGGGCTCCATGGAGGTTTTACAATCTCCTATCTGACTTTCAAAGCTCCCACAATGGCACTTTTATCTATGGATGATTGCCAAATTATAGTTGCTATGAGGAGATGAGAGACAGGGATCTCCTTGGTTTATATAAAGTCTTCCCTGCTCCACCTGTGCCCACCTTCTAGATTCAGTACACTGTTTTCATGTGTCTGTCATAGCATTGAACACACTGTTTGTTTGGGTGGTTACTTGGTTGGTTGGTAAGCTTCTCCAGTAATGTAAATTGTAGAAGGTAAAAATGTTACCTTAATTTCCATATGCCATCATTAGTGCAAGGCATGACACAGAGTTCGGATATCATTGCAAAATAAACAGAATCACACAGATATATTTATACCCATGCAATGAAATGTATATTTGAAGGCACTTGATTCTCTTCAGATTACATATTCATCCCTCCTTACAACTTTATAGTGACCATGAGAGCTTCTTCTCCTCCCAAGCTTCCAGAGTCACAACGTTTAATATTTTTATCTCTATTTGGTACTATTTAGTAACAGGTTTTTCATTTATCACAACTATGTAATCAGATAGAAAAATATGTTCATTGCTGAATTGAAATAAATTGATACTGACATCATATGGTATAACAGATTCAGTAGGTAGCTGAGCTAGAAAATTCAGTAATTGTTTGTTTATACTAGCAAGAGGGAGTGTGTCTGGGTGATAGAACTGATCCGTATCCTGATTGAGATAATAGTTACATGAATCAATCCTTGTATTAAAATTCATAGAATTAGACACCAACAAGCTCAATATTACTGCTGAATGAAAATTTTTAAAAATCAACATCCAGATAATATGCATAGCGAGATACTGAATATACAAGTAGACAGTGGCCAGACTACATATGACAATTAAAACTCTTCATCTAATTAAAACCTTCATCCCAGGAAGCCAAACCATAATTTCTGTAGCAATAGTTCTAGAACAGTCATAGCTTGGTCAATGACTACCAGCTTTTCCAGACTTTCATCCCGACTTCCAACTTAGGACCAACCAGAGTAGGTCAAATATGCTCTCCAAACCAATCACAGATGATACCCTAGCCTCTAGTTACCTCACCTCCAACTTTCTCATGTCAACAGCCTCCATTCAGAGCACACCTGAAGGCTTGTCCTCTTTTCACTATAAAGTTTTCTCACTGCCCTGCCTGCCTTTGAGTTTCTGTCAAACACAATGATGGTGACCGATTTCCAAGCTCTGAATAAATAGCTTCTGTTTTATCTAATATAGTGGGATTTTTTTCATTATTTCCACAATAGGATACAACCATTTGTGTTGAAACAGAAGAGTGCGTGTGTGTGTGTATGTAATGTTTATATATATGAAAATACACATACACACACACCAGAAATGTCACTTCCTAGATAGAAAGTTGGTTGGCTGGGTAATGGGGGTAACAGTGAGATTGATTTTTAAATGTATTCCCTTTTGAATCTTTTGAATGGTCCTCTCAGATCAAATAATTAATTTAAAAATAAAATTTGAGGCTCACTTAAATGTGAAGACTTACAGATTATAAGGAATATTTATTATTCAAATTCACAAATAATCACAAATAATCTCCAAAAGTAACCTGTTTTATAATTATATTTAGAATAAATCAATGATAAATTGATAATTGATAATAAATCAATTGATAAATTGGTGAGTTGTTTAATATTTCTGGGTCTTATTAACCCCATGGATAAAACAAGGACAATACCAGCTTGAGGAAGTTGTAGGGAAGATTAATTGCTGGTTTACACACGTGGTTATTGTCATATACTAAATGTATCAGCTGGGTAGGCTAGCTGCTGAAGAAAACAGAATCCAACACTTATCACTCAGATACAGTAGATGTTTCTTTCTTGCTCATATAACAGAACAGAGAGAGTGAATGAGTTAGTGGGTGACTCTCCTTCATGTAGTCACGAATGCACCAAACTAAAGGATCCCATTCCGGAAGAAACCCTAACTGATTGATAGTGGTCCTTCCATCTTCAAATATATGACTTATGAAGTTTTCCTGAATATTGTCTCCATCGAGCCAGGTTTAATGGAGAAAGACGAGGAGGAGAACACACAGAAGGTTTGCATGGACCATACCTGGGAGTAGAGCCTGTTACTTTCACTCCTATTCAGGACTGTCAGATTTAGCAAATAGAAATGCAGTACAGGCATCCTGTACTTTGTCCAGTTAAACTTGAATTCCAGATAAACAACACAATTTCTTTTAATACAAGTATGTCTTATGCAGTACTTGGGACATATTTATACTAGAAATATGTTTTTTAATCTAAAACTTAAATTTAACTGGGTATCCTGTATTTTATCTGGCAACTCTGTGAGTACAACCCATCGGCAAAAACTCAATTACAGGTCTACATATAATTAAATTACAAAGGAAGCTGGAAAGTGTAGTCTAGTTGTTTCCCAAGAAGAAGAGAGTAAGAATTTTGTTAAACAAGTAGCAGTCTATGCATAGTAAGAAATGAACAAAATTAGGACGCTTCTTTTTCCCATGTGTGTGGCAGCCTGACCTGGAACACTGGACTTAGACTTCGGGTACAAGAGTACAACTCAAACACCTGCCCAAATAGGCTCAACAAAAGCTGTACCAATTGGAATGTGTCCTCAGTAAACTACAAAAATAAAATAAGACGACAACAGTGAAACCATGCTGGAATCATTCATCAAAGTCAGACAGTCCCCATGCGGCCTCCTTCTGTGCTGTGTGTTTAACCTCTGGGGAAGCAGTACATTCCATGTGGACTCTAATAAGCTGCCTCTGGGAGTGATTTGACTCATGAAGCTGACTACTGCCTTGAGCAGTTTAAAGAACTTGAGAATTATTATTTTTTTTTTTAACAAATCCCCTTGTCATGGTTGAAATCCCAGCATTCATTTATATTCATCTTGGAAGTTGGCACCCATAGCTCACAGGACTGGTAATAAAATTGACAATCTGCTACAGTGGAACTTATGCAGGTGTTATTAACTTTAACTGAATTGATCTCAACTAGATCACTGTCGGGGGCGATGTGGTAACAATTGATTTTTCCAGCTCTGAGAGAATTCTTAGTTTACTTATTTTCATTTCTCCATAGACCATTTTTTTTTCCTTTGCTTGGAGATATATGGCAGCATTTCTTTCTTCTTTCTCTCTCATTTCAATTTGAAAATAGTATGCTTTTAAGTACAATATTTAGGCAGGAAAAGCAAAGTGACTTAGAGGCTTCAAAAACAACTCATCCAAGCCCATAAATTTGGCAGCTGTAGATGTTTAAACAGGCATTGACAAAGAAGGATGTACTCTTTCTGAACATTATGCATTTCAACCATGTGTGACCACTGTTATGGACTGACTTGTGTCTTCTCAAAATTCATATGGTGAGCCCTAACCCAGAATGTGCCTGTATTTGGAGCTAGCATTGATGTCCTTATATGAAAAAGAAGAGACAAAAGTGTTGTACACGCACAGAGAAAAGACCATGTAAAGACACAATGAGAAGGCAATCATCTTCAAGTGAAGGAAAATTAAACTTGCCAACACTTTGATCTAGGACTTCCAACCTCCAGAACTATAAGAAAATGCATTTCTGTTGTTTAAGTTATCCAGTCTGTGGAATTTTGTTATGACAACCCAAGCTGTGACGAACATACCCACCCACCCAGTACCCTTTGTGGATTACTGTGCTTGGTGTTTCCTAAAGGGCTTAGGGAGAATACAGCATCTCCTCTATCAGCATTGGGGTAAATCGAGGCACCAAGATGCATATTCCTGGCATGCACATACCGTTTCTCCATACCTAGAATGTACACTTGCTGCCATCCCCCTTGCTCACACCTGCATCAGGAGCCAATGCGGAAACACAGGCATTACAAGGAAGGATGGAGAGTGGAACTCTGGTATAGCAGGCCCTGGCCCTGCACTTTCCTAGCATCATGACCTCAGGCACTGTGACCTTGGCCAGTGAAGTTCTTTGGACTTCAGTGTTATTATCTGGACAATATGAATAATAATACGATACCTACCTCTAAGGGTTACAAGCATCCAAGAGAGCAATATATATGAAAGTGTTACCTATAATGTAGAGTACAAAACAAACAGATAAACTAGGAAGTAATAACAAGTGTAGCAAGGTTCTGATAGTAGAAGGTTATAAAACTCGCTCTTTCATTCAAGACCAATCTGGCCAACATGATGAAACCCTGTCTCTACTAAAATACAAAAATTAGGCTGGCATGATGGTGGGTGCCTGCAATCCCAGCTACTCAGGAAGCTGAGACTGGGGAATCACTTGAACCCGGGAGGCGGAGGTTGCAGTAAGCCAAGATCGCGCCACTGCACTCCAGCCTGGGTGGCTGAGTGGGACTCTCAAAACAAACAAACAAACAAACAAAACCACCTCACTCTTCCTCACTCTATTTATTACCTCAGACAAATAATTTAGCAATTTATTTTAAACTTCTGAATATACAGGGCAGGGGGTAAGTAGCTCAAAATCATATTAGCTAGCTAGAAATCATATTTGTAACAAAACTGTAAGAGAGTGGTTCTGTGACAACAGGATGTATAAATTAAAGAGTGATTCCTGAAGATGTAGGGGGAAGCTAGAACAAATTATAAATAATTAAAAGTATGAGGAAAAATCAGGAGAGTTGGTTCCCCAAAGAACGAGACTCTGAGCTCACAAAGGCCCAAGTCTAGCCCCCATTTTGACTTCCTCTTATGAACCGTGTATTGTAGACAAGTTACTTAACCTTTCTAAGCTTCACAGGCTTGTTGAGGATTAAACAAAATCATGTATGTGTATATGATCTGTGAAGGTAGTTTCTTTTTTGTGTAAGAAATATGTATTATTTCCTATCCTGGCTCTACCAATAACTAATTGCTTGACCTTGAACTTACCTTTTCTGAGCTTGTTTTCTAAGCTGAGTGCTTTAATTTCCTTCCCTTATAATAAGCTATGATTTTAAAAGGATGAACATCGTGGCTGCATCACGAGGTTGATAACTAAATTCAAGTTTCTTATGTAACTGTGAAATAAAACTTACAAATCGGGACTAAAACAAAGGGGCAGTGATTTGAAAATAGCTCTCCATAAAAATGTTAAACAGGATCATAAATAGAAAACTGTGGCTCTGGAGCCTTTTTCTTCCAGACCATTTGGTCATTCAAAAAATGTTTATCAGGTATCCACCACATGTGGCACACAGGTCTAGAAGCTGGTGAGGCAGCCAGGGCACAAAGCCAGCAGTGGGGGAACTGTGAAGAGTGTAGGGCATCCACAGCTGTGTGCAGCGGAGGACTTGAACTTGGAGCCAGCACGAGTAAGCTGAGCAGTGAGAGGAGGTTAAAGGTGCAGGGTAGGATGTTGGTATCTAATTTTATGAGAAGGAACAATTCCCAATAAACATAGCTCTGTTCTGCTCTGACCTGGGGTTGTCAGAAGTGGAGCCAAAGCCATCTTGGCCTCTATCCTGGTGAGGTTACCCCTAGATGTTACGGAACATCTAGTGGCCATACAGTCCCAAGCCAAGCACATTGACAAAGGTTAACCAAAGTATGTCCTTACTTAAAAATTCAAAAATTACTTTATTTATTTCTGTAGCCACAACCAGACCAGGCAGTCAGGGTCAATGAACTTAACCCCTCTGAGTGTCTTTTTTTTTTTTTTAATCTAAGAAACGTGTCCTATGTCACTGGGGTTTTGAGAAATAAAATTAGGTAATATATATTAAAACACTTTTAGAAGTTGCACAAATATGAACTCTCATCATTATTGCCATCATTTGTCTCAAAGGGATTTGCCATGTGGAACAACCCACTTCAGTCTGGTTTTACAGCAGATGGCTGCCAGAAATATCAATAGCAGCAATTTTCCAAGTCATTCTTCAAATTCTGCTTACTGTTCATTATCACCTTTATTGACTTAGCCCAGCTGCAGGCACCAGCCCAGTTCCATCATTCTGTCACTAGGACTCTGCTGGGTAATTTGTGGTTTCCAAAGAAGGAAGAATGCAGAGGTAGGAATACAAGTGCAATACAATAGCTGCAATACAATAGGATGAGGACAATTACCTTCCCACATCTCCTCTATCCTGGGTGGGCCCTCACAGAGAAAGGGCAGGACTGGTTTCACCTGAGCCTGGGATTAGAAGGGCCCATAGCTCTGGAGTCTGTGTCTGTAAGCATGAGAAGAAACTTTAGCATAGCCAGTCATTGCTGCAATATGAACATTCTTACAGATTTAGAAGCAATGTCATGTAATAGATTGAATAACAATAATAATGCCCTCCATTTATTGGGAAACACTGTGTGCCAGGCCTTCTGTAGATGCTTTATAAATTGACGAGATTCAAATGTCAACTTCATCCATTCCTGGCTATGTGGCCTTGAGAATGTTACTTAGCCTCTCTATGCCTGTTTCCTCATCTGCAAAATGTTTATTTTGTGAAAATTGTTATGAAAATTGCATAAATATATATACACATATGAAACATATATCAAAGTAAAATAGAAATGTATAAAATATAAATGTATATAATATATAGTGTATATTACGTAAAACATCTATAAAACTTAGAAAAATTCCTAGGACATATATACCATATGAAGTATTATTATCAATTATGACTGTCGTTATCAGCATTATCATTATTATAAATGTCCTGTATTAGTTTCCTATTGTTGCTGTAAGTTAGTGGCTTAAAACAGCACAGACTAATTATCTTACAGCCCTAGAGTCAGAAGTCTTAAGGTATCAGCAGAGTTGTTTTCCTTCAGGAAGCCCCAGGGAGGATTTGTTTCCTTGTCTTTTCCACCTGCATTCTTTGGCTCATGCCACTTCCTTGCATCACTCCAATTTCTGCTTCCATTATCTCATCTTCCTTTCTGACTCTGACCTGCCTACCCCATTCTTATAAGAATCTTTGTGATTATATCAGACTCAAGAGAATAATTCACAATGATCTTCCCATCTCAAGATCCGTCCCTTAATCACATCTGCAAACTTGCTTTTGCCATGTAAGTTAACGTATTCACAGGTTATAGGAATTAAGATGTAGATGTATTTGGCCGAACATTATTCTGAAGACTAATATATTTGTATGGAGATTTTACACTAAGGAACTGACTTGGAGTGGTTACAAAAAGCTAAATATGCTAGAGGTGGGTTCCAAATTTAGGTTGGTCTTGTAAAACCCATGCTCTTTGTACCAGCTGTTTCTGGACATGGAAACAGAAACTCTGAGTTAGTTTCCCAGTTTTCCTACCCAACAGCTCAGGGCTACTGAGAGAGTGGCTGTGAAGTGGTTTTAAATGATACTTCACAGGTACAAGGCATCCCTTTCCCATCTCTGGGTATCCAGATGGGGAGACCAGGGCTCTGAGAGTAGAAGGACTTGCCAAAGTACACACAGTAAGTAAATGGTAGAACCAAGAGTTCACCTCAGGTCTGCTTGGATCCAAGGACAATGACACCACTGTTCAGTGGAAATAGATTAAAGAGCCACTGCAAAAGAAATGTGATTTTGTGATTCTCAAGCTGAGTTCATAAGATATAACCTCTTAATACTCTCATGTACATAACCTTTTGAACATAAAACATAAAGTGCATCCGTTCAGTCTTGTACTTTGTAAACTACACACTTTATACTCCCAACATGAACAGAAATAGGGCTGAGAATCTGGGACTGACATGTAAGGACAGAAGGAAAAGTTTCAGCTCTTCAGTAAGGAAAGGAGGAGGTCAACAGAGGACATGCTCAAAACCAATAACATTGTGACTATTCTTCATAAACAGAACCCAAACTGGTTCACCAAATTCTCATTAAAAAGGACAGGAAGACCCCTTAGGAAAGTAAGAGTAAGTAGTTTTGAGTCAGTTAAGCTAAGCCTTTCCTACTGTAAAATAGTGAATAGGAAACTTAAAGAATGTATTTCTCCTTTCTTGCCCCCGGGAATGCTACAGACTAAAAATACAAATATGTTTGAATGAGGGGAAGTTTGGACAAATGGATTAGAAGTGTTGGCTGGCTCCTAAGAAGAGCTTAACACTGCCTTGCCTCTAAGGTTGGCATCAGAGGGGCATGGAATGAAATGGTTTCGAGACTGGATCATGGATCTGGCAGATGGAATCAAATCTCTACTTTGACACTTTGTTCAACTGGAGAAATTGTTAACCTCCCTGAACCCAGTTTCCCATCTATAAACCAGACCCATGATGCACACCCCTCAGAGATTGTTGGGGAAGAGTAAGTAAAAAAAAATCATCTGTAAACTACTTAGCACAGGGCCTGACACCCAGCATGCACTGAAGTGGCAATGGCGTCTATTAATTGACATTCCATATTATAACCGTGGGGCATCTGAACCCAGCCTGATATCCCATTGTAAAATGCAAACTCAGTGGAAAGCAATAAGAATTTTCTAAATGCTTATTCAAAACACCATTAGAATAAGAGAAAGTAAATAAACATGCAACAATAATGATAGTTAACGTTTATTAAACATCTATGGTGTTCCAGGCACTGTTTTATATATATCAATAATTCAATTCTTTTTTTTTTTTTTTTTTTTTTTTTTTTTTTTTTGTTGAGACAGAGTCTCGCTTTGTCGCCCAGACTGGAGTGCAGTGGCCGGATCTCAGCTCACTGCAAGCTCCGCCTCCCGGGTTCACGCCATTCTCCTGCCTCAGCCTCCCGAGTAGCTGGGACTACAGACGCCCGCCACCTCGCCCGGCTAGGTTTTTGTATTTTTTAGTAGAGACGGGGTTTCACCGTGTTAGCCAGGATGGTCTCGATCTCCTGACCTTGTGATCCGCCCGTCTCGGCCTCCCAAAGTGCTGGGATTACAGGCTTGAGCCACCGCGCCCGGCCCAATAATTCAATTCTTATACAACTGTAAATGTTGGTATAGTATTAACTCGTTTTAGAGATGATATAACTAAGGAAGAGAATGATTGCCCAATGTCACACCAATAAGAAATGTCAGAGTCGGATACAGACTTAGTCAATGTAGTTCCAGTTCTAAAGGTCACAAATCTAAAAGGCTTTTTTGATCACAACACTGAGGCACATGTAGTGGCCACATAATTTACCATCCAAAGCAAGATATTTTCAAGCTAGGAAAACAGGCAGAAACTTTGTTCACAGGCAAACCAGGACATGTGGTCATTCTAGCTCTATTGCCTTTTTCATTTCAAAAAAAAAAAAAGGGGATACATGTGCAGAACATGCTACGTAGGTATATGTATGCCATGGTGGTTTACTGCACCTATTGACCCATCCTCTAAGTTCTCTCCCCTCACTCCTCACTCTACAACAGGCCCTGGTATGTATTGTTCCCCTTTCTGTGTCCATGTGTTCTCAATGTTGAATTCCCACTTATGAATGAGAACATGCATTGTTTGGTTTTCTGTTCCTGTGTTAGTTTGCTGAGAAGGATGGCTTCCAGCTTCATCCATGTCCCTGCAAAGGACATGATCTCATTCCTTTTTATAGCCTCATAGTATTCCATGGTGTATATGTGCCATATTTTCTTTGTCCAGTCTATCATTGATGGACATTTGGGTCAGTTCCATGTCTTCGCTATTGTAAATAGTGCTGCAATAAACATACATGTGCACGTGTCTTTATATTAGAATGATTTATATTCCTTTGGGTATATACCCAGTAATGGGATTGCTGGGTCAAATGGTATTTCTGGTTCTAGATCCTTGAGGAATCACCATACTGTCTTCCACAATAGTTGAACTAATTTACATTCCTACCAACAGTGTAAAAGTGTTCCTATTTCTCCACAGCCTCACCAGCATCTATTTTTTCCTTTTTAATAATTGCCATTCTGACTGGCATGAGATAGTATCTCATTGTGGTTTTGATTTACATTTCTCTGATGCTCAGTGATGTTGAGCTTTTTTTCATGTTTGTTGGGTGCGTTTTTTTTCATGTTTGTTGGGTGCGTTATCCATTTCTTCTAGATCTTCTAGTTTATTTGCACAGAGGTGTTTATAGCATTCTCTGATGGTAGTTTGTATTCCTGTGGGGTCAGTAGTGATATCCCTTTTATCATTTTTATTGTGTCTATTTTATTATTATATATTATATATCTCTTCTTCCTTGTTAGTCTATCTAGTGGTCTATTTTGTTAATTTTTCAAAAAAACAGATCCTTGGTTCACTAATTTTTTGGAAGGTCTTTCATGTCTCTATCTCCTTCAGCTCTTCTCTGATCTTAGTTATTTCTTGTCTTTGCTAGCCTTTGGATTAGTTTGCTCTTGCCTCTCTAGTTCTCTTAGTTGTGATGTTAGGGTGTTGATTTGACACCTTTCTAGCTTTCTGATGTGGGCATTTAGTGCTATAAATTTCCCTCTTAACACTGCTTTAGCTGTGTCCCAAAGATTCTGTTACATTGTCTCTTTGTTCTCATTGGTTTCAAAGAACTTCTTGATTTCTGCCTTAATTCATTATTTACCCAGGAGTCATTCAGGAGCAGGTTGTTCAATTTCCATGAAATTGTGTAGTTTTGAGTGAGTTTCTTAATCCTGAGTTCTAATTTGATTGCACTGTGGTCTGAGAGACTGGTTGTTACTATTTCAGTTCTTTTGCATTTGCTGAGTAGTGTTTTACTTTTAAGTACTTGGTCAATTGTAAAATAAGTGCCATGTGGCACTGAGAAGAATGTATATTCTGTTTATTTGGGTTAGAGAGTTCTGTAGATACCTACTAGGTCCACTTGATCCAGAGATGAGTTCAAGTCCTGAATATCCTTGTTAATTTTCTGTCTCATTGATCTAATATTGACATTGGGGTGTTAATGTCCCCCACTATTATTGTGTGGGAGTCTAAGTCTCTTCATAAGTCTCTAAGCATTTGTTTTATGAATCTGGGTGCTCCTGTATTGGGTGCATATATATATTCAGAATAGTTAGCCCTTCTTGTTGAATTGTTCCCTTTACCATTATATAATGTCCTTCTTTGTGTTTTTTTTGATCTTTGTTGGTTTAAACTTGTCATAGACTAGGATTGCAACGCCTGCCTTTCTTTTTTCTTTTTTTTTTTTTTTTTTTTTTTTTGCTTTCCATGTGCTTGGTAAATACTCCTCCATCCTTTTATTTTGAGCCTGTGTGTGTCTTTGTATATACAATGGGTCTCCTGAATACAGCACACTGATAGGTCTTGATGCCTTATCCAATTTGTCGTCTCTGTCTTTTAATTGGGGCATTTAGCCCATTTACATTTAAGGTTCATATTGTTATGTGCAAATGTGATCCTGTCATCATGATGCTATTTGGTTATTTTGCACACTAGTTGATACAATTTCTTCATAGTGTCGTTGGTCTTTATATTTTGGTGTATTTTTGCTGTGGCTGGTACTAGTTTTTCTTTTCCATATCTAGTGCTTCTTTCAGGAGCTCTTGCAGGGCAGGCCTGATGGTAATGAAATCCCTCAGCATTTGCTTGCCTGGAAAGGATTTTATTTCTCCTTCACTTATGAAGCTTAGTTTGGTTGGATATTAAATTCTGGGTTGAAAATTCTTTTTAGAATGTTGAATATTGGCCTCCAATCTCTTCTGGCTTATAGAGTTTCTGCTCAGAGGTCCACTGTAGGTCTGATGGGCTTCCCTTTGTAGGTGACCTGACTTTTCTCTCCGGCTGCCCTTAACAGTTTTTCCTTCATTTTAACCTTAGAATCTGTTGATTATGTGTCTTGGGGTTGATCTTCTTGTGGAGTATTTCAATGGTTTTCTCTGTATTTCCTGAATTTGCATATTGGGCTGTCTTGTTAGCTTGGGGATGTTCTCCTAGATAATATCCTGAAGTATGTTTTCCAACTTGGTTGCATTTTCCCTGTCACTTTCAGGTATACCAATCTATTGTAGGTTTGGTCTTTTCACATAGTCCCATATTTCTGGGAGGCTTTGTTCATTCCTTTTCATTCTTTTTTCTCTATTCTTGTATCCATGTCTTATTTCAGTAAAGTGTTCTTCAAACTCTGATATCCTTTCTTTAGCTTGGTCAATTTGGCTGTTGACGTGTGTATGCTTCACAAAGTTCTCAAGCTGTGTTTTTCAGCTCCATCGGGTCATTTATTTCCTCTCTAAACTGTTTATTCTAGTTAGCAATCCCTCTAACCCTTTATCAAGGTTCTTAGCTTCTTTTCACTGGGTTAGAACATGCTCCTTTAGCTCATCATAGTTTTTTTTACCCATCTTCTGAAGCCTACTTCTGTCAGTTCTTCCATCTGATCCTCTGTCCAGTTCTTCACCCTTGATGGACAGATCTTGCAACCATTTGGAGGAGAAGAGGCACTCTGGCCTTTTGGGTTTTCAGCATATTTTCACTGATTCTTTCTTATACTTCTTGAGTTTGCTAGCTACGGTCTTTGAGACTGCTGATCCTTGGATGGGGTTTTATGGGGGCCTTTTTGTTGTTGTTGTTGCTAATGCTGTTGTTGTTGCTTTCTGCTTGTTTGTTTTTCTTTCAATAGTCAGGTCCCTCTCCTGTAGGACTGCTACAGTTTGCTGGGGGTTCATTTAAGGCCTTATTCATCTGATTCACTCCCGTACCTGGAGATGTCAACTCAAGGAGGCTGGAGAGCAGCAAAGATGGATGCCTGCTCCTTCTTCTGAGACCTCTGATCTCAAGGGGCACCAACCTGATGCCAGTAGGATCACTCCTTTATAGGGTGTCTGACAACCCATGTTGAAGAGTCTCACACAGTTGGGTGGCACAGGGAGCAGGACCCATTTGACGAAGCACTTTGTCCTTTGGTGGAGAGGGTGTGTTGGAGGGAAACTCATTTGTCTGGGCTGCCTGGATTCTCAGAACTACTAGGAGGAGAAGCTTAAGACTGCTGGTCCGCAGAGACTGCAGCCACCCCTCTCCCTAGGGGCTCAGGCCCAAGGAGATCCAAAGTCTGTCCATGAGCCTCTGGCTGGAATTATTGGAGATCCTGCAGGGAAGCCCCACCCACTGAGGAAGGATGGGTCAGGGTTGGGGCTGAAGAGGCACTCTGGCCACAGACTGCCACAGCCGGTGTGTTGGGCTGTGGGGACAAGCCTTGGGACCAAGTCGTCCAGTCTTCCTGGCTCTGGCAGGGGAAAAGCACAGCCTGGAGCTATAGAAATGGGTGCTGCCTTTCCCCAACCCAGGGAGCTTGGCATGTTAGGCAATTGCGAGTCCCATTGCTGGTTGCTGCCCCTCCCCCAAGGAGTTCAAAAGGCTTAGACAGCAGGCAGTGGCAGCTGGTGCTATTTGCCCCTCCCCCTAGGAGTTTGGTAGGCTTAAGCAGATTCAGCTGAGAGGTTGTAAGAATCCACGCGTTCCAGGGTTGGGGCACTAGGCCTTGGTGGCGTGGGTTCGCAAGTGGAATCTTCCAATCCATGTGTTGCACAGTTCCGCGGAAAAAGCAGTTTCCCTGGCTGGATAGCACGCTCACTCACCACTTCCCTTGGCTGGGCGGAGGGGATTCCCCTTCCCTGTGTGGCTCTCAGGTGGACCACTGTACCACACTGCTCTTCTTTCTTTCCGTGGGTCATGCCAGCCTTCTAGTCAATTTTGATGAGACAACCTGGATACCTTGGTTGCCAGTAAAGGATTCACATGCTTATTATGGTTTTTGTGATGGGTGCCTCTGAGCAGCACTGCTTCTAGCAGCTATCTTGGCCCTGCCCCTCTACTGCCTTTTTAATAGCATAATGCCTTTAAAAGCATAAATGAATCAGAGACCTTTTTGTCTGCTTGTATAAAACGAGAAAACTAAGTCAAATCTATGCAGAGATTCCCATTGTTGATAGGACACTAACCTCCTTAGCATGGCCATGAAGGCCCTGCATGGTCTACCCCTGTCTATTCTCCAGCCCCGCGTCCACCACTGTCACTCACTTTCATCCTTTGCACTCGAGGTACACTGGTTTTCTCTCCATTCCTTAAATGTCCGTACATTCTTCATCTCAGCCTTTTGTACGTGCTCTTCTGCCTAGCACTCTAGAGTGCTCCCTGATCCCCTTCCAACTTTACCTTGTTAACTTCTAGTTGCTAGAGAGAGAAGTAAAGATTCTCTCATCTTAGGATATAGAAAACTGCCCACATTTCTACTCCTACTTACTGCCTTTAGAGCCCCATCCCAGAGACATGACTAATCTGGGTAATGAGGTGCAAGTGGCCATGTTTTTCTTAAGGGAGGCAGGGATACAGATGATGTGAGCATACTGTCTCCCATTTCACTTCCTGCATTTGCCTGTAGCAGAGGCTGCCATTTCCACCTTTTACTCACTGCACCCGAGTAGAGCAGACTCATTCCTACTTCCGTTTCTGCTACCAAGTCTCATAGCATCAGCTGTTGTGGGTAGGGTCTGCCTTCCAGAGACTGCTCATGACTCATTTATGCTCCCAGTTCTAGCAGCTCATATATATGTCTAACTTGGGTAGTGAAGACAGTATTTGCCATAACTCATATATTATACTGGGGGAAGAAAAGGGAAGCTCTGCTCAGATTTTCTGTCATAAACTTTGTGCTATAACACAGTGTACTAGAGAAGTCTTGCACTGGGGAGTACTGGGTAAGTATCCAGGGACCAGCAGAAGTGGTATGTCATCCACAATGTGGCTACTGTTCCTTGTAAGTATTGCTCCATTACCAGGAACCCCAAAATAGCCCAGAAAGGAACACCAAACCTCACCTTGGACCCAGGACCATTCATTCTTCTCAGCTCAATTTAAAGGTCAGACTCTACTACTGCTATGTCTGCGGCTCAGGTCCTCTTAATATTGACATTCATTTATCACATAGTTTTCTTCGTATCAGCTCTTATTCAAATTTGTAAATATGTATTTATTTGGGAGATAATTTAATTAATGTCTTATCTCCTTCTCCACAGTATAAACTCATAGGGGAGAAAAAAATGTCTTCCCCTTTACCTATCCTGGACTCATACCTGGCTCTTATAATAAAAGACAAACAATACAAAACAAAAGCATTCAGATGCAGAAAAAGCATTCAACAAAATTCAACATCCCTTTATGATTAAAACTCTTAGCAAAATTGGCATACAAGGGACATACCTCAATGGGATAAAAGCTGTCTAAGACAAACCCACAGCCAACATAATACTGGGGAAAAGTTTAAAGCATTCCCTCTGAGAACTGCAACAAGACAAGGATGCCCACTTTCATGACTTCTCTTCAATGTAGTACTAGAAGTCTTAGCCAGAGCAGTCAGACAAGAGAAAGAAATAAAGGGCATCCAAATCAGCAAAGAGGAAGTTAAACTGTCACTGTTTGCTGATGATATATGATTGTTAACCTTGAAAACCCTAAAGACTCCTCCAGAAAGCTTTTAGAACTGATAAAAGAATTCAGGAAAGTTTCCAGATACAAGATTAATGTACACAAATCAGTAGCTTTTCTATATACCAACAGCTACCAAGCTGAGAATAAAATCAAGAACTCAACCCCTTTAAAAAGCTAAAAAAAAAAAAAAAAAAAAAAAAAAAAACACTTTGGAATATACCTAACCAACAAGGTGAAAGACGTCTACAAGAAAACCTATGAAACACTGCTGAAAGAAATCATACATGACACAAACAAATGGAAACACATCCCATTCTCATGGATGCGTAGAATCAATATTGTGAAAATGACCATACTGCCAAAAGCAATCTACAAATTCAATGCAATCCCATCAAAATACCACCATCATTCTCCACAGAATTAGAAAAAATCAATTCTAAAATTCATATGGAACCAAAAAAGGAGCCCACATAGCCAAAGCAAGACTAAGCAACAAGAACAAAACTGGAGGCATCACACTACCTGATTTCAAACTATACTATAAGGCCATAGTCATCAAAACAACATGGTATTGGTATAAAAACAGGCATATAGACCAATGGAACAGAATAGAGAACCCAGAAATGAATCAAAATACTTACAGCCAACTGATCTTCAACAAAGCAAACAAAAGTATAAATTGGGGAAAGAATGCCCTTTTCAACAAATGGTGCTGAAATAATTGGCTAGCCATAGGTAGGAGAATGAAACTGGATCCTCCTCTCTCACCTTATACAAAAATCAACTCAAGCTGGGCACCATGGCTCACATCTGTAATCCTGGAATTTGGAAGGCCAAGGCAGGCAAATTACCTGAAGTCAGGAGTTCGAGATCAGCCTGGCCAACATGGTGAAATCGCATCTCTACTAAAAAAATACAAAAATTAGTCTGACAAGTGGTAGGCGCCTGTTAACCTAGCTACTCAGGAGACTGAGGCAGAAGAATTGCTTGAACCTGGGAGGTGGAGGTTGCAGTGAGCATAGATCACACCATTGCACTCATCCAGCCTGGGTGACAGAGTGAGAATCATCCATCTCAAAAAAAAAAAAAAAAAAAAAAAAAAATCAACTCAAGATGGATTAAGGACTTCAATCTAAGACCTGAAACTATAAAAATTCTAGAAAATCACACTGGATAAAACCTTCTAGACATTGGCTTAGGCAAGGATTTCATGACCAAGAACCCAAAAGCAAATGCAATAAAAGCAAATATAAATATTGGAACTTAAAGAGCTTTGCATGGCAAAAGGAACAGTTGGCAAAGTGAACAGACAACCCATGGAGTGGGAAAATAAATCTTCACAATCTATACATCAGACAAAGGACTAATTTCCAGAATCTACAACAAACAAAATATCAGCCAAAATAAAAATAAAAATAAAACAAGCAATCCCATCAAAAAGTGGGCTAAGAACATGAATAGACAATTCTCAAAAGAAGATAAACAAATGGCCAGCAACATATGAAAAAATGCTCAATATCATTAATGATCAGGGAAGTGCAAATGAAAACCACCATGTGATACCACCTTACTCCTGCAAGAATGACCATATAAAAATGTCAAAAAATAGATGTTGGTGTGGATGCAGTGATTAGGGAATACTTTTACACCGCTGGTGGGAATGTGAACTAGTACAGCCACTAAGGAAAACAATGTGGAGATTCCTCAAAGAACTAAAAGTAGAACTACCATTTGATACAGTAATTCCACTACTGGGTATCTACCCAGAGGAAAAGAAGTCATTATACAAAAAAGATATTTGCACATGTTTATAGCAGCACAATTTGCAATTGCAAAATCATGGAACCAACCCAGATGCCCATCAATCAATGAGTGCATATACGATGGAATACTACTTAACCATATAAAGGAATGAATTAATGGCATTCACAGTGACCTGGATGAGACTGGAGACTACTTTTCTAAGTGAAGTAACTCAGAAATGGAAAACCAAACATTGCATGTTCTCACTGATTTGTGGGAGCTAAGCTATAAGAACACAAAGGCATAAGAATGATACAATGGACTTTGGAGACTTGGGGGGAAAGGTGGAAGTGGGGGTAAAAGACTGCAAATAAGGTACAGTGTATACTGCTCACAAAATCTCACAAATCACCACTAAAGAACTTACTCATATAACCAAACACCACCTGTACCCCAATACCCCCAATAACCTATGGAAAAATAAAAAGTAAAAATAAAAAATAAAAATAAATTTAAAAAACAAAAGCGTTCAATTTTAAGTTTTATGTGACCCAGGAGCCTCCATAAGGAAATGAAGACCTGAAGAAACTGTTAAACCTTGGTGTTTTTAATAGTAGGTTTGATGAAGAGTTGACTAGTTATGGAGCAATATTGTAGGGTAAAAAGTATGATCTAATGGTAATAAACTGGGGAAACTTAGCAAGGACTGTTTGTTCAGATTCTACTCTGTGTCCCTGTGTCTTCAGAGATAAGGATTCTCCTTTCCTTCTAAGAGGGAGGGTACCTCTCACATGAGTATTTTAAGGCGTACTTTAGGTGAGGGTCAGAAAACCCTTCCTAGGTTTTATGACCAGCTGGGAAGAAGGGCAGGGAAGAGGGCTAAGTGACCTTTCTGCTTCTGCCATTTTCTCAGATTCCTTCAGCCTAAAATGCTCACTACGCCAATGTACCATATTTGGGGGAAATGTGTCCTAAACCCTATCAACTCCATAAAGTAACGACTGTTGAATTTGCTCTTTCATGTATCTTTAATGCCTGGCACATGGTAGGTACTCAATAAATGTATATGGAATGTATTAATAAATAAGTTGAATAGCTTGTCAGAAGGCAGAAGTAAATTTTTCTGGTTTTCCTATACTATGATTACAGATCTTGGAAATGAGAAGATAGATTAGTGACTACTAATTGCTACATGATAAAGAGGTAAAACAACTTATTGCAGTGAATGCAGGAAAGGGCGTGAGGAATGCCAAATTGTTGGACAGACTGTTGAAGTACTGTTCCTGCTGTAAGAGAATCAGGACAAAAGACTGACCTCCATCTCCTTGGCATAAGCCATTACTCACTTCTCATATTAGGGGAAGAAAGAAACCCTGCTCAAACTCCATCACAAGCTTTGCACTCTAACACAGGGTACCAGGAAAGTAAAGAGATCGTGTCTGGTTTCCTCTATACTTGATATTGCCATACCACAGCAAATGTTTTGAAATTTTTTCTTTCTCATTTATTATTAGTAGGTGCCTTTGGAAAACAAAAATAATACCTAATTGGTTCCTACTGTATGACAAGTTTCGGTCTCAGTCACTTTTAATATATGAATTTTTACCATAGCCCTATGAGGTAGGTGCTATTATCCAATTTACAGAAGAACAAATGAGTCATAGTTGGTAACATACAGGATTTGAAATTAAATCCAGAAATTATTAATTTAACAGTTCCAGAGTTCAGGCTGTTGACCACTCCAATATGCTGCCTTGTTGTGCTGATCCACATAATGGGAAAAGGAGTTTTGTTATGAGAAGGATTCAGACTAAAGCAACGTGCCGGGGAGAAGGCGGAAAGGATATGACACTGAAAGAGAGAGGAAACTCTCAGAAGAAAACGGTAAAATATTCTTTAGTATCAAGAGAGTGAGAATTTTGAGGAACAGCTCTTTGTTAGGTGGCAGATTTTGACAGTATCAGTAATGAAAGGGATTTTTAAGGTATTTTCCTGTGTTCTAAGGATATACTTCACCACCACTCTAATACTTAGAGGTTATTTTTGAGAAGCATAGAATAGTTCTGAATTTCTTTGAATTTGATTTTTTATGATTGACAATTATTAAACCTATTTATAGGGTGCAATGTGATGTTTCAATACACATATAAATTGTGTAATGATCACATCAGAGTAATTAGCTAATTCATCAATTTAAACATCTATCATTTCTTTGAGATGAGAACATTCAGAAACCTCCCTTCTAGTTATTTTGAATACACAATATGTTAACACTAATCATCTTATTGGGCAATAGGACAGCATAACTTATTCCTCCTATCTTGCTGTGGCTTTGTAATCAGTGACAAAATTTCTCACCCTCCCTTCCTCTTTAGTACCCTCCCCAACATCTGATAACCACTATTCTACTCTTTACTTCTATGAGAACAAAATTTTAGACTCCACATATGAGTGAGATCATGCAATATTTGACTTTCTGTGCCTGGCTTATTTTACTTAACACAATGGGGAAATGACCGCCTCTTCAACAAATGATGCTGGGAAAACTGGATATCCTATGCAGAAGAATGAAATTAGATCCCTACCTCCCACCATTTACAAAAATCAAATCAAAATGGTTACATCTTTTTTTTTTTTTTTTTTAAGACGGAGTCTCGCTCTGTTGCCAGGCTGGAGTGAGTGCAGTGACACAATCTTGGCTCACTGCAACCTCCACCTCCCAGGTTCAAGGGATTCTCCTGCCTCAGCCACCTAAGTAGCTAGGACTACAGGCACACACTGCCATGCCCAGCTAATTTTTGTATTTTTAGTAGAGATGGGGTTTCACCATGTTGGCCAGGATGGACTCAATCCGCTGACCTCGTGATTCACCCACCTCGGCTTCCCAAAGTGCTAGAATTATAGGCGTGAGCCACCATGCCCAGCCAAAAATGGTTAAATTCTTAAATGTAAGATTCAGAACTCCTAGAAGAAAAAATCGTGGGAAAGCTCCATGAGTCTAGGCAAGGATTTTTTGAATGAAACCTCAAAATCTCGAGCAATGAAAGCAAATATAGACAAATGAGATTATATGAAACTAAAAAGCTTCTGCACAGCAAAGGAAACAATCAACAGAGCAAACAGACAACTTACAGAATGGGAGAATGCAAACTATACATTTGATAAGGGGTTAGTTTCCAAAATATATAAGAAACTCATATAACAACAACAAAAAAAAAGCCCAATTAAAAAATGGGCAAAAGACCTGAACAGACATTTCTTGAAAGAAGATATAAAAATGGCCAACAGAGATTTGAAAGGTGCTCATATCAAAATCATTGAGGAAATGCAAATCAAAACCACAAGGAGATATTACCTCACTCTAGTCAGACTGGCAATGATTGAAAAATCAGAAGATAGCTAGTGTTGGCATGGATGTCAAGAAAAGGAAACCCTTACACACTGGTAGTGGGAATGTAAATAAGTACAGCCATTTTAAAAAACAGTATGGAGGTTCCTCAAGAAACTAAAAATAGCACTCTCATACCATCCAATAATCCCCTACTCAGTACATATCCAAAGAAAATGAAAATCATGTTGAAGAGATAATTGCATCCCGATGTTTATTGGAGTACTACTATTCACAATAGCCAATATGTAAAATCAACCTAAGCATTCAATAATGGATGAATGGATAAAGAAAATTGGGTATATATACACAATAGAATAATATTCAGTCATTAAAAGTTATGAAATCCTGTCATTTGAGACAACCTGGATGAACCTGAAGGACATCATGTTAAATTATTTTTATAGGAAAAATAGTCCATTTGAATTGACACTAATCTGTTACTTTTGGCATTCATATACATTATCCCATTTAATCTGTACAATGAACTATGAGATAGATAACATTATTTCCTTTTTATAGATGAGGAAACTATAGATCAGAGAAGTTAAATAATTTACATAAAGTCACATAGCAAGTAAATACAAGACCTAGGATTTGAATTTAGGTCTGAGTCCAAAAAGCTCTGCTCTCACTATGCATGTTAAATCCATACAAATTGGCCTATACTTCCTGTAACAAGACCAAAGTCACGCAGAGATAAGAAAGATCATCAACCTCTCGACTTTAATTTTAGTCATCTTATGACTTCCTTTATTGCCTACATTACCTCCAAAATGTATACTACATACACTTTCAGGATTTTTGACAAAAAGAATAGAAAGACGGAAAATTCTAAACTGGAAGAAAATGGTAATTTCTGAAAGAACTTCTCTATAATGCTAGTATTATTTAACTTAAACCTCATCTTTTTAAAAAATAAAAATATATCTAATAACATGCATATATATAAAATAATATAAAAACATAACATGCATGTATATGCATACGTAACTTGTCATTCATAGATCTTGTGAAAAAGAAAATCGTATACTACATTGGTTAAAAGCTTTAACTTTGAAGGGAAATACACTTGGATGCAAACACCAATCTGCCTCTCAGTAACTATGCAGTAACGAACATCTAGTTCAACCTATCTGGGATTCAATTTTCTCATCTGTCAAAAAAGGGCAATTATTCCTTATAGGGTTGTTGTGCTGATGTAAACCACTTAGCATAGTCCTGGGACCATAATGAGCACAGAATAAAAGGTTGATTTTATTACTTGTAAATTATCAGAAATTCTTCTGTTGTCATCAGAATTGTTTAAGGTTCTTTCAGGGGTACTATCACAGAGAGTAATGGCCACAATTATTGGCATGCAGCATGTAAAGGACCATAAACCTACAGTCATAAGGTCATCCATCCATCCTAATGGCATAATTGGATAAGTCATTTCCTTCTTTGGACCTTTGTTTTTTAATCTATAAATGTAATGTATTTATAGAGCAAACAATGGGTTTTATGTTCAGCTCTGAGTTTAAAATGCCAATTCCTAATTATAGTTAATGTCAACAGCAGCCTCTTTAAACCTTAAAAATAGTAATTCTTGATCACAAAGTCTTCAACAGGTGATCCTAGTTTAGATTGTACTGACACAGAATATTCTGCCCAAATGAACAATTTGTGATTCTATCAAAAGCTGTAACCTCAATTTCTTTCTAAGGAGGAAGCATTTCCATCCAGATCCTGGAGAGAAGAGGAGGGGTTAGTAGCCTGGGAAAGCAATTAGACTTAGCTCTGATTTCCTCCCACCAAATGGCCACACAGGGTGATGCCATAGCAATCAGGCATATTCTGCTCTGGGGATAAAGATGCATACTAATTATCCTTGGAGTCATTCCAGACACTCTAAAGCAATCCAAGAATCCAAGCAATCCAAGAATAAGAACATCAACTGAGCTGACCATATTGTTTAATGACATAGCACATATACCTACATGATTTTTTCCATTTCTCGTAGAAAAATCATCCCATACAAGTGATTGATTGACAGTATCATTAATTAATTTATGGATGTAGGTACCTTTTCTGAATACTTAACCAATGTGCTAGATGCAAAACATATGCCAGAAATGAAAATAAAGTTTTTGCTCTCAAGTCTAGTGGGCAAGGCAAACAACTAATATAATGCCAGTGTGATCTGGTGATAAGAAGTACTATGAAAACACCCAAACATATTTGAGGGTATGAGGCCATGGTGTGCTGATAAACCAGTTCTGAGGGTGGGAGAAACAAAATGATTTGTCACATTTGCTGATTTCTGGGGTATATCAACTTCCATCAAGGCTGATTTCAAGCTACTAAAAAGGCATCATTGAACACAGTCTTGGGGAGAGGTATGAATAATTAGCTCTTGTAAGCCAATACTGAAAGCAATTAGACTTAGTAAAGGACAGCTGTGAAGCACCAACAAAGGTTTTCTTGTGGGTTAGAAACTAAGTTTTGTAAACGAAAATATTTTCCTAAAATGTTGGGGTACACAGAGACCACAATATTTTTTGTGTGTGTTCAGACAATTTATTTGATACTTTACTTCTTGAAAGCCTTGTTCATTCTTTATTATTATCGTTTTATTTTTATATGACTTGATTAAATCAAAAGACCTGTCTTCAGGTTCTGAGATTCATTCTTTTGTGTGGTGTAGTCTATTTTTGAAATTTACAAATGTTTGTTGTAATTCCCTCAATGCATTTATTTCCAGAAGTTCTATTTTGGTTTTATTTTTTTATTTTTTTAATTATTATTATTATACTTTAAGTTCTAGGGTACATGTGCACAATGTGCAGGTTTGTTACATATGTATACTTGTGCCATGTTGGTGTGCTGCACCCATCAACTTGTCAGCACCCATCAATTCGTCATTTACATCAGGTATAACTCCCAATGCCATCCCTCCCCCCTCCCCCCTCCCCATGATAGGTCCCGGTGTATGATGTTCCCCTTCCCAAGTCCAAGTGATCTCATTGTTCAGTTCCCACCTATGAGTGAGAACATACAGTAAATGGTTTTCTGTTCTTGTGATAGTTAGCTGAGAATGATGGTTTCCAGCTGCATCCATGTCCCTACAAAGCACACGAATTCATTCCTCAAGGATCTAGAACTAGAAATACCATATGACCCAGCCATCCCATTACTGGATATATACCCAAAGGATTATAAATCATGCTGCTATAAAGACACATGCACACGTATGTTCATTGCAGCACTGTTCACAATAGCAAAGACTTGGAATCAACCCAAATGTCCATCAGTGACAGACTGGATTAAGAAAATGTGGCACATATACACCATGGAATACTATGCAGCCATAAAAAAGGATGAGTTTGTGTCCTTTGTAGGGACATGGATGCTGCTGGAAACCATCATTCTCAGCAAACTATTGCAAGAACAGAAAACCAAACACCACATGTTCTCACTCATAGGTGGGAACTGAACAATGAGATCACTTGGACTCGGGAAGGGGAACATCACACACGGGGGCCTATTATGGGGAGGGGAGAGGGGGGAGAGATGGCATTGGGAGTTATACCTGATGTAAATGACAAGTTGATGGGTGCTGACGAGTTGATGGGTGCAGCACACCAACATGGCACAAGTATACATATGTAACAAACCTGCACGTTGTGCACATGTACCCTAGAACTTAAATAATAAAAAAAGAAAAAAACACTGAAAAAAAAAGGCTTCTTTGCATCAATATAATGAAAAAACAAAATAGAAATAGAGGGAACAAAAGACACATTTTGAGTTTATGCCCTGTGTCAGGCCCTAAAGCAATAGATGATATGAATAAGACAATCCTGTTTTCAATAAGCTCTTCATGGAAAGTAACCAATCAATTATAAAATAAGCAGTTAAGTAATTGCTGGAATTATAAGTATGTTCTTATACAGGTTTATACAACACCAAAATAAAAGGTCAATACTACAAATTTTGTACAAAAGTTAGGTAATTTATAGAAGAGGAAAGACATTGAGAGTGTCTGTGACATAAACTAGAGAGTATATGTGAAAGTTTCTGGTACTATGTATCTTGTGCGTCACCCCTTGTAAGTGCTCAGCAATTATTTCCTGAATTGTAATAATAGATTCAGATAGCCTCTGTCTGTGCATACATTGGTTCAGGTTTTGAACCAATTTTGAAACTAGAGGCAAGTGTACCAATTGTTCCCATCCAAAGACGGATGAAATATTAAAGGCCACTCTAACCTTAACCAAATGCTACTCTATTTAAAAGAGCATTAACACCAGTCATGGCATGAAATAACTTGTGTTCTGAATAAAGAAATCACGCAAAATATCAAGAACCATTAGGATGCCGCTGGGAGATATGCAGGTTTTAATTTTAATGAATTAGAGGAGCAGTAAAGAAGAGAAATTATAGAATCCTCTTGTGAGGAAAACTATTTGCCCTGTTGTTCAGAAGACAGAGCTATTATTTAATGGTTCCAAATAGCCCTGAATGTTGCTTGGTGATTTTTGCCAAGCCAGTTTGTTATACAAGTGACTACTATAGAGCTCTCCTATCATTGTGACCAAGGCAGTTGTAAAATATAAATATTTGTCAAAAAGATTGTTGGAAGGAATGTGTCTATGAAGCTTGTTATTGTATTAATTCATTCAACAAATATTTATAGAGCTCCTATTATATTCCAGACAATATAAAAGGTGCTGAGCCAGTATGTATATAATTATTTGTGGTATGTGCATTGCATGTGAGTTATGTAAAATAACTGAAGCTGATCTCAAACCCTGCAAACCTAAGAGAGGTGTGTAATTCCAGACACTGAAATCCTTCTGAATGAACAAACCATCTTCCTACCCAAATGGACATATTCTTGGTGAAATGTCACCAAAACCTTAAGTTGTTAGAGCCAGGTTGCAAACAGCCAACTCAGATCAGTTTGTAAAGGCTGCTGGAAGCAGCAGGTTAAGAAGGTCTGTGTGGCCTTTTCTGTGCTTGGGTATAGGAGGGAACACAGAAAAGTAACACACAGGCTGTAGAATTGCAATCTTGGTTATAGCGATGACTAACTAAAGAGACAGAAATCTGGAAGACAAAGGCAAGTGAGTGGCCCTCCGTACTTTATAAGACCTGACCAGATTCCCAGATTAACAATATGCAGGTAATTTGACTTTGAAGTCTAGTATGTCAAGGAATATTCCAGAAAGGAAAAGCCAGAAACCTTTCTGTGAGTGTTAACTAAAATTAGAAAATAAATCTAGATAACATAGAAGCCCAGTAAAGCATAATTCCTGGGGAATTGGGGAAGTAAGACACCAGATAAAGTTCATGCTTCTGACACACAGAAGTTTCCTTTGGTATGGAGTATGGTCATCTGAGGCTCATGTGATAACATCTGAATGAAAGTACACTTGTCCAGCTGGAGCCTCTCTGCAGCTGGGTGTGGTAAATGTGATTAAGTTCTTGCCAAGGAGATGTGAGTGAAAGCGATGTGTGCAACTTCTCCTTCAGTTGCTTAAAGTTGCTTGTCTAGCTTTGACTATGGATGAGGACAATGTCCTAGAAATCACAGAGAAACAAGATGGAGGAAACCAAGTCCCTGAATGACCTCAGGGAGTCAAAATATTCCACAGGCCTTAACTGTTATTTATGAAGGGACATTGTATGTCAAAATTTCATTGTTAAATCAATTGACTTAGTTTTTGCCCTAACACTTATTCAGAGAAGGGCTTCTGAGGGGGACTAACATGAAGTAAATTGTGAGTGATGAGAGAAAAAGAGTTATTTTAAAGAGTTGATGGAAAAATATCCCTGGAAGAGAAAGCAGACAATGCAGACACCTGAGGGAGTCACATTGTGTTCAAAGAGCAGAAAGAACACATCACTGGAGTGAGGGGAGAGTAACATGGGACAGCCTCTCCACAAGCACTCAACCAGCAACATCAACATTTGCCCAAGTCACCCCAAACACAGGTACAATTGTGGCCACACGGACTTTAGAAGATGGTATATACATGTCTTTGTATTCCCATCAAATTAGTTACAGTTGACCAGTCAGAGTCCCTTTGTCTTTGGTCTTTCTCCCTCTTCTCTCTTTCCAAGGACTAGTTCCATATGGCTTCAGGTTTGATCAAGGAAATAGTCCTGACTTAAGGAGACAGGCATGCTATTGTTATCTCCATTTTATGGAAGTTGAGATCCAGAGAGAGTAAGTAGCTGACCCAAAGTCACCGTGCTAGTAAGTGATAAAACCAGGACCCAAACCCAAGTAACCTAACACAACAATCCAATCCCTTAATTACCACACTCCCTGCCCAGGTAGGCTCAGCTCTTGTAACATCCTTATAGTGGGGCATCTACAAAACAAGAAAACCTTTATCCTGCTTATACTGAATACCTCTAATCACATAATCTCCCTGTTCTATTATGCTAAAAGGGCTTCTCTCTACCTGGGGTAAGAAGGAGAAAGAACAAAAGGGAATGAGAGCAACAGAAAATTCTATCTTGCCACATTTAGAAAATATTAAATATAATCAGTTCTCAGAATTCAGAAAATGATGGCCATTTTTACATTTATACCCTCATGAAATAGCACTGTCATTTTACCTATGTGGAATCTCACACATGTATCAAGTAGGAGAGCAGTATTCAAACTTAGGTGTAATTATCACAGTCCTGTTGCTTCCTCTAAAAAGGAAGAAAGATTCACTATGCCCAAAGATATACCCAAGTGGCCCTGGCAGTGGTAAAGCGGAATCCATAGCAATGTAACATGCCCAGGTGTCACTGGCTGAGTCTACCCCCTTGTTAACGCTGCTCCCTTGTCTTCTCCTCCCGTCCCTCTCCACACCTCTCCACAGTTACTGTGCTCATGCCTCCTTCCCCAATTAAATACAGCTCTCAGCAAAGAGCCCTGCACCTCCTTCAGACTAAAAGAGAAGTGAATGGCTACCCTGAATACATAATCCAGAACAAGAAGATCCACGGTTTGATAAAACTATATCTCCAGGCTGTCTAAAAGAAAATCCTTACTCTGGATTTTAAACATGAGGGTAGAGTCTAATGTCTAGTCAACTCAGCTACTTTAAGGCCACCCACATCCCAGCCTGAAAATAAACCTTATAGTCAAGACTTCATTTTATTTAAAACTAAATTAAGCCGGGTATTATTTTCTAAATCAGTGAAACCTAAATACCCAAAGTTTAAATAAGTTTTATGTGCTTCTCTTCCCAAAAGGCAATTAAAAAGAAGGTGATCTGCTAGAACTTCACTGGGGTCAATTGAGTGTGCTTGCTTCTGGACAGGTCAGCAGTGCCTTAGACAGCAAAACAGAACAGGCAGCCCAGCCAGTCAGGCGACAAATAGCTTTTCACAGCTGGCCACAAAAACACAGAGCTAACATGTCATCACATTTACTGCTACTGGAAAAAAAAAAAAAAAAAAAAAAAAGGCATCTTTGCAATTAAGTTTACTGGACATTAAATGGTTATTGCTTTGGTTTGTACCAAAGCAGTCAAGTTGCATTTCTTGCTTCATTGGATTTTTTATTTCCTCTAATGCCAGGCATGCTTTTCTTGGCATAGAATCTGTAACTATCACATTATGGGTCCAGTTGGTTATTAAAAAGCTCTAAAAAGACAAGAGAGTCAAACAAAGCTGGGGAGCAGTCTTGCAGGGGTGCTGCAGCTCCCAGCCTGCAGGCTAAGGACTTCAAGGAGCTGCAGAATTATTGCAGGGGGCCGCATAATCCATCTTCTGTGCACCAACCGTTGTCATAGCTTGCTTGAATATCTCACATGCATGCCTGACATACACATAATAAACAAAACATCGATTTCAAAGTGGCATTATATTCATATTGGTTTCTTGCCACTAATTATAGTAATCTGGTACTTTTTACACACAAAAAAGAGGCCCTCATTCTTGAAACCACAGTGGTTGTGACACATTTTAACATAATATAAAAGCTAACCCAAGGACAGCATTCAATAAAAGTAGCTTGGTAGGAGTACAATTGTCTTTAGAACAATGGTCATGTCAAAATGCAGGTTTTTCAAAACATCAGGGATTTAGTTAACATGACTGTGGCTATTATGGGCACAAATTAGAGAGCAACTAAATTTTGACCATATCTCAGATTCACACATTTTCTTGAAAGAATGATTATGTATAATGAATCTTCCCCCAAACAGAAATTTAAACCAGTAGAACATCAGCAAAAAATGCCAACTTGTTCAAGCTTCTAAATGAAAATGAGTATATGCCCTCTTAATTGTTAATCCTAAACCTGGGGTTGCCAGCAATCCTAATTCAATAGGAAAAGTTGATTTGTTGCTATGTAAGGGAAATATAGCTCCCAGTTTGTACGTATGCCTGACATTTAACTCCACCAGAGGAGCAGCATATTCTAAATAGGAACCAAAAGACAATGTCTGTCACTAGTCCCAGTGTGCCAAGGGAAAGAACTAGGTCATGATATTTTCATCCTTGACACCAAGAGTATTGGTTTGGGTAGGCAGAAGTTGGTACCACTGTCTGATTTTATGACATTTACAGTTAGTTGCCTCCTTTTCTTTAATACCTGGAGTAAAGAAAGCTTAATTTGCTTGAGGCAAGAAGTAAGGAAAGTAAAACCCAACTGTCTATAAAACAGCTCAAGACAACTCAGTAAGAATTTTGTTCCCACCATCTAACCCTGTGCCTGGACCATAGGAAAAATTTAATAAATGTTTATGAAATAAATTACTGACTTTCTGAATATAATTCTCAAAGCCAAACTGGGTGTCTGAGTTGCCTCTTTGTTTTACTGAGAACTTGTAGCTTTGTCTATGAAATTAGTATACTTATGTAGGAAAGCAAAGTGATTTACACTCTTAGAATCACAGTTCTAAGAGGCTGATCCTTTTGTAATGACAGAAGCTGGCTTTGCGCTTGTCTCATTTTCCAAATACACAGATTCAAGCTTGCTCAAACCTAGATTGTAAATCCAGAAGTTTCTTGAAGCATCAACTCTGAAAAGCCTAAAAGTATCAACTACATTTTACTATTTAAATTTCTGACTTGAATTTCTTCCCCCAAAACTAAAACCTTTACTGA
The DNA here is from genome assembly GCF_037993035.2 of Macaca fascicularis. Classification (NCBI taxonomy): domain Eukaryota; kingdom Metazoa; phylum Chordata; class Mammalia; order Primates; family Cercopithecidae; genus Macaca; species Macaca fascicularis. Next base: position 86,565,501 of record NC_088388.1, on the reverse strand, counting down.
GAAGGGTGGTGCCTGAGACTTCCAGCTGAGAAGAGCTTTTGATGACCTTCGATTGACACCACAATGAAGCTGAACACACCAAGTCTTGTTCTTTGTCCAACGTACACATGCTCATAGCTCAGTCTCAGCCCTCCAAATTATAATTATTTGTTTATGTGCTTATCTTCACTATGGGATTATGAGTTTCTTGAAAACAAGAATGTCATTATATTAGTCTCTGTAACTACAGCTCGACATGGGGGCTGGCAAAGGCTCAGTACCACATAAATATTTCATGAATATTACTAAATTCATTTTCTATCTTACTGAAGTTCATGCTTCAGTGAAATCTCAGATAAAACTCTCATTTCTGTGTTTTTTAGGCCAGCTCTGTATCTCACTTGCCCTTATTCTATCCCTCCTTTCCTTTCTTTTGCTTCATAGGAATCATAAAATCACCAAATGGCAAAAAGCTGACAACCCTAGAGGCATAATTAAGACAAGCAATGAGCAGCAACCCCATGGTAATTCCTCACCATGACCCCAGACCCAAGCCCTAGACCTAATAGGTTGGCTTTGAGCTGAAACAGCGACCTTCAAAATAGCACTTCCCTTGCTGAATCTTTTGCCCAAGAAAGATAACACTTCCCTTGCTGAATTTTTTTGCCCCCAACAAAGGGTCAGACCTTAATAATATTTTTATACAGATCACTTTCAGACCAGTTGCAGAGGCTCATAGCTGAAATCTCAACACTTTGGGAGGCCAAAGAGGGAAGATCTCTTGAAACCAGGAGTTCAAGATCACCCTAGTCAACATAGCAAGATCCTCAACTCTACAATAAATTTAAAAATTAGCCAGGCATGAGGGCTCATACCTGTAGTTCCAGCTATTCGGGAGGCTGAGATGGGAGAATCTCAGCCTAGGCGTTCGAGGCTGTAGTGAGTAGTAATCACACCACTGTATTCCAGCCTGGGTAAAAGCCAGATGCTCTCAAAAAAAATTAAAATTAGATTGATTTTATATTTGATAACAAAGAATCTTCCTGTCTTCCAACCATGCATCATGACCACCATCTTCATCATTTAATTGCTTAGTATGTGCTACATACTGTTATAAGTGTTTTGTTGTAATTAATAACTCTATAATATATACACACATACAATTTATATATACATTTAGGTATATATACATTATTCTATATGCACATTTTTTACCCTTATTTTTCAGATGAGAAAATTATCCTATGTTACACAGCTTATAAATAATATAATCAAAATTTGAAACCAAATGGATTCAGATTGATCTTTCTCACCCAATATATCTAAATTAAATTTTTTTTCCCTTCCTGGATCAATGTTAGGATTTTTTAGGGTTTTTTGTTTTTTTCATTTTTTGAGTCAAGGCTCTGTCACCCAGGCTGGAGTGCAGTGGTGTGATCTTAGCTCACTGCAACCTTGAACTCCTGGGCTCAAACAAACCTCTCACCTCTGCCTCCTAAGTAGCTGGGACTACAAACACACACCACTGTACCAAGCTAATTTTCTGTATTTTTTTGTAGAGATGGGATCTTCCTACATTACCCAGGCTGGTCTCGAACTTCTGGCCTCAAGCAATCCTCCTAATTTGACCTCCCCAAATTCTGGGATTGCAAGCATGAGCAACCACACCCAGCCTCAATGTTAATTTTTTGGTTTTGGTGTTTTTATGATTATTATTTTAAATTTCAATAGTTTGGGGAAAACAGGTGGTATCTGGTTGCATGAAAAAGTTATTTAGTGTTGAATTCTGAGATTCCAGTGCACCCATCACCCAAGCAGTGTACACTGTATCCAATGTGCAGTCTTTTATCCCTCACCCACTTCCCACCCTTCCCCCTAAGTCCCCAAAATCTATTATATCATTCTTATGCCTTTGCATCCCCACGGCTTAGCTCCCACTTACAAGTAAGAACATACAATGTTTGGATTTCCATTCCTGAATTACTTCACCTAGAATAATGGTCTACAACTACATCCAGGTTGCTGCAAATGCCATTATTTCATTCCTTTTTAAGGCTGAGTAGTATTCCATGGGGTGTGGGGGTGTGGGTGTGTGTGTGTGTGTGTGTGTGTGTGATCTTTTTTATTCACTGGTTGGTTGATGGGCATCTAGGCTGATTCCATTATTTTTTCAATTGTGATTTGTGCTGATATAAACATGTGTGTGCAAGTGTCTTTTTCATACAATGACTTCTTTTCCTCTGGGTGGATACCCAGTAGTGGTATTGCTGGATCAAATTGTAGTTCCGCTTTTAGTTCTTTAAGGAATCTCCATACTATTTTCCATAGTGGTTCTACTAGTTTACATTCCCACCAGTAGTGTAAAAATGTTGCCTTTTCACCACATCCATGCCAACCTCTGTTATTTTTTGATGTTTAAATTATGGCCTTTCTTGCAGGAGCAGGGTGGTGTCTCATTATGATTTTGATTTGAATTTCCCTGATAATTAGTGATGTTGAGCATTGTTTTATGTTTGTTGGCCATTTGTATATTTTCTTTTGAGAATTATCTGTTCAGTTCTTCGCCCACTTTTTGATGGGATTACTTGTGGGTTTGTTTTTTTTTTTGTTTGATTGTTTTTTCTGATTGGCCTGAGTTCCTTGTAGATTCTGGATATTAGTCCTTTGTCAGATGCACAATTTGAAAATATTTTCTCCCACTCTGTGGGCTGTCTGTTTACTTGGCTGATTCTTTTGCTGTGCAGAAGCTTTTTAGTTTAACTAGGTCCTATCTATGTATCTTTGTTTGCGTTGCATTTGCTTTTGGATTTTTGGTCATGAACCCTTTGCCTAAACCAATGTCTAGAAGGGGTTTTCCTGTTATCTTCTAGAATGTTTATGGTTTCACATCTTAGATTTAAGCTTTTTATCCATCTTGAGTTGATTTTTGTATAAGGTGAGAGATAAGGATCCAGCTTCATTCTTCTACATGTGGCTTGCCAATTATTCTAGCACCATTTGTTGAACAAGGTGTCCTTCTCCCACTGTATGTTTGTGTCTGTTTTGTTGAAGATCAGTTGGCTGTCAGTATTTGGCTTTATTTCTGGGTTTTCCATTCTGTTCCATTGGTCTACGTGCCTATTTTTATACCAATACCATGCTGTTATGGGTAACTATAGCCTTGTAGTATGAAGTCAGATAATGTGATGCCTCCAGATTTGTTCTTTTTGCTTAGTCTGGTTTTGGCTATGTGGGCTGTTTTCTGGTTCCATATGAATTTCAGTATTTTTTTTTCTAGTTTTGTGAAGAAAGATGGTATTTTCATGGGAATTGCATTGAATTTATGGATTGCTTTTGGCAGTATGGTCATTTTCTCAATATTGATTCTACTCATTCATGAGTATGAGATGTGCTTCCATTTGTTTGTGTCATCTATGGTTTCTTTCGGCAGTGTTTTGTACTCCTTGGTTAGGTACATTCCTAAGTATTTTTTTTTGCAGCTGTTGTAAAAGGGGTTAAGATATGATTTGATTCTCACTTGGTCATTGTTAGCGTATAGCAGGGCTACTAATTTGTATACATCGATTTTGTATCCTGAAACTTTACTGAATTATTAGATCTAGGAACTTTTCAGATGAGTCTTAAGGTTTTCTAGGTATACAATCATATCACTGGTGAACAGCAACAGTTTTACTTCTTCTTTACCAATTTGTTGCCCTTTCTTTCTTTCTCTTGTCTGATTGCTCTTTCTAGGACTTCCAGTACTATGTTGAATAGAAGTGGCTAAAGTAGGCATCCTTGTCTTCTTCCAGTTCTAAGGGGGAATGCTTTCAACTTTTCGCACTTCAGTATAATGTTGACTGTGGGTTTGTCGTAGATGGTTCTTATTATCTTGAGGTATGTGCCTTCTATATCGATTTTGCTGAGGGTTTTAATATTAAAGGATGCTAGATTTTTGTCAAATGATTTTTCTGCATCCATTAAGATGATCATAAAATTTTTGTTTTCTGCATCTATAGAGATTATGTTTTGTTTCTGTTTATGTGATGTATCACATTTATTGACTTGCATATGTTAAATCATCCCTGCATCCTTGGTATTAAACCCACTTGATCATGGTGTGTAATCTTTTTAATATGTCATTGGATTTGGTTAGCTAATATTTTGTTGAGGATTTTTGCCTCTATGTTCATCAGGAATATTGGTCAGTAATTTACTTTTTTTGTCAAGTCCTTTCCTGATCTTGGTATTAGGGTGATACTGGCTTCATAGAATAATTTAGAGAGGATTTCCTCTATCTTTTGGAACAGTTTTAGTAAGATTGGTCCCAATTTTTCTTTGAATGCCTGATGGAATTCAGCTGTGAATCCATCTGCTCCTGAACTTTTTCTGTTGTTGGAAATTTTGTTATTACTGTTTCAATCTCACTACTTGTTATTGGTCTGGTCAGAGTTTCTATTTCTTTCTCATTTAATCTGTGAGGGTTGCATATTTCCAGGAACTTATCCATCTCCTCTAGACTTGTGCATATAAAGGTGTTCATAGTAGCCTTGAATGATCTTTTGTATTTCTGTGGTATCAGTTGTAATGTCTCCCATTTTGTTTTTAATTGAGCTTATTTGGATCTTCTCTCTTCTTTTCTTGGTAATGTCACTAATGGTCTATCAATTTTGTTTATCTTTTCAAAGAACCAGCTTTTTGTTTCATTTATGTTTTGTATTTGTTGTTGTTGTTAATTTCATTTAGTTCTGCTCTAATCTTTGTTATTTCTTTTCATCTGCTGGGTTTGGGTGTGGTTTGTTCTTGTTTCTCTAGTTCCTTGAAGTGTAACCTCCCGTCCCTTCCATTTCTTACCCTTCCCTTAGCCTTATTTTTCTCCATAGTAGATATTAGCTTCAGGCATATTGTGTAATTTGTTTTCATCATGGTCTGCCTTCCCCATAAGAAGATAACTACAAGAGATCAGAGATTTTATCTGTATTGTTCATTGAATATCTTCAGTGCCTTAATACATAATCAGCGCTCAATAGTTGCTGAATGAATAACTGAGTTGGTTATAATTGGATATAAAAAGTGAGGGGCTAGAGAGAAAGATGACTCTAACATAGTAGTACTGCTTTTATTGAACAGAGAAAGTTAAATCAACTTAAGCCTAAAAGATGATTAAATTAAGCTTGGATCATTGCTTTTTATTTCAGTTTCCTTTAAGCTATTCAAATAAAGATGGATGAGTTGGCAGTAAGAAGTAGGAACCAGGAAAGAGGGCCCAAAGAGACACAGCCAGACCAATGATGTGGAAAAACGTAAGTGTCCACAGAAGGAAGACACCTAGAAATAGAACTTTCAAGGGGCACAGAGAAGAATAACACTGGAGCTATTTCCACCATTCTGCCCCAGTACCTACTATAGTAGGGTTAGTATTGACAGTCACAACTCAGACACGTTCATATCTGAATGTGATGGAGTAACAACAACTAACTATATCCTCACACCTCCTTTAAAAAAGGCAAAATTTGGCTGGGCAGGGTGGCTCATGCCTGTAATCCCAGCACTTTGGGAGGCTGAGGGGGATGGATCAAGAGGTCAGGAGATAGAGACCATCCTGGCTAACATGGTGAAACCCCACCTCTACTAAAAAAAAAAATACAAAAAAATTAGCTGGGCGTGGTGGTGGGCACCTGTAGTCCCAGTTACTCGGGAGGCTGAGGCAGGAGAATAACATGAACCCTGGAGGCGGAGCTTGCAGTAAGCTGAGATTGCGCCACTGCACTCCAGCCTGGGCGATAGGGCAAGACTCCGTCTCAAAAAAAAAAGGCAAAATTTATGAAAAAACTGTTTTAGACATTGGACAATGGATTGGGCAGGATATTAATTCCTAAAAGAGGGGAAACCAGCTAAGTGAACCCTATGATCATCAAATTTATGGCCTGGAGAGATTATTCAGACTGTAGCACAGGGAAGGTGTACTCAAACAGAGTTCAGCAATCTCTGTCAGTTGAGAGGATATTCAGGGAGTTCAGAACTCAGGCAGGCCAAAGTGGAAAGAATTTACAATGCAGGGAACCAGAGAGGAGAGTGTTACAGGAAGACATCTGGAGATTTTCAAAGGGTCCCTTTCAAAACTTCACCTGAGTACTAATCATCACATGCATTTGAGGAAAATACCTGAGGCCAGGAAAGAAACAAACAAACAAAATGCCAAATAATATCAGGCAGAATAATTCAGAAAGGTTATACATGGCTTGGAATAGTTCCTGTTTCCCCCAGCCAATGAAGGGGGTGGGGGAGGGGGAGGACACTGATCACCTGACACATCAAGGAGAATCTTCAGAAGAGTATTGCCCCAGTAAAAGGCAAATTCCTAATTAGGGAAAGGAAGAGAAAATTATTCTCTAGGGCCATCCAGATTTGTCTGTCCTCCAGAAGACAGAATGTCAAGTGTTCAATAATGACACTTGCAGACAAATCAAGAAATTTGCAGATAAGAGAATTCCATGACTCTAACATCAGCAAGAATCAATTTAGTAGGAATTAAGTAGGCAGAGGGGAGAATGACCAGTAGGGAAAAAAATAGGGAGCATGCTGACTTCACAGGACAGTAAGTAAGCAATCATGAAAGTGGGATAATAAACTGGTTTATAACTCCAGATCAAATTAACAAGGGCCAAGCAGAATACATTCTAGAGAGGGACAAGAAAGGTAAAAATGAAATTAATTATACATAGTTCACAGGGAAGAGTCAAAGCTACTATTTGATTCTTGATTTCAAGAAGGCAGAACTAACCACAGGTATACTTAAAAACTGGGCTGATATTTTGAAAATCATTACAGAATAAAAGCAAACAAAATAGAGCAATCAGTGGAAGCTGTAAGAAAGCATTTTAAACATAAAACTAGATGATAGCCAAACCTCACTTATGACAACACATGCAATTCAATGGGCAGAGCTAATTTTAATTTAAGGAAAAACTGGGTTTTTTCCCCTAAAACAATGGAAACTGCATTTGAATTGCAAATTTTATCTTTTAAAAAAGTGACTGCCCAAAACAAGAGTGAAATTGTCCTTTTTGCAGTTCTCCCTGCATAGATCCTGTAAATGGTTCTACTGGGCTCCTTCTTGCCTAAGAGAGAGCAACTGATTAAATTACTTTCCAGAGTTCCTTTCATCTGTGATTGCAACAAAACAAAGAGAGCATAAACAATTAAAATCAAACACACCAACATTTCTGGGATAAGGTTTCTATTTTGAACAGAAATCTGAGATGAAATATCCTTTTGAAAGATATTGGAGAAAATATGCATCACATGTAAAGACAAGAAGACATTCATCTGAGATACACACTAAATGAATTACCATAGCCAAAAAAAAAACCTAGACAGTCAACTACAATAGTAAATAATATAGCAGTGTCATGTGCCAACTGTTTGCACATTTTAGAGCAAATTTGTTGAGAAAAATAAATTACCCTAAAACAAATTATCAAATGCCAATGTTTTAATAGAAAAGTAATGGAGTAAATTTGCTATGGTTTGGTTTATATACCCATTAATGAAGAAATGAAAAAAAAAATCTGATGTCATAATTGTGTATCTTCACAGAGGCAAAGCAACCACAAATTTTCGTGTTGAAGACCTGTCTCTTTTCAGAATGTGTAGCAACGTGAGAGGAAGAAAAATCAAAATATCTGATCTGGAATAAGAAACGAAGTAGTTAAAACACATTTTTTGTTAGAAGAGTGAGAAAGAAACAACTAGAATCCTGAGTTAACAAGTACCAAGATCATAATACTAACATACTAACTTAGGCGATTTTGGCCCTAAGCCCCTATAGAACCCCTGGTATTAAGAATTTTTTCCAGATAGTAAGGAATTATTTATACGCCATCTTGAATAGGTTTATGGTCTTTTTCTTGGAACATAAACTTCCAAATAATTGTAAAACAAACACTGTATTAGTCCATTTTCACGCAGCTGATAAAGACATACCCGAGACTGGGTAATTTATAAAGAAAAAGAAATGTAATGGACTCACGGTTCCATGTGGTCGGGGAGGCCTCACAATCATGGTGGAAGGTGAAAGGCACATCTTATATTGGTGGCAGGCAAGAGAGAGAATGAGAACCAAGTGAAAAGGGTTTCCCCTTATAAAACCATCAGATCTCATGAGACATTCACTACCATGACAATAGTATGGGGGAAACCACTCCCATGATTCAATCATCTCCCACAATATGTGAGAGTTACGGGAGCTACCGTTCAAGATGCAATTTTGGTGGGGACACAGCCAAACCATATCGAACACTTTAATAGATAATATTTTGGCATGAATTATGCTCCAATTAAATATGTTAAGCAGTTGCTATTATAAGTCCCATTTTACTTATGCAGAAACAGAGCTTCCTAGAAACTAGAAAGTTGCTTTTATAACATAAGACATAAATAGCAGTGCTGGAGCTTGAATCCATGTCTCCCAACTCCAAATGAAGACAACTTCCCAGTGCCCTCATGAGCAATCGCATTAATAAAAGATTTTATTTCGGACTATACACAAGATGATTTGTGTCCAGTTGCTATTGATCCAGAGCAGATGAAGCAGGTCAACTGTGATAGATACCAGAGGAATAAGTGAGGAGAACCTATGTGAAAACCAGTATAAGCCCAGGCATGGATCCAGGAATCTGTTTTCAAATCAGTAGGGTTGCAGGGCAATCAGAAAACCAAAGTTCTGATCTAAAAGTGGCTAAAGTTATGTCTTGCGTGAAGACAGGAATCTCCCCAGAGGCCAAGGATAATAGGGTTTTTCCATGTTAAGTTAAAGGACATATTGTTACTCAGATAAGACAACTGAGGTACAGTGGGGTTTAGGGAACTATTTCTCATCAAATAATGGAACACACGGGGAACAGAACATACTTATTTTGAGTGTTTTTAGTCATCTTAACAGTCTAAAATTTACAAGAATAAAGCAAAGCATACAGTAGACTTTTAAATTAGACCCTTCTGCCTTCTGAATGGGTCCCCAGAGAAATAGACAGAGAGAAGTAGAGTTTTATTTCATAACTTCATAAAGTATAAAAAGTATAGCAATTTGGAGATTTTGTTGGCTTTCTGCTTGGTTATTCATTTTGTTTGTTTGTTTGTTTGTTGAGATAAGGTTCTCACTACATTGCTCAGGCTGGTCTTGAACTCCTGGACTCAACTGACCCTCCTGACTCTCACTCCTAAGTAACTGGTATTACAGGCATGAGCCACCATGCCCAACCTGCTTTGTTGTCTCTAATGGACTTCAACACAATTGCTCTTTACTTTCCTGTGTGGGGGTAAAAGGAAAGTAGGGAAAGGGCAAGGGAGAAATGGGAAAACTGACTTCAAAGGGTGAGATTAAGTTAAAGAGGACAACACTTGTTCAGCCAAGTGACAAAGACCAGAGTGTGGTTTGATAACTCCTGGTTTGGGGAGAAAAAAGGAAAAAACAACTTAAGCAAAAAATGCTATTGCCCAAATGGGGATAATTATAACAGAAAGAAGGTAAAATAAGAAAACAAAATTAAGCCTAGGAGAATGCAGACTGTCCATCAAGGGAAATGGCAAAGCATAGAAGACAATTAGATTGGGAAACTATCTTCTAGAAGAAATTAAAGGCACCCCACTGCTTGAGTAATTAAACCACAGACATCATGCTATAGGGAACACACATGAGGTGATGGAGGAAGAATAGAAATGTACATCTAGGATCCTAAGCTTTCTCACGAAAAATCATGAAGGAGGAAAAAGCCTTGCCTGAGCACAGGTTTATTATGAAAAAAAATCATCCAGCTCTACCACTGATGTTTCCTGGAGTCTAAAATGCAATGTAGTCTCATCTTGTTCTCTCCTATGGTACTCATGTGATTCAAGCATCAATCTCCTGGCCTTTTGTTGTGGATATTTGAGTTTAACAGATGTTTATCACTATGCCAGCATTTCATATCTCTTATTGATAATCATTCACACGTAACAGCATATCACTGGACATAGCCTAAAGAACTTACAATGATTTGCATTGTACATAACAATAATTCAGGATAGTCATAACTGACACCTAACCTCTCATTTTGTGTCTTCTTGACCAAATTAATAATCCTCCCTAGGATCTAGTTTTGACATCTATAAAATGGGTGTAAAAGTATATCTCCTTGATATGGTTTGGCTCTGTGTCATCACCTAAATCTCATGTCTAACTGTAATCCTCACATGTTGGAGGAGGGGCCTGGTGAAAGATGATTGAATCATGGGGACCATCTTCCCCCTTGCTGTTCTCGTGTTACTGAATTGAGTTCTCCCAATATGTGTAGCACTTCCCATTTCACTCTCTGTCTCTCCTGCTGTCATGTAAAGAAGGTGCTTTCTTCCCCTTTGCCTTCTGCCATGATTGTAAGTTTCCTAAGGCCTGCCAGTCATGCTTCCTGTTAAGTCTGCAGAACTGTTAGTCAATTAAACCTCTTTTCTTCATAAATTATCCAGTCTCAGGTAGTTCTTTATAGCAGTGTAAGAACAAACTAATACACTTCTTTAAGATTATTGTAAAAAATGAGATAACATATTTTAGTTAATGCAGTGTCTGAAAAAATATAGCATAAAGCCTCTTAACAAATGTTGTTAATAATAATGATGATGATGAAAATGAAAAATACAGCCCCAGATATTAAGGATTAGAGAGAGACCTGATTTAGAAAATACATTTCCTAGTTCCCAGAACTAGGAAAAAAAAATTAGAAGGTATCTAGTGCTCAGTGTTGGAAGGTCCTCAATGACTATTGGCTTATGTCATATAAAATAATTATGGAAGAATGACATTCAAGCATTTTCTATCCAGGGTCATTTTAAGAAAGATTTGGAGTCAAGAAATTAGGGAATGAACTTTTTTGTGTGCCTATCCGTAAGATAAAGAGATGTGATGATTTTTCTGTTCCCAATTAAATTTCAGGCCAAAGTCTACAACATAAATAAACATAAAGGATTTGTTCACACTTTATAGTTGATGTCATCTTTGTGATAGAAAGAGCAAGAGGTTTGTAATCAGAAAATGGGGGTGTGAGTCCAAGCACCACCACTTCCTCTTCCATTATGCTCATTGCAAAACAAATAATTATCCTCTCCATGACTACTTCACAGAGTTGGTATACAAATTTAATAATGTACATGGAGATGCTTTAAAATAATGTCAAAATAATGACAAAAATAATTGAATTAGTTTACCACATTATCTCGCAGGAAAGTGATAAATCAAAATAAGTTTGATAAAGAAATCAAAATCAGTTCCAATATGGTACTGAGAGACAGGACTAGCTGAATTTCCTAGGTCAACTAAGAATTCCTAAGCCTAGCTGGGGAAGGTGACCGCACCCACCTTTAAACACGAGACTTGTAACTCAGCTCACACCTGACCACCCTACAAATATAAAGTATCTCCTAAATGCCAAGCACTGTCTAGGTGATAGTTGGCAGGCCTTTATAAAAGAAGAAATTACTAGATTGTGTGTTTTGGGGGGGAACACATTTTAAAAGTCTTTTAATATATACATATGAAGTATTTACTGTGTGCTGGTGAAGGGTGGTGGGTGGGGTAGAGAAAACTGGATTCACAATAATGCTGAGGACCACCCTTTACCAGCACACAGTAAATACTTCATATGTACATATTAAAAGAATTTTAAAATGTCTACTCCCCAAAACACACAATCTAGTAATTTCTTCTTCTACAAAGGCCTGCCAACTAGCACCTAGACAGTACTTGGCATGTAGGAGACACTTTATAAGTATTTGTTGAATGAATGAATATAGTCTGCTTTTAAGAAACTCACAGGCTGCTCATATGAAGGTCCACCATCTTAGTCTTGGCTCAGTGCCTCACATTTAGTGGACATGCATTCGGTATCTGCTGACGGATTTCAAAGCATAGCAGATGTAAAAGCCCAACATAAATAGATTTTCCTCAACTAAATCACCTCCCTATATATATCATTAAAGCAATCATTGTAATAGTGAATCTTTACTATCTCCCCTTTAATGATTAGAGTTTCAAGCAGAAACGTCATCCCTCTAGTTAATTTTTCCCTTAGTCTGGGGAGTTAAATTTTTATCATTATTATCCAAAGTTTATGTCATCCATGTACCACTGGTAATATTTTTATTCAGTTATTGTCAGCCATACACCTTGTGTTCATTTCTGTTCATCAAACAGGTTCTAACAGTCTCTTTCTTGCAGATACCGACAAGAACACCAACATGAACATCAGGTTTCTTTTTCAAATTGCAATATAAGAGTTATGTTACAAATTTTCTAAACCCTTTGCAGAGTGAGAAAAATCTATGCCTGGCAAAGATAATTTACTAGATAGAATCAGATATAAATCTTACCAAAAAATGAAAAGAAAGAAACTTCATGCTTCGAATAAAGTACAAATCATTGTCTCCAAAAGGGAGCTGGCATAAACCTTGACAAGGCTTATTAATAATGCCCACATCTTCCTTGAAACCTTCTAGACACTAGGGGAAGAATGTTTTTCCCTGACCATGCTGTAAATATAGCTGGCAGAAACAGAGTTTTATTGCCTCTGGATGACTGTGTGGCTCACTGCACAATGTTGTTCCCATAACCACAGGAAATTAAATTAGCAGTCAGGAGTTCTCTAAAGGTTGAAATATGCTATTGTGCCCATGTTATGTATCACAATTGATGTAGGCAGTCCAATATGTTCAGCTACTAGTGAAAGGATTTATCAAATTTGGCCACTTAAATTAGCCAATTTGAAGATGGCCATGACAACTGGCAAAGATCTGCAAACTCAAAATTAGGGGATGCCTTCCAGAGGTCACAGTGTTGTTGGCAGACTGAGCCTTGAACATAGATAACTAAACAGGCAACTCCATGTGGGCAGTGCTAAGTAAAATAACAGAGGGATATATAAAAAGATATGGCTGGAGAGAAAGATTACATTCAGATGTGGCTTGAGAAGTCTTTCTGTGGGAGGGAATTTAAGCTAGGCCAGGAAGGATGAGTACACTTTGGCTATGTGGAGATGAAAGACTGAGCACTCCAGGAATAGGGCACCACGTTAGCCAACATGTATAAATGAGATGAAAGGACATGTAGGTGGAAGATAAATAAGTTCTATATGGCTAAAGTGTGTTTTAATGAAGAAAGTTGTGAAAAATAAGGCTGGAAAGGTAGTTAAGAGAAGATAGCAAGGGCTGCTATGAAGGCCCTTCACAGCTCTACCCTCGGATCGCTCCCCGTCCCTCTCTAGGTGAATGTCCTCTGTGCACAGCACCCCCACCTTGCTTTGATGGCTTTGCTTTCTCCTCAGTAATAAAGGCTCTAAAGTCTCCATGTGTGGAATCTATGCTGAGGAACATGAAAACAAGCACTCAGACATCAGAAGACGTGGAGCATGGACTGCAAATAACAGCAGACTCCATTTTTCTGAAAGATCAGTGGTTTTCAAACTTGAAAATTCATGAAACCTATTAGATATGAGTTCTAAATTTATTTTCAAAGAATCAATATGTCAGTAGGCTCAATTCTTTGCCTTCTACTTTTAAACTTAACTTCTTCATAAAGCAACCTTTTTCAATTACCTGCTCCACCCTGACTCATTCTGATTACCTGCTGCACCCTGATTAATTCCAATTACCTTCTCTGTCATAACCATTTTTCGTGCCAAACCACTTACCCTGTCATTCTCTTTAAATTAGCCAATCGGAATTCGTTTAGCCTGTGCAGTCTAACCCTAGCCAATAGGGGAATGACACAGCAGCAGGGGCCATGTGTGTCAGGGATAAGAACCCCTTCCCCTCCCTTGTCCAAGTGTGCACTCATCATTGCTCCATCTGTAAGGGCACACCCTTCTATAGAAGTACCTTGCCTTACTAAGAATTAAAGGAAATTTTATATTCAAGTGCTATTTCTTTTGCAGCACCGAATCTTTATATATAACACTTAGTTTAAACAAAATGTTATATGGAATCCCAATAAGCAAAATGGAACTGCTCTGTTTGGAACAGGGATGGGAGTCTAGAGGCCCACCTACCCAGCTTCCTCTCCTTAACAGCAACCCCTCAGAGCAGGGGGGCAAGGAGGCAGGGAGGAATGATCTGTGAATCTCTTATTGCTCTCTGGAATGCAGTTTATATAAAGCGCTGCCCTAAGACAAAGGATGTACAATAGAACTGCAGAAAATAAGAGGTTTGAGTCAAGTGGTGAAGGGCCTGGAGTTCCAGGTTACATGTTTGTTCTTTATTCTGTAAGGAAGAGCTCATCAGTGACAGTTCTTCAAGTAAGAGATAATGAAACAAGAGTGAGAAAAGAGACAACAGGAACAGAACGTTGAAAGGAAGACATCATTCAGAAAGGACTCAGCAGAGGTTAGCAAGTGATATGGAAGACAAGGAAAAGGGAGAAGTCCCCAAAATTAGGCAAGACTTCAAGCTGGGGGACTGAAGTCATTGGAGAAAAACAGTGACAGGCAGGGACTTGAGAAGATGAAGAATTCAGTTTAGGACACACTATACTGCATAGGCCAGACACAGAGGTGAAGATTGCCACCAAGAACCAGATGGGTGATGCTGGAACTCAGTAAATGTAGTCAGAGCTCTAGTGGTGAATTCAGCCCAAAAAGCACAGAAGCTACTATTCTCGGTATATACAAGGGCCTACCCATAAGATATGGCTGCTATATGGACAAAATAATGGAGTATCTGAGAAGAAAACATGCCTCATGTGCCCCTTGTTTTGGCTAATGAGCTTCCTCAAACCTAAGCTTATTTCTACATTTTTTCCTTCTTTTGTTCATTCAATCGTTATAATTTAATTACCAATTGAGTTTTGGGCATAGTGCTAGATCTTGTATACAACTTTAAAAATGTGATGTTGACCCCTGGAAGCAATTTAAAGCAGTATATACATAACTGATTTGAATATCAGATAAACCTAGACTTGAGTGCAAGCTCCATTTCTAAACACCTGCAACAATTTGGCCAATTTATTCAACCACTCTCTAAAATGGGATTTGAATATAGAGCCCAGGAAGAGGCCAGACCAGAAGTACATATCATGAAACAGAATGAAATAAATTTAGGGACTGTATAGGCAGAGAAGAGATAAGCACAAAGGGTCAAGCCCTGGGGCCTAAATATACTAGCTCCCCTGCCTTCCGTTAGTTGACATGTGGTTGAATAGTTACGAGTAACAGTTAACCCGTAAAACCAGACCAAGGTACGAATTCCAGCTTGGCTTATTTCTACTAATAGACCATAAATAAGGTATAAAATATTTCTGAGTCTTCTGAATTTTATCATCCATACAATGGATATAAAATTACTAACTCACAGAGTTATTACTGGGATGCAATCAGACAACATAACTAAAGCACTGAAAACAGTCATGGAAGATAATGAGCACTTAATAAACGAGAGTTTGGATTTTGAGATGTTGCTTCCTAGCTTTCAAGGCAAGCAGAATCTCTTGCCCTCACCTTTGGCTCTAGCCCAGTCAGGCAGGACTTTTCCTGGAGCAAGAAGAGCCCCTAGAAGCTTCTCTGAGGATGGAGTTTCCAGGTGTTATTAGATCCAACAGAGCAGGATTGAAGCTGAAAGGTCATTAGGAGATGGGCTGAATTCCCAGAAAGGATCCTCCTGCCTCCACCCTTAGATTAAAGGCCCAGCCCAGCATCTCTGACTCTTACCCTCTGGGAGGGAGCAGCATCTGATGGGTGCCCTATTTTCATTAGCCCCTCCCTCCAGTATCTCTGTTATTTGCAAAGAAAGACAAATGGTACCTTCAGGCACTTCTTTCTCTCTCTCTCTTTCCCTCTTTCTTTCTCGGAGTATAGAACATCTGATTATCTTCTTCACTTTAGACCTTGATTTCTAAAGAATCTGTCTCTTATAAGGATGCCTCTCCTTATAGCAACCCAAACAAAGTGGTGGACATTTCTACTTCGTGTCCTTCCACGAAGCACTTCATTTTCTCCAGAATGAGCACATGACCACTGATATAATAACAAGCAAAGTTTCTTCCACTGTGTATACTTTTAAGATGTTATGAAACCACATTAATTTTGTCTCACGTGATAACTATCCTTTACTGCTGCCTCCTTAATGATAAATTACCAGTTGTTGGCTTCTTAGTCTTCCTTGTGGAATTCGCTTCATCTCCTAGGCAGCAACTACTTACTGGAGCTTAAAGACAAAGGGGTGAAGTCAAGAAGCTTCATTCCTTCCCTGGAAGCACTTCAGCAAAAATGTGAAATAACAACACCTTTAACTGAACTGAGAAAATAGTCATTATCCACCACAGATATGTGCTCAATTGGGCTTAGGAGGTCCTAGGAATATTGGGGCTTTTCCCAAACTAAATTATGAAATGATGACATGGTAGAATATAAAAGTGAAATTTGTCTTTATTGCATTCACACAAAGAAATGTTTCTCCTCTCTAAACCATAGAAACTTGGGAAACTTAAGAAATACAAGAGAAGATGAAAGGTTAACTCTGCTCATGCATCAGTGGAAGACAGTGTACAAAAACCACATGACTCAAAATTCTTATCTACAAAGATGAATGCACTATTATTATTATTATTATTAAACTCACTCTGCTCACTCTGAAAGGAAGAAAAAAATATTATTCAAGTAGCTGGTATGCTATTGCAAGCACTATTGTCAATCAAAGTGATTAGACTTTTATGGTTCAAAATGAGAAATCAGGTGTGAAATGATTCCAAACTCTCTATATTTAGTAGGCAAAATAGCTTAAGATTTCACTCCAAGTTGAATTAGTATTATGTAAACCAGATCCAAGGTTCAGGAACAAAGAAAATAAGTCTAAGTCTTTTACAGAAAGATGGTTGTAGATGTGTAAGTCAACTTCTGAATGGAGAATGAGCTGTGTTAACGACCCTCACTTTCCTGCCTTTGGCCCTATCCACAACCTGACCAAAGCTGACTGACCGTGAAGAAACTGACTAAAAGCAATAAATTCATTTGCTTGTCAGTGACCAGTTCAGTTCTTTTTTGTTATTTGAATTAAGAGATAAAGTGGGGTTAATGAAAAGATGAGGAACACAAATGTTACAAGGTCATTATTAACTTATATTCATTAAACAGCACATTTTCATTTGTATATATAAGGCTGTTGCCTGGAAAATGTTTGAAAACCACTGTGGTAAGGTTACTTCAACATACGCAAATGAAAAAATGTGATTTATCATATAAACAGAACTAAAGAAAAAACCACATGATAATCTCAATAGACACAGAAAAGGCCTTCAATAAAATTGAACACCCCTTCAAGTTAAAAACTCTTAGTAAACTCGGTATTGAAGGAATATACCTCAAAATAATAAGATCTATATATGCCAAACCCACAGCTAACATCATACTGAAAGGGCAAAAGCTGGAAAGATTCCCCTTGAAGACCAACGAAAGACCAGGATGCCCTCTCTCACCACTCCTACTCTAGTTTTGGAAGTCCTGGCCACGGCAGTCAGGCAAGAGAAAGTAATAAAGGGCATCCTGTATCTAGAAAACCCCATAGTCTCAGCCCAAAAGCTCCTTCAGCTGATAAACAACTTCAGCAAAGTCTCAGGATACAAAATCAATGTACAAAAATCACTAGCATTCCTAAACACAAACAATGGTCAAGCCAAGAGCCAAATCAGGAATGCAATCCCACTCACAACTGCCTAAAAAGAATAAAATATGTAGGCATGCAGTTAACCAGGAAGGTGAAAAATCTCTACAAGGAGAACTACAAGACAGTGGTCAAATAAATTAGAGATGGCACAAACAAATAGAAAAATATTCCATGCACATGAATAAGAAGACCCAATATTATAAAAATGGCCATACTGCCCAAAGCAATTTACAGATTCAATGCTATTCCTATTAAACTATGACACTCTTCACATAATTAGAAAAACTATTTTAAAATTCATATGAAACCAAAAAAGAGCCCAAATAGCCAAGGCAATCCTAAGCAAAAAGAACAAAGCTGGAGGCATCATGCTATCCAACTGCAAACTATACTACAGCACTACAGAAACCAAAACAGCATTGTACTTGTACAAAAACAGATACCTAGACTAATTGAACAGAATAGAGAATTCAGAACTGAGACCACACACCTACAAACATCTCATCTTAGACACTGCAGACAAAAATAAGCAATGTGGAAAAGGACTATCCTTTCAATAAATCATGCTGGGATAACTGGCTAGCCATACGCAAAAGATTGAAACTGGACCCCTTCCTTACATCATAAACAAAAATTAATTCAAGATGGATTAAAAGCTCAAATGTAAAACTCAAAACTATAAAAACCTTGGAAAACAACCAAACCAATACTATTCTGGATATAAGAACAGGAAAAGATTTCATGATGGAGACACCAAAAGCAACTGCAACAAAAACAAAAATTGACAAATGGTATCTAATTAAACTAAAGAGCTTCTGCACAGCAAAAGAAAATAACAGGGTAAACAGACAACCTATAGAATGGGAGAAATGTTTTGCAAACCAGGCATCTGACAAAAGTTTAATATTCGGCATCTATAAGGAACTTATAGTGGGACAAAGACATGAACAGACACTTTACAAAAGAAGGCAAACATGCAGCCAAGAAGCATACAAAAAAAACCTCAACATCACTGATTATTAGAGAAATGCAAATCAAAACCACAATGAGGTACCATCTCACACCAGTCTGAATGGTTATTATCAAAAAGTCAAAAAATTACAGATGCTTGTGAGGTTGCAGAGAAAAATGAATGCTTACACACTGTTGGTGGAAATGTAAATTAGGTCAACCATTGCAGAAAACAGTGGGGTGATTCCTCAAAGATCTAAAAACAGAAATATCATTCAACACAGCAATCCCATAGCTGGGTATATACCCAAAGGAATATAAATCATTCTATCATGAAGACACATGCATACATATGTTCATTGCAGCACTATTCACAATATCAAAGGCATGGAATCAACCTAAATGCCCACTGATAGTAGAATGGATAAAGACAATGTGGTACATATACACTGTGGAATACTACACAGCCATAAAAAGGAACAGATATGTCCTTTGCAGGAACATGGCTGAAGCTAAAGGCTACTATCTTTAGCAAACTAACACAAGAACAGAAAGCCAAATACTACATGTTCTCACTTATAAATGGGAGCTAAATGATGAAAATACATGGACACATAGAAGAGAACACAGACAATGGGGCCTATCAGAGGGTGGACAGTGGGAGAAGGGAGAGCATCAGGAAAAAAATAATGAGTACTAGGCTTAATACCTGGGCCACAAAATAATCTGTACAACAGATCCCCAAAACATGACTTTACCTATCTAACAAACCTGCATATGTACCCTGATCTTAAAAGTTAAAGAAAATTTTCATTCACATGTCTATCTACAGAACTAGTCAATCTTTCTCATAAAGTTACTTAACATTTTAAAAAGAAGAGATGTTATAGAAAGATTGGGCATGGAGAAGGAGAGGGCATCAACTTGCATGAAGTCTCAAGAAACTTTATGATTTTTACAATGGTAGTTCAGGTTTCCTATCAAAGATGATATTGTAGAGATCTCACATCCAGTAGTCAAAGCTCTAGACAGATTATTTCAATCACTAGCCTATATTAGAAAGCAGTGTTGCTCAAGAAGGCTGATAGGTCATGAAATAAAAACAATTTAACATTCACATAGCATGATGCAAGGTAATACCCTGACCTTCAAAAGTAACCCCAATTTTCATGTCACTGCATTGTTCAAATGTAGAGATTATGAACTCACATGTATGTCAAGTGTTTTATTTTAATGTACTAGTTTAAAATATTAGTTTTTAAGTGAAAATACTAGACTGGAAAACAGTTAATATTGTAAGCATAAAGAAGCAGTAAATATCTGTCAACTTTTACTTCAATGAAAAAAGTAAGGATGTTGCCTACACCAAGTTAATGGCTCATCTTGGTGAAACAAGAATAGGTAATAATATCAACATTAACAAAAGCGTTATGTTCAGAACATCACTGATTATGAGAAAAACCTTATATGCAAAAATGATTTTAATATAGAAGATAAGAGAACAGCATAGCTAATAGATTCACACTATTGTCTTCTGGATAAGCTGGACATTACCAGAAACTTTGTTTCATAATACTTTTTTGTAATTACTTCTTCCCTAAAAGCTGGTGGTGATTTGCCCTTCATGTTAATGTGATGACAAAAAAAGAACACTTTTTATCCTGCTCAATATATCCTGCTTTTTCTTTCTTAAGTGTAAATCTATCTTGATAAAGACATTTTTAATTACCCAAGTGTATCTAACGCTTCTTGAAAACGATTGAAAGCCATCTTGGCTTCCTCTCTCATTCCAACCACTGCCCAACCAACCAGGTTCCTGCAGGTTTTGATTACCCAGAGTCCCTCTTCCTACCTCGACTTGCTCACATATCCATAATCCAGAAGTGTAGAAGATTTAACACCATATGAGTTGATCCGTGACCAACGGGAAGAGGAGCTGATGGATAAATGTTTCTCCTTTCTTCCCTCATGATGATGGTTATTAGACATATTAATATTTTCCCCACAGGGTTAAGTAACCAGTCCCTCATTACAGTGGCCATTGCATTAGCATCATTGTATTGGCTTCTCTTCTTCCCCAGTCATTTCCTTCCCTGCTCACTTCTGCTTCTAGGCTTTATCCCTAAATAAACCCACTGCCTGTAAGCTTTTAACTCATGTTGTGTTTTCCGAGAAACTTACGCTAAGATAAAGACACTTTTCAAGAGCGTAACCATTGGGCGCATGAACTGAGAGTCGATTTCAAAGCTGTAGCCAATTTAATGAGTCAATTTCTTTCCAATTACAGAGTTAATGTATGCCCATTTTTGTATTAAAAATAAGAGTCTTACCATTTCTAATTTGATTTCTTTCTGCACTGTACTGGACATTAAGTGCTTGACATTAAATACTTTAAATACAATTGAACTAATATGGCTTAAATCAAAGCAATTGCACATTCTGCTAGTCTCAAGCAACAGATAAAATGCCCAAAAAGACTTTCTGAGAGGAAACGAACAAAGATCCATTGGTGAATTTATTAAACTAGTAGATTCTGCAAGGATTTTGAAATACAAATATGAAATAAGAACCATCTCTGCCCTCTTGAGCTCATATTGAGACAAATAATAGATTCATATACAGATACATACACACACATATGAATAGTGTATTAAATGTGGTTACTTATGATATATAAAGCATAATTTTATTCTACAAAAAATGAATATAGAAATAAGCAGTACTTAGGTCCACTCTTCCACCAAAATAAGATATTATCTAGATAATCTTACCTGTATAATATTAGATACATTACTAAAATTCTCTGATTCTAATTTTTCTGAACCGCTAAATAGAAGCAATTACAACTACCTTACAAAGTTTCTGTGAAGACTCAAAAAAGACAACGTGAAAAGTTCTGGCATTTAATATATGGTAGCTGCTATTGCTGCTCCTTGTTATATCATTTTCATAGTTTTCTTTAATAATATTTGCTATCATTTAATATTTGCTTTAATTCATTTGCTATCATTAATGTAAATTATCATGATCATTGATTAAAATGTTTGAGTACCTACTCACTGCCAGGCACTGTGATAACCATACAACACAAGAAAATAAAAAATGGTTAAAAAGAATGGAGCTGTTTAGCATAGGCGTAAGTATGGGAGGCTAAATGGAAGCTCTGAATAGCCTTTGAATACAAGAGTGTAGCAGAGGCAGCTGTCTTAATGTTGTGTTCACAGCACAGTGGGGCTCATTGGTGCTCAGTCCTTGTGTGCACAGTCACCAGCATGGGAGAACTCAGAATGCTGACGTGAAGTCGTGACTTCCAGAGCCTGTCATTAATAGAAGTAGACCACTTCCCATCACCCTGGGATGCATGACAATGACAGCACTGTTGTTTTACTGGTATCTCCCCTCCAGAAAATGTCGAGTTATAATTCACTTAGCTGCCCTTCTTCTTTGTTCTGTTGTCTGTGTTTTGTCATTATGTACATTCAATTAAGATTGATATCTGTACTAAGAGAATCTGAGTTCTCACCAAGCCCCAAAGAGAAATCACTCACTGTGAACCAAAGTACTATGGCTCCGTTATGTTCTGAGGGCAAGCAGCAGCTGAGTGATGACTTGTGTACTGTCTTTTTTTGTTGCTATAGTAAATATATTTCAAATGATAGTTAAGATTAGACTCAGTTGAAACACATCAGTAACCAATGCAAACAAGACTACTCCTTTTATTAATGGATGGGAGTCTTTATATCTTTTTCCATTTTATTTTATTCAATTATTGTCTCTAAGAACAAGAAAGATTTACTCTTACTTAGGCTCATTTGAATTAACAAGATTTATTTCCTTCTTGATAAATTACATTGAATTAATCCTTTTCTACTGCACTGAGGAACAAATATTGGATGAGCTACTTAATCATGAGCCTTGTCAGAGCCCAAATCCATCCCAGACTTGGTAACAAAAAAATTGTCAGAATACAGGCAATAACAAATCCTGGTGAGGATGTGGAGGAAAGGGAACACTCACATTCTGTTGCTGTGAATACAAATTAGTACAACCATCATGGAGAACAGTTTGGAGCTTCCTCAGAAAGCTAAAAATAGAGCACCATATGATCCAGCAATCCCACTGCTAAGTATATACCCAAAAGAAAGCAAATCAGTATATTGAAGAGATATGTGCACTCTTGTGTTTATTGCAGTACTATTCATGACAGTCAAGATTTAGAAGCAACCTAAGTGTCCTTCAACAGATGAATGGATAAAGAGAATTTGATACATGTACACAACAGAATACTATTCAACAATAAAAATGAATGAGATCCTGTCATTTGCAACGTGGATGGAACTGAAGGTCATTATTTCAAGTGAAATAAGTCAGGCACAGAAAGAAACTTTTTAAATTCTCACTTACTTGTGGAAGCTAAAATGTGAAACAATTGAACTAATGGAGATCGATTTAGTTTGAATATATGTCCCCATCAAATACCATGGTGAACTGTAACCCCCAACATTGGAGATGGGGTCTGGTGGGAGGTGTTTGGGTCATGGTGACAGATCCCTCATGGTTTGGTGCTGTCCTCATGGTACCAAGTGAGTTCTCATGAGATCTGGTTGTTTAAGTGTGTGCCACATCCTCTTCCACTCTCTCTTGCTCGTGCTCTCACCATGTGACATGCCTGTTCCTGCTTCAACTTCCCCCATAAGTAAAAGCTCCCTGAGGCTTCCCCAGAAGCCAAGCAGATTTTGCCATGTTTCCTGTATAGCCTGTAGAACCATGAGCCAAATAAACCTCTTTCCTTTATAAATTACCCAGTCTCCAGTATTTCTTTATAGCAAGGCAAGAACAGCCTAATACAGAGAGAGTAGAATGATGGTTACCTGAATCTGGGAAAGATAGTGAGGGTGGGGTGGAGTGGGGATAGTTAACAGGTATAAAATATGATTAGATAGAATGAGATCTAGTATTTGATAGCACGACAGGGTGACTACAGTCAATAATTTATTGTGCATTTCAAAATAGCTAAGTGATATGGTTTGGTTCCATGTCTCCACCCAAATCTCACCTTGAATTGTAATCCTCATAATCCCCATGTGTCAAGGGTGGGACCAGGTGGACATAATTGGATCATGGGGGCCATTCCGCCATGCTGTTCTCATGACAGTGAGTTCTCACAAGAGCTGATGGTTTTAAAGTATGTAGCATTTCCCTTGTTGGCACTCACTCTGACCTGCCACCCTGTGAAACAGGTGCCTGCTTCTCCTTTGCTTTCTTCCATGATTGTAAGTTTCCTGAGACCTCCCCAGCAATGTAGAACTGTGAGTCCATTAAACCTCTTTTCTTTATAAATTACCCAGTCTCTGGTATTTCCACATAGCAGTGAGAACAGACTAATACAGTACATTGGTATCGAGATAGTGGGGTATTGTTAGAAGATACCCAAGAATGGTTAGAAGATACCTGAGAATGTGGAAGTGACTTTGAAATTGGGCAGTGAGCAGGGGTCAAAACAGTTTGGAAGACTCAGAAGAAGACAGGAAGCTGTGGAAAAGTTTGAAACTTCCTAGAGTCATGTTGAATGACCTTGACCAAAATGCTGATAGTGATATGGACAATGAAGTCCAGGCTGAGCTGGTCTCAAATGGAGATGAGAAACTTGGTGGGAACTAGAGTAAAGGTCCCACTCGCTATGCTTTAACAAAGAGACTGGTGGCATTTTGCCCCTGCCACAGAGATCTGTGGAACTTTGAACTTGAGAGAAATGATTTAAGGTATCTGATGGAAGATATTTCTAAGCAGCAAAGCATTCAAGAGATGACAGAGCATAAAAGTTTGGAAAATTTGCAGCCTGACGATGCAGTAGAAAAGAAAAACCCATTCTGGGGTGAGAAATTCAAGTTGGCTGCAGAAATTTGCATGAGTAACAAGAAGCCAAATGTTAATCACTGAGACAACAGGAAAAAATGTCTCCAGGGCATGTCAGAGACCTTCATAGCAGCCCTTTCCATCACAGGCCTGGAGGTCTAGGAGGAAAAAATGGTTTTGTGAGCCAGAATCAGCGTCCCTCTGCTATGTACAGCCTTGGGTCCTGGTGCCCTTCATCCCAGTTGCTCCAGCCATGGCTAAAAGGGGCCAAGGTACAGCTCAGGCCATTGCTTCAGAGGGTGCAAGCCCCAAGTCTTGGTGGCTTACATGTGGTGTTCAGCCTGCAGGTGCATAGAAGAATTGAGGTTTGGAAACTTACGCCTAGATTTCAGACAACATATAAAAATGCCTAGATGTCCAGGCAGAAGTTTGATGCAGGGTTGAAGCCCTTAGGGATAACCTCTGCTAGGGCAGTGTGGAAGGTAAATGTGGTGTCAGAGTCCCCACAGAGTCCCCACTGTGGTACTGCCTAGTGGAGCTGTGAGAAGAGGGCCACCATTTTTCAGACCCCAGAATGGTAGATTCACTGACAGCTTGCACTGTGCACCTGGAAAAACCACAGCTACTGGCCTGTGAAGCAGCTAGGAAATGGACTATACCCTGCAAAGCCATAGAGGCAGAGCTGCCTAAGGTTGTGGGAGCCCACTTCTTGCATCATCAACCTGACCTGGATGTGAGACATGGAATCAAGGAGATCATTTTGGAACTTTAAGGTTTAATGACTGCTCTATTGGATTTTGGGCTTATATGGTGCCTGTTGTCCCTTTGTTTGGGCCAGTTTCTCCCATTTGGAATGAGAGCATTTCTCCAATGCCTGTACTCCCATTGTATCTAGGAAGTAACTAATTTGCTTTTGATTTTACTGGCTCATAGGTGGAAGGGACTTGCCTTGTCTCAGATGAGACTTTGGACTGTGGACTTTTGAGTTAATGCTGAAATGAGTTAAGACTCTGGGGTACTGTTGGGAAGGCATGTTTGGAAATGTGAAAAGACATGAGATTTGAGAAAGGCCAGGGGCAGGATGATATGGTTTGGCTCTGTGTCCCTGCCCAAATCTCACCTCTAATTGTAATCTCCATAATCCCAATGTGTCAAGGGTGGGACTCGGTGGAGATAATTGGATCACGGGGGCTGTTTCCCCCATGCTGTTCTCACAATAGTGAGTGAGTTCTCAAAAGATGTGATGGTTTTATAAGCATCTGGCATTTCCTCTGCTTGCACTTATTCCAACCTGCCACCCTGTGAAGAAGATGCCTGCTTCTCCTTTGCCTTCTGCCATAATTGTATGTTTCCTGAGGCCTCCCCAGAAAGGCAGAACTGTGAATCAATTAAACCTGTTTCATAAATTACCCAGTCTCTGATTTTTCCTCATAGCAGTGTGAGAACAGACTAAGACCCTAAGAGTATAAATGGATTTGTGAAAGGAAATTAAATTTGGGGACCCCAAATTCTTTTAGCCAAAGGGAAAAGTCGAACTGGGTCATGCAAATCTTCCTATCCCTTTTGGTACCTACATAAGATGGCTACAAGATGAAAGGTGACATGTATCCTCCATATTTTGCCCACAAGGAAATTCCTGGTGAGCTGTTAAAACTTCACGATGGCAATGCAGATTGATAGCTTATCTTTACAGGTGCAGTCACTCCACCCACCAGACACAAATGCACATCTGATTATCCCCTATTTTGTCTGTGTTATCTTATTTAAAATGCAGATTCTCCACATATCTCTGTCTGCCCCCTTTCATTTACATAAAAATGTGTGCTTCCCAATATCCCGCCCTTTCCCCTTTAAATTTGGAGCCCCCAAAATCATCTTCAGGGAAAGGCATAGACATGTCTCCTGGGTGCATCCTTAACTTTGGCAAGTAAATCTCTTAAAATTATTGCGACTTGTCTCGTCATTTTCTCTGATCAACAGATTGTAACATAAAGAAAGGATAAACGCTTTAGGTGATGGATACCTTATTTACCCTGAGGTAATTGCTATGCATTGTCTGCCTGTATCAAAATATCTCATGTATGTCATAAACATATACATCTACTATGTACCCACAATAATTAAATGTTTTTTAAAAATTTAAGACAATCAGGGGAATGTGGGAAAAAAATGAGAACCATGTGGATGCTGACAGAATAGACCACCTCAGAGACACTTGAAAAATGCCCTCCTCAGGGTGTGTTCAGACCTTTTCATGCACATCTAGAAAGACAAAAGTCTAGGATTTGTCAGTATAAACTAGGATAGTATATTCACAATTACAAATCAAGGTTTTTGGAGGCCTAAAGCTTATGTAGTTTGGAGGGTCATTTTGAAAAAACAACAAAAAATATAAATAGGAAATTGGGCATAAAACTTAATATAAATTTAGATTTAAAAAGAAATCACAATAAATTGAATTTTTTTTAAAAAAAAAATGACAGATACCCCAAACATCACCAAATCCAGAGAAATAACACACTATGTTTACTGAGTAACTTCCTGATCTACTTCTATAATACTTTCTTCATGCTTTTTTTCTTTTCCATTTTTTTGCTGCTTACTCTTTGACTACCTCTTCATATGACAGTTTTGTAGTATTATTCTTTGCAGAAAAATAGTAAGAGCCCTTTTTCTAGGATGGTGGGTAAAATGGTGTTTTATATCATGATGCTTTTGAACAGACATCAATGAGAACTGACTCCCCTGCTTACAGTGTTACATGTCTGATGATTAGAAGAACATTCTACAGAGTACCTGCCAGCTCCTTCTAGTAAGCCTTGCCATATAATTCCAGGGCCAGTAGAACCCATTCATACTGTGATGTGACATCTATTCCTGCATCTTCATGTCATGATGGCTGACAAAGTGTTAGGAATATTCCTGGAAGCCATTTCTATGCCAGGAAGGTTAACAATTACTTGACTCTTCATGGAAGTGGCCTTTTTCATAAAAGAGCTATTAGCATCCCTTAGACACTAGTGATAAATATTGATCTAGATCACTTATATGGTAACTTAGGCCCCTTGTTCTCTCCTGAGTGTGTGTGTAATATAATTTTTGGCCTCAGCTTTTGAATTTCGATTCCTTAACTTCTGAATTGGTATTTTTGGCCTCTTCCATATTTCTCCAAATTATTTCTACTTGGGAAACCCAGCAAAGAACATAGTGCCCTCCTAAATATAGTGTACCTGATACATACAAAAGGATTGCCCTATGGTCGACATTTACCTCAGAGTGCACATTTCTGCCAATTTCAGTAAATACAATCATTGAAAGGACATTTACAAAGTATTTTTATTAAAAGCATACTCTTCAAGTTAAAAAGGTAAATGGAAAAGAAAAATATGCTTATTAAAGCTAATGCTGCATTTTGCCTGTGAACCTGCCTGATAAAAACTCTGGAATAATTAATCCTCTATTAAGGAATCTGCATTTTTATTTTGGCAGGAGATCTTGAGGATAAGAAAAACATGGTTGAAACCCCTATTCTTCAAACTATCTGATAATTACATGGCTTATATCTTTTTCTTCATTTTCTCAAATTCCCTTGATGGTTTTTTAACCTTAAAAAGTGCTAGATTAGAAAGCAGGAACAAATTTAACACTTGCACAAAATTCCTAATGTCATTTATTCTCCTAACAAGCTTAGTGAGAAATGAAAAAATGAAAGAAAAGACATTTCTTACTTGTGTTCTTCCTCCAAGCAAAGCAAGAGAATAGATGTAACAGATTTCATGCATTAGTGAGCATTCTATTACCCCATTTTGCTAAAACTCAAATCAAAAGGGCCATCTGTTCTCAATAATTCTTCTTTCTTCTGTACCAGCAAAATGCCCTTGGCACTGGAAGAATTCCATAGTGCTATAAGGAATCCCTCAGGCTTCAAACAGACTTTTGCATGAAGGTAGGGTCTATACATTCCCAAAAGTAGTTAATGAAAAAAAAGAAAAAAAAAAAACAAATGGGTGGAAGTTGATCTTCTATTAATCAAAATGCTCAGGAGGTCTCTATTAAATTGAATTTTCCAGTTAAATGAAGCATAAGTATAACATTCTTCTTACAGAACCTGCTTCATTAGACCCTGTTATAGGACCATGCTTCTCAATGTGTTTTAACCAATGCCCTCTCTTGATAAACATAAAAATCTCCTTTCTTCTCCAGAGATTCTGCTCCTTTGCATATGGTCCAGAGACCTTGTTATCATCTCCATAATGGAATTACTGAGAGGCAAAGGAGAGTTTATTTTCTATGTATTCTCATCAACCAAGAACTTTCCTTTAGCTTTTCTGATGTAGTTTTCATTACAAAACTAATGACTTTTCGTGGTATTTCAATTTTAAAGTTTTGTAATTTTAAATATGTATTTTCATATACCCACTGGGAGAGTGAGATGTTTTCCTGAAGAAAGGCTGTCTCCGCCCCCTCCCCACCCACAAGTGAGAAACACTGTTCTAAGACTAACAATTTCAATTTTCTGCTTTAGTAAATAGGATGGAGAGAACCTAATTGAATTCCAATTTAGTGCTTAGGATCTAATAAGCCTCGGGCTCTGGATGATAAACTTAAATCTTCAATATATAGCATAATAGCTACAGATTCAAAAAACAAGCAAACTTGACTAGAAGGTATATGCAAAACCTGGAAACACCACAAGGTAGCCCTCCCCTACTTTTTTAACAGGGTCTCAATTACCATGAACATTGTTCAGAATTTAAACTTGAAAACATTTTGGTCAAGCTACACAAGGCAGCTTATCTTGGATGATCTTCTCCAACTGCATCTTGTATTATTTATGAAAAATATAAACTAATCTCTTCTTTATTGATTTAGAGCCGTCCCGTGTTTGCAGATGTGTGACCATTTTCTCATATTGGTATTTGTTCAGGCTCTGGGTATTAAGTGCCATGATTCTTCTCATAAGCTCCTGGCAATTAATCCCTCATGCAGTATGCATGCTTTACTGCCCTTTTACTGCATGACCTCCACTCTCACATCTCCCCGGGATAACATGATGCTAACACCTGGATTCTGCCTTTCCATAAGAGATATTGAGTTCAGTAAACAAAACTAGAATGGGCTTGAAGTGTCTTATTTTTATTCCATCTTTTCATGGTCCCTTTGAGTTTCACCTTGAAATTAATTCGGAAAGAACAGAAAGGTGAAACTGCACCATTTAATCTAGGTGGTACTCTGCTTTTCTTTTGTTGTTGTTGTTGTTGCTGGCTCCTGAAATGTAAGGTTTCAGACAGATATTTAAACAGTTATTAAAGGATCATAGTTTGTTATATGATCCTTTTGCCATCCAGAGATGCATCCCCCTCCTCAATTTCTTTGCTCAAAAGGACATAAAACAATGATTGTGGTATAAAGTTGCCAAAAGTGTAAATAGATTAAGAAAAGATGTTCATGAGATGAAAAAGTATGGTTAACTTCTGTGGATAATATGAGAGGCTATGGAAAGGAAATAATTGTAGGAGACAGAAGATTCTGCACCCCAGAAAAAGGCTTGATATCATTACAGAACAACGCATGGTTGTGTATAAAATCCCTATACTTGCAGAGAGATCAGAAAATACTTTACTATCATAAGCTACTCTTTCTCTACATTAGCTGTGAGAGTGCTTTTCATTTACACTCATGAATCTGTCCATCTGCCAATCAGGAAACAAGAAGAGGAGGCAAAATAGGGAAGAAAACCTGTTCCAATGGTTTGACTTTCTCTTTGCAAGTACAAAGCTGACTTGGACAGAAGACTTTCAGTACTTCAAGGACCAGTAAATTCACAACTTTATACAATATCAATGTTTCATAACAACCCCGCATAGACACAGGCAACACCTCAGGGATCAGTATAGCTTATTAACTTTTAGTCTGCACACTTTTGTCTGGTTTTAGAGCTGCTTTGTATAATCAGTTTAAGTTACAAATTCTGCTTTGTCAATAAGTTATTTCCGATAATACTAGAAGCACAACAAAACCACTCGTTATATCTTCTTGAGGAGTTCATTTTGTTACATTCTCACTTCACTGGGCCAGGCATTTTCATCCTGTATTATTGCAATGAACTTCTTTCCTAGGTAACTTCTTCAAGTTACCCATTTTAAGTGCCTTGTTAAGCAAATTTCCAAAATTTAGCAGACCGTTCTAGCTCAACTTATAATTAAGAGCTACCTAAATACCCCTCCCCATCTCTCCTCTTAAACCTCCATTTTTCTTACTTATCACTGTGATCAACTTTTAATCAACCCACCAGAGACACCTAGAAATCTGGGGAAGAAGGTTTATTGTCATCTTATTCCAGGTGTCTAATGCTTGCCCTATGATCCCTTTTGCTGTTTCTGAATAGGTATTACAAGAGCAGTATCCATTTTTAATAGTTGACCAACATAATAACATCAAGAAAGATGTGGAATTATAGAAAAATTATACTACACCAAAATATAAATATAATACAGCTCTGACAAATTAGCCTTCAGAGTTTATAAAGAACTTTCTGGAGACCACACTTCAGGAAAGTATAGGGTCATTTCATTAAAAATGTTAAGATCCACTACCTAATCACTAGTAGACATAATTCCATGTTTTAAAAGAAATATAAACAGCAATGAAATAACCTCACTGTACCCCACCCTAGAATGATGCCCACCTAGTCACAAATAGAGATGACTAACTTCATAGGACAATTTTAGGTTCATAGGGTGCTTTCACAGAAATCATCTTGTGTGATTCTTACATTAGGCAGGTAAGACTTCATTTCAGTGACTAGGAAGCTGAGCTCAGCATTATTTCCACAAGATCACATAGCTATTTAATGAGAGAGTCACGCCTCTAATAATCAGTCTTCTCTTTTCCGACTCCTGGCAATTCTCTTTCTGCTGTCCCTCAAACTGATGTTCATTGTCATTCATTCTGCAAAAGCCAAACATCTGACTATATCAGTCACCAAGAAGAGTTTGGAGCAACCCCTCCCCAGGTTTCTGACCTTTGGCACCAAGAGTAAAGAGAAGTATGCCAACTGCCTGATCACAACTCAAATATGAGAAAGGTTAGCTAAATACATATTTTCTATTATCATTCTCTGTCTTAGTCCATTTTGGGTTGCTATAACAGAATACCTGAGATTGGGTAATTTACAATGAACATAAACAGATTGGATCACTATTCTGGAGGTTGTGAAGGCTAAAAGTGAAGTATTGGCATTTCCCAAGGTCTTCCTGCTGCATCATCACATGGCAGAAGGTGCTAAGGCAAAAGTGTAAAAGAATGAATCCACTCCCACAAGCTTTTTTAATAAGGGCATTAATCTATTCATGAGAGTTCCACCTAGATGACTTAAACATTTCCCAGGAAGCTCCAGCTCCCAACACTATCAGATTGGGGATTAAGTTTCTAACACATGCATTCTTGGAGACACATTCAAATAATAGCACCTTCTTACATCTTGCTCTTATAAGGTACTCAGCATGAATATACCTCCAACCAAATTCAAAACTGTACAATTTACAAAGTTTTTTTACACATCTTAATTTTTAAATGTACTTTGTATATGGATTTTTTATACTTAGTAGTTTTAATGTTTATATGTTAATTATAATGTTAACTCTTTGTAGCCTTAATTTTTAGTGAAAAATCTAGGAAGTAATTTTAATTTTTTATTAGCTGTAGAGCACAGAACAAAGGGCAGGGCTAAAGAGAAACTGTGTGGAGGATCCAGCCCCTCCCAGCATGGCCAGAAGGCACATTTGGGCCAGGGAAGATAGAGTCTGGGTGCCATCCCCAGATCTTACCATGGTCACTTAACTAGAACTCAGAATTCAAAGTCTCAAGTTTAATGACATAATCTCACAGGGAAATTAAGTATCAAAAATATTATAGAAGTAACAGTTTTATGACCTTAAAAAGCTAGTAGAGGTAGTATAAACCTGTCTGACCAATAGACCTAGCCAAAGAAAACATCTAAATTAAATTTTGAAGAAGATGTTTTTATTTTATTAACAAGTTTAAAACTATTTGCCTTTACCAAAAATTATTAAAGCTACATTAACTTGAAAAGTATTTGGGCTAGTTATTTAATTTATGTGAATTCATTTATACATAAGGTCAATTTGTTACCATGTTAGCATGTACAGGAATATACACAAATGCATAGTACACATAAAGATACAGACAGACACAAAGACTTCATCGTTTTGATTTTAAAATTTTAGATACACAATCACTAAAACTAACTAGCTTAAAAGGACAGTGGGATTTAAACTGTGTCTTCATAAATTAAAAAGGCTAAGTTTGTCTTACATGGCTGCTAAGAGAAGATTTTAGCTTTTTAAAGGAGTTTGGGTGGGCTAGTTAAGGGAGATCAAAAATGAATGTTAAAGTAATTTAAAAATAGGAATCTAACATAGAATTTTATAAAGATACTAATTTTATTTAAATAGGTAGCTTCTAATTTAGTCTCTGTTTTTTAACTGAACCATTGAGCTCAGGGCAGAGCCCAATAATGAAAAGGGCCAACAAAACATTTGTAGTTTTTAGCTCCCAGTAATTTAAATATATGAAAAGCAGGTACAGTTGAAAGGCAAAGTATCTAGAGTATCTAGATCTTTAAAAATTAAAGAGTCAATGTTTACACTGAATCTCAGGTTCCCAAAAAGAGAGGAATGCCATGAGAACAGGTCCTGCAATGCTTTTGAAGTACACTTTGTCAAAAAGACATTTTTAAGTTTTTAAACTATACCTTTTAAAATCTAAACACACAAGGAAACAAGTAGTCCCATGCAGTAATAACTATTTACTGTAAACAACTATTGTCAGCCACCTCTAAAACCATAGCTCTTTCCAGTGATTCACCAATTATCACACACAGAAAGTTAAAATATTTTCCACAGTATAAAGTAATATGTGGTACCTCCAAAAGCCAAAGAGATTAGATAATGCAACATGAAAGACAGTAGAGTTTTAGGCCAGAGAAGAATCTGCTTGTGACATTTTAGACTCCACAGCAAGACAGAAGACTGCAAAAAGGGAGTGAGTGATACCCTTTTCTATGTTCTTGTTTTTGTTTTGTTTTGCTTTTTGGAGATAGGATCTCACTCTATCACCAGGCTAGAGTGCAATGGTGTGATCACAGGTCACTACAGCCTCAACTTCCCAAGCTCAAGCGATTTTTCTACCTCAGCCTCCCAAGTAGCTGAGACTACAGGCATGCGCCACTACCTCTGGCTAATTTTTGTGGGTTTTTTTTTTTTTTTTTTGTAGAGACAGTTTCACTATGCTGCCCAGGCTGGACTTCACCTCCTGGGCTCAAATAATCCTCCTGCCTCAGCCACCTAAGTCACTGGGATTGCAAGCATGACCACTGAAAAGGATCTGAAATATTAGATCCCTTCATGTAATATTTAAGACAGCAAAAACGAAAAAAGAGTAAGAAGTAGAAGTAAATGGGAGAACAATTTAAGAAAGTAAATGACTAGAGGGATCAAGCACATAATTTTTAAAAGTTGAAGGAGTTTAGTTGACTGAAAAACTTAACAGTAAAAAGATAAAAACAGAAAGATCTTTAAAATGTGTGTGTGTGTGTGTGTGTGTGTGTGTGTGTGTACATAGCTTGAATATCAGCTTTTAATTAAGCTAATTTCTGACCATAAAGCTTTTTGTAAAAACACCTTTAATTCTCTTATTATCAGATTTTAGTCAGGACAAACAATAGGTATTTCTGACTTTTGAACGTTATACCTAAGCTGCCTTCCCAAGTGAAACCAATACGTCTTAACCAAGATTATGATTTAACCAAGGATGCACAAGTCATCACCAAAGAAGTGTAAGACAGTCTTCACAAGATACAGAACCATCTGAAGACAGCTTGAAGAAAGGAAAATTTCACCAGCTGCAAATGGGGTATGGCCCACATCTCTCTGGCCATATTTTCTAGGGTCTCAGCTTCTTGGTTGACCATCTACACACAAAGGACCAAAAGCCTTTTATGTCCCTACAGAGAAGGAAACAAGAAAGTAAAAACTGCCCATGCAAGGGAAAAGGATCAGTAAATTATTATAGTGCCCCACAAAGTCAAAAGTTACACAAATATAAAACTTAAAAAGCCTAATTTCCTGACTGCGAATCAAACCCAGGCCACAATCGTGAAAGCACAGAGCTTTAACTAGTGAACTACAAGATAGAGCAGCCCACATTGTGAATCTCTATTGAAAGAAGGCAGCTTGAGTTTATGAAGGATTTTAACTTTGTTTTAGGTCAGATTTTTGTTCTTCAATTTAGTCAAGAGAATTTTTAAAGCTAGCCATGACACTGTTATCTTTTTTATTTGATTTTTTAAATAACTATAGAAAAGGCATAATTTAGAATAGGAGCTTTTTAAATTATTTTCTTCTTAATTTAGAAGTATTTTTAATTTAAATGAACTATCTTCTGGCCATTGATAATTAGAATTTTTAATGCTGTGCTTATTCCAACAGTGACTTGATCTATTAGCCTCCTCGTGGAAAGCCCAGGATACGATTTTTTAGGTTTAGAATTGTTTCCTGGAGAGGGTATAGAAGCAGCAATTTCATAAGATCTTTCCCAAAAACAATTACCTCCAAGAATAGGCTGGGATAGCAAGACTCCTGTTACCACAGACTTATCAGACAACAAGAGTATTGAGACAACAAAAGCCTTTTACAAATGAGACTTCTTAGTAAAACTAACTCTCCCAAAAGCTTAATACATTCAGAACAAAAAGTGTGTTTATGTGTCTCAGATTCCCAGTCATTTTCAGACTGGCCACCTGGCATGATCTAAAAATCACACCTCTTGAATTGCTCACCATTAGGGATAAGAAATAAAAAATAAAAACCACACTTCCCAGATGACAGAGAACACAAGAGAATGCTTCCACTTGGTCACAAGTCAAATTCTCAGGGACACAAAAAAAGACAAGGGGGAATCTCATTCAGTATTCCTCTTCATGACAAAACAACACAAACACAAAGACAGAGGAAAAGGGTATTTCTAGGAGGAAAGGAATCAAATAATATGAATATTCATACCAAAAGTACCAAGAAACACATCAGCGTCACTACACCCAAGACTGGTTACGTAAATCCTTTTCTCCCATTATCTAAAACTTGCAGAGGAAAAAGAGAGATTTTTACCATCTGCTTGACCAGATATCACAGAGAAAGAGGTCAGAACCCTGGTTGGTAAGAAAGTTTTATACTTACGTGGGCTGGTCAGATCCTGGGTTTCCTTCATTACAGCTTCTAAAAGAGTATAGATCTGGTATCCTGCTCCCAGCACCAAAACTGTGGGGGCTAAGAGAGAAATGTTCCCTTCACCATATGAAGTTTTGCTGAGAAATCGGCTCACAAAAGGCAGATTGAGAGAAAAAGCAAATAAATGTATTAATGTGTACGCAGGGGAAAATCAGAGTGATTGCTCACTCCCCGGGGGGAAGAGAAGCTTATATACCATCTTAAGGTTACAGAAAGAATGTGGGCTTGGATCCTGGAAAAATGGGTTATGGAATGGGGTAAAGTGAGGAATACTCTTGAGGACCAACAAATAATTACTAGGGAAAACAAACGGATAAGGGAACAGAGATCAACTTGTAAATCGTTTTCTTTGGAATTTGAATGATCCTAAGAGACAGACACCATCTTCTGAAAGGGTCTGTTCAAGTGTGATTACATTCTTGGTCTTTCTGCAACAGGCAATGACATAACAGGAAGGGGAGAAAAAAATGATTGTTCTCCTCGATGGATCTGAACTTTAGGCAGGTAAAGAAACTTCAGAGAACGACTTTATTCTGTCCTTCGGGAGAGATGGTGAGGAGTCAGAGACACTTTGACTTCTTAAGTTTCATGTGTCAAATCACCATATTTTGGGGTATCAGTTTCTGAGCCCCCGTACCTGCCTATTACTTTCCCAAGTCTGTTTCTTATACCAACCCTTCCTCCTCTGCCTTTCCATCAAATCCTGTTTTAGCTGTCTTCATTATTCATTGCCTATTTGTTATGGCCTAGTTGTGAAGCTTTAACCAAAGTAAGAGTGTGTCTACATAGTGAGATGACTATAAAAACTTGCACCTATTTTAGCAGCAATTAAAGCCAGAGTCTACTATGGCCCTGGAGGGAAATTTAAATCCAGCATCCATCATGTGCTAACAACTTTCTCCATTTGACACATAGTACCTAAAAGAATACAAAACTATCTCAGGTCTTGCCTGATTTGTCATTTATGTCTTACTTAACACAGAGTCTCTAAGAAACCCAAAATTACATATATTATTTTTTGCCTCTTAAGCCACTGCTCCCTCTGTTGTCTCAATATGAAAAACCTGGATAAAACACAGTCTGTGATCTCATGAGACTTACATAGGAAACTGAGCCCATGTAAAAGACAAATTTTGTGTTAACTTTAAGTAGTGAGGGTCAGAAAATATGATTACATATATAATTTATTCAAGCACAAAGCTTGAAAATTGCCATCCAGGAAACATTGACTCCAAATGAATAAGGTCAGCATTCCCAAATAGAGAAGCTAAAATTACACTTACATGGGCAGAGACAAACTGTAACAGGATTGTGTTTTCTACATGAGACCACAATATTTTACAGCAGTTTGATTAGTTACAGATTACCACATTCCAAGAAAGATTACTTTATTACTCCATGAAGAGGTGTAGTAATTTAAGGAGGTTTTACCTCTGGTGCCATTTGGTCTTCCTAATTGTTTAAAGAAAAAAAATGCAGAAGTTACAGCTTCATGCCACATAACAGGCTGCATACCTGCATTCCTCCCAAGGCTCAGAATAATTTGATGTTCCAAATGCTTCAAGTTTGAATTATTCAATAAAGTTAGAATTATTTAATTTTGCAGTGTGAATTATCACATTGTATGCAGTTCTGAATATTAGATGCTATATTTACAAAGTACTAAATAGCTATTTATTAAATAAATTGTAATTATAGAGAGTCAAGCATAGTGAGAGTAAAAGTCTCCAATCTTTCCTCTCTTCTCTCACACCACAACAATCAACAGATGACTTCTGTGACTAAATGTGTACAGGTCCCCATACACAAAGCAAGCAAGCAATTCCTCTGCAAACACCAGCTAGGTGTCTTCCAATTCCATTCCAACACTACCTACCTGGAGATGGTCTCAGATCCCAAAGGTTGAGGACTTAGCACAATAAGACCAAGCCCCCTCCCTATCCGTTGTAAGTCCAGGCTGCTGGAACTTCTGACATATTAGCTTCAAGTTGGGGTTCCCACTGTTACTAGAAATGGGTCCCAATGTAGACACTGAGAGGAGATTCTTGGATCATATACAAGAAAGAATTCAAGGCAAATCTATAAAGTGTGAGCAAGTTTACTAACAAAGTAAAGGAATAAAACAATGACTACTCCATAGGCAGAGCATGAGCAGCATAGACTGCTCAACTAAGTATACTTACAGTTAATTCTTGATTATATGCTAAACAAGGGGTGGATTATTCATGAGTTTTCCAGGAAAGGGGTGGGCAATTCCTAGAATTCCCCTTCTTAGACCTTATAGGGTTCCTCCCTGTATTACTCAGGATTCTCTAGAGGGACAGAACTAATAGGATAGATGAATATATAAAGGAGAGTTTATTAGGAGTATTGACTCACATGATCACAAGGTGAAGTTCCACAATAGACCATCTGCAAGCTGAGAATCAAGGAAGCCAGTCCAAGTCCCAAAATCTCAAAACCAGGGAATCCAACAGTGCAGCCTTTACTCTATGACTTAAGGCCCAAGCTCCCCTGGAAAATCAATGGTATAAGTCCAAGAGTCCAAAAGCTGAAAAACTTGGCATATGATGTTTGAGACAAGAAGCATCCAGCATGGGAGAAAATGAAGGCCAGATGACTCAGCAAGTCTGCTCTTTCCATCTTCTTTTGCATTCTTTATCCTAGCCATACTGGCAGCTGATTAGATGGTACCTACCCAGATTGAGGGCAGGTCTGCCTCTCCCAGTCCACTGACTCAAATTTTAATCTCCTTTGGCAATGATGGCAGTGGCAGCTGGTCTGGAGGGGCCTCTGTGAAGACACCAGCTAAGCCAGGGAGGCATGGCTGAGGCTACATGCTCTGCTGGCCTGCAGGAGCCAGGAACAGCCGAGTCTTGTCCTTCATTGGAGGGGCAGGAGCCCTGTGCTCCCAGGTGCAGCTGAAACCACCCAGCAGTGGTGCCGGACTCTGGCATCTCTATACTCTCAGGGGCCCAGGAAGTCCCCTGTCCCCACAGGCTTGAAAGTGCCTGCTCCTACTCCCTGGCCTCTTCCCACTCTGGGCTCTGGGATGGAGCAAAGTTGTGGCACTGTCACACATGGGCTGCATGTGTGTGAGTTCAGGGTGGCACTGACACGCCAGCCCCCTGACAACTCAGCCCCCTCTGGACTTTGGGTGCCCATAAGCACAGGAAGGAGGCTGGGAGGGGTTGAGGGTGGCTCAGCACAGGCCTACGGGTGCCTCTCGGCACATCCTGGGCACCATGGACAGCATGTTGATGGCACAAGGCAGACGGGGTGGATCCCTGGTGAAATTCTACCTTCAAACCAGAGACAGCCTGAAGCCTGGGATCCAAGCTGTCAGTTCAGGGTGTAGTTCATGGCTGGGAGTAAGAATTTATGGTGCTTCTTTCAGGCCTGCCTATGGCCATCCATGAACCAATCAGCACACACCTCCTCCCTTCTGAGCCCATAAAAACCCCAGACTCAGCCAGACTCAAGCAGACACTGGGACTACCGGCTGTGGGAAGGAGCTACCCACTTCAGGTCTTCTTGACTCCTCAGGACAACCTGCCTTTGGAAAGAGCTACCCAATGCGGGTCTCTTCTCTACTGAGAGCTGGGCACTCATTGGGATGACCTGCCTGCACAAAGGAGCTACCCATTGTGGGTCTCTGAGAACTTTTCTGTCACTCAGTGAAGTTCTTCTGCATCTTGCTCACCCTCCAGTTGTCTGCTTACCTCATTCTTTCTGTACAAGGACAATAATTTCAAACCTACCAAATGATGGGACTGAAAGAGCTGTAACACAAACAGCTGAAACATGCCCCCACCACCAACCACTCACCATGTTGCAGGCAATCAGAAGGAAAGAAGAGCTGCAACCCTTCAGAGTCCAGACCTAGGGGCTCCCTGAGCGAGGGCTGTGAAACCCTCTTTGGGCTCTATGGTTCCTGGTGTTTCCAAGCTTCTGGGAACCACTGAATCCCCCTTGTCCAGACGCAGGTGCCCACAGTGGAAGCCACATGTGGTACATCTGGTCCAGCTGCAACCTCGCACAGAGCCAGCACCTGTGTTGGTGCCTGGAGCTGCCCACTCCACCATAGCAGCTGGTATGCCTGGCTGTGCACAGCAGCCAGACCCCATGCTTGCTCATACACTCGCCCCTCACTGCTCCATGCCTGGCTCACCCTTGGAAGGTGTGGGATCTGGGCCAGCAGCACAAGCTGAGCACAGCCTGCCTGAACAAATGGGTGGAACAAGCCTAGCAGGCACCAGCAATACTCAGGCCGAAGGTGCTGCTGGCCACAGAGGTTTCCAGTTGGTGAAGTGACACTCCAAGGATCTTGTGACAACACCACCCTCACAGACACACTCAGGAACAATACTTTCCATCCTTCAATCCAGTCAAGTTGACACTCAATATTAACCATCACACTCCCCCTTTTAGACCACAAAGTGTAACTTCCTGACATTGCCATGGCATTTCTAAACTGTCACGGTACTGGTTGGAGGTCTTTTAGCATGGGAATGTATTATAATTAGCATATAATGAGCAGTGAGAACAACCAAAGGTTACTTTCATAGCCATCTTTGTTTTGGTGGATTTTGGCTGCTTCTTAAATACAACCTGTTTTGTCAGCAAGGTCTTTATGACCTGTATCTTGTGCTGACCTCCTATCTCATCCTGTGACTTAGAATGCCTAATAACCTGCAAATGCAGCCCAGTAGGTCTCAGCCTTATTTTACCAGCAAATATTCAAGATGGAGTCTCTCTGGTTTGAACACCTCTGACACCACAACCCCCTCTCTTGGTTTCATTAATTTACTAAAGCTCACAGAACTCAAGGAAACATATTTACTGGTTTGTTATTAAGATATTACAAAGAATGTAGATGAAGATACACATACGGTGAGGTATGGTGGAAGGGTTTTGAAGCCTACATGCCCTCCCAAGGTTCACTACCCTCCAGAATCCTCTAAGTGTTCAGCTATCAGGAAGTTCTCCAAACCCAATCCCTTTGCATTTTTTGTAGAAGATTTATTATGTAGGTGAGAGTGATTAAATTGTTGGTCATTGGTGATCAATTCAACCTTCAAACTCACTCCACTCAACGGAGGAAGAGGGGATGGGGCTAAAAGTCTCAACCCTCTAATCACGCCTTGGTTTTACCTGCCCATCTTGAACCTACCTATGGGCTGTCAGCCATCAGTCTAGGAATAGCATACAAAAAGACATCACTTTGGAGTTTCTAAGGATTTACAAGTTGTATGCCAGGAAATAGATTCAAAAACCAAACTTATATTTTATAATATCACACAGAGAGATTCTGTTAAAATGCTTATAATCACTGCTTCAAGAGAAACATAAGCTAACTAGATAAGATAACTGATAAGATCTAAAATGTAGCTGGGTAACCTAAAATGTCTCAAATGTCCCTCATTATTGAGTTGCCTCACTTATACTAAGAGCCATCTACACAAATAAGAGAAACAGTTATGAAACTCAGTGAATTGTTAGTCATTTGTAAAACAGTTTTAAACAGACTTTTTTGTATGTCTTTCAGAAAGCCAGCTTTCCTTTAGTTTCAGCTACTTTCTTTTCATTTTTGGTCTTTGAATTTGCCTAACACATATAAATTGTTTTCATTTAATAAAACAATATTTGGTTTTAAAAAATTATGAGCAAGTTTTCTGGCGGGATTTCAAGGCTAGCCACTATCTTCAATGTTTTATATTTTTCCTTCACTCATTATCAAAATTACCACATAACTTGTAGCTTTATGCTATTCAAACACTGAATGACCTTATGTGTTAGTTCTATTATTCCTAAATGGCTGATGGAGAAGCTGAGGCTTATGGCGTCTAAGTGGCCTCAGAGATAACCTTGAGAAGGGCAGTCATTACAAATGGTGACTGGATGTACAGATGGAGAGCAGGGTAGAGAAATGTTTCAGGTTTACTGAACAGCTATTTAAGCATAAGCAAAAGTACAGAACTGAGAGCAGACCCAGCTGGCCCAGGAGCTAGAAAGTCTCTTTTGTCACCTAGAACTGTCTAGCTTCAAGGCTCAATCTTGCAACTTCGTCTTTCAATAACAGATTTAGAACTACTTTACCTCTGGTGAAATATGATAGGCATCTGCTTTATAACATTTTATAAAGGAAATATGAAAACACTCTTTTATAGTACTTTTTTCCAATAACTCTAAGCCAGGTTTTAAAATTTCCCATTAAATGCAGAATCAATGCATACTGAGTTTATATCTTGTCTCTTGCTACAAATGAGCTAGGTATAATAACTTTGCTGAGACTTATCTCCAAAGTGGAGATAATAATATCCACTCCATACAGTTGTCAGGAGGACTTAAAGAGGTAATTTAATGTGTCATAGAAACCAAGGGAAAATTTCCTCTTCACTCTCAGAAGGTTTGCTGAAAATCAACTGACAAAAGGCAGATTAATAAGAGCAAAGATATGGAAACTTACTAGTATGTATGGGAAGACCTAAAGAGTAATTAGCCCACTCTTCAACGGGA
The DNA here is from genome assembly GCF_037993035.2 of Macaca fascicularis. Taxonomy (NCBI): domain Eukaryota; kingdom Metazoa; phylum Chordata; class Mammalia; order Primates; family Cercopithecidae; genus Macaca; species Macaca fascicularis. The sequence goes on along the minus strand of NC_088388.1, from coordinate 86,523,232 downwards.
TTTAGAAGCTTATGTACCATCTTGAGTTTTGTTATCTGAGAAACAAAAATAAATGCCCCCTTGTCAACTAAGACAGACCTTAAGGTTAAAAAAACAAAAGTTACCTACAGATCCAGGGTTCAGGGCAGCTAGCATGGCAACTCCTTAAATTTCTAGGGCTACGAGAAAAACTACATTCCTGTTACATTCTCTAACAATAGGAGCTATCAGACAACTCATCAGACCTGATTTACAACCCAGACCACTACAAGTATGATTGAACTGAGGGCCAGCCATACAAACATTCTTTATTGATAAGCAATTGCAAACCTTAAGCCAGTTTGAGTCACCTTATAGAGGGTGTGCACAAACTGTCTTTGTGTTCTATAATTTACCTTTTGATGTAAATAGGCAAATTCAATCCAATTTTAATGCTAAACTATCCCCTCTCCTGACCTCAAAGTGAATATGGGATGTATGTTACATATATTTACCCATTGCAAATCTACTTGACATCATCCCATAAATACGTGTAATATTCCCCCCAAACATGCTGAATATTTATAACTCCACTGTGATACAGGCCCTGTGATGCATAGAACTCAGCCTGTCCTTCCCCTCTTCAAAGAGCGAGCACCTTCAGTCCAGAGGCTATCTCTTCCAAGTTTGCAAACTAATATCACCAGTAAATCGCTCCTTTCTACTATTTTAGCCATCATGAGGGTGTTTTGGACAACAGGTCAAAGAATGGAACTTGTATCATGGCAAAACAGTTATGGTGGAAAAACAGGTTATGGGAAGGGGACAAAAAAAGGAGGCCTGGCTAGCAAAGGTGGTCTTATTATGTAGATGAAACCTCAGAGTTAATAGGTGGTGAATGTTTCTTTCAGATATTTTAAGGTGTCAGACTCTCAGTTAATCTTTCCTGGATCCAACAAGGCCCTTGGAGAAAACCTGGCTGTATCAATGCAGATTTTTCTCTACAGATGCAAATCTTCCCTGACAAAAGACAGCTTCTTAGCTAGTCTTTTATTTACAGCCCTTCTTAATAGCCATTTTGAACTATTTCAAGAAAAATATTTTGGGGTGATATAATCCCCAAACTGGGTTCTTCTTGCCTGCTGCACAAATAGTCAATGCACTGAGATAGTGATGTTGCAGCAGAGAAGGAGTTTAATTACTGCAAGGCAGTTGAGCAGAAGGACAGGACACGTTTCTCAAATCCATTTTCTTGAGTGCTGCAAGGCTAGGATTTTTAAGGATAATTTGGCATGGAAGGGGCTAGGAAATGGGTACTGCTGATTGGTTGGGGATTAAATCATGGAAGTTTCCAAACTGTTTTTGCATGCTGAGTCAGCCTCTGGATATGAGTCCAAGCCTGGATGGCATCAGTTGGTCCACTTGAATGTAAAAGTCTGAAAAATATCTAAAAGACTAATCATAGGTTTTGACAATAGTGATATTTATTAGAGCAATTGAAGAAGTTACACATCTTGTGAACTCCAGGTACATGACTCTTGAGCAGTAAGGAATTATAGAAAAGCAAGCTAGGGAACAATGGCTGGCTATGTTTATGCTATCTTGGCAGAATTCAGACCCCTCCCATAATCCTAACCTTATGGCCTTTCAGTAGTCTTACACGGGCAGTTTCTATCCCTAGAGGAGGCTGGTTTGGAGACGGGGCTATCATCTTTGCTTTAAAGTTAAACTATAAACTCAATTCCTCCCGTAGCTAGATGGCCTGATGCCAAAGACAGCTTGTGAGGTTAGAAGCAAAATGGAGTCAGCTATGTTAGATTTCTCTCACTGTCATACTTTTTGCAAAGGTAGTTTCAATGAAATATTTTGGTTTCCTTCCTGTAAAGGAACCCAGTAAGTGCCTAGCACAAAGAAGTATTGTTTTTAGCTGGCACCAATGAATGTGGCTTTATTTGGTTATTATCACCTGTTTTTGATACCTTTCCTCCTCCTGACTTTTCAGTTTTGCAATGTTTTTGACATCAGTAAATCACTACTGTTGCCAATTCCACGCAATCCAGCCTAAAAAAAGGAAGTCAGCAATTGGAAACTTTACACCATAACTTTCAATAAATCTGTTTTTAAAGTAGTAATTAGAAATCTAAATTCTACCAATGTTTTTAAAAATTGTAAAATATTTTCAATTTCTTTCCAGAATTGTGCTGATACTGAAAAATCACATTAAAAATTCTGCATAGGCAATTGTGTTGGAGTAAATGGCTAAAGTTTGTAATACTTCCCTCCTGATATATCAGCTAAGCATTGTCACCAAGGGCAAATCTGGACTTCTTTCTAGAAGCCCATCTGCTCCCCAGAGCTTATTTTCAACCATAATCTACTTACTCTAAGAAGGAAGATGTTCTAACATTAAACTGAGATGTAAACAGTTTGATGCCCCGAGTTATTTTATGTTGTAATTTAATAGCTAGAATAATTTCAACTCTAGGAATATGTGCTTGGAGTTGAGAGGAATACAAACAATCTTGTGGAAATTAGTCCAAGCAATAAGTAAGCTAAGAGGCACTGGTGGTCTAAAGGAAAGAACACACAAAGGAACAGGTAAAGACTCAGATGGGAAGTAGAGTCCAGCAACCAACAAACAAGTCAAGAGGTAAGAATTGAGAGACTAAGAGAGGCAGGACAGAGGCCAGGAGCAGGCTGCAGCAAAGCATGGCAGATGAGGCATTTACTGGTACAAGGTTCTACCATCAACATCAAGAATGGTGTGAGGTTTGTATTTGACACAGCTGTCCAATGAAAGGCTCAAGAATAAGGACGACACAGTTTTTAGCTGGGGCTCCTAGCCAAACTTTCAGTGGCCTATTGGCTATCAAACACAAAGGGAATTTTCAGTTTTTATCTCTCTAATCTTTCTTTGTTATCTGACAGTATTAGCCAAATAACTAAAAACACTTATCCTTGGCTTCTGTGATCCTGAGGTCCTCATGCTAATTTCTGGCCTTTCCTTGATGGCTCTTTAAGCTGGATCAGCTAGCTTCTAAATATTATAACAGTATTTACTTCCTACTCTCTGGAAAGTCCCCTCCATGCTTTATCTACCTTCTATGTAGAGATGCCCAGTAGATTATTATCCCTCTTAAAGCTCACTCCTGAATTCCAGTCCCCCTTATCAAGTGTTTAAAGAACATCATATGAGCATTTCATTACCCCCAGCCCATACTTTCTCCCCTCTCCCTCTCTTTCCCTTCTCCTATCTTCCTCTTCTCCCACCCTGAATGTCCTTTGCCCTCGCCTGAACACACACACACACACCTGCAAACACCTACACAAACAAAAACCCAATGTAATTTAAAACAGTGCTTCTTAAACTTCAATGTGCATACAATCACCTGGGTATCTTGCTACAATTCTACAGTTCAGATTATGATTCAGAATTCTAGAGTGGGACCTCAAATTCTGCATTTCTAACAACCCCCAGGTTTTACTAAGCCCAAACTTAGGGTAACAAGGGTAACCAGGGACCAAGTCATTTGCATTAGATTCTCAATTCTGCCACAACCTCCCTTCCATACCCTGAGTTATTCTACTCCCCTGTTTAAGCTTCAGTGTCTCCAACTGTAAAATGAGGTGACTGGACTCAACAATTCCAGAGGTTTTTATCCAGTTCTAATAGCATAGATGGAGAGTTGAAACTGAACTATAGCTACCAATATATAAGTTATTTCTATACAATAAACCCTATGAAAAACTAACCAGGAATTAGTAGTGATGCTAAACTGAGCAGAAACAGTCTACAAAAGGTATAGTTCTAGAACATACACATTCTTAAAGGCATTGGGCTAGGGACAAAATTGGCAAGGTTAAAACACAGCGATATTTTCCAAAATAATAACAGTTTGAAATGACTTCTTTTTTCAGTGGGTTTGTAAATCAAATGATAGCCATCAGGAAGACACCTAGAGAATAATCACTGAATAAATAGTACTGAAACAAAATAAGGTTATTCCAAGTCTAATTCTTATTTTTATGTCCTGGAAGCAAGGCATTTAGAGCTATTCTATATTTTTCCCTGGTGAGTAGATGACACACAGTTTCCATATTGGTTTTTATTTTCCTATCATGGTGGTGGAGTACAGAAAAAACAGTGCAGAACTTGGAATACTATGATTTTCGTTCAAGTCTATGTTCCGCCTCTTACTAGCTATGTCATCTTTGGTTTTTTGTGAGGGTTTTGTTGTTGGTGCTGGTGGTGGTGGTGGTGGTGGTGGTGGTTTTGAGACAGGGTCTGGCTCTGTTGCTCTCATTTTACCAATTAAAAACCATAGGCTAGGCCAGGTGCTATGGCTCATGCCTGTAATCCCAGGCACTTTGGGAGGCCAAGGCAGGCGTATCACGTAAGGTCATGAGTTTGAGACCAGGCTGGCCAACATAGTGAAACCTTATCTCTACTAAAAATACAAAAATTAGCTGGGCATGGTGCACATGCCTGTGATCCCAGCTACTTGGAAGACTGAGGCAGGAGACTCACTTGAACCTGGGAGGTGGAGGTTGCAGTGAACTGAGATCGCACCACCGCACTCCAGCCTGGGCAACAGAACAAAAACCACAGGCTTGCACAGTTTGCCCTGTCTTTTGTCTTGGCAAACTACAAGCCTCTGTTTTTAAACTGGTAAAACGAGGGTAGTAATAATACATATACCATTATGTTGCTTTGGGGATCAAATTAATGAGAATTAAAGTTTAACAAATTTATAGAACACTATAAAATGTGAGAAGAAAGTCTGAGAAAAGGCAGGAGGGGAGAGAGAGGAATACTGGTAATTGTGTAAATAAGTTGAAAAAATTAATAGCTTTATATCACTTCCTCCCTAAAAATCCTTCAATTACTCCCATTACCCCCAGAAAATCATGCTTTTCAAGGGTCACCATGATCTGGCCTCTGCCTATTTTTCTAGCCCATTTCATATAACATTTTGGCCTCATTATTGACAGGTATCTGTGGAGTCTCCATGTTGAGTGAATGATTAAAATACTAAATGTGTTCTGATTTAAGAGAAAACTGGAACCACCATTGAGAATTTCCCACCATGTGTCAAACATTATATTAGTTGCTTAATTTTCACATTCATTCTGTAAAAGGTTGAGCTTGGGCTTCATGGCTAATAAATAGCAGAGCTGGGATTTGAACACCTGAACCATGTTACATTTTACGGTCTCTTCCAATTATCTTGGTTCTACCACCTATAGATGAAATAACTGAATCTGCTTCCTAATACTGTTCATTCCCTATTTTTGCACGCTACCTCCTCCCTTTGGTTTTAGCACAGGATTTGTCAAAATTTCCAAAGATTAGAAATGGAATACCATTTTCATCATACACCAATAAAAACAAAACTTCTGTCATGCACTTCTGTCATATGTTGATATAATAAAATGTTTCCCCAAAGAATAACTAACAGTAGTAGAAACAATTAGGTGTATACCCCTTACATACCTAGTCAGTTTATTGTGGCATGTAGAATATTATATGTTAGATTACTAAGGTGCAATAATAGAGTGGCAACTACTGTTTTGGCACTGGCTATATAGCAAAAAAGAGAGGTACTGAGGTTTGCCCTGACAGAGAACTAAAAAAAAATTAATTCTAATGTTTCCATACCAGTTTATTGGGTGACTTGTATACAGTGATCTGATTTTGATTCATTAAATCCTCCCCCACCACTCTGTAAGGTAGTTATTGTTCTCTCCATTGACCAAATGATAAAGCCAAGACTCAGAAGGATGACATAACTTGCCCAAGGTCACACAGCCTATAGATTCAGGGGATAGTTTTGAAATCCACAACTAGGTCTAAATTCCTGATCCTTTTATGATACTATGGTAGTACTCATTCATCTAACACATGAGTATGATGAAACACCTGCTACGTGCCAGCCACAGCTCTGCTCATCACATATCTTCTGGAAGCTCCGGGTTTTCTAAGATACCATTCTATTCAGATTAAGACTCAATGTCTAGTTCCCACACCTTCAAGATGACGTGTGACCTCAGAAATCAGTTTCCATTTGGATTCAGAAATTTAACAATATCTAAATACCAGCATAAGAAATGATAATAAATTTGGCGCATTTGCGGTGGAAGCTTCTCTGATTTTAGATAATATCTGTTATCACTAATTACCTAATAAAAGTGCTAATGTGGCCAGGCACAGTTGCTCACGCCTGTGATCCTAGCACTTTGGGAGGCTGAGGTGGGCAGATTGCCTGAGCTCAGGAGTTCAAGACCAGCCTGGGCAACATGGTGAAACCCCATCTCTACTATAATAAAAAAAAAAAAGAAATTAGTCAGGTGTTGTGGTGTGCACCTGTAATCCCAGCTACTCAGGAGGCTGAGGCAGGAGAATTGCTTGAACCTGGGAGGTGGAGATTGCAGTGAGCCGAGATTGCGCCACTGCACTCCAGTCTGGACAACAGAGCAAGACTCCCTCCCTACAAAAAAAAAAAAAAAAAAAAAGTGCTAACATGCTGAAGAAAATACCAATTACTACTGTGTTCTTCCTGTTTTTGTCAGGCAAAAGGAAAACTCATGGCAGAGGTAGGGAGTGGGAAAAACACATTGAAGACAGAAATTAGGAAATTTTTAACTTTAAGCCACAGGTCTTTATATAAGTGCTCATTCATGCCACTGACTTATAAATTGACAGGTTGCTAAGGAAACCTGGAAAATAGACCCTGGAGAAAGACAGCTTAAGGAAACCATTTTTACTAAGAGGATGTATAATGTGTGGTTAAGAGTATGAACACAGAAAGCAGACCACTTATCAAAACCCAGTTCTGTCACCTACTAGCTATATGACCTTGGACAAGTTTTCTAATTTCCCTATACCTCAGTTTCCCATCTGAAAAATGGCGTGGAATATGACAGTTTCTAGCTCACAGGCTTGCTATGAAGAGTAATAAAGTACTATGGTGAAGGAACTTGGAAGAGTACCTTATAGTCAACACTGTGTAAGTACAAATATTACCACTCCCTTGTACAAAAACATGCAATACCAATAGGCTAGGTCCAAATTTGTCAGCTTGACATTCTGAGTTCCTAAATCACATCTTCAGCTTTATTTTCCACTATTAATTTAATAGTATTTCCTAACCAATCACTATGGAGCTCTTACTATGTGCTAATCGTTGTATTAGGTGTTAGAGGTATGGAGAACATGAGATACATGCTCCTTGGACTCCCTAAACTAACAGTTTCTCTAGTCCAGCCAGCTCAGCCTCCTTGCTACCCCTTAATATGTCATGTTTATCCTGACCTTTGTTCCAAACACCCTCTACTTGGAATGCTTGGGAACAAGTTAGGATTCTCTCTTCTGCCTAATTAAATCATATATTTTCTTTAACGTCCCCTCTTCATTGTAGCATCCTCTGACAGTTCAACTCAAAGTACTCTCACTCTTCTCACTTCCTATGTCATAGCATTTAATTAGCTACTGTCTTCTATTCTTATGGAAATATTTTACTCATACTATGGAAAGTTTTGGGCATTAAAAGTCAGAAAACCTTGAACAGAAAATCCAACTCTGCCTCTTCCTACATGTGTGACCTCTATGAAACTCAGTTACCTCATCTGCAAATGGCAAAAATAAGATTCACCTCAAAGCATTATTGTGAGGAACAAACAATGCACGTAGTATGACTTCTGACATGTCAAGGCACTAAATAAATGGTGGTCTCCCCCACCTTCTCTGCACTCACATATGTCTTTCTCCCATCTAACAGGTAAGTCTTCAGCTTGGCCAACCCTGGTTGACATGTGTCTTATAGCTACAACATCACATACTCAGAGTAACATATAAATTAAGTAAGAACTCAGGAAATAATGGGGAGAAGGAAGAGAAATCTTTCCTATTGTCTAGAACTGACAGAGGACACTCATGCTTTTCTTGAAGACATCATTCTCTTATCTACTAGCGCCTACTATTAAACACTTCACATACCAAGCACTAGGTTTCCAGTGTCCCACGCCTCTACATCCACAGTAATAGCTACCAAGTATTGAGCACTTAGTTTTTGCTAAGACAGTTTATATGAGATCGCTATTATTATTTCCATTTCACAGATAAGAATACAAGCTCAAATAAGTTCAAGAATTTATTCAAAATGACTCAGTTAGAAAGTGGCACTTCAAATACAGAGCCTTACTACAAAGTCATGATACTACTAAACCCTTGCATTACATCAAATCTAAGATGTACTTTGTTCATATTTTACATCTCTGAAATCAAGATGAGTCATACTTGATAAGTCTTTTTTAAATTGCAATTGTTAATATTTTTTCTTTCTTAGTGGGTTATAAAAAATTGTACATCTCTCAGTGAACAATATCTTTAACTCACCAAAAAAATATATTAATAGCCCGTCTTATGTAACAGGCATCACTCCAAACACGTTCCATCTATTAACTCATGTAATCCTCACTACAATAGTGATGTAGTCATGATTATCATTTACATCCTACAGATAAGATAAGAAGACTGAGGCATGGGGCTATTAAGTAACTTAGCTTCCTGTTAAACAAACTAGAGTGTATGGAAAATAGTATTTGAAACCCAGGCATTCTGGTTCCAGACTCTGTGATCTTAACTACATTCCATTCCCTAGTGTTACACTGTTTACCACTGTGCTACATCAGCTTTATCCACACTGCTTTTCCGTCCCATGATATATGAGTTTTAAAGAGACAGTGGATTTCTTCTCAACTTTTCATAATTCCACAGTATGTAGCACACTGTTTTATTTATTGCTTCATAGGCAGATGTGCAATGTATGTTTATTAAATCTAATTAATTTTAACACCAAAATCAAAAATAAAAACTCATGGAATTAATAATCTTTCAGCTTTCCTCACATGTTTATTAATTCTTTCATTTAATTTAGTAGTTCTCACTAGGGCAATTTTGCCTCCCAGGGGATATTTGTTGATATCTGGAGACCTTTGTCACAACAGAAGATGGGGGTGCTACTGGCATCTACTAGGTAGAGGCCAGGGATCATGCTAACCATCCTACAAGACATAGGCTGACTCATGACAACAAAAGATTACCCAGTCCAAAACATCAGTAGTGCCTAGATTGAGAAATCCTGAATTCGTTCAATAAATATGAAGCACCTTTCTTAGCCTCACTCTTCTCATCTATAAATCTATACATCTAGAAGTTCATCTGATCAAAATACGTCTTTAACTTGAAAGGACCCCCCACCCAATGCATAAATTCCCTTTTCGGCAATGGTATCAGATGGCCTCGAGCCTCTACCTAAACATTGTCAGAGGCCAAAAGCTTACAGACTCTGAGGAAGCTCATCCACTTCTAGAAGCATCAATTATAATTCATAACGAACATACAGAAACATGGCAGTGATTCCGCTTAATAAAACATGAGACAAACCAGCCTCTGTTATCATGGTCCAACAAAAGCAGAATTTTTAAAAATTGCCAATGGCACTTTCTAAGTGATTTTTCTTTACATCCAGTCTCAGAGGTTCACCAACTACACCCTTTATCCTAAATGCAGTTTTCAAGGCAGATTCTTCCTGATTAATAGTAACTAGTAGCTGGTACATAATCACTGAGGATCTATTTCTTAACATGCTTTTATAGACCATGCTAATGCTAGACCACTATTTAAGGGCTAATCTCACACCTCCTTAGCTGTAAGAGTCTAGCTTAGAACAGACCTGTCTGTGCAATAACTTGTAGCCACTGGACATCCCTGGCCGGCATTTGTACTGGGGTTGCAATGACTCCCAAGGGCCAAAAGAGTTAAAGGAATGAGTGGGACTTTTTCTAAGACTGTGGTGAAACTCCTTCCAAGGCTGGGGGGTCATTAGGTGCTTTGGAGGAACTCGGCACCACTTAATATTCAACAGTCACTTGAGCCAAATATAAAATTGTACTTACAGCTGATGGACTCAATTTGAGCCTTCAAACTTGTAGTTATCCTATCATATTGTAAACTTATACATGTTTGTCTAGCATTGATTTGGTTCCTCTGCATATGTGTTTTCACAATGTGCTCCCCTCGCCAGATCTTAGTTAAACCAGATTTTGCAAATTCCAAAAAAAAAAATAATAATTCTTAGAAAGTCTAAAATGTCTGTACCCTTCACTAATTCAAATTATCAGTGGAAAGCCAATCTCAAATGAGGAAATTTCACAATTTTGAAATAGTTGTAGAATTGCCTTTGTATTACTTTCAAATGCTGTTTTCATTCATCCATGCAATAAACACGTTTGTATCCCATACCAGATTTCAAAAATACAAAGATGAACATGACAAACATCCCTGTGCTTAGGGAATCCACAATCTACTGGAGGAGGCAAACTTGCCACCTCGTGACTGCAACGGGCAGAAACACTGGATGAGGGAATCAGCAACTCTTGGGAGCTCAAGGGAGGCTTTACAGAAGAGCAGTGTCTTGAGCTCAGATTTGGAGGATTGGTAGCTGTTCCCAAGTAAACAGGCACAGCATATGCAAACACACTAAGTCTGATGGGCCAGTAATTATCCTGGGAACTGCATATCCCATCATGGCTGGCACCCACAGTCTATGTGGAGGATGAGCAAGGCCAAATAGGGAGATACTGTGAAAGCTCTTATTTGTTTTGCTAAAAAGTTTGAACTTCATCCTGTGGGCTGAGAGCTACCAAAAGGGAAGAGACAAGGTTAGAATGGACTTTTGGAAAGATCACTGCCAAAGTGAGTAGAGCAGACCGGAACTGGGAGAGACCAACAGACTGGCATTCTAAGGTTGCAGTGATTGTATCGAGATATCCTACAAGGGAACAGGGCTTTCTACTACAATATTTGGATGAGTTGCCTGACAATGAAATACCAGGGTTTGTTTTCAATTAAACACATCAATTGCTATCATTGTATTAAGTTATAAAAGGCTTTAGAGAACAACTTCTGCTTTTATGGAGGAATCAACTGAGGACCAGCAAGGAAAATCAGTGCTCTTCAATAACACATTTGTTAGGAAAAAGCCAAAATGGGCACTCAGGGCTCTAAACAGGCAGTCCTTACCACTCTCCACCGCTCTAAGATTGCTCTTATTTGTTTGTAAAGGGCTGTTTTTATCATGAGAGTAATTAAATGCCTCTCTTTTTCAGCTTCTTTCCACCTTCATTCACCTGACATTCTGTTTACCCAATTAATTTTCACTGTGTATAAAGAAAGCCTTTTTAAAGCAGAAGTAAATTTCAGCCTACACCTTTGTCAGCCTGATGGCTGTTTCCTAATTAACTGAGATGACATGAATAAGGGTTTATTGTTATTGAGCTTTTCAAAGTCTTCTGCTTAGATTAGATTACCAAGAACCTGGCAAGAAGAATGTGTGTTTCATTTTCCTAGGATCTGGAATTGACAATGGGCAGATGACAAACAGCAAGGGATTCATCACTGTGCTGCAGCACCCCAGCCTGGCAGGGTGTTTCCCAAATACCTTACTAAATACTGCACTGATGCAGTGAGAACATTCCAGAAAATGGAATTGTCGGAGCAAAGTCTAAACCCAAACTTCATATATTAGTGACATCCCTTTATGTATCTCTGAATTCCGCTTTGAGAACCTCAATGTTAGGGTAGGAGAGGATTGCTTCTCCAGAGAGGAGGAAGTCAATGGCAACTTTATTAGCATTCTAATTCTCATTCTTGCAGCTATGAACTGGTTGTGATTCTGTGAAGTGGGAAGTAATGAGGCTACCACAATTGCATATGCCTTATAAGCTGGTAATATAATAAAAAGAGAAAGAAAGAGGGGGACAGAGAGATACAGGCACAAGGAAAGAGGGAGAAAGCACTACATAAATCCATGAAGGTTGCGGCACAACTTCAGCGAAGAAGAAATAAGCTAGGAATTAACTTACCTAGGGTCACTTAGAAGAACAAAGGGCCATCTACTCCTTAACCTACTTTCTTTCTGAGATCATTTTTCTCTACCCCTCTAGTTTCCACAGGTAGGAACCTTCCATAGAGTGGCATTTAATGCCTCTTTCAAAGGCTACCTTCAACGTGAATGCAGTGTGAAAGAGTTATTTAATTGGAGTGTCTGGGAAATGCAAATTAAAACTACAATGAGATACCACTAAACACCTATTAGAAAGCTTAAATTATAAAATTGATCATTCTAAGAGCTGGCAAGGAGGTGCGGGAACTGGAACCCTCATATGCTATTGGTGGGAATGTAAAATGGTACAACAATTGTGGAAAATAGGTTGGCAGCTTCTGAAAAAGTTAGACATGCACCTACCATATGACCCAACATTTCACTCCTAAGTATTTATTCAAGAGAAATGAAAATGTATGTCCATACAAAGGCTTGTATACAACTATTCATAGCAGCTTTATCTGTAATAAGCAAAAACTGGGAACAACCTAAATATCCATCAATAGGTGAATGGATACACAAACTAGGTGTATACATACAATGGAATACCAATCAGTAATGAAAAAGACTGAACTATGGATACATGCTGACATATGGATAGATGTCAAAATAATTATCCTTAAGTAAGAGAAGACAAAAAAGGACTACATACTTTTGATTCTATTTATGTAAAATTCTATTAAATGAAAATCTTATAAGGACAGGAAGTAGATCGGTGGTTGCTTAGGGATGGAGAGAGGGGAAACAGGGAGGAGCTAATGAGAGGGCTGTGTGAGAATATTTCTAGGGCTTATACTTTTGCTCGTTATCTTTATTGTGGTGATAGTTTCAAGGGTAGGTACTTATATCAAAATTTACCAAACTTTACATTTTATGTATAGTTTGTCATACTTAAAATATATATTAATAAAACTGTTTAAAAATACAGAAGGAAATCACTAGTCTCTGCCAAGGTCAGCCAAAGGTGACATGAAAGAGCCCACAATGCACAACTGCTTTGTCTGAAGAGCAGCACAGATGCAATCACTCTGTACAGCTCCTGGTGCCTCTCACCGTCCCCTCCCAGGAGAGAGTGAGTATTCATTCTAAACACAATTTTGCTTTCTTTTTTTTTTTTTTTTTTTTTTTTTGAGGCAGAGTCTCGCTCTGTCGCCCAGGCTGGAGTGCAGTGGCGCGATCTCGGCTCACTGCAAGCTCCGCCTCCCGGGTTCCCGCCATTCTCCTGCCTCAGCCTCCCAAGTAGCTGGGACTACAGGCGCCGCCACCACGCCCGGCTAATTTTTTTGTATTTTTAGTGGAGACGGGGTTTCATTGTGTTAGCCAGGATGG